>NC_081363.1:40393253-45193253 GCF_030684315.1 Stegostoma tigrinum
TGCCACTCATGATCTAATAAATCTCTGTAAGGTCATCCATCAGCCTCTGTTGATCCAGCCTGTTCAGCCTCTCCCTATAGTTCAACCTTGGCAACATCCTTATAAATCTTTTCAGAACCCTTTGAAGTTTCATCATATTCTTCTTGTAGCAGGGATACCAGAACTGAATGTAATGTTCCAAAAGTGGCCTAACCAATGTCCTGTGCAGCTGCAATATGACATCCCAATGCCTGTACTCAATGCACTGACCAATAAAGTGGCACACTCCCTCCAACCCCACCACACCCGGCATCTTCCCCTGCAACCGCAGGAAATGCTACACTTGTCCCCACACCTCCTCCCTCACCCCTATCCCAGGCCCCAAGATGACCTTCCATATCAAGCAGATGTTCACCTGCACATCTGCCAATGTGGTATATTGTATCCGTTGTACCCGGTGTGGCTTCCTCTACATTGGGGAAACCAAGCGGAGGCTTGGGGACCGCTTTGCAGACACCTCCGCTCGGTTCGCAATAAACAACTGCACCTCCCAGTCGCGAACCATTTTAACTCACCCTCTCATTCCTCAGATGACATGTCCACCATGGGCCTCCTGCAGTGCCACGATGATGCCACCCGAAGGTTGCAAGAACAGCAACTCATATTCCGCTTGGGAACCCTGCAGCCCAATAGTATCAATGTGGACTTCACAAGCTTCAAAATCTCCCCTTCCCCCACTGCATCCCAAAACCAGCCCAGTTCATCGCCTCCCCCCACTGCATCCCAAAACCAGCCCAGCTCTTCCCCTCCACCCACTGCATCCCAAAACCAGCCCAGCCTGTCTCAGTGATAATGGGAGCTGCAGATGCTGGAGAATCCACGATAATAAAATGTGAGGCTGGATGAACACAGCAGGCCCAGCAGCATCTCAGGAGCATGTCTCCGCTTCCCTAACCTGTTCTTCCTCTCACCCATCCCTACTTCCCACCTCAAGCCGCACCTCCATTTCCTACCTACCACCTCATCCCGCCTCCTTGACCTGTCTGTCTTCCCTGGACTGACCTATCCCCTCACCACCTCCCCACCTCCCCACCTATACTCTCCTCTCCACCTATCTTCTTTTCTCTTCATCTTCGGTCCGCCTCTCCCTTTCTCCCTATTTATTCCAGAACCCTCTCCCCATCCCCCTATCTGATGAAGGGTCTAGGCCCGAAACGTCAGCTTTTGTGCTCCTAAGATGCTGCTGGGCCTGCTGTGTTCATCCAGCTTCACACTTTGTTATCTTGCAATTGTTTGTGTTTTATTTTGGATCAGACCTCTATCTAGTTTCAAATCTGAATCTTGATAACTTAGTGCCTTTGCTTCCAGTTAATAAGTAATATTTTACCAGGGAATGCTACTCAAGTCTTTTGACATAAACTATTAAAATAACTGCAGACAGTCAAGAATCTGGTTATAGGAATGGACACAAGGTGACTACGTACCGTGGGCAATGTCTCATGTTGAAATTATACATTGCAGTTGGGTAATAATGCTGTTTGTCTTTAAACATGATAACACATCTGATGGGCTTGCATCAGTGTCATGTCACTGATTTTATTTTAACTGAACCTCACTTGACAGTTCTTTATCCACCAGGTCAGTTACAAAATGGTAGCACATAGCAAAGGGTCAAGAAAAAATTCAGCCATATTGTTAACACCTTGTACACAGCGTAGAACCAATACCATTATTTAACGTTTTTGATTAATTAAGAGCCGGTTATGTATAAATATCGAGTACTTATTTGGTGAATAAACAGGAAGCCTGACAATACCTTTAAGAGACTTGAAATCAATGCTTCATTCCTTCTCATTTACCATTTCCCAACACCCCCCCCGCCTCAATGCAACCAGAATTTAATCTCCTCTCATTAAAAAGGATTTAAAGTCAATAGTTTAATTTCTCCTGCAACTAAGGAAGATGAAAACAAAAACAAAAACAAACTTAAAATGCAAAGGAGAGCATTTCACTGGGAATAAAGCAGCCCAAAGTCAACTAAGGCCTATTATGTTCAGACACAGAAATGAACAGAGTGTGTAGGATGGGAGGAAGATTATTTTTATATATTTGGAGCTATAAAATGAAGGAGTGAAGAGACAAGCCTAGATTGTTCACAATTATGATTGAAAGCTTCTTATTTACTTTAAGCACAAAATACTTTTCTGTAAGATATACACCTCACTCTCCTGAAGACATCTGGTCTTTTAGGCAAGTGGTTTAATAGTGCTAGGAATCCCAGAGATGCTTGGCTTAAAGTGCCCTTTTTCAAATAAAGGGGTGAGCATGCTAACAGTGACTCAAGACTAGCTGCTGAAAATCACAGGCAAGCCTAAAACTGTTTTTGCCTGATGTGCAAGCATTTCCCAGCAAGTCAACAGACAAATAGGCTTAGACAAGCCAGCTGATTTTCTCTCGTTTAGCTCAGGGTTAGTTTGTGTCAAATAAAGCACATGATGCAGAGGTGTAAGAGGGAGAGAGAGAGAGGCAGTGAATATGTGCAGAGAGTGTGTGTGTATATGTGTGGGAAAGAGAGAATATGTGTGTGTGTGTGTGGTACTTGGACTGAAGCCATCTGCACTCATAACATTTAAAATTGAAGTGGAATTTATTGGAGATTGAACAGGGTGGTGGATGTATATGGTGGTGTTTGTACTTGTCTATAAAAACGTGCAGTTCTGTGGTAGCTTTATATGAAGGCACTCAAACTTTCCATCACATGATACAGTTTGGAAATGTTGACAACTAGTAAATTCATTTAAGTTTACTCATGGCATATTTGAGTTAAGAGTTGCAAGCTGTAAACTTTTCCAGATGGGAATGATACATTGGCCCATGTAGCTAAACTTCCCTCGCATAACCTCATTTCACAGCATGTTTGAATGTCTAGAGTGTATCTTATCCAGAAGACCTTCCGGGTAGCAGTTCATTCTCTGAAAAATATTCCTTGACATCAGCATCAGCTTACATAATGTAATGAAACAGACCAGCTGATCTATCAAGTTTGTCCCATTCACAATGTCCCAAAGTACTCCAGCCAATAAATTACCTTCTTAACATAGTAATTATGATAATACAGAAGCATACTAAACAAATATCCCAAACCAGTGATAATTTCAATTAACAGTGTTATCAGTTGTTGGCTTTGGTGAAGGATAAATATTAGCCAGATACCTGTCGAATTCCCTATTGTCTCATCAGAAATGTGGCACTTTCAGACTAACTTCTGATTTTGAGTCGTTGAAGTTGAGTTAAAACTTGATTTTACAGATGAGGGTGCTGTCACTAATCCAAAAGCTAGCAGTGTAAATGCTGATGAATCCAAAGGTTAGAACAATCCAAACAATATAAAATATTGTGGATTTAAGTTCAGTACTTGAGGCTGAGAAAGTTAATCTGCTAAAAATCATAATGTAACATTTTAAAGGTGAACAAAGAACAAAGAAAATTACAGCACAGGATCAGGTCCTTCGGCCCACCAAGCCTGTACAGATCCAGATCCTCTATCTAAACCTGTCGCCTATTTTCCAAGGATCTGTATCCCTCTGCTCCCTGCCTATTGTATCTGTCTAGATACATCTTAAATAATGCTATTGTGCCCACCTCTACCACCTCCCCTGGCAATGAGTTCCAGGCACCCACCACCCTCTGCAAAAAGAACTTTCCAAGCATATCTCCTTTAAAGTTTTCCCCCCTCACCTTGAAATTGTGACCCCTAGTAATTGACTCCTCCACTCTAGGGAAAAAGCTTCTTGCTATCCACCCTGTCTATACCCGTCATGATTTTGTAGACCTCAATCAGGTCTCCCTTCAACCTCTGTCTTTCTAATGTAAATAATCCTAATCTACTGAACCTCTCTTCATAGCTAGCGCCTTCCATACAGGCATCATCCTAGTGAACCTCCTCTGCACCCTCTCCAAAGCATCCACATCCTTTTGGTAATGTAGCGACCAGAACTGTACGCGGTATTCCAAATGGGGCCGAACCAAAGTCCTATTTAACTGTAACATGACCTGCCAACTCTAGTACTCAACACCTCGTCCGATGAATGAAAGCATGCCGTATGCCTTCTTGACCACTCTATCAACCTGCGTAGTGACCTTCAGGGTACAATGGACCTGAATACCCACATCTCTCTGTTCATCAATTTTCCCCAGGGTTTTTCCATTTACCGTGTAGTTCGCTCTTGAATTGGATCTTCCAAAATGCATCATCTCGCATTTGCAAAATTGTGAAGGTAAATGCATTTCCTAATCTAAGCCTAACCTTTAATATTTTGGGACTATTTAAAGAAAATTGTCTGAAATTGCAAAAGGATATACATTTGCATTAATATAGTACCTTCCATAACCCAAAAGTACTAAATTGACTGTAAGTTACTGTTATAATGTAGAAAATGTAACAGCGAATTTGTGCACAAACTCTAATTAACTGAAGTAAGACAATGACCAGATAATCTTTTCTTGTAATGTTGTTTTTTGGTAAATATTTCTCAGGACACCAGAGATATTTCTCTTGCAAGTGTTATGGAATCATTTAGATCCATCCAAATAGGAAAATGATGCCTTGGTGCTAAAGGCTTACAGGAAGGACCGAACTTCTAAATGTGCAGCACACTCTCACTGTTGTGCTGATGTGTTGACCTAGATTTTGTGCCTAATAATTATGATGGAAGTGTTAGCAATTGAGCTGGCACTAAAATATTGATCTGTAGATGTCACGTTGCTGCCATGGGTCAAATACAGGGTTTGTTTCATGAACTTCGGGCACTGGGAAACGTTGATCTTTTAAGCAACTTTTTTTTAATGTAACTACAGACAGAACCGAACAAGAACAAAGACTGCTGAGAAACATTTCTGGAATATTGGAATTTTAATAACTTTAAAGTGTTTATGATGCCAGAAGATAAACCTAAATATATTATTTTGATTGGATAATATTCTGGATACTACTGAGGCTAGAGCCTTTCATCTAAGAATTATTTCACCAATCAATTTGTAAAATGGTGTTTTTAAGAGAGGCCATGTTTGGTTCCCAAAGCTATGATTGCAGAGCCAGATGAGAAAATAATTGCAGATTGATTTAAGGTGCTCCAAAAGATTTGAAAACATCACTCAATTCAACTACTTAACTAGAGAATTATCAAGCTTAAGGCAATCTTGGTGCCTAAGCCTTTAAAAAATGTGAAAATGAAGATAAAGCATACATGAGACATACTTTCAGACAAAACTGTGATAATAAAATATGAGGCTGGATGAACACAGCAGACAGCAGATGCCACCCAAAGGTTGCAGGAACAGCAACTCATATTCCGCTTGGGAACCCTGCAGCCCAATGGTATCAATGTGGACTTCACCAGCTTCAAAATCTCCCCTTCCCCCACTGCATCCCAAAACCAGCCCAGTTCGTCCCCTCCCCCCACTACACCACACAACCAGCCCAGCTCTTCCCCTCCACCCACTGCATCCCAAAACCTGCCTGCCCTGGTCGACCCATCGTCTCAGCCTGCTCCTGCCCCACCGAACTCATCTCCACCTATCTGGACTCCATTTTCTCCCCTTTGGTCCAGGAACTCCCCACCTACGTCCGTGACACCACCCACGCCCTCCACCTCCTCCAGGACTTCCAATTCCCTGGCCCCCAACACCTCATATTCACCATGGACGTCCAGTCCCTGTACACCTGCATTCCGCATGGAGATGGCCTCAAGGCCCTCCGCTTCTTCCTGTCCCGCAGGCCCGACCAGTCCCCCTCCACCGACACTCTCATCCGCCTAGCTGAACTCGTCCTCACACTCAACAACTTCTCTTTTGACTCCTCCCACTTCCTACAGACTAAAGGGGTGGCCATGGGCACCCGCATGGGCCCCAGCTATGCCTGCCTCTTTGTAGGTTACGTGGAACAGTCCCTCTTCCGCACCTACACAGGCCCCAAACCCCACCTCTTCCTCCGGTACATTGATGACTGTATCGGCACCGCCTCTTGCTCCCCAGAGGAGCTTGAACAGTTCATCCACTTCACCAACACCTTCCACCCCAACCTTCAGTTCACCTGGGCCATCTCCAGCACATCCCTCACCTTCCTGGACCTCTCAGTCTCCATCTCAGGCAACCTGCTTGGAACTGATGTCCATTTCAAGCCCACCGACTCCCACAGCTACCTAGAATACACCTCCTCCCACCCACCCTCCTGCAAAAATTCCATCCCCTATTCCCAATTCCTCCGCCTCCGCCGCATCTGCTCCCACGATAAGACATTCCACTCCCACACATCCCAGATGTCCAAGTTCTTTAAGGACTGCAACTTTCCCCCCACAGTGATCGAGAACGCCCTTGACCGCGTCTCCCGTATTTCCCGCAACACAACCCTCACATCCCGCCCCTGCCACAACCGCCCCAAGAGGATCCCCCTCGTTCTCACACACCACCCTACCAACCTCCGGATACAACGCATTATCCTCCGACACTTCCGCCATTTACAATCCGACCCCACCACCCTAGACATTTTTCCATCCCCTCCCCTGTCAGCTTTCCGGAGAGACCACTCTCTCCGTGACTCCCTTGTTCGCTCCACACTGCCCTCCAACCCCACCACACCCGGCACCTTCCCCTGCAACCGCAGGAAATGCTACACTTGTCCCCACACCTCCTCCCTCACCCCCATCCCAGGCCCCAAGATGACATTCCACATTAAGCAGAGGTTCACCTGCACATCTGCCAATGTGGTATACTGCATCCACTGTACCCGGTGCGGCTTCCTCTACATTGGGGAAACCAAGCGGAGGCTTGGGAACTGCTTTGCAGAACACCTCCGCTCAGTTCGCAACAAACAACTGCACCTCCCAGTCGCAAACCATTTCCACTCCCCCTCCCATTCTTTAGATGACATGTCCATCATGGGTCTCCTGCAGTGCCACAATGATGCCACCCGAAGGTTGCAGGAACAGCAACTCATATTCCGCCTGGGAACCCTGCAGCCATATGGTATCAATGTGGACTTCACCAGCTTCAAAATCTCCCCTTCCCCTACTGCATCCCTAAACCAGCCCAGTTCGTCCCCTCACCCCACTGCACCACACAACCAGCCCAGCTCTTCCCCCCCACCCACTGCATCCCAAAACCAGTCCAACCTGTCTCTGCCTCCCTAACCGGTTCTGCCTCTCACCCATCCCTTCCTCCCACCCCAAGCCGCACCCCCAGCTACCTACTAACCTCATCCCACCTCCTTGACCTGTCCGTCTTCCCTGGACTGACCTATCCCCTCCCTACCTCCCCACCTACACTCTCTCCACCTATCTTCTTTACTCTCCATCTTCGGTCCGCCTCCCCCTCTCTCCCTATTTATTCCAGTTCCCTCTCCCCATCCCCCTCTCTGATGAAGGGTCTAGGCCCGAAACGTCAGCTTTTGTGCTCCTGAGATGCTGCTTGGCCTGCTGAGTTCATCCAGCCTCACATTTTATTATCTTGGAATTCTCCAGCATCTGCAGTTCCCATTATCTCTGATACTATTTCAAACTGTCTCTGCTTCCCTAACCTGTTCTTCCTCTCACCCATCCCTTCCTCCCACTCCAAGCCACACCTCCATCTCCTACCTACTAACCTCATCCCACCTCCTTGACCTGTCCGTCTTCCCTGGACTGACCTATCCCCTCCCCACCTCCCCACCTATACTCTCCTCTCCACCTATCTTCTTTTCTGTCCATCTTCGGTCCGCCTCCCCCTCTCTCCCTATTTATTCCAGAACCCTCAAACCCATCCCCCTCTCTGATGAAGGGTCTAGGCCCAAAACGTCAGCTTTTGTGCTCCTGAGATACTGCTGGGCCTGCTGTGTTCATCCAGCCTCACATTTTATTATCTTGGATTCTCCAGCATCTGCAGTTCCCATTATCACTCACACATTCAGACAAAACTGCGTCTTGATAGGAATTACCCAATGATAACTACTGAATATCAGATCTACATGGAACAGCTCTCGTACCCTAACTGAAAAGGCATCTGCCTGTCTTTATAAGAGATAACAAAGTGTGGAGCTGGATGAACGCAGCAGGCCAAGCAGCATCAGAGGAGCAGGAAAGCTGATGTTTCGTGTCTAGACCCTTCAGAAAAATTGATGCTCCTCGGCCTGCTGTGTTCATCCAGCTCTACACCTTGTTATGTCAGATTCTTCAGTATCTGCAGTTCCTACTATGCCTGTCTTTATGCTGCTTTATGGTAAGAATTCACATGTCTAAGATGTCCATTCAGAGAGGTGCCCTGCTGTATTAATTGTATCTGCCCAACTGCACCTCCAGCTCAGAGTGTGCAAAAATAAAACAGTAAAAATGCTTTGAATACTTAGCAGCCTGGGAGCATCTGTAGCTAGAGAAATGTTTTTAAATAATGTCATAAATGCAATACATTATAAGTAAAAGACGTTTGTAGAAAAAAGAGAATTCTGTGAAGGGTTGAAAGACAGAAGAGGTTAAATGACACAAGCACTGGTGATGCAAAGGGTGTTGCAGAACTCTTCTTGCATTCTGTTTCTCCCGGCTTTTACCCTAGCACAAACTTCTCATTATTCTTCTTTCCACCTTCCTCCCCCCTCCACTTCAAACACTTCTTCGTGCATAAAACCTATGACATTTCTAACTTTTTCCAGTTAAAGGTCATCAACCTGCAATGTTAACTTTTTATAATTGCTATCTGACCTACTGAACATATCTCTTCCCCCCACCCACTGCATCCCAAAACCAGTCCAACCTGTCTCTGCCTCCCTAACCTGTTCTTCCTCTCACCCATCCTTTCCTCCCACCCCAAGCTGCACCTCCATCTCCTACCTACTAACCTCATCCCACCTCCTTGACCTGTCCGTCTTCCCTGGACTGACCTATCCCCTCCCTACCTCCCCACCTATACTCTCCTCTCCACCTATACTCTCCTCTCCACCTATCTTCTTTTCTCTCCATCTTCGGTCCGCCTCCCCCTCTCTCCCTACTTATTCCAGTTCCCTCTCCCCATCCCCCTCTCTGATGAACGGTCTAGGCCCGAAACGTCAGCTTTTGTGCTCCTGAGATGCTGCTGGGCCTGTTGTGTTCATCCAGCCTCTCATTTTATTATATTATACTGAACACATCTGTTTTTATTTTGGATTTTTAGCAGTTGAAGTATTTTGTTTCAACATCAGCGTTGCTCTACTTGATTGTGGAGCCAGGTTTTGTAAACCTAGATACATGGATTGGAGTTCCAGGCATTTTTTTTGAATTAACTAGACAGATGGTGACATAAGTAATCTGTGAAATTGTATAATTTGCCAAGAAATTTGTCTTGCATCCAAAAAGGCTGTAAAGTCAGTAGAGTGACTGTTCCTGTCCAGGCTAAGGTCAAAACTGAATTCAGTTTTGGGTTTTGCTTTTAATGTGTTTTTGGTCCAAAGGTGCGAAATGGCACCTCATTGCTGCTTAACAATCTCAGGGAGGTTAGAAAATTGGCTGACTTTATACTGAACCAGTCAGCAGTTTGAGGCAGAGTTTCCAGAAGCCAGTGTTATTGGTCCTTCGGGAACACACAACTGTTCCTTGGACACACACAAAATAAAACTGGAGATTGGGGTGCTGCTTTGAGTCATTTTGAATGTTCCATTTGAGGATTATCAACCACACGATTGGATGCCTGGTAAAAATGGCTAAAATTATGTAAAATTGATAATCAAACTTGTCTGCAGGCCAACGTTCTCTGGATAGTGGTCCTATTTTCAAAAGCACTCAGCAAACTAGGGGAATGTAATGATACTTAGAAAGTTAAACCTAAAAAACCCCAAAGAATTGCAAATGCCTGGAAGTCAGAAACAAAAACAGAAATTGCTAGAAAAACTCAAGATAACAAAGTGTGAAGCGGGATGAACACAGCAGGCCAAGCAGCATCTTAGGAGCACAAAAGTTGACGTTTCGGGCCTAGACCCTTCGTCAGAAAAACTCAGCAGATCTGGCAGCATCTGTGGGTCCAGTGGTCCTTTTCAGACCTGATTTTAGCATGGAAAAGGTTACCATATATGCTGGAGATGGGGTCAGGGAGTGAGGAGGAGTAAATAATAGATGGTGATAAAGCCCAGAGTGAGAAAAAAATCTAAAATCACTGGAAAAACTCAGCAAGGCCGGTAGCATCTGTGGAGACAAAGCAGAGTTAATGTTTTGGGTCCAGTGACCCTTCTATAGGACTGTGCTAGGGCTAGCTACGTTGATGTATATGCTTAAAATGGTTTGGGGGGAGGAAGAAGGAGTAAATGATAGGTGGAGGTGGAGTTCAGAGAGAAAGAGAGAGAAACAATTCATCAGCCAAAGAAATGGGTAAAGGTCAGCTTGGCAGAATCAATAGCTGCTAATGGGGACCATTAGTGCCTGACAATTGGTTCCAAAACAAACACAAAATTGCTGGAGAGGCTCAGCAGGTCTGGCAGCATCTGTGAAGGGAAAAACAGAGTTAATGTTTCAGATCCGGTCACCCTTCAAAGTTGTTTGTTTGATAGCAGCCTGTTGGTTACAAAATTGGTTGCTTGATGACAAGTTCATGTAGCTGAGCTTTGCTGTAGCACTGCAGCAAGCCTGAGATCTGGAAGACCTGCATCTGATTTTCTGCTTGGGGACCTTACACCCTTCAGGGCTCAACATCAAGATTGATAACATTAGGGGCCAAATACCTTCTCCCAAGTCCTTACTCCACCCACTACACACCAGACCTTGTCATTCACATGGGCTGCCACCATAAACAAAGAACATAGAACAGTACAGCACAGTGCAGGCCCTTAGGCCCACAATGTTGTACCAACCTATTATCCTACTCTAATATCAAAATACCCTGCATACCCACACAACCACTAACTAGTCAGCCACTCGGAGAGCCGTGGGCGCGTGGAATGCACTGCCAGCAGTGGTAGTGGAGTCAGATACTTTAGAGACTTTTAAGCAACTCTTGGATAGGCACATAGAGGATAGTAAAATGTAGAGTATGCAGGGTAGTTTGATCTTAGTAGGATAATAGGTTGTGTCATGGGCCGGAAGGCCTGTACGATGTTGGACTGTTGTATGTTCTAATGGCCCCCTTTACCCATCCCTTTGTCTGTCCAACTGTTTTTCTCTCTTTCTCTGGGCTTCATCTCCATGTATCATTCATTGCCCCACACAACCTCATTTTCCGAGCCAAAATCAGGTCTGAAGGTCACCAGACACGGAGCGTTAATTCTGATTTCTCTTCACAAATGCTGCCAGACCTGCTGAGCTTTTCCAGCAATTTCAGTTTTTGTTTATACTTACAAAGTTATTCATTTGTTCTGAATTACTTGGCACTTAATGACTTCTCAAATTTCTAGATTTTAAAATCAAATCAAGTTTGTACATATTTTCAATCGTAGAAGAGAGCTCTTAGCAAAATACATTTTCCAGATAAGTTGACAACAAGCAATGATTGGATCTTCAGTTCATCATCATCTGTTATCTCTGACAATGGAGCTTTCCCTCAGTACTATACTGAAGTAATCAGATTGGATCATACAGTCAAGTTACAGTCGGGTGTTCAGAGGACATGGGCTTTGTGCAACAGTTATTAGTGACAGCCTTTTATTGTACCAGAATATCTTTGAACTTAATTGGTTTATTTGGAACATTGTAATTGTACTGATTCTTTTTTTAAACTTGTATATAGTAGCTATTCTTTGTAATTTGCCTACATAGGCCAGTGTGCCTATTCTATAATGATCATTTTCTTTCTTTCAAATGGGTTTTGTTATTTGAAGTAGAACATGCTGACAGTGCTCTTTGCTGCAAAGGTTCACAGACGGTAGCTCAGTCTATAATTTTATCACAGTTTCCATGCTTGCAGCTGAGATACTCAGAATTGCAAAATGTTACAGTGTGGAAGGAGGCCATTTGGCCCATTGTGCCTGCATCTCCAGCTCTTCAAATGGTAATCATTACCGAGTGCCAGTCTCCTGTTCTTTCCCCATGCTCCTTGCATACTATTACTATCCAAGTAATCTTTCAATGCCCTTTTTAATGCTTCAATTGAATCTGCTTCCACTACAATTCCAGGCAGTACATTTCATAGATAATGGGAACTGCAGATGCTGGAGATTCCAAGACAACAAAATGTGAGGCTGGATGAACACAGCAGGCCAAGCAGCATCTCAGGAGCACAAAAGCTGACGTTTCGGGCCTAGATTTCATACCCTAACTATTTGCTGTGTTGAGAAGTTTTTTTAAACACATCACCTTTGCTGGTTTTGTACACCACTTTAAATCTCTGACCTCTTGTTCCTATTCTTTTTACAAGCAAGAACAGCTTCTCCCCATTTACTCTATTCAGCCTGTTCATGATTTTGAAAATCTCAATCAAACATCTCCTTTTAGTCTTAAATAAAGGAAACAACAGTGAATAATGGAGTTCTGAAAGAAGAACAGAAACTGCTGGCAGAACACAACAAGTCTGGCAGTATCTGTGGACAGAATTAAATGTTTCCAGTCCAGAAACCTTAACTCTGTTTTCTTTGCACCGACACTGCCAGGCCTGCACGGTTTTACCAGCAATTTCTGTTTTTGTTTCTCCTCTCAGCTGCCTTGTCTCTTAGGAGAGCAGTCCCAACTTCGTTAATAAGTTTCATAACTGAAGTTTCTCATTCCTGAAACCATTCTTGTAAAATGCTTCTGCATTCTCTATAATTTATTCACTCCTTATATCTGGGCACCCACACCTTTTCCACTATTCTCTCTAACTGAAGTCTAATAAGTGTCTTATACAAGTTAAACATCATCTCCTCCTTCTTGTACTCTCTTCCCCCAAAAGTAAGGCTGAGGACACTGCTTCATTAACTGTTTTCTCCAATTGTCCTGCCACCTTCAATGCACATTTCCAACTAGGTTTGTTTGCTCCTGAACCCACTTTAGATGGGTTCTGTTACTTCTGCCAATGTGGTATACTGTATCCGCTGTACCCGTTGTGGCCTCCTCTACATTGGGGAAACCAAGCGGACGCTCGGGAACCACTTTGCAGAACCCCTACTCTCAGTTTGCAACAAACAACTGCATTTCCCAGTCGCAAACCATTTCAACTCCCCCTCCCATTCCTTAGACAACATGTCCATCCCGGGCCTCCTGCAGTGCCACAATGATGCCACCCGAAGGTTTGCAGGGACCCTGCATCCCAATGGTATCAATGCGGATTTCACAAGCTTCAAAATCTCCCCTCCCCCCACTGCATCCCAGAACCAGCCCAGCTCGTCTCCGCCTCCCTAACCCGTCTTCCTCTCACCTATCCCCCCTCCCACCTCAAGCTGCACCTCCATTCCCTACCTCCTAATCTCATCCCACCCCCTTGACCTGTCCGTCCTCCCGAAATTGACCTAACCCCTCCCTACCTCCCCACCTATACTCACCTCCACAGTCTCCTCTCCACTTATCTTCTCTATCCACCTTCGATCCAGGTCCCCTTCTCTCCCTATTTATTTCAGAACCCTCTCCCCCTCCCCCTTTTCTGATGAAGGGTCTAGGCCTGAAACATCAGCTTTTGTGCTCCTAAGATGCTGCTTGGCCTGCTGCGTTCATCCAGCTCTACACTTTGTTATCTTAGAATTGTACCCATTATCTCATGTTGTGTTTCAATGTTCTTCCCAACAAAGTGCATCACCTCACCCCTGCATTGAATCTCACCTGCCATTTGTCCGGCCACTCACCAATTTGACAATGTCCTTTTGAAGTTCCACTCTTCTCACAGATTGCAATTCTCCCAAGTTTTGTGTCATCTGCAAACTTTGAAATTGTCCCCTGCATGCAAAGATCCAAAGTGAAATACATCAGGAAAAGCCAGTCTCAATACTGAACCTTGGGGTCGTCCACTAAAACATTCCTCCAACCCAAAAATATTTATTGACTATTGCTCTTTTTATTTTCTGTTGCTCAGCCAATTTTGTATCCACAATGCTTCCGACTCTTTTATACCATGACCTATAACTTTTCTCTCAAGTCTGTTATGGCACACAACACCATCTGGAAATCCATGTATCTCGTTAACAGCATTACCCTCATTAAGCCTTACTGTTACCTTGTAAAAAGAATGAGGATTTTGTTTGTTGGACAATTCAGAATAAACTAAAACATTGTTTTATTTTGAATTTCTTTTAAAATATCTTAGTTTATTTTCCCAAGTGTATTCAGTAAAATGTTTAATGTATTCTGTGCTGAGTGCTTAGAAGTTGTAGGTTGATAGTTAAACCAATTAATTATTCAAGGTAATGTTTAATGAATGAAAAAAAATTGTGACTTCCTTGTTATTTCGTCAAAGTTCACAATCATCAAAAGAACATGCTCATTCAAATAAACTTGTAATACTGCTTAAAAAACATGATAATTTTGCTTTTACCTTAGTTTGTAAACAAAAAGTATTAAGGTTGGATTATTTGTATAGAAGTAAAGCTTCTTGTAGTTTGCACTTTGCTCCTTAGTGATATCACATCTTTTGTGCACTCTATAATTGTTCAGCTTTACTTCATGCAATCACGTGACTCCTTACCTTTAAATGATAAATGGCTTATTTAAATTTTGTCAAGCCTACAAACTTAGTTTACAAAAGCATTGTTATTGCCAGAAGTTCACCTTGCTTGGCAAGGTTAACATTTTATCTTACAATCCTTTCTAAGCAAACAGTAATTAAGATTCTAAAAATGTAGTATCCTGGCTAGCTGTCAAGGCAGCCTAAAATTTAGTATCCTATATATTGGATGTTTATCTGAAACTTCATTCCAAATTGAACATTCTTGCTAAAAACTATAATTTCCATAGCTTGTCTGGAAAGTTTACTTATCCATGCTTTATAACTATCATCAACTTTTTGTTTATTCACTCATGGGATGTGGGTATGACTGCCAAGACCAACAATTATCACCGCATTCTGATTGGTCTTGAGAAGGTGGTGGATAACTGCCTTAAGTAACTACAGTCTTCATGGTCCAGGCAATCCCACAGGGCTGTCGTGTGGTGGGTTTCAGGATTTGGATCTGGTTACAAAGAAGGAAGAACAATATATTTCCCAGTCACGCTGCTCTGCGAGTTCGTTCCTTTTTATGTTTTACTCTTGTTTGAGTAGTGCAGTTGAAGAAGCCTTAATGAGTTGTTCTGATACATCTTAAGTTGTACACACTGCAGTCACAGTGTGCCACTGGTGGAAGGACTGAGTGTTTAAAGAGATGGACAGTGTGCTGCTCAAGCAGGCTGCTTTTCCCTGGATTCTTGCTGATGATCGTCAGTGCCATTGCCTGATGTTAATATGCCCAAGCCTGAATGCTGTCTAGGCCTCACTGCAAATGGTACAAATGGCTTTACTATCTGATGAGTTGCAAATAGAACTGAAAATCATCAGCAGACATTGACACTTCTGGCCTTATGACGGTGGGAAGATCATTTAGGAAGCAGCAAAAGTTATTTGGTACATGACAATATCCTGAAGAACACCTTCAGTGGTGTCCTGGAGCTGAGATGCTTGGTTTGCCTCTTCCTACCTCTATAATCTTCTTGAATCTCTCAGCTTTTCGAAATGTCTCTAAATCTGGCTTCCTGGTTTTAACCACTTCTCCATTGGTGACCGTCTTTTTATTGCCTAGATGCTAAGCTGGTTATATCACGCTCTTCCTTTAAATATCGGTTAATATCCCTTTGACCAATCTTTGTGCCTCAGTGTCATATTTTGTTTTATAATGCCCATCTGAAACACCTGGGGACATTTTAATAGATTAATGGTGCAATGTAAATCTCTATCTTTAAAGAAGGTAGAATGAGTTTAATTGACTAAAGATGAATCTCGATTTGGCACCTCTGGGTGAAGATGATTGTCTTGTGTTTGGCAAAATTGTGAAGATCTAACTTGTTTCCACAAACCATGTAGTCATCACTCTTATCAAAACTGTAATGGATAGATCAATTTTCAGAAGTTAACTTAGTGAGGATGAGATCAAACAGGATTTTCCCTCGCAATGGTTCTTTCACCACCGACTTCAGGGTCAGTCTACTAGCTGTGTTTCAGAAGTCAGATTGTAATGGCGCTGTCAACTCATTTGTTTTGATGGATATTGAAGTCCCCCCACCAAAGATTGTTTGTAACACTCAGTGTTTCTTTCAGGTATTCAGCATGGAAGAATACTGATAGTTTAAGCAAGAACTTTAGGTTGTACTCAACAGGACCTTTCCTTGTTCATTTAATGGAACCTTTTAATCAGGTAACTAGGTGGATGAAGGAGAAGAAATGAATGTTGCCTATTTTCATTTTTAAAAAAAGCTTTTGAGAAAGTACCACATTAAAAGGCAGGTTAACAAAGTTTGCTAAAACAAAACTAGAATCGGAGGACCTGTTTGAGGTTGCATTAAGGTATTGGATTTAAACACAGAAAGCGTTGAATCATGTTTAAATGGTTGTTTTTCAAGACTTGGAAGATGATAAACGCTGGTGTTCCCCAAGGGTCAGTGCTGGCACCATTGCTTTTTCGAATGATATAGATATCAGTAAGGAAAGTAAATTTTTTTATTTGCAGATTATTTCACTTCTGGAGGTGTGGCTGACAGTGAGGGTGATACCTATCAACAATAACAGGACATAGATATGCTAGCACAATTGGCAGACAAGCAGCAGATGGAATTTAATAGAGAAGTGTGATGTAATGCTTTTAGTCAAATGGATAGACAGAGCCAATATAGACTGAAAGGCCTAGTTCTAAAAAGTAAAGGCACTTTGGTGGTTCATACATATGTATCTTTGGTTGCATGATCTGTTGAGAGAATAGTTAGCAAAGCATATGGGGCTTCATACATAGAGGTACTAAGTACAAAAGCAGGGCAGTTATTCTAAAATAAGAGCAGAAAATCTGGAAATACTCAATAGGTCCCTTGACACAAATGGAGAGAAACAGAGTGAGATTATGATGACGCTTAAGCATTCTACTTCTGCTGCTTTATATGGATATAGACTGCTCTGTGATTGCACAGCCAACACTTAAGATCAAAGCTCTGAAGTACAAAAGCATCCATGAAAGAATTAACTAAGTGACAGGAGATTGATCCTGCATGAGCATTATCACCCAAAGTGATAGCCTAGCCTAACTCATGAGTGCAACTCGATGAAGTTTCTTCGACAGTACCTCCCAAATTCCTGATCGCACCCTCCTGACTTAGAACTATGTCTTTGACACATCACTGTCTTAGGTCAAAATTACAGAACTCTCTTCTTAACAAGACTGTGGGTGTACCTGATTGTCCAGTCCCACCTCCCAGACATGCATTGCAAATTGCTCTCACTTCTTGAGAGAAATTGAGGATGCAAGATTAGTGGCCTAACCAGCAAGGCCCATATCCCATGAATAGATAAAAAAGATATGGCTTGCAATACACTTACAATCTTCTTTCTTCTAGTAAGATGCTGTGCCGGTTTGAAGCATAGATTTCAAAATCGTAATAAGGTTTTTTTTATCAGTACTTCAAAAGCTAGCATGACAGAGGAATAAGTCACCTTGTAGTTAATTATTGTTCGTATGTATACGTGTGGCTAAAAACTTGTGATGCTGTTTATCTTGAGTAAGGGAATGCAGAGTTACCACAAGGTGACAGTCAATTAAAGAATTTCCTCTAAGCCTCAAGCAATTTTTAAGCAATTGTTCAAATGATCAAAGGGACATGATCATGACATGACATGATGAAATAATGTACATATCAGTGTGCTGAGATTATGTGTAGTACAAATTCTGTTAAGTGAGTAGTCCCACAGCATTTCCTGACGATTGACTTATCCAAGTATATCCCAAGATATTTGGTGAGAAATTCCATGGAGGCTTCCCAAATCTCCCACAGTAATTTACAAAGACTGGTCAATAACCTGAAGAAAAAGGCCTGAACGAGCAAGACTTATGTTAAACTTTTGAGGTATCTATCGAGAAAGGTGGGAAGAAAAATAGATGAGACTGCTCAGAGTGTAAAGTAGTAGCTGGCATAGATAGACACTGAATAAAAGAAGATCCAGGTAACAGAGGCAGAGAGAAACTCAGCACCAAGAAAATGTGGAAATATGCAATAAGGTCTTCATAAAATGTATGAAAGGTAAAACTGTTAGGGCAGTGGCAAAACTGAGTCATTAGAGTGAGCCTATGAAGATTATCTAAAACATAATTGATCAAAATGGAAGAGATTGGCAAAGAGGTAGGAGGTAGCTTTATATGTCAGGTACAGCTGCCAGCTTAAAGTCTAGTAAGGGCTTACTGCACAAAGTTTTGGTCATTTCTTCTAGATCTCTATTTCCTGCGGTTCACTTACGCTTTGTTTTAGAACATGGTATGCTTATTGAAAACTTTAGTCCCAGCACAAATTAACTAAACCATCTTTAATGATTTTTAACTGCAAAGACTTAAAGAGCTTGTCAAAAAAAAGAACAAGTGTCTTCGAGGAAACATGGTTACAAATCACGTTCAGCAGGGGACATGTAAAATGCTCAATATCTACCTTCAGATAATAGATTTTGCAATAATAGAAATATCATTTTAAGTTATAGCTTGGCCTTTTCTGAACAGGCCAAATAAGGACAACAACGAAAACTACATGTTCTCATTAACCTGACAGCAACTGTCTCACCACTGTCATTAATATTAATTACATTGATAGTCAAGGTCAACTAGGTAAAAAGCAAGATTCGCTTGAATTTTATTGAGTCATGATGCTTCAGCATACAACGAGAAGTTTATGGAAATGCAAGCTGAGTGTTGTCAATTCTTGCCATTTTCAAACTGAGATTTATGCGTAAGTCTATTTTATTGTTTATCAATCACTTAAGATAGACCTACAAGTTTTGCAACTACCCTTGCCATAAGTTACACTTGATCTAAGTCACGTAGGTAAAAATTATCATCTAATTAGAATAAACATTGATAAATGTTGAACTTCAGATATTACTGCCATTGTAAAACTACAAAGTCTGTGACATACTGTTCTCCTTGTGCATGTAAATGTGTGGGAATCAATATCAGTTGCATTACTGTATAATGTGGCTAAGATTTCACAATACAGGTTCCTGGTGACCCGTACTAAGTCATTGGCTATAGATTTTATGGTGAGACTTTGTTCTGAGGGAAAACCAACAAGGGTCCTCAAGAATTGAAATCAGCAGCTCCCCCCGAATCAGAATTTGTTGAAAGTCTTTGCGTTCTATATTAAAAGCTTAGATTTGGGTATATAGGACACAATTCCAAACTTGCAGATGTCACAAAACTTACAATTATTGTAAACTATGAGGAGGACAGTGATAGAGTTAAAGCAGATTTACACAGACTGGTGAAATGGCTAGACATGTGGCAGATGAAATTTAATGCAGAGAAGTGTTACATGAGTGTTACAGAGATGCATTTTGGAAGGCAGATTGAGGAGAGACTATAGACTAAAGGGTATGAGCGTAGAAGGGACATGGAGGCAAGACAGACCTGAGGGTATCAAAGCACAATTACTAAAGGTGGCAGAACAGACTGAGGATGTGTTTGAACACACATACAGGATCCTTGGCTTTATCATTGAAATATTGAGTACAAAATCAATAACATTATGATGAGTCTTTATAAAACTCTGGTTCCTCCTCAACTGGAGAATTACGTCCAGTTCAAGGGAACCAAACTTTAGGAATGGTATGTAAGAACTAAATACATAAGATGAAGGTTAAAGAACATGGATCCCTCATTCTACTGGAATAAAATCTTTGTAAACATTCACGAAGAGCTTAACTTTGAATAACAAACTATTTAGAAAAGACTTTTGCGATTGAGGGTTGATCTCTTGATCTCTCGACAGCCAGGCAGCAGAGTTCAGTTGATGGACCTCCTATTACTTACTACCCATGATCACATGAATCTGATTATCATATCTCCCAAACATGAAGGAAATCTTGTTTTCCAGCATTGGCAGTTCTTACTATCTCTTTGTTTTCCTTGTGACCTTTCACACACAAGGATATTGCCAAGATGGAGCACCATAGGTATCCAGCAGGTGTATGTTTAAATTCATTAACCGAATGTCAGCATCACTGGCTAGACCAGCCTCTGTTTTGTTTTCCTCGTTGACCTTGAGAAGATGGTGATGAGCTGCCTTCTTGAGCCACAATATCCACAATGCTGTTAGGGAGGGACCTTCGGGATTATGAAGGAACAATGATATTGATTAAATTAGAGTGGTGTCTGAGGTGGAGTGAAACTTGCGGGTGGTGGTGTAACTGCTGACCCTGTCCTTCTAGGCAGTAACAGTTGCAGACCTTGAAGACTCTGTCAATGGAGGACTGTTGAGTTTGTGTAGTGCAGCTTGCAGGCAGTACATGCTGCAGTTCATGCACATTGGTGCTGGAGGGAGTTAATGTTGAATGTGTTAGGTGGGGTGCCAGTCATGTGGGCTACTTTGTCCTAGGTGGCGTTGAACTTCATGAATGTTTTGGTGGCACACTCTGTTCAGGAATTTGGAAAGTATTCCATCAAATGCTTGATTTGTGCACTGTAGATAATAGGCAGGTTTTGAAGTCAGGAGGTGAGTTACTTGCTACAGTATTCCTAGGCTCTGACTATTCTTGTAGCCACAGTACTTGTTTGGCTGGTGCAGCTCTATTTCCCATCAGTGGTCACCACTGAATTATAATAGTGGGAGATTCAGCCATGGTACTGCCATTGAATGACAAGAGGCAATAGTTAGTTGCTTTCATTTTGGAGATTGTCATTGCCTGCTATTTGTGTGGCGTTACAGTTACTTGTCATTTATCAGCTCAAGCCTGAATGTTGTCCAAGTTGTGCTACATTTTGACATGAACCTCTATAGTGTTTGAGGAGTGATGGATGCTGCTGAGCATTGTGAAATCATCACTGAAGATCCACACTTCTGTTCTTAGGATAGAGGGAGAGACATTGGCGAACCCACTGAAGATATTTGAGCCTACGATAAAACCTGGTTCTGTTCTGAGCCACAAGAGAAAACACCCTTTTCAAATCCACCTTGTCAAGACCACTCAGGATCCTGTGCAGTTCAATCAAATCTCCCTTTGCTTTCCTAAACTCCAGTTGAAACTATTCCAGGTCAACCCACTCATTTCAGTCATGAATCTACTCAAATTTCTTTCAGCTGCCTCCAGTCTATTGACATCCTTTTGAAAACAAGGAGACCAAATTTCTCTCAGTTTTCAAAAAGTTTAACATTCTTATTCTTATATTTTATAACAAAAGGAATTGAACATAGCATTCCATTTGTTTTCTTGACCACATGCTGTTTGCTAACTTTTGGTAACTCCCGCACTAGAACATCCAACTCTGTCTGCACCTTGGAATTCCACAGTCATTCTCAATTTGAATAAAGCACTGCTTTGTCTATTCTCCCTGTGAAAGTGAGCAACTTCACATTTTCCTACATTATACTCTTTCTGCTAGATTTTTGCCCATTCACTCATTTATATCTGTTCACAATCAGTTTCATCTCCTAAACATAACTACTTTCCTTGTTGTAATCTGTGAATTTAGCTACCATGTCTCCTTCCATTCATCTAAGTCATTGATGTAAATTGCAAAGAGTTCAGGCCTCTGCATGGACGCCTGTGGAATATCATTTGCCACATCCTGTCAGCCAGACAAAGGTCCATTTGCGCATTTTCTCTATTTTCTGCCAGCTAGCCAATCTTCTAGCCATGCTAACATATTGGTCCCTATAACTTAAGCTTTCATCTCACACAATAACCTACGATCGAGTAATAGAGTCCTACAGTATGGAGTCAGACCCTTTGGGTCAAACTGGCCCATGCCCACCAAAATGTCCATCCACACTAAGCCCATTTCCCTGCACTTGGCCCATTTCCTTCTAAACAGTTCCTTTCCATGTATTTGACCAAATGCCTGTTGTTAAAGCACCTGCCTCAACCACTTCCGCTGGCAGCTCATTCCATATGCGTACCACTATCTGGGTAAAAAAATTGCCCCTCAGATTCCCATGTATTCCTTTCCCTCTTATCTTAAACCGATGCTCTCTCGTCCTTGATTCCTCAACCCTGGGAAAAAGACTCAGTGCATTTACTCTATCCATGCCTCCCATGTTATACGCTTCTATAAGATACCCCCTCAGTTTCCTATGGTCTGAAGAAAAATGTCCTAGCTTGATAATGTGTTACCTTATCAAATTCCCTTTGGGAATCCTTCAAAAAAGTCCAATAAATTGGTTAAACTTGATACAATACTGGCTCTTCCCAATTACCTTGAGTTTTTCTAAGTGGACAGCTACAATCTTTTCAATGATTGATTAAAAATTGACCTGCCCCAAGACAAGCTATAGTCTCCTGTTGTCTGCCTCCTTTTCTTCTTGATACAGAAATTATATTTGTTATTTTTCAGTTTGATGGAACCTTCCCTGAATCAACGAAATGTTGAAAAATTAACACTAATTCATCTTTGACTCATTAGCCACCTTTTTCAAGGCTCTAGAATGGAGTTTGGACCCAAAGACCTGTCAGCTCACAGTTCGACCAGTTTGTTTAGTGCCTCTTTACCTATGAGTGTAATTTCACAACTTCATTAACTTTATTCATTTCATTAATTTTCCTTCCATCTCATGATTTACAACTATAACTAAGATGTTTATTGTATCCCTATAGTGAAGACAGAAAATAAACGCTTGTTTATTTTATCTGCCATTCCCTATTATTTAGTAGTGGGTAGGTCGTGCCTCACAAACCTTATTGAGTTCTTTGAGAAGGTGACCAAACAGGTAGATGAGCGTAAACCGGTTGATGTGGTGTATATGGATTTCAGCAAGGCGTTTGATAAGGTTCCCCACAGTAGGCTATTGTACAAAATGCGGAGGAATGGGATTGTGGGAGGTATAGCAGTTTGAATCAGAAATTGGCTTGCTGAAAGAAGACAGAGGGTGGTGGTTGATGGGAAATGTTCATCCTGGAGACCAGTTACTAGTAGTGTACCGCAAGGGTCGGTGTTGGGTCCACTGCTGTTTGTCATTTTCATAAATGAGCTGGATGAGGGCGTAAAAGGATGGGTTAGGTGGCAAATGGAATTTAATGCGGACAAGTGTGAGGTGATGCACTTTGGTAGGAGTAACTGGAATGCAAAGTACTGGGCTAATGGTAAGATTCTTGGTAGTGTAGATGAGCAGAGAGGTCTCAGTGTCCATGTACACAGATCCTTGAAAGTTGCCACCCAGGTTGACAGGGTTGTTAAGAAGGCATACAGTGTTTTAGCTTTTATTAATAGAGGGATCGAGTTCTGGAACCATGAGGTTATGCTGCAGCTGTAGAAAACTCTGGAGCGGCCGCACTTGGAGTATTGTGTACAGTTCTGGTCACCGCATTATAAGAAGGATGTGGAAGCTTTGGAAAGGGTGCAGAGGAGATTTGCTAGGATGTTGCCTGGTATGGACGAAAGGTCTTACGAGGAAAGGCTGAGGGAGTTGAGGCTGTTTTCGTTAGAGAGAAGAAGGTTGAGAGGTGACTTGATTGAGACACATAAAATAATCAGATGGTTAGATAGCGTGGATAGGGAGAGCCTTTTTCCGAGGATGGTGACGGTGAGCAGGAGGGGACATAGGTTTAAATTGAGGGGTGAAAGATATAGGACAGATGTCAGAGGTAGTTTCTTTACTCAGAGAGTAGTAAGGGAATGGAACGCTTTGCCTGTAACGATAGTAGATTTGCCAACTTTAAGTACATTTAAGGTGTCATTGGACAAGCATATGGACGTACATGGAATAGTGTAGGTTAGATGGGCTTCAGATTGGTATGACAGGTCGGCACAACATCGAGGGCCGAAGGGCCTGTACTGTGCTGTAATGTTCTACGTTCTGTGGTCCCCAATCTCACCCTCTAGAGGACAATCACTCACATTCTTTTCATTTCAATTACATATAAAAACATTTGGTTTAAATTTTTACAATCATAGCTAGCTTCCGCCCATATTCTAATTTCTTTCTCCTGGCTAATATTTTCATCATTCATTGTTATTCCTTATATTCTGACGAATCGTATTGCCTGCAAACTTTTTTGCATTGTTGTATGCTTTATCTTTAAGTTTGCTGCTTTTCCTAACTTTTCCAGTTACCTACAGATAGTCTTCCCTCTAGAATATTTCTGTATTGTAGGAATATACTTATTCTGAGTCTTCTGAAATATCCCCTTACATCTCTGTCAGTGCATCTTTGCAGATCTATCCCCTAGCCCCAATATACTGGCTCATTTCAGCTAACTCTGCTTTCAAGGACACATATTATATAGATGTGAAATATTAGGCTTAGAGCAGTTCTTCTCCCTTTCATGCTGGAAGTCAGGATACAGGAAGGATGAGAAGGTCTTAGAGATTGCAGAGAAGAATGATTGGTTGCAAAAATTGCTGATCTATAGAAAAGAGCGGAGGAGTGGAACAAGCTGAATTATCTTGCAGACAGCCAATGTGGATGTGACAGGCTTAATGGCTTCCTTCTGTGCCTCAGGCGTACTGTGATTCTATTAACAGTGGATCACACATTTTATGGAAGTTACAGGCTGCCTCCAAATAAAACAAATGTATTCAGAAGTAGTTACGCATTTAACATTGTGATGTAGTAGCTTTTTTTTCAATCCCTTCAATCTGTCTTCCACCCTAGGTGTAACCACTGACAAAATAATGCCAGCCTGCATGTTCTATATCAATGCCAGCTAATTGTCAACCCGAATAAGACATATGAAAATTCTCCCAACTTCCTATGTCTCTAAATGGAATGACTAATAATTATAGTTAAGATGCAGTTTTGCTCTTTGCATCTAAATTTCTGTTCTGCTTTTCTCACTTTGTCTTCATTTGTACTGTTCCCTATCATTTGTTCCTCTCATACTGCCTTTGTTTCTCTCTCACTCCCCTCTTTCAGTTATGTTGGTTTCATCCTTCACTCTTTAATTCTTTCCTCTACGTCTATTTCTCTTACATTCTTTCCTCCTGCTTTTCCCCCTCTTCTTCCACTGTTCTGCTGTTCTTCACCTTTTCTCCCCACCCCGCCACACCTTGACTTCTACTTTTCATTCTTTTGTTCACTTCTGTCTTCTCTCCCTTTTTGTTTGTCACCTCCTTCCCCGTCATCTCCACTCCCTCACTATGGTTCCACCAGCATCTCCACTATGGAAGTTGTTACACCATACATCTGCAACGGCTTTTGGTCCTGCATCTTCTGTTCTTCCAATTTTGGTCAACTGGGTGATTCCTCATTTTCCCAGTTCTGTCGCTGGTGATTCAATTTTCAGTTACCTACCTCTATTGTCTAGAACTCATTGTGTAAGCAACTTCCTCCCTCTAGAAATTTTTAAAAGCTTGAAAACTTGAACAGATCATTCCTTTGACTATTCCCTTCTCCAATTTTGAAATGAACTGAAAACTGCATTGCGGTCTTTGGTGTGAATCTTGCTATCAAATAGTTGGCTTTATTATAAAGAAAGGGAGACTAATATGGCCAGTATCATGTTTGCTTATAAATCTGTCTGCTGTCAGATTTTATTGGCCAGTCTGACTCTTAGAGTCACTTGTGCCATTCCAGTTAAAATAACATTGGAGACCAAATCAGACCCTGAATTTTAAATATTTGAGACCTCCCTGCATCAACTGCCTGCCAGCACTAGGAAGTCTCATGTTGCCGAAAAAATGTCAATTAAGATGGTGACAAATCTGAAATAGCCAAGTATATAGCAGAAAGTACTGTCAAAACTCTCATTTTATAACATTACAACATCATAACAAATTTGCATAAGTGGTGTGTGAAAGCATTGTAATTAGTCTATTCAAAACAGTTACAATATATGGATATAGTATTAGCGTTCTGGTCACCAATCATTCTCCATGTTAACTCCTGGACTATGTAAGTCTTAAAATGAATACTACTTGAAAATGGAGGAAGGCACATCACTTTGGGAAGAATGCAACCCAGTTTTAGAATGCTGTAATAAAGAGCTGGACAAACAAGAAATTATGACTGTGGAATGGCCAAGGAACCCTCAGCACAAAGGCTACACTGGAGTGGTGACAAGACGGCCCCAATCAGGTTAGAATATTTATTGGGAATATTAAACTAGGATAAGTGCCTCATAATTCTACAGGGAGGCTCTACAAGTACAATTGAAGGTTAAAATATTGATAAAATGTGTTTGTAAATGTGGAAGTAAATTCAAGTTGAGTATTTAATTTCTACTTTCTATAGATAAAAAATACTTTTGATTTTTGTTCGAAAAGTGTGAATGAAAGAACTTGACTAAACTAAATGTTTAGAACTGAATAATTAGCACCATAATAAAATTGGGCAAATTTCCCAGACTTGCTGCTGATCTGATATTTGCATATACTTCTACCCAGCTGGATTTGCTTCATAACAGTGAGATTTAGAATACTATTTCTGCAACTATTGCTGCATGTATTTTTAAATGTTACATAAACACAATATATAGCAGTTGGCAGTTTATATTTTTAAATCTTTTTCATAACCGGTATAAGTTGTTTTGTTGGTAATGACAACCAGTGTTTTACACTGATCTTGTTTTGAAGCATTTTAAAGGTTTTTACTGTCGTGCAAAACATATAATTACCTCGATAACAAGCAGTAGAACTGTCATGTTTTGTGCTGAATAACAGCATACACTTTGCTTTACCTCATATTCAAGGTCAAACAAAGTCACAAATGTAATATAGAGGCTTAATACTCCAACAGGTTTACCTTCCCACACAAAGCCTCAACAGACTAATTAACACTAACAATGAATTGTTGATTACATTTTTGACTTACAGTGTACATTGAAGTCCAGGAAGCAAGTTACCTGACTGGAATACAATTATAAAAAAAACCCAGAGTCTCCTGAAAGTGTTTATGATATAGTCCCAAGGCTGCAGAACCAGAACTGGAAGGAACAGGAAAACAAAAATGATCTTTCCTGGTTATAGAAGAAAATAGTCCAGGGATTTTAACTTACAAAGCCACTGCAGCAGAAACCCAATATAAAAACAAAATGTGATGGATGCTTGAAATCTGAAGTAAAATGTAAGTCATATGCATCACCAATTATTGTGAGAATCTGAGTTAATTTTTCAAGTTGACACCCTTTAATTAGACTGAAAAAAACTAGAAATATAGAGGGTATATTGGCTGGACCGATGGTTTCAGCTTGTTCCCCAAGCGAATTTACTTTGACAAATATGTCAGGCTGTTTTAAATGGTCTGTACCATAGGGATTTTTTAGTGCGTATATTATTGGTATCTAATGTAATAACAAAAAACACACAAATCAATATGACATCACTTTAATACTAACTGTGATTGTAACGACTCTAATTTGTAATTTTTCTTGACCCAGTTCTGTGCTTGTCCCTAAAATCAGAGATCACAAAATTAGTACACAACCCATGCCTACTACAGGGCACCTTCACATTTGTCCTAATATCCATTTATTTGTACCTGCGCACATTGCTGAACTACATTGGTAACACGGGTTGCTATAGTAACGAGCAAGATGACGATAGAGTTGAATTTGTGCCACATCTGCAGCCTGCTGCCTGCAAATTCATTCCAGCATGAAGCCTATCCTTGGGGTAATGTTCCTTCATGCGAGAATGACTTTGATGCTTATAATTTAGAGAGTTTACATCATTTAAAACAGTAATTTATGCACATACAACTTCACTTGACACCAAAAACACAAAGTAAATGCTTTTATTTCTATGAAATGACAATGGCTGCCATATGCTGGTACCTGGTACAGGCTGCGTAGATTTGTAGCCTGTGTATAATCAGAAAACCATATTGATTGAGGAAGTACAGCCATTAATGCAGCATTAAACGATTATAATTGCATTTTAGATGTAAACTGGGTGAAGAAATAAAACACAATTTACAATAAATACATTGGAATTAGTTCGCTATCAGAATAGATCTTGCATCTGGATTAAAATAATAAACATTTCAAGAAATAGCAAGTATCTCTTATGTATTTTCATACTTGATCATTTACAATCATGAAAGGCCATAAAAATGTTTGTATGAATTGCAGTAGCAGCACGCCCAATTAAGGAGCATTTTCTTCATGACAAGTGGATGGCAAAGCCTTTTCAAATTGGAAAGAGTCAAATGTCCATAGTGATTTCCCTACAAGTGACACAAGATATCTGTTAGCAAAAATTGTTTCATCTGCAGCTAAACAAACAAGAAGTGTTGTGATGATTTTTCTTGAAATTTGTATTTATTTAAAAATTTCATATTTAATAATTTAAAAATTACATTAAATTAACGCGTTCGAAAGAATTTTACCTGTGATATTGCAATGACCTACACTAGAAATCTGAATGTCATGCAGCTTGGCTGAAAATACTACATGACTCTTAACTAGAGTCATTAAGAAGCTGTTTAAGTCCCCTCTAATCAATTGTACACCAGTGGTCATGTGTCTGATATGTTTGCTCAGGAATACATAACCTTGTACCAAAAAGTTATTAGTGCAAGCAGACAATGTAACAGCAGTGAAAGATATCTGCTTCTATAGATTAATATATTGACAGTGATATAGATTTGTATTTTAAGGAAGGTAACATGGAAGGAATAAGCCAAAATGTCTTAATTGACTAATTGCATGTAAATTTAGCCCTTAATTCTTCCATAGTTTTTCTTGAAAATTAAGCTACGTGATTTTGTTTTGGAGCTTAATAATACTTTGCAATCTGAAATTTCATTGTAACTTGCAAGATTTTATATGTTGCTAGAAACTAAAATAAGCAGGCCTGAATTTATGGAGTATCCATTTTTTGGGCTGAAAATACCAACATTTATCATAGGCAGTTAAAACTACAGTGATAAAAATAAGAATGAATAATAGTCTTGCTACTTACAAAATATCCACATATCACTCCTGAGTTTTATTTTCATGTCAGTTTTCTTCTGTTCCATACTGCCCTAAATACATTGAAGCCTTACCAGGGATTGTTTCCATGGGTACTGACCATCCTCTGCAGGGTCACCAGTATCCTTGTGTGGCTCATAATAATAATTGCCAGCAGTTTATTTAGCTACAGGAGGCAACGCAATTGAACCAGCCCTGTCCTCACCCAATATCTCCACAGACATGTTTCTAGAAGGCTTTCCAGATAATGGTTATGAATAGCACCAAGGCTGGTATTACATTTCCTAACGCATGAGTACAGAGGCAAATTGTAGCCTATTAATATCAGCTATTCAGTATAAACTATGCTTTGGAATCTTCCTGTTCTATATAGCTCTGCTGTCGATAGGAATCTAGCTGGATCACAAGGTAGGCCTCACCTTTCAGATTTAATGTCAACTAATTTTTGCTTTACAGTTCAAATATTATTCCTGTCCTAGGAATTATTACAATAAAAGGCCACATAACTAATATAATGGATCCATAATATTGACAAAAGCAAAAGGTTGTCTGCATTGATCACCTCAAGTCTGGGCACAAATTATTTTCTATTCTCTTTAAAGACTTCAATTCTGCGCTGGGGTTTCTCAATGTGTGAATAGAAAAAGAATCACCCCAAGGCCTCTACCAGTGTTTGTGTTCAGTAAATGACTGAGCTGCAAGAATATCACAGGTTGTGTTATTTTTGAAGATTTCATCTTCTTCCAGTAATGTTTGTCAGCCGGGTTGCTATATTGGGTAATTTTTAAATTACTCTTTCATTTAATGCGGACATGTCTGGTAAGAGTTGTAGACTGTGCCTAATTGCCCATGAACTGAGAGGCTTCATAGGCCATTTCTGAGGGCATTAAAGAGTCAAACACACTGCCAATGCTCTGAAGTCACAATGTAGGCCCAATTACAAATCAAGGCGAGAAGAATTCCTTCCCTAAACAAATATAACCTTCAGTTCACCTGGGCCATCTCCAGCACATCCCTCACCTTCCTGGATCTCTCAGTCTCCATCTCAGGCAACCAGCTTGTAACTGATGTCCATTTCAAGCCCACCGACTCCCACAGCTACCTAGAATACACCTCCTCCCACCCACCCTCCTGCAAAAATTCCATCCCCTATTCCCAATTCCTCCGCCTCCGCCGCATCTGCTCCCAGGATGAGGCATTCCACTCCCGCACATCCCAGATGTCCAAGTTCTTCAAGGACCGCAACTTTGTCTCCGCAGTGGTCTAGAACGCCCTTGACCGCGTCTCCCGCATTTCCCGGAACACATCCCTCACACCCCGCCCCCGCCACAACCGCCCAAAGAGGATCCCCCTCGTTCTCACACACCACCCCACCAACCTCCGAAACAATGCATCATCCTCCGACACTTCCGCCATCTACAATCCAACCCCACCACCCAAGACATTTTTCCATCCCCAGCCCTGTCTGCTTTCCAGAGAGATCACTCTCTCCGTGACTCCCTTGTTCGCTCCACACTGCCCTCCAACCCCACCACACCTGGCACCTTCCCCTGCAACCGCAGGAAATGCTACACTTGCCCCCACACCCCCTCCCTCACCCCCATCCCAGGCCCCAAGATGACATTCCACATTAAGCAGAGGTCCACCTGCACATCTGCCAATGTGGTATACTGCATCCTATGTACCCGGTGTGGCTTCCTCTACATTGGGGAAACCAAATGGAGGCTAGGGGACCGCTTTGCAGAACACCTCCACTCGGTTCTCAACAAACAACTGCATCTCCAGTCGCAAACCATTTCCACTCCCCCTCCCATTCTTTAGATGACATGTCCATCATGGGCCTCCTGTAGTGCCACAATGATGCCACCTGAAGGTTGCAGGAACAGCAACTCATATTCCGCTTGGGAACCCTGCAGCCTAATGGTATCAATGTGGACTTCACCAGCTTCAAAATCTCCCCTTCTCCCACCGCATCCCTAAACCAGCCCAGTTCATCCCCTCCCCCCACTGCACCACACAACCAGCCCAGCTCTTCCCCTTCACCCACTGCATCCCAAAACCAGTCCAACCTGTCTCTGCCTCCCTAACCTGTTCTTCCTCCCACCCATTCCTTCCTCCCACCCCAAGCCGCACCCCCATCTCCTACCTACTAACCTCGTCCCACCTCCTTGACCTGTCCGTCTTCCCTGGACTGACCTATCCCCTCCCTACCTCCCCACCTACACCCTCTCCACCTATCTTCTTTTCTCTCCATCTTCGGTCCGCCTCCCCCTCTCTCCCTATTTATTCCAGAACCCTCTCCCCATCCCCCTCTCTGATGAAGGGTCTAGGCCCGAAATGTCAGCTTTTGTGCTCCTGAGATGATGCTGGGCCTGCTGTGTTCATCCAGCCTCACATTTTATTATCTTAGTGAACCAGATGGGCTTTTACAAAATTCAATGACAATTTCATTGTCACCGTTACTGAGACAAGGTTTAAACATTATTACATTTAAATTCCATCAACTGCCAGATCCCCAGAGCATTAGCCTGGTTCTCTGGATTAGTGCTGCAGTGATATTACCACCATGTTACCATTTCACCCAATTTCCAGTGCAATTGTCTAAGGCTGAACCAGATTGATCAGAATCTTCCAACCATGTAGCTGCACAATTATTAAGACCACCTTCATAACAATACTTGACTCCCTTCCTGTTACCTCTAGATTTAGTGCAGCGCGAGGTACCTTGTTGCAGCTGAGTGCCAGTGAGGAGCAGCCTGAACATTGGAGCAGAGTGGGACAGTTGTTAGATTGGGACCTGACTCAGTCAGTCAGACCATGTGCTGAGCTGCTGCTATTTGAAACTCTTTACAGGACTATGATGAAAATCCCGTAACTACGTTACAGCTATCTTACTTCTAACTTTTTTTTAGATGCATTTTTTTAGTAGCAATGCTACTACTTTTCCTTTTTATTCCTTTTATTCCTCTTTGTTTCAAGATTTGTACCTAGGTACTTGGACTTAAGAAGACACCATTAGAGGCAGCCATTGTAAACACTTTTCACTGTACTCCTGTCCTGGAGTACACATGACAATAATGGATATTCTTTTCTATTCTATTTAACTGTTCCAATGCATTTTAAGCCAGCCTCCCACAATCTGTTTCTGTAAAACTGAAATCTGTAAACCTATTGCTTTTTTCCCAACTTTGCACTATGTTCCATTCACTCATTGCCACTGTGTCCACAGGACTACATTGTCTACCAATTAAGTCAAACCTCACTTTTTACACAAGCTTTATCCTCATTTTCAAATGAATCCATGTCCTCGCTCTTGCCAACTTCCACAATCTTCGCCAGCTTCTTAACCTTTAAAGATACCTGCACTGCTCTAATTCTGGTCTCTTGGGCATTCCTAATTACAATCCCTCCACTGTTAGTGGCTGCATTTTAATCCGTCAACACCCTGAATCCCTCTGGAAAATCCCTGTCTGAACCTCTCCACATCTCTACCCCTCAAGATACTCCTTGAAACCATTGATCAAGCTTTAGGTCATCCGGCCTAAAATTCTATTCATGTTGCTTGTCATACAAATGCTGCTGTCAGGACGGTTTAATTATGTTAAAGGTGTCAAATAAACATAATGTTCATGTGTATTATATTATCCTGATGTATGGGCAAATTTGCATTCCACTGCTTTTGAATTTGGTAACAATATTTAATGTTTGCAGTAAAATGTAATCTTTGAAACATTGGATCCAATCACCATTCTAACACTGATGCTTTTTCCATTAACACACCTGAACAGGTAATGAAAGAAAATAGGGTGTAAGATGGCTTTCCTTTCTTCTTTATCCTTTGTACTAACCTTGACAGGCAGTATCAGCAGAGTATTAACCTTGTTTGAAAAAAGCCATCTTCCTGTATGTATTTGTTAATGCAAATTAAGGAGCACCTTTGATGTAGATTTGGGAGCAGGTCATTAGGCTGGTACATGAAGCAGTTAAAATGAGGAAGCCAGGCCTAAGTAGACATAAGAGGCGCTTTTTTCAAAAATGATAATAGAAAATGTAGTCATGCTAACACAAAAGCACCTGCAAGAGAAATCTGGAACAAGGAGAAATGAAGTCATGTTTACATAGACCATGAATGAAATATATCAAACTAATGCACACTATAGAAAATATATGTTAAGTAAAGAGAAACAAAAATGGAAATTGCTCAAAGTCTCAGAAGTCTGGCAGCATCTGTGCAGAGAAAGCAGAGTTAACTTTTCACACCCAGCATTTACAGAGCTGTGCATTTTTTTGTTCAATAAAGAGATTGGTTGCTGTGTTTTTCCTCTCCTTCATATGTAATGTTATTAAAATAAAAATGATCAAGTAGATTAAAGCAGTCAGAAACTTAGATTTAGGTGTGCATGTCTGGAGAACGTGTTCCCCGCATTGGATAAAGCTGCAAATGGATAAGGAATCTCAATGCATAATTAACCCCAGCCAGTTGCTTCCGATGAAGACAGTACGCTAACTTCCTGCTGCCTGGTCACTGAATAAATTGTAGTATGCAGTCAGCGCTGAGTGTGCTGCTGAGTGGCTGCATGCCTGAGCATGAGAAACAGAATTATGAGAGGTCAGCACAAGTTCAAGATAGCCTGTGCTATTTAAAGCCATCTTATAGGGGAGGTGCAATTTAACTGGAACTGATGATAAAAGTCATCATAAAGGTGACTTCTTTTTAGTCCGAATGAATTCAATGCTCTCACCACTGTAGTATGGGCTCGATTCCCATAAAACGACGGCTTAATGTTCAGGGGCTCTTATGATGTGTGGTAGTGTCCCTACCTCTGGCCAGAATGTACAAGTTCATGATCTGGGACGGGTTAATTAAAAATAATCTAAAAGTCTAGGGTCTAGAACCAAGGATAACAGTCTCAGGATGTGTGTAGGCCATAAAGAACTGAGATAAGGAAATATTTCTTCACTCAAAGGGAAACAATCTTATGCAATTCTCAACATCCGAAGGCAAAGTCACTGAAAACAATAAAGGAAGGGATTTTTTTTAGATTTTAAAGGCACCAAGGGGCTATGGAGAGAAAGCAGGAAATAGCATTGAGCTAAGGGATCAGTCATGATCATATTGAACAGTAGAAAAGATTCTATGGGCTGGATGATCGACCCATGGTCCTAATTGCTATGGTTCTGTGTAAAAGTGAGTTTGACCTGACAAAAACACAGAATGGCACAGCATGATAGAAAATGGGTTTCAAAACTTTTTGATGTTGCACTGGAGGCTGTGGCATGCAATGGAAAGAGGAAGAGGCATGTTAGGTATTCTAAACGGAATACGAGACCATCCAGCAAAGTATTGCAAAGGCACTCGAATCAGATGGTGGCATGGTCAATGCCAGGGATTTAGCATCATGGATCTGGATGTGACAAACCAAGAAGTTCAATAGCCTCATACGAGTGGTCAAGGCCAGTGAATAAATCTTAAAATGCCATATTCCACCAATGCCCTGGCTGCTCACACACTGTTTGAATCACCATACCTTGAACACTCATATACCAATAAGCTTTGTCAAATACAACTTCATACTAAAATCACAATTTCATCTCACTTTCACACAACTGGCACTGCTGCAACCGTACATGTCACTGACAATTATTGACTGCCACTTCATCGAAAGACATTGCACCACATTCACTGTCACAATTCTCCTTCTGCTGCAGGACAAAATGGTATATAACCCAGGACAGCAACACCTAAATAGTAGGCACAGGCATGGCTGCCTGTATTTGGTGAGGTAGTCATAAGCACTGTTAGCATTACCATGTTTGAGACTGGACCTAACTGTGAAACATACTCTCAACTCTACTGCAGTGCTAGCAGGAGCAGCGTGATGTTTAGGTGTGCAGCGGTAGCTCAGATGTCTTTGTTTGCTGCCATGGAAGTGCAGTTTGCTGCCACAATGTTGTGGATACCAGTCTTCAAAAGGTCTTGAATAGTCTTGCAGTTGGTGCAGCTACTGTAGTCCGACAGCTTATTACGATTGCTAAGTGAATCTCCAGGAGGCTGGTAACTGAACAATGGAACAAGTACCTGATGGCCTCTGGCAGGATGACAATGTTCATCCTCCCACGTCTGCCACTTAATTGCTGCTGTCAGAAATTCACTTATATTGCTTTGTCTACGCTTAGACGATGCAGCGTGAAGCCGGGCACTACAGGGCCAGAGCTACACAAGGTCAATATTGCAAAGCCACCGGAAATTCTCCCAGTGAAAATCAGCAGCATTCACCTGCAAAGCTGCAGCCGCTGTAACACTGCATTGCAGCACTAGACCAGGCCAAGTACCAGGATGACAAGCACTGAGGAAATGTGCAAGAATCATGAACTAATATTTACGTGAAATATGGCATAGTTTGCTTTTAAAAATTGGTTTGAAATGTTTATTGTGTTGATGTTTTTAATATTTGGGATTCTGGTCAAGCGGACAAGGCTTAGGACAAGGGGATAATAGCAAAATGCTGAGGATGCCGGAAATACGAAACAAACACAGAAAATGTTAGAGATGCCCAGCAGGTCTGGGAGCATCTGAAGAGTGAGAAACAGTGTTGACTTTTTGAATCTGGTATGATTACTCTTCAGAGCAGTGAGGGGTATATCAGGTCCAATAACCAAGTCCTGGGGTTCCAGAGGGACCACTGTGCTCAGGTCAGGGTGAGGCCATTGTGCTCAGGTTGGGGACCATGGATGGGGCATGGGGCTAGGGCCAGGAGTAGCACCAAGGCCTTTGATTTTTTTCCCTTGGCCCTGGAATTGAATGCTGGGCTGGTCAGTGACAGAGGAAAAGTAAGGTGTGGGACTGTTGTTGAATACGGTTTTGAGTTTTCATGCATTGAGTTGATCACAGACAGCCTTGCTACACAAGGTTATGGTGGTGGCATCTTCCACCACCTCATCTGTTTGTCATTTAAGTGCTAAGTGCAGCACAACTCCTCTGGACCAGTCCAGGCAATGAAAATATTGTTTAAACTTTTTAATTATCTGCTATATCGCAATTTGTCTGGCAGAGTGGCTTTCATTGCATACATGTTCCTCAGCGTGCATGACTTATGCACTGGTATCAGAGCCATATTAACAAAACCTTGTCACCCAAAAATATAATGATGGTTTATTGTTGTGCAAGTGGACTGATGCAGAATGAAATTGCCAAGATAGGAATAGAATAGAATGGCCTTTATTGTCATATGCACACGAACGAATGCAGAAAAGTTTGTAATTCGCCACTTTGGTGCCATCTTAGGTGCAGGATACCAAGGTACAGGTACTTAAACTCTTTCAATTCTGTAACAAACACTTAAAAAAAAGTCTAACATAGGAATACAAAGTTTTAGGCCACTTTTGGAATATTGCGTTCAATTCTGGTCTCTCTGATTTAGGAAAGATGTTGTTAAACTTGAAAGGTTCAGAAACTTTTGGTAAGAATGTTGCTGGGATTGGAGGGTTTGAGCTATAGGGTGGGGCTAAAGGGGATGTGGCTATTTTCCCTGGAGTGTCGGAGGATGAGAGGTGACCTTATAGAGGTTTATAAAATCATGATGGGTATGGATAGGGTGAATAACCAAGGTCTTTTTCCCAGGATAGGGGAGTCTAAAACTGCAGGGCATAGATTTAAGGTGAGGGGGAAAGACTTAAAAGGAGCCTACGGGGTGGTTTTTTCGTGCAGAGGGTGATGCGTGTATGAATCAGCTGCCAGAGGAAGTGGTTGAAGCTGGTACAATTACATCTAAAAGGCATCTGGATCGGTGTGTGAACAGGAAGGGTTTAGAGGGATATGGGACAAATGCTAGCAGATGAGACTAGATTAACTTAGGTGACTGGTTGGCATGGATGAGCTGGACTGAAGGGTCTGTTTCTATGCTGTACGACTCTGTGACTCCGACTCTAAACTGGGCACTGACATGCGTAAGATGTCACACATAGTCACACATCAGCCGAAGGTTGAAGAACTAGAATCCTTTCAGTTGTGATATATCTCAGAGTGGATGTGGAAAGAATGTTTCCGTTGTGGGAGAATCTAGAACTAGAGGTCATGGTTTAAAAATAAGCGTGTGCCAATTTAAAACAGAGACGCGGAAGCGTGTTTTCCGAGGGTTGTAGATCTTTGGAATTCCATTTCTAAAAAGGCAGTAGATGCAGAATTTTTAATTATTTTTAAAACAGAGGTAAATAGATTCTTAGTTACCAAGGTTATTGTGGATGTGCAGGAATGTAGAGTTGGGGTTTGAAATTGGATCGACCATGATTTTATTGAATGACATCGCAGGTTTGAAGGACTGAGTGGTTTACTCTTGTTCCTTGATTGTATGTTGGAATGCAACATCCAAAAAGTGATGCTGGTGCAGTCAGCAGCACCCTGCACCATGCCAATTCCCCCAATCCTTACAAAGCCATGCCCCACCTCCACCTGTTGTTGTCTGGCAGTATAGATTCAAATGCTTTCAACTTTCTTAAAATATAGAGTTTCGGTAACATTCCTTATGAATTAATGGATAGCCAATTGGGAGATATTGCAATCATTGTGTGTTCTATCCTGGAAAGTGTTAGGCCTATAAAAATTAATGAGTACAGTCATAGGGTGTGTCTGTCCTTTTCTTGTATCGAGGCTACAGTCCTGGCTATGGTAGGTAATAGATTACAGCGATTATAGTGAATGGGAAATGTCTGGCACATTGCTCTTCCCTAAGATTCTGCTTGGAAATTTGCTCCCCACATGCCCTGGATTGATATATTCTCTTGACAAGAACCTTTAAAAATTCTCCTTCCCCTTCCAGCAGCTTGCCCTGTTCCTTGCTGCCTCTGTTCATTCTTGCTATCATGCAGTGGACCAAAATGAATCAGTGTCTGGTGTTAAAAAGCAAAGGTTGACCCCCACCTCTGAGACCCAAAACTGAAACATCCAAAGAGGAGCACTCATCCTGTAATCTGTTAAAAGGAGTGTGAAAAGAGGTGTAACCTGTCTTTCAGCAACTTCTAGTGGTTAAATCAAATAAATCCCTGGCACTCAAGTTACAATCAAGTAACGCTTTATTTATCTAACTCTAACATTGAACAAATTAACTAAACTATGAACAAACCAAAAATGCCCTTCTAACTCCTAACTATTCCCAATTAACACAAGATTCTAATAGTATGCTGTTCCAATAAATATAACAAAACAATAGAATTTAGTCTCTCAAAACTGCAGTCAGGTTACAACTTCCAAAATGTTCCTTGTCTTCTCCATCGATTCTTCTGTCAGGAATGCTTTCTCTGTCAATTCTTTTATTAGGAGTCTTAGCTAGGAGTGCCATTGGATCATTGTGAATGGAAGATGCTTTCTCTAAGAGCTGTAATCTCTAGCCAATGGCAGTTAGTTCTATTGGTTTTCTAACTGCTCCCTTCTTTAATACCCCTGATGACATATCAATTTCTTACAATTGAATTGGTCCTAGGTTGTCAAAGCTATCAGATTCAAATTTGTTAGGTTTTCATTATTTCAGTGCCTGGTTCAAAATGATTGGCTAAATTCAAAAACTTGTTGGCTTGGTATAAAATGCTGCTTGGTGTGCTGTGCACATTTGTTATAAATGTTTCAATTTGTGTGCTCTCTGTACATGCAAACTTTCAAGCTGCTCACAGGCATCTCCAATCATAGAAAAAGCACAATCTTTTAAAAGGACCATGCAATGCTTTCCCCCCTAATATTTTACGATCACCAAATTCTTAAGCTCTGCCTCCCACTCCACAAATATTCTATCCACCTTCAGAACACCGGTAAGTGCAGAATTCTTGAAATCAGGAGATGTGCCACACCACTCACTGCAAACTATAAGTACTTGAAACAACTTCAGACACCAAATATTTGTACAGCAAAGCTAGTAAAATAATTTTGCAACAATCCTGTTGAAGATCCCATTAAATAGAGCTGCTAGGGGAGAGGTAAGTGGGAGGTACTGCTGATTCAGTGTTTAAGAGACAGTGTTCACATGATCATTAAAATCTAAATGGCAGCACTAATGTCTTATTGGCTTCTTGATGTCCAATTTTCTGCAAACATCTCATGGATATTCACTGTGCACTCTAATACTCTCATCAAATCCAGTGTACATTGTGGCTATCCCCAGACATTTGCACAGGCATCATGTATAACAAGGTGCAGAGTTGGATGAGCACAGCAGGCCAAGCAGCATCAGAGGAGCAGGAAGGCTGACATTTCAGCCTAAACCCTCTCTGATGAAACGTCAGCCTTCCTGTTCCTCTGATGCTGCTTGGCCTGCTGTGTTCATCCAGCTCTACATCTTGTATTCTCAGATTCTCCAGCATCTGCAGTTCCTACTATCTATGAAACAGGCATCATGGATATCACTTTCAAGGCAAAACGGCATTTGAAGCTTGGATAAACCAATTGCCATGGAACAAAAATTTGAGTATGTATAAACTTTAATACAAGAAAAACAATAAATGAAGAATTATGAAAGGAAATTTATATTATTTCTTAGTTTTTGAACATGTATCAATATATGTGAGGTGAATATTATTTATTGTTACAATGTACTCTGAGACTAAAGCAAACAAATGTTTAATTCTTTGCAAGGTAGACAATTCATAAAAGTTGAGTTCTTCCTCAAAATTGTGCTTCCTTTTTGTGAGCTTGCCGTTTATGTAGTGACTCATAACTCATGCTATTATGAGTTTAGGTACCGCATGATTTTGATTCAGACTGATGGCTGTGACCTTTTTCCTGTGCAGCTACAGTTGCAGAGTATTTTCTGGATGGCTAAAGCTCACTAACAAGGAGATTTCTGCATGGGAGAGACACTCGGAGCTCATTAGCAATTCTGTTCAAGGTTTTCAAACAGTTGGTGCTCTCAGTAGTAGATAGCCTCTACTATTTTACTAAGTGCCAACTGTCTGTTCAAATCATATCTAAACACAAATTTATTTAAATCAATTTTGTTTCATTCATCATTTTATAACTTGTTAAGTCTAATCACTTGCAGACACATTAATAGTCTTTTCTGCCAGTAGCAAAAGAAAGGAGATTGTTTCTTTCTATCTCATAAATTTTGTTAAATCTTAAGCTTTTGACATACATTGTTATTTCTACCAAGGCCTTAATAGACACATTAATTTTACTTCCACCTCTTTTGTTTATGTGTTTAATCAAGTTTTGTTTTCATGTAGATTTCCATTAATGAAACTTAAAAAGATAAGATATTTTTATGCATTCATGAGATGTAGATGTCACTGGCTGGGCCAGCATTTGCTCATCTCCAGATTACTCTTGAAAAGTTGGTTGTGTAGTTACACTTATAGTGATAATAAGGAAGGAGTTCCGAGATTTTGATCCAGCCCCAAGGAATAGTGATGTATTGACTTGAAAGGGAAATTGTAGGTGCTGTTCGTATGTATTTGCAGCCCTTGTTCTTCTAGATGATACTTGTTGTGAGTTTGGAAGGTGCTGCCTAAGATGGCAGCATCAGCATGGTGGGGAGTGTAAGGGCTCCTGAGCCCATATGCTCCAGGCTACCCATATCCTTCTCTCTCTCTCTCTCTCTCTCTCTCTCTCTCCTTTTCTTTCTTTTTCTTTCATTTTGCTTACATCTAATGTTGAGAGGAAGCCAGACCGGTGTCGGAGAGTCATTGCAGCAGCAGTACCAGGAATAAGAGCTCCTGGCTTTGGTAGGCCCAGAGCCTGGACTCAAGAACGTGGTGGTTTGTCGGTTATGGCAGGGCTTGGTGCGCGAAGTGGCGCTACAATAGGCCCACAGTGGGGACTTGGTGGTTTGCAGAGGCGAGGTCCTGGCACTGTCTGGAAGCGAGGTCCCAGTGTGGACTGGAGGGTGGTTCCAGTACAGACTGGAGGGTGGTACCAGCACAGACTGGAGGTGAGGCCCTGTGTAGTCCAGAGGTGCAGTCCCAGTGTGATCTGGAGGCGAGGTCTAGGTGTGTACTGGAGGCAAGGCATGGACTAGAGGTGAGGCCCTGTGTGGTATGGCGGTTAGGGCCAGAGGAATATGAAGGTGAGGGCCGGCGCGGTAGGGAGGTGAGGGATGGCGCGGTACGGAGGTGAGGTCCGGCGTGGTATGGAGGAGGGGCCCGGCACAGTATGGGGTGAGGGCTGGCGCGGTATAGAGGAGAAGCCTGGCGCGATATTGGGGTGAGAGCCGGCACGGTATGGAGAAGAGGCCTGGTGCGGTATGGGGGTGAGGACTGGCGCAGTATGGAGGAGGGGCCCAGCACAGTATGGAAGAGGAGCCCAGCACAGTATGGAGGAGGGGCCCAGCACAGTATGGAAGAGGAGCCCGGCACAGTATGGAGGAGGGGCCCGGCACAGTATGGGGTGTGGGCCGGCATGGTATGGAGGAGAGGCCTGGTGCGGTATGGGGTGTGGGCCGGCGTGGTATGGAGGAGAGGCCTGGCGCGGCATAGGGGTGAGGGCCGGCACAGTACGGAGATGTGGCCCCAGTGCAATCTGGACATGATGTAGTGTGTGTGCTGAAGGTGAGGCCAGGCATGGACTGGTGGCGAGTTCCCGACTCAGGTTTGGGGGTGGTCCCAGTGCAGATGGGAGGTAAAGGCTGGCACAACTGGAGGTGGTGAGGCCTGGCAGAGTCTGGAGGCTTGGCTCGGTAAGATCTGCTGAAAGGACTGTAATGCTGAACTATTTACTTCTTTATTTTTCTAATTTACTGCTAAGATCCTGTATTTAGGTACCTTTGTGCCTAAAATGGTGCCTTAAGTGGCAATTTTGTAAACTTTTCACTGTACTCCTGTAAGTTCAAATGACAATAAACCTAATTTAATTCAAATTCTAATCCATTTCTGCAGTGCATCGATTGCATCTTGTCGATGATACGACTGCTGTTACTGAGGTGTTGCCAATCAACCAGCTGCCTGTCCTGGGCGGTGTCCTTAAATATTGTTGGAGCTTCCCTCATCTTGGAAAGTGGGAAGCATTCTCCCAAATTCTCGACATATGCTTTCTGGATTGCGAACAGATTTTGGGATGTCAGGAAATAAATTTCTTGTTGCAGCATTCCTGGCCTTTAAACTGCCCTTGTAACTACAGTCCTTATATATGCTATATAAAAACCAAAAGAACTGCGGATGCTGTAAATCAGGAAGTTGCTGAAAAAGCTCAGCAGGTCTGGGACCATCTGTAGAGGAGAAAACAGAGTTAACGTTTCGGGTCCGGTGACCCTTCCTCAGAACTTATATATGGTGTTTTCAGTTCAGATTCTGGTAATTGATAACTTCAGGATATTGATAGTGGAAATTTCAGTGATAATAATGCCATTGAATGTCAAAGGGTGATGGTTAGATTCTCTAATTGGTCATTGCTGGTACTTTATGGGGAAATGTTACTTGCCTTTTGTGAAACCAAGCCTAGATATTTTCCACGTCTTCCTGCATTTGGACATGAGCTGCTTCAGTATCTGAGGAGTTGCAAATGCTGCTGAGCGTCGGGCAACTATAGTGAACATCACCAATTTTGAACCTATGATCAAGTAAAAGTCATTGTTATCTCTTATTTCTGTTGCTCAACAAAGTGTGGAGCTGGATGAACACAGTAGGCCAAGCAGCATCTTAGGAGCACCAAAGCTGACGTTTCTGATGAAGGGTCTAGGCCCGAAACGTCAGCTTTTGTGCTCCTAAGATGCTGCTTGGCCTGCTGTGTTCATCCAGCTGCACACTTTGTTATCTTAGATTCTCCAGCATCTGCAGTTCCCATTATCATTGAGCAACAGAAGGTGTTTGGGCCTACGACACAACCCTGAGGCAGTGGTCAATGACTTAAGGGAAGGAAAGGGTCAAATTGCACTTCATTCACAGTTGTTAAGCGAAATGATAAAATTCCTAGTTCAGGAATATCACAAAGCTTGCACTTGTACTGAAAATAATTTACTTTAAATAGGCTACTGCATCATTTTAATCAGAACCAGAAAAATGTTAGAGATGTAATAAGCTTTAAGCAAGGACAGAAGTGGAGAAAACACAGTGATGGTTAATTTTGTTTGTCGCTCTTGCAGATGCTGGCTGGCCAGTTGGGCAGTTTCAGTTTTTTTTTGTTTTGTTTTTATTTCCAGGTATTAATTTTGGGTCATTAACTTTAATGACCCAACTACTAAGGAGAGTTCTTGAAGAATATTAGCCAAGATATTGAATTTACTTGCGTAACTTTTTCCAATGGTTAGTGATTTTCCTTTAGCTTCCAAGATAATTAAACACTTATGAAATTTGAAATTGGGATCGTCCACACATACCTTTTAATATTGATCTTTATTGGATCTCATGACGAGTTTCAACTCTTTCCCTGCAATGATCTCAATAGGACTGATAACCCACCCACAGGGAAGAGTGTGTGTGTGTGTGTGTGTGTGTGTGTGTGTGTGTGTGTGTGTGTGTGTGTGTGTGTGTGTGTGTGTGTGTGTGTGTGTGTCTGTCTGTCTGTCTGTCTGTCTGTCTTCTGGTTGAGAAGCAAAAGGGACACCAACTATACTGCAACTCATGCTTAGCTGAGATCATGCAGTTTGTAACATTTGACTTTAAATTGTGTCTGCAAGTATAAATGTCTGACATACATTAGCAAAATGTCATGTGGTTTTCAATCAAATCCCAACTTGACAACAATTCCTCAAATCATGTAGTTTGCAGGAAATTGATATTAATATCTGTGCCAAAGCCTATTATGCAGCATACATTTTTTAACCCTGAGCACATCAACTGTTTAGGGATGGGTTTGCACTGCTGATTTCCTAACACTCCTGAGGGACCAAGCCAGAAAATTACTACAGACTATTCACTAATAATGTTCTGACTGCCAGTTCCAGCAACTTCTCTGACATGGGTGCTCTGTTTCAAGGGCAGTCATTAGACTACACGTACAAACTCTCCGTAATAAATCAGAAATTCCCACCCGCAGTAAAGCATTAAACTTAATTAAGCATTAATATTAGAACCAATTTAAAGAACTAGTTGCCTTCATAGATAAGATGTCTTGATGAACCAGGATGGATGAGTTAAATGCAGAAAAGATTTGTGGTCAATTTGGTGAGTGTATAGAGAGTGGGGGAGCAAGAGTAAGATGATGTAGATATTAAAGGTGGTAAAGTGACAATGCTGGTGTAAAGAACTGAGTGGATTCCCTTTGAAGGGGTGGAATGTTGGATATCATTGAAGGAATGTGTTAGTCGCTCGGCTGAATGTCTCTTAATTTTACAATTTCAAGAATAATACCTACATACTGAGAAATGATTTTTAGAATGAATCACAATATTTATGAAAAATGCCCAAGTGGTGCAAAGATGCATGCTCCTGGATTCACGTAAAAGAACGCAAGGTGGATTGGTGAAGGGGTGGGAATGGAATGATATCAATACAAAGGATCATGAAGAATTCTAGATTTCCTACCTTGACTCCTTGAGTGGCAGTGATGATAAGTATGTTAGCATTATCTGTGCCTGCAATTCTTTCTTCACTGAACCCTTCATTATAATAATACTTCTGCTGTGACAGTAATTGCAATTCTCACTATTAGAGTTCTTCATGTCCTGGTATCCAAGGTAACTAAATTTATGGTAGCAGTGTGATCCTGGAAACAAGCATAAAATATTTAAATGTTGTTTCAGTGTACAGGTAATTCTCCTATAATGCAATAGTTGTGTTTTTGAGTGACCTCACACTATAGAAAATTGTGCTATAGAAAATCACTATACTGGTCCAGCAGGAAGTTTGCATTATCCAAGCAGCATCCACTATTCATCAATCACATTGCAGCATATTTGCGTTAACAAAACACGCATTATAGCAGAACTACCTGCATCCTTAGTCCACAGCATAGCTACAGAAGACAATGACCATTTGGCCCATGGTAGTTTATCTGGCTAGAAGCACCTCGTTTCATTAATCCTTAATTCCACCTAGGGTTGTTGACCTTTGCTATGCTCTCTTGAGTGTTAATCACATTCTGTATGAAGTAAGCATTCTAGGTGCATGAGATGCCTTTATCATCCATTCTCTGTGTCAAATTATGTATTTGCTGAATTACTAATTTTAGAGTCATGTCCTCTGAAATTGATGAGTTGATATAATAGATTAGGTTAAATAGATCCTCTGACATCTGCTTCTTGTAAGCAGGTTAAGGACCAACTAAGCTTGACATCATTGAATAACAATCTTCTGATTGATCTAATTTTTTCTTTTGTCTTTTTCTTCTTGGAAGTGTCTTGCGCTAACCTTTCATATTAAAATCTAGCAATTAGTGTGGTTAAGAAAAAGCATTTAGAACTAATTATATTTAATGTAAAAATTTGACATTTTCTGAGGAACGTGGCCCTGCACCCACTTACCTGCCATGCTCTGCAGAAGTGCAAAGCTATAGTTAGCGGAGAATGTCCATAAGGTCCCTCACCAACTTTTACAGGAGCACCATTGAAAGCATACCGTCCGGGTGCATAACAGCCTGGTCTGGCAACTGCTCTGCCCAGGACCATAAGAAACTACAGAAGGTGGTGTGCACAGCCCAGACCATCACGGAAGCCAAGCTTCCATCCATGGACTCTATTTACATGGCTCACTGCTGCCGAAAGGTGGCCAACATCGTCAAAGACCCATTGCACTCTGGTAATGATCTCCTACAACTTTTTCCGTCAGGCAAAAGATACAGAAGCCTGAACATAAGCACAGGCTGGTTCAGGAGCAGCTTCTTTCTGGCTGTTATCAGGCTGTTGAATGGAATCTGGCCTCAAATAAATAACCTGTATGCCTCCAAGTCTTTTTGATCTGTACATTCTTTGCTTGCTGTGATCTGCCAGCACCACTTGTAAACAAAGCTTTTCACTGTATTTCAGTCCATGTGACAATAAAATCAATCAATCAATCAGGTAGTTCTAACATAATCCATGTTTTGTTAATGCAATTTAGCTGTAATGTGATTGATGAATAGTGGATGCTGTTTGGGTAACGCAAACCTTCTGCTGTACGGGTATTTCCCTATGACATGATTTTCTATGACAATTTTCTATACTGCGAGATCACACAAGAAAGGGATTATTGTGTTATAGGAGAACTAGCTGTAATATAACATCACTCTGGAGATATGGTCCTAGCTATGCCGTTCTCTTTAGGGGTATGTGGAATATTCCTTGTTCCTGTTCTAGTCAGACTCCCACCCACAACTCTTACACTGATACAATGATGATGTGTTCAGTGCTGCTCCTGCTCTTTTCCAGCAATGGAAAAATTCATCAGAAATTTCTATCCTTCTCCCACTTTTGTTTCTCTTCATTGACTTCACTGTTTCCACTTTTGAGGAAAGGTTGTCCACTGATATCCATTACAAGCCCAATAACACTCACAGTTACCTTGACTATACCTCTTCATACCCTGCTTCATACAAGGATTTCATTCCATTCTCCCATTTTCTTTGACTCTGTCGCATCTGTTCTGATGGTCCACCTTCCAACATGACCTCCTTTTTCCTCAATCAAGGTTACACCCGAATTGGGGTCTTCAGCCATGTCTGATTCAGCTCTCACACTTCTTCCCTTACCCCTTCTCCTCCTTCACGGAACAATGATAGCTTTCCCCTTACTCTGCACCCTACTCATCTCTGTATTCAAGGATCATCCCTCATCAATTCCCTCCAGCAAGATGTCACCAACAAATGCATCTGCCTCTCTCCTCCACTGCCAGCACTCAGTAGACAATGAATGCTCCTTGACATCTTGTCTTCTCCTCCATCATTCCTAACTTACTCACTCCTCCATAGCACCTTCTCATACAATTACAGGAGGTAATTACAGGAGGTGTAATATTTTCCCATTCACCTTCTCCCTCCTCACGGTCCAAGGTCCAAAAGCAAGCTTTCCAAATGAAGTAGCATTTCACTTATACTTCTTCCAAACTAGCCTTCATTGTTAACAATGCAGTCTTCTTTACATAGGCAATACCAAACTTAGAATTGGTGGCCACCTTGTGGAAAACCTCTGCTCTTCTGTAGAAATGACCTCCTAAGTTTCTTGCCATTTCAAATTATCACTTCATCAGACTGTGGTGCTAATGTTTCTGATCTGGGACTGCTGCAATATTCCAACAAAACGCAACACAATCTTGGGGAACGCCTCATTTTCTACTTAGGCAATTTACAACCTAAAGGCCTAAATTATAACTTCAGAAACCTGACCACATTATGTCTACTCTCATTCTTCTTGCATTCCGTGCTACCACACCACCATCACCAGGCAGCTTTGCCTTATATATGTCTTGTTTACTTTACTCTTAGAGATGACCCATTCCTTCCTTCTCACACCATAATTTAGACCCATTTTACTTCTCTTTTGCCCATTCTCCATCATTAACAACTTCTTTGACTTTTGCGTGGGCCTCTGCCTCTGTCAAATATATATTTTCTAAAAATTCCCAATATCTTTCAGTTCTGAAGAAGAGTCACACTGGACCCGAAACATTAACTCTGTTTCTGTCTCCAAAGATGCTGCCAGACCTGTGAAGTCTGTCAAACACTTTGTGTTTCTTTCAGATGTGAATTCTGGAATCATAGAATGATACAGAACAGAAGGTGCCTGAAAGGCCTGTCATACCAGAAGAATAGTTTTAAATGCAAAAGTATCTCTATCTTTGCTGTCAATGGAAGCGTGATTTTCAACATTAGAATTAACATTAGGACAGAAACAAATAGACTTTTGTTTTATCTTTGCTTTAAAGACATCACACTTGCTACACTTCCTCCTTCTGAATGGCATGGAAATTAAGATATTTTTAATAGTCCTTGGGAAAATTGATGCTATTTTTCGACCACAAAGTGCTCCATAAAACAGTCAAGCTAGGAGTTGATAATGCTTAACTATTAATCATTATCAAAGCCAAGATTTCAAATCTGACTCTCTGCATTATGGCCTTGTGTGTTCATAAACAGCATTCCTTTTAAAGTGTTGCGGTAATTGAACCAAATTTTGCATGGTAGCATTTTTATGAGAGTTACTTATGGGTTTCTTCAGGTAATCTTTTTAGAAACAGTAATATAAAATCACTCAGCAATTGCAGGTGTCAACAAATAAAAGAAATCAGTAGTCATCACCTTAAATCCCAACATTATTTTTAACATTTGCAAAGCATTATGCAAATCTTTACTGCTTTTGCATCTAGCCACATTTTCCAGAAGTATTTTTAGCAGCACAGGAACTGACTAATATTTTGACAGGCAACAAATTTAAAAAAGAAATTTCTTCAGAAAGGAATAAAGAAGGATTAACTTTAAAAGAATGATTGCCAAATATTTCCAATGTATTGCAATATCTTTAGAAACTGTATAATTTAAGAAAAGATTTACATTTAGGGCATAAGATAAAATGCAACCACAGTAGAGAGATGGAAAACAGATGATAGTGGATTGCCAATAAATGAGAAGGAAATTAGATGGGAGTATAAGTCGTTATTCATCCACTACCAGATGTTTAACACATATTCCAAAGTAAAATTTCACTCCCGTGCTGCGTAACAAACGTTTTTAGTAGTAGAAATCTTTTCAATGTAGAAAAGTATACAATAAATGGCAGGATCCTTCGGAACATTGATATAAAAAAGATCTTGGTGCGCAAGTCCATAGGTGCCAACACAAACAGATAAAGTAGTTTAAAAAGTGCACAACATGCTTGCCTTCTTTGGCTGGGACATTGAGTATAAAAGTTGGCAAGTTGGAATATTGCAGCTGGATCTCACTGATTGCGACTGTTAACCCAGGGATCCCTGGTTGACATGGATAATCAGGAGATTCAGAGAGTCTCCTCACTCTAGGGATTGGCCCTGAGCTAGCTGGTCAGAGTTCATATATGGTGCTTGTGTAAATAAAGGGTTACTCGGTGATGGGATACCAGCTTCTGAGTGATTATTTCACACAGAATGATTATAGCACAAAAAGAGATATTTGGACCTTTTGTGCCAAATGTGGCTTGATGCACGAGCACTTCAGTTGGTTCTGACCCTTTGACCATGACTGTGCAAGTTTCTCATTTCCAGGTGCTTATCCAATTGTGTTTTGAATGCCTCTAGTTAATCAGCCACCTCTATTCCGTGACAGTGCTACTCCAGATCCTAATTTCTTGCTGCATAAAAAGGGTGTCCCTCATATCACTGCTGGTTATTTTACCAATCACCATAAATCAGAGTATTCCAGAGCTAGGCCATTTAACCACTTCTTTTTCTCTAAACTGCTCCTAGTTCTTTTCCATAACAAATTGGGCAGATCAATGCCAGATGGAATTTAATCCTGATATTTACAAGTTGATGAATTTTGGGAGGTCTAAGGATATACACACTGAACAATAGACCCTCGGGACCTTGGTATACAAGTCCACAGATCCCTGAAAGTGTCCACTCAGGTAGACAGAGTGGTGAAGAAAGCACACGGGATGCTTGCCTTCATTAGCCGGGCATTAAAATATAGGAGCAAGGAAGTCTTGTCACAATGCTATGAAACATTGGTTAGATCACAGATTGAATGCTATGTGCAGCTCTGGTCAGCACACTATCAGAAGGAGGTGATTGCACCAGAGAGGGTGAAGAGGAGATTGACCAGGATGTTATCTGGGATGAAAAGTCTCAGTTACAAGGAGAGACTGGATAGGCTGGGTTTGTTTTCCTTGGAGCAGAGGAGGCTGAGGAGGGTGATCTGATTGAAGTACAAAGAATTATGAGAGGTATAGACAAAGCACATTGTGAGAATCTCTTCCCCATGGCAGACGTGTCTAAGACCAGAGGGCATAAGTCTAAGATGTGGAGTAAGTGGTTTAGAAGAAATCTGAGAAAGTTTTTTTTTCAGCCAGGGCATGGTAGAAATATGGAACGTGCTCCCTGAGAGGATGGTGGAGGCAGGTAATCTCATGACATTTAAGAAGCTTCAGGATAACCACTTAAAACGCCAGGCCACAGGAGGCTTTGGACCAAGTGTGGGTAAATGGAATTAGTGTTGTTTGATGTTTATTGTTGGCATAGACATGATTGGTAGAAGGGCCTGTTTCTATGCTGTATGGCCCTATGACTAAATCTTCTGATAATATGATCACTATTCTTAAAAGTTCCTTGACTGCCACTTGATTTACTTGTCCCACCTCATTCTCCTGAACCAGATTGTCATTGTCTGCTTCGTCACTCAGTGGAACCGTGTTGACCCAGGAAATATTCAGATACCACAGCATCTTGGATGCACTGTTGTAGCCATGGAAATATCTGTCTGATCTCCTAGCTATAGAACTCTGCTATTATGATTCATTTTCCACAACTCTCCCTGCCCCCTTTATTGCTGAGCCACACCTAGTACCATAGATTTGGCTGCGGTTGCGTTGAACAGACTTCATGACTGGTTGTCAGTGATCCATTCCCGCCCTCGCTGCCTGCACAACATTAAGCTGTGAGCTACATTAAGAGCTGGGCTATCCACTTGGCTCTCAGCCTTGCAGACGTGCTCTAGTGCTGACAGCTGCTGGAGGAGCTGGGCTCATAGTCTGAGCTACACAGTTTGCAACCCTTTCTGCATGTGATTGCCTGAAATGAAAGAAGCATCCTGGAGTCTGCAAATGGAACAAACACGCACTCTGGGGATTCCGGTTCCCTACCAAGTTTCTATTTATTGGAATGTCTAAACATTACAGAAATAAATTAGAGATTTGTTAAAACTTGTTAAAAAATACCCATCATTTCTTTATCAATCAACAATTTTCCATTCATTGGCATCATTTTGATATTAAAGTCACCTGCAATTCACTTACTTTTCATTTGGTCTACAGACAGTTGTTCAATTATTCAGAGGAAGTGATACACTTTGTGATGTATCAATACAATTATGGTAACATAATGCTTCAGTTTCTCACTCGTAATGCAGACTCTAGGACTAATGATCCAGAGAAGCAGGACTGAATTTCAAGCCCCTGACCAGGCACGCACAGAATTCCCTGTTCCTGGCCAGCAAGTGAGCTCCCTGGCTTAATTCCACCATTTTCTTGGACAGAAAACGGGGATGACAAGGTTATCCAACCACAAGCAACAGAAAGCTAATTGATGAGGAAAATGGATTTTCCATCACTCTCCAAGTGCCTGGGGGAGGCAGGAAATAGTTTGCCTGCTTGAAGAAAGCCTCCTAGCACTTGTTTGGTGTGAATGATGTTGTCTAGTCAGTTTTAGTGGCCCTGTCTGCTCACCTGGTGTCAACAGCAGCCAGAAATCATTCTGTGGAGACATTCACCCCCATTCCCCCACAACCCCACAGCGGTGAAGGCTTGCTTTCATTGTAAATTTGTATAAGTTAGAGGCAGCATCTTCACTTTCAGTATCCTATTTCTCACATTTCTGTCAAACTGCAAGGCCTCCAACTGACCCTCCAGCATTGGGAACAAAAACAAAGTTGCTGGAAAAGCTCAGCAGGTCTGGCAGCATCTGTGAAGCAAAAAACAGAGTTAACATTTCGGGTCCGGTGATCCTTCCTCAGAACTCAGTTCAATTCAGCTCAGTTCTGAGGAAGGGCCACCAGGCCCGAAACATTAACTCTGTTTTTTACCTTCACAGATGCTGCCAGACGTGCTGAGCTTTTCCAGCAACTTTGTTTTTGTTCTTGATTTACAGCATCCACAGTACTTTTGGTTTTTTTTTGCCTCTGACATTGGGAGCCTGTCCACCATTTTTAACTCGCCATCAGTTGGCCAATTCAAAGAAAATCACGGGCGGGAAATTGTTTCTCCTACAGTGCAGGCCTCTGGTTCCCATTTGAAATGCAAGGTATCACCTGGGCCCTTCAGGAAGAATCCTGCCCATTAAATCAAATCCCATCATGACACTGAGACTTTAAAAACTTAAATACCCATTTGGTATTAGAGGGCTTGAGTATTGCTGAAATAGGCACATTTTGTTGAAGCTTTTCATCTTGTATCTTGCACAAAGTAAAATCTGTCTTTTTTCAGCAATATTTAAAATTAATTACTTAAACAAAGAAAAGAAAATCAGCAGTACTGTTTTTGTAACAAATGAATTGTCATAAAACCTATCTGGTATACACTTCCGGGAGAGTTTACCCGGTCTAGTCCACACTTGATTCTGGATCCACTACTGTATGGTTGACTCTTAAGCACCCTCAGAAATAGCCTGGATAACCATTCGGCTTTATCAAACTTAGAGAACATAGAACATAGAGAACATAGAACAGTACAGCACAGAACAGGCCCTTCAGCTCACAATGTTGTGCCGACCATTGATCCTCATGTATGCACCCTCAAATTTCTGTGATCATATGCATGTCCAGCAGTCTCTTAAATGACCCCAATGACCTTGCTTCCACAACTGCTGCTGGCAACGCATTCCATGCTCTCACAACTCTCTGTGTAAAGAACCCGCCTCTGACATCCCCTCTATGCTTTCCTCCAACCAGCTTAAAACTATGACCCCTCGTGCTAGCCATTTCTGCCCTGGGAAATAGTCTCTGGCTATCAACTTCTGCATAAAATTACAACAATAAAAATTGACAAGCCGCCTGGCATGATATTAAGCAACAGACTGGAATGCGATAGAGGGCACATCCTTCTCAGTTGATCTTGCAGTGCCTCCTGATTAATATCTGGGGATTTTTTCCCAAATTTCAGAAAGGCATTCTTTAAGCTCTAAAAGCAAAACTCTGGCATATTTATTTCTATCATAACCACATAATCATATCTTTTAGACTATGTCCCAGAAACATCTGGGAGCATCAGTATTGACTTCAGACCCCCATAATGTTTCACTTCATCAGGTCAAACAACATCATTCGCACTAAGCAAGTACTAGACACTGTCCAGCAAGTGAGAATCTAACCAACCAGCTTTATCGTGAGAGAGTTGGCAATGGGTGCACCAGTAGCACTCTTGTTTCAGATCACAAGGTTTCAGGTTTGAATCCCCTTTCACAGCCTGGGTACAAAATCAAAGCCGATAAGCCATCATAATATGAACTAAAAACCACAATGTGAGAGATGCCACCTTTTGGATCAAATGTTAAACTTAGACTAAATATCCTGTTTATGGAAGTTTTGCCATGCTCACATTAGCTACCCTATGTCCTACTTTACAATCGTAAATGTGCTTCAAAAAGTGGAAAATCAGGTGGCTGTGAGAAAGTGCTTTATAATAGCAAAGTGTTTTTTATTAAAGTCACTGAGTCCCCAATATTTTGGTGTTTTCCATTCACTAGAAACTTAACTGAATCAGTCACATTATATGTAGCATGTCATCGACAAGGCACAAGTGAGAAGTGTGATGTAATACTTTCCAGTTGTCTGGATAAGTGCAGCATCAACAACACTCAAGGAGGTCAACAGCATCCAGAACACCATAAATATTCATCTCACCATGATTTGTGCACCTTGCCTGTAGTACATGCCAGGTTCCAGATACACAATTCACCAGAGCTCTTTAACAATTAACTCTCAAACTCATAGATAATGGGAACTGCAGATGCTGGAGAATTCCAAGATAATAAAATGAGAGGCTGGATGAACACAGCAGGCCAAGCAGCATCTCAGGAGCACAAAAGCTGACGTTTCGGGCCTAGACCCCTCTCTGAAGAAGGGTCTAGGCCCGAAACGTCAGCTTTTGTGCTCCTGAGATGCTGCTGGGCCTGCTCTGTTCATCCAGCCTCACATTTTATTATCTTGGAACTCTCAAACTCATGTTGCGCAAGAACACCACAACGTTCACCTCCAAATCATACAACATCCTGACTTGAAAATATGTTGCAGTTTTGTCATCATTGCTGGATTAAAATCCTGGAACCCCATGGCCAACACCACTATGGGATTCTACCATTTCCATAAGGATTTCACTGGTTCAAGATTTTGGCTTGTCAGCATTTTTTCAGGTATGTTTGGAGATAAGCAATTAATACTGGTCTTTCCACAAAACTGAAGTGAATTTTAAAATGTTATTTTGTTTTATAGGATGAATTTTACTTTACAAGGAATTTTAATGCTTTTTTTGTAATTTAAAATTTGTTTTCTGCATTTGGGAAAGGCTGCATTTGTCTACACCAAGTTAAAATTAAAAAAAAGTGTTTGTTATTGTCAATGCTTGCACTTCCGGCTGAATGATGCACTGATCACTTTAGAGGACCTTAAGGAAACCATGTAGTGCAGAGCTGGAGTCACATGTAAATCAGTTGCATTAATGTTGTAAGATCCCTCCCTCAAGAACATTAGTGAACCAATTAAAAACAAAATACTGCAACTGCTGGAATCCAAAAAAAAATGCAAAAATGCAGGAGAAACTCAACAGGTCTTGCAGCATCTATGGAGAGAGAAACAGATTTAACTTTTCAAGTTCAGTATGACTTTTCTTCAAAACCAGCCTGGTTTTCATAACAGTTAACAATTTGCCCAGGTATTGAAGCAGATAGCTCTTCCGCCACGTGGTTTACATCCAATAATGCATAAAAATAACATCTCAATAACAAATGAGAGAGAGCTGAAAAGCTGAATACTAGGCTTAGTAAAGTAACTCGATTGGAAACATGAATTTAGATTGTTTGAAACAGAAAAACTGTTAAAGCTAAATGATCTTGTTTTGTGGGATGATTATATTTGTTTACTGAAGCCAAACAATGTTTAGGTTTCTGGTGTTGTATAATAAAGGCATATGGCATAATAAAGGTGACTGGACTTTGTTCATTTGAAAGTTGAATTTAGTATGATAGTAAGATAAAGTACACAGTACAAATGTTAATGTGATATAATCCATACACCGCGGCTGAACTTTTTTTCTTAGTTGAATCCAGCGTTAGAGGTCCTCAATAACAAAACCAGAAGTTGCTGGAAAAGTTCAGCAAGTTTGGCTGCATCTGAGAGAAAAAACCTGAGTCAAAGCCTTAGGTCCAGTGAGCCTTCCTCAGAACAGGCCCTCACACTTATTATCCATAGGATAGTATCTTTTTCTTGCACCAATGCAATTGTTGAACTTAATGAAAGCTAAGAATCCTGCAGTAATGTAACACTTTAATGAATAAATCTATGAAAGTCAGTTTCAGCACAGTCACCTCTTTTGCCTCCTGAATACTGAATTGTTCATGTTGCTATGGAGATACAGGGTGTAGTGGATTTTACCAATAGGAACCGGAGATAAGATGTGGAAAGCTGATGTCATGTTAATATTTGAATGACACTGTGTCTTCTGCTACTGGGAGATGAATTCCAATGCAGTTCTGAGAATTTTAATCATTGCGTTCCTTTTTCAATTGGCAACAGTTAAACTGAATATTGACCTAGAGCAGACACAAATTTGTGTTGAAGCATCCATAACTTTTTTGGAGTAAACACACAGCCTATACTCCAGTTTAAAAAAATACACAGTCATTTATGTTTTTAATCATCAGTTCATCAACCTACTCTCTTGAGATTCCTTATTCAACAATTACCCACTAACCATCCCACCGTGCCACTCAACTTTTCTTCTTTGAGGCGAGAAACTAAGATGGGAAAAGGCAAGTTATAAAATTCTCTTTAGTCCTGAATGAAACCCACAACTCAGCCTCTGCAACAAAACATATGCTGTTGCCTACATCTGTCCATGTCACGCCCTCCATAACCAAGCCTTGGAAGATTGCCTGAATGATCTCCTGATACTTTAAAATCTCCATTTATATTTCAATTACAAGCGCCTCAGTGGTCTTTTCTTCTTTTTCTAGAAATATCACTTGCTTATGAACATTAATAAGAGGTCTCACAAGATCATCACATTTTTAAATGTTACTGCTTATATACTATAGATAGGTTTGCAAAGAAACAAATTTTCAATATGTTCTTGGTGTTTTTAGTAAAAAGTATTTTAAGGACGCATTTAACTTTTCTAATTAAAAGAAGCTCAGCGTGGCTTTATTTGAAGATTATTTGCAAAATAAATTACTGATTGTGTGATTACCACAGTTTTTATGGCACAATTCTGAATATTTAAAGTGTATTTTACAATATGATACATCCACCTTAACGAGCAATAGAATAGTAGGGGATTAATAAGCATAATTTTTGAAAATATTTCCCTCTGACCCACCAATCATTTATGTTATGACATAGTTAGGTAATTCTTAAGTGCTTTCTATAATTTCTGATGATCTACAACAACAAAAGTTTATATTTATACTATTGTTATAATGAAATGAGGAGGTACCAAATAGCTCCCCTTTTCTTAATCTCCTTGTTAGATCACGTAGAATTTGTTGAAAAGGAATAACTCACTAGTTCAGTAAGCATTTATCTGTTTCTGCTATGATCATCAAAGAACCAACTGGACAGATTTTCTTGAGTTGACACAAAGAAAGACATTAGCTTCATTACATTGAAAGCAATCTGAGTGAGATAATAAAATACATTCAGACCTTAACACACACATATACTTGAAGTTCACACATTCACAGGGATAGGGATTACACAGTGGGAAGGACAGATTAGTCAGATTAGCGTTCAGAGAAGTAGACATAGGGTATACAGTCTGTGAAGATTGTAATTCCAAGATGTCAGAATGGAGCAGAAGGTTTTGGGCCTGAGTCCTGTGCTCAGGGATTGTCTACTTCTGTCTGCCTTTCTTGTTTAGTCTTCTTCTATTGTTTTTCAACTTTTTCTCTTTTTTTCCCTCTTTTCAGTGGGAGAGGTCCCCTCCCCATAGTGTTGGCAGCAGCGGTAGCTGTTCCCTGGAGTGTTGGCAGCAGTAGGAGCAGGGGATTGGCGATAGTGGGTTTCTTTGCTGAAATGGTGGTCCCAGGAGGTGGCAGCGGCAGCAATGTCAACTTCATTGGGGTGGGCCCGGTGTCAAGTTTGCGCCAGGTTCAGGACCCTGCTGCTTCAGCGGCGAGATTTGCCCTGTGCGGATTCCTGGCACCGATGACGATGTCGGCAGAGGCAAATGGCACTGAAGAACAGCCACATGGTTCCAGCAGTGGTGGTACAGCTCCAGACCATGGCTGGGCACGGGTACCTGAAGGTGATGGTGGCATATGGGGCCTGTGTTCACAGATGATTTTGTGGCTTTGTTTTTCTGGCAGCGAGGACTCATGACAGAGGCAGGGAGTAATCTAGATGTTTTGATTTCTTTTGGGTGTTTCTTTAGTTTCTGCTTCTGTTTTGTTTAGTCTTGTCTTTATGTACTAAGACAGCATTGAAGAGTGGTGACCTTACACTTTTCACTTGAATTCCTGCATTCCTGTACTCGGGCACACATGACAATAAAATCTAAAAACTCTAAAAACTAAAAGATTAATGTCTCAGCTGGCTTCTGGGTGAATTTGATGGTCTTTCAATTTAAAAAATACAAATGTATGATTTGGCTGCTCCCTTGGAGAAAAGAATGTGGGGTTTGCCTCTTTCAATCAGTTTCAAGCAGATCCCTGCATGGTCATCATCAGCAAATAGGGTTCAAAGTTTATGAGGTAAGCTTATTTGGGAGGAAGGAGGGAACTCACGTGGGTCACTTCTCATCAGCGTCTCAGCCGCTTGTCTACTGAGAAAGCTTAAGTTCAAACACACAAAGGTTGGGCATATCACATGACTTTCACCCAGTGATTCACAATCGGTCATTGCTTGTCAATTCCTGTTTGCAATCCCCTCTCACAGCCGGCGTTCCATTTTCAATGGATTAGGCTTGAAGGATTTCAATTGTAGTTTGATCATACCATGTCTGGGAAATCCTTCCCTCACAATCAGGGTTCTGTTATCCAAGTAATTAGGTTTGCTGGCTCATCTTCACCAGCAGAAAACTCAGGTGATTGCCTTGATGCCCTGATAATGGGTATATGATTGTAAATATGATTATATGACTGTAATTTGATCATTTCCCTTGAATTATCCTTGATGGATCTTTACAAACATGGTGCCACCAGCTCAAAGGTTTGGAATGTGGAAGGTATAGTGATGCAAACTGAGAAGTCACCTTATTACAACTCAATTTTCATCTCATAAAATGTATTTTCATGACATAATATTTTTGTCAAATTGCAATATTGTAAAGTGCTTCAAATGAGCATTATAAAACAGGTAAATCACATAAGGAGGGATAGGTCAGGACTAGACAATCAGTCATGACAACCCTTTGTAAGTAAAATTGGGTTATGCAAGATGCCAGAATTAGATTATCACTGAAATCCAGGTGGGTTGTGGAGCTGAAGAATATTATTATAACAGCGAGACCACCGAGGGATTTGAAAACAAGAGAATTTCAAATTCAAGACATTGTTTGACATGGAGCCAAAGTAAGTCAAAAATCACAGGTATAATAAGTAAGATGGACTTTGTGTGAGTTAAGACTTGGGCCATAGAATTTTGGATGACTTCAAGTTTATGGATGTTGGAAATGTGGGAGCCCTGTGAGGAGGACATTGGGATTGTCAGATGTGATGCCAGTGTCCAATTTCCACAATGCCTTCACTGGATAGCAGCCTCCTGATCTGCTTCTCCTTCTGGTGTAGTCTGCTGCTGGCACTGCAGCCTCTGTTATTAACAGACAAGAGCCTATGTTTGTTGCATTCCATCTTCTTGCTTCTAAGTTTCTCGGAATATTAGGTTTAAGAAACCCCAAAGATATTCCATTAATTGAACTGTGAGAAGAGAGAGACTATGTCCATGAATTTCATCCATAGAACGAATGATCAGTGAAGTTTACAAATATTTCCACTATCCAAAGGCCCACCCATCATTAGGCTTCTACAACATCAATCCCAAATCCTGGCACTGTGTATACATGTAGAGAAGTTGCAAAAGTGGTCACTGCAACCTTTATGATAGAACCTCTTGGCCACCACTGTCCTCCTATCCCCTTCAAACTTCTGTCCCACCAATCCACCATCACCACACTCAGGTTGCAAAGCCTTTCTCTTCTCCACTCCCGAGTGCCTCTGATCACGCTTCACACTAATCTCCATCCATTACCGCTGATTTACCTTTACTACTTCCAAGCCTCCATGCAAGTTACCATTCTCTTCCGCTACTTCTTTTCCCAGAATTAAGAAAAGAAAACCTCAGGTCTGCAAGTACAAACCACCATGTGAGGCATGACATCTTGTGACCACACAACACTGCGTTGATATCTGAACCCATCATTGGAAATTCAAAATTTCAAATCCTAATTCAGTCAATATACATTATGTGTGTCACAGGCTTCATGCCACCCCAGACAGCTTCAATCATCCAGTATTTAATGGGAGGAAATTTCTACTTGTGTAGTACCAGATGTTAGATAAGCATTCTTTTGCAATTTTGCTTACAAAATGAAAATGTGTCAGAACTAAAATATCGACAATGTCTTTAATTAAAATAATTACTTCCTCAAAAGTGAAGCCTTCACTGCTAACTTGATTATTGTGTGATGATGTGAGACTACTTGCAACATTACATTTCTAGGTATCTTGTGTGGTATTATTAGTCAATGGACCTCATTGACTGGTTCATAGAAGATTTTTAACCACCATCAAATAGTTTGTAAAGTCTGCAAACTGAGTTACAATTTTACAGTGCAAATAGGCAGACGAACACCATGTAAACTACTCTCAGCTGTACCAGACACTGGGGTGCTTAACTAACTATGAAGACAACTCAGAACAAAGTACATTCTCAACAGGCCTTCACGATGTCCCACAAACTCCCACACCCATCAAGTCTGAAGCAACCATTCATGCCTGTTTTGGACCAAAGAAGAAAATTCTCCTTGAGTTTATAAAGTGCTGCTTTGCTTCACACAAACAAGTCATTGGAAATGTAATAATGAATGATCTTAACAGTGAGGATTATAATCAACTTGGTATCAACAGGGGGTTGTCTGGGAAAAGGTCATTAAGTAAGATTTAAATTTGTATGTACAGTCTGACAACAAAGGATTTATGATTAAAGATTAATGCTTCATCCACAGAAATGTATTTGTGGAGGCTCTTTGTTCAGAATCTCTTAATTATTTTAGAGATTCATAGAATAGTTATATTATGCATGCTTTAAAGTCTGTCAAAAATAATTTTATATTTATACAAGTATTCTTAATTTTTTTTGATGGTTCTTTATTAATATTTACTGCAACATTTTGTGCTTTTCAGGCAGGGTTCCCACAACGTTCAATTACACAGATCTAGGCACCACATAATGACTTTTTGTTTTCACAACTCACCAGCAACTGCAAAGATTTCAAGGGGGCATTGATTGCCATGTCACTTTGTTAAAAGGAGACCAGGGAAAACGGGACAGAAGCCATATGTGACGGTTGCCATGGAGCTTCCACCCATTAAGTTTCGTGAGAAGAATAGCTATAGAAGGCCATTTGGTGCATTGGAGACCAAGTAAATTGAAGTTTAGCCAGTGTTGCTGTGAGATCATTGGAACGTATTCAGATGAAAGAGTATGAGTGATAGCTCTGTCTTGTAAAAAATAGCCAGTCTTCAGCACAGGTCTGTGACAAAAGAGTCAGGGATGTACTTTTAAAACCTTGATCTTAGCAACAGTGCTTGCAATGTAATAAAAGAATTCATTAGTGATACTTGTGTTCTGCAGGGCTTAAATGAATAATGCAATACCTTTTTACTTTGTCGTTGAACTGCCAACAAAAAAAAACTTGCCATGCAAACAAGAATTAAGTTCTGAAATAAATGGATTCCTGTTGTTCTTCAGTTTAGTTTCAAATCCCTTGTAGCCATTTTTAGCTATTCTTCTTCTGAAATTAAATTTAACATTTTAAAGACAATAATATAATGTAAGTGGATTACATTTTTAAACAAGGATCGTGGCCTAAAATTGGCCTAAAATCCACTAAAATTGACAGCAACAGTATTCAGACATACACACAATAACATGAAAAGCTAGAAGTTGCTAAAAGTATGCGTATGCTTTCTTGCAGAGTGCAATATAGAGGTTCCTGCAAAGTGCAATTTCCAGTAAAATCATGGTGAAAACCTCAACTGCTTCATTTAAAGGTATTGAAAATGTTACATCTTGTTGAATAAAATCTATCATGGTTTTAACATACTAATATGGAAAGAAAGTATTTTATGTTTGTAGAGAATCAAATTTCTCTCAAAGATTGAAAATCCCTAACTATTTTGAATTTATTTTTCTTTCATTACAAGTCAATTTCTTTCTATTCTTGTTTTTATCTAAATACAGTTATGTTTATGTTGTAACTTGAAATTTCAAAATAAAATTTGAGGAAAATTCAATGGGTATAAGCCGCTGTTTTCTGTGTGTGACTACTTCAATGACATTGGTTGTCTAACTCCTTGCTGATATTGCTGTTGCTGCATGCCAAGTCATCCCCTTGACTTGGCACCAGAATCAAATATCTGTCAGGAAAAAGGAAATTCTGGCCATAAGGTCACTGGATAGTTGTGCACAGTTTTCTTTGACGTTAGCGGTGATTGTGTTTGTTTCACATTGACTGTGGAATCCATGTTACATGTCACTGTGCTACCAAATCATAAGTCATTGGTTCACAACCATCATTTGCTTCATGGTGACTTCCTCACTTTAATCACATCATGAAGGAAGATGGAGTATTCAAATTACTCACTTTCCCGTGGAGAATGCTATTCAATGTCAGTCCAGTCTGGGACAATCGCACAAACTCAAAGCACCTGCCCATCCAGTCAGGAATGAAATCGGTAGAGATATAAGAATTGCTGTATATGTAGTTAATATGAATGGAGAAAGTGCTTCTGTTTTTTTCTAATTAATGACCTACCTATGAAGTCATATTTTCAAAAAAGAGTATAGTTTTAATTTTGATTTTTCTGTATACTTACAGAGTAAAATAAGAATTATTCTGTTTTATCGATAGAGGTTATTAGATTGGTGAAATTTTGTAGAATAAATGTTTCAGGGCTTATCCTGTCATGACTTAATGTTGATGTATGTAAACATGACTTAGATCCCAAAGCTTGATTTATTCATGTGCATTTTACATAAATTCTAATGTGATATTTATATTGACAGCTAAATATTCAACTCATTAAACGGTAAGTCATACAAAATTATTTTAGAAAGATCGCATAGAAAGGAGCATAATTTGACAATTTCACATCAAAGTAAACAAAGTGTATTAAATAAAATATACATAAGAAAAGGAGATAAATATCAATTATTGTCCTTATATTTTGTATCTGCTTATTGAATATGCTTAGAAATAAAACAAATGCAAAGAATATTTGGGAAGAGAATTATTAGACAGGAGTAATCTAATTAAGGGGTGCAAATTATGATATAAACCATAAAAGTTAACCTCGAGTATGTTATACCGCTATCTAATGCCTCTTCATATCTACCACAACTCCATCCCATACCTCCCATCATCCACCCCTCCCATTGTTAAAGTTATACTACTGTATTGAAGTTCTATTCTAGTACAACTTCATGTCGATCTATTTATGCCAACAGCCATCATCAATGCAGACAGCTACTCAAGTAATTTGAATTATTAATCACTACTGACCTTCCCATTAGAGCAATTACAGTTAAAATGTAATTATTACCAATTGCTTGAAAAATAAACAAAATATTTATTGGAAATTCTAATCCATTGCTTCCTACAGGCAATTATGGATTTAAAACCATTTATGAAATTAATAAAGACATATATTTATGAAGTAGACTGAAATATTGTTTTAGGTCCTGGAAACAAGAATTGGAGTTTTTTACGGGCTACAGGACCTACCCTAGGAGGAAAAAATGACCTACTTGGGATTTTCAAGAAATTCACCCCCCACCTTTGATGTGCATGGAGGCAGGTTCTCTGTCCAATTAAGGACGGAATCTGAGGACTTGCAGCTTGAGAAGAGCAAGCTGCAGCAAAGTATGCATCAACATGAAGGTGCCCACTTACAAATTTATTTAAAAATGTAAATAAAAGGCCCTCTTGTGCAGCAGTGATAGTGTCCCTGTTGCTGGACCAGGAGGCCCAGGATCAAGTCCCACCTGCTCCAGCAATGTGCAATAACACCTCTGAACAGGTTAATTAGAAAAATCGTTTAATTTTAAAAAATGTAAATAAAAATCAGAAAACACAATGAGATCACCACTGTCAGGGTGAGGATTTATTTTAATGCAACGAGGACAGTGTTTTCTGCCCATCCCTAATTGCCCAAGCATGAAGCAGTTTGTTAGGTCATTTTAGAGGAGAGGTAAGAGTCAATTACATTGCAATAGATCTGGAGTCACATATAGGCTATATAAGATAAGATTGTAAAAGCCAATCAGGTTCACAGTATATTTGTGAACTTTTACAATCAATGACAGTTTCATGGTTCCTTTACTGAACCTAGCTTTTACTTCCAGATCTGGAGAAGAACTGGGAGGTTGGATATCAGGGCGGGGGATGAAATCCCTTCAAAGGGTGACATTCAGCTGCGGCTGCACCCAGGCAGGCAGGAGCTTGTAGACCTGCCTGGAATACTGATTGCCTGTTCTGCAACTAGGTATCCACTTCCAGGCAAACAGTTCTTCCTTGCATTAGACAATTGCAAGCTGACTGAGAAATCCCAGTTGGACTCCTTTCAGCACTCTTAATCCAGTCCCAAACCTACCTTGGCCAGGCTGAACAGGAAGGAACTTGGAAAACCAGCATACTGAGAAGCAAACTGTGGAGCTGGAGGAACACAACAGGTCAGGCAGTATCAGAAGAACAGGAAAGCTGACGCTTCAGGTCAGGACCCTTCTGCAGAAATTCAGATTTCTAAAGAAGGGTCCCGACCCAAAACATCAACTTTCCTGATCCTCTGATGCTGCCTGGCCGGCTGTGTTCCTCCAGCTCCACACTTTGTTATCTCTGACTGCAGCATCTGCAGTTCTTGCTGTCATACTGAGAAGCAATACTGTCTTCAGGCTCTGTCCACATTATGACTTTGTTGGGTTCATAAATCTTGTCCAGTGCCTTTCATTTCCCTGAACTTGCTTTGCAGCTTTTGAAATACAGTTGCTAATGTACTGTAGGAAAATATGCTGCCAGTTAGGTAATGGATCATAATGGATCAATTACTCTGAGTTTTAATTATTTAAGGCAATTTAGTGTCATTAAGATAGGTTGTGTGTATAATTGAAAAAGTACTGTATTCCTTTTTATTGCAATCATCATAGCATTTGGGTTAAGAATGACTGGTAGGTTTTACAGCTGTGTAAATGATTTAAATACTTGTCCCAATGATGCATTTGGAAACAATAATAAACTTTGATATTTAAGGAAATTAATACTTTAATATTATTATTTATATTCCTTATTATTTACAATTATGCATCTCATGACTATTCACAATTTATGAAAATAAATATATGGTACAAGAATAATTTTAAACAATTACTAGTTAATTAAATAATTTAAAATAATCAGCAGTGCATCAACAGCTTGATGTGATAAGTCCTGTGTACGGGTGAAAAGACTAAGCATGGGGATTTCAATGCAAGAGTGTGAGCACAATATGAGTTATGGTCTTCCTGCCTCAGTCATCCCGTCTGAGAATGGACAGAGACTATTTGAGAAAGATAGAAATGCTATCGTGTATCAACATTGGCCATACTGCTTACCCAGATAAAAGCCAACAGGCCCTCAGCTTTATTGAACAGATCTTTCTGGCATTCCCACATAAAGTGCAGAGCAAAATGAAACATATTTTGAGATACTATCTACAATACTGTATTTTCAACATATGGGAAGCAACAGCATAAAACTGATGACTGGTTCAAGGCTAACATCATTGTGATGGAACCTATTATTGAAGCCAAACAGTGGGCTGTCATTAATTACAAGAGAGATACAAGTGAGAAGACTCTGAATGCAAAAGAACCACTTGAATAAAGACAGACAGACTGGTAAATTGTGCACAATGACTACTGATTACAAAAGGGATCGGTTGGGCGGGGGTGGGGGGGGGGTGGGGAGGGGGGGTTGTGTCTGGCACCAACACTCTTCGGTGCACTTTTCCCTTTGCTCATCCCATATGTCTTCACACCAGCAACGTAGGATGTCTACTTACCTATTTGAACTGATGGAAAGCTGTTCTACCTTGATCCCATGATATAGAAGATAAGGGTGCATGAAGCATCAAAAGGATAGATGTTTTCATGCACAGGAAGTGTTTTCTTCATCAGCAAGACAAATATCATGGTCTAGGATGTTGCCATGTACCTACATTGGAAATTGTTGATAGCTTCATGTATTTGGGCAATACAATCAACAGCTTTTGTCGCTTGATGCCAAAGTCAACTCAACACGTTTTAATTATTACGTACAAACTCAGCAAGTGAGTGAGAAACAACAGCAACCTGATTGAAACAGTAAGACAACAAAGCCTGAACCCTTAGGGTGCTCCCAAACAGTGGTGAGACATGGACTACATATGCTGGGCAAGAGAAAAATACGTATACTCAACATCTGGGCAAGAGAAAAATACGTATCCTCAACATCTCTTGGCAGGACAGGATCACGAACTCACAGGTCCTGGATTGCCAACAGAGTTTTTATTTATTTATTTATTCATAGGATGTAGATGTCATTGGTTAGGCCAGAATTTATTGCTCATACCTAATTACCCAGAAGGCAGTTGAAAGCCATTCATATTGCTGTGGGTTTGGAATCACATGTAGGCCAGGCCAGGTAAGCATCACAGTTTCCTTCCTGAAAGGACAGGAATGAACAGGAGTAGATGGATTTTTTCAACAATTGGCAATGGTTTCATGGTCATTATTATACTCTTAATCCCAATTTTTATAAAAGTTGAATTCAATAATTCAGTTGGGTTCCCAGAACATTACTTGGCTCTCTGGGTTAACAGCCCAGTGATAATATCACTGGTTCATTGTCTCCCCCAAATCAGCTGTGATATTTGGAGGCTTCCAGACGTGGCTCTGCACACCATATATCATGATTATTGGGCATCCATGTTGGGTCAGGAATGCCTTTTGGCAGCTTCATCCATGAATTAGCAGACCTCTTCAAAATACCTTCTGCTCCCATTGAATGGGGAGGAATCTAGAAATGTGCCCATTAAAATGAACTGCCCCATCTTTCTGCTGCCTTGGAAATCCATTCTCAGTGCCATTACAAATCCTGCGGTTATAACGAAATAAAACTAATCTTGGAACATGGAAATGAGTCACTTGACAACCCAAAGTCTGTTCACCTAAAAGGATAAATCATGGCCCAGGCACAGCATTGACATCGTTAATCTTAGTAAAACCCACCTCACTGGGAGGGTTACCTGAGGGAAGCCAGTGGAGGGCACACCTCTGGAAAAGGAAGTCCGACTGTCACTCCCCCCATCACAGAGTCGGTTCTGCCGTGAGAACAGGATCTTTGCTTCACTCTCTGAACTACCATTGAGGGTCAATGAGAAGCTGATAAAATTACACCTACATCTCAGCCATAACCAACATGCCATACCACTGTCATCAGCGCACACACACCAAAATTAGGTTCCAATTAAGAAGTCAAGGAAAGGATCTACCTCAATCTTGATGGCATCGTTGCTTCATTCCTCAGGGACAACAAGAATTCTTCTCGGTGACTTTAACACCCAAATTAGACATGACTACAAGTTTTAGTTGGAACTAGTGGCAAAAGCGGTGTTGGGAAGACCAACATCAATAACATTCTGTTCTTGACCATGTATGCCCAACTTAGTCTGTTCGTGATGGTCATGATCTTTCACGAGAAGAGCCAGTTCAAGACCACATGGAGGCACCTGAGGTCCAAACATTGGAATGTTCTGGTCAACATCATTGTTTGAGGCAGAGACCTGAGAGGTGTGCTTGTCACAAGAGCTGTGGAGAGTTTACATTGCTGGACAGAGCACTGAATTATGATAATTAAGTGCCCAGACTCTGAAAGGCCAAAAATACTAGTCAGAGAAAGCTGAATGTGCCTGTCTTGAAAGATCTGAAACAACAGGATGAGTTCCAGCATAGTTGCACAGTGCACTGGATCAAATGCCCACCATTGATGACATCTACATTCAGTCAAATGGAGAGCAACTTACATTTGCTGTCCTAGGCACATTCATTCAAGACATATGGGATGAGCAAAGGGAAAAATACACCAAAGAGTGTTGGCGCCAGACACAACCCCCCTGTCTGATCCCTTTTGTAATCAGTAGTCATTGTGCACAATTTACCAGTCTGTCTGACTTTATTCAAGTCATGTCAAGAACCAGGCTTGGTTTAATGCCAGTTACACCCAGATCCACATTCTTGAGTGGAAGTGAGCAGCCTTCTGGGACTTGGCAAAGACACCTATATAACCAGCAAATTATGGCAATGTACCATCTCCTGAAGACTATAGTCCACCAACCTATTTGTGACAGGAAGAACAATTGATGGGTGGAGAAGGTACATGGGATTCAGGCGTATGCTGACCAGCATGACAAGTGCAATCACTTCCAGCCAACAAGGTAATCTTTGGGGTAGTAGGAACTGCCAATGCTGGAGAATCTGAGATAACAAGGTGTAGAGCTGGATGAACGCAGCAGGCCAAGCAGCATCAGAACAGCAGGGAATCTGACATTTCCGGCCTAGGCCCTTCTTCAGAAACCCTTTTATGGAAACTACAGAGAAATTTCCCTCCTATCCACCATTGGTAAGATCCTGACCTGCATCCTCTTGAACCATCCGGCCACTGAGGATCTCCTTCCAGAAACCCAGCGTAGCTTCCGACTAGCTCACAATACTGAGCCTATGATCTTCGTGCCTGAGCAGAGGCAGAAGCAAGAGCTAGAATTTTTCCACAATATTGGATGTGACCAAGTCATTTCATTCCCTTTGGTTGCTCATTGAAATTTAACACCACGCTGAGACTCCTGCATGAAAACATGATCCTTCTGAGTGGAGGATCTGAAGTGGACAGCCATCATCAAAACAGAGTCAAACAAAGTTATGTAATTACCCCACTTCTACATTATCTACTTGATTGTTATCATTCACCTCCCCAAAAATAACCTACCACCCGATGTCAGTGACCAATATTATGTGGATGGGAAGCTTTGTAACCTTGGTCACTTCCATATATCCACACCCTTCAGTTTGCAGATAACTGTGATAGTGCATTCTATGTAAAACATGCAAATGGTGCTGATCTTTTCAATACTTTGTGCTTAAACATCACCAAAAGAAAGCCTTTCACCAACATTCCAAGGCCAATTGAACCACCTAGGTAGATAGTTGGGTCTAGAGTTTCTGCAGCCCCTCCGCTTTCTGGCCAGCCATCCCTACCATAAGAGCAGGAGGAACAGGAGTAGGCCATTCAGCCCCTCAAGCCTATTCCACCATTCAATGAGATCATGGCAGTTCTGAGGCCTAAGTCCTTACACCGGCCTTTTACCCATATCCTTTACCATTGTTTAACAAAAATGGATTTATGTGAGTTTTAAAATTAACAACTTATTTAGCATCAACTGTCATTTGAGGAAGCGTGTTCCAAACCTCTACCATGTTTTGTGTGTAGAAGTGCTTTCTAGCATCTCTCTTGAATGGTCTGGAACTAATTTTTATCCTAAGACTCTCAGTTCTAGAATCCTGGAACAAATGCAAATACCTGCCACTACTATAAAAGATCTTAATGTGACTGATACTTTATATCACTAACTTTAAACTTCACCAGCATTAACATGTAAATCTTACATGCTCATGTGGACCTCATATGCCCCCTTGAGGATAATTTATTTTTGCCTGAAAATGCTTTCATTTCAGGCTAATAAACCAGATAACTTGTGCTGCTAATGTGCAAACTGATTACCAAAGTAGGGATTTGAGAGTGTCAGTCTAACTGAAAATTATATATTATTATTGTCTAAACAGTTGTATATAATTTTACATTCATACACATATACCAATTTTAAACAATGTATGTAAAATATTAAATATTGCAACTGACCTCATACAAAGTATGAAGATAAAACTTTAGATACGTAATGCGCCAAAGTTGATGGGTTTTCTTGTCTTTTTCAGAGCAGCTTTCTGCCGGACTATGCTGCACTGCAGTAACTCATCAAATATATTTCAACAGTGCGTCCTTCACTATGACCTCTACCATCTAAAAGGACAAGAGCAGCAATATTATCAGAGTGCTATCATCATCAAGTTCCTCTCAGAGTCACAGATAATGCCGAGTGGATATAAATTGCTTTCCTTGACCAGTGCTGAGTCAAGATCCTGAAATTCTTCATTTAATACCACTGTGGGAAATTTTTCATCAAATGGATTACATCAGTTCAAGATAAAAGCCAACTTGGGAAACTAGACAGTAAGACCTTAAGATGTAAAAGCAGAAGTAGGCCATTCAGCCCATTGAGTTTACTCCACCATTCAATGAAATCACAGATCATCTGATAATCCGCAACTTCATTTTCCTGCCTAATCCCTATAACCCTTGATTTCATTATTGATTACAAATCTAGATATCTCAGCCTTGAATATACTTAATGACCAAGCCTTGATAAATGGTGGCAATAAAGAATTCCAGACTCACTACCCTCTGATAGGAGAAATTCCTCCTCATTTTTGCCTTAAATGGGCAACCCCCACCCCCCCCCCCAACCATTCTGGAATTATGCCCTCTAATTATGCCTAGACTCTTCCACAAGGGGAAACAACCTCTCCACATTTGCATTGGTCAAGCTCTCTAAGAATGCTATGTTTCAGTACTTTCCTCTCATACTTTTAAACTCCGATTAGCCTAACCTACTCAACTGTACTGCATAAGAAAATCCCTCCCTACCCAAAATAACCTACTCAACTGTACTGCATAAGAAAATCCCTTCCTACCCAAAATAAACCAAGTGAACTTTGTCTTGACTGCCTCTAATTCCAGTATATCTTTCCTTAGATAAGTGAATTAAAGCTATTTACTGTATTCCAGGCGTGGTCTGACCACTGCCTTCTATAATTTAGCAAGACTTAACAACTGTTATACTCCACTCCCTTTGAAATAAAGGCCAATAGTCCATTTGCCTTATCCATTACCTTCTAAATTTGCAGTTATTCTTCTATTCTTCCAGCCAAAGTGCAAAATCTCAAATTTTCCTGTGTTATATTCCATCTGCCAAGTTTTTGTCCACTCACTTAGCTTGTTCAGTTGCCTCCAGAACCCTTTGCATAATCCTCCCTACTTGCATTCCTGACTTTTTGTGCCATGTACAAACCTGGCAATAGTATATTCACTTCCTTCGTACAAGTCATTAATATATGTTGTATATTAACGATACTAATCCCTGAAGCACTTCACTAGTGACAGCGTGCTATCCCAAAAATGTTCCTATTATCTCAATTGTGCTTCTTAATTAGTTTGCCAATCCTTTACACATCTTAACATATTACCTCAAACACTCATTAAATAGCATATGTACTGTACAAATGCATTTCAGAATGAGCAACAAACATATTTTTTCAACTGTTGCCTGTATTCTGAAAAGCAATGAGAAAATGCATGAAATGGGAGAAAATCAGTTATGTAAGTAATGGCATATTTTGATTACGTGCTTGTTGTAGATTTTTTTTTGCAATGGAAGAACTTTGCTTATATGTATTGTCTGTAATGTTTTGGGAATACCCCAGCATGTCTCACAGTAAATGAGGTACCTTTTCAAGTGCCGTTACAATTGTACTGAAAGACAAAAAAGCAGTCAATTTGTACATAGTGAGGTCTGAGAAGATTTGCAGCTCAGGTTGAGGTTCTGGATGTGAGTTTGCTCGCGGAGCTGTAAGGTTAGTTTTCAGATGTTTCGTCACCATTCTAGGTAACATCAACAATGAGCCTCCGACGAAGCGACAAAACCTAAACAGATAAATAGAAAGCGGGACATAACACCAGCACTTCATCGGAGGCTCGCTGATGATGTTACCTAGAATGGTGACGAAACGTCTGAAAACTAACCTTCCAGCTCAGCCAGCAAACTCACATCCATAGTGAGGTCATTTGAGCACCATATAAATAAATCATAAAAAAGCTGTTTTTGTTGATTTTTTTTGAAAAGCATTGACTACTTTTGGTCTTGTTTATAACAATTCCATCAGCTTCAAAAGGATATTAAAATGACATAATGGCAAGAAGACTTATAGTGCCTTTCTTCAACTTAATTTGAGGGACCGTTTTAAAATAAAAGGGAAAAGAAATGACTTTTGAAAGCTGCTCTCCCAAACATTAAGGTTCAGATCATACATTACTTGTAAGTGTGTTAATCAGAAAAGGTAACTTCTATTTCTTCAAGAGTGTGCAGTTTGCATATTCTCCCAGTGTCTACGTGGGTTTCCTCCAGGTGCTCTGGTTTCCTCCCACAGTCTAAAGGTGTACAGGTTAGGTGGATTGGCCAAGCTAAATTGCCTCATAGTGTCCACAGATGTGGCTTTGTGGGAGAGCAATGGGAAATGCAGGGTTACACGGTTAGGGTAGCGGGGTGGGTCTGAGCGGGATCTTTGGAGGGTCACCGTAGACTTGGTGGACTGAAAGACCATATTCCACGCAGCAGGGGATTCTATGATTCAATGACAGATCTAAGATCAATAAAGACAGAAGACAGAGACATGAACACAGGCAGAAAGGGACAGAGACAAAGTGAGAGCAGAGAGAATGGAAGACACAAGCCCAGAAGGATGCACACATGCTTATCACGAGATATAAATTAATGTATGCAGAACAATCTTGAAGGTATATCCCGAACATTTCAGATCAAAGCATCTTGCAGCACAGTAAGAGGTCACTTAGTCATCCCTGTGCCAGCTCTTTGAAACAGTTGTCTAATTCAATACCAAACCTCAGCTTTCTTCAAGAGTCGTGTATTTTATTCCTCTTCAAGTAAATGTTCACTTGCCTTTTAAAAATTTGAATAAAATTAGAAACCACATCTTTTCAGACATTGTGAAGAAAATTCTCCTCATTCACTGTTAGTTTGTTTTCTAATTATTTTTAACTTAAACTCTTTCCCAAGATTTCTCTTCTTGCTCTGTTAAAATCCTGCAGTTTTGAAAACCTCTATTAGATCTCTCCTAAATTCCCCTGTAACTCACTGCCACTTCTCTTCTGGGCATACCCATCTTGAAGAAGTTCTACTCCTCTCTCTGACAGGATTTCTATTCCAATCATTTTTCTTGTACGCTGACATTAATTTCACTGTTGACTCCTTACTCCCTCACCACACCCTATCTTCTGCAAATCTAAACTAACATTTTCCTAGCTACCATTAGCTTTGAGGAAGGGACACAGGACCTGAGATGTTAACTCTAATTTCTCTCTACAGATGCTGTTAAACCAGCTGAGCTTTTCCAGCAATCTCTGTTTTTGCTTCCCTTAACTTTTTCTGCCATAAGGAAAGCAGTCCCAACTTTTCCAATTTTGTCAGATAAATAAACTTCCTCAATCTCAGTATCAGCCACTGTTTTACTCAGCACCTTCTCCAGGATTTTGACATTCACCTCAACGTGCGGTGCCCAAAAATGTACACAATACTCCTAATGAAACCTAAATGGAAAATTGTAAAGGTTTAACATGGTTTCCTTGCTTTGGTTTGCAGTGCTTGTACTTATAAAGTATCCAATCCACTTTCTTAACCACTTTATCAATTTGTTCTGTCACTTTCAACTATATGTAAATATGCGTACCAAAGTCCTTCTGCACTTGGCCTCCCTTCAAAATATTTAGATTATACTGCCTTCCCATGTTCCTCCCTAAGTGCGCTACTTCACATCTATTACATTAATTTACACCCAGGATGGGTCTGACCATTTCTGCAGTCTGTCAATTTCTTCTAGAAATCTGCTACTACTGTGCCCACTATTTATTACATTGTCATTGCAAACTCCAAGGTTGTACCAAATTAAATTAGCACAGATGGAATTGTAGGGGAATATATTTGTATGCATTGTGAATTGTTTCATAGTCATGAAATCAGAGACTAACAGTAAGCAGATCATTCTCTGGATATCAGGCTGTAACCAGCAGGGTACCGCAAGGATCAGCAATAGATCCAGAGCTGTTTATAACCTATGCAAATGATTTGGATGTGGAAACCAATTATTATAATTCCAGATTTGTGGATGGCACCCCAACTAAGTGAGAACATAAATTGTGAGGGAAATATTGTGAGGGCAGCACGATGGCTCAGTGGTTAGCACTACTGCCTCACAGCACAAGGGGCTTGGGTTCAAATCCCCCTGGGGCAACTGTCTGTGGAGTTTGCACATTCTCCCTGTGTCTCTGTGGGTTTCCTCCCACACTCCAACGATGTGCAGACTAGGTGGACTGGCCATGCTAAATTTCCCACAGTGTTCAGGGATGTGTAGATTAGGTGGGTTTGGGGAATGGGTCTGGGTGGGTTGCTTGGAAGTTGGTGTGGGCTATCAATTCTATGAATATAAGGCTTCAAAATGACTTGACAGGCTAGCTAAATGGTCTAGAACATGGCATATAATGGGTGTCTGGTGGACTGCCTGACATTGGTTATGCTGCGGTTTGTAATAGAATTGGAAGTCCAGCAAGGCTGATTAAATGTCAGGAGCATCTCACTTGATCTTTTATGCTTTTCATAAGCCTGTGGCAAGTTTCTCGCTCTGCAGCAATGAGTTGCCAATTGAGAAGGAATCTTACTTGTTAAACACCTTGTGGATGGCCCAATTTGACTCATTAGTATTCAGTTTTCTAATTTACCAAATTCATCAAACAAGCTAGATGTCACCAGACCAGGTTCCTGTTCAATTCCGTTTACCACTGGCTCCAAATGACTCCCATGTTGTACACTGTACTCAGGAACATGAACCAAAATCATGGGCTGGTCCAGGCTACAACTTTGGGCTGTTTGCTTGTTGTCATAGCACTCACTTATTCCCTGCCTAATTGGAGATACACAGCATCCGTGCCTTGCATTTCTTTGCCTTGCATTTTTGTGCTTTGCCCCCCCCCCCACCCCTCAGCCAGAGATAAGGAGCTTATATTGCCTCTGTCCTGCTGTCTCGGATAAAGGAATGAAGTTTTTAATGGTTAATAGCAGTCCTCATCCTGTTCAAGGGGGATGGCCTTCGCTCAGGAGATCCTGGCAAATAAGTCAAGAGAAGCCTTTAATATCAGTCCAGGGTATTGGAAATGGTCAGTCAGCCATTCAGGATGGTCACAGTCAGGATGTTTTCCACATAATGGCTGAGGAGATGAATACTGGGCAGCCCACAATGTCTTACATTTTTCTGTCCTACTAAGGGCTGCTTTCATCCTGGAATGAAAGAGAAGCAGGTATTCAAGGAGGTGGCATAGCAATTACTTTTGGTGCAGGTGGGGAGGTGACTGGAGTGAGTAAGTAGGTAGCTCAGGGGGCACCTAAGGTTAGTGATATCAGAGTTGGTTGTGTAACATGGAGTGAGGGAAAATATTGCAGGTATTCGTGAGAGTGGTAGATTGCAAGTCTTGGTGGGACTTCGATACAATAGCAAAGATAGAGTGAGTGCAAGGTATTGTAAAGAGTATGGTGGATTTACAAGAGTGAAATGGAGAATGTAATTAACTTTCTTCCTACAGTACTGGGCATTCTTTCAGACAGCTGAAACTCTACTGACCCAGGTGGTAATCTTGGTCTGCAGCCTCCATTGCCAGTTGAGGGAAAGGGACAAACTCAATCTGCACCAGCAGGTCCTCCAGGTCCCTGCCCAGACGGTGGGGCACCAATTTCCCCCTGTCTGCCACGTCCAGGGAAAATGGGCCGACAGTGCTGGTGCAGGTGTACAATTGCTTTTAAAGATGATGTGGTCACAAGGGATGCCTGTGAATTCTGGAAAATCCACTGAATGGTGGGTTGTTCTAAGAACAGCACATTGTAAAATGGGAATGGAATTATATGTAAGAAATGTCATTGGGGTGGATTAGGTAACTAATGAGATTAACCAAAAACAGAAATTGCAGGGTGAATATAGGCAGGATGTTTACCCTAGCTAGTGTCTTTAAAACCAGAGGACATAGCTCCGGATAAGGGTCAGGCCTCAGTTTAAGAACAAGACGAGAAGGAATTTTTTCACTCAGACGGTTGTGAAATTCTCCATCCCATAGGATCATGGAAGGTCAATCAGTGAAGCAGTACAAAACATGGGTTTCTGGAGACTAATGACATTGAGGTACGTGGAGATAGTGCATTAAAATGGCAACAAGGAGAGTCATGATCTGGAATGGTGGGGAAGACTCAATTAACTGAATGGCTTTCTTCTAATCCTATGAATCCACATCTAGGTTATATATAATAAGAAAAGAAATGGTCCTAATACTGACTGAATGAAATGTCAAAACTCAAAGTTCTTACAAATGCAAAATATAAAAATATAGTTGTAAAGAAAGCTCAGGTATTTTGATAGATGGAGTCAGAAGTCTAAAAGTAGTTACAAATACATTGTGATTCTTTGAAAGCTAATGAAAAACTAAAAACTTTATTTTCTTGCAATATAAATGCCTTACTTAGGGGAAGTTTGGACTCAGGCTCAATATTACGGCTATGTACAAATCCCAGACTACATGTGAGTAATTCCAAAGGAACAATTTTACAGTATTTTTGAATGAATGTAATTAAATCTTTGAGTACATTGAAGATGATTCTGACTGGGGAATCACAAGCAGTAGGAATAAAGAGAAATCTTAGGCTACAAGAGCAGGATCTAGTCATATTTAAATATATTTATACAATCTATATACTCTGCTCCTAGTTAAGAACTTTTAAAATAATGGTGTGAAGCAAAACTGTCAGCGTTCACCGGCATTCCCTTATAAACCATCAGCAACTTCTGGGTTGAATTTTCATGAAGATGCAGAGCTGCGGCTAGAGGAAGGTTTTTACTTTATTCACTCATAGGAGATGGGCATCACTGGCTAGCCAGCATTTATTACTTGTCTCTAGCTACCCTTGAACTGAGTGACTTGCTAGGTCATTTCAGAGGGCAACAAGTTGAGGCCAGACTAAATAAAGATGGCTGATTTCCTTTCCTAAAGGAAGGCCAGATAATCAACATTATTCTAGGCTGTACCAAATTCAAAGTTTCACCATCTACTTTGGTAGTATTCAACGCCATGTCCCAGGATATTCGCCTTATATGGATTGATAGTCCAGTGGCACCAAAACACCATTGCATACTCAGTTGTTTGGTGGGAGCATCTGAGAAGTATCACTGAAAGCTGTGAAATATCTTTCTTCAATTATCACATTTGCTTCATCAAAAAGCTCACTATTTCAGAAAATACACTTTAAAAATTAACTTAGTATATCTACATGAGCAAATTACTAAAGGAATGATCCTTTGTATCCATTTTTGTAGCTACAGCTTTTGTGTGATTCTATTTTTTCTACATAAGATCTCAATACTCTTATTCTTGTAATCAAACTAAAGCTGTAGCCACAAAAGTGTTCACAGGCGATCCTTCTCTCCCTACTTTGAGTTGGACAATGTAAAAATTCTACATGAATTTGTTTGGAAAACTTACATTTTTCTCCTGTGCTTATGTCACAGTTTGATAAAAGAGCAAAATTACTTGATTGTTTTTATAGGAGAAAATTACTACAGATGCTGGAATTTGTCTTGGAAACCACACATGCTGGAGATCACAGCAGGTCAAGCAGCATTTATGAAGAGACAGCAAGCTAGTGTTTTGAGTCTACAGCATCTGCAGTTCTTTCGGTTTTTATTTTGAGACTAGATGACTTCATCAGAGTTGGTGAAGTGTGGAGGGGACGCCATTTACGCTATACAGCAGTTGGGAGGGGGAATGTGTGTGGGGCTGCTGGATTGTAGAGTGCTGATAAAGATGTTCATAGTTCAGATTAAGTGATTGGAATGTGAGAATGGGAAAATAATGGGGTGTCTGACTACCAGACTTGAAAGAGGCAGACAGTCTCAATGGGGTGGGGTGAGGGGAGAGAGGACATAGTGATGGAAAATGTAATAAGGTAAAGGGGAAGAAATGGGAGAATGTAACAAGTAAATGTAAGAGAAAGGGAAGAAATGTGAGTTGGTTCACAATTTGAAGGTGTTGAACACAATATTAAATCCAGAAAGCTATAAAGTCTGAAGATGAGATGTTGCCCCTCCAGTTTGCCCTGTAATTCGCTGGGGCACTGCAGCATGCCAAGGATAGAAAATGAGCATGCAAGGTGGACACTTAAAATGACTGGGGTCATGACTGTGTAGAGACCAGAGGCATTCTGCAAAGTGGTCACCCAGTCTATGTTTTGTTTTTCTAATGTAGACTAGGCCCCGTTGGACGCAGCGAATACAATATACAAGATTGGAGGAGGTACAGGTGAAATGCTGCTTCACCTGTAAAGGCTGTTTAGGATGGTGGGCAGGCAGGAGGTGAAGGGGCAGGTGTTGCACTCTCTATGGTTACATGGGAAGGTGGTGTGGGAAGGGGGGGTGGTGTTGTTGGTCATGGATAGAACTAGGATGCTCTGGAAGGAATGGTGCCTGTGAAATGCAGACAGGGGGAGTGAGAGGAATATGTGTTTGGTGGTGACGTTCTGCTGGAGCTGCGTGAAATGCCGGAGAATGATCCTTTGAATGCAGAGGCTGGTGTGATGAAAAGCCAGGATGAGGGGGTCCCGATCATGCTGTTGTGAGTGTTGGGAAGGGGCAAGGGCATAAGCACAAGTGATAGGTCAGACACAGTTGAGGGCACAGTCAACCACAATGGGCAGGAAACCATGGGTGTAGAAGCAAGCCATGTCAACAAAACTGTTTTGGAAGGTGGCATCATCTGAACAGATGTGATGTAGGTGAAGAAATTGGGAGAATCTTGCAGGATGTGTGTGTGAAGAGCTGCAGTGAAGGTAGCTGTGGGAGTCAGTGGCTTTGTAGCAGATGGCAATGGACAGTTTATTCCCCAAAATGGAGACAGTGAGGTTAAAGAAAGGAAGGCAAATGTCGGAAAGGGACAATGTGAAAATTATACAGGGGTAGAAATTGGAGGCAAAATGAATAAATTTTTCAAGGTCACAGCTGGAACATGAAGCAGTACAGAAGCAGTTGTCAATGTACTGAGAAAAGAGTTTTGGGAGGGGGCCAGTGTAGGACTGGAACAAGGATTGTTCCACCTACCCCATAAAGAGGCAGGCATAACTGGTATCCATGCAGGTGCCCATAGCCACACCATTGACTTGCCGACAGTGAGATTAATTAAAGAAAATATTGTTCAGTGAGAGAACAGGTTCAGCCAAGTGGAGGAGAACGGTAGTGGATGGGGAGTGTTCAGGGCTCTGGTCGAGGGAGAAGCTGTGAGCTCGCAGATCGTCTGTAGATTTTATGCTGCATTGCAGTGGAATGACCAAAGTAGAGATTATTGCAAAATTTCAAGAAATCTTCTGTAAACAATTCAAAAATCATTATGGGGAGATGCCTTTGACATGAATAGAGTAAATTTAATGATAATTTATTCATGGCAAATACCACCATTGAAGTCAATTTGCTAGAATAGTGATACAGCAATTCTTTCTTACAAAAGTCAATAAGCGAATCTAAAGTTATAATGCAGTTGCCCTTCATGAATTTTGAGCCAGTCATCTTTTTAATCAATTATGATTCAGAATGAAATATAAAAGGAAGGCATGTTGTAAAGTGTCACATTTAAATAAGGTATTTAGACAATGGAAAATCTAGGTATATCAAATGTAACCCCTAACTTTTGACTGCTTCTCAAAGCACTTCACCTTCATATCAATTTTAACTCCACTGAAAATGGTCCCAATGTGTAAATAACATAAAAAATTAAGCAAATTATTCATGAAGTTCCATTGTACATCCAGATTGTTGATTCCTAAGTAAACATACAACCACTTAGTCTATTTTAATTACTATTTGTTATGATCCCCAAAGACATCAACAAATCAAAAGAACCAAATTTACAGAAAGAACCCAGTGATAAACCAAGATTTCACCTTTTTTATAACTTTTACTTTAACAGTCAAACCAAAACCAATTTAAGTATGAATGAACAGGCAAATCACTACACTTACAAGTTTACACATTAAGCAACAGGTACAACAAATATAAATTTCACAGATTTAATAGGTATTCCACTCAGCATATATGGCACCAACTTCAGCCACAATATCCTACAAGGCTCTGATGTTCCTTAGGTAGAATTCTAGTTCCTTTTGTTCATGGATTTAACCACCAATTTTCATCCGACAGCAGCTACCATTGGACTTGAATTCCAGGAGCACAATCTTCAGTAAAATGTTATATTTTTTGAGATGCTTCCCAGCTCTGCTCTTACTGGTACTTATCATGACTACTTACCACCAGATTCACTATGTGAACTGTCAACAACAACCCTGTGAACTGAATTGGGTCAATCATGTACTTTAAAGTAATGAAAATGCAGCAGAAACCATATATTTTTGCTTAATTCTAACTCTCAGATCTGTCCTTCATATTTTTCTTTCCAATCATGTCCATAAGCTCTTCTTGTGTGCAAAAGCTGGTCACAGTTTTCTGAAAAGTAACAAAGAGGACTGATGAGGGCAGAGTCATGGACATCATCCATATGGACTTCAGTAAGGTGTTCGATGAGGTTCCTCATGGTAGACTGGTTAATAATGTTAGTTCAGATGGAAGAGTGGGAGAACTAGACATTTGGATACTGAACTGGCTTAAACGTAGAAGAGGGAGGGGTTGGAGGGTTGATTCGCAGACTGGAAGGCCTGTGACCAGCAGTGAGTCACAAGGTGTTGGGTCAACAGCTATATAAATGATTTGGATGTGAACATAGGAGGTTTGGTTAGTAACTTTATAGATGACACCAAAATTGGAGATTAGTGGACAGCGATCTTGACCATTTGGGCCGAGGAACAGCAGATGGAGTTTGATTTAGATAAATATGAAGTGCCTTGTTTTGGAAAGGCTAATCAGGGCAGGACTGAAACACTTAATGGTAAAGTCCTGGGGAGTGTGACTGATCAAAGAGACCCTGGAGAGCAGGTTCATAGTTCTTTGAAAGTGAATTTGCAGGTAGATAGGATAGTGAAGGAAGTGTTTGGTATGCTTGCCTTTACTTGTCAATACATTAAGCATAGGAGTTGCGAGGTCATGTTGTGGCCATGCAGGTCATTGGTTAGGCCACTATTGGAATGCTGTGTGTGTTTCTGGTCTCCCTGACGTATGAAAGATGTGGTGAAACTAGAAAGGGTTCAGAAGAGGTTTACAAGGATGTTGCTGGGGTTGGAGGGTTTGAGCGATAGGGACAGGCTGAATAGGCTGGGACTATTTTTCCTGGAGCACTGGAGGTTGAGGGGGAAGATTCCCTCACATAAATCTTACTTCTGATGAGTTTCCTTCTCTAAGAAATAAAAGTATCTCATGTGATATAAAGGTTGAAAACGTTAAGTTTCTCCTTTTATGTGAGAATATGTTTTCATAGAATACAATAAGAATTGGTTCTGATGAAGAGTCACCAGACTAAAACAATAAACTGTTTACTCCCCACAGATGCTGCTATACCTGCTAAGTTTCTTCAGCAATTTCTGCTTTTGTGTCTGATCTCCAGCATCCACAGTTCTTTGTTTTATTTTAATACAACACATTCAACCAGTTGCAAATAGTTGAATCCACATGACACAAAATACTATTAAAAAAAAGTTTATGCAGTTTAAACTAACAGTATAGAATAAAAAAAACGAAGTTTTTTTCAATAAAAACATCTGCATGTATCATAGTTGAACTTTTATTCAAATTCCATTCAAAAAGTTGCCATTTTGTTTGTGACATTAAAAAAGTCTAATAATCCCAGGCTAGACTACTGAAAGTTTGAGTATTTGTTTCCTCATATCTGTATCAGAAAATAACCCATTAAACATTTCAGAGCTACATAAAATCTGAGATGGATAATTCTGATAGTTATTAGTATTAACAAATAAATTTCACAAAATTAAAAAAGTTTCTTGCATGAAAAATAGCCATTAGCTCAAAGCAATTAAAATTAACTTTAAACTAAGAATTTCCCACAATTTATGTTATTTGTTTTCATTTGAATATTTATGAATTCAAGCTTATAACAACAATAAAATTACCTCCACTTATCTGTAAAAATATAGTTACTCAACTTGGGTATGGGTGTCTCTTACTTCTTTATTTGCTATCAAATAGACTGGACTATTAGGATAGCCATCATCACAATATCGTAACAAGCTTGTAACTGATGTCCATTTCAAGCCCAGCGACTCCCACAGCTACCTAGAATACACCTCCTCCCACCACCCTCCTGCAAAAATTCCATCCCCTATTCCCAATTCCTCCGCCTCCGCCGCATCTGCTCCCACGATGAGGCATTCCACTCCTGCACATCCCAGATGTCCAAGTTCTTCAAGGACCGCAACTTTCCCCCCACAGTGATCGAGAACGCCCTTGACCGCGTCTCCCGCATTTCCCGCAACACATCCCTCACACCCCGCCCCCGCCACAACCAGGATCCCCCTCGTTCTCACACACCACCCCACCAACCTCCGGCTACAACGCATCATCCTCTGACACTTCCGCCATCTACAATCCTACCCCACCACCCAAGACATTTTTCCATCCCCACCCCTGTCTGCTTTCTGGAGAGACCACTCTCTCCGTGATTCCCTTGTTCGCTCCACACTACCCTCCAATCCCACCACACCCGGCACCTTCCCCTGCAACCGCAGGAAATGCTACACTTGCCCCCACACCTCCTCCCTCTCCCCTATCCCAGGCCCCAAGATGACATTCCAAATTAAGCAGAGGTTCACCTGCACATCTGCCAATGTGGTATACTGCATCCACTGTACCCGGTGTGGCTTCTTCTACATTGGGGAAACCAAGCGGAGGCTTGGGGACCGCTTTGCAGAACACCTCCGCTCGGTTCGCAACAAACAACTGCACCTCCCAGTCGCAAACCATTTCCACTCCCCCTCCCATTCTTTACATGACATGTCCATCATGGGCCTCCTGCAGTGCCACAATGATGCCACCCGAAGGTTGCAGGAACAGCAACTCATATTCTGCTTGGGAACACTGCAGCCCAATGGTATCAATGTGGACTTCACCAGCTTCAAAATCTCCCCTTCCCCCACCGCATCCCTAAACCAGCCCAGTTCTTCCCCTCCCCCCACTGCACCACACAACCAGCCCAGCTCTTCCCCTCCACCCACTGCATCCCAAAACCAGTCCAACCTGTCTCTGCCTCCCTAACCTGTTCTTCCTCTCACCCATCCCTTCCTCCCACCCCAAGCCGCACCCCCATCTCCTACCTACTAACCTCATCCCACCTCCTTGACCTGTCCGTCTTCCCTGGACTGACCTGTCCCTTCCCTACCTCCCCACCTATACTCTCTCCACCTATCTTCTTTACTCTCCATCTTCGGTCCGCCTCCCCCTCTCTCCCTATTTATTCCAGAACCCTCACCCCATCCCCCTCTCTGATGAAGGGTCTAGGCCCGAAACGTCAGCTTTTGTGCTCCTGAGATGCTGCTTGGCCTGCTGTGTTCATCCAGCCTCACATTTCATTATCTTGGAATCTCCAGCATCTGCAGTTCCCATTATCTCCGATGCTGCTGGGCCTGCTGTGTTCATCCAGCCTCACATTTTTTTACATTGTAACTATCGAGATGGCTTTCTATTACCATACAGCCACATTTGACCTTGCTAGCATTGCTCACAATCCCAGGAACAAATTTAAATAACATACACAGCAAGATATATCTTTCACTACGTAAAGAACGTTATCTACGTCACAACTTCCCTCCTGCACAATATGAGTGCCCTCTAGTGGTCATCTTTGTAGCACACCTTGGGAACTGCAAATTTTTTCTCCCCTCAATCATTTCATGCCCTTGAAGGGAAAACTTAGTTGGAGTCTTGACCAAAGCAAGATAAAGCAATTCATTACGAACTTAATCAGAATTAATGATGATGTTTCAAGTCCTCAGAGGAGATGGTGTAGGAAAGAATGTAAATTACACTTTTATTCAAAGAATTTGAAATAAATGTTTTCTCTATTTTGCATTCAATAGTACTCACATGAACAAATAATTGCAGTCCCCATACAGGACGTAACTTCTGCTAATGTTGAATGGAAAATTTCAGAAAGCAGCAATTTATGTAAGTGCAAGTATGCCGACTAGCTGTTCTGTAAATGTTTTAGCTGTTGCAGGAAGTGTCGCTAGAGAGGGTTATCTTGAAACAAAAACAGAGTGCTTAAGACATTCAGAGATAATGGGAAGTGCAGTTGCTGGAGAATCCGAGATAACAAAGTGTGGAGCTGGATGAACACAGCAGGCCAGGCAGCATCAGAGGAACAGGAAAGCTTACATTTTGGGTCAATGCCCTTCTTCTAAAGATAGCAAGAGCTGCAGATGCTGGGGTCAGAGATAACAAAGGGTCCTGACCCAAAACGTCAGCTTTCCTGTTTCTCTGATACTGCCTGGTCTGCTGTGTTCCCCACACTTTGTTATCTCTAATGCCAGCATCTGCAGGTCTAGCCATCTAAGAAAACCACGCAGGCTGGGGGAAGGTGGAGGAAACAAAATAGATTTTATGGTCTAAAATTGAACTCAATGTGAGTACAGAAGTTGTAAAGTGCCTAAACAGAAAATGAAATATTACTCTTCCGGCTGGCTTTGGGCTTCATTGAAACACTACAGCAGACCTAAGGCAGAAATGAGTGCATGGGAATAAGATGGTGTAAACAGTAAACAACTGGAAAGTCAGGATCGTGCTTGCAAACTGAGTGAAGGTGTTCTGCAGAATAGTCACCAATCTTCATTGATTTACCTAGATGTCTTTAAATTTATTTTACTATGTCACTCCTCACAATGCAGTCTCCTCTAATCCGTGGAGATTAGACACAGACTGGGTGAAGCTTTAACGGCCTATTTACCCATTTAGAAATAACAAATGCTACAACGCTGATTCACCAGAATGGTTGGTAAAAAACTAGTTGTGAGGAGAAACATGAAATCTTGAACTACTTCCAACGCAGCAGAGAAAGGCAAGACAAAATAAAGATTTGTAAAATAATTTTAAAAATTGGGGAAAGATAAGCTCCTTTGATTGAGAATCCCTATAGTGCAGATCGAGGCCATTTAGCCCATTGAGTCTGTACCCATTACCCCACATTTACCATGACTAACCTACCTAGCCTGCACATCCCTATACACTGCAGGGCAATTTAGCATGGTTAACCTACCTAACTTGCATATTTTTGGACTGTGGGAGAAAACCCTTGCAGACGCAGGAAGAATTTATAATCACCTAGAGCTGGAATCAAACTTGGATGCCTGGCATCTTAAGGCAGCAGTTACTACAGTACAGAAGTTATTGCTTTGTTGTTATTAATTTTAAATTTTCAATAAATAGTGAAGGTCTAAAAACACATCTAAACAAAGAAGGGATAGTAAGAACAGCAGATGCTGGAGTCAGAGATAACACAGTGTGGAGGCTGGAGGAACAAAGCAGGCCAGGCAGCATCAGAGGAGCAGGAAAATTGACATTTCAGGTTGGGAGAAGGGTCATGAACCGAAATGTCATTTCTCCTGCTCCTCTGATGCTGCCTGGCCTGCTGTGCTCCTCCAGCTCCATACTGTCATCCCTACACAAAGAAGGGTTGCTGAAGCACAGAATGTTTTACACATTGAATGGTTAAGGCAGAGTCTATTCCACTTATTAAGGGTATACTCAGTAAATATCTGAAGTCAAAAAAGATATGGGGAAAGAGACTGCTGTTCTTAAACTTGAGAAGGTGCAGAAAAAATTGCACTGGAGGATTTGAGTTATATGGAGAGGCTGAATAGGCTGAGGCATTCCCCCCCCCCCAGAGCACTGGCGATTGAGGGGTGATGTTATAGAGGTTTATAAAATCATGAAGGGCACGGATATAGTGAATAGCCAAGATCTTTATCCTAGGGTGGGGGAGTCCAAGACTAGAGGGCATAGATTTGTGGTGAGAGGGGGCAAAATTTAAAAAGGTCCTGTGGGTAACATTTTCATGCAGAGGGCAGTACATGTATGGAACAAACTGCCAGATGAAATGGTGGAGATTTGTACAATTGCAACATTTAAAAGGCATCTGGATGGGCACATGCATAAGGAAGGGTTTAGCAGGAAATGAGCCAATTGCTGGTAAATGGGACTAGGTCAGACTGGGATGTTTGGTCACTGCAGACATGTTGGATTGAAGAATTTGCTTCTGTGCTATATGACTCTATGGTAGTAGCATTTGTTTGGCATTGCTTTTAATGAAAAACTGGTTGTCACAATAAGTCAAAGCCTTTCATGTTATAATCACACACAGTAGTCATACAAGCTCTTGTGGATTATCTACTTATGCCTTTTTGAGTCAACTGAAGAGATCCCCACACAACTTTACATGTAACTTGAATATAGTCATATTTGGTATTGGAGCACAGACCTCATTCAGAACATTGTAGGCTTTACCACATTCTAGCTCTTTCATAATCTTTCAGGTAACATATTAAACAGAAACACTGCCTAAGTAGAACAGTAAAAGGCTATTATGCATTAATGTGTCAGCTGTTTTGATTTTGTACAGAAACCTGAAGGGTTTCTTCACCAGAAGGAGAAGCAGTGGCCTAGCACTCAGTATCAGACTGCCCAGATTCATAAATATTCTTACAGAAGTTTTGAGGAGGGGTCACCGGACCCGAAACATTAAGTCCAATGCTTTCTTCGCAGATGCTGCGAGGCCTGCTGAGCTTTTCCAGCAACTTTAGTTTTTGTTCCTGATTTACAACATCCACAGTTCCTTCAGTTTTTAAACAGGTTATGGATGGAGCAGTTATATTTGCAGTTAGGAATAAGCCAAACTACACAGCACAATGCTGCTTGCTTCAGACTCGTATCACACAATCCTTTAAACTTTAGCTGGTATGGTCTTAACCCAATGTTTTATTTCATCTCCCACAGGACTGATCATTGCTGCCTGTGATAGTGATCTGCATTCCTGAAATAATGCAGCTCATCTTGTGTAGGCACACCCTAAATGATGTTAGGGAGTGCCATAATTCTGATCCAGCATTAGTGAAGTATTGGCAATCTAGTTCCAAGTCAGGATGGTATGTGGCTTATGGAGGAACTTGTAGGTGGCCTTTCTATCATAAGGATCCAAAATACCCAAGGGCAGAGGGTGAACTTGCTTGGAAAATGTCCAGAAAAATTCAATCACAGAGCTTAGCTGATCAGAGAAAAGTCACCCTTGTAAGTAGAAGAGACAGAATTGTTGAGGAGCTGATTCTTTCACATATGCTGCAAATGGGCTTATCAGCAGGAAAGGTATAGCCTGTGATTGCAAATGAGCTCTATTATCTGAAGAATTTGAAACAGTACAGAACACAACATTGCAATTATCTGCAAACATCCCCACTTCTGGACCTTATTATGGATGGAGCAGTTATATTTGCAGTTAGGAATAAGCCAAACTACACAGCACAATGCTGCTTGCTTCAGATTCGTATCACACAATCCTCTAAAAAAAGTTTTGTCTTGTGGCTCAGTGCCTTGGATGGTTAAACAATAAATTGGCAGAAGATCATACAAAGTTTTATTCTATTTTATTTGCCAAATTATTCTATTTAATACATTCACAGGAACACTGAATTAGGTTTCAGTTAAGACAAACAAGAACATGCAGTTAATCAATCAAAGCTTCAACAGCATTTAATTTTAACACGATTCAACAAGAAATACAATAGTAAATACACTCTTGAACCTGGCAGGACTGAATTATTAGACAGCACAGACAAAAGGGATCAGCAAAACAAAACACCAAAATAAATGGCAGAACTATCTACAAAATGAAAAGCTAGTCATATCCTATTTCAACAAAGGCAAATTGAGAGCATTCACTCTTACTCAATTCATCCATAAATCAGTGCGTGGTACCACACGATCTTGAGTACAACAAACTGAACTGTACAAATCCATTATATGATGTGGAAATGAATTGTGCCAATAAACAATGCATCCTGGTGGCTTTAAAGGATGGTCAAACCTGCAAACATGGGTGTCTTGTGCATTCTCCACAACGCCATGACTCAGCCCTGAAAATCTAACTGTCTCAGGTACATTAGTACAAAAGCAAAATACTGCAGATGATGAAATTCGGAAGTAGAAAATAGGCAGATTACTAATCATCTGAAATATTAATTCTACTTTTGTCTCTGTAAACGCTGCCAGAACTATTTCCAGTATTTTGTTTTTAATTCACCAGTTTGTCACATTTACATTTCAAAACCGTAAATTTAGACAAGGCTGTAATAAACATACCGATGCATAAATTCTCAAGCAGGACACCAACGTTTTATCTTAAACAAGTTACACATAGCATCTTAAAAAATACCAATGTAACTCCAAACAAACATCTGAACACCTTTTACACTCCCATTTTTCATTCTATGTTTATTTAGCCACAATTTCAATGATGTTAGTCTCCTCAGAATACATTAACCAAACAGCTTCACTTTTCATCTTAGCTACAGGATTTGGCATTATGGGCAGGGTCAGATTTTAACATCACTATCAATCACCTTCTTCATCATTCATTGCATGTGGCAATTGTGTAGGAATACTGGCCACACAGTTATGAAGGAAAGGTAATATTTATTCAAGTTAGGCTAATGTCTGGAGATGATGTCATTCCCAGATACCCACTACCCTTTTCCTTCAAGATGGTGGAAGTCACAGTTTTAGGGGCTTTGCTGAACAAGCTTTGGCAAGTCATTGGAGTGCACGGAGTATGTGGAACACATTACAACCAGAGTACGCTGCTAATAGTGGGACGGCACCTAATTCCTTAGTTTACATATGGCAATTTAACATGAATTTAAAACATTGAGTAGCTTTTTAAAACAATTCACAATTTTGCTCAATGCTAGTCCCTAAAGGTTAGCTAGAAACTAAAGTTAATTTCATTGGGCTGCTTTTGTTAGCCAAAGAAAAATTGAGTGTTTTTCCAAATGCAATTATTTCTGTTGCTCAGATATGCTAATAAAATTCTACTGTAATTATAGATTATAATCTTTGTCAAACAAGTTGAGAAACTTCAAATTTAAGCCAAGTATTTGAATTGAGAAGTTGTTATTTATTTCAAACAAATCAATTATAAATACCCTATTAACATTATCATCATTCCAAAGAAAACATAAAATGCCGATCTGTAACATTTAAATGCTACAGTTACCATGAATCTTTAGTAGTAATATTTAAATAAACATTGTTTGTTGATGATACAAAGTGATTAGAGAAACTTCTTAAAAAGTTTTTGGAAATACCTTGCATCTTAAAAGAAATCACATGGAGGATGAAACTTATCTACAGCACAAACAGATTATGCAAAGGATTATATTTTTAAATATAATCATCCCATAAAGCAAAAGTTCACATTGTTATTGACCACGAGGACCCTTGGAAAAATGTAATTATCAATAAGACGCTTACTGAAACTTTATCTGGTATTTCAATTAAATTTGCTATAATCAGTAACTTTAGAAGCATATGCATTACAAAATCAATTGAGCAAATGTTAACAACTTTGTTTGCCAATTCAAACAAAAAAATTCTGTTCAAGTTTATTTTTTTCAAAAAATTATGCAAGTTGGTGCCATTTAACATTAATATTGCACAGTTGTTGTAAGGCAAACTTTGAACTGTTGATTTAAATTACATCCATCCAATTGATCAAAGAAATTACAATAAATTGATACATTTATGAAAAGAGAACCGCGAGTGACAGTGGTCCTTCATGCATCCAATATTTTGATAGGAGATTAAACATGGTGTAAAAAGAAACAAACATATATTGCGGGTACCAGGATCAGTTTCTGAAGATTTCTTTATGACACAATAATACTGTGCTACAAATCTGCATTATCCTTACATGTTACTTTAAAATCACAGTGTTTAGGTACTGAAATTTTTGACCCATTACAAAACTAAGGCATTTAACGACACATCTTCAGCAATTGCATAGCACAGGTATTGAGATACAGTTGAACTCAAAGAGCAAATTTTAAGCAATTTATGATTGATGTGTTTCTCTTTTTAGAAAGAAGAGCATGTTATTATTTACAAAATACATAGGTGCAGGTCAAGCATGCAGCATGAAGGTCAAGCTATTGCAAATCAATCCTGTGATTTAAATTGCAGCTATATCCAGTTTAATTTTATTCCACATTAGGGATGCAGCATACTGAAAAGGGAATATCAACTGTCACTAAAAACAAAAATTTAATAGGCTTCATACAAATGCATTTTTCAAGAACAGCTTGGCTTATTTGTTTTTAATTGGAAAGTAAAAACATTGTTGAATTTATATACCTCTGATTATAAATGCAAATTGATATTGCTCTATTTGCTTTACTGCCCTCACCCATTTCAAACACCAGTGATGTTTTCAACTGTAATTCTCAATCCCTATAATTAATGCGTGATATTTTAGGTTTAAACTATACTCAAGACAACTGTTGATTACGTCAATATTCAGTACTAACAATTAAAAGTTAACTAATGACATGTATCATCAATTTCTGGATATACTGGGGTCACATTGTTACATAATGCATTTGATACAACAAATTGAATCAGCTTTTGCAGGATGACGACAGCCATGATGCATACAGTGTGACACTATTTTATGGATTGATTGATTTATTGATTTGAATAAGGGCATTGCAAATAATGCGCTTTTGGTTTGCCTTAACTAAACTGTACAATTAACTTTCTTAACCCTCGTCTCATTCACTGGGAAGTGTATAATATTTATTCATTATTGTATGATGTAAATAAACTATGAAAAACATTGGAGCCACTATCAAGTTGGGCCAGAATAAAACCTTCAAGTTTTTCAAACTTTCTTTGCTAAATCTTGGAATAAGCATTGAAATAATTATACTTACCAAACCCCAATTGTGTTCAAAAAGTAGCCAGTCAACCTTAATTCAATTTCAGAAAAATTGACATATTCAAATACTTTCATTGAATTTCAATGAATACTTTCATTGAGTATTATTTGGCATTACTCAAACCGCACTTTGAAGAAGTATAAATGCTCATACAGAACTTTTCTATCTATAATGCATTTATATAAGCCAATTGTCTGACTCTCAAAAATTGTGGAAGGATTCTCAACTGCAGTGTGCAAATGTTTGAGAAAATATTTCCAGGCAGGCAGACAACATGTCAAAAATCATTGTCAGGTCTGCGGATCAAGTCTTTAACACTAACACTCAACTATTTTACCTTCAAAATCATCCAGCACCTTTGTATGTTATTTGTTCAACACAGATGGATTTTTAGGGGAAAGCAAGAAAGCCGGGGGATAACATGCTAGCATGGTAAATGTCTAATTTAACGCTTTCTCAAAATTTTCTCTGACATACGCAGCTTATTTCTTGCATTTCTGGGTTGCTTTCCAGATTACTGCATGACTGCACAAATTAAACAGTCTGTTGCTTGTGCGTGGCCTGTTGTTCCATGAACTATGCATTTTTGTGGTTACACAACTACACGCAGGAGTGTGCAGAGGGAACACAGGAGACTGATTTCATGGCAGTAGGTATAAATACACATACAAATTAAAAAAAAACAAACAGGGTGCTCACTTTCAGCACTCCATATTAATTATCAATGAAATGGTCTGCTTGCAGTTTAAGGCCCAGTTGTCTCAGCTAGTCAGCCGATATGCTAGAGATGAATGGACTCCCAAGAAAAATATGAAAGGATTGGAAAAAATCAATCAAGTAACACCCAGGGGTCTAAATCTATCAATATATTTGCCATGATATTTTAAAATATTATAATTCACTGCCTTTCCATAATGTTGTTCCTAACAATGCATATATTGTTTGAAATCTTAATAATGTAATGAAATACTAAACCACCTTTATAGCATTCATTACTATTCAAAGTGTAAGGAAAACTCTTTAATTTTCTTTGAAAAATCTAGCTAAGTTAATCACATAATTTAATAATATGAACTTTAATCTTCTTGATAGCATTAAATGTGCCTGAATAATTATTCTAAATTATTAGAAATAGTGCAAAGCATGAGCCACAAAAGCTATATTTCATGCACTGAACTGCTATTCAATATTCCCATTCATCCGTTTTCATGTCTAGATAATTCAGAATATTCTGAGCAAATTTCACTGCTTGTTTTCTGGCAACCTTAGCACCATCATTCCCTTGTGTCTCTACCGCGTCGAGTGCTAGGAGCTGCTTTGTGAGCATTTCTTCCAGTCTCACATAATTCTTGTCTGTTCTGTCTCCATCAAATGACAATACCTGCTTTTGAAATTCTGACAAATCACTCAGGACCTGCCATATAGCCTTTTGTGAAGGATGTTCATCTCTAAGCTGTTCTTCCATGTTTTCTCTCTTTGCAAGTGTCTCTTTAAGGTCAACATAAGCTATTACTGCCTGCACATCAACTACAGCTCTTCTCCTAGCTTCACGGATACATGGATTTTTGCCAATGTCTATTTTATCTAATTCAGTGAGAAGACTTTGCAGTTCTCCCTTTGGTTTTAAATGGAGATCAGAGGCATTTTCTCGTTGCAGCAGCTGTTGTTTTAAATGCGCTGTCTTCTGACCTATTTCTTCTATCTGTTTGATGGACTGATTTTGTGCTAGATCGTAACTTCCCGCAGCTTCGCCTTCTGATTCTATTTCCAAATGTTCTAGTAAACAATTGATTTCATGCACTACACGTTTCCGATAGTTTCTTGCTTCTGAGTGTCCAGCCACATCAATCGCATCCAATTGCATTAACAATCCTGTGAGGATACGGGAAAGGTGTGCACAGTTCTCCAAGGTATTCAGGTTCATAAGCAGGCCAATTACATCCCATCTTGCTTTGCTAACTTCACATAAAACAGAGTTGATCTTGGGAACAGAAGCATGTGTACCTGCCGACAGAGGCAAAGATAATGCTTGCCGACCAATACAATTTTCAATAATGTCTTGCAGTGCACAAATCTTGGTCAAAGCTCGATATCTAGCTTTCCTCAAGCTAATTTTTCCTCCTGTTTTCACCTGTGTCAGTTGAAAGATAATTTCTTGGATGCGCTCAGCAAATTCCTCCGTTATCAAACCCCCAGCTGAAGATAATTCATTCGTTACCAACTGTTGTGCATCACTGAAGACCTTTTCCACCTTCAGGCGAGATGGGTGAGTTGCAATTTGCTCTAACTCTTTGAGCAGCCCCTCCACATCGTTTACTGCACTTTTGCGGCCATGCTGAATGTCAGGCTTGCCATCAGTGTCCACTGCATCTAACTCAAACAGCAACTTGGTCAAGGTGCTCTCCAGGCGCTTGTATTCTCTATCAGACTGTGTACCACTGAACGAAACTACAAGTCGTCTAGCTTCATGGATTTCCTTCTGAATTTCTTGGATTCTAATCATGGAAGGATGCTGTTGACCCATGGCCATATTCCCTTTTTCCCTAATGAGTCATAATGTGTCTGAAATTGAAGCAAAACATGTTGGTCAGGTGTTACTTCTTGGAATCAGGCCTCAACTCTATTTATTATTGCCTCCAGAATTCAAGTATTGTTAAGGGAAAGATCTGTAAATTGCCTACTACTCTATTTATGCATTTATTAAATATATTAATGCATGTTCTTTGTTTAGACAGAAATCGTGACACAATTAATTAACTTCCACATGGCAAGGCAAAATTCTGAGGGAAGCCCATTGTGGTAACACAATCTAGATTGTGCAGTGACTTTGATTTTTTAAAATGCCACAAATACTTTAGAAAAATGTTGCTTTTAAAACTATTTAAAAGTAAATTGGCTGCGCTCAACTTTAAGAGTGTCTCAGATTATTTAGACTGCAGTAGGCAACAGACGTATTGATCTCTGCCTCCTATCCTTTAGACAGCCTACATACAAAAGTTACCATCATCTGTATAACACCAATTCTTAAAAATTAATACCATTAATGCAATGTCTGTTTCCTGAAGTTATTTATCAAAAACTTGTGAAAATGCATAATTATACATCACCTTCAATCCTCTATTATTTTCAAACAACCCGATCAGGTTAGATGGATATAATTACCGTCAATTTTTAAAAAATTAATAACATTAATGCAGTCTCTGTTTCCTGAAGGTATTTATCAAATACTTGTGAAAATGCATAATTATACACCACCTTCAATACCCTGTTATTTCAAACAACTCAATAGAATTGCTGTCTATTAACAATAAAGCTAAATAAGGAGCTACAGAGATAGTAGGAACTGCCGATGCTGGAGTATCTGAGATAACATGGTGTGAAGCTGAATGAATACAGTGGGCCAAGCAGCATCAGAGGAGCAGGAAAGCTTGACGTTTCAGGTCGGGACCCTTCTTCAGAAAAGGGTCCTGATCCGAAACATCAAGTTTTCCTGCTCCTCTGATGCTGCTTGGCCTGCTGTGTTCATTCAGCTTCAAACCATGTTATCTTAAATAAGGAATTACGTCAACTTCCTCCTCTCTAACTATATTTGTCAATGTTCCATTCATCACTCAGATTGTTCCCCAGCAGAAACCAGTACAATTCACCTTGCACCTCCAAACCCAATCAGATAAGATCACTGAATATCATTATTTGTCACTAGTCATCATTTATATAAAATTTGGACTCAGAAATTACATTAGATTATACCAGATAAACTACACAGAAACAGGCCATTTGGTCCAATTAATCAATGACAATCTTTATGGTCCACTCAAATCTCCCAACATCTTTTCTCATCTAAATGTACCATCGTTACAATCTATTCATTTCCCCCTCAAACATTTGACCAGATTTTCTTTAATCACATAAGATATGCTTCAACCACTCCCAGTGATAATGAGTTTGAACGACTTGATAATATATGAGTGAAGAAGTTTCTTCTGAATTGCATATGGGTTTCCTTGGTGGCTAGTTTATATTGATGGTCTCTAGTTCTTTAACAGAAGAAACAATCTCTCTGTATTTACTCAATCAAAACATTTTGCATTGTTTAAGACCTTAAGAGGTCATACTTAGTCTCTTTCTCCCCCAAGAGAGAAAAGACCCAGCCTGTCAATCTTTTCTTGATATGTATGCCTGTGTACCCAGTATCATTCTTGCAGAGATTCTCTGCATTTTCTGAATGGAATGGTGGTCTAATTGGGGTTTATTGCAGGTTTAGCATAACTTTCCTACTCTGTTTCATTTCTAAATGAATAGAATTGAATAGACCTTGGTTCTGAAGAAGTCATGTCTGACTCAAACATTTATTGTTTCGCTCTCCAGAGATGCTGCAAGACCTATTGAGTTTCTTCAACACTTTATTTTTATTTCTAATCTCCAGCATGCACAGTACACTGATTTTAATGGCTTATGTACTTTTAAAAACAAATGATGTTGCTAATTTGAAGTGTAAATATTAATGAATGGTTTGTTTTGCTGCTCTACCCAATAAATAATAAGTGGCTTCCCTGTTCTTCTGAGCAAAATATACTACCTCATATTTTCAGGCAACTATGTTGAACTTCAATAATCAATTACCCATCCTACATATCTTTGGTAACATGGGGCTGCTTTCCTCAGTGTCAAGATCCTGCTTTTTAAATTTAATTCCTAAATGCATTTCAGCAGGAACTCCTCCATATATCTATCAAGTCATTTTATACATGCTCCAACACTGAACATAAAATCTGGATATATACCCTCCATTTGCAAGTGCCTCATTGGCTGCTGTGAGATATCTTTTCTTCTGACACTTGTGGGCAACACGGCAAAGAATCATACAGCATGGAAACAGACCTTTCTGTCCAACTAATCCACGCTGAGCCATGTTCTCAAAATAAACCATCTGCCTGTTTTTGGCCCATATCCCTCCAAATCATTCCTACTCATGTACTTATCCAAATATTGTTTAAATATTATAATTGTACCCGCATCCTCGACTCCCTCTGGCAGTTCATTTCGCATACAAACCACTTTGTGTAAAAAGTTGCCCTCATGTCTTTTTAAAATTTTTTTTTCTCTCAACTTAAAAATACCACCCCTAACTTTGAACTCACCCACTTCAGGGAAAAGATCTTTGCAAGTCACTTTATCTATGCCCCTCGTGATTTCATAAATCTCAATAAGGTCACCCGGTAACCTCCTATGCGCCAATGAAAATAGTCTCAGCCTATTTTTATAATCCAAACCCTCCATTCCCAGTAATATCCCAGTAAAACTGTTCTGAACTCTCTCTAGTTATTGATATTTTTCCTATAACGGGGTGACCCGAACTGCACACAGTACTGCAAAAGAGGGCTCACCAATGTCCTGTACAACTTCAACAAGATATCCCAACTCCTATATTCAAACGCTCTGAGCAATGAAGGCAAGTGCCTTCTTAACCACCCTGTGTGTCTGAACCCCTAGGTCTGTCTTTTCTACAACACTACTCAGAGCCTTACTATTAACTGCATAAGTCCTGTCCTCGTTTGTTTTACCAAAATGCAATATCTCACATTTATCCAAATTAACTCCATCTGCCACTCCTTAGTCCACTGACCAAAGTGACCAGGATCTCTTCATAATTTCAGATAACCTTCTTCACAGGCCACTACACCATCAATTTTAGTGTCATCCACAAACTTACTAAACTGTGCATCCTACATTCTCATCCATATCACTTATATAAATAACAAAAAGAAATGGACACAGAACCAATTCCTATGCTACACCACTGGTCACAGTCTTCCAGTAGAAAAAAACAACCCTTTATCACTACCCTTTGTCTCCTTCCTAAAGCCAATTTTCTATCCAATTAGCAAGCTCATCCTGAATCTCATTATGATTTAACTTTACTGATTAATTTACAATGTGAAAACTCATTAAAGGTTTTATTTAAGTCCAAGCAAACAACTTTTTTTAGCCTCAAAAACACCATCTATCATCACAATTATAGAGCATTATTATTACTACATTTCTATTCTGGTCCCTGCAATCTGGTCAGCCTTCTGAGCAACAATGCCTTGATTTACACTGTGGCCTAATTCCCTCCCCTACTGTTTTCTAGAAAGGGAGTTGTACGGGCATCGTCGCATAAGGGAGATTAGCAGTTTCTGAACAGTTTATCCAGGATATGGTATGCAGCAATGTAGTTTTAAAAAAAAGGATGTCACTGTCAGGGAGCTGGGAATGGGACTTTAAAGGATTTTGAGAAGGAGCTTCTTCAGATACTGGTTCTGCCATAACAGCAAGTGCTAGACATCTCCCGTAGTCATGCTAGCTCTGGACAGTCATGTCACCGACAAAATCCCATGTTGCGTAGTTCAGACTCAATTCAGAAAAGCAGAGAAAATGAAATGACTTGAAAACAATCAGAAAATGCTGGAAACGCTTAGCACACATCAGATAAAGTCATTCATCTGAAAGTAAGATGCTGCTTGGCCTGCTGTGTTCATCCAGCTACACACTTTGTTATCATCTGAACGTTAACTCTGTTTTTCTCTCTTCACATGTTCTGCCAGCATTTTGTAAAATGCAAAGGAATTGTGTTGAACTTGAATAGAACTTTAGTTAAATCACATTTGACGTACTGTGCACAATGCTGACCTCCAGAATTAGAGTCCTGGAAAAACGTTTTTCAAAAAAAATACTAAATCCAAGCAGAAAATAGAAAAGCTACAAGAAGACTAGGAGACATAAAAACAAAGCCAAGCATTAAATATGCTTTGAATGTGGAATTAATTCAATAAGACAATGTTAGGGGTACACTAACTGAATGCATGCAGAATGTACAATAAGGTAGATGCTTTAAAGGCACAAATACAAGTACGATATAATTACCACTACAGAACATGACTACATGACATTTAAGGATATTTGACATCTCAGAATTACAGACCAGGAGGAAAAGGGTGTGGAGCTCCACAAATAATAAAGAACGGGACCAATACATTACTGAGTAAGGATCCGGATTGGAAGAACAATGTATGGAATCTACTCGGCTGGAGTTGGGAAACAGCAAGGGACAGCAGACACTGATGACTGAGAAGCTTTGGGAGGGATTCAGCAAAGGAGGGCAAAAATATTTAAAAAGGAGAATAGAATATGAATACGATCTAGCAAAATACAAAAAACAGGCTGTAAATACATGTAATTTGGCTAAGCTGAATGTGGGTCCATTACAGGCAGAACCAAGAGAATTTACAAGAAATAGAGAAACGGCTGAGAAGCTAAATTATTACCGCATGCTCATTTTCACCAAACATACAAGAAATCTCCCAGAATCAAGATCAATAACTAGGGCGAATGAGGAGTTGAAGCAAATTAGCATTAGTAAGATGGCTGTACTGGAGAAATTCATGGGGCTGAGAGCTGTTAAGTCCCTGGGGTCTGGTATTCCACATGCCAGAGTGGTGAATGAGATGGCTATAGAGGTAGTTGATACATTGGTGACCATGTTCCACAATTCTATAGATTTTGAATTAATTTCTGCAGATTGGAAGCCAGCAGATGTCACCTTATTATTTAAGAAGGGAGCTAGAGAGAAAACAGGGATCTGAAGCCAAGTTAATTGTAGCAATGAATGGATGTGAGTTTGCTCGCTGAGCTGGAAGGTTAGTTCTCAGACGTTTTGTCACCATTCTAAGTAACATCATCAGTGAGCCTCTGATGAAGCGCTGGTGTTATGTCCCGCTTTCTATTTATCTGTTTAGGTTTCCTTGGGTTGGTGATGTCATTTCCTGTTCTTTATCTCAGAGGATGGTAGATTGGCTCCAAATCAATGTGTTTGTTGATGGAGTTCCAGTTGGAATGCCATGCTTCCAGGAATTCTCGTGCGTGTCTGTTTGGCTTGTTCTAGGATGGATGTGTTGTTCCAATCAAAAGTGGTGTCCTTCCTCATCTGTATGAAAGGATACTAGTGATAGTGGGTCATGTCATTTTGTGGCTAGTTGATGTTCATGTATCCTGGTGGCTAGCTTTCTGCCAGTTTGTCCAATGTAGTGTTTGTCACAGTTCTTGCAAGGTATTTTGTAGATGACGTTCGTTTTGCTTGTTGTCTGTATAGGGTCTTTTAAGTCCATTAGCTGCTGTTTTAGTGTGTTGGTGGGTTTGCGGGCTACCCTGATGCCAAGAGGTCCGAGTAGTCTGGCAGTCATTTCGGCAATGTCTTTGATGTAGGGGAGAATGGTTATGGCTTCTGGGCCCGTTTTGTCTGTTTGTTTGGGTTTGTTGCTGAGAAATCGGCGGATTGTGTTCATTGGGTACCCGCTCTTTTTGAATACGCTGTATAGGTGATTTTCTTCTGCTCTTCGTAGATCCTCTGTGCTGCAGTGTTTAATTATTCTAACGAGCCACCACACACTGCAGCACAGAGGATCTATGAAGAGCAGAAGAAAATCACCTATACAGCGTATTCAAAAAGTACGGATACCCAATGAACACAATCTGCCAATTTCTCAGCAACAAACCCAAACAGACAAAACGGGCCCAGAAACCATAACCACTCTCCCCTACATCAAAGACATTGCCGAAATGACTGCCAGACTACTCGGACCTCTTGGCATCAGGGTAGCCCACAAACCCACCAACACACTAAAACAGCAGCTAATGGACTTAAAAGACCCTATACAGACAACAAGCAAAACAAACGTCATCTACAAAATACCTTGCAAGAACTGTGACAAACACTACATTGGACAAACAGGCAGAAAGGTAGCCACCAGGATACATGAACATCAACTAGCCACAAAACGACATGACCCACTATCACTAGTATCCTTTCACACAGATGAGGAAGGACACCACTTTGATTGGGACACATATCTATCCTAGGACAAGCCAGAGACATGCACGAGAATTCCTAGAAGCATGGCATTCCAACCGGAACTCCATCAACAAACACATGGATTTGGAGCCAATCTACCATCCTCTGAGAAAAAGAACAGGAAATGACATCACCAATCCAAGGAAGCCTAAACAGATAAATAGAAAGCGGGACATAACACCAGCGCTTAGTCGGAGGCTCACTGATGATGTCACCTAGAATGGTGACGAAACGTCTGAGAACTAACCTTCCAGCTCAGCGAGCAAACTCACATCCAGAACCTCAACCGGAGCTACAAATCTTCTCAAAACTCTGTAGCAAGGAATACTAGAATCCATCACAAAGGTTGTGATAAATAGACACTTGGATGATAATGATCTGGTTGGGCAGTTAGCTTGGGTTTGTGAACAATAAAAACATGTTTGACAAACTTGTTGAGGGAATTGCCAACGAAACTCACAAAAGGGTAATGATGGATGTAGTGTACTTGGATTTTCAGAAAGCTCTTGATAGGTCCCCTACAGGAGGTTGGTCACAAAATTAAACTATGTGGGATAGGACGCAATGCACTGGTACAAATTAATAATTGGCTAACAGGTAGAAAACATAGTAGAAATAAACAGTTCATTCTTGCATTAGCATATTGAGACTAGTGGGGTACAAAAATGATCAGTACTTGTGTCCGAACTATTCATATATATCAATGGACATGGGGACCAAATGCTATATTTCCAAATCTGACGATGATACAAGGCTAAGCAGGAATATGTGTCTTGAGGAATTTGCAAAGTGGATTCAGGAGGATTTGGACAGGCTTAGTGGGTGGGCAAGAGTGTAGCAAATGCAATAAAATGTGCAGATATGTCAGGTTGTCCACTTCTGTAGGAAGGATAGATGTGCAGAGTATTTATTGATTGGCAAATTAAAGCATACATATACAAAGGGATCTAGGTGTTCTAGACAGTAAGTTACTGAAGGCCAACATGCAGGTACGGCAAGCTTTTAGGAAGATTAATGGAATATTAGCCGTTATTGCAAAAGGATTTCAGCACAGTAGTACTTAAGTCTTGCTTCAATTCTTAAGAACATTGATCAGATCTGGAGGACTGTGCATTGTCTCTTTACCTCACAAATGACATTATTGCCATCAAGGAAGTGCAACAAAGATTTAACAGACTTCTTCCTGGGACAGCAGAAAAAAAGAATGGGCAAACAGGCCTTTATTCTATACAATTTTGGCAAGAGATGCTTTAATTGAAATCTCCCAAATACCTAAAATGATAGTTAGGACACATGCAGGCAACATGTTTCTCCTGGTTGGGGAGTCTAGGATTAGGGGACTACAGGGAATTTAGGGCTAAAATGAATAATTTTTTAAAATTGACAAACACATAGTAGTGAATCTTTGCAATTTTCTAACTCAGAGGACCGTGGAAATACAATGATCCAGTTAAATGTCAGAACAGGCTTGAAAGGCTGAATGACCTACACCTGTTTCTATATCCATTAACAAAAGACAGAGATGATCTTACAGAGGTCATTTAGATTCCAAAGAAGTTTGGCAGGTTAGACCTAAAGAAAAAATTTCCATTAGTGTGTGCCACAAATATGAGTCATTGAATAAATAAATAAGGAATTCGGAAGAAAATTCTTCAGTCAGGGTGGTTCCACACATAGAATTTACTCCAGAATTGTAATCAAAACAACTTTCAAGGATGCATTTAAGGGAAGGTTATATAAACTCGAGTGAGAAAGGAATAGAAGGATCTGTTGATGTGTTGGAGGCTTTAATGGAGCATAAACTCATAAATCTTCTGGTCCAAAACATCAGTTTCTGCGCTGTAAGTAATATATATTTATTATCCCATTGCTTTTTAATTTCTCACTAACAAATCCATGCTGTCTGCCCACTTTTAAACCATGATTCTCCAAAAAAGAATTGGTTTGGTCCTCTTTAGCTGTTTGCACTTATTTACCTGCCACTGACTTTTGATGGTTGATTTGTATCTACTGGGAGTATCCCCCTTCACCTTTACAAACAGCAATGCAATATTTAGAATCTTCCAGTTATCTGGAGCCATTCCTGTTTCCAAGAATGAGCAAGACTGTAATTATACCTTCTGACAACAGAGCGTGAGCTTAGGAATCCTGGATGAATTCCATCAAAACAGCAGGACCTGTACACAGTCTATTTATAGCCTTTTATCCATTTTTATATTGTACAACATCTCCTCCACTGCAATATTAATTCTATTTCATGCCCCTAATTGACTTCACCATTTCTTAAAACTATTCTTATATTCTTTGTTTACATATTTCTTGGTTCTGTTTCACGTGAGCTTTCAATGGGTTGGCTGTGGATCAACTGAGAGCATTCTCACATTCTGAGACAAAAGGCTAAGAGTTTAAGTCATACTTCAGGAACATCAACTTTCCTGCTCCTCTGATGCTGCCTGGCCCGCTGTGTTCATCCAGCTCTACACCTTGTTATTACAGTTGACTCTTAACTGCCTTTTGAGAATGCCCAACAATCTTCATAATTCAAGGGCAATTGGGGATGGGAAACAAATGCTGTCCTTGCCAGTGGTGCCACATCCACAGAAGTATAAAAAAATCCTATTTTTATATTCAAAATGTAGGACTGGAAACACATCAAAGATGATCACTTTGAGATTTTGCCCTTTGATCTTTTCTGGAGTCCACAAAACTGTCTCTAGGACCTCCTCCTTTTCCAACCTATGTCACTGGTTTCAATGGCAATCATAACTTCTGATTGTTTTCCTCATCTTCGGAGTATGTCCTGCAGCCAGTGATATTCAGTAAAACTGAAAACGTGCCTGTCTTTGTTAGGCTATAGTTGGGAGCACTATACCCCTGTTTATATCTAAAGCAATCACATTTTTTGTTGTATTGTTGAGCAAAGCCACAGGGCTAATAACAAGTGTTACAGAACAGAAGGGGTAAAGGTAGGAGTACCTTGACACTTCAGATTTGAACAAGACAACTGAGCATCAACCTCTAAGCCAATAAATAGTCTAAAGTAAATTTGAAACAATACTTCAAAGTTTACCATGAAAATAAAGACAAGCAAACTGAGAGATCAATAACAAAGAGCAGGTCTCAATGTTTAAATGCAAAAAATTTTTAAAAATATTTATCAGAGTAGGAAAGAGGATACCCTAAGGTCATTTTGGAGAGAGTAATGTGCTATGGCTGTTCAATTGAGATAAGCCAAACAGTCTTCCTCATCTTCACTTATTTTATGGCTTTGTGATGCAAAAACATTCTAGAAATGTTCCACTTTGACAAAAACATCATCAATAATGATGAACAGTTACCTGAAGAGCAAAAATTAATATTTCAAAGTTATGCCTTAGCTCTTGTATTAGCTTCAAACAAATGATAAATACAATTGATATATGTGTACTGCATTCAGGTTTCACAAAGTTTTAAAACTCTGGCAGTATGGTTCTACTGGAAGGACTCAATTTCTATTGTACTCTTCACAAGTCAGCTGTCGCTTACTGGCTGTTAGCATTCGCACCTATGGTAGGTGGTATGTGATTTAAGACTTGACACTCGAGAGATTTCAGCACTTTATTTCGGCTGGTGCTTCTGTGCAATACTCATGGAGGCACTGTCATTTCCATGATATGTTAAACACAGCCTTCATCTGAGATTGTCAGATCTCACAAAATATCACATTGTACAATTCAAAGACCATGGAAATTGTCCTTATGTCCTACCTAATATTTATTCCTCAATCAATAATAAAACTGCTCATATCACTGCTATTGTGGGAACTGTGGTGTGCAAATTAGGTGCCACATTTGTCCTCATTACAATAATGGCAACATTTCAAATGTAGGCATTGGCTATGAAGCCCTTTGTGACATCCCATGGATATGAAAGGTACGATGTTACATTGGTCACGGAAGTGACAAGCGGCAAGGTATTCAATTGGGGACACGTTTGATCATTCACACTTTTCAGTCCTGGCTGAGATTAGCTGACTCAACAAATGCGAGTTTCTCAGGTTGTATTGCCTAGTATCACAATGGGCTGCCAGTTTAGTCATGAGAGCTATGAGTGTTATTTGCAAGAACAGACGGATTTACTTAATCTATAAAAAATGATGGGTAGAGTTACTATTTGCAAGTAACATTAGTGTTACAGAAGTGCCAGGCAATTGCCATTTTAAAACAGAATCAAACCATTTTCCCCTTGCATTCAATGGCATTGCCGTTGCTGAATTCCCCTTTATGTATTTGAGGTTTACCACTGAGATGAAACAGAACTAGACCAGCTATTTAAATACTGTGGCTACAGCAGCATGTCAGACGCCAGGAAATGCATGCCAAGTGAGGAAATCAAGTGGGCATTGAATTATTATTTGGATATTTAAACTTTGCAAGGATTTGGGTAAAAAGCAGAAGATTGGCACGAGGTAATGATGCTCATGTAATGAACTGGTGCAGACATGGTAGGCTAAATAGCCTCCTTCTGCATAACACTTCTGTGAAGTAACTCATTTCCTGATTCCCCAAAGCCCATCCGCCATCAACAAGGCACAAGTCAGGAGAATGACAGATAATTGTCAAGAAGATTGACATCATGAAAAACAAAGCAATCCACTTGATTGGCATCACTGTAAACATTCAGTGGTGCACAATGGCAGCAATGTAAGTCAGCTAGAAGATGCATGGCAGCAATTGTCACTGCTTCTTCAACAGCACCTTTGAAATCCACAATCTCCATCACTAAATGGAACAAGGTCAGCTGTTATGTTGAAACAACACTATTTGCAAGTTTCCCTCAAAGTCATACATCACCCTGACTTTAAAATATATTGCCATTCCTTTACTTTTTTTTAACAGAATCCCTACAGTGTGGAAATGGGCCCTTTGGCCCAACAAGTCCACATTGACCCTCAGCGCATCCCACCCAAACCCATCCCCGAAAACTACAGGCAATTTAGCATGGCCAATCCACCTAACCTGCATATCTTTGGACTGAGAGGGGAAACCGGAGCAAACCCACACAGACACGTGGAGAATGTGCAAACTCCACACAGACAGTCGCCCAAGGTTGGAATTGAACTCAGGTCCCTGGCACTGTGAGGCAGCAGTGCTAACCACTGAGCCACTGTGCCACCCAAGGAAACACAGTCAGCAGGATCAAAAATCACAAAACATTCCCTAAAATAAAATCTGAATCTGTACCTACACTAAATGTTTTCAGAGGTTCAAGTAGGGATCTCACAACACCACTTTTTCTCAAAGGGAATTCAGGATGGACAATAAATGCTGGCCTGGCCAGCGATACTTACATCCCATGAATAAATAAAGAAAAATGGTAAGACTTACAGATCTGTGGTGTCTGTTTAAGGGCAACCTTAAGCAAGCCCTTGCAAACAGATTAATTGCAGAGTGAAGATACATTGATTTCTAAGAAAAGTTTAGGCATGCTATGCATATGAATGCAGTAAACATAGATAATTCTATGTTGCTAAGCAATTTAGATCACAGCAGCTCCATTATTTCACTGATGATATCATAATAAAGCAAATACCACTAAGTGACAAATAAGTTAAAAGGAGTACTGCCGTCTATTTCAATATGACCTCTCCCTTTCAAGCTTTTCCTTTATAAGTGGAAACAGCAAGTACCTTTTGATATTTTCAATACCTTTATCAATGACACAGTATAAGAGCTGCAAAAAGATATGCAAATGTGATCCAGAAATTCAGCAGTGACCTTTCCGTCTACTTCCTACTTGATGGAGAAGCAGTGAACCTCTATTTACATTGTTCCAAACTCCAACCATGAATAAGCTCACGAGTGGTGAACTGCAGCTGTAATTTCTGATTAACAGGAGTGTGATTTCAAAGAACCTTCGGATTATACTGGAAAAAATGAGATTTTTTTTAAGTGGTCCAACAATTTTATTATTTCAAATAGGATCCGCTACTATTTACATAGGCTTGGGAGGAGGTCCCCGTGGGATGTTGGCGCCTGGTCTGAAACGTGGAGGGGGGGTTCGATCCTTCCTGGCCTCACGTGAACGATTTCTTACCACTTTACTGTGGATGGCACAGCTGACACAGTAATGTAATTTCACATACAGCTTGGGCAGCACGTATGCATCAAAAACACTGGCCTCTGAAATATCTCGAACTGCTGCAGCCTCCACGATGTTGCGGATGACAAACTTCTTAATGGCTTTGTCTTTGGGGACGCAGCGGGCGCAGTTTGTGCATCTGATGGGCTGTACATGACCACGGCCCTTCTTGGCACGTCCATTATTCCTTCGTTTCTTAGTCATCTTCAGCACGAGTCACCCCTTACTATTTTTGAGAGGAAAAAAGTGTTGATTTGACAAATTACTGCTCATTTCTGTATCTGAATGAACAAAATAGCTTTTCAAAATATATTCTGCTCAACCTCACTTAGATAACTGTATAACTGCCAATGATGAGGACAAATTTCTTGTTTCTAGCCATCATGTTTCCACTTAGAACTGAATACCACTACACTACGTGAATTATTTTCATTTTCATTGAGATCCTTAGTCTTGAACATTTATGAATCAGTGTTCCATAGGGTGGATATTCTCTCATTTAAAGGGTTGACCTTCATATGCATAAGGTGCTTTGACCTGCCTCAAATTTAGTCAAAATGCTGATCCTCAGCAAAATGACCTTGGCCATTAAGGGGCCAGATCTGCAAAATGGACAGTAGTAGCAGCAGCTACCTACAGTAAACGTCTTGAGCTTGGAGGTATATTCCTCCTCAACACTGCAGAAAAATTAAAAGGAGTTTTCCTTTAGTTATCTCCTTCAACCAAACTGCCATTCTGACCATCAAGAAATGATAATTGGGTCCTATATGCATCTTTGTGCTATTATTAATAATTCAAGTAGGCTTACTGCTTGACTCAGGGATGACTGTTACTGCTTCGCACTGGGACAAGGGAAACAATGCCGGAGCTAAAAGAACAGCAATGAGTGGGTCACTTTCTACAATTTCTGGATTTGTTCTCCCATGTCCACTAGAATGGGGCTTAAGCATTCACCTAGATATTGAGCATAACACCCACAAACATCTATTCAGTAACTTTGCACATTTATACACCTACCTTCTTTACTGTCACATTATATTCTCAGCTGGCGCAAGTTAAAAATTGAAGTTACACATGCAAGTAGATGTTTCCTATTTGACATTGACAGCGAGCCCACTAATTTGTTGGAAAACAATGCAGGAAATCCATTCTGTCTCTGTTCAGTTAAATCCACCTGGTTTCTACAACTGCTGTCTCTACAGAAGCAGTTGTAGTTTCACAGGAATTTTGAAGCTTTCCCTCCATCACGATCTTTCCAGCAATGCACATATTGGCTTATACCACTACCTTTGTAATCACTTGCTCATGATACTGGGATTAATCCAGTGCTGACACCATTTGAGGTCCTGCTTGCTAGCTCTCTACTTAGCTCATTAAATTCTAATCTTAGGACCTTATCCTTCTCTCCTACCTATACTGTTGGCACCAATGTGGCCCATGAACTCTGGCTACTTACACTTACTCAGAAGAATATTCTCCACCTAGAAAGTAATATACCATCCTAGGCTTACAACCTTTTGTGCAGAAACACCTAAGTATTCTTGAATGAATGCACTACCCCTGCGTCTCTTCAACTCTGCTTCCTTCTCTCCCTTATAGCTGGCTTAACTTGTGATGCCACAGCCTTAGCATAATCACATTCTTTTGAGGGAACATCACCTTCACCAGTATCTGAAACTGGCTTTTGAGCAGGACCTCCAGGGACACCTGCATTAGCTACCTGGTTCTCCTGAACTGTCTGATAGTTACCCATTCACTATCTACTCGCATACGTCTATCCAGAGCCATGATGCCCCCTTCCCCTGAACATGCTATCCACATAACTCTCAGCTTTGTGGATGTAGCACATTGACTTCAGATACCACTTGAGTTTTGAAACTTGGAATTTATGTTTCTGCTGCCTGTGACATTTACTGCAAACAAAAATTTTTTCTCTAGGTTAAGTGAAGTGTTCATGGTCCCTCACATGGCACAGGATGGGCATTCCTCTTGGCTGAGCTGCCCTGCGTTACTTAAATTTACTTTTATGTGATTTACTTTAAACTGAATACAAGAGGTTTACAAATTTACAATTCTCCTATGATGACACTCTTACACACCTTTATTTTTAAACTCAGCCCTCTTCTGCCACTTTTCAACTCCTTATCTTGTTCTTGGATAGCTGCAATTCATATGCTGCAGGTAGACACACAATGCCATCGGGAGGGAGTTCCTGAATTTTGACCCAGTGACACTGAAGAAATAGTGATGTATTTTCAAGTTAAAATGGTGAGTGTCTTAAAGGGCAATTTGAGGAAGTGATGTTCCCACGCACCTGGTGCTTTTGTCCTTCTAGATATTAGAGTTTGCAGGTTTGAAAGGTGCTGTCCAAGAAGCCTTGGTGAAATTCTGTAGTATATTTTCTGGATAGTGAACACTGCTGCTACTGTACATCAGTGGAGGAGAGAGTGTATGTTGTCATGGTTATATGGGGTAACAATCATGCAGGCTGCTTTGTCCTGAATGGCATTGAACTTCTTGTGTGTTTTTGGGGCTGTACTCATCCAGACAAGTGGGGGAAATTCCATTACATTTATGATTTGTGCCTTATGGGCAGGTTTTGAGGAGTAACGAGTGAATGACTCAGAAGACATAGACTCTGACCTGCTGTTGCAGCCACAGTACTTACATAGTTAGTCCAGTTTAGTTCTTAGTCAAGGTAACCCACAGGATGCTGACAGTGGAGGATTTAGCAATCGTGATGTCACTGAATATTAAGGAGCTATGGTTGAGTTAGTTCTTGTTGGAAATAGTTTTGCAACTGATGTTACAATACTAACCCAAGACTGGATGTTGTCCAGTTCTTGCTACATGTAGGCATTAGCCAGTATCTGAAGAATCACAGACAGTGTTTTTTTTATATCAGGTGAAAGTGGTTGGACGAGAGGAACTCATGCAGTAATGTCAGGGCTGAGAGGATTAATCTCCTTCGACCACATCAAATATTCCTTTGTGCTAGGTATGCCTGATATCAAGGAAAGATCTCCCAAAGTCCCCTTCCATCATTTCTACAAGGCTGGCTTTCAATTTCAAGTATACTTCTTGGATAGAGTTCAATTTCATCATCTGCCTTAATTGCATTTGATCTCTTGTCCTCAAAGATTTAGCCTGCACCTCTGGACTATGAGTCTAGTGCAATGCCACTGTGCTACCACCTTTCAAATGCTTCAGTCTTGTCTTTTGCACAGATGTGCTCGGCTTTCACCCCAGTGGAGATGGGCGCATTGTGAACACAGGAGAGGAGCATTGGCAAAGTACAAGAGCAGCAGGAGGAAAGACCAATGCCAGCTAGTCTCACTTCTGCCCACATAACACCTACTTGCATGCTCTAGGCATCCGTGTCTTGCTTTGCTATGCTGTGCCATATCTGTTACTAAGCAAAGCCAAAAGCTATCAGTACTGTTGCATTGACAAGCTATTTAGTGAGGACAGGCAGATAGGCAGGCTGCTTGCCATGCTTGTGATAGGCATCTGCACAAGTTGTGGTCACCCTGATGTATGGCACACCGTGACATCAATTTGACATCTACCACATTGGCCAGCTGCCATCACTGCACACATATTGAATCTTTATTTAACTAATTGACGCTGTCATCATAGAGGGACTAAATTTCAGCCCAGTCAAAGTGGGAAGTCCACTATCTGTCAGATGTCATAGGCAAGGTCTGCACACACTTCAGAGGATTGGCCATAGTCAAACATCTGTGCATGGTCAGTGGATATGTTTAACTGCAGCCTGGAGAATGACCAGTAGTCCATCCTGTCGGGCCATCTGTTGCAGTCAGGATCTGATCAGTCATGTCAAGGGGTTCGCTTGTCAAAGTTGATCAGAGGGCTGGGGAAAATTCAGTCCCGGGGCAAATGCAGTCCTGGGGATTCACCCGTTCATCATTCAAGAGGATGCAAGAGTTGCCTACAGAGGTGATAGTGGGGGCTTGGGGATGTTCATTGTGTGAAGGAGTCAAGGCTGAGAGAAGAGGCATGTAGAGATAGGACAAGGATGGTGATGGGGTAAGGTCAAGATTTATCGGTATGACAGGTCGGCACAACATCGAGGGCCGAAGGGCCTGTACTGTGCTGTAATGTTCTATGTTCTATGTTCTAATGCCACATGCTTCATTCCCTAGAATTACCATATTACAGAAACATAGAAGATAGGAGCAGGAGGAGGCCATTCAGATTTTAAATCACACAAATGAGTAGTGATTTACAATTAATAGTGACTAGCATAACAAAAATATCAAAAAGTTCTGTTATACTACGTTCTGAAGAAAAGTACCAAATTACTTCAAAAGCATTGAAGAAACTGATATCGGGAATACATCGGCACTGAAGCAATGTCTCTGGTCAGGCTTTACCTCAAATACGATGACAAAAGTGAAATATTATGGATACCAAACATCGGGAAAAAAACTGCTGGGAATAAAAAATCAACAGGTCAGGCAGCATCTATGTAGAAGGCAACAGTTAACATTCCAAATCAAAGATCTTTTCCTCCACGGCGGTTGCACAGCTTCTTGAGCATGGCCATCTTGCACTCAAGTCCTCTTCCCTTTTCCTTCCTCTCTGAACTCTAAGCGTTCCCCTTGCCCTCATCTTCCACATTCAAGTTGAGAAGGGAAAGGTCTAAAAGAGACCTAAGGAGCAATTTTTTTCACGCAGAGGATGGTGCATTTATGGAATGAACTACCAAAGGAAGTGATGGAGGCTGATATAGTTACAACATTTAAAACAACTGGATGGGTACATGAAAAGGAAGGGTTTAAGAGGGATACAGGTGAAATGTTGGCAAATCTGAGTAGATTAGTTTAGGCTATCTGGTCATTATGGACAAGGTGGACCAAAGGATCTATTTCCATGCCATATCACTGTCAGTCTACTTTTTCTGCCACTTCCAGCATAATGCTGCAACACCAAAATACATCTCCCCCTCCCCTTCTAGCCTTCCAAATGGATTGTTCTTGCTTCCCAGTCTTCTACTGCCCTAGTTTATACAGATGCAAACACAGGATGTGCAACACTTGACCTTTCAACACTTCCCTTAATGTCTTCCAGGGGTCCCAAATACATCTTCTGAGTGATTACCTTGTACTTCTTCCAAATTAACATTCTGAATTGCCACTCAAAATACAGTCTCTTCAGCACTAACAAGACATAAAAATGCTGAGTGATGACTTTATTAATTATATCAGTTTTAGCTTCTGGTCACTGGCTACTTTAATTTGCCATTCCACCTTGACCTTGTTGTCCTTGGCTACCTGAGTACTGTTCCATTAAATGGAAGCTTACAGTGCAGCACCACTCATCACTCATCACTTCACAGCTTTAACATTAAGCCAGTGGTGGTAGTCTACACTCTGAATATCCGTCTTTATGTAACTCTCCTGACTACAGGAACATTCTCTACTTCAACAGGTTTTCCAGGGATTCATAATTCTCCACCCTACTGCTATTCTCATGTTTATACCTCCTCTGAACTCATCTATTTTCTCTTTTCTTGTGATCATTCACACTACATTGTGCCTTGTACTAACATCTATTTTAGTTAATGAATTACTCTTTTCTTCTACCTTATCAGTCACCCTTCAGTTTGTTCCTTTCCAACACCCTTTCACTTAATTTCTAATTGTTTAAAAAAATGGTTAACCTCTACCTTCTTTCAGTTCTCATAAAAAGTCATTGATGTAGTCACAGACTGTATTTCCTTTCCTACAAGTACTGCCTGGTTTGCCAAGAGCTTCCAGTGAGAATACAAAAATGCTATAATGTTCACTTCTGTTGAGCAAGATATAACAAACATTCAAGTCAGAAATTATGCAGAGAAGAGTCTTGAGGCTAATCCGTAAAGTGAGAGAACTATGAGTATAGGTAAGAAACACCTGGACTCTTCAGCTTTGAAAGATGTGGCAAATAAGAGCAGATACTATAGAAATGTACATAATTTTAGGTGAAACAGAACAAGTAAATTCTGCCATTTATTTCAAGTTGCATGAAATGTCTGGAAACAAAAGACTTGCATTTTTGCAGTGCTTCTCAAAACCACTGAATAATTCAGTAGTAGATCATCCCCAACTGGGTAATTCAAACTTCTTTACAGCCAATGGAATGCTTTTGAAGAATAACCATTGTTGCAATATAGAAAACAATGAAGCCAATTTGTATACAGCAAGGTTCCACAAAAGCAATTTGATTATGTGCAGAATCTTTTGGCGATATTGATTCAGAAATAAACATGGAACAGGGATAACTCCCCTCCTTTCTTAAAATAGTTCTCAATCTTAAATTAAATTCTTATCTGTTGTCTGAGATAGATTCCGTGGATAACAAAGTGTGGAAGGGTCTAGGCCCGAAACGTCAGCTTTTGTGTTCCTAAGGTGCTGCTTGGCCTGCTGTATTCACCCAGCTCCACACTTTGTTATCCAATGAATCTATCTCAGACAGCAGATAAGAATTTAATACATCATCTGGAAGACCACACTTCAAGCAGTGAACATAAAAAGATTTTGGAGCAGAAATAGACCATTCAGCTCAGTGAGTCTGATCTGCCCTTAAATGAGATGATAACCAATCTGATAAACCTCAAGTTTTTCTACCTTTCTCCCCATACTCCTTGATGGGCAGATTTTTAACCGGTCTATCTCAGCCTGGGCTACACCTAAAAAATCAGCCTCCACAGGTCTCTGTGGTTAAAAAAACTCTCAGAACAGCAACGTACAGTAGGCTTGATTTTGTGAAATCCTAAAGTGGGGCATTAACCTGAAACTTTTTGGCTTGGAGGCAATACAGTTACCAAATGAGCCACAACTAAGACTGACAAGGCAAGGGCAAACCAGTAAAAGACAAGTTTTAATTTGATATTATTTTCATGATAATAACACTTATTGTTGTTCAAGTCATTCAAGAGTATTTAGGTGGGGAGGGGGGAGGTGGTCAGTGTTGAGGGATGCAGTGAGCCATAAAAAGAAAATGACCAGCATTTATATAGTTTTTGAGATCACCAAATGACTCAAAGCACTTTCTAACTAATGAAACACATTTTTGAAGTACAGTCCCTTCTCTAATGTAACAAATGCAGAAGCCAATTTGTGCTCAGCAAACCCGTACAAACAACAATGGCCAACAATCTACTTTACTGAGATAACAAGGTGTAGTGCTGGATGAACACAGCAGGCCAAGCAGCATCAGAGGAGCAGGAAGGCTGACCTTTCAGAAGGGTCTAGACCCGAAATGTCAGCCTTCCTGCTCCTCTGATGCTGCCTGGCTGCTGTGTTCATCCAGGTCTACACCTCGTTATCTCAGATTCTCCAGCTTCTGCAGTTCCTACTATCTCTACTTCACTGATGTTGATTGAGGGACAAATACTGATCAAGTCAACAAAAACAATTCCATTGTACTTCTTTAAGATAGTGCCATGGGACAGGGCTCTCTTTGTACTGCACTGGAGCATTAGCCTTGAGTTTGTGTTTGGCTCTGAAGTGATACTGTTGTACATTTCCTGTGCTCTGCTTAGCTCACAGAATCTGGCCCTGCACTTACCTCAGGGGAGGTGATGGCCTGGTCGCTTTGTCACTTGACTGCTAGTCCAGAGACCAAGCATGTTCTGGGGATCCAAATTCAAATCCCTTGATGGCACATGGTGAAATTTGAACTCATTAAAAAGGAATGCAGAATCAAGAGTCTAATAATGACTATTGTTGACTGGCAACCCGTCTGGTTGTCCTTACTTGGTCTGGCCCAATTGTGACTCCAGGCCCACAGCAATACCCTATTTATCCTCTAGGCAATAAATACTGGCTTAGTCAGTTACACCTTCATCCCGTGAATGAATTCAAAACCTTATCTCCTCTGGGTCTACACAACAAATTTTGGATATTTATGTAAATGCATGTTTGTCGGGCACGCATGTGACTTTCCTGTTGCAAGTGAAGTGCTAACCAAGTGTCTCGAAGCAAGATTAGAGGGCAGTGACAATTGAAATGAACACGTATAATTAAAATCCCATTTAAAGCCATACATTTCCTCCTTTTTTTCTTACAATTTACAGTAATTACCAGAACATACAGCAATTTGGAAATTATCAAAATCAAGTTGGTTGGAACACAGGAGTTTCTTCACTATTTCTGGGTGTGGATGAGAATTTCTTATGGTCAACAAGTTGTAATGATGTGGAATGTGTGCCTGAAAAATTAATGAATGCTGGTTTGGTGGTACTATTAGATCTCTGTTTAAAAAGGAGAAGTATTATAAGACTCTCAGAAAAGAGTAGAAGGTGAGACTAATTGGAACGAGTGTTTTCAGAGAACAGGCAAAATGGACTAAATATTTCTAGTGAGCTGAAAGATGCAAAATTCAGTCTCAGCAGTACCACCAGGAGTGGGAGGATGTAGTTTTTGCATGGCAAGTTTGCATGGGCTGTTTCCAGCCTGAAAATGAACATATTGATGTACTGTGTATTGGAAAATTGATAAAAGGAGGTCAGGTTTTGTAGATATTTGTACTCAGACATCATTTTTAAATTACAGTTATTCACCTGTTGTCTTAGTTTGTCCACCAATTAACTTTGGACTGTTTTGTTAATTCTTTTAACTAGAATTCTGGTGATGATCATTGTGATCAGTTGCCTAAAATATAGCTGCTAACAAACTGTACCTCACTGCGTGTTTACAAAATGTATGCAAAGTGAAACCTTCCCTGCATTTTCTCAAATATTACATAGAGATATATGGATGAGAAAAGCCATACGGTGTCAGCCACGCTCAATAGGGGTTAGTGGCTAGGACTGTTGCCTCACAGTGCCAGGGAGCTGGGTTCGATTCCACTCTCAGGCCGTGTGGAGTTTGTACATTTTCCCATCTGTGCATGGGAGTGGGCAGGTGGGTTTCCTCCACTACCTCCCACACTCCAAAGGTGTGCAGGTTAGGGGAATTGGCCATGCTAAATTACCCACAGTGTGCAGGCTAGGTGCATTCGCCATGGGAAATGTAGGGATGGGGGTTGGGGGTGTTGGGTTGGACATGATATTCTTTGGAGGTTTGGTGCAAACTTGATGGGATGAATGACCCGCTTCAACACTGTAGGGGTTCTATGATTCTATTCCATGAAATTATGTAGCGAAGTAATTATCAAAGAGCTGGCTCTAGTTCCTTAAAGAAGCATAGGCTAGTGTGGTGGTAACCAGGAAATTTGCTTCAAATATTGAAGTTTCAAGTTTTCATGCAAATATGTTATTTCAACTGGACTGATAAGAAAGTACCACTTTGATAATACATCATTATTTGAATGGTTGTAAATTAAGAGGAGAATGTTCAATGAGACTTGGTGTCATCATGCACCAGTCATTGAAAATAAGCACACAGGTGCAGCAGCAAAGAAAGCAAACCGTACGTTGGCCTTCAAAGCTTGAGTATTTGAATACAGGAATGAGGATGCCCTTGCTGCAATTATTCAGGCCACACATGGAATATGACTGAAGTTTTGGTCTCCTTACCTGGGGAAGGGTGTCTTGCTATTGAGTAAGTTCAGTGAAGGCTTATCAAATTGAATCCTGGGATGGTAGAACTGATGTATGAGGAGAGATTGACACAGTTAGAATTGTATTAACTGGAGTTTAGATGAATGAGGGGGGGAAATCTCGTAGAAACCTACAAAATTCTAACAGGGCTAGACAGGTTGGATGGAGGAAGAATGTTCCCAAATGTGGGGGAGTTCAGACCAGAGGTCATAATTTAAGGACGAGAGGTAAACCTTTTGAACTCAGTTCTGCAGAAATTTCTACACCTGAACAATGGTACACCTGTGGATTTCATGACCACAGAAACTAGTTGAGACCAAAACATTGTTTTCAAAGTATACAACTATATGTACCTACATATAGCTCTTGTGACTCGTGATTAAGGCATATTTGCGGGTGGGGAAGCAGGCGCGAAGGAAGGAGGAGGAGGAATGGGCAGGCCTAAGGTATTGAGTTCAATAATCAACCGTGATGATATTGAATGGCAGAGCCGAGTCAAATCCTGCTCTTAACTTCGATGTAACTTCAGATCCTGCATATAAATCACGCAAGGGTAGAATTGGTCGGATGGCAGGTCATTCTTATTCCCAAAAGACTATTCATTTAGGGAACAAATTACAGGCTTACACATATAGTGCGTCATGAAAAAGGGCTCGATCAGATAATTCCTGAATAGGGCGGCTCACTATAGTACTTTTGCCTCACTAAGCCAGGGCCCAAGTTAATTCCAAACGCGAGTGACTGTCTACGTGGAGTTTGCACATTCTCCCCGCATTTGCATGGGTTTTCTCCCAAGATGTGCAGGCTAGGTGGATTAGCCATAAATGGGGAGTTACGGCAATAGGGTTGGACGCCCTTTGGAAGATAATGGGAACAGCACATGCTGGAGAATCTGAGATAAACAAAGTATGGAGCTGGATGAACACAGCAGGCCAAGCAGCGTCTTAGGAGCACAAAGGCTGACGTTTCGGGCCTAGACCTGAAACGTCAGCTTTTGTGCTCCTAAGACGCTGCTTGGCCTGCTGTGTTCATCCAGCTCCACACTTTGTTATCTTGCCCTTCGGAAGGTTGGTGCAGACTCCACGAGCCGAAGAGCCTCTTCCCACACTGTAGGGATTCTGTGACTGAAAAATAAAAAAAGGAAGGATACTAAGCATCACAGATCATGTTGATATGGTATGCTGGATTGCGGGGTGGTGCTAGAGAAAATCTCCCTTGGACATATCGTGCCTTCAGATTACACGGGAACTAGGATGATTAACGTATCACTGACTGCGATGCAGCCAGTTTGTCTTCACTTCTCGATGTAATTTATGAAGCAACAAGGTGTGGAGCTGGATGAACACAAGAGGCCATGCGGCATCAGAGCAGCAGGAAAGCTGACGTTTCGGGTCTGGACCCTTCTCTGATGCTGTGTGGCCTGCTGTGTTCACCAGCTCCACACCTTGTTATCTTAGGCTCCGTCATCGGCAGATCCTAGTATCTCTGAGTAAACTCATGAGGCGTTAGCGCAGCAAAAGCCGGACGGCCTGTTGGCACAGGCTTCGAGAGATAAACTCCACGTTAGGCTCTGTCATACGGGCCAGGCCGCACCGGTCATACCGAAAGACAGCATGCACGAGACTCGCTCCCAAACCGCGTGCGCGCCCGATTGAACACACCGAAGTGGGACAGGGAGACGAGCTCACTCCCTGTCAAACCCACCAGAAGCTCCTTCTGGATCCTTCCACTCACCGACCAACTGCCCGCCCGGAAACTCTGGAAAGCGATAGCTCGAAGAGTTTTCGACCACGCACATGCGTAGAGCCAAACCCTGCCAACTGCCCGCCCGGAAACTCTGGAAAGCGATAGCTCGAAGAGTTTTCGACCACGCACATGCGTAGAGCCAAACCCTGCCAACTGCCCGCCCGGAAACTCTGGAAAGCGATAGCTCGAAGAGTTTTCGACCACGCACATGCGTAGAGCCAAACCCTGCCAACTGCCGGATCGCTTTCACGACAGGATGTCGGTTCCTTACTGCCGTAAACTGGAACAGCTTCGGACAGGGCGGATGGTTGTGTGTTGTCAGTGATGAGCTGTAGGTGCCTAACTGTCTTTTCGTTTGTTGGAAAATTATCGAGAACAAGAATATTTCATAGTACCCGGGTAAAGGAAACTGGAGGGGACAAATACGTGGTGTTGGGAGGAAGGTGCTGTCCAGTTTCGAGCAGTGCTGCTGATCAAAGTGACAATGGTACCGAGGTATATGTCAACTTTCCTGTTTCTAGTAAATGTGAAGCAACTCTAGGGTGACTGTCGATGTTATTTGAAACTTATTACCCTCTCGGGAACTGTCCTGATCTACCTAACGTAGGATATAAACATAATATTGTACTGTGCTTGATTTTTCCCCGCAAACTGCTTTAACGAAGGTTTGATTTATTAAGAGATAACTCAGCGTGGATGCTGAATATTATTGTTAGAAGTGGACAATGGAGGAAAATTTTCATCCGTTGGCAGAATCGTTCACGTATATCAGCCATCTCAAGCTGTCATGTTAAATGCCGCAATTGTAGCCTTTGCGTTTTGGATGCAGTATCTTAAAATATTTAGCACACGCTGGCGGAAAAACCTTCTGAGAGTTAGTGCAGTGTATTGCATGGTACACATTACAGCCACCCGTGTCATGCAGTTTGCCATAAAGAATGAATGTTTAAAGTGGTGAATGGGATGGTCAAGTGGGCTGTCTTGTCTTGGATATTGAGCTGTTTGAGTTGTAGCTGCTTTCATCCGATAGCTATTTTGAGACTAATTGAGACTGACTGCAATCAAAGATTGATTGCTACTTTGCTATGAAGTACATACATCAAAAATTCCAGTGCTGTAGAAGTTCTTTTCAGGAAAAGCTTCATGCCTTCCCCTCATTAGACGTAATTTGTGAATCTCTTTTTCAATCAGACCTGTAAAATTGTAAAATGGCCTAGTGGTATTATTGCTGGACTGTTAATCCAGAGACCCTATCAATGTTGTGGGAGGGAAGAGAGGGGCTGAGGGCAGATGTGTGAGAGATGGGTCGAATCTGGTTGAGGGCCTTGTTGACAATGGTGTTGGGGAATCGTTGAGGAAGAAGGTGGACATTTCAGAAGCTCCCTTGTTGAAGTTGGCCCAATAGGAGCATATGCGACCGAGTTTGAGGAACTGGGAGAATGCACTGAAATCTTTAGAGAAGGCAGAATTGCGAGGATGTATAATCCACGTAACTGTGGGAGTCGGTGGGTTTATAGTGGATATGTAGTGGTTAGTCTGTCCCCAGAAATGGAAACAGATGCTGACGAAGGGAAGAGCCAGAGATAGACCAGGTGAAAGTTAGGCCGGGGTGGAAATTAGAAGCAAAATCAAAGAATTTTTCCAATTCTTGATGAGAGATGGAATTAGTACCGATAATATCATCAATATATTGGAGAAAGAGTTGCGGGTGGGAGTGGAATAGGACTGGAACAAGAAATGTTCCATGTTCCCAACTAAGAGACAGGAGTAACTGGGCTGATGTGGATACCCATGGCCATCCCTCTGACCTGAAGCAAATGAGAGAAGTTAAAAATGAAGTTGTTGAGGGTGTGAAGGAGGGTGGGGCCAGCTCAGGCCTCCATTCAGGAAGAAGTGGAGAACCCTGAGACCATTCTGTGTGTGGGGGGGTGATGGATGTGTAAAGAGTTAAAAGGTAGTGGCTGGAGCCTGCAAACTGGAAATTCTGAAACCGGAATAGAGTGTCAGAGGAATCTCAGGCATATATGGGCAGGGACTGGAACGGGGAGAAAAGACTGAATCATGATAGTAAGAGATGAGGTCTGTGGGACAGGAGCAGGCTGAAACGATGGGTCTGCCCAGGCAGTCCTGTTTATGGATTTTCGGAAGGAGGTAGAAGCGAGCTGTGTGGAGCTGGGGGAACTATCAGCTTCGAGGCAGTGACGGTTGAACTGAGGTCACTGACCGTGAGAGATACAATGGTCTGATGTGTCATGGTGAGGTCATGATCCAGGTACAATAGGAGGATCTATCTAAGAGCAGGCGCTCAGCCTCTGTAATATCAAGGCCAGTACGCTAGACTTCCTTATTTAACTCCACCCTCCTCGGTATCCAAGGGATCAGACATACTTTATAGGTGAAGCAACACTTTACCTGAACTTTGCACAATCTAGTCTACTACATTCACTGCTCATGATGTGGTCTCCTGTACATTGGGGAAACAAAGCATAGACTGGGTGACCACTTCACAGAACCTGCATTCTGCTCACAAAAAAAGACTCTGCCTGCCATTTTCACACACCATTCTGTTCCCTGGCCATCATCTCTGTCTCTAGCTTGCTGCAGTTCCAGTGAAGCTCAGCGCAAGCTGGAAGAACAACGTCTCATTTCCTGCTTGGGGACCCTGCAGCCCTCCGGACTCAATATCAAGTTCAATAATTGTAGGGCCTGAACTCTTCCATGACTTAGACCCCTACTTTACACACCAGGCCTTGTTTTCACATATTCTGCCATTACACACTATCTATTGTTAGCCAATAACCGTCTCCATTAACAGCTATTCACCCTCCCAGCCAGATCATTATCCACTCCTTTGTCTGTCCAACTGTTCTTCTCTGTCTTTGGACACTATTCCCACCTATCGTTCACTCCCAACCCACTCATTCCACCCGATCTTCAGCACATAAACTGACATTTTCCTCGCCACCAACTGCTCCAAGGAAGTGTCACTGGATCCGAAACGTTAACTCTGATTTATCTTCACAGATGCTGCCAGACCTGCTGAGATTTTCCAGCAACTTCTGTTTTCGTTTCTGATTTACAGCATCCACAGATTTTTCAAGTTTTTTCACACTGCATGTTCTCTCACATGGACAAAAAAAATCCCCTCATACTATGTAGAATTACAAAGAAGTTATCCTTTTGTCCTGGCTAATATTTATCACCCAGTCAAAACAGAACCATAGAAATGATACAGCACAGAATGGGACCGTTTGGCACATCTTGTTCAGTCTGTCCCAAAGATACCCAGATGATCTTTCTAATTCTTTATTCCTGACCACAGGCCGTAGCCCTGCAGCTTACAGCATTTAAAGTGCAGATTCAGATATGTTGAAGAGTTTTCATTTTCTGCCTCCACCACTTACCCAGGCAGCGAATTCCAGACACCCCCACCATCCTCTGCATTATTAAAAAAACACTGAAAGAAATTGATAGCAGCAGGGAGATTGAAGAAAGCATAGGTCGGCAGATTTTGGAAAAGTGCGGACGTAGTAGGGTTGTTGTAATGGGTGACTTTAACTTTCCCAATATTGATTGGAACCTCCTTCGAGCAGAAGATTTGAATGGAGCTGTTTTTGTAAGGTGTGTTCAGGAGGGTTTCCTAACTCAGTACGTTGACAGGCCGACGAGGGGAGAGGCCATTCTAGACTTGGTGCTCGGAAACGAGCCGGGGCAGGTATCAGATCTTGTGGTGGGAGAGCATTTTGGTGATAGTGACCATAACTGCCTCACATTCTACATAGCTATGGAGAAGGAGAGGATTAGGCAAAATGGGAGGATATTTAATTGGGGAAGAGGAAACTATGATGCGATTAGACATGAGTTAGGAAGCATGGACTGGGAGCAATTGTTCCATGGTAAAGGCACTATAGACATGTGGAGACTGTATAAGGAACAGTTGTTGCGAGTGATGAATAAATATGTACCTCTGAGACAGGCAGGAAGGGGTAAGATAAAGGAACCTTGGATGACGAGAGCGGTGGAGCTTCTCATCAAAAGGAAGAAGGTAGCTTACATAAGGTGGAGGAAGCTAGGGTCAAGCTCAGCTCTAGAGGATTACAGGCAGGCGACGAAAGATCTCAAAAATGGTCTGAGGAGAGCCAGGAGGGGGCACGAGAAAGGCTTGGCAGAACGGTTTAGGGAGAACACAAAGGCATTTTACACTTATGTGAGGAATAAGAGAATGGTCAAAGAAAGAGTAGGGCCGATCAGGGATAGCATAGGGAACTTGTGTGTGGAGTCTGAGGAGATAGGGGAAGCCCTAAATGAGTTTTTTGCTCAGGTCTTTATGAAAGAAATGAACTTTGTAGTGAATGAAACCTTTGAAGAGCAGGTGTGCATGCTGAAATAGATAGAGATAGAGGAAGCTGATGTGCTGAAAATTTTGTCAAACATTAAGATTGACAAGTCGCCAGGCCCAGACCAGATTTGTCCTCGGCTACGTTGGGAAACGAGAAATGCAATTGCTTCGCCACTTGCGAAGATCTTTGCATCCTCGCTGTCCACTGGAGTCGTACCTGAGGACTGGAGAGAGGCAAATGTAATTCCTGTCTTCAAGAAAGGAAATAGGGAAATCCCCGGCAATTACAGACCAGTAAGTCTCACGTCTGTCGTCTGCAAGGTGTTAGAAAGGATTCTGAGGGATAGGATTTATGACCATCTGGAAGAGCATGGCTTGATTAAATGCAGTCAACACGGCTTTGTGAGGGGCAGGTCATGCCTCACAAACCTTATTGAGTTCTTTGAGGATGTGACTAGAAACGTTGATGAGGGTCGAACTGTGGATGTGGTGTATATGGACTTCAGCAAGGCATTTGATAAGGTTCCCCATGGTAGGCTCATTGAGAAGGTCAGGAGGAATGGGGTACAGGGGAACTTAGCTGTCTGAATACAGAATTGGCTGGCCAACAGAAGACAGCGAGTGGTAGTAGAAGGAAAATATTCTGCCTGGAAATCAGTGGTGAGTGGTGTTCCACAGGGCTCTGTCCTTGGGCCTCTACTGTTTGTAATTTTTATTAATGACTTGGATGAGGGGATTGAAGGATGGGTCAGCAAGTTTGCAGATGACACGAAGGTTGGAGGTGTCGTTGACAGTATAGAGGGCTGTTGTAGGCTGCAGCAGGACATTGACAGGATGCAGAGATGGGCTGAGAGGTGGCAGATGGAGTTCAACCTGGATAAATGCGAGGTGTTGCATTTTGGAAGGTCAAATTTGAAAGCTGAGTACAGGATTAAGGATAGGATTCTTGGCAGTGTGGAGGAACAGAGGGATCTTGGTGTGCAGATACATAGATCCCTTAAAATGGCCACCCAAGTGGACAGGGTTGTTAAGAAAGCATATGGTGTTTTGGCTTTCATTAGCAAGGGGATTGAGTTTAAGAGTCATGAGATCTTGTTGCAGCTCTATAAAACTTTGGTTAGACCGCACTTGGAATACTGCGTCCAGTTCTGGTCGCCCTATTATAGGAAAGATGTGGATGCTTTGGAGAGGGTTCAGAGGAGGTTTACTGAATGCTGCCTGGACTGGAGGGCTTATCTTATGAAGAGAGGTTGACTGAGCTCGGACTCTTTTCATTGGAGAAAAGGAGGAGGAGAGGGGACCTAATTGAGGTATACAAGATAATGAGAGGCATAGATAGAGTTGATAGCCAGAGACTATTTCCCAGGGCAGAAAAGGCTAACATGAGGGGTCATAGTTTTAAGCTGGTTGGAGGAAAGTATAGAGGGGATGTCAGAGGCGGGTTCTTTACACAGAGAGTTGTGAGAGCATGGAATGCGTTGCCAGCAGCAGTTGTGGAAGCAAGGTCATTGGGGACATTTAAGATACTGCTGGACATGCATATGGTCACAGAAATTTGAGGGTGCATACATGAGGATCAATGGTCAGCACAACATTGTGGGCTGAAGGGCCTGTTCTGTGCTGTACTGTTCTATGTTCTATGTTCTATATTCACATTTCCTGTTGTGAGAGCTTCATGTGGTTGCTGCATTTCCTATATTACACCAGCATCAATGATTGTTTAATCACTTGGGACTTCTGTCGGCAACTATCTATAAAACCTGTACTGTTAGGCATATGTATCAAAACTACACTGCTGTAGTAATTCTTTGCAGGAAAAACATTTGTGATTCTTTCTGGCACAACTGCAAACCATTTCTTCCAGTGATAACACAGTCTGTGTATCTGTATTTCATAATGTCTGTAAAGCTCTTTGGAATATCTTAATTAATGCAAGTCTTTCTGAGGAGATTATTGAGGGGAAGCTTGGATGCGTTATTGGCCTTTTGATGTCCACTTGATCTGCTAGAATATTTCCTACTAAAAACAATGTTTAATATTTCTCTTTAGACCATTGGAATTGTGTTTGTCAGAAGGGAAGAAATGGAAATATATTAGTATCTAATTAAACTTATTCATTTGGCTGTTTTTAATTACAGAACTTTGAAAGACTTGTGCACTGACAGACCACATGAATTCATTGGTACAATATATGCCAAGTATAAATTTGCTCAATGTGCCATCTATCTGTTGTTTCAAGATACCCAATCCATGCGTACAATGTTTCATTTGAACAAAATACATATTTGCATTTTGAGTTATTCATACTACCTCTGGCCTGTTCTTTTTCAATCACACTAATTTGAATTTGAGATAGTAAAATGAATAAGTTAGTGATATGTGATTTCATTAATTAACTTCTGTATTTAACAAAGTCATTTTTGTTTTCACTACTGGAAGAGAAGCTTCATTGAACAGCACTGCAGTAATTTAAATTATATAATAGCACTTCACAGATCACCAGTCAAAATGTTGGTTTTTTTCTGAGTGGAAGAACAATTTTGTTCAATTCATTGAAGCTTTAGTTAAATTGTTCGCATGCAGACTTGTGATTGTATTGTCTTAGTATTGTTACTCAGCAGAGCTGCATTCACAAATCAAGAAACGGCAAAGTCACTGAATACTGCGAATGATATGGGTCCTGACAACATTCCAACAATAGTACTGAAGATCTGTGTTCCAGAATTAGCTGTAGTCCTCTACAAAGCTGTTCCGCTATAGTTACAACACTGGCATCCACCTAACAATGTGGGATATTGCCCAGGTATCCCCTGACTCCAACAACTGGGATAAATCCAACAAAGTCAACTACCACCCCTTCTGTCTATTTTTGACCATCCACAAGCTGATGGAATTATGCTAGTAATATGGCCCTCGATCAGTAACACCTGCTGTCGGATGCTTGGGGCTGCTCATTTTCTGACTTTATTCCAGCCTTGTTCCAAACATTGACAACTCCAGATTTGAGGAGAGAGTGAATGCCCTTGACATTTTATAAGTCAAAAGAGCTGTTTTTGACTGAGTATGACGCCAAGGAACCCTACCAAAACTGAAGCCAGTCAGAATCGGGGTTGGGGGGGTGCAGGAGGGAATGGCGGGGACAAAGCATTCAATTGGTTGAATTATACCTAGCTCAAAGCAAATTGGTTGAGATTGTAGGAGGTCATTCATCTCAGTCCCAGGACATCAGGCATTTCTCGGGTCATGTCCTAGGGCGCAGCCATCTTCAGATGCTTCATCAATCAATATGGTCAGAAATTGGGATGTTCATTGCACACTTCTTAGCATAATTCACAACTCCTCGGAGAGTGAAGCAATCTGTGTGAATATGCAGTAAGACCTGAACAACATCCAGTGTTGGACTGATAATTAGCAAGTAACTTTTTTGCATCACAGGTAAAAGGCAATTACCATCTCCAACAAGAGAGACTTGAATCATGATCCCTTACATTCATGGACATAATCATTGCTGAGTTCACTGCTATCAGCATTCTGTAGGTTAACATTGATCAAAAACTGAACTAGATCAGCGATGTAAATACTGCAGCTGCAATGGGCCAGAGGCATGGACATCTGCAGCAAATACCTCCCCTCCTGTCTCCCCAGATCGTGTTGGTCATCTATAATATGTAAGTCAGGAGTGGGATGGAATACTCTCCATTTGCCTGGATGGTTTCAACTTCAATATCATTCCACAAAATCAACATGAGGACAAAGCAGCCACTAGACTGTCATCTCATACAGCATCCTCAATCCCTCCATTACTGTTGCATAGAGGCACTGCAGAAACTCACTAAGTCTCCTCAAAAAGCACCTCCCAAACTCTTAGCCTTTTCCACCTTAAGACAAGGGCAGCAAATACAAAGGAATACCACATCTGCAAAAGTTCCTTTTAAGCCCCATATAATTCTGACTCAGAACTACGTTGTCTATTCTCCACTGTCACTAGTCAAATCCTGGATCTCCCTTCTAAACAGTGCAGTGGCTCATAGGCAGTTGGAGTCTAGCTGGTCCATCTCGCAATTTCAACACCTGTGGATAAAAAAAAATCTACTATTTGTACCATTTATAAGTCAGCTATCAGCCACTTCCTTTAAAAAAAACCTCTCTTCCCTCTTCTCTTGAATTGTGTGACTGAAATGTTTTTCTGTGCATGAATGAACACAACTTCTGAAAGCAGAATCCCAACTCTTGTTCAGAGCATGCATGAGATTGAACCAGTTCATACTTGATCTATAATTGATCATGTCTGGCTTAACCTGAAACAATTGCAGATTAGGTAAATCATGATATTTATTATTTTAAATATATTTCATTTTTACTCAGTTTCTTTTCTATCCAACATACTAGGTTAGCTTGCTGTCACCACGTCAGACTCAATCCAAATCTACATACCAGTTCAAGTTAATACAACCTAATTTATCTCACTCAAATTTCAATATTGTATTGTTGAATCTGGCTGTTTATACAAAAACATTTTTCTTTTGTTAATTAGAAACTTTGAAAGCATTATTGGGGAGTTATTAATTGATAAAGCTATGTTTAAGCTTTTCCTGCTATGAGGGAGGATCACTGGGCTCAGAATGTTAACTCTGCATTCTCTCCAGAAATGCTGCCAGATTGGTAGAGTTTCTCCGCTAATTTCTGTTTGTGTTCAAGCATTTTCTAGTTTTGTTTAAAACAAAGAAAAAACATTAAGCAGCTGTCCATAACCTTGACCTGTCTAAACTTTGTGATCCATGGCAACTGCTACCATGCTGCCTCTGTGGGCAAAATCAATCAGTTCTTCCATAAAGTTATGCTGCGCTATCCCGAGAACCATTTTGTGTTTATTTTCAGCCTGAGCTTTTGCTGTCAAAGTTCTTGCATTCGAGAAATCTCTGATTTAAATGAAAATGTTATAGAGTTAAAATGTTAAAGACTTAACCTAAAGTGAGCAAGTGCATATCCTGCATGAAAGGATGTATCTTAAACTCATCATATCCAATTGTACCCACATAGTCAAGTGTTTAATATAAAATGTCAAAGATCCGTTCATTTCTAGACAAACATTCATGAAATGTGTGTGTGACGACAATTGTTCGACAAATGTGGGTACACAGTCTGAACTGCTATTACTCTGAAATTTTAAGAGGAACGCTAATTATTTATTATCTAAACTGAAATAAACTTTTCTCAGATTTCAAGTTTCCAACCTCCTGCAGAGTCGCACCATGACTGGGTTGGCCCTCCAGATAGATTTTCAAACCTAAGACCTATGAAGTATTATACGCCAAAGCTTGAATCCAAACTGGAGCAGGAGCTGAGGAAATTAAGGGTGGACACACAAGACTGGAATCAGAACTTTTGGTTGAATCAGAACATAACTTTCAACAAGGTGAGTAGTATGAGTAATTTAAGTTTATAATGACTTGAGGTATTCTGTGCTCTTAATGGCAGGAATTTCTAGGTTTATTTTAAAGCCATGTGCTGCAAACAGCCTTTGTTATATTGATTACAAAGGATTTAGATGACATAAAACATGACATTTGTCAGAACCAACCTGTTAAGGTGTTTATGCTTTACAGGAGCCTCCTCCCATCTTTCCTCATTCCTTTCCCCCTTAAATGCTTGTCCAGCTTCCCTTTAAACATATCTATGTTGTTTGCTTCGACCATTCTATTATTGTCCTGATGGCTAGATAGTAAAAGAAGAAATGAGCTAGTTTTTACTTCTTTACAATTTACAACATACTTCTCCTTTACCATTTACAATATTGATTTGTTCACAAAGTGAAACATTACAGATTTGTAACATCTGATTCTACTCTATGCCCATGTTAGTGAATGTCTCTTCATACACTCTTGAGGAAACTGAAAAAAACAAACATGTCAATTAACAAATTGACAAACACTTCGGTAAAGGAACATGATGACAAATATTAACATTTGAAAGGAAACTTTTAAAGTAGTGTTCCTGTGGCTGGTAATGCAGCCTGTCCCTCAAGTTTGTGATCTTTACGGTTTTTCTTTGGAGCGTGGACCATGTGGAAATCTAGTCAATTTTGCAAAGTTAACAACAATACTCTTAATATCTCAGCAGCTACTTGTCACTTTTTAGTTCTAATAATCTGAGAAGACCTTTTCCCTGTCTTAATATTTTAAGTTCCTCCCTCCCATTTTTGTCCTGATTCAATTATTTCTGGGATGCTATTTGTACCCTCTATCTAAAGACAGATGGAAAATACCTTTTTAATTTCTTTACCATTTACTTATTTTCCATTATAAACTCTGCAGACTTTCCTTAGAGGATCAAAGCTTTTTACCCTTTTTCCTTTCTAAACAACTGTATAGTCTGAGGTCGTGCTATTGTCAATGAACTCATAATACAGAGATCTAGGGAATGTTCTGTTTTTGAATTTAATAAAATCTAAAATTTAAAGTCTAATGACTGCAAATTTGTTATTGACTGGTGTAAATCCCAGTCTCGTTCATTAGTCCTTTAGGGAAGGCCTGTTGTTCTTACTGGCCTGGCCTACATGTGACTCCAGATCCACAGCAATGTAGTTGACTCTGAACTACTCTCTGAAAAGGCCTAGCAAGCCATGCAGTTGTATCAACTGCAAACAAGTCTCAAAAGGAAATTAAACCAATGGCATCAACCTAAGTGCTGAAAACAACAACGTCAACCTCAACCCTGTGAACCCTGCAGAGTCTTCTTTAATAACTTCTAGGAGCAAGTGGTAAAACTGGGAGAATTGCCTCGCAGACTAGTTGAGCCACAGCCCTGTATAGCCATACACAGCATCATACATTACACACAATGCCTCAGATAACAGTATCATCGTCCACGGATATGTCCTGTTCCACTGGCTGGACAGAACCAGCAGGTGTGGCAGCATTGTGATACACAGCAGGGAGGGATTTGCCCAGGGACTCTTTAACATGGACTGTGAATCCCATGAAGTCTCATGACATTAGATCAGAATTGGGCGAGGTAATTGCCTACTGCTTACCATGTACATTCACCTCAGCTGATGAATTATACTCCTCCATGTTGAACACCACCTGGAAGAAGCATGGAGGGTGATGATGATACAGAATGAACTCTGGGTAGGAAACTTTCAAAGTGCACAGTGCCATTGCTGACTAATCTGGTCATGTCCTAAAGGACACAGCTACAAAATTGAATCTGCAGAAGGTGGTGAGGGGACTAACAAATGGGAAATGTGTACTTGACCTCACCCTATCTGCTGCAGATGCATTTGTCTTTGACAGTGTCAGTAAGAGTCAGAGTCAGTAAGACAAAGTCCCATCTTTTCATTGAAGGAGCCCTCTATCATGTTGTGTGGCATTTTCACTGTAATAAATGAGAGACATGAGCAACTCGAGGCTGGGCAACCAAGATTCGCTGTGAACCATCAGTGGCAGCAAAATTGTACTTGAACACAATCTGCACCCTGGCATATCCCTCATAATCCTCACTCAATGAAGCATGCAGGAGGGTATGCCTGGAGCAACATAAAATGTACCTAAAAATGAGGTGCCAACCTGGTGAAGCTACAAAACAGGACTGCCTCTGTTTTAAACAGCTGATGTTAGACAAAGACCTAAGCTTTGCAGTCCTGCTGCATCCAGTCATGAATGATGGCGTACAGTTAACTTGCTGGAGGAGGAGGGGTGCCCTAAGTCCTCAATGCTATATCAGAAAGACGAGGCTGAAATATGCAACACCGATCCGCTATAGAAGTGTCAAGTGGATGATCCAGCTTTGTCTCTTTGAGATGTCACCAGCATCACTGATGTCAGTCTTCAGCCAAATCGATTTGCTCCATGTGTCATTGTGAAATGGCTGGACCATTGGATACTGCAAAGGGTATATGCTCTGACAGTATTCTGGCATGAGTACTGAGGATATGTGCTCCAGAACTTGCCACATGTCTAGCCAGACTGTGTTCCAGTCCACTTACAACACTGACATTTACCCGACAATGTGAAGAATTGCCCAGGTATCTTCAACACGCAAAGTTGGGCAACTCCAACTTGGTTAATTATTACTTTATCAATCTACTCTCAACTGCAAAAAAAATTTGGAAGATGTCACAAGTGCTCTCAAAAAGCACTTCCTCAGCAATAACCTGCTCATGACACTTAATTTGGGTTCCATCAGAACCACTCTGCTCCTGACCACGTTTAAATAGGTCAAAAGACGTTAATTCCGGAGGTGAATTGAGAATGACTGCCCTTCGCAGCAGGGCCATATTTAACTGAGTCCGGCATCAAAGAGCCCTTGCAAAATGTGAGTTAATCGGAATAGGGGAAAAATACTTGGATTTGAACCTAGCACAATGATGATTGTAAGGGGTCACGGTGTCTCTGCAGGAGTTCCTCAATGTTTTAATCCAACTATTTTCAGTTGCTTCATAAGTAAATTTCCCTCCATCACAAGGCCAGAGGTAGGGATGTTTGCCCGTGATTGCACAATGTTATGTGCCATTCATGACTCTTCACATACTGAAGAAGTCTATATCCAAATGTAACAAGGCCTAGACAATTCCAACATTTGGGTTGACAATTAATGTTCATGCCACACAGTGTCATGCAATGACCATCCCCAAAAAGAGAAAATTTAAGCATCATCCCTTGATATTCAATAGCATTACCATTGCTGAATACCCCCATGTTGACATCTTGGGGGTTCCCGTTGACCCAAAATTGAATAGCTGTGTCAATACTGTGGGTACAAGACGAGATCAGATGCTAGGAGTCCTACAGCAAGTAGCTCTCATAATGACTGCCTAAAGTATATCTACCTTCTACAAGGCACAAGTCAGAAGTGCAATGAAATATCCACTTACCTGTTTGAGTACAGCTCCAACAACACATATGAAGCTTAACAACATCCAGGACAAAGCATCTGGCTTGATTGGCAGTACATCCACAAACATTCACTTCTTCCACCACCAAAACTCAGCAGCCATGTGTACCATCTATATGATGTATTGGGGGAATTTGCCAAGGTTACTTGAGACAGGACCTTTCCAGCATGTGACCATTGCCATCTGAGATACATGAGAACACCACTGTCTGTAAGTTGCTGTTCAAGCCATTCACAATTTTGACTTGGAAATATATCGCTGTACCTTCAGCTGCACTGGGTTAAAAGTATGGAACTCTATCCCTAATAGCATTGTGAATCTACCTACAGCAAATGGACTGCAGAAAATGGTGATGATGATCTACCTTCTCAAGGGCAACCAGGGATGAACAACAAATACTTGCTGAACTAGTGACTCCCTCATCCCATGAATGAACATATTGCAATTTTTGGACCAGAGATGCAAGTGGAATTTTAAATGTCAACTAAAATTGGGTAGTTTGTTTATATATAATCTTAAATGACCTCAGTTAAGCTTAGGGTTGTGTTATCATTGCAGTCGGGTGAATTGACATTCTCTTCTAATTTGCCTGATGTATTTTTTTAAACTTGTAGATCTTCCACTGTGAACTACCAAATGTTAGGAACATCTGAAGCTATGTGCACTGTCTGCAGAACTACCTAATTAGTTTCTAATATTAAAGGTCTCATGACTGCAGACACATTCCTTGTTGTACTTATTCTGTGTCATTATTATTTCATAATGTGAAACGAATGCTTAATTATATTGAACGTGTAATGCAATAAATTTCCTTTACCGTCTCATTCTTTTATCTCTAGGTGGCACTGCCAGCTTTTTTTCATATTTATCTCTGTCTGTTAACCTGAACTGCATTTTACATTGGAACAAAGTTAAAGGTATTAAAACAATTATATACTGATCTAAAAGAACAATTTACAAAGTATTTGTTGTCAAATATTTGATTCCCCACATTGCTTGACCTTCCTGCTATATTAGTACCAAACATAATTAACTAGCACATTGCTATCACAGTTGCTGCAGAATGCAGACTGGGAAATAAATTGTAAATCTTAGAACCTGCATTGATAGTTTTTTTTATACTGAGAAGAGTCAATTATTTGTTGTCTCATAATTTTGCTATGTTTTCCCACTGTTGCTAAGTAGTTAATGTTCCACTGTTTCAACTGCTTGTCACTTGCAGTCCATTAAGAAATGGAGATGGAACTTGAACTACTAAAGCCTAAAAATTATTTTGAGCTGATAAAAATTTAACAATGTGTTTCCAAATATAGGTGCAGAAACAGCATAAAATGAAAATGTTAGAATCTGTAACTTATTCTTTGCCTTGGGGTGGGATTTCTTTTTTTCCTGTTGCAATCCTCGCTTGTGCCTTTTAGATGGTGGGTGTGCTTTGGGGGAGTCAATTGGAGAGTTATTCGTTGCAGGATTCCTAGCCTCTGATCTGCTGTTGCACCGACAGTGCCTTGATTCCTCCTATCATTCTCAATATTCTGTTTCTGTGTATAAGTAAATTATTAAATTCCATATACATGTGTAAAAATGAAAGGCTAATCCCACAGATACTGATTGCAGGATAGATTTTGTTTTTAGAACAGATGTGGGATGCTAGGACCTCCCTCTTCCCTCTACAAACAAAAAAGGAATCCTCCAGTGACCCATAATCTCCTCTTTGCTAACCACAGCAACCTACTGTACTTCCACAAAATTCATGCACTGGCTCTAGCACAACTAATTACACTTCCCATTCAGCATCTAATATTCTTCAAGACAAAATCCCAGAGAAGGCACTAGAACATAAAGAATGAGTGGATGCTGGTGGGATATGGTACAGCAGTTGAACTTTGGAGACTCTATAATTGCAATTAACCCTGTTTGGACAGTTTAGTTTTTGGCCAATTAACATTTCTGTTAGAGTTGGTCACTTGGATCTTCTTTGCAACTGGCCCTAGAGGAAGAGAGAGAATTAGCAAATTTGCAATGTCGGTACCACTGGTCCAATGCCACTGTATGATGAGAGTATATTTGCATTCCATTGAAAGAAGTGGAGCACATAAATTTATTTCATATATATTTTACTTTTATTGTTTTCAACTTTCCCTAGCCTGATCCCAACAAATATGTTTCTACACAGCCATCTGTTTAGTTTAAATAGAAAAGAGCTTTGATTCTGCTGGAACAATCCTGACTGCTGTATGCCTTTTAGTGGCAGACATTTCAAATCAGTCATCAGTACGCATGACTACTGTGATGGCCTATACGCTGGGAAAAGCCTGTTTTTTTTGTGTGATGTGTCTTGGAGAAGAAAATGGATTTTGATAAAGAGTTTATTGGTTTCCTGATTCTACCATTGTTTGGGTTCTGAGAAATGTCTGGTTGTCAACAACTAAGAAGCAGCAGTTCACAACATTGAGAATATGTGCGAAGGCTTTTTGAATGGAATCATTTTCTGTTTAGCAATCTTTAAACAGTTCCTGTGTTGAAGCAGGTGCCTGAGAATGTTACATGCATTACACTGTTGGAAAGGACAAAACATTGAAGACAGGAAGAACAAGGGATTGTGTCTTGGAAAGTATTCATTGCTATTGAAATAGTGCCAGATCCCACTCTTCCTTTGAATGAAATTGGAGAAGGGACAGCCTGGAGATCCTGTACCATTGGAATGGTTATGACCTGAGTGATAGAAGGTTCATAAACATGCACCTTGTGGGTAATAACTGTCCACGATGGAGTAAGGTTACCAATGAATACAACCCGAGGGCTAAAATTGATGGATGGCTGGTCAGATATCGAACAAATGAAGGCTGGCTTGTAAAGACTGAGAGATTGAACGTGATGCCATATTTGTGCAGCAAGTGAGTGCTTGTAGTTATGTGAGGTATAAATCTGTTGTATCAAGTATTTAAAGTGAAAGTGACCTTTTTTATTTAAATTCTCCATCGACTGTTGACTAGAATTAAAATTTGTTTTTATTTGGTAAGTTTCTAATAGTAAAGCTTTTAAAGTGAAATCTTGCCCAGCAATTTTCTTTCTTTTGGAATTCTTGTTAAATTTATTGTTCTCAACAGGGATTATAGTTTTAGGCTCTTGCTTGCATTTCTTTTATTGTCCGAGCCCTAAACAGGTGCTTTGTCATTTAAAGTTTATAAATGGTCTTTCTACATGGATTACCTGATTTTCGTATTTTATTATTCAAATGTTGTTTGAAATATTAATCTCCAATTATTTCATTTTTAATATGTGGTATTGCACTTATGCTCTAAGTCCTATTAAATTGCATTAATGGTTATCCAACTTTTCATAATTCACTCTAATTGCTTTCATTTTTTTGTGGGTTCTGTGTATTGCTGGGGAAAAAAAGACATTTATTCCCTATTCCTAATTGCCTTTGAGAAGATTGTGCTAAGCTGCCTTCTTGAATTATTGCAGTCTACTTGATGGATTACTTCTGCACTACTCTCTGGTTTAATTTTTTTTGACTTAGCAAACATACGCAAATAGGCAGTGCAATATTTTCCACAGAAGCTAATTTTGATTTGGTCGAATGATTAACCTGGAGTGTAAATCAAATATGAAGGTACGAACTCCCTCCATAACCATATTGTGCATTTCCTAAGATTGTGTGGATTGCAGTGGTTTGAGAAAGCAGTTGACCATCACCTTCTCAAGGGCAATTAGAAACACAATAAATGCTATCCTAGCCAGTGACATCCACATTCCCGATGAATGATTTTTTTTTCTTTGAAAAATGATTTTAGACCTCAGCAAAAGTGCAGGCTACCTTTACACTAAACTACTGTGTGAGTGGTTCATTTGCATTATAATGAGAAACATTGTAGGTCATGGGATAAAAGAGACAGCAAAATGAATACAAAATTGGCTGAGTGACAGCAAACAGAGACTAAAGGTCAATAGATATTTTTTGGGCCAAAGGATGATTTACAGGGGAGTTCCCATGGGCTGATTTTGGGAGCTGATATTGTATTATGCTGATTATTGTATGGGGAACAATCTTGAAGTTTGCAGATGACAAAACTTGACACAGTTGCAAACTGTGAGGAAGGCAGTGTGGAACTCCGAAAGGACGTTGACAAGTTGGTGGAGTGGGTATATAGCTGACAAACGAGGTGATGCATTATGACTGGAAGAACAGTATAAAGTAGGAGATATATTTCTAAATTGGGGGTAGGAGCAGAAGGTCCTGGATGTATATGTGCACAGATCACTGAAGGTGGCATGACGTGTGGATAAAGCAGGTAATAAATTATGCAGTGCCCTTAGCTTTATTAACAAGCATAGAGTACAAGACCAAGGAGATAAAGTATAATTTGCACAAGACACTTAACAAGAACGTGATGCCATATTTGTGCAGCAAGTGAGTGCTTGTAGTTATGTGAGGTATAAATCTGTTGTATCAAGTATTTAAAGTGAAAGTGACCTTTTTAATTTAAATTCTCCATCGACTGTTAACTAGAATTAAAATTTGTTTTTATTTGGTAAGTTTCTAATAGTAAAGCTTTTAAAGTGAAATCTTGCCCAGCAATTTTTTATGGAAATTGAACCTGCACTTTTGGTGTCCCTGTTTAGCAAACCAACCATCAAGCCAACTGAGCTAACCAACCATTAACTTCGAAATATAAGGTTTATTTGGCCAACTGTTAAAATAAAAGTACTAAATGTTCTTTCCAACTTTAAAATGTACACAAGCTCTTTCTAAAACAGTTCTGCAAATGGTCTTGATCAGGCTTCAGCTCTGGAACACTAAGTACTGAGCCTAACAGCTCTTTAAGATTTTGTCCAAAAGCACTGAACTTACATTGCACAACTCGTGCTGAAGCTCTACTGCAGTTTTAACAAAATTCTCAAAGGATTTAAAAGAATAGCTGCTAGAGTAATTGTATTGATTTCAGTTACTGAATGCAATGCATCTTTTATGTCCCTGGAAGATGATATAGATAATGCAGGGCCTTAATATTAATGCAATTTCAAATGATGTATTTTGTGACAACTGGCAAAATACCTGCATTAGCCACATTAATGTGCTTCCTCAGTTTAGAAAAACAAGTAGCCTCCACACAATGTTCTACATGGACTTTTCTTCTGAAAACAAAACCAGCAACTACAGTCAGTTTTAACTTAGGGATATGAAAGCTTTTAGAAATCGTAGTCTAGAAGAAAATTAACCATTTGAACAAATGTGGATTATTTGAAGAAAGTCAACATAATCCTTTTTAAAGGCAAACCATTTTTTACAAACTTGATGAGATGGGTGGTAAGTGGGGTTAGCCATTGATGTGGTGTATAGGCTTCAAAGAGGGGTTTCATTAAATGTTTTGTATCGGCTTACCGGCAGAGTTGAAACCCATGTAATAAAAGGGGTGACGTAAATGCAGAATTGGTCAAGTGACAGGAAACAGAATAAACGTGGACATTTTTGGACTGAAGGATGGCATTTCCCAGAGGTCATTACTTGGGCCACAACCACTTACAATTTAAAAGTCTGCTGAATAGCGAGGTAGATGGTAATAGACTTAAAGAGGACAGATTGGTGGAATGGGTGACCAAGTGACAAATGTAATTTAAAGTAGGCAAGTTTAAAATCAGGTTTTTAAATAGTCCCTCATGATTGAGGATGACTAGCCTTCCCCCGTCGGTTTTTTGTGTTCTGAGATGACTGTTTAGTCCAATGTGAAATCTGAAAACTCTACTACATGAGGAGCAGAATGTGCTTGAAGAGTTAGATTTATACATTGTTTGGAGGTTTGTATACTTTCTAACATCTCTGTGCAATCCTGAGAAAGTATTTTTGTATTAAGATCATTAGAATTAGGAAAGGAGTAGTTTGTTTGGCCCCTCAAACCTGCTCTGCCACTCAATTAGAAATGTTTTGTCCAACATTGCCATGTCCACTTTCCTGCCCTTTCCCTATGTACCTTGATTTCCCGACTGATCGAGATTTGGTATATTTCTTGATGAACCTTTTGTATTTTGGTCAATCACAAGCCAAAAAGATCTGTGAGTTGGCGCTATGTTTGATTGCAGAGCACATTGCTGATGGACTGCCTTTCTTGACACAAGTCATGGAGGCTCTTACAAAGGCTTTGTCAATGATATGTCTGCAAAGGCAAAGTCCCCATACGCCCAGAGGACTATAGGGCTACTCTCTCATTAGAGAGAGACAATTAATTGTAGTTTAACCTGGAAGTAACCATTTCTCTGGTGAGGGAAGAGGTTGAGAAGGAGAATCCTGCATGGTAACCTTAGCTGGTGCAGGCATTGAACGTGTTGGCATCATTGCATCGCAAATCAGCAATCCAGCCAGTTTAGATATGCGAAGTATCACATTTTCAATAGGATTAACAAAGACAGGCAATATAAACCCCAGAGTACAATTTTAAATATCACAGTTCAGCAGCACATCCAGTAGCTTTTGGTGATGAACACAATCAAACGCTTTCTCAAGATCTGTGCAACATTTTGTTAATCTTCTTGTAAACATATAGACATTTATCAAAGATTGTTCTTGGGTTACATATTCCCTTCCTTGTTCCTACTACAGTTAAAATTCAGACTGCATTTTACTAGTTTTTACTTTGGCTGTGTTTTTCTTTCTATTATGCTTTTTCACGATCACTTTAACAAGATAATTCATTCAGCTTATAGTTCTAAACTGATTGCACTGCATAGCTTTCAGTTTCTTAGATCACTTCAATAATTAATGCCTAAAGACACTTGAAATATACACTTTTTTTGCTATATATATTTGATCACACATTTCTGTTAATACTTTTATTCCTGTTTCTCCAAGGGATTTTTAGATGTCCTCTTGTTATTTCGTCTATGTCTGAAATGCTTCCTGTATTTGCCAATTTCAAAGCATTCTTTACCTCCAATATCATAAAATTTGGCTCATCGTATGATTCTATATTTTGGCTCCATTAATTTGGATAATCATACAATTACGTATTCTTTTTACTATGCATCCTTTTTAAACAATTTTTTTGATCTTTGTCTTTTATTCACTTGTCCATAATGTTGCTATTTCTTTCTTTCCATCAAAGATTTCATCTCTGGTCCATAACATCCATTTGTGATTTCTTACAGCTCCAGAACTTTGTCACACATCTCTGTATTGTTCCTCTTTAGAACGTAACAAACTTGTGTTTGATGGAGAAAGCAATGCTGCTTGCAGCTTAAGGAAAGAGATTCCTCCCCCCCCCCCGCCCCAAAGGTAAAGAGGGAGGAAAACTTAAGAAAAAAAATCAAAGAATAAATTATCCTATCTGCACTCTGCGCCATAGTGACGTTTTTTCTTCCCCTTCGTAGAAGTCAATAAGACAGCAGACCCAGACTTACCTCCAGCACAATAATGGGGTCAATCAACTCCTTTCTCAGGATATCATACAGTTTTCTATCCTAGATTTGCGGTTTTATTCAGAGCAGACAGTTTCAGATTCCGGTTTTGACTAATATCCACTGTCTTGTTCTATTGTTTTGAAATGCACACAAATTAAAGTCAGACCACAGAGGGGAAAATTCTTCAGCTTTTAGCATAAAATATTTCACTTCTTTTCGGCAAGTAATCTTGTCACAGCTCTTAAATTCAACATTGCATTGAATTGTGAAAGTGCTATACAGCTACCTGTTTTCAGTAAAATGTTGTTCATTACTTTCCAGGAGAAAGAGAAGTTCATACAGTCCCGCTTAAAGGCAAAAGGAATCGGTTTAAGAGATGAGGAAGGTGAGTAAACTGTAATCTTTGAATTTTTATTTTAATTAGGTAACTGTAAATATTTTTTAAATTCATGCAATATCCTTGTAAAACATTGACTCTAAGAAATATAAATAAACCAGGTTGTGCAGTAGTTTTATTTGGATTGTTGTGAATGTGTATAAAATGTTGACATTGATTGAGGAGTGTGCATCACTGAATATTCATCAGACTGTTTGAGAGTTCTTTGTCTTAAAGTTAGTTTTAAAAATCCTTTATTACCATGTTTTATGTTTTAAAACTATTGAAGCAACTCCAATCTTATGTTGAACTTTCACTTTGAAGGGAGATAATGTGCATAGAACTTAATGTCACTGAAGATAAAATACTATACATGGCTGATGGCAATGTTCTACCGCTATAAATTTTAGTATTTTTCAACCACTTGCAGATTATTTAAATTGATGGCATTTCAAAGTACAAACTCTGCTCATAAATTCCTGGTTCAAACACTAGGAATTACTTCAGCCAATAACCATTCTTATCACATACAACACAGTTTATAGTACCTTAGTTCTGACATTTTGGTATTGTAGAGATTGGATACTGACATCAAGTAATCTACTTTGTTGGTGTACATGATTTTGGACTGCATTAACTCAATACCAAATATCTGTTTTGCTCTCTGGCAACAGGTACTAGCTTTGTGTGACTTTGAAGCATTGGTCCTTCTTTCCAGCTTTTTGGACATTATCTCGTTTCCCTTTTAGAGAGCCCCACTGCCTAGCCAGCTGCAAATCCTATTTTAAATTCTATTCTGTAACTGGCCACTCGAAGTTATGCAAATGCTTTTTTGGGCTGATCTGTGATCTTTTTCTGCGCTTCGTTCTGTGGACCAATGCCTCTGTAAGTTCCTCTTAAAGAGATAACCTTCTATCAAAGAGAGATAGTAAGAACTGCCAATGCTAGAGTCAGAGATAAGACAGTGTGGAGCTGGAGGAACACAGCAGGCCAGGCAGAATCAGATGAGCAGGAAAGCTCACGTTTTGGGTGGGGACCCTTCTTCAGAAAATGGAAACTGGTATACTAACATCACACAGGTATTGAGCCACAACATTGGTCCTACTAGTCATATTGCCACAAATCCTATTTTAAATGATATTCTGTAGCTGGCCACTAGGAGTTGTGCAAGTGCTTTTTTGGACTGATCTGTAATCTTTTTCTGTGCTTCCTCCCTGTGGACCAATGTTGTGTCTCAATACCTGTGGTATTAGTACACCAGTTGGGAATTCCAGGCATCAATGACTTTGTATATTAATGCTCCAGGCCACCAAGGAGTGAATGTTTATTATTATTTGTTCATGGCATTACTGACTAGGCTAGCATTTAATGCCTATTCCTAATTGTTCTTGAAGGTAGTGGTGAGCTGCTGCCTTGATTTTGCTGTGGGTCATGAGCAAGTATGTACACCCACAGTGCTATTAAGAAGAAATTTAACTCAGCAGTAGTGAAAGAATGATATGTTCCCAAGTCATGATGGAGGCTTGGAGAGGAACTTGCAAGTAGTGATATTTTCATGTATCCGCTGCCCTTGTTGGAGATAGTGGTCAAAGGTTTGGAATGCGCTGTCGGAGGAGCCTTGATAGGTTGCTGCCATAATCGTCTAGATGGTACATGCTGTTGCCACTGTCCATCAGTGGCGAAGGAAGTAAAAGTTGAAACTGTGGTTGCACTGCCAATCGAGTACTGCTTTGTACTTGAATATTGTTGGAGGCAAATGAAGAATATTCCATCACACTCCTGACTTGAGCTTTGAGGATGGTAGACCAAATTTGGTTTATGAGTAGGTAAATTACTCGCTGCACAATTCCTAGCCTCTGACTTGGTCTTGTGGCCATGGTAATTATATGGCTCATCCATTTTGGTTTCTAATCAATGGCAACCCACAGGATATTGATAGGTTATCCCTTTAAGAGGAATTTACAAAGGCACTAGAAGGTAAAGTATAGCTTTTAAATTGAATTGTATAAGTTAGCAACATTTTTCATAGAGGTGAAAATTTTATACTTTAGATTTAGCAGTTATGCCCTGGCCCTGTTTTTATTAGGCACTTCAGTTAAGTAGAAATTTTATAGAACAAAAAAACAGTTTACTTTTTCAGTAATATTCTGAATTTGTATTCCATTCTCTAATTTGCATTGTATCACACCAGAACATGGAGCTAGAAATTTGGCCATTAGATATCCGTTTGTCTGATATCATGCCAATATAGCTGGAGCCATCTACTCTTTTTTATTTCTCTGACCTTACCTTATGTCCATATATTACAGATTGATTATATTTGTTTTCAATTAATTAAGTTTGTTGCCATGCATTCCTGACCGAATCACCTTAGGGTAAAACAGTGCATAAACCTCTCAAAACATTTCTTTTGATCATTTATTCTTTGTTTTATTGATGATCCTAGTTCTGGTTCATGTTCACAATTTGCTATTATGTGTGATGCAAATATTCATATCCCTCAATGAAGAAATTAGAACTTTGAGAAAGCTGACTAGGTTGCAAACCTCCATTTCCTATCTACTATTCAACCCGCCCCTCGACCTGATCGTCCTCCCCGGACTCACCTATCTCTTCGACACCTGCCCACCTGTACTCTCCTCTCCACCTATCTTCTCCTCTATCCATCTTCGGTCCGCCTCCCCCTCCCTCCCTATTTATTTTAGAACCCTCTTCCCATCCCCCTCTCTGATGAAGGGTCTAGGCCCGAAACGTCAGCTTTTGTGCTCCTAAGATGCTGTTTGGCCTGCTATGTTCATCCAGCTCCACACTTTGTTATCTAGGCTGCATTGACATGCTTTTAGTGTGGAACAGTCCAGATCCTGGTTAGTTAACACCAATTCGGAACAGTGCATCTAAATGGGAAGGAGTTTTTAAATGATTTCAGCTAAGTTATACAACTTTAACTTTTTTTACAAAAATCAAGGTCATTTTGTAAAACTGTGATGCACTATTGAAAGGTTAACCTGAATACAAGGAGCCCGCAGCATCTGGTTATGTCAGGGGGAAAACTAAGTTTTAACAACATTAAGAGCATATTTATTTATCTTCAGAGTCAGTAATGTGAGAAGAAAATTGCAGAAATTCACCTGCATTGAATTGTGACTGCTGAGAAGTTTATTTAATGAATTGTATAATTAAACAAAAACTGCTATTTCTATTTGAAAACCAAACTTTTTCTGATACCAAAGAACAGGAAAGTATGAAATGAATCAGTTTCTTATTTTTTTATGTCTTTTTGCTTGTGTTTAGTAAAATACTCAGCTAAGAATAAATTATAACCGGAATACCGTTCTGCTTCTAGTTCTTAAAAAGCTACAAGATGCTTTTTACTCAAGGTGGCTTCATTTAATAGCAGCTTATCATATATGCTTATATCATTAACAGTGCTTATGGTTTTAATTGGTCATATTACATTTTTCAGGGAGAAAAAATACTCTCAGTGCAGAAGAGATGGCTGAATTTTATAAGGAATTTCTTGATATAAATTATAATAAACATGTGAACTACAATAAGTAAGTCAACCTATTGATTAAATTTTAAATAGTGTAAACAATGTTTAAATGTTTGATTTTATTAATAGGGCTATGAATTAATTGGCAGTGTTGTATAAAACTGTGGCTGGAGATCTGAAACAAAAACAGCAATTGCGAGAAACGCAGCAGGTCTGGCAGCATTCATGGGAAGAAAACAGTGACTCTTCATCAGAACTCAGTGCAGTGTTTTCAGTTTGAAAAGTATTTACTTCCAGGACATAAGGAATAATGTTATTGTAATTATTTCTGTAAGTTGTATAGGTATATATACAACTATAACAATGTACATATAATGATTTAAAATAAATAATCACTTGCTTTACAACTCGTAAACCAACCAACCAATATTGAGATCTGTTCAATAAATCTGACGGTTTTAAGCAAGTTGCTTAGGTAAAACATGTTTGTAGTACTGCAACGTTACATTTATAAGTAAAGGAGAAAACTGACCAGAATTTTTTTAAGAGGTCCTGTTCTTTTGCCACCCTGAAAGTAGATTGTAGTGAGACGAATGAGAGCTATATGAAAATGGAGAGGCTAATAAAAAATAGATTGAAAGTTTGAGATTTTTATCAAAGTTCTTCATTTTAACTTCACTTTAGTCAAGATGTTATTATTGTCAACAGATTTAAGTCAAACCATTTACGTGCTGGACATAAAGGAAATTGTTTTAAATACATTGCTCAACGTTGTAATACTCTGATGTTTCATGCCTAAGTTAGGAATAATCTTGTAACTGAGTGAATGTTGTTGAATAAGTAAGTCATTTTTTCTATATTTCTTTGATTAGGGAATGGTACAAACGTAATTTTACTATCACATGGTTAATGGGTCGAGTTGTGTTGCAGAATGTCTGGAGGAAATGGAGGAGGAGGAAGGAAGTCGAACAATGAAGATCCTGTTCTATGAAAAGTTTAGTACGATTTAAATGCTTGGAATTGAAACTTAACTTTGCCATTAGGCTATTAAAATCTGGGCATATATTTTTGCATCTTGAATTAAATGTATCCTAAGACATACATAATTGTAATCAGTTTTTGATGTATATTCTGTGTTTATCTTCTAAGAATATACATGTTTGTTCAGTAGTGTTGGATTCAAGTCCCACCTGTTCCAGGAGTGTGTAATAACATCTCCGAATAATTTCATTAAAAATGCTCTAATAATATAATAGCTATTCATATGAGATTACTGATGAAGAGCCCATTAATTGAACAGCAACCAGAAATTCTTTTTCAATGAGAAATGAAGAAATTATAGCAAAAAACTGGTAATCATCTCAGCAGAAACCAGCAACCTTATTTATTGAAAAGTCCATAATCCCTGTTATTACTAAAAGAATTAAGCCACTGCATTGTGAAGTTGTAAACATGAGTTTTTACTATTCAGTAGATTATTCACCTAATGTTAAAATCATAACCAATTCCAATCTTCCTATCCACACACCTCCATTTTCTGGCAATTATCACTGCATAAAAATTGCAAGTTGGAGGTCTCACTGGTTTCCCTCCTTCCTGCTAACCCTGTGTCTGAGGCACTGAATCAATTTGTTGAGAAGATAAATCCTCTAGTCTGAATCACTTATTAGCACATTATATCAAGCAATTTTCTCACAAGCCATTTAAGGAGGGAGATAGTTTTTTTTATTATCAACCACTCAAATAAAATTGGAGTTTTATTTATGGTATTGTGTGTGTGTTGTACCGGATATTATTGGATTTGGAATCTGGTACATCTCAGAAAATTTTTCATCTTTGCAGTGTTTTCTCCACTTAGCCACGTCATGTACTTTGTTAGGAGCAGAGATAAGAAAATTGAGAAATTGAAACACTTGCTCCATTGGCTTTGCTATCAATTACAAGAGATTACAATCTGACAATTCGAACAGAGAGATTGAAATTGTGGTTTCATTATTTATGAAATACTTACTTTTTTAACTTCTAAAGTAAATGTGCGCATTGCAGGGTGCTAATTTTCTGTTCTGCTTTCAAAGCTTTTAATTTCTTTTGGCCAATCCAACTACTGGTCAGTGGTGATTTCAAGACTCACTGACAATGGTCCTCCTGGACGTTGAGAGATTACTGGACATCCTCTTGTTTGATGTGATCATTACCAAGACATTATGTTGTGCCACTGCCTCCTGCTACTTTTCAGCTGATGACTGGATTTATGATGTAGATTGGCATGAGCATTTCAGTATCTTGAGTTGCTTCTTAGCATATCATTGTGTGTACTGCTTGGTAATTTCGAACTGAACCACCCTGAATTTCAATTCACAGCCCACGTTAGCCCATTTTGACTCTACCTGGTTTTCTTGCCTCAAACTTCTCCGATTTTGACGTATGCATCCTTTCTGTATATGTGCCAAATTTCAAGTTCATTACTACTCTGCTGTGCTAAACTGCAAGCTATTACAAAGAGATGTGAATTCAAATATGAATAAGAAAAATACTTCATAGTTAGTACTTCATGCAGATGTTGATAAATATTGAGGAACTAACCAGGGATGTCATGTCAGCAAAGTGTATCACTTTTTAATTGATAGACTTTTTAACATATTAAAAATTTTACAATGTTTTGCTAGGCCTAACGGAAAGTAGAAGACTCTGGGCCCTGACGTTTTCTCAGCTACAGTGCTGAATGCTTAAGACCATAAGACACAGGAACCTAAGCAGACTATTCAGCCCAGTGAGTCTTTTCTGCCAGCCATTCACTGAGATCATGGCTAATCTAAAAATCTCAAATCCACTTTCCTGCCTTTTTCTCATAACATGATTCTCTTCCTTGTTAAAAATCTGTCTATCTCAGCCTTGAATATACTTGACTCTGTGGTAAAGAATGCTTCATCATCCTCTGAAAGAAGAAATTTCTTCTCTGTCTTAAATAGGTGTATAGACCCTCTACTCTGAAATTACGTCCTCTGGTCCTAGACTCTCAACACTTGCGCTCTTGAACTAGCAACGGTTTTAACCAAGCTATTCCAGCAAAGCTACAACATGGCATCTACCTGACAAAGTGGAAGATTGTCTAAATGTGTCTTGGACTCAGCCAATTACTGACTTGAATCTGTTCTCAATCATCAAAATAGTGAAGAAAGATGTCAAGATATCAAGTAGCACTTGGATTTTTCCAAGACCAATCAACCCAAACCTCATTATAGCATCAATTCCAACCTGGATAAAGGAACCAAGTTCCAGGGTGAGGTGAAAATGATCATCTTTAATATCAAGGCAGTATTTCATCAAGTGTGACATTAAGTAGTCCCAGAAGAAATCAATGGGTATTGAATGCTCTCCACTGGCTGGAATTATACTGAGTACAAAGAAAAATGGTTGTGATGGTTTGAGGTCTACCGTCTCTTCCCAAGTCAGAGGTCACATGACACCAGGTTACAGTCTAATAGGTTTATTTGAAATCATAAGCTTTTAGAGCACAACTCCTTCATTAGGTGCCCTGAAAGCTTGTGATTTCAAATAAAACTGTTGGACAATAACCTGGTGTCGTGTGATTTCTGCCTTTGACCACCACTGTCAAACACTGGCATCTCCACATCATCTCTTCCCATGGACATCGATGGTAGAAGTGCTCCAGGGCAGTGTCCTTGGCCCAACTATCTCTAGCTCGTTCAATAATGACCTTCCTTTCATGTAAAGAACATGACACATGTTGAGAAAGTGATTACAGATACATTTGTGATCTTTAATTTTACAAATGGATGTACATGGAATAGTGTAGGTTAGATGGGCTTCAGATGGGTGTGACAGGTCGGCACAAGATCGAGGGCCGAAGGGCCTGTACTGTGCTGTAATGTTCTATGTTCTAAATAGAGGCACTGAGTAAAAACCAAAGGAAATTATTCCAAACACATTGTGAAGAGGATGCTCAGTACTCCACACATTTCCTCCACACTGCTGATACTTTTATGCCAAGTATGACCAAATAAAGGAATACTCTGGGTTTTTTTCTGAAAAGTGCCCCTTTGCCTTGCCACAAATCCCTGTGGTTTCTCAGTAAGAGATGGCAGAATTATTTTTCACCCAGAAGATACTTGGGATCTGGAACTTACTGCCCAGAAAGGTAGTAAGTCAGAAATCACATAACACCAGGTTATGTTCCAACAGGTTTATTTGAAAAAACAACCTTTCGCAGCACTACTCCTTCTCCAGGTGTTAATGAGAAAGGTAATATCAGACGCAGAACTTATAAGTAAAAGATCAACGGGTCACACCATTGATGAAAATGTACTAAACAAGCCTAAGATGCTGTTAGATCTTTAATCAGTTAGCAGGTTTTAACTGAATAACATGTATATATAAATCCCCCAATTCCTTTCAAGTCATTGTCCTGTGAGAACTAAAGGTTTTATCAGTGTAAAGAAGAGGTGACACCAAAATTGGTGTGCAATGAATCATTATTGTGCCAATCACAACTTCCAGACATATTCTTTGCTCTTTGTTTATCCCAATGCTACTCTCTTTGATTTTGATCATGTTTAATCTCTTTTTCACACATTTTCACAGACTTCCCCTTTTTCACTCGACTCATTCCTTTCACTGCTTAAAACCTAACTTTTGCAGATTCTGATGATAGGTGATCAACCTGAAACAAGCTGCGTACTCTCCTCAGAGACTACCTAACCAGCTGAGAATTTTCAGCACTTTCTTATTTCTTAGAACACATCTAAACAGATCAATTAAGAAAGCCTCTGTTGTAATCACAGCCTGAGGTGGGACTTAAACCAGGAGACAGATAGGTGACTATTGTACCTTGATCTTATGTTATATCTATTTGTCTGGAAACATCAGTGGAGGGCTAGTAGAGGGATTGAATTTGGTGTTATTAGCACCATGCTGTAATGATGTGAGCTGATCAGTCAATCTATGTTTAATTTGATGCCCATTAATCATAAAAAGGCTTCAAGCATACCAGCAGACACTGGTCCAGGAAGTTTAAGATGGTGGCAGAGTAGTAGGCTGCATGCAAGCTCTTGCCCAGGGGGCATAGAACATAAAACATAGAACAGTACAGGCCCTTCAGCCCACGATGTTGTGCGGAACCTTTACCCTAATCCTAAGGTCTATCTAAACCCCACCCCTACCTTATATTATCATCTATATGCCTATCTAATAGCTGCTTAAATGCCCCCAATGAGGCCGACTCCACGACCCTCTCCAGCAATGCATTCCACATACCTACCACTTGCTGTGTAAAGAACCTACTTCTGATGCCTCCCCTATATCTACCTCCACTCACTTTAAAACTACGCCCCCTGTACCTTAGGAAAAAGTCTCTGGCTGTCCACTCTATATATACCTCTAATCAATTTGTACATCTCTGTAAGTCACCTTTCATCCTTCGTTGTTCTAAAAAGAAAAGCCCTAGCTCTCTCAGTCTTTCCTTGTAAGACCTTCCCTCCATTCCAGGCAACATTCTGGTAAATCTCCTCAGCCCCTTTTCCAATGCTTCCGCATCTTTTCTGTAATGAGGTGACCAGAAATGGACACAATATTCCAGATGTGGCCAAACCAGGCTTTTGTATAGCTGGAGCATAACTTCACGGGTCTTGAACTCAATCCCTCTATTAATGAAAGCTAACACGCCGTACACCTTCTTAACAACTCTATCCACCTGGGTGGCAGCTTTCAGGAACCGTGGACATGAACTGAAACATCCCTCTGCTCCTCCGCACTGCCAAGAATCTTTCCGTTAACCCTGTATTCTGCTTTCAAATTTGTCGTTTCACGTCATCTGCTTCCATATGCTTTGCTTTTTGTTTCTTATGCTTCAGCACTTTTTCTTTCTTTTTCTTGCTTTCTTTTGATTTTTTTTTCCTGTGGCGGGTTGATCAGCATCATTGGTGCAGAAGTGAGAGTTGGCTCTGTGTGGAATGGTGGACACAACTTCTAGTGACTAAAAGTGATTGGAGCCATTGGCAGCAAGGGTGACCTCCTGATTTCGGGGCCAATGGCAGTGGCGGCAAGGACATCCTTCAAGTGTTTGGGGCCGGTGGCAGCAAAACTTTTCCAGCGATCGGGCACAGTGGTGTGGCAGTAGTGGAATCTTCAAGATGGTGGTGCCGGCAACATGCCACCTGCAGCTGAAACAAGAGACTTGGTGCGGTGGTGGACTGGCCTGGCTGCAGAACAAGGGACTCCAGGTTGCAGCGGGCAGAGAGGTGCTGGCCTGGCAGTGTGGCAGCATCTTATGCCCAGAACAGGGACTCCTAGTGTCATCGAGGCAGCAGTGGAGCCAGGGACGCCTAGTTGTGGTTGCAGTGGGTCCAGAGCAGGGATCTCTGATTATTGGAGAGTAGCAGTGGAGCTAAGGACTCCTGGTTGTGGATTGGGTGTGGGCCCAGTGGAGAAGAGATGGCGCCTAAAGGGTAACGACTCCCACATTGTTGGATATGGTGCAGGCGGCAGTCAGGCGTTGGAGGTCTCTCTTTCAATTACTGGAGGCTTGATGCTGGCATTAACTGAGCTGGAAAGACTGTTATTCTGAGCTTTGTATTTATTTTTCCATTTTATTCCTACAATCTGTAATGCTGGACATTGTACTTCTTTAATTTCTTTCCCTAAGAATTTATGCTTAAAAATCTGTACCTAGGTACCTTTGTACCTAAGATGGTAATAGGGCAATTTGTAAACTTTTCACTGTACTCATTTGAGTATATGTGACAATAAGGCTAATTCAATTCAACTGAACAGTCCCTCTCCTCCCCTCCCTCGACCTCTTCATCTCCAACTGCCGTCGAGATATCACTCGCGTCCCTGCCTCCTAACCTGTTCTTCCTCTCACCTATTCCCTCCTCCCACCTCAAGCCACACCTCCATTTCCTATTTACTAACCTCATCCTGCCTCCTTGACCTGTCCGTCCTCCCTAGACTGACCTATCCCCTCCTGACCTCTCCACCTCCACTCACCTCTACAGGCTGCATACCTGCCTCTTTGACCGGCCTGTCTCCTCTCCACCTATCTTCTCTATCCATCTTTGGTCCGCCTCCCATGTCTCCCTATTTATTTTAGGACCCTCTCCCCATCTCCCTTTTCTGATGAAGGGTCTAGGCTTGAAAAGTCAGCTTTTGTGCTCCCAAGATCCTGCTCCACACTTTGTTAACTCCCTCTCCAATGCCATCTGGGTATGGACATAGAGTTTTCTCATAAATATTTATTCCAACCTTCAGTGGCACATCTATATGGCAGGTGGGACTTGAACCTGGTCCTGCTGATCATCAGGATGCGAACATTGCACCACAAGAATCCAAGATAATGGGAACTGCAGATGCTGGAGAATCTGAGATGAACACAGCAGGCCAAACAGCATCTTAGAATCACAAAAGCTGATGTTTCTGGTCCAGACCGTTCATCAGAAAAGGGGGAGGGGGAGAGGGTTCTGAAATAAATAGGGAGGGGGGGAGGTGGATCGAAGATGCATAGAGGAGAAGATAGGTGGAGAGGAGACAGACAAGTTAGAGGTGGGGATGGAGAGGTGAGTGTAGGTGGGGATAGGTCAGTCAGGGGAGGATGGACAGGTCAAGGGGACAGGATGAGGTTAGTAAGGAAATAGGGGTGCGGCTTGAGGTGGGAGGAGGGGATAGGTGAGAGGAAGAACAGGTTAGGGAGGCGGGGACGAGCTGGGCTGGTTTGGGGATGTGGTGGGGGAGGGGAGATTTTGAAGCTTGTGAAATCTACATTGATATCATTGGTCTGCAGGGGTCCCAAGCAGAATATGAGTTGCTGTTCCTGCAACCTTCGGGTGGCATTGTTGTGGCACTGCAGGAGGCCAGGATGGACATGTCATCACAGGAATAGGAGGGGGAGTTGAAATGGTTTGCGACTGGGAGGTGCAGTTGTTTATTGCAAACCGAGCGCAGGTGTTCTGCAAACCCTCTGCTTGGTTTCCCCAATGTAGAGGAGGTTACAATGGGTACAGCGGATGCAGTATACCACATTAAGCAGATGTTCACCTGCACATCTGCCAGTGTGGAAAGTCTTCTTGGGGCCCAGGATGGGGGTGAGGGAGGAGGTATGGGGGCAGGTGTAGCACTTCCTGCAGTTGCAGGGGCAAGTGCCAGGTGTGGTGGAGTTGGGGGGGTGGGGGGAGTGTGGAGCGGACAAAGGAGTCCTGGAGAGTGTGGTCCCTCCAGAAAGCAGACAAGGGTGGGGAGGGAAAAACTTTGGTGGTGGGGTCGGATTGCAGATGGCAGAAGTGTCGGGGGATGATGCATTGGATCCGGAGGTTGTGCCCTGCCAAAAAAAATATGTTCCAAAATATGACACACACCTTTTGTGCTGGGGGGACTTGCACTCCAATCTTCTGTCCAAGGGATGGTCTATAGTCGGGAATACACTGCTGTGCTTCACGATCCCTAATTTTCTGTTTTCATGCTAACACAAACTCTGGATAACCACCCAAAAAACCCCCAATGATGCCGATAAAACAAAAACAGAAGTTGCTGGAAAAGCTCAGCAGGTCTGGCAGCATTTGTGAAGAGAAAATCAGAGTTGGTGTTTCGGGTCCGGTGACCCTTCCTCAGAATTGAGTTGCAGGTTGGGTGCAGGCTGAGTTCTGAGGAAGGGTCGCCGCACTCGAAACGTTAACTCTGATTTTCTCTGCACAGCTGCTGCCACATCTGCTGAGCTTTTCCAGCAACTTCTATTTTTGCTCCAAAGATGAGGATGCTCGAAATCAGAAACAAAAACAGAAATTGCTAGACTCCCATATAGGTGGATATGGCGCAGTCGGCAGTCTGGCGTTGGAGGTCTCTGTTACCGGAGGCTTGGTGCTGGCGTGGACTGGGCTGGAAAGACTGTTTATTCTGAGCTTTATATTTATTTTTCTAATTTTTTCACGTTTAAATTGTGGTAAGGTCTGGAAACGAAAATTGAAATTGCTGGCAAAACTCAGCAAGCCTGGTAGCATCTGTAGATATAAAGCAGAGTTAACGTTTCGGATCCAGTGACTTCTTCCGAACCGAGAGGGAAAAAAAAGAAATAAAATGTCCAGCATTACAGAAATATTAGAAGTCATAGAAATTGCCAGCAATTTATATTTTCGTTTCCAGACCGTACCACCCTTTGAGCATGGAAAAAAAATAGTCGGTTGAGTTGAAATATCACTAATTGCACACTTAAGCAAACGCGTTAAGTAGTGATAACAAGATGTGGAGCTGGATGAACACAGCAGGCCCAGCAGCATCTTAGTACATTATTGACAGCATCCTATCCGAAAGGGCAATATATTTTTTCGCGTTAAGTTGAGCAAACACAGAAATACGCTGAGTCGAAAACGCCTTGCCGGGAAAACGAAACGACCCAACACACATTCCAGCCTCTGACCCCACAATCTTCAATGCCTGGCTGGGTGGGGACCGGGGGAGCGCGCTCCCAAGGCATGTCTCGGATTGAAATGCACGCACACCGTTTGTCCAAGGGCGACGCGCGGGGAATTGCCGGACATGGATACACGGGGCGCGGTTGTGGAGCCGGCGTGTGGTGCACGTGCGCGTATTTCCAGAAGTGGGCAGGGCTGCGCGTGCACAGAGATCCGGAGACTGGGCTGGGTGCGAGGACGAGACTGACGTTTGGAGCTGCCGGTCAGGGAGGAGCCGCCATCTTTTGTCGCGAATCCGCGGGGGGGTTGTTTGGTTGGTTGGTGCGGGGAATGTGAGTCGGGGGCGAGTATCGTTCTGAAATAAAATCTGGAACATTCCATTATAGAGTTACATTGGCATGAAGATATTGGCGAAGGCCTGTAGTGGTAATGTTAAAGACCCTGCTCGGAGTGGTGACTTCGATATATTCTTTCATTTAGTGCGGCGCTGGGTTTCGGGGAGCCCCTGATTTTTTTTTAAATTAAAACTGGATCGGGGCTCTTTACCCGAGGTCAATAAGGCAATTTGTTTGGGAAAAGACATCGCTGCTGGTGGAACCGAAACTGTGCCCATTCACTGACGCGCCTCTCATTTCCCCATCTCTGTACCCCGGCCTGACAGGAAACCCTGCTGACTGCACATCCTCGTACTGAGATCGGACCATCAATTCGAAGCAAACGGTAACTAAATTTTTCGGGTGTCTGAGGGTGTGGATGAGCAATTCTGTCAGTTTGTGGTGTCATCAGGGCGCTGTCGATCTGCTTGATTTCTGAAAATTGTAGTGTTAACTAATTTGCTATATACAGTGACCCTATAAAGCGTCTGTTGAGCGTGGTCTTTTAGTTAATTCTTCTGTGATTTAGTGAGGGACAAGGGAAGCTGGTGTTTTACTTTCAGATTACTGTTGATGCCACGAGTTTATGAAACTGATTCTGGGTGTTTTGTTATTTGATACGTTGGTGGAAATTTAGGGTAATACTTTTTTGAGTCGAATAACGTTAATCGTCCTTTGAATTGTAAAATCGTAGGGTAGAATACATTATCCCTTTCATGTTTGTGGCCTGGACAAGGTTTTGGTGGTTGTGTAATGTGACTCATTTCCTTGTAAAATGAGGAAATTTCAGTGTTTTTGTACCGACTAGTGGGATTAGTTCTTTTTGCACCATGATAAGCAAATGTGTTCTACAACTAGTAGAAATCATGGATGGAAATGATTTTGAGCAGTTTTTGTCAGATCTTAGGATTACTACTATCTAGCTAAAAGCAACCTGGCCCAGGGTAAATAAAGTGAAGGAGCTAAATGAATGGCTCAGAGATTGGCCTGGGTGGAATAGACAGTTCCTATGTTTATGCATTCCTATACTTAGTACATGTGATAAATAAATCTAAATCTAAATCATGGGGAACAAAGTAGAAGGAAGCTTGGAAGCGTTCTTGAGGCTGATAGCCTGGTGAATTGAATGGTTATGATTGTAGAAGGGCTTTAAACTAAGTAGAAGTTGGATGCTGGTAGGCAGTGGGTTCTGGAGAGGGATAGATACATAAGCTTACAAAAAAGCAAGAGGATATGGCAGCATTATAACAACAATTTAGGCAGTGATATACAGTGGGTCAGAAAAAGAAAAAGTTCAAACAAAAAAGGACCAATAGGATCAAATGGGTTAATGAGTTCACTACAAAGTAACTGAATTATTAGCACTCATGGAGCTAATGCATGATTGCATGGCCATTAGAGAGACCTGGTTATGAGGAGTTCAAATCTGGAAGCATCGGAGGTTGTGGGGCGACCTAATAGAAGTATATAAAATTATGAGAGGCATGGATAGTCAGGGTCTTTTTCCCAGGGTGGAAGTGTCAAGTTCTAGTGGACATAAGCTTAAGGCGAGAGGGGGACAATTTAAAGGAGATGTGCAAGGCACGTTTTTTTGCACAGAGTTTGGTAGTTGCCTGCTACATGCTGCCAGGAGAAATGGTTGAAACAGATATGATAACAACATTTTAAGAGGCATTTAGACAAGTGAGCAGACAGGGAATAGAAGGATAGGGACCTGTGCTGTACTGTTCTCTGTTCTATTTTCCACATGAACAAAATATTTCAGGGTTACTGACTTTTGAAAAAGACAGGCAGGAAGAAAAGAGTTGTTGGTGGTTTTGTGAGTATGAGGTGGACAAATGTGAAAGCAAGAAATAATCTTGAACTGTATGATGTAGAATCTATATAGTTAGAAATAACAAGGGGAAGAAGACTCTGGTGGGAATAGCCTATAGCATCATGCTCCCACCACAAAAAATCATGGCTATACAAAGGACAGAATAAATCAGGAGATGATGTGGGCATGTAAAAAGGCAGGTGATTTGAAACCTCATGTATATTGGGGAAAATCAAATTGCCAACTAGCTAGGAGTGAGAATTCATAGTGTATTCAAGACAGCTTCCTAAAACAAAATGTTGTGGATCCAACCAGGAATCAAGTTATTTTCTATCGAGAGAGCAGTGATCATAATATAGAGATAACACAGTGTGGAGCTGGAGGAGCACAGCAGGCCAGGTGGCATCAGGAAGTTGACGATATGGGTTGGGGTACATTAACGTCCCAACCTGAAACATCAGCTTTCCTGCTCCTCTGATGCTGCCTGGCCTGCTGTGCTCCTCCAGCTCCACACTGTTGTCTCTGACTCTAGCATCGGCAATTCTTACTATCTCTGAGTGGTCGTAATATGGTTGAATTTAGCATTCAGTTTGAAAATGGGAAACCACTGTGCTAAACTTAAATAATGGTAATCACAAAGAACAAAATTGGCTGGAGTGGACTTGAAAAACAGTTTAACAGAAAAAAAATTGAGGTACAATGGTAGATATTGAAGAAGATTGTTAATAACTGTCAAGAAAAGATATATCCCATGGAGGAAGAAGGGTTCCAGGAAGAAGATAAATCAACCATGGTTAACCAAAAAATTGAGTAGTACCAAACTGAAAAGAAAACCATGCTGTGGGGCAAAGATTAGTGACAAGAAAGACGATCGCAAAAGTTTGAAAAAACAAAAAAAATTAAAAATTGAAGGTAAAATAATAAGTTACACAAAAATAGGCAGTAAGACCTTCTTCAAATATATTAAAAGGAAGCCTCTGATACTCCCAGATTTGAACTCCTCATAACCATGTCCCTCTAATGGCTATAATGCCAAAGTGAACATGGCTCTTGTAGAGAATGAGACTGAGGAAATAATGCCAATGAACCAGGAAATGGCAGAGGAGTTGAACAAATACATTCCATCAATCTGCACAGTAAAAGATGCTGTAGCATTCCAAGAATACTAAATAATTAGGGGGTAAAGTGAGGAGGGAGAAATAAATATATTAACTGTCAGTGGAGAATATGTACTAGGGAAACTAATGGGTTTCCTGGAATTGATGAGTTGCATCCAGGATATTCATCGGGATGTTGCCTGGGATGAAAAGTCTCAGTTATGAGGAGAGACTGGATAGGCTGGTTTTGTTTTCCGTGGAGTGGCAAAGGTTTAGGTAGGATACAATTTGAGGTATACAGAATTATGAGATTAATAATGGAAAATGATAGTGCAGATTGTGACACTCTTGTTTTAAACACGTCTGCCATTGGGAAGAAAAGATGTAAAACTTGAGATGAGGAGTATGTGGTTTGGAGGAGAAAGTGTTTTTAGCCAGATGGTGGTAAAAATATGGAATATGCAGCCTAACAGGGTGGTAGAGCCAGGTACTCTTGCAACGTTTCAAATCATCTGGATAAGCACTTAAAATACCAGGGCATAGTAGGCTATGGACCAAGTGCAGGTAAATGGGATTACTGTAATTTGGTGTTTGTTGGTCGGCATAGATATGGTTGGCTGAAACTGTGTTGTATGACTCCAAAGGAAATAGCAGAGAAAATGAATGCAGTGGTAGTAATTTTGCAATAATCCTTATGTTGTGGAAAAGTTCCTATAAAATTAGAAGACTACCAATGTAATACTCTTATTCAAAAGAGATGGTGACAAGAAAAAGGTAATTGTAGGCCAGTTAACTTAATATATACATTGGGAAAATGTTGGCATCTTTTATAATTGATGTAAAGCAAAACATTTAGGAAAGTACAGCATGATTTAGGAAAGTCAACATGATTTCATGAAGTAGAAATCTGGCAAACTTATTAGAATTCTTTGAGGAAGTAACAACAGGCTAGATGAAGGGGGAACAGTAGAAGTAATATATTTGAATTTCCAAAGTACATTCAATAAGGTACTACACAGAAGGCTACTTAATCAGATAAGTGCCATCATGTTGGGGTTAGCATATTAGCATGGATAGAGGATTGGCTAATCAATAGAAGATAGAGTTCTGATAAGGGAGGTAGTTTCAGGATGGCAACCTGTAACTGGCAGAGGGATTAGTGTTGGGTCACAGTTGTTTACACTTTACATTCACATCCTTCATCTAAGTTTGTTAAAGTTCTAATGTCAAGTTTGGAGATGACACAAAATTGGTGAGAGGGCAAGTGGAGAGGATGGCACAGTCTATAGAGGGATATTGACAAATTGAAGGTGGGTGAAAACTTCGTAGCTGGAATATAATGTGAAAAATGGGAGGTTATGCAATTTGGCAGGGAGAATAGAAGAACTGAATATTGTTCAAATGACCAACCCTCCCTTTCATCCCCGCCTCCTTGACCTGACACAACCCGTCCACCTTCTCTCTCACTCCTCCCACCTCACTGACCAATCCCCACCACTACCTACCTGCAGTCACCTATCAACATCCCACCTACCTTCCCCAGCCTCACCTCTCCTCTATTTATTTCAGAGCTCTCTTGCTCCCTCCCCCATTTCTTAAGAATGGTCCCAACGTAAAACATCAACTTCCTGCTCTTCTGATGCTGCCTAGCCTGTTGTGCTCCTCCAGCTCCACACTGTGTTATCTCTATTGTTTAAATTGAACAAGGTTGCAGAATGCTATAGAACAAAAGGATTTTGGCGTCCTTGTGCATATGTCAAAAAAAACTAGCATCCAAGTCGAATGGTGTGTTGACTTTTATTTCAAAGTGAATGGACTGTAAAATAGGCAAGTCTTGCTAAAACTGTACTAGACCATATGTAGAATACTTGAAGCAGTTTTGGCCTCCTTATCTAAAGAATGAATATACTTGAATTGGAGGCATTCCAGGGAAGGTTCACTGGGTTGCTTTGGGTAAGGAGGGATTTTTTTAAATGAGAGGTCGGTGGGAACTAAAGAAGAATGAAAGATGATTTAAAGCATGCCAGGTTTTCTTGGGGGCTTGACGCTGAGGTATTGTTTCCCTTATGGAAGAATCTAGGACCAGCAACATCATCTCCATGTAAAGCTGTCTAATCAGGATAAAGATGAGGAATTTCTTCTCTCAATGTAGTGAATCCGTTGAAAACTTCACTGGAGAGAACTGTGGAGAGTGGATGGTTAAATAAATGCAAGACTGAGAATTTTTATTCAGTAAAGGTACTGAGTATTATGAGGAAAAGGCAGAAAACTGGGATTGACGACAATCAGATCAGCCATGATCTTGCTGAATGGTGGAGAATAGTGGGTGGAATGGTCTACTACTGCTCCTACATCTTTTGGCCTTATTTGATTTTGTTTTGATGATGCAGCAGAGACCAGAAAGAGATACGCAAAGGATTTGGAACCAAAGTTGATGATTTTATTTTCTGTGGGCAAAGAACTTTTGTCTTTATTTGCTAAAACACACTTTGCTGTTAGTAGGTGATGATCAGAAATAAGTTAACCAGAAGTGTATGCAACGAAAATTGAGATAAGAGAATACATTTTGTTTATTCTAATCCTTTAGGTAATTTTAGTAACTCTGAAATAAACTCATCCTTTTCTAGATTATTTTGTTATCTAATTAAATTTAAATGATGCTGTCACGTTTAAGTTGACCTAAACTCTTCACCCGTTTATAAAAATCAATAGCAGTATTCATAAAATCATTATCCCAATGGTTTAATTTTCCAACTTTGTTGAGGTAGCTAATTTATTAAGGTTTGCTAATAATTTGTAGCAAATTACTTAGTTTCAATTGCCAAATAATAATCTCCAAGTGACTGAATCAGACACTACAATAAATTGAAACCATCATTTGACAAAATGGCCAAACCCCAACTTAAGATGTGTGTTGAGTAGTATATGTTTGTCAATATGTCTTTAGAATTAACAAAGTAAACGTAGGCAGAATTATTGTCAAAATTTTGCTGTTTAGTTATACACATTGGTGTCCCAAGATACCTTCCTCAGTACCAACGTCTGATTGGAATTGCACGAAGGCTAACTGAAATGAATGTGTAAAAAGCGTTGAAGTGCCGCAAGGAATTTCTTCAAAGCATTAACAAACATAGAGAATTCTGGAAAACTCAACAGGTCTGGCAGTACCTGTGGAGAGAGAAACAAAATTAATGTTTTGAGTCCATTATGACTGTCTTTTTATGCCTCATGCGCAAATCAATAGTTTGTCATTATTTCACAAGACGGACAACAACAATTTGAGAATATTGCTGGGCTCTTTTGAAGTTTTCCAGATGGTCTTGACATTTCTGCCTTAGGGACCCTTTTTATTGACTTTCGTCTCCATAGGAAAGAGCATGAGTCCAGACAGCTGCCCTGCCTAGTGCCCAAATGGGAAATCATCTCCGGGTTGGAGAGGAACCTGTGGCAGCATCTAGTCATTGTGGTTTATGAAGATACCAACAACATAGGCATGACAAATGGGGTTCTGAACAGTCGGTATGAGGAGCTAGGTGCCAAGTTAAGAAGCAGAATCTAGATCATTTTTAAAAGTGCTCAATGCATATTGGAGCAATTGACTGGCCCTAGGATCTGAAATTACCTTATGAGGTACCTTTCTGCCTCTCCCTTTTCCTTTCTGCATCACATTTTAAGACTCTCCTTAAAAACCGCCTTCATCTGTACTAATATCTTTGCGTGGCTCAAAGTTCAATTTTACCTAACTTTTATTTTTGTGGCATGCCTTGGAAATTTTACCTTGTTCTAAAGGAGTTATGCAAATGTAAGTTGGTTTTTGTTGTGAAAGTCTGCTAAAAACATCACGCTTGGTCAAAACTGATGCACAAGGTATATAGTTCTGAAATGGTGCGCTCTTGTTGCGCCTCTTTGTGATAACTCATGATATTTGCGGAAGATGGGATGGCTTCTGTTTTGAACAAGCTTATCCAAAGAAGACTCAAATTAAATTAGAATTGAATATAGAATAACAGTTCAAAAATAATAAATAATCAAGGGCCCTAAGGTGGGGCGGGGGGGGCATAATAATTATTGTTAGGGGAAAAAGTGCAGCAAACTTTGTCAGGAACCTGATCGTAGGAAGATTGAGAATAACTAGACCAGCTAGGAGATAGCATGAGACTTGTGGTCCAGGAGTTAGGTAAAGAATTGATTCAGCAGACTCTTTTCTTAAAATTCTTCATAGATTTTTGTGTAGACAGGGTACATGATAAAATATTGGAAGATTAATGGAATGGGAACTTTTTCTTCTGACCATTTAGCTCAACCTTGTACTTGTATATGAAACTAAATAGTGCCAGTAAAATATAAAATGGCCTGATTACTAGATCATTTTTATAGCCTTTTTCAAAGATGGGAATGAATAACTTAATATTTTACAGGAAATCACTTTATTTGATCTAGTCAACAGCGATTGCTGATTACTTAGAAATTTTGTACGTGCATGAGATTTGTTACACATCAAACATTCCATTGATAAATTAGACATCATTTGAACTCCATATATTATCTCAGGCCTTGGAACCAAAATATTTCACCAGTCATAGAATCGTAAATAGGCCGATATTATTGTTAGCCGGCTCAGATGCATAAGCAACCTTCGAGGCTGCAAGTTGTGGAGATAATGGTGCTGATAGTGGGTTATTTCCTCACTGATAGTTATCTGTAGGCCTATAATGTTCAGCCTGCTAACGCAGCAGAATGTACTGTTCTGTTACCATGGAAGAGTAGATCTCTGGAGAGTACTTTTTGTTTTGCACAGTACCCTTAATTTATAAGCTTTACCCCATGTTTTCTGTCAGCTGTTTGTTTCAACAGTGTATGAATTACAGCACACTTCTCTTTGTTACTGAGCTCTGATGTGCCCACATTTGCTGGCCAGGGTTTACTGTACCTCACCTTAGAAGGAGATTGCTAGATATGTGCTGTAGCTGGGGCAAAATGCTTGAACTCCTTCCCTATCAGCACAGTAGGAGTACATACTTCATGGAATGCAGTGGTTCAATGAGGTGGCTTATCATTCACTTCTCAATGACAATTAGATGGGCAAAAAAACTAACCTTGCTAGTTATGCCTGCATCTCGTGAAATTTTTAAAAAAGCTCCAAGCTGGGATCATGTGATATGAAAAGGAATTTAGAAGTGGAGGTGATTCCATATGTTTGCTGCCAGATTTCTAAGTGGTCCCTGCAAGGATCCTCCACCTGTCAACCCTGGGGGTGGGGTCGAGGCAGGGATATGTCTGGATGAACTGAGACCATCCCCGCCATGCGGTGGGGGGGTCGGGAGTCGGAGGCAATGAACTTGAGGGTGGGACGTCAGTCATGAGTATCATTGATTTAGATGAGCTAGTGGAAGTCCTTGAGGATGAGGTCCCCTTCATTCCCGCAGAATGCATCCGGGATATTTGTTTAAAAATGTGACACTGGGTCACTGAAATAGAGTCCGGTTGGCATTGGACTCATGGGAATTCCTTCTGCTACTGGTCCTGCCTGCCCAGTGGCTACTATCAGCTCCGGGAGTGGACAGGAACATGAGGTGGCAGGGCCAAGTGTTCCTCTGCAGTGTTACTGGGGAGTGGAAGGTTTTAAAAAACCTGCCCAATTGATGTTAAATTGGAGAAGGTGACACAATACTGTTGCCAAGAAGCCATCCATAGCCAGCCTCCTCAGCAGCAGGAGAGAGGTACAGCGCAGATTTCATGTCCCCTTGTTCCTCAGGGAACAGGAGTACATGGGGCTCCTCCTCCAAGAAGCACACCGTTCAAGGAGATGAAGCCATGTGGCTTCTACAGTGGCAATGTGAAGGGACAGGTCTATATCAGTCACTTTGACACTCATTCTGGTGGGGTGGCTATCTCGTTGGCCCCATCTTTCAGCTGGAGATCTTGATGGTCAAGCAGCACATTCCCTGGCTGTTTGCTCCAACTCATGGTTTGGTTTTGGTGTGCAATACTTCACTTTGTGAACATATATGCACCTCAGCTGGGGCCTGAACAGACGTGCTTCCTTGAAACATCGTCTCTCCTCAGCTCCATCGATGAAGACAAAGTCATTCTCATTGGGGAAGATTTTAATTGCAGCCTTGAGAGGAAGGACCCTAAAGGTGCCCAGATGAATTCAGCATTGTTGACGAAGTAGATCCTCCTCAACGAGCAACTGGAGTAAATGTTCAGGACTTCTGGTCGGTCCTTGGCAAATGAAGCCCTGCCAGAGGAGCTCCAGCAATTTGCATGGAGTACCACTCAGCTTCTATGCCTGGGAATCTGTCTTGCCAATTTGCTGGCTGGAATTCCTTGGCATGGCAAAGGTAGACTCTCAAGATGAAAAAAAGCTGTAATTCTTGCAATTATGTTGCCTGTATATGATTTTCTTGTAATTAGACTTGTTTGTAAAACAGAATTTCCAGATTTTTGCTAACTAAATACTAATTGTTTTAAATATGCATTTTGAACGCGTTGTATGTAAAGCCTTCCTGTTTCTTGTGTACTTCTTATGGTGGGATAACACTGTTTAAATGATGTGGATAATGATTTACGAAGAAAATATGCCAATATTGTAAGTATTATGGTGGTTAGGATTCAATCTGATCAGCCACTTTCCAGTATTTAATACACCTAAAATTTGCAAGTCAGGCCCAAGCGCTGATTACATTTGCCAGGGTGCAGGCCAAGCATTCCTTTAACTTTAACCTCTCTACTGTTGTTGTGTATTTTTGTCTCTAACTGTCTTGCAGTAATATTAATTCTTTAACTTGACAGAAATATTGGCAAACATACCCCCTAAATAAATCTATGACCTTGCCATTTTCTTGATAGTAGTTCCAATAATACCTGTTGTAGTAAGTTGTTCTTAGCAACAGAGCAGAAAAATCCCCCAGTTATTTACGTAGAACATAGCCAACCTGTGAGATGTGTGCAATACTCTCAGATCCTAAATAGATGACAAATCTCCAATGAAACCTAGTTACTATCAAGTGAAACAAGTTGCAGGCTGAAATTAAGAAAATTTGAAGAACAAATGTGTTCTTAATAGATGGATGGTTCCAGGGAGCTATGGCTGAGCACTACCTGACAGCTTTTATGCCTTCTATCTGTGGCCTTAAAATCAAAGGTGCAACATCTGTCCTCTAAGCAGATAAGTCAGCTCCTAGCAAACAGCCATGAGGTTCTTTCATTTGGCAGCACACTTTAATCTTCTGAACCAATAAAGTGTACAACAGCATCATTGAATCATTTCCACAGTATTACATTCTAGCCAAGCTTGTCTTTAATGTATCGCAAACCAGAATTGCCAAGATCATAAAGCCAATTGGCTGCCTCAGATTTAACCAGACAAGGACATTCATCCCACAATATGAAAGTGCAAAGGAACTCATATGGCAGGAAAACTAACATGATTAGTCTGGAACTACGGCATTGTACTCCAAGATTACAGTGTTTCTATAATTCATCCATAAAAATGAAAGCAAAGCAGTACATCTGTGACAATTATTGTGATACTTCACTTCTTTCACAACAGGTTAAAATTTCTTGGAGGTGTTATTTTCATCAGGAATGTCACTTGTCTATCATATTTGGTGAACGGCAGTTGATGTGACTTTCATGTTTGGTGATGAACAGTTGACTTAATTTTGGCAGCATGTTGAATTTGAGAAAAGCTTTTGTTTACATCTTCCCCAGAGCCTAGTCTCGGAATTAAAAACTTTCCCTTTTTCGCCATCTTTCTAGCTACACGTTCATCTGACTTATCCTTTTATTTGTGTAGGTGCTTGCTTGTGATACTAGCAGTAATCCAGAGATTACTACATTTGACGTCTTGCTTGCTAAAGATCTATGTGCTCCCTAAGTTCTGATTGCAGGAACACATCCCCTTCCCACCTATGTTATTGATACCAACAGTGCCCATGACTTCTGGTTGTTAACCCTTCTGAGAAGAATGTCTTGTAGCTGCTCTGTGAAATCTTTAATCCTGGCAACAAGAAGGCAACATACCAAACTCGAATTACAATTACAGAAATGTCAGTTTGTTTCCCTAAGTAGTAAATCCTCTAATCCTCCTTTCTTTGTCTTCCCCTCCTGTACAGATGAGCATGGTAGCAGTGCCACAAAGATTGCCTTATGGCATTCCTCTGAGGATCCAGTGCCCTTGCTGGTTTCTGAAATGGAAAACCAATGTGAGTGGGATGCCAGTGGATCCCTGCACTATCTTCCTATGTTTCTCGAACTGCCTTCCCTAGCCTTCTTTCTTCTAAACTCTAAAACTGCAGTGTGACCACATCTCTAAACGTGCTATCAACTTAACTCTTACACTTGCAGATGTGCCACAACGTCTGCAATCATCATTCAAGCTCTGAGATTTGAAGCTTTTATTTCTTCAGCTGCAAGCACTTCTTGCACATGTGCAGACTATGAGTTTCTGCATATTATAAGCCACGCATTTGTCTTGAACTGTGCTGCCATGTCTTAAGTTTAAAGTTAATCTTAATTAATCAGTCTTAAACTTCTGTTATGCTAACTTTACTCCTCTAAGCCTAGTTTACTTTTTTAATTACTTTCTTATTGACGTTATTAGATTGACTTTCACTTGTTCCTGTTGTTTCTCAGTTTTTCCAAAAAATTGTCCCCTAAAAATGCAGCTGTAAAACCGTCTCTTGTTGTCGTGTTGAAGCTGGGTTCTTGATTCTGGGCTTCAATATACCTTCTTCCTGCATCCTTTCTGGCTAATGTTCAAGTCAATGAGTTGGTTGGAAGAAAAAAAAAGTAATAGAAATGCAAAAGGGTTAAAAAGAGAAATTAGTGTTTTAGATGAGAGGGGATGTTCTGTTTTGAGCTCATTTAAGATCAAATTAGAACAAACTGGCTGCAAAACAAGATATAACTTCTTGCCACTGAGTTCACAACCCCCTAAAATGGCCTCATTAGGTACTCATTGTATTACAGAAATATCACATGAATGAAATTGGGACTACTCTGAATTAGCCTAAAGTCTGGAAATGCCAGAGGCACACCCAGCACTGTTAATCGTGCAAAGCCATCCTTGCTATTGTTTGGGACTTATGCCCAAGTTGGGAGACCTGATCTGTAACTAGTTGAGTGACAACTTAGCTTACTCATACTCCTAGTTTGGACCTATATCGCTGTTACTGCACTGTTGCTGGGTTAAAATCTTGCATGTGCCTTAATAATATCACTGTGCATCTGCCTACACCTTATACAGGCTGCACAAGTTTGAGAAGGCAGCTCACTACTACCACCTCAAGGGCAATTAGGAATGAGTTATAAATGCTCAAGTTGGTAGTCTAGATATTTTACCAGTGCAATATTTTAAAAAAAATTATATTTGGCTTGCTAGCTTCAACAGTTTAAACCTCTTGTCAACTGGAAGATCCTTAATAGTGAGTTACTCTTTTAAGAGAATGCAACTAAGAAAGAGTTCCAGATACAAGACTTCAGAGTAGAAGCGTCAGAACTATTAGTGTTCTGTGCAAAGATATCTACATTCGTGAAGCTGACATTAATTTTCAAATTCCTTCTAACCACAAGAGAAGATGCAGAGAACTGGAGGACCACTAATGTGATATCATTACTCAAGAAGGATGGTCGGGATAGGCTAGGGACTTAGTCCAGTAAGTCTTCCTTCAGCGGAAAGAGTTTTGGGAAAATATTCCTAGGGACAATTAATTTCTGCCTGCCGAGGCAATGATTAATCCTGGATGATTAGCATGACATTTCCAGAGGTGATCATTTCTGCCAGGTTGAGTTTTATGAGGAAGAGACAAATTGTGTAGACGGAGATAGTGCAGTTAATTTCACATGGCCTTTTTGATGTGTTTCTTGAGAGACTGTTCAAGAAGGTAAGCGCCCATGGTACCCGAGCACTTTAACAAATTGGATGCAAATTGGTCTAGTGGCAAGAAGCAGAGGGTAACGTTTGAAGGTTGTGTTTGTGACTGAAAATCTGTAGTAGGGATTGATGCTGGCCCCCAGTTGTTCGTAGTATGTATTAATAATGTAGAGGCTTGATCAGTAAATTTGCAGGTTGCATGAAAATTAATGTAGTAAATAGCAAGGAGGAAAGCCTAGGAATATAGAATGATATAGATGGGCTGGTCAAATGGGCAGAACGGTGGCAAATGAAAATTAATCCAAAAAAGTATGAGTTGATGTATTTGGGAGAACTAACAAGGCCAGTGAGTACATGAGGAATGGAAGGATCCTTGGAAGTAGAGACGATCTGAAGGACCTTGTATGCATCTTTGTAGATCTTTGGAGGTAACAGCACACGTGTGTAAAGTGAATGAAGACAATTGGAATGCTTGCCTTTATTAAATGAGTCATTGAATATAAAATTAAGGTGGTTATGATTGAACTGTGTAAGATGTTAGTTAGGCCACAGCTGGAATGGTATGTGCAGTTCTGGTCATCACTCATTAGGAAAGGTGTGATTGCAGTAGAGTCAGTACAGAGACGATTCACCAGGATGTTGCATCAGTCCCCACCTATACTCTCCTCTCCACCTATCTTCTTTTGTCTCCATCTTCGGCCCGCCTCCCCCCCTCTCCCTATATATTCCAGAACGCTCACCCCATCCCCCTCTCTGATGAAGGGTCTAGGCCCGAAACTTCAGCTTTTGTGCTCCTGAGATGCTGCTGGGTCTGCTGTGTTCATCCAGCCTCGCGTTTTATTATCACCAGGATGTTGCCTGGGTTGGTGTTTCAGGTGGAGAGGCTAGGGTTGTTTTCTTTGGTGCAGAGACAACTGACAGGGGCCTGATTGAAATGTACACGATTGAAGGACATAGGCAGGGTAGATAAGATAAACATTTTCCCTTAGTAGACGAGTAACTAACCAGGGTGTGTATATTTAGGGTAAGGGGCAAGGGGGATTTAGGGAAAAAATATTTTCATCCATAAAATGGGGGATCTCCAGGTTAGTAAATGAAAATCACAACATTCAAAAAGTATTTAAGCAAACACTTCAAATGCTCTAGCATGCAAGGTTACAAAATATGTGCTGTCGAGTGGACTGGCACTTGATGACTAGCATGAACATGATGGACTGAAGGGCCTCATACCTGTTAGATTGGGAACAGTTGGAAAAGCCTCGAGAGAAGAACCTTGCCAGAAGTAAGTGGAAGGCCCAAAAACTTCAATACAGACTTTGGGCAATGCGTTCAGTCCTTTTTCTGTATTGAAGCTGGAAGTCAGATGGATGTAGAAAAGAGTTAGAAAGCTTGATTTAGAAAATAAGTAACTTTTTAGTTGTATTTTTAGTGCCTTTTAGTATGACTGAACAGTTAAGATGTATAGTTGTGATTATGCATTGCTTTTTGTTCCGTAAAATAAGCTTCGCTCTGAGTAATTACCTGAGTATTTGGATTCTGAAAAGACTTTACTGGTCTCTGCCATAATCATAACTCTGCTCTGAAAAGATGGTTGCTACCATCACTCATTTTGTGATGGCATGGTGGCCACTTTGATGCAGAAGCATGCCTTTCCTGTCACCAGAGGCACAAAGCATGGGTGCATAATGGCATCTGTTGTGGTTCGCCTACTTTTTGGCTGTGCTGTTGTATGTTGTCAAGAATTTTGACATGACAATATGCATTGAATGTGAGAACAGACAGCAACTTTTCAATCTGAAAAGGCACAAGCCTCATACAAAATTCCACTAAGGTGCACTCTTGCTGCAGACTGTTCTGTTAGCACATACTCTGGAGGGCATCTGCTTTGTTAAAGTGTCAAAGCTTCAGCATTTTGAAAAATGGAGATTTTATAACAAATTGCTGCTGGCCACAAGTTTCAAAACCTTGTGGTGATAATCAATGATACATCCCTGAACTTAGTTTGGAAGATTTGTATCTTTTGCGCCAGCACCATGTAGGATAATGAAATCACACATCAGTTGGCAAATACAAGGTCAGCAAACAGTGATTCTTGCAGCACTTCTGTATGACCCATGGACAATCAGCATCATACAAAGCACTTGATGAATTCCACCTTCACCACTTACAATCCATTTGCAACATCGAGCAGCAGGACAAAAATCCCAATCATATTTCTTGCAAGATGCTGCATACCTTTTATCACGAGCATAATTATCAGAACTCGGCTTCTTTCGGTTGATCAGTGGTTCACATGGAGCATTCCTACGTAGCAGGGATGGATTTTGACAACTGGTTCTGATTAGATTCCCTACAGTGTGGAAATGGGCCCTTTGGCCCAACAAGTCCACACCGCCCCTTGGAGGATCCCACACACCCCTGACCACTATGGGCAATTTAGCATAGCTGATCCACCTAGCCTGCACATCTTTGGACCATGGGAGGAAACCGGAGCACCCAGAGGAAACCCACGCAGACACTGGGAGAATGTGCAAACTCCGCACAGACGGTTACCTGAGTCTGGAATCAAACCTGGGTCCCTGGTGCCGTGAGGCTGCAGTGCTAACAACTGAGCCTCCGTGCCGCCCTTAAGCACAGGAACCCACATGGAAACCTTGATACAAAGGTATTTTGAAAAACAGTCTCAGAATCTCAAAAAAGTCCTCAGCAGAGGCAATCTCAATTAATGGAGAGAACATGGTTGGGGCCCTTCGAGTCCATACAGTGTGGAGCTGGAGGAACACAGCAGGTCGGGCAGCATCAGAGCAGCAAGAAAGTCGACATTTTGGATTATCACCAGGACTGACAGTCCAGTCCTGATGAAGGGTATAAGCCCAAAACGTCAACTTTCCTGCTGCTTTGATACTGCCCGACCTGCCGTGTTCCTCTAGCTCCACACTATATTGACTCTGACTCCAGCATCTGCCGTTCTTACTGTCTCGTGGTTGCTGAAAACCCTACTGTGAAGCCCCTTCCGAGGATGCCCACCTTGAAGAAGTTGTCCTTCTCTGTCCGAAAAGATCTCGGTGATCTCTGTTCCACTATAACTCACTAGTGATCTCTGTTCCACTATAACTCACTAGTGATCTCTGTTCCACTATAACTCACTAGTGATCTCTGTTCCACTATAACTCACTAGTGATCTCTGTTCCACTATAACTCACTAGTGATCTCTGTTCCACTATAACTCACTAGTGATCTCTGTTCCACTATAACCCACTAGTGATCTCCACCCTGAAACTCTTAAGACTATGTGCTGAAACAAACCTGTTACTGCAACTACGTCATCTTTCTCAGTACCTGCCTATGTAGCCGGCTGATGCCCCATTGTTTGGAGTCAATGTTCAGGCCACCCAAGTCCTGATGAAGGGTATAAGCCCGAAATGTCGACTTTTCTGCTTCTCTAATGCTGCCTGATCTGCTGTGTTCCTTCACCTTTGCACTGTATTGACTCTGACTCCAGCATCTGCATTTCTTGCTATCTCCTCTGCTGCAAATCCAGTACCTTCACTAACAGTCACAGAATATATAATATTTGCAATCAGAACTTCAAATTAAGATTTGGCTAAATATCCCAGAACTTTATTGGAATCTAGAGGAGTGATCGCTGGGCCTCTTGCTGAGATATTTATATTATCAATAACCACAGGTGAGGTGCTGAAAGACTGAAGGGAGGTTAATTGGTGCCTTTATTTAAGAAAGGTGGTAAGGAAAATGCAGGGAATTGTAGACCCGTGAGCCTGATGTCAGCGGTGGATAAATTGTTGGAGGGGATTCTGAGGAACAAGATTTACAAGTATTTGGAAAGGCAAGGACTAAATAGGGGTAGTCAGCATAGCTTTGTGCTTGCGAAATCATGTCTCACTAACTTGATTGAGTTTTTTTTTTGAAGAAGCGACTAAGAAGATTGTGGAAGGAAGAGCGGTGGATGTAGTATATGGATTTTCAACACGGTTCAGCATGGTAGACTGGTTAGCAAGATTAGATAACATGTCATACAGGGAGACCTAGCCATTTGGATACAAAATGGGCTTGAAGGTGGGAGACAGAGGGTGGTGTTTTTCAGACTGAAGGCCTGTGACCAGTGGTGTCCTGCAAGGGTCGATGCTTGGTCCATTGCTTTTTGTCACTTTTATATGAACAATTTGGGTGTGAGTATAGAAGGCATGGTTAGTAAGTTTGTAGATGACACCAAAGTTGATGGTGTAGTGGACAGTGAAGAAGGTTATCTCAGAAGACAACAGGACTTTGATCAGATGGGCTGAGGAGTAGCAGATGGAGTTTAATTTAGATAAATGTGAGGTGTTGCCTTTTGGTAAAGCAAATCAGGGGAGTGTTGCCGAATAAAGAGATCTTGGGGTACAAGTTCATAGTTCCTTTGAGAGTGAAATTGCAGGTAGACAGGGTAGTGAAGAAGGTGTTTGATATGCTTATCTTCATTGGTCAGTGTATTGAGTATAGGAGTTGGGAGGTTGTGTTGTGGCTGTACAGGACATTCGTTAGGCCACTTTTGGAATACTTTGCTCAGTTCTGGTCTCCCTGCTACAGGAACGGTGTTGTTAAACTTGAAAGGGTTCAGAAAAGATTGACAAAGATGTTGCTGGGATTGGAAGGTTTGAGCTATGGGAGAGGCTGAATGGGCCATGGCTATTTTCCCTGGACCATCAGAGGCTGAGGGGTGACCTTGTAGAGGTTAATAAAGCTATGAGAGGTATGGAAAGGGTGAATAGCTAAGGCCTTTTTCTCAGGGTAGGAGAGTGCAAAACTAGACGGCAAGATTTAAGGTGAGAGGGAGAAGATTTAGAAGAGACCTGAGGGGCAACTTTTTCACACAGTGAAAAGATTGCATGTATGGAATGCGCTGCCAGGGGAAGTGGTGGAGGCTGGTACAGTTACAACATTTAAATGGCATCTGGATGTATGCATGAGTAGGAAGGTTTTAGAAGAATATTGGCCAAATGCTGGCAAATGGAACTGGATTAATTTTGGATTTCTGATCAGCATGGGCGAGTTGGACTGAAGGATCTGCTTCCATGTGTACAAGTGTATGACTGTATCGTGAAATAGATGACATACACTTAGTGGAAAAACTGCTCTCCTTGCTAAACACTCATTAAAGTAACAATGGAAGAACTCACTGGTGGTTATTAACTTGATCTTTTGTTTTCTGGTCATGCTTTGCATTTGCCATTTATATTACTTGTGAAACTACTTGCAATATTTTTGATGATTGCCAGTAATCACCAAGCTATGACATCAAGTCTTTCAACTTCTACGTGTCCAAGATACTGTACATGATGAAATGTGCTGTTTTTGAAAAGTTAAGGGCTAACTCTGGTGAATTAATCTGAGGTACAGTTTTTAGAGAATTGAGAATTGATTTGGAATCCTGATTTAGAATGTGATGATTTATGGTTTGTCTTGCGATTGAATTATTCAACCATAATCTCTACAAATGAACATTTGTTGTTACCTTCCCTCGGGGAAAATGAATGAAACCAATCCTGAATATTCGGCTCACTCAGTAGTCCATGTGATAATTATTTTTAATCATAGTTATGCATCTATTTCATACGTGTTGTATCTATGTGTTCCGATGGTACTATAAGAAAAGCAGTGAAAATCACCGTTTTTTAAAAATGTAGTCCATTTCCTACCTTTTGTTTTTCAAGAGTGCAGCAGTTTTCAAATAAATGTTTACTACATTCTGACATGCATGTTGTACAATCAGTCCATTGGAATACTGCTGTGCCTAAGCAAGTCTCATATTTTTTGCTCTAGCAATGAAGCAGTTTGACTTCCCAATGATATTTTCTGCTTCACATTTATTTCAATCCCATAAATCCTTGACATTTCTTTTCAAATGGTGGAATGATTGTACATAAGGAGAGACCTCCATGGCATTTTCAACAATTGTTATTGATTAATTACAGGAAACCAATAATGTCTCCTCCCTGTTACAAAACTTGTATATAATAACTGTTCATCAAATTCTTAACATTTATAATTGCAGATTGCAAGGTTAATGTTTCAGTTGCTCAGACCATTTTAACATGTTTATTCTGCATAATCTGTTTTTTCAGGATGTATGACACCATGTCCACGATGGTGTATTTAAAGGAAGATAAACTTGAAAAACTATCGCAGGAAGAGATTATTGGCAAGACAAAACAAGTGATCCAAGGACTTGAAGCCTTAAAAAATGAGCACAACTCTATTTTGCATAGCCTGTTGGAAACCCTGAAATGTCTTAAAAAAGATGATGAGATGAACCTGGTTGAAGAGAAATCCAACATGATCCGCAAGTCTCTGGAAATGTTAGAACTTGGTCTCAGTGAGGCACAGGTAAACACTTCCATACGTGTACATCAAGATGTTGTACTTTTTTTTTGGTAAGGTGCTTTGTACATTATTCGTGTCCTTGCTGTGGGAGCATTTTTCCCAACAGAGGCAGACTCAGGAGGCAGGCAGGATTCAGGCAAGTGGAAGATGTTTATTCAATTAGAAACCAATTTATGCAAGCAGTAGGCCAAAGGATCAACCCCTAATCTGGCTTCAGATGTTGGATCAATGGCTCACCCTCTGCCTCACAAAGAATTACAGCATTTTTATACATCTTGTGTTACAGTAATTAAGCGCAATGTATTCACTGTCCTTCCCCTTTAATCTGGACACCTAATCAATGATGGACACTTCTATAGACATCTTCAGATTCCCATGATCTTATGATATTAGTTAGACATTGTAATCGCTAGGCTTTCGGATCTTTCTATGCATCCTATTCATTCGCATTCCAAAAGTTTAATGGCTATACTCCTCCTTTTGAGTCTTTCTCAGGCTTCCTTATCTGTAAGGACAGTTCCAGTTCTTCTACTAATTATATTTTGGTGCTGTTTTCCTCCTTTCATTTTTCCACTGTCCCAATTATATAATGTAAAAATAAAATGTCAGTTTTATCCAATTCCTAGAATGTTGACTTCTGTTAGAAAGTTAATTAAAAGTGTAACATTATACAACTATTTCTACTGTCAGCATTTTGTGATTTATGGGTTGTCTTCAATCTGTCTCGTTCAGGGCATAAGAGAAGGCATCTCCTACGGCTAGTTAACCTTCACATCTAGGCTTAAATTTTTTTTAGGACTTGTATTACATTCTGATTATGTATTGAAACCACTTGCTTTGATGAGAGCATCTTTAGCTAGAAACCATTTAATATTGCTGATAACTTCAAAGAGGTAACTATTTACTATCAAATAACTTTAGCTGTTATCCTTAGCTGCTGACGGACTTAGTCTAGCACATGATGTTGTTATTCATTTACTGTGGCAATCGTCTGTCCATTAATAAAGCTGGAATTGGTCATTTACCTGACGTAAGGCATCGTTTTATCAGAACTGTCCCAGATGGAAACATACAGTGTTCTTTTACTGACTTTCTAGTAGTTTTGTTGAAAGGTAACATTGTATTTCACTATGTGAGCAGGCTGCTTGTTTTGCTTAGCTTCTGTCTGCCATCTTATACAGGTGTGGGCTGCTTAGCGTGTTCAGGTACCAGTCACCTTACTTAGCCAGGTATACGTCACCTCTACAGCTCCCCCCTTTGGCACTAGGCATGTTGCTGCAAAAAGGCTGCCAACATTATCAAACACCCACCCTGCCCTGGTAATGCTGTCCTACTGCCTCGCCAGACAGAATACACAGAAGCTTGAACTCACACAACAGCAGGTTCAGGAGCAGCTACTTCCGGGCTGTTACCTCTGTAATTTAAGATTGTCACAGTTCTCGACAAACCATGGCATGTTTCACTCCAGTTCAAGCTAGAGAGCAGACCTCCAAATCAAGTGAAATGTGATCAAATTTTTTTGGTGAAAAGTTATGACTGGAACTGACTCACAAGATTTTCTTCACAACCCATCATGTCACGTGACATTGTTAATAGTGATAACCAGCCAACTTGCATAACACTTTTCTGCACCCCATTTCTTTAATCTTTTCACCACTATTACTCTCTTATTTACAACAGCAATCTTCATCGAATCGGAGTGGTGCAAACTTATGTTTCTCATATTTCTTATAAAGTGAGATATTAGCAAAGGCCATTAAAGGGTATATTTTTTAAACTAACTTGTTTAGATATATTTTGGTCTACCTGTGGAGCAGGTGGGACCTGAATTTAGGTCTGCTGGCCAATACAACGTCACCATCCCTGCGCCAGGGGACACTTAAAGGGCTGGGTTTATAAGTATTTTGTAAGACACAAGGCTAACCATGCAGGTAAACAAGTTATAATATGCCGGCCTTTTTCACAAGATGATGAGAGTACAAGACAAAGATGTTTTTCTTCAATCACATTAAACCTTGGTGAGACCATACTGGATTATTGTTTCCCCTTCTTTTTGGAAAATAAACTTCCTATTGAGAAAGTGCAGCAGAGGTTCACCAGTCCTGTTAGCGCAGGACTGTCCTCTTGACAGTGGGCCTGTGTTCTTTGGAGTTCAGAAAAAAAAATGAGGTGATGTCATTGAAATGTGAAAGCATGTACAGGATGGATGCAGAAAAGATGTTTTCTTTCTTTTGGGGTCTGGCGAAGGAGGAGAAAGAGGAGTAAGGCGATGTAATCTCAGAATAATGGAGAAGCCATTTTGGACTGAAATGAGGAGGACTATATTTACTTAGAGTGAATCTTTGGAATGCTCAACTCGGAGCTAGTTTAGTCATTGAATATGCTAAGCATGTAAGAAGTGAATGTCATACCCCATTTCTAAATTTTATATTCATAAGGTACTCTAGCTCACAGTTGCCATTATTGGCTTTATCATATTGCTCATTGCTGTGATTTACTAAATTAGGAGACGCTCAAGGTCATTCTTTTAACACGTGGACAACTTGAGGTTAAAATTTTTAATTTATGAGACAGATTTCAAACATTGTTTCTTAGAGTTGTCGAGCATATTTTTTCCTCAATAGTCATTACTTATCTTTTGTGAAATTACACTGAAATATTAAATACATATATTTTCATTTTAAGTGCAGAAATATATGTTGTGAAGTCTGCAGAAAATTGGATGTTCACAATTTAGGATTGCAACTTATCCATATTGTGAATTATCTTGATTATCAATTTTTGCCTGGCTCCTAAAGGAAGTATCACAAAATTGGACAGCAAATTTAACAGATTGGACGCCTTTTGTATTCCGTCTTTGAAAATAAAATTATGATTTTACCTTGGGCAGTATATACTTGAGTATTGCTGAAAAAAGACATTTTGTTGAAGTCGTCTTGCACTCATCAGTTATTTGCAAGAAAGGAGGAACAGTTTATAGCTTGGCAGTTAACTGTCAGTTATCATCCAACTTGTGTTTTCTCCATGACAATACCTCCACGAGTCAGAGTCCACTTGCTAACCAAAACATACTCTTTGCTTACATTATAACATGTTCTTCCCCTTTCCATTTTGGTATTTTTACTAAAATCTTGATGGCCCAAAACACGAAGCTTCAACAGGTTTTTTTTCCTGTGAGGAGTGCGTTGTAGTTACTACAAATTTATTCTCTTTTTTTTATTTAAAATGCTATTTTATAGATTTTTGGGAAGTAGTTACAGTAGTGTAGTTTGTGATGATCTATAAACCGTGATCTATAAAGTTGCAAAATGTATTTATTATGACTTTTGTTTTAAGGTGATGATGGCATTGTCCAGTCACTTAAGTGCAGTGGAATCAGAAAAACAGAAATTACGTGCTCAGGTGCGTCGGTTATGTCAGGAGAACCAGTGGCTACGGGATGAGCTGGCGAACACTCAACAAAAATTGCAAAAGAGTGAGCAGTGTGTAGCTCAATTGGAAGAGGAAAAGAAACATTTAGAATTTATGAATCAACTCAAAAAGTATGATCCGGATTCTTCACCACTGGTGAGTGAATGGCAGGTTTCACCTGATTGGGTGTTGCTTACACATAATTACCTCTTTTAGCTAAACTTTCTCACTTCTCTTACCTCCAACAATTAGCAATTTAATGAGATAAGTGTAGCGAATGTTATGTTATCCATTATGCTATTACCAACTTTTACTTTCCCTAGTGATTGATGTTTTAACAGATCAATGTTAATCGATGGGCTATTAGAGTTTAAAGAGACTTACAAATGTCATTACCGGCATAAAAAGTTCATTAGAAATAATAGCTAGAGAAATTCAGCAGGTCTGGTAGCATATATGAAGAGAGAGACAGTTAAAATCTTCAATTTGATATGACTTCTGTTGGAAGAGATTATTAGAATTGTCGTAATCCTTTTCTTAACTATTAACATTGTAAGCTGTTTAATTGGGGGAATTGAATTGTTGAATTGTTTTAATACTGATAAAATATCTGAAATTACATTCATTCAGTAACTTCAGTTTTATTTTACATTCGATTAACTGGTTGAAGATAATTTAATTCGAGCTGCTGAAAAACATCAAATACACGAGTACTCAAACCCAGTCGGGCTTAACTTTTAACCGCATGGACCTACGTCAGTCGTGTTGATTTACTTCGGGAAATTTCGATAATGTTTCTATAGATAATGTGTCCCTTTTTTTTATAAATCATACAGGAGGACAAGGATACGGATTCATCCAAAGAACCATTGGATGACCTTTTCCCCAATGAAGATGATGAGACAGGACAGGGAAGTAAGTGTTCAGAAAGATCTAGAAATGTACATATACATCTTGCCATTTAATAATTTTGCAATGATAATGGTGAATTTCCCCAAATTGCAAATTTAACTTTAAAATACTAAATATTAATAATTCCTTCAAGTCGCTGGATAGGGCATGAGATCGACATTCATCTGTAGATGATACCAAATCACTGACTTGGTGTTTTAAGGCCATTTTCCACAACTGGTGTATTTGACAAATTAGCATTTATCTTCAGATTCTTTGGTATTTTTGTAAATGCCATCGTTATAATGCCTAAATTTTGTTAGAAGTGGCTTGACACGCAATTAATTAGGAGCATAGAACATACAAAATCAATTTGTATTTAAATTTTAGACTGGCTAGAATTTGCCTTTTTGATTGGCTAATTGGTTTTCTGACTTGTATTGAAATCCACGTGTCCTCAACTATGCTGATATGCAAATTGTACTAAGGGATGGTATGCAGTGTAATGCCTGTGTCCAAAAATGGAGAAGATGAACTGAATATTTATAGATTGAAAAAGACAATCATTGTTATTTAGCTCCTGATTTTGGTCTTAATATAACATATCTCTACTAATGACTATTAGATAAAAAGTCATGTTTCTATTTATACCATTAGTTTGCCTATCTTCAGTAATTTCCTTCTCCACCTCAATCCATCATGTTCTTTCTCCTTTGAATTGACTGCCTACTTATTCTCCTGAAATACTGAAAACTATTGACTTCACAACCTCTCTGTTTGTATGGACCCACTCAAGTGGTGTGCTTAGTTTCATTTCTCAATTGCGGGTAAGATCATTTCTGATCACTTTCTTGTATGACTCACCACAATGTTCCAGTTACGTGCCCAAACCTAATCACTTTTGTTAGCCGTCTGCATTTTTAAAAAAACTGTATCACCAATGAATTTAGAATTGCATTTCAAATTTTTAATTGCCTAACCTTTGTTCCTCCAGTGGCCACATCAACTCTGCAGTTGTAATTTGCTCAAATGCATCGTCACCTTCATTTTTGCCGTAGAGACCCCCAAGAGCTTTTATCCAATAGGTATGAAGCTCTGGCTGTCTGTACAAAATAGAAGGAAGCCTGGTTCTGGTCTAGTCATTTTAGCAAAGATGTGGAAGCTTCAGGGAGTGTGCAGAGGAGATTTACCAGGATGCTGCCTGGACTGGAGGGCACATCCTATGAAGAAAGGTTGAGGGAGCTAGGGCTTTTTTCATTAAAGCCAAAAAGGACGAGAGGTAACTTGATGGAGATGTAAAAGATGATGAGAGGCATAGATAGAGTGAATGGTCACAGACTTTTTCCCAGGGTTGAGATGACTGTTACAAGGGAGCGTAATTTTAAGGTGATTGTTGGAAGGTGTAGGGGAGATGTCAGAGGTAGCTTCTCTGTACATAGTGTGGTGGACGTGTGGAAAGTGCTGCCAGCAATGGTAGTGGAGTCAAATACTTTAGAGACTTTTAATAGACTCTTGAATAGGCACATGGAGGATAGTAAAATTTAGGGTATGCAGGGTAGATTGATCTTAGTTGGATAATAGGTTGGCACAACATCATGGGCCGAAGAGCCTGTGCGGTGTTGTCCTGTTCTGTGTTCTGGGTTAATGAGCGAACTGTGTGTTTATAGCACTGAGGTGCAGTCAGTGATTCAAATTGGAGAGTAAAAAGAAACGTTATATTAATAGAAAGTTTTCTAAGTGAATTTTTAAGGGAGTTTTCTGCAATTGAAGCCATTACTGAACAAGTGCTAACAGGAGATAGAACTAGATACACAATATGATTAGATACAGTTATCATTATTTTACAGAGGAGAAATCCTGATTGGCAATCTATTAGAGTTCACCATGGATATAACTGACTAGGTTGGTAAAAGCATGCAGCAACGTGCTACATGATTGGTAATTGCATAACACAAGGGCTCATGGTTTGGGCCATGCCTGTAGGATTGTTTGAAGCACAGAAAGCAGTGAAATAAGTGGGGTACCTTTAAAGATTAGTGCTGGGCCTCAGCTAATTTTTATAATGAGTTAGATGAAGGGTGTACTATGTTGAAGCTTGATAATCTTGCAAAGTTATGTAGAAAGTTATGGTGTGAGGAAGTTGAGTCTACAAAGGAATGAGGTAGCAAGATGATAAAGATAAGATAGATTTGTGAATTTCGGACAGTTTCTTAAAACTGTAACTTTTTGAACAAACCAAAGAACAAGCTATTGCGTATCTGGTAATGTATAATGAGACTGGATTGGTTAATTATCACATAGTAAAGAATCTTTGAAGGAAGAGTGATCGTATCATAGAATTTCATGCTCAGATTGAGTGTGAAAAATTCGTTCTGAAACTGGTATCTTCAGCGAAAGTAAAGACATGAAAATTCATTTAGGAATAAACTATATATATTTAGTCCCTAAATGTTGTCATACAAGGCTGACAAATATTTAATTGTTAATTGATTGGTTTGTTATTTTAATGTAGTTTTTTAGGCTGCATTGGAGCTGAGTTTCCTAGATGTTGAGATGCCAATGCTACAGTGGGGTGGACAGTCAAATCACATGACACCAGGTTATAATCCATAGGTTTATCTGAAATCACAAAAGTTTTTGGAGTGCAGCCCCTTTGCCAGGTGCACACAGATCCAGAGTTTATAGGCAGGGAGATCAACAGTTTGTACAACTGTTGTGAGTGGAGTGTTAGATAAGTCTCTACAGGTGACCAAGAGTATTAGATGGTGAGTGAAGTGTCAACAGCTGAATAAGCAGAAATGGGATGACCTAAAATCCAATTAAGTAAATCAGAGAGATAATTACAAAATATTAAAAATAAGGTGGTGCTGGAGGCAAACTAAATGACTGGAATTGCATACCGATTTCAAAACTGTACGAACTAATTAACGTGGAGAGATCATAACAATTTGCCAAGGTGATGCTGTCAAAACAGGACAATAAGGAAGATTTTACAGATACAGGACAGTATCACATGGTCATCTGTGGCATGACATGAACGCAAGATCACGGTGCTGTCACCATGGGAATGGAACTTGGCTATCAGTCTCTGTTCAGCAGTTCTCCGTTGTTGTTTATCTTGAAGCCCATCTGGAGATTGGAGACTGAATGTTATTGACCACTGAAGTATTCCCCAACTGGATGGAACAGTACTGGAGATTGTTGTACAGTGTCCATTCATTCGTCTGCATTGTTTCGCTAATATACCATGCCTTGGGGCATCCTTGCCTGCAGTGTATGAGATAAGAAAATTGGCCGAGTCACATGAGTATCTGCCGTGCACATGGTGGAGTGATGTTCCCATGTGTGATGGTAGTATCCATGTTGATGATCTGACATGTCCTGCAGAGGTGGCTATGGCAGTATTTGGCATGTCATTCCAGTCATTTAGTTTGTCTTCAACATCACATTATTTATAAGTTTTTGTAATTGTCTCTGCCTCACTTAATCAGATCATAGGTCAACCCTTTGCTGTTGACACTTTACTCATGGTCTAACATTCTTGGTCACCTGCAGCGACTAATCATCTGACACTCCACTCACACCAGTTGTATGATCTTTTGATCTCTGCCTATGAACTCTTGGTCTGTGTTATCTGCTCTCTCACTGCACCTGATGAGAGGGCTGCACTTCGAAAGCTTGTGTGATTTCAAATAAACCCTTTGGATTATAACCTGATGTCATGTGACTTCTGTTTTTGAGTCTCTATTACAATAAAAACAGGGTTTGGAATGCATCTGGTAGCAGACTCTGACTTGGACTGAGTGAGTAGCTGGCATTTGGTGAATGAAAGATTTCTACCTCTTTCACCCTTCAGGATTTAGTCCTTTGCTACAGAGGAATAAATAATTTATCTATAACTGATCACTTTACAAACCATTGATAAGTAGGATGCACAAAAGCACTGTGCTTCATCTGCATTTCCAAATGCTGCAATCTCTCTGTTTAGTGATAATGGGAACTGCAGATGCTGGAGAATCCAAGATAATAAAATGTGAGGCTGGATGAACACAGCAGGCCCAGCAGCATCTCAGGAGCACAAAAGCTGACGTTTCGGGCCTAGACCTTTCATCAGAGAGGGGGATGGGGTGAGGATCCTGGAATAAATAGGGAGAGAGGGGGAGGCGGACCGAAGATGGAGAGAAAAGAAGATAGGTGGAGAGGAGAGTATAGGTGGGGAGGTAGGGAGGGGATAGGTCAGTCCAGGGAAGACGGACAGGTCAAGGAGGTGGGATGAGGTTAGTAGGTAGGAGATGGAGGTGCGGCTTGGGGTGGGAGGAAGGGATGGGTGGGAGGAAGAACAGGTTAGGGAGGCAGAGACAGGTTGGACTGGTTTTGGGATGCAGTGGGTGGAGGGGAAGAGCTGGGCTGTTTGTGTGGTGCAGTGGGGGGAGGGGGCGAACTGGGCTGGTTTTGGGATGCGGTGGGGGAAGGGGAGATTTTGAAGTTGGTGAAGTCCACATTGATACCATTGGGCTGCAGTGTTCCCAAGTGGAATATGAGTTGCTGTTCCTGTAACCTTCAGGTGGCATCATTGTGGCACTGCAGGAGGCCCATGATGGACATGTCATCTGAAGAATGGGAGGGGGAGTGGAAATGGTCTGCGACTGGGAGGTGCAGTTGTTTATTGCGAACCGAGCGGAGGTGTTCTGCAAAGTGGTCCCCAAGCCTCCGCTTGGTTTCCCCAATGTAGAGGCAGCCACACCGGGTACAATGGATACAGTATACCACATTGGCAGATGTGCAGGTGAACCTCTGCTTAATATGGAAAGTCATCTTGGGGCCTGGGATAGGGGTGAGGGAGGTGGTGTGGGGTCAAGTGTAGCATTTCCTGTGGTTGCAGGGGAAGGTGCCGGGTGTGGTGGGGTTGGAGGGCAGTGTGGAGCGAACAAGGGAGTCACGGAGACAGTGGTCTCTCCGGAAAGCAGACAAGGGTGGGGATGGAAAAATGTCTTGGGTGGTGGGGTCGGATTGTAGATGGCGGAAGTGTCGGAGGATGATGCGTTGTATCCGGAGGTTGGTGGGGGTGGTGTGTGAGAACAAGGGGGATCCTCTTTGGGCGGTTGTGGCGGGGGCGGGGTGTGAGGGATGTGTTGCGGGAAATGCGGGAGACGTGGTCAAGGTCGTTCTGGACCACTGCGGAGACAAAGTTGCGATCCTTGAAGAACTTGGACATCTGGGATGTGCGGGAGTTGAATGCCTCATCGTGGGAGCAGATGCGGCGGAGGAAATGGGAATAGGGGATGTAAGTTTTGCAGGAGGTGTATTCTAGGTAGCTGTTGGAGTCGGTGGGCTTGAAATGGACATCAGTTACAAGCTGGTTGCCTGAGATGGGGACTGAGAGACCCAGGAAGGTGAGGGATGTGCTGGAGATGGCCCAGGTGAACTGAAGGTTGGGGTGGAAGGTGTTGAAGTGGATGAACTATTCGAGCTCCTCTGGGGAGCAAGAGGCGGCGCCGATACAGTCATCGATGTAACGGAGGAAGAGGTGGGGTTTGGGGCCTGTGTAGGTGCGGAAGAGGGACTGTTCCACGTAATCTACAAAGAGGCAGACATAGCTGGGGCCCATGAGGGTGCCCATGGCCACCCTCTTTGTCTGTAGGAAGTGGGAGGAATCGAAAGAGAAGTTGTTGAGGATGAGGACGAGTTCGGCTAGGCGGATGAGGGTGTCGGTGGAGGAGGACTGGTCCGGCCTGCGGGACAGGAGGAAGTGGAGGGCCTTGAGGCCATCTGCATGCGGAATACAGGTGTTTAGGGACTGGACGTCCATGGTGAAAATGAGGTGTTGGGGGTCAGGGAATTGGAAGTCCTGGAGGAGGTGGAGTGCGTGGGTGGTGTCATAGACATAGGTAGGGAGTTCCTGGACCAAAGGGGAGAAAATGGAGTCCAGATAGGTGGAGATGAGTTCGGTGGGGCAGGAACAGGCTGAGGCATGGGTCGACCAGGGCAGGCAGGTTTGTGGATTTTGGGAAGGAGATAGAAACAGGCCGTGCAGGGTTGGGGAACAGTGAGGTAGGAGGCTGTGGATGGGAGGTCCCCTGAGGTGATGAGGTCATGAATGGTGTTGGAGATGATGGTTTGGTGCTCGGGGGTGGGGTCATGATTGAGGGAGCGGTAGGAAGTGGTGTCGGAGAGTTGGCGTTTGGCCTCGGCGATGTAGAGGTCAGTGCGCCATACTACCACTGCGCCACCCTTGTCTGCGGGTTGGTTGGGGAGGGAGTGGAGGGCTGCCCGTTCTGCGGGGGAGAGGTTGGAGTGGGTGAGAGGGGTGGAGAGGTTGAGGCGGTTAATGTCTCGACGGCAGTTGGAGATGAAGAGGTCGAGGGAAGGTACGAGGCCTGGGGTGGTGTCCTTCGTTCTCACACACCACCCCACCAACCTCCGGATACAATGCATCATCCTCCGACACTTCCGCCATCTACAATCCGACCCCACCACCCAAGACATTTTTCCATCCCCACCCTTGTCTGCTTTCCGGAGAGACCACTGTCTCCGTGACTCCCTTGTTCGCTCCACACTGCCCTCCAACCCCACCACACCCGGCACCTTCCCCTGCAACCGCAGGAAATGCTACACTTGCCCCCACATCTCCTTTCTCACCCCTATCCCAGGCCCCAAGATGACTTTCCATATTAAGCAGAGGTTCACCTGCACATCTGCCAATGTGGTATACTGCATCCATTGTACCCGGTGTGGCTGCCTCTACATTGGGGAAACCAAGTGGAGGCTTGGGGACTGCTTTGCAGAACACCTCCGCTCGGTTCGCAATAAACGACTGCACCTCCCAACCGCAAACCATTTCCACTCCCCCTCCCATTCTTTAGATGACATGTCCATCATGGGTCTCCCGCAGTGCCACAATGACGCCACCTGAAGGTTGCAGGAACAGCAACTCATATTCCGCTTGGGAACACTGCAGCCCAATGGTATCAATGTGGACTTCACCAGCTTCAAAATCTCCCCTTCCCCCACCGCATCCCAAAACCAGCCCAGTTCGTCCCCTCCCTCCACTGCACCACACAACCAGCTCAGCTCTTCCCCTCCACCCACTGCATCCCAAAACCAGTCCAACCTGTCTCTGCCTCCCTAACCTGTTCTTCTTCTCACCCATCCCTTCCTCCCACCCCAAGCCGCACCTCCATCTCCTACCTACTAACCTCATCCCACCTCCTTGACCTGTCCGTCTTCCCTGGATTGACCTATCCCCTCCCCACCTATACTCTCCTCTCCACCTATCTTCTTTTCTCTCCATCTTCGGTCCGCCTCCCCCTCTCTCCCTATTTATCCCAGAACCCTCACCCCATCCCCCTCTCTGATGAAGGGTCTAGGCCCAAAACGTCAGCTTTTGTGCTCCTGAGATGCTGCTGGGCCTGCTGTGTTCATCCAGCCTCACATTTTATTATCTCTCCGTTTAGGTCTTGTTTCTCTTGCCAAAACAAGGAATTTTGTACTTGGCACATTTGTACTCCATTTGTAAGTCCTGTGTCCAGTCATTTAAGCTAAGATCTTGGAGTAGCTCTCTTTATCCCTTTTGTAACCTCTTTGACCTCTTCACAACCTACTTTCCTACATATCTTAGTAGTCTGCAAATTTAGCAATGATATCTTTGATCTGTTCTGATCCCTATGGCTGATCATTCATCACACCTTTCCAAACAGAAAATGACTCATTTCTGCACATTGTATTCTGCTAACTGGCCAATCTTCCCTGCAGACCCCTGCATCATGATGCGCTGCAATAGCTTAGTTGAATGGTGTTCAGTTGAAGATCTAAAGGTCCCTGGTTCAATGTGAGTTTTGACAGAATACAGATTCCATTCAGTGTTTGTTCAGAACTTTTGTATTGTAGCGGCAGTGTCCTAACCTCCAGGTCATAAGGCCGGAGTTCACATCCCACCTGTTGCAGATGTGTGTCACAGAATGTGGCAATATTTCGAAGCAAGAAGATTTAAAACATCTACCTAATGACCATGAGCTGTTATTTTCCACGATAACCTATGATATGTAAATGCTTTCTGGAAATCTAAGCACATCACTGGTTCTCCTTTATCAAGGCATTTTTTTCTTCAAAGAACTCCAGTAAACTGCTTAAACACAATTTCCCTTTCACAAAACCATGTCGCTTCTACCATGTTAAGTTATTAGCCATTTCTTTCTAAGACCCAAGAATGAAGTCCGGCAGGATCTAGGGACTTGTCAGCTCATGCTGCCAACATTTATTTTTAAATATCATTCATAGGATGTGGTCATTAATGGTTAAGCATGTATTGCCCATCCATGATTGCCCTGGAGAGAGTGATGTTGTGGTGTCTTTTTGAACTCCTGCAGTCTTTGAGTGTAGGCCTACCCACAAAACTGTTAGGAATTTCAGGACTGTGACCCAACAACAGTGAAGAAACAGCGATTTTGTTCCAATTCAGGATGTTTGTAAGTCTAGGTGTTCCAAATTTACTGGTATCATTAGACTCTTAATTGCAGATTTTTTTTTTATTAAATTCAAATTCCACCATCTGCAATTTCGATTCGAACACAGGTCCCCAGAACATTAGCTGAGTTTCTGGATTTATAGCCTTGCGATAATACTGCTGGGCCATCGGCTCCTCAGATTCACAGAATAATTACATTCCAATGGAAAAGAAAAATTGCAAGGGACAGATTCAACTTCGTGATTAACCAAAAACTTAAAGATAATATCAAACGGTAAAAGAATACATAATTTGCAATTGGGAGACTGCACAGAATAAGGAATAAAAACAAAGAATTACTAAACTGTAAGGAAAACACAAAGTTAGCTTGAAATATAAGAACTAAGTGTGAATTTTTGTAAATATTTAAAGATTTAACAAAGTAAGTGCTGGTTCAATAGAAAGTGAGTCTGAGAAATTAATGATTCCACTCTAGATGATAGCGGATGACATAAATATATATTTTGCAGCCAATTTCACAATACAGCATACAAATAACATTCTGGAAATAGCTGTAAATCAGAAAATGAAAAGAAAGGAAGCTCTCAAGAAAATTATAATCACCAGGGAAATGCATCTACAATCAGCACATTGGTGAGGATAAGGTCAAGTATTTTGTTTTCCCTCTAGTTGGTTCCCTCACCATCTGCTGCACGCCCAATCTAGTAGCTATGTCCTTTAGGACCTGACCATTCTAATGACATGAAACCATTGTTGAAGTTGGGAAAGGCCCGTCTAGTTCTCTAATGTCCTTCAGGGAGGGAAACTGCCATCCTTACCTAGTCTGGCCTACATGTGACTTTAGCCTCACAGCAGAATGGCTGACTCTCAGTTGTCCTCTGAAATGGCTTAACAAGCTATTTAGATGTACCATTCATAAGAAACTCTGAAAGAAATGGAACCAGTTGGATCACCTGGCATCAATCTAGGTACTGGAAAAGGCAGTGCAGAGCTGACAAGGCTGTTTCTGTCAAAGTCCTCCTTACTAACATTTGGGGACCACTGCCAAAGTTAGGAGAGCTGTCTCATAGACTAACTAAGCAACAGCCTGACAGTGGAATCATGCCTTGCAGACAAGATTCTACTCGTCACTGTCACCATCCCTGGATATGCCCTGTCCCAGGTGAGACCCAGCAAAAGTGGTCGCACAGTGGTATACAGTTGGGAGGAATTGCCCTGGGATTCCTCAACATTGACTCGTGACCCCATGAAGTCTTGTGGCTTCAGCTTCAGGTTGAACATGGGCAAGGAAACCTGGTTACCAGGTACTGTCCTCCCTTACCTGATGAATTGGTACGCTTCTTTGTTCTACATCACTTAGAGGAAGCACTGAGGATGGCAAGGGCACAAAATATATGGGGATTTCAGTGTCTACCACCAAGAATGGCTTAGCAGCCATACTACTGATCGAGCTGGTCGGGTCCTAAAGGACATAGCTGTTAGACTGGGTGTACAGCAGGTGGTGAGGGAACCAACAAAAAGGGAAAAAAATACATGTACTCATCCTCACCAGTCTGCCAGTTGTAGATGCATCTGCCCATGATAGTGTCGGTAAAAGCGACCACCATACAATCCTTGTGAAGACAGAAGTCCCGCTTTCACATTTAGAATAACTTCCATTGTAGTGTATAGCCCGATCACTGTGCTAAATGGACAGACTTCAAACAGATGTAGCAACTCAAGACTCGGCATCCATGAGGCACTGTGGGCCATCAACAGCAATAAAAATCTGCAGTCTCATCACCTGGCATACACCTGACTCAACCATTACCATCAAACCAGGGGATCAACCTTGGTTTGGTGGAGAATGCAGGAGGGCATGCCAGGAGCAGCATCAGGCATGCCTGAAGGTGAGGTGTCAACCTTGGAGAAGCTACCAAACAGGACTACTTGTGTGCCAAACAGCATAAGCAGCAAGTGATAGAGCTAAGCAATCCCACTACCAACGGATCAAATCTAAACACTCCAGTCTTGCCACATCTGGTCGTAAATGGTGATGGACCATTAAACAATTCATTGGAGGAGGCGGCTCCACAAATATCCCCATTCTGAATGAAGGAAGAGCCCAGCACATTAGTGCAAAAGATAAGACTGAAGCTTTCGCAACAATCTTCAGCCAGAAGTGTCAAGTGAATGATCTGTCTCAGCTTCCTCCAGTGGTCCCCAGCATTACAGATACCAGTCTTCAGCCAATTTGATTCACTTCACAGCATATCAAAGAACGATTGGAGACCGTGGATACTGCAAAGGCAATGGGCCCTGACAACATTCCGGCAATAGTACTGAATAGACTTGCCATTCCCCTAGCCAAGCTGTTCCAGTATAGTTACAACACTGGCATCTATCCAATGATGTGGAAAATTGTCCAAGTATGTCCTGTACATAAAAAACACGATCAATCCAACCTGGCTAGTTACCGTCCCATCAGTCTACTCTCGCTCATCAGTAAAGTGACAGAAAGTGTCATCAACAGTGCTCTTAAACAGCACATGCTCAGCAGTAACTTGCGCAGATGTCCAGTTTGCGTTCCTGACCTCACTACAGCCTTGATTCAAACATGGACGAAAGAACTGAATTCTGGATAATGAGGTGAGAGTGACAGCTGTTGATGTCAAGGTCGCATTTGACTGATTTATGGCATCAAGGAGCCCTAGCAGCACTGGAATCAATAAATATCGGGGGCAGACTCTCCGGTGGTTAGAAGGTCGCAGTTGTTATCTAGGCTTAGACTGACAAGTGGCAAGTCACATTCATGCCACACAAATGCCAGGCGGTGACTGTCACCAGCAAGAGACAACCTAATCAGTGCCCCTTGACGTTCTGTGGTGATACCATCACTGAATTCCCCACTACCAATATCCTGCATGTTATCATTGACCAGCAATTCAACGGGGCATCACCACATAAACACAGTGGCTACAAGAGTAGGCCAGAGGCTGGGATTACTGCAGTGAATAACTTACCACCTGACTCCCCTAAACCTGTCCACCATCTATCTAGAAGGTACAAATGAGCCGGAATACACTGATGGAATACTCCCCGTGTGCCTGCATTGGTGCAGTTCTAGCGACGCTCAAGAACCTTGACACTATCCAGAACGTAGCAGCCCACTTGATTGGCACTACATTCACAAGGAGCCATTTCTCCCCACCACTGACGCTTAGCAGGAGTGTGTACTGACATCAAGGTGCACTGTATGAATTCATCAAAGATCCTCAGACAGCATAAACGCACAACAACTTCCATCTAGAAGGACAAGGGCAGCAGATATGAGAACGCCGCCACCTTCAAGTTCCCCTCTAAGCCATCGCCATTCTGCCTTGGAAATATTTCATTGTTCCTTTACTGTTGCTGGATCAAAATCCTAGAATTCCCTCCCGAATGGCATTGTGGGTCAATCCATAGCAGGTTGACTGCAGTGGTTCAAGAAGGTAGCTCACTACCACATTCTCAAGGGCAGTGAGGGACAGGCAAAAAATGCTGGCCAACCAGTGGTGCTCACATCCCACAAATGAATAAAATAAATTCTGAAATACTCCCTTAAATGTTGCCACCGTATCCTTCTTGAACAATTCTTAAACCTAATGTTTCAGCTTATTAGAATCATCTCTGCTCGTATGTTTTTGTAATTACCCTTATTTTGGTATGGAATACTAGTCTTGTACCCATTGTTTTCTCCTTCAAACTGAATATAAAATTAAACCATATTATGTTTACTGTGACTAAGGTGTACCTTCATTAATGAATCCTGTCACTTATGCCCATTTGATTTTTCAAAAAAAAGGATTAACGTGGATTAAGATCTCCCATCATTATTGATAAACCTTTCTGATACATTCCTGTTCTGATTTTGTTTATACCCCATCATACTTTGTGGTTATTGACAGCATTCCTATGTACAACTCCCACAAGTTACTTCTTGGCTTGACCTTTCAAATCTGTACCCAAATTGCCTCTACGTTCTGGTTTCCTAAACTTGGCCATTGTCTGTAATGGGGTAATTAATTAACTCAAAATTATCTGGATTGAACATTCATAAATCCCCTGGTCCAGGTGAGCTGAGTGTTGAAGGAGCTGGTTACCGAAGCATAGAAAATATGAGCAGGAGTAGGCCTTTCGGTCCTTTGCACCTGCTTCACCGTTCATTGTGATCATGGCTGATCATCCAACCCAATAGTCTGTTCCTGAATTTCCCCAAATCCTTTGTTTCCTTTACCCTCAGGTGCTGTATCTAAATCCTTGAAATACTACAATGTTTTGACCTTGACTGCTTTCTATAGTAACAAATTCCACAGGTTCACCACTCTCAAGTTGAAGAAATTACTCCTCATCCCAGTCCTAAATGGTTTATCTTATTTTCTTAGACTGTGACCCTTGCTTCTAGACTTCCTTGCTATCAGGAACAAACTTCCTGCATCTACCATGTCTGGCCTTGTTGAAATTTTATAGGGTTCTGTGAGATCTGCCCTCATTCTTCTTCTGAACTTCAGTGAATATAGTCCTAACCAATTCAACCTTGTATGTCAGTACTCCTATCCCAGGAATCAGTCTGGTTAGCCTATATTCCATTCTGTCTAGCAAGGTCATACTTCCTTGGTTAAAAGGGACCACAGCAGCACACAGTCTTCCAAGTATGATTTCACCAAGGCATGATTGCAACAAGATACCCCCATTCCTGAACTCAAATCCTCTCGTAATGAATTTGCCTTGATTACCGCCTGCCGCAACCTGCATGCTTAGCTTCAACAACTGGTGTAAGAGGGTATCCAGGCCCTGTCGCACATTCCCCTCTGTCAATTTCTAACTATTCAGATAATAATCTGCCTTCCAAAGTGGATAACCTGAAATTATCAATATTTTGCACACATTTGCCGACTCAATAGCTGGCCAGATCACACTGAAGTATCTCTGCATTTCTCCTCGCAGCTCACCTTTCCACTCAACTGTGTCCTCTGCAGATGTGGAAATAGTACATTTGGATCTCTCATCAAAATCATGTATATATTTCTATGTTGTGAAAAGCTGTCATCCTAACACTGATATCTGTCACCATGAGTCACCAACTGCCATTTGGAAGATGATGTGTTTATTCCTGCTTTTTGTTGCCTTTCATCCAGTTTTCTATCCATCTCAATACACCGCTTCCAATCCCATGTACTGTAGTTTTACACACTAATCTCTTTTTCATTTGATTTATTATCATCACATAGAGTCATATAGGACAGAAACAGACCCTTTGGTCCAACCAGTCCACACTGAAAATAATGCCAAACTAAACCACTCCCATCTGTCTACTACAAACATTTCCTATTCATGTACTTATCTAAATGTCTTTTAAATGTTGTAATTCTACTGACATCCACCTACTTCCTCTGGAAGTTCATTCCACACGTGAACTACCCTTTGTGTTTAAAATAAATTTGCTCTTCCTTAAATCTTTCTCCCCTCACCTTTTTAAAAATGTGTCCCCTAGTCTTGAAATCCCTAATCTTGAAAAGGCAACTAACATTAGCTCTATCTATATGTCTCATTATTTTATAAACTTCTGTGAGGTTATCTCTCAATCTCCTACCCTCTACTGAAGTCCCAGCCTACCCAACCTTTCTTTATAACTCAACCTTCCATACCTGATAACATTCCTGGTAAATCTTTTCTGAATCCCCTCCAGTTTAATAAAATCCTCCCTAAAACTGGGCAGTCCAACCCGGACATAGTATTCCAGAAGAGGTCTCACCGATGTCCTGTACATGTACTTAGGTATGGTGAAAAGTTTTTTGTTTTGTGTGCAGTACAGGCAGATTCTACCATATAAAGTTCATAAGGCTAATAGAATGAGGAGTACAGCGTTAGGGCTGCAGAAAATGTGCCCAAATGAGTGAGATTAACATTAAATTCAAAATGAGAGAGATCTGTTCAGAAGTCTAATTACAGTGAGGAAGAAGCTGTTCTTCAACCTGTTGGTACATTTGTTTAAGCTTCCGTACCCTCAGCCTGATGGAAGAGATTGTAACTGGGATGGGAAGTGTCTTTGGTTACGTTGGCTGCCTTTCCGAGATAGCGAGAAGTATACATGGAGTCAGTGATGGAAAGTTGGCTTGCATGATGGACTGGGCTGTGTACACAACTCTGTTTTATTACGGTACTGCACGCAGCAGTTGCCATACCAAGCTGTGATGCATCCGGATCGAATGCTTTCTATGGTGCATCTATATAAACTAGCATATTTCTTTACGGATTTGCCGAATTTCCTTAGCTTCCTGAGGAAGTAGAGGTGTTGTGCTGTCTTGATCATCGCAGCAATGTGGGTGGACCAGGACAGTTGCTCTCAAAAAAGCGATCTGATGTCTACAACATGAATGAGGGAGCGAGTGCATCTAAGGTTCTCTGCACAGCTGATGCTATTTCGCTGACCTTCTGTTCGAAATGAGCGTAAAATGCATTGAGTGCGTCCGGGAGGGATATTTTTGTCTGCTTATCTGCTTCGTTTTTGTAGTCTGTTATGTTGTGTAGGCCTTTCTACAAATGTCAGATGTCTGTGTGGATAGTTTGGGTCTCTAGATTAGGTTGGTATTGTCTGTTTGCATTTCTAATGGCCTTATGGAGATCCATATCTGGATTTGCTGTATGAGTCTTTATATGGGATTTTGTCCAAATAAATCTAAATGCGAAAGCCCAAGTAACCCCCATCTGTGGGCTCCCCTACACGAACTCTCTTATTTACATTCTGGAAGAGCTTTTGAAGTTTTATCAGGCATAATTTCTCTTTAGTAAATCTTTGCTGACTCTGTCCAATCACACCACTGTTATCCAAATACGCAACTATTAATTATTTTATAATGGATTTTTGCATTTTCCCCACTAGCAACATAGAGCTGACTGGCCTACAGTTCCTGGCTTTCTCTCTGCCTCCCTTCTTAAATAGAGGGCTTACATTAGCCGCTCTTCAATTTGTAAGAACTATTCCAGAGTCCATAAATTTTGGAAAATGTTCGCCAAAGCATTTAATATTTCTAAAGGCTAATTCCTTCAGTACTCTGGAATGTAGATTTATCAGAGCCAGAGTTTATTGGCATTCAGTCCCATGAATCGCAATCCCCAACACCATTTCCCTATAAACACTGATTTAGTTCACTAAATCTCACTAAACCCTGTGTTCCTCAACATTGCTGGTATGTTATTTGTGAACTCAAAGTCAAAGTATGTGTTTAGTTGATCAGCCAATTCTTTGTTCCCATTATAAATTTCCCTATTTCTGACTGTAAGGCACCTGCATTTGTCTTCACATATCTACAGGACATTTTACAGTCAGTTTTTGCGTTCTCCACAAACTTACCCTTTCTCCATTTTCCTTTTCTTAATCAAACCCTTTGTCTTGCTTGGCTAAGTTCTAAATCGCCCAATCCGCACGCCAGTTGTTTTTTTTTTCCTCTGGCCAGTTTGTATGCCTCTTCCTTGGACCTAATACTGTATCTAATCTCCCTTGTAAGCCGTAGTTTGGCCACCTTTCCCATTTTACTTTTGTGCCAGACAGGAATGAACAATTGTTTCTGTTTAGCCGTGTGCCTGTTGATTATTTGTCCTTGCCTTTCCATCATCATTCCTTCTAAATAATGTTCCCAAATCTACTATGGCCAACTTGTGCCTCATAGCATTATAATTTCCTGTATTTAGATTTAGAATCCTATTTGCAGAATTAATTCTGTGACAGTCCATCCTGATGAGGAATTCTACATTATTTTGCTTATCCTGAAGGTGCCTCTCACAACTAAATTATCAATTATTCTTTGCTCATTACACAATACCCAGTCTAGAATGGTTTGTTCTCTAGTTGGTTCTTCAATGTATTTGTCCAGCAAACCATCCTGTATGCACTCCTAGAATTCATCCTCTACTGTATTGTTGCTAACTTGAATTATCCTATCTATATGGACATTAAAATCATCCATAATTACAGATGTTCCTTTATTGCATGCAATCTAATTTCCTGTTTGATGCCAACGTCAGTTTGGGTGTACGTATAAAACCTCACTAATGTTTTATTCCTCAACTCTACCCATACAGATTCCACTTTGTTTGAGCTAATATCTTTCCTTAGTATCACATGAATTTCCTCTTTAACCAGCAGTGCAACTGCAACCTGTTTTCCTCCTTTTTTTGTGTTTCTCGAATACAGAATATGCTCGATTATCGAGTTCCCATCCCTGGCCACCCTGCAACATGCCTCGGTAATCCTGACTATATAATAACTGTTTTCAGCTATTTGAATGATTAATTCATCCACTTTATCATGAATGTTCTGAATGTTAAGGCCCAGAGTCCTCAAATTTGTCTTTTTACACATTACTTGTCCCATTTCCATTATTTTTCACCATATGCCTGTTTGATCCAGAACCTTGATTTTGTTTGCCTATCACCTTTCTTATTCTGCTTTGTATCTTTTGTTCTTGTCCCTGATTCCCCTTCCTCTGACTCCATGCATAGCGGTAGCGATTGCATAGGTGGTTTACTTTCATTGCTCCAATGATTCTGGAAAATAGTTTATATAAACCTGTTATTTAAGTGGGAGAGAGAACGTGCAGTTAGAATCTAACATCCTGCTTAATAATAATGTTATCTACTGTAAAGGATGTGATAACTAGGAACTAAAACAGTTGTCAGAGATAGTAGGAACTGCAGATGCTGGAGAATCTGAGATAACAAGGTGTAGAGCTGGATGAACACAGCAGGCCAAACAGGAAGGCTGATGTTTTGGGCCTAGACCCTTTTCTCTGAAGAAGAGTCTAGGCCGAAATGTCAGCCTTCCTGCTCCTGTGGTGCTGCTTGGCCTGCTGTGTTCATTCAGCTCTACACTTTAAAACAGTGATCATATTGGGAGAGTCAACATGGATTTATGGAAGAGAAGCCATATTTAACAAAGCTTTTAGGGAGTTTCTTTTGAGGATGTTACTTGGAACAAATGAGAACCACTAGGTGGCGCACTTGTAGTTTCATAAGGCTTTTGATACAATCCCATGCAGGAGATTAAACAAAATTAGTGCTGTTATGATTGGGAGGAAAACTCTGATATGGATAAAGAATTGGTTAACGAACAGGAGAAAGGAGAATTAAATGGGTCAATTTAAGCATGGCACGTTGTTATTAGTGGGGTCATGCAAGAACCAATGTTCGTGCCACAGTTCACAACTATCTAAATGTTTTGGATGTGGGGCTGAGTTTAACATTTCAAAATTTGCTGATTATACAAAAGTGTTTTATATGTCTGTAAGTTGTGAGGTAAATGCAAAGATTCAAGAGCATTTAGACCATCTCAGAGCATGGGCACTTTGGTAGAAAAAGTAAGAGTATTTCTTATGTGGGAGAAGTTCAGAAGTGTTTATGTCCAAATGGACCAATTATCCTTGTTCATGAGTCACTGAAAGCCAGCAAGCAATTGGAAAGACAATTGTAAGTTGCCTTCATCATGTGGAGAATTGAGTACAGGTATTTCTGCTATAAAGCATGTTTCGTTAACGCGAATTGGCTGTAATGCATTTGATGAATAGTAGATGCTGTTTGGGTAACACACACTTTCTACTGTAGAGTGTAGAGATATTTTGTATGATAATTTCCCTAAAACCAAGTTTCTATAGCATGGGGCCACACATGGCGGAGTCAACTCGGTGGGCCGAATGGTCTTACTTCCACTCCTATGTCTTATGGTCTTAAGAACCCAACTATTGTGTTATCAGAGAACTACCTGTACAGGAGCAAAGAAAACTTGTTGCAAATGTATGCAGGCTTAGTGAGATCACAGCTGCAGAATTGTATACTGTTTAGGTGCCTTTAACTAGGAAAGGATATGCTTGTCATTGAGGGGTTGAAGGGAGGTTCACCAGACTAAGCCCTGGAAAGGCGGGCTTAGTTTTGAAATAGGGATTTAAGAAACTGGGCTTGTATTCTTTAGCGGCTCAAAGAATGCAATCACTTCTCGTTCTAACTTTAAAAATTCTATAAGATAATGGCATGGTAGATTTTGATGAAATGTTTCCTGGCTGGTGCATCTAGAACCATGCTATATAGTCTCAGAAAATAACTACTTAAAACTGAGATGAGGTTTAGTCTCTTCGTGGGGTGAATCTTTGGAATTTTCTTAACCCCAGGGCTATGGGCATTTAGTCATTGAAGGTGTTCAAGACTGATATCAGTGGATTGAAGATTATAGTAGATTGGTGGAGTAGCAAAATGTAGATAGGTTGGAGAGTTGGGTGGAAAAATGGCCGATGGCGTCCACTCCACGCAAGTGCGAGGTGATGCATTTTGGAAGTTCCAATTCAAGAGTGAACTATACGGTAAATGGAAAATCCCAGGGGAAAATTGATACAGAGAAATCTGGGTGTTCAGGTCCATTGTACCCTGAAGGTGGCAGCGCAGGTCAGTAGAGTGACCAAGAAGGCATACGACATGCTTTCGTTCATCGGACGAGGTATTGAGTACAAAAGTTGGCAGACCATGTTACGGTTGTATAGGACTTTGGTTCAACCGCATTTGGAATACTGCGTACAGTTCTGGTTGCCACGTGACCGAAAGGATGTGGATGCTTTGGAGAGGAGGTTCACCAGGATGTTGCCTGGTATGGAGGGTGCTAGCTATGAAGAGAGGTTTACTTTAGAAAGACTGAGGTTTAGGGGTTACCTGATTTGAGATCTACAAAATCATGAGAGATATAGACAGGGTGGATAGCAAGAAGCTTTTTCCCCAGAGTGGGGGACTCAATTACTGGGAGCCATGCATTCAAAGAGAGAGTGAAAAGTTTAAGGGAGATATGCGTGGAAAGTTCTTTACACAGAGGGTGGTGCGTGCCTGGAACGCATTGCCAACGGAGGTGGTAGAATCAGGCACGATAGTGTCATTTATGATGAATCAGGACAGGTACATGAATGAGCAGGGAGCAGACAGATACAGATCCTTGGAAAATAGGCAACAGGTTTAGATAGAGGATCTGGAACTGCGCAGGCTTGGAGGGCCTTAGGGCCTGTTCCTGTGTTGTAATGTTCTTTGTTCTTTGTTCTAAAACTTGCGTGCCAAAATCTCATCTTGGAACCCTTTTCATTGTAACTTCCCACCTTGAGGACTAGGTACAGTTGTGCCCTTTTTAAGGAGGGATAAATGCATTTGAAGCAGTTCCAACCTCTTCTGTCAGGCAGAGGATGCAGAAGCTTGAACATGCACCAATAGATTCAAGAAGAGCTTCTTCCCTGCCTTTATTAGACTGCTAAAAGGACCCCTCTAACTTCAAATAATGTTGATCTTGCTAATGTTTATTTTGCTTTGCACACCTCCCGTGCAGCTGTAACCTTATGCTTTGTTTTGTCTGAGCGCCCTATGATCTTTATGTCCTGTTTGCTATGTTCTGCCTGCAGTGCTCACAAAAGAAAGCTTTACACTGTATCTAGGTACATGTGACTACAATAAATCAAATCAAATCAATCAAATCGAATCAAATTTTAAAAAAAAGCTCGAATGTAGGTTTAGTGTGCAAGGAAAGGTTGATAGTCATTGGAAGGGAGTGTCAGCTATGGGGCAGTGGTAATATTCCTGGGTTCAAGTTCCAAGTGTTCCAGAAATGTGCCTAAAGCATTTAGAGGTTGATTAAAAATGTTAATGCTTAGGGAGTTTAGAAGAATGAAGGAACATATTGGATTGGGGGAGCTTGACGAGGTAGATGTTCAGAGAATATTTCCCTTAGTGAAGGTCTCTAGAGCCAGAGGTATAATTTCAGAATAAGCATTCAACATTCAGGACAGAGTTAAGGAGGAATTTCTTCTTCTAGGGTAATGAATCCTTGGAATTCCCTACCCTAGGGAGCTTTGGAAGCTTGGGCGTTGAATATATTCATGCTTGCGATAATTTGTAAAATTATGTTGGTATCAAGGAGTGTTGGGGAAATTGCAGAGTAGAGTCAAACCCAGGTCAGTTTAGCCATGTTCTTATTGAATGGCAGAGCAAGGTTGAGAGATCTTATTGAACCCTGTTCCTACTATTTGTGCTCTTTTGTTCTAGTCACATGTGAGGTTATTCACTTTGAATGTTAAGACAATTAAAAGTTCTTCAGAGATAGGAGCTCAAATAAATGGTACAGGTACAGCAAGTAAGTAGGAATTTATGTTAACCTTTATTCTAAGGGGGTTGGCATGCAAGAGCAAGGAAGCCTTTCTGAAATTTTAAGAAAGTTTTGATGGAGCCACTTTGAGTATTATGGAACTTGAATGAAAACTGACTTTGCCTAGAGGAATGGACCTGTGGAATTCTCCACTGAGAATTGTGAAAGCTCAGTGATCAAGTATATTCAAGTCTGAAATTGGTACAGGTTCTAAGAGAATTGGGGCAGGATATGAGGATCTGACAGCAAATGGAATTAAGGCCCAAGATCAACCTTGATCACATAATTGGTAAAGCAGGTTTGAGCAACCTCAAGAACCCATGTGATCTACTTAAGCTTTATTTCTTCTGTTCTTGTATTCTACAGCTTTGTCAGCTTAACTTTCCCATATATCCCCTACATTTCAGTCTCCATTATCCCTAGACATCTATTCCTTTTCATTATTTCTCTTCCCCCATGTGTTGCAGGTGTTCTGAATACTATAGGAAATTTAAAATAGAAGATTTTTGTGTGTTAGAATACATTTTTATCCTTAATAGGTGTTGTCCATATTGGGCAAAGTGATGGTGGGTATAAAGCAAACCAGATATCAAATTAAAATGACCTACTGTATTTTTAAATAGTTGTTTAAAGCTGAACATTTCCATTATCTCTCCAACTCTCTTAGTCTGAAATTATTATAATGCATACCTAAATAGGAAAACCTTGAACCAGTTAATGTTGTTACAGTTGCTATCATAGAATGCATGATTAATTAGTTGTAATTTGATTACAACTGAGGAAAAGGTAATATATAATTGGTGTTTGTAAGAGGCCTTAATCAAAATGGGTAACTTTGAAATCCTGAAAAAAAAACTTTTTTGAGTGCTTTAATAAGCCAGTGTTTTTGTTTGAGAGTTCTAGAAAGGTACTTTAATGTGACATGGGGGTTGTAAGTAAAATTCCAACAATTCTGCCTCATCTAATATAGAATATTATAGATATTGTTTTACCTATAATGTTCTCTATCCACCTAATATGCAGTGTTAAAGATAACAACATTTTTCAATTTACAGTTCAGCAACAACACAGCTGTGCAGCAGCTGCAGCACAGCAGGGTGGCTATGAGATACCAGTCAGACTAAGGACCCTACATAATTTAGTCATACAGTACGCGTCTCAAGGCAGGTATGAAGTAGCCGTACCTCTTTGTAAACAAGCTCTTGAAGATTTGGAGAAAACATCAGGGCATGATCATCCTGATGTTGCTACTATGCTCAATATTCTTGCTTTGGTGTACAGGTTAGTGTCACCTTGCTATTTGTGGAAAAGTATGAATTTTAAAAATGTATTTGTGCAAGGAATAATTATGACCTACAGAACTTTTGTGCTGAAACCTTTATTGGTGCAGTCTCGTTTTACAAGTTGCAGAAGCAGTAAATTGTCTTGTTTATTGCAACTAAAATGTAAACTTGTTTAAGAGCAAAAAGTGAATACTTGATACATGGTCTGCAGACTTTTGAATGTGTATCTGTTCATCAGTAATGGCGCACCGGTTTAATCCTGGAACATTCACTGTGATGAAATTCTCTTATTTATGTGAGGCGTAATGATCTACAAGTGATTGAAACAGTCTGAACCCAGATGTCATTGCTAGCTAAACTATATATTAAAATTGTACATAATTTGACATAAACTAACTTTAATCATTCAGATGTTATAATGTTGGCTTCTTGAGTAGTAAAAGTGCCATACAGCAAACTTTGTTTTGATCGATACTTGATGAACCAGCACTTTTGATAAAACAACAAAAGTCATATATCTGAAATACCAGAAGTTTACTGTATTATTGCGAGCTCTGCAATGTCTGAGTAATCAGCTGAGAGTCAGTGAGAACGCTGTCTATTGTTTTATTTAAGTTGTTGTTATTTGTGATTTATGCTGTAAATAAAGTATATAAGTTGATTATGTGGACCCCTTGATCAACTGGAATATTTTATCAACTGGTGTACTCCTGGTCCCATAGTTGCCAGTTAATAAGTAGTTTGTATTATGTTTGGTGCTTTTCTAGAGGATGGCAGTAATAACTTGTTTTCAGCTGACCTGAAAGTGTACGCAATCCTCCACTTTTTGTTCATTTTGATTTGTATAGAAGATTTTTAGACAGGGCAAGGGCCAGATGTATTATTCTGTTTTCTCCTATCCATATGCTGACTTAAACTTTGTGGATTGTATGTTGTATCTCCACATCACTGCAGTTTACCCTCACCCCCTCAGTTTACCTTCAGATCAGATATCTCAAAAGTTTAAGCAGCGCATGAAGCCTGCTGATTCATGCTGTTAGTATTTAGTAACAAGATGAGGTTTACCTTTAATGGTGCTCGTGAGATGGAGCACCAAAGTTTGGTGGATTTTCAAATAGCATCTGCGTTTGGCTGTTCAGATCAGGCAAATCACATACTGTACCCAACAAGCCCATGTAGGCAGAACTCAAAACAGGGTGTTCAGCATTAGATGGGATTCTTTGATTGAACAGAATTCGCTGAGTAATCCTGACTGAGCTCAGAATTAAAATGCTGGCAGTCAGTTTCAAGATTTAGCCGTGTTGCAATGCATCACACGTACATATGGTGGAAACTTCATATGACTTGACAGAACCCTGTTCCACGTGTATGCCACATTACAAAACCTGGAAAATTCATATGTTATTAGATGGTACTGTTCTTTGCAGACAGAAAAAAGGCACATACGCTGCAGCCATTATCTGCTTCATTCCTAAGCAATGTCTTAACCAAACAAAGTCAACATGCCTATTTTAAAATTTAAACAAAGTTTTTGGTACTTAACTGAATGTCATAATCCAATTGGTCCACTCTCTGTATAAATGCCTGTACTGATCAGTCTATTTGCCAGCCAATTAACGCATTTTTCTCATACAGCACAGAAGTCTTACTCCACTTTACATTGGCATTATTTCGAATATCTAGGTGAATGCAAGATGAGTAGCTTTGACAAAATAAGCCTTTTCTCAGCAAAACTCCAAATATGACAAGTCATGAAATCTCACAAATAATTGAGACAGTTTTATCAATATTTAACTTTCATTTTATTGTGAATGCCATAAGTGAATAAATGTAAACAAATACTTTTAGCTTGAGAGGGATGTGTACAAGTGAGATTTGCAAATGAGACATTTTGAACACTTGACATCATTAGATTGATATAAATTTGAACTGTGCCCCTTTATTTTGAAAATGTGGTTTAGGGACCAGAACAAATACAAAGAGGCAGCAAACCTACTTCATGATGCCTTAGCCATTCGAGAGAAGACCTTAGGAAAAGATCACCCTGCGGTTTGTATTGCCCTTTCATAAACATACTTTACATCTGTACTTTATTTATGTGGAAATCTAGAGTAAGGTTTAAATTGTTCTTCATGTTAAACCAACAGGCTGAGGTTTACATCTCCCTTTCCTTAATGATGAGCAGGTAGGGAGGTTAAATTGTGAATCACCTATTCATTTAGTTATAAAGAATCATTACGCACGCACCTTGACCATATGTGCATAATCCAAAAATCATATTTATCTGCAGAATTCCAGAGAGCTTCCATTGATTTTGTTTGATTTGTTTTTAGGTGCTAGTATCCTCTAATAATATACTTCAGATAAATGTTGACACTGCTATATATGGTGTAAATATGAAATCTCCACACTTTATTGAATTTAATTTTGATTTTTCTGGTTTTGATCCTGCCTTTGATTATCTTGAGTTAATAAGATATTAGTTCTTTATCATATGACTTTTCCTTGTAATTGTCTGGTTGGTTTCCTTTTAGGTGGCAGCTACATTAAATAATCTTGCAGTTCTTCATGGAAAAAGGGGAAAATATAGAGAGGCTGAACCCATGTGTAAGAGAGCTCTGGAAATACGTGAAAAGGTCAGAAACCAGTAGAAACAAGTTATACTGATATATTCAGCATATTTTGTGCTTTAGGAAATATTTTGGTAAACCGTTTGCAAAAGAAGTTTTTTTAACTAATTTGCATCAATGCTATAAAAAGTGAATTTGGAATCTATGTAGAGTAGATCACATGGAACCAACATCTTGTCTGTCCTTCAACAAAAGCGTAATGCGTCTGTTATTAGGTTTTGTATACGACCACTTCATACAGTATTATTGATAACAAAAGATTTTTAGTGTCTATATCTGACTACCAAAGAGACCAGTTTACCTTGTGTTTCTTTAACAAAAATAGTAGGCAGTTTGTACTATGAAGTTGGACCCATTGAGGACTAGATGAATGTGAAGGAGATAACTTCCTGTGTTATAACATTGTCTCCTCATTTCAAACTATATAACTAGATAACAAGTGAGGCTTATGCCGTTTGGAAATTTCTAGACCAGTAAAGGGTATGAGTTAGGAACTGCAGCATGGCAGGTTGAAGTTGCAAAAAAAATGTATTGTCTCAAAATGTCCAAGAGCAAAGGTGTGAAACTCCGGCTGATTGTATCTCTGAAATTTATCACTTGCGAACCTGGTGTACAAATACCATTGCCGTCAGTTTCATACGTCAGTTTAATTTGAAATCTAATTTAACATAAAGTCAGTTATCTTAACTTTGTGTAGATCACTATCTGAGTAATGTTTGAATCCTGTCTGCTACTGTGGACATTGTACTTGAAAGGGATATTGATACATTTAGATAACGCATTAAGGCTCAAGACTAACTGCTAATCCTCTATTCACCAAACAAATGGTTTGGAGCAGTATAAGTGTTTAAAAATGAATGAAATAAATAGTGTGATTAGAAATAGTGATGGTAGTTGGAAGAAATGTAAAAAACAAAATGGATGAATTGATCTTTTGAATGATGTATATTGTTAGTATCTGAATATTTGTAACCGCAGAAATGTGTTATTGTGGTAATCTTGTCAAGCAAGGTGTGACTTCTTTCAATGTTCTCCTCCATTTTACACTGAAGTATAGATTTATTCAGAATACTGATGAAACTTCATTGAATTAGTTCAGAGTGGCAGGCATGTGCTTGCTGTAAGATTTTGCAACTCATTGAAATTAATTGGCATTGTTTATTAGCTTTGAATTTCATTATTTTGGAAGTTAAATCCTTCTGTTAAATTGTTTTTTTTTCAATTTTATTAAGGGCAGTTATTTCATTATCTCTGTATATTTTTAACTTGCTGGAGCATTTCTTAATGTTAATGTGACTGTAAGTATCGTTACTTGGGCACCTGCTGCAGCAACCTTTCATTGAGAAACAGTGAGCTGCTGAATACCTTCCAAAGTGACTATATTAAAATTTTTATGCTTATTTCTGCAGGTACTAGGTAGGGATCACCCTGATGTGGCAAAACAGCTAAATAATTTGGCGCTATTGTGTCAGAACCAGGGGAAATATGAAGAAGTAGAATATTACTACGAGCGTGCACTGGAGATTTATCAGACAAAACTTGGACCTGATGATCCAAACGTAGCAAAGACAAAAAACAACTTGGTAAGACTGCATGATCATATTAAACTTTTATGTATGAAAAGCTGTGAACACCAATATGTAACATTCTAAATTCATAACATAATATTTATCTTGGTTACATGGCAATTAATAAACTGAACTTGGCTCATTCATATTAATTCCCTGAATTTAGATTTAAACCCTCTGTCTTCTCCCCTTTTCTATTCCTCTATTTGTCTCGCTGTTTAGAGTTTACATTAATATTAACTTTCACAACCTTAGGATATCATAAAATGCTTTCGTATCAACTGTATTTTTGATTTATGTTTGCTAATGTGATACAGCAAAATACTGGATCTAATTAACATGCAGCAATAACCTCTCCTTTCTGCCAAAGTGCAAGTATTTGGAAGTGAATGACAAGTGAACCTGCTACCTTTGTTCTTCTAGGTGATGGATATAATGCCTTTGGAAGATGATCAGAGGATTAGACAGGGTGGACAGTGAGTCTTTTTCCTAGGATGATGATGTCGGCTTGTATGAGGGGGCACAGCTGCAAATTGACGGGTGATAGATTTAAAACAGATGTTAGAGGCAGGTTCTTTACTCAGAGAGTGGTAAGGGCGTGGAATGCCCTGCCTGCCAATGTAGTTAACTCAGCCACATTAGGGGCATTTAAACAGTTCTTGGATAAGCATATGGATGATGATGGGATAGTGTAGGGGGACAGGCTTAGATTAGTTCACAGGTCGGCGCAAAATCAAGGGCCGAAGGGCCTGTTCTGCACTGTATTGTTCTATGTTCTAAGATCCCACAAACAATGAAGAAATAAATGACCCAATCAAATGCCTTAAATTTAATTACAGAATAAAGATTTAGTAGACAGCAGATAACTCCTCCGTAAATAGTACCATTGAATCTTTTATGTGCATTTGAGACTAGGAATTTTAATACCTTGCCTGTGATAGTTTCCACCTTCACCTGCAGCACATTTAGTGTAGCATCCTCCACATTGATTAAGCATTTTTACTTTTATTCACTCATGGGTGTCGCTGGCTGGCCAGCATTTATTATCCATCCTTGGATGTGCTTGATAAGGTAATGGTGAGTTGCCTTCTTGAAACACCACAATCCACATGCTGTAGGTTAATGCCCTTAGGGAGTTCTAGCATTTTCACACAGCGACAGTAATGGAAAGGCAGTATATTTCTGGGTTATGATGGTGTGTAATTTGAAGGTGAACCTGCAGATGGTGGTGTTCCATGTGTCTACTGCCCAGGTCTTTCCAGATGGAAGTGGTTGTGGGTTTGGAAGATGCTATCTAAGGATCTTTGGTGAATTTCTGCAGTGCATCTTGTAAATGGTATCCAGTGGTACTGCTGAGCGTTGGTGGTGGAGGGAGTGCATGTTTGTAGTGCCAAACTGTTGGGTTGTTTTTTCGGATGGTGTCAAGCTTCTTGAGTATTGAAACTGCATTCATCCAGGCAAGTGGGGAGTTTCTGTCACACTCCTGACTTATGCCTGGTAGATGGTGGGCAGCCTTTGAGAAGTCAGGGGGTGATTTACCCATCACAGCATTCCCAGCCTCTGACCTGCTCTCATAGCCATTGTGATATGTGGTGAGTCCAGTTGAGTTTTTGGTCAGTGATAACCCCATGTATTTTGATAGTGTTGATAATGCAATTGAATGTCAGGCGGCAGTGGTTAGATGGTCTCATACTGTAGATTATCATTAAATGGCATTTATGTAGTGCCAGTATTACTTGCCACTTGTCAACCCAAGCCTGGACATTGTCCAGTTCCTTGTTACATTTGAACATGGACAGCCTTGGTATCTGAAGACCAAAACTGAAAATCACTGGAAAAGCCCAGCAGGTCTGGCAGCAGCTTTGGAGAGAAATCAGAGTTAACGTTTTGGATCGAGTGACCCTCTGAGGAGTTGAGTGGTGCTGAACATTGTGAAATCATCAGTGACTGCCTCCACTTCTGACCTTGTGATTGATGGAGGGTCATTGATGAAGCATCTGAAGATGGTTGTGTCTGGGATGCTACCCTGTAGTATCCAGATGTTCTGGAACTGAGATGCCTGACCTGCAACAACCATGACCATCTTCCTGTGTGCCAAGTATGATTTCAACCAGTGGATAGTCTGCCCCCTTATACACATTGATTCAGGTTTGCTGTGGCTCATTGATATCACACTCCGATCAAATGTGGCCTTGATGTCAAGGGCTGACACTCTCACCTTGCATCTGAAATTCAGCTCTTGGGCCCATGCTTGAACCAAGGCTCTAATGAGGTCAGGATCTGAGTAGCCCTAATGGAACCCAAATTGGGAGTCCCAGAGTCCCATTTGTTAGCATTGTTGATGACCCTTTCCATCACTTTACTGATGATTAAAAGTAGACTGATGGGGCAGTAAGTGGCTAGTTTGGATTTGTCCTGCATTTTGTTATCAGGCCAACTTTCCACATTGTCAGGTAGATGCTAGTGTTGTACCTCTACAGGAAGAGTTTGGCAAGGGGACTGGCAAGTTTTGGAACACAGGACTTCAGCACCACTATTGGAAAGCTGTCAGAGCCCGTAGTCTTGTAGCCTAGTCTCTAACTGTTTCTTGATATCAAGAAGAGTGAATTGAATTGGCTGAAGACTGGTGTCTGCAATCCTGGGGACCACTGGAGGACTCTGCGATTGGTCATCCATTTGGCACTCTGACTGAAGATTGCGAATGCTTCAGCCTTCCCTTCTGAACTGATATATCATTTGGATCTTAGATCGAAACAATGGTATAATCCAGGATGTGCCGTTGCTTTGATCTAAGATGTCTCCATGTGGATTTGTACTTTGTGCTCAACATGACTTTGGTATTAAAACACCCCTTCATGAGAAGCACAGCATATGTCACATATTTGTACTAAGTTTATAAAATGCCAGATGCAGTCTGCCTAATTTGAGTAATCAACAGGCTGTGAAAAGTCAGCAGGTCTGGTAGTTGGTGGTTTTTAGGCAGGAGAGGAATCTCAAAATGAAGGACAAATTTCATGGTCTGAAGTTGTTCACCTCAATATTGAGTACAGACGGCTGTAAGTGTCTGAGTGATAAACAAGACATTATGTCTCCAGCTTGTGTTGTTTCCATTGAAACATTGCAGCAGATCTAAGACAGAAATGCGAGCATGAGAGCAGCCAAGCGCACTGAAATGTGAGGTGACGGTGAGGTTGAGGTTATGAGTGGAGATATTCAACTTGATATTTTCATTCCCCCACAACTTATTTTGCTTTTGTATGATCTTACTTTATGTTAGTCGATATTTTTCTTGTTTATAGTGCCTACTTTGAATCCGTGTCTCATTCATTGCTACTCCCTTTGTAATTTGTTTTATGACACGTTTGACCTCCAGCCTCCTTTTAATCTTTCTCTGACCTGCCCTTGTGTTCTACTTGTTCCTCTTTGCCCTTTTCAACAACATGTTGTGGGTATATCATCACAACTGCCTTCAATTTGACTACTTGTTTGAAAAAAAGTCTCTCAGACTTTTTGACTACTGAAACAATGATTTAAAATTTATTGCATATGACAGATCAAAATGAGACCCCTCAAGTTAGCAAGTTAAACCTCACAACTCAACTTAGCTATTACCTGATTATTGGTGGAATGTAGCTACAATTCCAACAAATAGTGTCTGTGATGTCCAGGGTTCGATCCTTCTGCACTCCTGTTTTTTGAAGTTCTCCTGATGAAAAATTCTGGCATTGAATTCTTGTACAGTTTCTTGTCCTTTCAATATCTTGTGGTTCGCTTTCTTGTTTCCTGCTTTTTTTTTGTTTATTTGTGTTATTACATGCTTGTCACACATTCCTGTACTTTTACATCATTTACTTGGTCTATACATGAATCTCATGGATTTTTAAAATGCAAGTTTCATTGCAATTAAGTACCTGGACTCAAAAATATGTTTTTGAATAAAATATAATGGTAATGATATGTTTTCTGGGTTTCCAGGCTTCTTGCTACCTAAAGCAAGGCAAGTTCAAACAAGCAGAAACACTGTATAAAGAGATTCTCACTCGTGCTCATGAAAGGGAGTTTGGTTGTGTGGATGGTGAGTAGATGTTTGTGGGCTTTGCCACCCCCCCCCCAAAAAAAAGTCCTGACAAGCATAACTTAACTAATTTCTGTTACATAGGTCGGCATGAACTCAGTTTATATTCTGTTTTGCTTTCTTCCCCATTTACTTTGTTCTTGTGGGTGTTAGAGAAACTAGGTGCTGTTTTCCTGGGTGTATGGATAATTTTTTGAATTAACAATGACTAGAAGTGTACAGATATAACATTACAGTCTTGCATGAGCTCTGTCATCGTTTCTTTCTTTAATGCCTATTCACTCCTGCTATTTTATTTGAACAGTCTATTTCATCTTGCTTTTAAAAAGATAACATTGAATGAAAGATCAAATTATTAAGATTATGTCTTTGTGAGTTTACTTTCTGTCTGAAAAGTGATTGTATTCTTTTTTCCCAGATGAAAATAAGCCTATTTGGATGCATGCTGAAGAAAGAGAGGAACAATGCAAAGTAAGTTTAAGTTGGTTAACATAATTTTGCTATTGTTTTTAGTGTTATTACAGAACATGCTTTTAGTCTGTTTCAGACCAATCATAAAATGAATCCATAAAAGATGCCTGTAATATAGGAAAGGTGTGAATGTTTGGCATTACTTAAACTTTCCTGTCTTTAAACAGTGAGTGGGAAGGTATTTGTGATCACAGCATAATATTCACCGTCTTTAATCAAGAGGATACGAATCAGTGTCCTATGAATCTACTGGCAATTTTGATAGGCAGGTTTTCCTGAAAGGCTCACTTTGATATGTAATATTTCCCTCCTTTTAAAAAGATGACAGTCAATATGAATTTCTGTGGATGTGCTAAGTGAGATTGAGACATGAGTTTGAGGAATTTTCATGTTGGTCTTCTCAAATGCTACCTTTTTATGGAGCCCCTGAGCTCAAGCTACCAGAAGATGTTGAAATAATAAGTGTTCCATGCCACTGCATTCTACACTTAATTTTATTAATGCATTTTTTTTTCTTAGTTGCCTGAATTTCATATATAAGCATGTTTTATTACATATTGTATTCTACTTAGGGAAAACCAAAAGATGACACCACATTTGGTGAATATGGAGGCTGGTACAAGGCATGCAAAGTTGACAGGTACATTTCCACATTTTTATTTTTTCAGAAGACTTGCTGTAAACAGAATGGCATACTTTATTTCTTAAGTGGATCATGGGGCAATTCGTTTTGCTCTTACTCAAGTTACCATTTATTGCTTATTTTGGAATTTTAAATACTCAAGTTTAATAATTTAAATATGCCAGTAACTCATGAACAGTCCTAACTTTACATGCAACTTCACATCAGTAGACTGGACTGGTAATGATTGAAACAATCTACATCTTTCACTTTTGGATAGTAATATTTAGAGAATATTATTTCCGCACCTTTCATGTCTGCATCCCTATTTAGTGGCCAATTGGAAATGGGGATGTTTGAGGGCCATGAAAGAGCCATCCACCTCTTTGTTTGCTTTTGTTTAAATTGAAACTAACAAAGTATTCTGTATACAAAATGCAAGCATCTGCTTGCAGGTCTGGAGAAAATAAATGAATGGAACGATCGGTATTTGTTTAGGTATATTGCATTGAACTATCCAGCCAATTAACCTGTGCTGTGGCACATAAAGATCTCACAGGTGTAACATGAGACTTGTAATTTGAGAACTTAAATTGCAATTAGGAACATAAGATATAGGAGCAAGAAGAAGCAGTTTGTTCTCTGGACTCTGATCTGATATTCAACTAGACCGTGGCTAATCACCTACCTCCATGTCATTTTCTTACCCAATCCCTATATATCTTGATATCTTTAATATCTAGAAATCTGTCAATATGCTGTAACAATTGTACGCTGTGAATTCTCCTCATATGGTCATGGGTAAAACAGCCCAATGATCAATGATGAGTTTTATATTGAAATAGTGCCGTCTAGACATAACAAAGGCATTGAAGGTACAAAATGGAGCAATAGTAGTCTGTCTCCTTGCTGCCTAACAAGAATCTATCCAAGATAATAAAATGTGAGGCTGGACGAACACAGCAGGCCAAGCAGCATCTCAGGAGCACAAAAGCTGACGTTTCGGGCCTAGACCCTTCATCAGATGAAGGGTCTAGGCCCGAAACGTCAGCTTTTGTGCTCCTGAGATGCTGCTTGGCCTGCTGTGTTCGTCCAGCCTCACATTTTATTATCTTGGAATCTCCAGCATCTGCAGTTCCCATTATCCCCAAGAATCTATCCAGCCCTGTCTTAATATTCACTGACTGCCTGAGGCAGCTGTTTCCAAAGTCTGAGAGCCACAAAAATTTCCTCCCTCTTTGTCCTGAAAAGGTGATCCTTAATTTTAAAACAGTGACCTCAAGCAGACTTAACTGCAAAAAAAAAAGTATCCTTTTCATGTTCACTTTGACAAGACCATTCAGGAAGTTATACACCTCGATCAAGTCACCCCTCACTCTTCCACACTCCAGTACAAACAAATCCAGCATGCCCAACCTATCATAAGACTACCTGCTTATCCAGGTTTCGGTCTAGCAAAACTTGCCTGACCTGCTTCCACTGTATTTACATCCTTCCTTAAATAAGGACACGACAGTTGCACAAATATACAAGATGCTGTCTTACTAATGTCCTGTATAATTGAAGTAAAACACCTGTTATGTTCATTTTCTCCTGTAATGAAGAAAAAGCATTCCATAGCCACCTTGAGTACATGCTGTACCTATACAGTAACTCTTTGTGATTCATGCACCAGAGCACCTAAATCCATTTGCACCATGAAATTCTACAGTTGTTCTTTGTTTGTTAATTTTCTGCAGTGTTGTCTTCCTCACAAACTGAAAATTTTCACATTTACTCCATCTGCCAAGTTTTGTCACGTTCATTCGACCTGTCCAAAGGTATCTGCAACTTATCATAAGAAGTAGGAACAAGAGTAGGCTGTTTGACCCCTCAAGCCTGTTCTACAATTCAATAGAATTATGGTTGATCTGCTGTTCCTCATGCCCACTTTCTCACTCTTACCCCATGACCCTTGATTGCCTACTGTTCAAGAATTTATCTGTCTCAGCCTTAAATATACACAAGGACTGTACTCTCAGCTTAATGTGGCAAGGAGTTCCAAAGACTCTCGAGTCTCTGATAGCAAACTTCCTCATTTTTTCGGCAAACTTCCTTAAATATCTTCCCATCATTGGCAAGTTTTGCTTTCCACCAGCAAGGCCAAACTTCTGGCCATGCTAACGTATTTTATTTTCTGCAATTTTCTTTATATTAGCACCTTATCATTATGCCATCTAGAGATCCAGATATAGTACATCTGGAACAAAAAGAGAAGTTGCTGGAAAAGTTCAGCAAGTCTGGCAGCATCTGTGAAGAAAAAAATAAGAGTTACTGTTTTGGGTCTTGTGACCCTTCCTTAGCACATATGTTTGGCTCCACGTATCCACAGAGTATGTTGCTGTTTCAAAGAACTCAAATTAATTGATTAAACCTGATTTCTCTTTGAAGAAACCATGCTACTACTTCTGGATTATGTTGAGATTTTCTAAATACACGGTTAGGATCTCTGATTCTGCCACCTTTCTCCATTACATGTATCAAATTAACTGACTTAAAGTTTCCTGCTCCCACCCTTGAATATTACATTTGCTTCTTGCTAGTTTGTTCAGAACCTTGCCTGAATTTAGTGAATTTTGGAAAATTGACACAAATGCATCTATAACTTTTATTAGCAACCTACTATGAGACTCTAGCTGGAAATCCATGAGGACCTGAAGATTTGTCAGATTACAGCTCTGTCACTGTGCTTCCTATCACTTCCCTTGTAACATCGCTAAATTCTCTCTCTGTTTCAACTCCCCTTTTACACCTCTTATTGGAATGCTTCTTTGTATTCTGCATACTGAAAAGAGAAGCAATGCATTTCATCTATTGTTTCCTTCTTACCTGCTATTAAATCACTGCTCTCGCTGTCTCGAGGACTGACACTTTCTGCTTTTCATATCTGTAGAAGCTCTTGTTATCTGTTTTTACATTCCTAGCTAGCTTTCCCTCATACTTCTTGCTTAATAACTTTGTCATCATTCTCTGCCGCTCTTTATATTCTGACCTTTCATCTGACTTGCTAGTCACCTTTGTATAGTTATGTGCTTTGTGCAACATAAGAATATTTTTAAAAAGGAGCGGGAGTAGGCAATTCAGCCCCTTTAAACCTGCATGTCTGATTTTGTCCCGGGCTTCAACTCTTCATTTGGGCCAACTCCTCCTGGCTCTATGCCGCCTATATGCTATCTCTTTAAGTACTTTCAGTAATCTAGCCACCACATCTCTCTGGTAGAGAACTCCAGGCATTCGCTACCCTCTGGAAGAAGAAATTCCTTTTCATCTCAGTGGTAACTGAATGCTCTCTTACTCTGCAAATGTGTCTTCTAATTCAAGATTGCTGCACTAGTGGAAACTGATTCTCAACAGTTATCCTTTGAAGCTGCTTTAGAATTCTCTCTACTTTAATAAGATCACACCTCACACCGGATTAATTGAGAATATGTCCTCGGCATAGAGAAGTCGGACCAAAGGGTCTATTTCCGTGCTGTACAAGTCTACGACTCTATCACTGTAATGAATAAAGGCGTAGCCTGTTTAGCTGTTCTTGATCAGTCATCCACTTTATTTCTGAAATCGGCTTAATGAGTCTTTTTTGAACTGCCTGCAATCCCACTATATCCTTTAATTGTTGGGACCAAAGTTGTACCCTCTAAAACCACCATCACCAATACCCTGTACCATCATAAGAAAACTTCCTGTTTTTAAAATACAATTCCTAGCAATAAAGCCCACAATTCCATCCATTATCTTAAGTATTTACTGGGCCTGCATTGTTAACTTGTTTCATGCACAAGAACACCCAGGTCTCTCTCTCTCTCCCCTATTTTGAAGCCTCTTTCCATATAAATGATAGTTTGCCTTTTTGATTCTTCGTACCAAAGTGCATGACTTCTCACTTTCATTAAAGTCCATCTGCCAAGTGTTTGCCCACTCACTCAACCTATCCATATTCCCTTGAAAATTTCTTGTATCCTTTTCACCAATTGTTCACCCACTTATTTTTATATTGTCAGAAAATTTGGATACATTACAATCTGCCACCTCCTCCAATTCATTAATACAGATTGTAAATAATTGACGCCCAAAGACTGATCTTTGCGGATACCACTAATTATATATCCTTCTGACCACGTTTTTCCGGTGTATGCATGGGTTTTCCTAGGTCCTCTGGATTCCTCCCACGGTCCAAAGATGTGCAGATTGGATTCTTGGATTCTCCAGCATCTGCAGTTCCCATTATCACATGTGCAGATTAGGTTGAATTAGCCATTCTAAATTGTCCCAGAGAGAAAAAGTAGAGCTGAATCTGGGTAGGATGCTGTTTGGAGTGTTGGTGCAGACCCGATGGACTCTTTCTGCACCAGGGATTAAACGATTCTGTTCTATACCTAAAAATAACCCATTAATCCTGACTCCATAATCTTCTGCTTGATAATCAATTTACAGTCTGTGCTAATGCATTATCCCAATACCGTGAACTCATTTCTTGGACAATAGCCTTCTTAGAGACATCTCATTGAATGCCTTGTAGAAACCCAAATGCATGATGTTTACCAGTTCCCCTTCATCAACTCTGCTTGTTATATAATGAAAAATCTCTAGGAAATTTTTCAAGCATCATTTCTCTGTCAGAAAACCATGTTGACTAAATCCCCTGATATTTCTTGTGAACTAATAATCACCCAACAGATTATAGGCTGACTAGCCTGTAGTTTCCAGATTTCTGTCTTTTCTAATCTGCTGAAATCCTCCTGGAATCCAGTGAGTTCTGGAATATTTTGAACAATGCCTCTACAGATACTTACTTTTAAAACCCTTGAATGCAGACTATCAGGCCCTGTTGACTTATCTGTCTTTACGTCTGTTAACTTATTCAATACCTTGTTCCTTGCGATAGTGAGTGTTATAAGATTTTTTCCTCCCATTATCATCATGCTTACCTGAAACTTCGTGATGTTTATGGTGTCCTCTATTGTGAAGGCTCATGATTAGTTTTTGATTGGATACTCTCCTTGACTACCTTTGTTAACCACATGTTAGTCCATCTTCTCACTGAGTCTTGGTTGGTGGTCAGTGGTTAGTGGTGTGCCTCAGGGATCAGTGTTGGGCCCCGCAATTGTTTACAATTTACATAAATGATTTGGAGTTGGGGACTAAGCATGGTGTGTCAAAATTTTCAGATGACAATAAGATGAATTGTAGAGCAAAGTGTGCAGAAGACACTGAATGTCTGCAGAGGGATATAGATAGTCTAAGTGAATGGGCAAACGTCTGGCAGATGGAGTACAATGTTGATAAGTGTGAGGTCATCGATTCTGGTAGGAGTAACAGCAAAATGGACTATGTTTTGAATGGTAAAAAATTGCAGCACACTGCTGTGCCACGGGACTTGGGTGTCCTTGTGCATGAATTGCTGAAGGTGGGATTGCAGATACAGCAGGTGAGTAAAAAGGCAAATGGAATTTTGTCTGTCGATGCTAGAGGGATGGAGTTTAAAAATAGGGAGGCTATGCTGCAGCTGTATGGGGTCCTGGTGAGGCCACAGCTGGACTACTGTGTGCAGTTTTGGTCTCCTAGTACTGGGGAGGATGCAGAGGAGATTCTCTCGGTTGATTCCAAAGTTGAGAGAGTTGGATTATGAGGACAGACTGAGTATACCGGGATTATAAGATTATGAAGGGAATAGATAAGGTGGAGGCAGGGATGTTGTTTCCACTGGCAGGTGAAATTAGGACTAGGGGGCATAGCCTCAGAATAAAGGGAAGCAAATGTAGGACTGAGGTCAGGAGGAACTTCTTCACCCAAAGGGTTGTGAATCTATGGAATTCACTGCCCAGTGAAGCGGTTGAAGCTACCTCGCTGAATGAATGTTTTTAAGGCAAGGCTAGATAAATTTTCGAACAGTAAAGGAATGAAGATATACGGTGTGCAGGCGGGTAAGTGGAGCTGAGTCTCAAAAAGATCAGCCATGATCTTATTGAATAGCGAGACAGGCTCAAGAGGCCAGATGGCCTTCTCTTGCTTCTAGTTTTTAAACTTCTGATATTCCCAGTCTGTCTGTTCTTTTTTCTCTATTCATTTGTGGGATGTGGACATCATTGACTGGCCAGCATTTCTTGTGCATCCCTAGTTGCTGGTGAGAAGGTAATGGTGAGCTGGCTTCTTGAACCACTGCAGTCCTCCTGCTGTGGGTTGACCCACAATGCTACTGGGGAGAGAATTCCAGGATTGTGACCCAGCAACAGTGAAGGAATGGCAATATATTTCCAAGTCAAGATAATGAGTGATTTGGAGGGGAATTTGGAGGTGGTGGTGTTCCCATATGTCTAATGCCCTTGTCCTTCTAGATGGAAGTGGTCGTAGGGTTGCAAGGTGTTGTCTGAGGATTCTTGGTGAATTTTTGCGGTGGATCTTGTAGATAGTACACACTGCTGCTACTGAGCGTCTGTGGTGCAGAGAGTGAATGTTTGTGGATATAGTGCCAATGAAGCAGCCTGTCTTGTCCTGGATGATGTCAAGCTTCTTCAGTGTTGTTAGGGCTGCCTTCATCCAGGCAAGTGGGGAATATTCCATCACACTCCTGACTTGTGCCTAGTAGATGGCAGACAGGCTTTGAGGGGTCAGGAGGTGAAGTTACTCGCCACAATATTCCTAGCTTCTGGCCTGCTGTTGTAGCCACTATGTTAATTTGGTGAGTCCAGTTGAATTTCTGGTCGGTGGTAACCCCCAGGATGTTGATAGTGGGGTATTCAGTGATGGCAACACCATTGAATGTCAAGGGACGGTGGTTAGATTGTTTCTTATTAATGATGGTCATAGCCTGGCATTTGTGTCACATGAATATCACTTGCCACTTGCCAGCCCAAGCCTGGATATTGCCCAGATCTTGTTGCTTGTGAACATGGACTGCTTCAGTATCTGAGGAGTCACAAGTGGTGCTGAGCATTGTACAATCATCGGTGAACATCCCCATTTCTGACCTTATGGAGGGAAAGTCATGGATGATGCACCTGAAGATGGTTGGGCCAAGGACACTAGCCTGAGATACTCTTGCAGAGGCAATTGACGGCCAACAAGCACAACTGTCTTCTTCTGTAACAGAGATGACTCCAACCAGTGGAGAGTTTGCCCCTGATACCATTGATTCCAGTTTTGCCAGGGCTCCTTGATGCCCCACTTGGTTGAATGCAGCCTTGACATCAAGAGCTGTTACTCTCACTTCACCTCTGGAATTCAGCTCTTTCATCCATGTTTGAATCAAGACCATAATGATGTCAGGAGCTAAGTGGCCCTGGCAGAACCCAAACTGGGCGTCACTGAGCAAGTTGTTTCTGAGCAGCTGCTGCTTGATGGCACTGTTAATGACACCTTCTATCACTTTACTGATGATTGAGAGTAGACTGATAGGGCGGTAGTTGGCCGGATTGGATTTGTCCTGCTTTTTGCGTACAGGACATACTTGGGCAATTTTCCACATTGTCAGGTAGATACCAGTTTTGTAGCTGTACTGGAACAGCTTTGCTAGGGGAGCGGCAAGTTCTGGAGCACAAATCTTCGGCACTATTGCCAAATCTTGTCAGGTCCCACTGCCTCTGCAGTATCCAGTGTTTCCAAACATTTCTTGATATCACACGGAGTGATTTGAATTGGATGAAGACTGGTATCTGTAGTGCTGGGGACCACCGGAGGAGGCCAAAATGGATCATTCACTTGGCACTTCTGGCTGAAGATTGCTGTGAATGCTTTAGCCTTATCTTTTGCACTGATATGCTGGGCACTTCAATCATTGAGGATGGGGATGTTTGTGGAGCCTCCTTCAGTGAGTTGTTCAATTGGCCACCACCACCTCTGACTGGATGTGGCAGGACTACAGAGCTTGGATCTGATTCATTGGTTGTGGGATTGTTTAGCTCTGCTTATCACTTGCTGCTTTTGCTGTTTGGCATGCAAGTAGCCCTGTTTGGTGGCTTTCCCAGGTTGATACCTCATCTTCAGGTATGCCTGGTGCTGCTCCTGGAATGCCCTCCTGCACTCTCCATTGAACCATGTTTGATCCCCTGATGGCTTGATGCTAATGGTTGAGTGGGGGATATGCTGGGCCATGAGGTTACAGATTGTGCTGGAGTGCAGTTCTGCTGTTGGTGATGGCCCATAGCACCTCGTGGATGCCCAGTCTTCAGTTGCTAGGTCTGTGTGAAGTCTGTCCTATTTAGTATGGCGATAGTGCCACACAACACGATGGAGGCTATTCTCAGTGTGAAGGTGGGACTTCGTCTCCACAAGGATCATGCAATGGTCACTTTTACCGATGCTGGCATAGACAGATGCAACTGCAGCTGGCAGATTAGTAAGGATGAGCTCAAGTATGTTTTTCCCTCTTGGTTCCCTCAAACCTGTCGCAGACCCAGTCTAGCTGCAATATCCTACCAGCTTGATCAGTAGTACTGTTGCTGAGTCACTGTTCGTGGAGAACATTGAAATCCCCTACCCAGAGTACGTTTTGTCTCCTTGCCATCCTCTGTGGTTCCTTTAAGTGTTGTTCAACATTGAGAAGCACTGATTCATCAGCTGAGGGAGGATGGTCTGTGGTCATCAGCAGATTTCTTTGCCCATGTTTAGCCTGAAGCCATGACACTTCATGGGGTCCGGACTCGATGTTGAGAACTCCTTGCGCAACACCACCGACTGTATACCACTGTCCTGCCACCTCTGGACCTGTCCTGCTGGTGGGGCAGGACATACCCAGGGGTGGAGATAGTGGTATCTCAGATGTTGTCTATAAGGTATGATTCTGTGAGTATGTCTGTGTCAGGCTGTTGCTTAGCTTTCCTGTGAGACAGCTGCCCCAATTTTGGCATGAATCCCCAGATGTTATTGAGGAGGAGCTTGCAGGGTTGACAGGCCTGGCTGTGCCGTTGTCTTTTCCGGGGCCTAGGTCAATGCCAGGTGATCTGTCCAGTTTCATTTCTTTGAGACTTTGTAGCAATTGGTACAACTGAATGGCTTGCTAGGCTGGTTTTAGAGGGTAGTTCAGAGTCAACCGCATTGCAGTGAGTCTGGAGTCACGTGTCGGCCAGACCAGGTGAGAGTGGCAGATTTCTTCCCCTGAAGGACATTAGTGAATCAGGTGGCTTTTTCTGACAATTGGCATTGATTTCATGGTGATCAGTAGATTCTTAATTCCAGACTCTCTCTTTGAATTCAAATTCCACCATCTGCCATGGTGGGAGTCGAAGCCCGGTCCCCGGAATATTAGTTAGGTTTCTGGGTTTCTGCCTACCCCTGTGGAAACTAAAATTACCCATGACAATTATAGTACCTTTCTTTCATGCTTTCAATATTTCCTGATTTTTACTTGGCGTCGTATGATTCCAAGCCTCAATCTATTATACTTATATCACTACTCACCACTGCATTGATGCCTGCTTTATTTAGTAACGCTACCCCACCTCTTTTTTAATTACCTATTTTTCTGGAATGTTGAATTAAGTAAGTTCCTACTCCTGATCATCCTGCATTCATGTCTCTGCAATTGCCATTAAGTCGTCTTTATTTCTATTTGTGCCATCAACTCTAAGAATCTTGTTACAAATGCTGCAGACATTCAGATAACAAACCTTAAGCTCTGGCTTTTCAAACCATTGTAACATTTTATTATTCACTTGTGGGACATGGGCGTCGCTGGCTCACCAGCCAACATTTGTTTTCTGTCCCTAGTTGCTATTGAGAAGATGGTGGAGAGCTGCCTTCGTAAACTGCTGCAGTCCACACGCTGTAGGTTGATCCTCAATGCTCTTAGGATTTTAACTTAGCAACACAGAAGGAACTACATTATATTCCAAGTCAGGATGGTGACTGGCTTGTGGGGTATCTTGCAGGTGGTATTACCATGTGTCTACTGCCCTTGTTCTCTGAGTTGGAATTAGAAGATTCTGGCTAAGGATCTTTGGTGAATTTCTGCAGTGTATCTTGTCGGTAGTACACACTGGTGCTTCTTGAGTGTCACTTGTGGAAGGAGTAAATGCTTTTCGGATGTGATCAAGTGGGATTCTTTGTCCGGAATGGAGTTACATGTCTTCAGTGTTGGAGTTGCACTTATCCAGGCAAGTGGACATCCTGACATGTGACGTTGGGGAGTCAGAAAATTGGTTACTTGCTGCAGTATTCCCAGCCTCTGATCTGCTGTTGTAGCCACTGAGTTTATGTGGCGAGTCCAGTTGAGCTTCTTGTCAATGGTAACCCCAAGGATATTGACAGTGGGGGGGAAATTTAATGACGATAATACCATTGAATGTCAAGGGACAAGTCTTTTATTATAGATAATCATTTCCTGGAATTTGTGTAGTGCATGGCGTGTAAGGGATGGAAATGGCTGGAAAGCCTGGAGCGGGTCTCTGGTGAGGGGATATGGAAAGGAAAGTTGGACTCCCAAGTTATGTTTTTACCTTAACTTAGTCTAAGTTAATGGAATAGTGACATGCATATACAAATGTACACACTTTTTACTCTATTTTTTATTGAATACATGTGACAATAAACGATTCCGTTCAATTCAAATGGTACTTGCTACTTGTTAGCTCAAGCTGAGATATTGCCCAAATTTTATTGCGTTTGAGCATGACTGTTTCAGAGTATTTCTGAGAAGCCGTGAATGATGCTGAATGTCCCCACTTATGTCAACCACCTTTATCGTTGATGGAAGGCCATTGATGAAGCAGCTGAAGATGGTTGGGCCTGGGATACTACCCTGAAGAACTCCTACAAAGATGCCCTGGAGCTGAGATGACTGGCCTCCAACAACTGTAACCATTTTCCTATGTACCAGATATGACTCTAACCAGCGGAGAATTTTCCGTGATATCCATTGATTTCAGTTTTTCTTGGTCGTCTTGATGCTTTGCTTGGTTGAAGCAACCTTGATGTCAAGGGGTGTCATTCTCACCTCTGGAATTCGGTGCTTTTGTCCCTGTATGCACCGAGGCTGTAATGAGGTCAGGAACTGAGTGATCCTGGCAGAATCCAAATCAGCATCACTGAGCAAGTACTGCTGGAAAACGCTGTTGATGACATCTTCCATCATGTTACTGATGATTGAGAGTAGAATAATGGGGCAGTGATTAGCTGAGTTGGATTTGTCCTGCTTTTGTGTACAGGAAATACCTGGTCAATTTATCACGTTTCGGACAGATGCCCCTGTTGCAGCATTACTGGAAGAGTTTGCCTAGGAAGCTGGCAAGTTTTGGAGCTTAGGTTGTTGGGACTATTGCCAGAATGTTGTCAAGTCCTGTAGACTTTACAGTATCTAGTGCCTCCAACTCTCATCACTGGCATCTGTGATGCTTGGGACCACTGAAGGAGCCCACATTGGATCATCCACTCAGCACTTCTTGCTGAGGATGCCTCAGCCTTGCCTTTACACTGAAGAGTTGGGTGCTTCTATCATCAAGGATGCAGATATTAGTGGAGCCTCCTCCATCAGTGTCCACTACCATTTACAACTGAGCGTGGTATGACTGCAGGGCTTAAATTTGATCTGTTCGTTGTGGGATCTCTTAGTTTTGTTTGTCACTTGCTGCTTAAGCTGTTTGGATGCAAGTAGTCCTATTTGGTACCTTCACCACGTTGTCACCTCATCTATTGGTGTGCCTAGCGATGGTCCTGTCATGCCCTCTGAGCCAGGGTTGGTCCCTGGTTTGATGGTACTGGTTGATTGTGGGATACGCTGGGTGATCAGACTGCAGGAGTACTGGAGTACAATTCTGCTGCTGTTAATGGTCCACACCACCTCCGTAGAGGCCCAGTTTTGAGTTGCCAGATCTGTTCGAAATCTGTCCCATTTAGCTGAAAGTGCCACACAGCACAATGGCGGGTATTCTTAATGTGAAGATGAGACTTTATCCCTACAAGAATGTGGCAGTGGTCACTCTTACAAATACTGTCATGGATAAATGTAACTGCAGCCGGCAAGTGTTGTTAAGGGTCAAGTATGTTCTTCTGTCTTGTTGGTCCCTCACCTCATGCCACAGACCAAGTCCAGCACTTATGTCCTTTAGGATCCAACCAGCCTGATCTGCAGTGCTGCTGCTGAGCTACTGTTGGTGGTGGACATGGTAATGTCCCACACAGTGTACAAATTGCACCCTTGCTACCTCAGCACTTCCTCCAAATGTTGTTCAACATGGAATTGTACAGATTCCTCAACTGATGGAGGACAGTACATGATAATCAGGAGGTTTCTTTGCCCATCTCTAACCTGAAACCCTGAGACTTTGTGGGGGTTGGAATCAATGTTGAGGACTTCCAGGACAATTTTGTCCTGACTGCACACCAGTGTGTCAGCACCTCTGCTGGGTCTGACCTGGTGAGACAGGACATATCCAGGGATAGTAATGGTGGGTGTCTGGAATGTTGTCTGTAAGATATGAATCCCTGAGTATGACTGTGTTTTGTGCTGGCCCCAGATATTAGTAAATAGGACTTTGGAGAATTGATATGGCTATTTCTGCCCTTGCCTAGGTCAATTCCAAATGGACTGTCCTATTTCAAACTTTGTCGAGACTTGGCTTTCTAGGCCATTTCAGAGGGCGGTTGAGAATGAACCACATTACTGTGGGTCTGGAGCTATATGTAGGCGAGGTGAGGATGACACTTTCACTTCCCTGAAGGACATTAGTGTGCCAGTTGGGTTTTTCCGACAATTGGCACCGGTTTCATGGTAGAGTCTTAATTCCAGATTTTGTTTTTAATTAATTATTGAATTAAAATTCCACCACTTGCCAAGGCCAGATTTGAGCTGATGTCCCCAGAACATTAGCTAAGTTTCTGGATTAATAGTCTAGCAATAATGCCACTAAGTCATCGTTTCCCCTACTTCTGGATCTGATTTGCTCTGCACATTTCAGCTTGTATTTTCTGTCCCTTCCGTTGCACTTTGATTATTGTTCACCCTCACTCTCTGCTCTCTTCCTTTCTTCTGATTTTTTTTAAACTTCCCGTCAATTGAACGCTTGTCCTGTTTTTTTTCTCTCCCCTTCCCTCCCCACCCTGACAGTTTGAAGCCCTGTCTTCAACTCTGAAGACTGAGGATGTTGTCTTAAGTTTTCACAATATTTCATTGTAGGAAATTCTTGCTCATACAGTAATAAATGTCAAGTGAATAATATAACAGATCAGAGACAATAGACTGGTTGTGGTGGTGTCAGTGTATGTATTTTTGGATAATATTGCTGAGGATAAGCACAGAGGTGAGAAAAAGGCCGCCAGGAAAACGTTGCTTGGAGATAGGCAATGGATGAGAAGCCATTGTGGGTTATTCTTTGACTATATCTGGATAGATTAGTATGGAATTGGGCTGGGTACGAGGAAGTGATCTGTTTCTGAGCTGTGATCAAAGTTAAATTATTCAGCAATTTCTATTGAAATGGAGGACACTGATTTTGTGGGTATCAAATCAATTTAAAGGGCAAAGTACCTCAAGATACTTGACACTCCATGTGTGACTATTTTCGTTTTAAAATGTTGATTTTGTTTTAACTTCAATCTCTTCAAACAGTCCAACAGTAACAACGACATTAAAGAACCTTGGCGCACTTTATAGACGTCAGGGCAAGTTTGAAGCAGCTGAAACACTGGAAGAAGCAGCTCTGAGATCCCGTAAACAAGTAAGTTTGAGGAATTGGCCAATGCCTTTCATGTTTATTGCATTGATGGCAGAATTAGTTTGGAGGGATGGTGGTGAAGATGTTGAGATTTTTGCAGCACATTGTTGTACATTTTTCTGCTAATAAAATACATAAAGCTAAATGTTAACTAATTTAAGACATACCAATATCAGCCTGACATTTGTAAATATCAAGATGGTGAACCGAATGCACAACAGTTTGAGATCAGAATAAAATGTATCTACTTATTCTTTATAACAATACAGTTTAAGAAGAAGGATATTGTTTGAATTCTCAAGTTCCATGTATCCTTTGTTTGTTTTTTACCGGTGAAAACAAACAAGGTTATGTTTCAAGTAAACACACTCTGAAATAAAGTTTATATTTTTATTTCAGTAGTATATGTTTGCATATTTGAACTATGGAAACTGTTCAAGTAAAATGAATGCCTTTGGTTCACAGGGTCTTGATAATATTCATAAACAAAGAGTAGCTGAAGTACTGAATGATCCTGAAAGCATAGAGAAAAGAAGAAGCCGTGAAAGTCTAAATGCTGACGTGGTGAAATATGAGAGTGGACCTGATGGCGGTGAAGAAGTGAGTATGGGCGTAGAATGGAATGGGGTAAGTACAGTACACAGTCCACAGATCTGCAGTTCCTAGTATCTTAGTAAAAAAGCTTACGTTTTCTTTGAAATTTACACCATCAGATTTTAGTAGTTAGATTGAAATATTAATATTTAGTTCTTATGATTAGGTAATGCAGGGTACATTCATAGAAACAATTGAATAAAGAACAGGGTTCTCATTTCGAAATGACTTTTGCAGATTAAAGGTAATCTACTATCTGCAAATAGACTTATGATTGCAATTTATTTTATTCCTAAGCAGTCTTTGCATAACATCATGAGCTACACACACGCTAACAGAGGAAATGAAATGTCAGAATATGGATTTTGTTTGAAGTTTGTTTTAGTTTAAACTATTGGAGTTGAACTTAACTTCACCTCAGTGATTTTTTGCATCAAGATCTTTAACATTAAAGGTCTCTGCCTGTAAAATCAATTTGTTAAGATCTGCAAATTGAATCAATGTTAATCACCAATTTAAATCATGTTTCATTTATACACCAAGACAGAAATTTCCTGATATATAAAAACCAGACGAACTGCGGATGCTGTAAATCAGGAACAAACAGAAGTTGCTGGAAAAGCTGAATACGTCTGGCAGCATCTGGTGAAGGGAAAAAAAAATCAGCCAATATTTTGGGTCCATTCTGCGGACGGGTCACTGAACTCAAAACATTAACTCTGATTTTTTTCTTCCCAAATGCTTCCAGATCTGAGCTTTTTCAGCAACTTCTGCTTTTATTTCCTGAAATATTTCTGTTATAGAAGGTTTTAAGATTAGATTTATTTAATTAATTTACTAATTCATTTTTGATCTACCCTTTATATTTTGGTATACCAATGCAAAAATAGGATAGATTAACTTGAGTAATGAATTACTATGCATCTCTCTAAATTGAAAGTTCTGAGGTGCCATCTTTGATCCAATGGCCTGCAGAATACACTGGAGAAGTCTTCTGTAACAAAGTTCTGGAATCATCTTTTTAGCTAAGTACAGAGCAGATTTGATCTGATTTGATTGCCACGTGTACTTGAGTACAAAAATTACAGGAGTACAGTGAAAAATTGTGTAATGATTCCAGACAAGGTGCTGTGTTAGGTACAAATACCTAGGTACAGAATCTTAAGAACAAGGAGGAAAGAAAGAACACAGGTTGGCAAGCACAAGCGCTGTCATGGTTGACGACTCTCTTGGCTGATCTTTTAGAGAACAAATGTGTTTAAGAAATGGGGAGAAAAATACTTAATGAACTTTGAAAATCTTCATTCCCTTAAAATTGAGGTGTAACATGAGAAATTGGCATCTGCATATCCAATTTGTTTTAACAATGCATTGTTGCTGTAAGTACTCCTGTGCTTGTATGGTAATAATGTAAAAATGCCACAAAATTCTAAGCATTATCGAATGATTTATAGCTGGAAATTAATGATAATGAAAGCTCGTTTTTTTGCTTGAAAAACATTTTGAAGTAATACTATGTTTATAAGCTCTTTAGTAATACGGTATGCATAAATGCTGTTTTGGTTTTTCTGCTCACAGTTGTCTGTAATCTTATGATTGAGAAAGGAATCACCTTTGACTAGGATTACATATTTTAAAGGAATATAAAATTGAAATGCCAAGAGGTGGTATGCATCATAAAAGTTCTGGTAGCTAGGATTTCTGTTTATTTTTCATTTTTAAACTAGAAAATGTTTAACACTTTTCATCACATTACCTGCCACATGACAATAAAAGGATGTCATATTGTGTTTCATAAAATTGAGCTTCCAACTTACTGTTGCTAGTTACAGCCTGTAATATTCCTTGCATGATAAAATTCACGTGCAATTTTGTTTTTAGAAAAGAATAAACTAAATGTGGCGAATGCACTTGAAATTATAAATTGAGTTTACTTTGCAGAATTGGGAAATATTTCAATCAGCCAATTTCATTATCAGCTCTTGCAGTTTGCATCTGCTTTTGATAGGTTTGCATCTGAGCCTGTGATGGTTAGAATAATACTGTTTCCTAGAAATCTTGTTTCATTGAAAACCAGTTAGAAATGTATTTTGGCTAATCAGAGTCTTTCTTTCTTTGCAATTCCATGAAGATGTCCAGGAACTAGAGGTTTATCTTTTATAAATTATGTAGTTTATGTTGGTACTGTGTACTGTACATCTCTCTATTACTCTTGTATTCCGCATGCTCACATTTTCAGATGTATCATCGATCTAATCTTTTTGTGTTAATACAAGGTCTGCAAGTAATATTTTGCATGCACGCTTCTGTTTTTTAAAGTGTACGTAATTGCTAACACTATTTCTGGGTCATTTCTTTGCTAACAATTTGGTTGTTAAAAAAAATTTTGGCATAAGATTGATTGTTTTAATCCACCAAGTATAAAATTATCTCATTGACTAATGCTGTTCATAACTTCTGAAGGGTTAATTCATTTTCACCTCTGTCTCCAGACTTTTGTTTTAAAATTTGTTGGTTTCATTTAGGATTTAAATGCCAGAAAAGTCTACATTGAGCCTTAAGCTTGGCTGTGTCAATATCTGAATTACACAATTTAATTTTTGTGCTATTTTGCTATTTTCTTTAAAAGTTTATCCAGAAAAATTGGCAAAATTATTTTAAAAATGCTTGTACAGTCACGTTCTCTTTGAACATATTCAGAGTTAATTTGTGCATTTTTAAAGTTTTTATTCTGATTATTTGCATTTACTTTAAATCTGATTTACAGTCTAATTGGTAAATTTTCATTTGCTCATTTAATATTGATTTGTGCTGACATTCACAACATGTAGGAAAAAGAATAAACTGTTAACGTTCAACATATTTAATTTATTACGGTGAAATGATAAATTACGATGAAGTTGAATGAAAAATCTCATTGTATAGAAACGTTTAGAGGAAACACAGCCAGAAAGAGGTTTACAGTGTTTTTCTGTGAAAAATCATTTTTATACAATGATATTAAAATATAATCCTAATGTTTTACGTTGACTGTCACACAAAGACAGCATTGTACAAGATTTAAGATCATCTGCTCTGCCTCACTTTTGTTCTCACGTGTATACTTCCCTTCATACCTCAAGTGCTCAAGTATGAATTTTAATGCTTATTAAATCAAAATTATGTCAATCAATTTTAATTTCTGCATAGAAAATTTGATGATATGGCACTTAACAGGAGTTGACACCAGTACAACCAAGGTTGGAAGAGTGTACCCTCCATGTCTGTTCTCACTGCTCCACTGGTCACATATTTAAAGCGTTTCTAATATGATCAATTGTACACTTTGTATAGTAGTAGATTCAGAATAAAAAGATCCATCAATCAGATTTCTTTTAATAAATAACAAAATTATTGATTTATTATGAAAACAAGACTTAGTTGACAAGATGCAAAGTTGATTAACACAGTTTGAAATGTGAATGTATAAGTATTTATCTTCTAGATAAGCACACTCGCAGGCACACACTCACGTCACATAAAGAAAGAATAAATAAACCTTTTCTGCAGAGATTACTTTAGGAGCAAAGCATTTAGTACAAACATTTACTTCTCAGAATAAAAGTATAAATTTATTCACTTTGGATAGAAGAACCATTTCTTGGATGGTAGGAAATGTGTGGATGTACAGAGGGCTGTGCATGTTTATGTCAATAAGTCATTGAAGGCTAATGTGTAGACAGTTAGGATGACTAATGGTATGTTGGCCTTTATTGCAAGAGGATTCAAGTACCTGAGTGGTGAAGCCTTGCTTCAATTGTACAGAATCTTGGTTAGACCATTTATGGTGTACTATGTGCTGCATTTGTCCCCTTCGGAAAGATATTGTCACCACAGGGGAGGGTAATAAAGGTTCACCAGGGTTGTTCCAAGGATGGCAATTCTGTCCTATGAAGAGAGAATGGAAAAGGTGGGCCTGTGTTCTGTAGAGTTTCTAAGATCGAGAGGTGATCTCATTGAAACTTAGAAAATATTTAAAGGAATAGATAGTTTTGATGCAAGTAAGATATTTCCATTGTTTGGTGGAGTATAGAACAGGTTAGATAACTTCAGAATATGAGGAAGGCTACTTTTGGACTAAAATGAATAGAATTACTTCTATGCAGAGAATTGTGATCTTTGGAATTCTTTACCCTACAGGGCAGTGGAAGCTCGGTCACTGAGTATGTTTAAAGTTGAGATTCATGTATTTTTAAATATACATATAGTAAAGGGATACAGCGAAAATGTGGGAGAGAAAAGCATTAAAGTGGATGACCAGCCGTGATCCTATTGAGTAGTAAGCATATGAAACTCTTTGTGACAGAAAGCAATGAGGCCAAATCATTGAGGATTTTCAGAAAGAAGTTAAATAGTCCTTGGGCTAAAGGCATCAAAGGGTACGGAGAGAAGCAGAGAACAGGGTACTGAGTTGAAAGATAGCCATGACCATATTGAATGATGGGTCAGGCTCAAGAGGCGAATGGCCTCTTGCTCCTATTTCCCAATTCTATTTGATTTCTTTTTAAATGGAAGAGCATGGGCTGACTGGACAATACCTGCTTGTTCCCAAGATGCGTACAGAGAAGAAAAGCAAAATGAATGTTGTCAGCGATGCGACTCAGCTTCTCCAGTCTATCCATAAAATTTCTTAAAAACTAGTTGAGATTTGTTTGAAGTGTTCAAATGTTAAGGGGTCTGGACAGAGTAGATGGGAAGCAACTTTTTCCAAATTGATTGACTGACTGACTGAGTAAGATCCAGAGGATGTAAAATTAAGGTGATTGCTGAAAAAATGCAACTTGAAATATTTTTATCTGCTTGGTGATTTCGATCTGCAAACAACTGCCTGAAAAAGTGGTGGAAGCAAACTCAGTCACTGCTATCGAAAGGATATTGAATAATTATTTGAAGAAAAAAATGCGATGATTTAGTTAACAGATAAGGGGGTGGAACTCGATAAATTGCTCTTTCAGAGTCAGCAAACGCAGTGGACTGCCTACCTTCTGTACTGTAACCATTAAATGATATTCTGAAAATCCATGCAGCTTGATTTAATGATTAAATATTTAAGTTTCACTAATTTAGGATATTAAAAACAGTGTGTATTGGCTTTTGTGCTGTCAGTTTTTAACATCAACCCAGATTCCAGTGTTGAAGAGATAGTAGGAACTGCAGATGCTGGAGAATCTGAGATAACAAGGTGTAGAGCTGGATGAACACAGCAGGCCAAGCAGCATCTGAGGAGCAGGAAGGCTGACGTTTCAAGCCTAGACCCTTCAGAAAATTTTCTGAAGGGTCTAGGCCTGACACGTCAGCTTTCCTGCTCCTCTGATGCTGCTTGGCCTGCTGTGTTCATCCAGCTCTACACCTTGTTATTCCAGTATTTGAAGAGTTGTTTGGTTGTGTGCTTTTAAATATTGTGCATCATTATTGCTTTGAATATTTGAATTGTAGATATACTCGTACAAAGATTCTTTTTTCAAATAACTTAGTTTAATATCTTAAGAAACAAAAGCTTTTCTGCTATTGTAGCTAAATCTACCAATTTTGAATATTTTTAAACAGCATTGACTTGGAACTAATTTATGGTTTCTGTTTATTGTCGTCTTCCTTGGCCCCTATTGTTTTTCTTTAAGGCATTCTTTGATTATTCCTTGGCTATTCTTTGACTTTGGGTTTGGAAGATTGTCTTTTGCCAAGGTTTCTTTCTGTACGTTTGAGACATTTACTAGGAATTACGTGTTCTTTCTCTCAATTTATATACTTCCAAAAAATTCATGTCAGGAACTCCCACATGACATGGCGATGATTAGAAAATTGTCTCGAAAGGGAGAACCGACAGTGTACTAATTACCATATTGCATTTTCAGCAAAATAATGGAAATTTTAGTTACCTCCCACTCATTACACTGCTAGAGATTCTGCAATGGGATTCACATCCACTCCAACTCCACCCCACATTACATTCAGCAATCAGTGAAATCAGTTGATACGGCAAGAACTTCCCCTTTTTTGCTGTGATTGCTGTTAGTGCAACTTTGAGTTTCTATGTCCAATCAGGTGTAACTGTTTTAAGTGGTATTGATTAATAACTATATTGCTGAAGAACATGTCTGGACCAAAAATCATTTTTGGAATGCTCTAGTTTTAAATTGAAAGCTTTGAAAACAATGTTCTCAGCTTGTTAATATTTCAGCTTCAATTGCCCTGTCATTGTGTGCCAATCTTAATTTTAATCCATGTAAAATTTTTAAAAAGGAATTGATTTTGGTGCTTTTCACTTCCAAATTTACTGCCAGAATTTTTAATATACTTGACAGCTTAATAACATTATCAGGTCTGTGCTGGGAATCTCCTTTAAATTGCTTTATGCCAACAGCTTAAAGTGCCCACCACAGAATACATGATCTCTTTGTTGTTACTAGTTGATTTTCACAATGATCAGTGCTGTGATTTCAACAGTTTACAGGCAATATAATTGATTTAGATAAAAGGACTAAATTTAGGTGACTAAATGCACTGATGTTGCAAATAGGAAAGTAGATTTTCAAGAAGAGGCACAGTCTGTAGAGGGATATGGATAGATAGTGAAAGGACAAAGGAAAAAGATGATATATAATACCCTTTTTGGCTGTAGAACAGCAGGATACAGTTTAAATGGGGAGAAATGCAGGTATTTATAGTACAAAGGGATTTGGCTGTCTCGATCTAATCATCGCAACAAGCTTGTGCGGTGCAGCAAGGGATTAGAAAAGCCAATGGGTTGTCGATAATTATTGCATGGGGAATAGATTGTGAAAGGAGGGAAGTGTTGCTGCAGCTGTGCAAGGCCTTGGCTAGACTGCATCTAAAGTATTGTGTACAGTTTTGGCCTCCTTGATTAAGGAATAAAACTATATTAGAAGCACTTTGGAGAAGTTGATCACTCAAGTGGTTTTCTTATGAGGAAAATTCAAGCACATTGTACGTTTATTATTGAAGTTTCAAAAGATCATTTCTCATTCTTTTGAATACAAGATCCTTAGTAGACTTGACGGGATATTGCTGAGAGAATGTTACCCCTTAGGGAGTGTCTGAATGGTGTGAACTTAGTATAAACATAGAGACTGAATAGCTTTTTCTTCCTATGAACACTCTTCCCCAGAGAACAGTGGAAGCTGGAACTTTGAATGTATTTAAGGCTCAGTTAGTTAGATTTTTGATGGGCAAAGAGTTATGGGAGCCGAAAGGAATATGGAGCTGAGATCAGCTATGACTTTATTGAAAGGTTGAGCATGCTCAAGGGACTAATTGCCGAATCCTAGTTGGGTTTATGTGAGATCAGCAACAAATGTGCTTGCTTCATTGCTTACCTGAAGCTTCTGACCATTCTGTTCTATTATCATTTGATAAACATTACTAAACATTGTTTGAAGATCTACTCAAATACATCCACATATCAGAGTATGTTTATGTATATATAACAGTATGTATACAATAATTGTTAAGTCAACAACTGTGACAGCTTTTTTTCCTGTGCCCCCTCTGCCCACTGTCTCTTCACCCACTTCCTCCCCTTCTGAGCCCTCCCTCCTTCCTCCTGTTCTTACTCCTCCTCTTGGCTCCCTTTCCCCTTCTCCACCCTCCCCCAACATCTCTCCACTCTGTCTCCCCCTCCCTGCCTCTCCTCTCTGATAGACAGGAAATCTCCATTGGTCCATCCACTATGTCCCTGGCAATAACAGTACCTCATACGTTACGCCCTATCTATCTGAGGCAAACAGTCCATTGGAAAAGTGCAGATCAGTTAGGGGAAAGAATGAAAATGTTTTGTCCAATTATTTTAGATCATCAAAACTAGTTGAGGAGACCACTTCGGCCTGGATCATTGCTATATAATACATGCAATTTGAGGCAGAGATTGCCTTAGATCAGAAACTGATCTACTCCTTACATGAAGGACTTCGGCAAATTGACTTTTCATGAGCTGGCAGCCAATTCCAAAGATCCAGTGCTGTATGTAAAATTAATCAGGTCTTGACATTTAGTATCAATCTGGCTATGCATGTCTTGATACTCCCTTATTATAGAAGCTACAGAAACTTTGACTATTCCTTTCATGACCTGATCAGCTTTGATCAAATCACTTGAGTCAGTGTTTCTTTAGCGTATAGAACATAGAACATTACAGCACAGTACAGGCCCTTCGGCCCTTGACGTTGTGCCGACCTGTCATACCGATCTCAAGCCGATCTAACCCGCACTATTCCATGTACGTCCATATGCTTATCCAATGATGACTTCAATGTACCTAAAGTTGGCGAACCTACTACCGTTGCAGGCAAAGCGTTCCATTCCCTTACTACTCTCTGAGTAAAGAAACTACCTCTGACATCTGTCCTATATCTTTCACCCCTCAATTTAAAGCTATATAGAGTGCCAGTTTCTTTTGCTATCCTGATAACTAAGATGCTTCACATTCAGAATGAATTTGTGACCTTTCTTAATAACCCTTTCTCCTGTGGATGTAGAATGTTTCACAACATTATTTTGGTACTATTTCACAGGACAGCAGAAAACAACTTTGGTAAATACCCTCACCAGTATTTATTTTTAAATGAACATCACTAAAATAGATTATCTGGTTATTATCACATCACTGTTTGAGGTATCTTGCTGCATTTTCTACTTTACAACAGTGACTACACTTCAAGAATAAATTAACTGCAGTGCTCCTTGTTAGAGCAGAAAAGTGCATATGAGTGCATGCTTTCCTGTTTTATTCCTCTATCACTTTTTTCCGTTTCAATTGCTATCCTTTCATGTCACCTCTGCTTGCTTTCTGAACCTCCTCTTGCTAGCTTTTGCCACCGGTCCTCCTGTCCACTTTTAAGGGCAGCATAATAACGCCAGTACATCCAACAGATGAGTTTAGTTACTCTCAGATTTAATCATGTGATGGAATAGTAAATGATGAGCAGCATGTTTTATCTTCATTTGACCTAGAAATACTGTTTGTGTAATTTCCTTAAACAATTGAAACTGTTGAAGCTTTTGCAACAGTTTTGACTTGCTTCTCCTCTTTTTTTTGTCTGCCAGGCATAGGTGCTCTTTGTGATACTAATATGTTCCCGGCATGAAGGGCATGCACCGTCTTGAGGCTTAACTTCTGTGCATTATTGCAATCTGTAACTTTGTCTACACTATACTTTGTTTATTGAGAACTGTTTCAGGGCTGTTGTAATTCTACGATAATTCTTGTAGTTTATTGTATACTTGTAGCCTTGACCTGTCTGTTGAAAACTGTATTCATTTCCACAGTTGACTGATTTTTGCATTAACAGAAATGCCCGCAGGTTATAAATCATAGGAGATTCACACTTTAAAATTAAAACACTTACTTAAAACTGAGGAGTTCTAATTTTATTACAGTCATATTAGTAAATTCAGGCTTAAGCGAGCATCATTTGAGCATTTTATGGCTTGGCATCTCTGTTATATAATTGCAAGGTAGATTTTCTAATGCTTCATCCTTAAAAGGACCGGTAATGGTTACTCTCAAATGGAGGAAAAAAATACTGCTTAAGTAGTACGGCATGATATACATCCAGAATCTGTTTTTAAAAAAGGCATGTTCTTTGTCTTCAGAAGATTAACTTAGTACCTATTTAAAGGTCTTTTAAGAATGTTGTTAAAATGTTTTTATTCTGGGTGGAATTCATGTTTAAAGTGGCGCATTAGTTAACTGATCTCTGCTGGTTTCTTGAGTGTCTAGTGGTATGTGTGATTGTCTTTGTTTCTAGCTCTTAATAAACTAGCTCAATGTCTCACTAATTTGTCTTTGACTCTGGTCTGCTTACTTCTTCAGTTTACCCTGCACATAGCATTCTAGAACTCCAGGATTTGCTAAATAAATCATTATAAATTTGACAGCTCAATCGTAAGACATTCTTCTTCCCTACAAAATAGGACATCCTAGCTTGGGTATAACTGTTAATCAATCTTAACCATTATTGACTAAGCACGCTTGTGTTTTATTGAAGTTTTCACTGAATAAAAGGTAGAAAAATTAAGTGTCAGGTATTTTTTTTTCTATCTCTATATTTCCTAACTAAAAAGAAGTAGATGTGTTGGGCTTCATAATATAATGAGCTTCATTCAGATGTGTGAAGGTTTTAACACATTTAAACACAGCTGAAAAGTTTTATTTTTCTACACCACTAAGATTTTTAAGGTTATAGTATATTAGTATTCACATTTTGACAGATGAATAACAATTTCATTCCACCGTTTAAAATATTAGGAGAGAAAATACAAGAAAGGATAAACTTCAAGATAATTTTAACTTTGTTGTATAAATCACACATGATTTCTAAGAAGGAAAATTTTACTTTTTTTTCCCTTGATGAACAACTTTTGGCCGCCTTTTAAAAGCAATATTAGCACATACTAAGTAGCACCTATAGCATGGAAACAGACCTTCAGTTGATCCCACCTTCTTTCATCTCACCGTATCAGCGTGTTCTCTACTCTACTCTCTATTCTACACTTGTTCATGTACTTAGCCAGCATCCCCTTAAATGCATCAGTGATTTTCAGCACAACTATTCCAGTTCATAAAAACAAAAATGTTGTGGATGTTGTAGATCTAAAACAAAAGCAGAAAGACCTGGACTTGAAACATTAACTTTGGTTTCTTTCTCCTTAGATTTTTCCATATCTGCTGAGTTTACCCGAATGTTTGTTTTTACTTATTGCATTGATTGGTTTCACATTTTAACCACTGAGTAAATACAGCTTTCTTAATTTCTTTATTGGCTTTGTTAGTGACAGCCTTATTTATACTGACTTCACACGTAATACCATCTTCTCTACATCTAATTTATCAAATCTGTCTATGATTAGGCTAGCTTTTTATGTTCTCTTTCTAGGGAAAAAGAGACCCAGCATGTTCAAATGGTTCTGACCTCTCAGTTCAGGATTTATCGTCCTTGTAAATCTCTCCACTTGCTGCAAAGCTTTTATATTTTGTAATTAGTAAATGAGAAGAGTGTATGGCACTCTTGATGTATTTGACATTCAAATAAGAGATGGGTAAAGCTGTAATAAACTTGAAAGAACTGTTCTTAGAAGCAGTGATGCATAAGTAAATGTCACACTGTAATCATGATAACATTTCATATCTTGAAAACAATAGAGAAAATCTTAGAATAGATTTGCATTTGGCATAGACCGTAAGGTTTAGGAGCAGAATTGAGTCATTCGGCCCATCGAGTCTGCTATGCTATTCAATCATGACTGACATGTTTCTCAACCCTATTCTCCAGCCTTGTCCCTGGACCCCTTAATCTCCTCACCATTCAAGACCTATCTATCTCTGCTTGAAAGATACTCACTGACTTGGCCACCGCATCCTTCTGCGGCAGTGAGTTCCAGATATTCACCACTCTCTGGCTGAATTCCTCCTCATCTCAGCTCTAAAAGGTCATCGCTTCACTCAGAGGCTGTTGCTTTCAGGCCCTAGTCTCCTATTAGTGGAAACATCGTCTTCATGTCCAATCTGCCAGGGCTTCTCTGTGTTCTGTAATTTTCAATGCGATCCCCCACATCTTCCTGAATTCCAAAGAGGACAGGGTCTACAACTGCTCCTCAATCTTCTCTTTTATAGATGTCTCCTGTAGAGACCTTGAATTTGGTGTCCAGGAGTTTCTATTAAGCAGCTAGGGTAAGTGGGGAGAGAGAAATTGCAGTGTAGAGGGGGCAACCCCAAGTATGTATTTCTTGATCATTAGAGTTTGCACCCACTGTGACACTGAATTAGTAGACAAACTATTGATCCGGGTTTTATTCTTAGTCTGCGTCAAATAAAGTAAACCCAAACTTGACCTACTCGAAGTACTTGGCCTTGATGCCCTGGTCTAGAGAGGTGAATAAAATCGGATTGCTGTTCATTGACCCCTTCAGGAAAAATAATTGGCTTGAACTCGCTCAGTATGATGTTCTACAAGCAAATAGTTCATCAACAGTTTTTCCCCAAGTTGATGCCTAATAAGTGGCCAGTCAGGTGAAGTTTCAGAGATCTTGGTGCGTATGGAACATCAGCAAAAGTAGGTATGTTTAAGAAGGGAGAAAGAAAGGAATTTAAAGGAACACATTATTTTGTAACTATACAATATTGACAGCATGAAAAGTCTAGAAAAGTAATTAAACTTTGCATCCGGATACTACTCAGTTTTAACTTTTCTTGAGATTTTACATGTTAAAGTGCACAGTAATTCAATTTAGCTACAATTTGAAATATGTAATGACAACCACTAATGTGTCATGTGAGCTTTACAGGTATTAACCTGCATTAGAAAGATAATTTAGTTGCTTTTTTGAGAAAATTTGACAAACTTGAATTTTGAGATTTTTTGATCAAAGTATTTTAACTTGGTTAATTATTTAATTTCAGGGATATTTAAAACCAATTAATATTATTTTTCATGGCTTATCGAAAAGGCAATAAGCTAAGTTATCAGAGTTTATATTCATTATGTCAAACATGTTGATTTAAAAAAATGATATTGATCCCTAATTAATGAGTGAATGATGTATGAACAATGCAGATTATATTAACCATTTTAATTTATTGATTAGCAATAGTTGATTAACCTGTAATTATCCCTGTTGAAAATTATTACAATACAGTTCATTATGCAGGTCAGATTTAGAATAAAGCATGCTGCATGTACTTCTTAAATAAGGCAGCATTCATGGAGTGAAGAATAGATATAGGTCCTCGAATCAGAATACACGAGATTCAGAATATCTGTTGTAGATAACTGATTTAATTCAATGATTAAGATCTTTGAATAGTTTTTTTTATTGGAAGATTTTATATGATGTAGTAATTTTACAAATCTTCATAGTTGAATTTCGGAGCGAAAAGATGTATTGGGCATGCAGTGAATTGTATGAAAATTGGTAGTCGGCTGGGCTCTTTTCTGTCTCATGAAAGGAACATGGAATGTATTATTAGCTTTATGAAGGAACACATGTTCTTGTTAAGGTTCATTGTTCAGTAGCATGGAGTCTTACTGCAAATGTTTTGCTGATCAAATTGATTTATTTCGTATTGTTTTGGATTACAGGATGGAACTGGATCGTTGAAGCGGAGTGGCTCCTTCAGCAAACTGCGTGCCTCCCTCAGACGTAGTAGTGAAAAACTAGTAAGAAAGCTGAAAGGTGGAAGTCCACGAGATAATGAACCAAAGAATTCTGGGTAATTATTAATCTAGCATATCTTGTTCTGCTTTTTGACTTTGGCATAGAGCTATGTCTATTGTATAAGTTGCAATGAAAATTTAATAATTGTACATTAAATGTGACAGTTGCGGTTCCATTATTAGTACGGAAAATGAAGATTTGCACTTAGGTAATGCCTTTCACTGTCCCAAAGCACCTTACAGCCAGCAATGTGTTTTTTTAAAATTGCAGCTAGTGTTGTTCAGTGAGAAATATAGTAATCATTGTGGAGATGAATCCTTCTCTTCACAGTGAGAGCACTCTTTTTTTGTTGCATAAAATTGCTACTAGGCTGAATGGAAGAGATTTAGAACAGATCTTCTAGCTGAAAACTTATCGTTCGTGCGATAGTGTTGACTATCATTTGTAGCAGAATTGTATTGCCTCATAATCTGTAACTGTGGGCCTAGCTTATCCCATTCTCTGCTATTACCATCAAGCCAGGGCATGACAAGATTAGTGTTGATTTAGAGAACCCATATAAGCACAGCATGCGTATGTATTAATTTCCTCAAGAGTTGCTGCATCATAATTGTTTGGGATCCCCCAACCAGTTTATAGGGTGGGATGAAATGAGGTGTCAGGAGATTCATCTGGTTCATAAACTCTGAAGCTGACCTATTGGACTGAGTTACCTGTTTTTATAAAGTTCTATATAATGCAGATTCATCTTACTCACCCGCCACACTGAGGCAGTTATTTGAATTTGGGACTAGCGTAAATGAGAGACCGTAGAGGAAAATAATTGAATTCGCATTTTTTTAAACTAACTTCCACGTTTTTAGTAGAAAGAATCCCTTTTGATTTGTTTGTTAATAACACTGATATGTGAAGCAACTCAGTTGCAAGGTAAATGCCAAAAGCATATTGTTGAAAACATGGCAATATTAATTTTGTTCAATAAAAGCAGCCATTAAAAATGACCAAACTAAACGTGAGGAACAAAAATGTTTTTTGAATAAAAACTTTTGCTTTATTGATTCCTCAAAGGAGGCTCCAAGAATGCAATAATACTGATATAGCTGTGATTAGATCTACCAAATTTGATATTTCTTCTGATTCCTGAAATGAGTTAAATAGTTTTTACTTTAAATGTGTTTCATAGTGGCAAATGACTGATCTGGTAATACTATTTCTTCCACTTCTTCTTCTGAAAATTTTTACTTCTCAACACAGCTTATACAATTTGAAAATTTGAAAACCAGCTGCTGAATTACCAAGGGCTGGAAGTTCAAGTTCTGAGATAATCAAAAGTGCCTTCCTCCAAATAATTTTTCCTTTCCTACTTTCTTAATAGCCCGGGTGCAGGTCAAGGATATTGGAAGCCCAATGGTGCATTATTGAATAGTCAAAAGTTCATGCATGAGCTTAGGCAGTATATATCAACAGACAGTAGCAAAATATCTGAAGATTGAGCCATGTCCTTTCCTTGCATGACATCCACACAGGCAGAGCTCAAATTTAAAAAAAAGTTAATGCAATGTGATCAAATCTATTATCCTGACTTTTGTACCTTTTGTCTCCCCAGCACTGGGGAAAGAAACATAATGGCTTCTTGTTTATTGCTAAACAAATTTTGCTAATAGTGTTATCTTTTAAATGTATTTTATCAAGTGTACTGATGTAATGTGAAATGAAAAGTGTGCAAAAAGTGTAAAATGAATGTGAAATTTGAATTTTGAACTGCTATTTTCATATGAGGAAACTTGCCTTAATTCGATTCCTGTCATAGCTAAATGATGCAGAAAGGTTTGTTTTGCCTGGGAATGGTAGTTTCTTACTTTTACATGTGTGTTAGCATGCTACTCATCAACAAAATTATTTAGTTATTAGAAATATGTTTGATTTATTTTCCTAAATTGAAGTGGAAAACAAATATTGGCTTGATTAGTGCAATCTTACTTCTAGAATACTTTGTTTAGCAGCTTTACAACAAGGCAATACAGTCTTACAAAAAGACTTGCTTTTAATTTATGGTCGCGCTTGGTTTTGCTTTAATTTTGCATGGTTTGTATTTGATGTTTGTTATATATACTCTTCCATGAGTTGACTTCCTGCCATTTTTTATAATATTAAATTGATTTTGTAAGCAAGTTCTCATTATAGTTTAGATCAGTATTTATGCAGGTATTCCTCCAACAGTACTTCATTCTGTCGTAGAATAACTTCAGCTATCCAAATACCTTATGAGGCATTCAGAAAAGAACCTTAAAATGAAGTGAGCACAACTAGATGGATACCCACTACTGAACTGAACAATTCTACATTTAACCTGACTGCCTTCTCCCTACCTTTAACTCATACTGGACCCAGAAAAATAATCTGGTATCTTTAACTCTGTAATGGTAACAGTTTTGTTTGTCACAATTTTTTTGCCGTTTGTGCTCTATATATTTTTGGATTAAAAAAAACTTGTATTGCTTTTATAGTAAGGATATCTTATATTTATTTTGTAAATTAGCATACTTATTGCTAAATTATTAGTGGAACTTCTTGCTAATTATAGAATTAGTTTTCTGAACAGAATGTATTACCATCACTTGAATTAAAATTTATTTGTGTATATATGTTTTAGCTGAAAAATGGTCGGCAACCAGTTAATAAAGTACCAAAAGTGACTGTTTATATCACTGATAACCACAGTACTCTTAAACCATGATAATAAAATGTGAGGCTGGATGAACACAGCAGGCCAAGCAGCATCTCAGGAGCACACCTGAGATGCTGCTTGGCCTGCTGTGTTCATCCAGCCTCACATTTTATTATCTTGGAATCTCCAGCATCTGCAGTTCCCATTATCTCTGATACTCTTAAACCATCTTCACTGTGAATGAAGTGAGCCATTTAAACGTGGAGAAGTGCCATACTAAGAGCAAGTTTATAGTGTAGTGTGACTGCAGCATCAGACCATATTTGTCACTCTTGAAGATGTTTGGTATTACCAAGCAGAATTGGTCATTACATTATAAATGATGCTGTTTTGTTACTCATATTGTCAAATTTATTTGGAACTTCTAATAATTCATGCTGTATCACCACCCTCCCCTGCTCCTTTGTGCTCTTGCCATGACCTTTTTGGTCCCCTATTGGTTTATTCTCACCTGGTAATTATTTCCATGTTGGAGCTGCTGCAGGTCATAGGGAGTGAGAGTTTTGTTGCATAATTTATTCAAAAGATGTCAAGTTGCTTGAATATAGGAGTGTAGCAAATGTCTCCATTAATATTCCTTATCTCTGCTTACGGTGATTTCAATTACATTACAATGTAATCCTAGTTAATAAATGTATTGCTAAATACAAGACTGTGATACATAGTTTTGTTGTTGGCTTAGTGAGTAAATGTATTAATTGAATGGTCAGTGAGATAGTAGTTGCGTAAAACATTAATGCAATATTCAACTTCCTGCATTCACACACTAGCCACTATTTATACACTTGCCTCTTGTACTTTCTCTTCACAAGGTTACTTTGAACTAATGACCAGAATTGGATGAAACTGGAATATTCTGTTTCTTTCCTGTGATTACTTAAACTCCTGACAACTTTTTAATAGTATTTTTAACTTTGCAAAGTCTAGAGAACAAAGCTTGTCCTTAATGACTGGCATTGTTGAAACTATGAAGAAAACTAAATAATTTCCTTTGCCTTTTAGGAACTTGGTCTGTCCTGTCTTAATTTCCTCCTGTCATAATATGACTCATCAAAGAATAATTACACCAATTATTTTATCTAAATCAAATCAAGTGGGAATCATGTTTTCAATAAATGGATGTACTAAATTATGCAGAATGTTCTCTAAATTGTTTTTGTATTCGAATTTCCAAACCTTTCCCAATAATTTTTATTGTTGGATCTGTTTCGAGGGCAGAAGAGAAATGTCGCTAAACTGTTTACTATTCTTATTAGTTCTGAAGCTCATTACATACAAGTAGGTAAGAAATAAGAAGTTTTCTAACGGTTGCTAGCAGCTTGACTGTTTCATCATTAGGCTCGTGGAGGTGAATGTAAATCCTTTAAGAGTATCAGTTTTGATTTTATTCAGTCCGCTGTGTGATTAATGTCTCTTTTTGAAAAAGCAGTCTTGCTGGGAACTGAAATTTGGGATTTAAAAAAAAGCATGCATTCATTCAGAACGTTGAAAAGACTGTTAATAGAGTCATACAGTACTATGTGAAGAGGCCCCTTGGTTCAGCAACAAAAACTACCCTAAATCTACACCAGTCCCATTTTCCAGCACTTGACCCATAGCCTTGAATGTTGATCAAATGTGTTCATCATGACGACCCCTTCCATACTCTCCATGCATGAACACTAATTTCCTAGGACCATGGATTAAAGGAGAGAGTTTGTGTTTGGGGGCAGAAATAGCACTTTGATTTATCAGAAAGCTCACCAGTGGTGGGAGGATAGCTTGGATGAGGAGAATCTTGAAATCCAAATTCTTTTTTCCTGCAATAGTCTCTAAAAATGTCTTCCAAAACATCATCAATAAGGTAAGAAAAAATTTGCCCCATCATCCAACCTCTCTTGCTTGACCTAAACTAGATGCCTGGAGTAGACTTAAGGTAACCTTTCAAGGCTCGTGGGTTGGTGAAGTGGTACACCACCGTAGACTTAAGCTTTAAGTGTCCACTGGCATTGGCTCCAAGCAGCACATCGTATGATCCTTTGTCACCTTAAAGCCTGGAGCATGTGCTTCATTCATAGAAATGTAGGCTCTTGATGGCACTTGCTTCCAATATAAACCTGTCTCATCAATTTTAGTTACCGAGGTCTTAATTGCTCACACTAAGAGGCTATTTGCTATGGAGATTCAGTCATTTAATTGAAATTATCACTGCTCCCTGTAAGTAAAAACCTAAACTGATGCAGCAATAGTTGGTCAAGGAAACCTAAAAACAAAGGGAATTAATTATTCTCAACATGACGCTTGAAGTGGGTTTTTAGTACTACTGAAGATGAATTTCTTGCCAAACACTCTGTGTAGCTGATGCTTTTTTATCTTAAATTGAAGCTGGAATTTGACTTCTAAACGCAGATGTTGAAAACAATCTATTGAAATTGAGTTACCGTTTAATTTATAAGATTTACCTACATATAGATGCACGTACATAGATCTTTAACTTGCTTAGCATAAATTAAAATCCTTAGATTGCAACAGAAAGTATTTCACAACTTGCCTGCCAATCAACTGGCTTGCCTGACTTGGGTGAGTGCTTCTTTTTGGGAGTTTAGTTACACTGCAAAGTATATGGAGTAGACCCAAGTTGTTTTATTGCATCAATGATAGAAAAGAGATTGTTTTGATTGAAGCACCTTTCCAATCTTCTCAATTGTACAATAATAATTGTCTATTACTTTGACTCTACTGCTGTCTTAGGGAAAACTTGAAGGAAAGGAGGAATGGTTTCCAAAGTGTGTGTAAAGTCCTGAACAAGTTCCAGACTAAAACATTTTGGTAAATGTTGCTAAAGCAAAGAGGGCTCATTTACTTTGATTGTAAGGAGTAGTGTGATACTTTTGAGAAAGTCTGTTGGACTCTAAACCTGTCAGAGACAATCAGAGTTGCACTGGCTTGATCTTTGACTGTTTGTTTGAAAGAGCAAGCTTGAGTAAAGGTTTCTAACATTACAGTCAGGCTTGATTTGATGCAGCGCTGCCTGAGTAAATCTTTGACCCTTTTTACCTTGTTTCTCATTTTTTGCTTCCTTTTATATGAAGAACAAATAAAACGGTTGAACAATATATCTAATTGAAATCAATGCAGAGCTGTGTAGAGAAAATGGCAACTATTATTATAAATAGAACAGTTTTAGGAAGAACTTGGTAAACGTGGTTTATGTTTTTAACAATAAAGTTTAGGAATTATGTATAGATTTCAAATTACATTCAGCTTAACATGAGAATGATAAGGCCTGCCATATTGTTCATTTACCCAAAGAAAATCTATTCTGCTTTGAAAATTCAAGCAGGAATTGACCCTATTATGTGTAAAATAATAAAATAATTGACTAGAATTGTTTTAACATAAATGCTAGAATCTAGTGATTTCTTCCATCTTGTGTGGAGAATAACGCGTGGTGCCTTTAACTTCAAAACGGACTGAAAAACTGTTTAATGAGTTCCATGAGGGTAGAATAATTTACTGTGCTTTAAAATCTGTTATTCTTTGTAATTGAGCAATAATTCTGATTGGTTTATTCTTGCATGTCATTGACATGGGTGCAGTATGAAGCGTGCCAACTCTTTGAATATACTTAGCACAAACGGCAAGGCTGCTGAAGATGCTTTTCAAGTAAGCCCTATGCATTTTTACTAATCAGTATCAGTGGCAGTGTCTAGGCTGAAGAATTTCAAGAGACGTGTTTTACATTTCTGTTATTTACTAAATTTATTTTAATGCCAATTACATGCGCATGCTCACATCACTCGAAGTAGTCTATTTTTTTTGCCGTCTTTTTCACAGTCAATAATTTTTTCCGCCCAAGCTCATACTGTTTTAGCTTATCACACTTACTGCTGGCTTCACATAAGACACTGCTGCTTCTATTTATTTCCTCATTTTTGTGTCTCAATCTGTTAGCGATTCTAAGGAATGCTGCAGTCAGTCAAAGTACACTATAAACAATAAATTTTTATTAACATTTCCTATTACAGCAAATATGGAAATTTCCATTTTAAATTAAAAAATTAGCTCAACCTTCACATCTCTAACACAATATTAGAGAAGGGAGTGGACTTGGTTGAATGCTTTCAACACATCTGACGACTTCAGCATTCTGTATCATGTAACATTTACTGAAACTAACAATTCATAAAGTAACCTCAGTAAATGTTTCATGTATAGATTTACATTTAACTAATTGCTAAATGACCTGTGGAATATTTAAAAAGTAATACTTGCTACTAACTGGAATTTTGTGGTGGTCTTATTGTATAACCCATCGACAAGAATTAGGAATATGGCGATGCATACTAAGCTTCTAAATTTTTGTGTTAACATATACACAATTGTGTGCTACGGTGGGCTTAAACTTCTCCAGAATAATTTCTAACACACTCTCTACTTTTATCTTCCTGCTTTAAAGGGTAAATTTTGCATTTCAATGATATTGATTCAAATGCGTGCAACTATTTCTTTTTCCTATGTGTCTTTATTGGAAAAGACACCTGTTGAGTAATACTGAATCAAAGATGTATTATTAGTGCCACTTGTGTTCATAGTCTGCACTGTGGCAAGTATGTTATCTTAAAAAAATTGGTAACTACGTCCAATATTAAGAATGAAAAAGGAATTCAGAGCAGTGGATTAATCCATATTTTATATTCCAGAATGCCAATTGGTGCTGGAGCCAAATATTACTCAGTCTATTTGCAGAAATAAACATTACAAGTATGAAGCTTTAATTCCACTACCCCCAGCTTCTGTGAGTGTCTCTTGATATATCTGCTCGTGAAATTACAATTAATGTCCTCCACATGCTTATAATTAAACATACTTGATATACAATTAACAAATGCAGTGGTTAGTTTTAATCAGAACATAATGCTCGAATCAGAGCATCTGCTCTTTAAGATTCGAAATGGTGTCTCCAGAGGCCTATACAGGGGCCTCAGTTTCATACTACATTTATAAATTACTTAGGTAAAGGAATGAAGATTCAAACATCCAGGCTTACTGATGATAGAGTTAAATGGCACAGTAAAAGGATGCAAAAAGATATTAGTTTATAAGTGAGCAAAACTGGCAGATGACATTCAGTGTGAAGAAATATTTACACCTAAGAAAGATCAGCATATACTCCAAATGTTTTGAAGCTTGGAACTGGAGAAACAAAGCTTTAAGGGCACAAATGTAGAAATCAGTAGAAGCTAGTGAACAAACGCAAATGGAATCTTGGCCTTTATCTCAAGAAGGCCTAAGATGGGGCCGCAAAGTGGACCCGTGGTTAGCAACTGTAGCCTCGCAGTGCAGGGACCCGAGTTTAATTCCAGTCTCAGGCAATGACCTGTGTGGCATTTTCACATTCTGTCTATGTCTGTGAGGGTTTCCTCCAGGTGCCCAAAGACCAAAGGTTTGCAGGCTCGGTGGATTGGCCATGTTTAAATTGCCCTTAATTTACTGAGATGTATATGTTAGGTGGATTAATTATGGGAAATACACATGCTTATAATTAAACATAATTGATATACAATTAACAAATGCAGTGGTTAGTTTTAATCAGATCTTAATGCTTGAATCAGAGCATCCGCTCTTTAAGATTCTAAAAAGTGTCTTCAGAGGTCTATACAGGGGCCTCGGTTTCATACTACATTTATAAATTACTGAGGTAAAGGAATAAAGATTCAAACATCCAGGCTTACTGATGATACAGAGTTAAATATAGGGTAGGATAGGTAGGGTGGTGATTCTGGGTGGGATGTTCTTGGGAGAGTTGGTGTGGATGCGTTGGGCCGATTAGCCTGTTTCCACAATGTTGGGATTCTGTGATTTTCTGTGAAGCTCTGCATTTAGAGTATGCCTTCAGTGGTATGCACCACACCTCAGGAAAATGATAAGATATACAGCTAATCTTTTGAAAGGTACCAGGGCTTAAGGGTGTAATTATGGCTATGGAATGTATAGGATAGTCTTTAACTCTGTGTACAGAAAATTAAGGGAATATGTAATTGATGCGTTTTAAGATGATTAACGATATTGATAATGAGACAGAGAAAACTTGTGTCTGAACATATATGGATATGGGCCCAGAACAAGTTGGTGGCCCATATTTTGCAGTTAGCAGTAAAGCATTGGTACTCTGACTTTGAAAAAAAACTGCCAGTAATGATTTAATGATTTCTGTGACATGGATTTCACATTTCCTGATATCAGTTTAAGTCTGGCGCTGTTGAGTTTTTGACATCCGGCAACAGTGATGTGTTTAAGCAGGGCCAGCTCCCATAGAAGTATTCTTATAAAAACAAACCAATGAGTAAAATGCCTTAATTATCCTTAATTTTCAATTAAATTTTTCACTGAGTAAGATATTTGGTTCATAGATATGGGATTAAAAAGGAAGGTGAAATGAAAGCTATTTTAAGTCATAATCAAGAAACTTCTTATTGTACAAATATAAAATTAATTTCCCTGGGTTAGAGAGGGTGTCAGCTATAATTACAAACACTGCACGTTCTCCACATTTTCGCTTGGAATCAGCTAGTTCAGTTGGCTGTCTTACGATGCATAGTGCTGCTAAGAGTGTGGTGTTCAATTCTGATACCAATTGAGGTTACCATCAAGGTCTTGTTCTCACCCTTGCCTGAGGTTTGGTGAATCACCACAGTTGTCTTTCCATAATGAGAGCAGACTGAGACAATAGTCCAGTAGGACCAAGGATACCTCCTTTAAACATAGCAGGCCATTAAAAGCCCAGTTTCACCTCTGTCAGTGAAGTGGACTTTTTCAAGAATTTTTACAGTGGGGCTAATAACATAAAAGGGCAAGTTCTCATGAGTTGTGTTTTCTGTTTGATTGTTTTCTTTCACTTGATCACCCTGTGGAGAGTGTAGAGTTGCTGACAACTTCTGGATTTCAATGTTTAACTGCATGTGCAAACTGTAGAAATTGCTGACCATGTCAGAGGAGCATTGGTAGCAAGCATTAACATTAACCGTTAATTCGGCAAATCTAGACCGTTAATTTAGAGTGAGTCTGTATATTGGCTAACATGATGTGAGGAGTAGCAGTGTCTCTAAGTAGATATAGCACCCTGTTCACAGGAGATTTCTGTGTCATAACTCTTTACAACCAATACAGTAACCAAGAGGATAAGGAGGTGAAAAAATCTACCTCGATCAGAAAGTGGGGAAAAGACTAGCATATTTAGGGAAGTTGGAAACAGTCAGCCTGATAATAGCTTCTGCACAAGAATGTATCTAATGTGTTTTATTTTAGGAAAGTGGAATTACAGATACAGATACAACTTAAAGTGTTTAATATAGCCAGTAAGCTGAACATAATTGGAAGCTAAATATTGCAGCTTCAAGATTTTTCACAAATACTATGAAATCAGGAAAGGAAAAGAAGCACCAATAGAGAACAGAGTTACCATCGAAAAGGAATTGGTAATGGAATTTATGAATAAATGTACAAGGACCAGAGAATGCTGGAATCGGGTACAAGTTGTTTACGCACCTCTTACAAGCTATTAAAATAAATAATGTGATTAGGGAACCCTACAGGAAAATAAAAGTCATTATAATGTTTCAGTTTTCACGTTGATTGGGCAAAGTGTGTTTCCAGAGTCCTGCAAATTCAGATGAGAACAATTTGGATGTTTTAAAATTGGGTACAAGATAATAGAGTATAAAGCTGACTGTTGATGATTTATAGAAAAGGGTAGGATTTCTTGACTGGAGTTTCTGTCTGCAGTGTCTGACTCGGATAAGAGGCTGATGCTTTGAAAATGACAGAACATAAATTTAAGATCAACCTAAATCAAAACCTTATGTGGGCCAATCATACAGATACATTGACTACATGCAGTTCAGTCTGGGTGTTCTCCAGTGAGTAATTCCTTACTATCTACACCATCAACAAAGAAAATGTGAGTAGTACGCTGGAATCTTTTCCACAAACCTGGCAGCTCCAACATATACAAGGAGGTGCCACCCTCCAGGGCACATTAGCATTTAATACACAATAAACGGTCATTTCTTCAACTACCAGTCTACCTGGCTGTAGTGTGCCATCATTGATACTCCATAGCAACTTATGGTTTTTTCAAGAGTAACTTCATACCTGTGATCATTAATGCATAGAGGGATAAGGGAAACAGTGACATGGGAACTGAAATAACTGCACAGAGGCCAGAATCCTATTATCACCAAGTCACTCTTTAGTTACTTGTGCACGGTACACTCTGAGTCAGTCGCCTGACCTGAGGAGATTTTTTGTTTCTTTCTTAATTCACAGTATGAGGGTGTTGCTGCTAGGCAGCATTTAGTGCCCGTCCCTGATTGCCCAGAGGGTAGTTAAGAGTCAACCACTTTATGGGTCTGGAGTCATGGGTAGGCCAGATCAGGTAAGGGTGGCAGATTTCCTTCCCTAAAGGTCTTTAGTGAATCAGATGTGTTTTCCCAACAATCGGCAATGGATTCATGGTCATCATTAGATCCTTAATTCCAGATATTTTATTGAATTCAAATTCCACCATCTGCCAAGGTGGGATTCAAACCCTGGTCCCCGGAACATTATCTGGGTCTTTGGATTAAATAGGCTATCACCGCCTTGTTTGTATTGGTCAACAAGAGATTCCTGATTGGCCTAGGTAAACAACCCCATTTGGGACCTCGTAGTCCAACAAAATCCACCCGATTTCAGTTGCTACAAGAACAACCAGTCTCCCTCCAAGTTGCTCACTCTTTTGACTTGAAAATATATTGTTGTTGAATCAAAATCCTGGAACTTTTGTAGAGCAGACTATGGGTATATCAATACCAAGTGAGGGCCACATTACATGAACAATTTTTTTTAAAAAGTAAAGGAGTACAAAGGGGTATGAAACAGGAACAAAAACAGAAATTATTGGGAAAGCTCAGCAGGTCTGGCAGCATCTGTGAAGAAAAAAAATCAGAGTTAAAGTTTCGGTCCGGTGACCCTTCTTCTGAACTGTGTACAAAGTGGGTGTTGTTTTATTTGCAGCAGCTTATGAGAATGTGGCATACCCTCCCAAAAACAGTACTCTTAAATTACTCTTATAAGAGAATTGAATACAGGAGGTCCTTGATTTACCCATGTCTAACTTGGGAACAATTGTGATTCCTTATAGGGGTGTAATTTTAAAGATATGACGTGAGCGTTTTCTGTACTTATGAACAGCTACATTATATTGTCCTGCATTGAGTTCTGACTTGTATACAAATTGACTTTCAAATGGACTCCAGAGCACAGCCTGTTCAGAACCCAGAGACTGCCTGCAAATGTTTGAGAAAAATATGGGCATTGTGGATTGTTATTTTCGAGTGCTAGTGAAAATGTAAAGAAATGTGACATGTATAATTTAATGACTTGTGATCAGGATCAACTGTTTCTTTCTTCATAGCCCATGAATCTTGAAGACTGTGCCCAAACTGTTGCCACAGCTGAGATCAGCTATACAAAGTTTCAATAACAAGAATTCATATCCTATATTCTATTAAAAGGTTTCTAAAATCACTTAGCTTACGTAGAAAAGTTGTATCAAAATGACATATCACTCGCAGAGGAAAATGGGTGAGATACAATTGATACATCTGTATATCTGACTAACATGTTGCTGTATTTAAACCGAGGCGTTTGTTTAAAGCCTTATATTTATCTACAGAATCCAAGATAATTGGTTACTGCTTACTTTCGTTTGTTAGACTACTTTGGTTATTAGGAAAATTGATACTGTTAGACAATATAACTATTTATTATACATGTAATTTGTTTTCAGCATAGTAACAAGATCCAGTTAAAGAGAGATCAGTCGATCTTTCTTTGAAGTCTGGCTCCCAATCAGTATCAAATTTGCAACTTTTAAAGTTCTTGGTTGTTGGGATGACCCCCAAGATGTTATTTTTGCCCATTCCTAGTTGAACTGAGAAGGTATGAGTGGGCCTTTATAAAAATATTTTTACTGAGCTAACTGAGTTGTTGGGCCACTTGAGCTAACCGTGTTGAGAGTGGAGGCATGTATATTGTAGGATAATAGTAGGTTTCCTTCCCTACAGTGTTTAATGAACAAGTTTGTTTTATGTTGATACCAGCTGTTTTATTTACATATATTTATAAGCAAAGTCCAAATTATGGTAGTATTTGAACTCCTTTTGGATTATTTATTCAATCTACTGGATTATTATTCTGTTAATATCACACAATACTACAGTTGCATTGTCAGATTTGATATACAAAACAATTATGTTGACTGCTCTAAAATATCAAGTACAAAGATAGCAAATTAATTGCTCAAGCCTAAACATGTAGTTGTCTTCTAGGGTTTTTGCAATTGAAGATTACAAAGATTTAATAGAGCTTTATAGCGTAACTGCAACAAGGGATAGACTAATACTTTAAAAATGAAGTCTGAAAGTCATGGGAAAAATTTTGCAGTATTTGCCTTCATTTAAGCTGTTCTGATAAAAACATAATTAGATGTTGCTGACTAATGGCTTGAAATGGCTATCGAATCCAGTTACATAAGGCACCTGAATTAATATAAACAGTTGAGATTGGTAATTCAGATACCATATGGTCTGAATCATATGTCTGCACCAGAAAGCTTAGAAATAGTGAACATTTACAAAACAAGCAAATCATCAACATTTAAATAATGTTAACAGTTTAAAATTTTAAAATTGCTTTCAGTGAATTTAATGCATCATTAAGTTCCCATAAATACGATTGACTAATTTTGGTTTGATGTGTGCATGATTTGTGCTTTTTCAGATGAAGAATTAGTACTACTTGAGGATTGGCTGTCTGACAGAAGGCAGAGAGTTGGGATAAAAGGCTCTTTTTCAGAATGACAACCGGTGGCGAGCGGTGTCCCGCAGGGTTCAGTGTTGGGGCCACAGCTGTTCGCCTTATATATTAATGATCTGGATGAAGGGACTGGGGGCATTCTGGCGAAGTTTGCCGATGATACGAAGATAGGCGGACAGGCAGGTAGTACTGAGGAGGTGGGGAAGCTGCAGAAAGATTTAGACAGTTTAGGAGAGTGGTCCAGGAAATGGCTGATGAAATTCAATGTGAGTAAATGTGAGGTTTTGCACTTTGGGGAAAAAAGAATACAGGCATGGACTATTTTCTAAACGGTGAGAAAATTTGCAAATCAGAAGTGCAAAGGGATCTGGGAGTGTTGGTCCAGGATTCTCTAAAGGTTAACTTGCAGGTAGAGTCTGTAATTAAGAAAGCGAATGTAATGTTGTCATTTATCTCAAGAGGTTTGGAATATAAAAGCAGCAATGTGCTTCTGAGGCTTTATAAGGCTCTAGTTAGGCCCCGTTTAGAATACTGTGTCCAATTTTGGGCCCCACACCTCAGGAAGGATATACTAGCCCTGGAGCATGTCCAGCGGAGATTCACACAGATGATCCCTGGAATGGTAGGTTTAATGTATGATGAACGGCTAAGGATCCTGGGATTGTACTCATTAGAGTTTAGAAGGTTGAGGGGAGATCTAATAGAAACTTACAAGATAATGTATGGTTTAGAAGGGGTGGAAGTTGTTTCCGTTAGGCGGGGAGACTAGGACCTGTGCGCACAGTCTTAAAATTAGAGGGGATAAATTTAAAACTGAAAGAGACGACATTTCTTCAGCCACAGAGTGGTGGGCTTGTGGGATTCATTGCCACGGAGTGCCGTGGAGGCTGGGACGTTGGATGCCTTCAAGGCAGAGATCGACAAATTCTTGATCTCAAAAGGAATCAAGGGCTACGGGGAGAGTGGAGGGAAGTGGTGTTGTAATGCCCATCAGCCATGATTTAAATGGCGGAGTGGACTCGATGGGCCGAATGGCCTTACTTCCACTCCTATGTCTTATGGTCATAAACAATGCAGTAAAGCATGTAGCATAAGCCTTTTCTCGAGTTATAACAAAACAATAAGGCATTCATCAGTCTGAAAAGCATGATGCAACAGATGAAGTATTTGTTTAATTCTCACAACCATAATTAAAATTTATCTTAGAACCAGTAGTTTTAGCATTGACCAGTAATTTAAAGTTCCATTAAGGGCTCCAACAAAATAGATCGGAACTAACAATCGTGGTTAGAGACCGAAATGGGATTGGAATATAATTGGGATCGCTAGCTTCTTCAAGCCAGTTTGTTTACTTTGATGTTCCCCACCTGCCTCCTTTTGATGCCATTCTATTTGCCTTTTGAAAAATTAACTGATGATTTCTTGAATATTTAATGTTGATCACAATTTGTGACATCTGCTTTGCTGTATGACTGAAAATTCCACAGGTTATTGAGCAATCAGTATTGTCGGTTGTACAAAGTGCTTTGGTAAAATTTTGTGTAATTATTTGATAACCTCCATGCTGAAATATATATTTGTGCATTATTATTTTTAATTATGCAACTATATTCTTTGATTAAGAACATACCCAAATATTTTTATTTCCTAACTACTACTTATTGCAGTTTGTAATGTATTCTGCATTTTTTTAATCCAAGATTGAAAATAGGGTAACTAATTATGGGCAATTCTAAGATAGATTCATTTAATTTGCTACTGTTTAAATTAAGCAAGGAATGCTTTTAAGATTGATGTCATGTTCTTGAACAAAATATTGCAAATGTCCTTTTATACACGAGCTCTGAGCATTTGAAAATGCTGAATTTAATCTTTAACCAAGAAACTAAGACTGTGCAATGAAATATATAATATTCATGGCTATATGTTGAATGAAAGTTTATTTGTGAATTTTTCTTGCTCTTTTGTAAATTACAGCAACGAAATAATTGTTTGACAGAATCCAGAAGTCTGAGTGTCAGCCATAATGACCTGACACACTGTGGATCAACATTTGGAACGAATTAGACCCACCATGTCGAAGAAACACGATTGTCATTGCTGGAATTTCATAATACTTTTCAAATTAAAATCACAGAATATTATACTGTACAAATTCAACAGAAGTTTTTGATATTGTGTTAGAACACAAACTATGCCTTATATTGTGAATTGTTGTGATGCAGTAGGAATTGAAAATATATACATTATGCCATTAGCATCAAAGAAAATATGTTTTAAAGAACAAAATAAAAATGCCACAGCTGAGCTGGTTTTAGATTTGTGGGTAGAAACTACAATTGTGATACCAATTAGTGTGACTTAATTTGTACAGCTAAGTTTATCCTTCCTTGCTTGTTTTAAAATTGGGTCTTCTGCAAACCACTATTAGCTATTTTCAATAAAGGCCATTTTACCTTTTTGGCATCTCATATAGCTTATATGTGCCATATGTTTGTTATTAAATAGTTGAGTAATCTGATATACCAAATAATGTGTTAGTGAGGTCAACTGATCATTAATTAATAACACCTATCTAAAAGAGAATTCTGAGGCACTTGTGCAATGTCCCTATTCTTTGATTGAAGATACACCAAGAACTTGCACTATATAATCCCTAGAATCAGATAGAAACAATGCTGCTAATGTGTATAGAGGTCAACTTTATTACAAAACTGTTTTTATAATACCTCAATCAACTATCCAACAGAATGTTACAAAACCAATAACTGAACAACAAAGCATGTTAAACGTAATCTTATTTACTATCCAGATGACTGAGAATTGTGGTACAGTTATGCTTGAATGCTACTGGGAAGGGAAAAAAAACAGAATTGAATAGAACTGGACCTTAAGTGTTTTTCTTTTAAATTGGCATTCTATTTGAAAGATCTAAATGTACATTTTTGAAATTACTGCTGTATATACAGATATGTTAATTTGGTGATGGTCAATGAGACTGCAGGAAATGATAAAATTACACAGACGTTTTGAAATTTACAAATTGAAGGCCTTTATAGATAACTTCATCTATCATTGTCTCATTGTTTTGCACTTATGTACATATTCAGCTTGTCCCCTGTGTAATAATTTTATGTCCTGTTTGGGCAGTACCTGGAGTACTACTTGTCTGCTTTCAAAGTGGTTTTATGAAGCATTTTTTGTCTGTTTATACTTTTATATTTGTGTACTAACAAAGTGTATTTGCACATATTAAAAATGAGGATTACATTTGAAGATTTAAATCATGCAAGTTTGTAAAAATGGAGTAGCCAGAAGACCTTATGTATATAGATGCTCCATGACATTAAAAGGTTTACGTGTGGTTCTATAAACACTTGTGAATTTTTAATGAGTGCAGCAGCTGTTAAAAGTGTCACAAGTTGAATTCTGACTACATTAGTTAGTAGATTCTGTGCAATATGGCAGAACAATGGAAAGTGATGTTTGTTCAGGCTACTAAAATTAACATCAGTCATAGCTGCCTATAAATTATTTACAAACTTCGCAGATTTGTGAATTTATTTAATATGTGTATTCCAAGCTGCAGCCTCTAATCCATAAATTAACTATATGCCACCTCATGTTAATGTAATAAAATTGGATTTAATAATTCACAGGGTCTGTGATAACAAGACCAGTTATGAGGACAGTGATTTTGGCAGGTAGTGAATATTAGTGTTGGAAGAGAGATTGTTTAATAAGCTTAGCTGATGAGTTTGCATCCAGTTAACAAATATTTAATTGTATATTGCACTTTCATTAAGATTAGTCTGTGTAGCCTTGACATTGCATGTAATGTTTTGATATAACTCACCTGGAAAAGTTCAGAGTGCTACCAGTAAGCAAGTATGATTCAGAATGAAATATACTGTATTATTGTCGTAAGTTTTCTTAGAACTGAAGACTTCTGCAATGTTATATTAGTTATGTTTGGCCTATGTTACAATATTTATGTCCAAAATGTATGAAATTTGTTTTTGTGAAATAAGTAGTAAGAAATAAAAGCAACTTAAAAACAAACCTTTGAATAAACCTAATGAACAAAGTGTTTCTGAAGGCAAACGAATGATGGTAAGTCGTATTATTCAAACTTGTTATCGGATAGAGCTATATGTTACAACCTAGTCATTTTAATTGTTCAGTCTGTAATTTTTTTCATTTTCTACTTGTATCTGCTCTTAACACATTTAAGAGACCATTTGTTTTAATCAATTTCTGTCAGTTCTGTTATCTCTCCTTTACATTTCATTCCTCGTCTTAGCTCATTTGCAGCTGAAGCCCTCATCCATGCCTTAGTACCTCCAGACATCATCATTCCAACATATTCGTGGTCTCTCACATTCTATCCTTTGTAAACATGAGGCAATCTAAACCTTATCTACCCATATCTTGCAGTGTCATATTTCTCTGTCACCCATTTGCTGATCGACGTGATTTTAAAATTCTCATCCTTGAGTATAACTGAAGGAGGACACATTTCATCAAAGCTTTTCATCTTTCATTCATCAAGACAATTTGCAAGAATGTTAATTTAAGGGGAAAACTGACATTTATACCATGAGTGTGCTGATTGGTTGTCTAGTCAAGTCTGATTGAGGCAATGTCATGGATAATGCACCAGTTAATAATTGATAATTAACTGTTAGGTTTGTTAAATTTTAAACCACGAAGATTGACTGACTGGTCAGGGAATTTCCTTGAAAAGTGAACCTGAGAGTAGCTGTCACCTATTTTCTTAAATGAAAACAGGTGCAGTACATATTCATTTTCTTTCTCCTGAACAATGGGACTCTGTGTGCTAATGTGCATCGCTTCTAATGCACATACACACGTGCACTATGCACTATTCTGTGATTTTGACTGACAATTCTAAATTGACTGGAGGTATAATTTGTCTGTCACTTAGAATTATTCAGTAAATGCTGTCCAATTGAGTCACATCTAATATTGGACACTGCGGCTTTTGCAGAAATGAGCTGGTTGGGTATGGGTAGCACCTTGCTTGTTACAAACATCCAAAATGATATGCTGCTTGATGTAATCTACCATTCTTTACGACTCTCAGTCTACATCCCTGGCATCACAGTGGCGCTGAAACTCATGTATCACATGGTCATCTCTGTGATAAGCAGGATGTTTTATTGACTTGGCAGCAGCATCCTATTAGTGAACATCATTCCTGTTGGCACTTGATATTAGTACTATGAAACAGCTAGCACAAAGCTTTGATATGTCAACGTAATCTGAAATAACTGTGCCCTTTTCAGAACCAACAGTGATTGTGCAATCTCATAATAGGCAATATACAACAAGTGATTATCTGATCAACCAGTTATCAAACTGATTATTCCGCAGGATGGCTTTGATGTATCCAATTTCAGCATCAGAATCACAGGTTAAACCAGTGCCTTAGGCTGTATATGAATGGTTGCTGGTAAGGTCAATTTCATAGTGCCTGGAACTGTAGGGATTCCAACGTGTACTGTCGACCCAATAGGTTTTGTGATGGACATTAGTGGAGAAATCCCTGGTTGATTTTCCAACTACGTAGAGAAAAAAGAGCTTGTTTAACTGGGAGATAGCAAAAACTGCAGATGCTGAAGTCAGAGTCAATGTGGAGCTGGAGGAACACAGCAGGTCAGACACATCAGAGGAGTAGAAAAGTCCATGCTTTGTTTCTGAAGAAGGGTCCTGACCTGAAACATTGACTTTACTACTTCTCTGATGCTGCCTGACCTGCTGGTCCTGCAGCTCCACACTGTAACTTTGAGCTTGTTTAACTTCCATTTCAAGTTCAAATTTAAACACAGGATGGAGCCTATTTTGAAATAAGTAGATTCTTGGCATGCAACTGCTGAAACAACTATAGTAAATGTACCATCTCCATGCTAGGAATATGCAAAAATAGGAGGTTAGCTGTTACTTTAATTTCAGTCCTGCTTCCCATGGAACCCAATAAAGATGTTTACAAGCTCTGGGCCCAGAAGGGATCTGATGGTAACACCAGTTATCTGGGAATTTGTGGTGTAATTACTACTGAACTCAGTTGCACAAGTCGCTGGGATCTTAAGTTCAGCGAATACTGGTTTTCACAACGACAGGTTTAGATCGCCATGATTTAGTGCTGCAGAACAGGTACATGTTTTCCTTGGGTGATGCATCAAATGAACACATGGACACTGAATTGCTATTGATACACCTGACAGACATTTTAAAAAAATCATTCATTGTACATTCTCCCTGGCAAGTTTTTCACCAATCATTCCACTTGTCAGTCAAAATTCTCCTCTCATGCAATATAAGTACCGATTTTTCTTCTTTAATTGGTATCTCTTGCAAATTATCCTGACGAATCCAAGATAAAAAGCTTTGACAACATATCTTCTTGCAGCAATACTCAAGTTCTGCATTGTCATCCAACCTAGTTTTCAACTCTGTCCATGCCATAGCCCATCCCTACATCTGTACTCTTGACTAGCCCCTTAATCCATGAGATAGCTATGCGTTTTCTAATTCTAACCACTTGTGTGTTCCACCATTGGTGGGCATGTCTTCAGGTACCTTGGCACAAACAATGGAATTTCTTCAAGCACGTATTTTCATACAGTTGCACAGCATTGCATGGAAAGATTAACAAAGCCTTAATGTTCCAACAATTGTAATAAAACTGTCCATTTGTGGTTCTGTTACATGTTGTTTTGTAATGCTTAAGTGAAAAGCTGCTCTATAAATATCCGTTATTACTAAGGAACAAGTTGGATGCCAGTTGTGAAATTACACTGGTGCATAGTTATTGAAGTTGCCCAGCTTTTCAATGATGTTTGAACTCTTGCTGATTTTTTTAAAAAGTTACCTTTTTTCCTTTAACGATTTTGTTTTGGAGCTGTGAACTATGAAGCTGAAGATTACTTGACTTTGGAAAAGAGTTTGTGGTAAAAGGAAAAGAGAAGACCAAACAATCTTTGTTTATTTGTGAGGCCAGGCCTAGAGGTTAATTGCAGGCTGATATTTAATTTAAAAAAGTTCCTATGGAGACAGTGACCTAAGGAGAAGTGTTGTGTTTAAACAGGCAACAGAAGTTGGCTATCAATGAGGTTTGTACCTGAGATTTTATTCCAGCAAGTCTGGAAGAGACATTATATTTAAACCGAGATAAGGTGTAGAGCTGGATGAACACAGCAGGCCAGGCAGATTCAGAGGAGCAGGAAAGCTGACGTTTCGGATCTGGACCTTTCCTCATTTTCTGAAGAAGAGTCCAGACCCGAAATGTCAGCTTTCCTGCTCCTCTGATGTTTCTTGGCCTGCTGTGTTCATCCAGCTCTACACCTTGTAATCTCAAGATTCTCCAGCATTGGCAGTTCCTACTATCTCTGACATTTAAACAGCCTCTGGAAAAGGCAGTCTCTCAGGGTGGCACCAGAGTTTTTTTGAGCATTATTTTGGGAAATGAGTTTGACTGCTGATGATGCACCATGAAGATTTAAAAGCTCCCTGCCTAATCTCCCTCACCAGCTTTTGAAAGCTCAAAAGAGTAGAAAGCTGAGTTAGTGTATTACTACCTGTACCTGAGAGAACTGAAAAGATGATCATGAACAATGGTCCTGGAAAAGAAACCAAGGAGTCCAAGTCTATGCCTGTGAAACATGCATTGTAATCTGGCCAGTTGTATTTTCTCATTATCTCTTATTAGTGCATGTTTGTCTTTTTTGTGAATAGGTGACTGAATACAGATGTTTTGGGTTAAAAGCGTTGACCTTAATTAGATCACCTTGCCTAATTTCTTCTCTGCTAATGTAATTGCATATTTAATAAAGTCTTGTTTAAGATGCAGAAGTGGTGTTTGGACTTCATTGTTAGGTCTGTTATTTGTTATTCAAAAGCCTGGTTAGAAGCCCTTCGAGTAACTGTTGAGGACCTTTCAAGGCTTTTACTGAGTTGTGAATACAGGGCCAGAAAGCCTTATTTGGTTTGGCTGTCTTTGTAATAGTGAGTACCTCCTCATTAGATTCTTTAATAAACTGCATATAAGCGGACAAGTTAATTGCTAACCACAGAGAAATGGTGCAAATGTGTGTATTTTTAATTGTGATAAATAATAATGGTGGTAGACTGAAGCAAGCTTTCTGGTACTTGAAATTTCACATGCATAAAATTTATTTAAATGCTATAGAAAGAACATGCGTTTTGGAGATTTCTGTCCCAGAATTGTTTCACTTTACTACATTTTGTAGTATTTCTAAATTTGTATTTTGAGACTTTGTGTTTTGTCAGGTTGAAGAGCTGTCCTCCTTCTTGCCTTGTTCCTCATGTCCACTGATTTTCTAAAGAAGTTGCTGTGCTATTTCAGACACTTGGTGACAAGAAGTTACTATTTCAGAAGAATGTGAAATGTTTGTAGATAGCTGTCAGTTTAGTAAGAGACATAACCATTCCTTCACTATCGACTGCAGAATCTTGGTTAATGTGTTAGCAGGAACACAACCTTGTTCTTTCTGTGATAGCAATCAAAATATGCAGGATGTTTCCTCAAAGTATTCAAACTAGTAACTGACATCAAATGAATTTTTGTTTGAAATTGAGTTCTCATTATGACGCCATGTACATAAAGTCAATGACATTAGTTTATGAAAGTTGCCGCTATGTACTACAGATAGTGAGTTTAATCTGAGGGTCACCAGCCTTCAGGTTGGGCGTGAGGTTAAGAGGGTGATGCCTTCCTGGTGATCTCCGTTGATGTAGAACATGTCCTATCAGCGTCATAAGTCAACCATACAACCAAGTGAGCCAGCCAATTCCCCGTTCTGGCAAATAACTTGAAAGGACACAATCGGTCTGTTGACTTGCTTCACTCCATCTTTCTAAGATTTGATATATTCATTTTTTAACATTAAAATTCTATCAAAATGCCCTGAAAACTTGCAAAAATAATCAGTGTACCTGAAAGCAAATTAATAAAAATTATGTGTGTCTAAACTACCTTTTGTTCAGGTAGCAAATGGAATTAGTTATTTTGCTTTTAATTCTGGTACATCATTTATGCAATTGTCAAAACCTGCAAGAATAACCAAGAGAATACTTTGCTCAACACTTGATCTAACAATTTGTTTTGTCAGGTGTCTTTTGCTTACAGCTGTGTAGCTGATCTACTTTTTAAAAAATATAGTATGCCGTAGTTGGAACAATGAGTTATATTCATTCATATTAACACCCATCAGCAATTCCATTTTACCTGAGAATGCTAGCACAGTAGTAAACAAACTGGACTAGTAATCCAGAGTCCCTGATAAGTGGTGACATAAATTCAAATTCAACCACAGCAGCTTCACACAGAGGATATGTTCTACTGTGTACGGCAGTACTACATGCTGAGTAGGTTTCATCCTGAATAGATTAAGCGGGAAGTATTGTGGACCATTATCACCAACAGTACTGTATTTAACCACAACCAATAACTTTGACTCTGTGTATCCCCTTAATTTACCACTGCTGTCTAACTCTGGCTTAATGAGATGTGAAGAAAACACATTTAAAGCACTATCCAGCATACCTTTTTTTTTAGAAAGGTGCAGTCCACAATATAGGACTTTGTGCCGGTGAAGTGTGAATATGCGGTAAGTCGATGCAAGCAAGGGATCAGTTTAAAGCGCTGCAGTCCTGCCATATAAAGTTGCAAATGGTGCTGAACAATTAACTGAAGAATGAGGCTCCACACATATTCCAAAGCGTTTTGCATTTGTACTGGACAAGATATTTGAAATTATCTTCAGCTAGATGTGCTGATCCCTCTTGACATCATCAGTGTTGTCCTCACTTGGCAGTCTTCAGCCCTTTCGATTGTGTTATTGACAAAACCTCTAAGCATAGATCAAGCAAAGGTTGTTGGCCCTAACAAACATCGCTGAGTAGGATGGCACTTCATCAAAATTTTTGATATTTACATACACCACATCAATCACATAACCCCCAACCCTTTCCATTGGAAAGGATGTTAACTAAATTTGCCATGTATTGCCTTTGAAAGTTTTCCCACTGCCTAGATTCAATGGACTGTCCAATACAAACTAGGTTTTGTTTTAATGCTCTTATTTAAAAAGAGGTTTCGCAACAGAACAATGAATCAATACAGGTTATTTTTAAACTGAAGCCTAATACAGGAGTTGAAACATTTATTTGTACTCCAGTATCCTTTCACATCTATATCAAGAAATGTATGTGATGGAATACCAAGAACAATACCTATACATCTTGGGACCTGGCCTATGATGCCAAATTCACTCAACAAAACAGTCCTGAAGGCTTTGCACCATTGAGTAATGTATGATGTCCATGCAGTCACCATGAATGAAAATTCACAAGTCTGCGCAGGTTAAAACTTCCAGCAGGACAGGTTTCTGGAATTAACTTAATCAGTTCATATGAAACAAAAATAGATTCAAACGTGTTAAATTTAATCCTGTAATTAAACCTCAATTTTCACTTGTACAACAAGGTTCAGATAAGCCCGATTCACCTGAATGTTGTGTTATTCTGAAAGAAGGAATGGAGAAATTTAGACAATTGATAAGGGTTCAAAATTGACAATGAAGTGTTGTACAGACTGTTGCTACTTAAAATTGACAATGGCATCAGGTCTAGATGAGGATGCTGAAAGATGAATATGGAAATTGTAGGTGCACCAGAAGATCTTTCAATCTTCACCTAGAAAACTGGAAAATGACAAACATTACAGCTTTGTTCAAAAAGGATAAGCCAAGCAATTACAGACCAGTTTATTTTCAATGTTGGTGAAGTTCCAGAAACAATTCTTTGGTGTAGAATTTGAAATCACATGGAAAAAGGTGGGCTGATTAGGAATAGCATGAATTTCAAAAGCGGAAATCATGCTTGACTAACAGTCTTTTTAAGGGATAACATTAAGGCTTAATGAGGGTAATGTTGTTAGATTTGCAGAAGTCATTTGATAGTGTCTCACACAACTGACTCGAAGGTTACATGGAATAAAAGAGAAAAGCAACAGGGAAATCAAATTAGCTGAATGATAGGAAACAGTAATTGTGATGGATATTTTTCAAGCTCGAGGAAGGTTTGAAGTGGAGTTCTTTAGGGATCAGTATTGGGACCATTGTTTTCCCTGATTATTGTGTTAATGATTAATGATCTAGATCTTTGTGTGTAAGAGGCAATTTCAAAGTTTGTAAATGACTCAAAACTTGGAAGAATTGTAAACTGTGAAGAGAATAGGTAGCAGACAAGGTTCAATGCAGAGAAGTGTGACGTGATGCATTTTGATAGGAAGATCATTAAAAGACAATACAAAACAAAGGGTTTTGAATTCTAAAGAGATTGGAACAATAAAGGGACCTAGCTGGAAATGTGCACAGGTCACTGATGTGGCACAACAAGTTGAGTGAGGAATTAAAGCATATGTTCAGCTTTATTAAAAGGAGTTTAGAGGAAGTAGGTCATGTTGTTAGTGTATCAAACACTCCAGACTTCAGGTGGAGTAGATTCATAAATTCAGACAGTGCAGAATAGGCCCTACAGTCAATCAAGTCAACACTAACATAACACCATTAAAAGTGTGCTCATCCCAATTTTCTGCACTTGTCCCATTATTCTTGAATTGTATACGAAGTCCTCATTGAAATTTTTTTTTAAAGATTGTAAGGTTTCCAACCCTCCACTACCTTCTCAGGCAGTGCATTTAGATTCCTACCAGTTGCTAAAAGTTATTTCCTAAATCCCCTGTGAACCTCCTGTCCCTTACCCTAAAACCTGTTGTGTTTGAACCTGCAACCTTGGGGAACAGCTGGTCTCTAACAAACAAAAGCAGAATTTGCTGGAAAATCTCAGCAGGTCTAGCATTTGTCGAGAGACAACAGAGTTAATGTTTCTGGTCCGGAGACCCTTCTTCAGAACCCACGTTTCTATTCGCCCTACCCGTTACCCCTCATGAACTTATACACCCCAATCATGCTCCACCCTCAGTCTTCACTGCTCTAAAAAAAATCCAAGCCTATCTAGTGTCTTCTTATAGATCAATTTCTCCATTCCAGGCAACATCCTGCTGAATCTCCTCTAGTGCTTTCTCATTCACATCCTTCCTGTTGTGAGGTGACCAGACTGCACACACTTTCTCCAGTTGTGAATAAAAAACAAAAGAACTGCGGATGCTGTAAATCAGGCACAAAAACACAAGTTGGAAAAGCTCAGCAGAGCTGGCAGCATCCGTAAAGAAAAAAAATCAGACTTAATGTTTCAGGTCTGATGACACTTCCTCAGACTCCCAAGTTGTGTCATGTCAAAAGCTTTGCGAAAATCCACAAACTGCATTAACTGAACTTCCTCAGTCACACACTTGATCACATTTTCAAAAAAATTCTAATAAATTTGTTAAGCATGACCACACTCTGACAAAGCTATGCTGATCCTCCTTAGTTAACCCATACCTTTCCAAGTGGGTATTAATTTGCTCCTTCAGAATTTTTTCCCAATAGTTTCCTTACCACTGACATGAGACTCACAGCTCTGTAATTTTCTGGTTCATCCCTACCACCTTTCTTAAAAACTGGAACCACATTAGCCGTACTCCAGTCCTCTGGCACTTCCGCTGTGGACAGAGAGGAGTTAAAAATTTGTGCCAGACCACCGACAAGTTCCTGCCTTACCTCCCCTATCAGCCTGGGATGCAATTCATCCAGGCCAGGGGACGTGCCTGTGAATAAGCCTGACAAAACCTCCAATACCTCCCCATTTCCTATATCAAACTAGGCCAGCTCTTCACAGTCCCTTTACCTGAAATCCATACTTACATTCTCCTTTTCCAGTGGGAAAACCAGACAGAAGTATTCATTCAACACCCTTCCAATTATCTGTGACTTCACACACAGGCTGCCTCCTTGGTCCCTAATGGGCTCTACTCTTTGCCTGGTTAACCTCTTCACTTTAACGTATTTATAAAATATCTTAGGATTCTCCCTTTTCGCAAGTCCTTTCTCATGCCCCCTTTTTGCTCTTCTAATTGTTTTCTTCTGTATTCTCGGATGACCAGTATTGGAGGGTTTGCAGAAACAATTTAAAAGAATGAGTTCAGACTTGAAGTTTAAGTTTTGAGGGTTGATTAAAGTTGCTGTGACTATTTCTCTTGGAAAGAAGGTTAAGAGGAGATCTGATAGAGGCTTTCAAAATTATGAGGGAGCTTGATATACTAGACAAGGAGAAACTGTTCCTGCTCATAAAAAAGATGTATAACCAGAGGGCACTGATTTAAAGAGATTTGCAAAAGAAGTAAATACATGGTGAGAAATCAAAACTTTTTCTAAATTAGCTAGGGTATCGTGTGCATTAGTAGGAAGTGTGGTAGAGACAGGTTCAGCACAATAGGCCAAGCCTCCTCTGCCATTACACTTCAAACTAATTGTCTCAATTCTGTCAGGTGGTCCAAAGTTGGAGGATATTAAGCCAGTAGTTTTACCACAGTTTTATCAAACTTAGGTTTTTTTTGGATCTGGAAAAGAATCAGTCAACAGATTTAAAATTGGACTTCTCTATAGATGAAAGAATGTGGTGTATCTTTTGTCTTGACTTTCAGTGCTATTCCAAGTTTTAAAAAAATCCTAACTTTCTCTACATTTACACCAAAGTCTGACAAAACTACATCTAGGGATAATAACCCCAAAGTTTAGCTCTGAGTTAACAATGAAAATGATTTTAATGATCTTAATGCATTTCTCATCAAACACCCAAGATAATTTTACAGTGGTATTAGAGTTGTCTGCAATCAAACCTTCCTTGAAGCATGACAGTAATAATTTTAGTGATTGGAAAAAAAGCTTGCTATTGCTCATAATGACAATCATTTGTCACTTAAGCCGCATCATGCTTTGAGTGCAGCACCATTTTGGCGAAATAGTGACAGCCGAGATGAAAGATAGGAAGCAAACTTAAAGAACGTTCTTCAATATTAGCTAAATCTACTGTAAATGCACTCCCTCTACGGTAATTATAACCTTCTTTAAACAAGGGAACCAAGACTGCATATAGTACTCTAGCCAGAGTAGAGTAGAGTATCAACAAGGTTCCACACAACTAAAGCAAGACGCCTTTGCTTCCTGCACTCAAATTCACCTACAAGAAAGGCCGACATACTGCTCGCCTTCCTGACTGCCACCTACACCTGCATACAAGCTTTCAATGATTTATGAACAAAGATAACAAGGTCCATTTATACATAAATGCTAAGAAATTGGAAAGTGTTAAAGAAATATTCTATATGTCCGTTCATCCTACCAAAGCTGATAACCTCACACCTATCTACATTATATTTCATTTGCCGTGACCTTGCTTGCTCACTCAGCCTAACTTCCCTGGAATTCTCTCTCAATTACCATGACATTACACATTTGTACAGGAAAGAAGTCTGCCATCCTTACCTGGCCCAGCCTGCGTGGGATTCAGATCCATAGCAATAACTCTTCACTAACATCTGAAATTGCCCCAGGAAGCCAATTAAATAAAGGGGCAATTAGGGATGAGTAATAAATGCTGCCCCAGCCAGGGATGCTCACATCCAAATTACATTAAAGGAAAAAAAAAATCACCCAAGTTGTGTATACGGCTAAAGCCTGGTCTAACCCCCATCTCCGCTCCCTAAACTGAACAAGCATATCCATCAACAGCACTGGAGACTACTCCCCTAAGACTTTATGACATGTTGCATTGCTTGCTGCAGATTCCATTTTTCTGGCATGAAGGCCATGTGGTGCAAGTTCTAGACTGACTTGGCAACACAGACATATGACAGGATGGACATGTCATCATCTGAGGACTTCTGTTTAGTAGGGTCATCTGCTTGATTGTCTGACTGCCACATACCAATGGAAGACAAGACGTAGCTATCTCACCCGATTCTTCCACTCACCTTGCCATAGCCATGCTGTTCAGAGCCTGGTAAGATTCCAAGGTAATTATTTAGTTTTACTGCCATTTCCCCATTTCTAATTGTAAATTCTCACATGTCTACCTGTAAAAGACCCAATTTTCCTTTGCTAATCTTTTCTTTTTAAACACGCTAGTGACATCTTTTAACAGGCCATTTTTATGTCCCATGCTAGCTTACATTCATTCTGTGCTGCTTTGATCAGCTTCTTGGTCCTCTTTAGGTGAATGTGAAAATGCTCCAAATTCTCAGGCTAACTACTTTTCCTGCAACTTCTTTAGCTTCTTCCTTTGATCTAATAATTAGTAGAATGAAGTTCTAAGGATAGGTTGAATTGGGAAAGAGTACACCCATTCAGTACAGGTTGCGTTGAAATTAGCTCCCTCCTTACTGCAAAGGGTAAAAAATTGCACAGGAATTTGCTCACAAGAGTATCAAAGGCAACAGGCCACCTAGAATTACAAGGTAAAACTGCACACCACCACCACCCACACCACTACTACCATCCTCCCAAAAATGTGTTCAAAAAATATTGAGACCCAAGAAAACCACCACATGTTGCATCAGTATTTCTTCCAAGCTATCCAAATAACTGACTACTAGAACAGCATCAGGTAAGTGCAAATCTTTCATTTATTTACATACATACATAAATATATTAAGATACTCCTTTACAAGTCATGAACTTATACTTTTACATTGCTGTTTAAGTGTAAACTTCACTATGACCATATTACTACTTTAACAGCCCTGATTTATTCTGGCTAAACATAATTCTAACAGTTATTTTTTTACAAATCTGAAAGAAACATCCAAGGAGGAGTTGGCTTGTGTGCTTGAAACAACAATTAGATCCATTGACAACCCTGGAATCAGCGCCCCTTATTTTTGTCAGTACCTGAAAGGCATTCTATATGCAGAAGTTAAATTTACTCTGACAGAACTTAAATATTTCACATGGGCAGCTAGCACAGCATTCAGGGGTTGGAATTCAACAATATTATCCTAAATAATTTAGACTGTGGAAAGTAATATTTATGGCTTTTGTGATCTGATTAATGTAAGTAGTCAGTACATGAAATAAATGCCCACAGGTGACCAAAAATAATTACTGTGTATGCCAACCCTACATTTTATTGGTCTTAAATAGGTATTTTAATTAAATTATTAATAATATTAGGGATTTGTTTTGATTTTTGAACTCTACATTTGGAACTGATCAAGGATCATCTGCTGTGATGCAGGATCTTTTTAAAAATCACAATTTCTGTTAATGTTTAAAGAGCAATTGAGCATTTGGAGGCAGCAGACATATTTAAGTTGGAATACTCGTTCTAAAGCATCATAAAACTTGTATTTAAAATGGCAAAAATCTAAATCACTTGTAAAGAAAAGTGTTCACTCAAGTGTTGCTCATCAATCAAAAATGAGATTTTTCTTGAAGTAGAATAAGTTGGAAGAATTTTGCACGTTAACTATAATTTTAAAGAAACAAAACCTATATCGTAGAAATTAATTTTTTTAAAGGCTAGGTCATAAAATACACAATAGCTTCAGGTTTACTACCATGACTAATTATCAGCTTGCGAGTTCTTTACATTAATTTTTACATTATGCAGCAGATATCAAAGAACAACTCAGGAATGAACAACGTTGACTCACTACTTAACCCACACTGGAAGAATTTTTTAAAAATTCATTTGCTGATTCTAAAAAAAAGAGCTTCTGATTTTAAAGACCCAGGCTCCGAGAGTTTGTCAAGATTTCAGAAACATCAGAACCCTAATGCAGTCAAATCGGGAGGAAAAGAATATATTGAATATTAGGAATGTAATATCTTAGATGCAGAATGTTACTCCAGTCAGAGAAAACTTGCAAAATAATGTAATAAAATGTTAATGATTTTTTGATAAATTCTGCCTGCTATTTAATGTCATGGAAGCTGAACTTTCAGCTCTGCAATGATTAAAAATGAACACTAGAAACAGTGACCTTTCTAGACAGCCATGTTGATTTATATTAGTCAAAGTTAGACACTTTAAGAGAAGCAGAATGAATCTTTTTGGGGCAGATTGGACTAGCCAGCGATATCAAATCTATTTGTATTTGAAGAGTGACTGGCATTGAAGAAAGAGTACCGAGGGGAAACAGAAAATGCTGGAGAAACCCAGCAGGTCTGGCAGAATCTGTGGGGAGAAAACAGAAATAAAAGTCCGAAGAATATTCTTTGGAAGAGTTCCAACTCTACCTCTCACAACAGATGATGCGAAACTTGCCCCTTCTGTTCTTATTTCAAATTTCCAGCATTCACAAAATTTTGCTTAGAAAAGTACTGAAAATTGGTTTGAGAAAAATAAAAATGGAGGACAAAGAAAATACAGGCTTTCCAATGCCCCCAGTTATAGTCCCATTCCCCTTACCCCTTCTTTGCAGATTATATAGTTGCAGAATGATTGAGGAAGATGAGGTGCAAAAATGATTTCCATTCTGCGTAGAACAGTCCCAGAATTCAAGGTACAGGCTTTTTCATCAGGAAATTTGCCTTCAATGCAGAGTTGTGTCCGACTAACCATTAGTCTCATCAGGAGCTGATTGGACCAAGTCACACCCAGAGCTGGTAGCACTTTCTTACCTAATAAGCTGGAAAACAATTGTAACAGAGACAAAATACAACAATATAAACATATATTATTAAAATTCTGAATAACCCGAAATACTGCTCGCTTTACAAATCAAACAAGTTTCTTTTTCAAATAAATCAGCTTCTGGAATTTTGAGTAACTTCAGTCTGATATTTCTTTCACTTAATTTGATAACGTACACTTAAGAGGTCCTGAAAGAACAAGGAGCGTGAGAGATTATCTTCTCTGCTCTATTTGTGAGGAAGTTCCTCATTTTTGTTTCAGCCCTTATTTTGTTGGATTGTCTGCATTCACAACTTAATGCAGAAATGGAAACAGGACAAACACATGGTTTTCCACTCTGACACAAACTACTGATATCGATATTGGCTGTGCTGAGATTTATTGTAAACCACAGTATGCAACAGGTAGACATATATGGATCTATTTTAGTTTACAATTGCAAAAATGTAACCATCTCAATTACACAGCTGAAGACAAAGTAGACGCTATTACTAGGCAATGTTCAGGTGGTATTATTGCTGTACTGTTAATCCAGACATGCAAGTAATGTGCTGGGGTCCTGGGTTCAAATCCTGCAATGGCAGCTGGTAGAATCTGAATTCAATAAATATCTGGAATTAAGAGTCCAATGATGACCATGAATCTGTTGTCAGAAAAACTAATGTCCTTTAGTGAAGGAAGCTACCATCCTTACCTGGTCTGGCCTACATGTGACTCCAGACCCACAATGTGGGTGACTCATAACTGCCCTCTGGGCAATTAAGGATGGGAAATAAATGCTGACCTAGCCAGCGATGCACTCATCCCATGAACGAATGAAGAGAAAAAAAAAGCATGACTGAAGATCCGGCTTTCAGAAGGCATTTGAAAACAGAATGCTTAGGAAGATAAATGGTTTAAGTACCAAGAATACTGGGCAAGATGACAGACAGCACAGGCAACAAGTAGAATAGTGAGATGGTGGAGGGATGAGTGGGGACCTGAAAGAGACCAGAGTTGAAGAAAGGAGTTAGCATAGGGCTTTAGGGTTCAAGGAATGAGTTTTAAGTTGCAGAGTCAATGAATGACATGTAAATAAATATTGAAATCCTAAAGTTGATATTTTGAAACCTGCAGAAATCATTTCAAGATCCATGTCAAATTGTTACAACATGGGGTCAGACCGTGAACCAACATATAGAAAGTATAAGTCATAAAATTGCACTTGGCATGAAAACTGTTGGTGTTTTTGACAGGGAGGAGGATAGTCTCAGGTTACAGTCTGATATTGATCAACTGGTAAACTAGGCAGAGCAATGGCAGATGGAATTTAATCCTGATAAGTGTGAGGTGTTGCATTTTGAGAAATAGAATAAGGGAAGGATATACACAATGAATGGTGGGTCCCTAGGGAGTACTGAGGGACAAAGCAACTTTGATGTACAAGTTCACAGACCCCTGAAAGGGTCAACACATGTGGGCAGAATGGTGATTGCTGTACATGGGATGGTTGCCTTCATTAGCTGGGTAAAGGAAGCCTTGTGACAAATTTATAAAATATTGGTTTGGCCACAGATGGAATACTGTATGTAGTTCTGATTGCTACATTATTGATGGATTGAGAAGTGTACAGAGGAGATTCACCATGATGTTGTGTGGGATGGAAAGTCTTAATTATGAGGACAGACTGTAGGGTGTGTTTGTTTGCCCTGGAGCAAAGGAGGCTGAGGGGTAGATCTAATTGAGATATAAAAAATGATGACAGGCAGAGAACAGGATATATTGTGAGAATCTTTTCCCCAGGCAGACATGTCTAAAACTAAAGGGCATAAATTTAAAAGGTGAGAAGTAAGTAGTTTAAAGGAAAATAAATTTTCAATGAGTGGGTAGTGAGGATATGGAACATGCTGCCTGGGGGCTGGTAGAAGAAGGTACTCTAGTCACCCTTAATAAGCACCCAGATGGGCACTTAAAATGCCAGGACATAGTAAGATATGGACCATGTGCAGGTAAATGTGATTAGTGTAGTCTGGTAATTGTTTGTTGGCATTGACATGCTAGCTGTTTCTGTGCTGTATGACTATGAAGTCAGCCTTCCTATCACTCTATGCAACACAGTAAAATTAAAATCTTCAAAGAATCTCAAAATTGACTCCAAAAGTTCCTAACTAGACTTTTTGAATAACTAATCCCAGACTCTGCGAATAATCAACTTCAGACACTGGCTTGTATCTTAAACAAAAGATATAGCAATTTATTACCAACGTAGTAACTTGAGAAGAGCAGAATTAGATAAAGTAGTCTAATTAGTTGATGCTACAAATGCACAATCCTTTGTTTTCCACCCAGGCACACAAAAGGGAGATAGACAATTAAATAAACAAACAGTTAAGAGATAAGTAAAAGAAAACAACAAAACTGGCCAGATTGCTGAAATAGTTTCTATGATGTGTTGTTTTACAGGCATAGATGATAGTTTTCTGGTGGATTTTCTGAAGCTGTCAACCAGGATCACCTTTACAGTTCACTCAGATGAAAGCAGTAATAATTATAATCTGTTTTTCTATTCTCTGAGCTTCCATGAGCTGCTCATTGGAGGACATGCATGGAGCTTTCAGCTCTTCATGTTGTGGCACCAGCAGCTAGATTCCTTCCCTGCAAAAACACTGTCCGAAACCTGAAACTCCCCAACAGACCGGCTGTCACCTCCACAAGGTACCAGTTGCCATTTAACATCTGCCATCTGCTGAAGCATAAGGTCTTTTCCACGCTTTCTGGAACTAATCCCCAGCTACCGACCTCATTAACAGCCAACCTCTGCTATCTATTCAAATATAATGTTCTTTTCTGGTGATGAAACATATGCAGAATCCTTTGATCAGGAACCCAGTTGCAATTAACTTCCAGGCTGGGCCTCAGAAAGAAACAAAAGCTTGTTTGGTTTGTGTTTCTTTCAACACAAGCTGTTACTCAAAGCCCAAAATTCATCTTTAATTCACAGTTCCCAATTACAGCTCTAAACCAAAACTGATAAAAGAATAAAATAAGAATATTTTTAAAAATCAGTGGTGAGTGAGATTTGGTACAAAAGAGCTATGAAATTTACTGATCGCGTTAGGGGTTATGAAGTTTGGAAATCATTGAGAACATGCAGAAACGTCTAGAAATGGCAGAGGCATGAATTAGTGTTTTACCTTATTAATTACCAAGCTGTCAGACTTCCTTCAATCAAAGTGATGGACAATGTTGCAATTACTGCTTGCTCACTTGGCTTCCACTTGGACCAGTCTCGCTCTGAGGAAGGGTCACTGGACCCGAAATGTTAACTCTGTTTTTTAATTCACAGATGCTGCCAGACCTGCTGAGCTTTTCCAGCAAATTTGTTTTTGTTCCTGATCTACAGCATCAGCAGTTCTTTCGGATTTTAATATAAATACCGTGGCTACAAGAGGTGGTCAAAGGCTAGGAATTGTTCAGCGAGTACAGCATAAGTCAGATGTGGATTGGAATATTCTTGATTGACATATTAACCAGCACCATCAACATTCACTCTCTTCACCCCAACAAACAAGGTAGCAGTGTGCATTGCCTCCTAGATGCACTGCAATAACTCATCAAGACTGCTCTGATAGAACCTTCCACACTTGGAGCACCAAAAACTTAAGAGGTACTGCAAGTTTTCTTCCAATTGACACATTATCCTGACTTGGAATTATATCATGATTCCTTCACTATTGTTGAGGCAAAACCCTACATTTCCCTACTTGACAGTACTAATTAGATACCTATACTCCAAGGACTGCAGCAGTTCAAAAAGACAGCTCATCACCACCTTCTCAAGGGCAATTCTGGTTAAGCCAGCAACGTCCAAGGACAAATAAAACGAAAAGTTGTAGTAAGGATGGAGACAGGTAGCATTACACAAGTGAAAATAGGTTGCTGCGATAACTGGATATGGGAACTAGAAGTCAGTATTAATCAACAAGACAGAGAATTTGTACACTGTTGGATTGATCTTGAGCTAGCACCGGCAGCCAGGAAGGAATGAGTTGAGTGACTAACTAAGCAGTTCAACAACAAATAGGCAAGATAGTTTTAGTTCTGCTGAACTTGGCATCATACCTAGCTCGCTATTATCCTTTCGGTTATCAACAGATATTAATTCAAGGCTGGAGGCAGAAATGTGTACATAGTCAAGCTACAAGGTACTTGGTAACCATCTAAGCAAGCTTGAAAATTTCAGAAAATGTTATGTTGAGGTGTCATATCAATCAAGACAAGGATGAAACGTCAAGCCACACAGAAGATAATAACTAATTAAGTGCACAGCCCATTGCAAACGCATTGATTGAATCGATATAGAATCATATAATAGCATGGTGAAATAATTGAAGGAGGACAGTCATTATTGAAAGGCACAGAGAGTTCAAGATATGGCTTAATATGGTTACAATCCCACAGGATGCTGTCAATGAGTTTGATGATTTGCCTCCAGTCTAAAAAAACACAAACCTTCACCACCACTCTCTGTCTCCTGCATTAAGCCAATATTGTACCTAATTTGCAAGCTCACCATAAATTCCATGTGATCTAACTTTATTAAGTAGTTTACCATGCTGAACCTTGTCAAATGTTTTATGGAAGTCTAAGTAAACAAAAGCTACAGCTTTTCCCTCATCAATCTTCTTGTTTACTTCCTCAAAAAACTAAATCAAGTTTGTGAGATATGATATATCTTGCTCAAGACCATGCTGACGATCCCTAATTATTCCTTGTCTCTCCAAATGCATTTAAATCCTATGTTTCAGAATCAACTAGATCAACTCACCCACCACCGAAGTCAGACTCACAGGTCTATTGTTCCCAGTTGTATAGTTGTAAAGTCTCTATTCTGATAGATTAATTTCTTTTTGCACTCTCTCTGTGCCTGCCTATCCTATGTGATATTGGGACCAGAAAAATGCACAGTACACCAAATGTTTCACAGAACCTTGCTTTGACTATTTCCTCTTTTTGAGTTCTATTCCTCTGGAAATGACCGATGATTTATCATTGATTATTCCCTTGATCCCATCTTGCCTCTACTCTATTTGATCCTATTAAATAATTTTCTCATTCAGCAAAAATAATTCATAACATGCAAATTAAAGCTTTCAGGAAAATATTATACTTGCCCAAAATTACCCTGAGGCAAATTAGAGTCATTTACCATGTCTGTTATCTGTAAGAGATAAAGAGAAAAATTAATCATTCTTGTCACATTAACCTTTACTTGGTCAAATATATTTTATACTCAACTTACTTCACTGGGTCAACATTGAAGGCAAGACAGAAATACAGGAGATAACCCTGTGAAGTAAACAAACACCATTCCTATACTTTGCGTGAACATGCCTCAATTCTGCTCAATGCCTCATCTGGATAAGATCAACAACAAACTTTTGCCCTTTCATAGTTTATTTTCTTGACCTAAATTACTGGTTACATAATACAACTATCATAAATGTTGGTACTTTGCTGCTTTGATTTATTGATTGTTTCTAATGTTACAGCAGCTGCATCATCTTTATTTGTTTTGCTAGTTGAAAAGATACCAATGTTCCAGAGCCAAGCTCTGGAGTAATTTCATCCATATTTAGTGTTGATTTCATCTAAAAAGTCTGAAGACAATATATTTAAGAATCCTAGAATATTTTCTATTAAAAACAAAGCCTACTGTCTTATATTTAGCATTTATATAACTATTTTAACAGTCCAAGATATTGGAGTCAATGTCAAAGGTGTAATTTATTTCTGAAAAGGTTTTTGAACCACCCTAGTTAGTGCCATTAGTCAAGGACTTCCAGGATTTCAACAATAACAAGATAAAAATAATAACAGGTCCAAGGCAGCATTGATAAAGATTTGGAGAAGAATTTACAAGTGTTGGTAATCTGCACACCTTGCTCTTTGTGGCGGGTGGGGGGGTTGCAGATTAGGAAATGCACGTATATAAAATGTGTAACTAAGTGTTTAAACAATATGAATTAAATACTAGTTTGAAAAGTCATACCTGATTGACACAGATGATAGGACTACTGAACTGATGGCTGAGGTGATGGAGCATGGCTCCAAATTTTTGAAGACATTTGGCCTTGGCAATTGAATCACTGACTCCAAATTCACATCTGAATAAAGCTGCAATTGAATCAATCACCACAAGGCGTATCAAGCCTCGTGACAATAAGACTGGTAGTCTTTTGCTGATGCAGTGATTTAAGGATTCCTATCAAAAACAAAAAGGAGACTGATTTTTCTAAAACATACTTAATACCGCACTTTCTTTCTTCTTTCGTAGAATGTGGGGGTTGTTTGCAAGGTCACCATTTGTTGTCTGTTCAAATTACCCTTAATGACTTGCGTTTCCAACAGCAGTTAAGCTGAAGAGTCAACCTATTTGGTCTTGAGACACATGCAGGCCAGACCAGGTTAAGATTGGCAGATTTCCTTCTCTAAAGTCTGTCAGTGAACTATATGACATTTTAACAACAATCAATGATAATTTCATGGTTACTATTACTTAGGCTAGCTTTCAATTCCACATTTTCCTAAACTGAATATAAATTACACCAGCTGTCATGGAGGGAATTGAATCCATGTCCCTAGAACACAAGCCTGAGCCGTGATTACCAGTCTAATGACATCACCACTATATCCGCATCTCTCCTTGTTGCCATAATTTTGTAATTATAATATATATTTTGTGACGTGCTAATCTTACTTTTTAAAATTGGTGCAGCAACTTGTAAAACATCCGACAAAAGTCATGAGATTGCCCTTATTGATTCACTGTCAATCAAAAGCAGATAAGACTGGTGTATTATCTCAGTACAAATCATAAAAAGCAACATACAGAATTTGATTAACATTTGAGTCATCTGTCTGGGCAGCCAAATTTCAAATCAAACACCCACAGTTTGGGATGCCCTGTGCTGATGTATTATTCTTTAACCGGTTATCAAAGTAAACGAATTTGTTCAAAATAATCTTATTACACTTATTTTACAACCATGGAAAATATTAAAGACAAAGGAACTATAAGATGATGTTGGACTCACCACATCTGCAACATGTTCAATAAAAACGTTGTTACCAAAGTTAATATTGTTGACAATATCGGGTGGCACATCAGTTCGTAACATGGATTGAAAGGCAATCAATTGCTGTAATCGTTTATTTGGAAAAGTATCTTCTGTACAAATATACACAGCTCCTGGAAAGATAAGATGTTCAACAAGTTCAAAAGAGGCGACTAGGAGAAAAGGCAAATTCCTGGACATTTCCCAATGCTCCTAAACAATACAAATTAAAAAAATGAAGACAAAAACACTGAGGATTGTTGCATTTCATTATCATAAAGATTGTAATGTAGAACTTACAACTGTACATTCAGTAGAATCAATTATCTAGCAAAAATACCAAAAAATTTATTCATTTAATCTGGAGTGCTCTGAAAACGTATGTCCTGTCAAATCAGAGAAATTATTAAAGTTATTACAACCAACAAGGGAGTGATTGGCTCACCTAATTTTAACTCTCTTTCACTTGGTCACCACAAATATTTTTCATAAGATCACAGAATCCCCACAGCGCTGACAGAGTCCATTCAGCCCATTGGTTCTACCCTGACCGTCCAAAGAGCATCCCAACAAAACCTACACCAACCCTGTCCGGGTAACCCCGCAAATACCATGGCTAATCCACCTAGCCTGCACATCCCTGGTCATTATGGGAAATATGAGCATGGCCTTTCCACCGAATCTGCACGTATTTGGTCTGTGGCAGGAAATTGCATGCAGCTAACTCATTTTGAAAAAATTAGTTAACCACATCAAAGAATTTAAGGGCACCCTATTCCAAACTTTATTGAGGGAAAAGAATTTGTATTTTACGACCTATCAAAAAACAAGCAAAGGTGACATCTAACAGATACACGCCAGATGGCATGGGGAAAGCAGGCTGTCTGAACACACAGTAAGGTACAAACAGTGCAATTTAAGGTTTTAAAGAGTCATTGTATTGCAAAACTTGTAGGTAACCTTAACTTCTCAGTGGGCAGTAGTTTTTCCAAAAAAATAAAAAGGACATGGATGCTGGACAACTGAACCTAAAGCAGGGTGTTGGATTAAAAACAGATGTGGGAACATCTGTAGACAGAAAACTCAGTGTTAAGTCCTGAAGCCTGTAAAGTACTGAGGATGAAGATAAGGTGTGGTTCCTCAGCTTTTCCAAGACGCCTTTTCACCACCATTTATTTCTGAGATCGAAAAGAGATGTAGGAAAATCTTGTAATACTTTTGCAGTCAGTCCATGTTGCTTTGTCTCTCCTTTGTTGCTCAAGACAAGCCCTTGATATATGGTTCATTTGCATATTCCAAGTCAAACACCATCGCCTTTTTCAAACTGAAAACTCCTTAGGTAACCTTTCGTCTACAATGTGAAGTTATCCCGTCAGTAAAACAAGAGATGCACATTTCTTGATACCCGCTAAGTTTTATTACCTCTTGATTAAAATGGTAGTTCTGTTGGTGTCAGCTTTGGATATTCTATGTAGGTTTCCTTGGCTTAGCAAGTGATTGTAGGAGCCATTTTAGGTCAATAATGTCATATTTTTAATACAGGTATCAAAGTCAAATGATGCCCATTGAGTATTGATCATCCATTTTCACTACAATTGTAACAAATTACATATTTTGGAAATGGATGAACTTTGCAACGGTAGTAGATTTGCCAACTTTAGGTACATTTAAGTCGTCACTGGATAAGCATATGGACGTACATGGAATAGTGTAGGTTAGATGGGCTTCAGATCGGTATGACAGGTCGGCACAACATCGAGGGCCGAAGGGCCTGTACTGTGCTGTAATGTTCTATATGTTCTGTTATCTTGGAAAATCTCTTTTGGTCTGTGAGAGAAAACAACATACAAAAACAAGCAAAGGCCACATATATTCAAAGAAAATGCTGTCCATTTTGGAATTTTCAGGTACCTCAAATTCATATCCCTAACCCACCAAACAATTCTTTTTCGACTGTTTAACTTGGTTACCATCACTATCCTAAGTGATAATCCATTTATTTTCTCAGTCCTTGAAGAAATGATTTAAGTCTAGTTTGTGGTTCCTCAGCACATTAACAATTAATTATTAAAAATATCACTTTTTTTTAAAAAAAGTCACTGCTCCCATTCCCTTTGGACATTAGTCCTTGAGGAGCTCCTGGGTACTCTGTTCTATATTCATTTTTGATCACTCAGGCTAAAGGCCGCAGCACTTCAAAGAATTTGGAAGCTCTCTCCCTAGCTTATTGTTGTACTTTTAATTTTCTTGCTTCTATTAAAGACCTTCTGAGACTATTATATCAATTGCTGTGGCTTAAGTGAGCTTTAAGGGATGCAGACTACGTTTCAAATATATAGGCCAGCTGTATCTCATGCTAACAATACCCGTATCTTGGACCAGTGTTGAATGTAGAGCTAGCCAGTAGCACATTTCCCATTGAGATCACATTAAACAGCAGACAGAAGTTTACCCAACTGCAACAGTAATCATGCATTACAATCAGAGCTGTTCGATACGCCAAATCAACTTTTTAGCTCATAATGTTGATGACATAACATCAAGAACTGCATCTCAAAACCAATTATTCGGATAATTTGAAGGCATGATAGGAAGTACATAAAGATATCTGTTACTTTGAAACGAGCCTTTCTCCCCACTCATTTCTTTTTAAACAGACCAGTGACAACAGTTTTGTCTGTCTTAGGCTCGCATCGTAGCAGATTGAATTGAAACAGTACACCAAATATCCAAAACAGTTTTGTTTTTACCTGCATTTTGCCCCCCATAGCTACATGGGAACTGTACAGACAGCGACAGTTGCAGGCAAATTTGTGTCTTCCCTGCTGAACTCTCACCGACGATCTCTGTAATACCCATTAATGGGATTCCACCTCCAAGTAATGAGTCCACTACCGGACAACCCGTGCTAAGTTTTTGGTTCTGGGTTGGAAAAGGACATTCTCCATTGTATACCTGGAGGGCTGAGAAAAACACATTAAACAACAACAAAAAAAATTATTGTTTGTAATGTTACAACTTTAAATACTTCAAAATATTTGTTGGAATCAAAAGGTGGAGGTATAATTTACAGGGGCATTGATATACACACACTAACTAAGATTATAAACCCTGGGGAGACATATACTTTTCAATATACTATTTTTATTCTCTTTCATAGCAATAATTAAAAACCATTTCTTGCCTTTCTTGTTACTTACAGATCCTTACAGGCAGGAAAGCAGACAATAATTATATTGGTTACTGTCACACTCCACATTACAATTACAAGATGCACAAGAGTAATAAATATCAAATCACCAATTTATATTCTCTCTTTTGATCTTTCGCAATCATTCGTTTAAAGACAGGAAGTATAAGTTTACAGTCAAAGAAGGAAATGACGTGCTTATGGATATAAGACATTACTATATGATATTTGCAAGCACAATCTGCACTAGAATGCAATTTGTTAATATGTACAAGCAGTGAAACCTGGGCTCTTGGTTTGTGAAAAATAATCCAAATTATTCATTCAATTTAACTTTATAATTACTTATCAAATCTGTTACTTTTCTTATAACAATTCACTTCGCTGTCACTCACCCCACCCCATTTTCTTGCTGATCCCAGAACTGAAGTCCCCATAGAGTTCATGATAATCTCAGTTTGTAGATATTTGACAAACCTCTGCAACTCCCTCCCCTAAAAGAGTTAATCAATTGTTATTAATAGGTGCCCATTCCACAAACACTTTCCTGTAAAACGGAAAAGTTTAATGCCTTATCTATGTTTTTCCTTCTTCATTCTCATGTTTCTGCTTCTTCAGCCTTGAAGATAGTGACTCCTGCTGGGGTACAATTTCATAAGTATTGGCTATCCACAAGCATCTCACCCAACGGTTATTTTTAGTGCATGACCCCACAATGATCTCAGGAGCAGACTTAACCACAAAGATCAAAACAGCTGATCACAACTCATTTTTCATTTGACATCATGTGGATGTTCGTTGGAATGCAATCAGGGTGGAGCACTTGCAGATTTTGCCCACTAACTGTCAAACCATCAGAAACTAACTAATACATGTTATGTGTGGCTTGGACATGTATATTTCTGATGTGGTATGACGGAGATCAGCAATTATCAACTAGAAGTTCAAGTTGTGTGTACACATTCTATTTACAAATAATATCGAAGCCTCACAGAACTGTGGATGGCTTAAATTCATAATTCCCTCAATCCCTGTCGAATAAATTTAAACTCAATAACCCAGAGCTAAGCTCTGGAATGGCTTTCATCACCATTGGCTACATAAAAGCACATTACTAAAATCTTGAACGTAAATTATATTTGCATTGTGATTAAGCTCTATAAAACTTAGCTTTTACAAATTTAAATGTAATAAATCTGAAGATTTATGCAAGTATTATGTAGAAATTTGTTCATGCAAAATATTAAACTAAAGTCATCTAAATATCACTGAACATTAAATAACTTTAAGATTCATTACAAGGCATCAATTTATTCAGAGCTTCCAAACGATTTGTGAATTACTGCTAAAACACATACAAGACATTTTTAAATGTTTATTTGGCACTGATTTCTGATCTTGCAGACATGAGATTATATTCTAACTTTTACATACCTGTTACCACAGGATCACTCTTTATTGTTGCTGCGACAGTTTTATGCAGATACTGCACATCAGAACTGGACAATTTAGTGAGTCTCTGCAGATCTGGTCCCGAAAGACATAAGATTTCTTTCATTGATTGGATGTTTGCTATGACAGAAAAGATTTATTTTGTGAAAAGAGCACTACAAAACATACACGACTGCGATAAACCAGACCAGAAGCAACCATTGAGAAAGCAAAAACTGCAGATGCTGGAGCCAGAGATAACAACATGCGGAGCTGGAGGAACACAGCAGGCCAGGCAGCATCAGATGAACAGGAAAGCTGACGTTTCGGGTCAGGACCTTCTTCAGATTTTTTTCTGAAGGAGGGTCCCAACCTGAAACATCAGTTTTCCTGTTCCTCTGTTGCTGCCTGGCCTGCCGTGTTCCTCCAGCTCCTCACTTTGTTATCAGAAACAACCATTATTGCCATTTGAACCACATGTGGTCACAAAAGCAGCCAATTCTGTGCACAATAACTGGTAAATAGCAGTAAATCCTTTATCAAAATAACAAACCCGACTGTTTATCATTCGATGCAAAACAATAAAATGTTGATTAAATAAGACAGATATTTAACAAAAGCATATTGCATATTTGTTTCCATGTTAACAATTACACAAAATTAGATAGGTCTGAAACTAACAGAGAATGCTGGAGAAACTCAGCGGGTCTGGCAGCCTTCATGGACACAGGAAAACACAGTGAATGTTGACTCACAATGATTTTCTCAGAACTGAAGGAGACTGCACTGAGTAGTGAATGGGCTAGATTGAAAGATGAACAGTAAATTGTTGCCTCAACTGAAAGGTGTTTGGGGCCTTGGAGAGTGAGGACAGAGGACGTAAAGGAGCAATTGTTACAACTCCAGCAACTGCAATTAGGAAAGTATCTAACACCATCACTTCCAAGTTTCTGCAGCACTTTATTTTTATTACAGATCTCCAGCATCCTCAGTTCTTTGCTTTCAAATGTTCCTTTAAAATGTTACTTCAAACTGAGTTTACATTACCAACATTACATTTTTTTTAACCTCCATTCACTGATTCTTGTTGCAATTGTACAGGACCTTAGTGAGACGCACCTGGAGCTTTGTGTGCAGTTTCAGATTTGCTGAAGAAGCAGTTATCTGGCTATGGAGCAAAGGCAACAAGGATTACCAGACTGATTCCTGATCACGTAAAGAGACTACATCAAATGGACTATACTCGCTGTAGTTGAGGATTAGGGAATCTCACACAATCCCATGAAATTCTAAAAGTACTGGAAAGGGTAACCGCATCAAAGATGTCCCTGATGACCAGAGAGCCCAGACCCAGGGTGTCACAGTTTAAGGATATGGAGTAGGAGAAAATATCAGAAGAGGAGAATTTTCTTCACCCAGAATGGTGAGCGTATGGAATTCTCTGTTCCAGAAAGTGGTTCAGGCCAAAGCATTTGATTATTTTTTTAAAATATAGTTCTCAAGGTTAAAGAGGTCAAAGGACATGGGGAGAAGGTGAGAACTGGGCATTGAGTTGGATGATCAGTCACGATCATATTGAATGACAAAGCAGACTGGCCTCCTATTTTCTATCTTTCTGTGAGGCTTCCTGACCTGCGGAATGCGCCCAGCACCCGCAGTTTGAATTACTCACAAACACACCTTGCTTAACTGCAGCCACCACTTTAGGATTCAGATCTAAGTGACTCCAGTCCATCGCGGGCTCTCCCGTCATCGGTGATTGCCAACAGCCGCTCGGCCCATCGAAACGGGCAGAAGGGTGTGAGCGGGGATCGCGCGAGCCGGAGGTCATGGGTCACGCTAACGGCCCCTCCCACAAACAGAACACCGCGTCTCCGTTGGTGTCATCACTCTGATATCGGAAGAAGTCCTCGAGTCCATAGCAAACACCACTGAAAATAGTCGCATACCCTCCACCTCTACTGTATCCTATAAAACATTTCCAACATTCTCACTCCATTCGACAGTTTATTGTAATTCTCCGAGACGTACTACATGATATGGTCATGAAGAACCCAGCCCAGAAGTGCAGCTGTTTTCCAATGTACGCGATTGGCTGAAGCGGCACTTTAAAGGATGGTGATTCGCCCGGGTTTCTGTATTCGCCGACGTTTCAACATGTTGCTGTTTGATTGGCTGATATAAAAGACAGCCCTTCGGTCAGTAGGCAATAATTGACAAAGCTACCAAGTAGGGGGATATCGAAGGATTGGCTGAGGCGAGTGGTGAGATATCTGTGATCAGATTGGCTGATTACTTTTTTTCTGAAGAAGGGTCTAGCCCCGACACGTCAGCCTTCCTGCACCTCTGATACCGCTTAGCCTACTGTATTCATCCAGCTCTACTCCTTGTTGTCTATGGCTGATATTGAAGCCGTCTGACTGACAGCGATTCACGATACTCGTATCGGATTGGCTGCGGTGTGTGCTGCCGTGTCTGATTGGCTACTCTTTGATACGTCCGTATTGTGATTGGATTCCCCGTGAGACGCATGCGTCTGATTGGGCTGTAACGTGATGAGCTTGTTCTTCCTCTCACCCATCCCTTCCTCCCACCCCAAGCCGCACCTCCATCTCCTACCTACTAACCTCATCCCACCTCCTTGACCTGTCCGTCTTCCCTGGACTGACCTATCCCCTCCCTACCTCCCCACCTATACGCTCCTCTCCACCTATCTTCTTTTCTCTCCATCTTCGGTCCGCCTCCCCCTCTCTCCCTATTTATTCCAGTTCCGTCTCCCCATCCCCCTCTCTGATGAAGGGTCTAGGCCCGAAACGTCAGCTTTTGTGCTCCTGAGATGCTGCTGGGCCTGCTGTGTTCATCCAGCCTCACGTTTTATTAACGTGATGAGCTTGGGCCTGGCTAGCTGTTGTTGTGGGACCTGGGTCTGATTGGCTGCGGGGTGAGGGACCTGGGTCTGATTGGCTGCGGGGTGAGGGACCTGGGTCTGATTGGCTGCGGGGTGAGGGACCTGGGTCTGATTGGCTGCGGGGTGAGGGACCTGGGTCTGATTGGCTGCGGGGTGAGGGACCTGGGTCTGATTGGCTGCGGGGTGAGGGACCTGGGTCTGATTGGCTGCGGGGTGAGGGACCTGGGTCTGATTGGCTGCGGGGTGAGGGACCTGGGTCTGATTGGCTGCGGGGTGAGGGACCTGGGTCTGATTGGCTGCGGGGTGAGGGACCTGGGTCTGATTGGCTGCGGGGTGAGGGACCTGGGTCTGATTGGCTGCGGGGTGAGGGACCTGGGTCTGATTGGCTGCGGGGTGAGGGACCTGGGTCTGATTGGCTGCGGGGTGAGGGACCTGGGTCTGATTGGCTGCGGGGTGAGGGACCTGGGTCTGATTGGCTGCGGGGTGAGGGACCTGGGTCTGATTGGCTGCGGGGTGAGGGACCTGGGTCTGATTGGCTGCGGGGTGAGGGACCTGGGTCTGATTGGCTGCGGGGTGAGGGACCTGGGTCTGATTGGCTGCGGGGTGAGGGACCTGGGTCTGATTGGCTGCGGGGTGAGGGACCTGGGTCTGATTGGCTGCGGGGTGAGGGACCTGGGTCTGATTGGCTGCGGGGTGAGGGACCTGGGTCTGATTGGCTGCGGGGTGAGGGACCTGGGTCTGATTGGCTGCGGGGTGAGGGACCTGGGTCTGATTGGCTGCGGGGTGAGGGACCTGGGTCTGATTGGCTGCGGGGTGAGGGACCTGGGTCTGATTGGCTGCGGGGTGAGGGACCTGGGTCTGATTGGCTGCGGGGTGAGGGACCTGGGTCTGATTGGCTGCGGGGTGAGGGACCTGGGTCTGATTGGCTGCACTCTCAGGTAGTGATTCGGGTGGCACATTCGGGTAACATGGCGGCTACGGCCGATGGGAAGAAGCTGGTACGTAGTCCGAGTGGACTCCGAATGGTGCCGGAAAATGCGGCGTTCAGTAGCCCCTTCTCGCTCGATGAGCCTCAGTGGGTCCCAGACAAAGAAGTAAGTGGCTTATCTGTTCGAGCTGGGTGCAGTTGGCCACAGTGTTAACCCGCGACCACTGTTGTGCGTTCTGAGGAAGGGTCCCCAGACCCGAAACGTTAAACTCTGATTTATTTTGGTCTCCCGCAGATGCTGCCAGACTTGCTGAGCTTTTCCAGCAACCTCTGTTTTTGTCGCTGTTCTTAAGGGTTTGGCAACAGCTCCGTGCCGAGCAGCTCAGTGGGTATCCCATCCTGTCAAATTATTTTTAAATTTCTTCCTGGAAGATGTGCGATCGTAGCTGGGCGTTATGTGTTGAAGTGGCGGGGGTGGGGTGGTCCGGGGTCCGGGGGTGAGGTAGCTAGGGCAACATCATATTAGACTGTTTATAAAATGTTGCTGTTGGATTTAGTCCAGATGGCGCTGAAGTGGGAGAGGCGTCGCTCTTTTTTTTTATATAGCCCATCTGATTTTTTTGGGGTTGGTTTGTTTGTTTCTTTTCTGCCTTTCTAAAGTAATTGTGAAAACGTCGGTGAATGTAAGGAAAGTTCAGTAGGAGTGTAGGTGGTGCTAAGAGTTGACTATTCAGCCACTCGAGTCTGCTCTGTCATTCAGTATGATTGTGGTTCATCTTCTTCCCAACTTGTGTTTGTTTTGGGGCGGTGGGAGTGGTTTCGTCCAGTTTGAACACAACTAATTTCTGTGGTCAATAAATTGTGCCTCGGTGAGTAAACGATTTTTTTTAATGTCCAGTGTTTCCATTGTGCACGCAGCCACACAGGGATGGTATTTCCCTGCATCAGCGTTTATTACGAGCAACTGTTTGGACAGTTTGCTTCACTTTGCTAGTTTGTGTCGATTTCTCTGTTATGATCAATGTCTTTATAGGAAGTAGATTAAGTCTATCCAAGTTTACCTCATAGATAGTAGGAACTGCGGCTGCTGGAGAACCCGAGATAACAAGGTGTAGAGCTGGATGAACACAGCAGGCCAGGCAGCATCATAGGAGCAGGAAAGCGGACGTTTTGGGCCTAGACCCTTATCCTTTTCTGAAGAAGGATCTAGGCCCAAAACATCAGCCTTTCTGCTGTCTGATGCTGCCTGTCCTGCTGTGTTCATCCAGCTCTACACCTTGTTATCTCAGGTTTACCACGTGGTCTCTTCTTACCTCAAATTCTTTGACGTGACAAAGTTAATTGGTGAGAGAAAGGCTGTAGATGTCATATACATGGACTTCAGTAATGCATTTGATAAAGTTCCCCATGGCAGGCTGATGGAGAAAGTGAAGTCACATGGGGTCCAGGGTGTCCTAACTAGATGGATAAAAAACTGGCTGGGCAATAGGAGACAGAGTAGTGGTGCTAGTGGTAGTGGTGGTAGCAGCAGCAGTAGTAGTAGTAGTAGTAGAAGGGAGTTTCTTCAAGTGGAGACCTGTGACTAGTGGTGTTCCACAGGGACCTGTGCTGGGACCACTGTTGTTTGTGAGATACGTAAATGATTTCGAGGAAGGTGTAGGTGATCTGATCAGCAAGTTTGCAGATAACACTAAGATTGGTGGAGTAGCAGATAGTAAAGGGGACTGTCAGAGATTACAGCAGAATATAGATAGACTGGAGAGTTGGGCAGGTAAATGGCAGATGGAGTTCAATCCGGGCAAATGCAAGGTGATGCATTTTGGAAGATCTAATTCGAGGGCGAACTATACAGTAAATGGAAAACTCCTGGGGAAAATTGATGAACAGAGAGATCTGGGTGTTCAGGTCCATTTTTCCAAGGTGCCAACACAGGTCAATAGGTTGGTCAAGAAGGCGTACGGCATGCTTTCCTTCAACGGATGGGGTATTGAGTACAAGAATTGGCAGGTCATATTACAGTTGTATAAGACATTGGTTTGGCCACATTTGGAGTGCTGTGTACAGCTCTGGTCGCCACATTACCAAAAGGATGTGGATGCTTTGGAGAGGGTGCAGAGGAGGTTCACCAGGATGTTGCCTGGTACGGAGGGTGCTAGCTATGAAGAGAGGTTGAGTAGATTAGGATTATTTTCATTAAAAAGACGGAGATTGAGGTCTACAAAATCATGAGGGTTATTGACAGGGTGGATAGCAAGAAGCTTTTTCCCCAGAGTGGGGGCTCAATTATTAGGGGTCATGAGTTCAAAGTGAGAGGAGGAAAGTTTAAGGGAGATATGCGTGGAAAGTTCTTTACGCAGAGGGTGGTGGGTGCCTGGAACGTGTTGCCAGCGGAGGTGGTAGATGCAGACACGTTAGCGTCTTTTAAGATATATCTGGGCAGGGAGCAAATGGACATAGGCCCTTGAAAATAGATGACAGGTTAGACAGAGGATCTCGATCGGCGCAGGCTTGGAGGGCCGAAAGGCCTGTTCCTGTGCTGTAATTTTCTTTGTTCTTTGTTTGAACAACAAACAGTAATTGTATCCTCGGTCAGCATTCAAATATGAATGGGGGAGAAAAACAATCTATTAAGTTAGTGTGTAATGCTACTTTGTACAATGGCCTGAACCCTCTGGTCTGTGGTTTTAAATGTTGTGCTATGGTGTACAGGTAAAATTTACAACATATATGGTGGGGGTAAGCAATTAAATTCTCATTTTACAGGTGTCTGCATGCCATTCACTTCAAATTCCAGTCATGTTGCTGTTTTACACAGCTCTTTTGATTTGTCCAGCTTTCATTAAATATGTCAGCCAAGTTTATTTTCTTATGTATTTCATATTAATAATTGGTTCCAAATGAAATTTTGCTTCAGAACTTAGGTAAATAGTGTTAATGTAACTGTAATAAAATATCCTTTTTTTTGCAGTAAACACTACGATATTATCACACTCTAGTATGCAGCTAAGTTAGTTCCCCGACATTGTAAACAAAACTTTTTAGAAAACTAAAATCTTACATATCAGATCAGATATTTACTGTAAAACAAAACTAACTAATTTTGGCCAATCTTTTATTGTCTGTGAATTCCTGTTGCAGTATGTTTCCTTCAGTGAATGTTGACTGGCAATTTGGCCTTGCAACCTTGTAACTGAATTCCATTCACATTTAGTTTTTAGCTGGTTTATACACCAGCATATATCCAGCAGTGATGATTGGATGGTGACTGGTATGAATTTTGAGCCAATTAATCCAAAGGAGAGTTTTGAAGGCAATACTCCACCAGTTCTTATCTAAAATCAGCAAATTGCACGGATTCGAGTGTGAATTTTTAAAGAAAAAATCCAGTAAGTTCCAAATTCAGATATTCACTGGATAGTTTGGATGAACAACTGTAGTAGTTTGCAACATAGACACGAGCAAAGTAAATAACTCTCAGTATCAGTGAACTTCTGTTTTGTAATACTTTGTATTTTTCCATGTGAATTGTTTCTGGCTAATCAGTTGAATGGATGTAAGTTTGCTGGCTGAGCTGGAAGGTTCATTTTCGGACGTTTGGTCACCATTCTAGGTAACATCATCAGTGAGCCTCCGGTGAAGCGCTGCTGTTATGTCCCGCTTGCTATCTGTGTGTTTAGAGCACATAAATAGCAAGCGGGACATAACAGCAGCGCTTCACCGGAGGCTCACTGATGATGTTACCTAGAATGGTGATGAAACATCTGAAAACTAACCTTCCAGCTCAGCGAGCAGACTTACATCCAGAACCTCAACCTGAGCTACAAATCTTCTCAAAACTCGCTAATTAGTTGAATGTTAGAAACATTTCAGCATATACCATAAATATTACACTCTGGTAATAATATGATTGCAAAGTTTTTATGAAAGTATAAATTTCCAGCTCTCACTTAAAATTGTTGTACACTCCCCCATCATGAAGCATAAAGTGTAATATGTAAATCAAACATCAGTGTTTTCAAATAGAGTTTATGCAAAACCATCTGCAATTTCTTTGTAATATGTTACTATTATAAACAATAATTAAAGGTTTTGGTTTCTGTTGTGTTTTTTTTATTGGTTCTTTTGTTAATTTGGCTGGCTTAGTACTGCACTTTAGCTTTTAAGTGGATTCCATAAAAGATTATTTAAATATTTTAAGACTGAATGAAAGGCATGTAACAGCAATAATCAATATTTTTATTTCAAAGTTGTAGCTTTCAAGTTTCTGAATAGAACTTTTGCAGGTCAGACTACTTTCCAAACTAAAATTTTCTTACGTTTTGTTTTAATAAGTCATTTAAAAAATTTTGTTTGCTAGAAAGATGTAGTCCGTTGACTATATCATGGAGTTGCAAAAGGTGAAATTGCTGAGAGATGGTCTGAGGAAGGTTCGTTGGATCTGAAGCATTAAATCTGACTTCTCTCAGCAGATGCTGTCACTTCATATAGGTTAATGCAGTCACTGTAGCAGTAAAGAATTAGGTAGCATTTAAAATTAATAAACAAACATAAATATTTTTCTGAAATGTAGTGGCTGGTACACATGCTTAATGTGCAGAAGGTCCCAATTCAAAGCCAGGCAGAAGCATCAGAAAAGCTTTGGTGTCCCTGTGAGATGGTAAAGTGTGTTTCTGCCACTTGTTAGGATCTTGTGGTATAGTGACTCTGTCCCTGCATCTGGCTCAGAATGTTAAGTCCAAGTACCAACCTGCCCCAGAGGTGTATCATTAGCATGTCCAAACAGACTGATTTTAGAATAGTAACTAAAATAGATGAACAGGTGGGGATTTAAAAGGTTGGCAGTATTCAAAGGAGGGAAAGTAACTGATCTGGTTGGGATGGACAAAAAGCAGTAAAATAAAACTTTCATTTCACTGCAATTTCTAGCCTGAGTAGTAATTGCCTCAATCTTTCCTTTTCTCTGCCTGATTTGGTATTGAATTTGCCATTGCTGTCAGTCATTCTATTTAATTCTGAATTCATTTAATTTCTGGTTAAGAAAATTCAGTGGTCAAATTGTTCACCAAGATCTGTCATTACTGTATTGTTATCTTCTTACACTTGCAGCACAAACTGTTATAACCAAAACATGCACACCCAAGACTACTGCAGTGTGTCATAAGACAACCCATTTCAACCAAATTTTGGCAATTCTTTGGAGCAGATTGTTCTTGTTCTATTTTTAAAATCATGTCCTGTGCCTCACTGAAATACAACAGGAAATTTGGTAGTATATCTATAAAAATGACTCCTTGTTGAAGACATTTGCTCATGAATTAACCATGTGTATTATGATGTAAACATAATTTAGTGAAGCTCCATTCAAGAACACAGAATCTAGTTAAGTTCTGACATTACAATTCTTTCTCATATCTTGTATCCTTTCTTTTCCTAGTGTCCCAGGTGTATGCAGTGTGAAGCAAAATTTGACTTTCTTACCAGAAAAGTAAGATGATCTACATCTGTTTATTATTTATTTGATTTATCAAATGTTAAACACTTATATTAAAGGCTCTTTATATTAAAAGTAAGATGCCTCTGAGGAATGTAGTAAGTTGACACAATTCTGGTATCTTTCGCCAAAAGAATTGGGTAACATGTTAACAGATCTTAATTCACAGTGACAGCTGCTCATCTTTGCAATGTATGAAGAGGTGTCTCAAGTCTTGTATGTCTGTCAGTCACTAGTGTGAAATTTCTGTTAAAATTACTTTGATTTAACAATCAATGTTGACAATGTAAACAAGAAGCAATTATAGCAGCTAGAGAGAATATTAAAATAAAGAGATTATGATTGGATTTTTCTAGGCTACCCAGTGGTAGTTGATGTCCTGATATTAAGATGTTGTCAGCTTATCTAACTCACTCATCTGTGTGATGGAGTCACTTAGTGGAAGCAAAAATGAATTATAAGAAAATATGCATTTTTAAATTAAGCTTTAATACTTCATAATCTTATTTAAATAAGATTCACAATCTCTTGCTGCATTTAAATACATTCCTTTATTAAAGGAGTTAAAAGACCATGTAGTCTCAGTATAATAAACTACAAAGTAATTGTTTGTTTTTCACACAGAACGGTTCAAACAATACTACTGTTACTTCCCCATCCGTTTAAATGAGGCATAGTAATTCTTGAAGTTTACATGAAATACATTTTTAAATTGGTATATCCCTGATTGGTAAATAAACAAAATGTTTTTGAGTGCATCTGATTTTTCAGTATTTGTGATTTTGTTTAAATCATTTGCTTGTATTTGACTTTATTTTTCCTCCTTATCATTCTGAAATTGGTAGCATCACTGCAGGAGATGTGGAAAATGCTTCTGCGACAAATGTTGTAGTAAAAAAGTACCTCTTCCACGAATGTACTTCATAGATCCAGTTCGACATTGTGCTGAATGTGCTCTGATTTCCCAGAAGGAATATGAGTTTTTTGACAAACAGATTAAGGTGCTGATAAATGGTAAGACCTGGATTGCTTGTTACTTTCATTAATTGTTATCTCAACATTTTAAACAGGTTTACTTTTATGACTTATATTGACATTAAAATGTTTTAACACTTTACATAAATATATCATGAAATTATTTTGTGTATAACTCTTAAATTCTGTTGTAATGTGATTTTAAGTATAGAAATGTATTGGCTTGTAATGTTGCTCTTTTAAGTACATGGTTAAAATAACTTGGTAGAAGTGCATCAGTAGGTTTTCTAATGTTTCTGGCAGTTATGTGCTGGGTTCAGACATAGTGGCTGTATGTACCAGTATCTGCTATTAATGTGTGATAGTTAACTGCAGGCATTTAGAGCTTTGCTTGATTTCCACATATACATGTTTTTGGCAAAGAAATTCCTAGATGGAGATATCTAATGATCACTTTATCCTCCAATCTGGAGCTTTAAGATCATTTGACCTCAGCTAGAAGAGGGTGGGTGGGAGCTGAAATTGGCATCCTAAGTAAATAAATTACTAAGAGTCAATTGAACCTGTTAAAAGCTGAAGCACTGAGACTCTGCACTTAATTTGCATTGCTAGAGGGGCCATAGAGCACTGATTGTTAGATTTGAATGGATAACTTTAATACTTTCTGGTGAGTTTAGGATAAAGTACCACAAGTGTGAGCAATTCTATGTAGTTAAATCCTGTGTCGCTTACATACAGGCAAAATACTAGTACAGCACTGCTTTTGAAGGATTGAGACATCTCGAACCACAGCTTCCTCATTTTTGTGTTTAACCACACATGCAATTGCCTGAAATGCAGTTCATCTTCCTCTTTAACGGTTATCCCTACTGTTTTTATGCTGAAAAACCTGAGTAGAAATATGTTTAATGTTGGATAGTTTCATGCACCAATTTGGTATTTTCACTTTACTGCATTTTTTTTTTCCCTTTTTGACTTGCTCATTTTCACCCAAACATTTCACATTTCTCTCTCGAGTAATGTTGTATCTTGCTTCCGTTTTCTCACTTTAATTTTGCTATCAAGGAGCTACATTCCTTGTAACTTTGGGGTCCTTGGAGAAAGGTGAAACAATGGATTGTCGACTGTCAAACAACCACAGGTATCTTTTTTGAATGTTTTGGTTTTCAAATAGATTGTATGAATATGGTTTACACAGTACATGTACTTTTTATGAACAATCTATTTTTAATGGTTCAGGAAACAATACATAAGCAAGTGTAGAAAACGTATAGTAAGGAATTTGTAATGCAGTAAGGGCTAAAGTATTCCAGAAAGCTTCGTAGAAATGTTATGAAACAAAATACAAAATACTGAGCCACATAAGCAGATGTTGAGTCAGATACCTGAAACCTTGAGCATGTTACGAGGAAAGAAGGAAATAAGTTGAATTTGAGGACTTTATAATTGGACCATTCGCAGGCACGCTCACGGATAATGGACTAATGAAGGCTATTGACTCTCAATTAGCCAGATTCTGAGAAGTACAGTTACGTCAACAATTGTTTGACTGGAGGGGGTTAAAGGTACTTTACAAGCTGTTGTACTGAATTCTCCCTAATTTTGAGATGAGTGAAATTGAGATACAAAAATTGTTCTTCACTAAATTAGCATTGACTTTGCTTCCTATTTTATAGCAATTTCCAATTTTATCCAGAAAGTTGCAGGTGGTGAAGGGAAACAGTCCCTGCAATTTCTGCAGGGTTCCACTAGGAACCCACCCATGGAGAATTTTTTGCAATTTCTGTAACAACCTCTCTGCGATTGTGCAACTAGTTACTTATCGCCCAATCTCATCAGATTTTACCATATTTGGAATCAATTATGCATGTAATTGTAATTCATGACCTGCAATGCCTATCTAAAAGAACCACCTATAAGAAAAGAAAATGTGTTTACTCCCTCAAAGTGATCATGGCTGCAGCAATGTGTTTCCTGAAACTGAATCTCTTTCTTTCTTTCCAACATCTGGGTTGGGAGCCACAGACAGTCAGTATATGTACTCATGGAGGCTGAATTAGTTACTGCAAACAACGGATAACAAGATTTAGAACATTTCCTACATAGGTGCAAATTCACCAGAACTGGCTGATCCAAATGTGAATGTGTTCCTTATCTTGGGCAAGCTGAGAATGTTATTAAGTATATCATGGCTGGCTGCAAGCAAACGAGAATAACTTCTTTGCAAATTTACTATGTATTATGTGTACTAATACTGAATAATAAACATTTTTGAATAAAATTTAATTTGAACTTATTCACCATTTTCTTTCTTATATGAAACTTGAACTGTTCAAGTTTTTAAAAAAATGATTATGCCTAGTGTTTTGCTGGGGAGTTTTTGGCAAGCACTTGCCATTATTAGTGTCAGGTAATGATGAACCATGTTTATATGTACACAGTGATTGCATCCAGACTTCATGGAAAAAAAGTAGTTTCCTTCTTCTCAAATATTAAACAGATTTAGTTTTGTCCTCCTTCCTATGGTTTTGAAGAACCCTAACCATGAACTACATAGAAACTAGAAACAGGAGTCGGCAGTTTCATCCTTCTAGCCTTCTCATTCAGTATGACTACAGCTGAATGTCTATCTCAACATCACATTCCTGCTTTCTCTCCTTACCCCTTAATGCCTTTAATATCTTGCAAGGGAGAGATTGAGTGAGTGAGTTTGAATTTGATTTTTGATTTTGATTTTTGTTTGTTGTAAAGTAGAGGTCCCCCCCCGCCCGCCCACCTCAACCCCATAACTAAAGCCAAAACACCCAGAGAGGCTCACCTTGCCCTATAATCTGTTATAAGAAGTGTGAAAAGTGGTATAACATGTCTCTCACCCCAAATCAGTTATAAAGGAGCGGTTAAATGAAATTAACTCCTGACTGTCACTCTACAATCAATAAATAACAATTTTTAATTATCTAATGCTGACTGCAAGCAAATTAATGAACCGAACAATTTGTGTTTAACTACTAACTATTCCTGAATAAAACAAGATTTTAATGGAGAAATAATAGGAACTGCAGATGCTGGAGCATCTGAAATAACAAGGTGTGGAGCTGGATGAACACAGCAGGCCAAGCAGCAGCTTGGGAGAAGGAAAGCTGAAGTTTCGGCTTAGACTCTTCATCAGAAAAAATGCTGTTCCCATAAGTACAAATCCCGCCTGTATAAAATGTAAATTAAAAAAAAATTAATTAGAACTTAGTCTTTTGAAATTTACAGCTAGGTTATGTTTTCCAGAATGTTTTGTCTTCTCTGTTGATCTTCGGTCAGGAACACCCTCTCCATTGAATTCTTCTCTTAGGAATATTAACTAAGAGTACTGCGGTACCTTTATTTAGATGATGCTTCTCCAAGAACTGAGAGAACTAATTTCCTAAGCAGATGGCAGTTTGCTTTCTGCCAATTTTGCAACTATCCCTGTCTTTATATGCTTGATGACATCAAGTTTCTCACAATATGATTGGTCCTATGTTGTCAAAACCGTCAGGTTTAAATTTTATGGAATGCTAGTATCGAAGTGCCTGATTTAAATTAATTGGCTAAAGCATCAAACTCCTCTTGATAACAAAACAAAACTGTGCCTTAGACTGTTAACTATACTACCTTTGCAAATGTTACAGTTCAGATGCTCTGTGCACCAGTAAACCGCCAAGCTGCCCAAGGACACTTCTTTTCTCTTCAAGCCTAGAAAAAGCACAATCTTTTAAGGGGACCACACACTGCCTTCTCCCTCTCCATCATTTTACAAACATCAATATTTTAAAAATGCCAAATTCGAATGTCCTGCCTTCCAATTCAGAAGTACCCTACCCAACTTTGCAACATTTGAATGTATTTGTGATTGTAAATTCCACAAGCTGACTTTCCTCAGTTAAGAAATGTTTCCTCATCTCAGTCTGAAAGTGAGAGCCCTGGTTCTAGTCGCACCAACTGGGGCAAACATCCTCTCTGCATATAGTCTATTTAGCTGGTTAGAATTTCGTATGTTTTAATCAAAGTCCCTTTGATTTTTTTCCAAACTCTAATGAATACAGGTTTGATCAAACTACTCTCCTTGTACAAGAGTCTTGCCATCCCTAGTATTAGTCCAGTGAACTTTTGCAGCACTTCCTCTATGACAAATATGTCCTGTCTTTGGTAAGGAGCCCAAACCTGCTTGGAGGGCCCCAGGTGCAGGTTTTCCAAGGCCCTGTAGATAGTTTCTGCTCAACCTGTTTGGTGATGTTATAGGAACACCTCTGCAGCAGGTGCAACTTGATCCTGGCTTCGAGATAGGGACACTCGCTATACCCTTAGCTTACTACTGGTTTTCCATCCAAGTTGTAACCGAGCCTGAGTCTGCTTAGTTTTTGACATCGGGTGTTTTCATGTTGGTATGGCAAAACTAAGGCCTTTTATAAATGCAGCAGTTGACACAGTTCTGACAATCGGGACATTGCCAGAATTAGCCCTGATCTGTTCTGAATCAACTGATAGCAGCTATATTTTGAGAAGAATCAGTATTGTTTGTAAGATGGAAAGTGTGAAATTGCTTTGGGTTTTTAATCGTGCAGGAAAATAACAAGTAAATAAACTGACGTGGGGTGGTTGAGTGGGTACTGCATTGCAATCAGTGGAGATACTTCACACTGTAGAATATCTAATCTGACAGTAAATAGCTTTATCTCTGAAATACAGACATTTTGGTGAATTGTTAAGAATTGGTACCAGTAAGAGTCATTGGTTATGAGAAATGGTCATGAGCCTTTAGTTAAAGTGTTTAATTAAGAGAAATCAACAAAAAAAAGGACTATAGGAAAAATATAGGACTATTTTATTTAAAACATTTATTCTGAGGCCTGAAATAATAACTTCTAATTTTTTGCTAGGTACCTGTATTTGGATGGAGAAAATCATGTTGAAATTGAGGTTCCACGAATTATAAGAGTTCAAGTGCTAACTGAAGGTTTTACTCCTGGAGGTAAATTTATGAACTAGATCCAGGTTGGACAAATAGTCGATTTCAGCAGTAACCTATACTTTATTTATGATAAAACTTAATCTGCAGAAATGCCGTTTTTAAATTGTCAAGCACAGATAATTAGTACCTGGGTGGACCTTTGTATAGTAATGGTAAATGGTAGAGTATGATCTTCAGAAGGAGTTTGCCATGGTTTGAAGTCCCACCATCAACTAGATAAGTTAGATTTGTCTTGTTAGGACAATGCCTTGGAGGAAGAAAAGTTGCTATGTTGTCAATTACTGAGGTGTGGAGTAATGATAGAAATCCATGCACTGGAGTAACCATCCCAACTAAAGCATACATCTGAGACTGGATTTTTGTTTTCAATTGAATTTAGTTAGCTGCTTTTATTACATTATTGTAATGTAGTTAGTAGTGTTTGTATATTGAATTGGAAGGTGGAGCTCATATTTTCCTGATAGAATGGCCTGAAACTAATCCTTCTTTTCAATGCCTGCTGCTGCCTATCGTCTTGGTACAGAGAAAGATATTCACACTTACACCAGCCTACTGGAGAATCCGTACATTACAGAAGGTTAGAAGTATGATTGTCATCTTTGCCAATAGCTCATCATGTGCCCATCTCCCTATATGTGGCCTTTAGGAGCTTGGCTTGTCATTTACTATATACTTAATGCCTTGCTGTTTTATTTCTGTGAGCGGTGTTGCATGAACGTTGAGCTGTTGTTGAGTTGTTCTTGCTGACTTCGTGTTGTAAATTACAAGGCAAACTCCTTAATGTTTTTTTCTTTCCTTGTTTGCTTTCGTTTGCATATATGTTTAATAACAATCAGAAATTGCACTTTTCCTACTTTTTTCTATACCGTGTTAACACCTGCGCTTTGACTCAATATGTTATAATCTAGTCCTTTTTGTATATCGTTCTGAAAGACTGACAGTTTTGCAGTTACTTTAGGCTATTTTGAAAAAATTTTAAATGTTGAACCAGTCATGTTGCGGATAATTGGAAAGTAACCACAAGTATTTTTTAGGATACTACAGTTTTTTGTGTGATTAGATGTCATTCAAGGATGTACATTCATCATGGTCCATTGAGTTGCTGATTTTTCACCTCTGCCTTGTGCAGAGTTGACCACTTTCAACAACAGTTCTTTTCATAATCTGGTCGAGGTGGAGTCTGGGGCACCCAGGTTTCCATTGGTGATTGATTGCTACCCAGCACCAATTGAACAGAGTTGATGCTGAGTGAAGAAAAAAGTCGAAACAATTCTGATGACCTCTAGTTAAAAGTCCTTTGAACTTGATTGCGATGTGAGTGTGTACTTGGAAGAGGTATTAAAAGTTTTCCCACTGTTTTTACATGTGTGTATCCTTTATTTGAGAAAAATAGTTAAATATTAGTGAAAATAGTTTGTTTTAAAAAGTGTTATCAAGCTGACATGTGCTCCGCTTTGCAATTATGTTTCTTTTGGTGCCGCTTGTCTATCCAGTGCATTCAGTTGTACATTGTCATTCAGATACCAGATTCCTCCTTGTTTTTTTAGCTTGAATGAATCACTTGTGTCACACAAAATCTATTCAATACTTCAACCATATTTTATACCAAATTATGTCTCAAATCCTTGTAATGCCTACCGTTATTTTGTAAACACAACTACATACCAAACACACTGAATCACAGGAAGCAGTTCTGCTGGATTTCTCTTGAGATTGTTATTTGTATATTTTGCATTTTGTCATTGGGGGGGGGGGAAAAAAGCACATAAAACTAATGTTATTGGAAGTAGATGTTGTATTTTCTTGGAAAGTGGATATTTGGGAAATATTGGGTGGAATGATGCAAAGAAGTAATTTAATAGCTGTTTTTAACAGAATTTTAATAGATATGATTTCATTTGTACCATTTCAGGTGGTAATACACATGCCACAGGGATGCTTGTCCAGTACAAAACTTTAGGTTCCCAAGAACCAAAACAACTGAAGCTGAGTGCATCTGATGATTTCAATAGTAACAAGAAAGTGTCAGTTGGCTGGTTGGCTGCTATGCATAAGGTAACATGTAACAGATCTAGTAGAATAGTTTGTCAAATTTTTTTAAACAAAAACTGGTGGAGTCTTTCAATTTAGAATTCTACTGTTATTAATTTTAAGTATAGCATTTTTGAATATAAAATTAGTACAGGCATTGAGGGATAAACGTCCTGAAACAAGATTATGCATAGGACACTTGCTTGACCTCCAATTTATCAATTAGTTGTATGTTTAGGAAGATGTTCACTTGATCCTCACGACAATCAAACACTAATAATCAAGTGCATTGAATTCAGGTTTATACATGTAGGTTATGGTTGCACTTTTTCAAAGTTAACACCTAAAGTTGATTTAAAGAGTAGAGAGGTCAAGATGGTATCTGTTTTAAGAAAATGAGCATCATTTGCTCTGTCAGCTGCGGAGCTGTTCTGTTTGATTCTTGAAGGGATGTGTATTTCTAAAACCAATGTTGCATTGTCAAAGGTGCTACCTTTCAGGTGGCATGTTAAACCAAACCCCCAAACTGTACATTGAGCAGAGTTTAGAAGCTCACATTGGCATTATTCTTAAAGTGTAAGGGAATTATTCTGGGTATCCAAGCCAGAATTTATCCCTCCAATACTACCAGATTTTCTGCACATTATGTTGTTGTTTGAGGTTGTTGTGTTTCCTAAAGTAATCCATTAGCTGTAAAATACTTCGGAATATCCTGAGATCGCGAAAAGTGCAAGAGAAATGGAGGTGTTTTTTTTTCTGTCCTTTATTCACTTGTCATTTGGATAGAAGTGGCATTATAAAGAATGTTTTCTCCTCAATCTCAGAGGGATATTCCTCCTGCTTGAATCAAACTGAATCAACCACTACCTGGATTTGCACCAATCTGTACTTCGGTTGTGGACACTTGTGTTGTCAGTCACTGACTCACTTCACATGGAGTCTTTACTGCAATCAGAATGGACAAACACTTGTTTCAACAATCCTGGCTATAAATGGGCAATATTGCCAAAGAAAGAAATAATGAGCAAATACTGTACACTACATGTAGCAAAAAATACTTTCTAGATGGTGTGAAGTTAAATACAATACATGCCCAAAGAGACATGGGGGTTCTGGTGCATCATTTTTAAAATGTCTCAAACAGTTGCAGAAAATAATCAGGAAAACAAATGGAATGCGAGTATTTATATCTCAATAGCTAGAGTACAAAGATGCAGCAGTTATGCTGCATTTATACAAAACTCTGATTAGACCCTACCTGAAATACTGAGCAAATCTCAGCACCACACCTTAGGAAGGATATATTGCTCATGAAGGTAGTACAATGTAGGTTTACAAGAATGATACCTGGACCTCAGGGGTTAAACTATGAAGAAAGATTATGCAAGTTAGGCCTGTTTACTCAAGCATTTTATGGGGTGATCTGGTATAAGTCTTCCTGATATTAATCAGGAAAGACAGAGTACATAAAGGTAAACTATTGCCACTGCTTAAGGATTCTATGATTCTATAACTAGGGGACATAGTCTGAGAATTAGAGCCAGACTGCTCAGGAAAAATGTTAGGAATTAATTCCACGTATAAGGTGTTAGATAGTTGGAACTTTTTCTTCCGAAAATGGTGGTTGATGCAGCATCAGTTTTAAATCTAAAAAATTCTTGTTATTCAAAAATATTAAGAAACAAAGGCAGATAGATGGAGTTAGGCTGTAGATCAGCCATGATCTTATTGAATACTGGAACAGGGTTGAGGGGCTGAATGACCTCCTATGTTCCTAAAAGTGACAACTTGGCCTGTGAATTGGTTGTTTTCTTACAAGCTACAGTCAGATATTTGTATGAGTGAAAACTAATGATGCTGTTTTTGTTCTATCACCTACCCCCAAAATGCATATACATGCACACCCCGCCTCCCCCGCCACCTAAACCCAAATCCTTAGGCTGCCAAGCTTCTGTATGAATCAAGAGACCAATAACCGTGGAAAGTATCAAGATTTAATGTCACTCTGAAGACAAATGGGAAGAAACAGCATTTTAACCAGTTTTACCCAAGTGTTTTTTTTGCTCACTGCTTTGATGTACAGTGAGGTTTTCTTAATACTTTTTGTATTAATGTAATTTTCTGAAAACACTTAATGCAACAAATTATTCAGATTTTTTGGTGCATTGAAGTATTCTCGAAGTATGGTGCAATATGTAGAATTTACAATGTCTTAAATGTAACTTTCACAGGTAAATTGAACTTTGCTAAGTATTTTTGTTAAATCTATTTTTATCTCTAACTGAAAGCTGCAGTGTAAACTGCTAAAATAAAACACCTTTTTGTTACAGAATGCAGTTCTGATGTAGATTGCTTTATTTTATTATATCAAAAGTATATAAATTTATAAAATTGGATTAAGGAAAGTGGAAAATAACTACGATTTGCATTTAGCTTCAGAAAAGCTTAGACTGCAGCTTTGTACTCAGCGGGTGATTTTTGCCTTTAGTGATTGAGGGAAAAGATGATGTTTACATTTTAATTTTTTGGCAGGAAATGCTAAAATCAATATAAAGTTACTTTCACTTCAGAAAGGCAGTGTTGCTTGCCCTTTCCATCAAAAAATGAAATTTCATTTTGGCATACCAAAGGATTTGTACATATCTAATAATTTGCATAACTGTGTCTGTTCTTGTGCTCATACTGCAACTGTGTGATAATAAATAGGTAACAATTTCAAATAGTCTTGATAATCAGTGATTATATTTGGATGTAGTATGAAAATATCTATGGTGGCTATTTAGAAATCAAACACAATTTTTACATGATTAAAAATAAAAACTTTATGCAAAGTAACCTAAACTCTTAATTTCAAGTGAATCACCAATAAATGTAGAGGAGATGGCTCGTAATATGGTAGATAGCTGAGGAATAACAAATTTGGAAAAAACTGATACTGATGCACAAACCAATTTCACAGTGACCTTTTCTGTTTGTGTGAAATAATTCTGAAAATATTAGCAACACAGTTTGATTTGAGAAAGGGAGCGCTCATGCTTTGTAGTGTAGTTTAGTTTCCTGGACCAAATGGGTGTGAAACGGCTGGTTGTGTGGAGACTTGATCTTAATTGAATGCCTGCACTATCAGTTCATTTATTCATGTTTTATGGCCATCTTGGATTAATGTACTTATTTGAACAGCTTCTGTATAAAATTTATCCTTACTCAATAAAACAAACAAAAGCCTGTGCAGGTGCTTGTGATGTTTTTAGTTGGCTTCAGTTTGTTTTTGACTTTGGAACCCTGAAGGCTTGATAGCAATGGGATAGGTAGACTGATGTCATTGCTAGAATTAATGCTCTTCTGTCCCTTCTTAAGTTGTTTGATCTGGAGAGAGAGCAAAGGATTGCTCAATCTGTCACATTTCAATGCTTTTCCTTTCTTGGGTCTGAAGCAAGAGATTTTAATTTACTCCTGTCCTTTTACTTAGGTTTCCTTACTGAGGTAGGCTTAAGTGTGTTACTGAAACCCTGACTTAGAGCTCTCGCTCAGCAAAATCCTTAAACAAAATCAAAAATGGGGTTCATCGTATACTTCTGTAAATTGCAAAGGGAAGTACTTTGCAACTCCATGCCAACACACAGACACGTTGTGTGGTGGTGGTGGTGGGGAGGGGAGGGAGAGAGAGAGAGACTAGGTTTTGGAAATTCCAATGAAGTCAATAATTCAGGCGATCTACAATTCCTCCAATGTGTCCTTGGGGAGCTGGGCCCAGTATTTTCCATTCTTAAGCAAAGTTTGGGATTTTACACTGTCTGCAACTTGAAGACGAAGACAAAAATCTGCCAACAGCACCAGGAATCCTGCTTTTCTACTGGCCAACTTAGAATTTCAATTCTGTATTTAACTAATTCCACCAAGCTCTGATTTTAGGCATCTTAAAGATCTACATTTCAGTTGCTGTATCATAATGCAAAATTTCTTAAGCATAGATTCTAACCCCCCCCCCTCCGCCGCCAACCTTTGCAAGGTGAAGAGGTAACAAAGCATTTGTGCCCATTTTAAAAATGTTTGTGTTTTCCTTTGACCCAGTGCTGGTTTAAAGAAGGCAGCTTGCGCCTCAGCCTCAGCTGGAATGTCCGCACAATTCAGGGGATTCAGAAGCTTCTGGAAATACAACCATGTGATCAGCCCTCAGCCATTTTAGAAGTCCAGAAAGGTTGTTTCTTTAAGAAACAAGTTAAGCACCAGAATACAGTTTGATAATGGGGTGGTGGAATTATCTTCACCTCTTCTGACATGGATGCAGAGTTAGAAAAGAAACAGCAGACCTGACCCAAAAAGTCACCTTTCCTACTCCCGATGCAGCCTGACTTGCTGTGTTCCTCCAGCTCCATACCTAGTTATCACACTCTTAAAGCAGCTAACAAAGTTATTTCCTGCAGTTCATTCCCAGTCACTGAGAACTTGTGTAGGTCTTGGCAACTAAGTTTGAATGACAAAGTCAAATTCTAACTGTAAAAGGGTTTAATCTCAAGTTTAGCAACACTCAACTCATAATAAGCCTTGACATCTAACCAAGGCTCATCTTACAAAGTGGTGTAGGTTAGATGGGTTTCAGATTGGTATGGCAGGTCAGCACAACATCGAGGGCCGAAGGGCCTGTACTGTGCTGTAATGTCTGTAACAGCCCTAATTGACCGTGGCCCAGCTACTTGATAGATGTCAACACCGCTCTCCCAAGGACTTACCTGTGATCCCTGGACTGGTTGGCCTTGACATAAAGAACCACCTTTTTTTCTAATCCCAAAACTGTATGGACACAAATCCTTGGACCCTGGTCACATCAACTATCCAGACTAAATCAGACAAGTCCTTTAGAGTGTTACTGAAACCCTTTACTGCTTAGTGTTCCCTCACTCCATGAAGAATTGATCTCCTTGGGCTTTCACACATGGTGATTTGATTGAAGCATATGCAGTGCATTTGCCACACAAACTGTCAGCACATGTATGTACAATATCAACATAGTATATTGCCGCTCAGCAGTGGGCTAACCTCAACTGTTCAGCGCTGACAAGGAGCCCACCTTTGTGACTGCAATAAAATGTAAGCCAGAGGTAAAATGTATCCAAGAACAAAGTAAGTGGGGACATTAGGAAAGCAAGCCATAAAATGCACCCCTGTGCATTAGATTAACGTGTATCCCTGAGCATAGAGTGGACTGGCAGGAGGACTGCAATGTCAGGTGCCAGTGAGCTCCAAAGTACATTAGTGAAGTGCTGAAACATCTTTGGAGGTAGTCGAGCAGATGTTTGCCAATGCTGATTTCCTATGAAGGATGGAGGTGATCCCTGGTCATGCAGATTACAAGACGGTGAGGAATACGCCTTAGCATGAAGGCCTAGAGAAGCATCTGGCAAGATGCATCGCCCAGAAACTGCTCTGACTCTCAACTCAAATTGACTCTGTCAGCTTCTCACCAACGTATGGGAGAACTGTAAGTTGCATAAAAATAATGCAGATTAGCTAATAAATTGTCATCTGTTAACAAGATTCAGAATTCACCCCTCAGGGAAAATCTAACCTTCTTTTCCCCAATGACAAGAATCAGATTTTGTAATTCTGTATATTTTGCCATTGTTCACCCCACTCAAGGGCTGGGAAAATTCTGCTTATGATCGTAATGCTGAAACCACATTTCTTTCTAATACAACTGCAAAACATAACGAACTTGCAGCTGAACCTAAATGTTGGACTAGATTTTTGACCAAAGCTGGTGCAAGTTTGATGAGAACCAAAAGAATCTTGAATGAATGATCTCGCAAACACTTGCTACATTCTCTATTCAGTTGGAATTGAGAGGAGCCTATAGCCTAGCTTTCTAAGAATGGAATAAAAATACAAACATTTCTAGCATCTTTGTGGGAACAGTTAATTTTTCTTTCAAGTTGATGACTTTTCATCAAAGCTTATGGAAGTGTTGGTGTGTCAGGTTTGAAGCAAGAACAGAGGTGAGGGAAGATAAGAAAAAGGAAGATGTGTAATGGAATAGACGATAGGAGAGTGGAAAAATATTAGGACAAATAAAGAAACAAAAAGGTGAATTAGATGAATTGTAATTGAGAACAACAATAAACTGCTGTGCAGAAAAGACACAGCTTGGTAAGAGGCTGCGTTCTGAAATTACTGAACTCAATGAATCCAGAAGGAAGAGTTGATGCCATTCCATGAGCTTTTTCTTGCAGTCATATAGACTTAGTTTTGTGCTTATGACATTGTGAACTGAAATGGTAAAGAACTGTTTCCAAAACCAGTCTGTAAAAGGATTGCTGCATGTTTTGAAAACCAGATACGTACAGCAAACATTGTATAAACACTTATTTGATCAATAAGTAATCAAAGTGGTTGCAAACTATTTGGGACAAGAGGTTATGACCGATGAAGCAAGGTGGCAACAAGTTGATTGGTTTATGGGCTGATGACCAGTCATCAATGACAAAATCCTCCTGCCTATCAACAACCTTGTATTTGGCTCTCAGGTAACTGAACAATGTGGGGCTGTGAACCAAGGGGATGGTCAGAGAAAGAAGTCTGCAGTCAAAACCTATTTTCAGCTTGAAGAAAAACCAGTTCATCTTTCCTACAGCAGTTATTGTAAATGTGGGGTGATGTCAGATACATTTTAGAAGCGAAACAGCAGAAAACCAGTGGAAGCACCCAGAGAAAGACAAACGAAATCATTCTGACCAGCAAAAGAATCACAAAGATCATTCAGCAGCCTGTGAATAGGAATTACTGAACTGCCTCCCCCACCAACTATTTTGTCCCATCTGTTTGCGTGAGTGAGCGAGCGAACTCAAACAAAAAGAAATCACCAAATGATGTCTCTGACCTGCTTCAGAATGTTATATTTAAGAAAAAACACATTGCAACCTGAGCTCTGTGCCAAGGCAGCCCCCATAAGTCTCTGAGAGGGCAACGCAATTTGACAACTTCAACATGTACCACCAGGCCAGCTACCAGCCGGCAAGTACCCAGGAGCTGCAAACCTTTACCGAGCCTTACTGTGTGGCCAGAGTTCAGGCCCCTTCCTGCTATCTTCCCAACGCAAACAGAAACTGTTTCGGTCCACCACCTCCTCAGTTTTTGGTGGCAGCTAGCTCTCCCTATCCAATCAAGAGGGGTTGCTTAAGCTGTTCAGAGCCCATACACCTACTTGTCTCAGATTGTCACCACCATCCAGAATGCTATCACGATGAAGATGACCCTCAGCCGGATCTATCAGTATGAAGCTGCAAACATCCACTTCTACAAGAACAGCAATAAAAAGAAAATGTGACCAGTTCTGGAATTTTCAAGCACAAGAAGTTAGAGAACCTCACTGGGTCTGGCAGCATCTGAAGAGAAAAACATGGTTAATATTTCAACTCCAGTATGACTAAACCGTCACAAACTGTCCCTGAATGACTGCTTTCAGATGGTACCCAGGGGTAAGAATGATCCCAGTGCGGGGTACTTAACAAGATATACCTGCCTTAGACAGGGGTGCAAAGGCAACCCACTAGATTGATTCCTGGGATAAAACGGTAGTTATATGGACAGATATCTAGTTGACCGGACATGGTCTCTGAAGTTGAGGAATGAGGTACTTATTGAAACACAAGGTTCTGGGAAGTTTTAACAAGGCAGATACAGAGATAGAGATAGTAGGAACTGCCGATGCTGGAGAATCTGAGATAACAAGGTGTAGAGCTGGATGAACACAGCACGCCAAGCAGCATCAAAGGAGCAGGAAAGCTGACGTTTCGGTTGAGAATGAAGAAGGGTCTCCACCCGAAACATCAGCTTTCCTGTTCCTCTGATGCTGCTTGGCCTGCTGTGTAGATACAGAGATGGATTCTTTCCCCCTTGTTGGAAATTCTAAAGCACAGGTAAGTAATCTCAGGATAAATGTGCAGTCATTTTAAACTGGATATGATTTCCCCTCAACTTTCACACCCCCTCCCCTGCCAAAAACCCCTGCAAATCAGAGCATTGTGAATTTTTTGGGAATCTCTTCTTCAAGTTGCTGTGAATGCTCAGACGTTGCCTATTTTCAAGGTTTGAAATAGATTTTTGGATTTTAAGGAAATCACGATATAAAGGGATTAGATTGAGTTTACTAAATAGAGGAGCAGGATCAAGGAGTTCCGTTTACAATTTTCTAACATTTTTAATACTTACTGATGCCAAACTCATACGAAGTCTGACAGATCAAGTGGAGAGACAAACGTTTTCTAGCATTATTTACGTTTATTCGCCAGAAATTGCAATGGCAATTAGAAACTCCACTAAACCATACAATAAATACAATTTAATCTGTTTATAGATATCAAGATATTAATCAATATCTAACTATTATATGAGCAAAGATTCCGTAAGTATGAGAAATCCAATTTCACTTCTTGGATTAGAATAGAAGTTTTTTGGAGAGAAAGTAAACTACCAGTAAAATAAGATTGATGCTGGTGTTCATCATTCAGATTACAAGGAATAACTGGAGAGGACAATGCAAAGTGGGGGGGGGTGGGCGCGGCGGCAGGGAGGACAGCAGGGCCTATAAAGCAGGTCTGATCCAACAAACATTAAAAGTTCATACACTATCCACCATTTCCTCATAGAACCAATAATATTGATAATGTTCAAGAAAAACACGATATTCCACTCAGACAACTCAGGAAATTCGAGCATGACCCAGCGGACTACATCAAGGCCTTAAATCATAAAAGATGCCCCCTGTAGCTAGGAATGTCCTTTTCCCTCAAGGATTTAGTGTAGTTTGTCTCAGCAGTCTGTACCAGAAGGCAATGACTTTTAAAAAGTTGTATTTTCAGGTGCATAACTTTGTCCACGGATACAATATTCAAACTCGAGATGCTTATGGGTCAGGAGGCCAGCGTTAAAGTTCCACCTACTCTAAAGGTATGTAATAACATATCGGAACAGGTTTTCACCATGGACGTCCAGCCTCTATACACCTGCATTTCCCATGCAGGTGGCCTAAAGGCCTTCTGCTTCTTCCTGTCCCGCAGGCCCGACCAGTCCCCCTTCACCGACACCCTCATCCACCTAGCCAAACTCGTCCTCATCCTCAACTTCTCTTTCGATTCCTCCCACTTACTACAAACAAAGGGGGTGGCCATGGGTACCTGCATGGGCCCAAGCTGTGCCTGTCTCTTTGTAGGTTACGTGGAACAATCCATCTTCTGTACCTACACTGGCCCCAAACTCCACCTCTTCCTCCATTACATTGATGACTGCATCGGCGCCACCTCGTGTTCCCATGAGGAGCACGAACATTTCATCCACTTCACTGACACCTTCCACCCCAACCTCAACTTCACCTGGACCATCTCCAACACATCCCTCAACTTCCTGGGCCTGTCTTCATCTCAGGCAACCACCTAGAAACCGATGTCCATTTCAAGCCCACCAATTCCCACAGCTACCTAGAATACACCTCCTCCCACCCACCTTCCTGCAAAAATTCCATCCCCCATTCCCAATTCCTTCACCTCCGCTGCATCTGCTCCCAGAATGAGGAATTCCACTCCCGTACATCTCAGATGTCCTCGTTCTTCAAAAACCACAACATTCCACTCCCCCCCCCCCCCCCCACCCCCGCCAGTGGTCGATAATGCCCTCAACCGTGTCTCCCACATTTCCTGCAACTCATCCCTCACACCCCGTCCCCGCAATAACCACCAAAAGAGAATCCCCCTCACCCTCACATACCACCCCACCAACCTCTGGATTCAACACATCATCCTCCGACTTTTCCACCATCTGCAATCCGACCCCACCACCAAAGACATTTTTCCCTCCCCACCCTTGTCTGCTTTCCAGAAGGACCAGTCTCTCCGGGACTCCCTTGTCCGCTCCACACTCCCCTCCACCCCCACCACACCTGGCACTTTCCCCTGCAACCGCAGGAAGTGCTACACTTGCCCCAACACCTCCTCCCTCACCCCCATCCCAGACACCAAGAAGACTTTCCACATCAAGCAGATGTTCACCTACACATCTGCCAATGTGGTTTACTGTATCCGCTGTACCTGTTGTGGCCTCCTCTACATTGGGGAAACCACGCTGAGGCTTGGGGACCGCTTTGCAGAACACCTATGCTTGGTTTGCAATAAACAACTGCACCTCCCAATCGCAAACCATTTCATCTCCCCCTCCCATTCCTTAGACAACATGTCCATCCTGGGCCTCCTGCAGTGCCACAATGGTGCCACCCGAAGGTTGCAGGAACAGCAACTCATATTCTGCTTGGGAACCCTGCAGCCCAATGGTATCAATGTGGATTTCATAAGCTTCAAAATCTCCTGTCCCCCTAATGCATCCCAAAACCAGCCCAGCTTGTCCCTGACTGCCTAACCTGTTCTTCCTCTTACCTAGCCCCTCCTCCCCCCTCTAGCCACACACCCTCATTCCCTACCTCCCAACCTCATCCCGCCCCCTCAACCTGTCTGTCCTCCCCAGACTGACCTATCCCCTCCCTACCTCCACTATCCACCTATCTTCTCCTCTATCCATTGTCGATCCGCCTCCCTCTCTCTCCCTATTTATTTCAGAATCCTCTCCCTATCCCCCTCTCTGAAGAAGGGCCTAGGCCCGAAACGTAAGCTTTTGTGCTCCCCAAATGCTGCTTGGCCTGTGTTCATCCAGCTCCACACTTTGTTATCTCAGATTCTCCAGCATCTGCAGTTCCCATTATCTCGGATACCATTAGAATTCTGATCATTGATTAGATAGAATGAATGTAATTTACAAAATGCCTTTGTTCATGCCATTGTATTTTATTGTATACGTTTACATTACACTTGTTAAGCAGTGTAGTACTAACTATGAAAAAATTACAGTTCAGTCACTTAGTCATACATAATATAGCCCACAGTTATAATCTTATACATCACAATATTTACATTCAATACTACCCTGTGCTCAGTTAACAGAACTGCTTGTTAGGTAAAGGTTAGATATGAAACATGGTAAACAAGCCAAAGATTGTTTTGTTATAAACTTATCATTTGTTAGAATGTTTGCCTAGAACTATTTCAAAATGAAAACTGTAATTGGAAAAAATAAATGAAAGATTCTTTAATATAGAAATATACTTGAATACTTATTTTAATGAAGTGCTGTAGTGTTTTGCACCAAAATGTGGTGAAAGTTATTGCATCATTTCCATAAAATACACACATTAATAGATGGCAATATCCTCTGGTCATTCGTACATCCACCATTCCATTAGTCACATACACTGCACTTACTTCATACAACTCAGACAGCGCACCTTGCCTTACTAAAATCCTTGTTCATCTCACATTTGCAGCATTACTATGTTACTTAAATTTTTCATGTCCAAGCATAAATTCTTATATCCTTTAACAGCTTTAATTACCACAATACCAAGTCAAACTCTGCTAGTTCATCCACACTACCTTTCAATAAATTACAACTTCCTTCTTGAAACCAATAAAATTTGCATTTAAACATTTCCCTTACCACCACTGTCAGCCAAGCATGCCACATACTAACAATACTGAGGTCAAGTGGTTTTCAGATAACACCACTTCCTCTGTTTTGTGTGTGCGCGTGTGCATGTGTGTGTGTGAATGAGTGTGTAAGAGAGAGAGAGAGAAACAGAGAAATGTGCAGGCCTGTTCATACATGTTCTAATATGACTGTTCAGGTCTAAATGTGTGCGCATATGTGCACATGTTTGAATGCACACATGAAAGTGTGCTAGAATACACGTGTGTTCTTCAGATGTAGCAATGCGACTTTGTTCAGAGAAAAAGCACCATAAACTACTGCATATCCAAATCACAGCACGTAAATATCTACTTCCTCTTTTGGATGGGGAGCACTGCCAATGTGTCGTTCCAGATTCTGATCAGAAGAGCTCACCAATATTCCTAAGCCAGAGTTCGCTGCCGGGGCTTTATTCTCGGATACAACTGTAACAAGACAAAAATAATTAAGGCATTAGAAGGTAACAATATCACACACTCTGTATAACTGTGCTCCCTTCTTCAGTTGAAGGTTAATAGACTCTGAGCGATGGATGTTGCTATAGTCAATACTGTTCTGGATCTGGCAATGTGGGATAATGACCAAAGGTACATTACAGGAGATGACAACAAAAGAGATTGACTCAGAGCAAAAAGAGATTTTAAGTGACTATACACTTGGTCAAAGAGACAACTTAACAAGGCCTCAGAAAAGAACAGAGGTCGAAATATGGGTTTAGAAAGAAATTCCAAAACTTAGGATCCATACAGCAAAAAATACAGCCAGATAAAAGTGAATGATGCACAAATCCAAAGCTAAAGGACCACAGCATCTTTGTCGGGCTGTAATCCTGAAAGAAGTAGGGATGTGTGAGACCATACAGAGACTTGAACTCAAGGTTGGAAACTCTCAAATATTTCCCTCCATTTTACGTGACTTTAAAAAAAATAACCTAGAGCTCACCCAAATCAATCTTATCACTGTTAGTGTCAATAAAAGGCTAAATATATTCAAACATATTAATGAACTTTCTCCATTTAAAGCCACCATTCTGAAAAGAGAAGGATAAATTTACAGCACAACAGAAACCAGTCTATTATCTTTGTGCCAGCAAGAAAAATGCTACCCAGCGTTATAGCTTATGGTGCCTTAAATGCATTACCAAATGCTTTTTAAATGCCTTTAGCCAATTTAGGATTGTTACTACAACAGCCTATATAGTCATGGTCTACAGAGGCTATTCTTGGAGGGCTAGTCACCTTTGCCCTCAAAGTGGCAGAATGAGATGACTGAAATCATGTGGGGTCAATGAACTATCAATATAAGTGATCTTAGAAAAAGAAACTGAAATGTCTTATATAGTTTATCACTGATTGAATATCTGTTAATTTAGTTTCCATGTCAATTATTTTTTCTTGATCAAATTTGGGTTTCCGTGTTCTCTCTCATTCAGCCTCTCACTTGATCATTCTCAATTATAAACAGTGCTCTGCATTTCCTGTCATAACATGATACATGAACTTATCTTGGCTTTGAAATATAAACTGATAATATTAATTAGCTATTGAACCTTCTTACATTTTCAGATTTTCTTCTCAGTACTAAGTTGTCATTACCTATATCAGTATTTATCCAAAGTGCTACCAATAACTTCAATTTTATCTGATCCATATTCATAATTCAAAGTATAGCAAAGAATATAATTACAATAAGTCTTGGTTTTCCTCATTTCATCCTGTAGCCATAATCTCCTGTCAGCCTCACACAGCATAGCCATAATTGTATCATGAGTTAAGATTATGGAGGAAAACTTGATGCTGCCATTTTACATCTTCAACTTGATATCCATTTCTAGGCCATCTCTAATCAGCAGTTTTGAAAAACGAAAGATCCATCAGAATCTTTCCAGTTACATAAACAATACCTTCCTTTGCCTCACTTAGGATATGTAGCAATTGAGCTGAATTATTCTAAAATACAATTTTCACTATGAAAATTAATGCACCACATAGATAAGCAGCACACAGAATCAATAACTAAAGCGTAAAATTCAAAGGTACACCAGTTGTTGATAAAATTTTTTTCCCCAAATTATGCTGCTCATCGACTTGTGTTTTCCAGGACTGGTGCCCAACTTGATTATTTACATTCTTCCAGTCTCTTTAGCTGCTGATCTGCTTGGCAGTTAGAATTATTTATGAATTCTTCGAATTTGCAGCATTTCAGCCTTTCCGCATGACATACAATGATACACCGAAACACAAAAATATATAGTGAAATACAAGAAGTTATAGACATGCAGAATATTTACACATTACTGACTAAAACAAACAGAATTAAAATCATTTCAGTCACACCACTGTATAATAATCTTAGAGGAGTGATGACACCATAGGGCTCCGAAAGGAGTCGCATATTTGGTAGGGTCTTCTGACTTCAACAGACTCCGCCAGCTTTAACCTGTGTCAGTCATTTTCATTTTGTTGGTGCTACTACAGCATATTGAAATAATTATAATTTTACAGAAATATGGATTATATTTACCCCTAACAGATTGCGAGGAACATAGCCTTCCTTGTCATTCAAACGAGCCCACCACCAGTCTGTTTCATTGTCATCTTTACGCCTCACGATTGTCAGAGGATCGCCTTCATGGAACGATAATTCATCGCTGTTCTTGGCCTCATAGTCCCACAATGCATAAACTACACCTTTGTTCATGACACCCATTTTTTCTTGTACTCCTATTGTGGATTGAACATAATTCTCAATTACCTCAGACTGACAAACATACTGCTAGTCACTGTACAAAACAGAGGCTTTAGAAGTTACTTAGAAGAACAAACACAAGTTTTTTGCACTCAAAAGTGGGTATTTAAGCATGTGTAGCTTTTAAAAGTTTACTGCAAGTATTTTATGATAATTCACAACAGTAACTATAAATATTAATACAATTAGATTTTTAAAAACATATCAAGTATTCTGTCAGGCTACTTGCCATCATGCATTCTTTTGTTTTACAGTAAGAGAATACGGTTGCATTACTTATGCATTTAAGTGCAAATGAATGTTATTCTATGATCTAAACTAAACAGGACCAGAAATGGTGCATTTTAAAAAAAGCTGCTTCTCCCTTCTTGAAAACAAATAAAAGCTTTGCTGTCAATTGGGAATCCGTCAGTTGCCTGGGAAAATTAAAATTTCACTGCAGGTATGTTCAAGTGGCAAACTGCCACCACTGCATAACCTGATCATCTAATTGAGGAATCAAATCAAACTGCAAGAACAGTAGGTTAAAATGAACACGATTATACATTTAAGTCTTTGTCTTTACAGATACTGACAGTAATATACTCATTTACAATTTTGTATTACATAAACTATTCAAAAGTGAGAAGAACAACAGCAGCAATATTTTGGGTGAATGCATTCGCTCGGAATTAATCTCATACAAGCAAATGTCCTTAACTGATGATATCCTCACTATGGCAAGCTTGACAGTGAAGCACCAAGCAGAGAATGAACAGGATCATAGAGAGATTTATGTGAATCAATCTAGATAGTGAGCACTGGCTCAATGTATGGTTACTGGATTCAGAATATTTGACTATGTTAGAGAAACTTGATAAAGAGGCCATTAACTACTGCTTAATTTACTTTATCAAGCTGCAGAGAGGGGAGTTGGATGTGTGAACAAAAAGTGATAAAGTTAAATACTTGCCATAAAGAAACTGTGAGCACTGTACAAAACCTTCTTCCATCTCCTCACATTTATCTGCTGCTGTTTCAACATCGCTGATAGTTGTAGCAAAAATAGCAGCACCGGATTCCACAAGCAGTTTACAGAGTTGGACGCTATTGCAGGAAGCAGCGCAGTGTAACGGTGTCCTAAGAAGAAAGTTATGCCATTAGGCAAATTGCAGACCAACACTATTCAGATAGGTTGAGTCGGTTACCTTAAGTATACTTGAGTAATAGGTGATCTGGTGTAAAAGCTGATCCCTGACTTTTGACTGAATAACGTTTTTTTCAAATATACTTTGTATATAATTTGACCTTAGGCTTTCATGAATATTTGAGGTAAATAAAGTATTTTTGGAATTGGTGGTCAGAAAAACTTAGAACTGGGGCCAAGGAAACAAGTTTGAATTTATGTTAATAATAAAGCAATAATATAACTAACTGCAGATTTTGGAGTGTATTGAACTAATCGATGCAACTGGAATGTGTAATTGACTGGAATAGAAAATAATAATGTTAAAAGCAAGATTGGATGCTGAACAACATGTCTGGAACATGACAAAAAAACCTATACTGGGAAAAATGTTAATAGAAATCAGCAACACTCACTGTTGCCATTGTCCTTCTCACTGGTTCCACCCAGCAAGACATTTAGGAAGAAGCCCTTGTCATTACAGTGGAATCTCTTGGGCTCTTTTTGAAGGGAACGGGCTCCTGAAAGCATGAGAATTGGTGGTCAGGATAGCAGCAAATGGTGAAGGGGCAATTGGAGGGGCCAGGAAGGGACAGGGTGGGCGAAAGAATCATAGAAAGGTGATGAGTAAGAGAATTTGGCAGAGGCAAGCAGGGTCACTGAAAGCAGAAAGTGTTGGGTAGAAGGGCTGGAAATAGTGATCATGAGAGTGAGGCAGAGAAGCTGTAACTAGGAGGGAGGTTCAGGAGAGGGAACTGGTGAATGACAAGATCAGTCAGGGAAGCAAGTGAGCTGGAAAGAAATCTGCGGAGTGGGAGGTCATGCAAACGACACAAAAGTGATAATCTCAAGGTGCATTATTATACACAAGAACATGAGATTTCAACCATTCCAAAAAAAGTCAATAGAAACAAAGTGTTGGAGAGACTCAGCAGGTCTGGCAGCGTCTGTACAAAGAACAGAGTTAACATTTTGGACCCAGATGCAGGCCTGCTGTGTTTCATTAGGCACTTGCGTTCAGATTTCCAGTATCCACAGTTCATTGTTTCATTTTACTCAAAAATATTAACTGTGAAGAAATCAATCCATTAATTTTTGCCTAAACACTTGATTATTAAGTGTCCCTCATTCTAATCCTTCTAAAAAAGGGGGAAAAAATACCCCATTTCAACAATCACCCTATCAAATACGAGAATTCATATATGAAGTGAAAGTACGTGAAGACCGCAACTGGTTAGAGAATGGCGGCAAAGGGGAAATTAGAAAGAAAGAAAATCAAAGATTATGAAATCTTAAGTGTAGTTTAGATGAACTTACTGTAAAATTTCACAATATAGATACAAACAATAAGAATAGCTTTACCAGTTGGATGGAAGACCAGATTTAAACATTTATTCATTATGTTTCAGTGAATTTTATGTTAGAACATCTCAAACTTACCATCCGTCACTATCTGCTGCATTTGCATTTACACCAAAATCAACAAGGAATTTCACAATGTGATGGTGACCAGCACACACTGCATTGTGTAATGGTGTAATCCCTTCATCATTAGGTCTACTGGGATCATTAACCTGGTCAAAACCAAGAAAAATAAATTGAAGGCTACACATATTAAGAAACATATTTTGTTGTCCAGGAATTTCAAATAACAAATGACAATACAAAAATTAATAGAAATGTTACCTCATAAATAATGCGCTGCACAAGATCAAATTCTCCTTCTAAAGAAGCATCCAGGAGTAAAGCAAGAGGATCGAATTTTACCCGCATCCCACAACCTGTCCTTTCTGAATCAGGTTTCTTCAAATTTGTACGTTTAATCTGAAGTAATCGTGTGATATTAAAAGGAAACAATCATTATCACAGCAAGAAGTCATTTTTCCATGGCTAGTAACAAAATTCATAATAGTCACTTCCAATGAATTGTCCCTCTACTCTTCAATACTTTTCCATTGAGTATACATATTTAATCATTGCTTTTTGGCCCAAAACTTCACCGCACTAAGTATATTTCGGAGAGATCGAACAGTTAAGAAGAAAACATATTGGTGAGACAGAACATCTGCTGTACAGTAGGGTCACATAGATGTAGAAGGGTTATCGTGTCAAAATAGTTGGATCAACAAGATAAAGATGGAGCTTGTAATACTGATCAAAGTCAATTGTGCTAATGACAGATCACAAAATGAGAGGGTAATCACTAATAACAGATTAATAGGAACCATGGAAGATCAGATGGTTATAATTAATCACCTTGCGCATAAGGACAGAAGAATAAATGAAAAAAAGGAATGAAAGTCACTGAGGAAAGAACTGAAGCTTTCCATCTTGCACTCATCAGGACAAACAGAAGATTACACCAATCTGAATGCTGCTCTACACTACTTAACTACATTAACAACCAATTTAAGATCAATTAAGCTCATAACATGGCTCATTTACAATTGTTGGAAAGATCTATGTTCACATCTAGGGACCTGTTCCTTGCAAATACATGGAATATGTTAAAGCCTTTATCTTCAATGAATTGTCCTACTCAGCAACATGCCCTTCTTTTGAGCAATATTCAAGGAATAGAAACAGAGAGGATAGGAGCAAGAAGAAGAAGGGGAAAAACACTAGATATCAGATCAAAAGTATTGTATTCAAAGGACAAATTAGCAGCCTAACAAAAAACAAAAGTTTTGTATTTGATACATCTGGCTTGAGGAAGATAAATAGGAAACTGCTGGGGTCCTAAGCAGAATATTTCAAGAGTCTACTGAATGTGGATACATGGTGAAGGAATAGTGAGAGGCCAGTACAGCTGCCATTTTTAAATATGGGGACAGTACAGTCTGGATAAATGTCTTTATAAAGGAGTCATAGAGATAAATTTATCATATATCTAAATAAAGAGAAAACTGAAGTGGACAATATGGAATTCTCAAGGTTCAAATGTGCTTAACAAGCTTCACAGTGTGTTTTAAGGAAGTAGGAGATTAGGTCTACTTCTGTGCAATCTCTTAACTATCAATATTATGCTCTCTGTCTCAGCTCAAATCATCTAACTACACTGAAAACAGTCATACAGAAGAAACTTTTGACTTCAGAGACAATGTTCAATAACATCTTTAAAAGCAATGAAGACGAAATCAAATATTTTGGACAAAACCTGTGAGAGACATTAACACAATATTTTATACGGTATGATGCAAAATGAAGCCTTACTCTGTTCTCTCCCAACTCAAAAAAATCTCCTCTACTACATCGATTCTACTTCTCAGATCAGACAAACATGAAAGCTAAATGAGATTCCCAGTTTAATACAAAATTAGGGTCAGAATTGTTATGTGAGCACATATTCACAGCTATTATCATTCAAACTCACTGGAGAACATTTTTGACCAGAATCAGATTTACATCCAATATCTTGAATTGGATTTAAAATCTAAGATTATATCTGGATTTGGAGTTAGATTCCAGATCAGCAATGATATCATTAAATTCATAGGGCTGGGCTCTAAACTAACTACTTATGTTCCACTGGGCATTATCATAATTGACAATATGAACTGCGGATGCTGGACGCCAGATCCCATAGGTGAGAGGCTGGAAAAGCACAGCAAGTCAGACAGCATCTGAGAGTCTCTTGAAACACAGCTTTAAACAAATGCTCATTGATTCTACTGACATTATTCTTTGCTTAAAGTTCATCCTAAGCACAACACAAAACTTACAGGAGGTTGCAGTGGCACAGCAGGTTGTGGAGGAACATCTCCCTCTGGTGATATGATTTCTGGCAGAGGACTTGGCAGCTGCTCTGTTTGAACAACAGCAGGATTATTGTTATTGTCCTCTATTGTAGCAGGTATCTCATTGTTATCTGTCTGAATCAATTCAGAATGTTTAGGAGAAGGCAGCTGATTATCATTGGCATCTGATGATGGTTGAACGTCAGGCTGAGTTGTTGGTTCAGACTGCACAGAACCAGACTCTACTAGGCTGGTGTTACCATTATCAACGTCTGCTAAAGCACCCACATAGTCCTGTTGGTTACTGGGGAGATAAAATGGCATGTTATCCATGCCCCCAGCTAACGTATTAAAACGCTGATACAGCAGCTTCTGTATATTAGGTCCACTTGGGCCTTCTGGCTCAGTTATAGAACTGCGTTTCTTCAGAGGCCTTGGTGCATGTGCCATTTTTTTCCTTAGAGCTTCAAGATCAGCATCACTTTGATACCTTAATGGTGAGTGCACAATTGGCAATAATTTCGTAGGACTCAGAGGACGTGGTATGTTTTCAACATTTGAATTGGTGGACGGCAAGTTCTCATGCTCTAGATCCTTTTCATTAGTAGTTTGGTTTTCACCAGTGGTTTGCGGTGGGGAACTTTGGAAAGGCGATGTATGAGTAAAAGGCAAAGGAGACGGTGAAGCAGAACCTGATCCAGACGACAATACTGGCTTCCCATACACTGGAAAGGGAAAGAGAAACTTCTTTACTGAGCCAAAAGTAATTATTAATCTTTGATATACTAAACATAATAATTAACCTTGATTATTGACAGTCTTATAAAAACTACCAAATTATTAGATGTTTAATCAAAGTTATTAAAGTTAAGCTACTTACTTGCTTTGACAGTATGTGCTTTGTTTAGGGTATTGTATGTAGCCTGTTGGTAGTTCTTTGGTGGAGTTGATTGCTGAAGATACATTGAATAAATTGAACTGGAATTCACGGTTTGAGGCCCTTTTCGTGGAGACTGAGGCCTAGAACCTTTGTCAGTCAAGAATGGCCTTACAGCCACAGCCAGTGGGGGATCAGGCCTGCTATCTCCAGCAGAGAACAATGGTGAAGCAGCTGGCTGATAAGTAGGACTCGGAGGCACAGTAATTCTCTGCTGAATCTGTTGTGAGGCACTCGCTTGAAATGTGCTTGCAGGCTGTGAAGACTGGATAGCTCTCTGCCAGTTTGCTGAAGTTATGTTGGAGACTGAACCCATACTAGGCCGAGGTTGAGTGCCCTCTTTCACTCTTTCCAGTGAATTTGTAGAACCAATGGCAATGAGAGAAGATTTCGGGTGAGGTCCATATGACTGAGTCAGCTGCTTTATTGCATTGGGCACAGATGTTGTTACTTTTCCTGATTCAATACCCTAAATTAAACAAGACATTATTAAATCTTGTCATAATCAATCTGTAATCTCCAGAACTAAACTACACCTAGACAATATATAACTATTGGCCAGTTTTGAAAAAGCTAGACACTCCACATGTAAACAAATTGCAGTGGATATTGGAAACCTGAAATAAAGGCAGAAAAAGCTGGAGGTGCTCAGCAGGTATGATAGCATCTGAGTTAACATTTCAAGTCATGGAATATTTGTCAAAACTAAGAATGGTTCAGAGTTCTAACAGTTTAAAAGTAAGGCAGAAAATGTTCAGAGAGAAAGAAAATAAGCATGTGGGTGTCTGGGCATCGCAGAGGGAGGGCAAAGTGGTGGGAGAACAGGAAAGAACAAACGGAAGGTCTGTGAAAGAGCGGAAGGCAGCAAGTTAACTAGCAAAAGGAATCAAAGTGCACAAGCAAAGGAACAGAAGATATGTCTAAAAAAGGTGCATATTTGAAAACAGAGTTATTAATGGCTGCTGTCCCAAAAAAAAAGGACAGAAGTAATGTGAATTCAGTAGTCAGTTCGTTGTAATGTGCCTAAGCTAATCTCAGTTTTACAGAAAAATGTCTACTGTACACATATAAATTAAGGAACAAAAGCAATTTTTTAAAAGAAGTACTCTGGATTCAGAACAAAATAAATGTGCATGCCCTGGAGAAGCAGACTGCGCCTCAAAATTAATTCGCTAATGTCACACAGGAAAAAAAATGCCTTAACATTAAAATCATCAGAGGCCACTTTGAAATACTGCCAAAACCTACCACCATTTTCTCATTGTTTGAAATGGCTGAGGAAGTGGGCAGGGTCTGACTCGATCCAGCTCCTGGTTTCAAAACTGTGTCCATGTTGGATTCCTTCCAGTCATTGTTTGTTGTTGTAGGTGATTTCCCTGTATTAGCAGAGCCCTGTGGGAGTGTTGGCCAATTTCCATCATGTGCTAATTAAGAAATGAAAAATTATAAAACATTTAGTAAACCTAAAGAGATTCAAACAGTAGTTATTTTAATTAAATTTATCACAGCTGGGTAGCAACTACTCTAACTTGCCCAATCTGTCACTTAAGTTTGGGCAGGTAGGGACAGAATTCACCAACTATTGTTCAAGCCCCATCACAGTAGTCATTTTGGGGACACTAATGTACATGGAACATGGATACAGTTGAGCTTAGTTTCAAACTACTAATTAGGTATTGAATTAACATTTGCTTAACGTCACATGCCCTCTTCCCGAGGCAGATCCTTGGCACATTGCCTGTTGCTTTATCGTGAGGTGTTTTGTGGCAATTTTAGAGAGCAGTGGGTTTGCCATGATCCACACAATGGCCATACCACAAAAGCAATGATGCCTTAAATACCAATATTAAATATCACTTGTCATACAATATTATACATCACAATAAACATTGAGGGCAATTTTTCTAAGCATTAGTTTATGCTTCCATTGGCTTGATGGATCAGCATTTCATAGAATGTACAATTTTGCAGTTATGGGGATCTTCATTAACAAATTCTTCAGATGGACAAAGCAGTTATTTCAGTTAAAAAGTAGCGTGAAATATTGGAAAAGATAATAGTCCCTCCTGATGTTTAAGATGCTTAGCATCCTTGAATGTAGGCAAATCACCAAACACAAATTAAATGTGTTCCAGTTTATTAGGGAGCCAATGTAAAATAATGGATGCTTTGACCACTGTTTTTTAATCCTCTGCAGCCGCAGGCATGGCACTGGAGGATTGCAGGAATTACTAACTTTGTACTTTATATAAAATTACAGGCATGAATAGCCCAAGTATTCATAGATCAGTTAGCTGCTTTCTCAATAGTGTGCAAACCACTGGTAAAAAGTTCTGAGGTAAATTATAAATAGTCATTTAGAGATGCACAGATAGTAAAGGTCAGCGTGAATTCATCACGGGAAGGTAGTGTCTGATTAACTTAATTGAATACTTTCTTAGGAATCAACAAGGAGTGTAGATAAGGTGTTTGAGATGGTCCTCATGGACTTCACTCAAGGCTTTTGATTTGCTGTTATTTTTCTACCTGTCTGCAATGTATGAAACCCAAGAGAAATAGGCAAGTTGGATTCAAAATTGGTTCATTGATAGGATGCAAAGGATTACGACAAAAGGGTAACTGAGTCCAGTAAGTTGATTCTACTGAGCTCAGTAGTCATTCCCTAAATATTCATGGTACTCATTTCAGTGATTTGAGACTTAAATGTAAGGACATCATTAAGAAGAAAAAGAAGCTATAATCTAGGGGACGATCTCTCTGGACTAATAAAGTGGTAAATGGAATTCTGTCTGGAAAAGTGAGGCAATGCATTTGGTAAAACAAACACAGCAAGGGAACACACATTAAATGGTAGACTTTTGTAAAGCACAGTGAAATAGGGTGATCCAAAAGAATCTCTATAAATCTGTACTGATCTCTGAGGTGGCAGGATAGGTAGATAAGGCAGTCAACAAAGTACAGGGCATACCTTCCTATATCGGCCAAGACCTAGAGCATAAAAGCAGGATGCACAGGCCAGTAGATTTAAACTGCAACTACTACACAGGGTTCTGGTCACCTGATTACAGTAAGTGAAGATCACATGGGAAAGGGTACAAGAGGAGATTCAGAAGAACATAACTAGCAAAGAAGCATTTTAGTGATAAAACAGCACTGAATAGACTGAGTTACCTTCTTTCTTGCAAGGGAAACAAAGGGGATATTCCAGTGAGGCACACAAAACTGAGATGCTTGGATACATTGAATAGGAAGGAATTATTGATGTTAGCAGAGATGTCAACAAATAGGAGGTATAAGCCTCAAACAACTGGTGGCTGGATTAGAGGAGAAATTCTTCCATCAGAAGGTGATGAGGATCTGAAATTTATTACCCAAAAAGGTGGTGGAAGCATAAATCCTCACCATATTTGAAGAGAACTCAAGATGTCAAGCCTGTTGCAACTCATCAAGCTTCTTTCAACTGCACTTTCCAAAACCTCAACCTCTAACACCTGAAAAGGATAAGGAGAGCAGATGTATGGAAACACCACCACCTGCAAATTCCCCTCTAAGCTTCTTTCACTGTTGCTGAGTCAAAATCCTAGGACTCCTTTCCAAACAGCACTGTGGGTTTATTTATTGCAGCAGTTCAAGAAGGCAACTCACCACCACCTTCTCAAAGACAATTAGGTATTGGCAATAAATGCTGGCCCCTTTATCCATGTACATAACATGGTCAAAACCTACAATGCTACAAATCAAAAGGTGTAAGTTGTCATTAAGTTGTTAGCTATTATTCAGTTGGCCTAGACACACACTCCAAATAGTATCATTTGTGACTCAAATGAGAGAGGCAGCATGTTGATCCACAGCTCCTTGCATCCCTTGTGGTGGCTCCATTTTAGTAGCAGCATAGATTACTACCTACTTTCTAGGAAATGGTACATAACACAATAGTGCCTACTGAATAGAAAAAAAATCGTACTTTGCAAAATTTCAATGATACGTCTTTGATAGTGCTTTCATAGATCTTTTATTTTGCAGATGCAGTTATATAGTGTCTTACAGCACAAAAACAGATCCTCTGGTTCAACTTATCCATGCCAACCAGACATTCCAATCTGACCTAGTCCTATTTGCCGCTATCCCTCTAAACACTTCACATTTATATATCCATCCAGATACCGTTTAAATGCTGTAATTGTATTCAACTCCACCACTTGCTCTTGCAGCTTGCTCCATATACACATCACTGTGTGAAAAAGTTACCTCTCAGGTCCTCTTTAAAATCTTTCTCCCTCACCTTACCATTATGACCTTAGTTTTAGGGAAAAGACCCTGTCTATTCATCCCAGCCATGGCCCTAATGATTTTATAAACCTCTATAAAGTCACCCCTCAGGTTCCGAAGCTCCAGGGAAAACAGCCCCAGCCTATTGAGTTTCTCCCTGAAATTCAAACCTTCCAAACCTGGCAACATCCTTATAAATATTTTCTGCACTCTCTCAAGTTTAACATCATCCTTCCCACAGAAGGGTGACCAGAACTGTATACAGTACACCAAAAGTGGCCTCACCATTGTCCTGTACAGCCAACTCCTATACTCAATGGTCTGACCAATGAAGGTACAAAGCATTCAAAAGGGAATTAGATGGCAATCTGAAAAGGAGCAGTGTGTGTGTGCAGAGCTAAAGAAAGCATAGGAAAAATGATACTAAGAAAGATGCCCATCTAGACAGCTGACACACACACAGGGCCAAACGGCCTCCTTTTGCCCTGTAACAATTTTGTGATTCCAGTAAGAGAAAGAAGCGCATGTCATTAGACAGCAATTATTGGTATTTAGCCGAGTTGCCCCATGCCATTCTTTCAAAGGACAGTAAGGTTTATTGAAGATTTTACTTGAGCCAAGATTAGCTGAATCAGCATCAAAGCTGTGACTATCTTGCTATGTATATCACTGATACACAGAAATTTTCCTATGCAATTTGGAGAAGCCAAAACTAGTTCAGTTTATATGGCACTACACTACAGTGCAATAGTTCATAATACAGTTATCCATGGGAAGAATAATACTTAAAACTGGTAGTTATAACAAACGCAACAATACAAAACTGAACTACTGTGGTCATCACCAAAATCATTTAAACAGAACCCAACTTATTATTTTGACTTATGAACTTTTGTTTTGTTATTTGGATGGGATTGCTATCCATTTTGGTAAAGACTGTAAAGCTAGAAGGATTTTTTCTAATTAAAATTTAACTTCTCTGGTTTTGGGTTAAGATGCATGAAATTGCTGTGTCACAATCGTGCCTCTGGAAACAGCCCTTGAAAGAAGAGCTCTTTAAAGGCCTGACAAGGACAAAACTAAAGCACAGGATTTGGAACATAAATCTTTCATTTTCATAAGAGTTTAATTTAACACAGAGGCTACGACAACTTATTTTACAAAAGTGAGCGGGAATCAAAAGACGAATAACAGATCACATAAAAATACCCCTCCCCATTGCTGACGGTCATTCAACATTAAAACGATCAACTAGGAGGAAAAAAGTCTTGTGCCCACTTTAAGTTTAAGTTTATGAGATAGTATTGGCAGATTAGGTTAAGGACAATCGAAAGAGATTGCACAAATACATCAAGAGCAAGAGGCTAACTACAGAGAGGGTAGGGACTCAATGATCAAGGAGGCTGTCTTCGTGTCAAACCCCAGGAGATGGGACAGACACTACATTAATATTTTGTGTCAGTTTTTACTGTGGAGAAAGAAGCAGAATCTAGAGAATGCAGAGAAATAAACTTTAATGTTTAAAACAGTTCATATTACAGTCGATGAAGTTCAGGAGGTCTTAAAAAATATAAATGTGGATAAATCTCCCAGACCTGATCTAATGTATCACAGAACATTGTGCGAAATAAGGGAGGAAATTGAGACACTCCTTACAGAAATATTCACACCATTCATAACTACGGGTGAGATGTCTGATGACGGGAGGGTGGCTAATGTTGCACCTTTGTTTAAGACAGGCTGAAAGGAACTATGGACCTGTGAGTCTGACTTCTGTTGTGGGAAATCATTGGAGGTGATTATGAAAGATAGGATTTATGGGCATTTAGACAGTCAAAAATTGATTGGGGATAGTCAGCGTGGTTTCGTGCGAGAAAAATTGTGTTTCACAAACTTGATGGAGTTTTTTGAGGAAGTTACCAAAAAGATTGATGATGGTAGTGCAGCACATGTTGTTTATTTGGATTTTAGTACGGCTCTTGACAAGGTTCCGCATAGTAGACTAATTAGTGAAGTTAGGTCACATGGGATTCAGGGTGAGCTCGCCCATTGGATACATAATTGGCTTAACAGCCGGTGACAGAGTAATGGTGGAGGGTTATTTTCCGGACTGGAGGCCTGTGGCCAGCGCTGTTCCACAGGGATTAGTTCAGGGTCCTCTTTTGTTTGCCATTTATACAAATGATTTATGAAAATATAGATGACATGGTTAGTAAGTTTGAAGACGACACCAAAATAGTACACTGTGAAGGTTTTCTAAGATTACAAAGGGATCTTGATCAAACGTGTCAATGGGCTGAAAAATGACAGATGGAATTCATTCTGGATAAATGTCAGGTCTTGCACTTTGGTATAACAAAAAGAGTAGGGTTTAATACAATTGATGGTAAGACCTTGGGTAGTGTTGCAGCACAGAGGAACCTAGGGTTGCAGGTATATAAATCTTTGAGTAGGCGTCAACAAATTGACAGGGTGGTTAAAGAGGCATCTGCAACACTTGCCTTCATTGCTCAGCTCTTTGTGAGAGTGTAGGAGTTGGGAAGTTATTGAGGTTGTACTGGACATTGGTGAGGACTCTTCTGGAATACTGCATCCAGGTCTGGTTGCCCAGTTATAGGAAGAATATTATCAAGCTGGGAAGGGTTCAGAAGAGATTTACCAGGATGTTCCCAGGTATGGAAAGTTTGAATTATAAAGAAAAGCTGGATAGACTGGGACATTTTTCACTCGAGTGTAAGAGGTTAAGAAGTGACCTCAAACAAGTTCATAAAATAATGAAGGTATTAATAGAGTTAATGGTAGTTGCAGTTCCCTAGAATGGGGGATTTCAAGACTACTGGGCACAGTTTTAAAGTGAAAGGAGAGAGATTTAAAAAAAGACATGAGACGCAAATCTTTTACAGAGTCATTTGTGTGTGGGATGAACTTCTTGAGGAAGTGGTGTATGTGGGTACAATTACAAAATTAAAAAGACATTTGGATAGATACATGATTGGGAAAGGTTTGGAGCAGGCAGGTGGGACTAGTTCAGTTTGGGATTATGTACGCCATGGACTGGTTAGGCTAACGGGTCTGTTTCCTTGCTGCATGACACTATGACTCTCTAACCCAGTATCATCCTGCAATGAATATCTCAATATATCTTGGCTCTCATGTCTGCAACAGTCACAAATGAACCTATTGCAATTAAACAAAAATATGATTTAGTGTCACATCTTAACTAATGAAAAACAAGATCATGTCCTTTGTAAGATGACTGTCACACTGTATTCAGAGGTGCATTAAAAGGAATTTGTACCATTTTACAGCATGAAACAACTATAACCAATGGTAAGCTATTATAACCATTTTGTGAACAATCTGGTTTCAAGGAGTTAATTGGGTCCAATTTTTATAGCACTTTAAAAGCCAATCATACAGGAAGCTTCATGCAACAATCACATGCACAAACATGTGCATTAGTTAGAAAGACTGAGCATAACCAACATTAAAAATCCTCAAACAGGGAACTAGCTTTAGTTATGGAAGCATTATTAAAGCACCGCAGTAGTTAAAATTATAGCAAATTACAGAAATCTGAAAAGCAGAATTGTATAAAGACATACAACCGAAGAATCTGCTTTCATAATTTTTTAAATGCAAGGATGAACCAGAGTCAAGACCAACATCCAAACCAGACATCACGCAGGTCAGCTTGTGTCTAAGAAGTTCATCTATGCATAACAGAACAGAAAATAGAAAATGGACAACTGTAGAACTAATTTGTTTAAATTTCAAGTACTTTTATCACAAATATTAAATGCATTTTAAAACAAGATGTATTAATTCAGTATTTTTTGAATTAGTACATAAGCATTTACATTTAACTCTATAATTGTTTATTTGCATCTACATGTGGCTGTACAAGTTTACTTTATCCATAATAAACTTATTACGACTATTATGTCAAATTATTAAATACAACCAAGTAATTTCCAAATGTCACTTCTAGGCGAAAACAGAATAGATCACCATGTGCAAGTCAAAAGACTATGTGACAGATTACGTCCTTTAAGTAAAGTCAGTAGCAGTTCCATAGACTCACAATGTAGGTTGTCAGGAACAGAAGTTGCCAAGTGGATCACACTATGATCTGGAGACTTTTTACAGGTAGCAGAAGAAATTAAAACAAGACCCACTATGATGTCTAAATCTGAAACTTTCCAAATGCCTGGAGACTTTTTCAAACTGCCATCTGATTCTGTCCAAGAAGTCAAAGCAAAGTGACTCACTGAAAGACCCAGTAAAGCATTAAACAAGAGAATATACTGAATATGAGAGAGAAAAGGTGAGATAATGTTTGAAATACTGAAGTTACAAACACAAGTTATGATGTTATAAATTTATGAACTGAATAATTACTAGTAAAATCTTAAGTATAACATTAGAAGACACTATAAGAAGACTGAAATACTTGGCTGGGCAACACTTTATAAAACATGACTACTTTTAAATTCTTCCAGTAAAGGGATTGAATGTTTAAAAAAAATGAACTCTTTCCTACTTCAGTACTGTGTCAGCATCAAGAATTCGAAGATTTTATATAGTACTATTTAGAATAATAAAGCTTCTGACTTTCTTCCCAAATAATGTACCAGAGGTCAATCCTGTGTATTATTTTCCATTTTCTATATTAGTTCCTCTTTTCAGTCCCTTGAACAAAATTACCAATTCTGTACTGTGGCCTCAAGAATTGTATGGTGACTGGTAAAACTGACTTTGCACAGAATGCATACAATAGAACATAACATTAGCTGGGATTGCCTTCTACTTTAAATCTTGGAAGTGAATGATGATGTATCATTCTGTTCTCAAATTAAGCAGCCACACAGAAAAGTTTCAGAAGGATGCCATTCAGCTCATTGATTGCCATAAAAAGTCTCATTTAATTACATATTCCAGCTGTCAATTGCACAATCGTGTGTTTTTTGAAGTTTAACTAAGAGTTCTTCTGCCTTTATTGCTCTTTCAGGTAGTGACTTCCAGACCAGATTTTCAAAAAAACAAAATTACTCAACTCTCCTCTAACCTTTGCACCAGTTACTTTAAATCTCTCACAGTTTATGCACATCAAATAAATCTCTGCTCAGTTCTCATTGTACAAACAAAACAATTCCAGCCTATCCAATCTTTTCTCAATAGCTAAAATTCTCCATTCCTGGCAGCGTTCACTTAATTCCCCGCTGTAGCCTCTCCATTGTGATCACATCCTTCCTGTAAAGAAGTGAGCAGAGCTGTACAAAGTGTTCTAGCTTTGCTCTAAATAGTGCTCTCTGCAGAGCTTACATAGCCTCCTTATCCTGCTCTTACTTCCTTATATTGTTTGATGCATAGGGTATATCTTAGTATGGGGTCTTAACCACCATATCCACCTGTTCTACAGGGATATAAAGACATGTATTTCTAAGTTCCACTGATGCACAGCACTTTTCAAAATCCTACACATACATTTTATTCTTTTGCCTGGTTACCCTCCTCAAATGGATGGCATGACTTTGGATTGAATTTCATTTTCTACTTCTTTACCCACCTGATCAATCTATTATTATATTCCCACAGTCTACAGCTTTCTTTTTCACAATCAACAAGTGTCAACCTTCATATTATCTTCAACTTCTTAATGATGCCCTTGCAGTCAATTTTCAGTCATTGCTTTTAAAGTATGAATTAAAAAGAATCCAGTACAAAGTGTACTTTAGTAACCAAAAACAACACATTAAGCAACACATTAATGTACAGATATACTTTCTCAAATCTGGCAATCTCAAACCGTGCCAGAACGCCCTGGCTGCCAATGTAGTTAACTCAGCCACATTAGAGGCATATGGATAATGATGGGACAGTGTAGGGGAAGGGGCTTAGATTAGTTCACAGGTCGGCGCAACATCGAGGGCCGAAGGGCCAGTTCTGCGCTGTACTGTTCCATGTTCTATTTTGGAACAGCTATCTGGCAGGGTAAAAAAATTGGAATGTGTTAATTCAGATCAGAATGCCTTCATCTCGTGAACAGGGAATACAGGACAAGCACTTGATATGAATGCAAAGCATCTGAGGTTAATAATTTGAGGTAAATAATAACTGCTGATATTAAGTTCATTTCTCACTCTTCATCATTCTTCTAGTAACTCTTTCATATCTCCTCCACTTGCCAACATCAGTGCAACCTGCTTAGAATGAGAAAAGATCAATCCAAAAAAAAAACTTATTTTTACAAGATAACAAAGTGTGAAGCTGGATGAACACAGCAGGCCAAGCAGCATCTTAGGAGCACGTAAGCTGACATTTTGGGCCTAGACCCTTCATCAGAGATCTCTCTGATGAAGGGTCTAGGCCCGAAACATCAGCTTACGTGCTTTTACAACACTGGTTTTGGATTCCTGGGTTTACAGTCCCTACACCGAAGAAAGAGGCCATTCAGCCCAATGAGTAGCACCAACCCCACCTAAAAGCATCCCAACTCACTACCCTAATCCTGTAACCTGCATTTACCATGGCTAATCCACCTAGCTTTCAAATTTGTAGACTGTGGGAGGAATCCCATGCAGACACAAGAGAACATGCCAACACCACAAAGACATTAATCCAAGGCTTTAAGTGAACTAAAATCAGTGGTGGCAAGAGGCACCAGTGCTAACACTGAGCACCCATGCCACCCACAATTTGAGGGAGTGGAACCTGTAAATGAATATGACTAATTTAGCTCAGAGTGCATGGTTTCAAAAAACTGTCGACTTTGAATAACAAGATTGATGGATGTAAGACTTTCACCATGGAAGTTACACTTTGTTTATTAGCAAAAGGTTCAAAGTTCTATACTACAGAAAGGTTAAATAAGGTGGTCACAGGGACTTTAAACTGTTTGTGGGGGTGCGAGAAGGGAATTAAGTTTCCAGAACAATAACTGGACAGAAGTATGTTGCAGAGTTGTACAGCATAGAAAGAGGCACTTTGGCCTGCTATATCCATGCTAACCAACAAACACCAAACTAATTCTGTTTATCAGCACTTGGTCCATAGGCTACAATGCATCTTAAAAGTTGCAACAGCACCTACCACCGGGCCAGGAAGCACATTCTGTATTGTTATCACCCTGTGGGTGAAAAAATGTTTCTCAGGTCTCCTCTAAATCATATACTCCTCACCTCAGGCTTTTGCCCACTGGTCTTAGACACATCTGCCATGGGGAAAAGATTCTCATGATCTATTCTGTCTTTTCCCGTCATAATTCTGAACACTTCAATCAGATTCTCCCTCAGCCTCCACACAAAGGGTCAGGCATCTAATTTCAGGCACAACAGGTGGGGTGCAACTATGAGAAAGGGCATAGTCAATGCAGAACTGAGCATGCTGTACTTAAATGCATGCAGTACATGAAAATAGCTAAATAGGCTTGTAGCGCAGATTGAAATTGGCAGATATGTTGTTGTAGTCATCACAGAGGTGTCTGTCAGGGGCATCAGGACTGGGAACTAAATATCCAGGTTTTGCATCCTGTCAAAATGACAGGCAGATGGGCAGGGGTGAGAGACAGGGGTAGGGGAATTGCCTTGTTGATAACAAATGCAATTGTATCTGTAGCAAGAAGTGGCATAGGGTCAGAAGATGCAGAATCTGTGTGGGTAGAGTTCAGGAAGTTCAAAAGAAGAAAAAGATTGTTGGGAGCAATAGAAAAGGCATGTAAGAAAGGTGCTATTACAGTAATCATGGGGTCTTCAACATGAAGGTGGACTAAGGAAATCAGATCAGTAGTAGATCCCAAGAAAAGGTATTCATGGAATGTCTACAAGATTGTTTTTGGAACAGCTTGTGGCAGAGCTCACTAAAGAATAGGCAATTCTGGACTTGGTGATGAGTAATGAGTCAGATTTGAATCAGCTTAAGGCGAAGGAACTCTGAGGGAGCAGTAACCACTATGATATAATTCACCCTGCAGCTTGAGGGGGACAATCTGGAATCAAATGTAACTGTATTACAATTGAGTCAGGGGAGGCGATGGGAAAAAATATCTGGTTCACATATGTCCTTTTGGGAAAGAAACTGCCATCCTTACTTAATCTCGCCTACATGCGACCGTTTACACACAGCTGACACACTTGCTGGTTAGCCCAGAAGGCAATGTCCTAATCTCATAAATGAATTAAAGAATAGGTTACTTACAAAAACATGAGGGAGGAGCTGGCCACAGTTGATTAGAAGGGAGCCAGTGCAGCAGCAATGGTCAGAGTTTCCAGGGTAATTCAGGAAGCACAGGAGAAATTCATCCCAAGGAAGGAGAAACACACTAAGAGGAGTATGAGGCAACCATGGCAAGGGAAGTCAGGGACAGCATAAAAGCAAAAGAAAAAGCACATGATGTGGTGAAAATTAGTGGGAAGCCTTGGAAAACCAGCAGAGGACAACTAAATAATAAGTGGGGAGAAGATGAAATATAAGGGCAAGCTGGCTAGTAATATAAAAGAAGACTGCAAGAGATTTTTAAAGGTTTTTTTAAAGGTAAGAAGGGCAGGAGTAAATATCAGACCACTGGAAAATGAGGCTGGAGAAGTAGTAATGGAAAACTATGAAAAGGTACAGGCACTGAATAGGTACTTGGCATCAGTTTTCACAGTGGAAGACACCAGCAGCATACCAGAACTTCAAGAGTGTTGGGTACAGAGATGAATATAGTGGCCACCACAAAGGAGAAGGTGCTGGGGAAGCTGAACGGTCTGTAGATGGATAAATCACTCAGATTGGATGGACCATACATCAAAGCTCTGAAGGAGACAGCTCAAGAGATTATGGAGGCATTAGTGGTGATCTTTCCGGAATCACTGGAGTCAAGAAGGGACTCAGAGTGGTAGAAAATGCACACTCCCTGTTTAAGATGGGAATGAAGCAGATGGGAAATTATAGGTCGATTAGCCTGACCTTGGTCACGGCTAAGATTTTAGAGCCCATTATTAAAGATCAGATTGCAGAGTACTTGGAAATTCTTGGTAAAATAGGGTTGAGTCAGCATGGTTTCGTTAATGGGATGCAGCCGCTAACAAATTCGTTAGAATTCTTATAATGAGCAAGTTAGACAAAGGACAGCAAGTAGATGTGATCTGTCTGGATTTCCTGAAGGTCTTAGATAAGGCTGCTAAATGAGTCCATAGCGTTAAGGACAAGGTACTGACACAGATAGATGACTAGGTACTGGCAAAAGGCAGAGAGTGGGGATAAGAGGGGGTCTTTTTCAGAATTGCAGCCAGTGACTAGTGGAGTTCTGCAGAAATCAGTGCTAGTACCACAATTATTCACACGAACTCTGTTTTCTCCCCAATGCTGCTGCTGGACCTGTTGAGTTTCTCCAGCAATTACTGTTTATGTTTGTTAACAGAAGCTGCCCGGCCTGCCGAGTACTTCAAGTGTTCTTCATTCTCATTCAGGAACATGAACTCAATGTTTCTTTATTAAATAGCTAAAGTTAGGGATTCTCTTACAATGCATAAAATTGTAAAATTCCAACAACAGAATGTTTAACTTCTGTGCTGAACACCCAACACATTTGTGGCTTTCATAGCTCTAAACACAGCACAAAAAACTGAAAGTGAACTATTTTGTCTGCAGATACTGCCTGAAGATAAAATGTTACTTTTTTTTGCCCATCATTCTGCATTATAGATTCCTATACCTAAATTTAAAATGTAAACAGCTAATTTAAACTTGATCTGCTATCAATACATCTTCCTGCTGCAACAGCTCAGTCTAAGTGACCCATCTTTACAACATACAAAAGTAATTAGTCATTGTCGAGAAAGGCGTCTCTCCATTAGAAAGGCAATTGTTGTACACAACTTGAGGGGCACCAATCTGCAAGCATGAATGTGACTGTTGGAAAAAATGCTACACCTCAACCAACTGCTTCTCAAATTGTCAAACTGTCTGAATATATCCAAGCTCAAGAATGCTAGATTTTTGGACGAAGGGGATTGAAGTATAAAAACCGAGAACAGGGAAATTATAACATAAGCATAGAAAGAAGAGAAAATAATAACTTGATTCACACCTTTTGTTATCCAAAATCAGAACTCAGAAACCAAGGAACAGTTTGCTTATTTACAGACTCACTCATACAAAAAGTTGCGAATAGTTGCAAACAGAATATTCTATATTACCTTGGGAATAGAAGGAGGAGGGCCATCCAAGTAAATATTGCTTTAACTGGCAAAGATACAGACAAAAGTACTTATATTGTACATCTATTTGGAATCGAGATTGTTTTACCATGGACCGCATATACAATTGGTTCAATCATGACATTTTTCTTCACCCTTGTATGGGATTTAGGCATTTCTAGCAAGACTGACATTTGGCTCACCCCTTGTTGTCTTTGAATCTATTACTCTCTAGACCATTTCAGAGGGCAGTTAAAAGTCAACCATATTCCTGTGGATGTGGAGTCATACGTCGGCTAGACCAGGCAAAGACAGATGCCCTTCTCGCAGGGATAATAGTGATTTTTAAAAAAACGACAATTGACAATGGTTACGTGATCACCATTAGACTAGCATCTAATTCTAGACTGTATTGAATTCAAATTTTACTGCCTATTATGTTGAGATTGAAACCCAAAACCCGAGATCATTAACCTCAAACTCTGAATTACTTGTAGACAGACATTACCACTACAATACTGATATGTGGGTTAAGTCTACTGCCAAGGCTTTCACTCTTTGTTATTCATATTACTACCTCTCAGAACAGGACCATAGCTTTTCTTGTAGAAAAAGCAACTCACTCCACTGCTTACCAGATTTTGCTTTAGTCATCACATAGCCACCGTTGCTAGATATGGTCAGCGACTGAGGTTTCAAGATCTCGCTTGGTGATGATTGGTTACTTTCTGATCTAGTTGCAGTAGAAACTTGGATGTAGGGTCCCACGGCAGCCACACGACCAGAGGTGTTAGAGTGTGCTGGCATTGTTGGCGAGCCATTAATTCGATTCAGCTGCTGGAGGAAAAAACACAGGTTTGTTTAATACAAACATCAGTATCAAATTTGAAGGAAAGGTCAACTGTTTCACTGCAATAAATTTGCATTTTATAATTTTATCTTGACAAAATTAGCAATTATAATCAGGATAACCAAGCTAATTTCCTATTACATGCAGTTGGAGGGTTATGCCACTGTAGTAGGCTACAAAGGAGGTATTGGGGAACTGGGACTTTTGCTCGTCCAACAGGACTCAAGACAAAAAAGTTGAAAACAACTTCAGAGGTTAGGGCACAGAGAAAGGAGGTAGCATGCCAAAGATTGACTGCTGGCTAGTAGACGCTAATGGCAGCAGCTGCCGTCAGAAAGAACATGACCTACGCAGCCAAACCAGGAATTTTCCCCACTGTCTACATGTACTCAACACTTTTACGTTTCTGCTGTAAATTCCAGTATTTTAGTTTGCAAATATAGAGTCATAGAGGCATACAGCTAGGAAACATATCCTGCATTAATTATCTCAGAGATGGGAAGAACTGCAGATGCTAGAGCCAGAGATAATGCAGTATACAGCTGGAGGAACAGAGCAGGCCAGGCAGCATCAGAGGAGCAGGAAAGTTGACGTTTTGGGTCGGGACCCTTCTTCAGAAATGAAGAAGGGTCCTGATGCGAAACGTCAACTTTCTTGCTTCTCTGATGCTTTCTGGCCTGCTGTGTTCCTCCAGCTCCACACTGTGTCATCCCTACATTAATTATATCATGTTACAGTTAATTGAGAAAGCAATGCAATTTCACAAGTTAGGTGCAAATAAATATTGAGTAATCTGATTGCGAGGTATTATGCAGTTGCTAATTTGTAAACAATGTAGGTTTGGGAGAAAAAAATGGTTTTGGTTGGTTTTGTAGTTGCTGCTTGCTGATTTTCCCACCTTTTGATTGGCTTGAAAATGACTAGTGAATATGTGCCACCCAATTAGCACAACAACTTAAAAAGATAGTGGCTTATGTTTTTAGTCCCCTGGATTTACAAGTGGTGTGACGCTTTGAAACTATGAAGCTAATAATGGACAACAGATTAATAACTTCTAATTATATGGATGTTAACGAAGGTCATTAAACAGTAACTTAATCACAGCTGTTGCTCAATAACTCAGGAAAACAGAAAATGCAACGAATGGCACAGCATCATCATTTACTCATTAACACGACAAAAATTAGTAAAATCTGAGCAAACAAGAGTCCATGCTACATGTTTAAAAAAATCTGTTTGCAAGGGAATTGTAAACACAAATTAAAGCAATTCAGAACTCAAGCTTTTCATTACAGAACTGCGCCTTTGTTTAATTACAAACAAAATCTTAAGATATAAATACAGAAATCGACATCATACAGGGATGTTTTCCTTTTGACGTGCATCAGATTTCTTCTTCCACAAACGTTCACGAAGTTCACTGATTCTTTTGTCCATCATCGTCACTTCCACATTACGCTTGTTCAGCAATTCTTTTTGATGTTGAAGTTTTGTATTTTGTTCTTGATTAAGCTTGTTGCGAAGCTAAAAGGGTCAGTAAATCCATAGTGTGAAAATGTTAGATATCATAATCTGTTTATCTATTCATCCTCAAGCTCTCAAGTTTCTTTAGCCGGCCAGGGAAAGTTAGGGAGTATCAAACTTCTCCATTGCTGCTTTTCTGTTGTGTGAGACCTATGCTAATGGTGCTGGCTCCCAGCACGTTGGTGTTGTGCAGCTAGTGCCAATCCCAAATTGATGCTGCCAGATTGGTGAGGCTGGTTGCCAGAATGAATTTTTTTTGAAGCAATTGGTCTGCCTAGTGCCTGGCTTATGTGAAGCAGCCACTTGATAGTCTGATTTCGTTTGTTTGCCTTCTTAACCACTGTGCAAAATAAGTACATGGAAGTACAATGAAATAGCATTATTAAAAAAAATCTGACAATCTTATGCTTCTATAAAGAACATCTTCAATCAAATGAAGACAACCATCTTCAAAAACATCAAGCTAAATGCAGATTTATACTTCTGGGATTCAACTGTGGCATGGCAAAGAAGATTTGTGTCAAGATTTATGATCCCCTTTATAGGAACTAAATTTTTTTTCCTTGGTTCTAGATACATTATCATGAAAATGGGTACTACGCCTACGGTTCATCTCACATGATTTACCTGCAGCTCTTGGTAAAGCTTCTTTAATTCAACTGCAGCAGGTCCTGGCACTTGTCCATTAAAAGACTGCAATCCGTTTGTTTTTCCTTTCCTCAAATCGTCAAGTTGCTGCGTTAACTGATCAACTTTCAATACAGCAGACTGCAACTCACGTTGTTTCTCATGGAACATATTATTGATGTGTTCGATTTCAGTTGCTATGAGAAGAAAAATGGGAAAGAATAATAAAAAAAAAGCAACCTCCGAATTTGTTAGCTGATAAAATGTGTTATACTTATTTCAATTTTAGAACCCATTTGCAGAAAATAAATTCCAAAGTTGACGAAAATAGAAAGACAATATTCTAATTTAAAGTTAATGTGCTGGAAAATAGCTAGAATCTGTACGTAGTACCATTAGGTTGTAGGAGCTCTTGGATGCAATGCGATAAGATGCAAGAAACCATCTCCCCGGTCTTTTTATTGACCTGAAGGTTCCTGAATTTGAGGGCATGTGTCACTTGTGACAAGCTAAGAGATTCCTCAAAGACAGAATGAAGAACCTTAAAAACAGGGGAAGTCATAAAGAATGGTATCACTTGTATGGTCAATATTTACTGTTCCTCTCCAACTGCCCGTGAGAAATCGGTAGTGAATGAATGTGGGCCATCTGGTGAAGGTGATCCCAAAATGCTGTCAGAAAAGAGAGTTTCAGACTTTTGATTCAGCAATGAAGCGATGGCATGTTTTCTGGTCATTTCAATGTGAGACTTTCAGGAGAACTCAGAATGGTAGTGCTCTCAAGGGTCTGCTGCCCATGTCTTTGGAGATTCACAGGTTTGAGTTTTGACATAGCTTTGGCAACTGGCTGCAATGCATTTTCATTGGTTGCACACATAATAATCCCTGATAATGGAAGGAGTAAATACTTAGGGTGGTTGGTGATCAAGCAGGCTGTTTTGTCCTTTTGTTTAGCCTTGAGTATTGTTGGAGATTTACACATCCAGGCAAATTGAAAGTATTCCACCTCACTCCAGTGTCTTCTACATTGTAAAAATTTCTTTTCAGCAATTAGACAAGTCATTGTCATATTATAATTAACTTCTGATTTGTGCTCAACGTCAGAGGGTGCAGCTGGTCCAGGTGTGTTTCTGGTCAACAATGACTCTTCAGATGTGGAAGCTTTGACGATGATAATGCCAGTGAATTTCAAGAGGAGATGATTAGATTCTCCCTTGCTCAAAACTCCACTGCATAGTGGACGTAGGACTCATTTGTTACTTCTATTTACAAGGCTAAATCTGCAACCTGGCCATGGTTTGCTACATGTGGGCAGAGACTGCTTCATCACGCGAACATTTGAGAATGGATTCAAGCACTGCACAACGAACAACTCGAATTGTGACATTACGTTTAAGTGCGGATCATAAAAGAAAGTCGCAATGAGGTGTGGTCTCTGTGAAACCCAAAGTGAGTACTAGTGACCAGGCTAGTTCTGTGTAAATGCTGTTTGATAGCGCTGTCAATGGCCTCAACTGTAGTTGTTGATAATTCAGAGTAGCTGACAGAGCAGTAATTATCAAGACTGGATTTGTGCTGCCTTTAATGGTTAGGATATATAATTTTTGTTGTTAAGTAGAAGTCAGTGTTCTAGTTATGTTGGAATAGCATGGCTAGAGATGCAGATGATTCTGGAGCACATCTTGCAACAATGCAGCCATGCTGCTTTGGGGGACCACTGTTCTTTATCAGGTATCTAGCCCACTGGTCATTTCTTGATATCATAAAGGGAATCAAGTTGACAAAAGGCTGGATTCAGTGTTGGTGAGAATCTCAGGAATAGATTAAGGTAGATGAACCACTTCACACACTAACATCATTGCAAATGCTTCAGCAATTTCTTTTGCAGTAATGTTGGGTTCTATCAAACGGAGGCTGACATTGTTCATGGAGTCTCCATCTCAAATAAGATGGTCAATTGTACAACATCATTCATAAATGTACCTGACAAAACTTCATGTGCCCATCCACAAAGACAGAGAAAATAGGAGGAGGAATTGGGAATAGGGAATGGAAGTTTTGCAGGACGGTGGGTGGGAGGAGGTGTATTCTAGGTAGCTGTGGGAGTTGGTGGGCTTGAAATGGACATCAGTTACAAGCTGGTTGCCTGAGATGGAGACTGAGAGGTCCAGGAAGGTGAGGGATGTGTTGGAGATGGCCCAGGTGAACCGAAGGTTGGGGTGGAAGGTGTTGGTGAAGTGGATGAACTGTTCGAGCTCCTCTGGAGAGCAAGAGGCAGTGCCGATACAGTCATCAATGTAACGGAGGAAGAGGTGGAGTTTGGGGCCTGTGTAGGTGCGGAAGAGGAACTGTTCCATGTAACCTACAAAGAGGCAGGCATTGCTGGGGCCCATGGCCACCCCCTTTGTCTGTAGGAAGTGCCCGACCTACGTCCGTGACACCACCCACACCCTCCACCTCCTCCAGAACTTCAAATTCCCTGGCCCCCAACACCTCATTTTCACCATGGACATCCAGTCCCTATACACCTGTATTCCGCATGCAGATGGCCTCAAGGCCCTCTGCTTCTTCCTGTCCCGCAGGCCCGACCAGACCCCTCCACCGACACACTCATCCGGCTAGCCGAACTCGTCCTCACCCTCAACAACTTCTCTTTCGATTCCTCCCACTTCCTACAAAGGTGGTGGCCCTGGGCACCCGCATGGGCCCCAGCTATGCCTGCCTCTTTGTAGGTTACATGAAACAGCCCCACTTCCGCACCTACAGAGGCCCCAAACCCCATATCTTCCTCCGTTACATTATCTGCGCCGCCTCTTGTTCCCCAGAGGAGCACGAACAGTTCATCCACTTCAACACCACCTTCCACCCCAACCTTCAGTTCACCTGGGCCATCTCCAGCACATCCCTCACCTTCCTGGACACCTCAGTCTCCATCTCAGGCAACCAGCTAGAAACTGATGTCCATTTCAAGCCCACCGACTCCAACAGCTACCTGGAATACACCTCCTCCCACCCACCCTCATGCCGAACTTCCATTCCCTATTCCCAATTCCTCCGCCTCCGCCGCATCTGCTCCCATGATGAGGCATTCCACTCCCGCACATCCCAGATGTCCAAGTTCTTCAAGGACCGCAACTCCCCCCCCCCCCCCCCCACAGTGGTCGAGAACGCCCTTGACCGCATCTCCCGCATTTTCCGCAACACATCCCTCACACCCCGCCCCCGCCACAACCGCCCAAAGAGGATCTCCCTCATTCTCACACACCACCCCACCAACCTCCGGATACAACGCATCATCCTCCGACACTTCCGCCATCTACAATCCGACCCCACCACCCAAGACATTTTTCCATCCCCACCTTAGTCTGCTTTCCGGAGAGACCACTCTCTCCGTGACTCCCTTGTTCGCTCCACACTGCCCTCCAACCCCACCACACCCGGCACCTTCCCCTGCAACCGCAGGAAATGCTACACTTGCCCCCACACCTCCTCCCTCACCCCTATCCCAGGCCCCAAGATGACTTTTCATATTAAGCAGAGGTTCACCTGCACATCTGCCAATGTGGTATACTGTATCCATTGTACCTGGTGTGGCTTCCTCTACATTTGGGAAACCAAGCAGAGGCTTGGGGACCGCTTTGCAGAACACCTCCAGTCGGTTCGCAATAAACAACTGCACCTCCCAGTCGCGAACCATTTCCACTCTCCCTCCCATTCTTTACATGGCATGTCCATCATGGGCCTCCTGCAGTGCCACAATGATGCCACCCGAAGGTTGCAAGAACAGCAACTCATATTCCGCTTGGGAACCCTGCAGCCCAATGGTATCAATGTGGACTTCACCAGCTTCAAAATCTCCCCTTCCCCCACAGTGTTCCCAAAACCAGCCCAGTTCGTCCCCTCCCCCCACTGCACCACACAACCAGCCCAGCTCTTCCCCTCCACCCACTGCATCCCAAAACCAGGCCAGCCTGTCTCTGCCTCCCTAACCTGTTCTTCCTCTCACCCATCCCTTCCTCCCACCCCAAGCCGCCCCTCCATCTCCTACCTACTAACCTCATCCCACCTCCTTGACCTGTCCATCTCCCCTGGACTGATCTATCCCCTCCCTACCTATACTCTCCTCTCCGCCTATCTTCTTTTCTCTCCATCTTCGGTCCGCCTCTACCTCTCTCCCTATTTATTCCAGAACCCTCACCCCATCCCCCCTCTCCGATGAAGGGTCTAGGCCTGAAACGTCAGCTTTTGTGCTCCTGAGATGCTGCTGGGCCTGCTGTGTTCATCCAGCCTCACATTTTATTATCTTGGATTCTCCAGCATCTGCAGTTCCCATTATCACTGGTATAGGTGGGTGCTTTTGTTTGCCCACAAGTTCTAAATGGCTTCTAATGACCTGGATGTTAGGATAAAGAATAGAAGAGAGTTTGTGCAATAATGTTTTGCTGAGGGAAGGTGAATGGTCAGAGGTTCTGGTTCAAAAGCTGTAAATGAGTTACGAGATAGCAGGTAAAGTAAGACTTTAAGAGTGGTGAAGTCAGAATGCCTCCACGTGCTATGTGCTAGTGAATATACAAATAGTAAGATAGGTTTAATGCCTAGTTAGAAAAATAGTATGGGGGTGGTGGGGAAGGATTCAGATTCATCAAATATCTTGGCTGGAGCACAGTTTGGATCAACTTTCATTCCTAAAACGTGGGGCAATCATAGCTGAAAATAATGTTCTAGCTGAGACCTAACCAGAGATTTGTAAAGGTTTCAGCATGACTTACTTTTGTGGTGGATGGCTGTATTTACAAAGAATTTGATGTGCTTTCCTACCACTGCAGCAAACTACCCTGCCACCTGTACAAATCTGTGAATCTGCATCCTGTAAGGGCCCTATATGCTTTTGGGGTAAGAAATCCAATTTTATATGGAGTAATGGTTCCTTTAAGGACAAGGGACTAAGTGCTAGCAAAAATCGCTGAGCTCTCCCAAATAGTTCATGTGATCAGGTTGCCTGGGAGATGAACAATATAAAACAAAAAAAAGGGTCAACAAGTAGAGGGGCGAGTTCTTGGTTCAAGCAGCTTAGCTTGGGAGTTTAGAATAAGTTGAAGGGAACATCTTGTTTAGCAGAATTCAGCTGAAATTCTGGGTATTAACAAAAACAAAGGCTAGAACTTGTCAACGTAAGAACTGTAACAGTGACGTGCATTTTTGGCATATCCAGGCTGAAAGAGAAAGACAGGAGAGAGACAGAGAGAGGGAGAGAGATAGATTTTGTCTATAAAACTCTTTAAATACAGAACATTAGAATGAGAAAAGTGCCAGGGTGTGGGGGGTGGGTCTGGGAGGTGCACAACTTTAGAACACTTGCTGGAGATTTGAAAGGACAGCCCGGATGGATATATACAAAAGGCTGAAGAAATCTTATTCCAAATACAAGTTATTAACATACCCAGATCAAGCTGTTAAACATCCGAATTTTGATCAGCATGTAACTGAGGGTTGGGAGGGGTGTGGGGGAGGGGAGAGGAAAATTGAGTCTTCTGCTTCATTTGGAATTTAAGCAAATATATGCAACACATTTTCATTATCCTTAACAAAACTGATTACTTCACAAAATAATTCACATTTTTTGATTTTACTACAGTAAAATTCTTTTTTATAAACTGTGGAACTTTGTGGCTTTGTTCTTTTAATAAAAAGCTGGTCTCATTCAAGATCATAATAAACCTTGGTCCCTTGGCTCCTGTACTCACCACCTTCATAACATTCCTCCCAAAATTCACTACATACAGAACCATATTAAATTACTTTGTCCACGTCTCCCTATTGTATTCATCTGTCTGTGCTTTCTATAGGTATGCCACTATCTTACCAAGTTTTGTATCACCCACATCCTTCTAAACAGTGCCCAAGTTTAGCATGGGAAGGGAATTGAGAGAGACACTAGAGTCTCAATTTGTAAAAAGTCCCTTAATTTGTAAAATCTACGTCACATCTGAAAATTTGACAGCTTGAGGAAACAAGAGAGAGTGTTTCAACAAAAGGAATGCAATTCATACTTTGCATAAAAATCTCCAGACAACCGCCAAAAAGATTAGGGTTCCAATAGATGTTTGGTGAAATTTAATGTAGAGCTACACAAGACCATATATTTTGATATAAAGAATGAGGAGGGAAATTCAAAATAAATGGCAAAACTTAAAAAAAAGAGGAGCAGAAGACTACAGCTTCAAGAACAAAAATTGTTAAAATAGGAAAACAATGGCTGCAACAATGAACAAAGACATTTAAATTGTAGCAAATGGATGCAAAATGAAAACTGTCGTAATGCTGAGCCTTACAAAGGATCTTAGAAAATATACAATATAAAAGGTGGCACTTCAACTCCTTGAGCCTGATCTTCCTTCTCAACATTATTTTCCTGCACTATCCCTATAACCTTTGAGATTTTTCACATTTATAGCTCTATGTTCTGAACCTATTTATCGACTGAACATCCAGACTCCTTCGGGGTAGAGAATTCCAAAAGTTCACAATCCTCTGAAAGAGATTCTCAGCCCTCAAGGACTTGCCCTTATTCCAAGACTGTGTTCTCTGGTTGCAGAACTGCAGCTGAGGGAAACATACCTTCTGTATATACCCACTAAAGCATTATAAAGAATTTTCTCTGGCTTAGTGACAGGCCCTCTTTTTCTTCTAAACTCCAGTGAATATAGGTTCAGTCTCCATCATACCTCCTCAGTGGACAATTCCAGTACCACTGGAATCAATCTGATGTATCTTTGCTGAACTCTATCTATGGCAGGTGTATCTTTCCTCAGGTAAGGAGCCCAAAACTACACAGTATCATCCAGGTGCAGCTGCATCAAAGCACTGATTGGATTACATTTAGAATACTGTGTTCAGTTCTAGGAATTTCACTTCAGACAGGGTTAAGCTCATTGAGAAGATGCTAAAAAGAGACAACAGTTTTAAAGATTACACCAGGGAAATTGTATTTTACACAAAAAGAAAGGTCTGATACAGATGTTTAAAAATAGATACAAAGAACTGCAGATGCTAGACATCTAGAACAAAAACAGTGCTGGAAAAACAACAGATCTGGCAGCAGGCAGCATCCATAGAGAGAAAGTTTCAACGGGTCACTGGACTCAAAATGTTTTGTTTATAAAGCTGAGTTTTGCCAAGGTAAATATGAGATAAAACAACTCTCTCGGTCAGAAGTTACTCTTGAGAGATCATAAATTGAATTTTGTCAATTATCGAATGAAGACGGAAGTTAAGTGCTTTTCAAATCAAAATGCAGAAACTTGTTAGGATGTGAAATGCACAGCCAGAAACAAAGTGGAGCAGTATTCACAATTTCCTCTAGAAAGCAAAGTGGATAAATATTTGAAAAATGAGAATAAATGGCACAGGGAAAAGGAACAAATGGAGAACTCTTCCATAGAGTTATCACAGATATAATCAACGCGTATTGCATGGGATATTGTCCATGTCCTGTTCCACTACAAATTGAAGTAACTATTGTTACTGATAGGTCTTAACTTTTTAAAAAAATTCATTCACAGCACGTGGGCATTGCTGAATAGGCCAGCATTCATTGTCCATCCTAATTGTCCAGAGTGCAACTGAGAGTCAACCACATTGCTAGTGCTTGAAAATCAAAATACATTTGAAATGAATACTCACAAAGATTGCCATTGATAATTTTGCTGTAGTCCACCTGTCCTCGCATAGCTCGTATCCTCTTCAGCTTTGCCTCCTGACTTTCCATACGTTCTTTCAGTTTTTGTAATTTTTCACTTTCCGAAATAGACTGCTGTTGACGTCTCTCTTGTTGTTTCAGATAACGTAAACGCTGCTCCTTTGGTGGGAAAAAGAAAGAAGGTGATCACTAATTTTGCTTTATCAAATTAAAATCTTGCAACACAAATATGCACACTACATTAGGGGGTAAATCAACATCTGAGTATTTAAACAAACAGCAGAATACTGTGGATACTGGAAATCTGAAATAAAAAGAAGAAATGCTAGAAATATCAAGCAAGTTTGGCAGTACTTATTTAAAGAGAAACACTGAAGATGTTGCTAGATTAATGAATATTTCTAGCACTATTTATACCTCCATTTGGAGCCTGGATGTTCAGTCCATTTGCTGTGCTTCATCAGAGATACAAGGTTTCCAAAAGTGAAGATTAAGTATTATGATAGATTGACTTGTGGAACAATGTCTTGTTTCAGATTTATGACAGATCAAGAGTGATGGTGGGCAAGAACAAAATTTTTCTACAGAGTTCTACTCTCTTGAATGGCAAACATGCTTACATTTCCCTTGCAAATCCAGTTTGGTATTCTTGCTTCTTGTTTCCAAAATCCAGCAAATCACAGTGCAAAATGGTTCACAGATGAGTGAAGTATGAAAATGTAAAATTAAGTGGATATTCTGTTTATTTAAACTTACACTTTGAGCACGTGACTACACGTCTATGTTAGCTTTTATGTTTTCACAACCACCTACACAAGTACAAGAGTCACCAGATAATTTTGTAAAAGAAAATTCCAAAATCAAGCGAGCAATTAAGGCATGAAGTTTAAAGCAGAAACTAAGCAGCATGAGAACATGAAATTTTGCTGAAGGCAAGTTTTCAGTATTGCAGACAGAGGGAGGTGGTATGAGATGGTCTTACTACCATTCCTAAACTTGCACTTGCGAGTTTGTTTACTCGAAAATAGATCTCTCGCAAGAAAGGACTATGATGATCCTCAAGAACACTGTTGCCAAAAGATTTGAATTAAGCACAACAGCAGCTTGTTTCTAATCGCTGTAGACCCAGAAGTTTTTTTTTAAAAAACAGCCAACACATTCACCCAGGGAGACAAAAATAAACCACTTTATGGGACCCTAGAGTCAAGTTGGAAACCAAACTTCCCTTAAAGTTTCAGACAAAGACAATTATTCTAGATTGAGTATAATCTATATCACGTCCTTCTTTGAATACTCAATTCACTCAAGATAGATTTAAAAATTGTACATAACTTTAAGTGGAATTGTTATAACTATGTTTCGTTATCACACACTTCTCAATATGGCCGTGAGTCCAGAATTTATTCTTATAATGAAGTTATTAGCATATACAAAAAGGTTGCAGTCTCATACTTAAATCTTCACAAACTTAAACGCCAATAACATGAATCTACAATTCTTAATTCAGGATTTTCAAAAGTTCTAACTGGTTAACTTACAGCAAGTTGTTTCTGCTGGGATATTACTGTCGATACTCTGTTTTGAATTGATTTTGCTAATTTGGGAACTTGTCAGGATTAGTGGTGAACATTTTGTTGCAGGACCCAGATTTTAGCTAAAAAGCTGACTAAGTTCCTTTAATGATCTGAAAACTTATCATGCCAGGGTATAAAGTTAGTAGAACTACTGACAACTTCAGGGCCAAGGAACTTTATTTTTAATCCCCTTTCACTAGTCAGTAACGTTGAGCTGGACAATAATAACGCCATGTCACCTCACCTGGTATTACCCAACTCAGTGAAGGCCAAAGATAAAGGCTGTCCCTCACTTACTTTTACAGTTCAGTATCAGTTACAGCAAATATTTTGTACCATTATCTAATGGCTCTGTCTAAAAACCACGGTAGATAATTTGCAGCATGGCTTAATTGAGAAGCATGTGCTGGTAATTATGGTGCACTTTACAACAAGCAGTCACAGTCAAAGACAGTAAAGTGTGTATAAAATCCCAATGGTACTACCAAGATGAAAATGTGCCTGACTGAATGCTACTAAGGACAAAAGTAACAGAAAATGCAGTAACAAAAACAGATTTACAGCCAATTCCTCAATTGGAAAATTATACTGGCTGGGTTGACAGTACTTCATTTCTTTATAGGATTGATTTATAAAAGGGGTACTGACACGTACCACTGACGTCAAAAGCTATAGAAATTTGCTGTGGCAACACAGAATGACACTATTTAGTTTTAGAACTACCCGAACAAGACTTAAGAATCAAGTCATAACTAGTGTAGATATTAAGGCTCTTTCACTCCCTAACATGTTTTGTAGAACTCACACCATCCTTATTCACTCTTTCCTAGGTAAAATTTCTGTTAATCAATGCTCAAATTTTCTGTATTCCTACATGTAGCACCAATAGGATTACATGTCTGCTTCTTGCAATACCTCCCTACAACATTTGGATAGTACTCCATTCCTCATCTGCAGGTGGATGAGGATATTTTCACCTCATCAGAACTCCGCTTTTAAATAACACGATGGGACTCCTTCAGTCTCACTTTCAGTATGAGCTGCCTGTATTAATTTGCTTATCTTTGAAATCGTTTTCTAAGCCTCAAATAATTAAAATATGCTCACCATACTGTTTTGTTAGCTATACTGTTCTTTTGAATCAGCTTTTCCTTGAAAAAAAGTTCCACTACTGTAACATCGGTTTGTGTTATTCAAATCTCCGATTACTGCAGGACGGAAACGTAGTTGGAACAGGCTCCTGTACCTGTGTCTCTTTAACATCGTTTGGTTATACACCAGGTTATAACTACTATTCTTGCCAAATAATTATTCAGAAATAAGTCAATATCAATCACGGGTAATTTCGTAATAACTCTTACTATACCACTGCTGCAGATAGAAGTCACACTCTAGCCGCATCTTGTGCAACAAAAGCAGGACGTATGTTCCACTTAATCCAATTTATTAACATTTTGCCTTTCACTGTGATCTTTGGAGGGAAGACTACATCCTTCTCCAGCAAGTGTGTTTGAGTAGTTCCTTTGTCTCTTAAATGTCATTATGGATTTAGCTGCATTATTTGAAGCAGGGCTATCTTTCTTTTTTCACATCTCTCAGCTACCTTATTCACCTCACCTGGATTCAAAGCAGGTTTAACCTCCGGTTCCTTTGTTGTGGTTGAATTTGGTCTCTAGTATTCTCTTTTGAGAATTCCTTTCCCAGATTCACTCGAACAAACCCGTGGAGTCACAGCAATTTTTTTTTACGGCATAAGAAGAGGTCCTTTGACCTACTGCATAGGTGCCAGTCAAACATCTATCGATTTCAATCCCTTTTTCCAGCACTTCCCTCATAGGCTTGCTTGCTATGTGCTCATCTTAAACAGTTTTTAAGTTGTCAAGGGATTCCGTCACTATCACCCTTTCTGGCAGATTCTCACTTTTCTCCCCACCCTCCCCTGCATTCAAAGAATGATGGTCATTTCAAACAACTCCAGCAGGATGTCACCACCACACGTTTCTCCTCCTTTCCTCATCTGCATTTTGCAGGGATTGTTTCCTCCAGGACACCCGAGTCCATTCTTCGACCAACACCACCCACAGCACCTTCCCATGGAACCGCAGAAGATGCAACACCTGCTCTTTCACCTCCTCCCTGCTCACCATCCAAGGGCATAGTCTTTCCAGGTGAAGCAGGATTTCACCTGTACCTCCTCCAAACTCGTAAATTATATTTGCTGCACCCAATGTAGCCTATTCTACACCGGAGAAAATAAAAGCAGACTGGGTGACTGTTTTGCAGAACACCTCTGGGTCCTTGCTCAAGGCATGACCCGAAGCTTCCTGCAGCCAGTCATTTTAACACATCAACTTGCTCACATGCCCATTTGTCTGTGCGTGGCATGCTGCAATGCTCCAGCAAATTACAGCGCAAATTGGAGGATCAAAATCTCATCTTCAAATGAGGCAGTTTCCAACTTTCTGGGCTCAATATTCTGTCAACATCTTCAAATTGTGAACCCATTCCTTCCCCGTCTTTTAGCTTTGCTTGTTACATTCTCTGTCACCCTATCTCCCAATTTCCCCACCCCACTGGAACTGTCTGTCTGTTCTTTCCAGTCTGGCAGTTAGGCACACCATCGTTCTGCTATTCTCACATTGTGATCACTTAATTTGAATTAAGAACATCCTTTCTCCCCCAGCACTCCAACCACCCCCTCCTACTACTTCTCAAATGCTGCCCCCTCCTCACCACTTTAACACTGATGAATAGTCATCTAGATTCAAAAGCTAGCTTGCTTTCTCTCCAAGGATGCTGCCTGATTTGCTGTGATCTTCAGCACTTTTTGTTTCCAGAACTGTCATTAACTTGAAACCCTAGAAATGGTATGAACGGCTAATAAGCGTGATTATATTCTACTGATAACTGTCATCTAAATATGTGACCAGTGATGTGAACAAAGTTAATGTCTAAATCCGCTTGGGTTGCAAACAGTCAGGATTTCACATTATTTTTACCTTGGTAGCTATTATCCTGCCACAATGCAATATTCACTGCTAGTTTCCTTCAAAAGTGTCCAAAATCATTTTAAAGACCTTGAATGCATCGTGGAATTCAGTGGGTTATATGCAAGACTGGAGAAATTTCAGCTGGAAATTCCTCAATCTGCGCCAGTACTTAGGTTAGCAGATTGTGCATATTTATCGAGTGAGGAAAGACAACGTTTTTGACAAGTGTTAGATTTGCAGAAATATAAACTGATTCAACAAGTATTGGAATCACTAAAAAAAAAATTCTTGGAAAGGATTGCTTTTCAACACTGTTCTCAGTGTCATGAGACAATCTGGCATATGACAAAAAATGGAGAGCACAATATTGTCAATGAGCTGTCACAGCAGACAGTAGAAAAGAACTTTAGTGGAAATGAGGACAGACATGTTTTTTAAATATTCTGAGAAGTGACAAGAATTTAGGATTTGCAATAAGAGAATGCACATCAGGAATGCCTAAGGGGTAGTAAATGCGTATGTTTGGCATGATTCAAAGTAACACTAAGTCATGAATTGTCCCAAACAGTTAATGGATTCCAAAACTAAACACAAACTAAAGATTTGGAAGAAGATCATGGAAATATGGGACCAAGATAAGGCTTTATTGGATACAAGAATTTCAGGCCAGTGTTAATTATTATGTTTGCCCCAGAATCTATCAACTGTGCTGTTACACACAGCAGATGCATGTCTACAGTATCCGCATAGGACTGACTACAATGCTACCAAGACACTGTATACTAAGGATTGGGGCAAAGTCAAAGCTTTGGAGAACTCCACTAGTTTCAGGTTTGGGCTGATAAAACACCAGAATCTTGTAAAAAGAGTTATTTCTTGTAAAATAGTTGGAATAAATCATTTTATTATAACAGAATGAGTATGTAATGTATAAAGCACAGATGAAACTGGTTGTAGAAAACAATGAAACAATTATGTTTAGAAAATCAGTAAAATTGAAATTTACGAATTGCGACATTATTATATTCCTTTAATGTAATACAACCTCTCCATTCAAAAAAATTAAAATGATACTCATGAAGAACAGAAACTTGGAAGACAAAGTTAACTGTGTTAAAACTATGAAAGCTCTCTGTTCAAGAGATTAAAAAATTTTGTACAGAATACATGAATAAGGGATGAAAATCCAATGAATAACCCAATAACACCATAAGGGATAAGCGATAGATTTTAGATTTGTCAGAAGTATGAAAGGACACAGTTTAAATCTCTCAGAAATCTGCCCTTAGCAAGGGATTTTAACAAGGTAGTGGCCACAGATATAAAGGTACAGTGTAAAGAAAATAAAACATTTTATGTTTTGCACTTTACGCAATTCGGCAATACATAATAAAGGCAAGAAATCTTCAACATTGTTGGAAATAGATTACAAATTTTCAGATTCTAAAGAGCTATAAAAAGTAATGAGGAATCAGGTATCTCTCATGTACATTGCACAACTATGAGGGCCAGTTTGTTGGATGAAGGACAGACAAGTTCTGATGATTAAAAATGAGGCCATCAGACCCAAAGGACAAGTACAAAAATGGGTACAAAAGTTAAATATTTACCAAAAGCAGCCAGTGAAGAAATGCAACCATAAAGTAGAACAGGGAGGGACATTGAAAATATAAAACAGGATGACATGCAGGTGGTAAGGCTGATGGGATGGTAACACAATATACAAATAATGGCTCGTGAGACTACATGACCTGGATGGAGATGAAAAACCTTGGATCAGAATCCTTTTGTTAGGAGGGGAAGATTCAATAGTATCAGTCCAGAAAGAGACAGAAAGTAGGATAGACAGCAGAGAGGAACTGGCCAAAGAGGAATGTCAGCAGGAACAGAACTCATGTAATCAGAGAGTTTTATTGGCAATGAGCAAATTACAAAGTAAATTAATACGAGCTGCTGAACAACAAAATCATAAAGCTGGTGATAGGTTGAGGTGTACATGGAGGTGTCGGATAGGTGACAAGAGGCCTATCACATAAATGAATATGCATGGAAGTAGTATTTACTGTTTGGACGTATAGCTAAAGAAAGGCTAGAAAGATGCTTTGACAAAAGTTACTGGGGAATGAACATATAAAAGAATAGATTCACCAGGGTTGCAATTTTGAAGCTTTTCTTGGGAATGTTGATCAATTATTATTAAAACTGCATTTCTGCAAAAGGATCAACTTAAACGAGATGTGTTTCATTACCTTCCAAAAGTGCCACAAATGCAGTGATTCCTCTCTGGAAGTTTAGTAAATGTGAATATGTTTAAACGATGCTTCTACAGTTTAATAAATCTCAATAAGGCTTGTCTTATTTCATCTTCAGTTGAAAGCAGACCCATGTTTTACTGGCACCAACAAGGGCAGTTTTCAGACATCTTCATTATACACACAGATAAATTTTTTTTGTGGGATCAGAGCAATGAATTTGAAAACATTCTCAAAAGTGGGAGTCAGGGTTCAGGGGAAAGATCCTCTGGTTTGGAAATCAGGCAGAATGTATTGAGTGCTGCTTTGCATCAGCAATCTTATTTGGAAAATGATGGTAGGACCTCACAGAAAGATGCAGCAGCTTCCAAAACTGAAATGAAGTAATTGCGAAGTCTAATTGATCAGTTTTGAGATGTTAGGAATATGAAATTATGCCTGAAAAATTTGTGACCTCTTTCAGGAGATAATAAGCAGGATAGATAAAGGCAAAGCAGTGGATATAATGTATTAAGTTTTTCAGAAGGCATTTGATAAAGTGCCACACGTTACGAAATATGAGTCCATGGTGCTGCGCATAGTATATGAGCATGGATACAGAATTTGCTAACTAATAGAAGACTGTTAGGTTAACAGGACATTTTCGGGATTGCAACTTGAAACCAGTGATGTGTTGCAAAGATCAGTGCTGGGGTCACAATTAATCACAACATATGCTGATGACTTAGAGAAAGAAAGTCAATACGCTCTTGCCAATTTTGCTTATGACACAATAATATGTGGGAAAGCAAGTGGTCAAAGAATCAGCAAATGGATATTTGCTGCTAAACCAAGCGGAGGTTTGGAGACCGCTTTGCAGAACACCTCCGCTCAGTTCGCAACAAACAACTGCACCTCCCAGTCGCAAACCATTTCCACTCCCCCTCCCATTCTTTACATGACATGTCCATCATGGGCCTCCTGCAGTGCCACAATGATGCCACCCGAAGGTTGCAGGAGCAGCAACTCATATTCCGCTTGGGAACCCTGCAGCCATATGGTTTCAATGTGGACTTCACCAGTTTCAAAATCTCCCCTTCCCCAACCGCATCCCTAAACCAGCCCAGTTCGTCCCCTCCCCCCACTGCACCACACAACCAGCCCAGCTCTTCCCCTCCACCCACTGCATCCCAAAGCCAGTCCAACCTGTCTCTGCCGCCCTAACCTGTTCTTCCTCTCACCCATCCCTTCCTCCCACCCCAAGCCGCACCCCCACCTACCTACTAACTTCATCCCACCTCCTTGACCTGTCCGTCTCCCCTGGACTGACCTATCCCCTCCCTACCTCCCCACCTATACTCTCTCCACCTATCTTCTTTTCTCTCCATCTTCGGTCCGCCTCCCCCTCTCTCCCTATTTATTCCAGGACCCTCACCCCATCCCCCTCTCTGATGAAGGGTCTAGGCCCGAAACGTCAGCTTTTGTGCTCCTGAGACGCTGCTTGGCCTGCTGTGTTCATCCAGCCTCACATTTTATTATCTAGCAAATGGATATAGACAGGTTGTGAAACTGGGCAAAACTTGGCAGATGGAATATAATGTAGATTAATGACAGGTTATGCATTTTGGCAGAAAGAATAGATGAGCTGAATATTATTTAAATGGAGAAAGATTACAGAACAAAGGGATTTGGGACTCTTTGTCCATGAATCACAAAAAAAGTTAGCATTCAAGTTCAGTCAATATTAGGAAAGGCTATTGGAGTGTTGGCTTTCATTTCGAAGGGAATTGATTATAAAAGTTGGAGGCTTTGCTGAAACCATACAAGGCATCAGCCTGGCCACACCGGAATACTGTGAACTCCTTATCTAGGGAAAGGTGGTCTAAAACTGCAAGCAATCCAAAGAAGGCTCATTTGGCTGATAGCAGGTATGGGGATACTATCATGATGATAGGTTGAATAGATTGGGCCTGTACTCATTGGAATTCAGAGGCATGAGAGGCAACCTTTTTTGAAATTTACCAAATTCTTAGAGGGCTCTACAGTGTAGATGTGGAGAGGCTGTGGGAGGGTCTCGGATAAGAAGGTATAATCTCAGAATAAGGAATCACATGTTTAAGACAGAGGAGGTATTGCTTTTTTAAGGGTTACAAATATTTGAAATTCTGTGCCACAGAGGGCCATCATTAAATATATTCGAGACTGAGATAGATACATTGATTTTTGATCACTAAGGGAATCAAGGGTCATGGAAAAGGCAGGTAAATGGAGATGAGGATTATCAAATCAGTCCTGAATGTTAGAGGAGACTCAATGGGCTAAATAGCCAACCTCTGCTCGTTTATTTTATTGTCTTATAATTGTGAAAAGTCTCACGGTAGAAAATATTATTTGGATGAGCAAGGCATGAAATTGTTATCATTGGGAAATGCCAGGAATATGAAACATTATTTTTTCCCCCATTGAAAATTTCAGATGGGTTCTGAAGTGCAGTAGGGTTTATAACTCTTTTTTTGCATAGGAAGGTAAATGCTGCCCTTTGGATTGAGAACCTAAAACAATCAGAAGCAAAACAACCCGAGTGGCCGAAACTCTTAGTGTTATGAGATGGTAGATATGACGTTTACATTGGGAAATATATTGGAAGAAATTCCCAAAAGAACTCAGCAGCCAAGACATTGCCACAACAATAACGTGTCATGACCTACATTCAACAAAATGTGAGAGATGTAAGATAAAGAGGATTAATGTTGCAGTTTTAAAACAGATGCTGTAGAATGTAGAAATCTTGGTAATGAAAGAGGTGGACAACAGCAGTCAGCTGAGTGCTGTATGAACAGATACTACAAAAAAATACACTTGGAACTTTAATGTACACTTCAGACCAGAATGTACCATGTTCAGTTTTGCAAAATATACCATCACTTCATACTCTTTGATTAGTTAATCTTTCCAGTACTAATGAATGTGTATGAATGTATTTTCAAATTAAAAAGGCAAATGTGTTAACTAATAAATCCAACAGGAATACCCAAACCTAATGGCATAGGGAGGTAGTGGTGGCTATATCAACATAGTTATTGAAAACATACTGTTTTGGCCTCAACTACTTTCTGTGCTGGTGAATTCCAGAGGCCCACCACACAGAGTGAAGAAATTCTCATCTCAGTCCTAAAAGGCTTACTTATCTTTAAGATATGATCCCTTGATCCGGACTCCCCAGTCAAGAATTTCCTGCATCTAACCAGTCTAGTCATGTTAGAATTTTATGGGTTTCTACAAGATCCTGCCTCATTCTTCTAAATTCCGGCGAACACAATCCTAACCAATTCAACTTCTCATATCAGTCTAGCCATCCCAGGAATCAATTTGGTAAATCTTCAATGCAGTCACTCTACAACTTCCTCAGATAAGTAGACCAAAACTGCACACAATATTCCAGGTGCAGCCTCACCAATGCCCTGTAAAATTACAGCAAAATATCCTTGTGGTTGAATCCTCTTGCTAAGAAGGTCAACATACAGTTTACCTTCTTCACTGTTTGCAGCGCCTGCACGTTCACTTTCAGAGACTCATGCACAAGGACACCCAGGTCTCAACTGACCATTCCTTCTCTCAGTTTACAGTTATTCAAACAATAATCTGCCTTCCAATTTTGCTACCAAAGTGGACAACGTCACTATCCACTTTATACTGTATTTGCCAAGCATTTGCCCACCCAGCCTGTCAAAAATCACACTGCAACATCACAGCATCCACTTCACAACTCACCCTTGCACCCAACTTTGAGACACCTGAAAATTGAGTTATTACATTTAGTTGCCTCATCGAAATCATTAACATATCTTGTGAACAGCTGGGCCCTAGTACTTAATCCCTTAAAGCACCACTTTAAACACTGCTTGCCCTGAAAAAAAAGACCCATTTATTCCTACTGTTTCCTGTCTGCTGACTAGTTTTCTATCCACATCAATATACAACCCCCAAATCCCGTGTACTCTAATTTTACACATTAATGTCTTATTTGGGACTCTGCCCAAAAAGCCTTTTCAAAGTCCAAATAAATCACACTGATTGGCTCCTCTGATCAACTCTACTAGTCACATCCTCAAAAGATTTCAGTAGATTTATCAAGCATGATTTCTCTTCTGTAAATCCCTGCTCACTGTATTTGATTCTACCCACTGTTTTCTCAGTGCCCTGCTTTGAAATCCTTCATAATGGATTCTAGCATCTTCCCAGCACCTGACTCACTGGTCTACAATTCCCTGTTTTCTCTCTACCTCCTTTTTTCAAATAGTGGGGTTACATTACCTATCTTCCAATCTGGAGGAACTATTCCAGAATCTATTCTAATAAAATGGTACTAATATTAATTAAGGGATAATTGGGTAAGAACTGGTGCAAAAACATGTTAGTGCTCCTGAGATGCTGCTGGGCCTGCTGTGTTCATCCAGCCTCACATTTTATTATCTTGGATTCTCCAGTTCCCATTATCACTTATAAAGTGTCGGAACAGGTTGGTTAGAAATATCAAAACATGGGAAACAAGCAAATCAGTGAGAGTGGATTTTGTGGTTTGTGAATTAAAACTTTGGCTACAAAGCTATTTGACTAGACTGTCCACCTAGCATTTCGACCTCTAGTTATTTAATATCATACAGTGTGCAATCCCATGCATAACCTCAGTTGTGACTTTAAAATGGAGGGAAGATCATTGAAGCTGCTCAAAGTGTTAACTAGGACACTCTGATGAATTCTTGCAATGATTTGCTGAGACTGCAATGACTGTGCTTGTTGGAAGGTCCATCATTTTTTTGTTCCAAGTATGACTCAAACAGCCAAATTTTCCCCAATTTCTATCCACTTCATTTGTTAAGGTTCCTGGAAGATACACCTGCACAAATGTTACTTTGATGTCGGGGCAGTCACTCTCAGCTCACCTATTAAGTTGAACTTTTTGTCCACGTTTGGATCAAGGAGGTTTTAAGGTCAGGAGCTAAGGTGCCCTGGAGGAATCCAAAACCGAGCAGCAGAGTGGAAGCTATTTCTGCTTCAGCGCTGCTTGATGGCCCAGCCAACATTACCTTTCACTACTTTGCTTATGATCAACATTAGATTGTTGGAGTGAAATCTGGCTGTATTAATTTATCTAGTTCCTTGCGGTCAGGACATATCTGAACAATTCCCACCAACTATCGTACAGCTGCCAGTTTTGCTGCTGCACTAGATTGTTCAATTAGGCTCCTAGTTATATCTGCAGCACAAATCTTCGGGTTTACAACAAGAATGTTGTCAAGTAGCAAAAGTTAAAGCAATTAACAAAATTGAACAAGTACTTGATTATCTACTTGAACAGCCATGACCTCTTGATCTAGTGCAGGAAACTGAGATCAGGGTCAGTAACTCTTCGTTAACAGATGTCAGATATTAAAGAGGAACATGGCAAATAGGAACAAGAGTCAGCTACTCAATGATATTATGACTGATGCTCTATCTCAAAACCATTTGGTTCCCTGTCCACACAGCTCTTTATGCCTTCAGTGTCTGGAAACAGAATCCACAGAATCCCTACAGTGTGGAAACAGGCCATTCGGCCCAACAAGTCCACAGTGACCCTCCAAAGAGCATCTCACCCAGAGCCATTCCCCTGCATTTCCTACGACTAACATACCTAATCTATACATCCCTGAAAACTATGGGAAATTTAGCATGGCTAATCCACCACACATCTTTGGACTGTGGGAGGAAACTGGAGCACCTGGCAGAAACTCACGCAAACACAGGGAGAACGTGCAAACTCCACAAAGACAGTCACCCAAGGGTGGATTTGAACCCAGATCCCTGGCACTCTGAGGCAGTAGTGCTAACCACTCAGCCACCATAGCGCCCAGAAAAATGTTTTCCTTTCTTAAATACATTCAGCGACTTGCCCGCCCCCTTGTGTAAATTCCACAAGGCCACCATTCTCTGATAAGGAAATTTCTCATCATCTCAGTCCTAAATGTTCCACCATTTAAATAATCAAAACATATACTCCGAGACCATGGCTCATTACTCTAGACCCACTTGGGGGGAACATCATCCCTACATCTATTGTGTCTAGCCTGGTCAGAATTTTGTGTGTTTCAATGAGATCCCACTTCACTCTTCGGAGCTCCACGGAGTATAAAAACTAGTTTAGTATCTACCTTGGCAACCAACATCTGTTGTTGGGCCTCAATCTGGTGCTGTTGTCTAGAAGCCATTTCTTGCAGTTCTGAAAGTGTCAACTCCACCCGAGGATTACCACCCTGTGTTAACAAAAATGAGATGTTAGCATTTATGGATATTTTGTACTTTAAAGGCTTATATTGAATTAACTAAAGCCAGTCAACACTTGAGGTTTTAAATATGACATCTTATTACAAGCATTCTTCTTTATCAACCAAACCATCTATAAATTTCCCATTTTTAATGCCATTTGCTTCTAAGCTCAAAAACAGATGCATAAATTCCTCCACTACAAGAAACAGATATAAAATTTTTATATTTTCCAGAACACATAATACCTTTTTAAAATGTTATTTTCCCTTGTAGAATTTGTCATCCAGTTCTCTGCAGTGCGTGTTAAACCATATCTGCCAGAGCTAATTAAAAAGTTTGTGTACCTTTAAAGTCAAGGCTTGATGATTTGTATAACCAGTTTCACAGGAATCAAGACATTTAAGATACTGATGATCTTTCAGTCCATCATCTCCGTACCATTCAATGACAATCTAGTCTCAACTTCCTGTACAATAAACATTTAATTGCTTGTTAAATACGATTTTTACCATTTTAAAAAGGTGAGTTTCTGCTTCCACCAACTTTTTTAAAAGCGAGTCATTCGGCCCTACCACCATCCAGGTGAAAATATGCTACTTCATCAGCTGCCCTCTAATCCATCCACCAATTATTTGAAATCTATGGTCCTGGCTTTTTATCTCTTCTGGGTTGAATAAATTGTCCCTATTTATTTCATCCAGGTGCCACAGAATTTTATTCAGAATAGTCTCGGCTATCCAACGTTAGTTCAATACTAAAAGCTTTTCCAATTCAGGTAGCATCCAAGAAAATCTCTGCTTTAGCCCTCCAGCACAATCACACATTTCTTGTCGTGTGATAGCAGAACTGTATGCAATACTCAAGTCACAGCCTAACTAGTGTTGTTTTACAGTTTCAGTCTCAGTATTTACTCTACTTCAGGTAAGAGAAGGGTGTGTACGCCTTCTCAACTATCTTATCTATCTGACCCGTGGTTATTAATGATCTGCGGACATAAACACCGGGGCTCTGTTTTTCCTCCACACTGCTCAGTGTCCTCCCATTGATTTTTCAGTTCCTTGGATTTCAGCCCCTCCCAAAATATATTATCTCATTTTGGACAGAATATCATTTTTTGGCTTTATTGTTAAATAATCAAAATGTGAATTTCAGTTTAAACAGAAATGAAGAGGCTACTCAGCCATTCAAACCAGCTCAACCATTCAACGAAATGATCTTCTAATTCAACACTATTTTTCTACACTATTACAAATCCTTTCATGCTTTTATTATGCAGAAATCTATCAATCTCAATTATGAATATTTTCAACAATTCAATGTTCACAATCTTCTAGGGCAGAGAATGAGATTCACCAGCATGAGAGGTATTTCTGCTCATCTCAATCCTAAATGACCTACTCTTTGTTTTGATACCATATCTCCTGCTTTTAGACTTGTCACGTACTGCGAGAACTTTGCAGATTTCAATTAAACCACCTCTCATTCTTCTAAACACCAGAGCATAAAGTTCCAGTCCATTGAATTTTCAATATAGAACAACCCTTCCACCCCAGGACTTAGCATAGTGGGAGCACCAAAGGTTCACCAAACTAAGTACATCTTTTCTGAGGTAAGGAGGCCAGATCTTCACAATACTCCAAGTGTGGTCTGACATTCTACTAATTGTAGCATATTAATATCCTCTTGTAATAAGGGCCAATAAATGATTTGCTTTCTCACCGGCTTGCTTTACCAGTATGTTAGCTTTCTGTGACTCATGAGTGAAGATATCCAAGTCCCTTCAAAGCTTAACACTTTGCAGCCTACGACCATTTAAGAAATACTTGTTCAGTTTTGTTTTCAAAATGGGTAACCTTGCATTTTCATACATGGTGTTCTATTTCCCAAACGTACTTTTAAATTTTGGACTTGTTACACTTGGGCCCCACATTAAAATCAACTGCACGGATTTGGAATAACTGGGACCCAAGAGGAGATTCTTGCTGTACTGAGTGTCATACCTTGCAAAACTGAAAATGACCTATTTAATCTGACACTATTTTCTGTCAGTTAATCAGAGCTCAAACTATTCCAGAATATTCTTCAACTCATGTACTAAATTTTGTTTAATAAGCTCACGTGGAACATTATCAAAAGCTTTCCGAAAAATCTAAACATATCAACATCTACTCAGTCCTTTTTACTCACTTTGCCAGGTACATCCTCAAAAAAACTAACAGGTCAGTGAAACATGATTGCCCTTTCATAAATCCATGCTGATCTGCCCAATGTTACTATTACTTTCTATGCATCCCTTTAACACATACTGCATACAATCTAACATTTTTTTTCTTTGAATGACACTACCTTAACAAGTCTGTAATTGGGACCAGTTCTGTGGGAGTTGGGGCCTGTATACATTGGATAGGTTACTCTTGGACAGCATTGATGTCCTTGGGGGAAGTGTTTGCTAGAACGGTTGGGGAGGGTTTAAACTAACATACCAGAGGGATGAGAACTTACGTAAGGAGTCACAGGAGGAGACAGCAAAGACAAAACCAAAAGGTAGAAATGGGAATCAGAAAGGTGATACCCAGAGAAACCAAGGACAAAATTCAAAATAAAAGCAAGACAAACAATGTTAAAAAGACAAATTTAAAGGTCTTGTGCCTTAATGTGTGGAGTGTTTGCAGTAAAGTGGATGAACTGATTGTGCTGATAGGGTAAATGAGTGCGATATAATTGGGATAATGGAGCCATGGCTGCACGGTGACCAGAGATGGGAACTGAATGTCCCAGCATATTCCATATTAGGAAGCATAAGCAAAAAGGAAAAAGGTGGTGGAATGGCATTGCTGGTTAAAGAGGAAATTCACACAATAGTGAGGAAGGATATTAGCTCAGACAATGTGCAGTCTGTATGAGTAAGGTTAAGAAATACCAAGCAACAAAAAACATTAGTGAGTGTTATATATAGACCCCCAAACTGCAGTGATGTTGGGATTAGCATTAAACAGGCATTTAGAGATGCATGTGATAAGGGAATATTGGTTACCATGGGTGTTTTTAATCTGCACATAGATTGGGCAAAGCAAATTAGTCACAATGCTCTAAAGGAGAAATTTCTGGAGTGCATAAAGGATGGTTTTCTTGGCCAATATGTGGAAGAACCAACTAAAGAACAGGCCATTTTAGACTGGGAACTGAGTCATGAGAAGGGAATCGTTGCCAATCTAGCTGTACAACCATAACAAAATAAAAACCATTCATCAAGACGGAAAGCGAGGTAGTTGATTCAGAGACAAGGGTCCTGAATTTTATTAAAGGAAGATAAGTAACTATGAGACATGAGTTAGCCTTGACAGTTTAGGAAGAGTTACTTAAAGGGATAACAGTGGGCAGGCAATAGTAAACATTCAAGGAACATATGGGGGAATTGCAGCAATTGTTTATTCCTGTCTGACACAAAAGTAAGAGGGCCAATCCATAGTTTACAAAGGAAATTAGAGATAGTTTCTGATCCAAGGAAGAAGCATACAGATAGGCCGAGAAAAATAATAGGTCTGAAGATTGGGAGCAGTTTAGACTAAAGGATTGATTAAGAAAGGTAAAATACAGTTCAAAAGCAAGCTTACATGGAACTTAAAGACTAACACTAAGAGTTTGTACAGGTAGGTTAGGAGAAAGAGATCAGCGAGGACAAATGTAGCTTCTCTTCAGACAAAAATGGGGCATGTATAACAGGGGACAAAGAAATGGCTAAGCAGCTGAATACATATTTTGCTTCTGTCTTCAGAAAAGAGGATACAAATCAGTTACCAGAAATGTTGGAGAATGCAAGATTTAGTGAGAGGGAAGAATTAAAGGGAGAAGAGCATTAGTAGAGAAATGATGCTGGAAAAAAATGATGGGATTGAAGGGGGATAAATCCCCACAGCCTGATAATCTACATCCCAGAGTACTTAAGAAAGTGGCTCAAGAAACAGTGGATGCGTTGGTGGTCATCTTCCAAGATTTCATAGAGTTTGGAACAGTCCCTGCAGATTGGAGGGTAGCTAATGTCACTCCAATATTCAAAGAGGGAAGTAGAGAGAAAGCAGGGAATATAGACTGATAAGCTTAACACCAGTAGTGAGGAAAATTCTCAAATCCATTATCAAGGGCTTTATCATGGAGCATTTAGAAAACAGTGGCTGGATTAAAGAGAGTCAGCATGGATTTATAAAGGAGAAAATCATGCTTGACAAATCTGTTGGAATTCTATGAAGATGTAACCAGTAGAGTTGGCACATTTGGACTTTCAGAAAGTGTTTGACAAAATCTCACGTAAGAGATTATTGCGCAAGATGAAAGCACATGGGACTGGGGCAAGTGTTTTGAGATGGATAGAAAAGTGGCTGGCAGCGAGGAAACAAACAGTGGAAATTAATGATAATGGGAACTGCAGATGCTGGAGATTCCAAGATAATAAAATGTGGGGCTGGATGAACACAGCAGGCCAAGCAGCATCTCAGGAGCACAAAAGCTGACGTTTCGGGCCTAGACCCTTCATCAGAGAGGGGGATGGGGGGAGGGAACTGGAATAAATAGGGAGAGAGGGGGAGGCGGACCGAAGATGGAGAGTAAAGAAGATAGGTGGAGAGGGTGTAGGTGGGGAGGTAGGGAGGGGATAGGTCAGTCCAGGGAAGACGGACAGGTCAAGGAGGTGGGATGAGGTTAGTAGGTAGCTGGGGGTGCGGCTTGGGGTGGGAGGAAGGGATGGGTGAGAGGAACAGCAACTTATATTCCGCCTGGGAACCCTGCAGCCATATGGTATCAATGTGGACTTCACCAGTTTCAAAATCTCCCCTTCCCCCACTGCATCCCTAAACCAGCCCAGTTCATCACCTTCCTGGACCTCTCAGTCTCCATCTCAGGCAACCAGCTTGTAACTGATGTCCATTTCAAGCCCACCGACTCCCACAGCTACCTAGAATACACCTCCTCCCACCCACCCTCCTGCAAAAATTCCATCCCCTATTCCCAATTCCTCCGCCTCCGCCGCATCTGCTCCCACGATAAGACATTCCACTCCCGCACATCCCAGATGTCCAAGTTCTTTAAGGACCGCAACTTTCCCCCCACGGTGATTGAGAACGCCCTTGACCGCGTCTCCGGCATCTCCCGCGACACATCCCTCACACCCCGCCCCCGCCACAACCGCCCCAAGAGGATCCCCCTCGTTCTCACACACCACCCTACCAACCTCCGGATACAACGCATTATCCTCCGACACTTCCGCCATTTACAATCCGACCCCACCACCCAAGACATTTTTCCATCCCCTCCCCTGTCTGCTTTCCGGAGAGACCACTCTCTCCGTGACTCCCTTGTTCGCTCCACACTGCCCTCCAACCCCACCATACCCGGTACCTTCCCCTGCAACCGCAGGAAATGCTACACTTGTCCCCACACCTCCTCCCTCACCCCCATCCCAGGCCCCAAGATGACATTCCACATTAAGCAGAGGTTCACCTGCACATCTGCCAATGTGGTATACTGCATCCACTGTACCCGGTGCGGCTTCCTCTACATTGGGGAAACCAAGCGGAGGCTTGGGGACCGCTTTGCAGAACACCTCCGCTCAGTTCGTAACAAACAACTGCACCTCCCAGTCGCAAACCATTTCCACTCCCCCTCCCATTCTCTTGATGACATGTCCATCATGGGCCTCCTGCACTGCCACAATGATGCCACCCGAAGGTTGCAGGAACAGCAACTTATATTCCGCCTGGGAACCCTGCAGCCATATGGTATCAATGTGGACTTCACCAGTTTCAAAATCTCCCCTTCCCCCACTGCATCCCTAAACCAGCCCAGTTCATCCCCTCCCCCCACTGCACCACACAACCAGCCCAGCTCTTCCCCCCCACCCACTGCATCCCAAAACCAGTCCAACCTGTCTCTGCCTCCCTAACCGGTTCTTCCTCTCACCCATCCCTTCCTCCCACCCCAAGCCGCACCCCCAGCTACCTACTAACCTCATCCCACCTCCTTGACCTGTCCGTCTTCCCTGGACTGACCTATCCCCTCCCTACCTCCCCACCTACACCCTCTCCACCTATCTTCTTTACTCTCCATCTTCGGTCCGCCTCCCCCTCTCTCCCTATTTATTCCAGTTCCCTCCCCCCATCCCCCTCTCTGATGAAGGGTCTAGGCCCGAAACGTCAGCTTTTGTGCTCCTGAGATGCTGCTTGGCCTGCTGTGTTCATCCAGCCCCACATTTTATTATCTTATTATAGTGGAAATTAATGGGTCCTTTTCAATTTGGCAAGTAGTAACTAGTGGAGTGCCACAGGGATCATTGCTGGGACCCCAGCTATTCACAATATTTACTAATAATTTAGATGAGGGAATAAAAGGTACACCTCAACGTTTGCAGATGGTACCAAGTTGGGTAGGAAGGTAAACTGTGATACGGATGCCGAGATCCTTCAGCATGATCTGGACAGGGTGGGTGAGTGGGCAAATCAATGGCAGATGAAGTATAATTTGGATATATGTGACATTATTCATTTTGGAAGCAAAAACAAGGCGGCAGATTATTACCTGAATGGCTGTAAATTGGGAGAGGGGAGTGTGCGGTAGGACCTGGGCATCCTTGAGCACCAGTTGCTGAAAGTAAGCATGCAGGTGCAGCAGGCGGTTAAGAAGGCAATGGTATGTTGACCTTCATTGCGTGAGGTTCCAAGTACAGGAGCAGGGATGTATTGTTGCAGCCTTACAGATTCTTGTTGAGGCCACACTTAGAATATTATGAGCACTTTTCTGAAGGAGGATGTTCTTGCTGTCAAGACAGTGTAGCGAAGGTTTACCAGGCTGATTTCAGAGATGGTGGGGCTGACATATGAGGAGAGATTGACCACATTAGGATTAGTTTTGTCGGAGGGGTGGGAAAGCTCATACAGACTTAGAAAATTCTAATGGGACTGGACACAGTGGATGAAAGGATACTGTTCTCGATGGTGGGTGCATCCAGAACCAGGGTTCTCAGTCTGGGTATTCGGGATAGACCATCTAAGATGAAGATAAGGAGATATTCCTTCAGCTAAAGAGTGGCCTACGGAATTCATTACCACAAGAAGCAGTTGATACCAAAACACTGAATGAATTCAAGTGGCTAGATATAGCACTTGGGGCAAAATGAGATCCAAGGTTATGTGGAGGAAGCAGGATTAGTTACTGAGTTGGACAATCTGCCATGATTGTAATGAATGGCGGAGCAGGCCTGAAGGGCCGAATGGTCTCCGGTGTTCCTGTTTATCCAATTCAATACTTCATATTCTTCTTAGCGATTACATCATGATCAGCTCTGTCTTTTGTGAAGATAGACTTCATTAGGGATTTTTCCCAATATCCTCACCCTCCGCACACAGGTTACTTTCAGGTCCACAATGTAACCTATTTTTTCCTTCATTAAGATCTTGTTGTCTGTCCTTACGTAAGCTTCCCTTTCTACATCACCTTTCCCTGTATGCACACATCAACCAGCATCCTTTTTTTTGCAATTTCGTTGCTCAATCAGAATGAAATACTGAAATTACAAAAGGAGCAAGTTAGCAAATCGTCTGAACAATTCTAGCATACACTGAAAATAATTCTCACTTTTCTCATGGCCAAATTATCAAATCATACGATGCACTTCTGGATGCATTCTGGGGGTAGAAAATATTTTTAAACAGCGAACATTTTTACGTTTAAGAAAAGTCATTAAGAATGTTAGCAACATTACTATTGGACAATGTTCATTCCCTTGAAGTAATTAATGAGTTTATTTTTCGGATAAAAATGGCTCAGAAGATAAATGCACCTTGTAGGTTGCACAGATGCATCTGGACTGGGAAGTTCAATTCACCAGGAATGTCTGACTAAGCATAATCAAACTATTTCTGATGTAATGTCTGCTTTCATGTCAAATAAATACAGGACTGGTGAACAGCCACCTGTTGTAATTGATCTGAGTTCACATACATAAAGCGGTAATTGGACTAGGTAGAAAAATTAAAGCCTGGACAAGTTCTTTTTAGAAAATGTAACAAAGGAATAGAACATTCCAACGTGCAAAATTAGAATGTTCTTTTCTGATCAAGTTTCGGGGGTTGTCTTCATAATACCATGTTTAAATTGGACTTTTACATTATCAACATGCCCATTCTCACATGCCAGATGGTAAATGTAACAAGAGATCTTGCAAGATTTTGATGTGAACTTCTAAGTTTACTGCAAAATAACAAAATCTCAACTACATAAAGATGACAGGAAAAATTGTGGACGTAGTTTTGTGAAATCAAATCAAGTGGTTTTACAAATGACATTGGCAGGCACATGGCTCAAAATTACTGCAAAAAAATTAGACAATGCTTGATACTAAAATGTTTTGAGAGAGCACCCTGAAAATAAAATTTTCATCTTTACTGTGAAACAATATACTGTATGGTCGAATACTTTTTACCAGTAGCTGAAGGTGTCCTTGAAATAGTTTAGTATCGAGGTGAAGTTCTGACAAACATTTTTGAGATTCATACATAATTGCCCAAAGCAGTGATAACGCTGTCAGGACAAACTGTTCTATGTTTGAACTGCCAATGAAAATGATTTAACAAGCAGCTTTCACATTCTACTGAAGGAGATAAAAGGACTGGAATGTGGTACTTGATAGGATAATTTCCTAGGGTTGGACAGTTTTAGATTGGGTATCAGGAATCTGCAACCCAAGAGATTCAGGGAAGCTACTCAAGGATACATGGATGTTAGCAATGCTTGATAGCAGCAGGCATTTGTAAGTTTGTGCGCGAGTTTAAAAAAAATTGAAAATTCATGCAAATATTTTTGCAAGTACTTGTTAATTCTCTGTCAATGTGCTTAAACCCAGCGTTCAAGTTTCTGTTTAACACACGGTCCTTACATTCTCACCACATCACACTTGCTCAGTGGTTAACACTGCTGCCTCACAGCACCAGAGTCCCGGGTTCGATTCCATCCTTGGGCAACTGTCTGTGCGGAGTTTGCACATTCTCCCTGTGTCTGTGTAGGTTTCTCTGGTTTCCTCCCACAGTCCAAAAATGTGCAGGCTAGGTGGATAGGCTATGCTAAATTGCCCACAGTGTTCAGGGATGTGTAGATTAGGTGGGTTATAGGGCGATGGGTCTGGGTAGGGTTTTTGACGTGGACTTGTTGGGCTGAAGGGCCTGTTTCCACACTGCAGGGATTCTATGAAATCCATGAAATTTATCACATGCTGTTATCCTGAGTCCGAAATCACCTGAGTTCTAAATTACTGTGTTCAAAGCATCTGCATCTCCAACCCCAGCCACGTTCTATGACCTGTTGCCACTTATAACTTTGCGATTCTGCTTCACTGCCGTCTTCCATCTTTTTATCCTAGCTGTCACCTCAGTCTGTCCTGCTTCTCATTTCTGTTGGTTCTACTTCCATCTCTGCCAATCTTTGGTTCACCCTCACAAAGATTCATTTCTAGCAGCAAGATAGGAAACATGCCATCTTTTTTCAAAAATGCATTTGAACCATGAGGCCCACCAAATGATCCCTTGACTCGAATCACATTAACCTGCTGACAACCCAACTTCCCACTTAAATTAATATTATGTTCTCTCTCTTCAGACCCCCCCTTTCCAAGAAAACTGCCAGCTTCATTCCTTGACTTAAAGACATACACGTACAGACCAATGATTAACTTGTCAGAATTTCTGGAATCTTTTTTAATGCCATTATGAGAAATGGAGTCCCTGGAGTAACAAAGGGGACTTTTTTGCAAAGGGAAAGTCGCAGGATGTACCAGAAGGATGTAGCAGTATTGGAGAGAGTACAGAAATGATTTATTAGGACGTGGCCTGGTTAGAGGCTATTAGCTATGAGGTTGGAGAAACTTGGGTTGTTCTCACTGGGACAACGGAGGCTGGGGCAACTTGATAGAGGTCTATAAGATTATGAAGGAAATGAACAAAGCGGACAGTCTGAAGCTTTTTCCCCGGGTGCAAGAGTCAGTTACTAGGGGGCATAGGATTAAGGTATGAAGGGATAGGTTTAAAGGGTTTAAAGTATGAGGCAAGTTTTTTTTTTAAACAGAGGGTGGCGTGTGCCTGGAACTCGCTGCTGGGGAAGGTAGTGGAAGCAGATACATAGTGACCTTTAAAGGACGTCTTACCAAATACACGAATAAAATGGGAATAGAGAGGTATGGTTCCCGGAAGGGTAGGGGGTTTTAGTTGTGATAGGCAGCATGGTGGTGCAGACTTGGAGGGCTGAATGGCCTGTTCCTGTACTATAACTTTCTTTGTTTATTTCTGGGATGTATCAACAATGTGGTAAACCTGGAGGAGTCATAATACTAAAGAATATCACCAGTTTAATTGAAAAAAGTTAGTAAACATATGGTGCATCCTCATGAAGCAAATCTCAAAGAGAAGATACTTTAATAGCTAAATTTGGAGTAAGGGTCGATAAAAAGCTCAATAAAGTCTTTGTCAGTCACGATCTTGCAGTATAGTTATTTTCTGTAAGCCTTCCGCTTTGGTCGTTTCAGGTCTAATACCATTTGAAGAGTTGACTGCTCCAAAAAAATTGGTTTGGCTCACATTGATTTGGCATTTTTTGCTGATCATCATCTTGAGAGATAGCAAGAACTGCAGATGCTATGGGCTAACATCTATTTTTGCCCTTAAGCTTAGTACAATACATGGTGAGAGAGTTATACCTCTCTATTAATTGCTTTTATTATGGATTTTTGAACTAGTGACATTTGTATTTGTCTGAAGTGGCTTAATTTTAGGTTTAAATTAGATTAAAGTTTAGGGACATAGTTTTAAAGCGAGTGGAGATAGATATAGGGGAGACATCAGAGATAAATTCTTTACTCAGTGGTCAGGGCGTGGAACGCATTGCCGGAGAGGGTAGTGGAGTTGGCCTCATTAGGGGCATTTAAGATGCTATTATATAGGCATACGGATGATAGTATAAGGTAGCCGTGGAGGTCAGATAGACCTTAGGTTTCGGGTAAAAGTTCAGCACAACATCGTGGGCCGAAGGGCCTGTACTGTGCTGTGCTGTACTGTTCTATGTTCTATTTATCAAGTATTCCTCTTTGATAAATTCATGCCAACTCTGTCCAATCCTGTTATTGGTTTCCAAGTGCTCTGCTATTAAATATTTTATGACAAACTCTAGTATTTTCCACGTTATTCATGTCAAAGTAGCTGGTATACAATTCTCTACAACTCTTCTTTTTTAAATAGAGGTATTACATCAGCAACCCTCCAATCCATATGAGCTGTTTGAGAATTTACAGAATCTTGAAAGATGATTACCAATGCATATACTTTTTCTTGAGCAACATCCTCTGGGATGAAGATTATTGGGTTTTGGGATTTATGGTCTTTTAATCCCATGAATTTCCCGCAACACCACTTCCCTATTGATATAGATTTCCTCAAGTTCTTCACTCTCACTTGACCCTGTGTTCTCCAACATTTTTGGGAGATGATTTGTGTCCTTCTTTGTGCATATTTCAGTAAGGAAACCAAGGCTGAATGAGTTCAACCATGTTGTGTTTCAAGGAAGTAAGGTGAGGCTGGATAGTGTCTACTTTAATGCTAGGAGAATTACAGATGAGTTAAGGGCATGGATTGACAAGTGGACTTGCCATGCTGTTGCCATCATAGAGATGTGGTTGAGGGAGCAGCATGATTGACAACTCAACATCCTGGGTCATAGGGTCTTCAGGCAGGACAGGGTAGGGAGTAAATGAGTACATCACATCAGTCTTCACTTGGAGGAGGCCGTAGGTAAGAATTCTGGAACAGGGACTGAGAAACATAGAAGACAGGGACAGGAGTAGGCCACTTGATCCCTCATAACTGCTCAGCCATTTAATATGGCTGATCATCGGGCTCAAAACCTTAATCCCACACTCCCTTCCTAAATGTTCCTTGATCCCGTTACCTACAAAAGCTGTATCAACCTCCTTCTTGAGAACACAATGCTTTGGCCTCAACAACTTCCTGTGGTAATGAATCCCAAAGACTCATCACTCTCTGGGTGAAGAAATCTTTCCTCATCTCAGTCCTGAAAAGTTTACCTCTCATCCTTGAATTATGACCCCTGGTTCCAGCCTCCTGCCAACATCTGGAATAGCATTCCTACATCTAAACTGTACAGTCCTGTTACAATTTTATAGGTATCTATAAAATCCCCTCATATTTTTCTAAACTCCAGTGAATATAATCCTAACCAACTCAATCTCATCTCATACGTCAGTCTTGTCAACCTGTAATCACTTTGGTAAACCTTCGTTGAACTCCCACCATAGCAAAAACATAATTCCTCAGATAAGGAGACAAAAACTGCACAGAAATATTCTCAATGTAGCCTCACAAATGCCCTGCATAATTACAGCAAGATAGCTTTCCTCTTGTCGTCGAATCCTTTTGTTGTCAAGGCCAACATGCAGCTTGCCTTCTTTACTGACTGCCGCAGCCTTCAGGGAAGCAACGGCCTAGTGGTATTATTTCTGGACTGTTAATCCAGATAATGTTCTGGGGACATGGGTACAAATCCCGCCACAGCAGCTGGTAGAATTTAAATTTGACAAGTGTTTGGAAATAAGAATCTAACGATGACCATGAATCAATGCATTTCTGGCTGTCAGAAAAATCTGGTTCACTGATGTCCTTTAGAAAATCAAACTGCCATTCTTACCTGGTCTGGCCTGCATGTGACTCCAGACCACAGCAATATGGTTGACTCTGAACTGCCCTCTGGACAATTAGGGATGAACAATAAATGCTGGCCTAGCCAGCAACACCCTCATCCTATGAATGAATAGGGGAAAACAAAAGCTGTGTGCTTACATTCAGTGATTGGTGTACAAGGACACCTATGTCTTATTGATTATTCCGCTCTCTCAATTTCCAGCTGTTCAAGTAATAATCTACCTTCCTATTTTTGCTCCCAAAGTGGATAATCTCAGTTATCCACATTATATTACATCTGCCATGCATTTGCCCACTCACTCAAATGGTCAAAAATCACACAAACGTTTCTGCAACATCCTTACACTCACCATTCCACTCAGCTTTGTACAACCTGGAAAATTTGAGATATTACATTTAGCTCCCTCACCTAAATCATTAACATATATTGTGAACAGCAGAGGTCCTAGCACTGAAAGGTATTAGTCTCTGCCCGCCATTCAAATGCCATTCCTACCCCCATGACCTGCCATAGCAAATGCAGGATACGGGGAGAGGATGGGATGTTCTTCAGAGGGTTAGAGCAGATTTGATGAGCCAAATGGCTTTTTTCTGCACTCCACCAATTCTATGATTCTGAAAAGTTCTTGTGTTCCCCACAAGCTTACTCTCATACTCTATTTTCCCCTTCTTAATCAATTCATTGGTCCTCCTTTATGGACTTCTAAATTGTTCCAAATCTTCAGGTCTATTGCTTTTTCTTGTCAAATAGTATTAGATTCATAAAAGTGGCATACAACCTCTAACTTGCCTCACAAGTCATGGTTGCGCCAGACAGGAATAAACAATTTTTGGACTCCACCCATTCACTCTTTGACCGTACGCCACTGTCATTCCTTTCAGAAATGATTTCCCAAACCATCACACCAATTCATGCCTCATACTATTGAAATTTCCCGTATTAGGATTCTATTTAAGTTTACTGTATTAGGATTCAAAACCTTCATGTCAGAATCAATTACCTCACTCCCTATCTTGGTGAAGGATTCTATCGTATTAAAGGTCATAGAATTGATCATTAAATCCCTACAGCCCAACAAGTCCACACTGTTCACTCAGACCATCCCCCTATCACCCACCTAATCTACACATCCCTGAACACTATGGGCAATTCAGCATGGCCAATCCACCTAACCGGCACATCTTTGGACAGTGGGAGAAAACTGGAGGAAACCCACGCAGACATGGGCAGAATGTGCAAACTTCTCAAAAACAGTCGCTCGAGGGTGGAATCAAACCGGGGTCCTGGTGCTGTGAGGCAGCAGTGCTAACCACTGAGCCACCGTGCCACCCATATGGTTGTTCTTCCCCTTGAAGTCTCTCACAAATACATTACTATTTTTTCCTTTTCGTTACACAACATTCAGTGTAAGATGGCCTGTTCTCTAGTTAAGACTTCAATTTATTGATCCAGAGAAAACATCCCAAAACCTCTTCCAAAATACTAAACACCCGTGGATATTCAGTTCCCATCCCTGATCACCCTTTAGCCATATCTCTGCAATCCCTACAATATCATAGCCATTTACACTCATATGCACAATTAATTTATCCACTTACTTTTGAATGCTCCTAGCATTCAGGCATAAAGGCTTAAGGCTTAAGGCTTGTCTTTTCATGTTCCCTGACTCATTTCCCTCTTTTATCCCCCCCAAAACAATAAACTGTGCCATTGTCTGACTCTAGCCCTTGAGTCTTTTGTCTATCATTTCCCTTATTGCCATCTTTGATGTTCTCAGGAGAAACTGGTAGATTCTAGTGGGCTTAAATGCGGACAAATCCCCAGGTCTGGATGAGCTGTATCTCTCAAGCTGCTGTGCAAGATGAGGGAGGAAATTACAGGGCCTCTGATCCAAATTTTTAGTTCCTCTTTGGCCACAGGGGAGTTACCAGAGGACTGGCAGACGGCTAATGTGTTTTCACTTTTCAAGAAGGGTGACAGACACATACCAGGGAATTACAGACCAACCAGCCTCACCAATCATGTTAGGTTAGCTAGTGGAGAAAATTCTGAATGACAGAATCAATAACTATTGAGACAGGCATGGTTTGATCAAGTATAGTCAGAAGAAAGTCAAACCTCAAATTTGAGGGATGGTGATCAGGCGTGCAACTTATGGGTTTCAGCAAAGTCCTTGAGAAAGTCCCATATGGGAGACTGATAAAGAAGGTACAAGCACATGGTAGAAGACAGAGGGTAGTACTAGAAGGCTGTTTGAGAGACTCTTGTTTGGTATCCAGTGACATCCGTGCTAAGTCCCATAAGGTTTGTGGTATATAAAAAAGATATAGAAGAAAATCTGGGGGAGAGAAGGGGTTGATGAGCAAGAGTGAGAATGACACAAAGATTGGCTGGGAGAAGGAAGGTGTTCGGTTAAGGGAGAATATAGATGGGTTGGTTAGGCAGACAAGTCAGTGGCAGATGAAATTAAATGTGAGGTGATGCACTTTGGCAGAAGGGAGAAGACAAGGGAGTACTTGATGAATGACTGGTCATTAGGAAGATCAGAGGATCAGGGGATTTTGGGATGCTTGTGCACAGATCTCTGAAGGTGACAAGACAGATTAATAGGGTAGTTAAGGAAGAATGCCGGACATTTGGCTTCATTAGTCTTAGCACAGATTATAAGAACAGGTGGTGATGTTGGAGCAGTACAAACTTTGGTTAGGCCACAGCCGCATGTAGTGTGCACAGTTCTGGTCACTGTACGAGAGGAAAGATGTGATTGCACTGGAGGAGATCCACCAGTGTTGTCAGAGATTTAGCATTTTAGCTACGAAGAGAAGCCTGAAAAGCTCGGGCTGTTCGCTTTACAGTAGAGAAGGTTGAAAATGGATCTGATTGATGCGTGTAAGATTATGAATGGGCATGGACAAGGTGGGTAGAAAGCAGCTGTTGCCCTTAGGTGAAAGGTCAATAACAAAAAGGCATAATTTTTGAACCAACCTATGTATTTAATTGGTCTGCCATCTGTTCTGTCATAACTTACGCAATTTCTGACTGTAAGGCCCCTACATTTGTCTTCACTAATTTTTTTTGGGAATCATTACCAGACAACAAAATAAAATTCAGAATGATCTAGCATATACCATGGCATTTATTTTTATTACAGTAAAGCCCAGACTGTCAAGACTCCAGACAACATGTGTTTGGACATCCTTGTCTTATTCTTTGACATAAGGATCCATTGAAGTTTTACTTTGAAAAAGAAATTACTTGGATTTTTATTGCAACTTATAGATTCTCAAAATAGCTCAAAACACTTCACAGACTCATGGAGACATACAGCATGGAAACAGACCCTTCAGTCCAATCAGTCTATACAAACGTAATCCCAAACTGAACTAGTCAAACATACCTGCTCCAGGCCCATATCTCTCCCATTCACAGACTTACGTTAGTGTCTTGCAACTGTTCTGCCAACAAAGTACATTTCATGAATGAACAAGACCCTACAAGCTGCAGAGAATAAACACTGGCTTGGACACCGAGAAAGGTTCTTATTCCTCTTTGAAAATGTTCAACTGAACAAATGGATGGAGACTTGATTTATTGTCATGTCCAAATGTGTGGCAAACCCCTCAAACTATACTCAAGTGCTTGAGTGTAGCTCAAAGTCAATCTTTAACCAAAGGCAAGAATGCTACCAATAGACTAAATGTGACATGGTCAGTTTGTGGAAATACAAGGGTGTTAAGACATAACCAGTTTTTGCATTTCTAAAAATAATCAGATAATACAAACTTCTAACAATATATTCCAAGTTAAATTCACTAAAATCTACCTAAAAACTTTTAATGATTGCAATAAACAGATGTGCATAATGCTTAGCGACAGAATTGTGTCTTAGCTGGAAGGCCTGTCACAAGCAGTTTTAGTCTAACTATGTGTAAGACTAAATAATCAGTCTGAAAGGCTTGACAATTAATTCTTCACCATAGCTGGGTTTGCCGATATCCATTAGGTTAGTTGTGTGAGGGGTTACAACCGGACATAGCATTCAATGTAAAAATGGGAAAGACAGACTTGAATTATAGATCATAGAACACTACAGCGCAGAAACCGGCCATTTGGCCCAACAAGTCCACAGCGACAATCAGAGCATGCCCCCAGGCCCATTCCCCTAATCTACACATCCCTGAACACTATGGGCAATTTTTAGCATGGCCAATCCACCTAGCCTGCACATCTTTGGACCGTGGGAGGAAACTGGAGCACAGTGAGGAAACCCACGCAGTCACAGAGAGAATGTGTAAACCCCACACAGACAGTCATCCAGGGATGGAATTGAACCCAGGTCCCTGGCACTGTGAGGCAGCAGTGCTATCCACTGTGCTGTTTGGTTACCACACTTCAATTTATATTCATGTAAATGGTGCAAGAGCATTAGGTCGAAATACAATCATACTGATATGATGTTCCCCCTTCATCACTGTATCTTGTAACACACTGGAACAGGAAGTTGGTGCCATTGACATCATCATCATGCACCATGAACTAGAGGTCAGTGCCCACTCTTCTCATTGGCACATGCACAGTTACACTAATGGTTGTACATCTAACCAATCTTACACTATAGTTGTAGTTTCCACGCACAGTTCTGGTCTCCACTCACCACCTCCTTGGCTGCCCCACTCCCTTACTGCCTCTCGCTTGTTTGTTGCCTTACTTTGGAGGGAGGGGGAGGGAAGAACCTTTTAAAAGCAAAGAAACAGGACAGACAGGGACAGTGGGAGTGGGACAGTGAGGGGTCAAAGCCTGGTTGCCAGAAAGGTAGTGAACAGCACAGCCAAGTATTTAATTAATTTAGAACATTTGAACACGTGCCCTTTTATTGATTCCAAATTTCTGATGCAAGCAGTTACCTGTAATGTTGCTAGAAACTGCTGGTGTTGCTTTGACTGTTTGGGTGGTCAGTGCACTTGTGGTGGCAGCAGACACAGCCACTGGTCAGGTGAGTTACACCACAGTGCTGACAGTGCCCTTGAATTGTACTAATTCAGAAATCAGTGCATTCAGGCAAAAAGGGAAATAATTGGAGAGAAGAGTGACGAAATAAAGTTTTACACCTGTTAAATTTTCCATATTAATTTTCAAAGGTAAAGATTTACTGTACTTGCATGATAAACTGCTGATACTAATGGAAATGTTTTCTATAAATGCTTTATTACACAAGTATAGAAAACAAAACATGTGCAGCTTGGAAGAACATTAAAAATTATTCAACGGCGGTTTACAGCAGAATGATCAAGATGAAGAATGGCAAGCTACAACTGCATGCTAACACCATTTTCTTGATCTTTAATGTCATAGTTTTAGTGCTGTGGGTAGGATGAACATAAATCGGAAGGACTTGAACAGAGGAAAGAATTGGTTAAGCAGCACACATGTATTTAAGGAAATTATAAGCAAAAGACAAAATAAGGACAAAGAAAATGAATACCCCATTTTCGAAACGCTTGTCTGTAGACAAATGAATTCCATTCCATCTATTCAGTTGATCTTGAGACTGATGTCCACCTGCAAAAACAAACCAAAGGTTCTTTTGAAATATGCCCAGTTGGATTCAAGTTAGGCCAGATAGAGGGAAAAAAAATTGTATAAATGAAATCATTAGTTGGACTGAAAATGCTGGCGGCTTTATTTTATACCCGGAAACTACGTAATGGATATAGGTACTTCTCCTATAACGAGACAGATGTGTGACCTCGCACTATAGAAAATCGTGTTAGGAAATTGCTACAGAAAATCATTATAGCTATACAGCAGAAAGTTTGCATTACCCAATTCATCAACTGCCTAACAGCCAATTTGCATCAACGAAACAGGCATTATAGCAGAAATACCTGTAGAAATATCTCTCAAGTCCTAATGTAGCAACACATTCACCACAAAGGGTACTAAATGCTGCCAGAAGTTATTGCCGATTATGTAAATGCATTAGTCACTGCCAAGAAGGACAGTTCTCCCATTGTGGCTCTCAGTTTGTACCTCAGCCCTGTGCCCAAGTGAGGGGTTGTGAATTTGAGCCCAACTTGGTCTGACAATGGGGTGCAGAACTGAATCGCAACTGTATGATCTGAGGCACTGCATCTTACGAGATATCAAATTAAGAGCATGTTTTTTCAGATTCAATTATGTCTATTTGTAGTGGCATTCTCATGGTATAATTGGAAGAGCAATGAATAGCAAAGTTAATTTTTTTAAATTTAACAGAATGCACGTGTAGGGCAAATAAGCTGAAATTAGCATGCGATTAAAAACAAAAGGATGAAATTCTCCTTCCTACAAAGTGATCTGCATTTGGAATAAGCTTGCAAGTAAGGATAATTGAGATGAAAAGTCTGGGATAAATTAAGGGATAACAAGATATGACAACAGCAAGGCCACAGGTACAAAGTGAGAATCACAACAGGAGAACAGTCCTTCCTGGCAGCAACTAAAGCATTTGCGTAATAAGCAATAGCTACTGGCATTATAATGTACACTTTGTGGTGAATACGGATTTTCAGAATAAGTGAAGAAAGATCAAAGATGATCCTCAACCTGCAGTGCCTTGATTATACTTTGTTAAATGGTGATAGGTTGACCTTTTGCCGTTTCACTTTCTTAAAAAAAAGGGAAATATAGAGTGTGTCAGATGACTGCTGATCAATTTCCATGACAAAATAATAAAATACAGTAGTCTAAAAGTATCAAGCAATAAAAAAGATCAAATTTGACTTCTGATATGAATAGTTCTGAGCAGACTGTTTCATATGAAATGCAGGGTTATGAGGAAAGAGCAGGTGAACAGGACACATGGAAATTTTTTTTTTAAAAAGCATCTGCCACATGTACAGAACAGTCTCTTTCTGTAGTGTATGCATATATGGATTGCCAAAATTATCAAAATCAGCTTTTTTACACTATACTTTGAAACTGCACATAACTATGTTAAAAAAAAATAAAAAGAATTAAAATCTCCAGTTCCTGACATGCACATTTTATTCTATACTCATCAACTCTTTAAAAAGATATTTCAGTGTGTTGTGGTTGGTTGGCTCGCCGAGCTGTTTCATTGTTGCTCCGCAGATGTTTCATTACCATGCTGGGTAACATCATCAGTGCCGCCTCCGATGAAGCGCTGTTGTGTTTTCCCGCCTGGTTTTTAAACTCTGGAGTCTGTTGAGTTGGATTACCTCATTCCGCTTTTCCTTCACAATGGAGTGTATATGGGGTCGAGTTCTACGCGCTTGTTGATGGCTTTCTTCGTGGAGTACTGGGCTTCTAGGCATGGGAGTTCCAACGGACTCCTGAGTTTAAAAACCAGGCAGGAAAAACTCAACAGCACTTCATCGGAGGCTGCGCTGAAATATTACCCAGCAGCGTAACAAAATGTCTGCGGAACAACAACGAACCAGCTCGTCAAGCCAACTAACCACCTACAACATCCACAACCCAAGCTACAAATCTACTCCAAATATATTTCAGTGTTTTACTTGCTTTGTTCAATATTTTCATTAGGTGAATCTTCATGACGGAGAAAGAATTTCACTTCTTCTCTACGAGGTCCCCACTTCTGCAGATGTTCATACATCATATGGTCAGAAGGAATGGCACGTTCTATCAAAGAAACAGAATGTTATCTTCTCTAGAACAGTATAACACTAATTTTACTCAGATTTTCAAAAGTAAATAAAATGCTGGACTTTAAATAACTTGTTATAAAATACATCCTTTTGTGAAAACAATGCTTGGCTTCAATTAAGTATAAGGCAACAATCCAAATCAAGTAGCCTATAACACATTGATAAACTTTAGACATCACTCATTCTTTTCTATTTCAAATTGTAAGCACCCCAGCGCAAAGTACATATAGTACAGGTGGACAAAAGGGTAAATACATGAATGGTAACTGTGGTTCAAAGGTGCCATGGAACTCATTGATACTTCTCTTCTCAAAGAATGCAAGAGAGAGATGGCAAATAATTAAGGAAGTGCACAGGAACAGGGAAGAGGAAGTGCGCAAAGATTGACATTTCTTGTGACATAAAAGTTGATTGGGAGAAGACAGCTGCTGTGGTAGGTGAAGTCATCTAAAAATAGAATGATTAAATAGACCAATATTCATAAGATTAAATTTGGGGGAATGAGTTGACAAATACTAGACGGTACTCATCATAAATAAAGGTAATGGATGAGTGGAGCAAGCGGGCTTAAATTAGGTTATAAAAATAAATAATACTGTACACTTATGTAGATTGCCAAAAAATCCAAATTAGCTTTTTGATGCTGTGCTTTGAAACTGCACCTAACTCCAGCAAAGAATGTTTGGAGAGAATCAAGAATGGCCCCATTCCTGACACAGAACACAGGAAGGAAGTCTCAAGTACTGATCTACAGTTCAGAGAAGCCACAGGAAGAATGATGTTAAGCTTTATAGTCAGAGATAAAATACATGCTACCAAGGTTAATAGGTGAGCTTACATAGAGCACTGGCTTGATATCACCCAGAGCAAGCGAAAAGAGAATTCAGTTGAGCACGTAGCTCTGTCACGATGCGTCAACTTAACATTATTACATTTGCACAGCGTTTGTGTTTGAAGCATATCCTTGCCAGATTGATGCCAACTAGAAAGCTAAAAAACAAAACCTTTTCTGAGCTCCATTCTCAAGGAGGTAGATTTAGGTTAATTCATATTGATTAACATGCTCTGAAAACTCTTCATATTTTGGGCAGCCAAGAAACATGGCTCCATAACAACCTAAAGAAGGAAATTTTCCATATTTCCCAACTTAAAACTTGTAAAAACTTCCAGACTCCGAAACCACAAAGCTAATTCATTTTCCCTTGGACTATTGCTGTTTATCATTCTTGTTGAAATCTATAATAAGTTGAGATATACTGTTTGCCAAATATGTTGCAATAACATTACCTTCATCCATCATCAGTGTTGTAGGGGATAATCTCATATTTCTGACCATCAACCCTGAAGGAAACATCTTAGTTTGAAGTGCATTCAATCCGCAACTGAACAGACCAGGGAATTTGTTACCCGAGTTATGAGGGCAGTGGAAGTTGAGAATTTATATGTTCGTGAAAACTTGATTTCAGCACTTCTGAAGAAATCTTCAAAATTCTAACGGGTGCAGTAATAAATTGAAGTAACCTTAAAAAAAAGGCTTTCTGCAGAATAGGAAAAATGATAATATAACAGACACAAAGAAAAAGGGCATGCATTTAGCTCCTGAATCAAAAGCATTGTTGAAGAGATAGGTTTTAAAGAGGCTCTTGAAAGCAAGTGAAGGATCAGAGCTTTTTTTTCTGAAGGAATCCAGAGTGTGTAAAAGGTGGCGCTAAATTTTAAGTGTTGTTGGATGAGTCAAAATTCAAGTAGAGATATGTGAGCGGAGGTGATCACTAAAATATGGTGAGATAAAGTAAGGAAAATATTTGAAAACAAGAATTGTAACCGTAAGAACAATTAAATGGGCACAATGATGCTTGGCAAGAAGAGGAGTGGTTAAAGGATGATATTGCCAAGGTTTAGGGCTTCTGTAAGGAAAGGGGAAGAGTGATCAATAGAAGCGAAGACAAGAAATGCAGTACAAGTTGAAAAGTGCGATATTAGCAAAAGAACAGCTCTGAAAAGAACACTAGCTCAGGATCAAGTGATGTGGTTAAAAAGGTAAGTTAATTTGACCTTGAGATTTCACACAACTTAATCAGTTACAAAGCAGGTGACTTTGTGAATAACTCACTGAAGCAATAAAATAGATATTTAAGAATGGAGTGCATAAGCATAAAATGTTTACTCTAAGCTCAAAGGAATAATACTTCCTTCAAACTTAACATTAAAGAAAATGGTAGCTAGTGATTTTGAAGCAAGGAAAACATCAGATAAATACTATCTCCTACTACCTCAGATAAATATTCAATCATGAATAACAGTCAAATGTAAAATTTTCGTATATACTATAGATATATGACCAATGTGTAATACCAACAGTACTATTTCTGTAGTGTATTGCAATAGTGATTTGATTTACAGGATTGCTCACTATCCTCTCCAAGGTTCAAATACCCTCATGCAAAGACATTTTGAGTTGAAAATAACGTTTCCATAATAAGGAAATCACTACATTGTTCATTGCCTAAAATAGCATAATGAGTTGAAATAACTTCTTCCATCCTGTGAAAATGGTAGAAACATAAATGCAGCTGCAATTCTTCTACAGAACTACTTTTTTGTAGAAACATTAAACAAATTATTGACCTTGTATGAAATGTCTACTGGGAAAGTGAAGCTAGATTTATGCCAAAAACACAGATACCAGTTTGCTGCTTCAAACCAGCAAAAATCAGTCAAAATTCAAACAGGGATGAACCTAAAGCTCCTCGTTTAAATAAATGATGACATAAATTGATAGCTCATATTTATAACCTAAAATATAAATATAATTTAGATTTATAAATTTAGAAAGCAACTCCTCTCTTTCTTTATCTGCCTAACACGGGCTTTTTCTTATTGCCAGGTGTTTTTGGCTAACATCAATTTTACGTTTTAAAACACTATCACTACATTTAAATAGTTGACCAGCACATTCCCCAAGTTTCTGTTGATGTTAAATAAATGCATTCGCATCTTAAGACTGTTTCAACCCATCATCAAAGTATCTGACCTCAATTAAAGCAAAACATCCTTAATTGAAGGTGGGGATAAAGAATAAGCCATCCAGAAATTGTGAACTGCAGAGGGTTCTGCCAAAAAGGAGTGTTCATTGACATTATGCAAGGAGATACATTCTTCCATTAGGCCCAACTCCTAAATGGAAAGTGATAATGGGAACTGCAGATGCTGGAGAATCCAAGACAATAAAATGAGAGGCTGGATGAACATAGCAGGCCCAGCAGCATCTCAGGAGCACAAAAGCTGACGTTTCGGGCCTAGACCCTTCATCAGAGATCTGATGAAGGGTCTAGGCCAGAAATGTCAGCTTTTGTGCTCCTGAGATGCTGCTGGGCCTGCTGTGTTCATCCAGCCTCTCATTTTATTGTCCTAAATGGAAAGGATGACTTAAATAAGTACCAGAGGACTGCTGGTATCAATGGGTTCCACAGAACATGAGTTAACAACTTCAGATGATTGAGAGTATAGATTGGAGTCTTTTGAAAGAGAAAAATATCAGCTGTACATGAATGCAGCAGCTTTATTCCAACATATTCCATTCCATGAGTAGCTGATATACCCGATTTGAATTTGAAATTTTACGTATATTTATGCAGTAAGGTCAAAATGTAGAGCCCACTCAGGTTATTCTATCAATTGTCTACTTGCCAGAACAATTTATCTATATTCATTTCTCCTCAAATTAAAACAAGTCAACATTTGGAAAAAAAAACAGCAACACATTTATTGCATTCTATTCCTTATGTTGTGAAAGCATTACACAATTTCTTTTAGTTCATCACTCCTTTTTGTTCATTGCAAACACTATTGATTTAAATTTCTGTGCAGGATTACGTAAATTATTAGATTAATACAGATTGGAGAAAAAGTTTGGTGCAGTAATAATGTACTTCATTATTTTTAGTAGTTTGAATAGTAGTTATTAATAAGGTGAAATTTCAAAGCTCTGTTCATGTTAATTGTTTTATTGATTAGTTTACAAGAAAGGGCAACCACATTTTTGGGCTAACAAGATGTAGAGCTTGATGAACACAGCAGGCCCAGCAGCAGCAGAGGAGTAGGAAAGCTGATGTTTCAGGCCTAGACCCTTCTTCAGAAATGGGGGAGGGGAAGGGGATTCTGAAATAAATAGGGAGGGGAGGGAGGCGGATAGAAGACGGATAGAGAAGAAGATAGGTGGACAGGAGACAGAAAGGTCAGAGAGGCAGGGGTGGAGCAAGTAAAATTAAGTGTAGCTGGGGAGTTAGGGAGGGGTCAGGTCAGTCCAGGAAGGATGGACAGGATGAGGCTAGGAGGAAGGAGACGGGGGTGGGGCTTGAGGTGGGAGGAAGGACATCCTCAACTGCTTAGCTGAACTCGTCATCACCCTTAACAACTTCTCTTTCAATTCCTCCCATTTCCTACAAACAAAGGGGGTGGCCACGGTACCCGCATGGGTCCGAGCTATGTCTGCCTCTTTGTAGGTTACATGGAGCAATCCCCCTTCCGTAGCTACACTGGCCCTACAACCCACCTCTTCCTCCATTACTACGAGGACTGTATTGGCACCGCCTCGTGCTCCCACAAGGTGATCAAACAGTTCATCCACTTCACCAAAACCTTCCACCCCAACCTTCAGTTCACCTGGACCATCTCTGATACCTCTCTTTCCTTCCTGGACACCTCTGGTTTCATCTCTGGTAACCACCTGGAACAGTTATCTATTTCAAGCCCACTGACTCCCACACCACCTCCCACCTACCTTCCTGCAAAAATGCCATCCCCTATTCCCAATTCCCGCCTCCACCACATCTGCTCCCAGGATGAGGCATTCCAGTCCCAAACATCTCAGGTGTCCTCATTTTTCAAGGACAACCACCAACAGCCCCCACCGCGCACACTCACACGCGCATACATTTCCCGCAACTCATCCCTCACACCACCTCCCCGCAATAACAACCAAAACAGAATCACCCTCGTCCTCACATACCACCCCACCAACCTCCGGATCCAACGGATCATCCTCCAACACTTCTGCCATCTGCAATCTGACCCAATCACCAGACATTTATTCCCGCCTCACCCTTAGCTGCTTTCCGGAGGGACCACTCTCTCCGTGACTCCCTCGTCCGCTCCACACTCCCTTCCAGCCCCAGCACACCCGACACTTCTCCCTGCAACCACACCACCTCCCTCACCCCCATCCCAGGCCCCAAGAAGGCCTTCCACATCAAGCAGTTGTTCACCTGCACATCTGCTAATGTGGAGTACTGTATCCGCTGTTCCAGATGTGGCCCCTTCTACAATGGGGAAACCAAGCACAGGCTTGGGGACCACTTTGCAGAACACCTATGCTTGCTTTGCACTCAAAAACCGCACCTCCCAGTTGTGAACCATTTCAACTCCCCCTCCCATTCCATAGACGACATGTCCATCCTGGGCCTCCTGCAGTGCCACAACAATGCCAAAGGTTGCAGAAACAGCACCTCATATTCCGCTTGGGAACCCTGCAGCCCAAAGGTATCAATGTGGACTTCACCAGCTTCAAAATCTCCCCTCCCCCTACCACATCCCAAAACCAGCCCAGCTCGTCCCTGCCTCCCTAACCTGTCCTTTCTCCCACCTATCTCCTATATACTGGCCTCATCCCGCCCCCCTGAACTGTCCGTCTTCCCTGGACTGACCTATCCCCTCCCTAACGCCCCAACTACACTCACCTTTACTGGCTCCACACCCGCTCTTTGACCTGTCTGTCTCCTCTCCACATATCTTCTCCTTTATCCACCTCCTATCCACCTCCCCCCCACCTCCCTATTTATTTCAGAATTCCCTTCCACTCCCCGATTTCTGGAGGGGGGGGGGGTCTAGGCCCAAAACGTCAGCTTTCCTGCTCCTCTAATGCTGCTTAGCCTGCTGTGTTCATTCAGCCGTACACATTGTTATCTCAGATTCTATAGCATCTACAGTTCCTATTACCTCCGAAACCTTTTTGGGCGACTTTGAGCAAAGGAATAAATTAAATGATGATTAACTTATAAAAAGGAATCTGGACAGATGCTGTCCTGTCCTTCATACATCCTGGCAAATGAGACCATGAGCACACATGAAAGACAAAAATAAATCACTCTTGAAACAAATGGCAAGGAGTCACAAACTCAAACAGTCTCTTCAGATATCTTGTTGATACCTGTGTTCATGCTTCTCTGTCCACCCTACTTTTCCCTATATCCTTGCAGTCCTTTTCCCTTCATGAACTGATCTAGCTTCCCCTCAAATACCACTAAGTACGTCGATTAATTACACCTACGAGGTGCTGAGTTCCACAGTCCAACCACTTAACAAGTCAAATGTTTCTCCCTGTTAGTTTAGAAATGGTTATTTCATTTTTCTGGCTACTTCATGGAGATAACACTGCATCTTCCTCCCAAGTAGAAAGATGCTGTCTACATGTACTTTTCTGAATCCGTCCATAATGATCAAGACTCAGATCAGACTTCTTCTATCTTCTACTTTCCTCAAGCTACAAAGAATCACATTGCTTACTGGGAAGCCTAATGGTCAAAATTCACATCATGCCCATTTTATTTTCATTAGGTGCGTTCAGCGACATGACCCCATGCTGCCAACTGGTACCATTCCACAGAACGAATGTGGAGTTGGGAAATATATGGAATCTCTGGACCTTCTCAACAGCTCACACAGCATGAGAGATAGGAAATGGTGCCTGAATTGATCATCAATTTGTTTTGTCACTGAAGTGATGGAAGAAGAAGCGCAAATACAGTATGAAATTACCACAGAGATGGTTGAGCACTTAGCAACGATGGGTTTTTTTTGATCCGCACAGGCAAAACACTATCATGGACAATGGTATATATTTGATATATATGTGCAACACATACCATTTCCTCGCCACACCTCAGCCAAGTGGCAACCGATCTCACCAGGCTCTTTGCAGAATTCAATAACATCTTTACATGTTGTTTCTGGGGTTATCGGGACTTCGGTTAAACCCTGCTCGTTGTTACTCAAGTACACAGTCAGTATCATCTGTAAAAAAGATTTTATATATTAAACTCATGCTATAATGATTTCAGCTTATTTTTCAATAAACTCAGGATTTCCAAAGAACACTTTATACATTCAGGCTTAAGCTATTTTTAAAGGACAAAATCATTTGAACAGAGTGCTAACATTCTTTTCTGAAGAGATGTTTATTTGAAGTATTATATGTTACACCTCTCAACGTAACATAGTATAATTACACAGAAAACATAGAACATAACAGCACAGTACAGGCCCTTCGGCCCTCGATGTTGTGCCGACCTGTCATACCAATCTGAAGCCCATCTAACCTACACTATTCCATGTATGTCCATGCTTGTCCAACAACGACTTAAATGTACCTAAAGTTGGCGAATCTACTACCGTTGCAGGCAAAGCGTTCCATTCCCTTACTACTCTGAGTAAAGAAACCACCTCTGACATCTGTTCTATATCTTTCACCCCTCAATTTAAAGCTATGCCCCCACGTGCTCGCTGTCACCATCCTAGGAAAAAGGCTCTCCCTATCCACCCTATCTAACCCTCTGATTATTTTATATGTCTCAATTAAGTCACCTCTCAACCTTCTTCTCTCTAATGAAAACAGCCTCAAGTCCCTCAGCCTTTCCTCGTAAGGCCTTCCCTCCATACCAGGCAACATCCTAGTAAATCTCCTCTGCACCTTTTCCAAAGCTTCCACATCCTTCTCATAATGCGGTGACCAGAACTGTACCCAATACTCCAAGTGCGGCCGCACCAGAGTTTTGATATATGATTAGCCATGCGTACAGTGCAAGAAACAAGACCTACTGCAGCTGTAGATGTTTTCGGTGTTGGTGCAGATGTACTATTCTGGGGGAATTGGTATACGAGGAAATGGTATGTGTTGCACATAATATATATATATATATAAAAAATTGTTGAGACTCTGGACAAAGCTGAAAGCAAAAACAGTGAAGTGTATTTACTGCTTTTAAAAAATTCATAGTACTCAGAAACAGGTATTAATGCACCTGCCTCAGCAATATCTTACATCAAATGCACAACTTGCTGTTCAACTAACATTGAATCCCAGCCCAACCAGCCAGTATGTCTTTAAAAGCCAGATTTAAAAGAATGACGGCACTCAAAGCAAAATACTGAGGATGTTGGAAATCAAATAAACAGACAATGCAAGGGAAATGGAGACTCAACTCTATCAGAACATTCAGCTCGAAAGAAGTGATACCAGACTCATAACATTAACTCTGCTTTTCTCTCTCCACAGATGTTGCTAGACCTGCTGAGTTTTTCCAGCATTGTATTTGCTTATAACAACTATGTCTACCAATTCCCCCAGAATTTTACATCTGCACCAACACCGAAAACATCTACAGCTCCAGTAGGTCTTGTTTCATGCACTGTACGCATGGCTAATCATATCACAGATTCAGAAAGCCAAATTCATTTGTTCTCATTGCATGCAACATAATAATGCCACTGCTTGAATAATAAAACTACAATTGGAGGCCAAGTAGCACAAGGGTTTAAGAGTAGTGGTGCTCGAAATGCATTATTTAAAAAGGTCACCTTCAAATAAATTTGTTAAATGTTTGTTGAACATAAAAGTTCTCAGTACGAATTAACTTGATACTAATCATCTCAGTTTTCCATATTAAATCATTTTCTTTAATCTCTTACTTTGTTTCATTAAATAGTATGCTTAACTGGTTGATGAGATTTTAACAAAGACTAAACAGTAAAGGAGGGCTCAACTTGAATTCAACGGAAATTAAGATGAAAACCTGCTTCCAAAATGGGCAGCCAAATCCAAACATCTTGCCCAGTGATAAACTGACCCAACCATCTCCTGTAAATCCGAAATGAAAGACAGCAAAGGATAAACACTATTCATTTGTGAATTCTAATAATGTACTATTTCCAGGAATGTGACTTGTACACTAATTACCAGAGATAAATAGTATTTATCTACTATTTTAACTGAGATCGCATTTAACACTTCAATCGTGTGCCATGAGGGGACAAATTGTTGCAGTTATCCAAAAACTTTTAAGGCTGCAGATTGGAAGAAAACTGAATCATATTCTATCTACCTTATTAAAATGCATCACATACCTCAAAAAACTGCGCAAGATACTCAATTCATCAGGACACAAACAATAACAGGACTACTGTTCAAAGTTGTGCTTGCCAAAGTACACAAAAGCTGCAGTTCATGTTTATTGGTGATGAAGAAACATTAACTTGATGATTGCAGGTCTTTTGTATACAAGGTCAAACTAAGCATTCATATATTACAATCAACTTTCTGTTACATCAGTTCAAAGAATACAATATCATTTATACTTTACCTTGCCATGTTTGTAATTATTTTTATTCCTGATATGAAGCTTTTGCACAACTTTCTTACATAGCCAAAAATTCTCTCTTGACTTAACTAAGCTGTGCAGCACAATTGCAACAAAATTCGTCATGTGTTTTGCGGTTAATAATCAAACTTGAGAAAAGAAAATGGCGGGGAATACACAGAAGAAAAATGTTCTTGTCAACAGGAATGGAATTCTAAAAGGAAAACAGTCTACCAGCAGGTCTCTGTACTCTGCTCAAATGGTAATCCACTTTGCTGTATTAGCTGACGTCATTCAGTTCTTGTGATGCAGAATCAGCAGGCATACTTATGACTTCAATACTGATAAGATGGCCCAAATAGAACAGGACAGCATTTTCTCCTGACAGCAAAGGCATATCAAGTACACTGTAATCAATGATACATTTGAGAGAAAACGGGTACATCAGCGGAGTGAAAAATATCTGGATGCAGAATTATTGAACTGACAGTATGAAACTTTGCAGAATACTGATTTCCTTTTCCAACTCCATAGCTTACAATTAACAAAATCGCATTACAGGGAAATTGTTATTTATCCTGAACAGCAGGAAGTTCGCAATGTGCAAACATCGTCCACTATTTATAAGTCACATTACAGCCAATTTGCATTCACGAAACACGCATTATAGCAAAATTAGCTGCACAGTACATTACAGAGCATGATGCATGTCAAGTGCAAACAGTAATAGCCAATTTACAAAAAATAAAAAAATCGCAAAATAAATGTCCTAAAGCACGCCATTAAAGTAATCAATACAAAGCTACACAAAAGAGATACAAGGAAGAGGTAGGCTTTAGGGAATGCCTGCCGGGGGGGGGGGGGGGGGGGGGGGTGGGAGAGATCCGTAGAGAACTTCAGGAAAAGAATTCTGGAGTTCATGGTGTGGCCACGAAGTGTTGTATGTGATTTGAAAGACTCCAGAATTTGAGGACTGTGGATATCTCAAACAGCTGTCAGACCAGCAGCAGTCACAAATAGAGTCAAAGCGGCGGATAAGTTTTGAAAACAGGCAGAATTTAACAGATTGGCATTGTTCAAGTGGAAGTCAACATCAGCCAGCATGCACACAAGTGATGGGTAAATGAGACCTCATGCGGGTTACGTTAAAAATTGACCTGAAATTTACAAACGGATAAAATCAAAGAGGACAATCAGGGAAACTAACATCAGCTTCCTCTGATTTTGTGCTGTACACAATGAAAAAAAAACAGGTCCCTAAATAACGGAGCGAACAAGGTGTAGAGCTGGATGAACACAGCAGGCCAAGCACCAGAGGTGCAGGAAAACTGACTTTTAGGGGCTAGACCCTTCTTCAGAAATGGGAGAGGGGAAGGGGATTCTGAAATAAATAGGGAGAGAGTGGGGGAGGTGGATAGAAGATGGATAAAGGAGAAGGTAGGTGGAGAGGAGACAGAAAGGTCAAAGAGGCAGGAATGGAGCCAGTAAAGGTGAGTGTAGGCGGGGAGGTAGGGAGGGGATAGGTCAGTCCAGGAAGGACGGACAGGTCGAGGGGGGCGGGGTGAGGTTAGTAGTTAGGAGGAGGGGATAGGTGGGAGGAAGGACAGGTTAGGGAGCCAGGGACAAGCTGGGCTGGTTTTAGGATGCGGTTGGGGGAGGGGAGATTTTGAAGCTTGAAAAGTCCACATTGATACCATTGGGCTGCAGGTTTCCCAAGAGGAATATGAGGTGCTGTTCCTGCAACCTTTGGGCAGCATTGTCGTGGCAATGCATGCAGCCCAGGATGGACATGTCGTCTAAGGAATGGGAGGGGCAGTTGAAATGGTTCGCGACTGGGAGGTGCAGTTGTTTAGTCCGACCCGAGAATTGGTGTTCCTCCCACCCACCTTCCTCCAAAAATGCCATCCCCTATTCCAATTCCTTCGCCTCCACCCCAACTGCTCCCAGGATGAGGTGTTCCCACTCCCACACATCTCAGAGGTCCTCGTTTTTCAAGGACCACACCTCCCCCAACTTCAGTGGTCAAGAATGCCCTCGACCGTGTCTCCCGTGTTTGCTGCAACTCATCCCTCACCACAATAACAACCAAAACAGAATCACCCCCGTCCTCACGTACCACCCCATCAACCTGCAGATCCAATGCATCATCTTCTGACACTTCCACTATCTGCAATCCGACCCCATCACCAAAGACATTTTTCCCTCCCCACCCTTATCTGCTTTCCAGAGGGAACACTCTCTCCATGACTCCCCTGTCCGCTCTACACTCAGCACTTTTCCCTGCAACCACAGGAAGTGCTACATCTGCCCATACACCTCCTCCCCTCAACCCCACCCCAGGCCACAAGAAGACCTTCCACTTCAAGCAGATGTTCACCTGCACATCTGCTAATGTGGTATACTGCATCCGCTGTTCCAGATGAGGCCTACCCTACATTGGGGAAACCAAGTGGAGGCTTGGGGACCACTTTGTCGAACACATACGTTCGGTTCACACTATACAACTGCACGTCCCAGTCATGAACCATTTCAACTCCCCCCTCCCATTCCTTAGATGACATGTCCATCCTGGGCCTCCTGCAGTGCTACAACGATGCCACCCGAAGGTAGCAGGAACAGCAACGCATATTCCGCTTGGGAACCCTGCAGCCCAAAGGTATCAATGTGGACTTTACAAGCTTCAAAATCTCCCCTCCCCTAACTGCCTTCCAAAACCAGCCGCTTGTCCCCACCTCCCTGGACTGACCTATCCCCTCCCTAAATCCCCACCCAGATTCACCTTTACTGACTCCATCCTCGCCTCTGATCTGTTTGTATCCTCTCCACTTATCTTCTCCTTTATCCATTTTTTATCTGCCTCCCCCCTCTCTCCCTATTTATTTCAGAATCCCATTCCCAGTTTCCATTTCTGAAGGAGGGTCTAGGCCCAAAACGTCAACATCTCTGATGCTGCTTGGCCTACTGTGTTCATCCAGCTGTACACCTTGTTATCTCAGATAAATAACTGAGAATGGTCAATGATTGATTCAAGCATGTTGTAAACTTATTTACATTCCCCTCAGGTGATGATGTTGTGGATATTTCGAATAGCACTACTGGAAACAGTAAAAGTATAGTGAACTGTAAAATAAGCTTTCAGGATGCAAGACTAGATATGCAGAAAATTTTCAAAATTACTTGAATTATCTGTTTGACAACACGCAAAATTTTGATAGAGGGAGAGACAGACAGACAAGCTGGGATTTAAAAGACAAAGTGGAGGGTTGAGATAAGGCTGAAAGAAGATTTGCACAGCTTTGTTATGATTGCAATTAATGGTAATACTGGATAAGTCAAATCTCAGAGTGAGACCTGATTCAACAAACCAGAAGTTTTACTTTTTCTTTTGATCACCATGGAGATCAGTGAGCAAATTAGCACAAGGCTGCCAATGTACTTTTAACAAAAGAACAATGTTTATTACACACAAGAAAAAGTACAAACTGTTAATTTATCCAGTCTCATTACGAACATCAAAGATTCGTAAGTTTGCGGATGATACGAAGGTGGGTTGCGTTGTGGATAGTGCGGAGGGCTGTTCTAGGTTACAAAGGGGCATTGATAGGATGCAGAGCTGGGCTGAGAAGCGGCAGATGAAAAGTGTTATGTGATCCATTATGGAAGGACAAATTTGAAAGCAGAATACAGGATTAACGGAAAGATTCTTTGCAGTATGGAGGAGCACAGGGATCTTGGGGTCCACGTCCACAGTTCCCTGAAAGCTACCACCCAGGCAGCTTTATCTTTCTCGCTCTCTCTTTCCCTCTGTTAAGAAGGCATATGGTGTGTTAGCTTTCATTAATAGAGGGACTAAGTTCAAGAGCCGTGAAGTTATGATCCAGCTATACAAAACACTGGTTCAGCCACATCTGGAGTATTTAGTATAGTTCTGGTTGCCTCGTTGCAGGAAAGACGCGGAAGTGTTGGAAAAGATGCTGAGGAGATTTACCAGGATGTTGTGTTGAATGGAGGGAAGGTCTTACGAGGAAAGGTTGAGAGAGCTAGGGCTTTTATCTTTAAAACGAAGGATGAGAGGTGGCTTGATAGAGGTGCACAAAATGATCAGAGGCATATATACAGTGGACAGCCAGAGACATTTTCCTAGGGTGCAGGCAGCTATTATGAGGGGGCATAGTTTTAAAGCGAGTGGAGGTAGACATATGGGAGACGCCAGAGATAGGTTCTTTACTCAGAGTGGTAGGGGCGTGGAATGCATTGTTGGAAGGGGTAGTGGAGTCGGCCTCATTAGGGGCATTTAAACGGCTATTAGATAGGAACATGGACGATAGTATAAGATAGGGTGGAGGTTAGATAGACCTTAGGGTTAGGGTAAACATTCGGCACAACATCGAGAGCCGAAAGGCCTGTACTGTTCTAGGTTCTATTAAGCCCTTGCCTCCCAACAATTTTACGGATACCCAAACCACAATGAAGAGTCATCCGTCTCCACATTGACGTTCCTTGCTCAATTGACAAAGTTATAGTTGGTTCATTTCTGACAAATTTCCACATTTTGTGGACGCTATTATCTTTAATGTCTACTCCCAAAATCTTTGAGCAAGTTGCTACATCATCTCACTTAGTACTTAATATGGGTTTCTTAATTTCATGTCGTACAGGAAGACCTCTTATCAAACTGTCAACACTCCCCCAGCCATGTGTTTCTGAATTTTTCTTTAAAGCAAGTCAGGACTTCTCCCCATCTGTTTTAGTTTAGCAGTCTGCTGTGTTGGAGTATTTCTCTGAAAGCTTTTCAGTCTCTTGCTTGGATTTGTAGAGCTCAAGTCAGCAAACAATTCGCAATTGTCTCTGAGATGTTTGCTCATCATTTTGATAAAAACCACACTATTTCTTGGAAATGCAGACTTTAGCTCACTACTCAAATTGAGTGACATTCTTGTTTTAAAAAAAAGCCCAGTTCAGACTTGAATGGAAAACATAGTACCAATTACTATCACTCGAGAAAAAGTAGGAAACAAATGGGGCTGAAGGCCTTAGATTTTAAAGGACGCAGCCACAGAGATAGTGGATGCATTGGTAGCAATCCTCCAAGAACATAGATAATAAAATGTGAGGCTGGATGAACACAGCAGGCCAAGCAGCATCTCAGGAGCACAAAAGCTGACGTTTCGGGCCTAGACCCTTCATCAGAGAGGGGGATGGGGAGAGGGAACTGGAATAAATAGGGAGAGAGGGGGAGGCAGACCGAAGATGGAGAGTAAAGAAGATAGGTAGAGAGAGTGTAGGTCATGGGCCTCCTGCACTGCCACAATGATGCCACCCGAAGGTTGCAGGAACAGCAACTCATATTCCGCCTGGGAACCCTGCAGCCATATGGTTTCAATGTGGACTTCACCAGTTTCAAAATCTCCCCTTCCCCTACTTCATCCCTAAACCAGCCCAGTTCGTCCCCTCCCCCCACTGCACCACACAACCAGCCCAGCTCTTCCCCCCCACCCACTGCATCCCAAAACCAGTCCAACCGGTCTCTGCCTCCCTAACCGGTTCTTCCTCTCACCCATCCCTTCCTCCCACCCCAAGCCGCACCCCCAGCTACCTACTAACCTCATCCCACCTCCTTGACCTGTCCGTCTTCCCTGGACTGACCTATCCCCTCCCTACCTCCCCACCTACACTCTCTCCACCTATCTTCTTTACTCTCTATCTTCGGTCCGCCTCCCCCTCTCTCCCTATTTATTCCAGTTCCCTCTCCCCATCCCCCTCTCTGATGAAGGGTCTAGGCCCAAAACGTCAGCTTTTGTGCTCCTGAGATGCTGCTTGGCCTGCTGTGTTCATCCAGCCTCACATTTTATTATCTTGGAATTCTCCAGCATCTGCAGTTCCCATTATCTCTGATACTATTTTATCCTCCAAGAACACTTATGTTCTGGAAGATCACAGAGATTTGGAAACATCCTTCTTCAAAAAGGGAGATGAAAAAATGCACTAACTATAGACCAGCTACCTTAGCATCTATCATTGCAAAAGAACATTTTGAAATATATAAAATAATCAAGCCATGTTGGCACAACTTCATGAAAGTGAAAATATGTCAACCAAAATTTTAAGAGTTGGCATAGACAGAAAATTGGCGAACTAACAAAAGACAGAGTTGGGATATCAAGGACATTTTTCAGCATAGCAACATGTAACAAGAGTGCCGCCACAGGGATCAGGGCAGGGATCATAATTACAATATATATTAACAGTTTAATGACAGAGTGAACATACTCGCTAACTTTGTGGATGACTCAAAGGAAGCTAAGTGGTGGAGATGACACAAAGTTGACAGAGGCATACATACAGGTTCGAGTGAGTGAGTAAAAGCTTGGCAGATGGAATGTTGAGTCAGAAAATGACAGGACAAGCACTTTACACAGGAATAATAGAAGAGTGAAATATTATTTCAATGGAGAAAGATATCAAAAAGCTGCAGTATAAGGGGATTTGGGGTCCTCATAAATGAATCACATCTAATTTCAGTTGGTAATAGTGGAGCTACTTAAAGACTGGTATTTATTTCAAATAAAATGGAATATTTTAAATATAATGTAAAACAATGTAAGACACTAGTGAGATCACACCTGTAAACAGTTTTTGTTCCTTTATCCAAGGTAAGATAAACTTACATCGGTGGCAATCCAGAGAAAAGTCACTCAGTAGATTCTGGGTACGGAGGGATGGATACAAGTGCAGGTTTCTCTGGCTGTAATTATGAAAGGCAATTGGTGAGGCCATACTTAGAAAAGTGTGTGCAGTTTCGATCTCCTCATCTGAGGAAGGATGTTGTCGCTCCAGAAGGAGGACAGCAAACATTTACTAAACTGATTCCTGGGATGGCGGGACTGACATACGAAGGGAGGCTGGACTTGTTATGACTATATTCACTAGTGTTCAGACAAATGAGTGGCGGTTGTGGGGGGGCGCTGGTGCAGAGGGTCACAGGTGCAAGGATGTGGGTTAAACCATTTAGAACTGAGATAAGGAGAAATTTGTTCACGCACGGAGTAGTAAGCCTGTGTAATTTGCTATCACAGAAAGCACTCGAGGCCAAAACACTATAGATGAAAGTTCTCCTTGGAATCAAAGGGTATGGGTTAAGACTTGGAATAGGCTATTGAATTCCATAATCATAATGAGTAACTGAGCTGGTTTAGATGACCAAGTGGCCTATTCCTGCTCACATTTTCTACATTTCTACGGATTTTGAGGAAAATTGAGCAGGTTGGGCATGTGGTCATTACAGTTTAGAAAAATGAAGAGAGGCTTGGCTGAAGCCTTGTGGCAGAGTCTATGATTAGAGAGCATAACCTTCGGAGGGAGAAATTGGAGGAATTTCTTATTTCAAAGGGTAAAAGAGCTGTGGAATTCTTAACAACCCAGCCTTGATAGTCCTCTGCAGTTAAGTGCATCCAAGGCTGAGACAGACAGATTTTTAATCACTAAGTGGATAACAGGCTATGGGGATGAGGCAAAGTACAGTTGAGGATGACTACATCAGTCTTGATCTTATTGAATGGCGAAGCAGACTTGATGTGCTGAACAGCCGACTTCAGCTCCTACATCTTAAGGTCTTAAGTAAACTAAAATCCTTTTTTTCTCCACCTTTGGGACGAGATTTTCCAAACAATAACAAAGTATTGTGTGCTTTCATCACAATGCAGAAAAATCTCCAAATTGAAGTGCACTATTAAAGATTCTCCTGGAGTTCAAACCTTTCAGCCTGGAAAAGGTTGCAAGTAAACTCTTAGGAGCTAAATATCACTTTGGATTGAAAGACAGTGCTAAACACACTCAGTCTTTTTGGAAATTAATTCTGGTTAAAAGTTCTCTTCTATTGTTGAAAATGTAAATTGCCACCAAAAAAGCCATGTTTAATCAACATTGATGTTTGTCTTCTGTTGCAGTCAACATTCTACAGTGTGAAATCTTTGAGTCATTCATGCACCAATTAACAGAGTTCAAAATTTAATCTTTTTGAACATAGAAGTATCCAAGTGGAGCACTGCACAAACGTACAGTGTGTAGCTGAATAGAGACTTAACAGGACCGTTGTGAGCTGAAAATCTGTAACTTGAAACTGCAGCCTAATTAATTTTTTGAAGAACAAAGGGGCACAGTTTACTTGGTTATGAATTACATGATGGATTTCTGAACCGCAGATACTGGAGAATCTGAGATAACAAGGTGTAGAGCTGCTCATCCAGCTCTACACCTTGTTATCCTACATTTAGAGGGAATTGGATTAATCAGGGGGTAGCTAACATGGATCTATTAATGATAGGTCATGTTTGGCAAATTTGATCAAATCTTTTGAGGAGGTAACCAGGAGCATAGAAGTGGGTAATGTATTTGATGTTAGCTATGCGATCTGTGGCAAGGCTTTAATAAGATCCTTCACAGCAGATAGTTTTTTTTTGACCAACGAGCCCAAGTCATCCAAAGCAAAATGACATTTTGGAACCAAAACTATCTGAGCAGGATGCCGAGGGTGATGGCACAGGGGCATTCGCTTGACTCTAAGTTTGTCTTCAGTGGGTTTCCACAGGCTCGGTGTTGGCCTTGCAGATCATGGTGTATGTTAACAATTTTGACTTAAAATGTGGAGGACATGATCAAAATGTTTGCAGATGGTGCAAAAATTGCAATGACAAATAGTGGGCAGAATTATTGTAAACTGGACAATATTAATAGACAATTCAGATATGTAGGCCAGTCGTAAATGGAATACAGCCCAAAAAAATTGAGGTAATGCACATGGGGAGGACTAACAAAGCAAGGGATTACAGCATGAATGACAGGCTCCTGAAAGTATTGAAGATCAGGGGGACCTTGGCACACATATTCATAGATCCCTGAAGGTTGTACAATCGGGTGGTTCAGATGGCATATAAGAACATAAGAACTAGGAGCAGGTGTAGGCCATCTGGCCCCTCAAGCCTGCCCTGCCATTCAATAAGATCACGGTTGATCTTTTTGAGACTCAGCTCCACTTACCTGCCCGCACACCATAACCCTTAATTCGATTATGTTCAAAAATTTATCTAGCCTTGCCTTAAACACATTCAGCGAGCAAACTTCAACCACTACATTGGGCAGGAAATTCCACTGATTCATAAACTTTGGGTGAAAAAGTTCCTCCTGACCTCAGACCTACATCTGCTTCCCTTTATTTTGAGGCTATGCCCCTTAGTCCTAGAGGGTATGGGTACTTTTAAATGAAAAACACAGCGAACACACTCCATCCCCCTGCCCCCAACTCCCCAAGACACACATAACACACCCCCTCCCCACCAGACACATATAAACCTATGGGGTGAATTTGCATGTTCAGATACATCCTAACTGGTTCAAAAAGCAGAATTTATAGACATGAAACCGGTTTGATTTGAAATGAACACACAAACAGATTCTAAACAAGGCCTCACACCTAACATGTCACCTCTTCTTTACACTGATAAAACCTTTTAGTTCTCACAGGATAATGACTTGAAAGGAATTTGGGGATTTACATATCAATTAAAACCTTCCAACTGATTAAACTAACCTAAGGTGCTGTTAAATATTTAAATACATCCTCACCAGTTGTGAGACTCTGAACTTTTACTTATAAATTCTGTGTTTGATTCCACCTCTCTCACTCATACCTGGAGGAGGAGCGGGCCTCCAAAAGCTTGTGTTTTCAAATTACCTGTTGGACTATAACCTGGTGTCATGTTATTTCTGACCTTGTCCACCCCAGTCCAACACCAGCACCTCCACATCAGGCCAAGACCCCTATACCAGGGGACCGCCATGCTAGGCAGCCACTACTCCTCATTCAGGCACCCATGCCTAACTGCAAACATGGAGCCTTTGCTTAGCCTGAAAGTCCAGGTGGGGCCTGCTCCTCCATTGCAGGGAGACTCTGGGCTGGGGTGGAGTCATTCTGGCTCATCCTGTAGTTGCTGCCATTGCCCCCAGAGGCCTCCTCCATCACCCGCCACTCGCCAGACTTAAAAGAAAACAAAAAGGAAAAACAGAAAGAACTAAAGGACAAAGAAGAAAAACAGCACAATAAAGAAACCTGACAGGAGTGGATGAACTCCAGGTTCTAGAGATATAGATAGGGTGGATTGGAAAGTATTTCTTCCATTTGTAGAGAGGTCAATAACCAGGGTCAGAGATTTAAGCACATACAGATTTAATAGCTAACAGCACAGATAGGTTTTTTTAAAACCCCAAGAGGATGGTGCCAATCTAGAACTCGCCGCTTGGTTAACTAAGTCAGAAACCCTGTAACATTTAAGCCGTATTTGGAGATTCACTAATGTAGCCACACTCTAGGGCTAAACTAAGATTCAAGTAGTCAGATAGTAAGAATTGCCAATGCTGGAGTCAGAGATAACACAGTGTGGAGCTGGAGGAGCACAGCAGGCCAGGTAGCATCAGAGGAGCAGGAAAACTTGATGGAAGAGTCCTGACCCAAAGCATCAATTTTCCAGCTTGTCTGATGTTTCAAGTAGTCAGATCTTTGATCGACAGGATAGGCCAGATGGATATTTACAAAACAAAAAGGAGACTGAGTTTGAGCCTTGCATGTGAAACTAAAACCGTATAAATTAGACTGCAAATCACAAGATTGCCAACTTACAGCCATGTGCAAGACTTGGAATAAAAGTACAGAAACACTTAATTGCCAGTCAAAGATTAATTATAACAAACGTACAAATTATGCTTTCACTTTTGCACAATATTTATTTCGGGACAAATAATGGTACTGCCCAGGTCCCAGAAATTTTTCCCCATAGTAGTTTGCTGTAGTCTTCATATTTGGGATGATTGTGATTGTGATCAAAGATTAACTACTAGCTTCTCAGAAAGGCACTGTCTGAGATTAACTCCAGAGGCATAATAAGATTTAAACAGAGGCTCATTTTTCAGGCATTGTACTATTTGCAAACAAGATCTCAATTTGAAAGCACTTTCTATGGACATGTAATATTCAAAAGTCACCAGGAGAAAAATAATGAATAACAAACTCTTAAAAAGCATGAAGAATGAAATTTGTGCACCCACCTGAAATTATGGAACACTGCTATATCATCACGAAAATTTCCCACACTCTGCAGCAAATGTTAAAGTGCGTTGTATCAAACGATTCTGGGGTCTATCACAGTAATGTACTTGCGCTCAGAATTTACGCAAACACATCCCATAGGAAGGGGTGAATAGTACAGCTTCCTGCAACTAATGGAGGTAATTCAAATAAATTCAATGTTAAACACAGAGACAGACAGATTCAGGAGGATAAAGAAGGAAACATGAGCCTCCGAGTTGGAGACTACACTCTCAAACACTCCCAAAAATGTCACAGAAACACAAGGCCTCTCGCTGCATTATTTAATGTGAACAGAGTTACAGGGTGTAGGCAAGTTTGTAGAGTGCTATTACGAGTGCTAAAGCTGTAAACAGCAATACATACATAACACAGGCATACTCCAATCCTAAAACACTATTTTTAGCCACACCATAGCTAAGAATATACAGTCAAATATGCCTTTTTAGCTTGCTATATTGGCTTAGAATTTTCTCCACAAGATTTATATCATAAATAGACTGTATAAAATACTAGCAGAGATAATGGGAACTGCAGATGCTGGAGAATCCAAGACAACAAAATGTGAGGCTGGATGAACACAGCAGGCCAAGCAGCATCTCAGGAGCACAAAAGCTTTTGTGCTCCTGAGATGCTGCTTGGCCTGCTGTGTTCATCCAGCCTACATTTTGTTGTATAAAATACTAGGCTATCATTGCACCCTTAATGACTGCCATCAATCGTTACCTTAGAATCTGGTTTGCAAAGTATTTTACAGAAAGTAAGAACTGCAGATGCTGAAGTCAGAGATAATGTGTGGAGCTGGAAGAACACGCTTCAGTCAGGACCCTTCTTCAGAAAAAGGGTCCTGAACCAAAACGTCAACTTTCCTGCTCCTCTGATACCTGTATGACCTACTGTGCTCCTCCTGCTACACACTGTATACAAAGTATTCTACTTGTGCACTAAATTTGCACTATTATGAAAAATCTCACAATGCTGCCATAAGGCAAGTTAGTGAAAGCAATTCATTCTTCTGACTGCAGCCTTAAAGTTAAACTCACACCAAATGTGCAACTCTCCTTCCAATTGAGACCAAAATGAAGAGCAACTTAATTAACTTCAACAAATTGAAAAAGGGGTTTTGTTACAAAACTTCATCCTACTCCCAAATCCTTGCAAAAATGACAGATGACAAATAGTGTTATTTTGTGTAGTTAATCAAGAACAATTACGTACAAACCTCTTCCACCACTTTCGAAAAACTGCTTTTTTTGGGAACCCAGCAGTAACACTTATATCAACTTTTAAGGTCAAGTGTAACATTTAATGTTAATATGATCACTTAGAACAATTTAGATCATAAATTACTACTGAAGGACAGTGGTCTAGAACCAGAAGATTAACTGCTCTGAACAAAATCAGAGCTGAAGAAAGCTTGCACCTATGCTTTATGAACATAGTACCAATTCAATGTGAAGGTTGGAACAGGGAGAAAATAAGAGTACTGTAGTTGTAGAAAATCAAGATTTATTTAAGAAACAAAGTAAGCTGTGTATGTTACTTAAGCAAGTTTTAATTTCCTAGGTTTACACAATTTCACTCAAATAATTTGGGGCGGGACAGTGGCTTAGTGGTTCGCACTCACAGTGCCAGGGACCTGGGTTCAACTCCAGCCTTGGGTGACTGCCTGTATCGAGCCTGCACATTCTCCATGTGTCCGTGGGTTTCCTCTGTGTGCTACAGTTTATGGTCTCTGTCCAAAGATGTGCAGGTTAGGTAGGTTAGCCATGATAAATGTGGGGTTACAGGGATAGGGAAGGGGAGTGGGATGCTCTTTGGAAGGTTAGTGCAGATTTGATGGGTCAATTGGCCTCTATCTACACTGTTGGAATTCTATGACCTTCTAATTTGTTATGTTTAATTCCTCCACTAAGTCTGACTTGTTGCCCTACAAGTCTGATGTCTAGTATTGCATCTCATGAGCAGAAATTTCCAGCAATGTACAGAAAGGTAGAAGCCATTGACCCAACTATGCTTCTCCACACTTTCTGTTATGCAGCTAAAATGTCAGTTTTCAGGCCTCAAGCATTACTGACTGCAGTAGTTAGTGTATCAGAGAAGATTCCTCACTATGTCCATTAAATGTCCTCCTCCCATTCATGGTTCTGCATGTAGCCCAAACTATTCCAGCACCCTCCCCCATGCTCGTACTCTGCTCTGAACCTAATATACTCCTACTAGTTCCTCCTTCCTTCTTCCCAATTCCAACATCACTATTCCCCTTGGGCCTTACACAAGTTGACTCCAACTCCTCAAATACTTGATTTTCTCCAACCTCTACTCCGATCCCTCAACCTGTTCTCAATCCTGACTCCTATCCTATTGCCCAACCTGGTTCTCTTCTTTGCCTTCCTCCAAGTCCATCATGGTGCCATGCCTGAAGACTCCCCTCAAACCTATGATTCTTCTCTCCCTTTCCCCTCTGCCCCCTGCCAGTCAAGCACCCCTCCCAACTCCTCTATCTCCCTCAACTCCTCTCATATTGCCCTGTGCATAACGTCCATTCTCTCAAATATCTGCCCATCTCTGTGACTAATCTCACCTTTAGAACTCAGTGACTCTCCTCCCTTTCCCCACTTCAACCTGATTCACCTCACTGTCCCAGCCCTGAAGCTTAATTCTCTCCCCCCCCATCCCCGCCCATACCAAAACCTGTATGTGAGCCCTCTTCGAAGACAACTGTTAAATTAAATGAGACATAGCAAGAACTGCTGATGCTGGAGTCAGATAACGAAGTGTGGAGCTGGAAGAACTCAGCAGGCCAGGAGGCAGAGGCGTAGGAAAGTTGACTTTTCAGATCAGGACCCATTAAATTAAATGGACAATTTTTAGTCTGAACTGAATCTTAAAAAGGGATTCCAAACTAGACCAGAAGACTCTCACTGTTGCTTATAAAGATTCCAATGAACTGTTCTGTGGATAGACCCTTTCAAGTGTGCTCAGTCAAAATCAACACTAGCTTCATGTATTTGCAAATAACATTTTGACTTCATTATTGGCAAGAACAAAAAAAAGTGGCAGGTAATCCAGCCAGCACCTGGTTAAGTATCACATTTCAAATACCTCATACTAGTACAGGTGCATCCTGTGAATCCTTGTGCTCTCAATCATTTCAAATTCAAGATCATCAGGAACTAATTTTGCTCATCAGTACAAAGAAAGTGAGAAGTATACTAACCCCCTCAAAACAGAAGTTGGAAAAATCCACTGAAAAGAAAAAAAAACGTTTAATTTAGAGTTCCTGAACTTTCTGTGTGCCATAGCTTCCTGATTTGAAAATACATCTGCTTGAAAAATCTTTATGCTCTCCCAGCACATTGATCAATCATGTCAGAGAGGATCAGCAGATAGTGCAGCTGCTGAATCACTGGACATTAATTTGGCCATGTAGTTGTGTTCTAATCCTTGATTTGCATTCATCTTTTGCATCAAACAAGGCAGCAATCTATGACGGGCACCATCTATGGAACAGTTAGTTCCAACTAAGAAGTATTTCCAGCAATAACAGATGGTTAATTGCAAAAGTTTTGATCGGACAATTCCTAAGCCACTCAAAGGGTGTTTAAGGGATACAAAGGTGAAGCAAGGCAAAGAAGACTCCATTTAACATTGCTATTTTTTAGGTGCAGCAACTGAATTACATTTCGAAGATCCAGCGAGGAGTTGAGCAATTGGATGGCCTTGTTATCAGAACCTAGGAGATTTCAGAAATTACTATGCAGCTAAGTACTAAGAGTTTTTAAAAAAATTATTCTTGGGGCGTGGGCATCTCTGGCTGGCCAGCGTTTATTGCCCATCCCTAGTTGTCCTTGAGAAGGTGGCGGTGAACTGCCTTCTTGAATCACTACAGTCCACACGTTGTAGGTTGAACCACAATGTCCTTACGGAGAGAATTCCAGGATTTTGACCCAGCAACAGTGCAGGAACTGCAACATATTTCCAAGTCAGGATGGTGAGTGGCTTAGACGGGGACTCTCAGATGGTGTTGTCACTTATCTGTCCTTCTAGATGGAAAGTGCAGTCTAAGGATCTTTGCCAAATTTCTGCAGTGCATCTTGTAGACAGTAGCCACAGAATGTACTGTGTGCCAAGGGGTGGGTGCTCGTGAACACGGTGCCAATCAAGTGGGCCACTTTGTCCTGATGATGTCAAGCTTCGAGTGTTGTTAAAGTTGCAATCATCCAGGCAAGTGGGGAGTATTCCATCACATTGCTGACTTGTGACTTGCAGATTGCAGAGGGGTTTGGTGGATAGTGGATGGGGGGGGTACTCACCACATTATTCCTAGCATCTGACCTTGCTCTTGTAGTCACTGTGTTTATGTTGCGATTCCGTTCAAAGGTAACCCACAGGATGTTGATGGTGGGAGAGCCAGTAATAGTAACACCAATTAATGTCAAAGGGTGGTGATTAGATTGTCTCTTACTGGAGATGGTCATTACCTGTCATTTGAGTAGTGTAAATGTTACTTGCCATTTGCCAGGCCAAGCCTGGAAACTGTCCACATCATGTTGCATTTGAACATAGACACAAATTGCTGACATTTATGCAATCATCTGTAAACATCCCCACTTCTGACCTTATAATTGAGGGAAATTCTTGGTGAAGCAGCCGAAGCTGGTTGGGTCTAGGATGCTATACCAGGAACTTATGCGGAGTGATCTTTGAACTGGATGACTGCCCTCCAGCAATCAAGACCATCTACTTGTGTGCCAGGTATGACTCCAATCAGAGAGTTGGCCCCCTGATTCCCATTGATTCCAGTTTTGTTAGGGGTCCTTGATGCCATACTCTGTCAAATACAACTTTGATGTCAAGGGCTGTCACTCTCACCTCACTGCTGGAATCAGCTCTTTTGTCCATGTTTGAACCCAGACTGTAATGAGGCCAGGAGCTGAGTGGCCCTGGCAGAACTCAAACTTGGTGTCACTATGCAGGTGCTGCCTGATAGCTTAGATAATGACACCTTCCATCACTTCACTGATGAAGGTAATTGACCAAGTTGGATTCATGCTGCTTTTTGTGTACAAGGAATACCTGGGTAATTTTCCATAGGTATGAGGTAAATGCCAGGTTCCAGTATCACGTTGTAACCATATTGAAGAGCTTGGCAAAGGGAGCAACAAGTCTTCAGTACTATTGCCAGAATGTTGTCAGGTCCCAGCATCCAGTACCTCCAGTCATTTCTTGATGTCAGATGGAGTAAACTGAATTGACTGGAGGCTGGAATCTGCAATGCTTGGGACCACTGGAGGAGGCCTCAATGGATCAACCACGAGGCACTTCTGGCTGAAGACTGCTGTGAACACTACAACCTTCTCTTTTGCACTGATATGTTGTGCGCTTCTATCATTGAGGATGGGGATCTGTGGAGCTGCCTCCTCTAGGCATTGTTTAATTGTCCATCACCACGTACAATCACATGCAGGAGTGCAGAGCTCGTATCTGATCCATTGGTTTAGTTATTGCATAGCTTTCTCTATCACTTGTTACATATGCTGTTGGTATGCAAGTAGTCCTGTTTAGTAGCTTTACCAGGTTGACACCTCATTTTTTGATATGTCTGGCGTTGCTCCTGGCATGCCTTCCTGCACTCTCCATTGAACCAAGGCTGATCCCCTGGATTGATGATAATGGATGAGTGGGGGATATGCCAGACCATGAAGTTGCAGATGTGGCTGGAGTACAATTCTGCTGCTTTAATTGGCCCACAGCACCTCATGGATGCCCAGTCTTGAATTGCTAGACTGCTCAAAGTCTGTTCAGTTTAGCACGGTGGAAGGACAACACCATAATAGGGAACTAATTCTCAATGTAAGGGCATCTCTACAAGCACTGTACAGTAGTCACTGTTACCAATCCAGTCACAGACTGATGCATCTGCAGCTGGCAAATTGGTAATGATGAGGTCAAGAGTGCTTTTTCCTCTTGTTGGTTCCCTCACTACTTACTGAGACTCAGTCCAGCAGGTATGTCATTTAGGACCTGACCAGTTCAATCTGTAGTGCTGCTACTGAGCCACTCTTGGTGGTAGACACGGAAATCCTCCAAACAGAGTCCATTTTGCCCCCTTAGTGCTTCCTCCATGTCAGGAGTCAGATGTCCTGGGGAGCTAAGGAAAGGTTGCTTGCTCTCTGTCCAGGCAAGCTGGGAGAGGACCAGGAGAAAAGTTAATACTTCACAGGAATGGGGTTAAAAAAGGTCCACAAGCAGCAGCATTTCTTCCTCTCGGGGCAACTGCAGAGAAATCTGTGGAATTGACTTTGTTTGCATTTGCCACGTGACATGTGGGGTGTTTGATCAGCCAAATTTTCTTATTTACCTCGTTAACTTGATATGAGAAACAAGTTGCATATGTCTTACTACTTTAAATGCTGGCAAAGTGAAGCTCATTCTTGTTCAATACTGTGGAATCTCCGGTCTTTATTATCTTAGGAAATCTCCAGGATTTCCCACTTAATCTATTTGAAACAAAATGAAACTTCCTGCATCCGAGCCAGATGGTAAGAAAAATTTGGCATCCGGTCCATTATTACAGGTTTTCTTTGCAACAAAGTGATTCAATAAAATGTTGATTTGCTCCCAGAAGATATAAATATTCATTTAAAATCTTCATCTTACTCACTAAAAATGGGAGAAAATAGCTGTCTTACCAATGCAGTCCAGCTATGATAATATCACACAACAACGTTCATGTTACAACAGGCATCCAGTGTACACATTACATAGAACATAACAGCACAGTGCTATTCTGGGGGAATTGGTACCCAGCAACTAGGTTTCTAACCCAACTTTGTACAAGGGAATAGGTTCATAAATCTGAAAAAAAATACCCTGTTACTGTCTTTCACCAAACCATCTGTAACATATTTCCACCTATCTCGACTCCATTTTCTCCACCTTGGTCCAAGAACTCCATACCTGTGTCTGTGACACCGCCCACGCCCTCCACCTCCTCCAGAGCTTCCCACTGCCCGGTCCCCAGCATCTCATTTTCACTATGGACGTTCAGTCCCTGTACATCTACATTCCCCATGCAGATGGCCAAAAGACCCTCAGCTTCTTCCTGTCCCACAGGCCTGACCAGTCCTCCTCCACTGACACCCTCATCCGCTTAGCTGAACGCGTCCTTACCATAAACAACCTCTCTTTCAATTCCTCCCACTTCCAAAAGACAAACGGGGTGGCCATGGGTATCCGCATGGGCCCAAGCTATGCCTGCCTCTTTGTTGGTTACATGGAGCAATCCCTCTTCTATACCTACATTTGGCCCTAAATCCCACCCCTTCCTCTGTTACGTTCATGACTGTGTCAGCACTGCCTCGTGCTTCCACAAGGAGCTCAAACAGTTCATCCACTTCACCAACACATTCCACCCCAACCTTAAGTTCACTTGGACCATGTCTAACCCCTCTCTCACCTTCCTGGGCCCCTCTGTCTTCATCTTGGGCAAAAACCTAGAAACTGATATCCGTTTCAAGCCCACTGAATTCCACAGCTACCTGGAATACACCTCCTCCCACCCACCTTCCTGCAAAAATGCCATTTCCTAGTCCCAATTCCTTCGCCTCTGCCAAATCTGCTCCCAGGATGAAGCATTCCAATCCTACACGTCTCAGACGTCCTCGTTTTTCAAGGACCGCAATTCCACCCCCACATACCCCCGCAGTGGTCGAGAATGCTCTCAACCATGAATCCCACATTTCCCGCAACTCATCCCTCACACACCTTCCCCACAATAACCACCAAAAAAAATCCCCCTCATCCTCATGTACCACCCCACCAACCTCTGGATCCAACGCATCATCCTTTCATACTTCTGCCATCTGCAATCCAACGCCACCAAAGGACATTTTTCCCTCCACATCCTTGTCTGCTTTCTGGAGGGACCACTCTCTCCAGGACTCCCTTGTCCACACCACACTCCTCTCCAGACCCACCACTTTTCCCTATGACCGCAGGAAGTGCTACACCTGCCCCCACACCACATCCCAGGCCCCAAGAAGACTTTTCCACATCAACCAGATGTTCACCTGCACATCTGCCAATGTGGTATACTGCATCCGCTGTACCCGTTGTGGCCTCCTCTACAGCACGGACGCCAAGCAGAGGCTTGGGGACTGCTTTGTAGAACACCTACGCTCAGTTCGCAATAAACAACTGTACCACCCAGTTGCAAACCATTTCAACTCCCCCTCCCATTCCTTAGATGACATGTCCATCCTGGGCCGCCTGCAGTGCCACAACAATGCCAAAGGTTGCAGAAACAGCACCTCATATTCAGCTCGGGAACCCTGCAGCCCAATGGTATCAAAGTGGATTTCATAAGCTTCAAAATCTCCCCTCCCCCTACTACATCCCAAAAACAGCCCAGCTTGTCCTCACCTCCCTTATCCCCTCCTCCTACCTCAAGCTGCACCCCCATTTCCTACCTACTAACCTCATCCCACCCCCTGGCCTGTTCGTCCTCACTGGATCGATCTATCTCCTCCTTACCTCCCCATCGAAATTCACCTTTACTGGCTCCATCCCCACCTCTTTGACTTGTCTGTCTCCTCTCCATCTATCTTTTCCTCTATACATCTTCAATACCTTCAATACCCCTCTCTCCCTATTTATTTCAGAACCCCCTTCCCCTCCCACAGTTCTGAAGAAGGGTCTAGGCTCGAAACATCAGCCTTCCTGCTCCTCGGCCTACTGTGTTCATCCAGCTTTACACCTTGTTATCTCGGAATCTCCAGCACCTGCAGTTCTTACTACCTCTGTAACACATTTATTATGTTCGATGATACAATAGGTAATCTGCCCCAGTAGCTCCGAAGATATTCTGTGTTAGCTTATTTTGTTGGAGGAGTAAAGAATGACTTCTCCTTTGGAGACAGGATCTTCTCTCACCTCCAGTGAGCTAACTTACTTCAGTATTTTGGGAACAATCACCTTGACCATCCTAAGCCTCATTCCAGTAGATTCAAAAGGAATACATTTCACATGCACCACTGCCATATTTAAAAAAAAAACAAATTTATTTTCTTATATGCGCTTCCAATTCCAGGTGTTGTGCTATTACCTCAATTAAGTCAACCTTCTTAGCCCCTGCTTTTAACTCTAACACCAACTTTCCTGTGAACGCCATGAATCTAGTTTTGGTTAATATTTTTCAAATGTGTCTCAGTGATAAATGTTCCTTCTCCAGGAAAGTCACTGCAACTGACAAAGCCACCTTTGTTTTCAAAGGTATCGTGAAACTATGAAAATCATATCAAGGTTAACCTCAGCAAGCCCCACCGATATCTGTCTGTGAATTTAAAATTCCACCGAGCTGCCAAATTACATTACAACTTCAGACAAGGCCATGAGTTAATATTGTGCTCTCCATCGAGACATTATCTTACGATCCCTGATAAACTGCCAGGTTTGTTTCAATCTGACTCAAGACCAGTAACATCTTTTTGTTTGAAGCAGTCAAAATTTGAAATCCCAGGTATTTAGTAAGGGAATAGAACCAAAATATTTTATGCTTTTGAACAAAGTAAACTTTATTATGCGAAAGTGAGTAAATAGAAAAAAAAATCTAATACATGTACACAACAGTTAGAGTGGAACATCCAGGATTAACAGGAGATAAATATAGGTTGCCAGACAAACATGGTCAAATATCACACAAAGATGATCAAATAGCAAGTGCAATCAAGACAGGCACCATGGAATTTTCTGAAACCTTCCCAGTCTTCAGTGATAATTGGGGCCATCAAATTTCATTATGACCGTCTCCTTTACAAAGGATTCCCGTTTTTCACTTTCAAAAATCAACCCTTGAAACTTTGTCCAAGCTACTGCACCGTCCACTGTCTCAATGACTGCTCACCTCCCAGTGATTGAGTCTCTCGCCATGGAGTGGCATTCCTCTCAATTCAAAAGTTGCATTCGACCTCTTACTCTCAGCGCAAGTTTAGCTGTTTTGTGTCTTGATTGAGCTGGCATTGCCCTGGATTTCCTCAAGATTTGGTTTCCCAACTTATACCAAGCAAATACCACACAAACTTCCCTGCCTTCCACTGTCAGCTGCACTGAACTGAGATTTTTTTCTCTAGCAATGACTTGTTCTCAATTCCACTGAGATGATAAGTATGCAAGGGCTTCCAAGTCCTAACTGCTTAGCAGCCAAAAGCCAGCAAAAGGCACCATTTTAGCTGTACGGAGCCTCTTCCCTTGCTCCTGAATAAAACTCACTAAACAGATTACTACGCCGAACTACTGTTCACTGAGACCCAAACTGATCTGGGTAATCCTTCACAAACTACTCAAGTCCCGCCCAGTTAGTTTGTTCTATGACAGAAACAAATGCTTCAAGCACTGGAACTGAGCCCGAGAGCTTGGTACATCTCCTCACCTTACACAGCACAAATGGATACAAGAAAACTAGATTTGATAACATGCACCCTGTGTTGATGTGGATACTTTTCTAGATTAAACTAAATCTCAAGCTAAGGTGATGCTTCACACTGAAAGAATCAAGACAGTTTCAAAAATGAAGGTTTGCTCACCTGCCTGCTTGTCTAGTTGTCTCCACAGCTTTGTTTGTAAAGTGAAGTTAATCCAGAGATACATCCCGTTCCTACGCACAAAATAGTATCTTAAACTTCAACTGAGTGTTTATAAACCCTCTCCCTGCTCAATGCTATGGAGCTGCTGAACAGGGGCACGGCAGGTACCTTCACTGGTTTCAGCATACAGGCACTCAGCAAAAGCTCAAGTAATTTTTTTGGCCCTGTGAATGGCAGTGATTTCCGTGAAAGACTCTCCTACCAGTTTTAGCTGTGTTTGAGACCCCATTGCCAGCTCCCACTCTTAGCTTCCAAGTTGCATCCCGAATTTTCTCTCTTTTTCTGCTTCTTCTCCTTGTTTCCCCAGAGGATGTGGAATGGATGATGATGCATAGATTTGATGATGCAGCTAAAAGTCTCTTCAAAGACAGCAGTAAGACTGGCCAAAAAAACTGTTACTTCACTGTCAATCTCAAGTTTCTTCCCTCCCACTTTTGCTGCTTTTTGAATCATGGATTTAGTCGCCAGAGGAGCAGCTGGAAGAGAGATGGAATGCATCAACGGAACGACAGGAGAAAGCATTGGAGCAAGTGAGTCTGGGATTAAAGGAAAAGCAAGGATAGCAGCTTCAGAATATGTGAATAACCACTTCTCCAATGCCAATTCTGCATTATTTTCTGCTTGTTCTGACATTTGCACTTTCAATCATTCAATTCTGGACTATGGAGGGGGTGGAGGTTGGAGCTAGGAGCTAATAATTAGAGCAGTTGACCTTGGTCTTAAATTTTGTTCTTTATACCCCCTCCCATATCTTTGGTTTGCTGAGGGCTACTTTGAAGATGGTGGATTAAATACCTCTGTATATTTTGAGCCCAACTGCCAAGTCAGTCAGTAATTATAAATTAACAAAATTGACCATTTTGTCCTACATATATTTAAGATTAAATGCGAAGGGAAAGCTTCGTTAACTATTTTGTTTTTTCTTTGTTGTATAGGAAGAAAAAAAAACACAAAATATACAGCATCCAATTTGAGAAAGGAACTTCCTTATGATTTGGCACATAGATTTTAAAATACTTCGATAAAGCTCTTGATAGCAAATACAGCTCAGACGTAATGTTAAGTTTGGATGGATCGCAACAGTTCATTGTTATATTGATCACAAAAATTACGTTAGATTGTTCCACTGTTTCAGTGAAGTTAGAGCAACTGCCTTTGACATCACGGCGGCATGCGACCAAAAGTGGTATTTAGGAACGCTTGTGTAAACATATTCAATGGGAACCAAGGCAAAAACTTTCAATTGATTCTAATTGTTGGAGGTCAGTCATCTCAACCCCAGTATTACAATGGAGTTCCTCAGCGTAGTATCCAAGGTCTGACTGTCATCGGCTGCTTCTTTCTACCGGAAGGTCAGAAATGGGGAGATTCTGCATTATTTTGGACTCCTTTGGCAGTGAAGCAGTCCATGTTTAAATGCAGTGAAACCTCAGCAATATCTGGATTTGGGCCGACAAGTGGCTAGTTACATATACAAATGCCAAGCAATGGCTATTGCCAACAAGTGACAATTGAACCATCGCTCCTTGACATTCAATGACATTACTATCACTGAATCCCCCACTATCAACATCCTGGGGGTACCATTGATCAGAAACTGCACTTACTCCCCATATAAATGCAACTGCCACAATAGCAGGTCAGAGGCTAGGAAACCTGCAGTGAATAACACTCCTCATGACTCCTCAAAACCTGCTTACAATCTACAAGGCACAAGTCAAGACTGTAATGGAATACCCTCCACCTCCATAATGAGCACAGCTCTGACAACATTTAAAACCTGGATCCATCTAGAACAAAGGTCAAGTGACACAACATCCACAGTCACTCACTTCACCAACAATGCTAGCAGCAGAAGTGTGGACCATATACAGGATGCATTCATGAAATTCACCAAGGCTCCTGGAACAGTACTTCCAAACTCAACCACTACAATCGAGAAGGACAAGGCAACAATTATACAGGAACACAACTAATGTTGTCTTAAATGAGTCTGAATAACTACTGAAAGATTCTGTGCAAGCTGGAAAGCCGAAGCTGCAGCTGTGCATGGAGCTTGAAGATTCTTACAGCCGAAAACAGATGACAGGGAGATTTACACATCAACACCTGCAAGCTCACCTCTAAGCACTTACAAAGCTGACTTAGAAATATATTGCCTTTGTCTGTGCTACAAGTAGCATTGAGCCTAGGCTGAGCCACTCCTGTCTGGGGCTAAGTTTGAAGGCCTTGTGAAGGGAACAGTCACAGAGGATGGAGACAGTTGAATGATTTTATTCATAAATTCAAAGATGGGAGTCAGAAACATACAATATTGTTGGGGGTATGGTCAAAGGTAGGAGTAACCTTCACTAGGGGTTGCCAACTGCTCAAAATCCTGGAACTCTCTCCTTAACGGCATTGTTGAAACCTATAGGAAGCAGACTGCAGCTCACCATCACTGAAAGCACACTTAAGGAAATAAACTTAGTGCTGATCCAGTCAGTAAGCCACATTCCCTGGAGGTTTGTATTTTTAAAAAAAAATACATACATTCTACGATAAATGCATAATATATACAAGTTGTCCATTCATGACCTAACAACATGTTGTAATGTTAATTCACTTATAAAGGCCATAACAACTGAGTATCATAGGCAGCATCTCAGAAACCATAAACACCTCAGTAACCGTTCATGCTCACATGGTACTTTCTCACACTGAACTAATTTTAGATGTGTTGCATTTACTAATTCTGGTATGAAAAGGTGAAGGCCTAATACTACAGCAAACAACATATTATATGTTTTGCTTTTGAAACAATTAAACATTCCCAGATCATTTCAAATAGCAAATTACTAAGCTAAAGAATCCAAACTTTCAGAAAACAAAATGTTTAAAACAAATACCGCAACTTAAAATGCAAATCTCTATTACTTAAAAATCAAATTATGCAATCAGCAGGTCTTCAAATACTGTTAATTCAGTGACACACTGGCTAAACTTTTTAATTATCAACAGATGTCAGTTTTTTAAACTCTCATCACCCTCAAAAGCTATTTTAATTACTAAAATACTCCTACTTTGGCTGAATTGATCAGAAATCATTCCAGTCCAACTTTATACATATACGTAAATCCTTAACATTACTATGGATGCTGGAAATCAAAGAAATACAGAAAATGCTGGAAACTGAATAGGTCTGGAATTTCAAAAATACAAGCTTATCCCAAATTTACATTTAGGAGTTCTTATCATTTTATAAATTTCTCAGTGTATGAAGGGAAACAAGTGTAGTTACAAAATGGACCTTACTTGCAATGCTGACGGTACCATCAACTCAAAAGATATAAAGATGATGTACGTCAACCAAACATACACAATATTTAATGGACAAGTTCAGCATATACAAAGTGGTTTCAGTTATACAATGACTAAACCAATGTTTCCATTTTTTTTTGCAGTGATATCTATGTTGTAAAGCAAAGGAATGTCAAATGGCACCAAACATATTTGACAATTCGCAGCTCAGCATCAGAAGTAATACAATCCAAAAATTGGCACATGTTGCTCAGCAGCACTTAAATCAGAACATTCAAAAAAGGACAGGCACAAACTCGACAACATTTAATTCAGTAACTTTTGACATGTTTGTTTTATCAACTGAGTTCAGTCAGTTGAGAATCTAAAATGTGTACATGTTAAATAACAAAAAAAAATTCAACTTCACAGCACCCATTTCCAGAAGCACTGCTCTGTATTTCACAGATCTTCCAAACAATTAAAAGATCTGTTGGCTAGGTTTTGTGCACAATGTAAATGCATAAATTATGCAAATTTTTTAAAAAGCATTTTAAAAAATAAATTCTTTCTTGCCTATAACTCTTCATATTTGCTACAAATTAAACAATTTATAAATTCACAACAGAAGCAATATCTTTAATGTAATTTATTGACCAAACAAAGTACATGTCAGTGAGTTGGATCAAGATAACAAAGTGTGAAGCTGGATGAATTGTTTTGCCAGAGTGAAACACCCATAATTCAAAAGCATCAAGTTTCAGGTCACATACACAAGTGAAAAAAAAATCCCCCACACTTTTATCTCTAAGAAGCTGCAGTTATTCTGCAGTATGGGTGGTATGGTAGTACCTACTTGAACTTCAGCATTCTTTAAGTAGCTGAAAACCACTTCAGTAATGTTTCCTTAAAAACTAATTAAAATAACTCACTGAAGCTTCTTGTAAGGCCCAATGGAAGGGGTGAAGTGGTTATGATTATGAATCACCATCGTTGGGTCCCTTGAATGCCTGCCTCCACCCCCCAACCCCTGATTGTCCCTTCAATGAGTTCAAGCAAGTTCACAAACTAATATAAAAATGTAGTTTCAAAAACAGACAAATACTTGCATACTAAATGTGAAGTCTGAGACACAGCATTCTGCAACTGATTACCACTGATATTCATTAAACGGAAATGTCAGCAATAAATCCTATTCCACCCCAAAACATGCCTCTCATCATCAGTACAGACTGTATGAATAAACTATTGTTCTGCCAGCCAAACTGAAACATTGATAGGATAGAGGCAAAAACAACCTGCAAACCTAGTAAACAGCTGGATCTCGACTTTGTGTCAAATGTCAAAAGGTGCATGTTCACAAGAAGTCGTATTTTCTTTCCACCTTTACTGTTAAAGAGTTAAAGTAATATCTTAGAGATAGAGAGGAATGGGCCAACTAAAAAATGTAAAATGATTAAAGATTACATTGAAAAATGGAGTTCTAACTAAAATATTTTAGTCTTTTCACTCAAGTTAAAGCTCATCAAAAAAGTCAGGCTTTTACCTAAAGCCTGGGACAAAAGCAGGGTGGACCAATGAAACCAATAACTAAATTTAGCGAATATGCAACACTGTCATGTAACTTCTTGCATTTTATCTTTATTGCACTTGGAAAGATACAGGACATCCAAAATGTAGTGCAAATAGCTAATTCTTGCCTTTTTCCATGGATGGAACATACATACTATTTATAGATATATCAGTAAAATGTTTCTCGAAATGCTTTTCGGATGAAAAATTTACAATTTTTTTTACACGCTACGATATCAAGAAGTTTGACTTTTTCGAAGACTTTGCCACAAAAGTCAATAACTTTACAGTACAATATTTGTTTTATTCGGACATCGGATATGTCTTTACTAAATCATAGTAACTCATGTAAGACAGTGCCCGAAGGACAGGAAAGCAAAACGTAACAGTTTAATTTTGTAAATTAATATCTTCGACGTGAACATTAAAATTATCAGTAACACAGCACTTCGAGTGATCGGAACACCGTGTAATGATCCAGTAGAAAGGAGTTCACTGCGGTATTTCAGTTATCCGTCTTTTCTGCCACAATAGCGTACAAAACCCCATGAATTTATCTCACTACTCCCTCATGGGTGAATCGTTATTTTAAAATGATAGTCAGTTTCTTCCCAAACCAGGTTAATTCGCATTAGAGTCCCAGGACAAAACGGGATAAATACTCACCGGCATCATTTTGACGACGTCTCAGCACAATTCCACCATGCGATCACGGGGGAAGAAAAAAAAGATGCAACTCCCTCTGATCCTAGGTCAACGCGAGCGACCGCCGGCAGCTGGTAAGGGGAGGAGTCTGAGCGGGGCACCAATCCAACTCCAGGCCGCTGCTCGCTTCACCCTGAACTCTCGGCCCAAGCAGACTACAACATCCACAGGCAGCAACTGAGGTGAGGGATGATGGGAGGAGAAGTGTGCTGTTTGTGGAAGAGGGACAATGGTAATCGCTCGGGCGGATGCCGGACCCCGAAGTTGTTTCCCGTTAAGGCTGGGTCCCGGGCGCTGAAGCCACGCCACAAGTAAGGCCCACCGTCGGCTGACAGCCCGCCCCCACCTCCCTGCGTCATCCGGACCCTAAGCCATCACCTACCAAAGATGGCGGCGACAGGCAGACGCTGCAAATTACAGCATCCTGTCTCTCTCAGCGAAAGAAAAACGCTGCGCTTCTCCTTCCCCGCAATCTCACTCGACAACGTGGTGGCTTATGCTAACGGTTCGGTCCGTTTGTGAATCGGGTGGGACGCGTTAGTAGACATTACGCAGGGGTCTGGCATCTCTGGAATGTAAACCAATTATCTCCCGCTAGTCTGCAGGAAAGGCACAGCAATGCAGTGCAACATGGCATTGCACCAACTTCCCCCAGCCTATCACACCAGTTATGCGCATAGCTCGCCCCCAATGGTGCAAGGATGCTTAAACAGAGAACTACCGCTCTGAAAACTATGGGGGGGGGGGTCAAGTACAGACTTTTCCTTAACATTTTAATAGCCACACTTGTTTGTGTATAAGGTTTTCTTACAAGTAACCATTTTGTGAATGTACCACTCGTGAAGTGGGGTGGGGGGGGGGGGGGTGGTAAGTAAAGTCAGTCAGATGACATTGTCATAACGCAACAGCTTTATTTGAAATCACAAACTTTCAATGCTCTGCCCCATCAAGGAACAGTACAGGAAAATCTTGTGATTTCAAGTGAACCTATTGGTCTACAACCGGGTGGTACACGGCTTCTGACTTTATTAAAAGCAAGCATGCATAAACATAGCATGGTGTGGGTAAAGTGTAAAAAGGCCAAAAGCTTAAAATTCACAATTTATTCAGTTTAAAATTGTTCTACTAATTAGGATAACTTCAGCAAATATGAGAATTTCCTGAGAAAACCCTACTGGCAAAATTTAAACATGTAAATCTACACAGCAACAGTTGTCACATTTGAGGTGAGGCCCGACAATCTTAAGAACATTGTTAATCCAATTGTAACAAGTTTTCTTCAGACAAAGCACACAAAATTCTTCACAACTGAACATACTAAATATTTACAAATATCTTTCAGACATAAGCAATGTAGTAAACGGGCTTAATTCAATGATAATAGATTGTCCAGCATCCACAGTTCCTGAGATAACAAAAAGTGTAGAGCTGGATGAACACAGCAGGCCAAGCAGCTCCTAAAATGCTGCTTGGCCTGTTATGTTCATCTAGGCTCAGTTCAAATGCTGAAGGGCACAGATGTAAGGTTATAAAACTGAAAATGCTAGTACACAGCTGTTCTGGCAGTATTTGTGTGGAAATTTTATGTCAATAACCTTCAGCAAAAGAACAAGAGGAAAGATGAGCTTTTACACCATAAGACATAGGAGAGGAAGTACGGCCATTCAGCTCATGAAGTCCACTCCAACATTTAAATCATGGCTGATGGGCATTTCAACTCCACTTCCCTGCACTCTCCCCGTAGCCCTTGATTCCTTCAGAGATCAAGAATTTGTTGATCTCTACCTTGAAGGCATCCAAGGTCCCGGCTTCCACTGCACTCTGTGGCAATGAATTCCACAAGCCCACCACTCTCTGGCTGAAGAAATGTCATCTCATTTCCATTTTAAATTTACCCCCTCTAATTTTAAGGCTGTGCCCACAGGTCCTAATCTCCCCCCCTAACAGAAACAACTTCCCAGCATCCACCCCTTCTAAACCATACGTTATCTTGTAAGTTTCTATTACATCTCCCCTCAACCTTCTAAACTCTGAATACAATCCCAGGATCCTTAGCTGTTGATCATACGTTAAACCTACCTTTCCAGGGATCATCTGCTCCAGGACTAGTATGTCCTTGCTGAGGTGTGGGGCCCAAAGTTGGACACAGTATTCTAAATGGGGCCTAACTAGAGCTTTATAAAGCCTCAGAAGCACATCGCTGCTTTTATATTCCAACCCTCGAGATAAACGACAACATTACATTTGCTTTCTTAATTACAGACTACCTGCAAGTTAACCTTTAGAGAATCCTGGACCGACATTCCCAGATCCCTTTGTACTTTTGTTTGAAAAGTAAGTGGCAGTAGGGCCAGCAGATTTAACTTTTAAAGAAATTTGGAACATATACTTGCTTAAGGTGACAAACTGATGGGCATTCAAAGAACTGACAGGATGAGCTGCACAGGCTCAGTCATTTTTGTGACAACCATTTTTACCATTTTTTAAATTGACATGCAGGATGTGGTGTTGCTGGCTAGCTGGCATTTATTGCCCATCTCTAGTTGCCCTTGAGAAGGCGGTGGTGAGCTGCCTTGGTTCTAGTGTTCTCTTAAAAAATATTTTCTATGAAACTGACATGCAGCCTTGAATGTACTGATTTGATTGACATTCTAAAAATATGAATGGGTGGAGGAAAACAAAACAACTTAAATAATTGCATGAAATAGAACATGCACAAATACCCAGCAATTGCTTCCACCCAATCTTGAGCAATAAGACCATGGAAAAATAAAAAGTAACCTAAATAACAATGAGGAGTATCAACAATTGCCTCCACCCACTTCATTCCAAACCTGTGAAGCAATTTTCATTTAAAACCATCCAAGTAATGTCTGAATGACAGAATGAAAGTAAAACCACAGCAAGCTTTTCTAAATGATGTAAAGTTAAATCCATTCTAGGCTGTTAAAAAAAAAATTAAATGATTTCAGATCATCCAAACAGGAAATTTCTATTTCCAAAGCAACATTTATTGGTACAATTTCAGGAACCTTGCACAAGTTTGTACAAAATATATTGTAGCCTTCCAGATGATAAATCCTCTATCCCATTTCATTCAGTGACGGTTTGCCTGATTTTAGCACAAGTTCATGTACTTCGGTGGTGGTGTCAGTGTCCTGAACCAGGAGATTCTAGGCAGGAATAACAAAAAGTCAAAAACGTTATCAGACAAAATATTTGTACTTCATTCAAAAAAGAAAAGGAAAAACAAAAATGACAACTTGCAAAGAGATGGTTCACTAAATAGAATGTGCGCTCAAGAGGCTCAGTGGTTGTGTCCCTATCTCTGGGCCAGAAGGCCCAAATTCATTTTGCACCTGGTCCAGAGGCATGGTAACAAAAGCACAATACTGCAGATGCTGGACATACTTAACTGCCATTCTTCAAAGAGTCACACAGCATTTGAAACTAACTTTTTCTGTCTCCAGAGGTGCGGTCAGACTGGCCGAGTTTCTCCAGCATAGCGTGTGGAGGTCATAGCATGTCTGAACACGTTTATTAAAAATATCCATGGACAATGAGGGCTGCAGATCAAAGTAAAATACTCTCTCCCCCCACTATATTCACAAGTGGTTTTCCATGCAACTGAAGATTCTTCCCCCACCACCCTCCCATTACCAGATCAGTTTCTTTTTAACCACTACCAGTAAATTGACAAAGTATTCCGAGGATAAATTGTTGTATCATTGACTATTAGTGGTTCTCGGGAAATAAAGGCAGAGTGCGCATCTTGTCAGTCTGTATGACTACCTCATCTAGTACTAATCTGCACAGCACCTGCCTGTTTACTTGCTCTTTCCTCAGTATCCAAGAGCCTAAACACACCATCCAGGTGAAGTTGAGTGAAATGTAGGTAAAGCACAATCTAGCTTACTGCACTTAAGACTCACAACGTGGTCTCCTCTACATTGGGGAAATGAAATGAAGTGTAGACGGGGTGACCACTTTGTAGAATACCTACATTCTGTTCGCAAAAAAGACAGAGCTGCCAGGTGCTTGCCTCTTCAACGGACCACACTGTTCCCTGGCCAACATCTGTCTCAGGCTTCCAGCAAAGCTGACCTAGCTGGAAGAACAGCACCTCATTTTGCACTTGGGAATTGAACAGCCATATGGACTCAGTTCAACAATTTTCAGGTTTGAGCTGTCCCATGTCCTTATTACTGTCCCCACACACTGGGCCTTGTTACCACATGGTCTGCTATTACACACAACCCATTGTTAGCCACAACTGTCCTATAAGTAGCTATTCATTCTGAGGCTAACTGGCATCAACTCCTTTGTCTTTTCAACTGCTCTTCTCTCATCATTTACTCCTTACCCTTTCTCCTCCCTCATCCCACCTTCGGCATAAAAAGAGTTTTATTCCCAGGTAGTCAGTTCTGAACGGTCACCTGACCTGAAACGGTGACGTTGATTTTTTCTACAGATGCTGCCTGATCTGTTGAGCTTTTCCACAAAATTTCTGTTTGTTAACTTACACTGGCTTGGACGTCTCCCCAAGATGACATCTATACTATGAAAGGTGTTAAGAAATTACTTTGACCAAGGAGTGTAGTTCAGGGACTTAGGTAGTGAGGAAACAACTTTGCTTCCAACTGTCGATTTAAGAATAGTTCACACAGACAATGGACCCATAAAGGAGAGACAGGAGTACATAAGTCACCAAAAGCTATCTGACATATTTACATGAAGATAGTAAACAGTAGCAAGAACTTCAAGTGGTACGCGAACGCAGAGGCTCCAAGCCATAGTTATGTCGGGATGAATATGGCCAAAGACCAAATGATTCAAAAACTGAGACAAGGAATAATATACACATACATAAATAAAAACAAAGTGGCAGAATCACTGAAGCATAAAAACAGTCTGAAAAATTAGAGATCTTCTCATATTCTGTGATGGAATGAAAATACTTTCAGATTACTTAAAATGGGTGGAATTATAAAAAAAGTACATGATATGAGAAGTTGCTTACACCTCACAAAAAGATCGAATGTTCTTAACCTTAAAGTTTAAGGATCATTAGAGATTAGGTATTTCTATTTGCAGATATCAGCGACCACATATCCAAGATCATCTACGTATTTTTTAAAAAAAATGAGTGAGCGGTGAAGGGGAGGATAAAGGTGGTAACAATGGAGATAAAAAGAAACAACTACAGTGAATGTATGCAACCATACCAAGTGTACTTCTGTTGCGAACAGTTGCCACTAAATTCAACTCCAAAGGTTCAAAATAAAATCATGTCCTCAAAAGAAGTCAGATTTTTGGGTTCAGCTATCAAACAACATATTTTGGTTTACTCAGGTAAATTGTCCAAAAGTAACCAGTGTGAGTGGAAAACATTAACAAAGAGCCTTTTATCATTTAAAAAAAAATGATGAGAAAGCAAAATTACATACTTCAAGAAGATTTGATCAGACAGTTACTGGCAACCTTGAATTAACAAAACAAGCACACACATGTACAAAGGGGCTTGTGTGGTAGTAGTGATGTTCTTCTCTCTGATCCAGAAGGTGAGCATTGAAGCCTCACCTATCTCACAGGTGTGTCACAACATGTCTGACCAGGTTGATGTAATGTACAAACACACAAAGAAAAAAAAACTATTTTGTAACAAAGCAACAGTGCATTCTGCATTTCGGTCCAGAATGATTCTATGAAACAATGTGAAAATTCACTCCAGACATGGGCATCTAGCTGGCCGGCATTTATTGCTCATCCATTTTTGCCTTTGAACCGAGTGGCTTGCTAGGCTCTCCGAGGGCATTGGAGAGTCAATCACGTTGATCTGGGTTTGGAATTACATGTCAGTCAGCCTGGGGGAAGGACGGTAGATTTCCTTCCCTGAAGGACATTCGTGAACCAGATCAATTTTTCCAACAGTTGGCAATGGTTTCACGATCAGGAGATTTTTAATTCCACTTTGTTTTTCTTTAAAATGGTATTATAGTTAGAGTCATGAGTCATATTGCAGGGAAACAGGCCCTTCGGGCCAACCAGTCTATGCTGAACATATTCCCAGACTCAACTAGTCCCACCTGCCTGCTCCTGGACATAACCCTCCAAACTTGTCCTATTCATGTACTTGGGCAAGTACCTTTTGAACATTGTAATTGTACCCACATCCACCACTTCCTCAGGAAGTTTATTCCACATGCAAACCACCCTCAAAAGAATTTGTCCCTCATGTTTCTTTTAAAAATCATCTCTCTCCTTTCATCTTAAAGCCCCTCATCTTGAAATACTCCAGCCTCTATACCCTTCATTATTTTATAAACTCCTATCAGATCACCTCTTAACCTCCTATACGCCAGTGAAAAAAAAATTCAGACTATCAGTCTTTCTTTATAACTCAAACCTTCCATATCCAGCAACATTCTTGTAAATCTCATCTGAATCCACTACATCTTAATAATATCCTTCCGATAACCATCTACCAGAACAGCACACAGTACTTCAGAAGAAACCTGACCAACATCCTGCACAACTTCAACACGACTTCCGAACTCCTATGCACAAAATGAACTGAGCATTGAAGGTAAGCATGCCAAATGCCTTTTTAATCACACTGTCCACATGTGATGCAAACGTGAAAGAATTAAGTACCTACATCACTAGGTTCCTCAGTTCTACTCAAGGCACTACCACTAATTGTATAAACCTTCCTGTTTGTTGTACGAAAATGCAAACCTTGCATTTATCCAGATTGAACTGTCTGCCATTCATCAGCCCACTGACCCATTTGATCAGGATCCCTTTGTAATCTTACAAAACCTTTTTTCACTGTCTACTATGCCACAAACTTTAGTGTGGTCTGCAAACTTACTAACCATGCCTTCCATTTTCTCACAAAAATTTTATATAATTGGCAAGAGGACTCAAAACCTGTCCCTGCAAAACACCCCTGGGTGACAGGCCTCCCGTCAGAAAAGCAACACTCCATCATCACTGATAATGGGAACTGCAGATGATGGAGAATCCAAGATAACAAAGTGTGAAGCTGGATGAACACAGCAGGCCCAACAGCATCTCAGGAGCACAAAAGCTGACGTTTCGGGCCTGGACCCTTCATCAGAGAGGCGGATGGGGAGAGGGTTCTGGAATAAATAGGGAGAGAGGGGGAGGCAGACCGAAGATGGAGAGAAAAGATAGGTCGAGAGGAGAGTATAGGTGGGGAGGTAGGGAGGAGATAGGTTAGTCTAAGAAAGACAGACAGGTCAAGGAGGCAGGATGAGGTAGTAGGTAGGAAATGGAGGTGTGGCTTGAGGTGGAAGGGATGGGTGAGAGGAAGAACAGGTTAGGGAAGCGGAGACAGGCTGGGCTGGTTTTGGGATGCAGTGGGGGAGCGGACGAGCTGGGCTGGTTCAGAGGAGCTCGAACAGTTCATCCACTTCACCAACACCTACCACCCCAACCTCAAGTTCACCTGGGCCATCTCCAACACATCCCTCACCTTCCTGGACCTCTCAGTCTCCATCTCAGGTAACCAGCTAGAAACTGATGTCCATTTCAAGCCCACTGACTCCCACAGCTACCTAGAATACACCTCCTCCCACCCACCCTCCTGCAAAAATTCCATCCCCTATTCCCAATTCCTGCACCTCATCTGCTCCCAAGATGAAGCATTCCACTCCCACACATCCCAGATGTCCATGTTCTTCAAGGACCGCAACTCCCTCCACCCCCCCAGTGGTCAAGAACACCCTTGACCGCATCTCCCACAAGACATCCCTCACACCCTGCCCCCGCCACAACCGCCCCAAGAGGATCCCCCTCTTTCTCACATACCACTCCACCAACCTCCAGATACAACGCATCATCCTCGGACACTTCCGCCATCTGCAATCGGACTCCACCACCCAAGACATTTTCCATCCCCACCCTTGTCTGCCTTCCGGAAAGGCCACTCTCTCCGTGACTCCCTTGTCCACTCCACACTCCCCTCCAACCCCACCACACCCGGCACCTTCCCCTGCAACCGCAGGAGGTGCTACACTTGCCCCCACACCACCTCCCTCACCCCCATCCCAGGCCCCAAGATGACTTTCCATATTAAGCAGATGTTCACCTGCACATCTGCCAATGTGGTCTACTGTATCCATTGTACCCGGGAAACCAAGAGGAGGCTTGGGGACCGCTTTGCAGAACACCTCCGCTCAGTTCGCAATAAACAACTGCGCCTTTGATAAAAGCAGCAAGTAACTGCAGTTTTGCAGGGTTAGTGTTATGATCATAACTCTTCATGTTATACATTAATGATCTAGATGAAGAAACTTAAGGCATTGTTGCTAAGTTTGCAGATGACACAAAGATAGGTGGAGAGACAAGTAGTGTTGGCAAGAAAAAAAATGGGGAAGCTGCAGAAGGATTATGACAGGCTATGAGAAGGAGCAAAGAAGTGCAGATGGAACACAATGAGGAAAGTTTTGGAAACATGAAGCACAAAAGGACTTAAAGAGTCCTAGATGAAAATTCTCAAAAGGTTAACATGTTGCAGGTTCAGTTGGCAGCTAAGGCAAAAGCGATGTTAGCATTCATTTCAGAGGGCCAGACTACAAGAGCAAGCACATACATGGCTCTGGTCTGACCACATTTTGAATATTGTGGAGTAGTTTTGAAGGAATAGTATTCTGGCCTTGGAGAGGGTCCAGAGGAGGTTTACAAGCATGATCCTGGGGATGAAGGACTTGTCATGTGAAGAGTGGTTGAGGATTCTATGTCTGCACTCAATGGAATTTAGAAGAATGAGCAGGGATCTTGATAAAATTTAAAAGTATACTGACAGACCTGGATAGGGGGAACATGGAGATGTTTCCATGAGTAGGAGAGACTAGGCCCCAAGGGCACAGCCTCAGGGTGAAGGGATGACCTTTTAGAACTCAGATGGAGAATTTCTTTAGCAAGAGGGTGGTGAATCTGTGGAATAAATTGCCACAAAAGGCTGTGGTGGCCAAGTAATTGAGTGTCTTTAAGGAAATATAGATAGGTTTGATTAGTAAGGTGGAAATCAAAGGATACGGGAAAAGGTAGAAGAATGAGGTTGAGAAATGTGTTGATCAGAGATGATTTACACAGCAGGCTTAAATGGACCAAATGGTCTAGTTCTGCTTCTATGTCTTATCATCTTAGAGTGATTAGAACTACAGAGGACGCCGATGAATTATTCAATTTCTGCCGAGTTCAAAACACCCAGAATGTTAGCACACGAGAGAGAGAGAGAGAGAGAGAGAGAGAGAGAGAGAGAGAGAGAGAAAAAAAAAACAAAAACTTAATTTTGTGACTGACTTCATCATTGAAAGGAATTAGCAAGAATGAAAACAAGTACACCTGAAAACTAAAACAATCATTCTGATTTTGGCTAGAAACCATCAAGACACACTGTCAGATGTACAGCGTGAAAACAGACCCTTTGATCCAACTCATCCAGGCCAATCTCTGGCCTTGCTCAGATCCAATGAGACAGATGTTTTCAGTTATATGTACAGTGAATTCAAGATACATGACTGACATTCAGTGATGTTCTTCCAGAACACATAGGTGAAAGACAACAGAACTAAAGAGAAATGCAATAACATTTACATAATTGTAGCAGCCTAACTGAGCTAAAGGCCCATAGGCATGAGAGGGAAAAAAAAATTGGATGTATAAGGATTAATTGACCAGGATAATGATCTTCCCGGTTCTTATTCAAACAATACTGAGAAAGCTTTTACTTGCAACCCAAAAGAAAAATTCAACATCAATTTCATTGAAAATCCCAACTGTACAGCACTCTTTATCCCTCACTGAAATGTTAGTCAACATTGTGATGTTACAAATTAAATGCAAGAGTTCTCACTGAACCAAGGCAAGTTTGAAGGAGTCAGTTACTGCTGCAATACACAAATACAATGCATAAGAGATTTTTATATGCAAAAACAAGACAGCCCAATTGTAAAATGCTGCATGTTCAGTATTAAAAGAGACAAGAGCTTGAAATTAACCATACTTACTATCTTTTACTGCCTTTTTACCTGTAAGAACAGAAAAAAAGTTACTGTTATGTAAAGGCAAAGAAACTGACCATGTTATTCCCTGTTGTCTCCAAGATATGTTTCGTTGTTAATTTACAGGAATTAGTAAAAATATAATCAAGAAAACAATTGAAAATAAAAAGTTCCCATTGTTAACAGCTACCTGTTGAGAAGATTTGTAGCTCAGGTTGAGGTTCTGGATGCGAGTTTGCTCGCTGAGCTGGAAGGTTAGTTTTCAGACGTTTCGTCACCATTCTAGGTAACATTATCAGTGAGCCTCCGACGAAGTGCTGGTGTTATGTCCCGCTTTCTATTTATCTGGTTAGGTTTCCTTGGGTTGGTGATGTCATTTCCTGTTCTTTTTCTCAGGGGATGGTAGATTGATTTGGAGCCAATGTGTTTGTTGATGGAGTTCCGGTTGGAATGCCATGCTTCTAGGAATTCTCGTGCATGTCTCTGTTTGGCTTGTCCTAGGATGGATGTGTTGTCCCAATCAAAGTGGTGTCCTTCCTTATCTGTACGTAAGGATACGAGTGATAGTGGGTCATGTCGTTTTGCGGCTAATTGATGTTCATGTATCCTGGTTCCAGCTTCCTGCCAGTTTGTCCAACGTAGTGTTTGTCACAGTTCTTGCAAGGTATTTTGTAGATGACGTTCATTTTGTTTGTTGTCTGTATAGGGTCTTTTAAGTTCGTTAGCTGTTGTTTTAGTGTGTTAGTGGGTTTGTGGGTTACCCTGATGCCAAGGGGTCCGAGTAGTCTGGCAGTCATTTCGGAAATGTCTTTGATGTAGGGGAGAGTGGTTATGGTTTCTGAGCCCGTTTTGTCTGTTTGTTTGGGTTTGTTGCTGAGAAAAATCGGCAGACCGTGTTCATAGGGTACCCATTCTTTTCAAATACGCTGTATAGGTGATTTTCCTCTGCTCTGCGTAGTTCCTTTGTGCTGCAGTGTGTGGTGGCTTGTTGGAATTCCTAGAAGCATAACATTCCAACCGGAACTCCATCAACACAAACATTGATTTGGAGCCAATCTACCATCCTCTGAGAAAAAGAACAGGAAATGGCATCACCAATGCAGGAAATGACATCACCACCCAAGGAAACCTAAACAGATAAATAGAAAGCAGGACATAACACCAGCGCTTCGTCAGAGGCTCACTGATGATGTTACCTAGAATGGTGACAAAACGTCTGAAAACTAACCTTCCAGCTCAGCGAGCAAACTCACATCCAGAGCTACCTATTCTTGCCCACCTCATAAGGCCAAATCTAACATAGTTAGGCAAATAAAATGCGTTAACATTGTGCACAAAGACACTCACCTCCATACGATATCTTGTAGTATAAGACTGCTGTGACAGCTAGACTCGGCCACAATTCCCGATAAGCAATGGCATAGGGTTTCATTAATGCCCACCATTCTGCAATTGCGCGGCCAGCCATAGTCTGCAGATTAAGATAAGGTAATACTGAAAAACGGTAGCAAAAAAATCTGCTAAGATAACAAAGTGTGTGGGGCTGGATGAACACGGCAGGCCAAGCAGTGCCTTTGGCCTGCTGTGTTCATCCAGCCTCACATTTTATTATCTTGGATTCTCCAGCATCTGCAGTTCCCATTATCTCTGATGAGCAAAAATCTGCTAAATAGCTTAATAACACAGCGAATCTTAATCAAAACGGTCGCCAAATAATACATCATTAATTCAGATCTATTTATTGCACATTTAGCTTCAGATCTCTTCATATGACGAGTCAACTACCGAGGAACTGCAGCCTCAGCCGATGGGAGGTTAAAGCAGTTTCTTAGGCCTGAACACCACCGTGGCCTGGCAAAACTTCTTTATCTGAGAAAAAGAGATCATTCGCAAGCTGACGATTTTTTAAAAAAACAAATATTACATAGAACCCGCCGTACTTCACACACATTAACCCGTACACTAACATCGAAACCAGCCGCACTCTACCTTTTCAAATTCAAGGAAGGTCACAGCAACTCACACTGCTCTTAATGGACGGTGTAATTGTCGCTGATTGTCTAGAGGCAACAAGAGGAGCCAACTACGGTTTGGCACCTCGCATAGCCCCAACTAGTGGAAGGACCGATAACTGCAGTACATTTTCTCCACTTGTCCCTTGAGTAGCTCGTTGCTGGGTTTGTGGTTTGTTACTTTTACAGATTTACGTTCGTAAAGGTACTGGTGAAACTTTCTCACACCAAAGATGGCCAAAAGAAACCTTCCTTCTCTATCTGGGGCGTATTTGTGCTCTACATCAGCCAAATGCCGGGAAGCATACGCGATCAGGCATTCCTTGCCATTAGACCACCGGTGAGCTGGCGTCATCCTGACAACGTACAGGGAGGCATCGCATGTTCGCACCAGATCTCACTTGGGATCATAGTGTGACAACACCTTAGACGATAATTACTGCTTCTTAACTTTCCAAAAGACTACATCTTGGTTATGAGACCATTTCTATAGTTGATCTTGCGAGGATGCTTGGTGGAAGCCAGGTGTTACGTGTGAACTTCCCATAATAATTAGGTAACCCAAGGAAGGACCTAAGGTCTGGTACAGACATGGGAGCTGGGGCACTTTCGATCACTCTCATTTTTAGATTAGATTAGGTTCCCTACAGTGTGGAAACAGGCCCTTTGGCCCAACAAGTCCACACCGCCCGTTGAAGCATCCCACCCAGACCCAAACCCCTATAGCCCACACACCCCTGAACACTACGGGCAATTTAGCATGGCCGATTTTACGTTCCATCGAGTGTAAACCTGATCTTGTCAATTCTGTGGCCCAAATAGGTCACTTACGGTGCATGCAACACACATTTTTCCTTTCAACGGCATATGCCAGCCTTGGACAAACTATGTCCAAGTCCTCTGAGTGCTCTTTATTGGTCTTCCCAGTTAGATTAGATTCGATTCCCTACAGTGTGGAAACAGGCCTTTCGGCCTAACAAATCCACACTGAGTCTTTGGAGCATCCCACCCAGACCCATCCCCCTATAACCCACACACCCCTGAACACTATGGGCAATTTAGCATGGCTGATCAACCTTGCCTGCACATCTTTGGACTGTGGGAGGAAACCGGAGCACCCAGAGGAAACCCACGCAGACATGGGGAGAATGTGCAAACTCCACACAGACAGTCGCCCAAGGCTGGAATCGAACCCAGGTCCCTGGTGCTGTGAGGCTATAGTGCTAACCACTGAGCCACCGCGCTGCTCTTAGTAACACGTCAAACAGATAAATGGCCACCTGGGGTAGAACTTATAAAATGTTCTCTATCGTCTGCTGAAAAAGGGCAAATGGCAACACCTTTCTAGGTCTTAATTGTAGCATACCTCTGGGAATCCTCATCTAATTGCGGGTACATATAGCTCATGTCAAGCTTTGTGAAAGACGGTCCCCAGGCAGTGTTGCATAAAAGTCTTCTGTGCGAGTGATTGGGTATTTATCCAGCTGCGAGAAGCAGTCTACCATTTGTTTTAAATCCTCACAAAGCTGAACTAACTCATCACATTTCACAAACAGTACGACTGGTGCTGCCCATTCCATTGCACTGGCTTGATGGCTCCTTCACTTTCCAGTCACGTGATTTTTGCCACTACATTTGCCCATAAGGCAAATCGTTCTGAGCTGGCCTTGCAGAATTGTGGACTTGCTTCCTGGTCAACATGCAAGGTGGCCTTGGCTCCTTTGATAGCATCCTAGACATTCCTGAAAAACATCTGTGCATTTAGTTAGAACTTCACTCAGACAGCCATTCTCTAATCAAAAAATTATTAAGCCACTCAAAATGAATCTTTCTTAATTAATTTCACCCCATCAGGCTTGGGCCCGAACCTTTTCCTTCAATCACTAGTAACTGAACCAGCTGCTTCTCATACGAGACTGGAACTGAAGTGGTACTCTAAATTTGTGAATATTCCCCAGTATAGGTTTTTGATCTAGCCAGGTCTTGTACAGACTTGAGGCTTGGAATTCAAAGCAAGTTTTGTTAAAGACTGGTTCTGTGATCACTGAAATGGCTACACTAGTATCGACCTCCATTAATACCAGGTGTCCATTTAAACTAGACATTTACTTTGATTGGCTCTGATGTGAATGCTGCTAAGCAATTTAACTGTTCCAAGCCAGATGTAGGTGGGATTTCAAGGGTGTGCCCTCTCCTGGATACCAGCCTATGCATTCCCTTACTCAATTCAGGCCAAGTGGGACTGTTTTGCTGTCTGTAGTCTGCACACTGGCTGCTTCTACAATGGCTTGCTCGTCTGGATCCTGAAGAAAATGTTAATCGTTTGGCTGAAGCTTGGCTTCGTTTTGGGGTTTTGCTGTGGGCCGACCTACAGTCCCTCTGTTCAGGATATGTCCTGAGTGAGGCTATGCAATTGCCTTCACTTTAGTGGTGTACCCCAAGCTCAGTTAGTCTGGCAAGGTCTGACCAATTCCATCAGCATACCCTGTAACTCATATGCTCCACTCGCCACATTTTCTAATGACAAAACCAGCTGTAGTGCATATTTGAAGAACAGGTAGGCTTCAGCTGGTTGGCACTTCTGCATGGTTACACCTTTCATCCCGCATACCAAATGGTCTGTCAGCATCACATTCAAGCTTAAACCAAAGACACATGCCTCTGCATGTCATCTTAACCTCATCAAAAATCCTGACACAGATTTCCCTAGTTCTCAAACTGCTAAGTAAAATCAATGACGTCTCAGAATTAGAGGCCTCATAATATTCCTCAACCAAATACATCAACTTACAAAAGGTTTTAGTGTTTGGTGCCTTAACGTTCCTAATAACTAAAAAAGCTGCAGGTCCACAAGCTGTCAGGAGAATTACTCATTGCTTTACATCTGCCTGCATGTCATTTACCCTGAAAAACAACACATTCTTTCCACATACTGGGCCAAGTCTTTGACAGCAGGATTGAATGAGTCAAGCTTCCCAAATAATAGCATGATTCCAGAAATGCTTACCCCAACTTAATGATGACTGTTGAGAGTGAATTTCTTCAGAAGCATTTTTTTTTCTCTTGTCATCATTGAAATAACGCACAGAGGCTGGTATCCTGTCGCCAAGTCAGCCTTTATTTACACATGCTTAATATTTGATGCTAGTTCGGCTTCCTCAGTGCCAGCTCTCAGCGTGAACAGAACCTCTGATACTGCTGTTTTTTCTGTCTGCTCACCATGTTAACAGCCCCAGTCAGGGAATTCATATTCTATGTGGTCCACCTGATTGACCTAGTTACAATCACTATACCAAGAAAGTGAATAACTTCACGCTTATTGACCGTATTATCTACCATTTTCTAGCCCATTCACTTCACTTGTCCAAGTCCTTTGAAGCTTCCTTGCATTCTCCTCACAACTTTCAGTTCCATTCAGCTTTGTGGCATCAGCAAATTTGGAAATCTTACAACTGGTCCCCATATTCAAATCATTCATATAGATTGTCAGCTGTCATGGGCTCAGGACTCATTCTTTCAGTACCACAATAGACACATGAGCCATTTATTCCACTTCTTAGCTTTCTGTTGGCTAATTCTCAGTCCATACCAGAAAATATACCCAAATCCCACATACTCTAATTTTATTTATTAACTTCCTTGGAGAATACTTGGAGTATTGCGTACAGTTCTGGTCGCCGCATTATATGACGGATGTGGAAACATTGGAAAGGCTGCAGAGGAGATTTACCAGGATGTTGCCTGGTATGGAGGGAAGGTCTTATGAGGAAAGGTTGAGGGACTTCAGGCTGGTTTCGTTAGATAGAAGAAGGTTAAGAGGTGACTTCATAGAGACACACAAAATGATCAGAGGATTAGATAGGGTGGACAGTGAGAGCCTTTTTCCTCGGATGGAGATGGCTAGCACAAGGGGACATTGCTTTAAATAGCTTTAAATTGAGGGTGGTAGATATAGGATAGCTATCAGAGTTTAAGGGCATTTAAATGGTCATTGGATAAACATATGGATAATAATGGAAAAGTTAGGTTAGATGGGCTTCAGTTTGGTTTCACAGGTTGGCACAATGTTGAAGGCCGAAGGGTCTGTACTGTGCTGTAGTGTTCTATGTTCTGTGTTCCTGTGCAATACTCCCTCCAACTTTCTTTCTCAACGTAGGCCTCTGTGGTGTGTGCACAGGATTGACCTTTCTGCTTTGGGAAGGAGACTGGGTTATCTTTGTGGGATGTGGGTTTCACAGGTCGGCACTACATTGAGGGCCGAAGGGCCTGCACTGCACTGTAGTGTTCTATGTTCTATATTCCTGTGCAATACTCCCTCCAAGTTTCTTTCTCAACATAAGCCTCTGTGGTGTGTGCACAGGATTGACTTTTCTGCTTTGGGAAGGAAACTGGGTTATCATTATTTGTGGGAAGTGGGGCCTGCAGGTTGAGAACCAGGGAGAAAACATTTAGAAAGCTGGGAGCGAGTTGGGGAGTTGTACATGTAAAAGAGGGATATGGTCATGCATGGATGGGAACAGGGTCACCTGTGAAGAAGGTGGGGTATCCACAATTTGAAACACCCTGGCTCAAGAAGGGTCAGTATCTGAACACCTACCCGGTATGGTCATCTCATTAGGCAGAGTTTGGGGTTGAGTGCGGAGCTCGGAATGTGCAAAGCCTAGAGGGAATCACAGAAAAACCTACCAAAAAAGGGATTCAGATGACATGCAAAAATGGAGCCTGGAAATTATTGTCATTTTCAATCATCCTGGAATTTGCAACTGCGCAATAGCAGAGAAAATGGCCGTAGCCAAGCCTTGAGTGTGACTCAACCTGTGAGGGAGGGGGCTGTAAAACCCAATGATATAAGACCCTTCAAAGGGTAACAATATTATGTACAGACCCATACATTGGTAACAAAACAAAGCTGTGAGCTTCCTGGTGACCCTAATGTACCAATGCACCTCTCTGCCCCAAACATTGCTGACCATTTCATGCAAGACTGGTACCTTTAGCCAGTGAGGCCAGTGAAACAATAGCAATGTCTCTTCTCCCAGACAAATGACGGCTATCTAACTGAGTTCCTTTTCAATGTAACTTCTCAAGTCAAGCTCTACTCCATTCTGCATTATGTATACAACGGGGTGTGTGATCTCATTTCACAACAGTTAAAGAGGGGACTAGACCCAGACTAAAGCAAAGAAATTTCTTGACAAAGTTGGCATTTATTAACAAGCCTGAGATATCATCCATGCTATCGATTTTTCTCAAGAAATTTTATTTTTCCTTTTCTTCTGTCTGAGTGCAGGCCCAGGTTTCGCAGCTGATGTGAATGGAGCCTGTTGTGGAGAGGAGCCTATTGGTCTTGGACCTTTTATTGGGTGACACTCATGATGTTTTTGTCCAGAGGGCCCAGACATGCTGAGTGCATCCTGAAATCACTCCACACAGAGGCTGGTATCCCATCACCATGTCACCCTTTATTTATACATGGAGAGTCGTTGACTGTGATCCAGCTTCGTCAAAACCAGCTCTGAAGAGAACAGAACCTTTGACCTCCTGTTTATATCTGTCAGCCAGAGCTACCTGACTGAGCGGGATTAACAGCCCCAATAAGGGAACTCATACTCTATGAGGTGTACCTAGCTGATCTTGTTACAATCACTACTGGTCTTTGCCATCAGTCAGTGCACACTCTTCAGCTTAAACCGTCCCAAAGACATGAGGGTGGATGGGCAGGCAGGATGGAGGTGGGAAGCCCAGCCACCTCTGGAGCGTCCTGAGAGGAGAACTTTTGAGAGAACTGTGCATGGTTCCACCTCTGGTTGGGTACCTACTGGTACCAACCTGTCCTCTTGTGAGGAAGAGTCACCAGGAATGAGGTCAAGATTCCCTGTCCCCCTGATGCCTTAACATGATATCCCATGGATAGAAACCATCCATGAAATTTGCTGAAATCAACACAGCGAAATATCATAAGATTCAGCCCAAGGAATCAGAACTTTTCCTGACATTGATGATATAACTCTTTGCAAAATTTTACTCAGAAGTAATCAGCTAGAATTAATGACAAAGAAAATGGGAAAGCAAAAATGTGTCTAGGTCTGGAAAACATTTACACCTGCTTTGCTTGTCTTCTTCATTTTGCAATGTTGACTGACCAATGGAGTGAACGAAGGGTTTAGGCCTGAAACATCAGCTAATGTGCTCCTAAGATGCTGCTTGGCCTGCTGTGTTCATCCAGCTTCACACTTTGTTATCATGGAGTGAACGAGCTTTTTATTGTTCAATTTTTTTATCCTGCTGCTTTTTAACTGGCTGCTGAAAGATCTCACCCATCCAATAAAAAAATACATCCCTTGCTTTGTATCAATCTGTAAACTTGAGCTGACATTGCTTGATATATGAAAAAGTTTGAAGGAAGACTTAGCAACGATCATTGCTGCAGTTAGTACGAAGTAAACTTTAATACACATGAAATACTTAAAACAAGCACAATTATAACAATGTAGCTCTAACTATATAAATTATGCCCTCAAATTGACTTCTTACTTCCCTCAAGAAGTTTCTTCCCAGACACAATTTTAAAGTTATTTACTTCCACAGGGACTACCCATATGTGTGCCATAGTGTATCCCCAGTTACAACTATTTACAGACATAAAACTTTCATTTGCTGTCTCATGACTGTGGATGTCTCAATACCTTAATCTTGTTACATTTTCAATAGTCACCAATTAATCTGCTTGTTACTTTTCCTATCACAAGATTCTGTAGGACCAACTGTAGATTCCCTACTCTATCCACTTCCAACCTGTGATGTGGAGGTGCCGGTATTGGACTGGAGTGGACAAGGTCACAAACACATGACACCAGGTTATAGTCCAACAGGTTTATTTGAAAACACAAGCTTTCAGAGCTTGAGTCCTTCTTCAGGTATTAGTCATAGAGGTAGCATCAGACGCAGAATTTATAAGTAAAACATCAATGGTTCACACCATGGTGAGGATGGATTAAACAAACCTAAGATGTTGTTAAATCTTAAATTAGCTAGAAGGTTTTAATTGATTAATTCGTACATGTAAATCCCCAAATTCCTTTCAAGTCATGGTCCTGAGAGAACTAAAGGTTTTAATAGTTAAAGAAAAGATGGACATTTTAGATCAGACAATGCATGTTAGGTGTGAGACCTAAAATGTCCATCTCTTCTTTACACTAATAAAACCTTTAGTTCGCTCAGGATCGTGACTTGAAAGGAATTCAGGGATTTACAAATACAAAATAATCAAGTAAAACCTTCTAACTGATTAAAAATGTAACCACTTTCAAACTAGGCATTTTCAGGACAAAATAAAACACAGATGCACACACAAGTTTGAATCCCCAAGTAAATGTTTCTTTCTGGTTTGAACTTAAACACACATGCACATAAACAATTTGCCAGTAGAGGCTTCTATCACATTCCTTCCACCTGACTGAAAAGTTACACAATGTTCAAAATTCCATGTGACTTATATATGTTCCTTGCTTCAAATTTATTTACAAACTTAACTGAATCACTTATTTCCTTTCATGAGCCAAGATTGCAGAACTTGGGGAAGGCCCTTGAATTGATTTGATTTGAACCTGAGAAGAAGTTTTATCCAATCACGGACTGATTTTGACCTTGACCTTCATTTGAATTTGTCATTTCATCAGATATATTTGTCTGATTTTGATTTTTATTTGAACTGGTTTCAGGCTTAATCTGTGTTGGAGTCACTCTTCATTCTCAACTCATATCCCAAATCCTCAATTCTTAAGACTTTTTTGATTCTCCCCAACTTCCTGCATCTTTGTGAATCTCTGGAGTTAAAAATGACCTATATGTGCAAAGCTAACCTTTCCACTACCAAATATCTTGACATAATTAATGCTAAGTTTAACATATTTTCATGATTATTCCTGGTAGTCACTTAACCACTTATGGTAAGGTTTTTTCATCTTAGCTATCTGATTCAAATTCAGACTTTTTTTGTCTTTTTCTATCCCTATCTTGAATCTTTCTGTCATGATTGCTTTTCTTCTTCTGACCGTCAAATGTGGCATCAGTAATGAAAACCTCATTATGGGTTGGTATCTAAGAACAATTCAGCCAGCATTTTGTTGGCAATGTTCTAATAAATATGTGTGCTCTGATAATTAAGCAAAAAAACCCCACCAATTTATGATTCAATGACCTCAGGTGTTTCTTCTAATTGGTATCTTGCAATTGCTTAATAATTTGTGCTGTATGCTTTGCTGGTCCATTTGAAACAGGATGATATGGTGAAACTACAGTGTGTTTTACCCCATTTTACTGTAATGATATTTGAAAGCTTTTCTGAACAAAATAGATCAAAATTGGACACAATTCTCTCTAGTTACCTGCAAGCAACAAACAAACTAGGCAAAATATTTAAGACTTCACTTGTTGTGGTCCAGTTCATCAGAAAGCTCCCAATTTACTTCACACGGCTATCTGTCATAATGATTAGTTGTTGCCTATCGAGTAATGAAAATCTATGTTCAGTCTTTGCAACAGTCTAGCTAGCCATTTCCATGGTTGCAATGGTACCATGGGCAGCTTCTTTCTGCAACTTGACATACTTTTACAATGCCTTGTATATCCTTATTTAATGCTGGTCATCAAAGATAGCTTACATCTAAACAGTGGCTTGATTTCCAAACCCTGTGTATGTGTTGAGGTCAAGCAGGGATATGTCATTGCCCCCAGGCCTTTTCTCCATTACTGTGATTCTTCATGGTAACAAGAAAAAGCTTTCCAGTGACATGGATATTGTCCACAGGATGGACAGAAAACTTTTCAACCTCAACTGGTTCAAATCTGAGAATTACATGATAGCAAAGTCATTTGTAGAACTTCAGGATACGGATGTTAGTATCATTTCTGCTGTCTCATTAGAGAACCTTCAGGCTTTGCTTAATGCCTTTGCAAAGCATCAGAAGAATAAGTCTCAGCCTCAACCTCAAGAAGACTCAAATCCTTTACCAAGTCATCCCAGGTCAAGTTCCGACTTGTCTGTCCTTTAGAGATCAATGCCGATATTCCTCCCAAATGTGGAACATTTCCCTTACCTGGGAAGCTACCTTTCATCTAAGGCTGACATTGATGCGGAGATTTAAAATTACATCCAATTTGCAATTCCCCCTTTTGGATGTCATGATCATTCAGAACCAACTCCTCTGGGCCGCCACTTGCTTAGGATGCCTGATTCCAAATGCTAAAGTAAATTTTCTTTCCCCAGATCAAGGAAGGCACTTGAATGAGAAGAGAACAAAGGAAGCATTTTGAAATAATGTCTAAAATGTCTAAAGTAACTTAAATGTCAAAGCATGGGAGACCTTTGTTTAAAAGTAACCAACTCGGAGGAAACTCGTGTATGAAGGGACACAGTTCTTTGAGAACATGCACAAGCAAGAAGTAGTACAGGAAAGAAAGTGGAGAAAGGAATGCCAGTGATGCATAGGGTAGAATAAAACCTATGCCTTGTTTGTACTCCTAATTGTATTCATGCCATGTGTCATTTGAAACACTATAATACTACTATAACCTCATTACACCTGGCACTCAACACCCCCTCCCCCCACTTAAGTGGCATCCTACCCTTTTACTCACCTGGCACACTGCCCCTTTCCTTGCTCACCCTGATAACCTACATCCTCACTTATTTATCAAACTTACTTTTCCTCAGTACTGTCAAAGTGGCTTTGGGATCTTTAAACAATTTAACTCCTGAAGTACCGCAGCATCTGCTGTAAAAGAACAGTATTGTCTTGGCCTGCAGCACTGCTCCTGTACGAAATGAATTTCACCCTGACTTCCACTGATGGATGTGTTCGTTATAGGTTAGACTCAGATTCTGGCTGCAAAAAGTGCCAAATCTGTCCCAATGGCATTTGGAAAATTTGGGCCAATGTTCCCAGTCTCAATTCTTTTCTGCTCTTGTTCTACTTTCTCCCTTAGGATGTATAGCACTGGATGAGGCATTCAGCAAAATAGTCTTGTGTTCTCCTGAATCAGCACATTAGCTTTATATCGATGCAGCACGTTATCAATTTCAGTGAACACCCGAGAGATCATATTGTCTTGTGTTGTTAATTTTGCCACTGCACGTAAAACCTATTTCAATTTAACTTCAATGTTGTTCACAAGTTTCTTCTTAGTTCTGATTTCTCTCCTCTCACCCCAATGCACATTTTCCTTTGCTCTTAGTATGCTTCTTGTAAACAAATTTTGATGGTATAGTAATTCAAGAATCAAACTAAACAAAACCACCACCCTCCCGAAATGACTTCCCTATTTACTGGAGCTCCATGCAACTCCGCTTGGATTACAATGCTCCGTTAGATTTTCCTAGGCATTCTTATCTCAGATCATATGGGTCTTAACCAACCCCCAAATTACCTGTTGTTCAATAACCATATGCAGGGACTGTCATTTCTTCCTTCCAGCATTTTCTCAATTTACATTATTTCATCATGCCCTGACAAGATGATACTTCTTCCTGCCTTTGGTAATGGATAATTCTGTGCCCAATGTTGAACTTAATGCTGCTAAGATGCTGCTTGGCCTGCTGTGTTCATCTAGCCCCACACCTTGTTGTCTTGGATTCTCCAGCGTCTGCAGTTCTCATTACCCCTGATACTACTGTCTGTTTTCTTTGGGAGCCTTTGACTTATTCAGCTGCGGATTATTTACTTCAGCAAACAACTGAGTGTTGTTAACTCTGACTTGTGTAGGGTCATGTTCTGTCATGTTCATGGACAATACTGTTTGGCAAACTATGATGAAAGTTTAATGCCAGCAAGCTGCTGCAAATGCATTCTCTTTTTCAAACAATACATGCAGCTGTTCTACAATGTTCTTTCTTGAAATTCTCCTAAATTTGCAATGGATGAACAAGTGTTGTTTCCAACATCCTCACTGGGCAATTGTTTCCTTGTTCCGGACTGATGGCTTTCTGCAATCTGCAAATATGCAGCTCATGTTTACACAACATATCCAAAAGTGGGATAACTTTTTGGCTTAGCAAGATAAGCAAATCTTTGAGTGTTTCATGCACCCTGGAGTCTAGTTTTGTCAAAGATATCTTTCCTTTCAACCACTGCCTGATAAATGGCTGGATTTTCAGGAATATAAAGGATGTTATTGGCAATAAAATACACTTCAACCACTCTGCATGTGCACTAAAATTACTTTCTTTCATGACTATACTCTTCTAGTTGCTCCATAGAAGCAACTCCTAAGTTTAATGTAGCCATCTTGAAGCCCTTTACGTGAAGATTTAATCTCTCAAATTATTTTTCGGCGAAACAAACATCACAAGTCCTCTACTTGTTTATCAGAAACTTCTTCAATCCAAAATTGTTTGGCTATGGAAGCTGTGCCATTCTGCCTCCTAGCTAAACTGTGATAGCTGGAGAACAGAAAACACCAGCGCACACATTGACTTCTACCCGACCCTACTGGATTACAATGCTTTACTAGCTTCCCCTGGACATTTTTGTGTTTCAGATCAGATGGATCTTAACGTACCGTTCACTAACCTGTTATCAATAACTATGCAGGAACTGCCATTGACTTCTACCAACTGAACCGACTTATTTCAAAACAAAGCCAGAAATTGCTGGAAAAACTCAGCATATCTAGCAGCATTCTTGGAGTTTTGTGATGTTAACTCTGCTTTCTCTCCACAGATGCAGCCAGACCTGCTGCATTTCTCCAGCAATTTCTGTTTCAGATCTTCAGTTCTTTGTTGTATTTTCATGGTTTATTTCAGACATGTATGCATACATGGACACTCAAATAGCCACAAGATGGTGCTATGACAGCAATCTTCGAGCTTCTGTTACAGGGTTAGTGATGTAGAGTTGCTGGTGTTGGACTGGGGTGGACAAGTTCATAAGTCACATGACACCAGGTTATAGTCCAACAGGTTTATTTGAAAACACGAGCTTTTGAAGTCATACTCCTTCATCAGGTGTTAGTGATAGAGGTAGTATCAGACACAGAATTTATGACTAAAAGATCAAAGATCACACCACTGATGAGGATGTTCTAAACAAACCGAAAATGCTGTTAAATCTTTAATCAGTGAGAAGGTTTTAGTTGATTAATATGTATATATGAATCCCCAAATTCCTTTCAAGTGAAGAACTAAAGGTGGGTAAACTAGTGGAAAGGGCTTTGTGAGATAGGATTTACGATCACTTGGATAGGCACAGTTTGATTTGCGATAGTCAGCATGGATTTGTGAGGGGTAGACCATGCCTCACAAACCTTACTGAATTCTTTGAAGAGGTGACCAAATATGTGGATGAAGGTAGAGCAGTGGATGTGGTATACATGCATTTAAGTAAGGCACTTGATAAGGTTCCCCATGGTAGGCTCATGCGAAGATAAGGAGCCATGGGTAGGGGGAAATGTGGCAGACTGGGTTCAGAATTGGCTGACCCTTAGGAGACAAAGGGTGGTAGTGGACGGAAAATATTCAACATGGTGCTCAGTTATGAGTGGTGTACCACAAGGATCTGTTCCGGGTCCTCTTCTATTTGTGTTTTTGTAAATGATTTGGGTGAAGGAGTGGAAGGGTGGATCAGTAAGTTCGCAGCCGATACAAAGGTGGGTCGAGTTGTGGATAGTGTGGGGGCCGTTCTAGGTTACAAAGGGACATTGACAGGAAGCAGAGCTGTGCTGAGAAGTGGCAGATGGAGTTTAACCCTGAAAAGTGTGAGACAATTCATTTTGGAAGGACAAACTTGAAAGCAGAATACAGGGTTAACAGAAAGATTCTTGGCAGTGTGGAGGAGCAGAGGCATCTTGGGGTTCATGTCCACAGTTCCCTGAAAGCTGCCACCCAGGTGGATAGAATTATTATGAAGGCATATGGTGTTTTAGCTTTCATTAATAGAGGGATTGAGTTCAAGAGCTGTGAAGTTATGCTCCGGCTACACAAAAGCCTGGTTCGGCCACATTTGGGGTATTGTGTTCAGTTCTGGTCGCCTCATTGGAGGAAATATGTGGAAGCATTGGAAAAGGTGCTGAGGAGATTTACCAGGATGTTGCCTGGAATAGAGGGAAGGTCTTACGAGGAAAGGCTGAGAGAGCTAGGGCTTTTCTCTTTAGAATGACAAAAGGATGATAGGTGACTTGATAGAGGTGTACAAAATGATTAGAGGTATCAATTGAATGGACAGCCAGAGACTTTTTCCTAGGGTGCAGGTAGCTATTACAAGGGGGTGTAGTTTTAAAGTAAGTGGAGGTAGAATTAGGGGAGGCGTCAGAGGTAGGTTCTTTACTCAGAGAGTGGTAGGGGTGTGGAATGCATTGCCGGAGAGGGTCATGGAGTTAGCCTCATTAGGGGCATTTAAGCGGCTATTAGATAGGCAAATGGATGATAGTATAAGGTAGGGGTGGAGGTTAGATAGAATTTAGGATTAGTGTAAAAGTTCAGCACAATATCGTGGGTTGAAGGGCCTGTACTGTGCTGTACTGCTGTATGTTCTAAGTCCTGTCCTGTGACAACTGAAGGTTTTATCAGAGAAAACAAGAGGTGACACTCAAAGTCAGACACTCAAAGTTAGTTTCAAGCCAGACTGGTTTTATTTCTAAAGTAGGAATTCATAAAATGCCAAATTGACTGATTGTCTATAAACTGTGTGCTTTTTGAACCAAATAAAATGTATCTACAAATGCAAATTCACCTCATAGATTCAGAGTGTGTGTGTGTGTGTGTGTGTGTGTGTGTGTGTGTGTGGGTAGGTGTGTGTTGTGTGTGAGAGAGTATATGCATGTGTGGGAGAAAGAATGTGTGCGTGTGTGTTTGTGTGTCTGTGAGAGAGAGAGATAGTGTGTATGCATGTGTGGGAGCGAGTGTGTGTGCGGGAGAGACATTGTGTGTATGAGAGAGAGTTTGTGTGAGAGTGTGTGTGTGTATATGTGAGAGTGTACAGAGTGGTGGGGTCGCCCGTAGTACGACATGAACCCAAGATCCCGGTTTAGGCCATCTTCATGGGTGCTGAACTTGGCTATCAGCCTCTACCTGGCGACTGTTGTTTTGTATCACAAAGCCCGCCTTGGAGGACATTTTCCCAAAGATCCGAGGCTGAATCTTCCCATCACACACACAAAAACACACACATATAAACACACACGCACGCACACACACACACACACACACACATGTGAATCGATGGGGTGAACTTGTATGTGCAAATAGGTTCTACTTGGTTCAAGAAGCACACAATTTATAGATAGTCAGTCAATATGGCATTTTATAAATTCCTTCTTTAGAAATAAAAGCACACTGATTCCAAACCAAAATACAAACAGATTCTAAACAAGGCCTCACACCTAACATGCATTGCCTGACCTAAAATGTTGCCTCTTCTTCACATTGATAAAACTTTTAGCTTTTACAGGACAGGGACTTGAAAGGAATTTGGGGCTTTACACATACATGTTCATCAATTAAAATCTTCTTACTGATTAAAGATTTAACAGCACCTTAGGTCTGTTTAGTACATCCTCATCAATGGTGTGACCCTTTGATCTTTTAGTTTTAAATTCTGTGTCAGATACTACCTCTCTCACTAACACCTGAAGAAGGAGTAAGAGTCTGGAAGCTTGTGTTTTCAAATAAACCTGTTGGACTATAACCTGGTGTCATGTGATTTCTGATAGATTAATAATGTTATTGTTTCACTGTGTTTAGTTACAATAATCAAGTCATAAGTCCTTTCAGAGATGAGTCTTAAATTACAAAATACATTCACAATAGAGTTTTGTTTTCATGATTTCAAAATTGAATACAGTTGGCAGTTTATATGTGGCAAAGTCTTAATTAAGAAAATGTGAAAATTGCTCAGCTAGAAATTTTTGCAACAGACTGAAACTGAGCCTACTGAATTTATAATATTGAAAAAGTAGTAGTCAGCAATGACTCATTGAATCCCTACAGTGTGGAAGCAGGTTATTTGGCCCATCGCATCCATACCGACCCTCTGAAAAGCATCCCAACCAGACACACTCCCCATCCTATCCCTGTAATCCTGCATTTCCCATGGCTAATCCACCGAGCCTGCACATCCCTGGACACTATTGTTAATTTAGCCTGGTCAATCCACTTAACCCGCCCATCTTTGGATTGAGGTTGGAAACTGGAGGACTTGGAGGAAATTCCATGCAGACAGTTGCCTAGGATGGAATCAAACCCGAGTCCCTGACACTATGAGGCAGCACTGCTGACCACAGAGCCACTGTGCTGCACCATGCTGAAATGAGATAAGTAATTTCAAGTATTTTGTAAAAGCTGAATGGTATGATAATATCCAAGGTGTACATAGAATTGAATATCCTTTTATTGTCACGTGTACTCCATTGTAGGAGTTCAGTGAAAAGCTTTTACAATGTTTGCCTTCTTATGGAGACATCTTAGAAACAAGTACCTAGGTACAATTCTTGGATACAGTAGAGAAATAAAGTAGTTGAATTATTATACAGACTAGAATAATAAGTTTAAAATAGGACATCATTAAAGGGTTGACATTAACGTAAGGTAGGAAATTTCAAGAAGATATTACATTGTAGCAGCTTAACGCAGGGCCTCCACATATGGTCTGACCGCCCGTGCCAGACCCTAGTCCAACAGCCATTCCCGCTCCATTCCAAGCGCCAGTCCACTCCATAGCGGCACTGAGCTGCTCCAAGATAAGTTCCAGGACTGCCTCCCTGCACCAGTCTCCACTTGGGACTCGCTGTGCGCACATGTCTCCAGGACTGCTTCCCCATGCTGCTCTGGGGCTCGCAGCCCACACCCTGTACCAGGATTCATTGCTCATGCTGTTCTGGGGCTCGTAGTCCATGTTCTGTTTCGGGGCTCACAGCCGACATATTGCTCTGCTCAGGGCCCATGCGCTGGACCAGGGCTCTCTGCTTGTGCTGTTCTGGGGCTTGCTGCTCCTGGGACTTGCTGCCAGCGCCTGGTCTAGGATTTGCCTCTGGTGCTAAGAGCAGAGAAGAAGAAAAAAATTAGAGGAAAATAAAGGATAAAGAAAGAAAAATAACAGGTGGAGCAGAGCAGCTCCCGTAATAGTGTCCTACTCTGCCACTATGTTGCTCACGAGCCAAGAACAACAAATTATATGTCATATAAAACAAATATAGATAGTTATATCATCAGTTTTGATTACTGGATGTGTAATTTTAGCTTCTGACATCATTGTTTCACTTTTAATGAGCAAGAATGAAGTATCTGCTTTCATAATTGACTCTGCCTGCATCAGTCACTGGTCAGAAAGAGACATTCTTCATGATTGGAGTGGCAGTGGGGTTGCTCTTGATCTAACCATTGAGGTTATAGACATGGTCTAAATTTTTCTCTTCATTATTACTTTCTCATTGATGGTATCCATGAAGAATTAGCTTCTAACCTTTTTACTTGGCAATTATTTTTTAAAGGTCTGAATAGTTGCATATGGTTATAATTACTGTTAATGTTATTGAATATTTTTGAATTTAACATTGTGGTGCACAAAGATGTCAAAGAGCAGCCCTAGCATTTATACATGCATATAATCTAATCAATTTCTTGAAACAGATAGTGAACTGAGATGCTGAACTCAAAAATGTTGTTTCTTGTTATTATCCTTCGTGTTTATCAGTCATCAAAATAAACCCAGTGAATCATACTAATGTGCATTTTATTGTGTGTTGTAGAAATTAAGTGAAGCATCTGTTTTTTGAAAGCTCTAGGTCTTTTATAAGCTAGCCTTGCTCGAACATGATGCGTCACATACAGCACCAGATGTAACTCTGGGAGATGTCCTCGTCACTGTAGGAAAACCGGATAGAGAACCGATGCACATTGTCAATTTTTACAACAATGTTATTGACATTCAGTCTGGAACACTCCTGAAACCTGTCACTGTCATGGACAGTGGACCAACGGAAGGAGACACATGTAACCTTATTTCAAAGATGGGCTTTGGTGTGCTGGAGGAGACAAAGATACTCTTGGGACCTCCGAGGTCCATGTGCAGTAGTATCTTCTATATGTTGATGTCAGTGTATTGGTGCACCAATCAGCGTGCATGGAATATCCAAGCACCTGCGCAGCCACAACAGCTTCGAAGGAACCTTGCTCAGATGAGGCTACTTATTTTCTACTCAACAATAATGGGACAACTTTCAGAAAACATTGGGTATTGCGACCTAGTAAGCTACAAGATTGTGATTATAGATAGCTGTCCAGTACCAATAGATTTTATCTCATCGCTGGGAGATAGCTGAGACTCTTTCCAGACAGCATCTGTACATGTCCCCCACAGAGATTGTGGAAAGAAAACAGAAACTGAGGATCTGTGTCAATTAATGAGCACTCAATGCAAATACTAATAAGGATGCTTATTTCCTACATAAGAAATCCGTTAGTTCAGTTGGCTAGATGGCTGTTTTGTGATTCAAAGTGACACCAACAATGTGAGTTTAACTCCTGCACTGGCTGACCTGTCTTCTCAATCTCACCCTCAAATGAGGGAGACTCTTAGAATAAACATCAGTTGTCTCTGATGAGAGAGCAGCCCTGTGGTCCTGTGGGAGTATGGTGACATTATATATGATTGAAGAAACATTGCAAGTTCTTAGAGGTGTAAAGTATTTTTGCAATCACGGTTTAGATCATGATTATGACTATTGCTGAGCAACACATTGGGAAAATGATATTCCAAACAGGTACTGGGGTTCTTTATGAATATACAAGAATGTCATTTTGATTCTGAAATTCCACTGCTGCCTTTCTGCGTGTGATGGATAAAGTTTGTGGTGACGTTTTTTGATGAGCATCATCCGGAGAGCATACTCAGCTTCAGCACCACGTTTGAGGATACCTATGCAAAACCAGGTACCATTCTGACCCATATATTGCAGTTTAACCTGAAAGTCAAACCAGAAGTGCCAATTATTCCAGACAAGAGTAGTATCAAGGGGACTTTATTATTGAGGAGTGCATTACTCCTGACAATGAGAAAATCTAAGTAATAGAGGAGTGGCCCCAGCCTAAGGGAGTGAATTGCATGGGTTCCTTGGTCTAGTGGGATGCTGTAGGAGGTTTGAGCAAGGCCATGCACAGTTTGTTGTCCCTTTCCACAATTTGCTGAGGAAAACAGAGAATGTTCAAGAATAGCTTGGAAAAAAAGGATGTTCAAAACATGGTACTTCATGAAACAGTTGGACCTCAGTGTATAATAAATCTTTCTGCACCCTCCAGCAGAAAATTGTCTTGTCACCTGTCATTGGCTGTCCAGATTTCCATCTTCCTTTCACCAGTTTCCTTGACCTGCTAGTGATAGAGTCATAGGTTCAAGGGCATAAAAGAACGGTTATCACTTATTCCAGTTAGAGTCTCAAGCTGACAAACAGGAACATGGAGAATTACTCCAGAATGAAAATCAAATTGCTCGCTTTGAGATGGGCTATTTTCCAGTAGTTCAGGCACATTCTGATTAGTGCAGAGTTTGAATTATTTATCGACAGCTACTTTCAAACAACTGCCAAACTGAGAGCAACAAGGACTCAATGGGCACTGAACTCACACAGTTTTAATTCCAGATCTGGTACAGGTCAGGCAAAAGTAGTGCAAATATTGATGCCTTTAGTCAGAAAAATGAGCACTGCAGGGAGCCTGCCCCTGCCCAGCTGGAGAGGGCAGTGGCTGCCATAATGCCCATATCACAGGGTGAAGGCAGCATTCCGGCAATTCCAGATGACCCTCAGACTAAGATTTAGGAGGGTCACTGATGCATTTATGAATGATATCCAAGCCACAGTCAGACAGGTTGAGCCAGGTATGATTTTACCTTTGCCTTTAATCTTGTAAGAAGACTTCAGACAGTTTCAGCTGATTTATGTGGACATCAGTAAAGTGTACCATTACTGGAAAATCCAACATCCACCAACAGAGCACAGATGATCAGCAAGTATAAATTGGCATGAAAACTGCTGAGGTGCCAGAAGAGGATCAGGGAGGAGGATGGAGTTCTCCATTAGCTGTTTCATGACAAGGAGAGAGAAGTGAGGCAACTCATCCTTCCCAATAGCCTCACATGTTGGTTGTAGTTCATGATCAAATTGTGTGCTAAGCAATGGAATGCAGATTGCCCTGACCAGGGAGGAGACCTTTGGTCCCGTGATGGCTGCTGATATTAATGACTGCTATCAAAATTGTGAGAAGTGTACTCTGGCCAAAGTAGGGAATGATATTATCCTCACATGGGATCCCTAGTCACCAAGAGACCTTCAAAAGTCCTTGCAATGGATTTTGTGGTCCTTGATCCCGGTATTAATTAACTTGCAATTAGCACAAAAGTATTCATCCAAAATCAGAATATTGAGGGCTAGAATAAGATCCAGGATGCCTGGGATCCTGAACTCACGTAGTCATCAAGCAGCTGGACATGGATGGTGTATCAATGCTGTTGATCCATAAGCTGGAGCGCAGGCTCAGAAAATGATTCACAGAGGGGATCTTCTTGATGCCGGGACACTAGTGGATGTGTAGAAGCAAGCAGCTCACTTAGCAGTGTTACAGAACCTGAAATATCAGTGTGATATGGCTTGTGTGAAGTTGAATTGGAAAACAATAAGAAATCCTAGAGTGACATATGTGTAGTGAAGCCAGGGAAATACATCTAGTGTGCAAACTATAAACCAGGAATGATTAGCCAGGAGGCGAAAAATGAAGCAACAAACCTGCCAATTAAATAACCATCGGCGACCTGACCAAATGAAACCCCAATAGGAGTGATCCACCACAGAGCCGGGAACACCCGGAGGCTACCAATACAGATAAGAGCCGAGCAGGTCTACTTAGGCAAATGCTACATATCACCCCAGTCCTTACCATTTTCCCAGATTGGTGATTGCAAAAATAAAATGCTGCCACTGATAAGGGTGCAAATATTGTGGCCATCAAGGCATAACTGAACCTGCTATTCATGTAACTGTTTGCAACCAGTCACTGTTTTCTATGAGTTGTCAAAACAGCCAGTTTCAAGCAAGAAATTGTGTGACAGAACTGGCAGTTGCAGGCAGTGATAGTGAGGAAGGGTAGCTTGTGCTATTGTGCCAGGACTTCCAACTACAGGTGGCAATAGAGAGAGAAGGCATTGGGATGGCAGTCGGGGCAATTGAATGGATCCTGTCTGGATGAAAGAGTGTCTTTGGGAATGAGCTCTCATAGAAAGGAGGACTCAAAGGATTTCCTCAACCAGATGTAATCCACAGGTTTGATTCTGTGTAAATGCTATGTCTTTCTTGTTTATCCTCATTTTCCTTCATGCTTGTAATGACCTGATGCATGTGAAATAAGAATCCCTGCTTCATTGTCTGAGGGCCATCCACATTTTTGAAATTCTTCTTACATCGGGATGACGTGTGACTTGGAGGGTAACTTGCAGGTGATGGTATTCTCATGTACTTACTGCTTTTGTCCTTTCAGTGATAGTAGTTGTGGCTTTGAAAGGTGCTGTTGTGGAAGCTTTGATGTGTTACTGCAGTGTATCTGTTGCATAACATTGTTCTGCCATTGTACATTAGTGGTGGATGAAGTGAAGTGGAATGTGGTAGATGGGATGCCAATCTAAGGAGATGCTCTGTTTTGGATTATGCTGAGCTTCTTGCATATTGGTGGAGATTCACCCATCTAGACAAGTGGAGAGTATTCCATTACAGTGCTGACTTGTACGATGGAAATGGTCAACCGGCAATGAGGAATGAGGAGGTGAATTGCTTGCTGTAGGCTTCCTAGCCTCTGATCTGCTCTTGTTGCCTAAAATACTGGATCAGTTAGGTTCCTAGTCAATGGTAACCACCAGGATGATAGTATGAAATGCATTGATGGTCATATCGTGGAAAGTCATGGAGAGATGATTAAATTATACGTCATTAACTGGCATTTATGCACAATGTTAATTGTCACCTATAAACTCAAGCCTGATGCTGACTATGTCTCACTGCATACAGACGTAGAATGGTTCAGAAACTGAGGAATTACGAATGGTATTGAACACTACGCAGTCAAGGGTGATCATCTCCTCTTTCTGAACCTTATAATGAAGGGATGGTCATTGATGAAGCAACAGTTGATGGTTGGGTTGAAGGTACTTACCCTGAGGAACTGATGCTGAGATAACTTTTGACCAAAATGGTTGACCTCCAACAACCACAACCATTTTCCTTCGTGCCAAGTATGACTCCAAGTGGTGGAAACTTTTCTCCTTAATTCCTATTGACTCTAATTTTGTTAGGGCTCCTTGATGTCATATTCATTCAAATGTATTCTTGACGTCAAATGTGGCCGCTTTTGTTTTGCTTCTAGATTTCAACTCTTTTGTTCATGTTTGAACCAAGACTGTAATGAGTCAATAACTAAGTTGCCCTGGTGGAACCCAATCTGAATGTCTGAACAAGGTTTTGCTGAGAAAGTGTTGATATCATTGTCAACCAGTCCTTCCATCACTTTGTCAAGAGAAGACTAATAGGGTTGTAATTGGCCACAGAGGATTTGAGCTACGTTTTCTGAGCAGGACATACTGGGACAATGTTCTATGTTGACAAGTAATGGTGGTGTTAGTTTTTTTAATGAAACATCAGTCCAGAGATTCCACTTGATAACAGTTCTTGTTTTAACATAATATCACCTGCATTTACTGCTCCCTAAAGATTCTCTGAATTTCACTTGTTGTACTTGACCGACTTAGTTCTGCTAAATCCAGTAATCCATTCAAATCCAGCAATGCCTTATTCCTCATTGGACTGGTATTGTATTAGCTGATCAAGAAAATTCTTCTAAGTACGCTTCAGAAAGATTTCTCTCTCTCTGCCATTACACAATTATTATAAGAGCTTAATTGAAGTGTCCCATTTTCACGATGTAGTTTTTGCACTGAGAGTCATTGGCAGAAGTTTTGCTCCCTTGATTGGTGAGGGCAATGGTGAAAAGTTAGAAAAATACAGTAAGTTAAAAAAAAATTGATCTCAATGTTGAGATTTTTAAAATAGTTTTCCTCTTAAAGTTTAAATGACAAGTTGAGAATCTTGCAAATGAACACTCACAACTTGCATGGTTTTGTTAGATATCTTTTTGTGCAGTAACACACACACGCATCTCCACCAAATGCGTACTATGGCTGTTAGGAGGGGAATGGGATCTCTTAGAGAGGAGGTTTTCACAAGTCACTGACACTCTGACGTCTACTTGAGGAGAATATTTGGCCAACATGGACATGGCAATTTGCAAAGCACAAGTGCAGGGGGTAGATTGATGAATTCATGTTTGCATAAAGGGGCAGTTTGGGGGTAGGGGAGAAACTGAAAGGTCATAGAGAAACGGTGACAACATCACAAAAAGGAACACAAAGGGGGATTGTACTGTGTCTCAGATGGAGTCAGCAAGTCACTGACAAGAACCCAAATGTGAAGCCTTGCTATTTCCAACTGAAGTCTACTACCCAATTGTGATACAAGATGCATGCAGAGTGGATGGAATAAGTTACTAGCTTTCTCTTTGGGGACAGCACATAACTTACAGAATTTGAGCCCCTGCAAGGGACAATTGCATGAATTTACTGATTCAGTAATGCCACCTATCTGGTATCAAATTGCAATTCATTGACAGGTCATTCTTTTCCTAAAATGAGCATGAAAGATTATGGCCTCAAGCAAAAATACTTTGATAGAGTCTGCATTAATTGCCTCCTTGTCATGTTGGATAAACAACTCTAATTAGATGTGAGCTTAAAAGCCTTACTTGGGTTTTCCATTTCTGAATCACATTTCATATTTGACACTGGAGGACAATGCTTTGGAGCTGCTAGATTCACACACTGAACTGTAAACATGCAAGAACATGGTCTGTATTGTGGCATTTTTTGGGTGTGGTTTAATGTAGTGGATTTATGTCAGGAATTCACTCCTCCACTGCGGCATGAACACTTTGGTTCTGCAGCATACATCTGAGCTCCTTCTCAAGCTGTGTTATTGGCTTCCTTGCAGAACATCCATGGCACACTGGGTCAGAATTCTTCATTGTGATAGGTGTGAGGACTCAAGTTTACCATTACTGAAATGCTGTACTCTTTCAAATATTCCTTACAGATTATTGCTACATGTCTGATATGGTTATCACACTTGCTGGAATCTTTTGGCTTTGCTTCACAGGTGAAGACAGTATCAAAGGAGTTGGCAATTGCAAAATCATCAGAAAGCCTCGAAAGAACACATACCTCTAGCAGCTCCAGACAGAGAAGCAACATGATAAGATCACCCCAAAAGACAGAGGAGAATGACTAGCCCATGAAAAAGCTGGACCTGCTATCATAATCTATAGCTCTGAGGAGTACAGTCCAGGGATAGACCAAGGATATCACAGGCCATCATCCCAGAACTGTGTCATCTGCTGAAGCAGGCCTTCTGCTGGGAAGGAATGTACAATCATTCATCCCAGTGTCTTTCAAGGATATCTTTAACTTCTATGCCAGCAACTTGTTTCAAAAAGAAACCTGACACAAGTGGCATCTTCCAGACACAAATACATCTGGGATATCACTGATGCCATTTTCTCCAGATTGCAACTGTACTCATTCTTACCCCATTATCAAGAGAGTTAAGTTGCTCAGGCAATGGGATTCTGTACCGTTGCTGGCTTCCCCCAAGTGTAGGGTGCTTTGGACCCCACCAATACAGCTTTGAGGGCACCCTAGCATCAACCTGCGGAATGGATCAGAAAAATAGGCTGCCACTCTGTTAATGTTCAACTTATCTTGGCTATTGACACCAGATTTTAAAGTTTTTTGCCAGATTTTGTTGGAGTGGCCATGATGCATGTATTATCAAACTCACAAATTCTCGCTTATTTCCATGGTTTTCAAGCTATATAAGGATGGCTACTGGAAGACAAGGGGTTACTTCCCCCAACATGTCTCATGTCACCTTTATAAAATGCTCAGACTAATATCGATTGAGGAAACCACGCTGTCATGTTTCCTTTGGTGTCCATAGTAAAACAGAGGATTCGCCTCCTTAAGGTGAGCTTTCAATGCTTGGATAATTTTGGTGGATTCTTGGAGTCGAGCCCGGAAAAGGTGTGCTGCATCATTGTGGTATCCTGTGGCCATCAATTGGAGCTGACAAAGGGTACATGTCCAGATGAAGATCAAGATGAGGATCAGGATGCTGACTGGGAGCAATATCCAAAAAAGCATGTAGAACAAACCACTTGTGAGTGTGAGAAGCCAGAGAGGGTCAGGATGAATGATTTGGGTTTGGACTTCCTTTCAATGTGTAACTTACTGTTGGTTATGTTACGAACAGCCCCTGGTCAGTGCAAAGTAACCGTGGGCCTAGTTTTTTTTGCAGTCCTTGAATCTTTCTATTCGTAAAGTGATATTTTCTTACCCATACAATTGTACACCTAATATCTTCAGGTGTTCCCACTTACCAATAACTATACTTTACAGGTCCTACTCCTACTTATTGGGGAACCAACAGACAATGAGGTCAGACAGTAACATTGCATGGTGTGAAAGTTAGGTAGCTTTTAAGTGTTCTGTCAGCATACAGTGTCTGACTGCTGTACAGTGAAGTCTTTCAAGAGTGAAAGCAAGTTGAGAGTTATCCTGAAGCATTTTTTTGACCGTTCCATCATCGATTAGCCTTCAATGTTTCAGAGTTTGCATGACAGCTAAATTGCTCTGAAATAGGACAGTGTTTCATAGAATCCCTACAGTGTGGAAGCAGGCTATTCAGCCCATCGAGTCCATGCCAATCCTCCAAAGAGCATCTCACCCAGTCACAATCCTAGCCTATCCCCATAACCCAGAATTTAGCATGGCCAATCTGCTAATCTGCACATCTTTGGACTGTGGGAAGAAACCGGAGCACTCGTAGGAAACCCATGCCGACATGGGGAGAATGTGCAAACTCCACACGGTGGCCCAAGGATGGAATCAAACCTGGGCCCCTGGCGCTGTGAGGCAGCAGTGCTAACCACTGCACCTCCGCATTAAACCTGACAGAGATAATACTTTATGCACTCTCTCTCAGCAAGCCATTAACCTATGAGGGACGGTGAAGATGTAAACTGCCCATTGTACATTACCAGCTTTGAATCGCAACGTCGAAAGTCAACAGATAGAATGAAGCATGGGATCAATAAGTCCAGAGAACCCAGGATGTTAAGAGATTACAGGATTGGTTAAGATCAAAAAAAGGAAGTGAATGACGGACAATAAAGGCTCAAAACAGGATGCCCCAGAGGAGTATTTAAAGTACAAGGAGTTGCCTAAAAGAGAAATTAGACCGATGAGGGGACATTAAAAAACTGGTAACATTAAGGAAAATCTAAAATATCTTTTTAAGCACATTATGAGCAAGATAACAGCAAGGGAAAAAGTAGGGACCAAAGTAACAATCTGTGTTTGGAGCGAGAAAACATAGCTGAGGTTTAAATGAGAATATTGCATCTGAATTTATAACGGAGAAGGATAATGTAGGTATAGAAGTCAGGGAGGGGGACTGTGACATACTTGAACGCATTGAAGCTAAACTCCCTCATCCCTGGTAAATCTGCTCTTACACCCTCTTCGGCATCTTCACATGCAGCCTATGGTTTGATGACCAGAATCAGACACACCATTTTTTTTTGTGGCCGAACCAAACCCTTACAAATTCATCTTAACTTTATTTTGTACTCTATTCCTCTACTTTTGAAACCCAAAATTCCATTTACCAAGTACTTTTGCAAAATGTTCTGCTACTGTCAAAGCTCATTCTGCACAAACTTTACATACTTCTTTCCTTATACACTCTTTTAGAGAGCTACTACCATTAAATGTATATCTCTATCCTTCTACTAAAAAGTGTCACTCTATTTCTCTATTTTAAATTCCAGTTAACGTTGTGCAGTGCACTGTGTGCTATAAGTGTTGCACCAATAAGATGGCCCATGGAGTTGGCTCCACCATTCGATCATGGCTGATAAGTTTATCAACTCCATTCTCTTGCCTTCTCCATACTCTTGATCCCCATACTAATCAAGTATCTATCTATATCTGTCTTCAATACACTCAGCGACTTGGCCCCCGCAGCATTCTGCAACAATGAGTTCCAGAGAATAACCACCCCCTGGTTAAAGAAATTCCTCTTCATCTGAGTTCTAATGGATCCTTCCTTCACACCGAGGCTATGCCCTCAGGTCCTAGTCTCTCTGACTAGTGGAAACAACATCTCCATGTCCACTCTATCCAAGCCTCTCAAAATTCAGTAAGTTTCCATGAGATCCCTACCCCATCCTTCTAAACTCTGTAGAGTACAGATCCAGAATCTTCAAACTCTCCTCATGTGACAAGCCCTTCATCTCCGGGATCATTCTTGGAAATCTTATCTAGGCCCTCTCCATGCTGACATATCCCTCCTTAGATAGGGGGCCCAAAACTGCGCACAAAATTCCAACTGTTGTCTGAAAAGAACCTCAGCAGTACATCTCTGCTCTTGTTTTCTCGCCCTTTGTAATGAATGTTAACATTGCATTTGCCACCTTAACTGCCAACTGAACCACCATGTTAAGAAGTTCCCGAACTAAAACTCTTACATCACATGTGCTTCAGCCTTCCAAAGCCTTTCTTCATTTAGTAAATAGTCGACACTTCTATTCTGCCTACCAATGTGAAAACGAGAAAACATAGTTGAATCTGCCAATTCTTTGCCCAGTCTCCTACCTGATCAAGTCCTACTGCAGCCTCCCTGCTTCCTCAACACTACTTGATTCTCCACCTAGCTTTGTGTCATCTGCAAACTTAACAACAATGCCGTCAGTACATTCTCCAGGCCGTTAATATGTAATGTGAATAGTTGCGATCACAATATTGACCCTGGTGGAACTCCACCAGCCACTGGCTGCCATACCTAAAATAGCCCTTTACCCTACTCTGCCTTCTACCAGTCAGCTAATCCTCTATCCATGCCAGTGCCTTGAATTGAATTAGCTTCATTGTCACATGTACTCAAATGAGGACAGTGAAAAGTTTACAACTCACCATTTACAGCGCCATCTTAGATACAAATGTACCTAGATACAATCCTTAATTACAGAATAGAAAAGTGAAGAAAAAAGTCGTATGACAGTTATATCCAGTATGACTACAGGTCAGAAATAACAAGAAGCAAAGTTAAAAAGACAAACATCACAATCTTTCTCCAAAGCCTCTCTGCAGCAACATAAGGAGGGGGCCTCCAAATGGTCTGACTGCTGGTTGCACTGCCTTCTATGCTGGACCACTATCCCCACTCCCGCACCCAGGCCGCAACCCCTGCTCTGCAGTAGGCCAGTGGTCGCTGGCCGCTGGCGTCCATGCTCTGACCACTGGTTTCCCTGCTTTGGACCACTGGCGTCCCTGCTAACTGCCAATCCTGTTTTGGAGGCCAGGGCAGGGTGTCCGACGCTGAGAGAAGGGAGGAGAGAGGGAGAAAAAAAAACCGGCAGAACAGAGGACCTCTGGCTGGAGCATCCTACTCCACTACCATTTTACTGGAACTTGCCCCAACACCATAGACTCTCATTTTATTTAGCAGCCTCCAATGCTGCACATTATCAAAGATCTTCCAATAGATCATGTCTACTGGTTCTCCTTTGTCTAACATGCTCATTACCTCCTCAAAGAACTCTAACAGATTTGTCAGGCATAACTTTCCTTGAAGAAATTGTGCTGCTTCTGCCTTATGTTACTGCACACTTCCATGTGATCAACAATCTCATCCTTAATAATGGACTCTAAAATCTTACCAAAGACCCAGATTAGGTGGCCTATAGTTCCCTGTTTTCAGTTTCATAAACAGAGGTGTTCCATCTGCCATTTTCCAGTCCTTTGGGACCCTCCCTGACCCCAGTCATTTCTGAAAGATCACTACCAATGCCTCTACAATCTCCTCAGCTATCTCCTTCAGAAGCCTGGGGTGTAGTCCGTCTGGTTCTGGTCATTTATTCACCTTCAGACCTTTCAGATTCCGAGCCTTCTCCTTAGTTATGGCCATGACATTCACCTCACAACTTCTCCCGACTCTCTCGAAGTTCTGGTATGCTGCTGGTAGTGGCCACTGTGAAAACAGGTGCAAAGAACCTATTCAATTCTTTTGTGAATTTATTCCCATTAGTACTTCTCCAGCCTCATTTTCAACAGGTCCAATGTCCATTCTTGCCTCTTTCTTACCTCTTTTATATCTAAAAACTTCACCCCTTCAGGTGAAGTCATGACAGTTTCAATTCCCATCTGCTAATCTGTCCAGAATGCTGAGAGATACAATTGGGGTCAGTTCCACATAGATCTCAGAAGTTCCTCTACTGCTGCCTTGTTCAGTTTGTAAACAGTACCAGATTTCCTCTAAACAGATAGGAAATTCAATCTTGATCAGAGATAATGGGAACTGCAGATGCTGGAGAATCCGAGATAACAAACAGTGGAGCTGGATGAACACAGCAGGCCAAGCAGCATCTTAGGAGCACAAAAGCTGATGTTTTGGGCCTAGACCCTTCATGTCTAGGCCTGAAAAGTCAGCATTTGTGCTCCTAAGATGCTGCTTGGCCTGCTGTGTACATCCAGCTCCGCACTTTGTTACCTCTGAAATTCAATCTTCTCTGGTTATCTGAGTGATGTTGGCTGGGGCCTTTCTCCTCATCCCCCTGGGCATGAAGTGTACAGTGTGAGATGACAGAAAGAATTATTAGACTGTATCATGGCCTTTGTCCCTTGAAGATACAAATCAAAAACACAGAACACCGGAGAAAATCAGTGGGTCTGGCAGCATTTGTGGAGCAAGAAAGAGTTAACATTTCATGTGTAATATGACACTTCTTTAGATTTGCATACTTCCCTTGAAGAATGACTTCTTCAAAAATAAATTCATTTTTAGTCAATTTCAATGACGATGATAGCATTGCCTGAAAATGCCAAATGTCTACATATAGATGTTCAGCTTAACTTGCAAAGTGGAGAAGATAAACAGAATTTTAACTGGTGGATCCACTGGCACCAGAGGAAGCTACCAGTGAGCAGTTGTCAGATGCCAAGAAATTGGTGGAGTCAACACAGTTATCACTTTTGAATTCAAATTATGGCATTAGTAATCTGCTTCCCTGCTTCCTGACCAATCTGAGTGGCAAGTAAAATCATGCTATACAACTGACCATTTAAACTCCACCATTTAAAAGCACCTTGGTATGGATCAATGCAAAATAAAAACAAATGAACTGCAGATACTGAAAATCAAACACCAAAACTGGAAAAGCTCAAAAGATCTGATGGCATCTGTGGAGAGAAATCAGAGTTAACATTTCAGGTTGAGTGATCCTTCCTCAGAACATAGTTCAAAAAACATAATTTTTATTATGGATCAGTTCTAGATCTGTTAAGACACAAGCATCAAGTTCAGTATTGGAGTCTCAATGTGGGAAGCTGAACCATGGTTTTCTGTGATATCTCTAGAGTTCATCGTCTTTAAGGTAATATTGCTTTTGCTGGATAAGAAGAAGCTAGCCTCTGAAATGGATCAGGCACGGTTACATGTGACAGCAGAGGTGAACAGCAGGAATGAGGTCACTTATGGATAAAATATTAAAAGAAGTTGTTATCTCTGTAGGGCAGTAAAGGTGGAAGTCATTCCACCAGCAAGTGCCAGCTTGCGCACTCTAACTTCACTAACCTTCTCCTGTGCAATGCTCCTTCAGAAAAATGCTTCTTACTGCTCCACCTATTTCTCTCAATTGATTCCCTCCTCACCAGCCTATTTGAATGTTAACACTTGCCATCATCTATTTGTCATCTCACACCCCTCCCTTATAGAATTGCGTCACGTTCTTGCCCCAAACCCCTTCTCAGATGTATAACTTTCTAAACAGAAGAGAATACAGAATACAGAGGCAAAAAAAAGGAAGATCACCTTCCAGTTATAGTCACTCTGAACGTGACCTTAATTTGCTCCTGTGAATAACATGGTATCAAATGCAAACTTTGTAATATTCCTTATCACAAGGACAATAAAAAAGATTATTTCATGATCCCGATCATGAACTTTGATTTTCTTTTATTACATTATTATTATTTATGATTGGACTCATCTTGTATCCACCGGCCGCTTTGCAAATTTCTTTTGGCTGTACAGCCTGGCCAACCCATCACACCGACTCCCTTTCCCAAGATCGCAGCAATATTCTCCCCCCCCCCACCCTCTCCTCAAACAATCATCATACCCCACCCCTCCCTGGAGTATTTTCCGCTCCCCCTCGCCCAACTGCCCAGCCACCTCTGAGCAATATTCTCCACTCCACATCCCCTCAGTGTCGTTTTCTAACACACTGCTGAAACAATTAACCTCAGGACCTCTTGGATGGCTAGTGATAGATGTGACACAACCACATGACATACAATACTCATTCATGTTGATGTTGTGGGACCTGAAATAGAAACATTATCACCTGGTCAACTATCACTCTGAACTGATTCCACTTGTCAATTTTAATTCATTTCTTTCATTTCACAGGTCCTTCAAGTGTGATGTTGGAGATAGTCTGGAGGAAGCCAAGGAATCCTCAAACACTCAAGAAAAGTAATTATACAATTCACATGCACCCTTCACCAGTTCTCAGACACTTACCAATATACCCTATTGGGTCTATAAGTCAGATAATTGGTTTGTCAAATGCCGAATTGATCATTAGAAAGTCAACAGGTGCTTAAAAAGGGATCTCCCTTCCTTGCACCATTAACATGAAAAACAGAAAGAACAACAAAGTTGTGGGAAAAAAAATTGACTGAAATTTCTAATCCATCTTGACTTAAGATAAACATTGCTACTCTACTAGAGATCGTAACTAAAATGGGAACCACACACAAAATGAAAAAAATGCTTGCATTTCAATTTTTTGAATAACTGCAAAAATCACATTCCTTCAGAAACCTTCATTTTTTGCTGAGTCAAAATCTATGAATTCCACACCTAACAACATTGTGGGAGCACTATTGTTCAAAGAACAATAATGGGTGAAGAAAGTCTACGTACACTTTCTAGGATGGAGATCTTATCTGTATTATTCACATCTCGGTAAAAATAAACTCCCATCTTCATTCATAAGGTTACCTTATTTGCATTTTCATATCGCATGACTCTTCATATTGAATGAATTGCTTAACTACTTTTTTTGATCAATTGTTCTTTCCTTTGACTCTACATGTTCCTCCGTCGAATTGTTTTGCTCTTACTTTGTGTCTCATTTGTGTCTTCACTTGATTCCTTTTGGCTTCACTCCATTCTGTTCTTGAACGTTTCCTTTGCTTTATCTACTTTCTATCACCTGTAGGTACTTATCCATGTCTTTCGATTTGTCTTTCATAAAGCTTCTCTTCACCTGTCACTCTGACCGTAACAGATCCTCTTGTCTCATAGTGTCATTACTCAGGCAGTGACGCACTGTTCGAGATGCTGTCTTTTGACTACTCCAGTTAGACTTACAGGAGCACTTGAACTGAACAAAGGAAGTGAGCGGGTGTAGTGATTGGAACCAGGTAGATCTCATTCACTACAAAGTTCTTGATTGGGGTTGCTAACCTGGCCCAATCAGGAAAGCCTTGGCTGACCAATATAATCAGGAGATTTAGAATCTCCTCAGTTGTGGACTGATCCCTTGCTGGCTGCTCATAGCTATTGTACTGTGTACTAGTAAATAAATGGGGCTTGGTGATGAGGCACTAGCTGCTGTGCACTATTTCAGTGGTGATGGGTGAAAACAGGATGTGCCTGAAGAGTATTCATTTGCAACAGTCATCTTTGAGGTGGGGTAAGCACTTCTGGATCATGCCTTTATTTCTGAAGTTTGATTTAATTGATCCAACTGTCAAAGACTAGGCCCAGTATGTTGAAAGCATATAATACTTTATCTGTGCAATGATAATGGGGGAGATGAAAAGTAATGAATAATTCTCCTGACTGGGTGTGGATCCACAGCATTTTTGTTTATAGGTGGTTTACCTTTTTCAGAGGCAACAGATGCTAAAACCTTCCAGGAATTGACAAAGTTGGCTAAGAAATAGTACAACCCCATACCTCCTCTAATCCTGAGATGCTCTTGGTTTCTCTTCTCTGTTAGAGAATTGAGGAATCCATATCAGGATTTTTGATGTTGAGATGACTGGCAGAGGCATAGGGGTTTTGAGTTCACACTGAATGTGATGCTGAGAGACTTTGTTTGTTTGCTATGTGGGATTAATGACATAACCATGCAGAGGCACCAACTCAGAGTCCCAACTGGACTTCAAACAAGCACTGCAGCTGGCCTTTTCATTAGAAAATGCAGCTAGTGGAGCATAGACATCCCAATGGAAGTGGATACCCTCACCTGTCCAACTGAACTCTGGGAACATCATGTGAGTGTCAGCAATTGTGAAGCCCCACACAGGGCATATCCTGAGCAGAGGGACCCTAGGTCATTGCACAGCAGAATCCCACAACAAAGCTGAGCCTTTGTGGCTAAAAGCTCTTCAGGATATGAACAAGTATGTCATTGTAGTTGCTGCTGCTATATGGATTTGAGACAGCAAAGGAGTCCTACAAGGCCTGACTTGAGTAGGAAAACTTAGAGGCCAGTAACTAGGAGAGTGCACACCCTGGACAGACATCCTAGATGTGGGTTGGAGCAATTAAATTGCTTATTGACACCCAAATTGGAGCCAATTAAAATTCATGTTTGGTCACCCAGTTTCCATGGAGACCGATGCAGTAGCAAAATCTGTCTTCAACAAGATTTACTCGGTCTCCAACCTTTAAGTTTGCAAAACACCACCTCCAGACTGAGGACATATACTGGGGAACCGTTGCAGATTAAGGGTGTGACTTTGGTTCCAGTCTGCTTTTGAGAAGCAGTTGGTGCAGTTACCACTAGTAGTAAAAGGTTCAGATCCAAGCCCATTGGGGCAGAATTGGTTAAAGATTCACCTGGACTAGCTCATCATTTTTAATTAGAAAATGGCTGTCTCACTGAAATCCGAGTGAAATATCCAGGAGTACTTCAGGAAGGACTTGGGACTATCCAAGGGGTCAAAGCTACTCTACATGTTGACTGGGAAGCAATTCTGAGATTTTGCAAGGCCTGGCTGATGACATTTGCCTTGTGGGGGGGAAAAATAGAAGCAGAAATCAGGAGTCTGGAAAACGAAGGAATCATCAACCCAGTGCAGTTCGTAGAATGGGCAGCACTGGTCGTACTGATTGTGAAGCCTGATGGCTCAGTTCATCTTAGTGGGGAAGTTCCACAAACAGTAAACCATTTCTTGCAACTGGATAAATACCTGATTCCTTGCATAGAGGACTTTTATTTAAAGTTGGTTTTGGTGGGTGGAGGGGGGTGCTGTCCTTTATGAAGCTGAACATGAGCCACACTTACCTGCAATTGTGACTGGATAATCCCAGAAGTACACTACAATTAATATCTACATTGTAAAACAATACACTACACAAGACAGCCATTTGGGGTATCATCAGCTTGCGTCCTTTTCCATTGGACCATGGAGAATATTTTACAAGGGTTATCCCAGGTTGCCATTTATCTGGATGATGAACTAACAGGGAAGACCAATCAAGGGCACTTGGAGAACTTGGACAGTGCTTAAACACTTTTCCCAGGCAGGTGTACACCTTGGACAGGAAAAATGAGTTTGTCAACCCAAGTGACCTACTTGAATTAGAGCCGATTTAAAACAGGTTACCCCTGTTAGAAGAGAAAGTGAGGGTGATCAAAAAAGCCCCAGCTCCCACGTCTGTACTGGAGCTTAGGCCTTTCCTTGGGTTGGTGAATTACTATGGAAAATGCATCCATCTTGGCACGTTTACACCTGCTATTGAAAACAGTCAGCCTTGGAAATGGAAACAACACCAAGAAGCAGCCTTGAGGTAAGTGAAAGAGCAGCTAACGTCATCTAAGGCATTGGCCCATTACAATCAGAAGCATAAGATCGTGCTGACATGTGGTGCCTCCCCATACAACATCAGGGTATGTTGGCTCACCAGTGAACCAATAGAAAGGATCACCAATATTGTGAGATTCTCAGACTTTGGGTGATGCCGAGTGACAGTATGCTCAGAGAAGGGAGGTTTGGTGGTCATCTTTGGTGTGAGGACGTTCCACCAGTTCCTTTATGGACAGGAATTTGTCATAGTAGCAGATCTCAAAGCCCTGCTAGGCCTGCTGAAGAAAGACACGATGGTGCTGCCCATAGCTTCTAGCAGAATTCAGCATTCGGTCCTTATCGTCAACATGTACAATCAAGAACATTGACAAGGTGTAGAGCTGGATAAACACAGGCCGAGCAGGAAATATGACACTTCAGGTCTGGACCCTTCTTCAGAAATAGGGAAGGGGGCTCTGAAATAAATAGAGAGGGGGAGGTGACGATAGAAGTTGGGTAGAGGAGCAGATAGGTGGAGAGAAGACAGACAGGTCAAAGAGGCAGGGATGAAACCAGTAAAAGTGAGAGTTGGATGGGGGTTGGTCAGTGAGGAGGGAGGTGTGGGTAGGTGGGAGGAAAGGCAGATTGGCCTAGGAGGTAGGGATGAGGCTAGTAGGTAGGAAATGGGCATGGGGAGGGGGGGTTGGACAGTAAGGTGGGAGGAATGGATAGGTGGGAGAAAAGACACAGGCCAAGGAGGCGGGAAATGGATCGGCTGGTCTCTGGATGAGTTCACAAGCTTCAAAATCTTGCCAGCCCTGCAGTCCACATTGAGACCACTAGGCTGCAGGGTTCCCAAGTGGAATATGAGGTGCTGTTCCTCCAGCCTTCAGGTGGCATTGTTGTGGCACTGGAGGAGGCCCAGAATGGACATGCCTTCCCAAGGCATGGAAGATGAAAGTTGGTGATTTGCGACTGGAGGTGTTGTTGTTTGTCTCAAAATGAGTGCAGGTGTTCCAGAAAGCAGCCTCCAAGCCTCTGCTTAGTTTCTCCAATGTAGAGGAGGCCATGTCAGGAACAGTGGATACAATATACCACATTAGCAGACGTGCAGGTGAAGATATAAAGAAATTGATATACTTGTATCTATTTCAAGCCCACTGACTCCCACAAGCTACCTAGAATACACCACCTCTCATCCACCTTCCAGCAAGAATGTTATCCCTAAGCCCAATTCCTTCGCCTCTGTCACATCTGCTACCAAGATCAGACATTCCACTCCCAGACGTCCTCATTTTCTAGGATCGCAACTTCCCCTCCAGTGGTCGAAAATGCCCTTGACCACATCTCTCATGTTTCTGGCACCACAGCCCTCACAACCCCTCCCCACAATAACAAAGACAGAATTCCCCTCCTCCTCACGTATCACCCCATCAACCTCTGGATTCAACAGATCATTCTCTGCTACCTCCACCACCAGCAATCTGACCCACTGCCAAGGATATATTACCCTCCCCACCCTTAACTGCATTCTGGAGGGACTGCTCTCTCTCCATGACTCCTTCGTCTACTCCAAACTCGGCCCTGGCACTTTCACCTGCAACAGCAGGAAGTATTACAACTGCCCCTGCACTTCCCAGGTCACCGCTGTCTGAGGCCAAGAAAACTTTCCACACTAAACAGATGTTCACCTGCTAATGTGGTATATTGTATTTGCTGCTCCTGATGCCTCCTCCTCTAAGTTGGAGGCTTGGAGACAGCTTTGTGGAACACCTATGCTCAGTGAGTGACAAATGACTGCACCACCAGTTGCAAACCACTTCATCTCCCCCCTTCCACTCCCTGGACAACATGTCTATCGTGGGCTTCCTGCAGTGCCACAACGATGCCACCCAAAAATGAGTAACACTTCATATTCTGCTTGGGAACCCTGCAGCCCAATGGTTTCCATTTAGACTTCACAAGCTTCAAAATCTCCCCACTGCCAACCTTATCCCAAGACTAAGCCATCTCGTCCCTGTCTGTCTTTTCTCCCCCTATCCACTCCACTCCCCTCCCCTCACCTCACGGATCAACTCCCACCCCAACTTCCTACCTACTAGCCCTCATCCCCCCCCCCGCCTCCTTGTTCTATCCATCTTCTCTCCACCTATCTGCTCCTCTAGCAACCTTCTATCATCACCTCCCCCTCTCTCAACTTATTTCAGAGTCCCCTTCCCCTCCCCTATTTGTAAAGAAGGGTACAGACCCAAAACGTCAGCCTTCCTGCTCCTCTGCTGCTTGGCCTGCTGTGTTCATCCAGCTCTACACCTTGTTATCTCAGACTCCAGCACCAGCAGTTCCTACTATCTCCCAGGAAGCCTTGAGCTGTGTGCCCCAGCAGATGCTCCACTGCTGGTGCCTCTCTTCAAAGCATCTATTTTGGACAATTCCAAGGGAGGCACCAGCAGTGGAGCATCTGCCAGTGGGACACCTTTCTAGTCACTACTGACAATATCCAACTGTGGTCACAATCCCATCCTAGCAAAACTGAAATAGCTGATGGTAATGGGGGAAATAAGCAGGACCATTGCAACCAGGACTGAAATCTTTCTGTACCCTGCAAGACCAGATCACTGTAGAAGATGGCATGATACTGTAGGGAGCAGGGGTGATTGTCCCAAGTAAAGGTCACTGCCAGATACTGGTGGAACTCCAGGGTCTTTCCAAGATGAAGATGCAAGCATGAAGCTTTGTCTGATGGCCCATGTTAGATGCCAACATAGCTGCATTGATGGGGCAGTGCCCAGAGTGCCAGCAAGGTCAAAAATTGCCAACAGTAGCACCCCCACATTCCTGGCAATGGCCAGGTAAACCTGGACTTGTGGGCATGTCAACAATGCCAGCCCTTTCATGGGCTCAATTTTCCTGGTCGTTGTGGACACCCACTCAGTGGTTGGATATGCTCAGTTTTCATTCAGCAAACTCAGGGATGACAATTGAAGCTGTGAGCATCATTCACAACACTCCAATTCCTGGAAGTATTAGTCACGGATAATGGGATATCATTTGGGGCTCGGTGGCTAGCACTGCAGCCTCACAGCACCAGGGACCCGGGTTCAATTCCAGCCTCGGGCAACTCTGTGTGGAGTTTGCACATTCTCCCTGTGTCTGCGTGGGTTTCCACTGGGTGCTGTGGTTTCCTCCCACAGTCCAAAGACGTGCAGGCTAGGTGGATCGGCCATGCTAAATTGCCCATAGTGTTCAGGAGTATGTGGGTTATGGGGCATGGAGTCTGGGTGGGATGCTCCAAGGGGCAGTGTCGATCTGTTGGGCCGAAGGGTCTGTTTCCACACTGTAGGGAATCTAATCTAATTTACCAGCAGGGAACTCAAATATTTCCTAAAGACCATTCAGCACATAAGGACAGCTCTATGCCATCCATCTTCCAACAGTTTAGAGGAAGAGCAGTCCAAATGTTGAAGACAGGCTTAAAGAAGCAGGCTACAGCATCAATTGATAAACTGTCCCTGTTCCTGTTCGATGATAGGCCCACATGTCACACAATCACAGGGATAGCTCCAGTAGGGTTGCTAATGGGGATAAGACTCCACACCAGGTTAAACCTGATTTCCAGATGTTGGAAATCAGGATGAACTGGCAACCAAAATGCCAATGCTGGCCATGTACCTCCAAGTGAGACAATTTAATTCAGGGGATGGGGTGTGGTGTCAGAACCATGGGAATGGCCCTCTGAGTCCAAGGCAAGGTTGGTATGAGTTTAGATCCCATGACTTGCAAAGCTTGTTTTTTTTGGGTGATATAGTCCTGAACAAACAGTTGAATCACTTGAAAGCAATTACCTCAACAGGGCAGGAGCTAAACATACCTGGCTCCTCAGAATGCCCTGAAGGCCCAACAGAAACAACAGATGCTACACCTGCACCCCACCCCGGCTGCCTCCACCAACTCCTATCCTTCGTCTGGTGTTGAGGTTGAGGAAACCTCAGAGTCCAAAATGGATGTAGCCTTGCTACCACTGCTGCTGGAAGAAGTGGAGGAGACTCTTCCAAGACGTTCCAGGTGTAAGAGACTGGCCATGGTCTGGTACAAACTGCCTGTTTGAGTCCAAGTCAGGAACTGGAAGTGGGGCTATATCATTGCAAGGGAATCTAAGTGAAGACCAGGCCTGCATCCCCTGGACTTCTGTGGGGAGGGATGTTGTGATTGGAACCAGGTGTGCCTCTGTTGATTGAGGTTCTTGCTTGGGGTTGTTAACCTGGTCCATTCTGGAAAGCTTTGGCTGACTAATATCACCAGGAGCACCCCCTCACTTTTCTTACCACCTCACTTTTTCTTCCCCATCATTTTCCTTTCACGTAGGCTCTGCCCCTTGGGTCTGTTTTATACTGGTTCTTTTGGTCACAAGGGTATTTTTCCTGGTGGTGGTAATGTTTATAGTTATTTCCTCACTCGCTTTTTTCTACTGTCTCACACGTGGTCTCACACGTGTGCACGCACATGTGAAAAATATAACCAGGAGATTAAAATCTCTTTTGTGGGGGGGGGGGGGGAGAGAAAGAAGAAAAATATACAACCAGGTGTTTTAGAATCTACTCAGTTAATGACTGTCTCCAAGCTGGTTAGCCACACAGTGTACTGTGCACTAGTAAATAAAGGGTAACTTGATGATGGGTCACTGGCCTCTGTGCAATTTTTTTTAGGGAGTCACCACCCTTTGGTGGGAGTGTAAATTTGAGGAGGGGTATTTCCTCATAACTTAGATTAAAATGTCATCTCATCTGTTGTTTTGTGGCTCAACATTATAAATTGTTGGTTATGGCACCTGGTGGTATTCCAGATATTATAACTCAGTCCATTCTTTTTATAAGTTGCAATAACTTTAATGACAATGGACTCTGATATGCTGATCACATTACAGAGCAGAATTAGTGGAGCTATTTGTTAAAACAGATTGCAGCAGAAGCAGGGGTAACTTTACATTTCAGCAATGATTCTCTAATGATTAAATGGTTTAGGCAGAGGAACCCAGGATCCAGTGTTTGTTATCCTGTGATCTACCTTTGCATCTTAGCTGGTTTTGGAAACAAAGAGGAGGAAAAAAAGTGCAGTGTTTGTTCACGTTTGTGTCCACTGGAATTAAGAGAACGGAGTGTGAGCTATACTGAGCAGAGATGGCCATACTTGAATGGTGGGAGCACCAAGATTTGAGATGGCAAGATCAAGGAATGGCCATGAATATGGATAGGGGAGGTTATATGGAGAGATGATAGAAGGATGGGAGTACCAAGAACCCACAGGAAAATAAACATGATGGAGGCTGAAATTACTGAAGATGAGAAGTCACTTGGTGGAGAAGCTGAGGGAGGAAAACAATTAAAATAACTCATTTTTTAAAAAAAAATTAACTTGTCAGCTGAGTAGGAATGGAAAATAAGGATTTTAAATAAGGGGTTAGAATGAAGACGTGCCAGAGAAGTATGGGACCAAGGTGATAAGAGTTATTCACCAAAGTGAGCCAGGCTGGGAGACTTTACCAAGGTGTATTCACCCTTCAGCCTGTTTTCTATTAAAGCCATTCATGTGTCAAGTGAATTCATATTCTGGAGGAAATTGCAGTGAGGGGCAACAATAGCTGATCCAATGGTAAAATTCACAATGCTGAGATTAGGTGGGGTGAGTTGGGAAAAAGTTTAGCTTCTATTGTGCATGTTGGGTGGGAAAGTTGCCAAGAGTAGAAGATAAATTTGAGGTTGCTGCTAGTAATGGGGAAGGAACAAATGCCTCAATAGGCAGTTTAGAGGATATAAACAGACATATAGAGGGAGGCTGCAGACTTTTGTAACAGAATTGAACATTGACTGGTAAAAAGAAAGCAGTAGAGTGAAATAATGCTGAACAATTGAGATAGGGATTTGAGTGGGCAGTTTAATGGAGAAAGGAGAAGTTTTTAAGATGTTTCATCTGCAGGAGGAAGTACAGTCTACTGAGCATAACAAGAAAAAGAATGGGCAGGAAAGGAGGAAGAGAAAATTAACAGTAGAAGCAATAGGCTTGCTGGTGGGACATCAGCCAAAACGGCCATACTAACACTAACAAAACTCCTGTTTTGTAACAAACTTAGGAAAGAAAGGGAAATAGGCACCAATAAGGAATTCAGGGGTCCTGAGATAAAGCCAACAGAGGTATGATGGATTAAGCATGAAGAGTAGCCAAACTAAAATCCAATTTTAGGTCTGGTGTGGATGCTATGTGACTAGAAGCTATTTGAAAAGTACAGTATCAAAGGATATATTGCTGGGGGTATTTTCCAGGGGCCTGAGGCTAAACTGTGTACAAAATCAATTTCAGGACAGAACAGCAGCAGTGTAATTGAAGGTCATGATAAGATTCAGAGATAGTGAACAGAAGAGGTTTATATCACAACCTGAAACATCAGTCAGGACAGCAGCAATAGCTGCAGGTGCAAATGGGCTATAAATTAGTCAAAGTTACAACAAAATTTAAACAAGTGTAAAGTAGATCAAAACTTCAGCAACTGGAGTGCATAAAGTTTTTAAAGTGATTATAGACTATTTAGTTCCTCCACAACAAAAGCAGAAGTTGCTGGAAAGGCTCAACATATCTGGCAGCACCTGTACAGAAAAAACAATTCGGGTCCAGTGACCCTTCCTCAGAACTGATAATGCTGACCTGTGATCTAATTCTACTTATTAATTCTTATCTATATACCTTAACATCTTTACAACTGAATTTTAATCTTTAGCAAAATTAACTTAACATTAATGATTACTTGTGAACAAGAGTTCCAAACTGTAACACCCTTTTTTGTGTAAAACTATCCCTTAATTTCACTTCTGAAAGACTCCAATCAAAAAAGCAAAGTACTATTGATGCTGGAAATCTTAAATTGAAACAGAAAATTCTGAACTCACTCAGCAAGTGGGGCAATAACTGTAGAGTGAAAAGCATTTAATAGTTGCAGAATTAAAGTCCATTTCTCTGAGCACAGATGCTGCTCGACCAAATGAGTATTTTCAGTTTGTGTTTCTAACTTTATCCTCTGGCTCCTAAATCTGACCAATGTACTGTGCACATTAGAGTTTAGTTAGCGTTTAGATAATTGAAGGGATGATATACATGAAAGAAGTAGTGTTACTCAATACCGTATTGACATGCCTGTAGTTTGATTGGCTCTTGTCTAGGACCGCTTCCTTCTGTTTCTCCTGGTGCTTCGGTCTGGTTTTTCTCTCATTGTGAAGACGTTCACTGTTCCGACCTCTGGCTCTAGCTGAAGCACTTCATCCCTTTCCAGCGCGCTGTCAACAACGAGGTTCGACCTGCCGGACTCGCAGATCTGCCCGCAATGTCACGCCCAGTTGCCTCTAGTCAGGAACAGAGACGCCAACGTCGATTACTAGACAACCTAAATGAGGTTCCTGTTACGGTGATAAATACCGGTGGGACTATAATTCCAAGGTGGTGAGTATGAAGCGTGCAGTCAGATAGTCTACACCATCTCAGCCTTGAGATGTTCATCGCTAAAACGTCCTTAATTCGTTATTCTACTAAAATCCAAAATGAATCTAGGATTTGATGGCATTTTTAATAAGTTTTTAATCGAGGCAGTGGGTAATTCAGTGGTCAATTGGTAGACGCCTGTTACTTTAAAGATTAAACTAAAGGGTAGAAAGGTGACTTTACCAAAATTCCTTTAGTTTCTCATTGAGTTCACATTACTGTCAGCGTCAGAACGATGGGAAGATCGCCAATGTGGGTAGCAATTCAATTAGACATAAGTCTCCTGATTGAGTTAATAGCTCGGCTTTTAGAGCTTATCAGGAGATAAGACATGTTGATTCCTCGAACTTGCTCAGGTACCCTAAACATACTTGGTTATCTCTTCGATCGGTTTTCTTTTAACGTTTACCCTTTATTAAACGAGAGAGACAGACAGACAGAACACTGCTTCTTTGCCAGTCTCTGCGCAGCTGAACAATTCTCAGTTGTGTGGCTAAATAGAAACGAGTACAGTGGCTGTTGCTAACAAAATAATAGCACATATCCAGTACTGGTTTTCAAATCTGTTTGCCCAATCACTGAAGTAATAAAGCTCCACTCTTAAATATTTGTAAAAGCTTTTCTGTCAATGACTTGGCTTTTTAAAAAGTGATCCCCAGTTCTTTTGGCCTTTCGATATTCTCGTTTCACAAAGTCACATGGTAAACTGCAATCAGAAATTGTCCAAACCTCCGAACTTTTCCAAGTCTGATAGTCAAGAATAGACATGTATTCCTTACATGGTGCAAAAATTATAAGAATTATTTCAAGACTAAAGTAATTACAATAAACTGGAGAAACTGGGTTTCTTCTCTCCATTAGAGAGATTCAGAATGTTTGATATTAAAGATACATAGGTGATGAGCATTATTTGAGTAAGAAATGACAACATGTACATAGTCAGAAGGGGTCTTGTTGTAGCATGTTTGCATCCCTACCTGTGGAACCATAGGTTAACGCTCAAGTTCCACCTAGGATTTGATGAGCACAGGTGTGTCACACATTCAAACAGGTTCTTTTCAATAATCTTTTCAAAAGAAAGTCAGTTGAAACACGTTGTTCCTGGTTGGGAAGTAGAGATCTGTAATACTGCATCCTGTGAAGAAGGCAAGGATTTGTATCCTGTTTGTACTTCGTCTTCTGGCTTGGATCTATTTAACATGGTTTCATATGTGAAACTGAAGAAATTTTTTTCAGAAGAACATTGTAATCAGACTTACTAATGAGACAAATGGTTGAAAGCATATGTAAAGTGTAAGAGTATGATTTTTGACCAATGTCCTGTAAGTCTGAACCCTATGACCAATGGAAAAGCAAAGTAGATTTATGGACGTGGATTATGTCCTCGCTGAAGGGGTAAAAAATGGATTTGGCACTTATTTCCTAGCTAATGCAGGATGAGGCATAAAGTATCTATGAAACCAAATGCTCACTGGTTGAGAGATGATAGGAACTGCAGATGCTGAATTATCCAACATAATAAGGTGCAGAGCTGGATGAACACAGCAGGCCAAGCAGCATCAGAGGAGCAGGGAAGCTGATGTTTCGGGCCAAGACCCTTCATCAGAAATGGGGGAGGGCAAGGGTGTCCTGAAATAATAGGGAGAAAGGGGGAAGCGGAGTGAAGATGGATAGAGGAGAAAATAAGTGGAGAGGAGGCAGACAAGTCAGGCGGGGATGGAGCCAGTAGAGGTGAGTATAGATGGGGAGGTATGGAGGAGATAGGACAGACAGGTCAAGGTGGGGGATGAGGTTCATAGGTAGGAGAGACGGGTGTGGCTAAGTGAGAGGAAGAACAGGTTGAGGTTTTGGATGGTTTGGGACATGATGGTTTGGTGCTCGGTGGTGGGGTCATGATCCAGCGGGCGGTAGGAGGTGGTCTTGAAGAGTTGGCCTCCAACCTCATCATTCCTCAACCCCCCCCCCCCCCCCCCCCCACACCACCCTCTTCTATGTCCTTCCCAAAATCCACAATCCTGACTGCCCTGGTCAAATCATTTCTGTGGGGCAGGGCCAGGCAGAGGCACTTATCTCCACCTACGAAGAAAATAGTTTACGAGGAACAATCCCCCTTCCATACCTACGCTGACCCTTCACCCCACCTCTTCCTCTGCTACATTGACTGTATTGGTGCTCCCACGAGGAGCTTGAACAGTTCATTCACTTCATTAACACCTTTCACCCCAACCTTAAGTTCACTTGGACCATCTTTAACACCTCTTTCACTTTCCTGGACCTCTGTCTCCTTCTCAGGCAACCACCTAGAAACTGATAACCATTTCAAGCCCACTGACTCCCACAGCTACTGAGAATACACCACCTCCCACCCACCTTGCTGCAAAAATGCCATCCCCTATTCCCAACTCCTTTGCCTCCACCGCATCTGCTCCCAGGATCAGAGATCCTCACTTTTTTTAAGGACCGCAACGAGCCCCTCTGCTGTGAATGAGAATGCCCTCAACCATGACTCCCGCATTTCCTGCAACTCATCCCTCACATCCCATCACCGCAACAACAACCAAAAATGAATCCCCCTCATCCTCACCACCCCACTGACCTCCAGATCCAATGAATCATCCTCCAACGCTTCAGCCATCTGCAATCTGACCCCAACACCAAAGACATTATTCCCTCCTCACCCTTGTCTGCTTTCCAGATGGACCACTCTCTCTCCATGTCTCTCTTGTCTGCTCCACACTCCCTTCCAGCCCCACCACACCCGACACTTTTTTCCCTGTAACCACAGGAGGTGCTACACCTGCCCCCACACCTCCTCCCTCACCACCCATCCCAGGCCCCAAGAAGACTTTCCACATCAAGCAGATGTTCACCTGCACATCTGCTAATGTGGTATACTGCATGTGCTGTTCCCATTGTGGCCTCCTCTGCATCAGGGAAACCAAGCCAAGGCTTGGGAACTGCTTTGCAGAATGCCTACGCTCAGTTCACAACAAACGACTGCACCTCCCAGTTGTGAGCCATTTCAACTCCCCCTCCCATTCCTCAGACGACATGCCCATCCTTGGCCTTCTGCAGTGCCACAACAATGCCAAGGGTGCAGGAATAGCACCTCATATTCTGCTTGAGAACCCTGCAGCCCAATGGTATCAATGTGAATTTCACAAGCTTCAAAATCTCCCCCTTCCTACTGCATCCCAAAGTCTCATTCTTGCAAAACCACTGACTCTACACCCAACATGTTGCAGACCTCTGTCTCCTGAAGCTCGCCCAATTCCCCCATACCCTTTGCAACTTCTTTGTCTGCACTGGCCCGCTTACAGTCTCATCCCTGTACAGTTTGAGAGCTGCAGTTTCCCCTCTTCATTTGAAGAACTCCATCTCCCAAGCCCCATTGCAGACCTCTCATGCCTGCACCCCAATTGACATCTGATGTCTCCTCCCCAGTCACTTTGCAGCACCCATGTATTCGCGCTCTCGCTCCCTTCCTTTACCCTTCTCTTCCAGAGAGGCGGAATGGTAGCTCCACATCAATCCCTGTGGCACTGGCAAAATGGCTGTTCCCATGTGTGGCAAGGGCATCAGCTTTTACAATTTACATCAATAATAGAGATAAGGGAAGAGACAGCATGGTAACTAAATCTACAGATGACATAAAGACAAGTAAGAAGGTATATTGTGAATGAGACATGAGTTTGCAGATGGATACGTATAAATTTGAGTGTCAAAAATCTGACAGATGGAGTATAATGTGGAAGTTCTTCACTTTGGTAGGAAGAATGAGAAAGCACTTGTAATTAAACAAAATCATGGAGTTCTGAGGTGCAGATGGATTTAATTGTTCTACTGCATGAGTCACAAATTAATATGCAGGGACAGGACATGATCAAGATGAATGGGATGACAAAGTGTGGAGCTGGATGAACATAGCAGGCCAAGCAGCATCTCAGGAGCACAAAAGCTGACGTTTCAGGCCTAGACCCTTCATCAGAGAAGGGGATGGGGAGAGGGTTCTGAAATAAATAGGGAGAGGGTGAGGTGGACCAAAGATGGATAGGTGGAGAGGAGAGTACAGGTGGGGATAAGTCCATCCAGGGAGGATGGACAGGTCAAGGAGATGGGATGAGGTAGGAAATGGAGGCCCAGCTTAAGGTGGGAGGAGGGGATACGTGAGCGAGAGAACAGGTTAAGGAAGTGGGGACGAGCTGGGCTGGTTTTGGGATGCAGTGAGGGAAGGGGAGATTTTGAAGCTTGTGAAGTCCACACTGATACTATTGGGTTGCAGGGTTCCCAAGCGGAATAGGAGTTGCTGTTCCTGCAACCTTCGGGTGGCATCATTGTGGCACTGCAGGAGGCCCATGATGGACACCTTGTCTAAGGAATGGGAGGGGGAGTTAAAATGGTTTGCGACTGGGAGGTACAGTTGTCTATTGCGAACAGAACAGGTGTTCTGCAAAGCGGTCCCAAAGCCTCTGCTTGGTTTCCCCCAGTGTAGAGGAAGCCACAATGGGTACAGTGGATGCAGTATACCACATTGGCAGATGTGCAAGTGAACATCTGCTTGATATGGAAAGTCATCTTGTGGCCTGGGATGGAGGTGTAGGGGCAAGTGTAACACTTCCTGCGGTTGCAGGGGAAGGTGCCGCGTGCGGTAGGGTTGGAGAGGAGTGTGGAGCGGACAAGGCGATGCTGCTTGGCCTGATGTGTTCATCCAGCTCCACACTTTGTTATCTCAGATTCTCCAGCATCTGCATTTCCCATTATCTCTGATCACAAGATGAATGCAATGCTTCTTTTCTCTGAGAGAATGGAGAAGTAAAGACTTTATGCTTAAGTTTTATATAGGGCATCAGCAAGACTCTGACTTGAATATAATGTGCACTTCTTCAAAAGAAGGACATAAATATATTGGAAGCAATTCAGAAATGGTCTACTAGATTGATACATGGAAGGAGCAGTTTTTTCCTTAGAAAATCAATTAGTGTTTGGGCTTGTTTCCACTGGAGTTATCCATGAAGAATGACTTGATTGTGGGTCAGTCCATAACTAGGAAATACTGTTTTAAAATTAAGGAATGTCCTTTAGGACAGAAATGAATTTCTTTTTCTCAGTGGTATTGTGACCTTCGAACTCTCTGCCTTGCATGGCAGTAGGGGCTGTGTCATTAATTATTTTTAAGATTGAGGTGGATGGATTCTCATTACACATAGATTAAGGTCATTGGGGGCAGGTGTGAATATGGATTTCAAAGTGCAGGCAAATCAGCCATGATCTTATTAAATGATGGAGCAGGCCTGATGGTCCAAACTGTCTATTTGTACTCCTCCTATTCATTTGAATGTGTTCACATGTGGCTCTCCTTACTGTTCTAGGCAAAACAGCTGCTGGCTCCTTGACACCAAACGCATGCACCCCACACCGCTCCTCCCCCAACCTCAGTTTCCATATTACTGGCATTTACATATCCAGTTGCTCATTGCTTCTTCAGAGGTTTTTTCTGACTACGTTCGCAGCCAATAGGTCCACTAATGTATCTATCAACTACAAGGATGGGAGAGAACCAATCTGTGATTTGAGGGTCAATTCCTCACCCCTTCCTTCCATTCAAATTATGGGGTAGGGCAATAATTTTCTGATTTGTGACCCCTGTGAGTGGATGTTACAAATTATCCCCCTCTCTCTTGGACATGAGTTGGGCTGGGTCTTGCTAGAATTACAGCACCAGATGTTCTGATAGGAACTGCTTTCACTGGAGTCTGTGAACACAGCAGGCCAGGCAGCATCAGGAGTAGAAAAGCTGACGTTTCAGGTCTGGACCCTTTTGGGTCTTGGCCTCATCCCAAGACGAGCACCTCCCTCCTCATCCCCCACCTCCTTGGCTTGCCTGTCTTTTCTCCTACCCAACCGCTTCTCCCACCTCACTGGCCAACCCCCATCCCACTTCCTACCAACTAGCCTCATCGCCACCTCCTTGACCTGTCCGTCTTCCATCTCTCCTACCCGCCCCACCCTCCTCACTGATCAACCTCCATCCCCAACGCCCTACCTACACTCACCTTCACTGGCTTCATCCCCGCCTCCGTGACCTGTCTGCCTTCCCTCCACCTATCTGCTCCTCTATCCACCTTTTCTCATTGCCTCCCCATCTATTTATTTCAGAGTCCCCTTCCCCTCCCCCCACTTATGAAGAAGGATTCAGATCCGAACCGTCAGCTTTCCTGCTCCTCTGACCAGATGCTCTTAGACTGCCATCAATGTGAATAAGCTGATGAATTAATTCAGATTTTTCACTTCAAGCTATGAAGAATGAGTTGATTATTTCTACTGTATTTAAAAATCTTTGAATCTGCATTGTATGGGAATTGATTTTTTTTCTTTTGCTAATCTTCATTTCTTTGTTAATAAACTTTGGTGTTAAATCATAGTTAAACCGAAGACTGCAACATTGTGTGCATGTGCTTTGGTAAAAGATCACTTTGATCAAAAAATAACAATAAATTATGGCCTATCCAGTAGGTTTCCTTTCAGAAATCTACTTGTCAGGTACTAACGTCAACTGGGCATTTTTCCATAACTGGATCAAAATATTGTTTACTGAGAAACACTATTGAACTATTAATAGATGTAGAGATAATGGATGTGACTTCTCTTGCTAAATGTCTTGCATTCTAATTGATAAAGGGATTTAGGTGGAGGTAGTAGAAGAACTTGCATTACCTTCCATAGTTCCTTTTAGATATTGTGGCTGGGCAACAGATGGCACCAAAGGGTCGGACAGTGGCAACTGTGAAACCTGTATTCAAGAAAATGTATAACAATGCTTCCAGTAGTGAGAGACCAGTCAGTTTAACATTTATGATAACAGTGTCAAGCTGGATGAACACAGCAGGCCAAGCAGCATCTACCAACTTAACATCTGTGGTGGATGAAGTTTTAGAAACAGTAATCTGGGAAATGAGAATCCTTGAGTGCAGAAAAGATTGACCGAAATGGTTCCTGGGCATCACTATTTGGCAGCAACTGAATTGGACTGGCTACGTAAATTCCCAAACTAATAGAACATGTCAGCGATGTTTATTCTTCCACAATTTTGCCTCTTGAGACTCTGTAGCACCTGTACCTGCTACAAGGTATGCAAGTCAGGAACACAGGTCATTTTTCCACTTGCTCAGAGGTACAAATTCAATCATATTTGAAGCTTATTACCATCCAGGAAAAAAAATTACTTTATCATTTCAGTGAATTTTCAATAGTTGATTGGTCATGCTATTTCCTAGATCCAATGTCAGAACACATCTGTGGTTATTTTGAACAAAAAATAATTACAAATTTCTTGATACAATAGCACAAATTGCATGATGACCAATTTTAGGCTTGGAAAACACAACTGACAAATTCTGTGTAATTAGTTAGTTTGCAAACCAAAAAAAAACTTGCCATTGTGCGTGATCCCATCAAATTCCCAATCACAATGCTAATTTTAAACACTTCTAAACTTTACAACTTGAATTCAATGAAGATTTGATATTGTTTAGGATATAAAAGTGGTGTTCCAACAAATTTCTTGGATTTCCCACCCAGCTTTACCCCCATGCAAGCTTACTTGTGATACAAGATCACATTGCTATTAATCTATGTAGCTTATTTTGATAGCTGTGACTTTTACACTAATGGAACAAAGAATGGTTTGTGACAGTTCATGAAGGGATTAGTTTTATAGTAATTGACATAATTAAAATTCAAGGTGTTAAAAATTGAGCATGATGTACTTTCATCATTGGAACTTGGCTTCAATACCACTCTCCAGTAGCTGGGAATAAAGTCTGTCTGCTTCTTCTTAAATATAACTGAGTTGTTCTAATGATTTCTATCTTGCTGACTTTGATATGCATGACTGAAACATGCCTGGCGAAGATAAGTTGATAAAATATATACTCTTATATACATATATTATGTGCTTCAGAGGAAATTGAATGTGTGGATGTTAGTACAATTTGAATTGAAAACTGCATAAAAATTTCATTACTTGCACATTATTAGGAATTTATTTAATAAAGATGAAATGAATAAATATGCCAGCTTCAAACTTAAACACTTCTGTGTACATCAAGTATGATAATCATTATAATATTGTTGAAGGCAACTGCCTGATGAAGAAAATAAGTTTAACCACTGTATTTGGTTACAAAAAAGTTTTTAATTTCTGTTTTAGTACTTGTGCCACAACCAAATGCCCTTGCCAGAATCCTTAAAAAGATGTCAATGCTGCATGATGAGGAATATGCTCAAAAGACCAAACTCTGACTATTATGGCTCACAAGAAAGGACTTTTGTTCTTCCGTAAGTAATTCTTTCCTGACTAGTATTTCCTTAGTTTAATATCAAACTTTACAACTGCCTTTTTAACCCCCATTTCCAGTCTAGAGTGTAAATTTAGGTGGACTAAGAAAACATGAGTATCAGTTCATAATGACAGTCTCAAGATGTTTTTTGATGCCATATTCACAACAGTGAGAAGATGGGACAGCACCAGGTCTAGGTTGGCATTTAGCCCAACTTCAAATGTCAGGTCTCTGATTCTTCTTGGTTCCTGTTGGCCCTGTGGAAGACCCTCCGCATTGAGAGCGTGTGAATTCTAAATCAGAATTTCATCAAGTTGCTCTGACCTGCCTCTGTTCCTGCTCCAGACAGGGAACACACTGTCAATAGCACTTCACAAATATTTGCTATGCTAATCTATTTCACAACTAAGGAGGTATGTCTCCTGCCTCTGACAAAAGTTCAGCCGTTAGAAATATATAGACACTAATTCCAGATTTTGGTTGGGTAATGTTGAATTGCGATTCATTCTGATTAGCAGTGTAGCTGATATTTGTTATAAATAAGTGAGGAGGGTGATCAGATACTCTTTAAACTTCTTCTTGGCTGGCCACAACAAAGATTTTTATTTCATTAGCAAGTTGCTATCATATCTGCATTAAATTTAGTCAACCATAAATAAAAGGAGCCAAATTCTAGCTTTTCTTAAGTGAAAGTAAGAGGAATTTTATTCCTTACTACATGAAGAAAATAACTTTTAAAAATCTCTCAAATTCAGCTTTAGAAAGAAGAGTGTCTATACAGGCAGTTGCAGTGAACATTTTTAGAATCTTGAACTGCAAGGGTGAAAGCTGAATCTCAATATTTTAACTGTCCTAATTCTTCAGGAATGGCAAAGATTACAGAGGTTAAACAATGAAACCTTCTATATGCATATTAAAATAGTGGAGGAGTGGTCTGACTAGAGACCAAAAGGGAATTTACACATGGAGGCAATGGTCATGGATGAGGTGTTAAATGAGTACTTTGTCTGCCCCTTTATTAAAGAGGATAACCCTGCCCAGGCCATGGTGACAACAGCAGAAGCTGTCACTAGAAGGGACTAAAATTAGAAAGGAAGATGTCTTGGATAAACTTAGTATTTCAATTTGTCAAGACACTGGGATCAGATGGGATGCATCCATGGGTTTTGAAGGAAATGAGAGCAGAAACTTCAAGGCAGTGACCAGAATCCTTCAGTCTCCCCAGGAATCCAGGGGGAAGTGCCAGAAGGCTGAGCAATGGCAAACATTATGGCCTTGCCTGAGCAAGGATAATCCTACAAATTACAGACCAGTCAGTTTAGCTTTGGTAGTAGGGAATCTGCTTGACATTTTTTAATGATAGACTTATGGTCACATGAAAAAGCAAGAGTTCATTAAAAATAGTCACTATGGATTTCTAAAGGGAAAACATATTTAACTGACTTGGCTGCACAGTGGTTCAGTAGGTAGCACTGCTTCCACACAGTGCCAGAGACCCAGTTTCAATTCCAGCCTCGGGTGACTGTCAGTGTGGAGTTGCACATTTTGCGTGTCTGCATGGTTTCCTCCTACAGTCCAATGATATGCAGGCTAGGTGGATTGGTCTGTCTTAATGGCTCGTCATGTTCAGGGATGTGCAAGCTAGATGGATTAGCCACAGGAAATGCAGGGTTTCAGGAATAGGGTAGGGAGGTGGGCCTGGGTGGGATGCTCTTCAGAGGGTCAGTGTTAACTGGGTGGGCAAAATGGCCTGCTCCCCCACTGTAGGGATTCTATGAACTTGCTGGAATTGTCTGAAGAGGTAAGAGAAAGGCTTGATGAAAGTAAGATTGTTCATGTGGTATGCATGGCTTTTCCAAAGATGGATGATGCAGGACAACACCTCAGACTTGTGAGGAGACTGCTAGGTCACGGATTAGAAAGGTTAGTAGCAACGTGGGTACAAGATTGACTGAGTGATTTGAAACAGAGGAATGGTTAATAAATACCATTCTGGCTGGAGAAGGGGTTAAACCTATCTTCTCCAGTGGAGCCTTTCTATTTAGACTCTTGTTTTTCCTGATGTATTCTAATGATTTGGATCTTAGTGTGCAGGGGATAATATCAAAGTTTGCAGATGACACCAAACTCAGAACTGTAAACTATGTGGAGAAAAATGTAGAACTCTGGAAGGATACAGACAAGTTGGTGGAATGGGTAGATGAAGTTCAATGCAGAGAAGTGTGAGGTGGTGTGCTTTGGTAGGAAGAACACTGAAAAGCAATATAAAATAGATGCTACAAGTCTAAAGGGGATGCAGGAACAGAGACTAAATGCACAAGATCATTAAAAGTGGTAGGACAGGTGGAGAGAGCAATTAGTAAAGCATGCAGTGCCCTCAGCTTTATTAATAGGGGCATCGAGTACAAGAACAAGGAGATGATTCTAACTTATAGAACATTCTTATTAGAACACAGCTAGACTATTGTGTATAGTCGTGGGCACCACTTCAAATGAAGTAAACAAATGCATTTGAGAAATTGCAGAAGCAATTGACAAGACACTTACAGACATAGAACATAGAACATAGAACATAGAACATAGAACATAGAACATAGAACATAGAACATAGAACATAGAACATAGAACATAGAACATAGAACATAGAACATAGAACATAGAACATAGAACATAGAACATAGAACATAGAACATAGAACATAGAACATAGAACATAGAACATAGAACATAGAACATAGAACATAGAACATAGAACAGGCCCTTCAGCCCACAATGTTGTGCCGACCATTGATCCTCATGGATGCACCCTCAAATTTCTGTGACCATATGCATGTCCAGCAGTCTCTTAAATGACCCCAATGACCTTGCTTCCACAACTGCTGCTGGCAACGCATTCCATGCTCTCACAACTCTCTGCGTAAAGAACCTGCCTCTGACATCCCCTCTATACTTTCCACCAACCAGCTTAAAACTATGACCCCTCGTGCTAGCCATTTCTGCCCTGGGAAATAGTCTCTGGCTATCGACTCTATCTATGCCTCTTGTATCTTGTATACCTCAATTAGGTCCCCTCTCCTCCTCCTTTTCTCCAATGAAAAGAGACCGAGCTCAGTCAACCTCTCTTCATAAGATAAGCCCTCCAGTCCAGGCAGCATCCTGGTAAACCTCCTCTGAACCCTCTCCAAAGCATCCACATCTTTCCTATAATAGGGCGCCCAGAACTGGACGCAGTATTCCAAGTGCGGTCTAACCAAAGTTTTATAGAGCTGCAACAAGATCTCACGACTGTTAAACTCAATCCCCCTGCTAATGAAAGCCAAAACACCATATGCTTTCTTAACAACCCTGTCCACTTGGGTGGCCATTTTAAGGGATCTATGTATCTGCACACCAAGATCCCTCTGTTCCTCCACGCTGCCAAGAATCCTATCCTTAATCCTGTACTCAGCTTTCAAATTCGACCTTCCAAAATGCATCACCTCGCATTTATCCAGGTTGAACTCCATCTGCCACCTCTCAGCCCATCTCTGCATCCTGTCAATGTCCCACTGCAGCCTACAACAGCCCTCTACACTGTCAACGACACCTCCGACCTTTGTGTCGTCTGCAAACTTGCTGACCCATCCTTCAATTCCCTCGTCCAAGTCATTAATAAAAATTACAAACAGTAGAGGCCCAAGGACAGAGCCCTGTGGAACCCCACTCACCACTGACTTCCAGGCAGAATATTTTCCTTCTACTACCACACGCTGTCTTCTGTTGGCCAGCCAATTCTGTATCCAAGCAGCTAAGTTCCCCTGTATCCCATTCCTCCTGACCTTCTGAATGAGCCTTCCATGGGGAACCTTATCAAATGCCTTACTGAAGTCCATATACACCACATCCACAGCTCGACCCTCATCAACCTTACTAGTCACATCCTCAAAAAACTCGATAAGGTTTGTAAGGCATGACCTACCCCTCACAAAGCCGTGTTGACTGTATTTGATCAAGCCATGCTCTTCCAGATGGTCATAAATCTTATCCCTCAGAATCCTTTCTAACACCTTGCAGACGACAGACGTGAGACTTACCGGTCTATAATTGCCGGGGATTTCCCTATTTCCTTTCTTGAAGAGAGGAATTACATTTGCCTCTCTCCAGTCCTCGGGTACGACTCCAGTGGAGAGCGAGGATGCAAAGATCTTCGCAAGTGGCGAAGCAATTGCATTTCTCGCTTCCCAAAGCAGCCGAGGACAAATCTGATCCGGGCCTGGCGACTTGTCAATCTTAATGTTTGACAAAATTTTCAGTACATCAGCTTCCTCTATCTCTATCCATTCCAGCATGCACACCTGCTCTTCAAAGGTTTCATTCACTACACAGTTCGTTTCTTTCGTAAAGACAGAAGCAAAAAACTCATTTAGGGCTTCCCCTACCTCCTCAGGCTCCACACACAAGTTCCCTATGCTATCCCTGATCGGCCCTACTCTTTCTTTGACCATTCTCTTATTCCTCACGTAAGTGTAAAATGCCTTTGTGTTTTCCCGGATTCCTTCTGCCAAGCCTTTCTCGTGCCCCCTCCTGGCTCTCCTCAGACCATTTTTGAGCTCCTTCCTTGCCTGCATGTAATCCTCTCTAGCTGAACTTGACCCTAGCTTCCTCCACCTTATGTAAGCTACCTTCTTCCTTTTCACTAGAAGCTCCACCGCTCTCGTCATCCAAGGTTCCTTTATCTTACCCCTTCTTGCCTGTCTCAGAGGGACATATTTACTCATCACTCCCAACAACTGTTCCTTAAACCATCTCCACATGTCTATAGTTCCCTTACCATGGAACAACTGCTCCCAGTCCATGCTTCCTAACTCGTGTCTAATCGCATCATAGTTTCCTCTTCCCCAATTAAATATCCTCCCATTCTGCCTAATCGTCTCCTTCTCCATAGCTATGTAGAATGAGAGAGTGTTATGGTCACTATCACCAAAATGCTCTCCCACCACAAGATCTGATACCTGCCCCGGCTCGTTTCCGAGCACCAAGTCTAGAATGGCCTCTCCCCTCGTCGGCCTGTCAACGTACTGCGTTAGGAAACCCTCCTGAACACACCTTACAAAAACAGCTCCATTCAAATCTTCTGCTCGAAGGAGGTTCCAATCAATATTAGGAAAGTTAAAGTCACCCATTACAACAACCCTACTGCGTCCACACTTTTCCAAAATCTGTCGACCTATGCTTTCTACAATCTCCCTGCTGCTATTGGGGGGCCTGTAGTAAACCCCTAACGAGGTGACTACTCCCTTGCTGTTCCTAATTTCCACCCATACTGACTCAGTAGGCAGATCTTCCTCGACAAAGGAAGCTTCTGTAGCTGTGATACCCTCTCTGATTAGTAGTGCTACACCCCCTCCTCTTTCCCCCCCTCCCTATTCTTTTTAAATGTTCTAAACCCTGGAAGATCCAGCAACCATTCCTGCCCATGAGAAACCCATGTCTCTGTTATGGCCACAACATCATAGCACCAGGTACTGATCCATGCTCTAAGTTCATCACTTTTATTCCTGATACTCCTTGCATTAAAGCAAACACACTTTAACCGATCCCTTGGTTCCTTCCCAGGAAAATCCTTCCCACTAGCTGGTCTACCTCTTGCTACTGCCTCACCTGCATCAACGCTCACCTCTGGTATACAGCTCAGGTTCCCACCCCCCTGCCATACTAGTTTAAACCCTCTCGAACTACTCGAGCAAACCTTCCACCCAGGACATTGGTCCCCTTCCAGTTCAGATGCAACCCGTCCTTCTTGGGTCCCACCTGTCCCCAGAAGGCATCCCAATTATCAACATATCTGAAGCCCTCCCTCCTACACCAGCTGCGTAGCCACGTGTTCAGCTGCGCCCGCTCCCTGTTCCTCACCTCGCTATCTCGTGGCACCGGTAGTAAACCAGAGAACACTACTCTGTTCGTCCTGCTCTGCAGCTTCCATCCTAACTCCCTGAAATCACTTTTTATATCCTCAAACCTATTTCTGGCTATATCATTTGTGCCTTGAGGTACTTGAGTCATGAGGATAGATTGAAAAAGCTTTGGCTGACCTCCTCAGAATAAGGCTGAGAGGTCATTGATAGAGGTTTTCAAAACTGTTTTTCAAAGCAGGCTGGATAGAGTAGATCGTGATAAGGTGTCACTGCTTCTAAAGATAAGAGCGAGAGAGCATCGACATAAGGTGACATGCAAATGAACCAAGAGTGCTTTAAGAAAAAAAATTGTCTCAGAGCTACCTGGAATGTAGGCAGGGTCAACTAAGACATTCAAGAAGGCACAGATATGATTATTTAGAAATTTTGGAAGGGGCAAAAGCATTAAATTGGCACAAGTTAATGACACTTATTCAACAAACAGGCGTTGGCATGATGGGTTGAATGGGCTCCTTCTGCACTAATGATTCTGTGATTCTGATTAATTCTAATGAGTGATAATTGGCTTCTTTTAAGGACCTAACACAACAGCATAAAGGTAGAATTAATACAATAACATTACAGTAATCCTGTTACAGTGAAACTGCCAATTTGTAAAGCACCTTAAATGTTAGTTATATTCCAAGGTATTTCTCAGGTGCACTCTAAATCTAAGATTAGATGCCAAGAAACATGAAATGATATTAGGCCAGGAGTTTGTCTCTTCCCTAATCGCAAAATATTAGGGAGATAGGCAACAACCTTTTGATGTCTAGAACTTTGCCTTAAGTCTGGTTTGCTCATTGGGACTCCATGGAGTTTGTGATATTTACACTCATACTCTAAGTGCTTGAGCTAGAATTGCCTGGGAAGTTTACACACTTGACTGGGGACTGTTCACTGTCAGAGACCTAGACCAAGTAGGACTTGCATGCGTACTCACTCTAGCAACAAATGGATGAAGTGTAGGATATGTCAAAAGTATTAAGATAGACAAGTGCCCAGGACCTGATGGCATCTATCCTACAAAACTGAGGGTGGCAAGGGAGGAAATTTTCAGGGGTGAGGAGAGATCCCAGAGGATTGGAGGATAGTTGAAGTTCTTTCTTTATTTAAGAAGGGCAACAGGGATAATCCAGCAAATTACAGACCAGTGAGCCTTACATCTGAGGGAAATTATTGGTGAAGATTCTTAGCAGCAGGGTTTACTCATGTTTGCAAAAACATTGACTCATTAACAAAAGGTGGAACAGCTCTGCAGGGGAAAAAGTATCTCTCAAACATTGAGTTTTTGAGGAAGTGTCAAAGATGACTGGTAGGATATAGATAAAAACTGAACTGCAGATGCCCTAAAGCAGGATTCTACAGTACCATTGTCATCAGAGCCCTCAACAAGGTCTGACCCATCTCCCACACTTGCACCCTGATTCCTACTCTTTCCCTCTTGGAACAGTAATAGGGTTCCCCTTGTCCTTACCTACCATCCCACCAGCACCCGCATCCACAAGATCATCAGTGCTTTTTCCGCTGCCACCAGAGACAGTCCCCTCCCCTCCCTTCCCTTGTCTGCTGTCCAGAAGGAACATTACATCCAGGACCCCTGGTCCACTCTTCCTTCATTCCCACCACAGCCCCAAGGCAACTTCCGCTGCATCTGCCGAAGGTGTAACACCTAACGATTACATTCTCTGTCCCCAGTATCCAAGGGCCCAGATATAGCTTCCAGGTGAAGCAGCAGTTTACCTGCACTTCGCACAATCTAGTCCCCTGTGTTCACTGCTCACAATGTGGTTTCCTCTACAGTGGGGAAACAGTGTAGACTGGGTGACTGCTTTGCAGAACATTTATGTTCTACCCACAAAAGATCCCAAGCTTCAGTTGCCGGCCACTTTAACACCATAAGACATAGGAGTGGAAGTAAGGTCATTTGGCCCATAAGTCCACTCAGCCTCTTAATTCATGGCTGATGGGCATTTCAACACCACTTCCCTGCACTTTCCCCGTAGCCCTTGATTCCTTTTGAGATCAAGAATTTGTCGATCTCTGCCTTGAAGGCATCCAACATCCCGGCCTCCACTGCACTCTGTGGCAATGAATTCCACAAGCCCACCACTCTCTGGCTGAAGAAATGTCATCTCATTTCAGTTTTAAATTTACCCCCTCTAATTTTAAGGCTGTGCCCACAGGTCCTAGTCTCCCTCCCTAACGGAAACCGCTTCCTAGCATCCACCCCATCACCCTGTTCCCTGGCCAACATCTGTCTGAGGCTTGCTGCAGTGTTCCAGTGAAGTTCAACATAAGCTGGAACAACACTTCATTTTCCACTTGGAGACCCTGCAGCCCTCCAGACTCAATATCAAATTCAAGAATTTTAGGGTCTGAACTCTCCCATGTCTCAGCCCCCTACCCCACAAACCAGGCCTTGTTCTCATATTAGAGATAATGGGAACTGCAATGCTGGAGTCTGAGATAACAAAGTGTGGAGCTGGCTGAATACAGCAGGCCAAGCAACATTTTAGGAGCACAAAAGCTGACGTTTTGGGCCTAGACCTTTCAGCAGAAAAGGGTCTCGGCCCAAAACATCAGCCTTTGTGCTCCTAAGATGCTGCTTGGCCTCCTGTGTTCAGCCAGCTCCACACTTTGTTATTTTGTTGTCATATTGCCTGACATTACTCACTACCTATCGTTAATCACAACCAGTCCTCACTAACAGCTATTCACCCTCCTAGACAGATTGTTATCAGACCCTTTGTTTGTCCAACTGTTCCTCTCTCTGTCAGCTCTATGCCCACCTATCATTTACTCCTTACCCTCTCCCCCACCCTATCTTCTGCATTAAAGGACGTTTTCCTAACCACTATCTGTTCTGAGGGTCACCAGACCTGAAATGTTAACTGATTGATTTTCCTTCGCAGATGCTGCCAGATCTGCTGAGATTTTCCAGCAACTTCTATTTTTTGTTGCAGAGTGGTTTAGCTTCAGCAAGCTCTTTCACAAGGTTATTGATGGCAGGCTGATATAGAAAGTGATGTCAAAGTGAGCTGGTATGATAGATACAGAATTGGCTTGGTCTTAGAAAACAGTATAGTGATTGAAGAATGATTTTCTGACTGGAGATCTGTGATCAGTTGTGTTCCCCAGGGATCAGTGCTGGAACACTTATTGTTTGTAATGTATATAAATGACTTAGAAAATGTAGGTAGCCTGATTTAGGAAGCTTGTGGATGACACAAGGGTTGGGGATGCTGCCGATTGAGGATTACCACAATGCAGTAGCAAATAGATTGGAAACTTGGGTGGAGAAATGGCAGATGAATTTAATTGGGACAAATGCAAGGTGGTGCATTTGGAAGGTCGAAGGCAAGAGGGAAATATATTGTAAATGGCAGAACCCTTGGAAGCATGAACGCACAGACAGATTGAGGTGCACTGGCCACAATTCCCTGAAAGTGGCAACATAAGTAGCTAAGATAGTCAAGAAGACATAGTATGCTTACCTTCATCAGTTGGGGCATAGTGTAAAAATTAGCAAGCCACACTTGGAATATTTTGTACAGTTCTGCTTGCTCTTATTACCAGAAGGATATGGAGGCTTTGGAGAGAGTACACTAAAGGTTTACCAAGATGCTACCTGGTTTGGAAGGTCGTGGATAAGAGGAGAGAATGATTTGTTGTTACTTAAACATCGGAGACTGAGGGGTGACCTGATAGCAATTTATACAATTGAGATGCATGGATGGAATAGATAGAAATGTCGATTTCTGGGGGACATAGGTTTAAGGGGAAAGGGTAAAGGAGAAATGAGAGGCAAGTTTTTTAACATGGAGGGTGCTAAGTGCCAGGAATGCACTGCCAGAGGAGGTGTTAGAAGCAGATGCAATGGCAATGTTTAAGATTTTGTACTCTCTCTTTTGTTCTTTTTAAATTTAATGCTTGGTACAATTCAGTCGATAGCCAGTGTAACTGACCTGAGCACTAAAACTGATCTTCAAAGTGACCTTCTTAACCTGACTAACCTCCAATCTGATTCACTGCTCACCCACCCTTTATCAAACCAAAGTCTGACCCAACTGCTCAGTCGACCTGACCATCCATCCACCCGACTATACATCAAACATGACTTGACATGACCCCCTAACTGACTAGCCAGATGACTGTCCACCAATCCCATAAGCCCTGGACTTGACTGTCCACCCTATCTGACTTTCCATGTAACTACGCTTGACATGACTAGACTGTTCACTTACTCATCCACCCACTGACTCACTCATCTAATTACTAACCCATAATTCATTGAAAGACTCTTGACCTGAATAAGACAGCTAGTACTGTCAAAATGGTGCATCTCTCTACCTTTATCTCCCCTGTGCTTGCTAGATCTAGTCTAGGTTACCTATACCAACCCACTTATTTCAGCTGGAATCATAGGTCCTGGCTGAAAATGGCAGTATTACTGGGATACAGAAAGCTTCATGAGCAGTGGCAGCCCATAAATGACTCATGGCCCAGATTGTACTGCCAGCACCTAGCACTGCATCTGAAAGTAATCGCCAACAGCCCCAATGGAAGGGAGCAAAAGTCAAGCTTTCTCTTTTCAAACGTTTTACAACAATCAAATCTAAAATCAACTCTAAGCATGTATGAACAGACCAATGGCATTTCAACAAATATGGTACTTATCACTTTAAACAGTCAATGTGTCAAAGATCATTCTTACAAATTTCTCAGCATCAATAGCATTACATATTTATGTAATGGGGAGGCGATGGCCTAATGGTATTATCGCTAGACTAGTAATCCAGAGACCTAGATAATGTTCAGGGGACCTGGGATCAAATCTTGCTCTGGCACATGGTGGGATTTGACTTCAATAAAATATCTGGGATTAAGAATCTAATGACCATGAATCCATTGTCAATTGTAGGAAAAACCTGTCTGGTTTGCTAATCTCCATTAGGGAAGGAGATCTGTCATCCTTGCCTAGTCTGGCCTACTTGTGACTCCAGACTCTCAGCAATGTGGTTGACTCTGAATTGCCCTAAAGGCAATAAATACTTCCTAGCCAGTAACACCCTCATCCTGTGAATAAATAGAGTGCGTAATCTTAAAGCCTTTTAAACTTTACTGCTGTATGTACGGTCTTTCCCCTTCTTCATGCATAATATTTGGCCTTCCAGTCTCTCTTACTGATATCTTTATCTACTTTTCTCCTTAATCAATCTGTTAAAGCTATGTACACGCCCCTGGATTGGATGGGACTTGAAAGTGGGCCTCTGGGTCCAGAGATAGGGAAACTACTATTGCACCACAAGGGGACCCCCTGTACTGATAGCTTTACTCCAAGGTCACAAGCTATGATTAACATCCAATAAGGGACGCTGCAGCAAACCTTTTCTTTCTTGATTATGACAGCCTTAATGGTGTAGCTTTTCAGAGCTACTTCTCGACTCACCAGCTCATCTTTGATGCAAATTCACAAACTCTGTGAATTGTGAAAAGAAGACAATTTGTTGAGCTTTTTGGTCTTGTAATCGACAGGACAATTCCCAAGATACAAAAATAAAGTGAAAACATCACTTATGCTGTACAGGAACTGAGTATCCAGGTGCTTCACTGGCTGGGCCAACACTTATTGGTGAGCGCTAATGCCCTTGAGGAGGACATGGTGAACTGCCTTCTTGCACTGTGGCAGTCCTTTAATTGCAGGTACACCTACAATGCTGTTAGTGAGGGAGTTCCAGGACTTAACACAATGATACTGAAGGAAAACGGAAATATTTTCAAGTCAGGATGATCACTGGTTTGGAAGGAAAACTGCAATTAGTGGTGTTCCCATGTATCTTCTGCTCTTGTACTAGATGTTAGTAGTTATTGATTTGAAAGATGCTTTGTAAGGATCCCTGGTGAATTTATGCTGTGTATCTTACAGATAGCCAATGCTCCATAGCAGCAGTATGGACTGTGGGGAAAATGGATGTTTATAGATATGGTGCCAATCAAGTAGGCTGCTTTGCCCTGGATGGACTCCAGTTTCTTGAGTGTTGTTGGGGCTGGCCAACTAGGGTGTATTCCAGCACACTCCTGACTTGTGTCTTGTAATTGTGGTGACTTTGGGAGTCAAAAGGTGAATTTGTCTCAAAGTTCCCAGCCTTGTCACCATTGCATTACTATGATAATTGTATTCAGTTTCTGGTCAGTGGTAAGCCCTGTTGGTAGTGAGAGCTAAGGGATGATGTTCGATTTCTGTCTTATTGGAGATTGTCACTACCTGGCACTTGAGGTACAAACGTCACTTGTCACGTGTGAGCCTAAGCCTAGATATTGTTCAGATCTTGCCACATTTTGACATGAACTGCCTCAGTATCTGAAGTTGAGTGATGTCAAACATTGTTTAATACTTTTTAAAAAATCTCCTGTGGCTTTATGATGGTAAGGTGGCCTTATGATAAATTGAACTAAGCTTGCATGTTAAATGTCAGTCATTATCTAACTGGTGGATTCTCCATAGCAAAGCCTCTACCAATCAAAGTCCACTTGCTAACTAATCAGTACTCTCCTCATATATCAATGTTTTCACTTTTTGATATTTGTATTCTTGCAAATTATCCTATTAAGTGCCAAATAAAAGGTTGCAGTGTGTCATTTTTCAGCAGATTCTCTATCATTAGGTGACTACAGTTAGCATGCTTAAAATGGTCGCACCAAGTTTGAGTGCCCATTAATTTAGCTCACATTTCTTCAAGAGCTGCTAGAATTTTCCTGCCTAAGAGAACCTGATCCTTTTTCATAGATTGCTCTCTTGATTATCCTAAATGCCTAGAAGCTCTGGTATCAGAAACCATGATTCTGACCCAGATTAGAAAATTTGGACCATGGTTTGATAAGGGAGAAGCACACCAGATCTTATTGACAATAAAATTAGGTAGGATTATCAGGTATATTTCTTGATTAAGGAAGATATATTACATGCATGAGATAACAAAGATTAATTATTGACTTGTTTGTTGGCATTGTAGGTTAAAATTATAAGTTTTTTTTGCTTTTTATTCTGTTTACAGTTTATCTAAGACACAGAAAAGGATTGTATATACTGTTCTTGAACATTTGCCTCAGCTGGACTCATGTAACATGACCACAGAAAATTGGGCTAAAATCGTGATTGATGTTGAGACTTGGGTCAAGCATTTAAGTGAAGAGGATTTTAAAGATAAATGAAAGCTGACACAAGTAATATAAAGGCCTAAAATTCCTGGCGTGAAGGACTGCACTTCAGACAAATTTCTTGCCATTGGATGTGAATTTTGGTCTGAATTGTATATCTGCCCAAGTTGAATTCTGCTGTCTGAAAACTTGAATGACCGATGGAAGGGGTCTCTCAATTTTGCAATTACTCCTTCATTGCATCTGTAGTTTTTGACAGTGGTGGTGGGGAGTGTTGCTAAATGCATTGTTCCCTTGTTACATACAAGTTTTGTTTCTGGCAGATCCTATAAGTGGTAACGGGGCCATGATTTCTGTACTGGGCCTTCCATCAAAGGCAATCCACCCCAGAGCAATCAATAATCTTTAAGTCGGTAGGATGTTACCAATCTTAGGCACTTTCTTTATCAGTTAGAACAAAGCGCCTGAGCCACAATCATTAGATTCCAAAACTCATTCTATAGGTTTATCTTTGTACTCTTGAACGTTCTATTCCATCTTTGCTAACTGCAAATACATTGAAGTTAATGATTTGGTATCACTAGAATCAGACAAGACCATGAGACGTAGGAGCAGAAGTAGATCATTCTGCCCATCAAGCCTGCTCCACAATTCAAGATCATGGCTGATCTGATAAGCCTTGACTCCACTTTCCTGCCTTTTCGCCATATATCTCAATTCCCTTGCTGATTTTAAAAATCCATCTAACTCAATATTGAGTATACTAAATGAACGAGGCACAACAGCCCTTTCTAGTAAAGAATTCCACAGAGTCATAATCCTTCAAAGAAGTTCCTCCTCCATCTTTAACATAAATGTGCAAACCCCTAACTCTGAGATTATGCTCTCTTGTCTCTTAATTAAGCAGAAACAACCTTTCTATATTTATCCAGTCAAGTTCTTTAAGAATCTTGTATATTTCAAAAAAAGGTAAAATGGACAAGATCTCAGTACAATATGTACATTTCAGAAAAGCTGTTTCTTTGTTTTTTTTTTAATTGCAGTAATCACATTTTAGTACCATATTGGCTACTTAATGCATTATGTTGAATTTACAAAGAACAGCACAGGAACAGTGCTTTGACCCACCAAGCCTGCACTGACCCGTTTCTAAACTAAAGATCTTTTGCCTCAATGCAGTCTATCCATCTGTTCCTTACCTATTAATGTGTCTGTCAAAATGCCTCTGAAATGTTATCATTGTACCTGCTTTCACAACCTTTTGTCAGTGCATTCCAGGCACTTAGTACCCTTGGTATAAAAAAACTTACCTTTCATAGCTCCTTTAAACTTTCCCTGTTTACTATCTGTCCTAATAATTGACATTTTTACCCTAAGGAAAAAAAACTGACTATCTACTCTCTCTATGCTTCTCAAAATTTTGTAAACCTCTGTCAGGTTGCATCGCCCACCCAACTAAGTCCCTCCAGCATCTAACATTCAAGTAAAAATGAACTAAATTTGTCTAATCTCTTTTCATAGCTAATATCCTCCAAAAAAGCAACATCCTAGCAAACTATTTCTGTACCCTTTTCAAGGTCTCCACATCCTTCTGATAATGTAGCAACCAGGACTGTAAGCTATATTCCAAATGTAGCCTAACTAAAGTTCTTTACAGCCATGACATGGCTTGCTAATTTTTATACTCGATGTCCCATCTGATGAAGGCAAGCATACCATATGCCTTCTTGACTACCTTAGCCACTTATTTTGCCACTTACAGGGAACTGTGGACCTATTCACCTAGATCCCTCTGTCCATACTTGTATGGACTCTGCCATTCACTGTATGGTTCCGTCCTGCATTAGAACTTCTCAGAAGCATCACTTTGCATTTGTCTGTATTAAATTCTATCAGCCCTTTCTCCACCTCAGTCTCCAGCCTAAGTATACCCTGCTGCATTCTCTGGCAATCCTCCTCCCTGTCCGCAGCTCTCCCAACCTTTGCGTCATCTGCAAAAGTACTAACTTTGGCTCTGGTTGCCATGGTGTAATGATAAGAGCACTAGTTTCAGAACCCTATGGTACAAGTTCAAACTTAGGTGTAGCCTTCTTGAAGCGAGTACCAACCTTGGCAAGTCTTGTTTTCGTCATTACAAAACTGAGACTTTTAGTGGGCTTATTTGCTAGTCAGGGTAGAAACGAAAGAGAAGGCATGATAAATGAATGGCTTGAGAGATGGTGCAGGAGGGAGGCGTTCAGATTTTTGCGACATTGGGACCGGTTCTGGGGGAGGTGGGACTATTACCAACTGGGCAGGACTGTAACCAATGTCCTAGGGGCTGCTTTTAGCTAATACTGTTGGGGAGGGTTTAAACTAATGTCACAGGGGAATGGGAGCCAAATGAGGTTGGTGGACAGTAAGGAGGTAGTAACTGAAGCCTGTAAGAAACTAGAGAATGAAGTCAGAGTGACTAAGGGGAAGAGTAGGCAGAGAGCAGATGATGAACACAGAGGGACAGGTGGTCTGAGGCACATTTGTTTCAATGCAAGAAGTGCAGTAGGTAAGACAGATGAACTTAGGGCTTGGATTAGTACCTGAGAGTGATGTTATTGCTATTACTGAGACTTGGTTGAGGGAAGGGCAAGATTGGAAACCAAATATTTCAGAATATAAATGCTTCAGGCAGGATAGAGAGGGAGGTAAAAGGGGTGGAGGAGTTGCATTACTGGTCAAAGAGCTGTGCTGAAGGAGAGCACTATGGAGAACTTGAGCAGTGAGGCAATATGGGCAGCGCTCAGAAATAGGAAGGGTGCAGTAACAATGTTGGGGCTGCACTACAGTGAGTGTGAGATAGAGGCACAAATATGTAGACAGAATATAGAAAGATGTAGGAGCAACAGGGTGGTGACGCTGGGAGATTTTAATTTTCCCAACATTGACTGGGATTCACTTAGTGTTTAGGGGTTTAGATGGAGAAGAATTTGTAAGGAGCATCCAGGAGCGTTTTCTAGAGCAGTATGCAAATAGCCCAACTCAGGAAGGGGCCATATGGACCTGGTCTTGGGGAATGAGCTCAGCCATGTGGTTGAAATTTCAGTAGGGGATTACTTTGGGAATAGTGATCACAATTCTATTAGTTTTAGAATACTGATAGACAAAGACAAGAGGTTCTAAAGGAACAGTGCTGAATTGGGGGAAGGCCAACAACAGCAAAATTTGACAGGAGCTTGGGAATGTGGATTGTGAGTAGCAGTTGGAAGGTAAATCCACATTTGATATGTGGGAAGCTTTTAAAGAGGTTGATTAGAGTGCAGGACAGACATGTCCCTGTGAAAATGAGGGATAGAAAAGGCAAGATTAGGGAACCATGGATAACATCCTCGGTGTTGCCCAGCATATCAAAACAAAAGATAAAGCTGATGGTCAGTCTCGACCTTCTGAGGTCATCAGTATCACAGATGGTAATCTTCAACCAACTTAATTCACTATTTGTGGTATTAAGAAATAGTTGGTTGCACTGGAACTGCACAACCTATGAGGCATGGCAATATTCTGGTAATAGTACTGAAGACTTTGCTCCAGAACTTGCAGCACCACGAGCCAAGCTGTTCCAGTATGTCTACAACATGGGTACCAACATGATCATGTAGAAAATTGCTCAGGTATTCCCTGTGTAAGAAGAGTATGTCAAATTCAACCCAGCTAATTACTACTTCATTAGTCCACTCTTGATAATCAGTAAAGGGATCAAAGTATCACCAGTAGTGCTATCAAGTTGCACCTCAGCAGTAACCTGCTGAGTAATATGAAGATTTGGTTCCACCAGGGCTGCTAAGCTCTTGACTTCATTATAGCCTTGTTTCAACATGGACAACAGAGCTGAATTCCAAAAGAAAGATGAGAATGACTGACTGCCTTGACCAAGTTAGGCATCTCAGAGCTCTAGCAGAACTGAAGGGAATGGAAATCTGGAGATACCTCTCTGGTAGGAATCATACCAGGCATAAAGAAGAATGATTGATTGCAGTGGTTGGAGATGAGTAATTTCAGCTCCAGGTCATCTCTGCAGGAATTCTTCAGGTTCGTGTTCTTAGCCCAACTATCTTCGGCTAGTTTACCTTCATTCCATCTGAAGACTGTGCAGTGTTCAGCACTATATTTATGACTCTCCAGATGCTGAAATAGTTCGTGCCCGAGTGTACCGGGACCTGGACAATTTCCAGGCTTGGGTTAACAAGTGGCAAGTAGCATTCATGCTATACCATTGCCTGGTAATATACCAATACCATACTAACAAGAGAGAATCTAACTAGAAGGTTGGTAGTGGGTCACAAGAAAAAGTATTTGTGGATTGTCTGTGGCGTGGGTTTTTGGAGCAGCTTGTGGTGGAGCCCACTAGGGAACAGGCAATTCTGGATTAGTCATGTGTAATGAAGCAGACTTTGTAAGGGAGCTCAGGGTGAAGGAACCCTTAGGAGGCAGTGACCATAATATGATAGAATTTACTCTACAATTTGAGAGGGAGTATCTGGAATCCAATGTAGTGGTATTACTGTTCTATAAAGACAACTACAGAGGCATGAGGAGGAGCTGACCAGAATTCTCTAGGAGAGGAGGGTACCAGGCAAGACAATGGGACAGCAGTAGCAGAGTTTCTGGGAGTAATTCCGGAGACACTGCAAATATTCATTTGTCAGGGGAAAAAGAAGCATTCTAAAGGGAGGATGATGCAACCATGGCTGACAAGGGAAGTCAGGGACAGCATAAAAGTGACAAAGCATATAATGCAGTGAAAGGCAGCGGGAAAACCAGGGGCTTGGGAAGCCTACAAAAACCAAAGAGGATAACTAAAGAAATAAGAAAGGAGAAGATTAAATGAGGGTAAGCTAGCCAGTAATATAAAGCAAGCTTACAAGAGTTTATTTTGATTATAAAGGGTAAAACAGAGGCTAAGGGAGACATTGGGCTGCTGGAGAATGACTCTCCAGAGTCAATGATTGGGGGGGGTGGGGGAGAAAAAAGAAATGGCAGAGTAACTGACCAAGTACTCTGTATCAGTCTTCACAGGGGAAGACATGTGTAACATCCCAAAAATTCAAGAGTTGGTGGGCACAGAGGTGAGTATGGTTACCATCACCAAGGAGAAGATGTCAGAAAAAAATGAATGGCCCGAAGGTGGATACATCACCAGGACCAGATGGACTACACCCCAGATTTGAAGGAGATAGCTGAAGAGATAGTAAGAGGTGTTAGTGGTGATCTGTCAGGGAGGGTCCCAGAAGACTGGAAAACTGATAATGTAACCCCCCTGTTTAAGGGGGTAAGCAAAAGACAAGAAATTACAGGTCAATTAGCCTGACCTTTGGTGGCTGATAAAATTTTGGAGTCCATTGTGAAGGATGAGATTTCTGAGTACTTGGAAGTGCATGGTAAAACAAGGCAAAGTCAGCATGATTTCTTCAAGGGGAGGTCATGCCTGACAAATCTGTTAGGATTGTTTGAGTAGGTAATGAGCAGGTTAGACAAAGGAGGACCAATGAATGGTAATTACTTGGACTTCTAGAAGGCCTTTGACAAGGTTTTGCAGAGGAGGCTGCTCAGTAAGATAAGGCCCCATAATGTTAGAGGCAAGGTACTAGCATGGATAGAAGATTGCTTTCTGGCAGGGAACCAGAGAATGGGGATAAAATGGTCCTTTTCAGGGTGACAGCTAGTGATTAATGGAGTTTGGCGAGGGTCAGTTTTGGGACCACAACTTTTCACTTTACATGATAATGATCTAGGTGAAGGAAATGAGGGCATTCTGGCTAAGTTTGAGGATTATATAAAGATAGGTGGAGAGACAGTACTGAGGAAGTGGGGAGGCTTAAGAATTTAGACCGGTTAGGAGAAGGACAAAGAAGTAGCAGATGGAATGCAATGTGGTAGGAAGAGTAGAGGCATAGACTATTTTCTAAATGGGGATGAAATTCAGAAATCTGAAGTGTAAAGGGACTTGGGAGTCCTAGTCCAGGATTTTCTTAAGGCAAACATGCAGGGTGAGTCGGTAGTTAGGAAAGTAAATGCAATGTTTGCACTTGTATCAAGAGAATTAGATTTCAAATGCAGGGATGTACTTCTGAGGCTTTATGCAGCTTTGTCAGACCATGTTTAGACCATTGTGAGCAATGTTGGGCCCTGTATCTCAGGAAGGATGTACTGGTCCTGGAGCGGGTCCAGAAAAGTTTCATTAACATATGAGGAACATTTGAAGACTCTTGGTCTATACTCGATGGAGTTTAGAAGGATGAGGGGGCATCTATTTGAAACACAGAATACTGAAAGGCCTGAATAGAGTGGACGTTGGGAAGATGATACAAAGATAGTTGATCTATGAAATAGGACTAAGTCAGTTGGAATGTTTGGTTGGCACAGATGAGTTGCACCAAAGGGTCTGTTTTTTTATATTTATAAAATGGGCAGCTCAGTGGTTAGAACTGCTGCCCCTCAGCGCCAGCAAACCAGGTTCAATTCCCCCCCCCCCCCCCCCCCCCCCCCCCCCCCACCGCGCCGCCCCGGGCGACTGTCTGTGTGGAGTTTGCACATTCTCCGTCTGTGTGGGTTTCCTCCCAGGTGCTCTTGTTTCCTCCCACAGTCCAAAGATGTGCAGGCTGGGTAAACTGGCCATGCCAAATTGCTCAGTGTTCAGAGATGTGTAGATTAGGTGGGTTACAGGGGAATGGATCTAGGTGGTATATTCTGAGGTTCAGTGTGGACTTGTTGGGCTGAAGGGCCTGTTTCCACACTCTATGTGGAATTCTGTGACAGGTGAAATTGTGAAATGAGCAAAGAGGAAAAAGGAAGCATACACAAGGTCTAGGCAGCTGAAAACAGACAGCTTTGTAAGAATATCGGGAAAGTAAGATCAATTTTAAACAAGGAATTAAGAGGGCTAAAAGGGGTCATGAAATATCTTTAGCAAACAGGGTTAAGGGAAAATCCCAAAGCCTTTTATTCATTCAGAACAAGAGGGTAACTAGAGAAAGTGTTGGCCCACTCAAGGACAAAGGAGGGAAGTTATGTGAGGAGTCAGAGAATGAGTGAGATTCTTAATGAGTACTGTTGGTTTTCACTGAGGAGAGGGACATGATGGATGTTGAGATTAGGGATAGATGTTTGATTACTCTAGGTTAAATCAGCATAAGGAGGGAGGAAGTGTTGGGTATTTAGAAGGCATTAGGGTGGACAAGTCTCCAAGCCCAGATGGGATCTGTCCCAAGTTGCTGAGGGAAGCAAGAGAATATAGCTGGTGCCTTAACAGAGATCTTTGCAGCATCCTTGAGTATGGGTGAAGTCCCAGAGGACTAGATAATTGCTAACGTTGTCCCATTGTTTAAGAGGGGTAGCAAGGATAATCCAGGAAATTATAGACTGGTGAGCCTGACTTCAGTGGTGGGGCAACTGCTGGAGAAGATACTGAGGGATAGGATCGATTTACATTTGGAAGAAAATGGGCTTATTAGTGATAGACAGCATGGTTTTGTGCAGGGAAGGTCATGTCTTACTTGACAGAATTCTTTGAGGAAGGACAAAGTTGATACATGAGGGAAAGGCTATAGATATTTTATATATATTGACTTCAGTAAGGTGTTTGATAAATTTCCCCATGGTAAGCAGATGGAGAAAATGAAGTCGCATGGCGTCCTGGGTGTACTAGCTAGATGGATAGAGAACTAGCTGGGCAACAGGAGACAAAGTTGTAGTGGAAGGGAGTTTCTCAAAATGGAGAACTGTGACCAGTGGTGATCCACAGGGATCCGTGTTAGGACCACTGTTTGTGACATACAAAAATGATCTGGAGGAAGGTATAGATGGTCTGATTAGCCAGTTTGTAGATGACACTAAGATTGGTGGAGGAGCAGATAGTGAAGGGGACTGTCAGCGAATGCAGCAGAATATAGATAGATTGGAGAGTTGGGTGGAGAAATGGCAGATGGAGTTCAATCCAGGCAAATGTGAGGTGATGCATTTTGGAAGATCCAATTCAAGAGCAAACTACACAGTAAATGGAAAAGCCCTGGGGAAAATTGTTGCACAGGAAGATCTGTGTTCAGGTCCACTGTATCCTGAAGATGGCAATGCAGGTGTATAGAGTGATCAAGAAGGCATACGGCATGCTTTTATTCATCAGACAGGGTATTGATTACAAGAATTGGCAGGTCATGTTATAGTTGTATAGGACTCTGGTTCGACCACATTTGGAATACTTATTGAGTTCTTTGAGAAGGTGACCAAACAGGTGGATGAAGGTAAAGCAGTTAATGTGGTGTATATGGATTTCAGTAAAGCATTCAATAAGGTTCTCCACGGTAGGCTATTGCAGAAAATACGGAGGTAGGGATTGAGGATGATTTAGCAGTTTGGATCAGAAATTGGCTAGCTGTAAGAAGACAGGGTGGTGGTTTTTGGGAAATGTTCATCCTGGAGTTCAGTTACTAGTGGTGTACTGCAAGGATCTGTTGGGGCCACTGCTGTTTTGTCATCTTTATAAATGACCTGGATGAGTGCGTAGAAGAGATAATGGGAACTGCAGATGCTGGAGAATCCAAGATAACAAAGTGTGAAGCTGGATGAACACAGCAGGCCAAGCAGCATCTTAGGAGCACAAAAGCTTATTCAATATCACTAACAGATATCAATGTTGTCAGCTACAGACCCACCTCTCTCTGCTTCTGTGTATCTGCAGTTATTTAGCTATGGAAGGCACAGTACCTGAACATATTGCAATACACTTACTGACACTTTGCCACTAGTTTGCAACACAAAGTGGCTCACAATTGTAGACAAAACCACTGAATTGGCAGGTGATAAGCAGACCACTATCTCCTGAGACTTCTTGAGGAGATGGTGCTGCACCTAATGGGTCAGCTACAACTAAACTCATTGAGTCCTGTGCTGCTGAGAACATTGAGAATAGTAGTACATTCCTACTCCTCTCAAATTCCACTTTGCCCTACAATCTGAAATGCAAGTTGCAAGTACTATGACCATGCATGTACCTCCTATTTTCTATTCCTCTGATCTTCACGTAGCTGAATATTCCCCACCTACATTTTGCTTTCAGATACTAAAATTGTATAGTGATTGCAGGTTCACCATGGTTGAGTGCAACGCCAAACCTTTGATGAAAATATACTGTCACTTAATCTAAAGTTACAACCACCAGTTCAGAGATTGGCAAAGTGGGAGCTTTAAAAGGTAGAATAAAATTAGGATCAGTATAAGATGAGTAATTGAGCACAAATGGGTGACAAAACCACATCAACCAGAAAATGTTTCACCATATTCAGTAGATTTCATGGTGGTACTGAACACAAATGAAGAAGCAATTGTCTCTGCTTCTAAAGTGCCCTTGGAAGTGTCTCAAGTGATGGCTTTGTTTTTGTGTAGCATTTGGCTCTTTAGTTATTGTGGCTAACTTCTGTGATATCGAAATGTTTATGTTCAGTTTGTCAGGGCTAATTGCATGATGCTAATTGTCTTTGGTCAGCATTTGAACCTTAACTCTGATGCATGTCCAATGGACAGAGAAATGATTGCAAAATAAATGAATCTACGTTTTGCAAGCTCATGCTTCATGTTCCTTCAATGTCAGTGTCCAGCTGATGTGGAGGCCACACTTTTTTGTCCATCAAACTTACACTGACTCAGCCCATTCTGGGCAGTGCACAGATGCTTTTCATTTGCAGTTAGCATCTGGTGAACAGCAAGTGCTATCAGGGAAGGCAGCATGTGGTCAACACTGTCAGTACCAAGCTCCACCTGGTCACCAGGTATCAGCCATTCGGTCTCTGTCTGCTTTTACTTCACACAACCTCAGCAGCACATTTCTATTTGTTCCCCCACCATGTGGTGACCCACCATGTTTAACATCATCTCCAACTTTCTTCTGCTGCTTGAGCCCTGACACATGATGTCCACCATGATCGTGTGTGCAGAGTCATTGGCAAGCCACAGTGGTCATTGCCAATAACCCCAGTGACTACAGCCTACTCTTTGGATTGTACTGAAATATATGTCCTGAATATGATTACCCCCCAGCATAGGACAAACTTTGGTCAAACACCTGGACTGTATGTGGACACTTCCATTGACTGCACTGGGACAACCTCGCTTGATGTGACTGCAGATTATTCCTCTTGCTTAGACTTTCAAACATGGCCATTTGTATGAAACTCATGTTTGTGATTACTGTGCAGGCAGTTGGCACTTGTGACAGGTATAAGATTTGAAAAGCACAGCACTAAAGAGCAATGCAAGCCTTTGAACTGTGCCAGTTCCTTTTAACATTCCACTCATAATTTCTATTTAGTACAAAGATATAAACTTAAATTCATTTAATTACTGTTCTAGCTAATGGGCTGGTTAGTTCATTTGGCTAAATGATGAGCTTGCGGTTCAGAATACTGAAAATAGCATGGGTTTGATTCCAGTTCCTACTGAGGTAAAATAGGGTCCTGTTCCCTTGTCGTCCTCCTGGGAGTAGAAGACAGTGTAAAGCCACCCTCAACAAGAATAGCCCAGAAAACCGCTTTGGATAAAACATCCACAGGAAATGAATGAAGAACTAGGTTTCAGGCAGAGAAAAGATGCAATGGTGAACAAATGTGCTGGAATGAATTTGTTTATTTCCTTTATAGTCCACTGCGACACTGTTTGGAGACCAAATACAACTAAGAAATTTAATGTACAAACCAACATGAATCAGAATGTGGGATTGTTAAGGTTATTCCCAGGAATCACAGCTGCAACGGTAACTTTCCTGTTCAAACTTATTTACTGAATATTTTCTAAAGATTGAAATGTAATTAGGTTTGTACATCAAAATTAATAATGGGGATATGTAATATGTTAGTGTTTTTAAACAGTGGGACTAATGCAAAATAAAAAACCGAAAGAATTGCAGATGCTATAAATCAGGAACAAAAACAGAAGTTGCTGGAAAAGCTCAGCAGGTTTGGCAGCATCTATGAAGAAAAAAAATCAGAATTAACATTTTGGGTCTGGTGACCCTTCATCAGAACAGATGGTAGCTGGGAAAATGTCAAATAATATGCAGAAAATAGGTGGGGGGATGGGGTAATTGATATTATAAAGGATAGAGCCCAAAGTGAGAGAGAGCAGTTGGGTAGACAAAGATGTTGGTAACAATATGGCTAGGAGGGTGAATAGCTGTTAATGGGACTGTTAGTAACTAATGTTAATGTGTAATGGCAGGCTAGGCAGTAACAAGGCCTTGTGTGAGGTAGAGGGCGAGGACATAGGAGAGTTTAGGCCCTAAAGATATTGAGTCCGGAGGGCTGTAGGGTCCACAAGTGGAAAATGAGGTGTTGTTCTTCCAGCTTGCATTGAGCTGCATTGAAACGCTACAGCATTCCAGAGAGTTGGCTAGGGAACAGTGATGTGGTGAAGTGGCAGGCAACTGGAAGCTCAGGATCTTTTTGCAAGCAGCTATAGATATTCTACAAAGTGGTCACCCAGCCTACACTACGTTTCCCCCAATGTAGAGGAAACCACATTGTGAGCAGCGAATGCAGTAGACTAGATTTTGAGGGATGTGCAGGTGAAGTGTGGCTTTGCCTGGAAGGTGTGTTTGTGTCCCTGGATACTAGGGAGGGAGGAGGTAAATGGGCAGGTGTTGCACCTTTGCTGGTTATTTGAGAAGGTGCATTGGAGCTGTGGGGGGTGTTGGGAATGAAAGAAGAGTGGACCGCGGGTTCCAGACGGAACAAAAGGGAGGGGAGGGGAATGTATGTTTGCTGGTGGCATCTTGGAGGTGGCAGAAATAGTGTCTGATCTTCAGGAAGTGGATACTGGTGGGATGGTAGGTAAGGAAAAGGGGAACCCTATTGCTGTTGCAGGAGGGAAGAGAGTGGGTGAGGGTGAAATTGAGATGGGTTGGACCCTGGTGAGGCCCTGTTGACCACAGAGCTGGGGAATCGTCGGTTGAGGAAGAAGGTGGACATTCTGGAGGCTTCCTTGTCGAAGTAGGCCTTATCTGAACATATGCAACAGAGATGGAGGAACTGAGAGAATGGGATGGAATAGAAGGAAGGAGTCAGAGACCAAGTTCAAGTGAGGGCAGGGTGAAAATTAGACGTGAAATCACCTGAACATTTCCAATTCCAGACGGGATAGGGAAGCAACACTGAGAGTTGTGGGTGTGGGCTGGAATTGGACTAGAACAAGCAATCTTCCATGTACCCCACGAAGAGACAGGCATAACTGGGGCCCATGCAGGAACCCATGGCCAATCCTCTGACCTGAAGAAAATGAGAGGAGTTAAAAAGTAAATTAGAGGGTGAGGATGAGCTTGGCCAAGCAGAGGAGGGTGGTGGGTGGGATGGTTTATGCTTTTCTTCCAGGAAGAAGCAGAGAGCTCTAAGATCTTCCTCGTGGGGAATGCTGTATTAAGGTATTGCACAGCTATGATAAAGCCAAGACAGCTGGAGCCTACAACCTGGACACTTTGAACTAGTGCAAAGCGTCAGAGGAATCATGGATTGGATCTGGGACAGAAGACTGAGTCAAGGTAGGAAGAGATGAGTTCTGTGGGGCAGGAACAGCCTGAAACAGTGGGCCTGCCCAGACAGTCCTGTTTATGGATATTTGGGTGGAGGTAGAAGCAAGCTGTGCAGAGCTGGGGCCTATCAGTTTTAAGGCAGTGGGATGGGGGAGGTCACCAGATAAAATATCAGTTAACATAGTTGATACAATGGCCTGTTGTGTCATGGAGGGGTTGTGGTCCAGGGGAAGATAAGAGCAAGTATCTGAGAGTTGGTACTGAGACTCTGCAATGTAGAGGTCAGAATACTAGGCTATTATAGCACCACCCTTATCTGTAGGCTTAATAACAAAGTCAAGTTTACCCTGGAATAGACTGGCCACAAATATCTACTATAAACCCACTGACTCCCCCAGCTACCTAGTCCATATATCCTCACATCCTGCTTCCTGTAAAGACTCCATCCCATTCTCTCAGTTCCTGTGTCTCCGTCGCATATGTTCAGATGAGGCCAACTTCGATGAGGGAGCCTCCAAAACGTCCACCACCTTCCTCAACAGAGGATTGCCCAGCGATCTTGTTGATAGGGCCCTCAACACAGTCTGACCCATCTCCCTCACTGCCTCTCTTCCCTCTCAACAGCGATAGGGTTCTCCTCATCAGCATCCACATCCAGAAGATCATCAAATGCTATTTCCATCACCTCCAGTGAGACGCCACCACCAGACATATATTCCCCTCCCCGCCGTTCCCTCCGGAACACCATGCTCCACTCTTCCTTCACTCTCGATGCCCCTTCCACAGCCCCAAGGCACCTTCTCCTACAACACTTCATGTGCACTTCCCAGAATCTAGTCTACTGCATTCACTATTCACAATGCGGTTCCCTCTACATTGGGGAAATGATACATAGACTGAGTGACCACTTTGTAAAACATCTACACGGTCCAGTATCCAACCAAAGTGAGAAGAATCAAGATTTACAAAATCTGGCAACCAGAATGCAAAAATTAAGAATTTAGGTCAAAACCATTGAGTCATAATCTCACCAATAAAGGTGAAGGTAAAGTCCATCATGTTGTTCAGCTATATTAAAAATATTTGACAAAATTATGTCATCTTTATATTAATATATTGATTACACCAAATGAAGTTAGATGTATGTTTCATAAAAGTATTCTACGGACTTGCCAGAATAGCTGATCTTTGTCAAAATTCTAGAGCAAGCTTATTGCAGAACCCTGTTGTCTTACAGTTAAACCCATGTAAAACCATTTCCAAAAAGCTCACATCCTCTTGCATTGTTAAAAATGGATTTTGTCCTATGAATCATATCAATATTCTTGAATTGTTGCAGCAGTAGAATGGGCTTCCTTTTTTTTTCCATTCATTAAGTTGCTTCCTTCTGGAGCAATACTGAACAAGACCACCCTTACACCTAATGGCTGATTATTTAACTGCACCGGCAGAGATCTGGGAACAGGACACTAAGTGAGGAATAACGCATAATGAATAACGTGTTCAATAAATAAGGGGAGAAAAACAGAATTAAAGTAAAATAAAAATCATGAATTCAAAAGGAAACATCCTGGGAAAATAATTAAACCAGGACGTCAGGTATTTGGGACAGTACCAGAAGCTTCCACTGTTCACCCTTGTGTTGACATTAAAATCAAATTCCATACAGGGTGGGGTGGATGGAGACAGGCAGACATTTTACCCTAAGCCTGCTGTGAGTTTTTGGGCATTTGAAATATACATCTTGACAAAAAATGACCGGCCATCCAGCTGATATGGTCATTAGGCTCTGAACACTGGTGGGAGGACAGCTAATTGAGCCTCAATGACCAGTTACCCAATAATTGCCAATACTCTTCCCCTGAAGGAATAAAAACATTTTTCATTTTTTAGCCTTTTAAGAATAAGGGCCTCAAGTTCCTTATAGACTAACCAGGCAGGTGGCTCGAAATCCACCCACTCCTACCGTATAAATGATCCTGTACCTAGGATCTAAAACGAAATGAATGTAGACAACTTGCAGTCTTGCTGCACCATAGTTATGATGATAAGCAGGATGACCAAAGCTTCCATATCTTCACATCTATATTTATCATCCAATTTCCAGATGTACGGGTCAAATTGAAAATAATCAGGAGGCTGTGTCTGTCTGCAAATTTTAACTCCAGTCACTGATGTGAGCTTTACTACTCTTCACAAAATGAAATCATACTTTCAATTTAAATTTTGAGGCTATGCTGCTTCTGCCAGACAAGCACCACACTATTGAAAAGGATGATGAGAACACCAACAGAATGGCCTGGAGAAAATCTGCAGTTTTATCATCTCACAGTTTTATATCTAGTGGATTACAAGGGGTATTTCCTGGTGCAGGTGCATCATCAGGTCTAACAATTAAGGACAGTGATTAAATATGCAGCAGAGATGCATTGGGCAAAGGGCTGTTGTGATGCAGTGATGGTGATCCTGCCTCTGAGCCAGAAGACCTGGTTTCAATCCTACCTTTATAACATGCCTGGACAGGCTGAATAGAAAAATATCTAGACACATTGGGCATCTATTTCATTCTTTGATCGATATAATCAACATGTCAATGTGTTCTTCCAGAGATATGTAATCTTAGGGATCAGACTGAGCACGGCAATGTAAGTATCACGCAAGAAGCAATTTCTGATGTGTAACCCACTAGCATGTGTGCCATGGCCTAAACTGTTGACTGAATTTAGCCTGCTGACTTCCTTTTTTTTTTTGTAGATTTAAAAATCTGATTTTGTTTTCAAAGTATTCATGTTGTTAAAGGCTTATGTATTGAGGATTTTGAAACTGTGCCACTGCTGTTGAGTTCAGCATTGCTTTAAGGCATATGAAAGACCACTGTAGTTAAGGTCTTCCTTTCCCACTCTTGGCGACTCCCTGAGCCTGATCTAGAATATTTGCAACCTTAGAGTCATTATTGACCAAGAGATTATCTATCTGTGCAGTTGCCAGGACGGTCCAATTGGTGGAGAAGTCATGGTCAGGATAAGGCACATGGGAAGTCTGGAAAGCTAAACCGTATGTATTTTAATGCTTGGAGCTTACCTGGCAAGATAGATGAATTTAGATCACTAATCAGCAATTTGGAATATGATATTGTTACAATCGCTGTCAGTGGTAGGAAAATTATTGTAAAATGTTCTGAAGGACAGGATTAATCAGTACTTGGAAAGGTGGGGATTGATTAGGGATAATCAGTACAGACTTGTTAGAGGAAGATCCTTTCTGACTAATCTAATTGAGTTCTTTGAAAAGGTAACTCAATATATTGATAAAGATAGTACAGTTGATGTGGTTTACATGGTCTTCGGTGAGGCCACTGATAGGTCCCACATGGAAGGCTGGTCCAAAAGCTATGAACCCATGGGATCTAAGGCAGGTTGGCAAACTGGATCCAGAATTGGCTTACGAATAAGATGCAAAAAGTGATTGTGAAGGGTTGTTTTGTAATTGGAAACCTGTGATCAGTGATGCACCACCAGGATTGGTGCTGGGACCAATGCTGTTTGAAATTTTACTAATGACTTAGCTCATAATGTAGAAGGTATAATTAGTAAGTTTGCATGTGGCATGAAAATTGTTGGTGTTGTTGACAGGGTGGAAGATGGTCTCAGGCTACAGCCTGATATTAAAAAGTTGGTAAATTGGGCAGAGGAATTACAGACAGAATTTAATTCTGGTAAGTGTGAGGTAATGCATTTTGGGAGGTATAATAAGTAAAGGATAGACACAATGAATGGTAGGTCCCTAGAGACCTTTATATCCTAAAAGTATCAGTAGAGATTGACAGGGTGATGAAGAAGGCATACGGGATGCTTGCTTTCATCAGCCAGGATGTAGAATGTAAGACCTAAGAAGCCTTGTTACAACTTTATAAAACATTAGCTGGCCACAGATGGCAGACTGATTGCACTGGAGAGGGTGCAAGAGGAGATTCACCAAATGTTGCCTGGCATGACAAGTCTCGGTTAGGAGGAGAGACTGGATAGGCTAGGTTTGTTTCCCTAGGAGCAGAAGAGGCAGAGGGAGGATATAATCGAGGTATACCAAGTTATGAGAGGTGTAGATAGAGCAGATCATAAGAATCTCTTCCACATGGTAGACATATCTAAAACCAGACAGCAGAAGTGTAAGGTGAGGAGCAAGTGTTTTAGAGTTCTGAGAGAGACCTTTTTCACCCAGAGGGTAGTAGATACATGGAACATGCTACCTAGAAGGAGTGGTGACAGATACTCTGATAACATTTAAGAAGCATCTTGATCACTTAAAATGTCAGGGCACAGGCTATGGACCAATTTCAGGGAAATGGGATTAGTGTAGTTTGGTGCTTTTTTGGTTTGCATAAACATGGTAGGCCAAAGGACCTATTTCTATGCTGTTTGATGCCATGGGTCTATGACTCTATGGCTTATTAAGACCACCTATCTCCATCTCTAAAATCATCTGACTCTATACCTGTCTCAGTGCATTTCCTGAGGAAAGCCCCTTTTAAGCCGTGGTTCCTCTAGACTTGATTATTTCAGTGCATTCCCAGAGTTTTGTAATTTTTACTCCTTTTGCTGTATCATCAGTAAACCAGATGTTATACAAAATTCTGCTGCCCATGTCTTTACATGTAACAAGCCCATTCGCATATCACCTCTTCTCTTTTAAGATGTTCAAAAATTGTACCTTTTTGGCCAAACTTTGGGCCATCCTGTTGCCTCTCATGGCTTGGTGTCTAATTTCATTCAGTTGCACTTGTGTGAAGTGCCTTATGTTGTTTTATTATTATGTTAAAAGTGCTTTATAAATGTAAGTTGTTGTTGGATGTATCTTTATCAGATTTGCAACTTGCATTCAGGTAAAAGCATTTCTACGACCACTGATGGAAGGAATTGTGTTAGAGACTTACGGAATGGGGAATGCTCCAGACAATTGCCCTGAATTGTTGAACGAGTTTAAGGAAGGCATTGATCGTGGAATATTGATGATAAACTGTAGTCAGTGTCTGCAAGGCTCAGTTATGCAACAATCTTAGGCAACAGGAAAGGTGAGTCACTGTTCTACTTAATTGAGTAAAATTTCCCATTGAATTTCCAGCTCAGGTTTATTCATCTGTACATATCAGTTGCTAGGGTGCACAAGAGTAAATAATCTTTGCTGTCAGCCAATAAATATTATTGCCTGATCCTCAAAATTGATTGAATTAAAAGTTGCTTTTAGTTTATTCAATAAAGCATGGATACTTCTGCAACCTGACTATTTAACTGACTGTAATGAGCTATTCTTGGGGCTGCTGTGTCTGATGGAGTGAGGCACTGGGTAGGAGTTGAAATTGCTACCCTAGGCTGCACTGGTTTTCCAGCCCTTTAACAAAACATTGAGCTTGGCCCTTCCTTCACACCTGCCTAGATGGTGCAGGTGCAGCACTTAGCAGGAATATTACCTTCCAAAAATAAATCAAAGAATCTCTCTTTTAGTGAGGCATGTGAATGGTTAATGGAAATAGTTGGTATGATTTTAACAGCAGTTTGAGAATGGGCAGTGGCTGTGATAGACATGAGCATGCCTTCTTAGTATGTCATTGACAAGCAACCAGTATACCCCTAGGTGCTCTGTTACAGCTGGAAGGTGGGTCTTTAACTAACTCTGGACTGAACCAACATTTGATGGGGACAGTGAGGGCCAACTCTGTCAGTAAGGCAGTTAGAAGGCAGATTAAAGGAGAGCACTCTTTTATGTTTCTACTTTGCCTGTGTTTGAAGACAGAGGCATAAGGCACATCATTGAATCTATTACTCTAATTGATTTTGGACAGGCTGTAGTAGAGTACTGGTTATGTTCACTAGTTTTGTGGAACTTGTGTGATATTTATCAGTGGGTGAAAACATCAAAGTGATAGGAAACAGACTGAATAATTGGGGAGATTTTGAAGCTTGTGAAGTCCACGTTGATACCATTGGGATGCAGGGTTCCCAAGCGGAATATGTGTTGCTGTTCCTGCAACCTTCGGGTGGCATCATTGTGGCACTGCAGGAGGCCCATGATGGACATGTCGTCTGAGGAATGGGAGGGGGAGTTGAAATGGTTCACAACTGGGAGGTACATTTGTATTTTGCAAACCGAGCAGAGGTGTTCTGCAAAGTGTTCCCCAAGCCTCTGCTTGGTTTCCCCAATGACGACATGCCCATCATGGGCCTCCTGCAGTGCCACAAAGATGCCACCCGAAGGTTGCAGGAACAGCAACTCAGATTCCGCTTGGGAACCCTGCATCCCAATGGTATCAACGTGGACTTCACAAGCTTCAAAATCTCCCCTTCCCCTACTGCATCCCAAAACCAGTCCAGCCTGCCTCTGCTTCCCTAACCTGTTCTTCCTCTCTCCAATCCCTTCATCCCACCCCAAGCCGCACCTCCATCTCCTACCTACTAACCTCATCCCACCTCCTTGACCTGTCCGTCTTCCCTGGACTGACCTATCCCCTCCCTACCTCCCCACCTATACTCTCCTCTCTACCTATCTTGTTTTCTCTCCATCTTTGGTCCGCCTCCCCCTCTCTCCCTATTTATTCCAGTTCCCTCACCCCTTCCCCCTTTTCTGATGAAGGGTCTAGGCCCGAAACGTCAGCTTTTGTGCTCCTGAGATGCTGCTTGGCCTGCTGTGTTCATCCAGCTCCACACTTTGTTATCTGGGAGGGGGGTTGAAACGACTTGTGACTAGAAGTTGTTGTCGTTTGTCATGAGCAGAGTGTAGATGCTCTACAAAGCGGTCTGTGAGCCTCCGCTTGGTCTTACTGATGTAGAAGAGGTCACATCGGGAGCAGCGGATGCAATGGACCACATTGGATGTGCATCCCTGTCTAATGTGGAAGGTTTGTTTTGTGCCTTGAACGGAGGTGAAGCATAGGGGCAGGTGTAGCACGTCTTGCGGTTCAGGGAAAGATGCTGGTGGTGGAGGGGTTGGTGGGGAGAGTGGAGTGGATGGGGGAGTTGTGATATATTTCCCTTCCCACCCCTGTCTGCCTTTTGCATGGGCCGCTTTCTCGCGACTCCCTCATTCGCTCCACACTCCTCACTAATTCCAGAAGTGTTTGAGGTACCATCTGTTAAGCTAATTAAAAAAATGAAGCTCATTGTGTTGGAGGCTGCATGTATAGAGGATTTGCAAACTAATAGAATTCAGGAAGTTTGAATAAAGGGGACATTTTCAGGATGGTAGCTGTAAGTAGCAGAGTGTCAGTGATCAGTGCTTGGGTCACAATTATTTACAATATATATTAATGACTTGGGATTCTATAATCCTACAATGCTGTAGCAGGCCATTCAGCCCATTGAGTCCACAACTGACTGAAGAGCATCCCACTCACACCCACGCCATTCCTGAAGCCCTGTAGTCCCCATTTGCTAACCCTAACTTACTCATCCCTGAAAACTATGGTCAATTTAGCATTGCCAATCCACCTAACCTGCAGATCTTTCAACTGTGGGAGGAAACCAGAGCACCTAGAGGAAACCCTCACAGATACAGGGAGTATTTGCAAAGTCCACACAGACAGTCACCTGAGAGTGGAACCAAAGTAGGGTTCTGGGCACTGTGAAGCAGCAGTGCTAACCACAGAGCCACTGTGACGCACTTGGATGAGGGGAAGTGAACATACTATAGCCAAGTTTGCAGATGACACAAAAATAGGTGGGAAGGCAAGTGGTGAGAATGACAGAGTCTGCAGAAGGATATATAGTAAGAACTGCAGAAGCTGGAGTCAGTGACAACACAGTATTGAGCTGGAGGAACACAGCAGGCCAGGCAGCATCACGGGAGCAGAAAAGTTGACGTTTCGTGTTGGGACCCTTCTTCAGAAATGGAGAAGGGGAAGAGGGCTCAGAAATAAATAGAGGAGGGGTGGGGCTAAGGGAAGGTGGGTGGGACAGTAATCGGTGAGTACAGGTAGGGAGCGGTGTGAAATTTGTCGGTGGGATGGGTGGGGCAAATAGGTGGGAGAGAAGGTTGTGTCAGGTCAAAGAGGCAGGAATGAGAGGAGTGTTGGACATGAGATGAGATGAGGCTGGGGATGTGGGGAGTTTTTAAAACAGGTGAATTCTATATTTAAGCCATTGGGCTGTAGGCTCCTGAGGTGTTGCTCCTCCAGTTTGCATGACAGGTTAAGTAATTGGGCAAAATCTTGGCAAATGGATTATACTGTGGGAAAATGTGAAGTTATGCACTCTTGCAGGAAGAGTAGAGGAGCTGAATATTATTCAAATGGAGAAAGCTGAGGCATAGAGGGATTTGGGAGTCCTCATGCATAAAACAGCAAAATACTAGCTTGCCATTTCAATAGGTAATAGCAAAGGCCGAGAGAATGGAGTATAATAATAGGGAAGTCTTGCTAAACCGACACAAGTTACCAGTTAGACCACATATAAGAAATAATTTTCTAGTATTCTATCCAAGGAAAGATATGATTGTATTGGAAGCAATCCATAGGAGGTTCACTAAGTTCATTCTGGGTCTGAGGAATTTTCTCATGGGGATAAGATCAGTAGTTTGGGCCGGTACTCAGTGTTTCGAAGAATTAGATATTGAAACATCAGATTCTCAGCAGGCTTGACAGGTTAAAAGTGGAGTAATTGATTTCTTCCCCCATTTTGTGAGAATCTAGGACCAGAGGGCATAATCTCAGATAGCACACTGATATGTAGAAATTTCTGATCTTAGAGGGTAGTGAATCTGTGGAACTGTTCACCTTAGACAGATGTGTACATTGGATCATTAACTGTTTTCAAGGTTGAGATAGGCAGAGATTTAATCACAAGTGAACAAAGTGTTATGGGGATCAGGCAGGAAAGTGGAGTTAAGGATTATCAGATCAGCCATGATCTCATTGAATGGCAGAGCAGACTCCATGGCCTGACCGGTCGACTTCTGTTCCCATGTGTTATGGTCTGACATTCATCAAAGATTCACCGAAGATCCTCAGATGGCACCTTCCAAACCCACAACCACTTCCATCTAGAAGGACAAGGGCAGCAGATATACCGGAACAACATCACCTCCAAGTCACTCACCATCCTGACATGGAAATATATTGCCATTCCTTCACTGTCTCTGGGTCAAAATCCTAGAATTCCCTCCCTCATTGCATTGTGGGTCAACCCACAGCAGGAGGAGTGTAGCAGTTCAAAAAGGCAGCTCACTACCACCTTCTCAAGGGCAACTAGGGGTGGGCAAGAAATGCTGGCCAGTCAGTGACGCCCACATCCCACAAATGAATAAAAATTTTTAAAAGTTCTCTTTTTCACTCTCTGCAATGTATTCACAACCTTTCCATTCTACATTGCTTTAAACTGTACATAACACTCCACTGAGGTCAACCAATGTTTGTAAAATATCTGTTAGGTCTGAGTGGGATTTGATGCCACTCTTGCTATGTCCATGGGATCTTAAATCCAATACCTGACAACTCAGCATTCTGTTTAGTATTCTGTTATTCTAAGCTTTATCACAAGGGCATTGAAGAGCAGGAATAATATTGTTATGCTAAATTTGAAAACAACACCAATTAGACCTCAGCTGGAATATTATGTAGAGTTCTCGGCACCACTTTAGGAAGGATGTGAACATATTGGAGAGGGCTCAGAAAATATTAATGAGAATGTTTCCAGGGATGATAAACTTGGATGAAAACCGATTGGAGAAGTAGGGACTGTTCCTTGGAGTAGAGAAAGCTAATTGGAAATTTAATGTAAGTTTTGGAAGTCCTGACAGGGCTCAGTGGATAAGGATAAACTGTTCCCTTTCATTAAAGGATTCAGAATGAAAATGCACAGATTTAAGGCATGTTGAAGTATTTTGAAAATTAAGCAAATGTCACGTGAGTAAAAGCTCTTTCAAACAGCAAGTATTTCAGATCTGGAACATTATTATTGCCAAGAAGTGTGGAAACTAGTTCAACTGATGTATGAAAGAAGGCATTAGATGCCTATTTGAATGGAAACAATATTCAGAATTATGGTGAAAAGACAGACAATGGTGCTAATTCATTATGTTCATTTGGAGAACTGGCACAGATTCAATGGACCAAATGAACTCATTCTTCACTCCAACAATTCTGTGAATGTCCAAGGTTTAATATCAATAACTTAGATGCCTGCTGATTTGTGCCATTGGGCATTAATTCTGATATTAATTACAAGAAATTATTACAGAGCTATTAGTAATTGCTGATGCTGGAGTTTGCAATAACAAGGTATAGAGCTGGATGAACACTGCAAGCCAGGCAGCATCAGGGGAGCAGGAAAGCTGTTGTTTCAGGTCTGGACCGTTTTTCTGAAGGGTCCAGACCCGAAACATCAGCTTTCCTGCTCCTTTGATGCTGCCTGGCTTGCTGTGTTCATCCAGCTCTACACGTTATTATTACAGAGCTAGCTATGTTATGTTCTCCAAAATTATTTTGATCATATAGTATAGGTTTCATGCATTTCGAGTTGAATTTATTTTACATCTCTTGAATTTTTGATTTCAGGCTCTTAATGACCTTGGCATTATTCTGGGACACGACATGACACCTGAAGCTGCTTTGGCCAAATTGTCCTCTACACTGGGCAAGACTGAACTGACTACAGAGGAGAAGAAAAAGGTACAGTTGCAAAATAATATTGTAGTGCTGTGCATAATGTTTTCTCTTCTTATTCACTTTAGATAAAACATGATTTAATAAATACATGGAAATGAATTTTTTTCTTTAAGCAACTCATTTGTTTTTGCTAATCATAGAACAATACAGCGCAGAACAGGCCCTTCGGCCCTCAAGTTGCACTGACCTGTGAACTAATCTAAGCCCCTCCCCCTACACTATCGCATCATTATCCATATGCTTATCCAAGGACTGTTTAAAAGCCCCTAAAGTGACTGAGTTCACTACATTGGCAGGCAGGGCCTTCCACGCCCTTACCACTCTGAGTAAAGAACCTGCCTCTGACATTTGTCTTAAATCTATCACCCGTCAATTTGTAGCTATGCCCCCTTGTACAAGCTGAAGTCGTCATCCTCGGAAAAAGACTCTCACTGTCCACTCTATCTAATCCTCTGATCATCTTTTATGTCTCTATTAAATCCCGTCTTAGCCTCCTTCTCTCCAATGAGAACAGACCCAAGTCCTTCAGCCTTTCTTCACAAGACCTTCATTCCAGACCAGGCAATATCCTGGTAAATCTCCTCTGCACCTTTTCCCATGCTTCCACATCCTTCCTGTAATGGGGCAACCAGAACTGCACGTAATATTCCAAACGAGACCGCACCAGTGTTTTGTACAGTTGCAGCATGACATCACGGCTCCGGAACTCGATCCCTCTCCCAATAAAACCTAACACACCATAAGCCGCCTTAACAGCACTATCAACCTGGGTGGCAACTTTCAGGGATCTATATACATGAACACCAAGATCCCTCTGCACATCCACACTACCAAGAATCTTTCCATTGACCTGGGATTCTGCCTTCCTATTCTTCCCAAAATGTATCAGCTCACATCTATCCATATTAAACACCATTTGCCACCTTTTGGCCCAATTCTGCAGTTTATCCAAGACTCCCTGCACCCTGCAATATTCTTCCACACTGTCCACCGCTCCACTGACTTTAGTGTCATCTGCAAACTTGCTAACCCATCCACCTATGCCTTCGTCCAAGTCATTTATAAAAATGACAAACAGCAGTGGTCCCAAAACAGATCCTTGAGGCACACCACTAGTAACCAGACTCCAGGCTGCATATTTTCCATCAACCACCACTTGTTGCCTTCTTAGAGAAAGCCAGTTTCTAATCCAAACTGCTAAGTCTCCCTCAATCCCATGCCTCTGTATTTTCTCCAGTAGCTTACTATGTGGAACCTTATCAAAGGCTTTACTGAAGTCCATAATGATTCATTGGGTTTGGTGGTAAAATGGGCAAATGTAGTATTTATTGCCCATCCCTAATTTCCTTTGAAAAGCTGAGGGTACATTACCTTTTTGAACTGCTGACATTGATGTGGTAGGGACACCACAGTGGTCTGTGGGAGGAACCTCCAGAACTTTGACTCATCAACAGCAAATGAATGATGTAGCTCTATGGGGAGAAATCTTTAAACACCCAGAAGCAGCCTGGGCAAATATTTGTAGAATTTGAGTGGGTAAAACAAAATAATTTGCTTGTTAGATAGAAGATAGACCTACATATGATGCACTTAGGGAAGTAATTTTACAAAGAAAATTAAAAATTCACCCCCTCCCTTTGTGAAAATAAGCAAGGTAGCTGAGACTTATGTCACCTTTTGACAAAAAAAACACCCAAGTAACTCCCAGGCACCTTGCTTACTTCCTCTGGACTCTCAATACATGAGAAATATCTAGTTTTCTTTTGGCCTTCTCAACTGCTCAGCTGCTTTTTAATAAAGGCAAAAATGATTGTGTCCCTTTCATCAAATTGGCCTAATCTCAGTAATTCTTTGAAAATCATTCAGTGATGAGCCTTCCGTATGCAGAAATGTCTTAGTAATTTCCTGCTCAAGAACTCTGGTGTATTTCTTGTTGTTATTTTCTAATTATTCACGTACCAATTTGAATTTAACAATGCCTTCAATTTTGGTTCTCAGGAATAGCCTTCCCTTTTATGTTTATGACCAAGGCTGGAGGAATGCACTATTGTTGTAGTCCTATTATACCACAGTTCACAGCACTGAATAAAAATATTTTTTCTGGTTCCCAGTTGACCGATTAAATACATTATTTGTATAAGGCTCTCAACCAAAAGATCAACGAAAGTTCTTAACAAACACAATTGTGCATCATTATCAAGACAAAACTTAATGAATTATTTCATCTTTATTGATTAACATACACAGTCAGTAACATGGAAGAATAAGTACTCTTCAGGAAAAGAGAATGAAAATATCATTCCCTTCGAAGATTGGCTTTCTGAAGAACAATACAATAGGCTATTCTAGAAGGCAAAAGGGTACAGCAAAGCAGTTCCAAAACCAGTTGCAATGATAATCTGACACATATGGTCAAGTCACTAATCATGCATAGTTATCTGTAATCTTGAAGACACAAAATAACACCAAAAATTAGTTCAGGTTTCATTCTGGATGAATTTAGAGGGTTTTGTTTTCGGAAATTGCCAAAATCAGCTGGGCAGTTCATTCATAGCAAGCTTTCCTCCAAGTCAACTTGTTATTAGTAGGTTGCCCTCCAACTGAACCAACAAAACCATCTGTCCAATGACCAGCAAGGTGAAGTCCCAGCGACTTGAAACTCTCTCTCTTTAGAGCAAGGTACAGAAAAGCAATAACAGAAAACAAGCCTCAATTGGGGACTCAATAGTTAGAGGGATTGATAGAAGGTTTGCCAGGAATGAAAGAGTCTCATGATTCGTGTGTTGCCTCTCAGAGGTCAGGGTCCATGATGTCTCGGATCGTGTCTTTGGGGTTCTGAAGGGAGAGGGTGACCAGCCCCAAGTCGTAGTCCACATAGGCACCAACGACATAGGTAGAAGGTGGGAGAGGGATGTCAGGCAGGATTTCAGGGAGCTAGGGTGGAAGCTGAGAGTTAGAACAAACTGGTTATCTCTAGTATGTTACCCATGCCACATGATAGCGAGGCAAAGAACAGGGAGAGATTTCAGCTGAACACGTGGCTGCAGGGATGGTGCAGGAGGGAGGGCTTCAGGTACATAGACAATTGGGGCTCATTCTAGGGAAGGTGGGACCTCTACAAACAGGATGGTCTCCACTTGAACCAGAGGGGCACTAATATCCTGGGTGGGAAATTTGCTAGTGCTATTTGGGTGGATTTAAACTAGCTCAGAAGGGTGATGGGAAACTGAGGTGTCGTCCTAGTACACAGGAGGATGAGCATAGGGAGGACATGGACAGGACCTCACTGTCATAGGAGTGTGCTGGCAGACAGCAAGCTGGGTTGAAGTGTGTCTACTTTAATGCCAGGAGCATAAGGTAGGTGAGCTTACAGTTTGTATAGGTACCTGGGACTTCGATGTTGTGGCCATTTCGGAGACATGGATAGAGCAGGGTCAGGAATGGATGTTGCAGGTTCCAGGGTTTAGATATCTTTCATTAAGGTCAGGGAAGATGGTAAAAGAGGGGGAGGTGTGGCTTTGTTAGTCAAGGACAGTATAACAGTGGCTGAAAGAACTTTTGATGAGGACTCGTCTACTGAGGTGGTATGGGTTAAGGTTGCCGAGGAAGTTTGTCGACTGAGTCAGTATGGGTGGAAGTTAGGAACAGCAAGGGAGCAGTCACCTATTTGGGGGTTTTCTACAGACCCCCAAATAGCAGTAGGGAGATCGAAGAACTCATAGGCCGGCAGATTGTTGAAAAGTGCAAACATAGCAGGGTTGTTATGGGTGACTTCAACTTTCCCAATATTGATTGGAACCTCCATAGTGCAGATGATTTGGATGGAGCCGTTTTTGTCAGGTATGTTCAGGAGGGTTTCCTTAGTCAACATGTGGACAGGTCGATGAGGGGGCGAGGCCATTTTGGATTTGGTGCTCGGCAATGAGCCAGGACAGGTGTCAGATCTCGTGGTGGGAGAACACTTTTTGGCGACAGTGACCACAACAGCCTCACATTTACCATAGCCATGGAAAGGGAAAGGAGCAGGTACCAGGGGAAGATATTTAACTGGGAAAAGGGAAGTATGACGCTATCAGGCAGGAGTTGGGAAGTACAGATTGGGAGCAATTGTTCCACAGAAAGGGCACAACAGACATGTGGAGACTGTTTAAGGAGCAGTTGTTGCGAGTGATGCATAAATTTGTTCCTCTGAGACAGGTAAGAAGGGGTAAGATTAAGGACACTTGGATGACGAGAACAGAAGTACTTCTCGTCAAAAAGAAAAAGGCAGCTTACGTAAGGTGGAGGAAGCAAGGGGCTAGCACAGCTTTAGAGGATTACAGGCTTGCTCGGAAGGAGCTCAAAAGTGGACTGAGGACGGCCAGGAGGGGGCATGATAAAGGCTTGGCAGGAAGGATTAGGGAGAACCCAAGGGTATTTTAGTCATACGTGAGGAATAAGAGAATGATCAGGGAGAAGGTAGGGCTGATCAGGGATAGCGTAGGGAACTTGTGCGTGGAGTCTGAGCAGATAGGGGAAGCCCTAAATGAGTTTTTTGCTTCAGTTTTCACCAAGGAAAGGGACCTTGTTGTAAATGAGAACTTTGAGGAGCAGGAAAACCGGCTTGAACAGATCAAGATTGAGGAAGTTGATGTGCTAGAAATTTTGGTGAACATGAAGATTGATAAGTCCCCAGGGCCAGACCAGATTTATCCCAGGTTGCTCCGGGAAGCGAGAAAGGAGGTTGCTAAGCCGCTGGTGAAGATCTTTGCTTCCTCACTCCCCACTGGAGTCATACTGGCAGATTGGAGGGAGGCAAATGTTTTTCCTCTTTTCAAGAAAGGGAATAGGAAAATTCCTGGAAATTATAGACCAGTCAGTCTTACGTCTGTGGTCAGCAAGGCTTTGAAAAGAATTCTGAGGGATAGGATTTATGACTATTTGGAAAAGCATAGCGTGATTAAAGGGAGTCAGCATGGCTTCGAGGGGCAGGTCATGGCTGACGAATCTTAGAGTTCTTTGAGGAGGTCACGAGACAGGTTGACGAGGGTCGAGCAGTGGATGTGGTGTACATGGACTTCCGCAAGGCATTTGATAAGGTTCCCCACGGCAGGCTCATTCATAAAGTCAGGAGGTATGGGATACAGGGTGATTTGGCTGTCTGGATTCAGAATTGGTTGGCTGACAGGAGGCAGAGTGGTTGTAGATGGTAAATATTCTGCCTGGAGGTCAGTGCTGAGTCGTGTCCCGCAGGGCTCAGTTTTTGGGCCTCTGCTCTTTGTAGTTTTTATAAATGACTTGGATGAGGAGGTTGAGGGGTCGGTTAGTATGTTTGCTGGTGACACACAGGTTGGTGGTGCCGTTGATAGTATCGAGGGCTATTGAAGGCTTCAGCGAGACATTGACAGTATGCAAAGCTGGGCTGAGAAATGGCAGATGGCGTTCAACCTGGATAAATGCAAAGTGATGCGTTTTTGTAAGGTTGAACTTAAATGCTGAATATAGGATTAAAGGCAGGATTCTCGGCAGTGTGGAGGAGCAGCAGGATCTTGGTGTTCAAGTGCATAGCTCCCTCAAAGTTGTCACCCAAGTGGATAAGGTTGTTAAGAAAGCATATGGTGTTTTGGCTTTCATTAACAAGGGGATCGAGTTTAAGAACCACGACGTTATGCTGCAGCTCTACAAAACCTTGGTGAGACCACACTTGGAATATTGTGTCCAGTTCTGGTGGCACTATTATAGGAAAGAAGTGGAGGCTTTGGAGAGCGTCCAAAGGAGGTTTACCAGGATGCTGCCTGGACTGGAGGGCTTGTCTTATGAGGAGAGGTTGACTGAGCTCGGACTTTTCTCTCTGGAGAGAAGGAGGAAGAGCGGTGACCTGATCGAGGCGTACAAGGTGATGAGAGGCATGGATAGATTTGATAGCCAGAGACCTTTCCCCAGGGCAGGATTAACTGCCACGAGGTGTCATAGTTTTAAGGTGTTAGGAGGAAGGTATAGAGGAGACATCAGAGGGAGGTTCTTCACCCAGAGAGTTGAGCGCATGGAATACATTGCCAGTGGAAGTTGTGGAAACAGAGTCATTAGTGACATTTAAGCGACTGCTGGACATGCACATGGACAGCAGCGTATTGAGGGGAGTGTAGGTTAGGTTATTTTATTTTTGGATTAGGATTATTCCACAGCACAACATCGTGGGCCGAAAGGCCTGACAGTGCTGTACTTTTCTATGTTCTATAAGCCATCTTCAGCATGTATAGGAATGTTCAGAATGTTCACACACTTATTCGAGGTTAGGCAGCTGTCAACTATTATCAAGAATTTTAGCCCTTCAGCCCATCATTTACAATCCACGCTTGATGATATTTGACAGTGCAGATGCATAAGAACGTATAATAAGCATGTATAACCCACTCTAGAAAATTTAAACTACAATGTAAGTAACGATTATTAATACTAATACCATAACAATCCAGTGTATCATCAAATGAATGATCACAGTGGATTTTTGCGTGAGATTAATTGTAGCAGCTGTCAACTGAGGAACCATCCATCCATAATAAATTCACATGGCTCTGTGAGGAAATCATATCTTGTCAGACAATCTTTGACAACTTGTCCTCCATTGTTAATTTCCCCTGTCTATACATTTTGGTACTTCCTGCCCTATTATCAATATCCAATAGATACCACGTCATCCACGGGCAAGTATCTCACGGGGCTTAGGCAGATGTTGTGGGTGCCCATACTTTTCTCCCTGGATAAGGTTCATCAGATGTTGTAAATTTATTGAGAGGATGTAACTGGCTACCTTCTTTAAACATTCTACTCATGGGGTTCCTTCCTTCGAGGCCAGTTATTTCAGATTATAGAATGCCTGTGGCAGCGCTTTGAGCCACGCCAGTAATGTATGATTTAGGGGTCAATAATTTAATTTGTTGTTTTAATAATGTAAGAGATTAGAGATGTTCCTTCTGCAGATAAGGATGAATGGTGGGATCTTGCAAAAGAAGAACATTATAGTCACAAGATTTTGTAGCAGAAGTTTATCATTAACCAGAAATTATGTTCTGCAAAGGCAGCAGTTAGCACGACCAGAAATATTGTTTCTGCAGACAAGGACTTGGTGGAGATGAGGGTGTTGTAGCAGAGGCTTATTTCTGCAAACCTGACAATTCGCATGTACAGCATGTCTAGCACTCTTTAGGATAGCAAATAAGGATTGCAGTAAACAAGGGAACGGGGCCTTCGGCCGGCAGAAAAGGGAACAATAAACATAGGCAGCCTGACAGGACGGGGAGTGATAGGATAAGACCAATGGGAGCAGAGAGACGTGATTCTGCAACTTGTAAATTGAATAAGAATGTTTGGCATTCTGTGTGTGTGTGTGTGTGTGTGCCTGTCTAGTAGACACCCTTTCTTGCAAGATTGTACAGAATAAAATTGTCTTGTTTCCAAGGCTTTGTCTCAGGCTGAATTTGTGAGCAGGTACTGTTTCTCACAATAACACATTCATTCATTCGACAAGGCCAGCTACTTCAGGATAATGAGGAATGTGGATCATCCAATGTATCCCATTGTCTGCAGTCCATTGGTACACCTGTTGACCTGTAAAGTGTGAGCTGTTATCTTATTGTATTTCTGATGGTTCACCATAGCAGGATCAACTGTTCTAAGCCCTTAACAGTGTTACTCTGATTTGCTTTGGTTGTCAGGTAAACTAACATTAGTCCAGAGTAAGTGTCAACTATGGTTAAAAGATATTGATATCGATGTTGTAAGGGTAATAGGCCAACATAATCAATGTGCCAGATTTGAGCAGGTTGATCTCCTCGCTTGATTTGTGCCACTAGCTTTGTTGGCAGTGATATGTTTTGGCATATTTCACACCTGCCAATGATCCTTTCACCAAATCAGTGGGTCAGGGGAAACCTTGATCTCTTGCCTATTGGACAGTGCTGTGATACCCTAAGTGATTTTTTGAGCCCATTTTCCAGATGCATCTTCAACGGTTTTGGGTTCTACTATTCCATCCACAGTATTGTCGTGATTGGCAGATTCCAAACCACCCTTCATATGGACATCAACATGATGCGCTGTAATTTTCATACGCTGTGCCTTTGCATACATTTTGTTTCCAAAACTCTGTTCCCCACAGGGGCTTTCCAGCAATTTTCCAGTCAGGTAACTGTCAGGTTAGCATCCATACAGCCATTCTGTTGGCTACTGCCCACAAGTCAGTATAAATGTGCAGATGCTGACTCTGTTCCTCCAGTGTTCCGACCACAGCTGCTAATTTGGCATACTGCCTCCCTTTCCCATCTCCTTCACTATGGATAATCATCTGTATCGAGGGATTAAACACAGCTACTTGCCACTGCCTTTGACCATTCTTCCAGGTGGCTGATTTATCAGTGAACCAAACAGAATGACAAGTATCTTTGGGCAGCTATTTGAATGGAATGTCCCATTGAATGGGAGGTGCATGTGTGGCTGGGTTGGAACTTGAAGTTTTTCACCTAATGTGTGTTCAGCTTTTTATTCATGGAGTTTGGCAACCCATTCCCTTCCCCTCCCGGTTTCATCAGATTTGTACCATTTCCATTTTACTTTGGAGCTTTGTTGAGGTCTACTGACCTTGTGGGTCGCAATGTTGGACAACACCCATGTCAGAGTTGGTAATTCAGGTCAGAGGTGCACTTTGTCCTCTCATTTACTCCTCAGTTTCTACTAGAGCCAGATTCAGGCCAAAAATTGCTTTCCAGATGATGTGCATTGTATAGTGCCTCAGTCAGTTTTCTGGACCTTTTCCCTTTTTTCTCTGCTGTAAACTCCATGTGGCTGCATCTTGTACAACTCCTCATATTTGTAATTCAAAGGGTAAACCACATATCTGAGGAAGCGGGGCAGCGCTACGACCTCTTTCAAGGCCATAAATGCTTTCTGCTGTTCATCATCCTATTCAAAATGAGCTTTCTTTCAAGTAACGGTGTAATAAAGGTTATAGCAATGTGGTTAAGTGAGGTATATGTCTGCACCAATAAATTTCGGCGCCTCAGCCTTGCTCAATGGAACAACCATTTCTTGTATTTTAATCTTTACTTTTTCGGGGATGACTTTATCCCCTTTTTGTCCACTGCCTGAAAACTGCACTGATTGTTCTAGTCCTTGTATCTTCTTTGGATTCACTTCCCCATCTCACGTATGTTGTAACAATGTGGCTGGAGCTTCTGCCATCACCGTTTCCCTTTGTCTGCAGATCAAAGTGTCATCAATATAATGTGCTATGTGAAGGTTCGGTGGCCGTGGAATAATGATGGGTTCCAATTTTGCCTTGCCAACAGTAACCATCACAGTTCGTATACAAAAGAGAATTTGACCAGTGGGTTTTGCAAGGTGGTACCTCTTAAGTCTGTACCGATTAATATTTTCTGATATTAATACCAGGACTACTTGTGGAGGTCCATTCCCAAAGGCTATTCTAATATCTGTTCTACCTGTCAGTTTTATCGCCCCCACCAAACACACTAATAGTCATTTTGAGCCCTACATAGATATGGATTGCCATGTATAATGTAACTTCTGCCCCAGTATCTAGTAGTGTGATATCTCGCTGTAGATTGCCTTTCCTCCAATAAACGGTCATAGGGACGTGAGGCCTTGGGTGTCCAGTCATCCTACCAAATGCCCTTACAAAGATGCCAGAGTCCCAGCCCCACCACTAATCAATTGGCTGATCACAACTGCCTGACCTCCTCAAGTAGGAGGATACCTGGGAAGTCCTAATGTATAATGAACAAAAACAAAGCTGCTGGAAAAGCTCAGCAGGTCTGGCAGCATCTGTGGAGGAGAAAACAGAGTTAACGTTTCGGGTCAGTCAGATAATGCCTCATCTTGGGAGTAGATGCGGTGGAGGTAGAGGATTTGAGAGCATGGGATAGCACTCTTACAGGAGGCTGGGTGAGAGGAGGTGTAGACAAGGTAATTGTGGGAGTCAGTAGGTCTTGAAATGGATATTAGTAGTGAGTTGGATGCCGGAAATGGAGACAGATAGGTCCAGGAAGGTGTCAGAAATGGTCCAGGTGAATTTGAGGGCACGATAGAAGGTGTTGACAAAGTTAATGAACTCCGCCACACTGCTCCCAGAATGAGCCGTTCTACTCGGACTTCACAGACATTCTCCTACTTCTGGAGAATAGAAGTCTGGAGAACAGATTTCTGGAGAAACTTCAGTTCCCCTTCCTTTGTTATTAAGGATGCCCTTGACACTGCCTCCATTTCCTGTACTTCTGCCCTCAAACCCTCTCCCCAGGACAACAACAAGGATAAGTCCTCACATACCACCCCAGCAAACTCCAAATACAATGTATCATCGTCTGACGTTTCTGCCATCTACAATTTGACTCCGTCACATTCGCTCCATGACTTCTTCATCAGCTCCACTCTCCCAACCAACTCCCCACCACATCTAGTACCTTTTCCCTGCAACCCCAGGAGACTTTACACCTCTCCCCTCTCTGCATGGCCCCAAATAATCCTTCCAAATCTGGCAGAGATTCTCCTGCACTTCGTCTAATCTCATTTACTGTATCTGTAGCTCCTGATCTGGTCTCCTCTGTCTCAGAGACCAAATGCAGATTAGGGGATCGGCTTGTGGAGCACCTCCGCTCTCCATGCACCAACTAGCCCGTAATTTCCCTTCCCACTCCCAAGTGAAATGTCTATCCTTGCCCTCCTCCACTGTCAGGGTGAGGCCAAATGCAAACTGGAGGAATAACCCGTCATTTTTTGCCTTGGGAGCTTACAGCTCAATTACCTGAATATTGACTTCACCAGCTTTAAAATCTCTCCTCCCCTCTAGCCTGACCATCTTTTGACTCACCTACCCACTCCACCCTTGCCGCTGACCAACACAATAACCCCCTATCTGCATCCACCTAACTCCATCTCACCTACCCTTCCCCCAGCACTATCCCCTCCCTCTGGGCTTCCTTCTCAGTCTCCAGTCTGGAAGAAGGGTTCCGACCCAAAACATTGACTTTCCGACTCTTTGGATGTTGTCTGATGTACTGTGCTTTTCCAGCTCCATATATTTTATGCCAGACGGCATACCTGCTGGTTTTGTTTCTCCTCTGCCTTGTCTGCTCTCTCCTGCAGTGTCTTAACTGCTTCTGTTGGGGTGATGTTAGCTGTTCTACCACTGTCAATGTGGCCTCAAGCTGTCTGTTTTTGGTCTGGCACCTTTCTATTTCTCTACACATAGAAGACAAAGCTGTTAAGGGTTCTGACCCAAAATACTGACTTTCATGCTCCTTGGATGTTGTCTGATGTACTGTGCTTTTCCAGCTGCATATTTTTTGACTCTAGCTTCCAGCATCTGCAGTCCTTTCTGTTTCATTGTTGTCCCTGTTTGTCACTTGCTCATGTAGGTCTCACTCCTCACTTAATATCCTCCACATCCTCTACCTGTCCCAACAACAAACATACTTGTCTCACTGCCTTTCCCTGGGCTGGCCCTAATAGGGCTAGTAGGACACTTCTCATCCAGTCCGGACCACCACATTAGCGACTCATTCCTGCTGTGAAAGCTTCCTGCTCCGGACCATGAAACTGTTGAAAATACATAACTGCATGTGTAGCCAAATCCCTCATGTTTTGTACCTTCTGGTATGCCTTACCATTTTTTAAAATCATCTTCCCAACTATTGGAGAAGGATAGCTGTTTTCTTCTGCTAGTGTCAGTGTACCCCACAACAATCCAGTTTGCCCTATGTTTCTAAAAAGGCTATTCACATGCGGATCAGCACTTAATGTTCCCAGATTCCCTCACTCTCTAGCACTCAGCATGATATGGGCAGTGCCCTGGTCCCATGACCGTGTCAGCCAAGAGTTCACCCAACTTTTGCTTAAGCTGCAACCACAAATCTTATAGTTTGGACACAGTACTCTTTCACTATTCTTGAATTTTGTGTGTTCTGTCCTCCTACCTGTTTTGCCTTTTTTGTTATGAGGGATCATGCTACTAGTCTCTTTTCTGAGGATGGCCCTGGAGATGAAGCATCCCTTTGGCATGGTGGTGAGGGCAGCATGGTGGCACAGTGGCTAGCACTGCTGCCTCACAGCGCCAGGTACCTAGGTTTGATTCCACCCTTGGGTGACTCTGTGGAGTTTGCACATTCTCCCCATGTTTGTGTTCTCCAGTTTCTTCCCACAGTCCAAAGGTGTGCAGGTTAGGTGGATTGCCCATGCTAAATTGCTCGTAGTGTTCAGATTTGGCGGATGTGCCTGGGTGGGGTGCTCTGAGGGTCAGTGTGGACTTGTTGGGCCGAAGGGCCTGTTTTCACACTGTAGGGATTCTATGTCCTATGATCTATGATCTACCTGCCTGTCCATTCAGACTCTGAATCAGATGAATACCACATGTCAATGGTTGGGGTTCAATTGTGTGGTTAATAATGTGTGCACCTTGACTGGGTCAAGTTTCCAAAAGCACCATTTTGCTTTCTTTTTCTGTTGTACTGTTGCCAGATGGCATACCAGCTGGCTCTGTTTCACCTCCGCCTTCTCTGCTCTCTCCGGCACTGTCTTAGCTGCTTCTGTTGGGGGGGTGATGCTAGCTGTTCTACTGCTGTTGATGTTGCCCCAAGCTGTCTGTTCTTGGTCTGGCACTCTTCTATTTTTCTATACATAGAAGACAAAACTGTTAACAAAATCCATCCCATTTGCAGTACACTGCCCTAGCTTTTGGGGAAGCCTGCTTCCCACAAGCACTCTTGTATCGCAGCAGCCTGCATGAATAACCCTCCTTTCTATCTTTTTCCAGTTATAATTGTCCTCTATTCTTGAGTGTCCTGATTGTGTTAACAAGGTAGTGATGGACCCGAATCCAGAGTCTGCCACATTCCATCCTGGAATATAGAATGTCTCTGGAGCATTAGGTTGCCTTTCCCTGCTCTTAAACACTTTCCTGAATCCCATCCTCGTTGCCAAAAATGTCTTGGATCACGGAGTGCATCCAAGGGGTTCTTCAGATTTGGTTAAGTGTAGTTAAAAGAAGACTCAACAACAGTAACTTGCTTAAATATGAATGTTTATTAAGTAAAATCTAAACAAAATAAATCAAAGGAGAGAAAGCAATAAATCTCATGCCCTCCTGCCCGTTGGGGACCCCTTGATCGGTGGCCGGTCTGGAGGCTTAGGTTCATTCCTGGTATTGTTCATGATCCCTGTCCAAGGTGAAGTCTCAGCAACTTGGAACGAAACTCCATCTCTTATACAATATGACAAACAGCAAGGTACAGAAGAGCAAATACAGGAAACAAACTGTTTTTGACACATAGAATAGTCACAGGACTCATTCAAGGTCATACAGCGGTCGAATATCATCAACAATTTCAGCCCTTCAGCCCATTCTATACATGTGCTTACTGTGGTGGTAATGTCCTGCTGAGTCTGAGACTAGAGCATTCTATCTCGCTGCAGGATATAAGGTATCCCTGCATCTTCAGACTCCGAGATGAGGTACTCCAAAACCTTGTCGCATAATCTGGGTGAAGAACATTTGGGGGCTCACATTTGGAAATGTGGACACTAAAAGAGTCCATATGGGGACCAATTTTGTACAAGCAGGATCTAGCAAACGGCCCATGAGACATGTCTGTATCACTTGCTTCAGAGTGCCCGTATCTGAAGAGGCTAGCAAAATGCAGCCAACAGTGAATGACTGTTATGTGGTTACTCTCTATGCATGTTGAAACTTATTACTTATACTTTCTATGGCAATCTTACAGTGGTTATATCTTGCTGCATTAATAACAAGTTGGCCAATATTAACAGGTTATATTCACATTACAGCATTCTTATGTCTCCTTCACAGATTTGTGATTCCGACAACTTTCTTACTCTCACAGTAAATGGCATCCAGGGCAAACTTTTGTATTGGGATAAAAGTGTGAAATGCACTGCTCCTCACTTCAGTCCTGAGTCCAACCTCCTTTTGTGGTCAGTGGGCTGATTGCATCTTGGCCCAACACCCCAGAGTGAAAATCTGATCTGCTGAGTTGGGAGCTATCCTAACTCCTGTGACTTGCTTCAGTTGCAAAGTCCAGCCCACATCTCCAGCTGACATTGAATCACAGTTTATGCAGCGTTCTTATAATTCTTTTTGTTTTTGTGTTCTATGTTCCTAATCGTAAATGGTCGTACTTGATTTTGCCTCAAAACTACAGGGTTCATTTTTTTCTTCAGTCACGTGATGTGGCCATTACTAGCTATGCCAGCATAGAAACCAAGTGGAGGATTGGGGACCGCTTTGCGAGCCGAGTGTAGGTATTCTGCAATGAACAACTGCACCTCCCAGTTGCAAACCATTTCAACTCCCCCCTCCCATTCCTTAGACGACATGTCCATCCTGGGCCTCCTGCAGCGCCACTACGATGCCACCCGAAGGTTGCAGGAACAGCAACACATATTCCACTTGGAAACCCTGCAGCCCAATGGTATCAATGTGGATTTCACAAGCTCCAAAATCTCCCCTTCTTCCCCCCTCCACCCGCCCCCACTGCATCCCAAAACCAGCCCAGCCCGTCCCTACCTCCCTAACCTGTTCTTCCTCTCTCCTATCCCCTCCTCCCACCTCAAGCCACATCTCCATTTCCTACCTGCTAACCTCATCCCGCCTCCTTGACCTGTCTGTCCTCCCTGGATTGACCTATCTCCTCCCTACCTCCCCACCTACATTCATCTCGACAGGCTCCATCCCTGCCCCTTTTAAACTTGTCTTGTCTCCTCTCCACCTATCTTCTCTACCCATATTTGATCCACCTCCCCCTCTCTCCCTACTTGTTTCAGAACCCTCTCCCCATCCCCCTTTTGTGATGAAGGGTCTAGGCCTGAAATGTCAGTTTTTGAGCTCTTAAGATGCTGCTTGACCTGCTGTGTTAATCCAGCTTCACAATTTATTATCTGGGATTCTCCAGCATCTGCAGTTCCCATTATCACTAGAGTAGAATTGCTTTATAATTTATGGGTACTTCTACTTCAGTAAATTGCTGACTAATTGCACATCAAGTAGAGTATGCATTGCTGTTCATTTTTGCAGCACATTTTGACCTGTTAATTTTGACTTGTTTCAGATGTTACAGACTTGAAATCCATTTGATATTTTATTGCTGGTGATAATATATAACTTAATTATATTTACCCACCATTTGAACAGATGTTAGAAAAACTTGAATGCTCTTACATGGTCTTGCTCATTGTGATTTTTGCAATGTTGAACTACTGAAATTTGTTTTGCTTTGTCTGAGATGCTGTCTGAAAATTTGAGGAGAAATGAGCTCAACACTTGGGAGTACAAAGATCTCTCTTAAAGATAGTCAATTTATTCAAGCCATTGCCAAGTCTGTCAATGTCAGTTGCAAAGAGGTAAACTTTATACTTCAAAGGTTTTCTTGTCCCATAGTTATTGAACTTACCGTGTTAACTTCTGATGAAATTTTGAATATTTTCAATCCCTTTAAAGACTGTCAACATTTTGACACAAAATCATATGATCAGGAAGTTAATAGGTAATATTTAACAGAGGAGAACCAACTGGACAGCCGGCAGGAACCCTGTGTTGCCACATTGTGTACAGACTCATATAGCACGCAATCAGACCCTTCGGTTTGTCCAATCTATGATGACCGTAATCCTGAATTAAACTAGGACCGCCTGGCCGCAACTCACCCCTGTCCCTCCAAACCTTTCGTATTCATGTACTTAACCAAATTTCTTTTAAAAGATGTAACTATACCTGTGCCGAACACTTCCCCTGGAAGTGTCAAGAGCCAATTTGGTATTTAACTCGCCAAATGTGGACCTTCCCCAGGATCAAGGATCCAAGAGCAGAAGTTCCACCAACAGTGTGGCCCTCATCAGTCAGAGGGTGGCAACTCTGCTAAATGGATACAGAATTGATGAGGTGATAGTTTCTTCTCATCCATAACACAGCTAAAGCCTTCTATCCTTGCTCAAGCCAGGCCACAGCTGAGACATGGTGGGGGAGCATTTCAATTTGGGGATCCCAGGGAAGGGGCAAAGGAAGTAAGGTTGGTAGTAAGGTCAGAGTTAACCTCTCAACAGGCCCACTAACTTCCTGATGCTGAATCTCTCAATCAGGTGCTGAGGACCTATAAAAACAAAAGGACCTATCTGGGAGCAGGGAGATGGGCCAGAATAGACTTGCTTGTTGAGCTTCCCTTTGACGTTTGCCGAATTATCAGTGGTATGGATGAGGGCTTTAAATGGGCCTCAAATGGTAGTAAATTGAATTGACCATATTAACCTTCCAGTCATGAGCAAATCAGAATGGAGATGTGAAGGTCACAGGGTCCCCATCAATCACCTTCTTGCACAATTAAATGGCACCCACCATCAAGCTTGCAACTTAAGAAACACGGATAGTCATATGAATATCAAAATGTTTTGTTGCTAAAAGATTTATTCAATGTTAACATTTTCTTTCCAATCAAAGATTAAGAAATGACATTATATGTAACAAATTTCTTTCCTCTATTAAATCAACAGCAACTGGAGGATATCCGAGATATTTTAATTCTTTCCCTGGCTTGTGCAGCTGCAAAGACCGGTGATATCAAGGCATTGGAGGAGATACATGAAATGGTAAAGAAAGGAATACACAAGCAGCAATAAAAATCAATAATTTAAATTATGAAACAAAATACAATGTACTGGAAACATTTAAGAGCATCAGATAGCATCTTTAGAGAAAGCAATGGATGCAAATTTCAGCGTGGACCATTTGTAAAAATTATTTTGCTGAAAGCTTCAATCTGAACTGTTAACACCTTTATTTTCTTCAGTGATTTCTGACCAACTCCAGTTTCCAATATGTTTTATGTTTTGTTTTATAACAAATATCTCATTAGGCAGCTTTCTTATCCCTGAATTTTCCAGTCAATTTGGTAGTTTTCACTGTCTAACATCTACATGATTCAGGCAACTTAAATGGAAGGACAAAGATTAACTTATTTAGAGCTAATGGTTTTTTTTTGGTGTTCACTTTTCTGTTGGATAAACTTAGGCCAGACCTCGGTGTTTTTTTCAAAAATCAGACTGATGAAGTGAAATTGGACTAAAACATTAGTTCTTCAAGGATCGAGAACACCCTTGACCGCGTCTCCCGTATTTCCCGCAACACATCCCTTATACCCCCCCCCCCACCCACAACCGTCCAAAGAGGATCCCCCTCGTTCTCACACACCACCCCACCAACCTCCAGATACAACGCATCATCCTCCGACACTTCCGCCATTTACAATCCGACCCCACCACCCAAGATATTTTTCCATCCCCACCCCTGTCTGCTTCCCGGAGAGACCACTCTCTCCGTGACTCCCTTGTTCGCTCCACAATGCCCTCCAACCCCACCACACCCGGCACCTTCCCCTGCAACCGCAGAAAATGCTACACTTGCCCCCACACCTCCTCCCTCACCCCTATCCCAGGCCCCAAGATGACATCCCACATTAAGCAGAGGTTCACCTGCACATCTGCCAATGTGGTATACTGCATCCACTGTACCCGGTGTGGCTTCCTCTACATTGGGGAAACCAAGCAGAGGCTTGGAGACCGCTTTGCAGAACACCTCCGCTCAGTTCGCAACAAACAACTGCACCTCCCAGTCGCAAACCATTTCCACTCCCCCTCCCATTCTCTAGATGACATATCCGTCATGGGCCTCCTGCAGTGCCACAATGATGCCACCCGAAGGTTGCAGGAAAAGCAACTCATATTCCGCCTGGGAACCCTGCAGCCTAATGGTATCAATGTGGACTTCACCAGCTTCAAAATCTCCCCTTCCCCCTACTGCATCCCTAAGCCAGCCCAGTTTGTCCCCTCCCCCCACTGCACCACACAACCAGCCCAGCTCTTCCCCCCCCCCCCCCCCCCACTGCATCCCAAAACCAGTCCAACGTGTCTCTGCCTCCCTAACTGGTTCTTCCTCTCACCCATCCCTTCCTCCCACCCCAAGCCGCACCCCCATCTACCTGCTAACCTCACCCCACCTCCTTGACCTGTCCGTCTTCCCTGGACTGACCTATCCCCTCCCTACCTCCCCACCTATACTCTCTCCACCTATCTTCTTTTCTCTCCATCTTCGGTCCGCCTCCCCCTCTCTCCCTATTTATTCCAGTTCCCTCTCCCCATCCCCCTCTCTGATGAAGGGTCTAGGCCCGAAACGTCAGCTTTTGTGCTCCTGAGATGCTGCTTGGCCTGCTGTGTTCATCCAGCCTCACATTTTATTATCTCAAAACATTAACTCTGTTTTCTCTGCACAGATGCTAGCAGATCTGCTGAGTCTCTCCAGTAATTTTGTTTTTGTTTCCAATCTCCAGCAACAGCAATTCTTCCTTTTATTTCAGCAGTTATACTGTTGAGGTTGCTGACTTATATTTGGAGTGATAAGGCAAAGTAAGGGGCAAGAAAGCTTTTTAAATGCCTTATTAATGGTACAAGTCAGAGAACATAGAACTGGCCCTTCGGCCTACAATGTTGTGCCAAACATCATGCCAAATTAAACTAATTGCTATCGCCTGCCCTTGGTCCATACCCCTCAATTCCTTGCAATATTCATGTATTTATCTAAAAGTCTCAATCCCTTCTATCAGCCCTCACCACCACCCTGCATTCCAGACGCCTCCATTCTGTGTAAAAAAAAACAAACTTGCCCTTCACATCTCAGTTGAACTTTCCACTTCTAACCTTAAATACATGCCCCCTAGTTTTAGACATTTTAGCTCTGAAAAAAGAAATGATTCTAACCATCAATCCTATCCACGCATCTCATAATTTTACAGACTTCTGTCATGTGCCCTCTGCAGCCCCAGGGAAAATAACCTGAGTTTTTCTAGCCTCTCCCTTTATTGTTCATATCCTCCATTTTCAGGCAGCATTCTGGTAAACCTCTTCTGCACCCTCTCCAAAGCCTCCATCCTTCCTGTAATGTGGCAACCAGAATTGAATGCTGTGTTCTAATTGTGGCTGAACAGAAGTCTCATAGAACTGTAACATGACACTCTGACTCTTGTGCTCAATTTTCTGGCCAATAAAGCAAAGTAAGCCACAAAACTTCCTTAGCACCCTATTTAATTGTGTGGCCACTTTCACGAAGCAAGGGACTTGAATTCCAAGATCCCTCTGTACAACAATGCAGTTCAGGGTCCTGTCATTAACTGTATACTTTTCCTTAACACTTGATCTCCCAAAGTGCAGCACCTCACACTTTCCCAGTTAAACTCCATCTGCCATTTTTCTGCCAATATCTGCAACTGATCTATATCCCGCTGTATCCTTGAACAATGTTCAACAATATCCACAACTCCACCAATCTTTGTTTCATCTGCAAAATTACTAACATATCCATCTACACTGTGATTCATGTAAATGACTTGGATCAAAAACAGCAGAGGTCCCAGTATGGATCTCTGTGAATACCACTAGTCATGGACCTCCAGCCTGGAAAACAACCTTCTTCCAGTACCTGTTGCCTTCTATGGTCAAGTCAATTCTGAATCCAATCAGCCAAGTCACCATGGATCCCACACTTCTTAATTTTCTGGATGAGCCTACAATGAGGGACTTTGCAAAAAGCCTTTCTAAAATCCATATAGACAACATTCACTGCTCTATCCTCATTAATCACCTCTGTTACTCCCTCAAAAAATTCAATCAAATTAGTAAGACATGACCTACCCTGCACAAAACCGTGCTGACTATCCCTAATTAGATCATGCTTTTCCAAATGCATGTAAATCCTATCCATAAGAATTCTCTCCAATAGCTTCCAAACCACTGATGTAAAACTCACCTGTCTACAGTTTCCTGGATTATCCCTATTTCCCTTCTTGAATAAAGGTATAACATTAGCTACTCATCAGTCCTCTGGGACCTTTCCAGTGGCTAATGAGGATATTAAGATCTTGGTCAAGGCCCCAGCAAACTTCTCTCCAGCCTCTCTCAATAACCTGGGGTAGATAACATCATGTCCTGGGTGGGGATATATCCACCTTAATGCTCTTCAAGAGACTCAACAACATTTCTTTCGTGATCTCAAAATGCCTGAGCATATTAGCATGCTCCACACTAATCTCACTATCCTCCATATCCTTCTCAGTGAATACCAATGCAAAGTACTCAGTCAGAATCTTGCCCACATCCTCTGACTCCAAGTACAAGTTCCCTCTTTTATGTTTGAGTGGTCCTATCTTCTCCCTAGTTATTCTGTTGTTTTTAATGTATGTATGGAATTCCTTGGGCTTCTGTTTAACCCTACTTGCCAAGGTCATTTCATGGCACCTTCTTGCTCTCCTAATTCCCTGCTTGATTTCTTTCCTGTTTTCTTTATGTTCCTCTCAGGCCCTGTCCGACTTTAACTTCCTTAACCTTACATATGCTTCTTTTTTCCCTTTTTGACTAAATTCGCAACTTCTCTCATTATCCAGGGCTCCTTTACCTTGCCATCCTTGTTCTTCATCCTTCCTGGAACATACCAATCCTGGACTCTCATCAGATTGTTCAACAACTCTGAACTCTCAAAAGGTCTTTAAACAATTCCCACATGTCAAATGCGGACTTGCCTGATAACAGCTCTTCTCAATTCACACTTCTTTGCTCTTGCCTAATACTGACATAATTTGCCCTCCCCCAATTTAGTACCTCGTCACAAGGTCCTGACATATCTTTAGCCTTCATAGCTATCTTAAAACTTAAGGAGTTATGATCATTTCCAAGATCCTGTCCCACTGAAAGTCACCTGGTCAGGCTCATTAGCCAACACAAGGTCCCTCCTTAAATTGGACTATCCACATACTGTTTCAAGAAAGCCTTTTTGATGCACTTAATAAATTCTACCCCATCTAAGACTCTTGCTGTAAGGGAGTCTCAGTCAATATTGGGGAAGCTAGTCACCCACTAAGACAAATTTGTTTTTGATGCATCTTTCCATAATAGGCTTACATATTTATTCATTGGTGTCTGTGACTGCAGGGGGTACCTATAGTACAATCCAGTCAAAGTGATTGCACCCATCTTATTTTTGACCTCTACCTCATATTGCCTCAGTGGATGAGCCCATCACTATGTCACATCTGCATTCAGAGAGGACATTCTCCCTGATTTGTAATGCAACTCCTCCACCTCCTTTTATGTCCCTCTCTAGCTCGTCTAAAACAGTGAAATCCCGGAACCTTGAGCAGCCAGTCCTGTCCCTTTCTCATCCAAGTCTCTGTAATGAACAGAACAACATAATCTCATGTACTGATGTAAGTTCATCTGCCTTACCTGCAATATGCCTTACATTAAAATAAACATAGTTCAGCCCTCAGTACCAGCACGTTCATTTACTTGCCTCTGCCTGTTCTTTCTTTTGATTTACTGGTCCTAATATCTACCTTCCCCTCAATCTATCCATTTGCTGACCTGCTGCTCTTGTTTCCAGCCCTCTGTTACTCTAATTTACACACTCCTGAGTGGCACTAGTGAACCTCCCTGTGAGGATATTCGTTCCCCTCCAGTTTAGGTACAACCTGTTCCTCTTGTACAGGTCATCCCTTGCCCCAGAAGAGATTCCAATTCTCCAAGAAACTGAAACCCTGCCCCCTGCACCAGCTCCTTGGCCAGGCATTCATCTCTTCTATCTTTCTATTTCTTGCCTCACTAGCACATGGTACTGGTAGTAACCCAGAGATTACCACCCTTGAGGTCCTGCTTTTCAGGCTCTTTCTTTATTCCTTGTACTCAGTGAGCAGGATCTCCTCTCTCTTTCTGCTAGTTATTCGTACCACTGTGCATAATGACCTTGGGCTGCTCACCCTCTTTAAAAATTTCACGCAACTGCTCAGACGTCCTTGACCTGGTACCATGGAGGCAATACACCATCCTGAAATCTATGACATGGCCACAGAAATGCCTGTCTGTGTCCCTAACTAGCAAATCTCCTACCACTATTACTTGCTTGGATTTTACCTGACCCTGCTCTACAGCAGAGCCAGTTGTGGTGCCAAAGGCTTGGCTGGTGCTTCTATACTCCATTGAGATACTGTCAAACCCCCTACAGTATCCAGAATGGTTTACATGTTAGAGAGGGAAACAGCCTGTACTACCTGTCTGTCTTGGTGGTCACCCATCTACCTGACTGAACCTGTCGTGTGATTATCTTCCACAACTAGTGTCTATCACACTCTGCCCCTGTCCTCAGTGTGTCCAACTGAACAATGTTGTCTGTGAAGGGCTGCAGTTGTCACACTTGCTGCAGTCATAATCATCAGGGAAACTAGACTGCTCCTTGATCTCCCACATCTGGCAGGAGCTGCACATCGCTGCCCTTTTTGCCATCTCTGCCCCTTTTTACACTAAAAGATTAAATAATCTTAATCTTGCTCATTTTACTCACTGAAGCTCAGTATTCACCTAAGACTGCACTAATACCAAGTAGCAGCACTGACTGGTTACTTAAATTACAATGCAATCTTTTCAACAGTACAAGTATCCTCATGGCTACAACAAACTTCCTAACAACCCCTCCCAATCTGTCTCTCCTCTTTTTGGTTAGAGAAGGCAAGGATGGAAACACTGTGGTATGTAATGAACGAAAAGTTTATATGTTGCCTCATACAGTGCCATTTTAGGTATAAAAGGTACCTAGGTACAGCTGCTTTAACTACAAGGTTTTAGAAAATTAGAGAAATAAAATGTCCAGCATTGTAGAAATAAAAGTCCAAAACAGCGGTTTTCCAACTCCTACCATGCTGGCATCGAGACTCTAGTTTGCAGCAGGCCCTGGTTCCAGACTGCGCTGGTCTTCACCGTGAGGATCATGAGGCTTGGAGATTACTCGAGACTGTGATGCCGGACTGAGAGGTTGCTGCACCAGATAGTGCCTCGCGGGGAGGCTGCCACTTCAGGCCAGGAGTCGACCAGAGGAGTCAAACACAATGCAAATATCCAGGTCCTGATGAATTGAGTAGTTCTGTCAGAGTTTGGTCTTACAATTATTTTCAGATTCCCACCTAAATGTCCACCTGTAATATCATCTCCACAGACAACAGGACTTTGGTAATAATTCCTGGTATCACACATGTCAAGGGTCCAGTCCCAGCAATGCTGTAATATAATGTTTGAGGCTTACCATTCCCTGACACCCCGGAGTTTTGGTGGGGGTGGGGGTGGGGGGGGTTCTTCCTTCTTTCGCTGATCAATTGTGGTGACTGAGCAAACTTCTCCCAGAATTCTTCTCAGTGAAGTCTCTCTGCCGCTTCCTATTGGATTAATTAACTATCAAAAAGAGACCAAAAATAATAATTCAAAGATTTTTCTGAAGGTAAATTTAAGATCCACTCTTTTTTTTAATGACACTTTAACTTCAAAACAAATTCCTTTACAGTGTGGGAACTTGTCTGGTGAGGATTATGATGGACGAACCCCACTGCATGTGGCATCTTGTGAGGGTCACTATGAAGTTGTATCATACTTGCTGAGCCGTGGAGCCACTGTTTATGCCAAAGATCAGTATGGTAACACCTCTGAAGAATGCAGTGAAACACAGGTACGCTTAACTTTTGGGGCAAATAAACAATAAACTACAAGTCACAATCGTTGAAATCTAACCCATTGAATGATGGGCATTTGTGGATTTCATTTGTTCATTTCACAAAAGTCAAAATTCAGCACAAACCTTTCTTGAATGTTCACGTAAGTGCTATTAAAGATGATGGGCAGAAGACCAGGTGACTTATGACTGCAGATGGTGTAAAGATTGAGTACTGCAGTTTACCTTGTTTCACTGCCTCAGTTGAGATATCCTGCTTTCTCCATGACATGGGTGCATGAGTCGGCATTCCCCTCAAATACACCACGCTTGGTGAAGGAGTACAGGTCATGTAGAGCAGGTTCAGTTGCTAGAAGAAGTCAGAAGTCACATGACTCTAGGTTACAGTCCAGCAGGTTTATTTGAAATCCATGTACATCTCACGTAGGAGACTTCTACTGCCTTCCGAAGACACACAAAGCCAATAACCTGGACATTTCATGGTATCAGGCAATGGGACCCTGAGTGAGAACCTCTCTGGCTATGTTGAGGGCATTTTGAAACCCAATGTACAAGGAACCCCCAGTTTCTGTTGTGACACTGCAGATTTTTACAGAAACTCAGCACCCATAGACCAGTCAAACCAGGATTACTCCTCATCACAATGGATATTTTGATACTTAACACCAGCATTGTCATGACAGCAGTATTGCTGCAACAGCCTCAGTACTCTATGCCAACAACTGCCAATTTCTAAGCGCCATCCCAGAACTCATCCGCTTCATCCCCAAGCACACCTTTAACAACTAGTTCTTCATCCAGATACACGGAACAGACATGGAGACCAAATTTGCACCCCTATATGATCCCACTTACCATGGACTACTCTTCAGAATCAGATTCATTCTTGGACATCTCCATCAAGGACAGACTTCAGTACCTTACTCTACCACAAGCCTAGGGATAACCTCGCGATGCTGCACTTCTCTAGTTTTCACCCTAAATATATTCAAGAAGCCATTCCCTCGCTAGTATGACAGCTCATTCAGCTAACTCCGCTTTCATGCACACACAGTTGCCCTCATTTACGTATAAAATATTAATCTTAGATGTAACCTTTTATAAACAAAATGCAAAGTTCAATCATATTATGGTCACTGCCACTTCTCCTTTACTCATTTATTAATCATATTACATTACACAACATCTAACGGATGTAAGTTTGCTCGCTGAGCTGGAAGGTTCGTTTTCGGACATTTCGTCACCATTCTAGGTAACGTCAGTGAGCCTCTGGTTTAACACTGGTGTTGTGTCTCGCTTTCTATTTGTGTTTGGGTTTCCTTGGGTTGGTGATGTCACTTCCTGTTCTTTTTCTCAGAAGGTGGTAGATGGGCTCCAAATCAATGTGTTTGTTGATGGAGCTCCGGTTGAAATGCCATGCTTCCAGGAATTCCTGGAAGCATGGCATTCCAACCGGAACTCCATCAACAAACACATTGATTTGGAGCCCATCTACCACCTTCTGAGAAAAAGAACAGGAAATGACATCACCAACACGGGGAATGACATCGCCAATCCAAGGAAACCCAAACACATAAATAGAAAGTTGTACATAACACTAGCGTTAAATCGGAGGCTCACTGTTACCTAGAATGGTGACGAAATGTCTGAAAATGAACCTTCCAGCTCAGCGAGCAAACTTACATCCAGAACCTCAACCTGAACTACAAATCTTCTCAAAACCCACCAACAAAGTCTCTAATATAGCCTGAGATAACAAGGTGTGGAGCTGGATGAACACAGCAGGCCAAGCAGCATCATAGGAGCAGGAAAGCTGACATTTCGGGTCTGGACCCTTGTTCAGAAAATCTAATATAGCCTGCTGTCTGGACAGTTCCAGAATGCACTGCTCCAAGAAACTATCTCAAAGGCATTCTTTGAAATCCTCATCAAGGCCTCTACTGCCAATGTGATTTTTTTTCTAGTTTACATGTATATGAAACTCTCTATGATTACTGCTGTCTCTCCATCACAAACACCCTATACTACTTGTTTACTTTGTCCCACATTGTGGTGACATTATCCTACTTACTGTCCCCTTTACCTTCAGCGACATGTCGTCATTTTCCTTAGTCAAGGATATGGAATCAGTAGTTCTTACCCACAATTGCTATTAACTTTAACTTTTTGTTCTTTTGTTGATAAGGTAAAACAGAATGATGTAAAGAGGAACATGCCTTTCTTCAGGCTTTCTCCTCTCTTTCCAAATATTGCTATTCAGCAATTCCCTGTGCAGGCTTGGAGAGCTGAAGGGCCTGTTCCTGTGCTGTAATTTTCTTTGTTCTTTGTTCTTTGTTCCCTTCCTTATTGAACTCATATTCCCAACTAGAAGTGTAATAAATTTTATACTGCAAATGCATCCAGTGCTCTTTTTTTCAAAATCAAATCTTCTCCAGAGGTTTAACAAATCTTTCTCTTTAAAATACAATTGCAAAAAATGCAGGATACCAGCAGAGACATGGCGAAGGCTGGAAAGCCCTAAGTGTGAAATGCGGCGGTGGAAAGGAAGTTGGACTCTCAACTTTTTTTCTCCTTCTCTTATTCTACGTTAATGTGAATAGCACCATGTATGCACAGCAAAGGTGCACACTGTTCATTGTATTTTACATTTTTAAAATCAAATCTTTACATTTTACATCTTAAATTGCTTTAAAAAAGGAAAACTCTGATTTTAAACCTTTGCGGCCATATCCAATCACGGGAAAGGCTTTGGGAGTAAACCCTGAGGATAAATCCAGAGCCAGAGTCCCTACGGCAGTCCGATGTTATATCCAACCTCGTTCTGGCAACTCCTGCGATGACACTGGTGCCAAGTAGTATCGGCCCCTGCCCTTCCCTTGGACCACACTGGTGTTGTGGAGAGGGGAGATGTGCTACATGGGCAACTGCTGATCTCTCATAAAAACCCTGCCCAGGCCTGTGCCCTGGAGAAGACACTCCAGCGTTGCATCACCGCGGCAGCAAAACACAAAGCAGCAGTCTACCGGTTATAAGCCGCACTTGATTGGCGTCGAGCAAGGCGCCAGGAGTTGCTTTCGACAGAGGGACAGGCCATCATGCCTCACTGGACAGCTACCACTCGCCTCAAGCTGGGCAGCCCCCAGTCAATTAGGTGCTGCCCCACAGCAGTCCACCTGCTGCACTGAGTGGGTGGGGCCTAGGGATACAAGTATCCTGAATCGCGGACTGTAAACACTGCACCAAGTAAAACAACAAGGAAAGAAGCCACCATTCAGACTTGGATGCTGGAACGTACGGACCATGACAACTGGTCTATCAGATGACCTTTGAGAGATCAGTGTCCCCCGCAAGACAGCAGTGATTAACAACAAACTGCTACGACTCCAAGTGGACATTGCAGCGCTTCAAGAGACAAGGCTCCCAGAATCGGGGACCTTATGTGAGAGAGACTATACCTTCAGGCAGGGGAAAGGCATAGACAAGACCAGAGAGCATGGTGTCGGCTTTGCTGTGAAGAACTCGCTGTTGAAGTTAGTGGAACCCAGCAAGGATGGATCGGAGCAGATCCTCTCACTTCGACTGCACACCACTAATGGGCCTGTCAACCTTTATCAGTGCTTATGCCCCAACAAGATGCAAAGGAGGAGTTTTATGATCAGCTTTCAAGGAAAATACAGGCGATCCCAAATCGGGAACAGTTGCTGCTACTTGGCGACTTCAATGCCAGAGTGGGTGCCGACCACGACTCCCGGCCAGGCTGTCTGGGATGGTATGGGATCAGCAACGTGAATGAAAATGGACAAAGACTGCTCGAGCTTTGCATGCTCCATGAACTATGTGTCACCAACACCTACTTCCAGGCCAAATCTCAGCACAAAGTTTCATGACGATGTTCCCGCTCCAAACACTGGCACCAGCTAGACCTGATCCTCTCAAGATGCAGCCACCTGAAAAATGTGCTCATGACTTGGACCTTTCAGAGTGCCGACTGACACAGATCACTCCCTGGTTTGCTGCAAACTCAGGCTCCAACCAAAGAAGATGCACTACGCCGAGCCTGCAGGCAAGCAGCGTATCAATGCTATTATGACCCAACATTCAGACAAACTGGCAGCATTCACCAAGTTACTGGAGGACACCCTCCTTGCAGACCCACCAGAAGGAGCTGCACAGCAGAGATGGGACTCTCTCGAAAGGGACACTATCCACAGCACTACGTTGAAAACATTTGGGAAGAAGTGGAGCAAGACACGGGACTGGTTTGAAGCAAACGCGAATGTGACAGTTGAGGCAAAGCGTGTTGCACTGTTGAAACACAAACACCAACCTACCCAGGTAACACTGCAAGCACTGAGGACAGCAAGAAACAATGCACAGAAGGCAGCCAGACGCTGTGCAAATGGCTACAACTATGTGAAAGCATCCAGTTGTCATTTGACACCGGTAACATACATAAAACAGTACAGCACAGAACAGGCCCTTCAGCCCACGATGTTGTGCTGACCATTGATCCTCATGTATGCACCCTCAAATTTGTGACCATATGCATGTCCAGCAGTCTCTTAAATGTCCCCAATGACCTTGCTTCCACAACTGCTGCTGGCAACGCATTCCATGCTCTCACAACTCTGTGTAAAGAACCCACCTCTGACGTCCCCTCTATACTTTCCTCCAACCAGCTTAAAACTATGACCCCTCATGTTAGCCTTTTCTGCCCTGGGAAATAGTCTCTGGCTATCAACTCTATCTATGCCTCTCATTATCTTGTTTACCTCAATTAGGTCCCCTCTCCTCCTCCTTTTCTCCAATGAAAAAAGTGCGAGCTCAGTCAACCTCTCTTCATAAGATAAGCCCTCCAGTCCAGGCAGCATCCTGGTAAACCTCCTCTGAACCCTCTCCAAAGCATCCACATCTTTCCTATAATAGGGAGACCAGAACTGGACGCAGTATTCCAAGTGCGGTTTAACCAATTTTTTTTTTTAGAGCTGCATCAAGATCTCACGACTCTTAAACTCAATCCCCCATTAATGAAAGCCAAAACACCATATGCTTTCTTAACAACCCTGTCCACTTGGGTGGCCATTTTAAGGGATCTATGTATCTGCACACCAAGATCCCTCTGTTCCTCCACACTGCCAAGAATCCTATCCTTAATCCTGTACTCAGCTTTCAAATTTGACCTTCCAAAATGCATCACCTCACATTTATCCAGATTGAACTCTATCTGCCACCTCTCAGCCCATCTCTGCATCCTGTCAATGTCCCGCTGCAGCCTACAACAGCCCTCTATACTGTCAACGACACCACCAACCTTTGTGTCGTCTGCAAACTTGCTGACCCATCCTTCAATCCCCTCATCCAAGTCAGTAATAAAAATTACAAACAGTAGAGGCCCAAGGACAGAGCCCTGTGGAACACCACTCACCACTGACTTCCAGGCAGAATATTTTCCTTCCACTACCACTTGCTGCCTTCTGTTGGCCAGCCAATTCTGTATCCAGACAGCTAAGTTCCCCTGTATCCCATTCCTCCTGACCTTCTGAATGAGCCTACCATGGGGAACCTTATCAAATGCCTTGCTGAAGTCCATATACACCACATCCACAGCTCGACCCTCATCAACTTTTGTAGTCACATCCTCAAAGAACTCTAAGGTTTGTGAGGCATGACCTGCCCCTCACAAAGCCGTGTTGACTGCATGGAATGTATGAGGGGATCAAGAAAGCCATTGGTCCAACCCAGAGCAAGACAGCTCCACTAAAATCCAGGACAGGCAAGATCATCAAAGACAAAAGCAAGCAGATGGAGAGATGGGTAGAGCATTACTCCGAACTCTCTACTCCAGGGAAATCAACATCTCGGACAATGTGTTAGGCACCGTGGAATGCCTCCTGGTCATGGAGGAGCTGGACGCATTGCCGACTGCTGACGAGCTGAGCAGAGCCATCGACAGCTTACCCACTGGGAAAGCATCCCACCAGAGGTCAAGTGTGCAAAGGGAGTTCTGCTTAGCCACCTGTTGGAACTGCTGTGCTAGTGCTGGGAAGAGGGAATGGTGCCGCAAGACGTGAGACACTGCAACGTTGTCACCCTCTATAAGAACAAAGTGGACAGAAGCGACTAACAACTACAGAGGAATCTCGTTGCTGAGCAGTGTTGGGAAGGTCTTCGCCCGCGTGGTCCTGAACAGACTACAGAAAATCGCCAAAAGGGTATACCCTGAATCATCTGTGCGGTTTCGGGTCATAATGCTCCTCAACCAACATGACCTTCTCCCGACAGCTACAAGAGAAATGCTGAGAGCAAAGACAACCACTCTGCATCACCTATCATCGAACTCACGAAGGCATTCGACCTTGTGAGCAGAGAAGGCTTGTTCAAAATCCTCGTCAGGATTGGCTGTCTTCTGAGACTCCTCAGAATAGTCCAATCACTTCACGCGGATATGAAAGGCATCATTCAATTTGACGGCTCTTCGGAGGCTTTCAACATCCGCAGCAGTGTTAAGTAGGGCTGTGTGCTTGCCCCCACCCTGTTCAGCATCTTCTTAGCACTCGTGCTGAAATACGCATTTGGAACATTAACTGATGGTGTCTACCTCCACACCAGATCGGACAGAAGGCTGTTCAGTCTGTCCTGGCTGAAGGCAAAATCCAAGGTTTGTGAAGTACTCATTAGACATGTTGTTTGCAGATGATGCAGCGTTGGCATCACACTCTGAAGAGCAACTACAGCGCCTGATGGACAACCTCTCAAGAGCCTGCCAGGAATTCAGCATGACCATTAGCCTGAAGAAGACCAATGTGCTGAGTCAAGGTGTTGAGCACCACCCTGTTATCACCATCAACAACTACGAGCTAGAGGTAGTCCGCAAATTCACATACCTCAGCTCCACCGTTACAGACAGCCTCTCTCTGGACTACAAGAACATAGAACATAGAACAATACAGCACAGAACAGGCCCTTGCGCCGACTGTGAACTAAGCTAAGACCCTCCCCCAACACTATCCCAATATTATCCATTATATAGGCGGATCGGACGAGCAGCTTCCACATTTGCTAGGGAGAACAAAACGCTGACTACCAACACCAAGATTGCAGTCTATAGCGCGTGCATCCTCAGCACACTGCTTTTACGGCAGTGAGACCTGGAGCCTCTACCCCAAACAAGAGCGGCGTCTCAATGCTTTCCACCTTTGCAGTCTGAGATGCATTCTAGACATCAAGCGGACCGACCAAGTCACCAACACCGAAGTCCTCACCAGCGCCCAGGTACCCAGCCTCTTCACCCTACACCAACAATGCCGCCTCCGCTGGTTGGGTCACATACATCGGATGCTGGACGGGAGGATCCCGAAAGATGTGCGGTATGGGGAATTGGCCATTGGCAAGAGAGCACAAGGATGATCTCCTCTTCGTTTCAAGGACGTCTGCAAAAGGAACATGAAGTCAATGGACCTGAACGTCGAGGGATGGGAAGACGTCGCAAACAATCGCTCACGCTGGAGACTGGATCTACGCAAAGGGCTGGTGCGAGGAGAGGAGAAACTGAGGCTCGCCGTTGAGGAAAAGCATCCTTGACAGAAAGAAAGCAACATGGCAACACTGGAGGAGAGTGTCTTCAAATGCAGTCGCTGCAACCGAGACTGTCACTCCCATGTGGGCCCGTACAGCCACAACAGACATTGCACTATCACCAGCAGCTGAATCAAAACTCTTCAAGCGCAGATACATGGTCCCTCGAGACTGACGGATGCCACAACAACAAAAAAATTCAGACTTGCATTTGAGATTCTTATCCTGAGTTCTGGCACCCTGCTAGTCATCGAACTGAAACGTGGAATTACTTGCTGTAACATGTTTTCATGTACTCCCTAGTGTCAGGGATATTATGCAAATGGCAGTTGGCACAGGCAAAGGAAAATATTTCATATTGACTCTGCAAGTTGGTGAGTTATTGAATAGGAACATGAAGGGGAGGAGGAAAATGACAACATTGGGAGACAAATAAATAACTACTTGAAAATTACATTCAGCTATACATGTGATATGGAATGAACACTATGAAAGATCTTCCCTTCTTACTCATTTTTTTCAGTAGAAAATATGTCATTTCCTCAAATCAATTTATGAGATGGAGTTTACTGTAGATAAATGCAAGGTATTGCATTTTGGTAAGATGAACAAGGGCAGGACTTACACAGTTAATGGTAGGACTCTGAAGACTGCTGTTGAACAGAGTGGGAGTCCAAGTACATAATTCTTTGAATGTTGCCTCACAGGTAGCTTGGTAAAGGTGGTGTCTGGCATGCTTGCCTTCATTGCTCAGACCACTGACATTACATTGTGGTTGTAAAGGTCTTTTGCTGAGGCTACTTTTGTAATAGTGTGCGCAGTTCTGGTTGCCCTACTTTTGGACAGATATTGTGAAATTGGAGACGGTGTAGAAAAGATTTACAAGGCTGTTACTGGGACTGGAGGGTTTGAGTTTATAAGAGAGGCTAGCTAGTTTGTGACTTTTTGAGGGTTGGCCTTATAGAGACTGCTAAAATCAGGAGCGTTATAGATATGATGAATAGCCAAGGTCTTTTCCCTAGGGTGGGGAGTTCAAAACTAGGGGGCAAAATGTTAAGGTGATAGGAGAAACATTTTAAAAAGAATGAGGGGTAACTTTTTCACATAAGGTGGTTTGTTTATGGAATGAGCTGCCAGAGGAAGTAGTGGGTGCAGATACAGTTACAACACTTAAAAGAAAGTTCGACAGTGCACAGTACATGATAGTGATCCAGCGAGCTCAGTGCTGGTTCCTAGAGGTGAACAGAAACCCTGACATTCCTGCTTACATCTGTCAGCCAGGACTCCCTAGTTGGATCAATCGGGGAACTAATTTTCTGAGCTCGATTTGGCTAACCTCATTCCAATCATTACACTAGTGTGGATCCAACAGCACCTGAATAATAGGTATGATACAATCACAGAGCTTTTCAAGTTTATGGAGGGCAACATGTAGAAGACCAGATAGGAATATTATGGGAATAATCAATTCTGGAGGTAATGCAGTTGTGAGGTACAAAAAATATTGCAGTATGCTAACAACATAGCAGGAATTGCAGAATCAGAAGAAGCCCTATAAATGATCATAAATAAAGTCAGATCAATAAGTTTAAAATGCACATCAGAAAGTCAAACAATAGTAACTGGAAGGAATATACTACTAGAGTGAAGATTGAAGTGGATAGTGTCAATTCAATATGTTTGTTTATTGAACAATGATAACAGAAGATGGTGGATGCAATGCAAAAGTCAGAAGTAGGGCAGAAATGGACAAAAATTTTATCAAGATGAATGTTGAAGAGGTAACAAGAAAACTCAAGTTGGTTTAAAAAAAGCAAAAATCTCAATTACACGTTTCTATTGAAACAATTTGATAGTTTCAATTTGATTTTTTTTCTTATTCTAAGCTAAATACCACCTTTTATATTGATTTTACTCACTTCTTAATTTCTAACAACTGTGAATGAGACCAACTTAATGTTCCAAGTTTGATAAGGATCAGCCCTGCGATGCAACTTCTGTTTTTTTTCCTTGCTAATTACTACAATTTTCTTTTTGCAGGCACACTGAAGTCATCAGGTTATTGCGGCAGACTGGTGCCCATTTCTCAAAAGATGAGCTTGCAGATGTAGGCACCAGGTTGTGCAGGTAAGATTCTAATTTGCCATGTACCTGAGAAACCTGATCTACGTACATTACTCAGTGTGGAAACCAAACCATCATAACATTATGCCTTTTGTTTTTGTTTACGGTTCTATGACTTGTGGTTCCCTAAAATTGAAGTTGTTTTGTTTATTTTTCTATTTTTGAGGGTGCATGGAGAAATTTAATGTCTTCTTATAGGTTTAGTTTTATAAAGTAAATATACAAACATGCAACACACTTAAAAGGAATAATCTCCAATATTCCTAACAAATAAGGAATTGTTTTTCCTCTCCCTGGTCAGATCAGAACACAAAAGGTCAAATTGCTGGTCGTTCAGATTCAAGGAGAATTGACATTAAATGCAAGTGTGTAATAACTTGGTTTTTGTACCACATTAAATAACTTTTTTAAAAAAGGGCTGTTTTTACTCTAATTAATTCCTTCTGTGAGCTCTCCATTTCAGCATTAACTTCAACAGGCCATATAGAATGCACTCTTTTCCAAAATGTACGAGGGAATGGCCTAATCATTATAACAATAGCTCATGTATCAAGTTGCTGAATGTCATTTTCAATTGTCACAGAAGTATCTGATATTTTCTGACTTTTCTGAAAAATGTGTAGTGTGTAGGACAGAAGGTTGACTGTTAACTGTCGATTTCTCATTTGAACATTGGAGACTGGGAGTTGAGAAATGGACATTGGGTGGCACCTCTGCCATCTCATAGGTTCCTAAATCCCTAGATACATCTTAAAGGGAGGCAACCTGAATGTATGACTCCTCAATCAAATCAAGGTAAATGCTCAAATATTCATACTCAGAATGGAATTTTCATGTGCACAGACCATGCACTATGTACCTTCTGATTTGCGTCAATCAATGAGCAGCCTAATTAATTTGCAGTTTTTGATAGCAACACCAGTGGCCATTTAGGAAATACTTATAAGCGACCAGGGGATCAACAGTGCCCCTGTTAGCTCCAGAAAAATCACATGACATATCAATGGTCCATGTTGGATCATTGAAATTCAATCCTGGGTTTGTTACCATGAATCAAAAGTGGAAGCTTCCAAGGCAAATACTCACTGCTTTGCCAGTTGCATAATTGGAAGAGTTGGAATGAGTATCTTGACTTAGTTTGAGGGAGTTATGGATTTGCTGACCTCTGGTAAGTAAGATTTAGGTAATTATACGGTAGAACTTCCACTTGCTGAAAAAATGTTCTTGATCAGAGTCAATTTTCCTATCTATTATTTGCATCATTTGATATCTTTTTCGTCACCAGTAGGTGTTCTCTATGTGATAATGGGAACTGCAGATGCTGGAGAATCTAAGATAACAAAGTGTGGAGCTGGATGAACACAGGAGGCCAAGCAGCATCTGAGGAGCACAAAAGCTGACGTTTCAGGCCTAGACCCTTCTTCTAGGCCAGAAACGTCAGCTTTTGTGCTCCTCAGATGCTGCTTGGCCTGCTGTGTTCATCCAGCTCCACACTTTGTTATCTTGGTGTTCTGTCTATAACTGAATAGAAGTACAAATTGCAATTGGCTACAGAGGCCTGTTAAACTTTTTACAAGGCAGGTCCTCTCTGAAGTTTTGCTAAAGATTTTTCTCACTTAAATATAGAACCATTGCATTTGTAATCAGCTGCTCTCTGTGCAATTACACAGACTTTTTAGTTTAAAAAATGAAATGTCATACTAACTTTGGACGCTAGAGTTTGCAATGATAAAGTGTTGCTGTTGATTTTTTTTCCACTCATCTTATTTTAGTTAAAATATGCCCATAAATACATAGATTATTTTGAGAAATCAAGGGATGTATAAATTGCAGTGATGTGCGAGAGTGACTCTAATTATTTTCATACTGCCACTCATGTTTCTAACGAAACATTGGCAGTGGGTAGATGCTGGAGACTGCTTACCATTTTCAGTATGTTATTTTGGTTGTTGTGTTGTTGGTTGCATGTGAGACTGTTGCACTAGGATTACTCAATGTTTCTGGTTGTGGTATTGTTCTGCTTTGGCATATGGTTTGTTGCATATAATTGGCATTCATAGTCATAGCGTCACAGAGTTGTACAGCACAGAAACAGACCCTTCTGTTCAACTTATCAATGACAATCAGATGCCCTAAATTAATCTCCTCCTATTTGCCAGCAAATGACCCACATCCCTCTAATCCCTTCCTATTCATGAACCCATCTTTTAAAAGTTGTAATTATACCAGTATCCAACACTTCCTCTGGCGCCTTACTCCCTTCTGCGTGAAAATGTTGCTCCTTAGGTCCCTTTTAAATCTTTCCCCTCACCTTAAACCTAGTTTTGGGGCTCTAGTTTTGGACTCCCCTACTCTGCGGAATAAACTTTGGCTATCTACCATATCCATGCCTCTCATGATTTTATGTACCTCTAGGTTCTCAACCTCAGCCTCCAATGCTCCAGGGAAAATAGCCCCAGCCTATTCAGTCTTTCGCAGAAGTTCTAACCTTCCAACCCCAGCAACATCCTACTAAGCCACTTCTGCACCCTTTCAAATTTAACAACATCTTTCCCACAGCAGGGAGACCAGAACTGGATGCAGAATTCCAGAAATAGCCTGACCAATGTCCTGTAGAGTCGCAACATGACATCTCAACTCCTATACTCCATATACTCAAACACAAATGTACCAAATGCCGCCTTCACTGCTCTGTGTATCTGCGACTCCACTTTCAAAGAACAATGAATCTGCACCCTAAGATCTCTTTGTTCTGCAACATCCATAAGACTATTCATAAGTGATATAATCAGTTCTGGATATCTGTTGACAACTTCTGCAATTCATGAACCTTCTGTTGGGTGCTGTATTTTATCTTTACGTGGATGTTCAGATTAGGTATTAGTCATGGGCACATTTTATTTCCTCCTGTTTTTTAAATTAATGCATTTGGTGCTGTTGGGAGTATCAATGAATAATAAGTGGGGAGAGTTGTCTTGCAGTTCTAAGCTGAACATCATTCCATGGATCCAATCTGGAATTAAAGAAATTTACAACTTTGGTAGTATATATAATCAGTTAAACTGTTCCATACAATCTGTCAGCTGATTATCTGCACTGTAGAGTTAGATGTTGTTAATGTGGGGTTTCTAATCATCTGACTGCTTGTGAACTGCAGTGCTTGTATTTGTCTTAACAACACTGTGGCTGTGACCAAGGATGGGTCCTGCATGCTAGTAGGCCTGCCAATACCACATCAGTGACATCCTCAACATAAACACCTGGGCTGACCAGGGTAAATTATTGAAGTAATGCTTGAGTTAATGGATACCAGGGATGACCCATTGTCTGTGCTGAGTTTAGCAATGGCTGTTTGAGCTATTGCTCACCCAGTTGGTCCCATTTAGATACTTCCCTGCTTCAACTTTACTGTCTCAGCAATGACACACAGGATATGGTGGCTGTGTGCTGAGTCGTTGCATTTTTAGCAGGTTGAAATAGACCATAATGCTGGAATGTGCCATTCGTGTGGATGTGAAATCTTCACTTCAGCACCAATTAAGTGGACAAATGACTGGCAAGCACCAGACCCTTGGCCTCAAGCAACTCCCCTCTATGAACCATCTTCTGAAACTACCCTTTTAGCTATTTGTTCAACGACATGGGTGTGGCCATCTGTGTTATGTCACTTGATGACTTTGTGGATTTCAGGTACCAACATTATACATCTTATTCTGACCCCTAATATTCTGAATTCAGAGGAACACCCTCAGTCCAATCAGCCTTGCAATTGTTCAGGGTTTTTCTTCCCAATATTTATCTCTGCCCTCTTGGACAGATACCATCTTACAATATGTGGGTTAATTTGTGTGATGCTAACTGTCCACTCATCGATGCGGCTGTTCCAATCAAAAGGTGTGGTGAGCTGAAGGGGATGGCCCACAGGCAGGACTGGGTCTCCTCCAAAGAAGACACTGTGGAGAGTAACCCACAAAGGAGTACGAGGTGCTATTATAAGTGTAAAGCAGCTCTGGAAGGTACTTAGACTACTTCTGCTGGCAAGGTGCTCATGATAGTCATGCAGAGTATGTTTTAATCATTTGCACTGTAACCTATCCTATGAATGATAGGGGTGGTGTTGCTATGCCACAGATCTTGGAAAATTTTTGGAGGATCTTGCTGTCAAAGTTGTGCCTTTGATCACTGTGCATCCAATATGGGATACCAAACAGACAAACCTTTCATGCATTAACAATTTGTCTGTAGTTGAGGACTTTTGGACATGGGTCAGAATGTCTGCTTGAACTTGAAGAATATAGAACAGAGAACTGTACAGCACATGAGTGGGCCCTTAAAATTAAACTAATCCCTCTCTACCCTTGGTCCATATCTCTCCATTCCTTGCATATTCATGTGCTTATCTGGAAGTCTCTTAAATGTTCCTATTGTATCTGCCTCCACCACCTACTCTGGCAGCGCATTTCACACTCCTAACACACTGTGTAAAAAAAAAATTGCCCCTCACATCTCCTTTGAACTCCACCCCACCAATCTTAAAAGCACACTCCCTAGTTTTAGGCACTTTGATTGTGGGAAAGAGTCTGACCATCAATCCTATTTTATATCAAGTCTCCCCTCAGTCTTTGCCACTCCAGAGAAAACAATCTGCATTTCTCTAGCCACTCTTCATAGGTAATACCCTCTAATCCAGTCAGCATCCTGTTAAACCTCTTCTATGCCCTCTCCAAAGCCTCCATATCCTTCCTGTAATGTGAGAACCAGAACTGAATGCAGTACTCTAATTGTGGCCAAATCAAAGACTTGTAAAGCTGCAACATGACGACCTGAATCTTGTACTCCATTCCCCAACCAATAAAGGCAGCTATGCCATATGCCGCCTTCATCACCCTTTACTAATAGCATCTAATTGGGAGCTATGGACTTCAACCTCAAGATCCTGCTGTACATCAATGCTGTACAGGGCCCTGCCATTAACTATATATTTTTTCCTTAACATTTGATCACCCAAAGTACAGCATCTCTCATGTGCCTGGATTGAACTCCATCTGCCATTTCTCTGTAACTGACCTTAGGTGGCACGGTGGCTCAGTGGTTAGCACTGCAGCCTCACAGCGCCAGGGACCCGGGTTCGATTCCAGCCTCGGGCGACTGTCTGTATGGAGTTTGCACATTCTCCCCATGTCTGCGTGGATTTCCTCCAGGTGCTCTGGTTTCCTCCCACAGTTCAAAGATGTGCAGGCTAGGTGGATTGGCCATGCTAAATTGCCCGTAGTGTTCAGGGGTGTGTGGGTTATAATGGGTCTGGGTGGGATGCTTTGAAGGGCGGTGTGGACTTGCTGGGCCGAAGGGCCTGTTTCCACACTGTAGGGAATCTAATCTAAAACTGATCTATATCCCGCTGTATCCTTTGACAACCTTCTACACTATACATAACTCCTCCGATCTTTGTATCATCTGTGAACTTATTAACTCACCCATCTAAATTTTCATCCAAGTCATTCATACATATCATAAACAACAGCAGTTCCAATACAGAACGTCAAGGAACACCACTAGTCACAGACTTCCAGCCTAAAAAATAATTTTTCACCAATTCATTCTACTTTCAATGGGCAAGCCAATCCTGAATCTACGCGGCCAAGTCACTATGGATCCCATACACCCTCATCTTCTAGGCGAGCCTACTATGAGGGACCTTGTCGAAAGCCTTACTAAAATCCATGTAGACAACAGCCACTGCTCTACCCTCATCGATCACCTTCGTCACCTCCTCAAAAAATTTAATCAAGTTAGTAAGACTGACCTGCCCTGCACAAGCCATGCTGACTGTCCTTAATTAGGCCATGCTCTTCCAAATGCATGCAAATCCTAGCTGTCCAATAGCTTTCTATCACTGATGTAAGGCATACTAGTCTGTAGTTTCATACATTACCCTATTTCCCTTCTCGAATGAATTAATCACAGTTACTCACCAGTCCTTTTGGGACTTCTCCAGTCGCTAGTTACAATAAAGACCTTGTTCAAGGCCCTAGCAATTTCCTCTCTTGCCTCTCTCAATAACCTGGGGTAGGTACTATTGGTCCTGGAAACTTATCCACTTTAATGCTCTTCAAAAGACCCAACCCCAGTTCTTTCTTGATCTCAAAATGCCCTAGCATATTGGCATGCTCCACACAAATCTCACTTCTTCTCCATGTCCTTCTCCTGGGTAAATACTGACATTTAGGATTTCACCCATATCCTCTGCCACCAAACACAAGTCCTCTCCTTTATCCTTGAGGGGTCCTACTTTCTCCCTAGTTATCCTTTTTTGTTTTTAATAGATGTATAGAATGGGATTCTCTTTAAACCTATTTGCCAAGGTCATTTCAAGGCTCTTTCTTGCCCTAAATCCTTGCTTGGGTTCTTTCTTGTTTCCTTTATATTCCTCACAGGCCCTGTCCAATTTTTGCTTCCTATTTCTTATGCAGGCGTCATTTTTCCTTTTGATTAAATTCATAACCTCTCTTGCTATCCAAGGGCACCTTTTATCTTGCCATCCTTCTCCTTGTTCCTTTCTCGAACATGCCGATCCTGAACTCTTATCAACAGGTCTTTAGACAATTCCCACACATCAAATATGGACTTGCCTGATAATAGCTGCTCCCAATTAACACTTCCCAGCTCCTGGATATCACTGATTTAATTTGCCCTCCCTCAATTTAGTACTTTGCCACGTGGTTCTGACTTCTCCTTATTTGTAGCTATCTTAAAACTTAAGGAATTGTGATCACTGATTAGTAATACAACTCCAAACCTATTTAATTTCCTTTCTATTTCATCTAAACAAACTCTGGAATGTTCAGCAGCGAGTGCTGCCCCTCTCCAAATCAAGTCTCTGTAATAGCTAGAACATTATAGACCTACATACTGATCCAGGCTGAAGCTCATCTACCTTACCTACGATATTACTTGCGTTGAAATAAATGCACTTCAGCACTTTTTAGTACCATCACATTCATTTACCTGTCTCTGCCTGTCATTTGTCTGATTTACTGGTTCTAATATCTACCTTCCCCTCAATCCTTCCACTTGCTGACCTGCTGTTCTGGATCCCAGTCCTCTGTCACTCTAGTTTAAATCCTCTCGTAGCACTATTGAATCTTCCTGTGAGGATGTCGGTTTCCCTTCAGTTTTATATTCAATCCATTCCCTCTTGTACAGGTGACCCTCTTCCCAGAGGTCCCAATGACCCTACCCCCTACACCAGCTCCTTAGCCACATATTCATCTCTAGCTTTCTATTCCTTGCCTCAGTAGTACTTGCCACTGGTAATATCCCAGAGATTACTACCCTCGGTGCTGCTTTTCAGTTTCTTTCTTAGCTTCCTCTACTCACTCCACAAGACCTCGTCCCTCATTCTACCTACGTTGTTGGTACCAATGTGCACAATGATCATTCGCTACTCACCTTGCCCCTTAAGAATTTCATGCAACCGCTCAGAGCATCCAACTGAACAACATGTTGTGAGGTGCAGCTGGTCACACATCCTCCAGACGTAGTCATCAGCGACATTAGACTGCTCCCTGATATCCCACATCTGGCAGGAGGAGCACATCACTACCCCAACTGCCACCTCTATCCATTTACATTAAGAAGATTAAAGAATCTTATCTTGCTTACCTTACTCACTGAAGCCCAGTATTCTCCTAAGCCTGCAGTTATACCAACTAGCAGCACTAACTGCACATCTGTGAGTGCGAGAATTTGCTCAGGCCTGTAACTTCTGTGGTCAAGGACTGGAAAAATCTATTGCAAGAACTTCTAGAGGACTCTTGGCGATCAGAGATCCTACACTGAGCTGAAGTACTTCAGCCAAAGCAGGGAAGTAACATCTCTCTCAATGGTATAGTAGTCATCAATATCAGCAGCCATCCTGGGTCAGTAACACCACACTCTCTGGTTAAGGCAGTCCTCTTTTCTGACACTTGGTGTCCTGCGTGATCATGAACTACCACCCACATTTGAAACTTGAGGCTGTCAGGAAGGATGCATTACTTCATTTCTCCTCTATTGTCATAAACTGACTGATGGAGTCAATCTTCCTTATTGATCATCTTGCAGCGCCTCAGTTTCTACACTGGTTAGATTCCCTTATTAGATAGCTCTGAGTTGGTGAATGTTTGGCTTTTCAGTAATGATCCAGTCTACTGCTGTCCCTGTCAATCAGCTGAAGATGTCTGTGATGCCTTTTTGAGTTGGAACGCAATGGTGAAAGCACACTGGCTTGGCCCTTGTTTGGATTTCATTCATCAGTGAATCAGTGACAATTCTGGATCTAAGTCTGAATATTGAAGGAAATCTGGATTAAATTCTATCTTTGACTTTGGAGTGGACATAGTGTCAGGCACAGCCAGCTCCAGCTTCATGGGTAGGTTTCCTCCCATGACCAGTTTACCAACTGAGAGCATCAGATTTTGTATTAGTTTTCCCTCACTTCTTTTTTTATTGGATCTGTAATCAAAACATACAAGTTCAGGACTCCACTGTGTCTCTTTTGCTCCCAGCTTGGCAGATGTTTGAAAGTATCTGAATGATTGTTGTTGATAAACAGTTCAAAATCTGCACCAATCAGAATGTCTCTAAACCTCTGAAATAGCCCATCTCAAAGCTAGCCGTTTGAGTTTCAGACTGGAGTAATTGTCCATATTCCTCTCATTCAGCTTAACACTCCAACTGGCCGGAGTGATACCCTTTTATTTCTGGCCTTCTGTGAGATCATCGCTTCAAGGTCCAAGAAATGGTACGAAAGGAAGATGTAAACCTGGGTAGCCAAGAACAGCTGATGTGATGAGTTTCTACTTGAAGGTGCAAAATGAGTCTTCACGAGGTGTTGGACGCCAAATTGTCATGTTCAAGAAAGTCATTCCTTATGTATTATTTCCCAACAATTCTTGCAGCATTCTGAATTCCTCTACATATCGTGGAATGTAGGATCTAACTGCCCTTCATAAACCAGCTAGTCAAAGGAACCCACACACTTCCCCCTCCATCATCTTAAGCCAGGACATTACCTCTACTCCAATTTTCCCATCATCAGGAGTAAAGTCTTGCTTTGTGTGGACATGTGTGTGTTTAGCCAGAAAAGTTGGCACTTCCCTGGTTTGACTTTCAAGTTAAACGGCAACAAGTGGGCTAAGACAATGTCTCATCTTGCAGAGGTCTTCTTGATTGTCAAGCTGAAGATTAATATGTCATCCAGATACACCAAGATGGACTGTAAATTAATGTTTCCTAAAACTTTACTCACCTAATATATGTAGGTGGCAGGGGCATTATGGTACCCAAAAGGCATTCTTATATATTTGTAAGGTTTCCTGTTGCCTGTTCAGTATGCCATCTTTTTAATGCCTTGTTCAGGGATGTGGAGCTGTTGTAACCATGGAATGAAATAAACTGCAAAAACACTCATTCCAAGGTAGGGTGGTCAGCATCCTTATGAGTCTTTGCATTGAGTACGCTGTAATCAGCACAGATCCTCAGTTTTCCATCTTTGTTCCTTAGGAGTAGGGAGGAGGTATACATACTTCATGACCTTACTCCAAAGATTTCTGCAAGTACTCTAGGACTAAGATTGTTTTTTTAGTATTAACTTACTGAATTGTGGCATTTTTATTCAACTATTGAATTGTACTAGAATATTTTTATTGACTGACTTTTGTTTCAGTAATTATCTGCTTTTCTGGTGCTTTCAACAATGGAACTAAGGATGTTTTATCATTTCCAGACCTGTAGGTGGTCTGTGAATAGAATGGCAGAATGTCAAAATTGAGCTTCCCAATACTGTACTACGATAGGTGAAAGATAGATAGGTGCTGTGGGCTTGACTTTCATAACTGCGTTTGTTTTGTGACATACAATATTAAGAAAAATACTTCAAAATGACATGGTGCTTTGCACAAGGCTCACAACATAACCATGATAACATTCAGTGACTTCTAGGATTTCCTCCCATTGATGGGTGGGATCCAGCAGTACTGGATGATCATCCTCATTCACAATCCTGTGGCTTACCAGGTCACAATATTCAATGTCATCACCTTTATTGAAAAATCATCTCATAGTTAGCAAGAGGAGAAAGAAGTTGCTTCCTCTAGGTCTTCTCTGACTCACCAACCTCCATCTTTGAAATGAGGTTAGAGGTGGTTCCTCCAATCAGTCCAAAGTTCACAACAGTAGGAGGTTTAAAGAGACCTATAGCCTTTCTTGGTTGGAGGTAAACATTTTTGTTGCTGAAGTTGGCAGTTTGCAAGGTACCCTAACCTTCTATCCCATCGTGATTACACTAATTGGGAGCTCTGCTACATATGGAACGTAGTGTTCCAACAAGGTCTGATATTGACAAATTGGAGATAGGTGGCACAAACCTTTTAAGAACAGTGATGGTACAGGTGGAGAAAAGAACAGCTAAATTCCCTGCTACTTGAGCAGTTCCAAAGGCCCGTACAGTTTGGTGCACGAGTACAGGGACCAAGCTGAAAGATATCACCTGCCGAGCTCATAATATGCTGCTCATAGCTATCACCACATGTGTTTTCCAAGGATACTACTTGATATGTTTAACCTCGCCACCATGGGTATTCTTAACTTCCTTCCCTCCCCTGGAGTATCAATCAAGGCATGAACTGCCAGAAACCCCAGGCAAAGAGAGCACAATGGAGCCGTGATAGGGGATATTTAAACCCATGTGAAGCAGAAACCAAACTGAAGGAACAAATATCGATCAGCTCACACTTCTCAGCCAGATATTCTTGGAAAAACTGATGAGTAACAGTTGACACCCTTGCTCCTATGTGCATGATGCTCTTGCCTTGCTTAATTTTATGCTTACTCTAAGGAAAGTCTCTATTGTTCTGCATTAGACTTAAGCCTCTCCTTGAATGAGCTTGTCCTTCCTCCTGGCTCTGTTTAACACCTGGTGAGAAAGGATGGTCTATGTGCCCAATAATAGTGATGGCGGTGATTGTTGGAAGCTGTCTCATTTGAAGTGCCTGGTCCTGTCAAAATTCCAACATGTCTTTGGAACATCCCTTGGCAGACTGGCTGTGAGGCTTACCAAGGAAATAGAACAGCAAGAACTAGATCTATGTTTGCTTAAAACATTCAGTTCCACTTGTCTCTTCAGCCTGAGGTGGATATTCTTGTCTGCATTAACAGTCACATCAACAAGGTTTCCTCTTTCCTGGTCTTAAGAGTCCAATCTTTCCTCATGATCTGAATGATGTGATCTGCTCCTCCAAAGAAAGATAATTGGAGCCTCCAATAAGCCTGTTCAACTTTATTTACATGTTCCTATCCTTCACTATTTCTGCTCGGAAGTCCTTCAGGATCTTGTCTCTGGTCGAGCAGAAGGAGGGGATCCAGGAGAATGATCATGTCAAACAACTTCACCAGTTCCACGGACAGGGCAACTAGATCACTTCAGCTTTTTTAATCACAAACCATTGCTGTAATTGGGCCTGGCTATTACTGTTTCCAGAAAACTTTGTCGGTACCTTGAAGATCTGCCATGGTGTACTTTAAAATTCTGTAGATTTACCCAGTATTTCTTGATGAGTTTTCACGCTCATGTATTTAATCACAAAACCCATCCATTTGCTTATATGGAGACCCCTGGATGCCATGAACAGCTGTGCACCCTCAATCACATATGAGGTCCTGTCCCAAATCTTTCCAACTTCCTACTCATTGGCAAGTAGAATATCTGACCAGGAGTACTGCTTTCTTCCCTCATAGCAGCAAGGAATGCACATGGGCAGGCCCTGTCTGGGTTTGCTCTGAAGGTCCATTTCTCTCTGCAAAGACCAAAGCCTTTGATTCAGGAGCATCTTTAGCTTCTCTCGTGGATGTTGCTATTTTCATCTCCTCCACCATCCACTCCATCTCAGCCAGGCTCCCCTCAAACTCATCTGCATGAATTGATGCCTGGACTGTAGAAATCCTGCAAAATTCACAAGAAATATAACGTGCATGGGGGTGACTCCCTCCCAAATGCAGTTTTCCACCCTCACACACTCTCGAACATATACTTTTGTCTTCCTCCCAACCTCAAGACATCTCTCTCGCGCTCTCTCTGTCCTTCAGGGGCTACCACCTGTACATAAAGTACAGAATGTCATCTTCACTTGCCAACTCGGAGCCTCGTATCGCAGCCCACTCAGCAAACATCCTATTCTTTGCATTTCCTGGCCTGTGGACTCAACTGCTGCTCCCAGTGTCCAGGCCTCAGGCTGAATAAAGGACCTTCACACATGAGTTTATTAGTTGCTAAGTAGCCTCTTACTGGATAGCATCTCCTAGTAGAATTTTCGACATGTATTTACCTGTATTTGGGGCACAGATCATGGGCCAGATTGGACTCTTCGATGGATCACATTAAGGCCACCTGTTGGTCAAGTAGGATCTAGAAGGACTAAGGGAGCAGATGCAGAGGAGCATCACCATTTGCAATTATGCAGCCAGGTTGCACACCATCCTGACTTGGGAGAATAGCATCATTTCTTCACTGATGCTCTGTCCTGTAAATTCCTTCCTGAAAGCATGTGGGCATTTACATTCCAAGACTGACAGACGTTCAAAAACAACAGATCGCCATGGCCTTCTGCAGGGCAATTGATGATGTGCAATAAGGCTGGGCTAGCCACTAATATCTATATCCCATGATCAAATTAAAAACATCTGAAGCTGGATTTCAGGCATTTTAATACTTTTAGTAGGTGAAGTTACTCGGGTTTCACAAGTGTCCATGTAATAACTAATGCTGTTTTTACAGATGATATCAGAAAGCACAGCATGTAAGTGAACAATGATTGTGTCCAAAGGTAGATACTTGGAAGGCACCATAGATAATGCTACAGGAGGAGGAATGGAAGATATTGCAATTACTCGTACACCACATAGCACAATGACAGCAGATACTCACGTGACTTGGCCGATGTTGCCTCTGATGATGCAGGTAAGGATGCTCTGAGGCATGGGATATTGGTGAGACTATGCAGATGCTGCAACAATGGATAAGTGAACATTGCAATGATCACCGGACAGGGGTGTTCCCTCCAGTAGGGGAACACTACAGGCGTCAAGGACATCCAGCCTGCAATCTTTCGGTAAGCATCCACCTTGGAGGATGTTTCAAGATACATGACAATGCAAAACAGCTCAGCAGAGGCTGATAGCCAAGTTCCATACCCATGAGGATGGCCTCAATTGTGATATTAGGTCCATGATGCACTACAGGTGTTCCCACTACAGTAAATACTCCCACACGCACACTTACACAGACCCGTGTTTGTTCTCTCTCGCGCTCTCTCTCACATCAGAGAGAGAGAGACATGGACATAGACACACACGAATGATTTCATCTCGGATGTTTGTGTTGTTCCAGATACATTTTGTCTTGCTCAAAAATAATCTGAGCCTAGTTCAAAACATAGACAGATTCTAAGTAGACCTTACACCTAAAATGCATTGTCTGACCTCAGATGTCACCTCCTGTATACATTGATAAACCTTTAATTATCATCACAGGACAATGACTTGAAAGTAATCTGGATTTTGCAAATTGACACAGCTAGTTTTAGGGTTGTTACCTTTCTGCTTAAATTCTGTGCCTTATACACTCTCTCTCACACTATACCTGAGGAAGGAGCAAATAAACCTAGGCTCTAGGACTCTAGCTTGGTGTTGTGATTTTTGACCTTGTTTAATACAGAGAAAAGAAGGAATTTCTTCATTGAAAGTCGTGAGTCTGTGGAACTTTTTACTACAGAGGATTGCTGAAGTTGGGTTTTTAAGTATGTTCAAGGCTGACATAGACAGTTATTTAATCAGTCAGGAAATCAATCTTAATGGGAAAACACAGGAATGTGGAGTTGAGGATTATCAGATCAGTCGTGGTCTGATTGACTGGTGGGACAGTTTTAATGGGTTGAATGGTCTGCTTCGAGGTCCATGCCTAAAGTCAAAAGTTGCCGTTTTGAGGAGAGGCAAGTTAATGTGATTTTGAAAAAGACAGGCCAGTAACTGAAGAGAAAGAACAGTTAACAATATCAGCTAATGCTGCAGTTTCACAGCAGTGATTTACTATTATAGTTAGAAAAATATTAATCTTCCACTGGACATGTTATGGGTGAGAAAGAACTTGAACATAATAAATACCTTGTTTATGGTTATGATCATTCCATATTTAATTATTTTTGTGGACAGGAGTGAGAAAATTATGGATTTTTTCTAACATAAAGAGGTCAATGAAAGGACAGTGGAACTTGTTTATTTAAAAAAAAGGCCTTTTTTGGTATTCACATGTCTTATCATCTCTGCTATTTTACTGATAACCTCCTCCATGGGTTTACAACAATGAGGTTGCAGCTTCTGCTTTGGAGATTTTAGTCAGCTATTTGAGTAACAAAGAACTTCCAAACTGAGCTCTGCTATCTCTGAAAAACCTCTAGTTGTGAGTCCGATTTTATAGTTGAGTCCATGTTCAAGCTGGACTTTCGTTGTCCTGCGAAAGAAAATTTGGAAGAATCCTTGACACATTATGTCCTACCAAAGATGTGTTGCAATGATGCCAGAGACATCTTCCTGTGTACATCGATACATGCCAGAACATGAGACTGACAGAAGTCTGTACATTCCATACGTTCTCTTTTCTTTCTCCAACGTGAATCTCTATAAGAATTTTTTTTTCCCCCTTTTTACCCTGCACTTGTGTTTTGGGTTATTTAAAACAATGAACATTTTTCAATTTTAATATTACAAATTTTACAAAGAGTCAGAGTCATAGAGATGTGGAGCATGGAAAGAAACCGCTTTTCTAATCGTCCATCAGTTCTGAGGAAGGGTCACTGGACCCAAAACATTAACTCTGTTTGCTTTTTCACAGATGTTGTCAGACCTGCTCAGCTTTTCCAGCAACTTTATTTTTGCTCCTGATTTACAGCATCCGCAGTTCTTTTGGTTTTTATGGAAACAGACCTTTTGGTCCATGCTGACCACATATTCAGTATTTGGCCCATATTCCTCCAATCCATTCCTACTCAAATATCCATCCAGATGCCTTTTTGACATTATAATTGGATCAGCCTCCACCACTTCCTTTGTCAGTTCATTCCATACACCAAGATAACAAAGTGTGAAGCTGGATGAACACAGCAGGCCAAGCAGCATCTTAGGAGCACAAAAGCTGATGTTTCGGGCCTAGACCCTTCATCAGAAAAGAGGTGGGGGGGGGGGGGGAGAGGGGGAGGCAGACTGAAGATGGATAGGGGAGAAGATAAGTGGAGAGGAGACAGTCAAGTCAGAGGCGGGGATGGAGCCAGTAGAGATGAGTGTAGGTGGGGAGGTAGGGAGGGGATAGGTCAGACTGGGGAGGATGGACAGGTTAAGGGGGTGGGATGGGGTTTGTAGTAAGGAGATGGAGTGCGGCTTGAGGTGGGAGGAGGGGATAGGTGAGAGGAAGAACAGGTTAGGGAGGCGAGGATGAGCTGGGCTGGTTTTGGGATGCAGTCGGGGGGAGGGGAGATTTTGAAGCTTGTGAAATCCACATTGATACCATTGGGCTGCAGGGTTCCTAAGCAGATTATGAGTTGCTGTTCCTGCAATCTTCAGGTGGCATTTTTGTGACACTGCAGGACACCCAGGATGGACAGATCATCAATGGAATGGGAGGCGCAGTTGTTTATTGTGAACCGAGCGTAGGTGTTCTGCAAAGCAGTCCCCAAGCCTCCGCTTGGTTTTCCCAATGTAGAGGAGGCTACAACGAGTACAGCAGATGCAATACACCACACTGGCAGATGTGCAGATGAACATTTGCTTGATGTGCAAAGTCTTCTGGGGGGAAGGGAGGAGGTATGGAGGCAGGTGTAGCACTTCCTGCGATTGCAGGGGAGACTGCCGGGTGTGGTGGAGTTAGAGGGGTGTGTGGAGCGGCTAAGGGAGTCACAGAGAAAGCAGTCGCTCCGGAGAGCAGACAAGAGTGGGGAGAGAAAAATGTCTTTGGTGGTGGGGTCTGATTGCAGATGGCGTAAGTGTTGGAGGATGATGTGTTGTATCCGGAGGTTGGTGGGGTGGTACATGAGGACGGGGAGGATTCTCTCTTGGTGTTTATTGCGGGGATGGGGTGTGAGGGATGAGTTGCGGGAGACACGGTCGAGGGCATTCTCAACCACTGTGGAGGGGTGGGGGGGGAGTTGCAGTCCTTGAAAAACAAGGACATCTGATACATATGGGAGTGGAATGCCTCATCCTGCGAGCAGATGTGGCGGAAGTGAAGGAATTGGGAATATTTGCAGGAAGGTGGGTGGGAGGAGGTGTATTCTAGGTAGCTGTGGGAGTCGGTGTGCTTGAAATGGATATCGGTTTCTAGGTGGTTGCCCGAGATGGGCTTTTGTTGCCACCGTTTTTTCCCGTCCTTCATCTTGGGTTACCCAGAAGGTCAGCTTAAGGTCATCCTTCAGCCTCTCAGAGAAAATAGCCCCAGCCGATTCCGCCTCTCCTTACAGTTCAAACCTCCACCCCAGCAACATTTCTTGTAAATCTTTTCTGAACCATGCCAAATTTAACAACATCCTTCTTATAGCAAGGAGACCAGAACTGAATGCAGCATTCCAAAAGTGGCCTAACCAATGTCCTGCACAGCTGTAACATGACCTCCTAAATCCTGTATTCAATGCACTGACGAATAAAGGCAAGCATACCAAATGCCGCCTTCTTTACCTGGTCTATCTGCGACTCCACTTTAGTGGAACTATGAACCTGCACTGCAAGGTCCACTTTGTTTCGTATCACTCCCCAGGACTTTACCGCTGAGTATTTTTCCTTCCCTGATATGGCCTACCGAAATGTAGCATCTCACATTTATCTAGATTAAACTCCATCGGCCACTCCTCAGCCTATCTGATCAAGGTCCCGTTTAACTCTGAGGTAACCTTCTCCACTGTCCACTACTCCAAAAATTTTCGTCTTATCTGCAAATTTACTAACTATATCTCTTATTCTCATATCCAAATCATTTACACAGTTGACAAAAAGCAGTGTCTTAATTGAATTTGTTTTCTCCTTCAACAAACCAATAATATGGTGCTTATTAAAGAAATCTAGTTGATGCACCTTTTTTGCTTTAAGTCTGAAATAGAGAAAGCATACAATTGAGCATATTGAGAATGGGTGAGATGCTTACATTTATGTGTGATATATAGAGTAATGGAATCAGAGCAAGACAGTGCATTCATTCCATCTCAACTTTAATAGTTGAAACAAAAATGTTATGAAGAGTATTGGAATTTGCTGCTAAATCCACCAGACATAAAGTGAGAGTATGCAACTATACTATTTCCCCCATTCTCATATACATATGTGATGGAGGCAAAGTAGAGATTGAATCAGTGCAGACTCCTCACAGTGTGACATTGACAGGGAGATTTCAAACCAAATTATTTACATCCTTTTCGATATAAATTGATTTGAAAATGAAGACCAAGGTAAACAGAAAGTGTTGTTGATTTTTTTTAAAATATGGGCAGTTCAATTCCCTTTTAACCAAGAAATTATTGAATTAAAATTACTTTTCAAAGAGATTACCCTTTTGTCCACTCAATGATTATGATAAACCTTTAACGTACTCTTGTCGACCTGAACAGATTATCAGTTGACTGACGATGAGACTAGCAATTTTACAGAATATTAACAAACTGGTTATTGCCTTTTGAACATAATAAGCCCTACATAACTTTCTGCATTTGCTGTTTTTGCCTCTGTATCTGTGAGAAAGGCATAGCACATTGGTTTTTTTTGTACACAGCATGGCTTCATACAATGACATAGAAGGATTGAAGGCTTGGCACCTTGCAGGGTTAGACGTGGACCAGTGCAGCTACAATGGACAAACTCCCCTGGAGATTGTAAGAAAACATCTTGAATCGTATTTGAGAGAAATACAGGAAAATTCCGTAGGTAGCACTCCTCCCAAATGAGGTACATGTGCTACTTTGATAAAAGAAGAGAAATTTTGTCAAAGGTTTCTTCTTGGCCAATCAGGACAGATGCAAGAATGCCAAATTTGAAACAACCACTATAATTTATACCACAGAAGAGGGTGTGATTGGTTTACGCTCTAAATAATTAGCACCCTTTACTTTCTCTTGTAGCATAAATTATGGTTTTGCAGTTTGAACTTAGACATTCTTGTGTTTGTCCTGATGAATGCAAAATTAAGAAAAACATTTGGTTCAGAAGAGTGGACTCAAAATATTAATTCTGTTGTCTCTGGTGAGCTTTTCCAGCAATCTCTGTTTTTGTATTTGGTTACCTGTCAGGTTTTTCAGCAATATCCAATGTCTGTACCACCAGGCAGCTACGTTAACAGTCTGAGCTCAATTGTTCATTTCTGGTTTTAAACATAACTTTTAACATTTCCATGATATGAATCACATTTTTCACTTGAGTGAAGCTAAGTTGTGTGAATGTACCTAACTTTGCTTTCAGGCGTTGGCTTCTGGTAATCAGGAAGTAATTGCATTCCTTCAGTCGGCACTCAAGCAAAACAAGGAGGTAAGAATTGCGTGGATTCCATGACTGTTTGAACACAAGAATTCCTTTATGACTTAGAACTCTGAATTCAAAGATTCATTAATGGTAGATTTTGCTTCATGCTTTGTGACAATAAAGGTATTAATGTTTTCTTTACGTTGTGCTATGTATATGTATATACATGCTATGTTTGTAGCATATGTCTATAAGGCATTTCCTTATATTAGTGCAACATATACTAGATACTTGTGGGTCAATAAAACCAATTAGTCAATTCAGTTAAAAATAATAAACTGTAATCAGGGAATGACACAAGCAGGATCAAGAAAGTTCAAAAGAAGCATTGTTGCATCAATCTTAGTAATTAATTTAACTCATTAATTAGCAATAACAATTCAAAGTAGGTATCTCATCACATAACATACGCCACATATCTGGGAAAGATCTGTTTCCCTCCTCATGTTAAAACAAGTTCAGTTCCTCTTGTAATAAAGGATAGTATCCTTCTATCCTTCTTGAGGATGTGCTTTACCTGCATACTAACATTTTGTGACTCATGCACCAGAACATATAATTCACTCTGCACCTTTGGATTCTGCAGTCAATCTCCAATTAAATAAGACTCTGCTTTTCTAATCTTCATGTCAAAGTGAACAACTTCATATTTCCCACCCACCAGAATTTTTGCCCACTAACTCAACCAACTTCTATCCATCCACAACTTCTATACGCACTTAACACAACATACTTTCCTACTTTCATACTTACATTTCTGAAGAAGGGTCCAGACCTGAAATATCAGCTTTCCCATTCCTCTGATGCTGCTTGGCCCTGCTGTATTCATCTAACTTTCACACCGTGTTATCTCATACTTTCCTGCCTATCTTGGTGTTATCTGTGAATTTAGCAACCATGCTTAAATCCCCTCATCCGAGTCATTGATGTAAACTTTCAGAAGTTGAGACCCCAGCATAGATGCTGTGGGATTTGCCTTGTCACATCCTGCCAAGCAGATTTTTAACCATCTTCCATTGATACATATGCTTCCTGCCAGCCAGCCAATCTTCCATTCATGCCAATATGATACCTCGTACACCATGAGCTTTTAATTTTCAGAAATATTCACTAATGTGGCGTCTTAGTAGATATCTTCTGGAAATCCATTTATAGCCTACAGGCTCCCCTTTATCCACAGCACTTGATAGTTCTTGAAAGAACTTCAGTACATTGGTTGATGATGTGATGGTATAATGGTATCAAGTTCCTATCATGACAGATAGAGGAATTAAAAGTCTCTAAGGATAATCATGAAACCATTGTCAATTGTCATAAAAACCCATGTGGCTCAGTAATGAAAGGAAGGAAAATGCTGCCCTTGCCTCATCTGGCCTAAATGTGACTCCAAATTCAAAACAACGTGGTTGAGTTTTAACTGCCATTTGAAATAACTTAGCAATCCACTCAGTTGCAGCAATTGGCAGAAAGAGTGGAAAGAGTAAAAAAGACTGAAACCAGACAGATCATCTGGCATCAACTTAGGCACCGAATATGACAACAGCAAACACAGTTCAGTCAACCCTTCAAATTCCTATTTATTATTATAAAGGGGCAAGTGCCAAAGTTGGAAGAGCTGTCACACATAACAGTTAAGCAAAAATCTGACATTACCTTTAATGCATTATCCATGAATATATAGAACATAGAACATTACAGCACAGTACAGGCCCTTCGGCCCTCAATGTTGTGCCGACCTGTCATATCGATCTCCAGCCCATCTAACCTACACTATTCCATGTACGTCTCTGTTCATATACAATGCTCATCATCCCTGGATATGTACGGTCCCACTGATGGGAAAACCCAGCAGAGGAGGCAGCACAGTTGGAATGGAGTTTCCCTGGGAGTCATCAACATGAACTCTGGCCCCACGAACGAAACCACTTGTTGATGGCTATGTACCCATTCCCCAATCCCTCAGTTGATCGTTCCTCCTTTAGAGGAAGCACAGAGGGTGGCAAGGAACTGCTCCATTCTGAAGGGTCACTGGACTGAAAACCTTTATTGCTTTTTTCTCTTGTATAAGCTCCAAGATCTGAGTCTCTTCAGCAATTTCTGCTTTGTTTGTGTCAGACCTCCACCATTTGCAGTTCTCTGGTTTATTTTAGACAGAAAACACACTTGACCTAATCCTCAGCAAGTTGCCAGCTGCAGGTGTATCTGTCTATCACAGTATCAGTAAGAATGATCACTGTGTAGCACTCTGATCAATGTAAATGAGGTAGACTTTGAACAGATCTAACAACTCATGACTGTGTGTCAATGTGTTGCCATGATGTATTAACAGCAGAATTATACTCCTAATACAACCTGAGACCTCATGATTTGGCAAATACCTCATTCCACCATTACCGTTGAGCCAGTTGACACTGCAGTGCAGGAAGACATGCCAGGAGCAGCCCCAGGCATACCTAAACAATGAGACGTCAACCTAGACACAGGACTATTGAGCGCCTACCAGTATATGCAGCCAGTGATAGATGGGGTAAGCATCTAATTGTGAATAGTGGTGGATAATAAAACTCATGAGAGGGGGAGGCTCCACAAATTTTCTCCATCCTCCATGGTGGAGGCAGCAAAAGATAAGGCTGAAACATTCGCAACAATCTTCAGTAAGGAGTGCTAAGTTGGCCTCCCTCAGTGGTCCCCAGCATCACAGATACTAGTCTTAGCAAATTTGAACCACTCCAAGTGATATCAAGATACAGTTGGAAGCACTGGATATTGCAAAGACTATGGGCCCTGAAAACATTCCAGCAATAGTACTGAAGACTTGTGACACACCTAGCCTAGCTGTTCCAATACAGCTACACCACGGCATTTATGTGATAACGTAGAAAATTGCTCAAGTATGTGCTGTATGCAAAAGCAGGACAAATCCAACCTGATTCGGTCTACTTTCAAACACCAGTAAAGTGATAGAAGGGGTCGTCATCACTGCTATCAAGTTGCACCTGCTCAGCAATAACTTGTTCATTGACCATCAAGCCACCTCATTCCAGACTTCATTCAACCATTGACAAAAGGAGCTGAATTCCAGACATGAAATGAGTTGTTACTGTCTTTGACATGAAGGCTGCATTTGAATCAAGTAAGACACTAAGGAGCCCTAGCAAAACTGAAGTCAATAGGAATCAGGGGGTTAAAATAGTATCAGAGATAATGGGAACTGCAGATGCTGGAGATTCCAAGATAATAAAATGTGAGGCTGGATGAACACAGCAGGCCAAGCAGCATCTCAGGAGCACAAAAGCTGACGTTTCGGGCCTAGACCCTTCATCAGAGAGGGGGATGGGGGGAGGGAACTGGAATAAATAGGGAGAGAGGGGGAGGCGGACCGAAGATGGAGAGTAAAGAAGATAGGTGGAGAAGGTGTGGGTGGGGAGGTAGGGAGGGGATAGGTCAGTCCAGGGAAGACGGACAGGTCAAGCAGGTGGGATGAGGTTAGTAGGTAGCTGGGGGTGCGGCTTGGGGTGGGAGGAAGGGATGGGTGAGGAAGAACCGGTTAGGGAGGCAGAGACAGGTTGGACTGGTTTTGGGATGCAGTGGGTGGGGGGGAAGAGCTGGGCTGGTTGTGGGGTGCAGTGGGGGGAGGGGATGAACTGGGCTGGTTTAGGGATGCAGTGGGGGAAGGGGAGATTTTGAAACTGGTGAAGTCCACATTGATACCATATGGCTGCAGGGTTCCCAGGCGGAATATGAGTTGCTGTTCCTGCAACCTTCGGGTGGCATCATTGTGGCAGTGCAGGAGGCCCATGATGGACATGTCATCAAGAGAATGGGAGGGGGAGTGGAAATGGTTTGCGACTGGGAGGTGCAGTTGTTTGTTGCGAACTGAGCGGAGGTGTTCTGCAAAGCGGTCCCCAAGCCTCCGCTTGGTTTCCCCAATGTAGAGAAAGCCGCACCGGGTACAGTGGATGCAGTATACCACATTGGCAGATGTGCAGGTGAACCTCTGCTTAATGTGGAATGTCATCTTGGGGCCTGGGATGGGGGTGAGGGAGGAGGTGTGGGGACAAGTGTAGCATTTCCTGCGGTTGCAGGGGAAGGTGCCGGGTGTGGTGGGGTTGGAGGGCAGTGTGGAGCGAACAAGGGAGTCACGGAGAGAGTGGTCTCTCCGGAAAGCTGACAGGGGTGGGGATGGAAAAATGTCTTGGGTGGTGGGGTCGGATTGTAAATGGCGGAAGTGTCGGAGGATAATGCGTTGTATCCGGAGGTTGGTAGGGTGGTGTGTGAGAACGAGGGGGATCCTCTTGGGGCGGTTGTGGCGGGGGCGGGGTGTGAGGGATGTGTCGCGGGAAATGCGGGAGACGCGGTCAAGGGCGTTCTCAATCACCGTGGGGGGGAAGTTGCGGTCCTTAAAGAACTTGGACATCTGGGATGTGCGGGAGTGGAATGTCTTATCGTGGGAGCAGATGCGGCGGAGGCGGAGGAATTGGGAATAGGGGATGGAATTTTTGCAGGAGGGTGGGTGGGAGGAGGTGTATTCTAGGTAGCTGTGGGAGTCGGTGGGCTTGAAATGGACATCAGTTACAAGCTGGTTGCCTGAGATGGAGACTGAGAGGTCCAGGAAGGTGAGGGATGTGCTGGAGATGGCCCAGGTGAACTGAAGGTTGGGGTGGAAGGTGTTGGTGAAGTGGATGAACTGTTCGAGCTCCTCTGGGGAGCAAGAGGCGGTGCCGATACAGTCATCAATGTACCGGAGGAAGAGGTGGGGTTTGGGGCCTGTGTAGGTGCGGAAGATGGACTGTTCCACGTAACCTACAAAGAGGCAGGCATAGCTGGGGCCCATGCGGGTGCCCATGGCCACCCCCTTAGTCTGTAGGAAGTGGGAGGAGTCAAAAGAGAAGTTGTTGAGTGTGAGGACGAGTTCCGCTAGGCGGATGAGAGTGTCGGTGGAGGGGGCCTGGTCGGGCCTGCGGGACAGGAAGAAGCGGAGGGCCTTGAGGCCATCTCCATGCGGAATGCAGGTGTACAGGGACTGGACGTCCATGGTGAATATGAGGTGTTGGGGGCCAGGGAATTGGAAGTCCTGGAGGAGGTGGAGGGCGTGGGTGGTGTCACGGATCCATCCCCACCCCTGTCTGCTTTCCGGAGAGACCACTCTCTCCGTGACTCCCTTGTTCGCTCCACACTGCCCTCCAACCCCACCACACCCGGCACCTTCCCCTGCAACCGCAGGAAATGCTACACTTGTCCCCACACCTCCTCCCTCACCCCCATCCCAGGCCCCAAGATGACATTCCACATTAAGCAGAGGTTCACCTGCACATCTGCCAATGTGGTATACTGCATCCACTGTACCCGGTGCGGCTTTCTCTACATTGGGGAAACCAAGCGGAGGCTTGGGGACCGCTTTGCAGAACACCTCCGCTCAGTTCGCAACAAACAACTGCACCTCCCAGTCGCAAACCATTTCCACTCCCCCTCCCATTCTCTTGATGACATGTCCATCATGGGCCTCCTGCACTGCCACAATGATGCCACCCGAAGGTTGCAGGAACAGCAACTCATATTCCGCCTGGGAACCCTGCAGCCATATGGTATCAATGTGGACTTCACCAGTTTCAAAATCTCCCCTTCCCCCACTGCATCCCTAAACCAGCCCAGTTCATCCCCTCCCCCCACTGCACCCCACAACCAGCCCAGCTCTTCCCCCCCACCCACTGCATCCCAAAACCAGTCCAACCTGTCTCTGCCTCCCTAACCGGTTCTTCCTCTCACCCATCCCTTCCTCCCACCCCAAGCCGCACCCCCAGCTACCTACTAACCTCATCCCACCTGCTTGACCTGTCCGTCTTCCCTGGACTGACCTATCCCCTCCCTACCTCCCCACCCACACCTTCTCCACCTATCTTCTTTACTCTCCATCTTCGGTCCGCCTCCCCCTCTCTCCCTATTTATTCCAGTTCCCTCCCCCCATCCCCCTCTCTGATGAAGGGTCTAGGCCCGAAACGTCAGCTTTTGTGCTCCTGAGATGCTGCTTGGCCTGCTGTGTTCATCCAGCCCCACATTTTATTATCTAGGAATCAGGGGGTGATGGATATGCGGCGATGGTGAGGGAAAACTCCCTGCTGGTTGGAGTCATGCCTGGCACGTAGCAGAATGGTTGCTGTTGTTGGAGGTCAGTCATCTCAGCTCGAGGACATCTCTGTAGAAGTTCCTCAGGGTAGTGTCTGAGGCCCAATTATCAGAGAAACAAAAGAAACAAAATCTGGACAGTATCCAGGCTTGGGCTGACATTTGCAACACACAACTGACAGACAATGACCATCTCTTACAAAAAAGAATCTAACTAAAATTAGACTAGCTGGAATGTCCCTTGACATTCAATGGTGTCACGATTTCTGAATGGCTGACTATCAACAACCTGGGGCTACCATTGACTAGAAATTGACTGGACTCCCCATTTAAATAGAATAGCTGTGCAAGCCTACCAATCCTGTGGTGTGCAATTCACCTCCTGACTCCCTAAAGCTCGTCCATAATCTGCAGGGTGCAAGTCAGGAATGTGACAGAATACGTCCCACTGAGCTGGATGAGTGTAGCTGCAAAACAACTCAAAGGTTGACATTAGCTAGGGCAAAGTAGCTCACAGGACTGATATATCACACCCACAATGTCTAGTCTCCCCAAGAGGCAGTGCAGAAATTTATCAACGGTCCTTAAACAGTACCTTCCAAACCATAACGATGCTACCCGAAGGTTGCAGGAACAGCAACTCATATTCTGCTTGGGAACCCTGCAGCCCAATGGTATCAATGTGGACTTCACATGCTTCAAAATCTCCCCTCCTCCCACCACAGCCCAAAACCAGCCCAGATCGTCCCTTTCTCCCTAACGTGTCCTTCCTCCCACCTATCCCCTCTTCCCACCTCAAGCCCCACCTCTACCTCCTACATACTAACTTCATCCCGCCCCCTCGACCTGTCCATCCTCCCGGGACTGACCCACCTCCTGCCTATCTCCCCACCTACGCTCACCTTTTACTGGCTCCATCCCTGCCTCTTTGACTGGTCTGTCTCCTCTCCACCTATCTTCTCCTCTATCCATCTTCTATCCACCTCCCCCTCTCTCCCTATTTATTTCAGAATGCCCTTTCCCTCCTCCATTTCTGAAGAAGGGTCTAGGCCCGAAACGTCAGCCTTCCTGCTCCTCTGATGCTGCTTGGCCTGCTGTGTTCATCCAGCTCCACACTTTGTTATCTCGTATAACCAGCTGTCTGGTCAGTTCCAAAATGTATTGTTCTGAGAATGAAAGGATTCAATTCCAGGGTGCCACTGCTAATCTGATTTTTCCAATTCCTATGTAGATTAAAGCCATCCCTGATTATTGCCTTCCTTTAACACAGGCAATATTTTCTTCATGTACACGTTGTCGCGGTTTGTAGTTAATATCAGGCAGCCTGTAGACTGCTCCCATTACTGACTTGTTTCTTTTAATATTCCTCATCTCCCCAAACTGATTCTACATTCTCATCTCCTGAATCAAGATCATCTCTGACTATTACTCAAATGCCATGCTTGATTAGCAGTGCTACTGTTCCATCTTTACGCAGCTTATTTTTCTTACATGCCATATACCCTCCATATTCACAACCCAAACCTTTTCATTCCTAATGCCAAGTGTCCCTTTGCCTATCAGATTGTATTTATTGACTTGAGTATGCGCTATTGATTTATTTACCTTGTTGTGAATACTATCTGCGTTCAGATTAGAGCCTCTAGTTTTGTCTTTTTGTTAGCTTTGTAACATTTGGTTTGGATTGTTGGTGTATTCCAGTTATTTTTTTCCTTTCCGTGGCTTGTTGCCATTTTCTAACCTTCATTTCCTATTTCACTGTATTTCTCTTATCCTGTTTCACTTTTTGATGTGCAGATGTTTCCACATTTAATCCCTTGCCCCACTATTTGGTTTGAAACTCTGCACTTCACAAAAATAATAATCCTAGCCCAGTTCTGATGCAGGCCATTGCAAAAGTATATCCCTACTTTCCCTGGTACTGGTGCCAGTGGTCTAGAAGCCAGAACACATTTCTCCCACAGCAGTCTTTGAGCCACATATTCATGTCTTTAATGTTATGGACCCTATGCCAATTTGCACGTAGCTCAGGTAATAATCTAAAGTTTATAATTTTTGAGGTTCTGCTGTTCTATCTAGTTCCTAGCTCTTCATACTCTCTATGCAGAACCTCTTTCCCAGTTCTCCTTACGTTATTGGTATTTACATGGACCATGACAATTAAATCTGTCTCCTCCCACTGCAGCATCCATTTCCAGCACTGAGCAGATGTCCTGAACCCCATCACCAGGAGAGCAACACAGCTCTCCAGACTCTTGCTCTTACCTGCAGAGAATAGTGTCCACCCCCCTCACTACAGTATCACCACCTCCTCCTACCACTACCATTACTGCATTTCTTGTTACTCCCACCCCGATTCCACCTTCCACAAAACTTCTGTGCTGCGGTGTCATGTTTTGCATGTCCACTCTACAAACCCACTCTCTTTACACAAGCCGACACAATCTCAAACCCATTGGACAATTTCAGAGCTCTTGCATCCCGAGTCCTAATATCTGTCTCACACAGTTATGTCCTCCTGTCCCTGCTTACTGAGCAAATCAGAGAACCTTTCTGAAGTAATTTTACTGTCTCCTATTACAAACCAGTGAGGTTATTTTCTCCAAATCTGTCCGTCGTTCAGTCTCCAGCTTATAGAAATTGTGGTGAAGCTGCTCAAACATGTGTTTTCCTGATTCACAATGGTATTCAGCACCTCTCGCTTGCTACAGTCTTGACATTACTTGAACTGTCATTCTTGAGAAGGTTTAATTACATTCTTTAATTATGTTATTGTTTTAATTTTTCAGGTTTAGGTATCCACTGTCAAGAACAGATTTGCAATCTGAAGAGTCTGCACAATAAGATGTCAATAATGTTAAATGAAATTCTTCATCCTCTTCGAACATGAAAGTAATTGCTACATCGTATACTATAGATACTTTTTATGAATAGAAATCACATTTGAATAAGTGGGAAACTTAACCAAGCCAGGTAGTTTGTACCTGTAGAACAGGAGGATGGTCTACATCCGAGAATGCAAAATATCTGTCCTTAGAAGGCAAGACATTTGGAGCTATGCTATGCTCTGGAAATTATACAGAACAAAAACTTACATTTACATTGTGGATTTAGTACAATGAAATGTCCCAAGGCATCTCAGAAACGCATGACAGAAAAGTTAAACCAGAAATCAAAGGGAGTTGCATTGGAAACACAATATAATTTGTCATTATCAACCCTCAATTAGACGTGTGTGCAGATGATAGCAGGGATAGGAAGGACAGTGGCCCTGTAATGTTATCATGAAAAAAGATCCAATTAGGCCAGTAAATACCGTTGAAAGTCAAAGACCCAGCATCATTTGCATTATTTTCCTTTTGCTTGTCAGCTTGAAATAAAGTAATATCATTGGAGTTTGCATGTTGTCAATTAGATCAGATCACTGATTTCATCATTTACTTCAGTTTTTCCTTATTTATTTGTACATATTTGAACTATTTCCATAAGCTCTGACTGACTGAATATGAGTTAGAGAACTTCTTTGTATGTACTTCTGCAAATTCAAACACAAAAAATGATCCTCTGTGACAGGCAGCAAGTGCTATATCAGCACCCAATGATGGGGGAGAAAAGGGTAATTAAAATGACTTTTGGCCATAGGTGACTGAGAATCTACAGAGTTCTCATATAGATGAAAATTTAAAGTAATTTAACTTTGTACCATGAAATAATGTTTGGAGTTGCTAGTAATTTGTCAAAATTAGACAGCATCGGTGGAAATAGCAGATAAAGGAACACTTTATCTTTAGTACACTTAAATGGTACAATATGGTGTCAATTTAATGAAATATAGAATTTGACACAGAAAAATAAACAAACCTAATTGTTTGTGAAATGAATGTTTACAGTTAATATTTCTTAATGTCAACAAAGCCACTACATTAGGATTAAAATGTCATACCTTCGTGCCTTTGCACAGATTCTAAGTGGAAAATCCCTTGGGCAATCTTCCTGCACTATTTCTGCTAAAAGATCCTTAAGTATAACTATTGCACCACCTACAATGCACAAATCAAGAAAGTGGTAGAATACTCTTCAGTTGCAAGAATAAATACAGCTTCTATTTTGTTAAAACAAAAAAGACAATTGCTATAAAGTGCAGCCTGTGGCAATTAGTTGTTGCATGTGTTAACAATGGCGGGTGTTGTGTTGAAGTTACTACATGTTGGGATCTGGCTGACCATGCGTTCTCTCATTCTTACCTACTGTCATAGACAGAAGGATTTACAGATTGATAATTAGCCTGTTTAGCCATGCTACAAGTGCACCTTCCATGGTCATTAAGTCCTGGAATGTGACTCGTCAACAACACTCGACACTGAACAACATCCAGAACAAAACTGCTGACTTGTTTGGCACCTCATTAACCACCTTAAACAAGAGTGGCACACAGTGGTAGCAGTATGTATTATATACAAGATGCATTGTAGAAAATGAATCAAACTCCTGTGATAGCACCTTTCAAACCATAACTATTATCATCAAGAAGAATGATACAGCAATCCCTTCACCATCACTGGATCAAAAATCATTCCAAAACACCTCCACTATGCCAACAGTAGCAGTACAAAAAAGTTGCAAGACTTCCAGAGAGACCACTCTCTCCGTGATTCCCTTGTTCACTCCACACTCCCCTCCAACCCCACCACACCCGACACCTTCCCCTGCAACCGCAGGAAGTGCTACGCTTGCCCCCACACCTCCTCCCTCACCCGTATCCCAGGCCCCAAGATGACTTTTCATAGTAAGCAGAGGTTCACCTGCACATCTGCCAATGTGGTATACTGTATCCATTGTACCCGGTGTGGCTTCCTCTACATTGGGGAAACTAAGCGGAGGCTTGGGGACCGCTTTGCAGAACACCTCCGCTCAGTTCGCAATAAACAACCGCACCTCCCAGTCGCGAACCATTTTAACTCCTCCTCCCATTCTTTAGACAACATGTCCATCCTGGGCCTCTTGCAGTGCCACAATGATGCCACCCGAAGGTTGCAGGAACAGCAACTCATATTCCGCTTGGGAACCCTGCAGCCATCTGCCAATGTGGTATACTGCATCCACTGTACCCGGTGCGGCTTCCTCTACATTGGGGAAACCAAGCGGAGGCTTGGGGACCGCTTTGCAGAACACCTCCGCTCAGTTCGCAACAAACAACTGCACCTCCCAGTCGCAAACCATTTCCACTCCCCCTCCCATTCTCTTGATGACACGTCCATCATGAGCCTCCTGCACTGCCACAATGATGCCACCCGAAGGTTGCAGGAACAGCAACCCATATTCCGCCTGGGAACCCTGCAGCCATATGGTATCAATGTGGACTTCACCAGTTTCAAAATCTCCCCTTCCCCTACTGCATCCCTAAACCAGCCCAGTTCATCCCCTCCCCCCACTGCACCACACAACCAGCCCAGCTCTTCCCCCGCCCACCCACTGCATCCCAAAACCAGTCCAACCTGTCTCTGCCTCCCTAACCGGTTCTTCCTCTCACCCATCCCTTCCTCCCACCCCAAACCGCACCCCCATCTACCTACTAACCTCATCCCACCTCCTTGACCTGTCCGTCTTCCCTGGACTGACCTATCCCCTCCCTACCTCCCCACCTACACTTTCTCCACCTATCTTCTTTACTCGCCATCTTCGGTCCGCCTCCCCCTCTCTCCCTATTTATTCCAGTTCCCTCCCCCCATCCCCCTCTCTGATGAAGGGTCTAGGCCCGAAACGTCAGCTTTTGTGCTCCTGAGATGCTGCTTGGCCTGCTGTGTTCATCCAGCCTCACATCTTAGTATCAATGTGGACTTCACCAGCTTCAAAATCTCCCCTTCCCCCACCGCATCCCAAAACCAGCCCAATTCGTCTCCTTCCCCCACTGCATCACACAACCAGCCCAACTCATCCCCTCCCCCCATTGCATCCCAAAACCAGCCCAGCCTGTCTCTGCCTCCCTAACCTGTTCTTACTCTCACCCATCCCTTCCTCCCACCTCAAGCCGCACCTCCATTTCCTACGTACTAACCTCATCTGACCTCCTTGACCTGTCTGTCTTCCCTGGACTGACCTATCCCCTCCCTACCTCCCCACCTATACTCTCCTCTCCACCTATCTTCTTTTCTCTCCATCTTCGGTCCGCCTCCCCCTCTCTCCCTATTTATTCCAGAACCCTCTCCCCATCCCCCTCTCTGATGAAGGGTCTAGGCCCGAAACGTCAGATTTTGTGCTCTGAGATGCTGCTTGGCCTGCTGGGTTCATCCAGCTTCACACTTTATTATCTTGGATTCTCCAGCATCTGCAGTTCCCATTTTCTCTCTCCAGTACAAAAAAGTGACTTGCTGCCACCTCATCAAGGACATTTGGGGATGAGTAACAACTGCTGCTTTTGCAAGACTTGATGTTCACTTTATCACTGAATTGCAAGTTACAGTTTATGATAATCAGAGGCTAGGTTAAAAGGGCCAATCCAAAGTTACAAAATCCATTTCATGTTTACACAACCTTCACAGCAGTTAGGGTGAATAGCCACATCACTAAGTTCAACAAATTTACTTCAGATCTGTCTTCATTTTATTTCCATTTCTGTTGTTAGTTTGGTGTGTCTTATTCCTTTCCTCCTTTCATGTTGCATTTGTATAGCTGCTCTACAGCCATTCACCTAGACATAAGAACATAAGATCTAGGAGCAGGAATAGGCCATCTGGCCTCTCGAGCCTGCCCTGCCATTTAATAAGATCATGGCTGATCTTTTTGAGACTCAGCTCCACTTACCTGCCCACTCACCATAACCCTTAATTCCTTTACTGTTCAAAAATATATCTAGCTTTGCCTTAAAAACATTCAGCAAGGTAGCTTCAACCGCTTCATTGAACAGGGAATTCCACAGATTCACAACCCTTTGGGTGAAGAAGTTCCTCCTGACCTCAGTCCTACATCTGCTTCCCTTTATTTTGAGGCAATGCCCTCTAGTCCTAGTTTCACCTGCTAGCCAAAACAACCTCCCTACCTCCACCTTATCTATTCCCTTCATAATCTTATATATTTCTATAAGATCTCCCCTCATTCTTCTGAATTCCAATGAGTATAATCCCACTGTACTCAGTCTCTCCTCATAATCCAACCCTCTCAATGCTGGAATTAACTGAATGAATCTCTCCTGCACACCCTCCAGTGCTGGTATATCTCTTCTCAAGTAAGGAGACCAAAACAGCACACAGTACTCCAGCTGTGGCCTCACCAGGACCCTATACAGCTGCAGCATAGCCTCCCTGTTTTTAAACTCTGTCCTTTTAGCAATGGTAGACAAAATTCTATTTGCCTTTTTAATTACCTGCTGCACCTGCAATCCGACTGTTAGTGATTCATGCACAAGGACACCCAAGTCCCTCTGCCCAGCAGTGTGCTGCAATGTCTTACCATTTAAAACATAGTCCATTTTGCTGTTATTCCTACCAAAATGGATGACTTCACACTTATCAACATTGTACTCCATCTGCCAGACCTTTGCCTACTCGCTTAGACTATCTATATCCCTCTGCAGACTTTGTGTCTTCTGCACACTTTGCTCTCCCATTCATCTTAGGTCATCTGCAAATTTTGACACACCATACTTAGTACTCAACTCCAAATCATCAATGTAAATTGTGAACAATTGTGGTCCCAACACTGATCCCTGAGGCACACAATTAGCCACTGACTGCCAACCAGAAAAACACCCATTTACCCCTACTCTTTGCTTTCTACTGGTCAACTAATCCTCTGTCCTTGCCAATACCGTAATACCGTGCAACTTTATCTTATGTAGCAGCCTTTGTTGTGGCACCTTGTCAAATGCCTTCTGGAAATCCAGATACACCACATCCACAGGTTTCCCACTGTCCACCATGCAAGTAATGTCCTCAAAGAATTCCACCAAATTAGTTAAACATGACCGAACCTTCATGAACCCACACTGGGTGTTTCCAATGGGACAATTTATATCCATATGTCTTGCTATTTCTTCCTTAATGATAGATTCAAGCATTTTCTCCACTACTTAAGGTAGGTTAACTGGCCTCTCGTTACCTGCTTTATGTCTACTTCATTTTTTTAAATTAGTAGCGTCACATTGGCTGTTTTCCAACCTGTGGGACCACCTGAGTCCAGTGAATTTTGATAAATAATTACTAGTGCATTTGCTATTTCCCCCATGACCTCTTTCAGTACCCTGGGATGCATTTCATCAGGGCAGGAGACTTGTCTACCTTTAGCCCTATTAGCTTGCCCAGCACTGCCTCCTTAGTGATAATGATAGTTTCTAGGTCCCCGCCTGCTACAAGCTTCTTGCCGTTAGTTTTCGGCATGTTATTTATGTCTTCCACTGTGAAGACCGACACGAAATAACTGTTTACAGTCTCGGCTATTTCCTCATTCCTAGTTATTAAATTGGCCTTCTCATCCTCTAAAGGACCAATGTTTAACTTCGCCATTCTTTTACGATTTACGTGTTTATAGAAACTTTTGCTGCCTGTTTTTATATTCTGAGCTAGTTTACTCTCATCTGTCTTACTTTTAGTAAGACATAGCTTAGACACAGCGTATGTGTTTTCATTATTTCTACTGCCATTCTCTTTGGCTCCCATACCATGGAACTTTTATGAGTTTAGTTCTCCTGCCTTCCCACCTGTTGCAAATCTTCCCTTTTGTTGTCCCTCCTCCTCCCACTTTTGACTTGCATAAGACATATTAAATTTTCATCTTGCCTCAGTTTTGATAAAGGGGGCCATCAACTTGAAATGTTTACTCTACTCCTCCCTCCACAGATTCTGTCTGGCCTGCAGATTATTTCCAGGGAGTTTCTTTATTTCACATGACAAGAGTCTGCAATACATTGCTTTGTAATCTACAAAGCACATCATGACAAATTGTCAATGATGTAATATTGTACTCCTGGGAGGAAAAAAAATTACATAATTTCCTTTCGCTGAGGTGGTGAGAATAATGGTAAGTATGCTGAAATAATCAGATGAGGGTCAAAAATCATGCTCATCATTGAGTTTCACTGTCGCTATTAAATACTTCTTCCTTAGGTGGCGAGATCAAACTCTTTTCATCAAGTAACAAGATGCCTAATTGCATCTATTTTCATTTCATTAACTAACCTTCTTCCTCCTTACTTTAAATGGAATTACTACAACTGCACCGGTAGCTCCATAAGTCATTAGGCACAGTCTCTCCCTGAACCGTCAAAGCACACAAGTGGGCTACAGCAATGCATCAGCGTCAGAACATCAGGTTGTTTGTTAGCAGGTACCACTTGGTCTCTCAAGTGTCGCTTTTGCGGGCAGTCGAGTCGTAGTCTTTGTTTCAGAAGTAGTACTTTAGCACAGATGGAAAGGTACTAGTGTCTAGCTCAGAAGTTGAACATTAGTGCATTGGGAAAGGTGGTCAGCAGCCTTTAGCTGAACTTTGGTTAGAACTTTTAATGAGCCGGCTGCGACGAGAACAGCCCACGTGATGACATTGCCATTCTCATCCTCTGATAACCCCGTCATCAGCTTCTTTTTTCTCCCCAGCTCACCATTATGCATGCCTTTGCCTACGCTATTGACCTTTCGCCCATTGTTTAATCCTTTACATACTAATCTTTTTCTGACTACCATCAGTTCTGACACTGAACCTGAAAATAGTATCAGAGATAATGGGAACTGCAGATGCTGGAGAATTCCAAGATAGTAAAATGTGAGGCTGGATGAACACAGCAGGCCAAGCAGCATCTCAGGAGCACAAAAGTTGACGTTTCGGGCCTAGACCCTTCATCAGAGAGAGGGGTGGGGAGAGGGAACTGGAATAAATAGGGAGAAGGGGAGGCGGACCGAAGATGGAGAGTAAAGAAGACAGGTGGTGAGGAGAGTATAGGTGGGGAGGTAGGGAGGGGATAGGTCAGTCCAGGGAAGACGGACAGGTCAAGGAGGTGGGATGAGGTTAGTAGGTAGATGGGGGTGCGGCTTGGGGTGGGAGGAAGGGATGGGTGAGAGGAAGAACCGGTTAGGGAGGCAGAGACAGGTTGGACTGGTTTTGGGATGCAGTGGGGGGTGGGGGGTAAGAGCTGGGCTGGTTGTGTGGTGCAGTGGGGGGAGGGGATGAACTGGGCTGGTTTAGGGATGCAGTAGGGGAAGGGGAGATTTTGAAACTGGTGAAGTCCACCAGTTTCAAAATCTCCCCTTCCCCCACTGCACCACACAACCAGCCCAGCTCTTCCCCCCCGCATCCCAAAACCAGTCCAACCTGTCTCTGCCTCCCTAACCGGTTCTTCCTCTCACCCATCCCTTCCTCCCAACCCAAGCCGCACCCACATCTACCTACTAACCTCATCCCACCTCCTTGACCTGTCCGTCTTCCCTGGACTGACCTATCCCCTCCCTACCTCCCCATCTATACTCTCTCCACCTATCTTCTTTACTCTCCATCTTCGGTCCGCCTCCCCCTCTCCTATTTATTCCAGCTCCCTCTCCCCATCCCCCTCTCTGATGAAGGGTCTAGGCCCGAAACGTCAGCTTTTGTGCTCCTGAGATGCTGCTTGGCCTGCTGTGTTCATCCAGCCTCACATTTTACTATCACTGAACCTGAAAAGCTACTTTCTCTGCGCGAATGCTGCCAGACCTGTTGAGTTTCCCCAGCCCGGCGCTCAGAACTGCGCACGCGCAGGTCTTGAAAGCGGTTCGAGTGCGCAGGGGCAGGTGACTCGTTTGCGGGTGTTGTCGCGTTCTGATCCGCGTGGTGACCGGCGGTCGCTCGTGCAGCATGATTCGAAATCTGATGGCGCAGCAAATACAGGACTGGTTCACCATTGGGAAAACTGTTACGGGCGTTGAACTGTTGGGTGGCAAACGGGCTTCTTTTGCGGCTGATGTCTCGAGCTCAGGTGCGGGGCAACGCAGCCGTGAGGAAGAGGCGGCGGAGGAGTCTGAAACGCCCCGAGCGAAGCGGTGAGAAATCGACCGCAGCCTCGACAGACACCACGTGTGGGCTCCCTAAGCAAACCGAAGCAGAGATTGCTGGAGAAACTTAGCAACTCTGGCAGCGACTGGGGGAGACATGTTCTGTCTATTCCTCCCTCACTCGGGAAGCGGGCGCCAAGATTCACATTTCTCATGCGCAGAAGCTAAGAGCATGTCAAGTGCTATGGTTAAATTTAATGGCATATCTACTCTTTAGGTAGTAAATTCATGGGATGGATTTCCAAAACTTAGCAAATGAATTAGTTTCAGTGAAAACACTGAGTGAGGATGGACAGGCTTTATTCCAACTAACATTATTGGAAATGTTGGCATGCCTTTATTCTTTCAATGTAAAAATTGTTTACGGTTGCATAAACTTTGCCAGGGGTGACTATGATTAAGCTGTAGATCTCACCAGCTAGGGGAAAGATTTTTCAAACTACTCTGCAAAGTTCTGTTTGAATTTTGTATGCTTCAATAAGATTATCCCTCCATTCTTTTAAACTGCAGAGAATATAGGACCAGTCTTCTCAATCTCTGGTCAATACTACTCATTCAGAAATCAGTCCAGCCTTTACTGAGCAACTTGTCAAACAAATATGCACTTCCTTGCGAAAGGAAACCAAAACTGCATGTCCTACCCCAGGATCAATCTCCCAAAGGCTGTTTAGAGTTGCAGCAATACCTCTTTACATCTGTACTCAAATCCTCTCACACTTCCACTCACACTAGCTGTGAACAAATTCACCTTCCTTTTTTGCTTGTTATATCTGCAATTTAGCTTTCAGTATCTTATGAACAAGAATACCTAAGTGCCTTTGGACATCAACTCTTCCCAATCTCTTAGCATTTAAGAAATATTCTGCATTCCTGTCTTTTTCCTTATCCAACGGAATAACTTCATGATTTTTCATTATATATTCCTTCTGCCAGGTTGTTGCATGTCAAAAACTTCTTAAAGTTTTTTTTGCATTCTTTTCACAGTTCACATCACCGAATTTTGTTCCCCCAGAAAACTTAGCAATATTACATTTGGACCCTGAATCACTTATCAGTAGTGACTAGCTGCGATTGAAACACAAATCTTTGTAGTACCCCACTAGTAATTGTACTCTGTTTCTGTCTGATAACTAATTGTCAGTCTATCGTCGTATATTACCCCCAATCTTATGTGCTCTAATTTCACATCATTAACCTGTATAAACATTTTGACTCAGTGACAATAAATAACCATGATCTGCTTCTGGGTTATGATGGTGTTTTGGGACAGAGCCTGGAAGTGGTGGTATTCCCGTGGCCCTGTTGCTCTTGTTAGTAGAAATAATGGAAATAATGTTAGTAGAAATAATTGGAAGTTGTTGTAGATGGTACACACTTTAGTCAGGGAGTGCCGGTGATAGAGGGATTGCATTTTTGTGAAGGTTTGAGTGCCAGTCAGTGTTGCTACATAGGCTGCTGTTCATTTCTCATGTTTCATTACCTTTAAAAAGATCGTGATGAGGTCCTTTCTTGAATGGCTGCAGTCTGGTGAAATTATTACCACAAGACTGTTGGATAGGGAGTTCAAGTTTTTGGCCCAAAGGGGATGATGAAAGAATGTTGATAAAGTTATGATAGTTTGAGAGTTGAAGGTGTACTTGGAGGTGAAGATATTGCCACGAATTTACAGCCTTGTAATTTTTTGACATTTGAATTTGCAGCTTTCTAAAGTACTACTAAAGAAACCTTGGCAAGCTACTGAAGTGCTTTTTGTAGATGGTACATACTTTGGGCACTGTGTGGTAGTGGATTTTACACGACTCAAACTGCAAAGTATAGGTTGATATTGAGCTTCTGGAATATTGTCAAAGTTTGTTACACAGGCAAGCGAGAAATGCTCCATCATTCTCCTGAATTAGGCCTTGTAAATAGTGTATTTGCTTTAGGGACTCCGTAGATGAATTACTTGCTACATAATTTCCAGTCTTTGTCTTGTTATTGTAGATGGAGTATTTAAATTGAGTTTTTGCTCATTGATTTACACCCCCCCCCCCCAAGTTACCCCAAAGGTTGTACACAAGGGAATTCACTAAGGGTAATAGCTGGTGAGATGTTTAGACTGGCACTTCAGTTGCCACTTAGTCCAAGCCTGAATGTTGTCCAGGTCTTGCTGCAGGCTGACGGAGGCTGCTTCACTGTTTGAGGAATTGGAAGTCAGATCTTACATCTGACCTTACAAGGGAAGAAAGATCTTCGAGGCATCTGAAGATAGTGAGTGCTCTGGACCTGACTCCAGTGCTTGAGACGATTGGCCTTCCCCAGCCACAACCATGATAACAAAGTGTGGAGCTGGATGAACACAGCAGGCCAAGCAGCATCTCAGGAGCACAAAAGCTGACGTTTCGGGCCTAGACCCTTCATCAGACAGGGGGATGGGGAGAGGGAACTGGAATAAATAGGGAGAGAGGGGGAGGCGGACCGGAGATGGAGAGAAAAGAAGATAGGTAGAGAGGAGAGTGTAGGTGGGGAGGTAGAGAGGGGATAGGTCAGTCCAGGGAAGATGGACAGGTCAAGGAGGCGGGGTGAGGTGGTAGGTAGGAAATGGAGGTGCGACTTGAGGTGGGAGGAAGGGATGGGTGAGTGTAAGAACAGGTTCGGGAAGCGGAGACAGGCTGGGTTGGTTTTGGGATGCAGTGGGGGGAGTGGACGAGCTGGGCTGGTTTTGTGATGCAGTGGGGGGAGGGGAAGAACTGGGCTGGTTCTGGGATGCAGTGGGGGAAGGGGATATTTTGAAGCTTGTGAAGTCCACATTAATACCTTTGGGTTGCAGAGTTCCCAAGCGGAATATGAGTTGCTGTTCCTGCAACCTTTGGGTGGCATCATTGTGGCAGTGCAGGAGGCCCATGATGGACATGTCATCTGAGGAATGGGAGGGGGAGTTAAAATGGTTCGCGACTGGGAGGTGCAGTTGTTTGTTGCGAACCAAGCGGAGGTGTTCTGCAAAGTGGTCCCCAAGCCTCTGCTTGGATTCCCCAATGTAGAGGAAGTCACACCGGGTACAGTGGATACAATATACCACATTGGCAGATGTGCAGGTGAACATCTGCTTGATATGGAAGGTCATCTTGGGGCCTGGGATAGGGGTGAGGGAAGGAGGGGTGGGGGCAAGTGTAGCACTTCCTGCCGTTGCAGGGGACGGGTGCCGGGTGTGGTGGGGTTGGAGGGGAGTGTGGAGCGGACAAGGGAGTCGCTGAGAGTGGTCTCTCCGAAAGGCAGACAAGGGTGGGGATGGAAAAATGTCTTAGGTGGTAGGGTCAGAATGTAGATGGAGGATGATGCGTTGTATCCAGAGGTTGGTGAGATGGTATGTGAGAACAAGGGGATTCCTCTGGGGGCGGTTGTGGCGGGGGCGGGGTGCGAGGGATGTGTTGCAGGAAATGTGGGAGACGGGTTCAAGGGCGTTCTCGACCACTGTGGGGGGAATATTGCGGTCCTTGAAGAATGTGGACATCTGGGATGTACGGGAGTGGAATGCCTCATCCTGGGAGCAGATGCGGCGGAGGCGGAGGATTTGGGAGTAGGGGATGGAATTTTTGCAAGAGGGTGGGTGGGAGGTGGTGTATTCTCGGTAGCTGTGGGATTCACCTGTACATCTGCCAATGTGGTATATTGTATCCATTGTACCCGGTGTGGCTCCCTCTGCATTGGGGAAACCAAGCGGAGGCTTGGGGACTGCTTTGCAGAACACCTCCGCTCGGTTCGCAACAAACAACTACACCTCCCAGTCGTGAACCATTTCCACTCCCCCTCCCATTCTTTAGATGACATGTCCATCATGGGTCTCCTGCACTGCCACAATGATGCCACCCGAAGGTTGCAAGAACAGCAACTCATATTCCGCTTGGGAACCTGTGTACTTCACCAGCTTCAAAATCTCCCCTTCCCCCACTGCATCCCAAAACCAGCCCAGTTGGTCCCCTCCCCCCACTGCATCATACAGCCAGCCCAGCTCTTCCCCTCCCCCCACTGCATCCCAAAACTAGCCCATTCTGTCTCTGCCTCCCTAACCTGTTCTTCCTCTCACCCATCCCTTCCTCCCACCCCAAGCTGCACCTCCATTTCCTACCTACTAACCTCATCCCAACTCCTTGACCTGTCCCCTCCTACTTCCCCACCTATACTCTCCTCACCCCCTATCATATTTTCTCTCCATCTTCGGTCCGCCTCCCCCCTCTCCCTATTTATTCCAGAACCCTCTCTCCATCCCCCCTCTCTGATGAAGGGTCTAGGCCCGAAACGTCAGGTTTTGTGCTCCTGAGATGCTGCTTGGCCTGCTGTGTTCATCCAGCTTCACACTTTATTATCTTGGATTCTCCAGCATCTGCAGTTCCCATTATCACAGCCACAACCGTCTTCCTTTGTGGCACTTGTTCCTACTTGTGCTGTCAGTTTTACTTTGGGGGTGATCAAATACCGCCTTGATGTTAGGTTACTCTCCCCTCACCACTTGAATTCACCACTTTTGTCTATGTTTTCATGAAAGCTGAGTTAATCTCTGGATATGTGGCACGTCTTGTGAAACTCAAATGCAGGGTTGGTAATCAGGTTATTGTTCAGCATTTAATGACACCTTTTCCTTTGATTGGGAGTAGACTGATCAGCTAATAATAATTATATTCCATCTGTTCTACCTTTTCTGGAGAGTACGCACCCAGGCAGCTTTTCCATGTTTCCGTAGATGCTAGTGTTGCAGTTATACTGGAACAGTTGGTTTCATGTGTGTCTGGGTTTGGAGTACAGGTCTTCAGTGTTAGAGCCAGAGTATTATTACGCCCACGGAATAAGACTATTTGATACGTCGTGTCTGAGATGGCTCTCTGCAAATCCAATTCATACTCACCTGGTCTCGGTGTTTTGTCTGTAGCCCTGCAGATTTTTCTGAGGTAATTATTCAAATTCTTTTTTGAAGGCCTCAGTTGAGTCTGTGTCAACCACAACCTCAGGCAGTAATCTCTCACCTTTGGTGGAGGTGGCGGAAGGGTATTTTTCAGAATGTTGACCGATAGCTAGTGGTGTTCCACTGGGACCAGTCTTAGGTCCTCAGTTTGTAGTATATGTAAATGATCTGGAGGAAAATGAGGGTCATCTGATTAGAAAGTTTGCAGATGATATGAAGATTGGTGGAGTTGCTGATAGTGCTGATGATTGTGAAAGGACACAACAGGATATGAATGGATTGATGACTTGGGCACAGAAATGGAGATGGAGTTTAATCTAGCCATTTTTGAGGATCAGATTTGGGTGTGAATTATACTGTAATTGGCAGAATCCTTAGGAGCATTGATATACAGACAGATCTGGGTGTGGAGGTCCACAGTTCGCTAAAGGTTGCAAAACAGCCAAGGTGATTAAGAAATCAAATGGAATGTTTGCCTTCATCGGCCAGGGGATGGAGGACAAGAGTTGACAAACCATGTGGCAGCTTTATAAAAGAGATAACAATGTGTGGAGCTGGATGAACACAGGCCAAGCAGCATCTTAGGAGCAGGCTCCTTAGATGCTGCCTGGCCTGCTGTGTTCATCTAGCTCCGCACCTTGTTATCTCGGATTCTCCAGCATCTGCAGTTCCAATCATCTCAGCAGCTATATAAAACCCTTGTTGGGCTGCATTTGGAGTATTATGTGCAGTTTTGGCCACCACACTACCAGAAAGACTTGGAAACTTTGGAGAGAGTGCAGTATAGGTTCAGCAGGATGTTGCCTGGTGTTGAGGGCATTTGCTATGAGGAAAGGTTAAAAAGACTAGGATTGTTTTCACTGGAAAGCCGACAGCTGAGATGAGACCTAATAGCAATCTACAAAATTGAGAGGCAGAGATAGGGTGGATAGTCAGAGGTTTTTTTCTTGGGGCTGAAGATTCAATTACAAGGGAACACAGGTTCACGTTGAGAGGGGGCAAGCTTGAGGGAGATGTGCAAGGGAATTTTTTCGTGAAGAGAGTGGTAGGAACCTGGAATGCACTGCCAGAAGGGTTGGTGGAAGCAGTCATGTTGGCAACGTTAATGAGGCACCTGGATGGTTATATGACTAGGGGGGGAATAGAGGGATACAGACTGAATAAGGGCAGAAGGCTTTTTTTTCAGTTCGGGCTTGATGAACAGCGCAGGCTTGGAGGACCGAAGGGCTTGTTTCTGTGGTGTACTTTTCTTTTAGCATAAAGCCAGTTTTATTTCCAGTGGACGATCTCGCCCTGATCTCGTGATCTAATCTTACTAACCAGTCTACCTTGTCAAAGGCTTTACTAAAGTCCATGTGAATAATGTCTGCTGCTCTGCCTTCATCCATCTTCTTGGTTACCACTTCAAAAATCTTAAACAAATTTGTGAGACATGATTTCCCATGCACAAAGCCATGCTGACTGTCCCTAATCAGTTCTTACCTTTCCAAATGCATATAAATCCTATCTCTCAGAATGATCTCAACATCTTACCCATACTTAAGATCCTGGAAATCAAATTAAAAGTGATAATACAGGAGAAACTCAGGCAGGTATGACAGCATCATTGTGAAACCAATTCTTTGAGGGAGTAATGTGTGCTGTGGTTGAAGATGAACTGGTGGATGCACATCTAAGATCAGTCTTTGCGTAGCTTTTATTTATTCTTTTCTGACTACTTGAATCTATAAAATGGAAAGCAAAGTTACGAGGAAAGGTTACAAGGCAGCTATTGGCCCGGAGTTTCCCGGAGTCTTTCAGAGGCAACTCGTTCAGCAATTGAATGTGATAGGCACCATCTCTCATCTCCCTAAAATGTTGCATGCCTTTACTCCAAAGTCAATTAACTTTCTGTAAATTCCAGTGGAAGCTGGATCCCTCGTAAACAAGGGATTGGAAAGGATAGAAGGTTATCGTAGGAAATGGGGATGTAGATAATCACCATGATTTTATTAAATGATGGAACAGGCTAAAAGGACCGAGTAACCTCCTCATGCTCCTAATTTATAAGTTATGTGATCTGTCTTCAAATTTAGTGGACGCGGTTAGGCATCTACACCCATTTTCAATTTCAAGAATGAAAATATACGTAATGTCCGAACAAAACATAGCAATGTAAATAAATATGAGATAACAAGGTGTGGAGCTGGATGAACACAGCAGGCCAAGCAGCATCAGAGGAGCCGGAATGGGTCTGGACCCTCCTGCACCTCTGCTGCTTGGCCTGCTGTGTTCATCCAGCTGCTTGGCCTGCTGTGTTCATCCAGCTGTGCTCCTTGTCATCTCAAATTCTCCAGCATCGGCGGTTCCTACTGTCTCTGAATGTAAATAAATAATTGGCCAGCCCAGTTCGTCCCCTCCCCCCACTGCATCACACAACCAGCCCAGCTCTTCCCCCCCACCCACTGCATCCCAAAACCAGTCCAACCTGTCTCTGCTTCCCTAACCAGTTCTTCCTCTCACCCATCCCTTCCTCCCACACCAAGCCGCACCCGCAGCTACCTACTAACCTCATCCCACCTCCTTGACCTGTCCGTCTTCCCTGGACTGACCTATCTCCTCCCTACCTCCCCACCTATACTCTCTCCACCTATCTTCTTTACTCTCCATCTTCGGTCCGCCTCCCCCTCTCTCCCTATTTATTCCAGCTCCCTCTCCCCATCCCCCTCTCTGATGAAGGGTCTAGGCCCGAAACGTCAGCTTTTGTGCTCCTGAGATGCTGCTTGGCCTGCTGTGTTCATCCAGCCTCACATTTTATTATCTATTAATTGCCTGGTCCTGTTGGTTTCCCCGCATATCAAAACCGAGACCTGAGGATTGGTAGATATAGCCTTGGGCTGTATTGAGGTTAGCTGCTGGCATGTTTACAGGTATCATTGTTACAGTACCTTGTCTCTACTAAACACTGCCAAATAATTTTTGTGGCCGAAATGAAGGATGAGTTTTCAGTCCTCCACTTACCACTTTGAGTTGCTGATGAAATGGAGATATGAATTATAATGAGTTAGAGTTTGAGGTATAGAGCTGTGACATGACATTGTTCTACGGGACTCAATTTTGAGATGCCTAATCTCTGATACTCTCCCAAAGCGGCAAGACAAAATTTGGGAATGGGCCAGAGTGAAGGTTTGCTTTTACATTTATTGCAAAGTCATGCTACTGGAGCAGTGGTTAGCACTGCTGCCTCACAGCACCAGGGACAAAGTTTGATTCCAGCCTTGAGTCACTGTCTGTGTGAAGTTTGCATGTTCAAACTATGAAGCATTCAATCTATGATTATAGCAGGGCATTTAGAAAAAAATGAAGGTTATTGGATAGAGGGAACACAGTTTTGTGAAAAGGAAATTGTGAGACCAATTCTTTGAGGAAGTAATGTGTGCTATGGATAAAGAGGAACTAGTGGATTTATGTTCTCCCTGTGTCGTTGGGTTTCTGTTGAGTGCTGTGGTTTCCTCCATAGTCTGCAGGTGTACAAATTAGCTGGATTGGTCATGTTAAATTGTCCTGTAGCGTCCGGGGATGTGCAGAATAGGTGTATTAGCCATGGTGGATGTGGGAATAACCTGGGAAGGATGCTATTTGGAGGGTTGGTGAAGACTCGATGAGTTGAAAGGCCTCCATCTGCAATGTCTGGATTCTATAAATCTGTTACTTGCTATCTACGTTATTGGAAGAGTAGCATTGTGGAAGGTTCCAAACTTTTCCACCACAATTGGATGGATGTTATGTTGACTTTTGTCCACATAACTTGAAATAGTTGGAATTTCTTCTTTGTACTGGAACACACTTTTGTATTTTGAAGTGTATTTTTTAGTCCATTGTTGTTTGACACTTTGCTGCTCACTGTCTTCAACACTGTTGATGGAGTCTTGCAAAACTTGCTTCAAGATATTGACTTGCTTCCGAAGTAGAAGTTCAGTACCAGCTGATGCTGCTTGACATCTGTGTAAAAGATCATTGCCATTGTTAAAGTAGTAACGTTGCTGTGTATGTATTTTTTTATGTCCATAAATTACATCATTGGAAACATTTGCTTAGATGCAATTTTTTTTCTCTTGAACATGGGATGGCATGATGGCTCATGGGTTAGCACTGCTGCCTTTCAGCATCAGGGATCTGGGTTCAAATCTACTTTTGGACAACTGTCTTAGTGGAGTTTGCACATTCTTCGTATGTTTGTGTGGGTTTACTCCAGGTGCTGCAGTTTCTTCCCACAGCCCAAAGATGTGCAGGGCTTAGTGGATGAGCCGTGGGATATGCAGAGTTACAGGGATAGGATGGAGGGGGTGTGTCTAGGTGGGATGCTCTTCAGAGGTTCAGTTTGGACTCAGTGGGCTGAATGGCCTGCTTCTACACGATGGCGATTCTATGATTCTATCCTACAGTACTTGTCACTAAGATTTGTAGGGGTGACCCAGATTCCTGTAACTTCACCAAGGTTGATGAGCGTGAAATGACTTAATGACTTCTCTCTTAATTACAAATTGCTTTTGACTGTGAGATTGAAAATTAGAGGAAGTTTTCTTCAGAACTCTCGTCAGCTCACACCTTAAATCTGTGTCTCTGTTTGATGACTCAAACATGGTAAACGGTCAGTTGATTTGATCTGATTGTTGATTTATTTCTGTCAATTGTACTAAGGTGCAGTAAAATGTGTCTTGCACGCTTTACGGGATAACAAAGTGTAGAGCTGGATGATTACAGGAGGCCAAGCAGCATCTTAGGAGCAGAAAAGCTGATGTTTTGGGCCTAGACCCTTCAACATTGGAGTCCCGTCTCTGATGAAGGATCCAGGCCCGAAACGTCAGCTTTTCTGCTCCTAAAATGCTGCCTGGCCTGCTGTGTTCATCCAGCTGTATGCTTTGTTATCTTGGATTCTTCAGCATCAGCAGTTCTTATTACCTCTTGCATGCTTTGCTTTCAGGTTGTACTGTACAATTGCTTGAGGCAATATGAAGGAGATGATAAGGCTGATACTTAAATCAGAAATGTTGGTTGAGACGTCAGTTTAGTGAATTTAGCTGATGTCAGTTTCCACAGTAGCTATCATCACGTGCTGGTATTGAGGTTTATACCAGTGGTCTGGAAAAGATACATTGGAACACATGTAGGCCTTCCAGCCTGTTAAGCCTGTCCTGTTAGTCAGTCTGGCCGTGATTGATTGAAACCTTTAATGCCTTTTAGTTATCGTATCCCCATATTCCTGTACAATACTAGTAATCAGAAGCCTAGTAATATCTATGTTAATATTTACTTAAAGGCTGAGCTTCCGCAGTTCTCGGGTGGAGAATTCCAAAGTTTCACAACCCTCTGAATAAAATATTTCCTCCTTATTGGACTGTAGTTGCATCCCCTTCATTTTAAAATTGTGCCTCCTGGTTTTTTACTCTCCAATCAGGGGAAGCATTTTTCATGTATTCACCCATTTTATCCCTCTTAAGTATTTTGCATGCTTCAATGACCTCCCCTCCCATCCTTTGAAACTACACAATACAGGCCCTGTTTGCCCAATCTCTCCTCATCAGACTGTCTTGCCATCCTAGGATCAAACCTGATGAACATTTGTTGCACTTCCTTAATTGCAGTTGTATCTTCCCTGATTTAACTAGACCAAAATTGCACACACTGCTCCAGGTTGGGTCTAACCAAGCTCTAATACAGTTGAACAAGTCTGCATCACTGCTGCACTCTTCCTCTTGCAATAAACACTAACATTCCATTAGCTTTCTTAATAGCTTGCTGCACCTGCATATTAGCCTTCAGTAAAGCGTTGACAAGGGTATCTAGTTCTCTTTTGCGCGTCTAAATTTTACAACTTCTTATTGAAGAAATTTTTATCATAGAGCCCCTACAGTGTCAAACAGCCCCTTTGGCCCAACAAGTCCACTTTGACCCTTGGAGCATCCCACCCAGAACCCATCCCCCCAGCCCTCCTCCCCCAATCTACTTATCCCTGAACACTACAGGCAATTCAGCATGGCCAGTCCACCAAGCCTGCACATCTTTGGACTGTGGGAGGAAACTGGAGCACCTGGAAGTAACCCATGCAGCTGCAGGGAGCATACTCTGCATGTCTGTTTCTCCTACTAAAGTAGATATTCTCAATTTTTGGAATTATATTCCATCTGCCATGTTCTTGCCCATTCACTAAATCTGTCCAAGTCCTTCTGAAGCTGCTTTATATCTTTATGGCACACATTCCTGCTTAGCTTTGTATCATTCTACAAATTTTGAAATATCACACCTAACCACTACGTCCTGATCATCGATATATACTGTGAAAAGCTGGAATCCAAGGGCTGATCCTTGCAATACCCAACTGATCACAGCCTGCCACTCTGAGAAGGATCCATTCAATCTGACTGTTTTCAATCTGTAGCTAATTTCTCAACCAAGGCTGCACATTACCTAGTATTCCGTGTGTTTATACTTTCTAACTAGCATTTTGTCGGGATCTTAGCAAAAGCCTTTGTGGAATTTTAAATATGCTTTGTTATATTGGCTCTGCTTTAAAAATTTTGTTGATAGCATAAAAAATTAGAATAAAATTGTAAGGATAGGGCAATGGAGCCACCGATTTGAAGTAATAAAATGTACAAGTCTAGAATTGTTGACACAAAAGTTCTTTGCATGGACAAACTTTGGTGCAGTGGAGGTAAAAATTCAAATGGATACTGCGATGGCACACATTAAAAGGACATTTTTGAATAATTATGTTGTGGTGGACTTTATTTCCAGTGCTATTTTGTTATCTTCATATGCAGTAAATCACTCAGTAACGTGTAGATACTATAAACGATTAACGATGTTGAGTGTTTTTCATTAGTTCATTTGGGGATGTATCAGTTTGTCTTTTAACTCCTGTTTCATGGCTCATTGCATTACTGTTTTTGGCATCCAGTGTACGATTGAAATGATGAGCAACATTTGCCTTGGTTTTCAACTAAAGTTCTGGGTATATTTATTGCTGTTAGAGTTTTGAGCCTATTTTTACCTTGATATCACAATTAGTTTTAGAAAACGTATGTCCAAAACATAGTTTAAGTTTTAAACTTGTGAATGCACAAAGAACACAGGGATCAGGAGCAGGAGATTTGGCTCTTTTGAACCTTTCATTAGCCATTCGCTATGATCATGGCGCTATCTCAATGCTATATTCCCACTTTATCCCCACACCTCTTGATGCCTTTAATATATAAACTACTGCAGATAATTCTGTCTTGCCTGGGCTAGACGGTTTCAAAAACTAAGATCATCATGAACAATAATGATAGAAAGCTGTAGATTTCGTGGAAAATGTTTTATTGCTATAGTGCTGTGCTTGACTGACTTTTCATTGTAGTTCTGAGTGCTGCACTATTTGAGATGCTCCATTGCTGCTCAGATTGATGTGCAAGGTACATTTGCGCTTTTTTGAAGAAGAGCAGAGAAGTTCTACGCAGTGTCTAAACTAATGTTTATCCCTTGACTAACCTTGCTAAAAGAAAATACCATATCATTAGCACATTTCTGTCTGGGAAATCATGCTGTAGATACTTGATTACAAAACAATATTCATTTGTACTTTATCTGTTGTACAGTGCTTTGGAATGTCCTGAAATCTGGAAAGATACCGTATCAATACTCATCTGCCCTTTACATAACCAAAGAGGAAAGCAGCATTATTAGAAGCTGAAGCATAGATTGCTTGCTTGAACTCTGATAGCAATTCAGAGCAAGATCTGAAAAGCATATCTAGCGGTAGGATGTTGGGAGTGAGGGAATTAAAGAAATCCTGTTGTGAATGGGTGCATCGTAGTTTATTGAATTCTAGTTTGTTACATTGTCTTACCAGACATGTCCCATTTTCATTAAAAATCAACTCCCTTTTGAAAGCTTCAATATGACAGGGATGGATGTTTGAGCACAGAAATTTCAAATGACTGTGATCTTCAAGTTGAATGCAAAAACTTAGGCAGGTGGCAGATATCTGGATTTTCTGTTGATCCTTGGATAAATTGGCCAGCCTTTGAGATTCTTTCATGTACAGTGTTAGATCCCACATAGGAGACTCAGTTACATATTTTGCTGTTGAGTTTTGAATGGATCTGAGAATTGTCTTGCTCACATACATTGAAAAAATGTAATTGTGTAATTCAAATTAATGAAGACAAATGTATCAGAATTTTGAAAGCCATGTCTCATCACATGACTGTATCATGCACAAACAAAATAAGAGTAATCCTGTTTTCTTAATATTTAGACCTGAATGCTTTGGTTGGAATAAAAAGACAAATTGAGCTGCACCTTCCTAATTCAAGCACAAAAGTGTGTTTAGGAAACAATTGCTGAAGGTTACGTTCTAAAATGTAGTTTGTATTTCAAGGAGACAAATAACATTTTCTCAAGCTCGATTATTCTAATTTATTTTAAAATTCATTTGGAATTAGTCAGCTTTAACAAGAGACAAGGAACATGAGATGAAAATCCAACTGACTTTGTGTAACATTTAACTAATGTTTTCCAGCTTTTTTACACCCCTTTAGCCAACATTGTGTCATGTTGCCTAACTCGGAGGTTGAATGCATAATTCGTTTTTAACCACTTGGTTTTGCACTGGAAGACATTCTTGAAATAAATACGTTTAATAATCATTTAATGTTCTATTCCCCTTACTTAGCACCCGTTGGAAGGTCAGGCTGAGATTGATGTGCATTGTCCATTGGCTCTGCTTTATTAATTTTGTTCATAGCCTGGAAAAATTAGATTAAAATTGCTAGGTAGGATAATGGGGCCAAAGATTTTAAGTATTATGTGCAAATCTAGAATTGTTGACACATAGATTTTGCTTGCATGGATAGTAAATAGACAAACTTTTGTGTAGTTGAGGTAAAAATATAAATGGGATACGTTAAAAGGACTTTTTGAATCATTGTGTTATCGTGGACTGAATGGAAATACTTTTCAACATTATTTTCTGACCTTTGTGAAACAAACCACAAAGTAAAGTACAGATTGTGTGAATTAAAAGTGTGCAGGAAAACCTGCTGATGATCAATGCTGTATTTAGTACAAAAGCCCATGGTATGATTTTTTTGTTTTTAAATAAAATTGAAAGATTCTAATATATCACTTCCAGTTGTTTTAGGATTGAATTATACTTCACTTTGAAATATATTTGCTTAATGAATGTCTATGGCATTAATTTAGCAACAGATAGGGATTTTACGATTCTACAGAGGAGATATAAGGCTGAAATAATCTTTAAATCTGCTTACCTGTTAATTTGTTTTCCTTTTGACATTGGGAGAAATATCTCAAGATGTGATCAATTAATCTGAATCTTCTGTGTAGCTGAGATGGTGGTTAGCAGCTGATACTACTTGAAGCTGCTGTTCACTGTTGGATGTTGCCTTCAGTTAGTAACTTCATCTGTGGAAAGCAAATCCAGTTTCATGGTAAAATAACTTGATTCATGTCACGTGCATCATACAAATCCAGTTAAGTAATGTACACTCTGAATTGATTTTAGCCTTCAGTCATGATCTGCAAATGTAGAGACTGAATTTCTTTCCAGTTTTCTTTGATATCAAAGGCTTTGTTGTTGACATGTGAATTGGAAACACATTTGTGTATTTCACTAGCTATTTGCCTATGGGGTAACAACTTTATACATTTCAGTATACGTATCTCAACATATCTTTGAAGGGTTTTAAGCATTAAATGTTTGAGAAGTTTGTATTTTGTTAATTTCAGAATTGAAGGGGAGTGGCAGTTCTTGCAGTAAAATATTCATAGTAGAAGATAGAGAAAAATGTGGAGTTGTGGACTTTTATAACAGACTGGAAAATTTAGCATATGTTAAAGAAATAAAACGGTGAAAGTGTTAGTCAGTGAGGTGGATTCATGTGAATTACTAATGTAAGTTGGCATGCTATATTAACGTACAGATTGTTATGTGGTCCATGTTAATTGTATATGTTTCATCTAGCTTTTACAATATTTTATAATCTTTCTGCATCAGAAATGGGGCAGAATTGGGTCATTTGGCCCATCGAGTCTGCTCCACCATTCGATCATGGTTTTTATGCTCCTCACCACTATTTACCTACCTTCTGCACATTTACCCTTCAACCCATTATCATTCAAAAATCTGTCCGACGACTCCTTAAATTTACTCACTGCCCCAGCATCTATAGGCTCTCAACTCTTTGAATTTGCCACCCCTTATCCTGAGGCTCTGACTGCTTGTCCTAACTATTTGTTTGATCATCTTGAGTACCTCAATTTGATCTCCACTCATTATTCTTAATTCCACAGAGTGTAGGTCTAAACTGTTCTATCTCTGTCCATATGATAAACCCCCCTGGGATCAATCTAGTGAACTTCCTCTGAACTGCCTGCAGCACCACCACCTGCTTACTCAAACAGGGGCCCAAAACTCTGCACAATACTCCAGCTGCATTTTGGCCCATCAGGTCCATATTGGCTCCCTGAAAGGGCACTTCAGCTATTCCCACTTCCTAACCTGTCACTTTGCCTACACCATTCACGAATCAGAGAGGCGTGTCTTTTAACTGTTATGGTCAAGGTAGTTATTCAGAGTAGTCTTTGTCATGGCAGTCTTCATTTTTGTAAGAGCACATTCTGCTATGAGGTACTGTGATCTTTGCCTTGGTCACTTTACTACTCCTTTCTTAAGCACAAATTAGTAAGCTTGACAGGCATTGTTTTATTTGGTAGCTGCTTGTACCTCTGTATTGTTCTTGATTGCTGTTTTTGTGGAACCAAGTTTCCATTTATGGATTACATTTTGTTTTCCATAATTATTATTTGATCCCTTTTCAAATGATCCTAGTGTCATTAAAAAGAGTTGTGATTTCACTTAAGTATAGAACAAATCTTGGAATCTCATTACTCAACTAGCCTTTGAATCTTTGCAAACAAAAATGAGGTGATTTATTGATAATCCATCCATTCTGAGTATGACCCGATTTTTTTTTGATGTACTTTTGGAGTAAATTTCTGTTTTATACCTTTGATTTATTTCTGTTTCTATTGTATGTCTGTGTAAATATTCTTCATAACTGCACATGGATTATAACTAATGGAAGTGTATTCATTCGTAGTGGCATGCAGGGCACAAATGCAGAAAGTGGTTTTCTTTTCAACTCATTTTACATGTTATGGGATAAGTTTTCCATTAAGCACTCACTCATGACATTCTTCCAGAGTTCGCTGTCACTAAATAAGTCAAAAACTGTAAAAAAAATGTTTCTGTTCTTGCAAAGTGCTGGATGAAATGTACTGAGTGGACTTTCATGCTCTGCACTGCCGCTACCTTTGGCAGTCTTCAGTGTCTTAAATGGTCTAACCGTATTTGCTTAAGGCAGTTTTCAAAATGTCAAGACAGTGGAGCCCATAAAAGATGAGTCCTGAATTTGTAAATCGCATTGTTATGTATCCATTAAAATCTCAGTGTTTTATACCTGATCTAAGAGGGAGACTAGGTTAAAGAATAAGTCAAAATAGATGTAGAGGTAGACATTAAAGGGAATATTTAAGAATACACCAAACAGATATAGCACATTGAGTAAGAAGAATTCTGTGACACAGCTCCACCATCCACAGTTATCTAGAAAGGTTAAAAGCATTATTAATCTTAAGGAAAATGCATACGTGCAAAGACAGGTTGCACGTCAGAAGATTGGACAAGATATGTATGTAAAAGCAAAAAAAAATTTAAAAAGGGAGAATTAGAGTAAATGAGAAAAAACCAACCAGAAAAATAAAAGCCGACAGTTTCTCTAAATAAGTGAAAAAGGAAGGAATGAACAAAGTGAGTTTGGTCCAATCGAAGAAATAGTAGGAACTGCAGATGCTGGGGAATCTGAGATAACAAGGTGCAGAGCTAAATGAACACAGCAGGCCAAGCAGCATCATAGGAGTAGGAAAGCTGATGTTTCGGGCCTAGACCCTTCTTCAGAAATGAGGGAGGGAGTAGAGGCTCTGAAATAAATAGAGGTGGGAGGTGGATTATCTCTTGGTCCAATAGAAAATGAGTCTCGAGAACTGTTGATAGAAAATAGAAATGGCATATGAATTAAACAAATTTTGCAGCAGTCTTTATACAGGATAAAACTTTAGAAGCTGCTATAAATCGGGAAATCAAAGGGAGGGAGGAACTTGGGAAAAATCACAACACCAGAGAAGTGATACTGAAAAATTTCTCCGGTGCAGGCTGACAAGTACCCGAGTCAGGATGGATTTCATCTAGGGTCTAAAAAAAACCATGTATGAGGTATTTGATGCACTTGGTCTTAATTTTACAAAACTCCAAAGATTTGTGGAATTTCCTAAAAGACAGAAACTCTATCTATTATGTTCAAAAAGGGGGACAATGCCTGTTAGTTTAGCACCTGCTATTATTAAAGAGGCTAATAATGGGGCACTTGTCCTTCAACACCATTATCCCTTCTAGACTGATCTCAAAACTCCAAGACCTAGGTCTCAGCTCTGCCTCTGCATGTAGATCCTCAGCCTGCAATCAGTGGACTGTAATCAGTGCAGACAAACAACTGTACCTCCTGCACAGTAACACTCTATACCGGAGCTCCCCAGGAATGCATACTCAGCCTGTTACTATACTTCCTGTACACCCAAATTCTGAACGAACGCTATCCACAAGTTTGCTGACGACACCACTATGGTAGGACAGATATCAAACAAGGATGAGTCAGAATACAGAAAGGTGATATAGATGGCTTGGTAATGTGGTGCACTGATGACAACCTCCTTCTCAACCTCTCTTGGCAAAACTAAAGAACTGATTGTTGACTTCAGAAAGAAAGGAGAACACACCCCATCTACATCAATTGAGGGGAGGTTGAGAGCGTCAAGTTCCTAGGAGTGGCTATAACTGACAGCCTGTTCTGGACTTCCCATGTAGGTGCAGTGGTCAAGAAGGCACAACAATGCCTCCTTTTCCTCAGGCAGCTCAGAGAATTTGGCATGTCCATAGCACCCTCACCAACTTTCAGTGATGCACCATAGAAAACACTGTCCAGGGGCATGATGGCCTGGTACGGCAACTGCTCTGCCCAGGACCATGAGGAACTACGGACTGTTGCGTGCACAGCCCAGACCATCATGGAAACCAACCTTCCATCCATGGACTCCATGTACACCTCCCATGGAAAGGTGCAGTGGAAAGGCTGCTAACATCATCAAAGACCCATCTCGCCCCAGTCATGCTCTCCTGCAACCTTTTCTATCAGACAGAAGATACAGAAGCTTGAATACATGCTGGTTGGTTCAAGAATGGCTTCTTCTCTGCTATTATTAGACTGATGAATGGACTTTTGTCTTGTTATTGTTGTTCTTGCCTCACACTCATCCTGTGCAATGTAACATTTAAGCCTCACTGTTCCAGGTATTTTTTAACCCTGTAATCTGAATGACCTTGCTTTCTATGATATGTCTATGTTGTTTGCAAAGTTTTCATTGTACTTAAGTACAGGTGACAATAAATCAAATTAAATCGAATAAATTACTCAATTACTAGGGGTCATGAGTTCAAAGTGAGAGGTGGAAAGTTTAAGGGAGATGTGCGTGGAAAGCTCTTTACACAGAGGGTGGTGGGTGCCTGGAACGCATTGCCAGCGGAGGTGGTAGACGCAGACACATTAGCGTCTTTTAAGATATATTTGGACAGGTACGTGGATGGGCAGGGAGCAAATGGGCACAGACCGTTAGAAAATAGATGACAGGTTAGTCAGAGGATCTTGATCGGCACAGGTTTGGAGGGCTGAAGGGCCTGTTCCTGTGCTGTAGGTTTCTTTTTGTTTCTTTTTAAATCAAATAAAATCAAAGTTCAAGTTAATCAGAGTCTGCGTAGTTTTGTGAATAGTGTTTAGTCAATCTGTTGAAGTTCTTTGAGGAAATAACATATGCTGTGTGTAAAGGTGGATGTACTGTAACTAAATTTCGAGAAGGCATTTGATAACATACCGTGTAGTTTTTGTGGAAAGTAAAAGCTCATTGTTTGGGGGAAGCATATTAACATGGATAGAAGATTGGCTGGCAAACAGGGTACAGAGAGTCGACATAAATGGGCCTTTTGCTGTTTGGCAGAATATAACAAGTGGTATTCCAAAGGGATCCGTGCTATATGCTCAGTGGTTAGCACTGCTGCCTCATAGTGCCAGGGAACTAGGTTTGATTCCACCCTGGTGTGACTATCTGTGTGGAGTTTGCACATTCTCCCTGTGCCTGCGTGGGTTTCCTCTGGATGCTGTGGTTTCCCCCTCAGTCTGAAAATGTGCAGGTTAGGTGGGTTAGCCATGGGAAAGTCAGGGTTACAGGCATTGGGTGGTCTGAATGGGATGTTCTTTTGAGTGTCACTGTGGACTGTAGCCCAATGCCCTGCTTTCACATGCAGGGGATTCTATGATTAAAATAGGTGTTTTGAACTAATTAATTGTATTAAAATGTATTAAGAGGACTTGGAGCTTTTTATCACAGAGTGGTTTGTATGTGGAATGAACTTCCAGAGGAAGTGGGTGGATATGGGTGCAATCGCAATGTTTAAAAGACATCTGGATAAGTATATGAATAAGAAATGTTTGGCAGGATATGGGCCAAGCACAGGCAAGTGGGACTGGTTTAGTTTGAGATTATGGTCAGTATGGACGGTCGGACTGAAGGGTCTGTTTTCATGCTGCATGGTTCTATGACTCAACCAGATGCTTGGATTTTATATATTGCAAGAAAGAACTGCAGATGCTGGAAACTTACACAAAAACTAATCAGATCTGACAGCATTTCAGAGCTCTGAAGAAAGATCACTGGTCCTGAAACATTAACTCTGCCTTCTCTCCACAGATGTTGCTAGATCTGCTGAGTTTCTCTGGTAGTTTGTTTTCATGTCTGCTTGGGTTTTATGCCATGTGGTTAGTTGAATTAGGACGCTTAACTAGAAAGTGTATGCTTTGATTTTGTCCAATAGATTTAACTTGAGGCATTACAATATTGGACCTCAGCTGGTCACAATTTATATAAATAACTTGGAGGAAGGGATGTGAGGTATGGTTGCCAGATTTTCTGCTGATGTATAGATAAACAGGAATATGAATTACGAGGAGGACATAAGGAAGTTACTGAAGTAATAGAAAGATTAACTGAACGGGCAAAGATTTGGTACGTGAGGTACGATATGGGGAAAATGTGAAATTGTTTGTTTTGGCAGGCAAAAACAAGCATGGTTTCCAAATGGTTAGAGATTACAAAGCTCTGAGATGCAGAGGGATCTATGAATCCGGGCGTATAATTTGCAAAAGGCCAGTATGCAGGTAGACGAAGAAGTGAGGAAAGCTAAGAGAATGTTGTTATTTATTGTGAGAGAAGTTGAGTATTTAAAGTGAAAGGTTATGCTTCAGCTATACTGGGGGCTGGTGAGACCCACCTCTGGAATATTGTGTACTGTATTGGTCACCTAATTTAAGGAAAGATATACATATGTTGGAACACTTGTTTTGAACAGGTTGTGGAAGTAGAGCCTGAATATTTGTAAGGCAAAGGTGCTTAATTTGTTACTAAGCTTCAGTACAGGGTTCACTGACATGTGCTGGTCAAAAGAAGTGCAACAAGGACTCTCTGTAGGCTTCATTTGGGTTTTATTAGTGCAGATTACTGTTTCATGAATCCCTAGGCCAGCATTGTTCAAACCCTCTATCCTTCTGATGAAACCTTCTATCCTTCTGATGAAACCTTCTATCCTTCTGATGAAACCTTCTATCCTTCTGATGAAACCTTCTATCCTTCTGATGAAACCTATCCTTCTGATGAAACCTTCTATCCTTCTGATGAAACCTATCCTTCTGATGAAACCTTCTATCCTTCTGATGAAACCTATCTTTCTGATGAAACCTTCTATCCTTCTGATGAAACGAAAACTTGAGTAGTAGACTACTTTAAAAGATGCAATTTCTGATTGTATGAATAAATTGGCTCCCACAATATGCTGGACAACAAAATGTGAGGCTGGATGAACACAGCAGGCCAAGCAGCATCTCAGGACCACAAAAGCTGACGTTTCGGGCCTAGACCCTTCATCAGATTTGTGCTCCTGAGATGCTGCTTGGCCTGCTGTGTTCATCCAGCCTCACATTTTGTTGTGTTGGATTCTCCAGCATCTGCAGTTCCCATTATCTCTCCCACAATATGCTATAGTGCAAGTGGTACTTTTAAAAAGTTTACTTTTTGGAAGGGATGTTTCTGGCTGGGCCAACATTTATTTCCAGTTCCTAATTGTCTTTGAGATGGCAATGAATTGCTGCCTTGAACTGCTACAGTCTATATGTACGATATACAGTGCCATTACGGAGGGAGTATAAGAATTTTGACCCAGTGATGGTGAAAGAGTGTTGATATATTTCCAAGTCAAGCTGTTAAGTGGCTTGAAGGGAACTTGTGTCGGTTCCCAAATATCTGTTGCCCTTGCCTTTCTTGATAGTAAGCTTGTAGGTTTAGCAGGTGCTAGCAAATGATCTTTGAATTTTTACATTGCATCTCAGTAGCAAGCAAACATTGCTGATACTGAGTGTCGGTGGTGGAGGTAGTAGATGCTTGTAGATTTGGTGCCAGTCAAACAGGCTGCTTTGGCCTGGATGGTATCAAGCTTCTTGGTTGTTGCTGGAGCTGCATCCATCAGGCAAGTGGGGAGTGTTCCATCACACTCCTGAGTTGTGCCTTGTCGGTACGCTTTAGGGAGTCAGGAGACAGGTTACATGCTGTAGTATTTTTAGCCTCTGACCTGCTTTTGTAGCCAATATGTTTACTTGTTGAGTCCTGTTGAATGTAGAAGAGTACAGCACTGTAATAGGCCCTTTGGCCCATTATGACTGTGTCGATCATGACGCAATTCTAAAATAATCCCATCTGCCTGTGCATGATCCATATCTCTCTAGCCCCTGCCAATTCATGTGTCTGTCTAAATAACCCTTTAACATCATCATCGTATCTGCTTCTACTACCTCCCGTGGAAACATGTTTCAGGTATGTTTCACAACTCCTCCTTTAAACTTCCCTTCCCCCCTCTCTTTAAACATATGCACCCTAATTTTTGACATTTCCAACCTGAGAAGAAGACTCCAAATATCCATCCAAGTCCCTCATAATTTTGTAAACTTCTTTCAGGTCACCCCTGAGCCTCTGACACTCTAGGGAAACAATTCGTGTTTGCCTAACTTCTCCTTATAGCTAATACATTCCAATCCAAGCGACATCCTGATAACCTGTTTTGCACCCTTACCAAAGCTTCTACATCTTAGTTATAGTGTAGTGACCAGAACTGCGCACAGTACTCCAAATATGTTGTCTACTAAAATTCTACACAGCCACAACATGATTTGCAAATGAGTTTTTGGTCAATGGTGTTGATAGCGTGGTATTGAGTGGTGGTAACAGCATTGACTGTCATGGGGCAGTGGTTAGATTGTCTCCTGTTGGTGCTTGCCACAGCCTGGCATTTGTGTGGCACAAATAATTCTTGCTACTTGTCAGTCCAAACCTGGATATTGCCCAGATCTTATTGCAATTGAACCTGGTTTGCTTTAGTATCTGAGGAGTCAGGAATGGTGCTGAACATTGTGCAGTCGTAGGTGAACAATCCCACTTCTGACCTGAAGATAGTTGGACCTAGGCAGCTACCCTGAGGAACTTTTGCACAGATGTCCTGTGGCTGAGATGACTGACATTCAGCATTCAGAACCATCTTCCTGCATGCCAATTATGACTCTAACCAGTAGGGAGTTTGCCCCCAGTACCCAGTGATTTCAGTTTTGTTAGGGTTCTTTGCTGCACTAGGTCGAATGCGACCTCGATTTCAAGGGCTGTCACTCTCGTGTCACCTCTGGAATTTAACTCTTTGTCCATGTTTGAACTAGGGCTGTAATGAAGTCAGGAGCTGAGTGACCTGATGGAACCTTGTTGTCACTCAGCAAGTTATTGCTGAGTAGGCACAGCATGATAGCACTATTGATGACATCTCTCTCTTTACTGACGATTGAGAGTTGATTGGAGTGGTAATTGGCCTGGTTAGATTGGTTCTGCTTTTCATGTACAGGACATACTTGGGTAATTTTCCACATTGTTGTAATTGGGCTGGAATTGCTTGGCTAGGGGAGAGCAAGCAGCTATACCTGCTCTAGCAGCTATGTCCTTCAGGACCTGATACAATCAGCACTGCTGCTACCAAGCTACTCTTGGTGGTGGAAGTTAAAATCCCCCACCTAGAGTACATTTTGCATTCTTGCCACTCTCCAAGTGTTGTTCAACACTGAGGAGTACTGATTCATGAGCCATGGAAGGGTGATGCGTGGTCATCAGCAGGAGGTTTCCTTGACCGTGTTTAACCTCCAGCCATGAGACTTTTTTGGGTCCAGAATCAATATTGAGGACTTCCAGGGCAACTCCTTCCCAACTGTATACCACTGTGCCACCACCTATGCTGGTCTGTCATAGAGTTGGACAGGACATTATCCAGGGGTAAGTGATGTCTTGGACATAGTTGTACACGTAGAGTCAAATGTTACAAGTTACCTCGGGCTGTTGCTTGACTAGCCTATGAGACAGTTCTCCCGGGTTTGGCACTAGCTGCCAGACATTACTAAGGAGGACTTTGCAGGCTGAATAGGTAGTTTCTGCCTTTGTCTTATCCTGTGCCTAGGTCAATTCCAGGTGGTCCATCCATTTCATTTTTATCTTGAGACTTTGTAATTATTGATACAGCTGAGTGAGAGTCAACCACAGTGCTGTGGCCCTCTAATCACATAAAGTCCAGACCAGATGGGGATGCTACATTTGTGAGCCAGATGGATTTTTGTGACAATCGGCAATGATTTTGTGGTCATCAATAGATTCTTAATTCCATATTTTTTAAAAATTCAGATTTCACCATCGGCTGTAGCAGGATTTGAACCTGCGTCCCCAGAACGTTAACTGAGTTTCTGGATTATAGTTCAGTGATAACACCACTGGCAATCGCCTCCCCATAAACGTAACAAGTAGTCAACACAATCTTAATTCCAGGTTTTTTCCGTTGAATTACCTGCTCAACTTTAGGTGAATGGGTTTAATCTTTTAACTGCTATGGTTACAAGGAGATCCGAGCTGAGAACAAAGTTTTCAGGACAATCTGATTCTTTGAAAGGGTGATGAAATAAGTACAATAGTAAGAAATGACCTTGAATTGGAAATAATCGAATCCATTTGGGTGAGGTCAGGCAGAAAGGGGAAGAAGATACTCATAGTAGTAATCTAAAGGCTTCTGAACAGTAGCTGTACAGTTTGAGAGGGAGAAACTTAGAAGCAACTGTGCTAAGTTTAAATAATGATTTCTGCAAAGGAATGTGGGCAGAGCTAACAGCAGTGGACTGTGAAAGGAGTTAGTTAATTAACTGGCGTTACTGCTGATGGCAGACATTTTAAGAAAATAGTTCAAGGCTCACAGCAAATACATGTTCCAGTGAGGAATGGCTGGTACTTGAAGGTGACCTCATTGAAATGTACAAGTTTCTTAGAGGACTTGGCAGGGTAGAATGCAGAGCAGTTGTTTCTCTTGTGTGAAAGTCTAGAACCAGAATAGCTCAGAATAAGAGGTGCCTATTTAAGATAGAGTGGAGGAATTTGTTCTTTAGGAGTGTCAATCTGTCAAATTTTGAACACAAGACTTTCGAGGTTCCGGTGTGCAGTATATTTCAGGCTGGGATAGACATTTTTAATCAGTAAAGGAATCAAGGGTTCTGGGGAGAAGGCAGGAAAGTGGAGTTGAGATTTATCAGGTCAGCCCTTGATCTCATTGAATAGTGGAGCAGAATCAATAGGCTGAATGCCATACTTCTGCTCCTACATGTTAGTCTAAATCAGCTGAGTAACGTACCTAGTTACATTCTATATCCATTTGGTTACTGGCCTTTTTATTCTGCTTTGTGATAGCATGTCTGAAAGTAATAGCTTTATAATAATAACATGCTATGGTATCTGAGGTAGGAGGAACTGCAGATACTGGAGAATCTGAGATAACAAGGTGTAGAGTTGGATGAACACAGCATCATAGGAGCAGGAAAGCTGACGTTTTGGGCTTAGCCCCTTCTTCAGATCTACTTACATACTGTTTTGTCTTTTATCTACTAGAATATTCTGTAAAGTTTGAAATTGTTGAAACACAATTTTCATGTGCTTCTTATTATAACTCCAATTCAACCAAGCTATCAGCAAGTTGCAGGGATGATACGCAGGTGTGATCCTTTCCATGTTCACATCAGACTGGTGATGCCTATTCTGGAATACTGTATTCGCCTCTGGTCGCCCAGTTATAGGAAGGATATTATTAAGCTGGAGAAGAGAATTACCAAAATATTGCTTCATATGGAAGGTTTGAGTTATGAGGAAAGGCTGGGACTTTTCCACTGGAGCATAGAAGGTTGAGAGGTGATCTAATAAAAGTTTATAAAATAATGAGGGGCATAGACAGATAGTAGTTGCCTTTTCCCTAGGATGGGGGATTTCAAGACTAGGGGGCACATTTTCAAGGTGAGAGGAGAGAGATTTTAAAAAAGGCATGAGGGGCAAATTGTTTACACAGAGGGTGGCTCACATGGCAAATGAACTTCCTGCTGAAGTGGTGGATCTGGGTACAATAACAGTGTTGAAAAGACATTTGGATAAATACATGAATAGGAAAGGCTTGGAGGGACATGGGCTAGGAGCAGGCAGGGGGGACTAATTTAGTTTGGGATTATGTTTGGCATGGACTGAAGGGTTTGTTTCTTTGCTGTCTGACTATATCACTCTATGACAGGAGAATAGTGACCGAGACTTCCAGCAGTGCCCCTGCTACAATTCAGATTGAGTTGACAAGTCTGTTTATTTTCAAAATAATGCTGAAGTCCAGAACACCATTCGCGATTCTTCGTGGAGTATGCTGCTGAGGCATACCCCCGTTGCAGAGAATGTAAAAAGTCACTGATGTGAGGAGAATTTCCATTCTTTGTCTGATAACCTTGCTGTAAACATTTCTGGAGTAAGCTGTTGAATGAGGTGGGGTGTTTTACCGGTCTCCTTATTTGATAATTGTTTCAGCAGCCAGTGCTTCTCCACTTGACTCTTCAACGCTTTTCTGGCATCTGCCAGGCATAAGAAAATGTGTGGTAGAAAGCTGTCCAATTACCTTGATGAATATAGCTCTAACAAGATTAAAGCTTGACACCATTCAAGACAAAGCAGCCTGCTTGGTTGACACCCATCCAGCACCTTGACAATCCACTCTTTCCATCACAATACACAGAGATAGCAGCATATAGTAAGCAAGATGCATTGTAGCAACTCTTTAAGCCTCCTTCAGTAGCTTGCAGACCTATAACTTTAAGCAGGTGCGTGGAGACTCAACTGCTGTTTGTCATTTTTTAAATGATCTGGATGAGGGCATAGAAGGATGGGTTAGTAAATTTGCAGATGACACTAAGGTCGGTGGAGTTGTGGATAGTGATGAAGGATGCTGTAGGTTGCAGAGAGACATAGATAAGCTGCAGAACTGGGCTGAGAGGTGGCAAATGGAGTTTAATGCAGACAAGTGTGAGGTGATGCACTTTGGTAGGAGTAACCGGAAGGCAAACTACTGGGCTAATGGTAAGAATCTTCGTAGTGTAAATGAGCAGAGAGATCTCGGTGTCCATGTACACAGATCCTTGAAAGTTGCCACCCAGGTTGACAGGGCTGTTAAGAAGGCATACAGTGTTTTAGCTTTTCTTAATAGAGGGATCGAGTTCCAGAACCAAGAGGTTATGGTGAAGCTGTACAAAACTCTGGTGTGGCCCCACTTGGAGTATTGTGTACAGTTCTGGTCACTGCATTATAAGAAGGACGTGGAAGCTTTGGAAAGGGTGCAGAGGAGATTTGCTAGGATGTTGCCTGGTATGGAGGGAAGGTCCTACGAGGAAAGGCTGAGGGACTTGAGGCTGTTTTCATTAGAGAGAAGAAGGTTGAGCGGTGACTTAATTGAAACATATAAAATAATCAGGGGGTTAGATAGGGTGGATAGGGAGAGCCTTTTTCCTAGGATGGTGACAGCGAGCATGAGGGGGCATAGCTTTAAATTGAGGGGTGAAAGATATAGGACACATGTCAGAGGTGGTTTCTTTACTCAGAGTAGTAAGGAAATGGAATGCTTTGCCTGCAACGGTAGTAGATTTGCCAACTTTAGGTACATTTAAGTCGTCATTGGACAAGCATATGGACGTACATGGAATAGTGTAGGTTAGATGGGCTTCAGATCGGTATGACAGGTCGGCACAACATAGAGGGCCCAAGGGCCTGTACTGTGCTGTAATGTTCTATGTTCTATGCAGGCTCCCCTCCAAGCTGCACAGCATCCTGACTTTAAAATATATTGTTGTTCTTTCAGTGTTGCTGTGTTAAAATTTTGAAAACCTTCCCTCTTCCTAAAAGTCATGTAAGTATACCCTCACGGGGTGGACTACAGTAGCAAGTACGCCTGAACAACATTTCCAGTATTAGCGGCAATGCTCACATCCCATGACAGAATGAAAACAAACATCATTTTATGGTCCTGAAAGACGATTTGGTTAAATCCAAATTTCTCCGTGATGTAAGAAGTTGCACATATTTTGGATGTTTTTTGCTTTTCTGGCATTTGAAAGTTATTCTTTTGAGATGTGAAGCTCTTAGACCTTGGACTAGGTAAATATATATAATATAAAGAATGTTTTTCCAGAATATGCTTATGGCAGGAATTAGAAACTTGACTGTCTAGAGTTTTAAGCTAAAATTCCAAAGTTAACATTGGAATAAATGTTTGAACATTAGCAATCCTTTCCTTTGTTTCAGCTGTGAATTAGAAGAGCAGATGACTAAAGTTGAACATGCAAGTAGTTCCAGAGATCAAAAGGACCAAAAAAACGCTTGCTGGGAGGCCTTTCCTGGAGCAGGTATGATAGAATTGTTTTATGTAAAGTGATAAATCATAAATTTCAGTTGAACTACTCTTGGAATCTCTAACATTGTGTTTTTCAGCTGATGCTTGACTACAAACAGGTTCATAGATTACAGCATGAACTTGCAAAGTTGCTGTGCAGATACATGGCAGCAGAATAGTTATAATACTTGGTAAAATAAAACTGCAGTCTAAGAACATTTTTATTGGTGTAATAATCCTTGACAGTGCATATTTTAACATTAAGTCCAGTCTGAACCGCAAGTGGATATTAGGGCTCTCGGATCCAAACTTTGATAGAACCAGTTGCAATATAGGATGACCAAGTTCTCGCTCTTTCTTTCCTAACACTCGTTTTGACATAAAGCTGCAGTTGCCAAATAAATCTAGATGACCGCTGGAAAAATCTTGTAAATATTGCAAGATGAAACAGAATTTATTGGATATTCTTGATACTTAATTTTATAACTTAAGTGTGTTGAAACTCTTCATGTCTGAAACATGCGTAAAACTTAATTTCTTTGTTTCTTATAGTTATGTAAATTTTCTACTTTATACTTTCTCATGACCATTTTTTCCAATCGACAAGTAGATACTGGCATTTTCAATCAATGATTTCTGCGTTCTGCTTGTGGTTTTATTATGAAGCCACTTCTCTCATGTGGCTCAGTTTAAGCATAGTCTTGGAGCACGACAAAACTGTGTCTTGTTCTCGGGTAGAGATAATGGGAACTGCAGATGCTGGAGAATCCAGGATAACCAAGTGTGGGTTGGTTGAACACAGCAGGCCAAGCAGCATCTCAGGAGCACAAAAGCTGACGTTTCGGGCCTAGATTGAAGAGTCTAGGCCCGAAACGTCAGCTTTTGTGCTCCTAAGATGCTGCTTGGCCTGCTATGTTCTTCCAGCCCCACACTTTGTTATCTTGTTCTCGGGTATTTAGTTCTAATTTTATATTGTCCACTTGGAAGCTTTTTGCCTTTTCTCTTTGCTTTTAAGATTTTCTTTGAGAATTGAACACTTCCCTGAAGCTTTAGTTCATCTGATGTGTTGTCTCAGAGACTGAATTGTTTGCCTGATTGTGAACTTCACCGATACCGCATCCTATCACTATGACCTTCTATTTGCAAACCTTTCTCTTGTATCTAAAATTGACAATGTTTAAATAATAAACTAGATGGACCTAGACACTGAAAACGATAGGGTGCACCCTTTTCTAATTAGACTTGTAAATCTTCCAAATTAACATCAAAGGTTCCTGATCAAAATTGGGACAACTGTCAAGCAATCGCCTCACTTTACCAACATGAAACAGTTTTGCCATTGCTGAAACAATACCATTCATGTTCTGAGGGCCACCAGTGAGATGGTATTTGCATTGTTCAGTAGTGTAAACATAGTTTTTTTCAGATTGGGGTTGAGAATACTGTGATAGACAATTCACTGTTGATTGCCAAACACTTGCCCATCACAGGTAGAAGTTAAGAGTGAGATGGAATATTTGTTCACTTGCTTTGATGAATGTAGCTGCAACAATGCTTAGGAAGTTCAACACCATCTAGGACAAAACCAGTCTCAATTGGTACCCGACTTAACATCTTAAGTGTTCACATTTTGTCACTGGTCAAGAATGACGCGTTACGTACTGTCTGCAAGATACACTTCAACAATCTCCTCATGTTCCAAACTCAGAACCTCTATCAATTAAAAGGACAAGGGGCAACATGAGCATGGGAACCACAGTAAAAGCAGTCCCCCTCCTAGTCGAGCACTGCCACATCTGACACTGTAGTTACGTTAAAACTTTGGATCTCCCTCTTGAACAACACTGCCAATGTACTTGCGCCACATGGACTGCAGATGTTAAAGAAAACAGCTCACTGCCATATTCTCAGAAAAATTATGGGTGGTAAAAATGCTTGCTTTGCTAACGATGTTTGATTACCCTGAATTAATTAAAATACAATCCCCGTTTTTTTTTACTTTTTAAGATGTCACTATTTCATGCATTCATCAGCACTAAAACTGCTCATTTTAACCTCCTTTTCTCCTTGTTTGAGCTCCCCAATTCCTTTCTTGCCATAAAATAGAAACCTGCAAATCGCCAGGGCATCTGTTCCGTAAATTTTAACATAACAAAATTAGTTGTTCTCTGGAGGCCTTTTGTTAACATTTTGTCTTGCTTTTTTTCTCCTTTATGTAAACTAATGTCTATTTTTTGAGACAAATGCACTGTTAAGCTTTAGCACTCTGATTATATTACCAGTGGAAGCTTTCAATGTGATGCATATAAAAATGCCACTGCCTAAAATGTATTTCTTAAAGTATTTGACACTCCAGTCAGCAAGGCTGGCAGAATTGCTTTCGATGCATTTGTTGTGCTAGTCCATTGTTATGCTTCTGAGATATTATGTTGTTTAAGTATTAGCTATTGGAGAGCTGATCTGCAATATCTGTTGTATAGTTAGGTGGTAAGCTGAAAATCAACCCTGTTGAATGTGGTATTAAATTAAACCAAAAAATGTAGATTGCTTGAGATTAATTTACAGAATTATGTTTGTTTAGTATGTACTTCCTGTTATGCTTTGTATTGTTGAGCAATGATTTGGTGAATGTCACAGCAACATACTGGCTATTTTGATAAAGCTTGTCAGATTAAATTTGATGGTTTTACCTGTCAAATATATTTACACTTGGAAAAACTTCCCAAGGAAAATATCTTTTAATTAACTTAACCTTTGAATATTTTCTAGAGGTAGACAGCAGTGTCTTGGAAAGTGATGATGAATGTCTTCCTGGCATTTCCCTTCTGACATCAAGACCCCTTCTTTCCACATTAAAGACGATAAGTGTGATGGAAGTAGCTGACTATAAATATCCGGAATTGCCAATTACTAAATATAGAGAACAGGTAGGGAGGCACTTCAGTAATGATATTTATTCCTGTGCCATAAGGAAATGTTAAACATATGAATAATCGGGTGTAAATGCAAACAAAGTCTTTCTTGGAAGGCACGTTTTATATAACCATTAAATTAATTAGTGTTTTCTTACAGCACTTCACTCAATGAATGGTTTGATTGCGGAAAGAAACCGAGTGGGTATAACAAGCTGTGTGAATTGCGGGAAGAAACTGAGTGGGTATAACAAGCTGTGTGAATTTTTTTGACTGAAATTAAAAAAACAAGGGAAGTATTTATAAAGTACCCTTCATGACAGTCAAATGTTTCAAAGCTCTTCGCAGCCTTTAAAATACTTCTTTGAAGCATAAACATTGTTGTAATACAAAAGACTTGAAAGTCAGCCTGTGCAGGACAAGATCACATGAACAGCAATGTAATTCTGACCAGAAAATATGTTTTCTTGTGATGTTAATTCAGGACTAAATGTTGAGCAGGACACACAGTCCATTGATTGAAATAGTCACATGGGATTTTTGCGTCCATCCAGTAGGGCCAAACAGGGTCTCAGTTTAATTTTTCATCTAAAAGATGACACAGCCAGTTTTAACTTATTTTGTCAATATTATAATGGGATGTCAGTCTTGACTTTTGTACTCAAGACCTGGAGTTGAATGCACAAACTATGAACTGAACCATGTGGACACACAAACAGAAAATAGGTTAAGTTGGTGGACAGTGGAATAAAATCCATGCTTCACGTCAGTGATCTCTTTGTATGACTGGAAGTTGTTTCGAGACTTAACAGGTATTAAGCAAGTACAGAGACATACAAAGGGAGCAAAGAGAATGGGCATATGGTAAAAACAGGCAAGAGGAAGAATAAGGGAAAGACCCGAGGACAGGCATTAGCAACTGTTAAGAGAGGGTGGGTGAGTGGAAGACCCTGTCATGGTCCATTCGTGACTCCGAGAAGAGCAGATGAAGGAAGGATGCTGAGATAGATGGTCAATGGCCCCAAAGAGGAGGAACTTAATGGACAGTTAGTTGCACTTAAAGGAGTGGGTGAGAGAAGACACTGAGACAGTCAGCAGCACTTTGAGAACTATGCAAGAGCAGGATGTTGAGACAAATCTGTCTGTCACTTAGAGGAGCAGGAAAGAAAACTGTCCAGACACTTAGATTCACTGGAGTTTATTGGTTGGTAATTTTACTTTTTGCTATTTTTTGAATCTCCAGTTTAAAGTAACTAGTCTGAAATTCAGCTTGAGGCATGGCTAGCCTGCCTGAATTAGTTAGCTGGGGAATTTGGGATATTTCACATGACTTAAGTGATCATTGTGCACAAAGTGTTTCCAGCTGCAGAAAGTGATCATCTTATTTTGAAACTTGAGCAGTGCTCAAGCATGCTTAATCAAGTGATCTCCAATACAGGTTAAGACCAGGCAGTGGGTGAAGAATTTGAGTTGGTGGTTCAGGTTAGCACAAGTGCCAAAGTAGAAAGAGGGATGCTTTCCTAAAAATAGAAGTTATGGAAGTAGGCAATAGAGCGAAAAGCAGGGACTCTGAAGCAGTTATCCAAGGTCTATTCCTGGTATGTTTTACTGCTAAGTACAGAAGTTGGAAAATTGAGCTAATGAAAAGGGTTGCTATTGCTATTAGAAAGGTTTCAAGCTAGTTTAAGGGCAGGAGGAGATTCATAGTAAAATCCAAGTTGGTTATTAGAAGTTGAAAATCTGTAAATGCAAATGGAAAGAAGCAGACATGATTCATAGAATTAATTCATATTTAAATATAAAAAAATTTAAAATGCTCTTAATCTTGTTTTTTCATTCAGAATGCAAACACATTCCTAGCAAGATAAATGAATTGATGGTACTCGTAGACGTGAAAGGGTGTGATTTAATTGCCATTAGGGCGACATAGTGACCAGAGCTGGTAACTATATTTTAAAGTGTATTTGTAACTAGTGTTAGACAGAAAAGAGAAGCAAGATGGGGCAACTGCTGATAACAAAGGATCAGTGTATTACTGTGAGATAATCGCCGAAACAGAAAAATAGATGTAGAACCTGTTTGGGTTGTGTCATCTAGTACAAAGACGATAAACATTCATAGATGTAATTTATAGGCCACCAGACCAAAGTGGTAATGTAGGACAATGTATAAATCAGGAAATCAGAGGTGAAATAGTCATGCATGACTTAAATCTACATATGGACTTGGTATATCTAATAAACAGCAATGCAGTGGAGGAAGAATTCTTGGTAGATTTGTGTCAATACGTTGAGATATCAGCAAGAGCACAGACTGTTTTAGATCAAGTATTGTGAAATGAGGAAAAAGCTGATTGAATAACATTTTTGTAAAATAGTCTTTAGGAAATGGTGACCGTAGTAAAATGGCATGTTCTGTTAAGTTTGAGAAAGATATATTTCACCTGAAACTGATGCCTTCAATCTGCACGTGAAATTCTGAAGGCATGAGGAAGAAGCGGGCTGTAGTTAACTGGAAAAGTACACTAAAAGGTTTTTAATGCTTGGTTTTCATTAAATATTCATTGCTTCAAAAAGTGTCCAACAGGAGCAACAAGAGTACTATGGCCAACAAGGGAAGTGAAACATAATAGACATCAAAGACAGAGGCTTGGTGTTAGAATTCTCCAGGGCGTAATCTATGATCTCCAGAATGTGGAACCACATTACCACTTTTACTTGGACCTGAACACCAACTTATGCCGCTGAACTTGAGGACTGTCTGAAATGGTTGCCATCACTCTTCCCAACAGGACTGTCTGCTGTAGTACTGTGGGGTGTGACTGAGATGGTGCCAGATTCAGGGCACAGATACAGGTGGGCTGAATGGGAGGTGAAGGATTTGGCAGTTAGTGGATAGGAAGTAGGGAGGAAGCAGTGGAACCCAAAATCTGTCTGTACAGCACTTATGATTTGAGAAATACCAAGCACACGATGTCCACTGGCAAACTTTATTTGTTATCTGTTATATCAATTTAAGAATGCAAGATTCTTGTTTCAAAATCGACCTTGGCCGCTTATTTAATAAGTTTTCACTAGTTACATCTGTCTGAGGAACATCTAGAGGGTGTTATGATTCATACATTCATCTTGAGCATGGTGACACCAATAATCATCTTTTAATTTTTTATATTATTAATGTGCTAAGGAACTCATTACTGTACACTATGAAACTAGAAAGTGGAGCATACGTTTCGAGAGTAATTGTTAATGATTAAAAGTTGGATTGCTCTCAGTTAGTAAACTAGATGTTCTGATTAAAAATATTATGATAAATCCATTTTCAGTTCCACTAACAGGGCTCGATCAATCTCAGATTTAGCAAACATTTTTCTTTAAACATTATATTCGAAAGCACTCTCAGACTTTGTTGGTTCACAGAAGATATTATTTTTGTTGATTAGCAAATGGGTTTGAGCAGAACCTTGGCCAAAACAAACCCACAAAATTATTGCTATTTTGAAGGTCACCTGCCTCTGAATCGATGATTGCACCAAAATCTGAATGTTTTAGCAGCTACTCAGGTACAAATAATTAAACGTGGTCAAGTAAAAGGTGGTACTGTTTTTGAAGATATTTATTGCTCATTCTGGTTTAATACCACTGAGAAGCTTGTTAAGCAGCTCTGCATTGCCCACACTGGAGTTATTATACGAAGCCACATTGGTTAAAATGCCATCAAAGAATGTTACACAGCAGTTCTTTTTAGCATTAGAAGATTATCTATCATTTTCAGTTCACTGGTTAAGATTTTGGCGCCTGGAACTGTGGAAAAGAGGTTTGAAGTTGTACCATTTGACCAGGTTTCAGTTATAGTGGCCGTTTAATTCATACACCATTGATGTGGAAGCCGAAGTAGGAGATTTCACTTTGTATTTACTAATTCCTGTGTTTTGAAAAAATGATTTCAGATTTTGAAACTGCGAGCAGCTTAATTTGTACACTGTGGCATGGTCTGGGCCTCTTTTAGTTTAATGACCTCCACTACACAATCATATCTGCTTGGGCTGGGATTTATTTCACTGTTGTATCTTGTCGACCTCTCTCATTTTGTAATTGCAGCTGATTGATCTCATTGAAAATAACTCAGTAGTCGTCATCCGAGGTGCTACCGGCAGTGGTAAGAGTACACAACTGCCTCAGTATATTCTTGAATACTATTTAAAGAAACCTGCGTTCTGCAATATTGTAGTAACACAGCCACGAAAAATTGGAGCAATCAGTATTGCCCGCTGGATCTGCAAAGAACGTCATTTGTCCCTAGGAGGCTTGGTTGGGTATCAGGTATGTTAATTCTGTCACTTCTGAAGGTTGCATTTTAACATTTACCTTTACAATTCTTTGCTCATAAAATTATCATTGAAAGTTTTTTTTCTATAACTGATCACTGTTAACATAATTGATTTGATGGCTTAGAAGTTATTTTCATATTCTCTATGCTGCCATAAGTATTTCATTTTATTGTCTCCATTTTTTTTACACAAAGTATAACTTTAAGAATAAACAAGTGTTTTGGACACCTTTGATATTTTTTCTAAAAGGAATTTCAATCCAAAAATCTGGTTTATTATTTAAATTCCTTAACTGGAAATGAGGATTTTCATGAGCATATTTCCAAAATAACTGTAAATCACAGCAGGTCAGGTAGTGGCCATGGAGATAGAGCAAGTTAACATTTGACTCCAGAGCTACTGTGAAGCACGGAGGGGGCACCATTTATGCAATAGTGGTGGGGATGTGTGGAGAGCTGGGGGAGTGCTCGAGGAATGGACTTTCCAGTCTCTGGGACATCCTGGGACATTCCTTGACTACCAACACCACTCCCCTTTCCCATAGCACCTTCCCGTGTAACCGCAAAAGGTGCAACATTTCTCCTCCTCCCTGCTTACCATCCAAGGGCCTAAACAGTCTTTCTAAATGAAGCAGCATTTCTCCTGTATCACCTCCAGTTTGGTCTATTGCATTTGCTGCACCCAATATGGCTAACTCTACATTGGAGTAACCATACGCAGACTGGATGACCACTTTGCAGAACACCTCCGGTCCATGTGCAGACATGACCTTGACCTTGCCATAGCCAGTGATTTCAGTGTAGTATCCTGCTCGCATGCTGCAGTGAATCACAGTGCAAACTGGAGGAAGAACAGCCCATTTTAGGACTAGGCACTTGACAACCTTCTGGACTTAACATTGAGTTCAACACCTACAGATTTGTGAACCCACTCTTATTCCTTCCCTTCCCTTTTAGTTTGCATGTTGTATTTTCTGTCACTATTTCCTCTCTCCCCTCCCCCACTCCAGGGGACTATCTGTCCTTTTCCAGTTTACTAATTGGAGACACCATTGTTCTGCAGTTCTCACTTACTGATCATTTAATCTGCACCATCAACAACCTTTCTTCCCAAGGCACTCCACCACACCACCCCTCCCTGACTATTGCACTCACGCTGCCTCCTCCACACTTCATGCCAGCTCTGACAAAGAGTCTTCGAGACCTGAAATGATAACTTGCTCTCTCTCCATGGATGTTGCCTGACCTGCTGTCATTTCTAACATTTTTTGTCTTCAGTACAGATTCCAGCATCTACAGTAATTTACTTCTCCAGAATAACTGACTTGCTTTGGTAGGACTATTCCCAACCTTGTCAATATCGAGGTCCATTTCAATGAGATAAACAATTCCATGGTATATCCAAGCAGTATCTTAGGAGCAGGAAAGCTGACGTTTCGGGCCTAGACCCATTTCTGATGAAGGGCCTAGGCCTGAAATGTCAGCCTTCCTGTTCCTCTGATGCTGCTTGGCCTGCTATGTTCAACCAGCTCCACACCTTGTTAACTTGGATTCTTCAGCACCTGCAGTTCCTATTTATTGCTGATACAATTTAAACTCACGGTACATCTACCTTTTTTTTATAGCTTTACTGACAAAGGAGCAGCACTTTGAAAGCTTGTGATTTTAAATAAACCTGTTGAACTATAACCTGGTGTTGTGTGACTTCTGACTTTGTCCCCCAATCTTTAGGTCATCTAAATTATCTCAAGCTTTTATGTTTAGAAGTATTGTTTACATGTCTGAGATAGTGAGAACTGCAGATGCTGGAGTCAGAGATAACAGTGTGGAGCTAGAGGAACACAGCAGCTTACAGGACTGCAACTTACTCCCTTTGGTGGTTGAAAATGCTCTCATCTGTATCTCTTGTGTTTCCTGCACCTCTGCCCTCACATCCCTCCCCCCAACAAAAACAAAGACAGAATCCCACTTATTCTCACATAACACCCCACTAACCTCCACATCTAACGTATCATTCTCAGCCGATTCTGCCACCTACAATCCAACCCCACAACCAAAGATGTATTTTCCTCTTCGCTCCTAACTGCTTTGCGAAGAGACCGCTCTGTCTGCAACTCATTCGTCCACTCCATACTCCCCACTAGCCACACCAGCCCCGACACCTTTCACTGCAGTTGCGGAAAGTGCTACACCTGCCCCTACACCTCTTTCTACACCTGTATTCAAGGCACCAAATAAACCTTCCACATTGGCTGTGCAGATGAACCTGTCTAATGTGTTCTATTGCATCCGCAGCTCCCAACGTGGCTTCCCCAACATCGGTGAGGCCAAGCAGAGGCTTGGAGACCGCTTTGTAGAGCACCTGTGCTCTGTTTGTGACAAACGGCAGCACCTTCCAGTCACAAACCATTTCAGCTCCCCCTCTCACTTCCTGGGTGACATGCCCATCCTGGCCGCCTCCAGTGTCACAACGACGCCACTCAGAAACTCGAGGAACAGCTCCTCAGATTCCACCTCAGGAACCTACAACCCAATGGCCTAAACGTCGACTTTTCCAGTTTCACAATCTCCCCACCTCAGCCTCATCCCATGACCAACCCTCCCTCTCATCCCTGTCTCCTTGACCTGACACAATCTGTCCATCTGCTGTCCCACCTATCTGCTCCTCCCATCTCACTGACCCATCCCCATCACTCCCAACCTGCACTCAGCTATCACCATCCCACCTACTTTGCCCAACGCCACCCCTCCACTCTATTTATTTCAGAGCTCTGACCCCCCCCCATACCTGACTGGAAACATCAAATTTTATGCTCCTCTGATGCTACCTTCTCCTTTACATGTCAGGGTAGGACTTGTACACTTAATGGTAAGGTCCTTGGTAGTGTTGCTCAACAAAAGGACCTTGGAGTGCAGGTTCATAGGTTCTTAAAAGTAGAGTCACAGGTAGACAGGGTAGTGAAGAAGGCGTTTGGTATGCTTGTCTTTATTGGCCAATGCATTGAGTACAGGATTTGGGAGGCCATGTTGCACCTGCTACAGGACATTTATTAGGTTACTTCTGATTTGTTGATTGCAATTCTGATCTCCTGCTTCAAGAAGGACATTGTGAAACTTAAAAGGGTTTAGAAAAGGTTTACAAGCATGTTGCCATGGTTTGAGGGTTTGAGGGTTTGAGCTGTAGGAGAGGCTGAATAAGCTGGGGCTATTTTTCCTGGAGTGTCTGAGGCTGAGGCGTAACCGTACTGTGGTTTACAAAATCATGGATAGGGGTTTTTTTTCTTTTATTCACAGGCTGAGGGTGTTGCTGGCTAGGCAGCAGTTTTTGCCCATCCCTAATTGCCCAGACAGCAGTTAAAAGTCAACCACATTGCTGTCGATCTGGAGTCCCATGTAGGTCGGACCAGGTAGGGATGGCAGTTTCCTTTCCTGAAGGACATTAGTGAACCAGATGAGTTTTTCCTGACAGTTGACAGTGGAGTTGTGGTCATCACCCTCAGCTTCAGACACTCCAGTTCTGCAGTTCTTGCTACCTCTGACTTGATAGAACAGTTTTTTGTTTTGCTACGTGGTTTTTCACCAAAATGCAAACACGCAATGTTGCAGATTTGTTTTTAAACAATGAAATATACATTTATTTTGCAAAAGAAATGGAGATAAAGTAGAATAAACCAAACTATTTGCATATAGTACACATTTGAAAATTTAGAAACGCGGTAAAAATACTTTTGCATCAATCACAAAGCCTGCAGTAACAATACTTTTAGCCGAGATAATTTCCTCCTCTTTCATGTTTATGAAGCTTGATTTAATCATGGCTTCAGTTTCCCATCTTGAGAATCTGAGCTTCTTCCTAGAACCTTTATACAATTGGGCTCAGAATTTCTAAACTTCAGATACTGTGCTTAACAAAGTTTGAGAGGCATTTAGACAGACACAAATGACAAGCAAAGAAAAAAGGAAGATAGACGTGGAGGCAGATGGGATTAGTTTAGAATGGCACTGTGGTTGGCGCAGACATCGTGGGCTGAAGGGCCTATTCCTATGCTGTTCTGTGTTCTTAAGAATATAGAGTAAATGAATTAGCACTGAGTTAAGGTAAAATGTTTTCACCCGGAGAGAGGTGAGCCTGTGGAATTACGTACAAAGTGGTTGAGACCAAAACATTGAATGTTTTCAAAAGAAATGTTTTATATTCTTGGGCCTAAAAACATCAAAGCCGAGGGAGAGTGGTAACAGTGTCCTGAGTTGGATGATCAGCCATCGTCATAGTGAGTGTTGAATGATGGAGCAGTGTTGAATGGCTGAATGGTCTACTCCTGCTCCAATTTTCTGTTTTTATTTTTCTATCTACCCAGTCAAACCTCCTCGTAATTTTGAAAGTTCTCATTTGTCACCCCTCATTCAATCATTCTCTCTTCCAGCTTGATATGCCTTTCTTTATAGGAGAATCATCTCAATTTTTAGTGATGATCTGTGTAAATGTATTTTACACCTTTGTGGAGATCAAAACTGTGCACAATATTTGAAAGTATGGGCTGACATGGTTTTTTTTAAAAAATAACTGAATTCAGATTCAGAACTATCACAGTGCAATCTTTATTGAGTACAGTGGCAGAACATCATTACAAGGATCAAAAATTAATTTTGAGAAAAATAAGACAACTGAAATTCCAATGGCATAGACAAAATGTTTCTTAGAATTTGGATATATCATTGTGTTGGCATGTTGAATCAATGTGAAAGTAGATATCAGTTAATGCACCTAGTTTATTTTTCTTCAAAATCCTAATGTCTATTACTACCTCAGTAATTTCATGATTTTTGCTCTTGAAATAGGTTGGATTAGAAAAGGAAGTTGGTGCAGACACGCAACTAACTTACATGACAACAGGCGTTCTCCTTCAAAAAATTGTTAATGCAAAATGCCTGACTGAATTTACACACATCTTCGTCGATGAAGTAGGATATTTCTTATCAACTTTCTTATAAATAAATAAATGTTGAAACTTGATTTAAATGAAAAAAATTATTCTTAAGGTCTGGGTGTGCTGGCGGGAGTGGGGACAGCATTTACTGCCCATCCCTAATTGCCCTTGAGAAAGTGTTGGTGGGCAGCCTCCTTGAAGTGAAGTCCATATGATGTCTGTACAGGCACAATGTAGTTAAGAGGTATCCCAGGATTTTTACCCAGTGGTAGTGAAGGAATGGTGATGCAGTTACAATTCAGGATGATGGATATCTTGGAGAGGAATATGCAGGTGGGGGTGTTCCCATGCACCTCCTGTCCCTATTCCTGTGGATGGTAAGGTCCTGGACTGGGAAAAACCTTGACAAATTGCGACAGTGCACCTCATATGGTACAAATGTTTGCGTTGTGTGTCACTGCTGAGGGGGAGGTGAGTGTTTACTGTATTGAATGGGCAAATGTGGATAAGTGGATTTCTTTGTTCTGGCAGTGATGGGATTTGTTTGAGTGGCTTTGGAGTTGTACTTATCTTGGTATCAAAAAGTAGTGTCTTGTGGCTGGTAGAAAGTTTTTAGGGTGTCATGAGCAGAGTTTCTTCTAAGTTTCTTCCCGGGTGCACAGGCCTTCAAGGGTGTGTACACGACAGTGCACCTGGAACTGGATGTCAGTGCCACGATTGGCATGTTGCTACTAGTTGCAGTGTGTGGAACCTTGCGTGCAAGCAACTTATGAGTGAAAGGATGAGTTTAACTCTTCGCTTCCGCTTAGACCAGACAGGACTTAGGTTCATTTGTTTAAACTCAATTTGCATGCATGAGAGATGTACGTATCGAAAAATGGCATGCAGTTCAAGTCTTGATTGCAAGAACAAAGATTTTATGCAATTTTTTTGCAGATAACAAGCTTCCAATTTAAAAAATTATATATTTAGTCACCCATCTCTCTATCTAATCATGCTCGCAAAGTTTACATTTTAAGTTGGTACAAGTGACTGTTTTCAAATCATTTCACATGTTCACATCTCTTAGCTGCACTGGGTACTTTATGATTACCAGGAATCCGACACACTTTCTCCTTTACAGTTCCTCCTATTGCCTATGCTGCCTATTTTCCCTGTTAGAGGTAACTTTGGTCAGGAGGTGAGATTCCCATCACCGTTCACAGCTTGGACCTGCTTTTATCATGATTTTCTTTATATGGATTTTCTTTATATGCCTGTTTGTCTGAGTGGTTCCCTGAACTTTTTGAATTATTTGAATTTGCGTGTCACTATTAAGTAAAGCATAGGGTTAAGGTTAACCTTAATTGTCTGTGAGAAGGAGGTTATGAGATGTCACCTTGAATTGCTTGGTACAATTGAGTGGCTTGCTGAGGTAATTGAGAGCTGCTTAGGGTAGTTAATATTGGTGTTGTGGGTCTGGGTTGCATGCAGATCAGACCTGGTGATTTTGGTAGATTTTCTTTCCCAGATGACTGTGAGCCAGATGGTTTTTTATGACAGTTGGCATGTTCACGGTCACTCATGTTTTTCTTTTATTCATTGATGGGATGTAGCTGTTGCCAGTTGGACCTACATCTGCTGGTTGCACCAAGTTGCCCTTGAGAAGGTACTGGTGAACTGTTGCCTTGAACTGCGGTAGGTAGACCCACAATGAAATAATGAGAGCGTTCCAAGATTTTGACCCAGTGAGCTCTGAGGAAGGCTCACCAGACACAAAACGTTAACTCTGTTTTTTCCTCCACAGATGCTCCCAGACCTGCTGAGCTTTTCCAGTAACTTTGTTTTTGTTTTGACCCAATGCCACTGGGCTGCTGAGACCAGCTTTCAATTCCACATTTTTTGATTAACTATTTGCATTTATCAATTGGTTTTAAATTCCACAAGCATCTCCAGATTACTGGCCCAGTGACATTACTGCTGTTTCGTCGTGATTGATGGGATGGAGTGCTTGGCGGTGTATGTTTTGGGGGCGTTCAGCAATAATAATACCATTGAATCACCAAGTGAAATAGTTAGAATATCACAGTCTGCCACTACACACTATGCTACTTATTGTTAACCACTAACAGTTTCCTTTAACAGCTATTTCGCTCTCCGAGCCAGATCATTATCCACTGCTTTATCTGTCCAGTTGTTTTTGTTCTCCTTCTCTGGGTATCCCCACCCTTCGTTTACTGCATATCCTGTTCTCTTGCTCTGCCCCACCACCACCACCCTATCTTGTGCATTTAAATTGACATTTTCCAAGCCTCCATAAGTTCTGAGGAAGGGTCATTGGACCTGAAACGTTAACTCTGATTTCTCTTCACAGATGCTGCCAGACCTGCTGAGCTTTTCCAGAAATTTCTGCTTTAGTTCCTGATTTACAGCATCTGTAATTCTTTTCATTTTTATTTAATATTTAACCCACTGTCACATCTCTTCCAGGCATAAAAACCGAAAGAACTGTGAATGTGGTAAATCAAGAACCAAAACAGAAGTTGCTGTTAAAGCTCAGCAGGTCTGGCAGCAGCTGTGAAGGAAAAATCAGAGTTAATGTTTCAGGCCTGGTGACTCTTCACCTGAATCCAGAATCCTGACTCTAATTCTTTTCTTTACAGATGCTGCTGGACCTGATGAATTTTTCCAGCGACTTCTGTTTTTGTTCTTATTCCTCAGTGACTGCCTCTGGCTCAGACTCATCACCCGACATGGATTCCACCTTAAGTTTCATCCCTTGTGCTTTGACTCCACCCAGGATTACAGATATATCTGCGATGTTCAATGTTCCACAGACAGCTGCTCTCGCTGCTTCTTGAGATCCACACTCTGGCGTGCAGTGTCACATGCACATTCTCGACCTCCTTCTGCAACACCATCACATCACGCTGGCTCAGGGCTGCACGACTCCACAGTTCTACTTAATCCTCTGGCTCATTCTTCTTGCTAACAAGAAATGTTTTCCTTTCCTTTGGAAATCAAAGCACACAAGATGCAATAATTTGGAGATACTGATGGCCGTCTGAAACTTTTCTCTCCTCCACTTCCCCAATCCTGTCTCCTGCCAGGTATTCAACAACCCTACTAAACTTGTGCTGTCCGATACTAAAAGTTCTGTACTCCGTAAAGGTCTCAGTTTTATCCTTCTGTGCCTCTACTTTAATGAATTTTGGGCATGACATGATATTGAATTCTTCTTCCTTTGTCTTTGTGCCCATTTCTTTGGACAAGAGTCCTGTCCTTGTCCTACAGACCCTTCCCTCTGGCCTTTTACCTGCACTCGATTTGTTCATTAAGAACCGTCAGTGTGACATTGGTTGCCTCAATTTCTCTGCCAACCCCACCCCAACCCACCCCACTTCACTCAATTCAATCTATCTCCCTCTGAACTGACTGCACTCTGTATGCTTTGGTCCGATTCTGACTTTGTTGTTCAGCCTCCCAATAAGGGTGGTACTGTTGTAGTCTGGCATATTGACCTCCTCCGTTGCAGAGGCTGAGTGCCAGTTCTCAGTTACCTCTGCCTGCCTCTCTCTGGACCATGACCCCACCTTCGATCCACAGGCCATTTTAACAACTGCGGTAACTGACCTAATTTCTTCTGGTGATCTCCTCCCCACTGCCTCTAAGCTGATATTCCCCTAGACCTCCATAGCAAGCTTCTACCTCCTTCTGAAAATGCACAAACAAGACTGCCTGGGCAGACCTGTTGTTTCTGCCTGCTCTTGCCCCACAGAACTCATCTTGACCTACCTTGACTCGGTCTTTCTCACCTGGTCCAGTCCCTGCCCACTTAAACCTGTGATTCCTCTGATGCTTTGTGCCAGTTTTGGAATTTACACTTTGCAGGCTCCAGCCCTCTGCTCTTTACCATTGATGTGCAAATGCTTTACGTGCCCATCCCCCACCAGGATATTCTCAGGGCTGTCTGCTTCTTCCTGGAGCAAAGTCCTAAATCGTCCCCACCCACCATCACCCTCCTCTGTTTAGCTGAGGTTGTCCTAACTGAACAGCATCTCTTTTAACTCCTTGTAATTAAATCAGGTCAGAGGGGTGATCATGGGCATGTGCGTGGGCCCCAGTTATGCCTGTATCTTGTGGGAGTATGTGCAACATTCCTTGTTCCAGCTCTGTTTCGGTTCCCACCCCCAACTCTTTCTCCAATATATTGGTAATATCATCAGTGTTGCTTCCCTGTCTCATCCGGATTTGGAAAAGTCAATCGATTTCACTTACAATTTCCATCCTGCCTTCGCTTTCACCTGGTCTACCTCTGATTCCTCCTTTAACTTCCTCAACATGTTTCCATTTCTGGGGATCGATTGGCCACTAATATCCACTATAAACCTCCTGACTTCCACAGCTACCTGGACTGTATATCCTCACACCCCACTTCCTGTGAAGATCCCATTGCAGTCTCCCAGTCCCTGTGTCTCTGTCACATATGTTCCGAAGAGGCCAGCTTTGATGAGGGAGCCTCCAAAATGTCCGCCTTCTTCCTCAACTGAGAATTCCCCAGCACTGCTGTCAACCGGGTCCAACCCATCTCATACACATATGCCCTTAACCCCTCTGTTCTCTCCCATTGTCTTTAACCTACCAGCCGACCAGCATTCGTATCCAGAAGATCTTCAGATGTCATTTATGGCACTTCCAGTGAGACGCCACCACCAGACACACATTCTCGTCTCTTCCCCTTGCCTACCTTCCACAGGGACCATTCCCTTCGGGACACACTGGTCCGGTTCGCCTTCGCTCCCAACTCCCCTGCACTGCCCCACAGCACCTTCCCCTGCAATTGCCAAAGGTGTAACGCCTGCCCATTTATCTTCTGCCTGCTCGATATCCAAGGGCCCAAACATACCTTTGTGGTGAAGCAGCATTATACTTGTACTTCTCACAATCTAGTCTATTGTAATTACTGCTCACAATGTGGTCTCCTCTACAGTGGGGAAACAAAGCGAGGACTGAATGACTGCTTCGCAGAACACCTACATTCTGCCTGCAAAATTGACCTGACCTCCTAGTTGTCTCTCAGTTTAACACACCACTCTGTTCCCTGGCCAACATGCCTGTGTCAGGCTTGCTGCAGTATTCTAGTGGAGTTCAGCACAAGCTGGAAGAACACCTCATGTTCTGCTTGGGGACTTAGCAACCCTCTGGACTCTATCGAGTTTGATAATTTTAGAGCCTGAGCTCTTCCATGTCCAAGCCCCCTACCCCACATACCAACACACAGTTTGCTATTACATACTATCGATTGTTAACCACAAACAGCCTCCATTAATGCTATTCACACACCATTATCTACACTTTTGTCTGTCCAACTGTTTGTGTCGCGCGCTCTCGCTCTCTCTGGCCTCTACCCTCACTTATTTACTCCTTAGCCCCTCCCTTACCCAATCTTTGCATGTAATCTGACAGTTTCCTACCTACCATCAGTTCTAAAGAAGGGTCAGACCTGCTGAGATTTTCCAGCAACTTCTGTTTTTGTTCTTGATTTACAGCATTCACAGTTCTTTTGGTTTTTATTTTGACTTTCTACTGTTGACGGTGGCCATACCTAACACTGACATGGTGCCGATATAACGAAGTGTGGAGCTGGATGAGCACAGCAGGCCAAGCAGCATCTTAGGAGCACAAAAGATGTTACTTTTCACTTATCTTTACTAAACTTGGTTGTTGACCAGTCCTGCTTACAGGCACAAGATGGTTCATTTTCCGAGGAGCTCTGAATGGAATTGGACGCTATAAATGATAAATAAACATCCCACTTGTGACCTTATGGAAGATCATTGATAAAGCAGGTGAAAGTCTTTGAACCTAGGGCAGTATTTTGAGCGACTTTGTGTGGGCTGTTGTGGCACAGAGGTGTTTTCTCTACCTTTAATGCAGGAGGCCCAAGATCAAGTTCTACCTGTTCCAGAGGTGTATTAAATCATCTCTGAACAGATCTACTCCAAAAATGTCTGGTTATTGTGGGATAATTATACAACTGATCCTTGTTTTTGGAGCTGCCCAATTCAGCCCTGAATGTGTGTTCCAGGGATTTTCTCTGTGGTATCAAACAAACTCAGTTCAATGTGAGCAACACTTTAGATTTGTAACTGATGTTAGTGTCCTTGTGTCAGGGCTAAAACAAATATCAACTGGGATTACCTCGCCTGTTACTGGTCAACTGGTTTTATCTGTCAAAAGGATCAGATGTGCTGAGACTTGGGAAATTTTTTGTATTTGTGAACCAAGCAAGAGTCTGCAGCTTCCAGGAAATTGGGGGTGAAAATTTAAGACCATAAGACGAAGGAGTGAAGTAAGGCCATTCGGCCCATCAAGTCCACTCCGCCATTTAAATCATGGCTGATGGGCATTTCAGCTCCACTTCCCCGCACTCTCCCCGTAGCCCTTGATTCCTTGTGAGATCAAGAATTTGTTGATCTCTGCCTTGAAAGCATAAAATTGGGCATGGGAAAGCAAGTTAAACCAGTTTTCTGAAGAAAATGCCCTTAAAGCTCTTTATACTACTCAAGTTTGTGTTCTAGAATTAAGATTATATCTGATGGTTTAGATTCAGATTATAATTGGAAAAATATTGCATTTTGGGATAATTGTAAAGATTAAATCAAGTTGGTGTATGAAACAGGAAAAGTGATCTGCTTCTGTGCCTACTTATTTCATCCTGTTTAGGTCCATGAACGCACTGAAGAAATGGATTTTCTCTTGCTGGTTGTCCGTAAGCTGCTTCGTACTAATTCACGGTATGTTAAGGTGAGTCTTTAATTAAAATACTTAAATAGATTCCTTTGGTGACTATCACTTGCACAAAGATATTGACAGTTAAATCTGCGCAGTATCTAGCGCAGAAATAGAACACATTTCCTTCAATGTTGTAAAGTATCTGTTATGTACTTTGGGTGGCTCAGGCACAAATCAATCTATGCGAGGAACTAAAGAAACATAATTGGGACCTGATTTCCACCCCTCTTTTCTTCTCCCCTCAGATTTATGTTGTTTAATTGGTTGGTGGAATTTGGTCTGCTTGGTGACATTTGACCATTCCTAACAATATGATAGTGTCATCCTTTGTTCAGTAGTAGCAGTTTTGTCTCATATTAGAGCATTGTTGGATCACAGCCCATTATGAAATGTCGTGCACGGGTCAACTAGGTCAGTGTCTCCCAAATTATTTTCAATGTAACCCTATTATAACAGTTGAAAATCAACCTGATGTCACATACCAGCAAGAATAACTAAAGCAGTGCAGTAGCATTCCGTGTGTTATAATTGATATTTCTGTGTAACAGATCAACATATAATGCATGATATGAATAGAAATCTGTATTTTTGTTTACTAGATGAAAATATTTTTTACTCTTTTATGGAAGTTTCAAGCTGTTCACAATCTTGATGATAGAAGAATCGGTGAATAACCTTTGCACCTACTGTTTAGTCTAACAGACCTATGCAAATGCTCTGTTGCCCATTGTCCTCTATAAAGATAGCATTTGTTCATCTGGGCATGTCTCGAAGAGAAATCAGTCAGCCATCTCCCTGTTCAGCACAAATCTTGAGACCTGTAGCTGCTTATTTGGGGTTGTGACCTACGAATATTTAGAAGCCTGTTTGCCCATCCATCCAGTTCAATTGCTCTCCTCTGCCATGTTTTGGGGAGAGACTGTCCAGGAGGCCAGATGCCAGTCTTGGGGGAGGCGGGGTGCGGTCAGAAGGCCATGAACTCATTTATTGTTTCTGAGCCCAGTGGGGATTGCAATCGATATTTGAGAAGCACTGAACCAAGTCAATACTGCACAAGACTGAAAGAGGTGTTGCTCTCTTTTAGAGCAATCAAAATACTGTCAGACCACTAAAGTGAGAATTAACAATTGCATGGTACTATTTGAACTAGAATGTGGGAGTTCTCAAAGAGTCCTGCTCAACACTGTACAACAGATAAAGTAATGATTTAACTTGGTATTGTTTGTGGATCCTTGTGATCAAATTCTTTGCTGCATTTCCTCACAGCAGTTCTGACACCACCTAAAGATTTGTGTTGCTGTGGAAAGGCTTTGGAAATTCCAAGGCAGTAAATGAATGCAATTTCTTTTTTTCATGAAATTCCTTCTTAATTTTCCCCATATCTTTGTCTCCAAACCTAACTGGAGTGTGTTTCTAATATGTCATTTAAACTATCTCCTTGTAGAGATGCACCTTTCTCAAGGTGTCATTCTTCAGATACAGGTCAGTGTGAATAGGCATAAAGTTAACATGGAAATCTATATAAATATGATGGTATAACTTGCTGCAGCTAAAAGCCTAAGAAATAGAAGCATGTCGGCCACTTAGACCCTTGAGCCTGCTCTGCCATTTAGCTAGAACAGTTGCTGATATTCTTCCTCAACACTATTTCTTGTTGTACCCTAATATCCTTTTAATATCCAGAAGTCTATTGATCTCTGTCTTGAATGTACTCAGTCAGTCTCCACAGACCTCTGCATTAACCTGGATTCAAAACAAGAAAGGACAAATCAAAAGCAGCAATTTATTTACTTTATGAGGCATTTGTTGGATGGCATCTGGAGTACTTACGTACTTCAATTTTGATAAATTTGTGGCAGTTTTCCCTTTGAAAAGCAATGTTTGTTAAATTCTCACAGGTGATTCTAATGTCCGCTACCATTAATTGCATGGAGTTTGCAGACTACTTTGCAGTACCATTCCGAACGACCCTGACCCCTGCCTACGTATTTGAGGTTGAAGGAGTCCCGTACAGTGTTGATGAATATTATCTTGATGATCTCAAAGAGCTGATCCATTTCCAGGTGAGATGGTTTTTAGTACATTTTCACAAACTGAAGCTTTTTCCTTTGAGTTTTCTGAAAAACAGAAATCAAGAAAGAGCTGCATATTTAAACTTTTATATTTGACTTTCGTGTCTTCGCAGCATTTTTGCGTTTAACATCTCCAGAGTTAAGTATGGCTTTTATTCTGCTCATTCAGTTGCTGGCCATGGTGCATCGGCAGAAACAAAATTTCCCCCTTGGTGGAGTGATCAGTGACTATGGGGCATAGATTCAGGGTAAGGGCAAGGAGGTTTAGAGGAGATGTGAGAATTTTTTTTCCACTCTGGGTGATGGGAAGCTGGAACCCACTGCCTGTAAGGGTGGTAGAACAGAAGGTCTCGGACTTAATGGGCCAAAGGGCCTTTTCCCTTCTATCTCTGATGCTGATAAAAATCAATGGCAGAAGGTCCTGGCAAGTTAAAATGATCACTTCAGCCATGCTATGGGCAAAGGGACATTGATCTTCCTTTCCAGATTTCCCCTCATGCCTAAATAGCAATATTTTCTTTTTTGCTTGCATGTGTGTTTGGGAAGTTAGAATTCTACTGAGTAGAGCTACATGTCAATAGTTCATAATTGTTTATCTGGTGTTCCATCATTTGTTTACTTGTCCAAAAAGTAATTCTTGTTAAGTACAAAAATCTGGCCCATGCTTTCTGTCAATGAGGTTGTAAAGGACAGATAAATTTGGGAATTTTATAAAAGCTTTAACGAGTGATATGTCAGGGAATAGTGGGGCTTCATTTACGGCACACTACTGCAGTGAGGTGTAACAAGTGTTGGGTAAGGCTGATGAATTTACTGGCCAATCGGGGAAAGTTTCTTTTCCTTTCCTTGTCTTCTACACAGTTTTTCTCTCCACTGATACTGCTGGACCTGAATTTCTTGAGCACTTCTGTATTTATTTCAGATGACCAACATCTGCATATTTTGCGTTTATCATTCAACCTGTGTTTATTGCCTCTTCTAATGTTAAGGAAGAAGTTGGTTATAAATTGTCTCTCACAGGAGCGCCTCATCCTCACTACTTATCCTATGTTATACGAAGAAAGAAGATTGAGAACAAAGACCTGTAAATAAAACAAAAGTCATTGGTGTAGTCAAAGATTTGAATAGGTGTCAGTTGATAAGCATTATCTCTGATGTTTGAGCAGGAAAAATGATTTGTGCAAACATTAAGATGGTCATAGAGAGAAAATGTAAAGGCTTTAGATCGGGAAGAAGCAATTTAGCCAGCTGTGAGAATCTTTGTGGCTTGGTCGTGAACATTTGCGTGAGATCTATGAGTAGAATTGGTCCTGAATAAAAGGAGGGATCAACTGGGCTATGAACTGTTGTAAACAAGAAATGCTGAAAATCACCGTAGGTCAGATAGTATTGGGAGGGAGGGAGCTCTTCTTCAGAGCTGAAGTGAAGTGTGGAAGTTGCAGCATTTGTCCTATAAATTGGGGGGGAGGGGTGTGGTTTGGCGGCAGTGCGTGTAGAGTGCTGGTGGAGAAAAGATGTTTATAGTTCATGTTAAGTGATTGCAATGTGGTAGTGGCAGAACACTGAAAGACAAAACAGTCCCACTTGGGTGGGAGGAGGGGAAAAAGGCCATGGTGATTAAGAATGTCACAAGTAAAGCTAAAAGAAAGGGAAGTAATGGGAGTTGTTTTTTAAATTTGAAGGTGTTGAACTCGTTAAGTCCAGAAGGCTATGAAGTACCCAGTCTGAAGTTGAGATGTTGTTCCTCCAGTTTGCACTGTGACTCACTGGAATGCTGCGACATGCCGAAGATAGACAAGTGTGCGTGCAAGGACGCTGTGATGAGATGACTGGCTACAGGAAGGCCGGGGTCATGCACACAGACCAGAAGTGTTGTGCAAAGCGGTCACCTGTTTGGTTTCTCCAATATAAATTAGACCACATTGGGTGCAGTGAATGCAATACACAGATTGGAGGAGGTATAGCTGAAATGTTGCTTCACCTGGAAAGACTGATTATGCCCTTTGATGGTGAGCAGGGAGGAGGTGAAGGGGCAGATGTTGCACCTTCTGCATTTACATGGGTAGGTGGTGTGGGGTTTTGGTGGTCGTAGAATGGCGAACAGAGGGAGAGATGAAATGCAGACGGGGGAAGTGAAGAAAAGATGTGTTTGGTGGTGGTGTTCTGCTGAAGTTGTCTGAAATGGTGGCGAATGATCCTTTGAATGTGGAGGCTGGTGGGATAAAATGTGAGCACAAGGGGGCCGATTATGATGTTGTGACTGATGGGAAGGGATAAGGGCAGATGCACAGGTGGTAGGTTGGATGTGGTTGAGGGCGCTGTCAATCACAATGTGCTGGAAGCCATGGTTATGGAAGACGCAAGCTGGATTAGTAGCACTGTTTTGGAAGGTGGCATCATCTGAACAGATGCGATGTAGGCGAAGGAACTGGAAAATGGGATGGAATCCTTGTAGCACCTGCGGTGTGAAGAGCTGTTGTGAGAACTGTGGGAGCCAGTGGCTTTCTAGTGAACAGTTTATTCCCTGAAATGGAGATGGATAGGTCAAGGAAAGTGTTGGAAATGGATAGTGTGAAAGTTAGAGGGGTGGAAATTGGAAACAAAATGAACAAATTTTGCAAGGTCCTCATAGGAGCATGAAGCAGCACCGAAGCAGTCATTGATTTACTGAGAAAACAGTTGTGGGGAGGGGACCGGTTTAGGGCTAGAACAAGAATTTTTCCCACATAATCCATAAAGAGGCAGGCAGAACTTGGACCCATGAGGATGCCCATAGCCTTGGCAGAAATGAGATGAATAAAGGAGAAATTGTTCAGTGAGAGAACAAGCTCAGCCGCGCGGAGGACAGTGTTGGAGGATGGCGAGTGTTCGGGCATCTGGTTGAGGAAGAAGCCTAGTGGGGGATGGAGGTAAAGAGGAATTGGACAATCCAGGGTGAACAGAAGGTGGTTATAGGGCCAAAACAGAGGAGGACATCAGAGGAATCGTGATTATAGGTGGGCAGTGTCTAGACAAGTGGAGAGAGGACAGAGTCAAGGTAGGAGGAAATGAGTTCGGTGGGAAAACAAGTTGACGGGGCTCTCAACCACATCTGACCGATTGTCCATGCTACTGCCCTTTCCCTTTCCTGTCGCTCTCAACAGTGTGACCAGGCTCCCCTTGTTCTCACGTCACATCCATCCAGTCTCTGTATTCTAAGGATCATTCTCCACCATTTCAGACAATTCCAGCAGACTGCCACCACTAGACTCATCTTTCCCTCACTGCCCCATCTGCATTTCGCAGGTATCTTTCCCTCAGGGACTTTATAGTCCATCCCTTAACTGCCAACACCATCTCTCCCTTCCCACACCACCTTCCCATGTAACCACAGAGCGAGCAATACCTGCCCCTTCACCACCTCCCTGCTTCCCATCCAGGGGCGTAAACAGTCTTTCCAGATGAAGTAGCATTTCTTTTGTACCTCCTCCAATCTTGTGCCACTAATGTGGTGAATTCTACTTTGGAGAAATCAAATGCAGACTGGATGACCACTTTGCAGAACACCTCTGGTCTACATGCAAACGTCAACCTGACCATCTAGAGCCAGTCATTTCAATACAGTGAATTGCTCATGTGCACACTTGTCTGCTTTTGGCACATTGCAGTGCTCCAGTGAGTCACAGCGCAAACTGGAGGAACAACATCTCATCTTCAGACTGGGCACTTCACAGCTTTCTGGACTTAATAGTGGGTTCAACACCTTCAGGTTGTGAACCAACTCCTGTTTATTCCCTTTCTTTTAGCTTTACTTGTTACTTTCTTTGTCAACGTGTCCTCTCTCCTGTCCGCCAACCCCAGTTGGACTGTCTCCTTTTTCAAGTCTGGCGGTGAGACGCACCATTGTTCTGCCATTCTCACATTCTAATCAATTAACCTGAACTTTTAATGTGTTTTCTCCACCAGCACTCTACACTCTACCATCCCCACACACATTATCACCCCATCCCCCGCCAACTATAACATAAATTCTGCCCTTCCACACTTCTCTTCAGCTCTGGTGAAGAGTCATCTAGTCTTGAAAAGTCAGAGATAATGGGAACTGCAGATGCTGGAGAATCCAAGATAACAAAGTGTGAAGCTGGATGAACACAGCAGTCCAAGCGGCATCTCAGGAGCACAAAAGCTGACGTTTCGGGCCTAGACCCTTCATCAGAGAGGGGGATGGGGAGAGGGTGCTGGAATAAATAGGAGAGGGGGGAGGCGGACCGAAGATGGAGAGAAAAGAAGATAGGTAGAGAGTATAGGTGGGGAGGTAGGGGGGGGATAGGTCAGTCCAGGGAAGACAGACAGGTCAAGGAGGCGGGATGAGGTGGTAGGTAGGAAATGGAGGTGCGGCTTGAGGTGGGAGGAAAGGATGGGTGAGAGCAAGAACAGGTTAGGGAGGCAGAGACAGGCTGGGCTGGTTTTGGGATGCAGTGGGGGGAGGGGAAGAACTGGGCTGGTTTTGGGATGCAGTGGGGGAAGGAGCAGTTTTGAAGCTTGTGAAGTCCACATCGATACCATTGTGCTGCAGGGTTCCCAAGTGGAATATGAGTTGCTGTTCCTGCAACCTTTGGGTGGCATCATTGTGGCACTGCAGGAGGCCCATGATGGACAGGTCATCTGAGGAATGGGAGGGGGAGTTAAAATGGCATGCGACTGGGAGGTGGTGTTGTTTGTTGCGAACCGAGCGGAGGTCTTCTGCAAAGCTGTCCCCAAGCCTCCTCTTGATTTCCCCAATGTAGAGGACACAAGTCCTCTTCCTGGACACCACCCCCAGGCCTCCTCCCCTCCCTTGACCTCTTCATCTCCAACTGCTGTCGAGACATCAACCGCCTCAACCTCTCCACCCCTCTCACCCACTCCAACCTCTCCACCGCAGAATGGGTAGCCCTCCGATCCCTCTGCTCCAACCCCAACCTCACCATCAAACCTGCAGACTAGTATGGCGCACTGACCTCTACATCGCGAGGCCAAACGCCAACTCTCCGATACCACCTCCTACCGCCCCCTTGATCATGACCCCACCCCCGAGCACCAAACCATCATCTCCAACACCATCATCTCCAACCTCATCACCTCAGGGGACTTCCCACCCATAGCCTCCAACCTCATTGTTCCCCAACCCCGCACGGCCCGTTTCTATCTCTTTCCCAAAATCCACAAACCCGCCTGCCCTGGTCGACCCATTGTCTCAGCCTGTTCCTGCCCCACCGAACTCATCTCCACCTATCTGGACTCCATTTTTCTCCCCTTTGGTCCAGGGACTCCCTACCTACGTCCGTGACACCACCCACTCCCTCCACTTCCTCCAGGACTTCAAATTCCCTGGCCCCCAAAACCTCGTTTTCACCATGGACGTCCAGTCCCTTTACGCCTGTATTCCTCATGCAGATGGCCTCAAAGCCCTCCGCTTCTTCCTGTCCCGCAGGCCCGACCAATTCCCCTCCACCGACACCCTCATCCACCTAGCCAAACTCGCCCTCACCCTCAACAACTTCTCGTTCGATTCCTCCCACTTCCTACAGACAAAGGGGGTGGCCATGGGTACCCGCATGGGCCCAAGCTATGTCTGCCTCTTTGTAGGTTACGTGGAACAGTCCCTCTTCCGCACCTAGACAGGCCCCAAACCCCACCTCTTCCTCTGTTACATTGACTGCATTGGCGCCGCCTCTTGCTCCCCAGAGGAGCTCAAACAGTTCAGCCACTTCACCAACACCTACCACCCGAACCTCAAGTTCATCTGGGCCATCCCCAACTCATCCCTCACCTTCCTGGACCTCTCAGTCTCCATCTCGGGTAACCAGGTAGAAACTGATGTCCATTTCAAGCCCACTGACTCCCACAGCTACCTACAATACACCTCCTCCCACCCACCCTCCTGCAAAAATTCCATCCCCTATTCCCAATTCCTCCGCATCTGCTCCCCAGATGAGGCATTCCACTCCCACACATCCCAGATGTCCACGTTCTTCCAGGACCGCAACTTTCCCCCCACAGTGATCGAGAACGCCCTTGACCACGTCTCCTGCATTTCCCGCAACACATCCCTCACACCCCGCCCCCGCCACAACCGCCCCCAGAGGATCCCCCTCGTTCTCACATACCACCCCACCAACCTCTGGATACAACGCATCATCCTCCGACACTTCCGCCATCTACAATCCGACCCCACCACTCAAGACATTTTTCCATCCTCACCCTTTTCTGCCTTCCGGAGGGACCACTCTTTCCGCGACTCCCTTGTTCGCTCCACACTATTCCCAACCCCACCACACCTGGCACCTTCCCCTGCAACCACAGGAAGTGCTACATTTGCCCCCACACCACCTCCCTCACTCCAATCCCAGGCCCCAAGATGTCCTTCCACTTCAAGCAGATGTTCACCTGCACATCTGCCAATGTGGTATATTGTATCCATTGTACCCAGTGTGGCTACCTCTACATTGGGGAAACTAAGAGGCGGCTTGGGGACCGCTTTGCAGAACACCTCCGCTCAGTTCGCAACAAACAACTACACCTCCCAGTCGCGAACCATTTTAACTCCCCCTCCCATTCCTCAGATGACATGTCCATGATGGGCTTCCTGCAGTGCCACAATAATGCCACCCGAAGGTTGCAAGAACAGCAACTCATATTCCGCTTTGATACCATTAGGCTGCAGGGTTCCAATGTGGACTTCACAAGCTTCAAAATCTCCCCTCTCCCCACTGCATCCCAAAACCAGCCCAGCTCGACCGCTCCCCCCACTGCATCCCAAAACCATCCCAGCCTGTCTCTGCCTCCCTAACCTGTTCTTCCTCTCACCCATCCTTTCCTCCCACCTGAAGCCACACCTCCATTTCCTACCTACCACCTCATCCCGCCTTCTTGACCTGTCTGTCTTCCCTGGACTGACCTATCCCCTCCCTACCTCCCCACCTATACTCTTCTCTCTATCTATCTTGATTTCTCTTCATCTTCGGTCCGCCTCCCCCTCTCTCCCTATTTATTCCAGTTCCCTCACCCCATCCCCCTCTCTGATGAAGGGTCTAGGCCCGAAACGTCAGCTTTTGTGCTCCTAAGATGCTGCTTGGCTTGCTGTGTTCATCCACCTCCACACTTTGTTATCTTTGACTTGAAAAGTTTGCTTGCTCACTTGGTGGAAGCTGTCTGACCTGCTGTGATTTCCAGCATTTGTTGTTTTCAGTGTAGATTCCAGCATCTATGACAATTTGCTCCTACTATGTGAACTAATGTAATTTGTTTAAAAATGATGTGGCTGCTATTTGGGATGTTGGCTGTGGTGGCAGTCGAGGATCTACAGTTCACCTTAGTGGCCTTGAAATGGCTCCTGCGCCTGATCACAAGTAGTTGAACCTTACAGCATATTCCACATGTTGCCATCAGATGAGGATAGTCACACCCCTCTAATAAACCTGCATAAAGCATATCTCAGCCATTTGGAAGAGGGGTATTAAGAACTGTGGATAGTTGTGCATCAGATTCTTGTGTAGCTTGGTTAACTCGAGGAAAATAGAAAATTACAGACAATAAAAGCTTCAAATGCAAAAATTGGCATCCAGTTCTGCATTCTAGACCAGTATTGTCGTGCCATGATATCATCACTGAATTGTATGAAGTAATATTACAGAGAAAATCATGCCATTATGTCAGTTCGATCATTTGTGTACAGTTTAAAAGTGATCTGTAAATAAAAATTCAGATCCTTAGAAAAGGCCTTGGAGCTGTCAAATCATTTTTCATAGAGATTGGTTCACTGATCTTCTTTCAGGTAAATGAAATTGTCATCCTTTTTTGATCTGTTTTACATTTACCTTTATTGCCATCCTGATGTGTGTTACAGTTAACTTTGAATCAAACTGAGACAAACTACATCAATTTTGGATCCAAGTAGCCACCACATTTTCAAGAGAAATTGGGGATAAGCTGTAAATAAGTAATAGTGTTTCCAGTAATATCTACTTCTCATAAATTCTTTTTATTCAAAGAAGTTGCCTTATATTACTTTGATGGTCTGCTTTCTAGACATAGAATGATTGTTTCATTGTGCTTAATTCCTAGATTTCACCTTCATTTTGTAATGAACCAAAAATCTTGCCTGAAGTCTATAACATAGCAGAAACTCTGATCCTCTATTTTGATGAGCTGGAACATAAAGAAAATGAGTAAGTGAGAAACCAAGACTTGCACTTTAATTTGAAGCACCATGAGATCATCTTAGGGGACAAAACAACAAGTAGTTTGTATTTAGTGCTGGTCAGACTAGTGGTCAAAGAGGGACTGAACCATCTGTTATACGCTGAATGTACAGTCACAACTCGTACAGGTTAGATGCAAGCAAAGTGCGTGGAACAGAGAGAGTACAGTGATCAGGTTGCTTCACTGCTGTACCTGTGATGTTAACGGAGTCCAAGGTGTTTTGTTATCCAGTTGTCGGTTTGAAAGCTACAGATGTATGGTGGTAATTTTTCCTGTCTTTATTAGTAATTTATTGTTCTAATTAAGATTGAGATAATTGTCAGTAATTTTCTCACTATCTCTGAAAATGAGATTCACCTTAACATTTTGCAGAGAGTCGCAATCTTTACTGTCTTGGAATTTAAAAGTATAATTTTGACGCTCCAAAGGGCGATATTGAATTAGCTGCCCAGTATATGTCTCCTGATTTTCTTTCCATAGTGGCTGGCAGAGGCATAAACAGACTTCTGATTTGATATTGCTGGTTTTACATTTATCACTCAATGTTAAAGTTACATATAAATTATTCAAAAGGGTCATGGCAGGCAGACATACGACTTCACAGTCTTAAGTCTAAAAAGTGAAAAATGGCCAGCTTCCCAATATTGGTTGTCCCTAAACAAGACACAGGTTTTAAAAGCGAAGATAACATGTAAATTTTCTGAATTCAAGTTGGCAATAAGGTACTTGTGCCTTGTTAGCAAGATACCTGTCACCCCGTTGTTAGTACACCTTGAAATCCTGAGTGCACTTTGTTAATTTTTCCTTTTGTCCCTTTTGGTTGAATTTTCAGGTTGGTCATTGTGGCAGTCAAGGTACCTTTGTGAGACATTAGCTTGGGCACTGTAAGATGTTAGAAATCTGAAGGAGTAGAGGGTAACCATTTTGTCCACTGTGAACATCTATATCAGCCACTCAATAATGTTAGTGTCAAGAGCATTATTAGTTAGGTTTGTATTGAGTCAGTGGAAATGATCTCCCAAACACTTTGATCGCACTTTAGTTGCATTTATTGGTACATTTATGCTGATTGTTGAAAGTTTTCTTAAACTTGGGACTGGGGGGTTTGAGTCATAAAGAGAGGCTGGATAGACTGGAACTTTTTTTTCACTGGAGCGTAAAAGGTAGAGGGGTGATCTTATAGAGGCTTATAAAATCATGAAGGGCACAGATGAGATGACTAGCAAAGGTCTTTTCCCTAGGGGAGGGGAGTTCAAAGCTAGGGGGCATATTTTTAAGGTGAGAGGAGAAAGATTTAAAAGGGAGATGGGGGGCAGCTGTTTCATACAGAGGGTGGTGTGTTTACAGAATGCGCTGCCATTTGATGTGATAGATTGGAGTATAGTTACAATACTTAAAAGACATTTGGGCAGGAACATGAATAGGAGGAATTTATATGGATGTGGGCCAAATGCAGGCAAGTGTGACTAAATTAGTTTGGGTAACTTGTTTGGCATGGATGAATTGGATCGAAAGTTCTGTTTCTGTGTTGCATGATTGTACACAGTATTTTAGTTGTGCATGAGGTAGTTTAAGTAAGCTTTTCATGATAAAGTTAATTGTTGAAGCAAATTTTTAATGGAATTTTATCAACTTCTTTCATTTTAATAGATCAACAGGAATGAATTTGAACCGTGGCAGTGTATTGATGTTTTTGCCAGGTAATGTTTCGAAATTGTTCTAATGTTCAACTGTATATTTTGAGCAAGGGTGCCAAACATACTTCAGTCAAAATATTCAATTCCTGGACGTATTCATTTTAATCAAACTGTACTGGTATAACTAGTTGGTTACGTGGGTAGAAGACCTTGCATTGAGAAAATCCATCTCTTACTTCCAGGCTCAGTGCAGCTCAGAACCAACAGAGCCAACAACTCCATATAGAATTTATTATGTGACATCAAGAAAATGTGACATTGTGCTGTTTTTCTGATTGGAACTGAACCTCATTGAGTTAGTGCTTTGAATTGCTTTCCAGAAGTAGAAGAGATAATACCATGATATTCATTACCTCTACGTGCAATCACTGATGTTTTCCAAATCTTTGGTTTTTGGCTGTTGTCAGTTAGAATTATTTTAAGTGCAGACTTGCTCTTGATTTACTTACTAAAATATATATATGAGCAGACATTGCAATTTTTCCATCTTTCCTGGTCTGACTTTGCTTTGTTTTGTGTTATGCCTGATGTGACTCTGGAGGACCATCATAATGTGATTCAGTATACTGTGATTTGGCTAATCACTGGGTGGGGTGTGTTGCAGCTTCAAAAGAAGTAGATCTTTATCAAAATCTTGTTTTTGCTAATGGTGAGAAAATTGATTTTTTTTATTAATATGGTGCAGCTGTAATGTGCTGTCACTTTTTGGATCTCTACATTTGCACTGTAAAGGACTTCCACAGTAATATTTAATATTAAATTTTGAATGCAAATGACTTGGCAGATTTAAAACCATTTTGTTCTGTTTCTTGTGCTGAAAGGATAGATGTACAATGTAGCTAAAGTTAGGATACATATTTTGTTAGGATTTTGTATTAATGTGTTCTGTTCCAGATACTTCCTCTCTTTCTTCACGTCTAATGTATCCAATCTTTAGGTCTGGCAGAAATAAATCACTTGCATGAGGTCCTCTCCTCCATGGTTCAGAAGAGGTAAGGCACTGTTTTTGATGTATAATGCAATAAGGCAAATTCTGTGACAGTGCATTGGTTGCTCAGCATCAGTTTTCCTCTTGTCCTTGAGGTAGCTTCAGAGTTTTTTTCCCTGCACAGCTACATATAAAAGCATGTTATTTTAAATGTGACTCACTGCATAAACAGATTGTGTAATTTTCGTGAATTTGAATGCTGATGCATTTCCCACTTTAGGAAATCGAGCAAGTGAAAAAGCAAAGGTGTTGCAACTCTTTGCTGACAAGCATAACACTTGGGGTTTCTTCAGTGTGACCAAGATGATACAAGGACCTAACACCCTTGGCCTGAAATTGGTATTTTGAGGTTTTGAGAGAAAGAAAACATCAGCCTCTGATGGAGAGGACATTTTAGAGAACTTTGTGGGATTTGGGGAATTTTCTCAAACAGAATGTGGCAGACGTCAAAGCCACTGCTAAACACATGAAGAATGGAGAAGTCACCGAAGTGGGCAGGGTTCCAGTGGAGATTTTCAGACTTGCAGAAGCAGGGTTTCACTGCCGTCTCCATTAACTGCTGATGAAAATCTTGGACAAAGAATATAGCCCTGCTCATCTTGGGGATGCTGTCATTGCCACTGTCTTCAAGAAATGAAACAAAGTGGACTGTGCGAACGACCTGAGGAATTTCCTGCTCTCCAACGGGAAGAAGGTCATCAGCTGAATCCTTGCTAGGTGCCTTTTCCCATCTTTGAGGAAATTTTTCCTGAAAGCCAGTATGGCTTCTGAACAAACCGTGGAATTGTGGACATAGTCAGTGTACAGAAACTCCAAGAAACACACCAGGAATGACACCAACCGGTCCGTATGGCTTTCATCAACCCGACCAAATCTTTTGACTCAATCTGCCCGGAAGATCGGGTCAAAGACCAGCAGTCCAGTGAAATTCATCAATGTCCACCATTTCTTCCATCATAATTTGAGACATGGTCCTCCCTGATGGTAATGAAACACAATCCTTTGAGGTCAAGACAAGCCAATTAGGGATGGGTAATCACCCCCATCCTTTTCTCCATCTTTTTTGCCACTGATTTTTATCTTGTCAAAAATAAGCAAAAATGATGAGGTATTTTGAGGGAACGAGTATCCACTAAGCCTAGTGTGGGATGTTGAGTGCAATTGAGGGCAGATGTTGCAAGCGATGATAAGAGTCACTGAGACTGTGCCTTGGTGGGAGGTATATGCAGTAACAAGGAGAAGCCTGGTACATCTTACGGCACTACAGGCCATTTACTTGTAATATTGAGATGGCACCGATTTGGATGGTAACTTAAGGCTGCCCGGTCCTATGGCAAGAGAACCCATCTCCTCTGCAGTAACTCTTGAGCTTATCAGAGAATCGTGGTACCATCCTCTTTTTCTCAGAAGATGTTCTTGACTGAGCAGGACAGGCCAGCTTTGCAATGCCAATACACATCTGCGTGAACTGTAACCATTTTAAGATGGCAGGTGTTTAAGAGGTGCTGGTCATTCAACAGACGAGTAGTTTTGTGAACAGTATGTGGTAAGATAGGGATAGAGTCAGATGTGATGAATGGCATTGGGGCAGGATATATAGTTAATGAGACATGAGTGTTAATATACTGCAAGAAACCTCACAAGGTCTTGTTGTAATCAGACAAAGCCAAGTGAAATTTAATTGCTGGGATGCCAAATTTTCAACTTCGGTTAAGACACCTCTGCTCATCTTGTCTGTGCTACCTGAAAAGCAATTAAAGGCTCAGATTCCAACCCTTGCTGTTTCTATAATAGTTTACGATATCAGTGAAAAAAAATACAATTTGTTTGTAGATCTTCGTCACATTACAGCCTTTACCTGCTTTGAATGTTGAAAATTTAGCCACACTTAGACTATATCTTAGTCTGTCTAATGGATAAAATAGAGATCTCCCCTCTACCTGTCGACATGTTGAGACTCTTGCTGTTGCAAGTTTCTGCTATAAATATAAACTACGTATGAGTACTGAAACCTTATGAACTTCTCCTTAATTCAGAAGTGTGACCCTGTCAAAACTGAGAGAACCTTTCTTAAAATGCATTCTTATCCATAAAAAAGTCAAAATATGATGTTTTAATTGTAGGCTGCATGTATATCCACTACATTCAAGTGTGACCTTAGAAGAGCAAAGTAATGTGTTCCTGACCCCTGTGCCTGGCTATAGGAAGGTGAGAGTATCATAAAAAGTTTATGAAATTGTTTGTAAAAACACTTAATTCGAATAATTCACCAGTGATACTTAACTTACTTTTGTGACTCATTGGCAGTTGAGTGATCATCTTAATCTTTTTTAATGCAAAAGCAAGATGCTTTTTTTTTAAAGTTAGTTCCTGCTGGCAAATATTGCAGTAATGTATTTAATTTTGAATAAAAGTAGCTTCTAGTTAAACAAATCAGCATCAACAGACGTCCATAAATGTGCTCAATATAGACAATGAACTGCTGGCTTGCTAAATCAAGGTTCCTTGCAGTTGTATCACAAATGTGGATAGATATGTTGTTTTTAAGAGTGACATGTAAATTTTTTTTTCAAATTTCCAGTTTGCTTGAGGTGCACTGCGCATATCATAGGAAGAAATCCTGGTAATGTTCGAGGTGTGTTGGAAGAGTTATAAGCCCTGTGCCTAAATTGCTCTTCACACTCTCGTGCAGAAAGTAGGTCCTGCAAACAAGGCAACGGGAATGTAGAGCATTTAGCTCAGCATTGTTCATTTTCTTTGAAATTTTTGGACAGTTGAAATAAACCAAAAGACAGGAAAATTATTGACTTTTTTTTCCGACAGTTTCAAGTATTTTCCAAATGCGTGACATCACATACACCATATAGTTGCTAACTTTGCTACACTATCCTTATGTGTGGATTAAGTAGTTGGTCTCCTTCGGCTGTGTGTTCACTGCATGAACATCAGAGGTAATGGAGAATAACAGAATTATTGCAAGATTAGCATGGGTCATCTGTAGAGAGGGTGTGGTACTTGGCTTGGAGTAGAGTCCCAAAAAATTCCTCTGTAGTGCTTGCTGAATGGCAGATGTTTTTGCTTATGTTCAATCTGGACCTGATTGACCCAGTCTGCTCCTGGGTAGGGGTGGGCCATCTATACCCATAAACTTGATCCTTGTGGTCACTGACTTGCTTTGATTTTCAATTGAGTAAAGCCTCAATTTTTCACCCTTGCTTTCAAAGCCTCCCATGGGCTCTTCCTTCCTTTATCCCTGTGACCTTCTCTGAGACAGCTGGATGACTCTGTTTTAGCCTTTTTCCCTTACTGATTTTAACACCACTAGTGATGGCAATGGTCAGCATCAGCTTCCAAGAATGTAAGCTCTGTATTTCCCTCTAAGCCTTTCTCCATGCCTCCTCTTTATTTCTGCTTTAGGAAACTTCTTTAATACCATCTCTTTCCCTTTTTTGGTCCTCTGCCCTGTTGTCTTCTGGTGTATTTTGGTGTTGAATTTTATTTGGTAGCGCACTTTGAACTGTCTTGGGATGCTTTATATCACTGAATGTGTTATATACCTATCGTTATTTTCTTTACAAGAATGAGTTCTGAGATTAATTTGGATTTAAAAGCAAATCATAGTTCTCTTATACATAGAAATTGTTTTCTAATATAGTACTTTTTTTGTGCTTGGCTGCATGATGTCAGAAGATTGCCATAGAAATGAGGACATTGTAATTTGTTCATTTAATCTTTCACATTAGTTATTGTTGACTCTGTTTCCCTTAAAATAGATTATTTTGTCCACAAATATTGCTGAGAGCTCTGTCACAGTTTCAGATGTTAAATATGGTAAGCCTCCATTATTTTGTCCTGCTTAAAATAAAATTCAGTGTTTATAACTAAAATAGTATCACTTTGCTATACAACTTATAAAGTTGCATAATAGACTCATAAAATGACAAATGCAAGAATGCTTGTTTGAATGAGTGGAGTACCTGGACAAAGTAAAGCAGGGAAATAGGTGAGTGAGGGAATCTTCAAGGTGAATCTCTTTGAAAAATGCCATCTTGTTTTCATGTAGCATTTATGTAAAACTGACTGTTTAGATTTAGATATATTTATTTGTCACATACTAAATATAGGAATACATAAGTACAGTGAAAAGTGCACAGTTGCCATTCACTGCTGCCACTCAGTTACAAAAACTAGAAATAAAAGATTTTAATAGAACCAAAAGATAAACAATAAAGAAAGAAAAGTCCCAATCTCAGAGTCCAAAGTCCCATGTCCACAGTGGTGCAGGCCCTGCTCTGATTGCTAAGACACCCAGGAGGACTCCTTTGCTGCCACAGAAAGGCCTGCACCTGCTACCATCTGCTGCCACCCTACTGGCCCGCTCTTGCTGCCAACTGCTGCCCCCCTCACTGGCCCGTTCTTACCGCTGACTGACTGCTGCCCCCTGCACAGGCCCGCTCTCACTGCCGACTGCTGCACGGCTCACCGGCCCGCACTGGCTAGAAACTGCTGCCCCGCTTGCTGGCCTGCTGCCCGTGCCGACTACTGCTCCCCTCACCAGCCTGCTCTCACTGCCAACTGTTGCCCCCTCACCGGCCAACACTCGCTGCTGACTGTCGCCCCCTTACCGGCCTGCTCACTGCAGCAGCTCAAGTTAAATAGGTAGCTAGGTGGTGGTATTTTCTTCAGCTGTAGCCGAGCTGAATCATCTGAGTCTCGGGTTGTCTAAAACTAGTGATCTGAGTGCAACTTGCATGGAGTGGAGCTGGGAATTTGTTTAGGTGGGATGAGAGGCAAGGATATGCTGCTTTTTCAGCCTCCAATATTTGGACTTTAGTTTACTATAGGCGAAGATGCTGATTGGTGAGTAACTAGTAAGCTATTCTATTCACAACAGATCATTTACGGAGTTCAGTTGCAGTTGGCCAACTGATCTGAGTATAATTTTTCATTATTCATTTGTGGAATATGGGCATCTCTGGCTGGCCAGCATTTCTTGCCCATCCCTAGTTGCTCTTGAGAAGGTGATTGTGAGCTGGCTTCTTGAACTGTTGCAGTCCTGCTGACGGTTGACCCACAGTGCTATTAGGGAGGGAATTCCAGGATTTTGACCCAGCAACAGAGAAGGAACATTTCCAAGTCAGAATTGTGAGTGGCTTGGAGCAGAACTTAGAGGTAGTGATGTTTCCATATGTCTCATGCTGTTGGCCTTCAAGATGGAAGTTGGTGTGGGTTTGGAAGGTGCTGTCTGAGGATCTTTTGGTGAATTTCTGCAGTGCATCTTGTAGATAGTACCTACTGCTGCTACTGAGCATCAGTGGTGCAGGGAGTGAATGCTTGTGGATGTAGTGCCAATGAAGCGGGCTGCTTTGTCCTGGATGGTGTCAAGCTGCTTGAGTTTTGTTGGGGCTGCACTCATCCAGGCATGCGGGGAATATTCCATCACACCCTTGACTTGTGCCTCGCAGACGGTAGACAGGCTTTGAGGTGTCAGGAGTTAAGTTACTAGCCACAGTATTTCTAGCTTCTGGCCTGCTCTTGCAGCTACTGTTAATGTGGTGAGTCCAGTTGAATTTTTGGTCAGTGGTAATGCCCAGGATGTTGATAGTGGGGGATTCAATGATGGTAAGACCATTGAATGTCAAGGGACGGGGTTAGATTGTCATAGCCTGGCATTTGTGTGGCACAAATATCACTTGCCACGGATCGCCCCAAGTCTGGATATTGCCCACATCTTGTTACGTTTGAACATGGGCTGCTTCAGTATCTGAGGAGTCACAAATGGTGCTGAACATTGTGCAATCATTGACGAACATTCCCACTTCTGACCTTGTGATAGAGTGAATGTCATTGATGAAGCAGCTGAAGATGGTTGGGCCATGGATACTACTCTGAGGAATTCCTGCAGAAGTGTCCTGGAGCTGAGATGATTGACCTTTAACAGCCACGACCACATTCCTGTGTGTCAGGTATATCTCCAACCAGCGGAGAGTTTGCCTCCGATACCCACTGATTCCACTTTTACCCCCAGGGCTCCTTGATGCCACATTCTGTCAATGCAGCCTTGATATCAAAGCAGGCAGTCACTCTCACCTCACCTCTGGAATTCAGCTCTTTGGTTCATGTTGAACCAAGGCTGGAATGAGGCCAGGAGCTGAGTGGCCCTGGCGGAATCCAAACTGGACGTCACTGAGCAGGTTATTTCTGAGCAGATGCTGTTTGATAGTACTGTTGATGAGACCTTCCATCACTATCGTGGTGATCAAGAGTAGACTGATAGGGTGGCAATTGGCTGGGTTGGATTTGTCCTGCTTTTTTATGGACAGGGCATTCCTGGGCAATTTTACACATTGTCGGGTAGATACCAGCGATGTAATTGCACCGGAACAGTTTGGCTAGGGAAGCGGCAAGCTCTGGAGCAGAAGTCTTCAGTACTATTGCTGGAATGTTGTCAGGGCTTGTAGCCTTTACAGCATCCTGGCTGAAGACTAGTATCTGTAATGCTGGGGACAACTGGAGAAAGCTGAGATGGATCATCCACTCGGCGCCTCTGGCTGAATATTGCTACGAAAGCTTCAGCCTTATCTTTTGCACTGATGTGCTGGGCTCTTCCATCATTGAGGTTGGAGATATTTGTGGAGGTTCCTCCTCCAGTGAGTTGTTTAATTGTCTACCACCATTCACGACTGGATGTGGCAGGACAGCAGAGGTGAGAGCTGATCTGTTGGTTGTGGCATTGCTTAACTCTGTCTATCACTTGCTGCTTTCACTGTTTGGTGTGCAGGTAGTCCTGTTTGGTGTTTTCACCAGGTTGTTACCTCATCTTTAATTATGCCTGTTGCAGCTCCTAGTATGTCCTTCTGCACTCTCTATTTAAATAGGTTTGATCTCTTGGCTTGATGGTAATGGTTAAGTGGGGTATATGCTAGGCTATGAGGTTACAGATTGTGCTGGAGTACAATTCCGTTGCTGTTGATGGCTCCCAGCAGGTTTGATTGAGCACACAATCTTTCGGAACATTGCCCCTTCCTCAGTTGTACTAAGAGAGGAAGTATCAAAACACAGGATGTACAAGTAACACATACAAAGGATTATACAACTGATTTGAATATATTCAGTAACCCTAAATTGGCTGGCTAACTCCCACCTGTTAAATCCTTAATCAGTTAGAAAGGAGACTGATTAATATGCAACTCTCCGAATTTCTTTTCAAGTCAATGTGCCGAAATAACTAAAGGTTTTATCGATGAATACAAGAGGTGACATCTCAGGTCAGACTTTGCCTTTTGGTGTGAGGCCTTGTTTAGAAACTGTGTTTTAATGTGGAGTCAGACTGGTTTTATTTCCAAAGCAGGAATTTAGGAAATGCCCAACCGACTGACTTGAGTCCACAAATTGTATGCTTTCTGAACAAGATGGAATGTGTCTGCAGATACAGATCTGCAATTGCAAATTCACCTCATAGTTTGTGTGTGTGTGTGTGTGTGTGTGTGTGTGTGTGTGTGTGTGTGTGTGTGTGTGTGTGTGTGTGTGAGAGGATGTGGGCGTGTGTGCGCGCGTGTGGGAATGGATAGTGTAATGGTGTCACCTGTAATGTGACATGAACCCATGATCCTGGTTGAGGCTATCTTCATGGGTACTGAACTTGGCTATCAGCCTCTGCTTGCCAACTCTGCGTTGTTGTGTATCTCAAAGATTCAAGGCCAAATGTCTTTGACCGCTGAAGTGTTCCCCCACTGGAAGGGCATCTTCCTGTCTGGCGATTGTTGCGACATGTCCATTCATCTGTTGTTGTGGCATCTGCATGGTTTTGTCAATGTACCATGACCTGGGGCATCCTTGCGTGCAGCGTATGAGATGGACAACACTGGCCGCATCTCCGCAATATCTGCCATGCACGTGGTGGGTATTCCAAAATGTATTGGTAGTATCCATGTCGATTATCTGACATATGTTGCACAGATTGCCATGGCAGGGTTGTCTAGTGTTGTGGTTACTGATGTCCTGAAGGCTAGGTAGTTTGCTTTGAACAGTGGTCTGTTTAAGCTTTGGCGGTTGATTGAAGGCAAGAAGTGGAGTTGTAGGGAAGATCTTGGCGAGGTGCTCCTCATCATCGATAATGCGTTGAAGGCTGCAGAGAACATGGTGTAGTTTCTCCTCTCTGGGGCATTATGAACAATGAAGGGTATTCTACCGGTTGTATCCTGTGTCTGTCTTCTGAGGACGTCATTACAGTTTTTTGCTGTGGCCCGTTGGAACTGGCCATTGATGAGTTAAACATCGCATCCTGTTATAAGGAGGGCATCCTTGCTAACCTTCAGGTGTCCTCATGTTTCTCCTCATCTGAACAGATCCTGCATATGAGATAACAAAATGTGAGGCTGGACGAACACAGCAGGCCCAGCAGCATCTCAGGAGCACAAAAGCTGACATTTCGAGGGTCTAGGCCCGAAATGTCAGCTTTTGTGCTCCTGAGATGCTGCTGGGCCTGCTGTGTTTGACCAGCCTCACATTTCGTTATTTTGGATTCTCCAGCATCTGCAGTTCCCATTATCACAGATCCTGCATATGTGTAGGACTTGTCCATAGGAGGTGGATTTTTAAAATATATTTAGGGTGGAATCTAGAGAAGTGCAGCATCATGAGGTTATCCGTAGGCTTGTGGTAGAGTGAGGTACTGAGGTGTCTATCATTGATGGAGATGCATGTCCAAGAATGAAACTGATTCCAAAGAATAGTCTATGGTAAGACATCTTCCCTATGCCTCCACTTCTGGACTTCAAACAACCACCGAACATTAAAAAGGTCATTGTTTGAAGCAATCTACCCGGCCTTCAGGACAACATTGACCACCACACCACATATCCCTGGCATAGCGACCCCTGCAAGACATTGCACATCGTTGACAAGGATACTGCTGTCATACCTGGGAACATCCACCGCCACATGCACTGCTGTGGCTCAGCCAATGTTGTCTATCTTATACACTGCAGGCAAGGATGTCCTGGGACATGGTACATTCGTGAAACCATGCAGATGCTATGACAACAGATGACTGGACACCATGCTACAGTCACCAGACAGGAATGTTCCCTCCCAGTGGGGGAACATTTCAGCAATCAAGCCTCGGATCCTCCGGTAAATGTCCTCCAAGATGAACTTTAGAATACACGACAACGTAGAGTTGCCAAGCAGACACTGATAGCCACGATCGGTACCCAGGAGGCTCTCCCTCCGCCCTTGCCCCCGCCCCGCCTCTCTCTTTCTCTCACATTCTCGACTCCCTCTCCCTGTCTCTCTCTCTCTCTCTCTCTCTCTTCTCCCCCCCCCCCCCACACACATTCTCTCTCACACACTTTCTCTCTGTCTCACATTCTATCTCTCGCATGCTTCTCATTCACTCTCGCTGACGCAGTCGCTGTCTCACGCACGCGCGCGCTCCCGCGCAGTCGCTGTCTCGCGCACGCGCGCGCTCCCGCGCAGTCGCCGTCTCGCGCACGCGCGCGCTCCCGCGCAGTCGCTGTCTCGCTCCCGCGCAGTCGCTGTCTCGCGCGCGCGCGCGCTCCCGCGCAGTCGCTGTCTCGCGCGCGCGCGCGCTCCCGCGCAGTCGCTGTCTCGCGCGCGCGCGCGCTCCCGCGCAGTCGCTGTCTCGCGCGCGCGCGCTCCCGCGCAGCCGCTGTCTCGCGCGCGCTCCCGCGCAGCCGCTGTCTCGCGCGCGCCCTCCCCGCAGCCGCTGTCTCGCGCGCGCCCTCCCCGCAGCCGCTGTCTCGCGCGCGCCCTCCCCGCAGCCGCTGTCTCGCGCGCGCCCTCCCCGCGCCTCTCATTTCCTTGCTCTTGTGCACCTGCACGCACCAGCTCTCTACCCTATTCTGTGTCTCTCTCGTGCACGCACACACATGCACACTGACACATGCAGACACATATATAAACCTATGTGGTGAATTTGTGTTTGCAGATACTTTCTAAATAAAAAGCATACAATTTACGGACACAATTAGTCAGTGGGGCATTTTCTAAATTCCTGCTTTGGAAATAAAACCAGTCTGACTCCTCGTTAAAACACAGACAATTTCTAAACAAGGCCTCAAATGAAAAGGCATTGTCTGACCTGAGATGTCCTCCTTGTATTCGTTGATAAAATCTTGATTTATCTCGGCACATTGACTTGAAAGAAATTGGAAGAGTTGCATATTAATCAGTTGACGCCTACATCTCCTTTCTGACTGATTAAATATTTAACAGGTTAGCCAGCCAGTTTAAGGTTACTGAATATCAATATACATCAGTTATATAATCCTTTTATCTTTTACTTTTCAATTCCATGTCTTGATGCTTCCTCTCTTATTACACTTGAGGAAGGGGCAGTGCTGTGAAAGCTTCTGTGTTCAGCCAAACCTGTTGGACTATAACTTGGTGTTGTGTGATTTTTTTACCTTGTCCAACACCGGCACCTCCACATCACTTCATTTATGAAGCAGATTTAGGTGGAAAGCACTGTTATGGAGGTGGTTGCTTCTTTGGTTTGAGCTTTCAAGGAGAGAGGAAACATGTGATGATCAGGCAGTCTGAGGGAAGTAAGCTTGTAATGTTGGAATCCCTTGAGTTAATTGTGCTTGCTAACTGGTTTTCTATTTGTGGTACTGATTAAGATGGTAGTTCCGTGCCAAGTCCATGGCAGTACAGGTGGCTTAGCTGAACAGGGGGGGGAGAGAAAAAGTTCCTGATGGGAAATGTGTGTTAATGCTAGGGTCCTGAGGAGTGTTGTCAAACAGAGAGACCTAGGGGTGCAGATGCATGGCTCCTTGAATTAGGCACCACAGGTAGACAGGCAGTAAATAAGGCATTTGGCACGCTTGCCTTCATTGCTTAGACCAGGAGTTGGATGTTCATGACTTGTGGTGGTCCGCAGCGATCTGTACTGGGACGTCTGCTATTTGTGATGTATGTAAATGACTTAGATGAAAATGTAGATGGGTGGGTTAGTAAGTGTGCATATGACACAAAGATCTATGGAGTTGTAGATAGTGTAGACGGTAGTCAAAGGATACAATGGGATATGGATCAGTTGCAGATATGGGCAGAGAAATGGCTGACAGAGTTTAATCTGTCTAAGTGTGAAGCGCTGCACAATGGGAGATCAAATGTTTAGGAAAAGTACACAATTAATGGCAGGACCCCAGTCAGCATTGATGTACAGAGGGATTTGGGGTTCCGGTCCATAGCTTCCTGAAAGTGGCCATGTAAATAGATAGGATGGTAAGTAAGGCACATAGCACACTTGCCTTTACTGGTCAGGGAATTGAGTACAAGCGTCAGGATGTCATGCTGCAGGTTTATGAGACCTCTGATTGGCCACAGGTAGAGTACTGCATTCAGTTCTGTTTGCCACATTACAGGAAGGATGTGGAGACTTTTGAGAGGGTGCAGATGAGGTTTAACTGTATGCTGCCTGGATTAGAGGGTATGAACAATAAGGAGAGGCTAGAAAAATGCAGGTTGCTTTCTCTGGAGCAGTGGAGACTAGGAGATGACTTGGTAGAAGCCTATAAAATTTGAGATGCATAGATAGCGTTGACAGTCAAAATCTTTTACCCCAAAATTAAATGTCTAAATCAAGGATGCATGCGTTGAAGGTGAGAAGGGGAAAGATCAAAGGAGATGTGAGGGGCATACTTTTTACACAGAGTGGGGGAAGTCTGGAACATGCTGCCAGGGATGATGGTGGAGGAGGCAGATACAATAGGGGTGTTAAGAGTCTTCCAGATAAGCACATGAATATGCAAGGAATGGAGGGACATGGACCAGAGAATTAATTTAGTTTGGTCTCTCATTCGGCACAACATTGTGGGCTGAAGGGTGTCTTCCTGTGCTGTACAGTTCTATCTTCTATGTCATGTTGCGGTTGTACAGGGCGTTGGTAAGGCCACTTTTGGAGTACTATGTACAGTTCTGTTCGTCCTGGTGCAGGAATGATATTAAGTTGGAAAGGATGCCGAAGAAATTTTCCAGGGTGTTACAAGGACTGGAAGGTTTGAATTAAAGGGATAAGCTGGGACCTTTCTTCAAGGAGCATAGGAGGTTGAGGGGTGATCTTAGAGGTTTATAAAATTGTGAAAAGTACAAATAGCTTGAATAGCCAAGATCTTTTTCTTGTGGGTTGGGAGTTCAAAACCAGAGGTGTAATTTTGAGGTGAGAGGAGAAAAGTTTAAAACGAACTGGAGGGGCAACTCTTTCTGACAGGGAGGGGTCTGTATGTGAGATGAACTTCCTGAGGAAGTGGTGAATACAGGTACACTTAAGACATTTAAAAGATATTTTGAGAGGTACATGAATTGGAAAGATTTAGAGGGATACGTGCCAAATACAGACAAATGGGGCTAGTTTAGTTTGGGAAACCTGCTCAGCACAGATGAGTTGGACTGAAGGGTCTGTTTCCATTCTGTATAACTCTATGACTCTATAATTTTGTTTGTTAGGTGAACAAAAAGGTTCTTATGCAACCATAGATATGACTCTGCTTCTTTCCTGGTGCCACGGTTCAGGATGTCATGCAGCTGCTGCAACAAGTTATCCTGGGAAAGTTGAATAATCAAAGCTCATTGTCAACATTAGTTACAGCAGCATGATTCAGCAGAGCGTTGAGGTTGTGAAAGCAAATTTAGACACTTGGGAAGGAAATAAAAAACCAGGACCTCAAAAGCAATCATCTGAAGATCATACCAAAACAAAGAAATGCGGATGCGGAAGATCTGAAGGATAAACAGAAATTGCAGGCAAAATTCAGCAGGTCTGGCAGCATCTATGGGAAGAAAGCAGAGTTAATGTTTTGAGTCTAGCGAGTCTTCATCAGAAAACTTTGTTTTCATCTCAAGATCATTTTCAGCGGCATGTGCTAGACAGTGTAGGATTAGCAAAATTGAATGATCTGTCCTGACCAGGTGAGGAAAGACCTGCTCCAGTTTTTTTAATGTCCTCTCAGTCAGTCGTAACAAATGCTTCATTTCTATTTCGATATGCAGCACTCACACTTCAATTTAACTTAGTTAACCAGATTAACAATGAAGGAGAGGCAAAGAAGAACAAAGAAAATTACAGCACAGGAACAGGCTCTTCAGCCCTCCAAGCCTGCGCTGATCCAGATCCTCTGTCTAAACCTGTCATCTATTTTCTAAGGATCTGTATCCCTTTGCTCCCTGCCCATCCATGTACCTATCCAGATACATCTTAAAAGACACTACCGTGTCTGTGTCTACCACCTCCGCTGGCAACACATTCCAGGCACCCACCACCCTCTGCTTAAAGAACTTTCCACGCATATCTCCCATAAACTTCCCTCCTCTCACTTCAAACTCATGACCCCTAGTAATTGAGTCCACACTCTGGGGGGAAAAAGCTTCTTGCTATCCACCTTGTCTATACCCCTCATGATTTTATAGACCTCAATCTAGTCCTCCCTCAATTTCTGTCTTTCTAATGAAAATAATCCTAATCTACTCAACCTTTGTACCAATTCCAAGGTTTTCTTGAGTGAATGAGTGTGGAGTTTTATTTTTAATTAAACCTGAGAAAAACAGAAGTAATCAACATTGGGGGGAAAAAAACAGTCAGGAAGAAGGCTATCTACTGCAAACAGGGTTAGGAGCAAATACAGTTTTTCCCTCGTGTTGAAAAATGAAAAGACCCAAGTCCAGTTATTTACCTGTTGTCTTGTTTCCTCTCGTGGTGAAACTGCAGATATTCTAAAATTCTGAGTGAATAGCTCTTGTTCCGAGTTGCCTTTCATTGCCTAGCTTGCAGGAGGTTGAGGGAGCGAGAGCAAGAATGAAGGAAGAGCTTTCAGTATCCTTAGTATTAACAGTACATGATGGTTTCTATTTATTGTCAAAAGATTGCTATTGATAAACTGTATAATGTAATATGTCCAAGCTTGTGGATGACCAAGGTGGGAATGAAAGTTGAGGTGAATGGAAGAAGGCTTCAAGGGGATTTGGACAGGTTAAGTGATAGGCCAAGAACATGGCAGATGGAATATATTGAAGTTATCCACTTTGGTAGAAGAAAAGAATGGCAGAGTATTTCTTAAATGATGAGAGGTTAAGAAGTGTTACATCCAAAAAGACCTGGATGTCATTGTTCATGAGTCACTGAAGGGAAGCATGAAGCTGCAGGTAACAGTTGAGGAGGTAAGTTGTATGTTGGCCATTATCGCAAGGGGATTTCAGTACAAGGGTGAAGATGTCTTAGTGTAGTCAGAGCCTTGGTAATATCACATTTGGAGTACCATGTGTAGTTGTGGCCATCTTATCAAAGCAAAGTGACTGAGCACAATGGGCCTTCACCCTGGACTGGTGAAATTGCTTTAAGAGGAGAGACTGAAGAAATCAGCCTGTGTTCTCAAGAATTTTCAAGAATGGGTGGTGAGCACATTAAAATGTATAAAATTTCTATAGGGTGTGACAAGGTGAATATGGATAGGATGTTTTCACTAATGAGTGAGTTTTGAACTAGGAGATATAACCTCAGAGTAAAAGAGTAAACTGTTTAAAATTGAGATGAGAATTCACCATCCTCTTGACTCAGAATTCAGAAACAAAAGGTCTATTAGTCTTTTTGTTCTGACTGCTTCACATTTGACAATGGAAGAAATAATTAATTGTGACAACTGTCATTTTGGAAGTGTGAGATGAGGTTGGCTTTGTCGTCCTGATCAGTTGAGGATATAACATTTGTTTCTGGGTCATTCTAGAAAAACTGAGCTTTGTTTTGGAAATGGGGAGGCTTGTGGTATTATCACTGGACTGTTAATCCAGAAACCCAGGTAATATTCTGGGGACCTGGCTTCAAATCCTGCCATGACAGATGGTGGAATTTGAATTAAGTATCTAATGATGACTCTGAATCCATTGCCGATTGTTGGAAAAACCCATCAGATTCATTAATGCCCTTTAGGGAACAAAACTGCCTACATGGCCTACATGTGACTCCAGAACCACAGCAATGTGGTTGACTCATAACTGCCCTCTGGGCAATTGGGGTTAGGCTGTAAATGCTGGCCTTGCTAGAGACATTGTCAAATCTGTGAATGTTAGTGGAGTAAACTGAAGATTTTATGCACTGTTCTGACGAGCTGCAAGTCCAATGTAAGAAACCACAGAATGTAGGATTGAGGAGGGCAAATGGCCAAAAGTTGGATTGATTGGGATATAGGAATAAAGAATGATCAGGTTTTGGTGGGGTCATAGCTCTATCCCTATTGATCTCCATGTTTTAGCAATGATACGTACATTGCTTGATTATGAGTGTCTGAAAGCTGGAGTGGAATGGGCTGGAAGCATGGAGTGGCTGAGAGCCGAATGGAGTGAGTTGGAGGCTTGGACAAGTATGGAGCAGCTCAGAGCCGAGTCGTGCAGGTTGGAGGCTTAGAGGAGTGCATGCAGAGTGGCTCAGAGCTGGAATGGACTGGGTTGGAGGCTTGGAGAGACATGGAATGACGGAGCTGGAGCGGAGCAGCCGAGGGCCGGAGCGGAGCGGGCTGGAGGCCTGGAGCTGAGTGGGGATGGTTGGTGGATAGGGGTCTGGCTCAGGTGGTCAGTAACTTGCTAGGCTGGTCAGACCGTATGTGGAAGTCCCTGTGCTGAGCTATTGCAATGTAATTTTTTTATTGTAATTTGTTTATCTGACTAATGTTTTTTTAAAACTGTTTTATTCATAACTTGTGCCATGAGTCTCTGTAAGGTAATGCGAATTCTTTTGTATTTAAGATTTGCACCTAGGTACTTTGTATCTAAAATGGTGTCATGAGAGGTGACATTATAGTCTTTTAACTGTACTGCTGTACCTCTGTACTTGAGTACATGCGACACTGGCAGATTTGTGATTCTATCTGAAGAGTCCTAAATTTTTAACAATAAATCTGAACTTGTAATTAATGACTGGATGGTACAAGAACATTTGTTTTGAAGCATTTATTTTATTAAAGTACACGCGGCACTATTGATTGAATCCTTCTTTTGTACTGCACCTTAAACTTTAACCACCAAATGGAAAACCATCATGTTATTTTTAGCACAACCTGAAAAGTGTACTTGGCAAGTATTTATTATAGTATGCTTAGGTAGACATTAGGTCATCCAAAGTGATTTTTAACTCCTTCAAGGTTTTCTACTGAAGTTTTTATTTCTTACCCTGGTAACTTCTAATCCTAGAACTGTTCTCCTTGGTGAGAATGTTACCAGAGGCCCACCCTCTTGCACAAGATAGGTTAATTTAATTTTTCTTTAACTCCTCTTCAATTTGGTCTTTTCAACCAGAATTATAGAACCCATGCAGTGTGGAATCAGGCCACTCAGCCCAACAAGTCTACACTGCTTCTCTGAAGAGCATCCCACCCAGACCCATTTCCCTGCATTTCTAATGTCTAACCCACTGACTGTAAACATCCCTGTACACTATGGGCAATTTAGTATGGCCAGTGCACCTAACCTGCACATCTTTGAACTGCGGGAGAAAACCAGAGCACCTGGAGGAAACCCATACAGACACAGGGAGAACGTGCAAGCTGCACGCAGACAGCCGCCGGAGGTTGGAATTGACCACGGGTCTCTAGCGCTGTGAGGCATCAGTGCTAACCACTGAGCCTGTACAACACTAGGTGCCCATCATGCCAGGATTCCAGCAGGAGAAATCATTTTGAAGTGTTGAGGGCAGGAAGAGTAGAAACAAAGTGGGATGTCTTACAAAAGGTTAATTTACCAAATTATATTTAAGTGTGTTCCTTGTTGTGCGCAATGACCAAAGTTCCCTCCCTCTGCTGTCGATGTGTGACACCAGGTTTTGTTTGACTCAAATGCTAAAAATAAGGGTGAACAGTAACCCCTTGGCACTGGGATGGGTTTAGCTTGGTTCCAATGACTGTGCCTTTTGAAATGAGAAGGAGCAAAGAGTGAATCACTGGAAACCTTAAACAATATGCATCCCCAAATAAATTAATGGCTTATCTTCTAGAATATTCCGTCCAGCATCAGCCAATCCAACTTTCAGATAGATACCAGGAAAATTGACTTTAATGAACTGCTACCCATTTTCTGGGTGAAATGAACAAAAAAGTTTATATAAATATTAATGAATCTTTTTTATCTTCTAGCCAGAGCATTGAATATATTTCAGGCAGAGATAGACAGATTTTTGTTATCTCAGAATTAAGGAATATAGGTACAGGCAGAATGTGTTGAAACTGAAGATCAGCCATATTTGTATTGAGTAATGAGTAATAAAAAGTGTTTAATCTATTCCTGCTATTGTGGTCATACGTTTGCCTAGCAATCTAATTACTGATTTGATCCAACAATATTGTTTTTCTCTCTGAAAATACTAGTGATAGATTTCTGTTTAACACGTCATCTGGTTTGTGATGAAGACACAAACTACCAGAGCCTTCGTTTGAGCTGGGCTTCAAAGATGAGCTGTAATCAGAGGAAAGGTGAAAAGAACGGTCCACTTTGAATTTTTTGTTGCATGTTTTGAATGTTTTGAGGAGAAAAATGCCCATATTTCAGTTTTGGAGGCTTTGTTTATATACATGTATATATTTGTTGGTAACTGCCTCATTTCTAGAGTTAATAGACAACATAATGACTTCCATTCAAAGTGCTTTGCCATGTAGATATAGTTTAGATATAGACATAATATGTAACTGTTCTGGATGTCAGTATGTAGTGAACTACTTTTGTGTCACTAAAACAGGTCACACATTTGGGCAGGCCTGTGATGTTTTCATGTTGAGGAATTATTATTGGCTTGGACATGTTGAGAATTCTCTTTAGGACTTTAAAATATCCCTTGATATTGTCAGGCAGAGGGGACCTTTGATACCTCTGAAAGACCAATAAATTTAATAAAGAAATAGTAAATGTGGAATTTGACTGTTTACAGGATGAAATTGAAATTCTGTATTGCTGAATGCTAAAACCTGTGGTTAGATCTTGTAAAACAATTTTTTAAAAATTATTTTTTAAAGCAAGATTTTATTCACATCTTGAATAGGCCGTGCTGGTCGTGTTTCAAAAGGATACTGTTATCGGTTGGTAACACGTGATTTCTGGACACATTGCATTCCTGATCATGCGGTACCAGAAATGCAGGTATTAACTTCTTTTCCAAAAAGAAATTCCTGCGTGCCTGTTTACACTTTAAATGAGTCTGATTTAAGCACTCTTGGTTTCGTCAACTGTTGATGCATTTAGCATTAATATTTAAGAACTTTTTTAGGAGAATTCATTTGAAATTTCCATTAACTGAGGTATGGTATAAAATGCATTAAACACAAATTAGACATGTAAAGGTACACTTCTGTAAATTTTTAACATAAAAATGAGGTGAAAGCTTCTTTTCTTGCACCTACCAGGTTTTAAACTAAGAAAGGAAGTTGTGATTTGTACGGTGTGATCACAGATTAAACACTTTTTATTGAAGAAACAGTTATGGAGATGCCAATCTTTGCAATTCCATGATATCACCTGGTTTGCATGTAAACTGCTAGCTGCACCTCTATGCCCACCATAGTCCAACCAATTGATAAAATACTATATAAATTATTTCTTTCTTTTTAAGTTGGTTTTTTGTGCTTCAGCCTTAATGATGGCAAGGTAAAAAGCTTCAATTTCATGTCTGTTGTTAGCATTGTTTATCAGTAAATTCTAAAGAAATGTATGCAAGCTAGATGATTTTTGATTTAAGTTTTAAGGTATATGCTAAAGAAAAAATGTTTTTTTATTTCTTAGCGCTGCCCATTAGGCAACACTGTACTGAAAGTCAAATTACTGGATATGGGAGAACCAAGAGCATTGCTGGCTTCTGCTTTATCTCCACCCAATTTGAAAGACATTGAACGCACTGTCCTATTACTGAAAGAGGCAAGTCATTGAACAGTGCTTAAAAACTGCCCTTTTGTAATGAATCTTAATCAAGCATGTATACTTGAAATATTACCTGAGGCGGCAAAAGGCACTAACAGCAGTTTTCTCTCTTCCTGTATAAAGGTGGGAGCACTTTCTGTTGAAATGAAAGGAGTAGATAACCCATATGATGGCGATCTAACTTTTTTAGGAAAAGTATTGGCATATTTGCCTGTAGACCTCCACCTAGGAAAACTTATAGTCATAGGACATGTGTTTGGCTGTTTAGAGGAATGCCTAATTATTGGTAAGCATATAAATATACATATAGAATATTAATTTAAGTTTTAAAAATTCCAGTGAGCAAATTTTGACCAACTTTCTAAAGCGATTCTAATAAACTGCAATTTTCATTCTAGCTGCTGCTCTTTCGCTGAAGAACTTTTTTGCAATGCCTTTCAAGCAGCACCTTGAAGGATATCGGTAAAGTTTTGTTTTGTTAGTTGGGGAAGAGTGAAAAGCAGAGGGAAAGGATTTTAATCCAATGACTGTTACTGTTTGCACTGATCCTCTCCCTTGTGAAATTCCCAAGAAATCTGCACTGGCCGTAAGCAGAACAATCATCTATTTTTTCTCTTCAGTCTTCCCCAGTACCATCTCTAAACTCCACTTGTCTATGAGACCTCACCCTCCTGCTTCAGCCTTCTTCCCTCCACGTTGCTGACCAAACACCCCCTTACATCAGTGATAGCTTGGGAGTTAATGGTTTTCTTCCTCAGTCCATGACCCCTCTCCGTCAAATTTGTTGTCATCGAACCTCTCCTTAAACAAAATGGTGCCCTTGCAAACTACTGCCTTTCTTTCCAAAATCCTTGACTGTGTGCTGTTGTCTTTGAAACCCATGCCCTTTTTGTCCTGACATTCATGTGGTAATCCTTTTGTTCAGTTTGTGCCACAAATGATACAGTTCTTATCAGAGTCACAAATGACGTATTTTTGGCTGTGATTGTAGCATATTATTCCTCCTCACCTCTCTCGGCCTATATGTAGCCTTTGACACAAAACTGCCCTTTTGCACTGAATCTTAACCAAGCATGTATACCTGAAATAGTACCTGAAGTGGCAAAAGGCACCAACAGCAGTTTTCTCTCTTCCTGTATAAAGGTGGGAGCACTTTCTGTTGAAATGAAATGAGTAGATAACCCATATGATGGAGATCTAACTTTTGTAGGAAAAGTATTGGCATATTTGCCTGTAGACCTCCACCTACCTCTAACAGTTCTCCACATTATCCAGTTGGATGGAGCTGCTTGGTTAACGGCCCTGTCTGTCACAGTTGAGGTGGGAATCCTCATTGGAGGAAAATGAAAGACATTTGAAACACTGCCATTGAAGGTAACAGCATTAGAGCAACTGCAATGAAGTGAAACTGGGAGAATGGAAAAGGGTACTTAAGGAAGTCACGTTGTGAAAAAACACGTTTCAGGTAGTTGGGGGTGTTGGTAAGCTTGTAATGAATATTAATAGACAGTTTGCGTTCAGAAATGAAAACTGAGTGGGCAGTAATCAATGGAAGATAAGAGAGTACGGAGGATCTACACTAATACTAGAGATGCCATTTCTTAGTTGAGTTATTGAACTAGTTTGCTTAGGAGAATGTGAAAAATTCCATGGCACTGTTTTGAAGTATAGCAGATGAACTGTCAGCATTTCTCCCTATCTGCTCTTTCTGAACCTGCCAGGATTTTGAGCACATCCATCACATCACACTCAATCAGCAGAACATGGACTGCATCAATTCAAGAAGGCAGCTCACCTCCATCTTCTCACAGATAACTAGGGACAGATAATAAACACTGGATCAGCTAGCATAGTTGACAACCAAGAAAGAAAGATTCCCTTATCCAGATAATGATTTGCAATACCTGAGGTATAGCGAACCAAAAATCTTTCGTAACCTGACTCCATGTGAATTGTGGAGTACCGGGCCATACCCCAATCCCAGCTGTGGAGCCAGCAGCTAGAATTCAGGGTGCAGGCTTCTGACGTACACCAGCTGCCACTGGCGAAAATTGGAAATCTCAGCAATGGAGCCGGGAATCTCAAAATCAGGCCCCAGCCACTGTTTTTGCAACACCACAGATACCCTTTGACTTCATCAAGAACAACCCTGACATATGATGAGCAAATTTTGTAATTGTGTCCAGCACACACAATCTAGTTCATTAAATAAAAGTAGTAGCTCCTACTACTTGTGAATAACCTTACTACTCACCTTTCTCAATAAACAACCATTCATGCCATTGTTTTACTGTCACTCAATCAGCTTGTTAACTGTAATACCAATTTTGTTTTTATTTAAAGGCTTTAACTTTGTTGACTAACCTGTTCCTGACTTCAGTTTGCATATATGACAAATTGCAGGGATTTTTTTTCTTTTCAATGGCTCCTCTTCAGATGCAGGAATACTTTTGTGATTTTCAGGGGCAGTGTTTTCGGTCTCACTAACTTTTTGTATACTGTCTCCCTCCCCTCTTTGCAGATGCTCTGTCTCTCTTATGCACTCTCTCCCTCTCTTCATTTTGCACCTTGTTCTGTCTCTGTCTCTGTCTCTGTCTCGCTCTCTTCCTATCATTCTGGTTCCCCACGCCCCAATTCCCTTTTCCCTTACCATGTGCCTTCTCAGCAGCCCCATTGCCCTCAGTCTCACATTCATGTTCTTATCGACAGCAAACATGAGATGCAAGTAGCCTGCGATTGGAACTCCTGAATGATTTCTACCATTTTATTTACTGGGGTGAATTTTCTCTGGTTTGTTGATACTGTGATTCAATTTTCCCAGGTGAACTGGGGATTTCGGGAGCGAATTCACCCATCACCCCAAGGTGTTGAGCTTTGGTTAATAACATTACCCTTAACTTGCACTGTTACTTCATCAGAAAATTCAATCACTTCTTTTGTTTTAGCTAGATGATAACTGTTCGATTCTGGGAACTTGTGTGCACTGCACAAGTTCAGTCAGAGCAACCCATATTCTTCTCAGCGACACAGTTTTGGGAAAAGTATTAATTTCAAGCCCTTGTTTTAGAGCAGGTTTGAGCTGTTCTAGTAAAATTTTAATATCACTAAATTACACAATTTGACTATGCAATTTGCATCATTGTGATCACAAGGTATTTTTGATTTTGGTCAATGAAAGGAAAATTCAGTAAGCATTTTGAGAGAATTGTAAATCAATGCTGGCGAGGCTTCACTTAAAATGCAAACCTCAGAAATTACAACTGAGAATTTTAATGTGTAAATATGTAGTGTGCGTGTCTTGGATTTTCATATTTAAATTATAATTTTTGTATGTGCAGGAATAAAATGGAGTATTCAGATGGAACTTTAAGTGATTGTATCGCACTTGTGAATGCTTTCAAGGTAAAAAAAAACTTGGAAAATTTATGTCTGCAAATTTCTTACTAATTGTATAATCAGATAATGTATTAAAGCAGTTAGTAATGATTTTTTTACAGTAATTTAGTAATTATTCTCAACCAGTTTAATACTTCCAAAGATTAGTTAAGCTCTGAAGATTCACACTTCATATTGTCCCCTTCAGTGTCACAGTAGAGCTAAATTAGTTGAGAAAAGTGTACAGTGAAAATTTTAAGAATTTAATTAGCTCGGTTGGGTTGGACGCAGAGTAACACCAGCAGCATGGGATCAATTCCTGTACCAACTGAGGTAAATATGAAGGACTGAAAACAAACGCTGAAATCTCAGGGGTTCGGGCAGCGTCCATGGAGAGTGAGCAAGTAATGTTTCAAGTCTAGGCGGTATCAGAGGAGCAGGAAAGTTGACATTTTGGTTTGGGCCCCTTCTTCAGGGTCCTGACTTGAAACATCAACTTCCCTGTTCCTCTGATGCTGCCTGGCCTGCTCTGCTCCTCCAGCTCCACACTGTTATCTCTGACTCCAGTATCGGCAGTTCTTACTGTCTCTGAATGTTTCAAGCCTAGATGACTTGTCATCAGAGACGAAGAGAAGTTTGGACGGCATAGCATTAATGCTATGATTGGGGTGGGGTGTCTAGTGCTGGTAAAGGAAAGATGTTGATAATTCAGATTAAGTGATCAGAATGTGAGAATGGCAGAACAATGATGTGTCTAATTGCCAGACTTGGAAGAACAGACAGTTCTGCTGAGGTGGGGGGACAGGAGACCATTGTTCTGCCATTCCTAATGAAGGAGCTGTCTTGTGGTCTGGTTGAACTATGGTGATTTTACCATATCTTAGAAATCTCATATTCAGACTGTTGAAATTTATTTTTGGGGTGAGGAGAACATTACAGTGGACTTCACTCTCATGGATAGGGAGTAAAAGTAGGTTTGAGTTCACATTCCCGATTACTGTGTAGTTGTTCTATTGACAGTAAGTACAGTGTTGGCTTTGACCATTGGTCCTGTCCTTGCAGGGTTGATTAGCTCAGCTTCAAGGCTCTCTCAAACATTGGTTAAGTAACCACCTACACAGCTCTTCAATTCGCGCGTGGCTTCTCTATTCCCATGGTCTTGATTGCAGAAAAAGCAATTCCTATTGTTCTTTCTGAATCCATCTTGCATGTTCTGCAGGTTTGAGCATGATAAGGCTAAGAGGCAATTGTTTTATGAACACTTTGTGTGTTTTTTTTCCTCACAGGCGTGGCGTTCTTGCAGAGAACAAGGGCAGCTGAGATTTCCGAGGGTTTGTTATTGCATGTTTACCGTTTTAACAATATTTAGCTTTCAAGTGTTTGACAGTTATTTGTTTATTCACTGATAATGAAATGGACTGTTTCAAAACTTAAGTTATGCTTGATAAATGCTTTTTTTTAAAAAAATGTGAAATGTTTTCAAAGTGGGGTGATGCATGCTCATTTCTTTCAGGTTTTAATTCAATACAATCTGAGATAAAGTGACAAGCTGCACATAACTTGTATGACTATTGATTGTGCACACAGCATAGAAAATAGAGCAGGTGTTGCCATTTGGCCCACTGAGCTTGCGGTACTATTCAGTATGATTATGGCTGATCATCCAATTCCATACCATGTTCCACTTTCTCTTTCTACCATTTGTCCCTTTAGCCTCAAGAGTCATAATTCCTTCTTGAAAACATTCAGCGTTTTTGCCTCGACTGCTTTCAGTGGCAAAAAATTCCATGGGCCCACCACTCTGTGGCTAAAGAAATTTTTCCTCATTTCAGTCCTAAATGGCCTGTCCCTATGCTTAGACAATGACCCGGGTTCTAGAACTTTCCGGTCGTCGGGAACATCTTTTCAGTGTTTACCCTGTTTAATTCTGTTAGAATTTTATAGAATTCTTCAATATCTCCCCTCATTCTTCTAAACTTAAGTGAAAATTGGCCTAATCAATCCAGTCTGTCTTGATACGTCAGTCCTGCCATCCCAGGAATTAGTTTGGTATTTTTGTTGCACTCCCTCTATAGCAAGAAAATCCTTGCCCAGATAAGAGATGAAAACTACTCACAGTACGCTAGGTTTGGTTTCACCTAGAACCTGTACAACTGAAGCAAGACATCACTGCTCCTGGACTTGAATCATCTTGCTGTGATGTCATATTCTAGTAATTGACTGTCTCCATAAAATATAAGGTGATATCAAGACCAATCACAACGTTGTCATCAAACCAGCAAAGGAGGAACCATCGTCATGTTGAATAGAATGGACCACTGCGAGGAGATATACAGACAACTGAACAACCAGGAACACTACAGACAACTGACCAATGAACATACCTGTGAATGTGACAGACTGATCAAGACTTTTGATCTAGTTCTTCAGAGTAGCCTACGCTCTCTCGTGGGGGATTTCTCTTATCTTCTAAAGATACACAAAGCCAACTCACCTGGATGTTCCTTCGTATCAGGCAATGGGACCCTGTGTGAAAACCTGTCTGGAAATGTCGAGGGCATTTCGAAACCCATTGTTCAGGGAAACCCCAGCTTCAGTTGTGACACAACTGATTTCTTGTAGAAACTCAGCACCCATAGACCAGTCACGATGGACAATGCTGGCATTATTGCAACAGCCTCATTGCACAATACCAGCAACTGCCAATTTCCAGATGCCATCCTACAACTCATTCGATTCATCCTTGACGATAGTGTCTTCACCTTTGACACATGAAATCTTCATCCAGACACACACAACAGCCATGGGAACCAGATTTGCACCCCAGTTTGGAAGCATTTTATGCACAAGTTCGAACAAGACTTTTGCTGCATCGAACTTCTGCCCAATACTATACGTCAGGTACATTTGCGACATTTTCTTCCTTGGGTCTCATGACGAGGAATCATTGAAACTATTGCATAGTGATATCAACAAGTTTCATCCCACCATCAGATTTACGATGGACTACTCTTTAGAATCAGTCACATTCTTGGGCACATCTACTTCAAGGACGGACACTTCAACATCTCTCTCTGCTGCAAGCCTACAGATGACCTCATGATGCCACACTTCTCGACCATCCACGGTAAACATATTAAAATAGCCACCCCCTGTGGACAAGCCCTATACATACACAGGATCTATTTGGATGAGGAGGAACACAACAGACACCTGAAGTGTTGAATGATGCCCTCGTAAGAAAGGGATATGAAGCTCAACTCATCAGTCGTCAGTTCTGACGAGCGCAGTGAAAATCCTTAATGACCTCCCCAGAAGACAGACAGGATACGACCTATAGGGTACCCTTTGTCGGCCAGTACTTCCTCAAAGCGGAGAAACTATGCTGTGTTCTTTGCAATTTTCAACATGCCGTCATTGATGATGAGCACCTCACCGATTTCTTCCCTACACCTTCACTTCTCCCCTTCAAACAACTGCCAGATCTTAAACAGACCATTGTTTGTAGCAAACTACTAGCCTTCAGGACAACATTGACCACAACACAGACGTTGCCACGACAGGGTTGTACAGTAAGATATGTCAGATCGTTGACATGGATACTGCCATCACACGTGGGAACATCACCCACCACGCGCATAGCAGATACTTGTGTGATGTGGCCAATGCTGTCTATCTTGAATGCTGCAGGCAAGGATGCCCTGAGGCATGGTATATTGGCGAGACCATGCAGATGCTACGATGACTCTGGACACTGCTTAACAGTCATCAGTGGGGGAATACTTCAGCTGTCAAAGCCATTCAGCCTCGGTCTTCGGGTAAACAGCCTACAAGGCAGACTTCAGGATACACAACAACGCAGAGTCGTTGATCAGAGGCAGATAGCCAAGTTTGGTACGCATGAGGATAGCCTCAACTGGGATCTTGGGTTCATGTTGCACTACAGGTGACCCCATCATACTGTACACATACATGCACACATGTGCGCACGCACACACGCACACACACGCGCACATGCTTGCACACGCGCACATGTACATCTACACACACACTGTGGAAATATGTCAGATTGTATTAACTGTCTATTCTGTCTTGCAATTTCCACTGTTAAGAAGAACAGGAGGATTAAGAGTGTAGTCACCTCCAAGTTGTCTGAATCACAATACATCCTGATTTGAGCACCCTTTATCTTTACTTGATCACAGTTCCATAATCTCTCATCTGCCATTACCATGAAAGCACACCAGCTTTTATGCTCCTGAGATGCTGCTTGCCCTGCTGTGTTCATCCAGCTTCACACTTTGTTATCTTGGATTCTCTAGCATCTGCAATTCCCATTATCTCTGACTAGCACATGAGTTGCTGCAGTGAAGAGAGTCTAAAACAAGGATTTTCAAGGCTTCAGGCAATCCCAATCAAAGAATATGTCTTATCAGACCATTTGTTCCATTCAACTAGAAGTTGAATATGTAAGGTTCATGAAGGGGTTGTTGAAAAATCAGTGGAAATTGGAGTGATCATAGGATTGTTAATACAATTTGCATTTGAAGACTCACTGAAGATATGTAAGCAATACCTCAAAACTGCTTGAGCGTTATCACCAGCGGTTCTCTCATGTAACATACTGTTGTAATATAACTGCAATATGCAGTTGCTTAGTTTCTGGTATATTTTTAATGAAATTTGAAGCACAGGTACTATTCAAAAATGTACTTTTTTTTGATCTTGACACTACAGTGCATTTGTTGTGATATCCAATCTGTTTTGTCTTGTGAAAATGTTAAAGGTAGACCAGTTTGTACTTGTTCTCATTTTTCATTGTGCACTTCTTCAGAGTTTTGCAGTCATAGGCTGCTGTCATTTGATCAATTGTTTTCTTCAAACTTAGTTTGGCTTCAGGTGAAATTTTTAAAAAAAGTTTCCTTCCAAGTTGATAATTGTGTAGATGTATGACTTTCTTAGGCTGCATTTTTTTTGGGTAGTTAATATTGAATAAAATCCGTAAAAAGCAACACTCTTGAAATAACTGTGGAACATGATAAAAGTTGATCAATTTTATTAAACCATTCTGAAATGGAGGCTTCATAAAATATTTCATAAAAATATATAGCCCTGTTTACCTGATTTTAAATCTTACCGTTATTGACTCTTGTGCATATTTCAATATTTGATTTTCTGTATCTCAATACTAAGTTTTGTCCTTATAAATTGATGTATTGTGCATCTTTTCTAATGATTGTTATATGACACAGGCTGAGTTAGAATGGGGAAAATCAAATTACATCCAGATAAAAAGAATAAAAGAGGTGAGTTTATTGTCAAGGACTCTTACATTCAACAAAGACTATTAATATGTGATGATTTACTAATTACCCAGTAGCCGTACTTCTCTTCATAATTTCAAGGAGTTATTTACACATCTGTTTACTTCAATTGCACGTTTCCTGAAATCGCTAAAAAGTTATTCGAATACTTTACAATTGCAATATTCTTCTTTACTAGTATGCATTTCACAGGGACAATAAATTAGCAGAACTAATACTGAAGTGAATTTACTGTCACTTTGCCTGTGAGCTGTTTCTTTATGTAAGTCTGACACTGGAGTAATGAACTGAAGAAGTGAGGATCTGCTTTATAGGACTTTTTTTACAAAAAAGGAATTTATCTCTTGTGTATTTGCCTGAAGTAAGTTTCAGAAGGGCTATTGTAACAAGATTGGAAAAGGTGTAACTCACAGACTTGGTTAATTACCATTGTCCAGATGAAGAAGGGATATGGGTAGCATAATTGCTGTAACCTTTTGAAGCTCTTAAGATTATATAATTTAGTTACAGAAGAGGGGACTATTGATTCTGTCTTGTCTGTGCTAGCTGTCAGCAAGAGCAATTTCTCCAGACCCTGTCTCCTTCCTTTCCCAGTAACCTAGCAAAGTTTGCCCTTCTGATATTAATAAATTATTTTTGAGAAGTCTTAATTCTGCCTTCACCATACTCTTGGGCAGTGTACTCAAGTCCCTAACCACTTGCTGCATTAAAAAAAAGCATTTGTGTAGCTTGTGATTCAGGCATCCCATTTAATAACTTTTTCCAGCTAGAAGTGCAGCTATCTACCACTGCGCTGTTTTCTGTCACTGAGTCATGTCTGCTTCCATGCTGGTATAGTTGTCATTATTATATCAGCTCTAATGTTACAGATATACAGTTATGAGACACTTTATAAATGGTTTTTGGAAATCCAATTATCTTTTCTGCCCTCTGTGATAACTCATCCAACTCTCAAAAGCTTGTCTTTAGCAGTTATTAAGCAGGCTTTCCTTGATTAATCTACATTTGTCAAAATTATTGTTAATTTTGCCCTCTAGTAATTGTTTCCAAAAGCTTTATCATAAACAGATATTAAACTCACATGGCTATAGTTGCTGAGCATATTGTTTCATTCTTTTCTGAACAAGCTTGGTAACATTTGTAGTTTCCAGACCTTTGGTACCATCTCTATCCAAGGAGCATCAGAAAATTGTGGCCAGTGTCTGTAAACTGCAACCGTACTTCTCTTAGTATTCTCAGATGCATGTGACATGGAACTGGTGACCTTATCAGTTTAAAGTTTAACCAGCCTTTCAAAGACTTCCTCTTCCTCAAGTTTTAACCCAGCTAACATCTCAGCTACCTCCTCTTTTTTCATTGACCCTTGGCAGCATTTTCCTTGGAAAGAACAGGAGCAAAGTACTCATTTTGTACTCACATTAGGCTCATGTTCAGTTGGTCTGTTTAATCCTCCTTTAGGACATTTGGACCCCTCCTGTTTACCACCTGTCTGATTTATATTCTGGAAGAAATTTTCAGATTCCCTTTCACAATAGTTTCAGTCGCTTTTTGTACTTTCTCTGTTTCTACTCATCATTGTTTTGCATGCCCCTCTTATATTCAGCCTGTTTCTGAATTATGCGTTAACCTAACATCTGTCTTGTCTGTTTTCTTTCACTGTTTCATTATTAAGGGAGTTCTGGCTAAATCTATGCTGAAAGGACAGCTCATTGCTCATTATTTTATCTGTCAGTTTTTGTTTTCGATTTATGTAGATTAGATAGGCTCTCATCCTATTGATCTTGTCCTTTACCTGACTGGTTATTCTTACTTCCAGATAAAATAGTGGAGACCTGCTGTAGACACGTAGTTTAAGAACTGGATAGGGTCTTTAGCACAGGCTTTCAAAAGAAGAAATTAACTAAATGCTGAAAATGGATCACTGGACCTAAAACATTAACTTGGATTTCTCTCCACAGATGCTGCCAGACCTGCTGAAAATTTCTGTTTTTGCTGAAGAAATTAACTGTATAGCTAAATGAAAACCTATCATGTTTTTGGAACATGAATTCCAATAATCTGTTTTTGACTGGTTCCTGCTAGGTGGCACAGTTGTATGAGGAGTTGAAAGAACGTGTTCAGTGTTTTAATATGTGTACTGATCACACTAGTGGGTGTACAACTGAAGAATATGTGCATAAACAAAGGTTTATTCTGCAGGTACTGTTTTTGTTCTTTCGGTGTTTTTACTTACAACATTTTTCAAGTTTCATATCTTACCTAAATATTGACCATAGTTTACAACAGCCTGATGTGATGCATGCACCTATTATCCAACATAGGTAACCTGGCTTCTTCCCTGCATTATTGGTCAGATAAAGGAAGAAAGAGACTCTGCTCCTTGCAGACACACCCTGAAGTTCCTGCAGAAGCCAGGTTCTTGCACATTGACAGCGAAGAAGGGTTTACAATTTTCAAGATGATTTGTACCTTGGATTGTGGATGAGGTTGTAGACATGCTTGCAGAGCTGGTGGGTTTGGTTGCAAAAGTTTTGTCACCCTGCTAGGTAACATTGCCCGTGCATCTCTGGTGAAGCATTGGTGTTCTGTCCCACTTGTACTTTACATGCCTCAGTTTGCTGGGATGATCAATATTACTTCTGGTTTTGCTTCTCAGTGGTTTGTACACTGGGTCCAGTTCAACGTGTCTGTTGATGGAGTTCTGGTTGGAATGCCAGGCCTCTAGGAATTTCCTGACGTATCTCTGTTTGGCTTGAGAAATTATCGATTTGTTGTCACAGTTGAATTCGTGCTCCTTGTTGTCCGCGTGCAGTGAGACAAGTAAGAATTAGTCGTGTCTCTGGGTGGGTAGTTGGTGTTCACGTATCTTATAGTCAATTTTCTTCCTGTTTGGCCTACATTGTGTTTCTCATAATCCTTGAGTGTTTTTTTTTGTATATTACCCCAGTCTTGCTGGATATGGTATGGGATCCTTTGTTAGTCAGTAGCTGTCGTAGGGTGGCTGTTGGTTTGTGGGCTATATTAAAGGACATTTCGGAGATGATATCAAAACTAAATAGACCTCTAGGTAACCAGAATTCCATCCTGAAACACATTGAATTGGACCCTGTGTACAAACCACTGAGAAACAAAACCAGAAGTAATACAAATCACCCCAACAAACCAACCATCTCAGCAAGCATGTCTACAACCTCAGTAAAGAAGGGTCCATGTAGGGACATAGTCTACTCCTACTTCCAAGTCCAATGTTGACCAAGATTTTTTGCTATGCCTTAGTTAAGATCTTGGCTGATCTGGTTGTGGTCTTCGATTCACTTCTTGTTTTGTCCACCCCTGTCCTCCGACACCCCTATAATCCTTGGTCCCCATCACTATCAAAAATCTATCCATCTCAACCTTGGAAAACAATCACTGACTTAGTCCTGAATATTTTCTGAGGAAGGGCATTCCACAAATTAGTGACCATCCGAGAGTTTTTAAAAATCCCTTAGTTTATTTAAGACAGGAATAGACAGGTTCTTGATTGTCAAGGGGATCAAAGGTTGTGGGGAATACAGTTGAGAATCTTATCAGCCATGATTGAATAGCTGAACAGACTCAATTGGCTGAATGGCCTAAACTCTGCTCCTATGTCTTATGGTCTTAATCTTCATCTTAAAAGCGAGAGCTCTTAGTTCTCATCTCTCCTACAAGGACAAGCATCCTCTCGGCAACTACCCTGTCAGGTCCTCTCAAGACCTTGTTTGTTTTAATAACATTTCCTGTCATTATTCTAAACTCCAGAGGGCAAAGGGCCAACCTATTAAACCTTTCTTCCTATGAAAGAATCAAGTGAACCCCTCCCAGGTTCCACATTCAGGGATTATTGGATCAAGTCTACAGGATTCTTAAGGTGAGGGTGAGCAGCCAGAAGTAGTCGTATATGTCGGTACCAATGACATAACTAGGAAAAGGGATGAGGACCTGAAAAGTGAATGCAGGGTGTTAGGAAGCCAAAAGGCAGAGTGAGCAGAGTAGTAATCTCAGGATTACTACTGGTGCCACGGGCTGGTGAGGCTAGGAATAGACAGCTAAACATGTGGCTACAGAGCTGGTGTAGGAGGGAGGGCTTCAGATATGTGGATCATTGGGATATCTTCTGGGGAAGGTGAGACCTGTACATGAAGGCCAGGTTGTACCTGAACTGGAGGGGCACCAATACCTTGGGTGGGAGGTTTCCTATAGCTCTGCAGGAGGGTTTAAACTAGTTTGGCACAGATGGAAACCGGAGCTATAGATACAGTGTGCAGACAGTCTGTAAGAAAGGCCAGACAGTTAATAGGGCAGAGTTGCAATTAGTGCAATGGGTTGAAGTTTGTCTATTTTAACGCAGTAAATATCAGGAATAAGGATGACGTACTTTGAGCATAGATCCGTATTTGGAGCTACGATGTTGTAGCCGTTACGGAGACTTGGATAACACATAGGCAGGAATGGTTGTTAGATGTTCCGGGGTTTAAATGTTTCTAAAGAAATAGGGAGGGAGGTAAAAAAGGTGGGAGAGTAGCATTGCTAATCAGGGATGGTATGGCAGCTGCAGAAAGAGAGGTTGTCAAGGAGAGTTTATCTACTGAGTCAGTATGGGTGGAAGTCAGAAACAGGAAAGGAGCAGTCACTTTATTGGGAGTTTTGCGAGAACCCCCCAATAGCAACACAGACACTGAAGAATATGGGAGATTGGGAGGCAGATTTTGGAAAGATGCAGAAATAATAGGATTGTTGTCATGGGTGACTTCAACTTCCCTAATGTCGACTGGAAATTCCTAAGTGCCCATTGTTTGGATGGAGCGGATTTTGTCAGGTGTGTCCAGGAAGAATTTCTGACTCAATATATAGATAGGCCGACTAGAGGGGAGGCCATATTGGATTTAGTGCTTGGCGACGAACCAGGCCAGGTGTCAGTTCTCTCGGTGGAAAAGCATTTTGGTGATGGTGATCACAACTCCCTAGCCTTTACTATAGTCATGGAGAGGGATAGAAGCAAATGGTGCGGAATAGCATTTGATTGGGACGGGGGGAATTACAATGCTATTAGCGAAAAACTGTGGAGCATAAATTAGGAACAGATATTCTCAGAAAAATGCACGACAGAAATGTGGAGGGTGTTTAGGGAGCACTTGCTATGAGTCCTGGATAGGTTTGCCTCCCTGAGGGAAGGGAAGGATGGTAAGGCGAAGGGACCTTGGACAACATGACATGTGGAACATCTAGTCAAGAGGAAGAAGAAAGCTTACTTAAGTTTGAGGAGGCAAGGATCAGACATGGCTCTAGAGGGCTGCAAAGTAGTCAGAAAGGAACTGGAGAATGGACTTAGGAAAGCTAGAAGGGGATATGAAGAAGCCTTGGCGAGTAGGACTAAGGAGAACCCCAAGGCATTCTATACTTATGTGAGGAACAAGAGGATGGCCAGAGTGAGGTTTAGGCCAATCAGGGATAGTGGAGGAAACTTGAGTGCAGAGTCGGAGGAGGTAGATGAGGTCCTTAATGAATACTTTGCTTCAGTAGTGAGAGGAGCCTTGACGTTTGTGAGGACAAGAGTGAAACAAGCTGCCATGCTTGAACAGGTTGATGTTCGGAAGGGGGATGTGATAGAAATTTTGAAAAACGTGAGGATAGTTAAGTCCCTGGGCCAGATGGGATGTACCCAAGGTTTATTACGGGCAGTGAGGACAAAGATTGATGCGCCTTTTGTGATGATATTTGTGTCCTCACTGTCCATTGGAGTAGTATCAGAAGTTTGGAGGGTTATTCCCTTGTTCAAGAAAGGGAATAGGGATAATCCGGTGAATTACAGACCAGTCAGTCTTTCTTGGGCAAATTATTGGAGAGGATTCTGAGAGATAGTATTTATAATTATTTGGGAAAGCACTGTTTGATTAGAAATAATCAGCATGGCTTCCTGAGGGGCAGGCCATTCCTCAAGCCTTACTGAATCCTTTGAGGATGTGACAAAACACATTGAAGAAGGTCAAGCAGTGGATGTGGTGTATATGGATTTTAGCAGGGCATAAGTTTCCCCATGGTAGGCTCATTCAGAAAGTAAGGAGGCATGGGATTCAGGGAAATTTGGCTGTCTAGATACAGAATTGGCTGGCCAATAGCAGACAGAGGATGGTATAGATGGAACGTATTCAGCCTGGAGTTCGGTGACCAGTAGTGTTCCGTCGGGATCTGTTCTGGGACGTCTGCTCCTTGTGATCTTTATAAATGACTTGGATGAGGAAGTGGAAGGGTGGAAGTAAGTTTACCGATTTTACGAAGGTTGGTGGAGTTGTGGATAGCTTGGAGGGCTGTTGTAGGTTGCAACAGGCCATTGACAGGATGCTGAGCTGGGCAAAGAAGTGGCAGATGGAATTCAACCCAGAAAAGTGTGAAGTGATTCATTTTGGAAGGTCGAATTTGAATGCAGAATACAGAGTTAATGGCAGGATTCTTGGTAGTGTGGAGGAACGGAGGACTCGTGTCCATCGATCCCTCAAAGTTGTTACCCAAGTTGATAGGGTTGTAAAGAAGGTGTATAGTGTGTAGGCTTTCATTGGCAGGGGAATTGATTTTAAGAGCTACGAGGTTAAGCTGCAGCTCTATAACACCCTGGTTAGACCACACTTGGAATATTGTGTTCAGTTCTGGTTGCCTCATTATAGAAAGGATGTGGAAGCTTTAGAGAGGGTGTAGAAGAGAATTACCAGGATGCTCCTGGACTGGAGGGCAGGCCTTTTGAGGAATAGTCACGGGAGCTAGGACTTCGCTCTTTGGAGCGACCAAGGATGAGAGGTAACTTGATAGAGGTGGACAAGATGATGAAATGCATAGATAGAGTGGATAGCCACAGATTTTTTTCCCAGGGAAATGATTGTTACAAGGGGGCATAATTTTAAGGTGATTGGAGGAAGGTATCGGGGAGATGTCAGAGGTAGGTTGTTTACACAGTGTGGTGGGTGCATGGAATGTGCTGCTGCCGGTAGTGGAGTCAGATACATCTGAGACATTTAAGCAACTTGCGGATAGGCATATGGATAATTGTAAAATGTACGTGGGTAGTTTAATCTGTGAGTAGGATAATAGGTCAGCACAACATCGTGAGGCTGAAGGGCTTGTACTGTGCTGTACTGTTCTACATTGAAGGTTCTCTGAACCACTCACAATTCCTCTTCAAGCCCACTTTAATGCATTGATACATTTTGAGGAACTTTTTTTTGAAGACTCAAACTTTAGGTTTCTAGTTATCCGAGTGAATAAACTTTTAAATTTTTTTAAAAACATTAGATTGGGCTGCTCTAAGTTGTGCTGTGTTTATATTGCAATGTAATTTTTCCACAGGTTGTTTTGGCTGGAGCTTTTTACCCCAATTATTTTACATTTGGTCCAGTCTCTGAAGAAATTGCAATGAAAGAGCTGGCTAGAAAAGATTACAAAACTACAGTAGTGGTAAGTAGGTGTGACTTGGAGAATTTTTCTTATGATTCGTTAAAGTTTTGTATAAAATCTCTGGTATACTTATTAGACAATACAGAAGAGAAAGCTATGTTGGCAAGTGCTTAACTGCAAATGCTTTGTTCAGTTTAAATATATGGAGAATATTCTAGTAATTATCTGTCGTGCTTTTTTAAAAAAAACTCCTTGTTAAAAGTTTTATTTGTTGTCAAAACTTCACTGAATTGCAAAACTGACTTTGAAAGAATTATAAATAGCTACTGCCATAATACAAATGAAAAAAATTCAATAGTATCATGCCCAACTATAAACATTTGATTTGAGGTGGTAGAGTTCAAAATCCTGATTCTGTTTATTTTCTACCTGCTTTGCATTGCCATGGTACAGTGCTTTTTTTTAAATTTCTGAAATGATTTGTGTTAGTTTTGTGAATGTTAGAACTGCCTTTGTATGTTGTGTTTAGGCAGTAAAACGTACGGTTTTGGTTCGAACATAATGTGAATTACAGTTGAACAATTATCAGTTCCGAGGTCGTGTCATTTACCCAAAATATTAACTTTGATTTCTCTTCACAGATGCTGCCAAACCTGCTGAGCTTTTCCAGCAATTTCTATTTTTGTCTACAGTATCTGCAGTTCTTTAAGTTTTTATGGAACAAACATCAGTTTGTTTTCTTACGTCTGTATGTGTTTACAAAAGCCGTGCTTGATTTTGATGAAGAGATGAAAACAGGCTTTTGATGGCTGCAATCCAAGTATGACATACCTGTTCAAAATAGTAGCTTTAGCAATTTTGGTCTTATTAGGTATTTTTCTAATCAACCTTGTGTAATTTTCTAATCAGAAATGTTATGACCCCTCTGGAGCAGGTAGGCCTTGAGCCCAGATCTCCTAGCTCAGAGAGAGGGATACTGCCAGTATGCCACAAGAGGCCCAAATTCTGGTCTTAGTTGGTAAATATAGCCTGCAGAGCTAAATGTGCACTCGTGGGCTCAGTACTTGTGCTGTTCAGAAAAAAGTTTCCTGAGTGCAGGTAGGTTCCATTCATCCAATTTAACCAGGATAGTTTGGGAACCAAGAGACAACACAGTGGCGCTGAAAGTCATGGTGAAGGCCTTCCAAAAGGAGTAATTGGTGGTGTTATGAAGAAGAGTCATTGGAGTTGAACCTTTAACTCTTCCCAGCTGCTATCAGACCTGCTGAGTTTCTCAAACTTTATTGTTTACTTTCAAATCTCCAGCATCTGCAGCATTTTGTCTTTATATATCCTGTAACCTTAGTAGTAAATGTCTAACTCCTTGTCTTGTCCCTCTGTCTTGATGCAGCTTGTACTGCTTTGCCATGTCTCCTGCCTTCCTAATCCTCTTGCAGGCCAAAGGTCTAACAAACTTGCCACTGACCAAGTGCTTCATTGTTCCTGGTGAATCTAGAAAGGTTCCCAGCGAATAGCATACTTGTTAATCCTTGTGGAAGATTTCTAGGATAACAATGGACAGTGTTTGTAAACTCTTGACATCATGACCCAACAAGCCTGTTCGTATATTTCAGAAGACTGATTCAAACCTGCAGCAACAAGTACACAGGGAAAATAGAAAAAAGTAGATGTCAATCCCTGCAAAGACATGTTCAGTCCTAAATCATTGGTTGTTGTTAGGAGAGAGTGTTATGTCAACTGTTCTTCACTTAGATGTACAGCTATGGTAATAAGTACAAAGACACCGCAAGTGGCAAACTGCCTGTTAACAATCCTGCACAGAAGTTAATGATAAGATGTTTGTCTCAAGAATTGAACGTTCACTTGTACTCCAGAATGAGAACCATAACCACCATCCTGTCATTTTTGTTGGAAGAACTAAATTCTGCTATCCTTGTGCTGTAGGTGAGGAATGTCCCACCTTATGGATTCCTGTACTACCAACAGCTGCTATCTCTCTTCAGGCAGTGTGGTCAAATCAGAACTATTTCATTTGATGGTTCAAAGTAAGTTGGATTTGATTAGCTGATAACTTTGTTGACATGTTTTACAAGATCTTTGACTCAACACCTTGAGAGCGGTTTATAAGCTTCATTGCAACAAAGGCGCTGTTTTCTTACTTATCTAAAATCCTTTGAATGTTCAAGGAAATTTACATCGATAAAATAGAAATTTCAAATAAGAAAAGGCCTTCAGATAAAGGATAGAATGGGTATTGTGAGAGGCAAGGTAAACTTGCAATTTCACTTGATCTCGCTAAGGAAATGTCAGTGTTTGTACTGTTGATATAACTGTAATATTAGAACATGCAACAGTACCGCACAGTACAGGCCCTTCGGCCCACGATGTTGTGCCAAACTTTTACCTTAAACCTAAGGTCTATCTAACCTCCACCCCTACGTTATACCATCACACATATGCCTGTCTAATAGCTGCTCAAATGCCCCTAATGAGGCCAACTCACTACCCTCTCTGACAATGCATTCCACGCCCCTACCACTCTCTGAGTAAAGAACCTACCTCTCACGTCTTCCCCCATATCATCTTCCACTCACTTTAAAACTATGCCCCCTCATAATAGCTACCTCCACCCCAGGAAAAAGTCTCTGGCTATCCACTTTATCTATACCTCTGATCATTTTGTACACCTCTATCACATCACCTCTCATTCTTCGTCGTTCTGAAGATAAAAGCCCTAGCGCTCTCAACCTTCCCTCCATTCCAGGCAACATCCTGGTATATCTCCTCTGCACCTTTTCCAACGCTTCCACATCTTTCCTGTAATGAGGCGACCAGAACTGGACACAATACTCCTGATGTGGGCAAACCAGGCTTTTGTGTAACTGGAGCATAACTTCACAGCTCTTGAAACTCAGTCCCTCTATTAATGAAAGCTGACACACCATACACCTTCTTAACAACCCTATCCACCTGGGTGGCAGCTCTCAGGGAACTGTGGACATGAACCCCAAGATGCCTCTGCTTCTCTACACTGCCAAGAATCTTTCCATTAACCCTGTATTCTGCTTTCAAGTTTGTCCTTCCAAAATGAATCATCTCACACTTTTCAGGGTTAAACTTCATCTGCCACTTCTCATCCCAGCTGTGCATCCTATCAATGTCCCTTTGTAACCTACAACAGTCCTCTGCACTATCCACAATTTGACTTACCTTCGTATCGCCAGTGAACTTACTAATCCACCCTTTCACTCCTTCATCCAAATGATTTTTAAAAAATCACAGATAGAAGAGAACCCAGAACAGATCCTTGTGGTACACCACTCGTAACTGAGCACCATGTTGAATATTTTCTGTCCACTACCACCCTTGGTCTTCCAAGGGTCAGCCAATTCTGAATCCAATCTGCTACATTCCTCCCTATCCCATGCCACCTGTGTGATCAATGATATTAACTTTATGTATGGGTGCTGTGGCACTGCAGGAGTCCTTCTCCCAGTAAAGTAGTATCAGAATCAGAATCCCTACAGTGTGGAAACAGGCCCTTCGGCCCAACATGCCCACACCGAACCTCGGAGCATTCCACCCAGACCCATGACCCTATAAACCCACCTAATGTACACCTTCCTGAACACTACGGGCAATTTAGCGTGGCTGATCCATCCACCTACCCTACACATCTTTGGACTGTGGGAGGAAACCGGAGCACCCGGACGAAACGCACGCAGACATGGGGAGAATGTGCAAACTCCACACAGACAGTTGCCCGAGGGTGGAATTGAACCTGGCTCCCTGGTGCCGTGAGGCAGCTGTGCTAACCACTGTGCCACCAAGCCTCCCCAGCATATATCACTACTTTATCCACAGCTGAATTCAGAAGAGAAGGCGGCTTCTCCTTGACTTCCTGCTGGATTGAGGAACATTTTGTTTTATAAGACCATAAGATATAGAAGTGGAAGTAGGCCGTTGGGTCCTTCGATTTCTGCTCTGTCATTTAGTGAGATCATGGCTGATCTGATAATCCTCTACTTTCCCGTTTTATCCCCATAAATCTTAATAGATTAAAAATCTATCTCAGCCTTGAATATGGTTAGCGATCCAACTTTGACAATCCTCTGGTAAAGAATTCTGCATATTCACTGTCTGAGAAGAAAAAAATTCCTCTTCATCTCTGATTTAAATAGACAGCTCCTTACTTTGACATTATGCCTTCTCGCCCTAGACTCTTCCACAAAGGGAGCCAACCTCTCCACATCAACTCTGTCAAAGTGAAGTTAAGGAGAGAAAGAACAATAAGGAAGCCAAAATCAGGGACAGTCCCAGATAATTTCAGAATCCAGCAATGGAGGTCTGTAAAGATAATAAGGAGAGACAAAACAAACTGTGAGAGCAAACTATCAAGCCTGTGTTCCCCCTTCTCAAGTACCCCCTAACTAAAAACTTTTTCTACAGCCCTAGTTACTCAGTTTGCCAGTACACTGGTTTAAAACAATTCAGAATAGCTGTTTGTGTGAAGTTATTTGTACTGCTGTTTTCTCCATGAAGTCTTAGTGAAATTGCTGTTCAGTGTAGTTCATTCTAATCTCAATGTTCCTGCCTGCTCTAATCCTGTTGCCTTTTACATCTTTTGTGTTTCCCTAATCGGAATTGTCCTGCTGATGCCCAGAAATTCTGGAATTAGTGTTTACAGCTTTGCATCAGGCATGCCCTGGTAGTGAATAATATAGTATTGCGTTAACGCGATGCTCAACAAATGCAGCTACTTTGTCAACTCCACATCTTGTCACTGGAGAGTTCAGTCATCCTCCAACTGATTAGGATAAATAGATCTTAAGAAAACATATTTTTATGAAGAGATTGTTGTTGTGACATTTTGGTACCTACAATCAGTATGATCAACCAGTTTGTAAAATATCGGGCTCTAAAATAAAATAAACTATTTCCACTTGTCATGATGACCAGCTAAATAGCTTGTATTGATGAGGTTTTAAACAAGAAAAGGTCTATCAACCTGCTTTGTTAATGAGCACAATTATGAGTTTATTATCAAAACAAAACCTATTCCTTAAAGACGCAGTAATTGATTATCGTATACAGTTGGTAATATTTATACCTCTAAATGCCCTCCATGATACAGCACAGCCTTCAGAAATGCAGACAATAAAAAAATCTCTATACGGATTGGCCTTCTGAAAAGTATCACTTCTGTCTTCAACAATGACTCATTAGCCAGAAAATAAAGTACAGGATATTATCGAGTTTGTTACAGTGGTTGTCTGACTCAAATGGTCAAGTCACTAATCACTCACTTTTTGTCTCTGGGGTATTGCAGACACCACTTACTCAGGAAGTACAACCTTCAGATGTTCCTTCAATTCCTCTTTCAAAAGATGAAGAAGGTTCTACCTTAAACTGATGGTAGGGGGTTTACTTTACAGAAATAGGCAAGGTCAGCTGGGCAGTTTGTTTATAAGAAGCCTCTCTCTAACTCAGCTTGTTATTAGCCGGCTCTCTGCCAACTCAGTTAGATAAAGTAAGAATCTCTTCAAGTCAGTCACTGTTCAAGTAAACAGTGTCTACAGCAGTATTTCCCAAACCATTTTCCACTCTGACCCCATATTCGAGGCTTGAGACCAGTTGCAACCTCAGTGAGAGCTGTGAAAGTCGAATGGGGGGCTGCAAATTAGAGGACAGTGGGAGCGTAGGCGTTATAGTTGGAGTGACCATAGCTGGCTGAGAACGTTGGACAGCCCCAACTGTGGTCCCAACTCCCACATTGGAAGACCCTGGTCTTCAGCAAAGCAAGCAATTATCACCATTTAAGTGATTTCTAGGCAATCGTGTTTTGAAAAAAAAGTCTCAAATGCCCACTGTGAACCTTTAATGACCTTTTAAAGACATCTCTGCAGATATGTTGGTAAAACTTGAAATAAATTTATTTGCCATTATCCTTCAAAACTTAACTTCTCCAAGCGATATTGAATATGAAGTGCCTTTGTAAAACTGGCATCTAACAAATAGTTTTCATTTTAAAAAATAGGAGTTTTATTGAATTTGTGCAAAATCCAATAAAAAGAGCAGAGATCCATCCTGCAGTATATATGGCACTGAAGATGGCCCATCAACGTATTCCCTTGCAGTTAAAAGTTCATCCTGTGGAGGAGATTGAGTTATTGATTCAAGGACAACATAGTACAAGCTTACGGAGTCCAAGGTAATGCTTTCTTTGGATGATATGGGAATAAATAGTGTTTATGTCAGGTGAATTTTGAAAATTGCAGTATTGGGGAATGTGTACAAATGTACTTTGATGGTATTTGTGACAAACTCTGATATAATGTTGATCAGTGAAGAACCTGCACATTCTGCAATGGTATTAATTCTTCTGATCAGGGTGTAGAACTGTGGGGAAATGTTGCAGAGTACTTTCTGTTTTTTACAAATTCTTGACAGAAAAACTATTTGAGCTCAAAGATTTGACTGGCAATCAAGGTAGCGACACCACAGCAGATTTTATTTGGAGCCATTGTTGTCATAACCAATGAGTAGAAGACAATTTTTTTTTACTACTTGAGAATTCAGAAATGAACCATCAAACTATGTAGTAGGATGAACCATGAAAAATATCACTGAAGTCCAATAATTTTATAAAAATCTCCAGAACTACACAAGCAGGTTTTTTAAAAATTCATTTATTTTTGTAGACATTGCTAGCTTGGCCAACAATTATTGCCTGCCCCTAATAGCCCGAAAAAAGCTGGAGTTGAACTGCGTTCTTGAACTGCTGCATTTCATATATTCCAAAACATCCTGTAGCAGTTGAAATATCAGGGGAGGAAACGGCCATAGGAAAGAATGGAGGGCAAGCCTTCCTGCTGGTTGGAATCTCACTGACTCTAAAGGAAAATAGTTGTGGCTTTGAAGATCGCTCTTCACAATCTCAGCACATCTTAGCGGGAGTTTCTTGGGCAGATATTTTCTTACTCACCTGTTCAGAGATATTATGTGTTTCTGGAACAGATGTCACTTGATCCCAGGCCCCCTGACTCTTGACCAGAGACGCTGCCATGGCACTGCAAGAGCTCTGGTATTTCTCAGGATAGATTTTTCTCATCAGTGATGTTATTGTATGCCTATGGAGTAGGTGGAACTTGAATCCATGCCTTCTGGCCCAGAGTTGGGACAATAGCACTGGCCATGAGAGTTCCTCACTCTTTCTCAGCGTAGATGTCTTCCCGATCAAACTATTCAGGCATGTAATGACAACAGTCTGGATCAGGTGGTACTTGAACCCAGGACTCCTGGCTGAGAGGTAGAGATACTACCATTGTGCATCATGAGCCCCTTACCATTTCTCAGAATACTGACCTAGCCTCAAACATCTTCAGCTGATTCATTATGATAAGGTCAGAAATCTGCTGAAAATTGCACAATGTTCAGCATTCATAACTCTTCAGATTTTGAAATAATCCAGTCCATATGCAGCAAAAATTAGAAGACATTCAGATGTAGGCTGATAAATGACGAGGAACAGTTACACCATGGAAGGACAAAGCAATTTCCATCTCCGACAACAGAGAACCTAACCATCTCCTCTGAGCATTTAATGACATTAACATCACTTTCCCTCTCTTGGCGGCTCGTGCTGCGTCCCAGTGTGGTGTCTCAGCGGTTCACGGCCATTCTGGTCTGGTCTCTCAATGGCAGTAGGCTTGGTCTTGATGGTATGCCAGCCAGTCTCTGTGGTTCGTGGCAGTGTCTTGGCTCAGCGTGCGAGTGGACCTACCCAGGCATATTCCCAAGGCACCAGGGGTGATCAGAGAGGCGGTAGATTCAGCAACGGCAGCGATATCTGTGGCGGAGGTGTCAAAAACATTGCAGTGACTCAAACAAGTCTCCTTTTAAGCTCACAGTCTGAACAATCTGGAAGGACAAGAGCAGCAGAAACATTCGAGCGCCTCTACCTGGTTCCCCTCCAGTGACATCCATCATGAATTGGAACAGTTTGGCCATTCCTTCCCTCTTTGGGATCAAAATCCTGAAACGCACTACCTAACAGCACTGTGGTGTACCTCCATTACAGGACTGCAGCACTTCAGGACACATTCAACAGTATTTTATTGAGAACAGTTAGGGAATAAATGCTGGCCCAGCCAAAAATGGCCATACTCTGTAAACAGATATAAATATAAAAGAAAAGAGGCCTGGAACTAGAATGTTAGTAGATATAGAAAAATTCTTGTTTTTAAATGTCTGTGTGAACTGTTTGCATTAAAAATATTGTCAAAATTATTATTTAAAAGTTACCAGAAAGTGTGAATTGTGGACAAAATTTTACATTTGCAGGATTTTTAGTTTACTTCAAAAGTAGGGTGATCTTCCACTTGACAAACATTCTGTTCAGTTTGAACATTCTCGTGATGTGAGTTTGCATGCGTATAGTGTGCGTAAATATACATTTTTATTCTTCCTTGGTACGTGGACTGGCGTGGCTGATGTTTATTGTTCATTCTGATTTGCCTTTGAGAAGTTAACAGAAGGCAGTCTTTGTGAAATGCTTGCAGTGTTTTTTGTCACATTGTCTTTTGAAATAGCCCAGTAAGCCAGTCAATGAACCAGATTTTTCTGGGACTGATGTTGCACTTAGGCCCAATGAACAAGGATGCAAATAAATACAGAAATTGCAGGAAAAGCTCAGCAGGTCTGGCAGCATCTGTGGAGAGAAATAAGAACTGTGGAACAGTCGATGGACCCGAAATGTTAACTCTGATTTTTCTCACAGATGCTGCCAGAACTGCTGAGCTTTTCCAGCAATTTCTGTTTTTGTTTCTGATTTCTAGCATTTACTATTCTTCATGAAAAAAGGACACAAGCTTGTTTTTTCCAAATGGAGCAACATTGACTTAATACTGTAAGGTTACTGTCCACCTTAGAAAGTTCTGACGTTATCTTTACCATTTTGTTGGGAATTTAGATATCAAGTATGTTGCATTATTTATTGTCAAAGTGTAGTCCGTCTGAAATCATTGTACATCTTAATATAACTAGTCAACTCATTGCAGGTTTTGTGTAGGCTATCAAAATTGGACTGTTCAGCTGATGCCGGAGGAAAAATCATGTGGTCCTTTGGAATTGCCTTGTAACCCTGTTCCACGCTTTTTCACCATGAATGTCACTGAGGTAATGAGAAAAAATAATCTGAACATAAAATAAATGGTTGAGGCAGGCATCATGAAGTCAAAGGCAAGGATACATATTTGAAGCAGATGAAGCTATAAATCTAAGCAAAGTGTGAGACTAGCCAATGTGCTGTATGGCCTTACATACTGTTATCATTTGTTCTTCCAGTTTGTAGAAGTGCAGCATGATTAGAGCTCAGTTATCACTGAAATAAATATTGATTTTTTTTTCATTGCAGTAGTACAGAAATCATGATAATACAGCTGTTGGAATGCTGTTTGTAAAACAAATGTTGATTAGCGTTTTATGATTTAGTGCAAAATTATATCCCTGTTACAGTTCTGGTTTTTCACCTTAACTAGAAATGTATTAAGCATGTACAGCAATCGTAATTGCAACTGTAATATTTGACTTATTGTTGGTTGTCTACTAATGCTTTTGAGTAATGTTAATAAATTATTTAATTCCTTTCCCTCAGGTTGTTGAAGTTGGGCACTTTTGGGGTTACAGAACCGATGGGCAAAGCTTGCACATTTTAAGCAAATTGATGACTGAAATTAATCAGTTGAAGTTGACAGCACTGACTTTGGAGCCATGTCCTGACTTTTGTCTCGCACCATTCAGAGATTGCAGTGAAACCCATTATTACAGAGCTAAAGTCCTACAAGTCTCCGGTGATTCTGCTGAGGTCAGCATTAACATTTGTAATCCATGTAACTTTTTCTCATTATGGAATTAATAGTATCACATGTGTAGCTATTAGCTCTGCTTAGATGGTAGCTCTTTCCCTTCCAAATCAGAAAGTTGTGGGTTCAGTCCACTCTGAACTTGACACATGCCCTCGGCTGAGGAGTAGTATTGAAGGTATTCTGCTTGAGGAGATGTGTGATTCTGTGGTTGAAATGTTAAACAGTTGCTTCTGTTCACTGCTTAGGAGAGTACAAAAGAAATTTCGATAATGTGATTTAAAGGACTGAGAATTTTCTTTTTTATTTGTTTCCGCCCACTTGTCACTCATTTAGAAAGATTCTTTTACGGCGTTGTTAATTTGCTCTTTTTCATCGTTTAACGCTCTGGAATCTCATCCTGCGTGGCTTTAGTGTTCTATTTTTCTGTATACAGTTTGAAATCGCATATGAAAGCTGAGAGGCCCATGCTACATGTTTTTTTTCATCACCTGATTTAATATTGTTCCCTACACCTAACTCTACTATTTGGTAGTCTGTAAGCAACTCCAACCAATGTCTATAGCTGCTTTCTGTTTCTTAAATCCACACAAACAGATTCCACACTTTGTTCTTCTGATCTGACATTCTCTCTTACCACTGTATTGATTCTATCCTTTATTATCTACCAATCCACCTCCTTTTCCTTCTTGTCTGTTAGACCATAGTCACGAATCTGTCTTTATACCTGTGGCGCATCTACCCGTCGTGAATCGGGCATGCAACCAGGTAGAGTGCCATTCTACTTTCAAAGTATATTCAATGCTTGGCCTTGATTTTCCTGCATTCTAGTTTCCCAAGCATGTTTTTTGACTTCCTATTACTAGCTTCCTTCTAATTTAGGTTACTCCTCAGGCTCCAATCCTCCTCATAAGCTAAATTAAAACCACTCTAACAGCACAGGCAAATCTACATGAGGATACCGGTCCGGTCCTCTATAGGTGTAAATATTTAAGGTACTATTCTTTATTTATTTAAACCAATTCCTCCAAGTGTGATTAAAATTTGCCTTCTCACTAATGATAAATTATCACATTTTCTTTTGGTGTTTGAAAATTACCTCATTTTACTTCATAATTGATTTAAAGTAAGTGTGAAGATTATCATATGAACCCTTGTGGTCTGAAGTCACTGATTTATCCTCACTGTGCTACCAGATCACTGTTCCTGCATTCACTCCCATGCTGTCCTTGGGCTGCTGGTGTTCTCTGTGTGCATTGTTGGGTGCTTTCTGCCTTTGAGTCATGTTTGATGTTGCTGTTTGAACTATTTTCCAAGTGAAGCAGTGATGCTGACTATATTTTTAAGAACGCTAACTCATGCTTGTGGAAATATTTTACAGGTATTCTTTGTGGACTATGGAAACACTGCAAAAGTTGCTATAGATCTTTTACGGAATATTCCACATAGTCTCCTGGAGCTGCCTTTTCAGGTATCACTCCTATAGCAGATGCAATGGCTTTTTAGATTAGATTAGATTTCCTACAGGCCCTTTGGCCCAACAAGTCTACACTGCCCCTTGAAGCATCCCACCCAGACCCATTCCCCTATAACCCATGCACCCATGAACACTACAGGCAATTTAGCATGGCCAATCCACCTAACCTGCACACCTTTGGACTGTGGGAGGAAACCCATGCAGACACAGGGAGAATGTGCAAACTCCACACAGACAGTCACCCAAGGCAGGAATTGAACCCGAGTGCCTGGCGCTGTGAGGCTGCAGTGCTAACCACTGAGCCACCATGCCGTCCTGAAAGTAACTGAAAGCAAGAGTTACAACTGAGCCATTCAACATCCTTTTAAAAAAATTTGTTTGTCCTGAATGTGTTAGTTTGAGCAAAGTTTAAATTTTATTCTAAACACTTGAGAGAATAACATGCATTTATGGAATAAGAATTCAGTATTGAAGATTGGGGGTGGAGAACCTAGTTCCAGAGCTCAGGATCTTGGTACTTAGGCTATTATTATTACAGTTGGTGGAGCAAATAAAATCCTAGATGGAATTGAAGGAGTCGATTCATGTGATTATTCAGTATACCATTAAATAAGTCTCCAGAACAGTTTAAAAAAATAGTTTCTGGTTAATTAGTTCCTGCTTCATTGCAGAATATAATTGAAAATGTATAATACAAACTTCAACGTATTTCATTTAATGACATAGCTCATTAAATTTCTAATTTGTTCTGTCAAAGAGCCTGAAAAATTGTGCCAAACAGATGTTTACATTGTATGTCGTAGTGGTTGGCATATGTATTCTGATGCTAATAGGTGGGTTTTCTCTTGTGTTCAGGCCCTTCAATGTCAAATTTGCAATATCCGTCCTTCTGCATATTCTTTGATACATGGAGATCAGTGGAATGTCAAGGCCAGACGAAGATTTAGCTCCCTGGTGAAAAACTGTGTACTACTTGTGGAAGTTTTCTCTGTTGTACACAATGTGCTCCGCGTAGATCTCAGCATACAGACTTCAAAACTTGACTGTAATGTGCGGGAAATACTCATTAGTGAAGGTTTTGCTGAACCAGCTGAAGAGACATATGAATCAAAGGTTTGATGTTTACAAGTTAACGTTGTTAAGTTTTAAACTTTATGTACAAACTAACACCATTCCAGTTTACAAAACAGGTGAACTTGAGTTTGGATTTAGACCATAAAATGGAAGGACACAGTACGCCAGTCAGTCTGTTGAGTTTGTACTGCCAGTCAATGAAATCGTGACTGATCTCATTGTTCTTAATTCCACTTTCCTGCCTTATCCTCAGAACACTTGTTCCCCTTACTAGTTAAAAATCTGGTCCTTGAGCTGAATGACTCAGCCATAACAGTCCTCTGTGATAATGAATAAATATTGACTACATCCTGAGAGAAGAATTTCCTCTTCGCCTGTGTCTTAAATTAGTGACTACTTTCTCGAGATTATGCCCTTTAGTCCTACAGTTTCCCAAAGGGCAAACAACCTCTCTGCTTCTACCCTATTAAGTCTTCTAAGAATCTTGTATGCTTGGGTAAGGTTCCCTCTCATAATTCTGAACAGCAACAAGTACAGACCTTTCTAAGTCCCTGCATACCTGTGCTAAACCTAGTGAACCTTCTTCTGGACTGCCTCCAGTGTCAGTGTATTTTCCCTTGGGTAAGGCTTAGCATATCATTTACCTTCCCTCTTATCTACTGAAATTGAATGCAAGATTTTTTTTGTGATTCATGCATGAGGACCTTCAAATCCCTCTGTTGTGCAACTTTCTGCCATCTTTTTCCCCCATTAAAAAATATTCAGCTCTTCTTTACTTGCTGCTAAAGTGACTAACCTCTCGTTTTCTCACATTATATTCCATCTACCAGGATTTTATCCATTCACTTAACCAGTCTCACCTTTGTCGACTATCTAAGTCATGTTCACTACCTGTCTTCCCGCATATTTGTGTTATCTGCAAACTTAGCAATAGCATTTTCACTTAGTCACCGAAACTATTAATTTATGTTAAACAGTTGTGGCCCCAGCAATCAACCCTGTGGCACTGTACTAGTTAAAAGAAGTCCAATGACATTACATCCACTGGCTCCCCTTTATACGTTGTGCTTGTACCTTCTCAAACTCTAATAAACTTAACAAGTATGATCATGAAGCCATGCTTATTCTGTTTAATTATATTTCATATTTCTTAATAGTGTTGCACGGTGGCTCAGTGGTTAGCACTGCTGCCTCACAATACCAGGGACCTGGGTTTGATTCCACCCTTGAGTGAATCCTAATGTAGAGTTTGTTCATTCTCCCACCGTCTGCGTGGGTTTCCAGCAGATGCTGCAGCTTCCTCCCACAGTCCAAAGATGTGCAGGTTAGTTGGATTGGCTGTGCTAAATTGCCCATAATGCCTAGGGATGTGCTAGGTGGATTAGCCATGGGAAGTAGAGGAATGTGCGATTAGTGTAGACTTGATGGACCAAATGGCCTACTTCCACGCTGTAAAGATTCTGTGAATACTGTTGCACCCTTTCGGATGGATCTGAATATTTTCCAAATGACAAATATTAAGATAGCTGACCTGTAGTTCCCTGATTCTTGTGTCTCTCCTTTTTTGGCCAAATGTGTTACATTGGCAGTTTTCCAATCCTTTGGGTATTTTCTAGAATTGAAGGATTTTTGGAAGATTACAACCAATGGATCTACCATTTCCATTGACAGTCTTCGTAAGAGAAAATCTCATTATCAGCCCATGACAATTAGCAGCAGCAGCATTGTTGAATTGCCTACTACCAATGTTTTTTGGGTTGCCATTGACCAAAAACTGAACTGAACCACTGTGCAAATACTGTAGTTTAAAGAGCAGGTCAGAAGCTTGTAATCCTGTGCTGAGTAACTTGAAAACTGTCTTCCAGAAGTCTGTCCATCAGAAGTCAATTCTATGATTTAATACTCCCCACTTATCTGAATGTGTGTAGCTGTGACAATGTTCAGTATGTTTGACACCATTTAGGACAAAACAGCCCACCGAATTGACACAGTATGCACTACATTCTACATTCAACATTTACATGCTCCATCATTGATGCACAGAGTAACAGTATTCCTGACTTGTAGTTGTTATGTTATGAGGTCAGGAAGTCAGTGTACTTTTGTCCCTTCATAATCTTACAGAACGAAGATGTGGCAATTTCAGTTTTGATCGTCTAAATTGGCCTAGCAAGCCCTTCCTTCGATGGAAAGTATTTTCTGTTCAATTCCGTTTTGTGTGGAAGAAGTGCTCTTTGAGTATACTCTTGTATGATTTAGCTTCAATTTCTACATGTCTTGTTCTTGCCCTCATTTTAAAAAAAAATCAATTTTTCATTTATATCTTCATCAAATCCATTTAAATTTTAAATACTTCAATTGGATCATTTGGAGGGAGATGGGCAGCTGCAGTGGGACTAGTTAAGTTTGGGAACATGGTCTGTGTGGACTGGTTGGAAGCGTCTGTTTCCGTGCTGTATGACTCTCTGACTCTAACTCTCATATCGCCTTTCTAAACCTGGCAACACACCACCACCTCTGGAAAGATTATCTCCTTTCATTTGCCAACACAAATATCACATGTAATCCATCATATTGTATGGTAATAGATAATAAAGAATACATTTTCTGACCAGTTTCACAGGAAGTTTACTGTCACGCTTTGTCTCTTGTTATGTTGCCTTAGTATCACTGTTGTATCTTTTGAGTTCCTAGATTGTGTGACAACATACATTGCAGTTGGTTAAAAAAAATTGACAAACAGAATAATTCATGCTTGTGCATGTTATTTTTGCCACAAATTTTCTTCTGTAAATCCACTGGCATCTTGCCACAGTATTCCTGGGAATTTTACATTCAGGGAAAGGTGTGTTATGAGCAAACGTGTAGGACAGCTTTCTTTTGGCCACACCTCATCTGATTTACTTCTAAGTGCTGCCAGCTGGAGTTGTGGACTTAGCAATCATTGTTAATTTTTAACTCTCACCAGAAGGATGGTGATAGCACTTAGCATGTCCCAACCATATTGGCTAAAACAGATTATATTGGAGTTGTATCAAATCTGGGATTTTCCTGATTTGGTGACTATGCAAACAAATCTTTTATGACAAAACTGCTTTTAATTTTTGCTTACTATTTAAATGATGCAGGGTTTATTGGGACCAGGCAAGAAAGTAGAGTTGAGACTGCAGTCCCAAGAACCAAGATATTCTTGAATGATGGAGTAGACTCCAGGGCCCAAATAATGTTCAAGATAACAAAGTGTGGAGTTTAGATAACAAAGTGTGAAGCTGGATGAACACAGCAGGCCAAGCAGCATCTTAGGAGCACAAAAGCTGACGTTTCGGGCCTAGACCCTTCATCAGAAAAGGATTCTTTTTCTGTTTATCCAGCTCCACGCTTTGTTATCTCTCATTCTCCAGCATCTGCAGTTCCCATTATCTCTCACCAAATAATGTTCTTCTGCTTTTGTTTCTTTCTTGTATTTCATGAAATAATTTAACTTATTGCTGCCATTTCAACATGAATATGTTCTGTACATAGATAAGTCATGAGCAGCTGAAGACCATATTGGACTGTCCTCTCCAGGAAAAATTGGGCTTAACTCAAAAAACTGTGTGGACCCACAAGGAAGAAGACTGGAAACTAATTCAGACATTAGTAAAGAAGTTCTCATCTTCTAAACTGGGTTTTCCATCTTCAATGGTAAAGTCAAAAGCAAAAGTTACTGGAAGTGCACAGCAGGTCTGGCTGCATCTTTGGAGAGAAGTCAGTTGGTGTTTTGGTTCTGTGACCTTTCCTCTGAACTGAATGCAGAAGATCAGGTAGAGGGAGGGAATGAGGAGAATGATAGGTGGCAATAGAGCCCAAAGAGAGAGAAAAATAAATGTACAGACAAAGAAGTCGTTAATGATTGGCCTGGGAGGAAGAATAGCTATTAGTGGACAACTTGTGGCTAATGATTGGTAGTGTATCATATCAGACTATGTGATAAGGTCTGGTGTGAGGGGTTTGGGGTAAGCACATGTGAAGGTCCCTCAAACCTTCTGGCTGCCTTTTGGACTCGATATTGAGTTCAACAGTTTTAGTGCTTAAGGTTTAGGGTCATTGAACCCGAAACATTAATTCTGATTTCTCTCCACAGATGCAGCCAGACAGGCTGAGCCTTTCCAGCAGTTTGTTGTTTTTGATGTCTAACATGCACAGTTCTTTTCGTTTTTATTCACTGCTAAAGTAATTGTTTCTAATAAAATTGCTATTGTTTACATTTAAAGATTAGAACAACTTTTTGAAATTGCAGTTTACAGGAAACTCATTACTGACCGGATTGTCCATTTTTGTCCGCTAGGTTTATTTGCATGGTCCCTTTAATCCCTATGAGATGAAGTTTCATAGCATGACTACAATGTCCAGGTTCAGGTATGGGGGAAAAAAAATTCAGAGTATAAAGTTTGCGGCTTTAGAACTGAAGGGTTTTTCTGTGTTTAGAGAATTTACTTTTTAAGTAGATATTTAAATTCTTTATATACTGAGGAACCTTGTATTGTTTTTGCAGATTAGCCTCAATGGCATTGGCATTATTAGTGCAGTCCAATAATAGTAACAGCAAGATCACTGTTCATTGTGCTTGAATAGTGTGCTATTTTATGAGATACCCTTATTGATTGGGGTGTACAATATTTGAGGTCTCAGCACAAAGTGCTGTTGCGTTAAAGTGAAATGAAGCTGTTCTTACTGAAAGGAGACCCTTCCATAAGTAGCATAAAAGGAGTTCAGGAGTGCTTATTTTAAAGGTGCAGTTCCAGAAATGCTAGTCTGTGAAGTGCAATTAACAAGGGATGTTCCCCTGTTAAAGACCTGTGTCTGGTGAGGAATCTGGTTAGAAGCCCACCTAGAGGGACATTAGTGCAGATTAGTGCCGTCTTGCACCTGTAGCATATGAGAGGATATTAAGAGCGGCTCACTGGTTAGCACTGATGCCTCACAGTGCCAGGGATCCGGGTTCAATTCCACCCTCAGGTGACTGTCTGTGTGGAGTTTGCACATTCTTCCTCTGGGTGCTCCAGTTACCTCCCATAGTCCAAAGGTGTGCACGCTAGGTGGATTGGCCATGCTAAACTGCCCAGTGTTCAGGGATGTGTAGATTAGGTGGGTTATAGTGGGGTGAGTCTGGGTGGGATGCTTTGAGGTTTGTTGTGGACTTTTGTTGGGCCAAAGGGCCTGTTTCAAAACTGTAGGGATTTTATGATTCCATTCTATGATTAGGTATATGCTCTGAAATCATGAGGTTAGCCAAGATTCATTTCCATTTATTGTTGATGTAAATCCCTGTGTGTGTGTCTCGGTTTGAGCATGTTGGTCTCAGAGTCAGAGATTGTGTGCTCAAGTCCTACTCCAAAGGCTTGAGCGCAGAATTGAAGTTGACACTGAGATATAATGCTGATGGCATGCTGCACAGTGAGGGTGCCATCTTTTGGGTAATTTCTTGAACCGAAGTACTACCTGCCTTCTCAAATGACTTTCAATATTTTGTAACACTAGTTTAACCAAGACCAGGGAAGTACTCTGTGGTGTCCTGATCATTATTTATCCCTTACTCAACATCACGAAAACAATCTGACTGGACATTATTTTATTCCAGTTTGTTAAAGCTTTGTATATGCTTATTAAATGCCTCATGTTAAATATTAAAACAACAACTGCATTAAAAACCAAAACACCATAAGTAGTAGTTCATTTCGCCTATCAAGTCTGCTCTGCCATCTAATGAGATCCATGATGTGGAGACGCTGGTGTTGGACTTGGGTGGACAAAGTCAGAAGTCACACGACACCAGGTTATAGACCAACAGGTTTATTTGGCATCACACAGGCTTTTAGGGCATAGCCTGATGAAGGGGTACGCTCCGAAAGCTTGTGTGATGTCAAAATAAGCCTGGTGGACTATAACCTGGTGTTGTGTGACTTCTGACTTTATTCACTTGAGATCATGACTGATCTGCTGATCCTCAACTCTATTTTATTACTTTTCTCTCCTTTACCCTCAATTCTCCTAGCTTCGACTATGCTGTTTGGTAAAGAAATCCAGAGATGGACTACACTTTGAGAGAAGAAATTCCTCCTCATCTCCATCCTAGATGTCTGACCACTTACCCTGAGATTCTGTCTTCTGGTCCAAGACTGTCCCACAAGGGGAAACAACCTTTCTGCATCTATCTTGTCATGTCCCCTAAAATCGCTTCTTATTCTGTCAGTTTGCAATTCTTCCAAGTTTTGACTCATTATAAACTTTGAAATTGCCCCCACACACCAAGATCTAGGTCATTAATACAGATCACTAAAAGCAAGGATCACAATACTGATCCCCAGGGAGCTCTACCCTGGAACCTTCCTGCAGCCTGAAAAATATGCACTGACTATTCCTCCCTCTTTCCTATCACTTAACCAATTTTGTATCCTTTTTGTTCCATGACCTATAATTCTCTTCTCAAGTCTGTTGTGTGGCACTATTATATGCCTTCTGAAACTCAGTGTGTACCACAAAAACAGTGTTATTCTCCTCAAGCTTCTTTTAAACCTCTTCACAAAACCTCAGCTAGTTTTTGAAAATGGTTTCTGTTGTAGAAATCCCTGCTGATTTGGAAGGTTAGTTTTCAGACGTTTCGTCACCATTCTAGGTAACATCATCAGTGAGCCTCTGACGAAGCGCTGGTGTTATGTCCCGCTTTCTATTTCAGAGGTTCACTGATGATGTTACCTAGAATGGTGACGAAACGTCTGAAAACTAACTTTCCCGCTCAGCGAGCAAACTCACATCCAGAACCTCAACCTGAGCTACAAATCTTCTCAAAACTCGCCATCCCTGCTGATTTTTCTTCATGAACCCATATTTTTCATGTAACAATTAATTTTAACCCCAGTGATTATCTGTCACAACTTTCTCATCACTGATGTTAAACTGATCTGTAATTCTTGTGGTCTGACTAGTGCCTTCTATAGTTTTAATATCACCTTCCTACTTTTATGCTTAATTCCCTTTTAAATCAAGGCCAAATTCCATTTGTCTTCCCTATTACTGTTTGAACTTGGATGCTGGCTTTTTAAGATGCATGCACTGGGACTGCCACATCTCCCAGTTTGGTAGCATTCTGCAGTCCTTTTCCATTTAAATAATTAGCTCCTCAATTCTTCCTGCCACAGTACATAACCTCATATATTTTCCCATATTATGTTCCATCTGTAAATATTTTTACCCATTTGCTCAATCTGTCCATAACCCTCTGCAGGCCCTTTGTGTCATCCTCATGACTTGGCCTTCCCACCTACTTTTGTTTCATCGTGACAATACATTCATTTTCCTCATTCATGTCCTTATATGTTTTGTAAGCAATTGTGCCCCAAGCATAGCTCCTTATGGCATTCCACTAAGTACAGGTTGCCAGTCCTGAAAATGCTTCCCTTATCCCAATTCCGTTTTCTTTTAGCCAATACGCTATCTGTGCTAATATATTACTTCCAACACTGTGTGTTCTTTATAGTTGTCTATCAACTAATTAAGTAGCATATTAGCAACCACCCTCTGAAAATCAAAGTATATTCCGTCCATTGCTTTTCCTTTATCTCTCCTCCTTGCTAGCTCTTCCATTTGTCAGGAATAATTTCCTTTTGTCATAATATGTATTTCTAAATATGTTGCTATTTCCATTCTTTATAATAAATGCTAACGTTTTTCCAGTAGGGCATTAAGCTAATCAACCTATGGTTAGCGACTTCTCGTGTCCTTCCCTTTTCAAATAAAGGTGTTATACAAATAATTTTTTAATTCTTTGAGACTTTTTCAGAATCTAAGGATTCCTGAGGGCAGCAAGTGGCTCAGTGCTTAGTACTGCTGCAGGGACCGGTTCAATTCCAGCTTTGGGTGACTGTGTGGAATTTGTATATTCTCCCTGTCTGTACTTGGGTTTTCTCCCACAGTCCAAGGCTGTGCAGGTTTGGTGGATTGAACGTGCTAGATTGCCCCATAGTGTCCAGGGATATGTAGGATAGGTAGGTTTGCCATGGTAAATACAGGGTTATGAGAAAGGGGTAGTGGCTGAGTCTGGGTGGGATGCTATTTGGAGGGTAGTTGCAGACCCGGGCTGACTGGCCTCTTCCTGCACTGTAGGGATTCTGATTCTTGGAAGATTACTACCAGTGCATCTACTATCTCTGTCACTACTTTCTTTAATATCCTAAGACGTCCTGGGGAACGTCTTGGTCTTTAGCCCTATTAGTTTCCAAAGCACCTGTTCTCTGGTCCTGTTGTTCAGTTTATTTCCTGTCCTCCCTTTGCCATGCAATTATTTGGTAATTTTGAAATGTCATTAGTGTTTCCTACTGTGAAGGCTGATACAAAGCTGATTCAACTCCTTTGCCACTTTTTGGTTTCCCATTATTATTTTCTCAGACTCATTCTCTATGTTCACTTTGGCCTCTGTTTTCCTTCTAATATATTTGAAGAAGGTCTTGTTGTTCATCTTGAAATTATTTGCAAGTTTATCTTCCCCTTCTTTATCATTTTTAAATACTTAAACATAGCTCAAAGATGTTCCCTGTTTTAAGTGATGGCTGACTGTCTTCATTGCATTCATGGAATTGAATGAAATCAGTTGAGTGGATTTTCTAAAACTGTATGAATGTTGGAGTCTTTCTTATTGAAAAATTAAATTACTTTTCTTGTGCAAATAGTTATTTTCTTTCAAACATTATTCCATTTTTAATTTTGTCATAGGAATGTTTGGATTGAGAGAGACAGTATAAATTCAGTCTCTCTGAACAGTGCCCCTGAAGATTCTCACCAGAGGATGCTCGTCGGTGCATCAGTATCAGTAAATACATCAGGTATTCATAAAACTGCTTCAGACAAGTCATTGTGTAACTATGTCTGTAATCCAATTTTTGCTGTGATTTTGCAATTAGAGTTAAAATAAATTTAATATTCAGTTCACAGTTGCTTAGTCATGTACATTCAATGATGTACATAAAAACACAACAAATAAGAGCAGGAATAGGCCACCTGGCCTTTCAAGCCTGCTCTGCCATTCAGTAAGATCATGGTTGATCTTTTCATGGACTCAATTCCATTTATCCATCCGCCCATCATAACCCTTAATTCCTTTACTGTTCAATAATCTATCTTTGTCTTAAAAACATTCAGTAAGGTAGCCTCGGCTTCACTGGGTAGAGAATTCCACAGATTCACTACCCTTTGGGTGAAGAATTTTCTCCTCAACTCGGTCCTAAATCTGCTCCCCCTTATTTTGAGGCTATGCCCCCTAGTTCTAGTTTTACCCGCCAGTGGAAACAGCTCCCTGTTTCTATTTTTTATTTATTCCCTTCATAATTTTATATACTTCAATAAGATCTCCCTTCATTCTTTGAAATTCCAAAGAGTATAGCCCCAGTCCACTCAATGTCTCCTCTTGACCAAACCCTGTTAACTCAGGAATCAACCTAGTGCACCCTCACCAGTGCCAGTATATCCTTTCTCACATAAGCAAAACAAAACTGTATATAGTACCCCAGGTTTGGCCCAGCACCCTGTGCAGCTGTAGCATGACCTCCCTTGAGATCAAAATGACTTTCTTCCACTCTGATTTTGCGGATTCTGGTATTATGAATTAACTTGATGCTGGATCTACAGGTTCAGTTGGTGACTGGGCTGCTCAGGTTCTTGCTCAATGCTGCATTACCCTTAAACTCTGTCTAGGCCTGTCAGTGTAATTTGAAATGTTCAGAACCTTTGTGGATGTCTCCTCCAGCTTGCAAGGTTTTGGATTAGAGATTCTCATGAGTCGATAGGGATGTTGCATTTCTTTCAGGGAGGCTTTAAGGCTATCCTTTAAACATTTCCTTTGCCCTCTTGGCAACTGTTTGCTATGACCAAATTCAGATTAAAGAGCTTGTTTTGGAAGCCTAGTGTTAGAGATGCAAACTCTGGCCTGTCTAACACAGCTAGTTGACGGTAACATTGCCTTGATGTTGGACCTCCAATCTTGCCTGTGGATTTAAACTTCCCACTTCCTACAGACTAAGGGGGTGGCCATGGGCACCAACTTGAGGCCAAGCTATGCCTGCCTCTTTGTATGATATGTGGAACAGTCGCTTTTCCGCAGTTACACTGGCACTATCCCCCACTTCTTCCTCTGCTACATTGATGACCTTATCGGCATTGCCTCAAGCTCCCATGAGGAGCTTGAACAGTTCATCAGCTTTACTTACATCTCCAATACCTCCCTCTCCTTACTGGACCTCTCCATCTCTAGTGACCACCTCAAAACTAATGTCTGTTTCAAGCCCACTGACTCCCACAGCTACCTAGACTACACCTCCTCTCACCACCCCCTCCTTCAAGACTGCGATCCCATACTCCCAAATCCTCTGCCTGTGATGCTCCTGCTCCCATGATGGAATGTTCCACTCCCAAGTGTCCCAGATGTCTTCCTATTTCAAGGACTGTAACTTAGCCCCTCCGGCGATCGAAAATGTGCCCAACAGCGTCTCTCAGATTTCCTGCACCCCAGCCTCACGCCCCCTACTGCCCAACAAAAATAAAAACTGAATCCCCCCTTGTCCTCTCACATCACCCCACCAACCTCTGCATCCAGCATATCATTCTCTGCCACTTCTGCCACCTACAATCTGACCCCACAACCAAAGAGATACTTCCCTCCACAACCCTATTTGCTTCCGAGGGACCGCTCTCTCCGTGCCTCCCTCATTGGCTCCACACTGTCCAATTACCCCGCCACCCCCAGCACCTTTCCCTGCATCTACAGGGAGTGTTACACCTGCCCCTACACCTTCTCCTCTCCCCCCCCCCCCCGTCCCCCCCCCCCCCCCCCCCCCGTCCCAATCGCCCTCATTCCAGGCACCAAACAAACCATTCACATTGAGAAAGGGGTTCACCTGCACATCCATCACCTTGGTCCACTGTATCCACTTCTCCTGATGTGGCCTCCTCTACATCAGTGAGACCAAGCGTAGACTCAGACTGTTTCGTTGAGCATCTGCGCTCTGTTTGCAACAAACGACAACACCTTTCGGTCACCAACCATTTTAACTACCCCCTCACTCCCTGGGTCTCGTCCAGTGCAACAATGACGCCACCCGCAAACTGGAGGAGCAACACCTCATATTCCACCTTGGAAGCCTACAGCCCAATGGCCTAAACATGTAATTCACCAGTTTTAAGATCTGTCCACCCTGGCCTCATCCCATGTCCAAGCCTCCATCTCATCCCCACCTTGACCTGACACAGTCTGCACATCATCTTGCTCACCTATCTGACCCACCCATCCCACTGACCAATCCCCACCACCCAGTATCTGCACTCACCTATCACCATTCCACCTACCTTCCCCAGCCCCACCCCTCCTCTGTCTATTTATTTCTGAGGTCCTTTCCTCCTCCCCATTTCAGAAAAAGGGTCCTGACCCGAAACGTCAACTTTACTGCTCCACTGATGCTGCCTGGCCTGCCGTGTTCCTCCACCTCCATGCTCTATTGTGGATTTAAAGGACTTCTTGGAGTATCACTAATGATATTTCTCAAGGAATTTGAGATAAATACTATGTGTTTGTCATCAACACTTTGTTACTCAGATGGCCAGAGGCTGAGCTGGTACACTCAGGGTGATGTAGAATTTTGATTTGAATGCCTGCCTTCACTAAGAAGAAGTTCTCAAGCGAGAGAAGTTGATCCGCATAGTTCACTGACTCACTGTGGATCTTGATAGCTGGGTGTACCATTGGGTGGTGGGAGCAGGCTGCTCAAGAATCTTCGTTGTTTGCATTTTTAGCCTTGGGCCCACTCTTTCTTGGCATTCCTGGACTGCATCATTGATAGTTTGGAGCTTTGTTTGTGAGTGCATGTAGAACATACAGAACAGAGAACAGTGCAGCACAGGAATGGGCCCTTTGGCCCAGGACGTTGTGCCGAACTGACGCCAGATTAAACTAATCCCTTACCTCTGTCCTTGGTCCATATGCCTTCATTCCTTGCATGTTCATGTGGTTATCTAAAAGCCCCTCAAACACCCCTATCCTACCTGCCTCAACCACCATCCCTGGCAGCGTGTTCCAGACATTTTAACATGCTCTGTATTTTAAAAAAAAAGCTTGACCCTCACACCTCAGTTGAACTTTTTCCGCCTCACCTTAAATGTGTGCCCCCTAGTATTAGACATTTCAACTCGGGGGAAAAAGATTCTGACCGTCTATCCTATCTATGCATTCGGTCATTTTACAGATGTATATCAATTCTCCTCTGAGCCTCTGTTGCTCCAGAAAAGAGAACCACAATTTTTCTAACGATTCATTATAGCTCATAACCTGTAATCTAGACTGCATCCTAGTAAACTTCTTTTGTATCCTCTCCAGAGCCTCCAATCCTTCCTGTGTGTCGACCAGAATTGAATACGATACTCTTAAGTGCAGCCTAACCAAAGACTTACAAAGCTGCAACATGACATCTTGACTCATGTATTCAATACCCTGACCCATCAAAGCAAGCAGGCCATATGCTGCTTTGTAGTCCTATCTACTTGTGTGGCCACTTTCAGGGAGCTATGGTCTTGAATCTCAAAATCCCTCTGTACGTCAGTGCTGTTTAGGGTCCTGCCATTAACTGTATATTTTCCTTAAAATTTGATCTCTCAAAGTGCAGCACCTCACACTTAGCCAGATTAAACCCCATTTGCTATTTCTCTGCCCATATCTGCAATTGATTCATGTGCCATTGTATCCTTTGACAGCCTGCTATGCTGCCCACAACTCCACTGGCCATTATGTCATCTGCAAACTTACTACCGGTGTGTTTGGTTGCAGACGTTTCATCACCCTGCTAGGGTGGGCAGCATTTGATACGGAATTAAGTTCCTGGTTGTTTCACTGAAGAAAATACTATAATTGGCTGCATAATTTTGAACTAGTCAGCCTTACAGTTTCTTCTCTAACTTACCACAACATCCCGGGATACACTTGATCAGGTCCTGGAGGTTTATCCACTTTTATGTTTTTAAGACTTCCAGAACCTGATATTGTATAATGTTGACTATTTCAAGACATAAATATTTATTGCCCCTGAGTTCTGTAGCCTCTATTTCGTTCTCCACGGTAAAAGCTGATGTGAAATATGCATTTAGTGTCTCACCCATCTGCGCTGGTTCCACACATCGATGACCTTGTTGATCTTTTAACCACAGTAGGCTGCACTCCTACCTGTGATCCAGCTATATTGTTACCAAGGACTGATTGTATTTCTAGAGCCGAGAGTTTTTCCAGTACTCCTATCACCACTTATCCACTTTACGCTGGACACTCCAACCTCACTGTCCGTAATGGAGCACTTGTCATCTTACCATGAATTCCACTTAGTAGCACTTTTTCTGGAAATAGTCTTTCTGAAGTACATACCTCCTCGTCTCTCAACATTAAAGATTGACATGATCCCGTATCTCTTAATGCTGTTAACTTCTTTACCTGCTGCTCCTAACTTACGCATGTAAACCTCACCTTCCCAAGTAAATGGTTTAAGAAGATACAACACTACCTTCTCAACCAACCTCTGACCAGGTTATACATTCTGGTATAGCTTTTTAGCCTTCACTGTGCTTTCCTTTGCCACTTTAACAAAATTCATTAACATACCCTGTTTTCCTACATCTGTCTCCCCAGAGCTTTTCCTAAATCACCACCACTGGGACTTCATGTGGCCAACTTTATTGCAGTGAAAACACCTGAGCTTTCTAACTTTTCTTTCCCTTTCATGGATTTCCTTTTTACCTTCTGGTAAGCTATCTTTATTGTCTTCAATGTGATATACTTTTCATTATCACTTGAGGATTTCTCTTTTTTTTTCCCCAGTTTCTATCCCTCATGGATTGAAATTCTTGTTGGAAGCCAAAAGTTGATTTATGAGTCAACTCAAAATCATTAGCCATTTCAGCAGCCAGTCTTGCTGTTTTAACTCTCTTCTTCAACATGAGTTCTCACTATCCCAGAAAGTGAATTTTTGAACTCTTCCAAAATAATTGTCTATCTACTTTTTAATGCCCTTATCACCCTACCAAAATTACATTGTTTTGATCCTTTTGAATTCAATATATGTTTGACCAGGATCCCTCCTTAGATACCTGAAACGTCTATAAGCTTCTGGGACAAGTTCATGTGCACTGAAGATGGTTTTCTTCATCTCCTCATACTCCCCAGATACCTCTTCTAAATGTGATATGAATACCTCACTAAATCTCCCTACCAACTTTGTTTGGATCAACAAAACCCACATGGTCACCAGCCATTTCATTTGTTTAGCCAAGTTCTCAAATGAGATGAGAAAGGCTTATACATCCTTCGCGTCAAATTTAGGTAATGCTTGGATATATTTGAACAGATCCCCACCAGGCCTTTGGCTACAGTTGGTAGAAGGAAGAGTCATTGGACTCAAAACAGTAGCTCCAATTTTTTTTTCTTCACAGATGCTGCCAGACCTTCTGAGCTTTCTAGCAACTTCAGTTGTTGTTGCTGATTTATGGCATTCGCAGTTCTCTCGGTTTTTATTTAGTCTCTCCCTTTCTGCTTTTCGTTTTCTTCTTTGTGTCTCTCTGTGTGTCTCTCTTTCTTTCCCACCCCCCTCCCTTTCTTACTAGGGCCTTCCTCTCTTTTTTTGCCAGCGCAATTCTTTCCTTTTCTTTTTGTACTGTCACGGTGATTCTGTCCTTTCCTTTTTGTTCTGCTAGGGCAACTTTTTCCTTTTCTCTTCCCGCTGCTTTTGACCATAACTTAAACTGTTCCCTTTCATTTTCAGGCTCCTTCATTTGCAATTGAATTCTTGCCATTTCCAATGACACTGACATTTCAAGCAAAATTAAATGTCAAGCTGTTGCTGTAATTCCTTTCTTTTCTCACAGACAAAGGCAACCCCACACCAGTTTGTTTGCCTTGCTCACATTCTGTAAAACCCACAAAGTCACTTCTTCCGCCCTCACAAAGTGCTTAGTGACTGAAAAGAGCCATTACTATACAAAGGAGAGAGAGATAATGGGAACTGCAGATGCTGGAGAATTCCAAGATAATAAAATGTGAGGCTGGATGGACACAGCAGGCCAAGCAGCATCTCAGGAGCACAAAAGCTGACGTTTTGGGCCTAGACCCTTCATCAGAGAGGGGGATGGGGAGAGGGAACTGGAATAAATAGGGAGAGAGGGGGAGGCGGACCGAAGATGGAGAGTAAAGAAGATAGGTGGAGAGAGTATAGGTGGGGAGGTAGGGAGGGGATAGGTCAGTCCAGGGAAGACGGACAGGTCAAGGAGGTGGGATAAGGTTAGTAGGTAGATGGGGGTGCGGCTTGGGGTGAGAGGAAGAACCGGTTAGGGAGGCAGAGACAGGTTGGACTGGTTTTGGGATGCAGTGGGTGGGGGGGAAGAGCTGGGCTGGTTGTGTGGTGCAGTGGGGGGAGGGGACGAACTGGGCTGGTTTAGGGATGCAGTTGGGGAAGGGGAGATTTTGAAACTGGTGAAGTCCACATTGATACCATTAGGCTGCAGGGTTCCCAGGCGGAATATGAGTTGCTGTTCCTGCAACCTTCGGGTGGCATCATTGTGGCACTGCAGGAGACCCATGATGGACATGTCATCTAAAGAATGGGAGGGGGAGTGGAAATGGTTTGCGACTGGGAGGTGCAGTTGTTTGTTGCGAACTGAGCGGAGGTGTTCTGCAAAGCGGTCTCCAAGCCTCCGCTTGTTTTCCCCAATGTAGAGGAAGCCACACCGGGTACAGTGGATGCAGTATACCACATTGGCAGATGTGCAGGTGAACCTCTGCTTAATGTGGAATGTCATCTTGGGGCCTGGGACAGGGGTGAGGGAGGAGGTGTGGGGGCAAGTGTGGCATTTCCTGCGGTTGCAGGGGAAGGTGCTGGGTGTGGTGGGGTTGGAGGGCAGTGTGGAGCAAACAAGGGAGTCACGGAGAGAGTGGTGTCTCCGGAAAGCAGACAGGGGTGGGGATGGAAAAATGTCTTGGGTGGTGGGGTTGGATTGTAAATGGCGGAAGTGTCGGAGGATGATGCGTTGTATCTGGAGGTTGGTAGGGTGGTGTGTGAGAACGAGGGGGATCCTCTTTGGGCGGTTGTGGCGGGGGCGGGGTGTGAGGGATGTGTTGCAGGAAATATGGGAGACGCGGTCAAGGGCGTTTTCGATCACTGGGGCGGGGAAGTTGCGGTCCTTGAAGAACTTGGACATCTGGGATGTGCGGGAGTGGAATGTCTTATCATGGGAGCAGATGCGGCGGAGGCGGAGGAATTGGGAATAGGGGATGGAATTTTTGCAGGAGGGTGGGTGGGAGGAGGTGTATTCCAGGTAGCTGTGGGAGTCGGTGGGCTTGAAATGGACATCAGTTACAAGCTGGTTGCCTGAGATGGAGACTGAGAAGTCCAGGAAGGTGAGGGATGTGCTGGAGATGGCCCAGGTGAACTCAAGGTTGGGGTGGAAGGTGTTGTTGAAGTGGATGAACTGTCCGAGCTCCTCTGGGGAGCAAGAGGCGGCGCCGATACAGTCATCAATGTACCGGAGGAAGAGGTGGGGTTTGGGCCCTGTGTAGGTGCGGAAGAGGGACTGTTCCACGTAACCTACAAAGAGGCAGGCATAGCTGGGGCCCATGCGGGTGCCCATGGCCACCCCCTTAGTCTGTAGGAAGTGGGAGGAGTCAAAAGAGAAGTTGTTGAGGGTGAGGACGAGTTCAGCTAGGTGGATGAGGGTGTCGTTGGAGGGGGACTGGTCGGGCCTGCGGGACAGGAAGAAGCGGAGGGCCTTGAGGCCATCTGCGTGCGGAATGCAGGTGTATAGGGACTGGACGTCCATGGTGAAGATGAGGTGTTGGGGGCCAGGGAATTGGAAGTCCTGGAGGAGGCGGAGGGCGTGGGTGGTGTCACGGACGTAGGTGGGGAGTTCCTGGACCAAAGGGGAGAAAATGGAGTCCAGATTACTATACAAAGCACTGTTTAAACCAACCTAATGCAACACCCGAAACAAAATACTCTAACACCTATCACTTGCCACCTTTTGAGTCTGATAACCCAAAAAGCAAATTAGAATTATCCTGGATGAACCCTCAATCTGTTATGGCCAGGTCAGACCTCTCAGAATATTTTACGAAGGTAGCCTAGACCTTAACTTTTTCTTATTTTAAATTTTGAAATGGGTGTTCCAGGTGTGATGCAACTGGTCAAACCGCTCAGCTTTAAGCAAACAGAATTTATTTAAACACTACAGTTGAAACATGAACAAAAGAAATCAGAATTTAGAGTAACAACTATTGGAAAACCTAATAGACCTGATACAGCAACTTAACTAATTAACTGTTCCAATATAGTAAATCCCATAAACACAACCCTTGGCAAAAAGGTAAATTCAAACACAGATTCTTACAAGTAGGAGGGAACATCATCCGGAGAGAGGTTATATTTATACTCCATGCATGCAACCACAAATGTAAAATTGCTACTTCTCAAATTTAAAGCCAGTTGACACTCAACTTTTGTGTGATCTTATTCTTGACATGAACTGTTAGATTGTTTTTGGGAGTTTGATCAGTTACCTAAAATCAGCAGTTGACCATTTGTCATCAATTTTCATGTTGTTATATTGAATTTAAGATTAAGCAATTCAGACATAATACCTTAGTTAATTATGCACAGAAAAGAATAATAAGACTTGTGACAGGTGACAAGGCTTCACCAATCCCAAAGCTTTCTGTAAAATGAAGAAGCAGAAGTAGTGGCCCTCTATAGTTTGGATTGATGGCATGTTTATCCCTGATGTTTCACAGTCTTTGGTGGCATCTTTGGTGGTAACTGTCTTAGTTAATCCTTTGAATTCTCGTCTTCTCCGAAAGAGGTGACAGTATATTCCCATGGGTCTTCCATCTCTTCACCTCACTTACCACCTTCTTGTTGAATTAGTGATAATGGGAACTGCAGATGTAGGAGAATGCAAGATAGCAAAGTGTGGAGCTGGATGAACACAGAAGGCCAAGCAGCATCTCAGGAGCACAAAAGCTGACGTTTCGGGCCTAGACCCTTCAGAGACCCTCTCTGATGAAGGGTCTAGGCCCAAAACGTCAGCTTTTGTGCTCCTGAGATGCTGCTTGGCCTGCTGTGTTCATCCAGCTCCACACTTTGTTATCCTTGCTGAATTAGTTACTTTTACAGCTGGTGATCTCTGCTGTGTCAATCAACTGTCTGAACTATTATCAGAATGACTGTTGTCCATTGCCCACCTCAATTTAAAGATTAGTTGTCATTCCTTCTAAGACAAAGCATCCTATTCTCCCAAATGCTGCATTGTTAATAAGAGAGCATGATTGAAAAATCTTTGTCAGTTCAATTGACTATCATGATCTCACTGATTCCTGTGAGCTTTTCTCTATTTTCATGTGCTAGAAATTTGTAGAAAGCTAGTTACGACTGCAACACAATTAAATGAGGTCTCATACTACATAGTAAATACAGTGGAATACTGAAAAGGTTTTGTTTTAAAGGAGACCACAATTTCTAACAATCTACAGCCCTAGATATACTATTTGCCAGGTCACTGATAGCAGTTTGTTTCAAATGAAGCCCATTCCAGTGGAACAGCGCACTTATTCCTGAATACTGGTGCCAGGACCACATGAATCAGAACCAGTCTCTCCACCACCAGTCACTGAGCCACGCACTTACTGCTGTACTCTTATTTACTCTATGCCAATTTGCCTGTGGTTCAAATTGTAATCCAGAGATTATTGCCTTTGTCGTTATGCTTTTTAATTTAACCCCAGGCTGCTCATAATATCTCAGCAGAACCTCATTCCTCGATCTCCCTTTATCATTGGTATCTGCATGGATCATGACACCTTGATCCTTTCCCCTTCCACTCAAATTCCTCTGCAGCAGAGGAGGTACTTCCGACTTGTGAATAAGAATCTCCTATGTGTTGGACAAGGATACCAGCTGAGGCTTCCCCACTATAGAATTCTAGATCCCCATACTTGCCTCATTCGCGGTCTGCTCATGGACCATGGACCATATTCGATGTAACTAACCTGTGACTGCTTCCTGAAACACAGTGTATTTGTATTCTTAGTAGCTGTCATTTTTTGGAATGTTTTGTGAAGGAAATGGTGTTTTTACCCATTCATAATCATTGAAATGCAGGGTCAGAAATAATTTTATCTTGTTAATCTTTTCTTAAAAATTGGCCTGCTTTATCATTATCTGGTCTTACAGGTTCAACTATAATTGTGAGAGAAACTAGTTTGATGCCAAATATCCATGGACTTCCAGCTCTCATCTGTATGATATTTGCTCCAGTTGTAGAACTAAGGTACGTGTGGAAATGTGCAGGAGGGCACCTGCAGAAAATTTCTTTCTGGTGTTTCTCTTTTGTCACTTAACTTTATACATTCCTCTTTTAACCAGATGTGATATGGGCCACTACTGTTACTGTCTTGTGGTGTTTGATGACTGAATTTGTAAAGAAGCACTGGTTTTGTTGTGATGATATTGAACTTAAAATTTCACCAAAGGTGGGCATATGTTCCTTCTCTTAGAGTTGCCTATCTTTGCATCTGAACACGCATGTCAGGTGTCAAAACTGCTCAAAAATTCTGGTCGATGCTTCTCTTCACCAGCCACAATTAAGCGTGTGAGAATAGCACACAAGTTAAAATTTTAAGGGTAGGGTGGTTATACCTTCAGTGTTTTTGAAAGAAAACCTTTTTGGTTGTCCTTGCTTGCGCTGACAGTTGTAAATTTTATGTTTCTACAGAACTGACAGGCTGAGAAAGTATTACACTGGTGCACTGTGTGGCTTAGGGTGGAATCCGACAACCAATGCTCCTCTGTTGGAAGAACATGATCTGGAAGTTGTTTTTGATGTGCATTTTGATGTAAATGATATTATGGAGGTAGTGTGGTGTTACTGTGTGATTTGCTCAGAAACTTAACTGTGTTCCCCACCTGAATTCCATCTGTAATATTTTTAATTTGAGGACTGACACTTGCCTTCTAGATGATGTTCTACTTCCTTTTACATGTAATTTCTTAAGTTGTGTAATTAAATTCCAGATGGCTAACATTTGATTATTAATGTTCGCAAATTGAACATTTAAAATTCCCAAATACTTCTAGCTCTTTGGTAAACACTGAGAAATTATGATACTATCTGAAACTAAAGTTAATGATATAGTCATGATACAACTGCCACTTAGGAAGGAAGCTTGAGGCTTTATTGGAGATAACACAGTGTAGAGCTGGATGAACACAGCAGGCCAAGCAGCATCTTAGGAAGCACAAAAGCTGACGTTTTGGGCCTAGACCCTTCATCAGAAAAGGGGGAAGGGGAGAGGTTTGAAACAAATAGGGAGAGAGGGGGAGGTGGATCAAAGGTGGATAGAGAAGAAGATAGGTGGAGAGGAGACAGACAAGTTAGAGGAGGGGATGGAGCCAGTAGAGGTGATTGTAGGTGGGGAGGAAGGGAGGGGATAGGTCAATCCGGGGAGAACGAACAGGTCAAGGGGGTAGGATGATGTTAGTAGGAAGGAGGTGGGCGTGCGGCTTGAGGTGGGCGTGCGGCTAGGTGAGAGGAAAAACAGGTTAGGGAGGTGGGACAAGCTTTGAGGCTTTATTGGTTGTGTTTTCTTGTTGTAGATATCAGTAGATTTCCAAATGTTGAACTCGTTAAAATTAATTTCCTTCATAGTATTTGATATGCAGTCACCTTCTTTTCAAACAGAAGCTGAAATATTTTTCGTTTGATGAATTTTATGGAGGGGTAACCTGAGTAGGAGAAAGGCTGTTCATTTGGTGATAAGTTATCAATGGATATAAAATATAATAACTTTTGGCAATAGGTTCATATACAGCTCCATAAAATAATTCTGCACTTAGAAGAATGAAAATGTCTTTTTAATGCACATAGAGATAATTCCACATACACAGAGACTTGAGATGTCTGAAATCAATTCTGCTGCATTGTGCATAATGATTTATTGCATTGCTAATTTGATTTATTTTTTGGCATCTGTGAAGGAAATAGAATTTAAGACTGCACAAATATTAAGTCTATTTCTTCATGATGTTGAAAGGTGATAGTAAGAAGGAGCGGAGATCTTCTAGAAACATATAAGATTATGAAGGGAATAGATGAAATGGAGGCAGGGAGGTTGTTTCCACTAGCAGGTGAAACTAGGACTGGAGGGCATCGCCTCAAAATAAAGGGAAGCAGATGTAGGACTGAAGTCAGGAGGAACTTCACCCAAAGGGTTGTGAATCTGTGGAATTCCCTGCCTCGTGAAGTGGTTGAAGCTACCTTACTGAATGTTTTTAAGGCAGGGCTAGATAAATTTTTGAACAGTAAAGGAATTAAGGGTTATGGTGAGTGGGTGGGTAAGTGGAGCTGAGTCTCAAAAAGATCAGCCAATGTCTTATTAAATGGCGGCACAGGCTCGAGGGGCCAGATGGCCTACTCCTGCTCCTTTTTCTTATGTTCTTACATAAAGCAAATATTTTCAAATTTAACTAAATTACTACATTGTCCTCAATTCATTCAAAAAAACGAAACACTTTGTTATGAGAGCCGAACTCAATGCTGAAATTACAAATGGATTCTGTGGTTCAAGACCAGTTTTGATTTCAGAAGGGCACAGCAGTCTTGATGTGTGACTGCTGTTGAATAATTAAACATTCTTGTGTCAAACATTTAACATTAAGTTTCTGTTCTCCAAAAGTCTGTCAGCTATCTCAAAATAGACTTCATCTTTTATAAGAGTTACAGATCAGTAAATTTGTCAGTCTTCTCAGACTATGTCCTTCTCAAGTTTGTGTGTTGATAGAATAGAATTTTTTAAATCAACTTAGCTGTGTCAGGGATAGATTCAGTAAAATATTTTTCATCTTGAAAATGCTGAAAAATTATGTTTGAACTTCTACCCACAGATCAATCTGCTGCGGAGCACAATTAACATGTTAGTTTGTGATGGACTACTACGTTCAGGAAATCATGAGAAAATACGTAAACTGCAAAATGAAGCCCGACAGAGATTAATAGAGTAAGGCCACCCAGGGTGCTATAATACTTGCCCTGGTAACACTCAGGGAGCATATTGTTTATGCAGTTGAAAGATGGGAAGATGATCTACTTAGTACTGATCATTTGAAAACTGGTTAAAATGTTGGAGTCACATTGTTAAATTTGCAAATTCTAAACACCAGTATATTTTAAATAAATTCAGAATAATGAAATGTATTCTGAACAGAGTACTTTAAAAGTAGTTTAGTAGATTACTTTTATATTCTAGATTTACTAATTGAATTTAAGTTCTGCTATGGTGGGATTTGAGCCCCTGTTCCCAAAGCATTGTCCTGGATGTTTTGATTACTTGTCTGGTGATATTAGCACTTTGCTACCATCCTTCCCCAGAAAACATTAGAAATGTCTTTGGGAGATAATAAAAATACATTTTTACCCTTTCTCAGTATATCACCTTAGTTATACAATATGTGAATTGTTCAAGGAGCGAAGTAGCGTGTAGTGAAGATAGGGTGAATGGGAGGGGAAAGAAAAGGTGACATAAGGCAATTTCAAGAGAGATGAGGTGGAAGAAAGCATTTGAGAGAAGGCGGAAGGGAAGATGGAGGTGAATAAAATCCAAAGGAAGGTGGGACAGAAGAAATCTTGGAGCTGATGGGAAAGAGGTGCACTGGGAAATTGAAGAAAAGAATTGAGGAAGAACCAAATAGGGAGAGAAGAAGGGCAAATGCTATTTCTTTTATTTTGGCTCTTTTATTTCAAGTGATATGTTCTTTGCATGAAATTATCATTTGGATTTTGTCATTCCAGGAAATTTTGTGAAAACTCTAGTACTTGATTTTTGATCATTTTGGCTTTCTAGATTTGCGAAGAGTATTTTGTACAGTGGCACTGTCTGCAAGTCATTGTTTAAAGTTGGTGCTATGTTCCCTTGTCAAGGATGGCATTGTTTACATTGGTTAAATAGAATGGAGTTCTGCAATAAATGGTTCTACACCCAAATGGATCTGTCCTGAGAGAGTCCTGCAAGTTTAGGCAATGTTTTGATTCTACTAATGTGACACTACTGATCAGCTTTTGATATCATGCCAATCTCGTGGTGAGACAAATTCTGACAAGATCCTAATTTTGGTCTGTCTACAGCATATTCACTGGAAAGAAGCTGAGAGAAAGTATTACACCACAATACTGTGAAAGACCATACAAGTGGAATCAGGTAGATATATATTTCCAGCATGTTCCTAAACTCGTGCTTCATGACAACCGGCATTGGCTTATCTGTATTTTTTAATCACAAACATAATAATATTCCAATTTAAATGTAAATATAGTTGATAAATGTGTTGCCTTTCAAGATCCCTTGTTTAAATCTTTGCTGTGTTGATTGGGCAGTACTGAAGAAATGCAGGATTTCTTTTCACTGGCTGGGTAGGGAGACATGATCGTCTTTGTACTCGGATCATATATTCTTCTTAATAAGATCTGTATTTTGGAGCAGAAAGTATTGGAGTCCATTTGTCTTTCTTTTACTGTGAAATAATACCTTCAGGAGAGGAGAGCAAAGGAGAGATAATGTAAATCATAATGTAATTTATCTACTCAAAATCAAAAAAGGGGAACCAGTTAGTTTTCATATCCCAGTCCTTAAAGTCTGCTTCAGCGTACCAGAAGTCTCTTGGTCATAATAGAACAGACCCACACTGGACAAGCCATTTACCAACTGGAGTATTGGAAAAGATCAATTCCGTAGTTTGAAGTCCTGATGTTGTACTGCACTAATATTAACATGCTGTTTTGAAGAGACAGGTGGGAGAAATAGCCTGGCTGCTATCTTTGTTGAGCCACTACAGTTATTGACTTGAGCATATGTATATGTAAATATGTAAATGTATTATGAATTGCTTGTCAACAATACTTTCTTTAATTTTGAGAGGATGTGTTTTATAATATATAGTTGAAATCTGTCCTTTCACTTTGCTTTTGTCCTGAAGGAACTGATAGATGGGAAAATAGAGTATCACACTGCATTGTGAATATATCCCAAGTGGTTTACATGGTGAAAGACGTTTTGGGATAGTGAATTGTTGATACTGATTTCCCTTGTGAGTGTGACTGTTTCCAGAGTAATGGACACACAAGAAACAGTGTTGGTGATCCAAAGTGCCATACTTTTGCTCCTTTTGCACATGTCATATAATTGCTGGAACATTTCCCATGTGGGCAGGCAGTTCAATGTAATATTCCTCTTACTTTATCTTGTAATTCACCTGGGTGGAGGTTTGCTAGGGATACCCTTTCAGGTTAGGAAACTTTGAGGCTACTTGGAACATTATGCAATAAGTAAATTTAAAACTTACAAGCAAGGAGCAGGAGGCAGTCTGTGAGCCCTTTGAACTTGCTCTGCCATTTAGTAACATCAAGCATCAACATGATTGTATCCTCAAACACAGATTCTTGCCTGTTCCTCAGACCATTCCAGCCCTTTCTTAGCAAGAATCCTTCGACATCTGACTTGAAAAATTCAAAAACCGTTCCTACTGCCTTTTCGAAAAGAACATTCCAAAGACACTTAACATTTCTTGAAAATGTTTTGCCTCATCTGTTCTTTTTAAAATGCATAAAACTTTATTCTAAATAAGTGAAAACGTGGCATTTTAAATGGGAAAATAATAGATTTTAGGAAATTATGATATGAAATTTTACGGCTATGAGCTATTGCTGTATGCAGTACTTAAATTTGGATTAAGTTGCTGCGAGAGGTGATTGAATAAAGTAATGTAATATGAGGCTGCCATTGACTTTCAGAATGGTTTGGATTATTCAAGATTGTATAAACATCTCAGGAGATGACCTTCACATTAATCTGACTGGATTTCATGTACTGTGTTTTAAATTGAAACACAATTGGGATTGACCAAAAAGAATGTATGTTGGGAGAATGGGTCAAAATAGTTCAATAAATATTTAGCTTGTGTGTAAGGAACAAAAACAGAAGTTGCTGGAAAACCTCAGCAGGTATGGCAGCATATGTGAGGCAATATCAGAGTTAATGTTTCGAGTCTCGTGACCTTTCCTCAGAAACAGGCCCATAATGTTAACTCTGATTTTCTTTTTCATAAGTGCTGCAAGACCTGCTGAGCTTTCCAAGAAACTTTTGTTTTTGTTCCTGATCTGCAGCATCCACAGTTCTTGTGCGTTTTATTTAGCTTGTGTGTGTTTCTTTCTTTAGGTGGATCCAGGGCTTCTCTTGAACCAATCCAGGGAAGAATACAAAATAGTTCTTTACCAACTGCATTCCATGGTGTTGCTGAATCCTTAAGCCATCCGAAAAAAGATGTGGCACTGTTCAGAATTGCTGACTTAAAGAAAGGACGGGAACCAGTTAAGCCCCAAAATATGAAAAATGTTTGTGTTGCTTTTCAGCTGAATGTGTACTGTTTTGGAAGAAACTATTATAGTTGATGGAACAAAAATGGCCTTTAACGCAAGATGCTGTAATTTCTTAAATTCTGGATTGGAAGATATCTAAAGGATAAGTGGTTGCTTTAAAACCATTAGTGTGGTCCAATTGCAAGTTTATTTTGATGGAGCAGTAAGCTTGGTTTTGGCTTTCACTTTGATTACGGCTTTCACTTTGATTACAAACTGATGGATTATGATTTGTTCTATCTGTAAGTGGGTATTGAAACCAGCTGCATGCTAATTAGGGCTAAAAATTATTGCACTTACAGAAAAATTATAGAAAATACTATTGGCTTAATTACTAAGCATTTCTTATTTGATTTATTTAAGTGTGTGAAAAGGTCACGTTTCATCAGACTTCTCATTGTTGCATAAAGAAAAGAAGAAATATTTTGTTCATTGCACATTATTTTGTTTTGAAGTTGTTAATAAAGCAAGCATGTTTCTGAACCAGTAAATCATGTGGATGAATTGTAAATGTTTTGCAGTGCCAATACAGTCATCATATGTCTGGAAGAGTTTTGAGGAACAGTGTCTAAGTAGGACCAGAACAAGAAATGTTCCACATTTCTTGTAAAAAGATGGGCATGACTAGGACCCATGCCGGTACCAATGACAACACCTTTTATTTAAAGGAAATTAGATTAATTAACAGAGAAGTTATCAAGTAAGAGAACATTTTGTAGAGGGTAGCAGTAGTCGATGAAAACTGGGTTGACCTCTTTAAGAAGAAAAATGGAGCTCTCAGACCATCTGGGTGTGGATTGGAGGTGGAGATAGATTTAGGTGCCAGCCGTGAATAGAAGATGGAAAGTGGAATCTACTAATGTGAACATCACGGGAATCAAGGACATAAGTCAGAACTGGATGAGGCTGAAAAATGTTTATTTCGAAAGGCTTGGAGTGTAGGAGTCAGAAAGTCTTACTGCAACTGTACAAGATGCTGGTGAGACTGCAGCTGGATTTTTGTGAGCTGTTTTGGTCCCCTTATTTAAATAAATAAATTACTTCTTTGGAGGTGGTTCAGAGAAGTTCATGAGGATGATCCCAGATACAGAGGGATTTCCTTATTAGCAAAGGCTAAACAGGTTGGGACTCTACTTGCTGGAGTTTAGAAGAATGAGGGGGTGATCTCATTGAAACATATAGGATTTTTAAGGAACTTGATAAGGCAAATGTTGAGAGAATATTTCCACTCATGGGAAGAGTCTAGGACTAAGCAACATAGTTTCGGAATAAAGGGGTGCCAGTTTGAGACCGAGATGAGGAGGCAGTTTTTCTTGAGAGTTGTACGTCTTTGAAGGTTCTTACCACAGAGCTGTGGGCAGAGTCCTTGCTTATATTTAAGGCTGAGATTGAGATTGATTAAATTCTTTTTCAGTCATGGAAGCAAGGGATATGGGTAAAACACAGGAAAATGGATGTGAGGAATGTCAGATCAACCATGATCCTGCTAAATGGCAGAGCAGGCCTAGGATCCTAACAACGTACTCCTGTTTCTATTTCTTATGGTCTTAAGAAGAAGTGAGTTTAGACAGGTGGGAGAGTCTAAAATGACAGCTTTGCTATGGAAGACCTGTTTGTGTAACTTTGGATTAAGGGACTGATATTGGAAGTTGTTGAGGAAAGATCTCTGGAGGAGATGAGGACAGTGATGGTTTTGGATACAATGGCTTAATAATCATTAATGGGGATATAGACCATGGGGAAGTAGAAGGAACTTCAGAGAGTTGGCCTTCAACTAGATAGAGACCAGTACACCAGACAGTAAGAACACTGCTGCTGTTGCAGGTTGGACAACTGATAGCTTTGGACCTGAGAGAATTTTACAGATTAAGAGTTTAGAGGAAAACCAATTACATTAAGTGAGGGCTGCAGAGAAATTGGGAACGGTTGAAGTTGTATTGTCCAACTCAGAAAAGATAAGTAAAGGTAGGAGACTAAAGGGAGGAGTGTAAATGGAGGAAGAACAGGAGTCAGGTGAATAGATCTGCTAAGTGGAGGGACTCCTGATCAAAGAAATGTGTGCTGAGTTGACGAGAATGGAGAAGAGCTCAATATTGTGCCAAGCTGAAAAATTGATGTGTGGCATAAAGTGATAAAACCTAAGTTCTAATACACAGTTTACTGAAACTGCAAGCCCAGATCCTAAAACGACAAATATTTGCTTCCTATTACATTAAACAAACTTCCTCTAAAAATCCAAGTTTAATAGTAGGAACACGAAACTTTTCCAACTCTTTTCTGAAAAAGACTAATCTTGAAATCAGACATGAAATGTTAACTTTTCTCTCTGCACAGATACCTTCCAATCTGCTGAGTCAATGACCTTACTTTTACCAGAAATAGTTTCCCCTATTGTTAATCAAGACCCCCCATTACTTGGAACTCTTCTCTTAAATCTACCCTTCTCTATCTCTGCACTAAAGAAAACAGTGTCAGATTTTTTTCATCTCCCCACTAGGCTGAAATTCCACATCTCTGCTATACTGTAACATTACTACCAAGAGTCCTCAGCATGGCCCAGTCCAACTTACAAACAGCCTTCTATCCGTTTTTGACTCCATCTATACTTCCCACTGCCTCAGGAAAGCACACCAACAATATCAAGTATACCCTTCCACCCCGGTTATACTCTCTTCCACCTTCTTCTGTTGGGCAGAAGATATAAAAGCTTGAATACACTTATGAACAGATTCCTTGCTGCTGTTATCAGACTTTTGAACCTTTGAAATGTTAATGTTGATCTCTCACTGGCTGTAATTCTCTGTAGCTGTAATCCCACCCAGATCCACCCCCTATCCATGTAACTCTGCATTTCCCATGGCTCATTCACCGAGAAAACCCGTGCAAACTCCATTTAGTCACCGAGGGTGGAATCAAACCTGTGTCCCTTGCGGTGTAAGGCAGCAGTGCTGACCACTGAGCCATCGTGCTCCTCAGAAGTGTCGTAATCTTTAAAAGGATCGTGTTAAACTTTAAAAGGACATGGACTGGAGGAATGGACAGATCGGTGGCTGATTTAATTTATTCCAGAGAAATCTGAAATGATTCATTTTGATAGTAAGAATTATAAACAAACGGTTACAATCCAAAGGACGTGCAGGTGCAGAATCTGTGTTTTGATATGCACACACCACTGAGGATGATGAGATAATTGTGAAATGATTCATAGAACAATACATCCTTGTCCTTTACTAAGAACATTCTGCGCAAATGCAGGGGAATTGTGATGAATTTGTCTCACCTTCACTTGGAGCATGCGTCCAGCTGTGGGCATGACCCGGAAATGTGTGAAGGCATTATAGACATAGGTCTTTTCTCAGTTCTAATTCCAGCAGTGAGGATTAACAACCCAAAGATTGAGTAGGTCTGATACAAGTTTACAAAATCAAGGGGAGTAATCATAAAATATCACCAATCTGACGTCCAGGTTCGCAGACAGATGGCAAAGTGACCCTGAGCTATTTTAGGAAGAGTGTCGGAGGATGCAGTGTTGGAGCTGTTGATGTTACTGAGGAACCAGATGTAGTGCAAAAGTGATCACTGGGCAGAAAACAAAACAGCTGTAACGTTGGAGGTCACCATTAGATCCGGAGACATCGTCAAAATGGACTTTAGTCAGGGAACCAGATTGAAGTTAAAACAAAGTAGGCCTGAGACTGAATAAGCCCATAGCTGCAGTAGGAGTCGGGAGTGTGTGTGGGAGTTGTAACCAAGACAAGAGTGTTTTAAATTTTGTTATCAAGCAGCCGTTCACAGACACATCAATTGTTTGGGTATAATCTGTTGCCGGAACACATAGGTGTACAGAAATTGAAGATGCAATATATCAGAGTGTTCAATGCATAATTGAAGACACGGTAGAACGGTTCGTTGAATGCAGTATGAGATAAGAATAGAGATGGGGTAGATTATGGAAATCTAAACGCACGGTGTGTGTTCGGGAATGTATCTTGGAGACAAGAATGCATGTTGTCTCCATAGGATGTCGAATGCGAGTGCACGGTGTACAAGTTTAATGTGCTAATGTATCTTAGCGCATTAAACAGTTGTGGTATGGAATGACTGTGTATATAACTGAAGGACTGTTACTTAATGTATTTTGACGTCAGGCGATAGCTGATTGGTTCTGCCTACACCGCCTCCTTTTGCTTCTCCTGGTTCCTCGGTCTTAGTGTGGTTTTGCTCCGATGGCGGAGAAGTTCACTGTTTCGAGTTCTGGCTCCAGTTGCAGCATTTCGTCCCTTTCCAGCGCGCTGTCCAACACCAGGCTCGATTTGCTGGACTCGGAAAGCTCTGCTGCCCGCAATGGAGCTCCTGTGTCACGATCGGGCGCCAGTTTTCAGGCGCAGAGGCGCCGACTCTGCCGGCGCTCAAGCAGCTACAGCGTGGAGTCGGCGGACAGTCCAACTGAGGTTCGAGTGTTGGTGATAAATACCGGAGGAACTATTGGCATGATGTACAGAGATAACGGTAAGTGAAAAGATTGCAATCAGTTGTACCCAAACCCGCATTCGGGACCCGCTTGGAAAACATTCGTCTCTGAGTCACCTTTCAGGGACTTGTTACAATTAAAATGTGGCTGAGCCGTACTTTTAACAGCTTCAATCCCTTTCTAACGTGCCGGAACCATCCTTCGAGGTCGGAGACAGCGGGAACTTGATCATATGGTCTCAGCCTTTGTGTTGTGATGTGTCCAGAACACGACCTTGAGTCTAGAACCCGACAAGAAATAGAAATTGTAGGATCTGGTGAATCACGTTTTTATTTTTTTTCTCTCTGTTGGTGTCATTGCGACAGATGTACGTGCTAAATGTTCCTTTACCTCATTCATTGCGGAATTCGCTCTGTTTCACGGGCTGTTTACTTTGCATTACTGTCAGTCACTTATGTAAGGTAGGCCAATCACATTCATTAAAGGAGCAGGAAAGCTGACATTTCGGGTCTGAACCCTTCTTCAGTTTTTAAGAAGCGTGCCGACTCGAAACGTCAGCTTTCCTGCTTCTCTGATGCTGCCTGGCTTGCTGTGTCTCTCCAGCTTCACACTGCGTTATCTCTGATATAACAAAGTGTGTAGCTGGATGAACACAGCAGGCCAAGCAGCATCTTAGGAGCACAAAAGCTGACGCTTCGAGCCTAGACCCTTCATCAGAAATGGGGGAGGGGGAGAGGGGGAGGCGGATTGAAGATGGATAGAGGAGAAGATAGGTGGAGAGGAGACAAACAAGTTAAAGAGGCGGGGACGGAGCCAGTAGAGATCAGTGTAGTTGGGGAGGTAGGGAGGAGGTAGGTCAGCCCAGGGAGGGTGGACAGGTCAAGGGGGCGAGATGCGGTTAGGAGGTAGGAGATGGGGTGGGGCGCAGGGGATAGGTGGGAGGAAGGACAGGTTAGGGAGGCGGGGACGAGCTGGGTTGCTTTTGGGATGCAGTAAGGGAAGGGGAGATTTTGAAGCTTGTGAAATCCACATTGATACCATTGGGCTGCAGGGTTCCCAAGCAGAATATGAGTTGCTGTTCCTGCAACTTTCGGGTGGCATTGTTGTGGCATTGCAGGAGGTCCAGGATGGGCATGCCTAAGGAATGGGAGGGGGAGTTAAAATGGTTCACGACTGGGAGGTGCAGTTGTTTTATCGCGAGCCGAGCGTAGGTATTCTGCAAGGCGGTCCCCAAGCCTCCGCTTGGTTTCCCCAATGTAGAGGAGGCCACAATGCGTACAGCGGATGCAGAATACCACGTTGGCAGATGTGCAGGTGAACATATGCTTGATGTGGAAGGTCTTCTTGGGGCCTGGGATGTAGGTGAGGGAGGAGGTGTGGGGGCAAGTGTAGCATTTCCTGCGGTTGCAGGGGAAGGTGCCGGGTGTGGTGGGGTTTGAGGGGAGTGTGGAAGGGACAAGGGAGTCACAGAGAGAGTGGTCCCTCCAGAAAACAGACAAGGGTGGGGATAGAAAAATGTCTTGGGTGGTGGGATCGGATTGCAATGGTGGAAGTGTCGAAGGATGATGCGTTGGAGGTTGGGGTGGTATGTGAGGACGAGGGGAATTCTGTTTTGGCAGTTATTGCGTGGACGGGGTATGAGGGATGAGTTGCGGGAAATGCAGGAGACACGGTCGAGGGCATTCTTAACCATTGCTGGAGGGAAGTTGCGGTCCTTGCAGAACGCGGACATCTGAGATGCACGTGAGTGGAATGCCTCATCCTAGGAGCAGATGCAGCAGAGGCAAAGAAATTGGGAATAGGGGATGGAATGTTTACAGGAGGGTGGGTGGGAGGAGGTGTTTTCTAGGTAGCTGTGGGAGTAGGTGGGCTTGAAATGGATATCGGTTTCTAGGTGGTTGCCTGAGAAGGAGACAGAGAGGCCCAGGAAGGTGAGGGATGTGTTGGAGATGGTCCAGGTGAACTTGAGGTTGGGTGGAAGGTGTTGGTGAAGTGGATGAACTGGTCGAGCTCCTCGAGGGAGCATGAGGCGGTGCCGATACAGTCATCAATGTAACGGAGGAAGAAGTGGAGTTTAGGGCCAGTGTCGTTATGGAAGAGGGATTGTTCCTAAGATGCTGTTTGGCCTGCTGTGTTCATCCAGCTCCACACCTTGTTATCTCGGATTCTCCAGCATCTGCAGTGCCCATTATCTCTGTGTTATCTCTGACTCCAACATCGGCTGTTCTTACTATCTCACGTTCACTAAAGTTGTCTTAACCGATGTTGAGTCATATATCCACGAATTTTCAAACATTTTCAAAGCAGATTCAATCTTGGCTTAGTTGTTGGTATGGTTAGGCAAGTAGGACACACTGTGTTACTTCTGCAGGGTGGGCATTCATTGAAGAGAGGTGTCAGTGAGTTGAACACAATGCAGAAGCAAATTACTACTGATGCTGGAATCTGTACTAAAAGAGAAGAAAAGAATGCTGGAGATTACAGTGGGTCATTCAGCATTCAGGGAGAGAAGGTCAATACAGTGTTGAACTGGAGGAACATGGCAGGTCAGGCAGTGCCAGAGGAGCAGGAGAGTTGACGTTTTGGGTCTGGACTCTTCATCAATTTTTAAGAAGGGTCCCAACCTGAAACATCAGCTTTCCTGCTTCTCTGATGCTGCCCAGCCTGCTGTGTTCCTCTCGCCCCACACCTTGTTATCTCAGACTCCAGCATTGGCAGTTTATTAGGATCTCTACGGAGAGAAAGCAAGCTAGTGTTTCAAATCTGGATGACTCTGTTGGCTGAAGAGTCATCTGCACTCAAAACATTAGTTTCCTTTCTCTCCATGGATGCTGCTGACCCGCTGTGATCTCCAGCGTTTTTTTTGTTTACAGCTTACACTGACTTACTACTGCACAACTGGATGATTCTATAAGTTTGTGGCAACTTGTAAAGTTTTCAGGAGGACATTAAGGGATGACCGAGAATGTAGTGATGTTAAGCATAAAAGAGATAAGTGGATTACGTAGAAGCAACAGAATTAGAGAAATGATGAACGAAACTGGGAGTAAATTGTTACACTAGAAGTATGTGGTTTTCTTTAGAAAAGAATAAATTAAGGATTGGGATGTAAAAAAATTAAATAGCTATTTTTAAAGTGAAATGTACACCAAGAATATTTCGTTTAAAGAAAACATAAGAAAATGGTGAAGATGAGGTGAGCAGAAACAATTGTGAAGAAGTTGAAAGGATATCATCCAGAAGGCCTTAAATGTTATGAAATGATGAGTACCCTTAACAGACGTACATGGGCCAAGATGCAAACACTGAGTAAAATGAGCAACAGAGTTGTACTTAGAAAAGACTACTGAAATAGGAATGAAAAAGAAACAGTAATGCTCTATTTTAGAAACAAATGATGTGTCCACACTAGACAAAAATACACAAATACCAGGAAGGAACATGGCTAGGAGAGAGCTGGTTGACTTAGGCATGATGAGTCAGAGATTTCCTTTAGTTCTCTGTTTGTATTGAATCGTAAATGTTGGTCAGGTTACTGGGCGTGCTGTTATTCAAACAGAACTTTTTATGTTCAACATAGCAAGTGAAAATCACATCTCATGCAAGTCAAGCTGTCCAACAATGCAGCACTTCTTGCAGAGTCAGCCAAAATCCTGAGCTCAAGTTTCTGGAATGGGTCTAAGGTCTCAAAACCAACAGGCCAAGGCATCGTGGGGTTTAGCATGGAGTATTTGTGAGTCGATCAAGAAATTGTAAATTCACAGGTTTGACTAAAATTGCCTAAAGTTCACATGCAAAATTATGGAAAACCGCTTTTGCTCGACCTAAAAAAAATGTTTTGAAACATTGAACAAGAGCCAATGATGTTCACTGTTATGTTAGAATCATTATGTTAAAAAACTGAGAGGCCTGGATACTGTAGATGTGGAGAAGATATTCTGCTAGTAGGCCACAGCTTTAGAGTGAAGGGTTGACCCTTTAGAACTGAGATGAGGAGGAATTTTGTCAGCCAGAAATTGGTGAATCTGTGGAAGTCTTTGCTGCAGAAGGCTGTGGAGGCCAAGCTATTTAGTGTGTTTACGACTGAGAAAAATAGGTTCTTGATTAATAAAGGGATCATGGGTTACGAGAAACATATCAGTCATGATTGAATGGTGAAGCAGACTTGATGGTCCACATAGCCTAATTTTTCTGCTGCCTTATGGGGAATAAGGGAAGAGATATTGTGGAATATTAGAAATTTCTAAGACATATTCACAATTGTAATAACATTCCTATAACTAATGTTACTGAAGATCTCTAATTTTAATTGTAGTCATTTTGGCCTCAGAACTCGAATCTACATAAACACGGACCAGACATAATTTTTTTGTTTTCTTTGTTTTCAGTACTTGCACCACAAGCAAATTCTCTTGTCAAAGCCCTTCGAAAAATGCCAGGCCTACATGATGAATGTTACGCTCAAGAAACCAAACTTTATGACTTCTGTGACTCACCAGAAAACATTTTGGTTCTTCCGTAAGTAACTATTCATTTCTGTCTGCTATCCAACCTTGTAAATCATTAACATTAGAAATGTATAGATTAAAAATAACCAGCTTATGGATAACATAACAGTAAACTTGTTTCTATCTAGATCTGTGATAATGGGAACTGCAGATGCTGGAGAATCCAAGATAATAAAATGTGAGGCTGGATGAACACAGCAGGCCAAGCAGCATCTCAGGAGCACAAAAGCTGACGTTTCGGGCCTAGACGCTTCATCAGAGAGGGGGATGGGGTGAGGGTTCTGGAATAAATAGGGAGAGAGGGGGAGGCGGACCGAAGATGGAGAGAAAAGAAGATAGGTGGAGAGAAGAGCATAGGTGGGGAGGTAGGGAGGGGATAGGTCAGTCCAGGGAAGACGGACAGGTCAAGGAGGTTGGATGAGGTTAGTAGGTAGGAGATGGAGGTGCGGCTTGGGGTGGGAGGAAGGGATGGGTGAGAGGAAGAACAGGTTAGGGAGGCAGAGACAGGTTGGACTGGTTTTGGGATGCAGTGGGTGGAGGGGAAGAGCCGGGCTGGTTGTGTGGTGCAGTGGGGGGAGGGGACGAACTGGGCTGGTTTTGGGATGCGGTGGGGGAAGGGGAGATTTTGAAGCTGGTGAAGTCCACATTGATACCATTGGGCTGCAGGGTTCCCAAGCGGAATATGAGTTGCTGTTCCTGCAACCTTCGGGTGGCATCATTGTGGCACTGCAGGAGGCCCATGATGGACATGTCATCTAAAGAATGGGAGGGGGAGTGGAAATGGTTTGCGACTGGGAGGTGCAGTTGTTTATTGCAAACCGAGCGGAGGTGTTCTGCAAAGTGGTCCCCAAGCCTCCGCTTGGTTTCCCCAATGTAGAGGAAGCCACACCGGGTACAGTGGATGCAGTATACCACATTGGCAGATGTGCAGGTGAACCTCTGCTTAATGTGGAAAGTCATCTTGGGGCCTGGAATAGGGGTGAGGGAGGAGGTGTGGGGGCAAGTGTAGCATTTCCTGCGGTTGCAGGGGAAGGTGCCGGGTGTGGTGGGGTTGGAGGGCAGTGTGGAGCGAACAAGGGAGTCACAGAGAGAGTGGTCTCTCTGGAAAGCAGACAGGGGTGGCGATGGAAAAATGTCTTGGGTGGTGGGGTCGGATTGTAGATGGCGGAAGTGTTGGAGGATGATGCATTTTATCCGGAGGTTGGTGGGGTGGTATGTGAGAACGAGGGGGATCCTCTTTGGGCGGTTGTGGCGGAGGCGGGGTGTGAGGGATGTGTTGCGCAAAATGTGGGAGATGCCGTCAAGGGCGTTCTCAACCGCTGTGAGGGGAAAGTTGCGGTCCTTGAAGAACTTGGACATCTGGGATGTGCGGGAGTGGAATGCCTCATCGTGGGAGCAGATGCGGCGGAGGCGGAGGAATTGGGAATAGGGGATGGAATTTTTGCAGGAGGGTGGGTGGGAGGTGGTGTATTCTAGGTAGCTGTGGGAGTCGGTGGGCTTGAAATGGACGTCAGTTGCAAGCTGGTTGCCGCTTGGGAACCCTGCAGCCCAATGGTATCAATGTGGACTTCACCAGCTTCAAAATCTCCCCTTCCCCACCGCATCCCAAAACCAGCCCAGTTCGTCCCCTCCCCCCACTGCACCCCACAACCAGCCCAGCTCTTCCCCTCCACCCACTGCATCCCAAAACCAGTCCAACCTGTCTCTGCCTCCCTAATCTGTTCTTCTTCTCACCCATCCCTTCCTCCCACCTCAAGCCGCACCTCCATTTCCTACCTACCACGTCATCCCGCCTCCTTGACCTGTCTGTCGTCCCTGGACTGACCTATCCCCTCCCCACCTCCCCACCTATACTCTCCTCTCCACCTATCATCTTTTCTCTCCATCTTCGGTCCGCCTCCCCCTCGCTCCCTATTTATTCCAGAACCCTCACGCCATCCCCCTCTCTGATGAAGGGTCTAGGCCCGAAACGTCAGCTTTTGTGCTCCTGAGATGCTGCTTGGCCTGCTGTGTTCATCCAGCCTCACGTTTTATTATCTATCTAGATCTGATTGACTTTTTAGGTGATGTGATACAGATACCATGCTCAGCTTGACTTGGTTTGTGTGTCTCTTGTTTCTTGGTGTGAAGCCCCAAACCAGGACCTGAATGTGTCCGACAGGCTGACATTTCAGTGTAGTATTAAAGATTTTGGAGTTGACTTGAATATTAGATTAGTCGTAATTAGTAAACAAAGAGCAGAAGAATGTCATGTTCTTTGGTTGTCATTTCAATGTAGCCATAGCTCATTTGAATAAGCTAAAATGAAACCTTGAATTTAGTGAATACTTTCCACACCATATATTTTCTAATTGTGCAAAGAATCAGTTATTCACATGCTGACTTCTGTGATCACCAGAGCAGGTTGTGTTGGAACGGATGAATTTACTACCTGATCTTCCACTGCAGCATACCCATCAAATTCCATATTTACGAAACCGAGGTAGTGTGTTGACAGTTGCCTGCAAGAGGTTGATCTGTTCTCTTGATTGATGTTAAAAAAAGACCTCCGTCACCACTTTGAGGGGTCTGATAAGTGTCTGGTCCTGTCAACAGCTATATAAATAATTAAGTTTTTGAATTTACAGTATGATAAAGTTCTTGATTGTTTTGAGCATTCACTACTTTCATCCATGACATACTTATAGAATTTACATAGCATTATTTCTTACATTAATAGTATAGAATATTTAATAATTGATAAAATATTAAAATTGACCAAAGGTTGTTGAAAAGTACTGAATAATGTGTTGATATGGGAGAATACATCAGATTGTGTTGTAACAAATAGACAGTTTTGATATGTTGTCAATGATAAAATTTTGCATGTGTGAGACTAGCAGTTTACTTTATGACTTATTTATTAATCTTAAATAGGTTTTAAACATTTTCAGTGTTAGAAATGTAAATCTTGCTTTTTATTCTGTTTACAGTTGTTGTAGGCCAAATAAAAGGATTGTATACACAGTAATTGAATATTCACCACTTCTGGACTCCTGTAACATGAACACAGATGACTGGGCTAAAATTGCAGTTGATATAGAGGTAAGCTGAGATTTGGGTCAAGAATGAGTTGATATTAATGGAATCAACCAAAGCAGAGAATGTGTTGTATGATCATTAGTTGTCAAAACAAATAATTCAAGAGACTGCATAAATCTTGTTCAGAAGGAGTTAATCTGATGTACAAGATCTCCAGGCATTATTTACTTTGTAGACCAAGTTCTTTTACTGGTTTCGATCTTATAGTTTTATATGTAGCATTAGGGTAGCTACATGTGTTCACTGAATAAGGGTTTAATTTGTCTTCATTACATTTTTAAAACATTTTGAAATGACAAAAAATGTAAAAACAGACATTAATGTCTATGTATATCCGCAATCCTTCTGTGATACTCCTGTGTGTAACTGTAGTGCACAATAGAATTGCACACGATCTGTGGCCCTCTTTAATTGATAGAAATGGTCTCAATCTGTCCCTTACACAGGATAAGGGGATGGGAAGGGCTGATTTTTAATGCCAAATCCTCTCTCATTTTCCACTTGACAGCTAACAGTGGTATGCAAGATCTCAGGTAGTTAGAGAGAGATGGAGTGTAAGATTAGGGAAGTCTTACTGCAGCCGTGCAAGGTATTGATGAGACCACATCTGAACAACAGTGAGCACTTTTGGTCCCCTAATTTAAGCAAAGTTATTTTTTTGGAACAGAGGGCATAGTGTCAGAATTAAGAGGCACCAGTTTCAGACTGAGAAAAGGAGGAATTCCTTCTCTGAGAGCTGAGAGTCTTTGGAATTCCCTGTCACTGAGAGCAGTGGGATCAGAGTCCTTGTGCATATTTAAGGCCATTGTAGATTCTTGATGGTTAGAGGACTAAAGGGTTAAAGGGAAAGGGCAGGAAAGTGAACATGAGGAGTGTTGGGTCAGCCATGATCTTCTTGAGTGGTGGGGCAGTTTCGAGAGGCCAAATGACCTATTTATTCCTATTTCTTACAGTCTTATGGATGGCCAAACAAATTATCATGCTGTGTTTTTGCTGATTTTGTCAGCTGCCTTTTATCAGCTCAATAGGCTGGAAGTGTCTGATACACAGCATGAGAGAGAAAAGAGATACATTCATTGTGAAGTAAAATTTGCATTAGTTGTGCTGCTTAGATTCTTTGGAAACAATTTCAGCAGATCTACTGTTTTCTAACCTTCACATTCTCTTTTTTCTCAGAATAATTACCAACAATACAATGGTTTTGTAATCCTTCATGGCACAGATACAATGGCCTATACAGCTTCAGCCCTTTCTTTCATGTGTGAGAACCAAGGAAAACCCATCGTCTTGACTGGCTCTCAGGTAAGCTGCAATGCCTTAGACAGACTTCCCCATGCAGTTATAGGTCAGTGAATAAAAGATGTAGTGGTTCAGATTTCACAGAAACATACATGGAACATGGTATAACCATAGAACTTATTTTCTAGAGATTCTTTGCTCAGAAAGAGTAACAATGTTGACTTTGGCAATAACATTCTACATTGTGTATTATAGTTCATACCCTCTAATCGAGGCAGCATCATGGTAAGCCTCTTCTGTACCCTCTCTAAAACCTCCACCTCCACATCCTTCCAGTAATATGGCGACCAGAATTGAATGGAATATTCTAATTGTGGCCTAACCAAAAGTCTTATAAAAGCTGTAACATGACATCCTGAATCTTGTACTCAGTTCCCTGACCAATAAACGCAAGTATGCCATATGTCTTCTTCAGCACCCTATCTGATTGCATGGCAACTTTCAGGGAGCTATGGACTTCAGCCTCAATGTCCCTCTGTATATCTGTGCTGTCCAGGAATGCTGCCATTAACTGTACTCTTTTCCTTAACATTTGATCTCCCAAAGTACTGCACCCAGCACTTTTCTGGATTAAAGTCTGTCTGCCATTTCTCCGCCTATATCTGTAACTGATCCATATCCCACTGTAACCTTTGATAACCCTCTACACTATCCATAACTCCACCAATCGTTCTATCGTCTGCAAACTTAGTAACCTATCCATATATATTTTCATCCAAGCTGTTTATTCATATCACAAACAGCAGAGGTCCCAGTATTACTGCCTACTAATCACGGACGTCTAACGTGAAAAACGACCTTTCATTACTACTTTCTGCTTTCTATGGGCAAGCCAATTCTGAATCCACGCAGGCAAATCACAGTGGATCCTATGCATCTTAATCTTCTGATTGAGCCTGCCATTGGGACTTTGATGAAAGCCTTATTAAAACCCATGTAGACAACTGCTCAGCCCTCATCAATCACCTTCTCAAAAAATTCAATCAAATTAGGAAGATGTGATCTGCCCTGCACAAAGCCATGCTGACTGTCCCTAATTAAGCCATGATTTTCCAATTGTGCATAAATTCTAACCCTTAGAATTCTTTCCAATAACTTCCCAACCACCGATGTGAGACTTAACTGTGTGTACTTTCCTGGATTATCCGTATTTCCCTTCTTGAGTAGAGGAACAACATTAGCTATTTGGCAGTTCCTCCAGGACCTCTTCACTGCCAAGGAGGATACAAAGATCTTGGCCAATGTTCCAGCAATCTCCTAACTTGCTTCCCTGAGTAACCTGGGGTAGATACTATCAGTCCCTGAGGATGTATCCACCTTAATGCTCTTCAAGAGATCCAATGCCATTTCTTTCTTGATCTCAAAATGTCCTAGCATATTAGCTTGCTGCGCATAAATCTCACTGTCCTCTGTATCCTTTTCCTACATGAATACCGATGCAAAGTAGTCATGTAGGATTTCACCCACATCCTTTGCCTACAAACACAGATTCCCTCCTTTAAGCTTGAGTGGTCCCTCCTTCTTCCTAGTTATCTTCTTGATTTTAAAATATGTATGGAATGCCTTGGGATTCTCTTTAACCCTACTTGCCAAGGTCATTTTGTGGTCCCTCTTGCTCTCCTAATTCCTTTTTTGAGTTCTTTCTTGCTTTCTTTATATTTCTCACAGGCCCTATCTGATTTTAGCTTCCTAAACCTGACATCTGCTTTTTTCCTTCTGGCATTCATCACGTCCCTTGTTATCTAAGGGTCCCTTATTTTGCCATCCTTGTCCTTCCTCTTCATGCTGGCCCTGAACTCTAATCAGCAGGTCTTTAAATAATTCCCACATGTCAGATTTGATTTTCAAATTACTTGATAAAGCTGCATGTTAGTTTTTAGTGACAGCTGGCCCCTTTGGCCTTCCAGTATTTAAGAAGCAAAAAGCATGTTGATAACGCATTTAAATTAAGAGTCAGAGAGTTTAGGTAAAACTTGAATTTCACAAACCAATGAGGAATTCCACAATGAATTCAATGATGTTAGCACTCTTATCCCCATTGTTTCTTGACTTTGTTTAAAATCCCAAGATGTTATCGATTTATTCATTTGGAAAAGATGCTTCAGTGCACTGTGGGAAAACTACACGAGTTCAAGCTAGAAGTTGTGCTGCTTGCTGCTGCCTTTGAGTTGTCAACGACTATATAGTCACACAGTCTTATGAACTGAAATGCTTAGGCCTCATGGAATCGCATGCCCTTCCATATGAAATTTTTAATGTAGGTATAGATACTTTGAAATATAGCTGCAAGTACTTTGCCAGAGTATGGTGTAATTCCTGTTTGTGGTGACAGAATGGGAGCAGTTTCATGAAAATTCTATGCCATCTTTAGAATCAGACTTATTAAGCACGGACATAGACTCTTTGTTCCAACTTATTCATACCGACCAGATATCCTTAACTGATCTAGTCCCATTTGTCAGCATTTGGTTCATATTCCTCTAAACTCTTCCTATTCATGTACCCACCCAAATGAGTTGCATGAAGGAGACAGCATACTGAGTTTACCCATCTCTAAACATACGTTGAGCAATTTCGTTGAATCGCGTTTTGTTTTGCACACTTTTTACTGACTGCCAAAACCGATATATTTATTTTCCTATATCCATAGTAACCTTTGATTGGCTTAGGAGCAAGTTTTGATTTGTGCACGTTGTCCAACTCAGCAGTTGTAATCTCTATATAAATCCAATCTCTCACTGCCTTTCTCACAGTGAGCTGCACGATCTACTCTTCCATAAAAATGGGATATTATGCCTAGTTGCACCAAACCTGTTACCAAGTACTGAGTTCGACACGAACAGAATAAGTGAACTTCTATTTTCATTGCATAGTAGTTTTGTTTTTTTTCCTAATCGGAAGGTTACTTCTTGCAACTGTTTATTTAACTACAAATACTCTGAAGCTCTGGTTCAGAATCCTTGATCACTCTTACTTTCATCGACTTCTTTTGATCTTCTGTCAATGAATGAACTTACTACTTTCCTCTTTTAATAACGGAATATGTGCAAGATGATGTCCCAGGCTAGAAGTAGACACTTGGTATGTAACTTTGCCAACCGTGTCCTTTGTTAGCAAGAGGATGGTCTTGATATTTGGCAGTAGTGGAATGGATGCTGGTGTTTGGAAGCATACTGGTGCCTGAGTTTAATCATGCTTTGCTGAGTTGGAACCTGTGGTTTGAAATTCTATTGCCATCTGTATTTGATTTCTGCTAATTCCTGGATTTAAACATTATAAGTACACAATTTAAATTTAAGTAATGTGATTTTTAACATAATGCATATTTCTAGTTTCTGGTTTATTAGATAATGAAAGCTGATTAATATTTAATTGGCAGAATATGTCACATAAAGAATGACGCAGTGGTACAAACTTGTTTGTTGACAGTATTTTGAGAGCTCAAATATAGCCATTTGAATGTCTGTTACTGATTCCATAATAGCAGCGTAAACTTGCCCCATTCCAATAATGTTAATTCACTTTTCTCCAAACAGACTGAACCGCTGTGATTTTCTCCACTTCTGACATTCAAGTTATTAGAGCATGGTTGTCACAAAATCACTGGAATTCATCTAGTTTCATGCTATGATAAATTTTAAAAACGCAAGTAGGGATACTGCATGTAGTAAATGACTTTTTAAACTGCAATAACTCATACGTACCATCACCATCACCACACCAGACACTACCAATGTAGTGATACTCTTAAAGTCTTAATGAGTGATCAAAGAAGTGCAGGATCTCATTTTCTTTACATTGATGCAAAATTTAGATGGAGGCCTGATTTTCCATTCAGGGTTGGATTCCCTATTTTCAACCTAGATCAGATTAAAAATTGCTCTCTTAGCTTCAGTGTAGTTTTCCAGGCTAGGGGCCTTCCCAGCTGAAGCTGTGTAGATGGGCCCACAAATCCTTGCAGCCAGTAGCAGAGTGGATTAGCACTGAAATCACACCCCCTTTTTCAATAATAAAAGTTGTGTTCCATAACTTTGATAATTACTTGAGAGAGATATAGCTTAAAATCACTGAGAGGGCAGGATTGGTGAGGAGTACAGCTACTTGGTTGGTGAGGGAATAGGATCTTTCATAGAGGGGGTTAGTTTGCCAGGTGGGTTAAAAGGTAAAGATGGCAGCTAAGCTGAGGGCAGGTGACTCTCAAGATACAGGTTCAGTGATGTGAGTGGATTGGTAGGGTCTGTCAAGACTATTGAGTCACATGGGCAAGAGGACTTCTGATCTGTGGAGGAATGTCGAGTACATGGGGCATTTGGGAGAGATGTCATGTTTGGGATGTCAGCACTGTCAGGTGGAATGACTAGACTCAGGGTTAGTCATTGGGAGAGCAGAATTCTTTTATTGTTAGCCAGGAATTAGAACAGGTTCCAAATCTACTAATATTTCCTTTCAACTGTTCAGCTAAATAACTCATAAAAATGCACAGTCTGACTCTGACTTAGAGTTCTTTCAAGTTTGAAATTACTGGGCAACTCTTGCCGAGCCATCAGCTGGCAGCATTTCCATAAGATCCTGATACACAATTCCATTCTACATTTCTGCAGCAATTCTCTTCCTATTGGAAGATCTGGGCCATCTGAAAGAAATAGAGACTGTCTGAAGGAGAGAGTCTAATTTCACTTAAAACTGAATTCAAGTTTGTATACTGATCGTGAATTCACATGCTAATTTTTTTGTGAAAAAAAAATTTGATAATCACATTCTAACTGCAGCCTGAATAAATCTAATTCCAGTGAATTGCGGATGGAAGTGGGAAATAATTTCACTCAAGATTCTGCACTGAGAATATGATCGTGATTCTTAAGCCCCTTTAAATCACAGGTGGCAAGAGTTCCAAGTGATCTGTTTGCCTTAAGATAATTTTAGTTACATTTATTATGCTTTTAATTAAGTGCTATCGCTTTGTAGGCAGATCCCCCACATCTCAAGCAGTGAAAGCAATCAAAATATTTAAAATACTTAGTTTCCGTCTTCTGAAGTGACAGAATTCCACTCATGCATCATTTGTCTGATTCAATTCCAAATAGTGCACCATGAAATTAGCAATGGTTCTTCATCTGAGCAATTTCTTTGATGAGTATCATGTCCCAAAGAATCAACAAGCAGCTGTATTGTTTTCAGTGTTGAAACACCTCAGAATAAGGCTGGGCTTTTGAAATTACTTCAAATGTAGTCACAAAATCACTGGATTTAAAGTAATTGGTAGAAGGATTAGAGGGCAGTTGAGGCAAAATTTTTCATCCAGAGAGTGGCGTGAATCTGGAACTCTCAGCTTTTCAAAGGGTGGCTTGGGCAGTAATGCAGACACTTCATAGAGGGGCCACGTGAATAGAATATACGAGCAGAAATGCTATACTGTCATGATACAGAACCATGGGGTGGCATCTTTAGTTTCACATTGTCCAGCTGTGCTTTCGTGAAATACTTCACAGCAGAGGCAGTTATTATCCCAGAGGATGTTGGAAAAATTGGGCCTCAGCAACAACTAATAGGTCATTTACTGTTATTTGAACACAAGTGTTGTGTGGTGCGCTGCAACCATAAAAGAGCAAGAAGAATGAAACTTGGTGGATTTGGGAATGAAATAGTGAGCTGTCAGGGTAGCGCAGAGACAGAATTCCAAAAAGCCAATCACTAAACCCGAAATAATAAATTTAGTATTGTCCTGTTTGCATCACATACTTTCCGGCATGCCAAATCAGATTTCACACGTGCATCTGTTCTTCCAGGTTCCCATCTATGAGATGAGAAATGATGGCCATGATAATTTGCTTGGAGCACTGCTGATTGCTGGTCTGTATGTAATACCAGAGGTAAGCATGTTCTCTTCAGTAAGTTCAGATAGCTGATCTTGTTATGGTAATTCAGTCAATATACTACCTGTTATTTGTTACCTTTTTATTCAATTATTTAGGTTGGTCTCTATTTTCAACACAAATTATACAGAGGAAATCGTGTCACAAAAACAGACGCTGGAAGTTTTACTGCATTTTCTTCACCCAATCTCCGTCCACTTGTCAATGCTGAAGTTGAAATTAGAGGTAAATCACAGTTAGAATTTTAATGTCTAGAATTTGATTATTTCCTAATTACAAACAATGTTTTTTTCTGCACGTATTGAGGAGAAATAATTAGTAAAAGGAAAAAAGATAAATAGTATGTTTAGAGGTGATTTGATAACTTTTAAATCAATTCTTTTTAGATGTTTGAAACAAGAATATCAATTGGGATGAAAATTTATGCTTTTGGTTAGGGTCACATGGTGGACCCACGCCATAGTGTTGGATGTAGTCACTGGGCAGTGATTTTTCACATGATAATGTTAAAAGGGTGTGCACGTTGCCCATTTAAAGGTGGGTGGATTGCCTGTCAAGGATGGTCAATAAGAGGGCATTCTGCCTGGGAGAAATAACAATATTGTAAGTAAGGGAGAGCGTGAGCATCCTTACAGTAATTTTAGCAAGTTTGAAATGTGAAAAAATAGCCACAGTCATTGGGTCAGAGATAATGGGAACTGCAGATGCTGGAGATTCCAAGATAATAAAATGTGAGGCTGGATGAACACAGCAGGCCAAGCAGCATCTCAGGAGCACAAGTCATTGGGTGACCACTTTGGCCAAATAAGTGTTGAGTATCTCAAAGGCATCCTGAACTGTTACATGCACATGGTATCATAATTCAAGAAGATTTTCTGTAACTGAAATATTGGAATGACATATTGCGGTTTTACTCAAGTGAGGCACAATTTGCTTTTAGTTCTATTTTTCTTGAATCACAACAGAATTCCAAAAAGCCAATCACTAAACCCGAAATAATAAATTTAGTATTGTCCTGTTTGCATCATGTACTTTCCGGGTTTCAGCAAAAGATGTGTTTAGAGGAAATAGTGAGAGAAAATATTAAGATGATAATAAGCAATTTTTGTAACAGTGGCCATATGGTTTGATATTCCACTGGGGTCATCTGTTTTTATTCTTCCATGGGATATCAGAGTTGTTGGCAAATCCAGCATTTGGTACTTAACCGTAATTATGGCTGTGAAGGTGGTGTGAAATTGTGTTATTTATCAGCTGCAGACCATATAGTGTAGCTAGACCCCAGTGCTGAAGCAAGGCTTCCTTTGTCCCAGCAACTGTGAAGAACTGGTGATAGAGTAGTAAGTAGCAGTTGGTGGAGGCAGTTTTCACGTGGTGGCATTCCTGTGCATCTCTTAGCCTTGCCCTTCTTGATATTAAACTTAACAGGACACAGAGGATCTGTTGAAGGGGGTGTTGTGAGTTGCTACATCTTGTATTGTGCACTGCTGGTGGAGGGAGTGAAAGTCTAAGGTAATAGACGTACCAATCAGGTGGGCTGCTTTATCCTGGATGTTGTTAAGTTTCCTGATTAATGTTGGAGCAGCATACACTCACCTTAGAAACCCTTAGGCCTCTGACTTGTTGTTAAGGCCACCATATTTCAATAGTTAAATTTCTGGTCACTGGTAAACCTCTGGATGTTGAAGATGAGGGAATTCTGGGATATTCTTGAATGCTGTTGAATGTCAAAGAAAAATGGCTAGATTAGATTAGATTCCCTACAGTGTGGAAATAGGCCCTTTGGCCCAACAAGTCCACACCGCCCTGTGCAGCATCCCACCCAATCCACCTAGCCTGCACATATTTAGACTGTGGGAATAAACCGGAGCACCCGGAGGAAATACACGCAGACACAGGGAGAATGTGCAAACTCCACACAGACAGTTGCCCGAGGCTGGAATCAAACCCGGGTCCCTGGCGCTGAGAGGCTGCAGTGCTAACCACTGAGCCACCTTGCAAGATGATCATTGCCTGACAATTCTATGATGCATTTTCTACTTAGCAGCCCAACCCTGAATTTTGTCCAGGCCTTGCTGCTTGCGAGCACAGACTGCTTTGAATGGTGGGTTTGAATGATGCTATTTCTGACTTTAAAGTAAAGAAAATGTTGAGGGGATAGCCCAAGGTTATTCATTGACCAATAAAGAAATACAATCATAAGGATTCCAGTCACACTCTGCTTTTGACCAACAAGCACGCAAGTATTGCAATCCTATGATATTATTTCAACTTGTTTATCAAGTATAAATTAGCTACATCAGGTTCCCAATTAGCCTCTAGTTACACAAGACTACTGTAATAAACAACAAGCATTGCACTCTATATAACTTTGCAGTAGAAATCTATAAACTTTAATGTGAGATTTTACTAATGCCAAACTTGGTATGTCTGTTTTGCTTCCCTGGCTACGCATCTCAGGCAGCATTTCTGCTGTTTGCACTTCTCCATTGATCTTCTCTCATTCTTCCAGTTACCCAAACAGTATATCATTTTTATTTTATATCTCGCAATAAACATTTTGGGGGCATTTATCTGGCCGTGGAAAATGAGCATACATTTATACGGTACATTCGATATTTTTCATTTCATTTAGCTTTTTAATCTGACAGGTATAAGGTGTACATTGGATATAATAAAAACTCCTGGCATGTTGTTTTCTTGTAATAAGAAACGGGTGCATTTAGAGAGAACATTTTTGTTGGGGTTTGCTTGTTAGCTTTGGCTGAATGGGAAATGTGTTTAGTGTATTGATCTCCTCAAGGGTATTCTAATACTCATGTTATTATTAATGTGGATGGTATAATGGGCTTTCTGAAAATTACTTGTATCTTTTTAAATGACCACCAGGGCCCAATACAATGCTGACTGATTTATACATTTTGCTGTGATAAAGTATTCAGTCTGAATGCAGCATTAAAAATAATTGTAAAAGTGGTTCAATAGCTCAAACACTTATTTTAAATTTTTTTACACTTTGGAAGTTGGCATTGTAGTATGCATTTGGTAGAAGAGAGGTGGAGGTGGGGGAAATATGTGGAAGCTGTAATCTTGACCAGGATAACCTGCGCAGTTCAACTTCCACAGCAAAAATATGGATAGGAAACATTGAGGCCCCACTGGGGATTTAAAAACAACACAAACAATTATGCTCCATAGAAAGAAGAATTATTGTGCTATCTTTCATAGGTCCTACCACAGAAAGAATTAGGGTGGGAATAGGAATTTTTGGATATTTTAAGTAGAAACAAATTGAATTAAAAATAGACATGAGTGAATTGATATCTGAATAAAATTGACATTTTATATATGATCCTTCATCAGAATCCAGTATTCTGATGGGAGGAAATTTTTACCGTTAAAGTCGTGGTTTCTTATGAGCATTAGCTTCTTTTGTCCAAAATTCATCTTCTCTGAACTTATTTTTTAAAAGTCTGTTCATTGAATCTGCTAACATTGTATGTTTTGATTTGTATGGCTGTTAGCGTACCTAGCTTTCGTATTTGATCAATAATAATTGAATCAAACAGTAAATCTGTAGGAATTTGGAAAGAGAAAACATATCAACTAATCTCTGCAAAGTTTGAGAAACCAGGGAATTAGCACACTGTGAAGAAACAATGAGCTGCAAACATGTCAATGGCATTTACACATGTGCAGAGTTTTGTTTTGTTGTTTCACGTATAGTTTTCAAACCTAACATCAGTTTTCTGAAGAGTGGGGTTAGGAGGCAGTAGAAACGTTTGGAGTCACAACCTTTTACTCCTGCTGAAAGAGAAACATTTCTGGATTTCCACTGTTCAAACTAATCTGCAACAGCGCTCCTTCAGTACAAAGTTTTGGATTTTAGTGACATTGAACATTTCAGAAAAGCTACTCAAATCTGTAATTAATAACAGAGACAATAGGAGCTTCTGAATAGATTGAGGCTAATGCAGGTGATCCTGTTGTGAATAGTGACAGGCAAGAGTCCTTTGTTCAACGAAATCACCAAAACATTTACAACAAAATTGACCTAAATTCACTAGAGATGTCAGATTCTGAGCCTGTACTTGCGTGAAGAGAGAGCTTCTTAAAAGTAGCCTCGTGGATTATGTCAGCAGAATAGCTTGATAACTGTATGCAGGTAATAAATAGGCAAATGAGACACAACAAGAAATTGCAGAAGTAAGCTGATTAGAATCTGGTTAGTTGGAAAAGAAGAATTATGTTCTTCACCATTAGGAAGGTGAAAAATGTAGAAATAGAGCAGGAATCTTATAAGCACAAGATACAACACCCTTTGATCACACTGCCTGGGACTGGCTAATTTAGAGTTACAACCAAATCTCGGATATTGTGCTCATGATTAAAATCAAAGGAAAGACTTTTGATCTGATTATTGTACAGATTTATGCCTGACGCAAGATCACAGTGAGCATGAAATTGTGGTGTGTATCATGATATCCTGAAGAGTTATAATCAAATCAGTTGCTGTGGTCAATATAATGGATAACTTAAGCACTAAAGTCAGTGAAGGAACCTTTGGAACACTTGACAGTCAATCTGGAAAATGATCTGATGGCGACAAATACTTTCAGTGAAAACAGTGACCTTAGAGAAAATGTATTTCAAAATCAAATAGATTATACATGATGGAGAGACAGCATTTTATGAACAGTATAAAGAACACTCATACGTATCCCAACATGGCTAAAGAGAAATAGTGTTCTGAGATGTATGATAAAGTGTTGGATCTGAAAAATAATTGCAAAGTCAGAGTTATTCACAAGAAGGTGATAGAGTAGATATCCCTCAGCAACTCGAATAAGCTGGGGTTTATCTATTCCAAAGTAAATAAATTTTCATAGGTGTGATAAATATTAATTACTGCATCAGTCCTAAAAATTAACACTTAGAAGTGCAGAGTTTAATTACTCCAGATTTTCTGCTTTGTTTAAGATTTAAAAGGATATAATGTTTTTAAAAGGTATTAATTGTGTCTTTCTCTTCAAAATGACACTTCCTGTCAGACACTGCATGCCTTGCTAGGTGTTGTGTAGTCTTATTGGTTTCAGAATTGCACATTTGCTTGCGATCACACGGCTCCTTGATCCACACTGGAACTTCACTGCTGAAATATGCTTAAGTTCACTGCAAATTCTACTGTAAATGGCCATAGAAAATCCATTAACAGTTATAAATGTATTGACTAGCTGGAGCCATTCATTCACACTGACTCCAGTGTCTAGGACACATTATATTTAGAAAGTTTGGTTCCAGTTAAGTGTTCATTTTTTTATTTGATAGTGTTGTTCCGAGGATATTGTCACTGAGTGTGGAATGATTTTGTTACAAAGATGTGTTACTTGCTCCTATAGCATGACAATAAAACTGTTTATAGCCCAGACCAAATATTGGTGTCATTCACAGCTGTATTTCTTCAATTAGTTAGTGATCAAATCAGCAAATACTTCATCGGATTAGGACAGATACAAATCATTGAGCTTTTTTGACAAAGGAGGTTGATTGTGTCAAATGGATGCTATGATTGGACTCACTCAATCCAGACTATATAATTTACATTTAAATAATGCCAAGTTTCTTCTCCCTTTCCTAAACAGTTTCTCAACTTTGAGGATGTTTTAACAATAATAATATTTAGGTCATACAAAGTAAAGAACATGCCATCATAGCAATCGGTTATCTTATACTGGCTTCTAAATAAACTCTGACATTGCTAACCTCATCACTAGCATTAAAAGCCTCACTTCAATACTTGAGCGCAAAAACAGATAATCTGGTAATTGTTATTTATTTTTGTACACTAAAAACAGGACAGATCCAACCCAGCCAATTACTGTCCCATCAGTCTGCTTTCAATCATCAGAAAAATAATAGAAGGGATCATAACAGTGTCATTGCCTGCTCACTAACAGTCAGTTTGGATTCTGCTGTGGCACTTGGCTCTTGATGTCAATACAGCCTTGGTTCAAACATAGACAAAAGAGCTGAATTCCAGAGCTGAGGTGAGAGTGACAGCCCTTGACATCAAGGTCACATTTGACTAAGCATGGCATCAAGGAGCCCTGGCAAAACTATAGACAGAAAGCATGCCATTGGTTGGAGTCCTACTTAGTACAAAGGAAGATGATTATGGTTGTTGAAGGTAAGCCATCTCAGCCCTAGGTTATCTCTGCAAGTGTTTGTCATGTCAGTGCCCTAGGCCCAGCCATCTGCAGCAGCTTCATCAATGACTCCCTCCATCATAAGGTCAGAAGTAGAGGCGCTCACCAATGATAACACAAAGTTCAGCACCATTTTCAACTCCTCCAATACTGAAACAGTCCGTGTCCAAATGCAGCAGGACCTGGACACTATTCAGACTTGGGCTGACAAGTAGCAAGTAATGCCACCCAAGCAATAGGCATACGCCATTTAAGACAAGTGTGAATTTAACCATTGCCCCTTAAAATTCAATGCTGTTGCCATCACTGAATTCCCCAATTTCAACAATCTGGGAGTTACCATCGATAAGAAGCTGGACTGGATTTGCCGTTCGATAATGGTGGCTGCAAGTGTTTGTCAGACACTAGGAACCCTGCAGTGAGTAACTTACCTAGAAGGACAAGGGCAGCAGATACATGGGAACCCCACTGTCTACAAGTGCCCCTCCAAGCCACTCACTAATCCAACTTTGAAATATATTGCATTTTTTCCACTGTTGCTGGGTCAAAATCCTGGAACTCCCTCCCTAACTGCAGTAGGTATACCTTCACCAGATGGCGTGCAGCAATTCAAGAAGTCAACTTGCCACTGCCTTCTCGAGGGTGACTAGCAATGGCAGTGAATCCTGGCCCAGCTTGGGATGTCCACATCCCCTGAATTAATTTACAAACGTTTCTGTTTATGGGACCTCACTGTGTGCAAGTAAACACAGTATTTGCTCTAATCTAATACTGGCTGCACTTCAGTTGCTGTACTGCATTTTGTGTCATTACTAAGACGATAAGCTATCAGAGCATCTAGGCTACTCCACCTTTCAATCATGGCTGATATGTTTCACGACTTCCTTCTTCTGCCTTCACTCCATAACCTTTGATCCCCTTGATCCTGTGGTCGTGAAAGGTGCATTGTGAATGCATTTTTTCTTTCTTTTGTTTTTTGAACTGCAGGTGCAGTGAAACTGTGTTTGTTTTCTTTATAGTCAACTGGGACACTGTCTGGAGACCAAATACTACAAAGAAGTTTACGGTGCACACAAATATGAATCGAAATGTGGGATTGTTAAGATTATTCCCAGGAATCACTGTTGCTACGGTAAATAATTGACAAAAGTTTTTGCAGTGATTAAAAATGAAGTTAAATTTGTGGACCAGACTATTCTCTTTAGAGTGGGACATTTCCTGATGTCGTAACTTCGCCTCCTAAGTTGCCATGCCCACCCACCAATTTTTATCCCTGCAGATTTGACGCAAACAGACGTCAGGGTTAGCATCTTCCAAAGCAGACACAAAGAAGAAGCAGAGATATATGACAGTAGCCATTAAAAGGTTTGGTTCCATTTTATGGAAAATCGAGCCAGTTAATTAGATGTGTCATCGCCCATCCTTCTCATAACCGTAAATCACTTCACCCCATAGACCTCTGTACTGTATGATTGCCCTCTATTCTACCATATAATCCCTCAAACCCCCTCCCCATGCTCATTGTCCCAGTGCCCACAATGTGCAGAGTTTTTGAACTTTGTAATATCTTAAAGATGCTCACAAAACTGTCAATTTATGGAAGACGTTCAAACTACTTGTATAAATCAGCTCATGACTCCACTGCTGTGTAAACTAGCTCCACTGAATCTGTCAGTGGGTTTTGGAGCCTATCTAAGCTTTCATAATGAGTTTCTGTTACACAGCTGTATAAACAATACAATTCATTAAATCCTTCGAAGTCATTAAAAGTGTTCAGCCAACTGTTTGAACTTTGAAACAGGGAAACTGATGTCTGAGCTGTCATTTGATATAAAGATTAATTCACAGCTGGGAACTGACATAGTCAAATGTGCAGTGTAGTCACGTCCATCTGGAGACGATGCTGGAAAACTCAATGGTCACTTCCTTTTTTTTAAACCCTAACACTAATCACTTAATTAAAAAAGATCCTTAACTATACAACATTTCTTAGAGCATCATGTTTGTGGAGGGGACCAGAGAGCAGGCTGTACTATAACTCGAAAGAATAAGTAGTGATCTTACAGTGAAGGTGCTCCAAGATAGCGGCAATTATAAAATGATTAAATTTGACATCCAGTTTGTGGGAGAGAGGTGTAGATCGGAGACTATTTTTCTAAATTTAAATATAGGGATATATAAAGCTATGAAAGCAGACCTGATTAAATGGTAGGTAATTCAAGATTTAAGGACATTTCAGAGAAAACAACAAATGTGTTCCAAAGTATAAGAAAAATTCCAGCAGATAGACACTCCATCTGTTGTCAACAAGAACAGTTAAAGATGGTACCGCACTAGAATAAAAAGTACATATTTGTGCAAAGACACACTGCAAATCAAAAGATTGAACAGAATATAAAATACAGCAAAGCATGATTAAAAAATTGATAAGGGGAAATGTTAAATTATGAGAGAAAGCTAGCCAGAAGTGTTAAAACAGGCAGTAAACATATATAAGAGAGAAGAGTAAGCAAACTGACCGTAGGTCCTATAGAAGTGGAGAATTAATAACGGAAGCTGCGGAGATGGCAGATGAACTGGGCAAATATGTGGCATCTAATTTGACAATAGAGGATACAAATGGAACTCAGGAATTGGAAGAGAGTGAGGAATTCAGGAAAATTACTATCACCAGGGAAGTGATACAGAGTAAACTGTTGGAGCTATGGGTTCTCAAGTGCCCAGATCCTGACAGACTTGGATCTAGTATCTTAAAAGAAGTCGCAATAGTCAATGCATTGATTTCAATTTTCACGATCTCCCTTGTTTCATGGAGAGTGCCATTACATTGGAAGGTAATAATTGTAATTCCTTTATTCAAAAAAGGAGAAGGCAGAAACATGGAAACTAGAGGCATCTAGTTGACATCTGTCAAGGGGAAAATATTGGAAGCTTTTATTAAAGAAAGTATAACAGGGCATGTAAGTTCAAAATATCAGGCAGAGGCAACATAAATTTGTAAAGGTAAATCAAGTTTAACCAATCTGTTGGGGTTAATGGAAGAAGAAATGAGTGCTAACAGAAAAAGGGGTGCTCTTCACATAGAGTTCCAGAAAACATTTAATAAAGCACCATGTCAAAGGTTATTGTAGAAAGTAAAAACTCATGTTGCAGGTGTAGTATAGATGTTTGCCTGATTAATAGGATGCAGAGAGTAGACAGAAATGGGTTTTTTTCAAGTTGGCAAGATGTAGTGAGTGTTGTCCAGCATGGATCAGTGATGTGTCTTCACTGTTATAATTTATATACGTGGTTTGAATGAATGGACAGAAAGTGTGGTCGCCAAATTTGCTGATGGCACAGGTAGATAGGAAAGTAAGGCGTATGGGAGGCTATATAGATTGAGTGGGCAAAGATCTGCAAATAGTTTAATATGGGAAAATGTGACATCTTCTATTTTGACAAGATGAGTACTATGGAAGCATATTCTCTAAATACTAAGAGACTGGAGTCTGACATAGAGGGATTTGGGTTAATTGCAAAACACTAGTATGCAGCTACAGCAATAATTAGGAAAGCTAATTGAATGTTATCAGTTATTGGGAGGAGAATTAAATTTATTGTGAAGACACTAACACTTGGAACGAATAAGTTGCCTTATGATGCAAGGGTGGACAGACTAGGCCTATATTTACAGATGTTTAGAGGTGTAAGAGGTGACTTGATTAAACCGTGAGTTCCTGATGGGTCTCGATAGTTTGTGGTGTAGAGGATGTTTCCGTTTTTGGGAGAATCAAGAACCAAGAGTTGCTGTTTAAAATTAAGGTGTCATCCACTTAAAGCTGTTAAGATGAAATCAAGTCTCCCCCAGTATTTGAAATCGGTGAGTCTACTCCATGGAGAGATGAGAAGAATCTAGCCGCTGAAAAAGCTGAGAAGAGCTCCATTAGCAAATAATGGCCAGTATTGTTCTCTGCAGGAATAAATAATTAGGCACCGTCTAACCTTTGACTCCCTAAGGGCCTGTAGCACCTTACAATGTGATGTGATGGCCAATGGCTACACATCCACCCATTTCATTTACATGAATAATTCCATCCCTAGAGTGTGGAATAAGGCCAGTTCAGGTGACCTGCAATTCTTCTGCCCAACACTTTGAAAAACGAAGGAAAGACCCCAAATGTTCAAGTCTTCAAGTCCCTGATTGTCTTTCAACTTCCAATTACAAGAAGAAATTGATCATATTACATGGCTATGTTTTTCTCAAATGGAAACAGTTATTGACTGATGTAGGGTATGTTAGGTTTCACAAAATGCAGCCCTGCTTAGGATAATTGAAGTTGCTATGACATTGTCATTTTTACTGTTTTGAACACCTATTCCACAGCTTGATCAATGTTTCATACATGAGAGGATATTCTTTTGAGTTGTTTGAAGATCATACAGAGCATGAAATTGTGGGAGACATGCTTCTAAAGTATGAGTATATGTGTGGATTAAGGGTGGCATACGCTGTTGGATGATTGTTTTTTATTCATGAGCATTGCTGACATGATGAGCATTTCTTGCCCATCCCTCATTGCCCCTGACCTAGTGTTGGTGAATGAAGGGATGGCAAAATAGTTCTAGTTCCGGCTGGTTTGTGTCTTGGACAGGAACTTGCAGGTGTTGGTATTCCCACATGCCTAGTATTTTTGTTCTTCTGGGTGGTGGGGGCCATGGCTTTAGAAAAGGTGTATTTGGTGAATGGCAGCAGTTGGTACTGTCTTTTGTAGTGGGCAGTGAATGTCAAGATTGCATATGGACTGCCAATCAGGCAGGCTGCTTTGCTTGGATAATGCAAGCTTCTTAAATGTTGTTGGAGTTGCACTCACTTATGCAACTGAATAGTATTCCACCACACTCCTGCCATGTGACCTCCTTGGAGTATGGAGGAGAAAAAGCTCCAGCTTCTACCTTTTTGCTGTATGAACTTTATGCCAGCTTTTTAATTGTGTTGATGAGATATAACTTTAATTTCAAGTGATTAATCTGGCGTTAAATTTAAAACAAACTTTGGATTTTAAAATTGTTTTGATGCAGTAAAGTTCATTACTGCTCAAAGACTTAAGCAATTAATTTTGTATTTTGTACAGTTTTCATTTATGGGTGCATCCTCTCTACAGGTAAAAGCATTTCTCCAACCACCAATGGAAGGAATTGTTTTGGAGACGTACGGAACGGGTAATGCTCCAGATAATCGCCCAGATATATTGGAGGAATTTAAAAGAGCCGTTGATCGTGGCGTATTAATAATAAACTGTACTCAGTGTTTGAGGGGCTTTGTTAGTCAATCGTATGCAACCGGAAAGGTAAGTCAGCAATCTACCTGAGAGTTATAGCACTTCTTTCCCTTTGTGCTTAGTATTACTGCTTTGACTCAGCAGGGTTCATCTGTTCACTTTAATTTTAATGATAAAGCATTTGTTGCTTTGGAGCATGTGAGTAGATAATCTTGCCCATTCATCACTATTTGTTCCTCCAATAATTGTTTAAATTAGAAGTCAGTCAATTCTGAGGAAGGGTCACCGAACCTGCGACGCTGATTTTTCTTCACAGATGCTGCCAGACCTGCTGGGCTTTTCCAGCAATTTCTGCAATTTTTATTCCTGATTTACAGCATCCTCAGTTCTTTCTATTTTTGTTTTGATTGAATTAGAAAATTATTTTGAGCTTATTAAAGATAGAGAGTCCTGTAAGTAACTGACTGTTGGAACTGGACTTTGCTCTGGGCTGTGGTTCTGGTGAGATAGAGTGAGCCTAGTGAGAAGGCAGGCAATCTGCTTTCTTATCAGGTAGTACTACTAACTCGTATGTTCAATTCTGGGGTTGTTATCAGTCTGGAGGTTGCTGCGTTGATTTTTTTTTGGAGGGGGAGGCTGGGGCCACCATGGTTCTCTAACTGTCACCTGAGTTAAAAGGTTGTGGGTTCAGGTTTCACTGCTTGATTTGAATACAAAAATCATGGCTGAACCTTTAATGCAGTAGTTTGGCAGAGGTACACTGTTGGAGGAGCCCTCTTTCATATGCGAGCCAGAGAACCAGTCTGCCCTTTCAGATGGATGTAAATGATTCCATAGTACGACTTTTAAAAAGAACAGGTTACTTTTTCTGGTGACCTAACCCAACCTTATTTCTCTATCAACATAACAAAAATATTATTTGGTCAGTAATCATATTTCTGTGTGCGGAGTTGCATAGTGCCGATTTGACTGCCATCTTTTCTACATTCCAAAAATGACTGTGTATTAAAAATACCTGTATTATGAGATTACCACTGGACCATTGACCTTGAGACATTTAAAGAACAGGAGGAGGTCATTTGCTTGATTTTGTCTGTGTTGACCAACAAAGCTCTGACTACGCTACTCCCATCTTCCAGCTCTTGGCCCATAGCTTTGAAGGCTGTGGCAATGCATGTGAATATCTAGATACTGATTAAATATTGCTGTTTCACATGGTACGTTTCAGCCTCCCACCACCCTCTGGGTGAAAAGATTTCTACTTACCGCCACTCTTAGCCATCTACCTTTAAACTTAGATCTATACTTCCTGATAATTGACACCTCTACTCATGAATAAAGTGTTCCCCTTCCACTTTATTTATGTTCCAGTTAACATTATATACCTCTGTCAGGTCCCTTCACTACTCCAAGGAAACAACCCCATCTTATCCAATCTTTCCTCTTAACTCAGACCTTTCAGCTCTGGAAGCATACTGGTATACCTCCTCTGGACCCTGTTGATTGCAGTTTCATTCTTTCTTTTATGTGGTGACCAGAATTCCATGTAGAACATAGAACGTAGAACAGAGAACAGTACAGTGCAGTACAGGCCCTTTGGCCCTCGATGATGTGCCGACCTGTGAAACCATTCTGAAACCCATCTAACCTACACTATTCCATTATCATCCAATGACTATTTATATGCCTTTAAAGTTGGTGAGTCTACTACTGTTGCAGGCAGGGCATTTCACGCTCTTACTACTCTCTGAGTAAAGAACCTACCTCTGACATCTGTCCTATATCTATCACCCCTCAATTTAAAGCTATGTCCCCTCGTGCTAACTATCACCATCTGAGAAAAAAGGCTCTCACTGTCCACCCTATCTAATCCTCTGATCATTTTGTATGTCTCTATTAAGTCACCTCTTAACCTTCTTCTCTCTAACAAAAACAGCCTCAAGTCCCTCAGCCTTTCCTCATAAGACCTTCCTTCCATACAAGGCAACATCCTGGTAAATCTCCTCTGCACCCTTTCTAGTGCTTCCACATCCTTCCTATAATGTGGCAACCAGAACTGTATGCAATACTCCAAGTGTGGCCGCACCAGAGTTTTGTACAGCTGCAACATGACCTCATGGCTCCAAAACTCAATCCCTCTACCAATAAAACCTAACACACTGTACAATTTCTTAACAACCCTATCAACCTGGGTGGCAACGTAATATTCCAACTGCAACTTTTGTACAGTTCTAGTATAATATCCTTGCCCTTGTATTCTCTATTTTGGCTAATAACGTCAAGTATCTCATGTCCGGTCTTAACTACTTTATCACCTGCAGGAATCTGTGGATGTGCACACTAGGGCCCTTCAGATCTTTGCTTTCCAGTAGCCTACCATTCATGGCGCAATCCCTTGATGGCCCTCCCTGCGTCTATTACCTCACATTTCACCAGATTGATTCCATTTGTCACTCTTGTGCCATCTGGCTAGTCCATTGGTATCCTCCAGCACCTTATAGCAATTCTCCTCACTGCTTACTACCCTAGAGTTTGGAAGGATCTGTCCAAGGGTCGTCAGTGAATTTCTGCATGCATTGTCAGATAGTACAACTGCTGTGACTGAGCATTAATGGTGAAGGCAGTCGTTGCTTATGGATGTGGTACCAGCCAAGTGGGTTGCTTTGTCTTGGATGGTGTCAAGTTTCTTAAATGTTGCCGGAGCTGCACTCATCCAGGCAAGTGCAGAGTATTCCATCACGCTCCTGACTTGTGCCTTTTAGTGGTGGACAGGCTTTGGGGAGTCAGGAAGTGAGTTGTTTGCCGGTATTTGTAGGCTCTGACCTGACCTGCTCTCGTAGGCACTGTGTTTATATGGCAGGTCCACTTGAATTTCTGACCAATCCACCCCCCTAACCCACCCCCACCCCTGTCATCCTAGAATGTCAACAGTGGGGGAATTGAGTGATGGTAACACCATTGAATGTCAAGGGGCAATGATTTGATTGCCTCTCATTGGATACAGTCATCACCTGACATTTGTGTCACATAAATGTTATTTGCCCCTCTTCCTGCACTTCCTTAAGCTGTAGAGTGACCACATTCTGAATTGTGCTAATCATGAACCTCCCAGCCTCATGAATGCACAGTGGTGTTCCCAGCTTTGCTGCTGCTCTTATCCACCTTGCTTGTGAGTACCCCAGGTCTGCTGCTGATCTGTCTGCTTCTGGAACTCTATACTCCTGCTGCTCCCTTTAACCCTTTTACTGTCACTCTTGAGTCTAACACTGGTTCTCTACCACTGAGGTCTCACCTTGCCCGTCTCTCCCTCTGTAATGCTGTGTGTCTAGGGGTCCCTACCTCACTGCCTGCTTTTGAGTTTCCTTATACCCAATTTGTTTATTACTAATCACTAACCATCTGAGGCAGACAGGTACTCCAAACATTCAAAAAAGGTCCCTCACCAACATGGTGGGCACATGAGCATTGTTGTAAATGAAAGTAAGTGACTCAGCTTCATATTAGGGCTGTGTTCTGCCACGTTTATTCCTTGATGAAAGGTAATAACGTTTTAATCAAAATCATTGATCACAGAATTGCTGCCAGTGTGATTTCAAGAATGCTCTGAAATGTAAATTTGACTTAAACCTTTCGTCTACTTGGAGTTCATACAAAATGCACATAAAAAGGACACAGAGCACAAAATATTAAAAAATTACACATTTTCCTCCACTTGATTGAGCAGAATATACTTTGCAATCCTATTTTGCCCCTAATTTGATAACACGTGCCTATGCTTTGATAAAAACAGATCATTGGTTCTGTCAATAAACCTGATTACAGGACAGGATGCCACAGAGAACTTGTTATAAAATTATTCTAAATTACATACCTCCATGGAATTTGTGTGCTACTTGTAATCGATACTAAAGTGTAAAATCATTTCCTATATATTTGGACAATTAACCATTAAATCTAGTATTAATTCTGAGAATGATTAATTATATGTCCATGTGTAATAACTTTCACACTAATTTCTTTATATACTATAACTTCTATTTCAACTGAAATATATTTCAAGTTCTATTTACTTGCAATTTCAGGCTCTTACAGATGTAGGTCTTATTCCAGGAGGTGACATGACACCTGAAGCTGCTTTGGTTAAATTGTCCTATGTACTGGGCAAGGCAGAACTAAGTATTCAAGAGAAGACGAAGGTATGTATTTCAGTCACAAAATTGTGTGCTAGTGCTGTGTGCACTTATTTTCTATAAGATTATATTTTAGTTCCATTGAGCAGTGAGGAGGATGATCGGTCATCTTTCTCTAAAGGAGTTGCACTGTATATTTCTTGACAACTGGTCAGCCCAATATTTCATTGGCAAATATCTTTTGAAATGCCTCAATCTAGATAATCCCGAGCAGCTTCTGAACCTTGCCATCAAGCTGAACTGTGGGTCAGAATTGAGGGCCTTTCCCTGGGGTTACTAATTAATGGCCATACGATCCAATTTTAAGGCCAAGCTCTTGAGTGTGGAGGGCGAAGCAGAAGCTTGCCAGCAGGTAAGTGAGGTAGAGGACGCTGGAGGTGCCTTTTCCAGCTATCAAAGGAAAAGATTCAGTTTGATTTTGTAATCCAAATGCATAACCTGATATTTTAAGTGAATGGAATAAGCTACTCGTTGAACAGTGTCATAGAGTCATTTAGCACGGAAACAGGCGCTTCGGTTCAACTCGTCCGTGCCGACCAGACATCCCATCTGACCTTGTTCCATTTACCAGCATTTGGCCCATATCGCTCTAAACCCTTCCTATTCATTTAATCATTCAGATACCTTTTAAATGTTGTAATTGTACCCACCTCCACGATTTCCTCTGCAGCTTGTTCCATAAACGCAGCAATAGGTAAGTTATCCATGAAACGTAAGAGACTAGAAGTGGATAACCTATCGTAGAATAATTCAACAGATATTTATTGCAGCATGCACTAAAATGCATAAACATTACAGAGCAGTATGCTCACTACAATGTGTCATGCTTAAAGTGATCTGCATTAAGCTGGAGCTTGTGATCTTTATACCCTTAGGTCAAATGCTATTCTACAACAATGATATCACAAGAGTGACTTTTAAAAGTACTGACACGTTAATGGTGAGGCATAACACAACGCAGGTGTCAGTTAGTTCTGTTGGCTGGACATGTAGGTTTTAACTAATCCATTTGAAATGAGTGTTAGGATACTGGAACATGCTGCAGTAGTGATAGTGTTAAGGCAGATACAATAGGAGCGTTTAAGGGAACATAGAACATTACAGCACAGTACAGGCCCTTTGGCCCTCGATGTTGTGCCGACCTGTCATACCGATCTGAAGCCCATCTAACCTACACTATTTCATGTATGTCCATATGCTTATCCAATGATGACTTAAATGTACTTAAAGTTGACGAATCTACTACCGTTGCAGGCAAAGCGTTCCATTCCCTTACTACTCTCTGAGTAAAGAAACTACCTCTGACATCTGTCCTATATCTTTCACCCCTCAATTTAAAGCTATGCCCCCTCGTGCTTGCCGTCACCATCCTAGGAAAAAGGCTCTCCCTATCCACCCTATCTAACCCTCTGATTATTTTATATGTTTCAATTAAGTCACCTCTCAACCTTCTTCTCTCTAACGAAAACAGCCTCAAATCCCTCAGCCTTTCCTCATAAGACTTGCCCTCCATACCAGGCAACATCCTATTAAATCTCCTCTGCACCCTTTCCAAAGCTTCCACATCCTTCTTATAGTGCAGTGACCAGAACTGTACACAATACTATAAGGGACTTATAGATAAACAAATGAATCAGTAATGAATGGAGGGATATAGATCAAAGGCGGGTAGAAGGGATTAGTTTAATTTAGTATCATGTTTGGCACCACATTTTGGGCCAAAAAGCTCATACCTGTGCTGTACTGTTCTATTTCTATGTCCTTAACTGGAAAAAATCTGTGATTGACAGACTATGACTAGACATAAAGATCGATCTACTGATACATGCTGAGAGTTTGCATTTTTGTGCAGAAAAGGGTACTTTTTGAAGTAGAAAACCTATTCATGATATTTCAAGTTTCTTGAAAACGTGAAGACAATCAGAGGTTTTGCTGAATTAAAGAAGCGGGTCAAAGGATGTTACATGGATTTTATGTTGAAAGGGGCAAATTCATTCATACTGTCCAATCATTGCCTAGCATTTAAAAGTTCACATTTCTGAAGAGCTGATGCGTCTTTAAAATGGATGATTAACTTTGCACATAACGCAAGCAAACTCAAGAGACAAATGCTCATCATGCCCAGATCTTCCACTCGGTTATACTGCTGTGTGAATTGCCACTGCCTGCTAACATTTCTGTGATCATACGTTTTTTGCACACTTTTAGCCCAGACTCGCAATCCTGGTGCCAGCAGAGAGGTCAGTGTAGCTCTTCCTCTGGAAGGCCAACAAGTGCCAGACATGAGGGAAAGGGAGGTCATGCCCATTTTTAACATTAGTTGCTTTGAACACTATTCGAAGATTTTAAGTCCTGAGGTGGATGAATGAGTGGGAGGAGACGTGGATGGGTGAGTGGAGGAGGGGGCACTTGAATAAATGAGCACTTTGGTCAGTTCAGGAGAGTCGTTATGAGAGGATTGGGTTGTGGTGGGATGGTGGAGCTTGTAGTCAGGTTGGATAGCTGGTACAGATCAAGTCTGTAATTAGTTAGGTCAGGTTGAGGGATGATTGATGGTAGTGGGAGAGTCAGGTGGTGTCGGGTCGGGAGGGTTGTAGAGAATTTGGGTTAGGCGTAGGAGGGTAGTTGGTAGAAAATTGGCCATAAGACCATTAAACCAGTCCTCTATAGTAAAGAATTCCACAGATTTGCTACCTCTGAGGGGAGAAACAATCCTCATTTCTGTCTTAAATGGGCGACCCCTACTGGCAGATAATGGCCTTTGACCTAAACTCTCACGTGGAAAAATAACCTTTCCACATCTACCTTGCCAGCCTCCTAACAATCTCATTTGTTTTAATATTGTCACCTCTCATACTTCTAAATGCAAAGAATGTGAGCTCAACCTAGGTCAACCTCCCCTCTCCATACCCAGGACCAACTCAGTGTTTTGGAATATTTGATGTGTATTTTCACACTTGGTGTAAGGGATGACCTGAATACAACAGATAGAGGAAAATGAATTGGAAGAAATGTGTGAAAAACAGGACTGGCCAAATTTTAGTCTGTGTCAGTGTATGGATGCAAACTTGATTGGGCGTTGTCAAGCATGTACTGCACTCCTCATCCAGTTTTTTTCGGTTATTGTGCTTAGAGGTAACTTTGCATTTGAATATTCATATCCAGGAGGAAAATTTGCTATTTATGAATGTGGAAATTTGCGTGTCAAACATTGTTGGCTGGAATTTGCTGAAGCAGAACATCTTGTGTCTTATGGTTGAGCTTGTTCCTGCGAGATAGAGTTGAAAATATTTTAATATGCAAGTTGATGGAGTTCTGAGCCAGTAACAATGAGGAGTTGGCATTTGGGGCCTTGATAAACAACAGTACTCATAGATAATTCTCCCCAATGAAATTTAAGGATTGAGGAATAAGCAGTGCTTGGAAGGTGAATTAAAATGGATAAATTTAACGTCAAATTAGGTAAGGAAAGGAAGGTTGAATTAATGAAGAGAAAAAAATTTAAATGCTTAAAAATAGATAATCTTACAATTATCAACAGACAATACTTGAAGAAATGGGACCCCACACTTATTCACTTTTCAGTCCAACATGGTTGACTAGCAGTCATTGGCAATTACTATTTCACCAATTGGATACATAGACCATTGTTTTTTAGATTTGCTTTTTGGTAATGAGTTTAAAGAGCAAATGCACCAACATAGAGAAATTCATAGGTAGCTTAAGGATAAGATGCACTGTTTGTAAAGTTAGGAATTTGCAGAAATTGCCAGCAATAGTGTAATTCATACTTTCAAGGGTATTACTTTCTCGCTATAAATTGCTGGGCGATTTGCGCATTAATGACGATAATCCTCATCCATGTGCTATTTTTCTCAGCAAATTTTGGCCAGATATTTTTCTGTAGTTTTAACTGTTAGTTGCTTGGTATTTACATAAGTTAATGTTTTGAGTTTCCTTTTATAGTGATTGTTACAAAATTACAATTACACGAGATAAACATGAAACTGATGGGTTATGTTTTGCATTCTCCCAGATGCTGTCTGAAAACCTGAGGGGAGAAATGAGTGTAGCCCTTGGGGAGGCTAAGATCTCGCTTCGGGACAGTCGATTTATTCAAGCTATTGTCAAATCTCTCAATGTCAGCTGTAAAGAGGTAAATTTTATAATCCTGATGTTGTAACATGCCATAGTTAAAGAACTCACCTTGTTATTTTACAATTTGAGACATGTTAAAAAAGGTTTTTAAAGATTGCACGACTCAAATCAGGAACTTAAACAGTTGTGAAATAGAACTTGTTCATATGAGTATTAATATATTGTGCTGCTTTATCACATTTGCTGCTTGAAATGTGCTTTTAGTCAAAGGATATTGAATGATTTAATATTCCATAAGTTTTTCTTTTAAAACAATAGGAACTAGAGGCTATCCGAGATGCTCTGACACCTTCGTTGGCATGTGCTGCAGCAAAGATTGGTGATATTGATGCATTGGAAGCTATACTGGATATGGTAAAAAAAAGGAAAATAAAAGCTACAACAAAACCTGCAAAATAGAAAGCAATACACAAAGCTGGAAACACATCATAGGTCAAATAGAAAGCAATACACAATGGTGGAAACACTTCATAGGGAAAAATATGAGATCGCAATAGGAGCATGAATCATTTGTGAGAATTGTTTTGGCAAAGTTACTATTCCTAAAATGTTAACTCTTATTTTTGCCAGAGGTACTGTTTACCCCACTGAGTGTCTCCAGCATTTTCTATGTTTTTTTTATGTAATACAAACATCTCCCTAGGCAGTTTTGCAATTCCTAAATTTTCAGATTTTGCAGTTCAAGCCGTCTTAATCATATAGCATCTACAAGACTCAGAACTGTTTATAGAAACAAACTGGCTGTATGACTCGACTAGTCAGTCATTGCTTATGTTCTACACAAACTGTAAGTTAAGTAGCATTTTTACATAGTTTTTTTTCCACATTGACATGTAGGGTTTCTAGCTTTAAGAAAAGCTTCAGAAATTGAGGTTAATGGTTCCAGAACTGTGTTCCATATACAAGAGTTTAAATTCTAACCCTCCAATGTCTTTCTGGTTCAGTTGCTCTTGGAAGTATGTTATGAATCGCCAATAAACTTGCAAAGTGTTGTGTGTGATACTGACACTGCAATTAAAGTCTGCAATAGAAAAAAAAAAGTCAGTTATGATCAGCCAACAATTATGAAATAACAACTGATCAAAATGGCACATTAATAAACAGTCTTTTATCTCATATGGCCACCCTGATTCCAGTTCAAATAATTGTTTTTAGCATCTTGCAGTGAAGATAACTAATGTGTTTGCATTCCTGATTACTGTTTAGTGGCATTTTCTAGGAAGTACATGCTTGTAGATGTTGGGTGAAGCTGTAGTCAAGTTGGACTGACCTATCTCCTCCCTACCTCCCCATCTACACTTACCTTTACTGGCTCCATCCCCGCCTCCTTGATCGGTCCATCTCCTCTCCACCTATCTTCTCTATCCATCTTCTGTCCGCCTCCCCCATCTCCCTATTTATTTCAGACATTCTTTCCCCTTCCCCATTTCTGAAGAATGGCCTAGGCCCGAAACATCAGCTTTCCTGCTTCTATGATGCTCCTTGGCCTGCTGTGTTCATCCAGCTCCACACCTTGTTATCTCGGATTCTCCAGCATCTGCAGTTCCGACTATCTCTCAAGTTGTTACTATTTAGCAGCCTTTTGATTCTTACTGGCTTGATTCATACACAAGGGTGGTGGAGTGATGTACCAGAAAACGTTACTAGGACTGTATCATTGGTGTGAGTCCTCCTATCAAGAGAGGACCACTAAGAATTTGCTCTTGTAAGGGAGTGGACATCTGATTAGAACTCCCAATGAGGATGAATGATGTTGAAATGCCTGGTTTCATTTGAAACACGGACTGAGAGTCCATTCAGTGGAAATGGCACAGACATTTTAGCTTGAGTTGAAGATGTGGTTCCAGTCTTACTAATGGTCAGGAAGCTATAGTTTATCCAAAACTTGAGGTAACCATGAAGAAGAAAATTCAATTTAATACATCTCACCTTTTTTCTTCCACCAGTGATTTACAGTCTGTTCAATCGGGTCATCATCTCATGTTACTTCCCTCAAGGAGAAGTCTACATAAGCTCATTCTCATATTTGAAGGTGCTCCACGGAATGTTTATTTATTGTCACAGTCTTATTATTTAACCCTGGCCTATTCTCCCAAGTCGTCATTTGTTCCTGACCCAAACACAGTATATTATGTTCTACAATGAAGTTTGCACTTAAGTAATATCCATCCCTGTAACATCCACTCCTCTTCCCAGCTTACTGTTAATACAGTTGTTAAATGAGCCAAACAATACAAATAAGGTTTCGTCTGGACTTTTTCAATATTTGTAGTGTTGCTTTAGGGCAAAGTTACTTCCGATCTCTGATCTCACCCTAAAATAAACCACACTAAAATAATATTTTCCTCAAGTACATAATATATGGAGTAAATACCTGAAAGATAAAGATCCTTTCTACTTGAGTACAATCCAATATTAACCAGACCTTTTCCTTCATAAAATTCAATTAAAGGGTATTTTATGCTTATAATTGTTATTTTTGCAGATTGACAGCACTGAAGATTTTTTTTAGATTTGTTTCTGATCCGTTCTTTCTTCTTTCAAATGCATGCTGAGATGCAGATTGTTTTTATATGTAGGCTTATAGAGTGAGTACCAACAGACCGTTGGGTATTGAATGCATCACAGGCTCAATGCGATGCTTATCAGAGTTCTACAAATATACACTAACCTGTAGGAATTTATCAAACGCAGGATTTCTGAAGAAGGGTCCGACCTGAAACGTCAACTTTCCTGTTCCCCGATACTGCCTGGCCTGCTGTGCTAGTGTAGCTCCACCCTTTGTTATTCCTTACTTTAGATGAAGAATGTTGGGAGGAGGCTTGTTTGAAACGTATAAGTGCCAATTACTTGGCGTAAATGGCCAGTTTTGGTGCTTTAGATATTATTTAATACCTTGACAAAAGTCTCACTCTTCAGCTTAGGACCAATGAGGTCTATTTACTATTTAGCAGATTCATGTCATGCGATCAGTCAGGGAATTGAACTACAGACCTCTGGTTAATATAGCTCATTACATCATAATTGTGGTTAATACTTAGTTTCTTTTTTTTAAACCCTGACTATTTAGAATTATTGTTATAACAAGAGCTGAAAGAAGACACAGGTTTTAAAAGGACAATTTACTTTTACTTTTTTTCTTCCTCTCTGCTTATTTCAAAACATGTGTTTCAGGGTGGGAACCTGTGCAGCGAGGATTATGATGGACGAACTCCACTACACATAGCAGCTTGTGAAGGACACCTAGAAGTTGTGCAGTATCTGCTCAGCCGCGGAGCCACCGTTTATGCCAAAGATCGATATGGTGATACACCACTGAAGAATGCAGTGAGATTCAGGTATGCAAAAGTATTTTTAGAAAATAAGACAATTTACTGCCTTTGAAATATAACTTGTGTGGTAGAAATTTATGATTAGATTTATTTCATAAGTTGTGAGAATCAAATAACTCAAGTCAAGTAAAGATTCTTTGTTCCCAGTATAAGGAGAGCACTTTATATTGGCCTCATCACCCTTCATTCCAATGCAAACTGATCTTCCAGTGTAGATCAGTACCAGTCCCCATTATGTGTAGGACCCCATCTCTGGTCGAAGAGAAACCTACTGTTTAAAGTATGTTTGCCCTTATATTGCTCAGCTCAGTTACCCCAGTGCTGCAGTAGATTGACGACTTTGGTGGGTTGCCTTTTGTTGTGTGTCTGTATGAAAACTCAGGATGGCAGCAGTGTATGTCTGCACAGTAATGAGCCTGATGCATCATTCCTGAGTAGAACTGGAATGCAGAGCCTTACTGACCAGAGCAATACTTGGAAATGAACAGACATCATATGTGGGCTCCATTTTGAATTAATACAAGATGAATCACTCCAATATATGTCATTCATAAGTTTTACTGTTTTTTCGCTTCAGAGCTCTTTCTTTTGACTCCAAAGTTACTATCCTTGTAGACACTGAAAGCAAAATACTGTAGTTACTGGAAATCTAAAATAAAACAGAAAGTACTGGAGAAACACTGCAGACCTGGTAGCATCTGTGGAGAGACAAACTGCGTAGCATTTTGATTCTAATGTAATTCTTCTTCAGAACTGAATAGGGCTGGAAATCTGTTTTTTAGTACTGTTGACAGACATGGACGAACGAGCAGTACAGATTTTGTGGGTGCCCAGAGCAGAAGGTGGGAAAGGAGTTATAGAGATGTAGAATTGGTGTAAATGAGAGATGTAGAAAGGAGGAAATGGGTCTGCTTTGCTGAGAGAAAAGCTAACGAGACATGACCAGGGCTGTTGTCAGCACAGTGGAGAACACAGGACACTGTCTGAAGTTACGCGAATTCAGTGTTGTATCTTAGAAGCTGTACATTACCGAAACAGAAAACAAGATGTTTCTCCAGCTTTCACTGAACTTCATTGGAACACTGTAGCAGGCCAAGGACAGAGATGTTAACATAAGCAAGGTGATGTATTGAAATGGCAGACAATTTGAAGTTCAGGGTCGATCTTAAGCACAGAATGCAGGCATTCACAAAGCAGTCACCCAGTCTGCATTTGTCATTGTCATTGTAAACGAGATTGGCTTGTGACAGTAAAGGTAGAAGACTAGGTTGAAAGAGTACAAATAAAATACTGCTTCACCTGGAAAGTATATTTGGGCCCTTGGATAATGAGGAAGCAGGAGTTGAGAGGGCAAGTGTTACACCTTCTGTGATTGCATAGGAACGTGCCATAGTTGGGGCTGAGGAGCGTAAGGAGCTAACCAGGTTGTCGCAGAGGGAAGAGACCCTACAGAATGCTGACAGTGGAGGAGGAGAGAAGAGATAGTGGAAAAGGTGGAGAATGAATCTTTTGAGTCATCCATATGGAATGTGGGTAACTCAGTTGGTAATGCAGTAAACCTTTTTTTACGCAGAGGGTGATAGGTGCCTGGAACATGCTGCCAGGCGAGGGGATAGAAGCAGATATGATAAGAGCCACTTAAACAGACACGTGTACAAGCAGGGAATAGAGAGATATAGACCAGGTAGGTGGGTTTAGTTTAGAGTGGCATCATGGTGGGCAGAGACATGGTGGGCCGAAGGGCCTGTTCCTGTGTTGTACTGTCCTCTGTTCTGTCAGTACTGAGACTAGAGAGGTTAAAAGTGAGGACAAGAGGAACACTTGTTATTCTTGAAGGAGTGAGGGCAGAATTAGGAGAAATGAGTTGAACACTGCTTAGGCCCTGTCGACCACGCTGGATAGAATCCTTGATTGAGGAATAGAAGGGCAGAAACTAGCACCTGGAGTTGGCCATTTTGCCCTTAAAGCTTACACTGCCATTCAGTATAGTCAACGTTGATCCTGTATCTCAGTGCCATATTCGCACTTACTCCCTCTATCCCTTGATGCCTTTGATGTCTTTAACTTCCAATGGGGTTCCTTTGGGCATGTTATCAGCATGGTCTGAAAGCTCTCTGCCTCCTCCCTCAGAACGTTCCCCATTTGCCAGTACCCTCCTTTGCCAGACTAAGCTTGTTCAAACTTTTAACAAGTCCTCTTTTAAGATGTCTCACGTTCTCCTAGCCAGAGGTGTGGTTGTGCCTGCCCTGAAATGTTGGTGCCTGCTTTCCAACTGGCAATGCCATTTGAAACAGCAGTGAGCTGAACCCATCAGGTGCTTGCTGTGTTTTCCTTGTCATGTTTTCCCAATGTCTCGCTTATTGGCAAGTTTCGAAATTAATTAGTTTAGTCTATCCTTTCAGAAGTGTTATGGTACATCTCTGGGGTAGGTGGAACTTGAACCTGCACCTTCTGTTCCAGAGAAAGGGATTGTACGTTGTGTCATGAAAGCCTGGGGTGAGATGGCAGTCTGAATATTTATGAGGTGAGTTGTAGCGTTTGGCAAGCAATTATTTTGCCTCTCACCACTGCCGAGAATCTCATGACACCACTGGTGACAAGCATAAATGTTGAAGCGAGATGATTTTGTTATCACGATGAGCCACGTGGCATTTGCTGTCCAATTCTGCCACACACGTCACCATAGCCCATGTCACTCGAAGCTACCCACCCACCGCCTATCCACTGTTAGTACACAACCTACTGCTATTCTCCCTCAATGTAAACGTTTTACACTTCCTTCCCACTAAAACAATCTGGGGTCCCTTTAATCTGTTAACAATCAAACAATGTAGTTATGCTTGCATTCTAAAAGACTAATGCAGGCTACACATCACCCCTTTATTTTACTTCAAATTGAAGACAGTGTGAAAATCTTTTAAACCTGAAATGTAACAATATAACTCCCTGTTCACGTTCTATGGCAGAGACTACTGTAGTCCCTTTAGGGACCACTTGTTACGCTTCTCAAATCAGCTGGAACTTGCATTTGGCAAACAAATTTTGGAGCTCAGGTCAGGTATGCAACTCAGCAAATTTGAAATAAGGCTCGAGTTCATTTCAGTTTTTGACCATGGTTGCCCAAATAAAAGGGCCCTATTAATTTCGCAATATCCCAAATTCCCATGGAAATTGACATGACCCCCACGCTCTAACTTGCTCATATAGCATCAGTTTTAGTTCCATTTGGTGACTGCAACAATTTAAAGTTTTTGCACCAAATTCTCCACGTACAGTTTTCCCATGAAAAAGGTAGATTTTTAATCCTAGCTTTCAATAAATGAAGATTTATTGGCTCAGGCATTTCTGATGCATCATGTTCATAAAGGTTCTGCTATTCAGTTGTTTATAAGATGATTTGCTTCTCAATTGCTGTCTCCTAGTTACTCTTCTTCCTTCTGCAGGCGCACTGAAGTTATCAAATTATTGCGGCAAACTGGTGCCCATTTCTCAAACAACGAGGTTATTGATGTGGGAACCGATTTGTGCAGGTATGATTTCTTGTGGGTTGTGTACCTAAGCAGCCTGCTTTACCTTTGTTATTCACTGCACACAATGCCCACTGGTGCACTGGAGCCCTTTGTGACCATTGGACACCATATGGCCCAAGGACTGTGAAAGATAATGTGAATAATAATATTCAAATTATAAGTTTGCTTTTTAAAAAATTTCTACGTTACTTATGCTTCTCTGAAAAGGAGGCAATTTTGTTAGATGGTCATTTATTTGATGGCACTGAGCCTGTTTGTGTGGACAATTTTGAACAAACCAATTTTAACATTGTTATCATGACTCGTTTAATGTCAGTCAATTTTTGACATCAGTACAGCTTTAGCACAAATGTTGGAAAAAAAAATCTGGACTGTAGAATTGAGAATGACTGCCCTGGACATCAAGGCATTATTGGACTGAGTATGGTATCAAGGAGCCCTAGCAAAACTGGTATTCGTGGGAATCGGGGAAACTCTTTCAAAATGTTGGCATCATAAAAAGCACAAAGGAAGATGGTACGATTATTGAAGGTCAATCACCTTAGCCCATGCACACCACTGTAGGAATTTCTCAGAGTAGTGACCTGGGCTCAAGAAATGTGGACGCCCCCAAGCTGCACATAATTGCAGGTTGCACCGGTGTCCCTGACAGGACTCAATTGCCTGTTGCACAGATTCAGCACATGTGACTCTGTCCATGCAAAATGCTAATAAACAAAGGGAGCATTCCCGTAGCAAGAAGCTCCCACCAAGTACTTGCATGCACACAATGACTGCCACCAGCCTGTCTTCTCATGGTGGCAGAACAGAATGCCAATGTAAGTTCTGATAGTAGACAAAGGCACTGCAGGCACATCATGTTTACATTACAAGTCAGTGCAGGTGTCATGTTGCTGCTGAACCAGCTCAGACACATGATGGAAGTGGCAGGACAAAGATTGACTCTTTCAGTAATACCTTTTTACTCTTTTTATTCTTAAGCTATTCAAAATGGCTGTGGATTGTGGTGACAGTTGAAGCTCTTCTCTGTGTCTTACTGTGTTATTCATTGTAAGGTGTAAGTCACAATAAATGGTGATTCTTTGGTTAGCCTCACAGCGCCAGGGACCCAGGTTTGATTCCGGCCTCAGGCGACTGTCAGTGTCGAGTTTGCACATTCTCCCTGTGTCTGCATGAGTTTGCTCTGGGTGATCGGTTTCCTCCCACAGTCCAAAGATATGCAGGTAGGCAGATTGGCCATGCTAAATTGCCCATAGCGTCTAGGGTGGGAAATGCAGGATAGTTTGGGGTGGGGTGGGGGTGGTGGGGTTGAGTCGGTGTGGACTCGATGGGCCGAATGGCCTGATTTCACTCTTATAGGGCTTCTATGAGATTCTATGAACTCATGCAAATCACAGAATCCAATGGAATCCCTTTTTGGATCATCCCAATCATGAGAAAAATATTACAAAACTGAAGAGATCTTCTGTTACATTTTCAGCTTTTTTTTCAATTCAGAGAACAAATATAGTTATCATAAAATGTATTACTGAGAGCAATAATCATCACAACAACAGTTGTATGCTTAATTAAAGCCACAATTTTTTTTCAGTTGCATCAGTGGATTTTAACTGCACTTTATTAAGCTCTCACTTTAACTTGAAGAATAAGTGCTGTACTAAGTTTGTTACTGACCCAAACAGAACAAAGAAAGTTCCACATTGAATGATATGCTGAGCTGGAGTAATTTTTAGAAGTTATTCAGTCATCTTAATGACTTCACCAAGGAAGGGAAAATCACTCAGGATTCCAGCTCCTAATTACTTTCAAGCTCCCTTCCACTGGAGAGTGAGCCACTGTCAGTGTCCTGTGAGAACAAAATTGGGTTGATTGTGATGTCAGACAATGGGTCAAGTGGCTTGTGAGCACTCTGTTCAGGCCAGGCTTTTATAGGAAGAGCAGCCATATAGTCAACATGCAGCAAGGTAGCAAACTTCAATTTCTGATTATGCAGGATGCAGTAGGTACGAACATTTATCTTCGCATAATTTCCGTTCTCAACATTAGAACATAGAACAGTACAGCGCAGAACAGGCCGCTTGGCCCTCGATGTTGCGCCAACCTGTGAACCAATCTAAGCCCCTTCCCCTACACTGTTTTGTTTCGAATCATTTCAAATTCAGAGACATTCAAAGCACTTTGAGTATTTTCACAGGACTGGTGTACAGTAATGTGACTCAGAAGATCAAAATTCAAATGCGGTAAAAGAAACAGGCATAATTTTTATTAAACTCCATGCTCACGTAGTAGCAGGAGAAAGGGAGAGAGAACCTGAGAGAGAACAGGGCTTTGCTTCACATTTTAAAGGCAAATTCCCATTGATCTCAAAATCACCAATGGAAATTTTAGACTTACGCAACAGAAATATTCTGTCATCTGAACACCAAGCAGTAAAAATGAAATAAATTTGAATTTAATTATATCACATTGTACTTATCTGATTTTAAGAAAGGAGTGACTAGTTCCCTAAAAGGAAAGTAAACTGGGTCAGGAACTCACTTTCACTTCTCACCTATGTTGATACCATTATTACGTTGTAGAACACAAGCAGTGACGACCATTACAATGGTCTTGCTAGCATTGTAACTTTGCTGACGGTTTTTCTTTTGCAGAATTATTAGCTGTACTTGAATCTCATTGTTTTCCTATCGGATTGTTTGTTAACAACTATTTTCTAATGTATAATCCCAAATGCATTGAATTCCACTCTGAACATCATATATTTTGTCAGAAATCGATGATAAGTTCATGCCCAGATTTTATTAATTGAATTTAAACTCTGTTAGCTGTCATGATGGGATTTGAGCCAACATTCCCATAGCATTAGCCTTCTGGATTCTCCAGAATCTCAGGCATCTCAATTACGAATCCAACGACATTACCACCACATCTGGATATATTTTACTCAGTGATAAACAAATTTCCAATATCATTTACTCAGCTATGCATATTGGATAAATTTTTAAGTTAACCACATCAATAACATCTTCCAAGTATTAAAAAGCAACAGTCTGGGGAGGCAGATTTACTGACCTTTCAGCCCTCCATGTGTGCCTGGGTAGGAGTGCAGCCAAAGACCCCCTCTGGAGAAGATTGCCTTGGTAGTGGCCTAGCTGCTTTTATTTTTTCTTATTAAATATCTTAGAAGGAGCTGAGAAAGAACATCTTTTCATCAGGGGAAGAGGTGGTGGATTAGCAATGCCAGTAATGTCCTCCCAGTTCCCATTCACTTTAGTTTTAGTTGGGTTCCTTGATGCTACATTTGTCAAGTTCTGCATTGATGCCAGGAACAGTTATGGTCACCTCACCTGGATTAGTTATTGTATACAAGTTTGGACCAATAACTGTTTGAAAGAAATGGTAAGATTAAGTCCATCTTGGCTGCTGATGGTGTGGCATTAACAGACAACAGTGGGACCAGACCACTTATCCATACTGTGGCAGAGAAAAATTGCATAATAGAACAATCAGGACACTGGATGAAAATAGATCTGAATTAGGAGATAAAAGAGAGCAGAATCTTGAGATATAATGTTAGTATGTATGTTTTCAAAAATGAGCATATTCTAATCTAGTTTGAAAAATGTTACGAATTCTAAATAATTCTTAAATTGCTTGGGCAATTTGTTTGCCCAATTAACAAAATAGATTTTTAATGTGGATCAGTGCTCTAAAGGTGAATAAGTTATGAGTTGACTGAAGACAGAATATTTACAAACATGGTACTTTTAAAACAAGATGATCCCAAATGCTTTTAAAGATGTCATGTTTTAGTCATTATCTGTGCAGAAAAGACATTAAACAATGTTTGTTGTACACAGCCTGGCTGCGAATGGTGACGTGGAGGGACTGACAGCTTGGCATCTTGCAGGGCTGGACTTGGACCATTGTAACTATGATGGACAAAGTCCCTTGGAAGTTGTAAGCAAATACTTTAAGATAATAAAATGTGAGGCTGGATGAACACAGCAGGCCCAGCAGCATCTCAGGAGCACAAAAGCTGACGTTTCAGGCCTAGACCCTTCATCAGAGAGGGGGATGGGGTGAGGGTTCTGGAATAAATAGGGAGAGAGGGGGAGGCGGACCGAAGATGGAGAGAAAAGAAGATAGGTGGAGAGGAGAGTATAGGTGGGGAGGTAGGGAGGGGATAGGTCAGCCCAGGGAAGACGGACAGGTCAAGGAGGTGGGATGAGGTTAGTAGGTAGGAGATGGAGGCGTGGCTTGGGGTGGGAGGAAGGGATGGGTGAGAGGAAGAACAGGTTAGGGAGGCAGAGACAGGTTGGACTGGTTTTAGGATGCAGTGGGTGGAGGGGAAGAGCTGGGCTGGTTGTGTGGTGCAGTGGGGGGAGGGGACGAACTGGGCTGGTTTTGGGATGTGGTGGGGGAAGGGGAGATTTTGAAGCTGGTGAAGTCCACATTGATACCATTGGGCTGCAGGGTTCCCAAGCGGAATATGAGTTGCTGTTCCTGCAACCTTCGGGTGGCATCATTGTGGCACTGCAGGAGGCCCATGATGGACATGTCATCTAAAGAATGGGAGGGGGAGTGGAAATGGTTTGCGACTGGGAGGTGCAGTTGTTTATTGCGAACTGAGCGGAGGTGTTCTGCAAAGCGGTCCCCAAGCCTCCGCTTGGTTTCCCCAATGTAGAAGAAGCCACACCGGGTACAGTGGATGCAGTATACCACATTGGCAGATGTGCAGGTGAACCTCTGCTTAATATGGAAAGTCATCTTTAATTTTGGTTTTGAGAGAGATTCCGGAAAGCTCAGAAAAATCGTACAGGCGAGAGTCCTTCTGGGTGAGGGTCATGTGATGCTTTGACAAATTTAGCTGAATAGTTGGCGATTCAAAATCGCTTTTGGCACTTTTAATATGAATCATATTTATCAGTGTTATGAATCTTTCTGCCTTTGCCTCCAGGCTTTGGCTGATGGTAATGAAGAAGTGGTTGCATTCCTTCAGTCAGCATGCAAGCAAAACCGGCTGGTAAGAGTTGCATAGCTTTTGTGAATGTTTAGTGTAAGCACAACAACCAAATTGAACTGAAATTGTAAATTGCACCAGTTGGCAGCTGTCCATTCTTGATTCATTCTGTGAAGCAATAAAATGTTGTTTCTCGCCCACATCATGGGCTGAATTTTCACTTCACCTCTTGCAAAGCTGCACTGCCTATGTCAGCACACCGTTCCTGGCCATTATGTGAGGTGGTGAACTCAGAAAACTCATTCATCACCTCCCCAGGAGGCAAGCAAGCAATTAAACTCATTAAGAGCCTTGTTAAAAGTAGGTTTGGAGGGCAATTGCAATTTCCCAGGAATGCTCCAATTTCCCAGAGTGATAGGTGTGTTGGGAAGTAGATCTACTGACCTCTAGCCCTCCATGTGTGCCTGGGTAGGAGTGCAGCCAAAGACCACCCTGTTGAGAAGACTGTCTTGGTAGTGGCCCGGCTGATTTTACTTTCTCTAATTAAATATCTTAGAAGGAGCTGAGAAGGCACATTTATACTAGGTTGCCCTCCAAATACTGTAGTCAGATGGTTCTGTGAAGCTGGAAGGCCTGTTATTTGCCCTATATCTTTGAGAAGCCACCTGTAGAAACAGCCTCGAGGCCCAGAACTTCACCATGTGAAAATCTTAGTTTTAATCTGTCTGTTGCTGGAGATTAGTTTCTAAGTTCAAAACAAACTTGGACCCTGTTTCTTGCCTTTGTTGAAAATTCAGCGACAGGACTATAATTGATCTGGGGGGTGTACTGATGTTCAGCACTACAAAATATGATGGTGTTTTCAGATTCTAAATGATGTATCTTCATTCTCAAGGAATGAGGCCCTTAACAGTGGCTACATCTTCAGGGGATGAGATGGATATGTTAATGACAGAATCTTAGAATTTTACAGTACAGGAGGCCATTCGACCCATCATGTTTGTACCCACTCCTAAGAGAGCTACCCAACCACTCCCATTCTCCAACCTCATCTCTGTAGGCCTCTAACTTCATCCCTTTCAAAAATATACCTCGCTGTCTTTTGAAATCTCTCATGGATTTCATACTGTCCCAGGCTGCACATTCCAAATCTTGAGAACTTAAAGTAAAGAAGTTTCTCTTCACCTCACTCTCATGCTGACAATCTTGAAATTGCAACCCTTTGGTTGCTGACACACCAACTTGTGGAAACAGAATATTCTTTTTTACGTTATCAAAATTGTTCGTAATTTTGAACATTTCAATAAGATCACTTCTTAATCTGCTGAGCTCCAAAAAGAATAAGCCCCAATTTCTTTAGTCCTTCTTTGTGTCTAAAATCTTTAATGCCTGGTATAATTCCAATGTATCGGCTTCAAACTCTATCCAGGGCTTTAACATCCTTCCTTAAATAAGGTACCCAGAACTGAACATAATGCACCAAATGTGGTCTGACCAATGATTTATAAAGTATAGGGTCATGTCCTTGCTTTTATGCACAATGCTTTTGTTTATAAACCCAAATATCTTATAAGCCTTCTTATCAACTGTTTCAACTTGCCTGGCCACCCTCAGAGAATTATGCACATGAACTCTGAGATCTGTCTCCTCCTGAACTCTCCTCAAAGTTGTACCATTGAGCCTGTATTGTCCCTCCGCATCCTTTCTACCAAAATGCATTACCTTTCATTTCTCTATATTGAAATTCATTTGCCAGGTGACTGTCCACTTGGCCAACTTGTCAATGTCCCTGTGCAGTAGCTCAGCATCATCTTCACAATTCACTATTCTCCCTCGCTGAGTCTTATCTGCAAATTTAGAGCTATTGCCCTCAACATCCAACTCTAAATTGTTTATATAAATCAGAGAAAGTAAGGGCCCCAACACTGATTCTGGGGAACATCATGTCCAATTCATCTCCAATCTGAGAAATGCCCATCTATACCCACCCTTTGTTTCTATCCTTTATCCACTTCTAATCCATGCTGACAAGGGCCCATCAATCCCCAACATTTCTAATTTGCTAACCAACCTGCCATGTAGCACCCTATCAAATGCTTTCTAAAAGTCCAAATATACAATATCTGCAGCACTACCCTCACCTACTATCTGTGTCACCTCCTAAAATAACTCTTTTAAATTTGTCAGACATAACTTGCCCTTCTTGAAGCCAGCCTGGTGACAACTTATATTTTTCTAAGTGAACGTTAACCGTATGGTCTCCATTAGTTCTCCCACTACTAATATGAAGCTGGTGCGTCTGAGGTTTCTTGGATCATACTTTGTACCTTTTCCTAAACAATGGTATCACATGTACAGTCCTCCAGTCCCCCTGGATTGTTACTGTGTTCCGAGAATCCTGGATAAATTCCGTCATCAGCTCTGCAATTTCCTCCCTTAACACACTCAGCAATCTAGGTTGCATCCCAACTGGGCCTGGCAACTTCTATACGTGCTGCTAGCCTTTTTAGCACTGATCTATCACTATACTGTTCAGTTGCTCAACACTCATGTTTTCAAGTAAGCCAGTGTCACCATCTTCTAATTTGGTGAAGACCAAGGCAAAATATTCATTGAATACCTCTGCTCTGTCCTTTGCTTCAGTGAGCAGCTCACCCTGCTTATTCCTTATGGGCCCCACTCTATCCTTCACCAAACTTTTACTACTAATATGCTTCAGTAACATTTTATTGTTTGTTTTATCACAGCCTGCCTTTCATTCCTCATGCTTCCTCTTTGCCTTCCTTATTCCAGCCTTAGACCCTCTCCTGCATTTGCCATGCACCTCATTTGGCTGACTATGACCTTCAGCAGCTTGTTAGTCAGTGGAGTTAGTGAGGGTCTTAATGTAGCAGGCTATTACTGATAGGAATGAAAACTGCAACAAACAAGTGCAAGTATTGTGGGACAACTGCCAAATTATTTACCAAAACATAATGAATAATATATCTTTAAAAGATTGCCTTTTGTTTCCAATTTCTCTTCATGTTTTTGTTCTATCTTGTTGGAAGTTTGTTTTTACTTGTATCCTTTGTGTCCCATTTTAGTGTGCTCTGTAAGATATAGAAACATAGAAAGTGGGATCAGGAGTAGCCTTTTGGCTCATTGACCCCATTCCACTGTTCCATGGTTGTGGCTGGTCCTCTCTCTGAATGCCATACTGCTGCCTTTTCCCTCGATCCCTTGACACCGTTAATGGAGAAAAATGAACTTCCAACCTGATGGATCAAGCAATGAAGAAAAACAGAAAGCAAAGGACAACATTTTAAAAATGTGTTAATAATTATTAATCAATATTTTCTATCAATAGCCAATCACCTACTGAAGTTGTTATCCACATTATCGTTCTAATGTGGCCTAATTGATCATTACGGAGCAAGTGAACTGATGATGGTTGTGTTAATTAAAGGTTAATTGTATGTGAAATGGTTGTATAAATACAGAAATTTTATGTGTAACTTTCATTGGGGTGTGCGTTTTATGGAATGTGGTTAATAGGTATAAAGGTCTTGCTAAAGGTGTGGGCTTGGATTCTGTACAGAAACATTTATCTTGTAGTGTATGTCTTGTAGAGTATGATTTGAGTCAACATATAAAGATTTGGAGTTTTATTGCCCACTCCCGTTTTGTGAAAGTGAGCCTTATTAGTAATGGAAGAATGAAATAAACGTGTGGACCTGGGTTACTTCTTTACCAAAGAGGAAACAAGGTATGGCCCTGGCACTTCTGTCACCATCCAGAAGCAGGATAAGAAACCGAATTTTGCCAGAATTGGAGCGTGGTCATTTGACATGGAGTAAGCTTTGGACTGATTGTTAATCTGATTTAAAATTTAACTAAAAGATGATTTATTGAGGCATGATCAGACTTTGTTCTATCCTCAATCTTCCTGAATTTGTCAAAGGAACTGTAAATAATGGAATTCAGTATTTTGTGAGGAAGACAGCAGAAATTTAGTTTTGAAATAACCTAATCTATTCTGGCCTTAAAATTATTGGACTGTGCCAAAGCATTAATCATGACAGATTTTAGTTTTGATGCGTTAAATTTGCAGACAAATAGACATTGCTAGAACTCATGTCAAAAGCACTACAGGAAAACATACTTTTCTGGCAGTGTTCATTGCACAAGTGGGGCCTCAGCGATACAAAAGAAAATGGAAGTCACAACTTTAACAAATTGATGAGACCATCTAGATAGAAGTGACAAGTGACAGAACAAAAGGAGAATTGTAACTGAGAGAAATAAAGCCAAATGCTAGTTGTAATTTTGAGAAGGAAACGGATTTCGGATTTATAATAAAACAATGAACCCCAGGAATGCTCAGGATGCAGCTGGTTGATGTTTTGGGACCAATTTAGAGTACCATTATGCCATGAACTATCCCAAACGATATAATAAATTATTCAAAACCAAACATAAAATGAAAGATTCAGAGGAAGAAACTGGAGATACAGATCAGAAAGAAAGTCACAAGAAGAATGTATTGGTGGGAGAGTCTTTCAGTTGTGCACTATTAGACAGTGGATGCACATCTACAGTATGTGGTAAAGGTAAAGTAAGCATAGTTCTGGAGGACCGTAGGATTGCTCTGTCATTAGAGAGAGATGAATGGTGGTTTTTTTTTAAATTCATTCACGGGATGAGGGTGTTGTTGGCTGGGCAGCATTTATTGTCCATCCCTAATTGCCCAGAGTCAACTACATTGCTGTGGGTCTGGAGTCACATATAGGCCAAACCAGGTAAGGATGGCAGTTTCCTTCCCTAAAGGACATTAGTGAACCAGATGTTTTTTTTTCCAACAATCGACAATGGATTCATAGTCATCATTAGGTTCTTAATCCCAAATATTTATTGAATTCAAATTCCACTGTCTGCCATGCTGGGCTTCAAACCCCAGTACCCCAGAACACTATCTGGGTCTCTTGATTAACAATCCAGCAATAATACCACTAGGCCATCACTTTTAACTTGAGAATCACCATGCCTCAGGGAAGTAGTGAGGTTGAAGTGGAACTTGCATGGTAACCTCAGCCTGTACAGGAATTGAATGCATGCTGATGGCATTATTCTGCCTCACAAACCACCCAACCAGCCAACTGAGCTAGTGCCATGTGGATATAAAGAAAAACGGGAGGACGAAGATATAACAGTATATTGACTAATGGCATTTTTGAAAGTTTTCTTGTCTTTGATGGCTACAAATGATTAGGCATGTTAGGCATGTGGATCAAATGATACCTGAGTTGCATTTCTTCAGGAAGATCAGCTCAAGGGAAAAGGCTTTCTTCTATCTCAAAAGAGGCACCAAACACAGTGGGAACACTGAAAGTTAAATAAATGTGCTTATTGCCTAATTGATGCCTCTAGTGTTTGATACTTCTCAGTAAGGTCATCCTTATTAAAGTTTAGCTATCTTCAGGTGAAAGCATGTTTTACTGGTGTCATGAAAGGCAGTTTTCAGGCATCTTTATGATATGCTCATGATTTTTTTTGGGTGCAACAAATTTGAAAATAATGTTTTAAATGAGCTTTAAACAGAATTCGACACTGGAAGTCAAGCTTCAGGGGATTTTTAGTACATTACGTTGGAAATTGGGCTGAATGAATCATTGCCACTTTGCATCAGCAGTCCTACGTGGAAACAATTATCTTAATTGCTATTAATTTAACTGGCGCCTCAAAAAGATGCAGCAGCTTTTAAACTGAAATGGGGGAACTGCAAATTTCACTTGGACAGCTGAATTGGTTTGGCACCCAAACAAGGCCAATTTTGAAATTATTAGAGCTGATTACAACTGTGAAAAAACCCAATGTAAAAAAATATTATTTGGATGACTAAAAGAATGAAAAATTTCAAAGTAAAACATTGTGCATTGAAATTTCCAGTATTGGGAGGTGAGAGGAATATGAAACTTATGGTTTTTAGTGATGCTTCTTATGCAGATATTGGTGATGGGTTTTTAAGTGGAGGAGAGTTTCTATTTTTTCTTGTGGTAAAGGAAAGTAAACACCATAATTTAGCCTTTGAAACTGAAAAGATTAGAGAAGTGGTAAAATGTACCTTAGTTGTAGAACACCCACTGTTTCTGAGACAGTCGGTATGGCATTTTTCTTAGTGAAGTGTCAGAAGAAAGTCTAAAGTGGTCTTCAGCAGCAACATATTGCTACGTTGATAAGTTACAATGGGATCACATGCACTCACTGAGATGTGTGAATTGAAAAGGACTGATCATTGATTTTACAGTTTTAAAATAGATTCTGGAGAATGGAGAAATCTCCAAGCTAAAATGGTGGATACCTGCAATCAAGTGTCTGACTGTTTCACAAAGAAAGGAACCAGCTCGAGAAACTATCGTTCATAGTGGAAAAATGACCCTCGGAACTTTATTGTGCAAAGAGAAACTAATACTGATGAAGGATCTAGGCCCGAAACATCAGCTTTTGTGCTCCTGAGATGCTGCTTGGCCTGCTGTGTTCAGCCAGCTTCACACTTTGTTATCTTGGATTCTCCAGCATCTGCAGTTCCCATTATCTCGGAGTATAATATGTTATCATTTGTATTTTTTTTGTATTGTTAATTTTGATTTACTTCAAAAAGAAGGGAATCTGCTATTATCTAAAATCATCTGAGGAAATATGTGTGGCTTACTGGAATGATAGAACATGATGGAAATATCTGTGAATTGCTAATTGGGTATAAATTAGGTGTGAGTTTTATACAATATGGTTAACTCAAATAAAGCTATCAGTAGCAGTATGGCTTTGCACTTTGTTTAGAAAACATTTACATTCTCGTGTGTAACACATCTTTCTTTTCATCAATCTATGTTGACCTTGTGTAATCCCAAGTGGTATATCTTTAATAAATTGCTTCTTTGTATCTTGGCTTGGTGTTTATAATTCAATCTAGTAATGTGCATGCTAATTTGAAGTATATCATTCGTTTTGGCAGATCTCAAAGTTTTTGAGGTCATAATATAAAACTCCATAATTTGTAAATTCGTTTTGCAAAAATAAAGTTAAGCCCATAAGACATAGGGGTGGAAGTAAGGCCATTCAGCCCATCGAGTCCACTCTGCCATTTAAATCCTAGCTGATGGACATTTCAACTCCACTTCCCTGCGCCCTCCCCATAGCCCTTGATTCCTTGTGAGATCAAGAATTTGTCGATCTCTGCCTTGAAGGTATCTAACATGCCAGCCTCCACTGCACTGTATGGCAAATGAATTCCATAAGCCCACCACTCTCTGGCTGAAGAAATGTCTCCTCATTTCTGTTTTAAATTTACCCCCTCTGATTCTAAGGCTGTGCCCATGGGTCCTAGTCTCCCCGCCTAATGGAAACAACTTCCCAGTGTCCACCCTTTCTCAGCCATGCATTATCTTTTTAGTTTCTATCACATCTCCCCTTTCCCCTCAAAGTTGCCAAATATTTAGTAAGGACTTTGCACAATTTACACTTCAAAACTGGGAGCCTAGTTTAGGACAGCTCTCTTGCCTTTATGACCTAGAAATTATTTCATTAAGTAATGAATGTATTTTTGCCAATGACACTTTAAAATCTTCAAGTAAGTTTTATTTTCTGTAGAAAACTTAATTTATTGCGCTAAACTTTATAGAATGCATATTACTTAAGTTATGGCTAATATTTTCTTAAATCGTCTGATAAATCTGTGCTAATATAATACTCGTGCATTTATAACTCTGACCATATTGAACTGTGCATTAGCTAAAGAGTAGATAAAATAACTGTTTATTATGAAAACAGTTTACACGAGAAGTGTGCTTTTGAAGGCAGAGATGTAATTGCTATCAATTGCAATCAAAGCTAAACAGAGTTATCTTAAGCCCAAGGGATGTGTACTTTGTAAAATGTAAATATGAGTGTTCATTTACTATTGCCTGTAATCACCTTGATCAATGATGCCTGATTGATATCGTTCAGTTTCCATTCAGTTAAGTTGCAGTGTCTTTCATGCCATTGCAGGAGCTACCATTTCTCACTGAAAAACAGCACATTTTGTATTCTTGGTATTTGGGACTGTATGTTCTGCATGACAGTTCAAACCTGATGAGCATAATATTTTTCAGATCTGGAGTATGACCCAACCTTGTTGAGGAATGGCCAAGAGTGCCCACCAACAAATTTTCATGGTGTTGGGACACCTCTGTACATGGCAACTAACAAGTCGGATTACAGCAATTACCTGATTCTGAGTCCAGCTTTTACAATTGTATATGTGTTTGAGGGGATGAACCGTAGTTAAGTTATAAAAGTACTTTATAATTCAAGCCTACGTCAAAGAGATAAGCAAACGATAAGTAGTTGAGGGGAACATTTGGGAAAATTCTTGAATTGGAAAGAGCGATGTGTACTTTTTCATGTTGAGTTTGGATTTCAAGTAAATTAATCTTTTCACTCAAGTTAGGAAAGATTTAACTTGACTCTTAGTTGTAGTAATGGTATGGTTTATTTATTATGAGTAAGGCTTGATACACTAGTTTACATGTTATAATCATGAGTTATATCTCATTATGGCCTGTATAGAAGGTTGTATGTTTTACAATCTACTCCCATTGAAATGTACCCCAGTCACTTTCATCCAGTTGGCATGACACACGTGATAGACCTTTGTCAATCTGTCCCTTCCTTGTCATTGTCTGCTGAAGAGCAAATCCTACAGAGAATTGTTTAACCTAATTATGGACTTGCACCTTACTTAACCATCCAATTACAAAGATGCTACATATACATCTTTGCCCACCTAGTCTCTGCCAGTCTCCCGTGATTCCTGATTTTTATTTTAAATTTGCCTGAACTGCTAATAGTACATTAACGGTTCAGTGCGGTTGCATGGTCAAAACAAGGAAAACATGATGCTCTTGTTTAGGATTGAAGACACTTGCTTTCTTCAGTGTCTGCCTAAGGCACTGACACTCCTAAGGGGCAATTTGTGTACTACCCTGTCCTCACATGCCTGCACTTTCCTCCTGTTCAGATATTTAGAAAATGCAGCAACTTTACAGACCAGAAAGAGGCTACTCCGCCTGTCATTTCTGGACATGAGAAAGGAAACATCCAACGTACCCCTATTTTCTAGCACTTGGTTTGTATTCTAAATGATCACTGCATTAGAAGTCCATATCTAGGCATCCTTTCAAAAGAGGTTAAGGTCTTTTGCCTCTATTACCCTTTTAGGCAGGAGTTCCAGACTCTTGCTGAAATATGTTTTCCTTCATCTGCCCCCAGCCCTCTGCCAATCACCTTAATTTGGTCTTCCCTAGTCACTGACACTTTTGCTAAGGGAATAAGTCCTTTCTGCCCATTCTATCCTAAATCCTCAGAACCTTGTAGGCCACTTCTCGAGGAAAATAATTCCAGCCTATTCAATTTTTCGTCATAGGTGCAATGTTCTAGAGCTGGCAACAAATTCATGATTCTACTTTGTAGCCCCTCTCCTGCAATTACACCCTTTCAGAACTGTTGCAGAATTCAAGTTATGGCCCAACTAGTATTTTATACAGCTCCGGCATAACCACACTGCCCTTGCATTCTTGCTAATGGGCTCATACTTTAGCAACAGTTATGCGTCAGTTCCAAAATCTCTCAGAAGAGTCTGTCGGTGTTATTTGCTGTCAGGATTTGCCTTTCCTTGAAAGATTTTTACAGAAAGTCTGTATTGATGTTTGGTAACTTAAAAGCATCCCCTGACCCCATCTGATCATTATTGATGGTCATGAATGAAATATTGCAGTATATCTTGTAACTCATACCAACCTCAATGTAGAATGTCTAGAATTCTGATCATACAGAAAATGAAAATACTACTTGGCCCAGCAGAGGCTTTGATCACTGCCCTTGATTAATTCAGGTTTTTCATTGCAAAATTTGATTGCGATATTTAAATGCTAATAAATGAGGGAGTGATGATTTTCATGTTCTGTTTTTTCCTTCTACAATATGAATGAATGTGGTAAGTGATTAGGAGTGGTGTTGAAGTGTAAATCCCTTGGCCCAAGTTAACTTAAAGTGAAAAAGAAGCTGGTTTTGTGTAAATCTTTGCAACTGAAGATTTGCAGCAGCCTTGTTTTATTGAACTGTTGTGACCTCAAGGACTTGACATTGAATTTGTTTCTATTTTACAGCTTTAGGTGTCTACCATCAAGAAATTTAACAGATTTACATCCTGGCACAATCAAAAGCCAATAAAATCATTGACTTACAGGATCGTCTCTTTTATTTTGTAGTGCTATATGTTACACAAATCAGTTTTAATGTAGCAGCCATTATATTTGAATAATTTTCATGTTATCAAAATCAAGCAATTTGGATCAGTGGCACTGAATGGTCTGCATTAGAAAGTAGAGATTCTACTTGAAATCATAACGTAGTGAATGTTCCATATCATGTGAGGCTGTATGTGGAAGTTGCAGGTGGAGACTGAACAATGTAGGGTGTTGTAATAGCAGTACCACTGCATTTGTCACCTGCCCGCAATTGGGCAAGAACACGTGAAATAGTAGTCGCTACACTTTGAATAAAAATGGAATATTTCTTTCTACTGCGTGATTTACCACATGGGGATGTTTTTCTTCACAATCTCAGTTATTTTCTTATCAAGCAATAGAAAATAAAATGCGCTATGCATTGTCTGTTTAGTTGACCATATTGTGCTAGGACTATTTTTACCATAACTGAAAAAATCTGACCACAATGAGTGAAGTGAACCTGTACAAGTGTTGCTCTTTGCTTGGCTTAGAAATGTCCCCCTGGATTTGTGGCCATCTGATAGCAGAGGTGGTAAGGAAGCTGACATATATTGAGAATATGAAATACATTGTATTTTTAATGTTGCTAAGGACTACTCAAAGGTCTCAATTACCTACACTGGTGGGTAGACTACCTACTGATACCACCCCTGAAGCTGGTATAATTGATGTGAGAATGGTGACAGGTGGTAGGTACTGGGTCATTCGCTCAGTTATCCATTCAACCTGAATAGTGTCACATCTCATTGGGGTGGTGTGCTGGAAATCCAACCTTATTATTCCATAAATGTGAGAACATTTAGTTAGACTATCCAAAGTCTCTAACCCACCTGATTGACAAACTCAAGTTAGAAGAAAATAATCAGTGTCTAAGAAGAAAATAACTTTTATTTCAAACATATTGGCTTTAGCCAATGGCAATCAGGACATAAGAATTGCTGTAACAACTATATAACATGTACACTTTACCTTCTTAAATTCCCCTCCACAAACAAACAGAGACACAGACAGACCAGACATGGATGTGTGTGGAAAATGACTAAACCTAGTAGATTAATTTGGAGAATCTCTTCGTAACTTATAGAAATCTATCTTTTGCCCTAATTCTTTGTGTATTTGTGGTTTTGAGAGTCTGATAGTATGTCTTTAAAGCTCCTGTTTTTGCAGATAGCATATCGTTCATTTCAGTGGATTGAAATCCAAACCACTGATTAGATCCTGGAAATCGTTAGGATAAAGTTAGAACTTTAATCACGTCGTATTTCAATTGATGGCTGTAACAAGTGAAAAAGCAAGTTTATTTTTGCACTAGTAGCTTAGCTGTAACTGTCCTTAATAGCTTTTGAATGTGGGTTCAATAATGTTAGGGTACACTGATGTCCTGCTTTCATTTTAGGTAATGGTCTTATACAACCAACTAACAGTCAACTGAATGGTTCTGCAAAAATTGATATGGGTATTAAAATTGCTGGGCTTGATTATGTGTTGAGGTTTACCAACTGAAGTGCATGACACGTTTTATAAAATTACACTCTTCCTTATGAAGTCTGGGCCATCTAAAATGTCTGCTTATCGATGCTAGAGTGTCCATGTTCATGCACATCCTGCCACAGCAATTTCATATACTCCTTACAATAGGGGAGTGATATCACTACCTGATGAATAACCATTCATTCTTCATCCACAGATCTGTGAAGGTGTTTCCATTTCCTCATTTGAATTCTTTGCTTAATAGATTAGCACACTGAAACTCCTTCAGCCTCAGCTTCATTGTAAGTTACGTGTCAACAGGTTTAAGCTTTCCGAGCATCAGTTAACACAAATGTGCCAGATATTTTCATTGAATCACTACAATGTGCAGGCAGGCTATTCAGCCCATCGAGTCCACACTGACACTCAGAAGAGCATCCCACCCAGACCTATCTCCTATCCCATCCCTGTAACCACACAATTACTGTGAGGTAATGTTCAGCACTGCTTGCTAGGTATCTTATTAACAGTCCAGTGCAACATGAGTTATGATCTTACAAAACTCGCCACACAAACTAGGAATTGGGAAAACTTGATGTGGAAACCAAAGCAAATTTTTGGCAAGTTCAACGTGCCATTTCCTGCAAATGACCTCCGCTTGTCCAAACTGCAAAGCAAGGCATGATTCACCAGCACCAGCTGCACCTACCCTTCCACCAGGGATACTGACACTCCACTTTAAGTGAACTATCACCACTATCCTGGCATCCTCAAATGCATCAGCACTGCACGCTGTGATGATAGACTGCACAACAGTCCTCCTGCACCCTATCTACGTTGGTGTGCCACATCACTCTCAGCCTGTACAAAGTGACCTCAGCATTTACGTGAAAATGCCAACTGCAGCAAGCAGTGTAATGTTTCACAAAGTCTTAGGGAAGTAGTCTGCAGTGAATGTCAATGGCACACCTGTCAGCCAGGCTCATCAAATGCAGCTTCATGACCTGTCCAAGGTCAATGTCAGACATCTGGCTGGGATGGTATTGCACAGGGGGCAGTGTTCCCCAGGATGTGGCCTTTTTCTCCACAGGGTCCAGTGTCAGGAGTAGGTACGTTGCCATCAGGGAAATATTTGTCCACTAGCCAATGGTTTGGGTAGGTGACAGCCGTTGCTGACAGGTCACTAGAGAGGGTGGGCTCCAATCATCCCATTGTCTCCATTTTCAGAAATTAATAGGAAGGGCAGGGCTAGGGGAGATGTTCGTCATGTAAGTAGTTATAGGTGTATGTACACTGTATGGGTGAAGACATGGCAAAGTGTGAAGTCTATGGTGTTGCCGGAATAGGCAGTTAGAAATGAAGTGGTGATATTGGTGCTGTCAATGGTGTGTTAACACAGACTGAAAGCCACTGGTAGTACACCACTGCTGTCGTTCCAATCATGTTGAGAATGTTGAGAAAGATGACTGTGAATGTACTCACAATTGGCAGGTAAGTGAGCCAACATGAAGGAGATGTCTGCATCTGAAGCCAATCTCAAGAAATAAGATTGATCGACAACATATGGCATGCAGGGTCGTTGGCCATGCTGCAGCATTGACTATCTCTTTGTGGTGCACTTCCATGTCTCTGTTGGATTCCCTCAGGTATACGCTTGTGTGCACACAGCCAGTGTGAAAACAGATAATGTTGAAAGGGAGGGGATGTAGGATGTCAGTGAGCCAATGCCATACATGAATAGCTACTCCTGTTTGCACATGGAAATTGCAATTGGCCCTCATCAATCATTATGCATTTTTAATGGCCAAAGACCACAGCTACAAGGTTCACTGGAGTGAATAGAAACTAAGCAAAGATACATGCATCAATAATGAAAGGCAATAGTTAAAAGAAATAAACTAAAGACTTACATAACATTGTCAGTTATTGCCCCATGTGCCCTTAGTCTGATTTCCTCTTCCTCTCCTTCCAGCTGCAATGCATAGATTCACCTTGCTGAGCAGATGGGGTCGAGCAAGTGCATTGGCCCTGGGGAATTGATAGATGATGCTGAGGAAATTGGTTCTGGATGGGTCCAATGTTTAAAAGTGGTCTTGCCAGAGGCAGATTGAGCCTTCTTGGCTGGAACTTCCAACAGAGAGCGGCAAACGGAGTGCTGGTGGAGGATCCAGCTACCTTTGCAGCCTCTGGGTGGAAACTGTCAAGTGATTGGTTTGTGGCTTGGCTGGATATTTCCTAAAACTGCCCTATCTCTTTATGAGGAGGAGACTACCCAGACTAGACTATCCATCCCAATCTTGCTCTCTCTACGGTCCTGTGGGCCAATTGTGGTGTAACGACATACACCCCTGATGGCACTGGACTTGTCTCTCCATTGCAGCCACTAGCATGTCCATGGATGCAGGCAGGCAGCTGGAGAACTAGCTGCAACACTGCCAAACATTCGGACTCTCCAGCCTACCCCAGTGTTCAACAGGATCACGGATGATCTGCCACAGGCTTCAAAGTCTCTTTTATACAGCTCATCATAGCCAGCAACCCCCTGAAATTTCAAATATTTATATACATTTCAAATATTTTTAGTGATTCCACCCTCCAAACTCTCTAGGGTAAAATATCCAGGCATACACTATCCTCTGGGAGAAGAAATTCCTTTGCATCTCAGCATGAAATGAAAGTCCTCTGATTTTGGAACTGTGCCCCTAGCTCAAGGCCCTTCTCTAGTGGAGGCATCTTCTTATCATCTACCCTGTCAAATCCCCTCAGAATCTTGTATCTTCTACTCCTCATTCTTCTAAACTCTAATGAATCAAGGTCCAGCCTGTTTAGTTGTACTCGGTAAGTGAACCGTTTCAACCCGACGATAAGACTTAGTAAATTCTTTTGAACAGCCTTCAATGCAGCCTTCCTAGTGCAATCACAGCAACATCTTGTATAGCTCCAACACCTTAGCAATGACAGCTAAAATTCCATATGCCACCCTACTTACATGCTGCACTTCCATACTAACCTTTTATATTTCATATGCAAGAACACACAAATTCCCCTCTGTTGTAAACGATAGTCGGAACTTCCGATGCTGGAGTCTGAGATAACAAGGTGTATTAATTACAGTAAGAAATACGAGTGAACAGTAGTGAATCCGTGGCAGTTTAGTACAGGATAGTGTATGAGCATGCACTTTGGTGAGAAGAATCAAAAGACAAAGTATAACTTAAATGGAAAAAGATTTAAAAAAAAATACAACAGTGGGGTAGAGATAACAAGGTGTAGAGCTGGATGAACACAGCCGGCCAGGCAGCATCAGAGGAGCATTTTCTGAGGAAGGGTCCAGACGCAAAACGTCAGCTTTCCTGCTCCTCTGATGCTGCCTGGCCGGCTGTGTTCATCCAGCTCTACACCTTGTTATCTCAACCCCACTGTTGTATTTTTTTTTAAATCTTTCTCCATTTAAATTATAGTTTGCCTTTTGATTCTTCTCACCAAAGTGCATGCTCATACACTATCCTGTACTAAACTGCCACGGTAATAAAATGTGAGGCTGGATGAACACAGCAGGCCAAGCAGCATCTCAGGAGCACAAAAGCCGACGTTTCGGGCCTAGACCCTTCATCAGAGAGGCTCTCTGATGAAGGGTCTAGGCCCGAAACGTCGGCTTTTGTGCTCCTGAGATGCTGCTCGGCCTGCTGTGTTCATCCAGCCTCACATTTTATTATCTTGGAATTCTCCAGCATCTGCAGTTTCCATTATCTCTAAACTGCCACGGATTCACTACTGTTCACTCGTATTTCTTACTGTAATTAATTGTCATTTTTATTAAGTACTGAAATTTGATCCATGCTTTCTGGCAACCTGGGTCTAAAAGACAGGTAAATTGTGTAATTTATGTACTTTGAAAAAAATATTTAATTCTTGTGACAACTCTGGAAATAGTGGGCTTGACTTTTAGTGTGCTGCCTCAGTGAGGCATAATGCATTGGCAATTAGGAAATATGAATTGCTGCAATTTCTTTATAATTTACACACTATCCTTAAATCCCACACCATTCCCTCTTCAAAAATACAAAGATAGACAAGGGATTGATAATTGGTGTGGAAAAGGGAAAAAAGACCAGGAAACCACACCGTTTGATGACATCATTATGTAAACAGCTCAACAAGGGAATGTTTTGGATTAGTAATGGGGAACGAGCTACATACGCTGAGAGAACTAAAGGTAAAAGAAAATCCTGACAGTATATAGCGACCATAATATAGCACACTTTATTAAGATAATGGAGAGGACATAAATATTATGAAAAACAAAGTAATAGATCTGAGATTTTGAGGGGCTAAGAATAGAATTTTGGGAAATAAAATGGGTGACTGTATTGGTAAACGATGATGTATATTGATGGAGGGAAACTTTTGAAGTTGTCTTGAACAGAGTGCAGAAAATGTATTCCGCAAAAGGGAAAGAATAAACTAAACCTGTGTGGTTCCATGGATGCAAGCATAAAGTAGTGGATAGTTGAAGACTGTGCAATGAGATAGAATATGAAGAGATGGAAATTTAAAAAAAATAAGCCATTAGAAAACCAAAGAGGATCAATGTCATTGCTTTATGTACCCTGCTAATTTTAAAAGGCAAAATGTTTAGCGGTCACGTCAGTAAAAGAATGGAAGACTGATAGAAATAAGATCATTAAAGGATTGACAACATAATAGTACAGACAGCAATGGAGAAAAGGCAGAAACATTAAATAATTAGTGATAATGGGAACTGCAGATGCTGGAGAATCCAAGATAATAAAATGTGAGGCTGGATGAACACAGCAGGCCCAGCAGCATCCCAGGAGCACAAAAGCTGACTTTTCAGGCCTAGACCCTTCATCAGAGAGGGTCTAGGCCCTCTGATGAAGGGTCTAGGCCCGAAACGTCAGCTTTTGTGCTCCTGGGATGCTGCTGGGCCTGCTGTGTTCATCCAGCCTCACATTTTATTACATTAAATAATTACTTTGCTTTGGTATTCTATCTGAGACAGAATAAGTATCTGAACTATGAGATGAGCAATGAAATAAAAGCATTTTAAATAAATTGTGAATAAATTAGGCAAACTCAAAGAAGGCAAGGAGACAAAGATTGATGTAATTCTGGTCCTATGTTTCATGGTCTAATCAAATATCTTCTGGAAATCCAGGAGCAGTACATATGCCAGTTCCACTTTATCCATGGCATGTTCCTTCCTCAAAGAATTCCAACTAACTGGTTAACATAATATCAGAGATAATGGGAACTGCAGATGCTGGAGAATCCAAGATAATAAAATGTGAGGCTGGATGAACACAGCAGGCCAAGCAGCATCTCAGGAGCACAAAAGCTGACGTTTCGGGCCTGGATGCTCTCTGATGAAGGGTCCAGACCCGAAACGTCAGCTTTTGTGCTCCTGAGATGCTGCTTGGCCTGCTGTGTTCATCCAGCCTCACATTTTATTATCTTGGTTAACATAATTTCCCTTTTACAAGAACATATTGACTCTGCCTAATTACCCAAACTTGTTTTTTACTAAGAGCCATGCTGAAATATCTTTAATAGTTTGTATTAACTTTTCCTGTTTCCCACCCTTATCAACTAAATTTCCTGTTCTGATAGAACCTTCCCTGAATATCTGGAATTTTGGAAAATTAAAACTAGTACATCAACTAAGTGAGGAAGAACTTCTTCAGGACTCAGGGATCTGTGAGCTCACACTTCAATTTGCTCAGTAGTATTTCTGTGGGGATAGTAATTTTCTTGAGTGTATCCTTCCATTCCATTTCCTGATTTACAGCTATTTACAGATGTCTTCAGTTTTACTCTGGGTTCTCCGGTTTCCTCCCACAGTCTAAAGATGTGCAGGCTAGGTGGATTGGCCATGCTAAATTGCCCGTAGTGTTTAGGAATGCATAGATTAGGTGGGTTTATAGGGGAATGGGCCTGCGTGGGATGCTGTATGGGTTGGTGTGGACTTGTGAGGCTGAAGGGCCTCCTTCCACACTGTAGGGGTTCTGTGATGATTCTATGATATGTCTAGTTATGCACAGCCACTGATTCACATTCACCTTATGACTGAGGTGAGAACTGCGCAACACAGGTCTCAAGTTGCCAAGTGGTCTGACGTTTATCAAGAGAGTTCAACAGTTGCACCCTAACTGGCTTTGGCAATGACTTAATGGTTTCGGTTTTTTGAAAAGACTGAAGGGATAGGAGCCATCTGATCTACAGTGGCCACTGGGGAAGCATGTGCAGCATTAAACATTTCCTTGCTTCTCAGTGTCAGTCTGAGGATTCCTGACAAGTGTCTTCAGCTAGGATTTGAGGGAATAGTGCTTTTTGCTGACCTACCATGTCTGAAATTTAGCTTTCTGTTGTGCCATCTTGATTTTCAAACTATGCCTGTCCTGTTACTGTGTCTGGCTTCAGTAATTGCTTTTACTATTAGAAGAGAGGTTTCAGTGTGAGGTGACATTAATCCTTTGACTGCACTGCTTTCCATGCCTCAGCAGGTATATTTCACCACTTGAGGTTTGCCTTGTACAAGTCTATCCTGGATTTGCTCAATGATGCATTTGGCAATTTTCTTTGTTGTTTCAGCCTTCCCATTTGACCAGGGATGGTGTGGAGAAGATGAATTTCCATTGAATTTTCCAATCCTTTAGGAAATAGTTGAACTTTTCACTCATATTGAAGACCATTGCCAGTCATCACTACGTTTTGTAACAACTGAAGTGTCATTTCAGGCATTTTACAACGCCACCGTTATTCACAGGTGGTCAGTGGAGGTCAGCATTGGAATTAATGGTGACAAGATAATCAGTTGCCATGAGAGTGCGGAGATCTGTTCTGAGCTTCATCCATGGTATGGGATATCATGTGTCATCAGCATCTCTTTAAAGCAGAGTTGGTAATTCAGTACGAGCATTGCACTGCATATGTGGTCCTTAAACTTCCTGCTCATGTTTAGCCAGAAAAGCATTTATAATCTTCACAATGGACTCAATTCCTTGATGATTTGTATGGATGCACTTCAGCTTTTTTCTCATCCTTTAAAAAAAGTTTCATTTACAATAACATGCAGATATTAAAGTTTTCATATCTCTGTTGCAAGATACTCTTTTATAGCTACAGATATATCTGTGATTTTTTTCTGGAGATCTAGGGATTTTCATCTCTACTTCGTGCAATAGTTGGAGAGATGCAATTTGTGTGGTTTGTTTGGTTTGAATAAGGCATTTGTCTTTCAATTTAATGTTTCAGCTCCGTTAATAACATCCAGAACATGTTGAACTGTTGTTTCTTGTTGCCTCTGAAAGGTTTCGTTATTTCTGTAGCTTTTTAGCAATCTATATCTGTATCCTTTCCTTGTATGTCACATCCAGATGGCATCCCTGAAAACAAAGTAACGTTATTCGCAAATACCCCAGAGCAGATCAAAGTGATTTCAAGATGGTCCTTTGAAGTAGTTTATGGTTAGACTTCACTATAACTTTGTCTTCCCCGGTGGGAATTAATTCAAATGCAAAGACATGGGCCAGCTCTCTTTCTCCATCTGAGCATAATGTTGTTTCAGTCAACTTGCTTCAGACTTTGACAGTTCTTGTGAAGTCCCTTGTGGTTCTTTAGCTAAAAGATATTGATGGGCATTGGAGTTTTCCAAAATAGTAAAAGGACTAAAAACAGGTAGAGAATGTAAGATGTACCCATTCAGTCAGAGACTGTGTGATCATTCTAATGTGAATTGACTGAATCTTCTTATTGAGTAGCAATTCTTTTGTACTTGTTCTGATGACCTTAATGAGTTCCATGAAACTTGTCAAAACATACTTGTACCTAGAATGGGTATTGTAACTCAACAAGACTTGGAATACTGCGTCCAGTTCTGGTCGCTCTATTATAGGAAAGATGTGGATGCTTTGGAGAGGGTTCAGAGGAGGTTTACCAGGATGCTGCCTGGACTGGAGGGCTTATCTTATGAAGAGATGTTGACTGAGCTCGCACTTTTTTCATTGGAGTAAAGGAGGAAGAGAAGGGACCTAATTGAGGTATGCAAGATAATCAGAGGCATAGATAGAATTGATAGCCAGAGACTATTTCCCAGGGCAGAAAAGGCCAACACGAGAGGTCATAGTTTTAAGCTGGTTGGAGGAAAGTATAGAGGGGATGTCAGAGGCGGGTTCTTTACACAGAGAGTTGTGAGAGCATGGAATGCGTTGCCAGCAGCAGTTGTGGAAGCAAGGTCATTGGGGACATTTAAGAGACTGCTGGACATGCATATGGTCACAGAAATTTGAGGGTGCATACATGAGGATCAATGGTTGGCACAACATCGTGGGCTGAAGGGCCTGTTCTGTGCTGTACTGTTCTATGTTCTATGTTTTATGTTCTAGGACCAATATACCTTTGAAATTGGCTCTCAAATCAGTCTGCAATTGTACGTTAGGCTTCTTGTGGCACAGTGGTAGTGTCTCTATGTTTCAGCCAGGGGCCGATCCTACTTGCTCCAGAGGTTTGTAGTAATGCCGCTGAACTCTTTGATTAAAGATACCTGTAATTAAATATAACTGACCTAGGTCTTCCAGTTAAAGTGAACCGCAAAATCTTACATCCATCTGAATAGGACTCTGTTTCGGATTTCATCCAAAAGAGGGTTAAAAAAAGTCCTGTAGCATCTTAAACCATTACTACCTTGTGAATAAAGTGTGTCACCACAATATTATAATGTAGGATACAAATATTATGTGAGGTTTTGAGAGTGATGAGATAGTGCAGTCTGGTGAATGGTTGTGTTATCAGCAACAATAGTCTACATCACTGCAAGATAAATGAAGCAATACTTGAAGCAAAGCCATTTAAAAATTGTTTAATGTGAGCCTGCTTTCAATACTTGAAGATAGAATATTAAATATACATTGTGAATTTGTTGATACAAGTTATCATTGTTATAATTAACAACAAACTAAATACTCAGTCACCCGTATGATCTGGTCAAGATATGAGGTTACATTTATTCATAATAGACTGAAGTTCCAAAGATACTTTCCATTTGGCAATGAACTATTATTAGCTTTAAACTTTCAAACAGTAAATAGCACAGACAGAATGAACCAAATAGCTTCCCAAGTGCTGTGTAAAGAACAAAGAAAATTACAACACCGGAACAGGCCCTTCAGCCCTCCAAGCCTGTGCTGATCCAGATCCTCTGTCTAAACCTGTCAACTATTTTTCAAGGATCTGTATCCCTCTGCTCCCTGCCCATTTATGTACCTGTCTTGATACATCTTAAATGACACTATCATGCCTGCCTCTACCACCTCCACTGGCAACGTGTTCCAGGCACCCACCACCCTCTGCGTAAAGAACTTTCCAAGCATATCTCACTTAAACTTTTCCCCTCTCACCTTGAAATAGTGACCCCTAATAATTGAGCCCCCAACTCTGGGAAAAAGCTTCTTACTATCCACCCTGTCTATACCTCTCATGATTTTGTAGACCTCAATCAGACGCCCCCCCCCCACCAACCTCCGTCTTTCTAATGTAAATAATCCTAATCTACTCAACCACTCTTCATAGCTACCGCCCTCCATACCAGGCAATGTCCTATGAACCTCCTCTGCACCCTGTCCAAAGCATCCACATCCTTTTGGTAATGTGGTGACCAGAACCGTATGCAGTATTCCAAATGTGGTCAAAACAAAGTCCTATACAACTGTAACATCCGATGAATGACAGCATGCTGTACGCCTTCTTGACCATTCTATACACCTGCATTCCTACCTTCAGGATACAATGGAGGTGAACACCCAGATCTCTCTGTGCATCAATTTTTCCCAGGGCTTTTCCATTTACCGTATAGTTCGCTCTTGAATTGGATCTTCCAAAATGCATCACCTCACATTTGCCTGGATTGAACTCCATCTGCCATTGCTCCGCCCAGCTCTCCAATCTATCCATATTATATTGTGTTTTCCAATAGTCCCCTCACTATCTGCTACTCCACCAATTTTAGTGTCAGCTACAAACTTGCTAATCAGACCATCTATTCCTTGCTCCAGATCATTTATGTATATCACAAACAAAAGTGGTCCCAACGTGGATTTCTATGGAATACCACTAGTCACAGTTCTCCATTTTGAGAAACTCCCTTCCACTACAACTCTCTGTCTCCTGTTGCCTAGCCAGTTCTCTATCCATCTAGCTAGTACATCCTGGATCCCAGGTGAATTGACTTTCTTCATCTGTCTCCCATGGGTAATCTTATCAAACGTCTTACTGAAGTCCATGTATATGATGTCTACAGCCCTTCCCTCATCTATCAACTTTGCTGCTCACTGTTGGGAGGCCTGTAGTACAGCCCTAACACTGTTATCACATCCTTCCTATTTCTGAGCTCTGCCCATATTGCCTCACTGCTCAAGTTCTCCATAGTGCCCTCCTTTAGCACAGCTGTGATATCCTGTTTGACCAGTAATGCAACTCCTCCACCTCTTTTACCTCCCTCTCTATCCCATCTGAAGCATCTATATCCTGGGATAGTTAGTTGCCAATCTTGCCCTTCCATCAACCGAGTCTCAGTAATAGCAATAACATCACATTCCCAGGTACTAATCCAAGCCCTAAGTTCATCTGCCTTACCTACTACTTCTTGCATTAAGACAAATGCACCTCAGACCACCTGTCCGTCTGTGTTCATCATCTGGTCTCTGCCTACTCTTGCCCTTAGCCACTCTGACTTCATTCTCTAGACTGTAGGCTGCTATGGTTCCTTCCAGGCTTCAAACCAACACAAGTTATTCCTTTAATGTGATGTGACATAAATAATTTCATAAATGTGTTTCAGTTCAAACATAGGCAGCGTATTTACCAACTCAGCTTTCCTAAACAATCAAAAGCCGAGTAACTTGATTCAATTTGAGAAACTTCTTGCATTGTAGAAGCCACTTCAGAACTCTCAAAAGTTTCTTTTAGTCTTATTTCCTGCTGAAACCTGATCATCCTTTTGTCACATTCAGATTTGACCTGTCCAATATCCTATGAGTCTTGACATGAGATCAAATTTCAATATCACAGTCCACATTCTATCCCACACTAGGTCTCTGCCCCCTTATCTTTCTTGTTGATTTCCCTAAACTCTCCATCTCTCAGTACAGCAATTTCAAAATAGTTGTATAAATATCTGTTCTATTTCCTTGCTTATCAGTAGGACGCCTTTTATTCATCGTCCTTCCTTTTGATCCATGTGCAAACTCCACACAGACAGTCACCTGAGGGTGGAATTGAACCTGGATCCCAGGTGCTGTGAGGCAGCAGTGCTCACTACTTGCCACCCTGTTTCAATCTCGTCACCAAATTTGTACTTGGACTTTTCAGTGAACAATGGTAGTGCTTAAGAAATGTTCAAGACCTTATTGGGTCATTATTGAAAAAAGACCAATGTGCAGGGTTTTTAGGAGAAGGTGCAAGGATAACACTATGTGAATTACTCCTTCAGAGACTCAATGGGCCAAATAGTCTCCTTCTGTGTGATTTTGAGATATTGCAAACTTCCTAGATTCAAAAAGCTAATTTTACTTGATAGAAATCTGGGAACTTACAGGAGTGATTTTCCAAATACTAACGTTAATCCAGATCAGCAACATGCCTATCAACTGGTCACATTTCACTTCTTCAAGATTGAATTTGCAGGAATCAGTAGAAATAAATGGAGACAGTTGAAAGAATATTGCTGCACTAAATTATAGTTTTGATGTTAATTTTAAGAAGAAACTTTCCTGAGCAAGAACATGGGAAAGCAAGTTAACTATATTAAAGAATCCTACATCAGCTATCAAAGGGATTTTTTTCTGTATTTGAACACGGTCACAGGCAATGCAGGCACAAGACTGGCAAGGTTTACCCATCAATAGATCAAGAGTCAGCATGTCCCACTCATTAAGACATCATACTGTGATGAAAGGTGCCTAATGAATATGTATTTTAACATCATTTATTTCAGTGTTTGGATTTGACCTAGCGGCTTGTAAGTTTTACTTGTGTGTCTGAAGGAGTTTAACTATTAACCTGTAAGTATTTCTGTGGCCATGGTGATTTATTTTAAATCACAGCCTGAGACAGAGAATTCTTCAAGCCTGATGGCCATTTGTTTACATTGGGAAAGATTTAGTTAGAGTTAACAAAGTCAACAGTTGTACATTAAGCTTTCAGTTTAGACGGTCAGAGATTGATTAATTTTCCTTCTAACGGAGGAAACATACATAGCTTGGAGAAAAGCTTTGGGTTTCAGTTTGGCAGTTTTGCAGAAGTCTTGACTAAGTATAGCTGTGTAAAACAGTTGCTCCTGATGAAAAGTCATGGTTTGGAATCATTAAGAAACTGATTACCTCAATGTAAGCAGTTTAGTTTCAAGTTGCAGATGAGAACCTTTTGGTTAAAACCCTTGATGACGAGAAAGTTTATATTCAGTTATAGGAAAACTCGAGGAAGAGATTATCAGACTCTTAAGCCTAAGAATTGAAGTCGCAATTAAGTCAAGCCTGACAGATGTGAAAGAGAAGGGAAATCTCTCTGGTGTGATTAATGTAAAGCACACATTTTGCATTAATGGAAACGTATTTTACCAGGCGTTTCCGGGAATGTATTTTACCAGGAGTTTCTAAATCCTTAAACTTGTGTTAAATGAAAATAGTTTGGTTTGTTCGTTCCTTTCTTTTGCATGGTGCATTTTTTTAATTATTAAAACTAAATCTGCAGTATTTCAGTGAGAGAGACCACCTTATTAAAACTAAAAGTGCTACAAAATATCATCTATCAAGCCAGATTTCGGACTGGGTCTGACTTGGCCATAATGATATCAGCTGAAGTTTTGTTTATGGCATTGGGGTTGGGGCTGCCTTCACCAATTTAAATTTCTAATCTACATGTAGATTAAAGTCAACAATGAGCATTGCAGTACATTTCTTACATGCCTCATTTATTTTTCCTTTATATTCTCTCCTATGGTGTAACTACTGAATAAGGATCCTATAAACTATTCCCACAAGCAACCTGTTAGTTTCATTATTTCTTATCCCTACCCAAACTAATTCCGCATCTTGGTCGTTCAACTTGAAGTAGTTTTTCTTGATTGCACTATCCCCATCCTGAATTAACAAGGCTATCCCTGGCTCTGATTTGTCAAATTCCCTTCGACAGTCAGGTCCCAGCCTTTGTCACCTTTCAGCCATAGCTTTGTAATGCCCACCAGGTGATATATGCTTATCTCCATTGACGCAAACAATTCAGCATTGCTCTTACAAATGCCGCAAGCATTCACATACTGGGTCCTAGACTCTGTTATTTAAAAACACTTTTGTAGTCTCTGGCATTGTCTGCTGGTGCATGCTAGTGTTTGTATGTTCTATTCTTTCCTGTTGCATTATCATTACCAAATTGCTGCCCTACAATTATTTTGTTGTTTCCCTCTAACTTACCATATCACCACTCACCTGATTGCTTTCCCCTCCTTTTTAGTTAAAGTCTTCTCAATTGCCCGATATTTAAGGTAATAAAATGTGAGGCTGGATGAACACAGCAGGCTCAGCAACATCTCAGGAGCACAAAAGCTGATGTTTCGGGCCTAGACCCTTCATCAGACAGCTAGTCCGAAACGTCAGCTTTTGTGCTCCTGAGATGCTGCTGGGCCTGCTGTGTTCATCCAGCCTCACATTTTATTATCTTGGATTCTCCAGCATCTGCAGTTCCCATTATCACTGCCCGATATTTATGTGATCCTCAGACCACCAGCCCCAGCATGAATCGGGTGTAGGCCGACCCTGCACCTGAATACAGCTCATACTTTTCTGTGACTTTTCGTTTCAATGGTGCCAAAGCCATATAGACAGAAATCCTCTTCTTGCAATCTTTGAGGATGCATTCACTTCTCTGATCTTACATATCCTGTGCCAGTATACTATGGCAATCCAGAGATGATTACCTCTGGAGTTCACCCTTTCTAATTTAGCCCCTAGCTACTCACACACTTAATATATCATTTCTGTTTGCTGTAATATCTTGAAACTTCATTTAAATCAGCCTTCAACAAATTCCAGGAAACACAATAATAATAAAACAGAAAGTGCTTGAATTACTCAGTGGGTCTGGTAGCACACATGGAAAGAGAAACAGTGTTAATACTTCAAGTTAAATATTAAGCTAGCTTGTTTATAATCCCTCATTCCATTTCAACATTTGGAGGTGAGGTACTATTCTAGTCATTCTGTGGTGCACTCCCCTCAATTGTGGTATTTTTTTTAAGGTGTGGTGTCCAGAATGGTTGGCACTGTAATGGGCATAATCTAATTAGGAACCAAAAGAACATAAACGCTGTAAATCAGGAACAAAAACAAATCTTACTGGAAAGGCTCAGCAGGTCCGGCAGAATCTGTGAGGAAAAAATCAGAGTTAATGTTTTGGGTCCGGTGACCCTTCCTCAGAACTGTCACTCCTGGTGTTTGACCAGGTATTTGCTAAAACTCGTTTCCACAGCTATATCACATTCCTTAGTGACTGCCTCTGGCTCAGACTCACCCCACATGGATTCCAATTGAAATTTTATCCCTCGTGTTTTGAATCCTCCCAGGATCACAGCTATCTCTATGGTGTTCAATGTTCCACAGACAGTTGCTCTTGCTGCATCCTGAGATCCACACTCAGTGCTATGTGGCGTCACATGCACATTCGTGACCAGTTCTGCGGAAAGGTCACTGAACCCGAAATGTTAACTCTGATTTGTTTTCCTCACAGATGCTGCTGGATCAGCTGAGCTTTTCCAGCAACTTCTGATTTTGTTTGTGATCTAATTGGGGGTTTGTGTGGTCGAAGCATGACTGTTACTTACTTGCGTTTTCTTTGTATAAAGTTAGCCATCAATCATCCTTTTTGATTATTTCCAGCATTTGTTCTTAATCTCTTATTGAGCTGTATGTCTAGAAATCCCCATTTGTCCCAAGTCTGTTTGGACCTTGATTGTTCCTACTGTTACCATTTAGGAAATGATTCTGTTCCATCCTTATTATGTTCAAAAGCAGTGACTTTACATATGTCTACCTAGAAATTTATTTTCCACAGTTTTGCCTATTCGCTTAATCTATGGAGCTCTTTATAATTGAACACTTCCAGTTTTGAGCCATGGGAAAATTTGGACATGCAGCTTATGATCCTACTATCTAAATTGTCAATGAGTACAATAAATAACTGAAGCGTGGACAAAAATCCTTGTGCAACAGAACCAGTGACATGTTGCCAATGATTTCTACTCTGTTGCTATGACCCCCATAGATAGCAATAACTTATTTAAAAGGGATATGAATTTCTCAGTGACAGGTGTAAGGGATCGCTCGATAAGAGTTCATGTTTCAAAATTTTTACTGTTTCAAGTAATCTAAGATGTACATCAACTAAAAATTATGTAGCTGGCAACAAATACACTGAACTATAGAAAAGTTGCCTTCCCTATTAACACAGCCAAAACTTCATGCTATGCTACCTCACACCATCCTTTCAGCAGATATGTAGCATTATAGAGAGATGTGGATTTCTCCCAGGTACTCAACAGCCTTTCTCACTCCTGTTGCACCAGGTTGAGCCTTCCAATATCCTTTGAAAACGTCCTCAACTCTGTGATCTGAGTTACAACTTTGTTCCAGCTGCAAAGACCACTCTACCAATTCTATGACCTTTAAGTTTCTACAAGTCCTACTTTAACAGAAAACCTGACTCTCAGCAGAATTTTGTTTAGTAGTCATGAGTTTCTTTATGTTGAGCACAGCAGTAGCTCACTTTCTCGCTCTTTAGGTTATTCTGTCCTTATGAGCCTGGCAGTCAGTTATCCAGCAACTATCCCTCTTTTCACATGGGTGTCAACATTGGGATCCATGAAAACCAAAGTACATGTGTTTATTGCCAAGAGAGTTCGGTATGCTTTCACTATTCCCTTGCTCAGCACATTCTGTTCAACCTTAAATTGAAGAGGCTGTTTGAAGAAATAACTACCTAAAGTCTTGCATCAATAACAATTCTTTTTCAACTGAACAATTTCTTAATTGGGTCAATAATTTGCCTTCAGCTTCATGAGCTTGAAATTTGGATACAAATTGCCAATCATTAATGGGAAACCTTCTCTTATGCCTTCAGGAAGTTCACATAAATAGCATCCATAGACATTTCCCTGTCAGTATTCTATCGAAAACAGTCTTTGTGGAGTATATGATGCCAATTAAGTGGATGCTTTTTCCAGGATGATGTAAAGCAATTTGCATTGTGTTGTAATGATACTCATCCTGGCATGGGGATTAACCTTTTAGTTGATGCTTTGTAAATGGTGGAAAAGTTTGGAAATTAGAAGGTGAGTCATTTGTCACAGAATGCTTGCTGAGGGCCTAATTTTGTCGCCAGGTTTCTTACCAGTGGTGGTCCTAAGTATGATGACACTGAACATTCAGTGATACAAACGCTGAAGATGGAAATGTTTAGACTCCCTTGTTGGATATGGTCGTTGCCTGGAAATTGTGTGGTGCAAATGTAACTGACTATGTAACAGCCCATATCTCTAGACAACATGTTCATTGATTTATGAACTGCAAGTAGAATGAAACATTGTACAATGATCAGTGAACATCCTCATTTCTGCCCTTACGATGCAAGAAAGGTTAATGAAGAAGCTGAGAGTAGGACACTGCCCTGAAGAACTTCTGCAATGAGATCCCCAAGCTGAGATTGAATAATTACAAATCATCTTCTTTTGTGTTCGCTGTAGCAACAATCAAATCCCCCTTTTTCCCATTCATTTTTACTTTCCTGGGTCTCTTTGAGGACAAATCTGTCCAGCTGCCCCATAGATATCAAAGGCAGTCATTTTCATCACACCTCAGCAATGCCCTTGTTTTATCTCTTTCGCCCATGTTTAATAAAAGGCTGCAATGAGCTCTAGATGTGAGTTGCCTTACTAAAGTACAAACCAGGCAGAATGGGTTGATTATTTATCAGTCCTGCTTGGAAGTCTCATTCTCCACACCTTCAGATACCTTGGTGTTGACTCCAAAATAAACTAATGGGTGATAATTGGTCAGATTTGATTGTGTCTCTTTTTGTGGACGGGACATATCTAGACAATTTTCACATTGCTACGTAGATATTGATGTTGTACTTTATTGGAATAGCTGTTTACAGATACAGTTAGCTCTGGAACATGATGCTATCAATGTAAAAATGATTGCACTTCTCCCTGCTTGGTTTTGGACCTGCATGATTGGTCTCTATCTAGTGATAGAAGCTGATAAGTTGCAGGTAGGGGGAGGGGAAATTTGAAGTTCGTGAAGCGTCCCCAGCAGAGGTTTGGGGACCGCTTTGCAGAACACCTACACTTGGCTCGCACTAAACAACTGCACCTCCCAGTTATGAACCATTTCAATTTCCCCCTCCTATTCCACAGACGACATGTCCATCCTTGGTCTCCTGCAGTGCCACAATGATGCCACCCGAAGGTTGCAGGAACAGCAACTCATATTCCGCTTGGGAACCCTGCAGCCCAATGGTATCAATGTGGATTTCACAAGCTTCAAAATCTCCCCTCCTCCCACTGCATCCCAAAACCAGCCCAGCTCGTCCCCTCCCCCCACTGCATCACACAACCAGCCCAACTCATCCCCGCCTCCCTAACCTGTCCTTCCTCCCACCTATCCCCTCCTCCCACCTCATGCCCCATCCCCACCTCTTATCTACTAACCTCATCCCACCCCCTTGACCTGTCCGCCATCCCTGGACTGACCTATGTCCTCGCTACCTCCCCACCTACACCTTTACTGGCTCCATCCCTGCCTCTTTGACCTCCCCTCCATCTATCTTCTCCTCTATCCATCTTCTATCCACCTCCCCCTCTCTCCCTTTTTTTTCAGAACCCCCTTCCCCTCCCTCATTTCTGAAGAAGGGTCCAGACCCGAAACGTCAGATTTCCTGCTCCTATGATGCTGCTTGGCCTGCTGTGTTTATCCAGCTCTACGCCTTGTTATCTCAGATTCTCCAGCATCTGCAGTTCCTACTGTCTCTTGAGCAGAATATATCTCCTTCATCCTACTTTGTCTGTGGTTTGAAGAAAGATGCAAAGGATTGAATCTGTCTGACTCCAGCTGACTACTGGACAGGATGAAGTAAAGCACTGGTTCTGAAATTATCCTAAGTTCGGTAACTCCAAAGACCTTATGTCAAGTTTACAGTTAGTATCAACGGTATAAAGTCAATACTGTGAATCGCTACCTATCTGGCCTGATGACCATCAAATTTGGAATTAATTCATGGTTTTATCCTTATAGGTCAATGTTTCAATCGCTTTCAAACTTATTTTATCATATGCTATATAATCCCTTTATATCAACTAATGTGTTTTTCGAGTTCTGTTTCTTGATTTTAGGAACTCACCACTGTTTGGCGTAATTTCTAAATACGATGTAATAGCTGAACTACTTTGGTAAAGTTGTCTATTTACAAGGGAAATCTAAACTGAGTATAGACGCGAACAGGAAAGTGATGCACTTCAGTCAGAAAGAATGTCCGGACATGCCTGCCCAGAGGCAGGTATATCTTCAGCAGCGTGACCTCCCACAGCTTGCGGGTGGAGGTGAAAACCTGAACCATCTATGGAGTGTCCTGAGAGGAGACTTCAGAGAGGTCTGAATGAGATTCCTCCTCTTGCTGGCTGCCTGCTGACACTGCTCTGTCTCCTTGTGAGGAAATGCTAACTGGAGATCACTTGTTATTTTGTTACCTTGTGGTTGGTGCTGAGCCCCACTGACTAGATGGATGGAATGCAGGCCTGTGCATATATCCTGCAGGTGCTGACACTGCTGGACTTGGCTCTCCATGGTATCTGCTGACTTGGCCATGGCAGATGCCAGGGCGCTAGTATGTCTGAGGGAGCAACTGTGTTGCTGCAGCCTTTGTGTCAGGTTGCCCAGTGCCCTCCAACAAACACACCTATTGCTCCTATGTCAATGAAGTAATGAATTGCCACCACTACGGAATTCTTGACCGCCTGGGGCTGAGCAGGGGCCCTGGTCTCAGGCAATCCTCTGAGTGCCAGGAACCAGGGGTACTTTCTCTTCATCCACCTGCAGTGCTATCATGGTGAGGTGCTCACCAGGTTGTGGCCTCACACTTGGAAGGAAGCTCTTGCTGTTGAGGGAGTGCAGCGAAGGCTCACCAGGCTGATTCTGGGGATGGCGGGACTGACGTATGAGGAGAGTTTGACTAGCTTAGTATTACTTTTGCTGGAGTTCAGACAAAGGAGAGGAATCTCATAGAAACTTATAAAATCCTAACAGGGCTAGACAGGGTAGATGCAGGGAGGATATTCCTGATGGTGGGTGTGTCCAGAACCAGGGGGCACAGTATGAGGCTTTGGGTCGGACCATTTAGGACAGAGATAAGGAGACATTTCTTTACCCAAAGAGTGGTGAGCCTGTGGAATTCATTACCACAGGAAGTAGTTGATGCTAAAACAGTGAATGTATTCAAGGGGCAATGAGACATAGCACTTGGGGGCAAACTGGATTAAAGGTTATGGGGAGAAAGCAGGATTAGGCTATTGAGTTGGACGATCAGCCATGATCATGATGTTGGTGGAGCAGGCCCGAAGGGCTGAATGGCCTCCTCCTGCCCCTATCTTCTATGTTTCTATGTAATATTCCCACACCAAAGTGTCAGTATCTGAGTTGGTGGAGGGGGTGGAAGTGGAGGAGGCAGATTTACTGGAGCATACTATGGGATAATCATGCCCTCTTCATAAGAGCTGGAGGAGGCTACGTGATCCAGAACAACCATCTTGATTACGGAGACTGTGGGTGGTCCATTGGTTCCTACAGGCGACACTATAGAATGCATCATGATTGAGGGATAGTAGTTGTAGGATGAAGATAATACTTTTTGGGTTTCGAAGGATCCTCACTGTGTAAGGGTGAGGAGCCAGATGTGAGGCACCCATCATGTCTTCTAGCTTTTTTCTGGAAAAATCACTGTCAGGCCATTCAATCCCCTTCATGTTTTTCTGCAATAACACTGCACCAACACTGATGTCACTGGCATTAACATCCCATAACTTGCTGCTGCTAATATGCAGATGCTAAAACTAAAGTGGATGTCAACATTCAAGTTGTCGAAGGCATGCTGACACTCTTTTGTCCATTCAAAATTTTTGCCATCTTTCGGTAGATTTGTTAGGGGAGCCACTGCAGTGCTAAAGTTCACAATTAAATGCATCGTTGAAAGTTTTCAAGAAGATTTGTAGTTCGGGTTGTGGGTGAGGTTGTAGACATGCTCACTGAGCCAGTGGTTGCAAATGTTTTGTCACTCTGCTAGGTAACATAGGCAATGCGCCTCCGGTGAAGTATTGGTGTTCTGTCCCGCTTGTTATTTGTATGCCTTGGTTTGCTGGGGTGGTTGGTATTACTTCTGGTTTTATTTCTCAGTGGTTTCTGTATTGGGTCTCATTCAATGTGTTTATTGATGGGGTTCTGGTTGGAATACCAGGCCTCCGGGAATTCCCTGGCATGTCTCTGTGTGGCTTGTGCAATTATGGATGTGTTGCCCCTCGTTGTCCGTGTGTAGTGAGACAAGTAAGAATTGGTCGTGTCTCTTGGTGGCTAATTGGTGTTTGTGTATCTGTATTGTCAGTATTCTTCAGGTTTGGTCCATGTAATGTTTTGCACAGCCCTTGCATGATATTTTGTATATTACACTGGTTTTGGGTATGGGATCAGATATGTTCGTCAGTAGCTGTCGTAGGATGGTAGTTGGTTTGTGGGCTACTCTGATACCTAGGGGTCTGACTAGTCTTGTGGTCATCTCTGAAATGTCCTTGATGTATGGTAGGGTGATAAGTGATTCTGGTCGTGTTGTGTCTTCCTGTTGTGGTCTGTCTTGGAGGTAACAGTGGATTGTGCTTTTTGGGTATCCATTCCTTTTGAAGACACTGTATAAGTGCTCCTGTTCAACTTTGTGTAGTTGAACATTGCTGCAATGTGTTGTGGCTCATTTAAATAGTGTCCTGATTAAGCTCCATTTGTGAGCGTTGGGGTTGTTGCTGATGTAGTGGAGTATCTGGTCCACATGTGTTGTCTTTCTTTATACGCTAGTCTGGAGTTTCCTGCTGTTTTTGCGTTCTACCATTATGCCCTGGAAGGGCAGTAGGTTGTTGTTCTCTTCTTCTTTCATGAATTTTGTACCAGTAAGGATATTCCTTATGTGTTGTGTTTCTTTTTGTTTTGTGCATTTAATCATCACGAAGGTGTCCTGGACCCAAAGTTTATGTTGTACAGTAGGGAACACTGTTCTTTCTAACCTTTGCATTACTGCTTCTGTAGTCAATCCTGGTATTGGGGATCCCATTGGTGTTCTGTTGTTTTGTTTGTATATGCTGCCATAGAAGGTGAAGTGGATTTTGAGGCACAGATCTAGTGGTTTCACAGTGTCCCTATTGAAGTTGTTGGTCCCCTGGGTTGCCTGCCTACTTGATTCATCCAGCAGTGTTTTGTTTGACTCAGTTGATGTTTATGGATGTAAACATCAAAAGATATCATCAACTTGTCCTCTTCTATCCTGGTGTCCTTGATGATGTTGAGGAATTCTTGGGATGAGTAGTTGGAAAGGGTAGTGTTGTCCACTAAGTAGTTCAATTTCTGTTTGGCAAGACTATGTGTTGGTGTGCCTGGCAGTGAGACAGTGGGTCTGACAGGGACCCCTGTATAATTTGGTGAGTGTGTAGAATCGGGGTGTGTTGGATCCCTCTGGCTTCTTTTTCTGATGGTCTATCTAGCTGATGTTTCCTGAGTTGCGTAATCTTCAGCATCGATGTAATCCTGTTCCTTAACTGTGGTGCTGGATCTATCGTCATCTGTTGGTAAGTGTCAATATCTGCTAGTAGTGTGAAATGTGAGGCTGGATGAACACAGCAGACCAAGCAGCATCTCAGGAGCACAAATGTGCTGCTGAGATGCTGCTTGGCCTGCTGTGTTCATCCAGCCTCACATTTCATTATCTTGGATTCTCCAGCATCTGCAGTTCCCATTATCTCGGCTAGTAGTGTGTTAGCTTTCTCAAGGTGTTGGACTATACTGAAAATTACTGTCATTCATCCTTTGTCCATTGGTAAGATTACAATGTTCCTGTCTTTCCTGAGTCTTTTCAGGGCTTTCTCTCTCGATTCTATGTTCTGTGTTGAATATGTTCCACTTCCTTTTTTGCTGGAGTTGCTTCAGTATTGGGTCTATTATCTATCTGTACTAAGAAGTACAACAGACCATCCGACAGATGATAGTCCTAACCTAAATTTATCCTTTTTCCACATTGTAACCAAATAGGTCACCTTTGCTTCAGCAAATTCACTTTCAGCCCAACGTACAGTCAAATTAACTCTTTGCAACTGATCAAATTGTTGTGATGCAAGATGTGTGATTTTTACGTATTAAATATCATTTATTTCACAGATTGGATTTTGAAATTGTGCTGTGTGAGTTTTGATCTGTGTGTGTGAGAAGGGATTTAATTATTAACTTGAGTTTCTGGAGCCATGAATTTAAATCATGTATGTCGCTATAATCCCTACAGTGTGAAAGCTGGCCATTCAGCCCATACTGGGCCTCCAAAGAGTATCTCACTCTACCCTAACCCTGTTGCCCTACATCTACCATGGCCAATCCACACAGTCTCTACACATCCTGGACACTATGGACAATTTGGCATGGCCAGTCCACCCAACCTGCACATCTTTGGACTGTTGGAGGAAACCAGAGTAGATACGGAGAGCATGTGCAAACTCCACACTGACAGTCACGCAAGGCAGGAATTGAGCGCACATCCCTGGTGCTGTGAGGCAGCAGTGCTATCTACCTAGCCACCATGCTGCCCTGTTGGAGTGATATTGAGAGATTGTTTGTTGTGAAAGTCTTACAATCAGAGATGGTAAACATTGAACAGGCATCAGCTTGCTTTTGGTAGAGTAAAATCAAAAACTGAATTTTTTCTCAGGACAAACCCTCATTGATTGGAAAGTTCCTTGTGTTTGTTTGCAGAAGACCTGGCTGTGATTAGGTGCAAGAATAGTCTTACCTGGAGAAAGGAATTAGTTCAGAATAATTTAGAAATAGCTCAGCTCAGAGTTTGCAAATTCTAAACCAGAAATGTTTGATTAACAAACCTGAAGGGATTATTGAAAGGAAGGAGAGGACTTGAGTTAGAGGAAAGAGAAAAACTGATGGATATTGAGTTAACAAAACTTGAAATGGAAAAGGAGGGGAAAAAGAAAGGAGGGTAATAGAAAGGGAGGAAAATAAAAGGAGAGGGTGGTGGAATTAAAACAAAATTGAACTCCAAAGAGTTAAGCAGCTTAAACAACATATTGTTGGCCATGGAAGGGTTTATACTAATGAAGGAGGGTGATGGTAGTATTTAGGAGGATGATTCTGACTCCGATGAGGGATTAAATTTAACTAAGAATTTATGGTTAATGTCTAACTCGCTGAGGATGGAGTCAAAAGGTATTTTACCTCATTTGTAAATGTAGCTGGACAGATGGTACATTCGAAAAATGTTTAAGCCTTAGTGATAAAAATTGTTTTGTCAAGAGCATATATGATTGTATACAGCAGATTGTGAGGAGAAAAATCCTTAAATTATAAAACTATCAAAAAGGCAATATTTAATACTTATGAGCTGGTCCCTGAAGCGTGTTAATTAAAATTCAGGATGACAAAAATCAAACCTAATCAGACATTGGTATAATTTGCAAGGAGTAAGGGGCAGCACGGTGGCTCAGTGGTTAGCACTGCAGCCTCACAGCACCAGTGATCCAGATTCAATTCCGGCCTCAGGCGACTGTCTGTGTGGAGTTTGCATATTCTCTGTGTGTCTGCATGGGTTTCCTCCAGGTGCTCCAGTTTCCTCCCAAAGTCCAAAGATGTGCAGGCTAGGTGGATTGGCCATGCTAAATTGCCCGTAGTGTTCAGGGGTGTGTGAGTTATAGCAGGATGGGTCTGGGTGGGTTGGGCAGTGTGGACTTGTTGGGCCAAAGGGCCTGTTTCCACACTGTAGGGAATCTAATCTAAAAAAACATGCAGTGGGATCAGTGTGGTTTAGATCACTAAAGCAATAGGAAAGAAAAATGAGAATGTAGGGTAAGTTATGATTGTGGAAGAATCCAGAAATAGCATTCCTATAAACATAAAAACTTATTTACATGAGCATCAAACATTAAAGTTCAGAGAAACAATAGTTCTGGCAGATACCTATGGAATCTCAGAGAGACACATGCAGATGAGGTCATGTGGGAATCCATAGAAAATCTGCAGATGGAGAATGCAATAATTTTAGAGAACAGACAGAAGAATGTCAAATTAATAAATGAGAAAGATTAGAATCAAAAAGTTATATCAAGAACTTAGCATGTTTTCTATTGTAATTAGACAGGACATTGCCGTGAGTTAAAGGGGAGACTGATTGCAGTGGTAGGCTAAGAAATCTTCAGAAGAGGGGAAATCAGGCAAGGGAACATGTTTTTCAACTGTTGTGATAATACAGAGGGAGCACATTTCCTTAGATTGCATGAAGGGAGGGTTGGATCAGGACAGTCATTAATATTCATCTTTGAATATTCTGTAGAATCCATCAATTGACAATGAAAATCAGACAGCTGGAGGTTTGTGTACTTTACAGGGTGGCACAGTGGCTCAGTGGTTAGCACTGCAGCCTCACAGCACCAGGGACCTGGGTTCGATTCCAGCCTCAGGTATCTGTCTGTGCGGAGTTTGCACATTCTCCACGCGTCTGTGTGGATTTTCTCCAGGTGCTCTGGTTTCCTTCCACAGTCCAAAGATGTGCAGGCTGGGTGGATTGGCCATGCTAAATTGCCGGTGGTGTTCAGGGGTGTGTGGATTATAGGGGGGATGGGTCTGGGTGGGATGCTCCAAGGGGCAGTGTGGACTTGTTGGGCCAAAGGGCCTGTTTCCACAATGTAGGGAATCTAATTTAATCCCAGAAAAGGAAGTATTTTCTCATGTTTTTAAGCAAGGAGATAAACCAATTAAAAAATGAGATACTGGAGTATGACAGTCATTAATGCTAGGTGATAACGCTATTTGTCCTCCAGGGGAGTTAACGAAAGAGAAAATGTTAACTGAACGTTTCTATATGGAAATTCCAAACCCCTCTCATGATACAGAACTGGATTGCATTGTGACTTAGTATACAGAGAAGTAATAGTGAGTGTAGTGAAACAAATTCCTGTAGAAGGAATTGATTTTATGCTGATAAATGAATTGGCCAGTTCAAAAGTATTAATCTCACCAAGGCTGGTGGAACAATCAGTAGAGATAAAATAGACTAAAATGATAAAGGAGAAACATTCTTGTTTGTTTCCTGACTGTTGTGACAAAACCTGACACCTTTAGAATTACACAGAAAGAGAAGAAATCTATGATGCAGCATTTGTGGAGACGTAGTTAATGTTTCAGGTCAACAATCGATAATTATGAAGAGCAATTCATGTCCTTGTTACTTGTGTCATCAGCAAAGAAAACAATGAAATACAGTTTGTGATTGGAGCATACTCGCATGTCATTTGTGAGAAAACTATCTGAAACTCAAACAGATGAATGCTCCAACTGGCACACTTTTGTATATCTTAGTAATGTTTGAGAAGGAAGTTTGTTTTCTGACAAATAACTGTAACACTGAACCAGTCTGGACAAGCATTCTGTGTGATTGCCTGCATTGAAGAAAGCAAATCTTCAATAATTTTCAGGAATAGAGATTTAGCATATCATTGTCAATACATCATTGAATGAAGGGTGAGAATGACCAAAACAGCTGATTCTATTCAAACAGTAGAAGTTTAATTATTCAACAAGAAAAGGTCAAAATCATGCAATGGCTAAAAGCAAATAACAGTTATGCAGTGCACGTGTTAAAGTAAAGCAACATGTGGGTAATACTGGGGAGGCAATGGCTAGTGGTAACATCGCTGGGCTGTTAATCCAGAGACCCAGATAATGTTCTGGGCACCTGGGTTCAAATCTCGCCATGGCAGATGGTGCAATTTGAATTCAATAAATGTCAGGAATTACCAGTCTAATGATGACTGTGAGTCCATTCTTGATTGTTGGGAGGGCAAAAAAAAGTCCCTCTGGTTCATTGTGATCAGAGATAATGTGAACTGCAGATGCTGGAGAATCCAAGATAACAAATTGTGGAGCTGGATGAACACAGCAGGCCAAGCAGCATCTCAGGAGCACAAAAGCTGACATTTCGGGCCTAGACCCTTCATCAGAGAGGGGGATGGGGAGAGGGTTCTGGAATAAATAGGGAGAGAGGGGGAGGCGGACCGAAGATGGATAGAGGAGAGGATAGGTGGAGAGGAGAGTATAGGTGGGGAGGTAGGGAGGGGATAGGTCAGTCCAGGGAAGACGGACAGGTCAAGGAGGTGGGATGAGGTTAGTAGGTGGGAAATGGAGGTACGGCTTGACGTGGGAGGAGGGGATAGGTGAGAGGAAGAACAGGTTAGGGAGGCGGGGACGAGCTGGGCTGGTTTTGGGTTGAAGTGGGGGAAGGGGAGATTTTGAAGTTTGTGAAGTCCACATTGATACCATTGGGCTGCAGGGTTCCCAAGCGGAATATGAGTTGCTGTTCATGCAACCTTCAGGAGGCATCGTTGTGACACTGTAGGAGGCCCAGGATGGACATGTCGTCTAAGGAATGGGAGGGGGAGTTAAAATGGTTTGCAACTGGGAGGTGCAGTTGTTTATTGCGAACCGAGCGTAGGTGTTCTGCAAAGCGGTCCCCAATCCTCCACTTGGTTTCCCCAATGTAGAGGAAGCCACACCGGGTACAGTGGATGCAGTATACCACATTGACAGATATGCAGGTGAACATCTGCTTAATATGGAAAGTCATTTTGGGGCCTGGAATAGGGGTGAGGGAGGAGGTGTGGGGGCAAGTGTAGCACTTCCTGCGGTTGCAGGGGAAGTGCCAGGTGTGGTGGGGTTGGAGGGGAGTGCAGAGCGGATAAGGGAGTCATGGAGAGAGTGGTCTCTCCGGAAGGCAGACAAGGGTGGGGTTGGAAAAATGTCTTGGGTGGTGGGGTTGGACTGTAGATGGCGGAAGTGTCAGAGGATGATGTGTTGTATCCAGAGGTTGGTGGGGTGGTATGTGAGGATGAGGGGGATTCTCTTAGGGTGGTTATTGTGGGGGCGGGGTGTGAGGGACGTGTTGCGGGAAACACGGGAGACATGGTCAAGGGCGTTCTTGACCACTGCGGGGGGGAGTTTGCGGCCCTTGAAGAACGCGGACATCTGGGTTGTGCGGGAGTGGAATGCCTCATCCTGGGACCAGATGCGGCAGAGGCGAAGGAATTGGGAATAGGGCATGGTCCCTGCCTGTCCCTGCCCTACCGAACTCATCTCCACCTATCTGGACACCATTTTCTCCCCCTTGGTCCAGGAACTCCCCACCTACATCCATGACACCACCTACGCCCTCCACCACCTCCAGAACTTCCAATTCCCTGGTTCCCAACACCTCATTTTCACCATGGACGTCCAGTCCCTATACACCCGCATTCCCCATGCAGATGGCCTCAAGGCCCTCCAGTTCTTCCTGTCCCGCAGGCCTGACCAATCACCCTCCATTGACACCCTCATCCGCTTAGCTGAACTCGTCCTCACCCTCAACAACTTCTCTTTCGATTCCTCACCCCCATCCCAGACCCCAAGATGACCTTCCATATCAAGCAGATGTTCACCTGCACATCTGCCAATGTGGTATACTGTATCCATTGTACCCGGTGTAGCTTCCCCTACATTGGGGAAACCAAATGGAGGCTTGGGGATCGCTTTGCAGAACACCGACGCTCGGTTTGCAATAAACAACTGCACCTCCCAGTCATGAACCACTTTAACGCACCCTCCCATTCCTTAGACGACGTGTCCATCCTGGGCCTCTTGCAGTTCCACAACGATGCCGCCCGAAGGTTGCAGGAACAGCAACTCATATTCCGCTTGGGAAGACTGCAGCCCAATGGTATCAATGTGGACTTCACAAACTTCAAAATCTCCCCTTCCCCCACTGCATCCCAAAACCAGACCAACTCGTCCCACCTCCCTAACCTGTTCTTCCTCTCACCAATCCCCTCCTCCCACCTCAAGGCACACCTCCATTTCCTACCTACTAACCTCATCCCACCCCCTTGACCTGTCCGTCCTCCCTGGACTGACCTATCCCCTCCCCACCTATACTCTCCTCTCCACCTATCTTCTTTTCTCTCCATCTTCGGTCCGCCTCCCCCTCTCTCCCTATTTATTCCAGAACCCTCACCCCATCCCCCTCTCTGATAAAGGGTCTAGGCCCAAAACATCATCTTTTGAGCTCCTGAGATGCCCCTCTGGTTCATTAATTTCCTTTAGGGAAGGAAACTTACTTGTTCTGGCTTACATGTGACTCCAGACCCACAGCAATGTGGCTGACTCTTAACTGCTCTCTGGGCAATTAGGGATGGGCAATAAATGCCGCCTGGCCAGCGACACCCTTATGCCGTGAATGAATAAATAGTATAGATTGCCTTCTTGGACCTTCTTTTCTCGACCTTGTGTACTTTAGGCAAAAATTGAACTTGCATTGGTGATACTGAAAGAAGGCCAGGGACTTTCTTTGCTGGGCTAGTGGGAAAGAGGATTGAAGCATTTCTGACACTCATGAAGCATGTCCCCTTGATGTCCCATGTTTGCCTTCCACTCAGCTACAAAATGACACTGAGATATATGGAAGCAATCTCTAGCCTGCTGGCTTGGTCAGAGAACATGTGTCCTGTAATGGTGGTCTTTTGAAGGTAAGTCCACAGAAAACAAACAGTAATACACAAGAATACAAGAGCAACTCAGCTCTGCAGCATCATTGGGAAATGGTTTGGACCTATCAAATAGTTATATGTTTAATGGCACTGTAATTCTAATTACATCATCAAAAATTGACAGATAGAGGATTTAGCAACATAAATACCATGAAAGTTTAGAGCATAGAATGAAGCCATTCAACCCAAAATGTCTGTCACTTAAAAGAACTGTGTAGCTCAGCTCAACTTTCCAGCTATGCTTCCCTAGTCCTGCAGGTTATGACATTTCAAATACAGTTCCAAGATTCTTTTTGGTGTGATGAAGATTTCTGGCTTTACCATTCTTTCATTCAGTCAGTGTGTTTGAGACCCTCACTCGCCGCTGGGTGAAACTATTTCTCCTCATCTCCCCATAATCCTTCAAACAATTATTTTAATCTCCATTGTCTGCTTATTGTTTGAATTGTTAGGAATATAGGATCTCCCTGTCTTCCCCACTTAGGCCATTTGTAGTCTTCTACAGTGGATTCAATCTCCTGTGTGCTTACGTTCAAAAGGAAACAGTCCTGGTCTATCCAATCTCTCTTAAGAGCTAAAATACACCATTCTTGGCAAACAGCTCATCTCCTTTCTATGCTGTCTATTGTAATCACCTCCTTCTTGTAATGTGGCAATCAGAATTGTTGTAAAATATTCTCACTTTGGCCCAGCTAGTACGCTATATAGTTCTAAAAAATATTCAGTGTTTGGGACCTTGGGTGATATAGTTAAATATACAATGGAACATTTTAACAGTTCTGGATTGAAAGTGTTGTTTATCCTTGGGTCCGCAGAATTTCTATTGTTCCTCAAAGTTTGCACGGCGTGCACGAGGGAGCATAGCTTTAAATTGAGGGGTGAAAGATATAGGATAGATGTCAGAGGTGGTTTCTTTACTCAGAGTAGTAAATGAATGGAATACTTTGCCTGCAACGGTAGTAGATTCGCCAACTTTAGGTACATTTAAGTCGTCATTGGACAAGCATATGGACGTACATGGAATAGTGTAGGTTAGATGGGCTTGAGATCGGTATGACAGGTCGGCACAACATCGAGGGCTGAAGGACCTGTACTGTGCTGTAATGTTCTATGTTCTATGACACTGACGCTTTTAACCTGGTGAGTGGTCACCAGCTTTAGCCCAGAAAATGGGCCATGAATTTAAAATTTATAAACAGAAGTCTCTAGGTTGAATTCTTCTGTGAAAGGGAAGTTAAGTACAGTCAGTTTTTAAAGCTGATAACTGCTTTCGCTGAACCTAAACAATTTTTAAAAAACTGGCTCGCTGTTCCGACTTTTGGATATTATGCTCGTCAGTCGTCAGTGATTCTGTTATTTTTTCTGTAGGCACAGTGAAATTATCAAGTTGTTGCATCAGGCTGGTGCCCAGTTCTCTGACAATGAGGTTATCTATCTGAGAACTGCCCTGAGTATGTACAGTATCCAGTTTATTGTGTCGCTAAGAGGCTAATTCATGCACATTCTTCTTGTAAGCATGCCACCTAGTGGATACTGCAAGATCAAAAGAATAAATATGATAGCGTGAATAACACCATTTAATTTATCACTTTGCTTTGTTTAAGTTTCTATTACTTGTGCACTTTGAAAAAGGAGGGCATAGTGATAGTCTTTTTTTTTTCACTTGCTTATATGTTTTAACAGTTCTGGATTGAAAGTGTTGTTTATCCTTGGGTCCGCAGAATTTCTATTGTTCCTCAAAGTTTGTTTGCAATAATTTGGCCACCACTAATGCTAAGATGACTGGCTTTTATTTGTCATGTCCTTCCTTTCAAAGTTATGAAACAACATTAGAACATTGCAAATTGATGGTCACATCCTCTACCAAGATTTCAATTGCTTCTCTTAACAGTGTAAGATATATTTCATTTGGGCCTCATAATTTGTGCACTTTTTAAAATCCTAAACCATTTAATGTTTTCTCTCTCACAACGTTCTACCATCCAATATCTCTCACTTCTCCATACTGTCTGTATTGTCATCCTCTTTCCTGAAACCGGAAACAGAATATTCATTCAGGACCATGCTGACATCTCATGACTCCACACACAATAACCTTTTATGTGTCTAATTCCTTCTGCTCTTGCTCTTTATCTATTCATAAGACATCTTTGTGTTTTCCTGAGTTTAGCTTGTCAGAACTTTTGAATTCCTGCTCTTTGCTTTTCTAATCTCCTTTATGATTTTACCCTGGTACAGCAGGTAATTAGGAAAGCTAATAAGATTTTATCAGTTATAACACGGGAGATTGAATACAGAGGTGTGGAGGTTATACTTCTGCTATACAGGGCACTGGTGGGACAGCATTTGGAGTAAAGCCACATCACCAGTCACCTATTTAATGAAGGATGCAAATGCATTGAAGGCAGTTCAGACAAAGTTTACCAGACCTGGAATTAATGTGTAGCCTGATAAGGAAAGGTTGGATAGGCTAGGTTTATATCCATGGCAATTTAGGAGAGTAGGAGACAACTTGATTGAAACATGTAGAGGCCTGAGCAGTCTTGACAGAGTAGTTGCAGAAGTGTTTTCTCTTATGAGAGAATCTAGAACCAGGAGTCTCTATTTAAAATCAGGGTTACATATTTAAAGCAGAGATGAGAGTTTTTTTGTCTCGGGTGAGAGTAGTCTTCAAAACATTCTTCCTGAAAAGGTAGTGGAGGCAAAGTCCTTGAATTTTTAAAGGCAGAAGTAGATATGTTCTTGTTAAACAAAGGATGATAGGTTATTAGGTGTGGGTGGGAATTTGCCTTTAAGATTGCAATCAGATCAGCCATGATCTTGTTGAATGCTAGAGCAGGCTCGAGGGGCTGAATGGCCTACTCTTTCTCTTAATTTATTTGTATGCACCATCCAAACTTATCTATTTTATTATGGATATCTTACCTGGCTGGATTGTTGGTACTTGATGTTTTTGGGAAGAGGCTAGATTTGCTGTCCCCATTTCTTAGCTTGTGGTCACATACTTGTTGTGCCAGCTTCAAACAGCAGGCAAGCCCCAGGTGGACGAAGGAAGTGCTTCAGTGATACCCTCAAGGTCTCACTGGCGAATGGGCCCCTGGGAATCCCTGACCTCGTAGAGGAGGAGCAATTGGGAAGGCATCAAGCACCTCAAGACTTGCTGTTGGGAAAAGTCAGAAGCCAGGTGAAAATAGCGTAAGGAGTACACTACCACACCCAATGCCCCACCTATGGATTCACCCTGAGAATGGAAGAGAATCATCCTTAGCTGTGAGGGACTGCCAATGAGTGAATGCACTACCACCTCCTACTGCTCGAACACTGAAATACCATCATGTAGCTGTTTTCACTATTGCCAACTCATATCACAACTTAATAAACCTGGCCTCTCTTAGAATTTCTGAAATGTTCCCAAGTTTTGAGCAGCCATCAGTAATTCCATAAAGGACAGCTGGAAAGGCAGTCCGAGATGGTGGGAATGTGAGGCGGAATTAGCATATCACAAGCACTGATGGGCCAAATGTGTTTCAGAATCCAGATCTGAAATAAGCGCAAGAGTTTCTATTTAATGTTTGCAGTTGTATCTGTGCTCATTTCAGGTGGTGGCCACACATACCAGAGGCCTGTCCAATTTAGCAATGGCTCAAGTTCCCCAGCAGGTCAAACATGACCTTTAGCTGCAACTGTACAAAGCTCTGGTGCGGCCGCACTTGGAGTATTGTGTACAGTGCTGGTCACCGCATTATAAGAAGGATGTGGAAGCTTTGGAAAGGGAGCAGAGGAGATTTACTAGGACGTTGCTTGGTATGGAGGGAAGGTCTTACGAGGAAAGGCTGAGGGACTTGAGGCTGTTTTCATTAGAGAGAAGGTTGAGAGGTGGCTTAATTTTGACATATAAAATAATCAGAGGGTTAGATAGGGTGGATAGGGAGAGCCTTTTTCCTAGGATGGTGACGGCGTGCACGAGGGAGCATAGCTTTAAATTGAGGGGTGAAAGATATAGGATAGATGTCAGAGGTGGTTTCTTTACTCAGAGTAGTAAATGAATGGAATACTTTGCCTGCAACGGTAGTAGATTCGCCAACTTTAGGTACATTTAAGTCGTCATTGGACAAGCATATGGACGTACATGGAATAGTGTAGGTTAGATGGGCTTGAGATCGGTATGACAGGTCGGCACAACATCGAGGGCTGAAGGACCTGTGCTGTGCTGTAATGTTCTATGTTCTATGACACTGACGCTTTTAACCTGGTGAGTGGTCACCAGCTTTAGCCCAGAAAATGGGCCATGAATTTAAAATTTATAAACAGAGTTCTCTAGGTTGAATTCTTCTGTGAAAGGGAAGTTAAGTACAGTCAGTTTTTAAAGCTGATAACTGCTTTCGCTGAACCTAAACAATTTTTTAAAAAACTGGCTCGCTGTTCCGACTTTTGGATATTATGCTCGTCAGTCGTCAGTGATTCTGTTATTTTTTCTGTAGGCACAGTGAAATTATCAAGTTGTTGCATCAGGCTGGTGCCCAGTTCTCTGACAATGAGGTTATCTATCTGAGAACTGCCCTGAGTATGTACAGTATCCAGTTTATTGTGTCGCTAAGAGGCTAATTCATGCACATTCTTCTTGTAAGCATGCCACCTAGTGGATACTGCAAGATCAAAAGAATAAATATGATAGTGTGAATAACACCATTTAATTTATCACTTTGCTTTGTTTAGGTTTCTATTACTTGTGCACTTTGAAAAAAGGAGGGCATAGTGATAGTCTTTTTTTTCATTTGCTTATACGTTATTGTTAAAAAGCATAGATGTAATAGACATTTTAATAATTTAAAAAGCACAGATGGCTCACAAAATTGTATGATATTTAAATGGAAGAGTACTCTGTATAATTCCAATCAGGTAAAGGAAATTTTCTTCTCCAGCCCCACCTCCAGACCAGAATTTGAAGGTCAAATTGTGAAGGTTCGGGCACACGTATAATTGACATTCCATGCGCGTTTGTGTTAATTTGAGTTTTGTGCCAGAATTATAAACTAGTTTGTATTAAAGAGTATGGAAATGATTTTACTCCATTCAACTCCTGACAAATTCTCAATCTCACCACTAGGATCAGGAGCACATATAGAAAACAGTTTTTTTTTAACCACAACAGAAGAGGGCACATTGGGTCATCCAATATGGGAGTTATTCTCTCATCAAGTTACTAAATTGTGTTGACAGTTGCTAAAGAGGGTCTGATCTAACTTCTCTGAGAATATGCACATTGTGGGGGAAGGGTAGGGGGTTGTCAACTGTTGGCTGCTCGTGTCACCGGCCGGTCCCAGAGAGGAATCCCAATAGTCTTCCCAGTGAGCGATGTGCCTCTCAGTGAGGCATCACTGAAAATGGAAGGCCTACATTTGAGATAACAAGGTGTGGAGCTTGATGAACACAGCCGGCCAAGCAGCATCTTTGTTGCAGGAAAGCTGATATTTCGGGCCTAGGCTCTTCATCTGATGAAGGGTTTAGACCCGAAACGTCAGCTTTCCTGCTCCTAAGATGCTGCTTGGCCTGCTGTGCTCATCAAGGTCCACACCTTGTTATCTCGGATTCTCTAGCATCTGCAGTTCCTATTATCTCTATCGCCAACATTTGAGAAATGGGTACGAGGGAACACTTTGGTTTTCTGATAGGTTCCCAAACCCCACCACATACAGCTTAAAGGAGGGCCTGCAAGAAGTAAATATCCTGAGTGTAAGGTACCTCAAATAGTCAAAACAAGACCATGGAAGACGGACAGGTCAAGGAGGTGGGGTGAGGTTAGTAGGTAGGAGATGGAGGTGCGGCTTGGGGTGGGAGGAAGGGATGGGGGGGAGGAAGAACAGGTTAGGGAGGCAGAGACAGGTTGGACTGGTTTTGGGATGCAGTGGGTGGGGGGGAAGAGCTGGGCTGGTTGTTTGGTGCAGTGGGGGGAGGGGGCGAACTGGGCTGGTTTAGGGATGCGGTGGGGGAAGGGGAGATTTTGAAGCTCGAGAAGTCCACATTGATACCATTATGCTGCAGGGTTCCCAAGCGGAATATGAGTTGCTGTTCCTGCAACCTTCGTTTGGCATCATTGTGGCACTGCAGGAGGCCCATGATGGACATGTCATCTAAAGAATGGGAGGGGGAGTGGAAATGGTTTGCGACCGGGAGGTGCAGTTGTTTGTTGCGAACTGAGCAGAGGTGTTCTGCAAAGCGGTCCCCAAGCCTCCGCTTGGTTACCCCAATGTAGAGGAAGCCACACCGGGTACAGTGGATGCAGTATACCACATTGGCAGATGTGCAGGTGAACCTCTGCTTAATGTGGAATGTCATCTTGGGGCCTGGGATAGGGGTGAGGGAGGAGGTGTGGGGGCAAGTGTAGCATTTCCTGCTGTTGCAGGGGAAGGTGCCGGGTGTGGTGGGGTTGGAGGGCAGTGTGGAGCGAACAAGGGAGTCATGGAGAGAGTGGTCTCTCTGGAAAGCAGACAGGGGTGGGGATGGAAAAATGTCTTGGGTGGTGGGGTCGGATTGTAGATGGTGGAAGTGTCAGAGGATGATGCGTTGTATCCGGAGGTTGGTGGGGTGGTATGTGAGAATGAGGGGGATCCACTTGGGGCGGTTGTGGCGGGGGCGGGGTGTGAGGGATGTGTTGCGGGAAATGTGGGAGACGCGGTCAAGGGCGTTCTCGATCACTGTGGGGGGAAAGTTGCGGTCCTTGAAGAACTTGGACATCTGGGATGTGCGGGAGTGGAATGCCTCATCGTGGGAGCAGATGCGGCGGAGGCGGAGGAATTGGGAATAGGGGATGGAATTTTTGCAGGAGGGTGGGTGGGAGGAGGTGTATTCTAGGTAGCTGTGGGAGTCGGTGGGCTTGAAATGGACATCAGTTACAAGCTGGTTGCCTGAGATGGAGACTGAGAGATCCAGGAAGGTGAGGGATGTGCTGGAGATGGCCCAGGTGAACTGATGGTTGGGGTGGAAGGTGTTGGTGAAGTGGATGAACTGTTCGAGGTCCTCTGGGGAGCAAGAGGCGGCGCCGATACAGTCATCAATGTAACGGAGGAAGAGGTGGGGTTTGGGGCCTGTGTAGGTGCGGAAGAGGGACCGTTCCATGTAACCTACAAAGAGGCAGGCATAGCTGGGGCCCATGCGGGTGCCCATGGCCACCCCCTTAGTCTGTAGGAAGTGGGATGTTTTTATCCACTTCACCAACACCTTCCACCCCAACCTTCAGTTCACCTGGGCCATCTCCAGCACATCCCTCACCTTCCTGGATCTCTCAGTCTCCATCTCAGGCAACCAGCATGTAACTGATGTCCATTTCAAGCCCACCGACTCCCACAGCTACCTAGAATACACCTCCTCCCACCCACCCTCCTGCAAAAATTCCATCCCCTATTCCCAATTCCTCCGCCTCCGCCGCATCTGCTCCCATGATAAGACATTCCACTCCCGCACATCCCAATGTCCAAGTTCTTCAAGGACCGCAACTTTCCCCCCACAGTGATCGAGAACGCCCTTGACCGCGTCTCCCGCATTTCCTGCAACACATCCCTCACACCCCGCCCCCGCCACAACCGCCCCAAGTGGATCCCTCTCGTTCTCACACACCACCCCACCAACCTCCGGATACAATGCATCATCCTCCGACACTTCCGCCATCTACAATCCAACCCCACCACCCAAGACATTTTTCCATCCCCACCCCTGTCTGCTTTCCAGAGAGACCACTCTCTCCGTGACTCCCTTGTTCGCTCCACACTGCCCTCCAACCCCACCACACCCGGCACCTTCCCCTGCAACCGCAGGAAATGCTACACTTGCCCCCACACCTCCTCCCTCACCCCTATCCCAGGCCCCAAGATGACATTCCACATTAAGCAGAGGTTCACCTGCACATCTGCCAACGTGGTATACTGCATCCACTGTACCCGGTGTGGCTTCCTCTACATTGGGGTAACCAAGCGGAGGCTTGGGGACCGTTTTGCAGAACACCTCTGCTCAGTTCGCAACAAACAACTGCACCTCCCAGTCGCAAACTATTTCCACTCCCCCTCCCATTTTTAGATGACATGTCGATCATGGGCCTCCTGCAGTGCCACAATGATGCCACCCGAAGGTTGCAGGAACAGCAACTCATATTCCGCTTGGGAACCCTGCAGCCTAATGGTATCAATGTGGACTTCTCGAGCTTCAAAATCTCCCCTTCCTCCACTGCATCCCTAAACCAGCCCAGTTTGCCCCCTCCCCCCCACTGCACCACACAACCAGCCCAGCTCTTCCCCTCCACCCACTGCATCCCAAAACCAGTCCGACCTGTCTCTGCCTCCCTAACCTGTTCTTCCTCCCCCCCATTCCTTCCTCCCACCCCAAGCTGCACCCCCATCTCCTACCTACTAACCTCGTCCCACCTCCTTGAACTGTCCGTCTTCCCTGGACTGACCTATCCCCTCCCTACCTCCCCACCTATACTGTCCTCTCCACCTATCTTCTTTTCTCTCCACCTTCGGTCCGCCTCCCCCTCTCTCCCTATTTATTCCAGAACTCTCACCCCATCCCCATCTCTGATGAAGGGTCTAGGCCCGAAACGTCAGCTTTTGTGCTCCTGAGATGATGCTGGGCCTGCTGTGTTCATCCAGCCTCACATTTTATTATCTTGGATTCTCCAGCATCTGCAGTTCCCATTATCACTAAAACAGGACCATGCTTTGGATTGTGGACTCAGATTGGAATTTTCATGTACAAGTGTACAGTCTTTGACTGCAACACTTAATCCAGGAAGATCCATGACATGCTGATGACCTGTCTTGGACAACTTCCTTTGGCCTGGACACAGCTACTGTGAATTGAACTTGAAAGCTTTCTGGCCCATACAGCGTTATTCACTGCTTTAACCAGCTGAGTCATTGGAGATGTTTGAGAAAGATTAAGGATTATCAGAATTTAAGTTAAGATTGGGATTTGCACATGTTGAGACTTCCTTTATTGTCAAAATCATTTGTTTGATTACAGCTAGATTTCCATCCACAATCACTAAAATCACTTTGGTGAGCTCTCACGCCTCTCTGAGGAATTCTCCCTGGATTTGAGGTAAAGGACTGCAACACTTCTCTTGGAAACCTGCCACACACATGCTGCCTCTGAAATGCAGCAAAAGTAATTTCTTTTAACTTTTAATTTGTCACTACAGCATTTGCAGTCAGCTATGCCCCATGTGATTTCATCTACATGAAATGTCATGGACTTTTAAATTCCCAAAAAAAAGGTCCCTGTAAGAACTTTGGACCCTGGAGATTAGCAATGATCTAGTGTCACTATTGTGCTATATGATATAAGAAAATTGTTTGACCTATTTGTTTAATTTGCAGGTATATCATATACCTGCTCATAATAGGCAGTTGTTTATCACTTGTCTGTGAGAAAAGGTATATAAAAAGCTGCATGCGGCAGAGGATGTCCATGATCAATATTGTACTCCCACCTATTGCTGAAAAATTGGCTGTGGCTGGCTGGGAATTCTACATTCACTCATTTTGCTCAGGATAGAGGGGGAGGGAAGTCAAAGAGCAACTTGGCTTGTTGAACCAAGTCACAAGAAACTACATAAACTCCAAAGGAGTGTCTCTTTGTGCTGATTCTTAGCATGCATTGTCTTAAATCCGCTCCTAGACCTGTCTGCTGTCCTTCATAATTCTGGTTCAACCAGTTTTCTTCCTGTCAGCCTATAGTGTCAGGTAGAGCTATTGTGTAGCAAACTGGAATGAAGCTCCAAATACATGCTTCGGAAACTTTCATTCACATTTGCCCGTGGATTGCCAAAACTTTTAAAATTTTTAAGCAGAAAACCCCAGGATGTTGAACCAACTCTATATTCTGGTGGGATACTCCAAAATAATGTTACATTTGCACATATGTTCGTCTTCACGGAGAAAATAAATTTGTAATTTAAAGCTGAGTTTCTTAAGTGTGGTGGCGTTTCTTACAATACAGTAGGACATTGATTTCTCAGGGGAAATTATAGATGAGTCATGTTAACAAAACCAAAATTGATCCATGTTAGCTATGAAAAACATGTCAATCATTGTTCCCCACCCCGCCCAGAAAACTTCACAGAATCAGGTAGGAACGCAATTTTGTGCCAACTTCAGCTGCCTCCATCCCTACTGAAGTAGAGAGGGCAACGGAATTGCGATGATCTTACACGGAGAGCAGTTGAAGACAACACCAATATGGAGTAGTCAGTCAGACCAAAGATCCCAAAATGCATCAATGATTACGAGGGCGCCACCTTCTGGACAAACAAATAAATGTTATTTAATAAATAAGCAAACAAATAAGTCTCAGCAAAACCAAAAAATATGAGCCAAAATGAACATTAATTCTTAACACAAACAGAAAACACTGCGGACACTAGACATCTTAAATAAAGGAGCCTGGCTCCTATTACATAAACCACATGTTCACATACAAGCATTTTTCTTAAATTACACATTTTAGAAGTATTTTTCATTTACTGGTTTAGGAAAGGTTTTGTAATCTGATTTGGCTCCTGTCTTCTTGTATATATGGGTTGCAAAGAATCGATATATAGTTCCTGCTCTGAGGTACAGATCAACTTAGAAGTGGATAGAATCAGAGTTGGAATCTCCTAAGTCTGTGTGCTTTGATGATGATATCAATCATGTATATTTACTTAGTGAGCTGCCAATAAGAATCGTAATACATGTGATTCTGTTGCAGACTCTTGTTCGGCTCTCAGTGTGCTATCGTATTGCTGTTCACCACCAGATTACTGCTCGAGACATCCCAGAATTCAATGGCATCCAATGCACCCACATAGCCCGTTGTGCATTGTCAGTCCAGAGCTACCCTTCACGGGTCCTGGCATATGCCCAGACTGACTTTTGTACCCTAGCTGACTGACTAGGAGAGTCCAGACTGATTTGGTTTGATCTCCTGGGCTGATTGTAACCCAGTCTCTGGGCTGTAACAGTGTGGATCCACTGATTTGCATTAGCCCAATGACTGACTGACTTTGACCTACTCCCAGTTAGGAAAAGGCCTGGAGCTGACATACATTAACACAGAGAGCTCTGTTCTTTGAAGATAGAAAGAATATGTACACCAACTATGTCTGTTTCAAATTAACCAAACAAGTAACATCCATTTTTCTATCAGTTTTCAGGGCATTGTCTTAACCAAACAGAATCAACCTGCTTGGTTTAAAATTTAAACATGGCTTGGAAGTTAACTGTCAATCATCATTATCTGTTGCATTTTCCCAGGCAATGTCTTTTTAACCAGAATCCATTTACCAATCAATTAGCACTCTCCTCTCATATGACACAAATGTTGTTTATCCTTTATATTGATACTTTTGAAAATTGTATAAGATGAAAATCTTCAAGGAAATGTTTTCAGATAGTGTCTTCCTCCAACAAATCTGTACTGACCATCCCTTATCAATTCCTGTCTTTCCAAGTGTTGATTAATACTATCTCTCAGATTCCTTTCCAATAATTTCCCCACCACTAATATCTGACTTAGCCTATCCTTGCTGCTCTTTTGAACAAAGGAACCGTGTTAACTATCCTCCAGTCATCTGGCACTTCACCTGTGGCCAGTGAGGTATTAAATATCTCCACTAGTGCATCAGTCATCTCTTCTTCTAAATCCCATGGCAACCTGATATACATCTCATCAGGCCTTGGGGAGTTATGCACCTCTAAAACTCTAATATCCCCTTTACAGTCTTAACATGCTCTAGAACATTACATCCCAAATGAGATTCCAGATTTAATGTGTTTCTCCTCTGTAAATACAAATGAGAAACATTCCCTTAGGACCTCAAGCACATCCTCTGGCTCCATGCACAGGTTGCTCCTTTTGTCGCTAACAGGCCCCACACTTTTTCTAATAATTCTCTTGTTCTTGATGTACTTATAAAATGCCTTGGACTTTTCCTCAATCCTATTTACCTAAGATATTTTGTGGCACCACTTTGCCTTCCTAATTTCTTTTTTAATCACCTCCTCTGCCCCCAAACCGCACTCCCATAAATGCCTGTATGTACATGCATGCACAAAAATATTTTTGAAGGGCCTCTCCGCTTTTTAATGCTCTGTACCTAATATGTGCTTCCTTCCTTTCCTAACTCACAATATCCCTTGACATCCAGGGTTCATTGGACTTATTGCCCTTGCCTTTCACTTTTAGAGGAACATGCTGCCCCTGAACACACTTTATTTTAAAAAACTCCCACTTTCCAAATATAGACTTACTTGCAAGTAGCTATTTGTCCACTGACAATTCAACCACTGGACCGGCTTCTTTCCCCAGGATTAGATCTAGCACTGCTTCATCTCTCGTAGGACCATCTATATCTGGGCACATAAAGCTCGCCTGGGTGCACTTTAAACATTCTACTCTGTATAATTTTTTCACACTATGGTGGTCTCGTTAATGTTAGTGTAGTTGAAATCTCCTACTACTGCAAATCTGTTCCTCTCACACATCTCTGTGATTTGCCTATATATCTGCTCCTCTATCTCCCTCTGACTGTTGGGAGGCCTGTATTACAATCCTAGCAAAATGTTCACCCCTTTGGATTTCTAAGCTCAGCTGACATAGCCTCATTTGAAGATCCTTCTAGGATGTTTTCCCGCATTGCTTTTATCAACAAAACAATGTTCCCATCTCCCTTATATCCCACTATTCCACCCAAACATGCCTGGAACTACTATAGCCTGGAATGTTGAGCTACAAGTCCTGCCCTTCATTCAAGCATGTCTCAATTATAGAGTACAATAGAATAAAAATTTAGTGTTGCATGTACACTTACAGGAACAATACAGCGAAAAGTTTTATAAGTCATTCCACCATGGTGCCTACATCAATGACAGAAGTCACGCATAATTAAAAAAGAATAAAATTAAGACAAAGTTAAGATTGCAACAATATCATATTCCCACGTGCTGATGAATGCCTTAATTTCATTCACCTTACCAGTCTTGCAATAAAGTAGATACAATTTAACTTTCCAGTCCTCTCATGTGCCTTATCCTACCCATGTCTTCTCTGCCTCCTGGACAGTCCTAGTATTCCTGTTATATCTCACTAAATCTAGTTCCCAACTTTACATCTCTTCTGTGCCCCATTGCCCTGCCAAATTGGTTTTAAACCTTCCCAACCTCCCAGCAAGGCCATTGAATATATTCCAATTCAGGTACAACCCATCAAGCATGTACAAGTCCCACCTACCCCAGAACTGTCCATTATATTGGATGCATTTCCATATTTCTATAATCTTTAATTGCTGAATCACACCACCTTCCATATAATTCTTTCCTTGATTGCTATCTTGATGTTGAGCTTTGTTTGGGAGAAAGGTAGATAAAAGTGGCTCTGGGTGTGGAACCAGAGCTTTATAGATAATGACACGCATTGTGCATAGAGATGTATGTTGAGGCAATGGATGGCCTGCTCACAGAGCACTCTCTGACATTTGTGAACCTGCTGCTAGGAAGTAGATTAGAGAAGCCTATGTTGATGTTTTTCTCAAAGTCCGGAAAGTCTGGTTAAAATTTGTTGACCATCCCAAGTAGTTTGGTAATCATCCACTTGCTCTTACTATGTGACACAATGCTTATCTGTGTAAAGTGCACCGTGCCATCAGATTTCCATCAGTTTTGTTTGTCAATACAGAGGTTTCAGAGCAGAGATTGCTCATTATAACGATCAAAATGTTTATCCAGCATGTTGTGAAATGGAAAAACATGAACAATATAAATACCCTTTGTGTGCAGAAATGGAAGAATACCGAGACTCATGGTTGTTTGCAGATATTGTGAATACAATACAGCACGGACATCCAATAATGATTTCCCTCTGAAAACCCACACATATCAGCAAGAGAGACCAGATGACTTACCCCCCACGCCCATTAGCAGGGAAAAGTTCATGATAACACGACAATCACAAGCCTGGATACATATAATCATGAAATGGGAGATAAAGGAGAAGGGAATCTTGTGAGGTGAAATGTTAAGTCTTTTTAAAAATAGGCAAAAGCCATTCTCTTTTTAAGCAACAAATTATAAATGATTTTACAAAGCAGAGCAGTCTTTTGTTCTATTTTATTCTATTCTATTTGTTCTATTCTATTCCAGTTGTTATACACTGCTGCAAATCTGAGCAGGTTACAAATTGACTGATGGCACTGGTAGTTTTACAATATATTTGCCTTTAATACGAAATGAATCCTAAAAACATTTCTGTGATTGCTATTTGAGCAACTATCTGTGTGAAAGTCATTGTTGTACACAGCCAGGCTGCAAGTGGTGACATGGAAGAGCTGAAGGCTGAGCTCCATGCGGGGTTAGGCTTGGACAAATGCAGCTACGATGGATAAAATCTCTGGAAGTTGTAACCAAATATTTTGAGCTACATTTGAGAGAAACTCAGGAAAGCTAAGGTGACGCACCTTGCAGATGATCAACAAATGATCCTTTGACATTCTTTGCAGAATTGTTAATTAGCTGGTGTTTAAAAATAGCTTTTGGCACTTTCTTGATACGAATCACATTTTTTAGTTGGGTGAAGCTAAGTTGTATAAATGCTTCTGCCTTTGCCTCTAGGCTTTGGCTGCTGGGAATGAAGAGGTAGTTGCATTCCTTAAAAGAACACGTAGGCAAAACAGGCTTGTAGGGGTTGCGTCAATTCAGTGGTTGTTCACTAATGACAACGATCATATGTTGAAATGAAATTCTGAATCATACATTTTTGTAACTTCCATTTCTGTGCATATTTTCAGCCAACTGTTTCACACTTTATATTGTGGGGTGTAGGCATTTGTAACTGATCCAGAAGGGCAAAAGGTTATACCAGTGTATTGTGCATTTGATACTTGCAAGTTGTGAGTTCATGTACATTTATTCCAAGGCAAGAACACAATGCGTAGGAACAAGATGTAAACCTTATGACCCATGAAGCCTGGTCCACTATTTGGCCATGTAATGGCTGATCATAGGCTTAAACTCCACTTTCTCTCTCTCTATCTATATCTTTTGATTTCTTAACAATCAAGAGCTTGATTTTACCCTTTTCACAACCGAATGTGGGGGGATGAGTGCGTTAGGAGATGAGTAACACATTAAGAGTTGACAAATGCATATGACTGATTTACTTGTCCTGTCACAGGCCTTGGCACTAGTGTCTTAATTCACCAGAAGTTGCTGGCCAATCAGGGGCTGCCAACCTTTCGGTCCAAGAGATGACTGGTTGAGGCTTATTCCTCAGGGGTTGCAGAGATGAGAATGGTCAATGACTTTTTGTCTGTTTCTTATAGCGTGGGGATTCCAGGGGTTGGAGGGGAGGGGTATGTGGGGGGCAACGAGACATCAGAGAGCCTGGAGAAAAGGGCAGGAAGGTTGATTTCAGAGGACACGACCCACAGGTTATACATCTGATTACTGCTAGATTGGGCCAGTAGGAGGACCTGACCCAATCCAGCAGATAGATGACCCTGATATCCCAGTCATGGAATGAACCATGTTTTTCATCTGACTAAGAAAGCGTATAATTGTAGAGATGGTGAGTCGGGGCCTGAGGCCATTAATTTACCATTTACAGGTCTTAATTGGTGGCAGGTCAAGAAAAGCCCCAATGAACCTTATCACCCAGAACTTAATTGGCAAAATGACAAGAATTGACAAGTATCTCACCAAGGACAGCCTCCCCCACCAACACCCCCTCACCCCCTTCTCTATCACCTCATCCCTTACCAATTAATTCCCCCACTCACCACATCTCTCACCACCTCCAGGGTGGGGAACATTCCACCCTAACAATCTGGCTATGACGGAATGAGGCTCCAAATCATGGCCACACCTTTGGGAGGAACCGTGCTGAGTTACACTAGGTTGCCTGTTATTGAATTTTGTTACTGAGCGGCATTTGCATGTGTCATAAAGTGGAGAAAAATAACGTATAGAAAGGAAAACTATTCAGAATAGCATGTGAAAACACTGACCCAATGCTTTAAAAAAAACTCAGGTCTAAATAATATATTTTAAGGTGTTCCTCTTCGCTTTCTGTTTCTCTTCATTGCTTTGCTCTCTCTAATTGAAGCCTTACATTTTTCCAACTTTTATTCACCATTGTCCCTAATTATGTTCCCCACAATCCTTCTCTAGTGTGACCTGAAAGACATATTTACTACACTGCTTCTCTGTATCTTCTTTCTTTACTGTTTATAATTCATTTCAGTGATGTGCATTATTCACCGTTGACAGATCTCCAATTTCTCTGGTTGAAATACACAAGTGCGTAATTTATGAACTCCCCCTGAGATAAGAAGCTTGCTAAATCCATAGCATGAGCAATGCCAAGTATTAGTCTTCAAATTTAGAAGCTGTGGTAGCTTTTAATACTTACTTTCCAGACCTAAAATTAGGAGCAAAAGCAGAAGTTTCTGGAAGAGTTCAGCAGGTCTGGCAGCACCTGTGAAGAAAACTAATCAGAGTTAATGTTTTGGATCCGGTGACCCTTCCTCAGAACGGTTCTGAGCTTTTCCAGCAATTTGTGTTTTTGTTCCTGATTTACAACATCTACAGTTCTTTCAGTTTTTATTTGGACGTAGAAATTAATCTGATGAAGGATTAAAATCTTCAAAGGAAAATGGTTTTATTAGTCTGTAGAAGACTTTAAATTCATGATTTACGCTTTGCATTATTAGTTCTAGTTAGACATGGGTGAACTTGCTCTTATGCCTGCAGATTATTTAAGGAGGTATATACTTGCATTTGAATCAATGCACAGAAGTTCATTATATTCATTGCTGGAATGAAGGGCTGAGAACATAGAACAACATAGAACAATACAGTGCAGAACAGGCCCTTCGGTCCTCGATGTTGCGCCAACCTGTGAACTAATCTAAGCCCCTCCCCCTACACTATCCCATCATTATACATATGCTTATCCAAGGACAGTTTAAATGCCCCTATTGTGGCTGAGTTCACTACATTGGCAGGCAGGGTGTTCCACGCCCTTACCACTCTCTGAGTAAAGAACCTGCCTCTGACATATGTCTTAAATCTATCACCCCTCAATTTGCAGCTATGCCCCCTTGTACAAGCTGACATCATCATCCTCGGAAAAAGGCTTGTCCTGTGAAGAAAGGTTGAGCAGATTTTGCCTATGCTCATTGAAGTTTAGAAGAATGAGAAGTGACCTTGTTGAAACATATGGACAATAGACAATTGGTGCAGGAGTAGGCCATTCGGCCCTTTGAGCCAGCACCACCATTCTTTATGATCACGACTGACATTTCACAATCAGTATCCTGTTCCTGCCTTATCCCCATAACCCTTGATTCCACAATCTTTAAGAGCTCTAGCTATCTCTTTTTTGAAAGTATCCGGAGAGTCGGCCTCCACTGCCTTCTGGGGCAAAGCATTCCATATATCCACCACTCTCTGGGTGAAGAAGTTTTTCCTCAACTCTGTTCTAAATCACCGACCCCTTATTTTTAAACTGTGTCGTCTGGTTCTGGACTCCCCCATCAATGGAAACATGCTTCCTGCCTCCAGAGTGTCCAATCCTTTAATTATCTTATATGTCTCAATCAGATCCCCTCTCATCCTCCCAAACTCAAGTGTATACAAGCCCAGTCACTCCAATCTTTCAACATATGATAGTCCCGCCATTCCGGGAATTGACCTCGTGAACCTACGCTGCACTCCCTCAATAGCCAGAATGTCCTTCCTCAAATTTGGAGACCAAAACTGCACACAATACTCCAGGTGCGGTCTCACCAGGGCCCTGTACAGCTGCAGAAGGACCTCTTTGCTCCTACACTCAATTCCTCTTGTTATGAAGGCCAGCATGCTATTAGCTTTCTTCACTGCCTGCGGTACCTGCATGCTTGCTTTCATTGACTGCTGTACAAGAACACCCAGATCTCGTTGAACTTCCCCTTTACCTAACTTGACTCCATTTAGATAGTAATCTGCCTTCCTGTTCTTGCCACCAAAGTGAAGAACCACACATTTATCCACATTAAACTGCATCTGCCATGCATCCGTCCACTCACTTAGCCTGTCCAAGTCACCCTGTATTCTCATAACATCTTCCTCATATTTCACCCAGCTTTGTGTCATCAGCAAACTTGCTAATATTACTTTTAATGCTTTCATCTATATCATTAATGTATATTGTAAATAGCTGTGGTCCCAGCACCGAACCTTGTGGAACGCCACTGGTCACTGCCTGCCATTCCGAAAGGGACCCGTTTATCACTACTCTTTGCTTCCTGTCAGCCAGCCAATTTTCAATCCAACTCAGTATTTTGCCCCCAATACCATGTGCCCTAATTTTGCTCACTAATCTCCTATGTGGGACTTTATCAAAAGCTTTCTGGAAGTCCAGGTATACTACGTCCACTGGCTCTCCCTTGTCCATCTTCATAGTTACATACTCAAAAAATTCCAGAAGATTAGTCAAGCATGATTTCCCCGCATAAATCCATGCTGACTCTGACCTATCCTGTTACTGCTATCCAAATGGTTCGTAATTTCATCTTTTATAATTGACTCCAGCATCTTTCCCACCGCTGATGTCAGGCTAACTGGTCTATAATTCCCTGTTTTCTCTCTCCCTCCTTTCTTGAAAAGTGGGACAACATTAGCCACCCTCTAATCTGCAGGAACTGATCCTGAATCTATAGAACATTGGAAAATGATTACCAATGCCTCCACGATTTCTAGAGCCACCTCCTTAAGTACCCTGGGATGCAGACCATCAGGTCCCGGGGACTTATTAGCCTTCAGACCTAACAATCTATCCAACACCATTTCCTGCCTAATAGAAATTCCCTTCAGTTCATCCATTACCCTAGGTCCTTCAGCCACTATAACATCTGGGAGATTGCTTGTGTCTTCCCTAGTGAAGACAGATCCAAAGTACCTCTTCAACTCTTCTGCCATTTCCTTGTTCCGCATAATAAATTCACCTGTTTCTGTCTTCAAGGGGCCAATTTTAGTCTTAACCATGTTTTTTCTTTTCACATACCTAAAAAAGCTTTTACTATCCTCCTTTATATTTTTGGCCAGTTTGCCTTCGTACCTCATTTTTTCTCCACGTTCTGATTATACACGTTCATATAACATTCTGAGGAGGCTTCATAGATTAATGTCCCTCATTTGTGAATCTTAAACTAGAGGGTCAGTTTCAGAATAAGAGATCTCTGATTTAAGGTAGAGGTGAGGAGGATTTCTTTCTCTCAAAGGGTCATTAATTTTGGAATTCAATACACCATAGGGCAATGGAGACTGGATTATTAGGTATACTCAAGGCTGAGTTAATTAAATTTTCGATTTACAAGGATCTCAAGATATCAGGGACAGGCAGTTGGAGGCATGGTTAGAGACCAATTTGCTATAATGATGCTGCAGGCCTGATAGACTTACTGCTGCTTCTATTTCTTATGTTTGTTGGGATGGGCAATAAATGTTGGCCTAGCAAGTGGTGCCCACATCCCATGAAGGAGTATATGAAGAAACATTGTCCTAACAGAAGCAATGTGTACTGATTGCTGGTACACGAAAAACAATTAGATTATTAACCTCAGTTTTGTTTCACACACACAACGTTAACCTCAGTATTAGTTTCAGAATAAATTGCGAATATTTTGTCTGTAAGTTGTTCTATTCAAAATAGGTCCAAACTTTGCAAGACAAATTTGAAAAAGATCAAAATCGATGTTGGGCTGCAAGTTATGTTAATTTATCCAGGACAAGGAAGGGTTTTTCATTGATGGTTTTAAAAAGCAAACATTAATTTACTAAAAGTCTGTAATCTGATACATCAGTTATGATTGCTGCCTGGTTGGCATTATCCAGATTCTATAAGAAGCAGCAGCTTTCAAGCTATTCCAGAGCTGCCATTTCAAAGAGAGGAGGAGCATGTTTTATGCTGTCGGTATTGGTTATTGCATTTGTGATATGAGCTGCTGGTCAGGAGAAACCTGATGTACACAATGTTTTCTGAACCAAATACAGCTTAATCCAGTTGACAGCACCTGCCATCACATTCTTTCTGGATTTTGGGGTTGGGGTGGAGGAGGGGAAGTCCATCACTGTGCACCCCCACACACTGAGTCCTTGTTCCCTCTCATAACTTTGTGTTGCCTTCAGGGAAGTACTTGCATTTAAATTAATTTGCAAAACTCATGGAATAATTGATATGCTCAAAATTTAAAGGGTTAAGGGTATATGATGAAAATGTTTTGACTTGAAGTGAAGAACTTGAACTGCCTTACCTGTAATTATCTTGTGACATAATCTGAACAAAAGAAGAAAGGGAAAGACTATTTGCTCTCGCAGATGGAAATCTTATGGATCACTTGAAATGACCTGAGCTGGCACTTCTTACATATTCGAATATATGAGCAAGGAAGAAGAGTAGACCACTCAGCTGCTTGAGCCTGCCCAATCCCACCTTTCAATAAGATCATGGCTGATTTCATTTTAACCTCAACTCTATATTCCTGCATACTCCTGATAATCTTTTATCTTCTTGCTAATCAAGAATCTATCTATCTTTGCTTTAAAAATATTTAAAATTCTGCAGCCACCGCCTTTTGAGGAAGTGAATTCTGATGCCATATTGTCATTTGAAAGAAGTTTTCCACTCTTGTCTTAAATGGGTGACCCCCTTATTTTTAAATTATGACTCCTAGTTCTCGATTTACCTACAAGAGGAAACATACTTTCCACAATTTTCTTGTCAAGTTCCTTCAGGATCTTATTTGTTTCAATTAAGTTACCTCTGACACTTCTAACTTCAGGCAATACAGGCTTATCCTGTCTAGCCTTTCCTCATGAGGCAATCCACTTGTTCCAGTCTAGTAAGCCTTTTCTGAAGTGCTTCCAATGCATAATCTTCCTTTTCTACTTACTTTGACTGGTGTTGTACACAATACTCCAGATGCAGTTTCACCATTGCCTTGTATAACTGAAAACATAATCTCCCCCTCTGTTGCATTCAATTCACCTTACAATAAAACATAACCTTCTATTAGCTTTCCTGATTAGTTGCTGTAACCTTCTAACCTTCTGCTGATTATGCATTAGGAACACACAGATCACTCTACACCTCAAAGCCCTGCAACCTCTCACCACTTGTAGAGCGTGCTTTTATATTTTTCTGCCAAAATGGATAATTTCACACTTTCCCACATTATACTCCATTTGCCAGATCTTTGCCCAGTTACATAACACATTGATATCCCCTTCGTAAACTCTTTGTGTTTTCGTTACAGCTCACTTTCTCACATATTGTGAAGAGTTGAGGGCCCAGCACTGACTCCTGTAGAACACTATGCAGAACATCTTCTCAGCCTAAGAAACATCTTCTCAGCCCATTTATTCCTACCCTCTGCTTCAACCATAAAACAGAAACCCTTTCTTGGCCTACAAAAATTAATATAACTCACATCCAAACACTGATTTCGATCTTTTGCAAATTTGTTTCACAATTTTTGGATTCATTTTCAATGGAATCAATTAGAATCAAAATGGTTAACCAGCCAATCTGCTACCCATGCCAATATATTACCCCCAATGTCATGAGTATTTATTTTCCACGATAACCTTTAATTAGCACGTTATCAAATACCTTCTACAAGTCTAAATGCAGTACATTGCTGGCTCCCCATTATCCATAGTACAAGTTATTTTTTCAAAGAACTCCAATAAATTAGTTGAACATGCTTTCCCTTTGTCAAAATCATTTTGGATCTGCCTGATTACATTGAGCTGATCGAAGTGGCCTATTGTAAAGTCTTTAATAATAACTTCAAATATTTGCCCTATGACAGATGTTAAACTAATTGGCTATCTGCTTTCCTACATTTTTAAATGGGGGAGTTACAGTGGCTATTTTGCAATCCAGAGGAACCTTCTCCAAACTCAATGTGTTTTGGAAAATTAAAATCGACACATATCTTATTAACTCATTCCTTTAAGACCCTATGATGAGGTTTACCAGGACCAGGGTTTTTCCAACTCACCGTTCCAACAATTTATTCGGCATTACTTTCCTGGTAAATGTAATTTTCTTGAGTTCCTCCCTTCTATACAATTCCTGATTGAAAAAATTGCTTCCAGTCTCACACTGGTTTATCTCACCGTGAACCCCTTGTACAAGTTATGCCTTGAATGAAGTGCAGCTAGGTTTATTCAAAGTACTAGTGAGAATTACTGCTGAACAACTTCTTCAATGCTTGAAAAACTAATTTTACATTTGTGAAATATCGTTATTTTCAAATATGTATTAACGTAGAGCATAGAACTGAACAGCGCAGGAATGGGGCCCTTTGGCCCATGATGTGCTGAACATCACACCAAATTAAACAAGTTCCTCCTGCCTGCCCTTGGTCCATATCCCTCCGTTCCTTGCATGTTCACGTACTTATTTAAAAGTCCCTTAAACGTCCCTGTCGTATCTACCTCCACACCACCCCTGGCAGTACATTCCAGACTTCTACTACTCTCTGTGTAGAAAACTTGCCCCTCACAAAAAATTAAACAACCTAAATGCATTTTTAAAAATAATTTTTTTTTAGTTTCTACATTAGCCTCCTTTATACGTCTCCATCTTTATTTCACTCTCTGTAATTTGATTGGAAAGTGAAGACAATCAATGCATTCCTCTTACAGATAAGTTGTCGGTGAGAATTACTTAATGCGAGTGGCTGCCTGGCCCACTCGGTGACATCACCGTGGTTGTTCGCTAGAGCTCCCCTAGAGCTGGCACATGAGCTACATGATGTTGCCACAGATAAAATCCATGCCCCATGCCACAGCAATTGCTGGATATTTGTTGTTAGTCTCCCTTGAGATCAGTAGCGAGTGCTGTTTGTGTGCTGCTCATCGCACAACCTCAGCCTATAATTTGACCTGTTTGGCAAATGTGGAAGTAGATCGCATTCGGTTCATTACATTGTTCAATTTATAAACTGATCCAACTTTTCTTCCAACTGCTATGCTTTCCACACAGTTTTTTTGAGTTCTGACAATCAATAGACTGAGATCCTCATAATTACATCAGGATCATGCAACCCAGTGTTAACAGTTTCCAGGGTTGCAGAGATCACAGAATGGAATATCATTTACATGAAGTCAACTCTTAATTCTGTGGGTGATCTCAACCATTGGGTCCTTCAGGAGGAAAATATCCTTAGCCAGCTAGAGTTTCCAAAGTGCTGCAGTCAGCCTTGTATGTAAAGAGCTTAAAGCAACTTATTCTATTAAATTTCTAACCTCTCCTTCAATTTTAAGTTGCTGTCTTTAGCTAAACACACTTGGAGTCCAGTGCACCTCACATTTTATTTGTCAGAGATGTAGAGGAAGGAGTCTGAGTTGAGTAAGTTCCAATTCCTTGTCCCATCCATCTTGTCATCATTAGCTTTACAAGAGTTCAAAGGTGTTTCCATTGCTCCCAAAGCTGACCAGAAATTTCCAAGATGGTGGGAAACGGGGTAATGGAGTCCCTGTCTGTTCCGAGTGGGTTGTGAAGATTTTCCAATGGGGTTTGGTGGAACGCTTTTTGACTCAGGATAATTTAACTTTAATCTAAGAGCAATTTCAAACATGACATAGAATCATATAATGATCATAGCATGGAAGAAAGCTGTCAAGTCTGCGCTGACTTTCTGCAGGACTACCTTACCCAGCCCCTTTATCCCAAAGACCTGCAACTTTTTCCTCTTCAGATAATGATCCAAATCTATTTGGAAGGCCTTGACTAAATTTGCTACACCATACTCTCAGACAGAACATTCCATATTCTAACATTCCATGCCATGGTCAAATGTAGGAAAATACAGCATGCATGAATCATAGAATCCCTACAGTGTGGAAACAGGCCATTTGGCCCACTGAGTCCACACTGACCCTCCGAAGAACATCCCACCCAGAGCAATCCCTGTAATTCTGCTTTTCCTGTTGCTAATGCAAATAACCTACACACCCCTGAACACTGTGTGTAATTTAAGATGGCCAACCCACATAGCTTGCACATCTTTGGACTATGGGAGAAAACCGGGGCACCTGGCAGAAACCCGAGTAGACATGGGGAGAACGTGCAAACTCCACCCAGACATTTGCCTAAGGTTGGAATTGAACCTGAGTCCATGGCACTGTGAAGCAGCAGTGCTAACAACTGAGCTCCCGCTATCAGGGAAAATTCTCCAAATTTCTCCTTAAAGTTTAAGCAGGAGTTCTGAACCTCACGAATGAGTCAGGACTACTTTATTTCCATGCATTTGTATCTCATTATTTTCACATCTCACTTCTGCATAGACCACGAGAAACGACAGAGAGTTGAGAACACACCCAGTCCAACACGAAAACCAACCTTCTATCCTTTGACTCCGCCCATACTTCCTGCTGCCTCGGGAAAACCACCAACATAATCAAAGACTCCTCCCCACCCCCCGGCTATACTGCCTTCCACCCTCTTCCATTAGGCAGAAGATATAAAAATTTGAAGGCATGTACCAACAGATTCAATAACAGCTTCCTCCCTGCTGTTATCAGAATTATGAACGGACCTCTCATATATCAGGGGCGGCACGGTGGCTCAGCGGTTAGCACCGCAGCCTCACAGCACCAGGGACCCGGGTTCGATCCCAGCCTCGGGTGACTGTCTGTGTAGAGTTTGCACATTCTTCCCGTGTCTGCGTGGGTTTCCTCCGGGTGCTCCGGTTTCCTTCCACAGTTCAAAGATGTGCAGACTAGGTGGATCAGCCATGCTAAATTGCCCGTAGTGTTCAAGGGTGTGTGGGTTATAGGGGGATGGGTCTGGGTGGGATGCTTCAGGGGGCGGTGTGGACTTGTTGGGCCAAAGGGCCTGTTTCCACACTGTAGGGAATCTAATCTAAAAAAAGGGAATCTAATCTAAATATTAGAGTCGTTCTTTCTCTGTACCTTCTCTGTAGCTGTAACACTATATTATGGATTCTGTTCTGTTACCCTGATGTACTAATACAAGGTATATTTTGTCTGGTTAGCATGCAATACAATGCTTTTCAATGTATCTCAGTACATGTGGCAATAATAAATCAAATCCAAATCAAGAAATTAGACAGTGCCAATTATCAACATGTAAGGCAGGGCAGTTACCTGGGGAAGTTATTTACCATTTGCTCCCCAGGCCTTATTCCAGCTCCACCATCCCCACCATTTCTCTGATGCTTTGTGAACACCATCCTCTACCACCTCCTATCCATGTAACTAGGCATCAGCAAACCACCAGCCTCACTCTGTCCATGTTGGTGCTTTTAGTACAACTCACACAACACTTCAGCTGTCAAGACTTAACCTTGAAGCTCATGGCTACTTACAACTGACATCCATGTGACGTGTCGCTTTGTGTGAAAGGATACACGCACATCTTGTGTATCCATAAGGGGTGCATCTTATGTCTTTGTGTGCGTTTTTTTAGTACTCACTCATTTCCAAGATGACAGCAGCATGGTCGGCAAAATTTGGCTCCTGAGTGCGGGGCTTGGCCACTCCTGGCTCATGAGTTGGGTTCTGCTATGTTGACATGGCTTCATTGTTGTCCTTCCAGTTTGGTAAGTTTTGTCTTGTTTTGGTTGCCCTGGGACCTCCTCTTAATGTCATCCTGCAGGGGCATCACATATCTCCAACCCGATCCAGCTCGAGTTGCAGCATCAGAAGATGAGCTAGGACCCCATCAGTCAACTCTGAGCCAGGGCCCAATTAGTTGATGTTCAGCTTTGGAGGAGGCAGGAAAGGAGCACATTGCCGGGATCCTGGTCAATTTTGGACGGTGGCTACTGGAGGAATAGGGAGGGTGAAGTCTTTGGAGCGGGAAAGATGAGCTTTTGAAGCAGTTTCAGTTTTAGTGGTATCAATATTAATTTACTCAGCATCTTACCATTTATACAATTTATCCAGTAATTTATTATGTACTCCAGGATGGCACCAGAACATGGCATGGTGGCTCAGTGGTTAGCACTGCTGCCTCACAGTGCTGGGGGCCTGGGTTTGATTCTACCCTTGGACGAATGTCTGTGTGGAGTTTGCACATTCTCCCCGTGTCTATGTGGGTTTCCTCCAGGTGCTCCGGCTTCCTCCCACAGTCCAAAGATGTGCAGGTTAGGTGAGTTGGCCATGCTAAATTGCCTGTAGTGTCCAAGGTTGTGGAAATTAGATGGATTGGACATGGGAACTGCTAGGTTACGGGGAAACAGTAGAGAAATGGTTCTGGGTGGGATGCTCTTTGGAGGGATGGTGTAGAGTAGTTGGGCCAAATAGCCTGTTTCCACACTGAAGGGATTCTAAGATTATCCATTATTTAGATAAAGTGACAATATACTAAATAAATAAATCATTGCGCTTACTTTGAGACTCGCAGCATCCCTGACTCACATTGGTATTGGTGAAGTAAGAAAAGCAGGCAGCTTGGTATGCTTGACAGAACTGAACAATAAAGGGGATGGACATGTTGATTTAAACTTTATTGTCATGTGTACTCAAGTACAGAAGTACAGGTGGACAGTGAAAAGTGTACACAATGTTGCCATGCAGGGATGCCATTTAGGTACAAAGGTGCTTGGGTGCAAGCAGTGATGTGGCAAAACAAAGTTAAGAGTAAAGCATTGTTCTTAGTATAAATAGAAAATAAACAAATAAAGTTGAATATTAACATTAAAATCCCTCCTAGTATTGAATAAGGAATAGAGGTAAAAGTTCAACAGTTGTTCTTAAGTGCAAGGGCTCAGTCCATTCTGCTTTGGCCTGCTTTCCGGGAAACCTCGAGGTTTCTGCTCTCTACACTGCAGGTGCTGGGGGACTGGCACTTTGCACTCACTCTAACCATATTGGGTTCAGGCCCACAGTGACTGCCACATGCCAGACCTCCAGCCAACACGACTTGATCTGTAGCTGCTCAGGGCCAATTCCCCATGATGCTGTCACTGCTGCAATCTCTCCAGAACTCCAGAAGTCATGTTAAAAAAAGACAAAAAGGAGAGAGAAGAAAGAAAAGAAGGATGTAGCTGGCCTGGACTCTTTCGATTCCCCCCACTTCCTACAGACAAAGGTGGTGGCCATGGGTACGCTCATGGGCCCAAGCTATGCCTGCCTCTTTGTAGGTTACGTGGAACAGCCCCTCTTCCGCACCTGCACAGGCCCCAAACCCCACCTCTTCCTCCGTTACATTGATGACTGTATCGGCGCCGTGTCTTGCTCCCAAGAGGAGCTCGAACAGTTCATCCACTTCACCAACACCTTCCACCCCAACCTCAAGTTCACCTGGGCCATCTCCAGCACATCCCTCACCTTCCTGGACCTCTCAGTCTCCATCTCAAGCAACCAGCTAGAAATTGATGTCCATTTCAAGCCCACCAATTCCCACAGCTACCTAGAATACACCTCCTCCCACGCACCCTCCTGCAAAAATTCCATCCCCTATTCCCAATTCCTTCGGCTCCGCCGCATCTGCTCCCAGGATGAGGCATTCCACTCCCGCACATCCCAGATGTCCACGTTCTTCAAGGACCGCAACATCCCCCCAGAGTGGTTGAGAACGCCCTTGACCGTGTCTCCCGCATTTCCCGCAACACATTCCTCACACCCGCACCCCCGCAATAACCACCCTAAGAGAATCCCCTTCGTCCTCACATACCACCCCAACAACCTCTGGATACAACGCATCATCCTCCGACACTTCCGCCATCTACAATCCGACCCCACCACCCAAGACATTTTTCCATCCCCACCCTTGTCTGCCTTCAGGAGAGACCACTCTCTCCGTGACTCCCTTGTCCGTTCCATACTGCCCTCCAACCCCACCACACCCGGCACCTTCCCCTGCCACCACAGGAAGTGCTACACTTGCCCCCACACCTCCTCCCTCACCCCCATCCCAGGCCCCAAGATGACTTTCCACATTAAACAGAGGTTCACCTGCACATCTGCCAATGTGGTGTACTGTATCCAGTGTACCCGGTGTGGCCTCCTCTACATTGGGGAAACCAAGCGGAGGCTTGGGGACCGCTTTGCAGAACACACCGTTTGGTTTGCAATAAACAACTGCACCTCCCAGTCGCGAGCCATTTTAACTCTCCCCCCCCCATTCCTTAGACGACATGTTCATCCTGGGCCTCCCGCAGTGCCACAATGATGCCACCCGAAGGTTGCAGGAACAGCAACTCATATTCTGCTTGTGAACCCCGCAGCCCAATGGTATCAATGTGGACTTCACAAGCTTCAAAATCTCCCCCTTCCCCACTACATCCCAAAACCAGTCCAGCTCGTCCCCTCCCTCCACTGCATCACAAAACCAGCCCAGCTCTTCCCCGCCACCCTAACCTGTTCTTCCTCTCATCTATCCCCTCCTCCCACATCAAGCCACGCCTCCATTTCCCACCTACTCACCTTATCCCACCTCCTTGACCTGTCCGTCCTCCCCGGGCTGACGTATCCCCTCCCCACCTCCCCATCTTCTCCTCTTATCCATCTTCGGCCCACCTCCCCCTCTGTCCCTATTTATTCCAGTTCCCTCTCCCCATCCCCCTCTCTGATGAAGGGCTTAGGCCTGAAACGTCAGCTTTTGTGCTCCTGAGATGCTGCTTGGCCTGCTGTGTTCATCCAGCCCCACACTTTGTTACCCTGGACTGGATGGGCCTTTCGTGCTGGTGCCGCCATCTTGAATACTGGTTTGCTCTCCCCTTCGTGTTACTGGCCCGTGCTCTCCTGCTACCACTGCCTTAAAAGGCTTTGGAAGGTTAGAAAAGAGGAAATTGAAAGCAAAAGAACAAAAGAAAATAAAGAATCAAAGAAAACAGATGGATGCAGACAAGCCGCCTCTTTTATTGCTGTTTGGTGTTGTCCTGTTTCAATGTCATTACCAAAGTATGTGTCAACGTTTTTCACAGCAAACTCACTGCATTTGCTTTAACTAAATGGCCATGCTTGAAAGTTGAAGCAGACCAGTCATTAATAGAGTCAAGGGGGACTACAATCTGTCAAGGGGAACTGCTACAGCCAACAATAAGCATGTCTGATTACAGTTCAGGAGGTTTTACCATGGCCTGTCTGTCGCTAGTCCTACCATTGTTTGTGGATCATTGTCTTTCCTATCCAGGGATTTGATCACTTTTAGTCTCTCAGGTCATGTGTTATAAGTCTGTGGATTATCGATACATCAGCAAGGCAGCTGTAAAACATTGGTCTGGAGCTGTGAATCATGCTCGGTCAAGGCTGTCCACAAGTCTACCTGCATGTCGGGCAATGTTAGTCCTTCGCGGGGGGGGGGGGTGTTGTTGGGCAATAGTAGTCAGGGAATGCTTAATGTAAAAACAAAGGATGGACAGGGAAATGTGAAGCAAGAAGCTGATGGGGTTGATAGGGCCAGTAAAACAAAACAGAATATGAAGTGTACGGTATAACTCCTGATGATCAGGTGAACCTGTGACTCACTCAAAGAGAAAGAACTGCTTAATGTGCCCCCATTTTCGACCAAACCTCAATTGTGCAATAAAGGAGAAAAGTTGCTGCCGCCACATTCACAGAACAAGTACTATCTCCGGGCAGAGATAATGGAAACTGTAGACGCTGGAGAATCTGAGATAACAAGGTGTAGAGCTAGATGAACACAGCAGACCAAGCAGCATCACAGGAGCAGGAAGGCTGACGTTTTGGGTCTAGACCCTTCTTCAGAAATGAATTCATTTCAAGAAGGGTCTAGGCCCGCACTGTCAACTTTCCTGCTCCTGTGATGCTGCTTGGCCTGCTGTGTTCATCCAGCTCTACACCTTGTTATCTCTATCTCCGGGCAGAACAAATTTCTTTTTGTTTGTCTGCAGGAGCATAATGGACATGTTGGTGAGATGCGGCCCTGACAAATCCAATTGTATTATTTATTTGGGTATCCACAGATCCAGGATACCATACATTCTGCCTTCAAACTACCCTTCATGTGCCGCTCACGCACTGACAGACAACAGATGTTGCAATACTCTGTCTCAAGCATTTGTGACCATTCCATTGCTTATGATAATTGATTCATGTCATCACTGAGAAGCTGATGCGATCACAGGTGCATTTTGAAGCTCACCTGTGTTTGCCATTTCACAAACACATTCCACAGGTCAGAGTGCAGTGCTTCACCTTGGAGCTCAGACCATGGTGTGTTATAATCAAAGGTGTATTGCCAGTATATGCTGGTGGTAGAGGCCTCAATGAGGGTGTGGCCCAGGCAGACCTATAACATCCCAATATTGTTTAACAAAATGGCTTGTGCTACACACATAGAGATCCAAAAGACATCACATCGTTCTTCTTCTGGGATGTCTCCTAGCCATAGCGTATTGTGAACTAAGATGAAACCTCATTTGTGTTGGCTTTGACAGCTCAGAAATCCCATCACAGAAAAGATACTCTGGTTTTGATATTCTCTGGAACGTCTGTCCTAAATAAATGCAGCAAGGGCTAGTGCTATCATAATTATTGCAGCCTTACACCAAAAGAGGCAGCTTGGTACTAATAACATTGGTGAAACTTGAGAATCTTTTGCAATGATTCCAGTGGTAATGAGAGAATAGTGCAGCTCAGCACAATGAAAATTACTGAATTGCCTCAACATAAGTCCTAACGTGAGCGAACTTGATCCTTTCTGCCATCTCAAGGGTTCTGTCATAACAGGTTGGGGGGAGCCAAATGTCTGTCACAATCTCCCGCCCATCTGCCCTCTCAGTCTGATTGTGTAGCAGTTTCTCCAGCAATGAGACAAAAGGGAGAACTGGCTGAGATGTGAATGGTTGTCAAAAGATGAGAAAATTATCCCATAGCTTTTCCTTATGTTACTGTTGCTTTTTTTTTGCCAATCTCCTTAAATCTGTGTCCATTGTTTCTTGATTCTTCTATTGGCAACAGTTTTCTCCCCATCTACCTATCAAAACCCTTTATAACACAGTGTGGACCTGGAGGAACACAGCAGGCCAGGCAGCAGCAGAGGAGCAGGAAAGCTGACATTTTGGATCTGGACCCTTCTTCAGAAAAGAAGACTTTTTTTTCTGGAGAAGGGTCCCAACCTGAAACGTCAGCTTTCCTGCTCCACTGATGCTGCTTGGTCAGCTGTGTTCCTCTAGGTCCGCACTGTGTTATCTCAGGCTCCAGCATTAGCAGTTCTTACTATCTCTGAGTGAGTTAAGACCCTTTATAACTTTTGAACAACTTTTGCCAACTTTGTTTTTAATTTTGCAATAACAGTACCAGCTTCTTCAGCCTCTCCATCTTGAATGCTAATTCCATTAACTAGTACCCAGTAATCTTACTATAGGCTCACAGAGTAATATCAAGTGATCCTGAATTAACCTCGAGATTCTTTTGCAGACCTGTCAAAACGTAAACAGAGCTCAGTTCAATATAGGCACAAAACAGCAACTGAAAAGTTAATCTAAACCATGAGCAAATAATTTCCTCTTGTAAGCTATCTCTACATTAAAAGGACGTAAAAGAAAACTTGGTTTGGGGTTTTATTACTGAAAATATTTCTATCATTTAATCTATTATTAATTTTCATTGGTAAAGTTTGCTTGTAATGTATATTATTCTATAAATCTATTGATATAGCTATAATCGACAGACTTGACAGGGACAACAAAATTTGGTCTCACACACATACCTCACTGTTCTATAAATGACCTTTCATTGGAACAAATTATTACTTGTTACTTTGAGTCAAATAACTGGTAGACAGAAAATTCAGGTTTTGAAAATTGCGGCCCTCTGTGCCAAACACAGTATTTTTCATAAATCAGTAATTTATATTTAATTTAAACATTGTTTCTCACTCTTGTGTTTTTTTTATTAAAAAGAGACTGGAGAGATGACTTGTTGTTAAATTTCCGGACCACGAAGAAATGCCTGGCTAATAGGAAGGAAGGCTTTGATGAGCATGAGACTGGTTACTGGACAAGTTGCCTGTTACAGATTGTGTAAAAGATTGGAGTTTTGCATCTTTATCATCAGCAAGCTCTTTGTTTACCTATCCCCTTTTTCTTTCTCTCTTTCTGGGCTCCATCCCCATGTATTCAATTCACTGGTCACCACAACCCCCGATTCCATCATTGGCATAAATACCATGCTTTCCCAGCTATTGCCAGTTCTGACAAGAGGCTCCCAGACCTGCAGTTTTTCTCCCACACTCTGTTTTTGTGGGATTTTAAAATTCATATGTGGGATGTGGGCATCGCTGGCTGGCCAGCATTTATTTCCTGTCCCTAGTTGCCCTTGAGATGGTGATGGTGAGCTGCCTTCTCGAACCGCTGCAATCCACGTGCTGTGGGTTGACCCACAATGCCATTTGAGAGGGAATTCCAGAATTATCCTTCAGCGACACTAAAGGAACAACAATAAATTTCCAAGTCAAAATGGTGAATGGCTTGGAGGAGAACTTATGGGTGGTGGTGTTCTTGTGTAGCTGCTGTCCTTGTACATGGCAGTGGTCATGCATTTGGAAGGTGCTATCTAAGGATTTTCTGCAGTACATCTTGTAGATAGTACACATTGTGGCTTGTTCAGATGGTGCCAAATGAGTGGTTGCTTTGTCCTGTATTGTTTCATAGGGTCCCTACAGTGTGGAAACAGGCCCTTGGACCCAACAAGTCGACACTGACCATCAGAGCAAACCACCCAGACCCATCCACCTCTAATCCACCTAATCGACACATCCCTGAACACTATGGGCAATTTAGTGTGGGCCTGCACATCTTTGGGCTATGGGATGAAACCAGAGCATCCAGAGGAAACCCACACAGACAAGGGGAGAATGTGCAAACTCCACACAGACAGTCGCCTGAAGGTGGAATCGAACCCCTAGGTCCCTGGTACTGTGAGGCAGCTGTGCCAACCACTGAGCCACCATGCTGCCAGAAACATAGTTGACAGGATTCAAACTTGTGTGGGGGAACCCCAATGAATTTCAAATCCATTGCCTTAACCGCTCGGCCACGAGTGCAGACCACTAAGTTGTCAAGCTTCTTGAGTGTTATGGGGTTACGCCCACCCAGGTAAATGAGGAGTATTCCAATACATTCCTGACTCGTACCTTGTAGATATTGGAGTAGCCTGGGGAGTCAGGAGGTGCGTTACTCACTGCAGTATTCCTGGCCTCTGATCTGCTCTTGTAGGCACTTTATTCATATGGTAAGTCTAATTGGTCTAACTGGTCAATGGCAACCCCTAGGATGTGGATAGTGAGTGATTCAGTGATGATAACACCATTGAATATCAAGGGAGAATGGAGAAATGCCGCTTACTGGAGCTGGTCATTGCCTGGCATTTGTGTGATGTGAATGTTACTTGCCATTTGTCAACTGAAGCCCATATAGATCTTGTTGTATTTGAAAGAGGACTGCTTCAGCATCTGCCGAGCTGTGAATAGTGCTGAACATTGTGCCGTCGTCAGTGAACATCTTCACTTCTAACCTTAAGATGTTGGTAAAGCATGATGATTGAGCCTAAGACACTTCCCTGAGGAACTCCTACAGAGGTGTCCTGGGGCTGAGATGGTTGACTTCCAATAACCACAACCGTCTTCCTAGCACTCCTTGATGGCATACTTGGGCAAATGTGGCCTTGATGACAAGGACGTTCACCTTCACCTCATCTTTGGAATTCAACACATTTGACTATGTTTGAACCAAGGCTGTAATGAGGTCAGGAGCCAAGTATTCCTGGGAGAACTCAAACTGGGCGTCACTGAGCAGGTGCTGCATGACAACACTGTTGATGACACCTTCCACCACATTACTGATGATTGAGGGTGGCCTTGATGGGATGTTATTTCAACATCAGCTTCTTTCTGTTTGAGTTCTATCAGTTTCTCTTTTTTCCCATGCTTGAATCCCGTCAACTTGAATTCAGGGAATAGTTCTGTAATTATTCCTGTTTTTAAATTTGGGATCATGAAATATGTTTATTTTTCACTCTTCATCAAACCTTGGTTTGTTCTGAATGGAGTAATTTACTATCTGAATTAAGAATGCAATCATATATTTCAGATGCTGGGTGAGCAAAAGGCAAAGATAAATGGGCAGAAAAAATGTAATTGGATTTTTTATGACTTTCAACAAAATTGTATAAGCAAAACGGCAACATTGAGCAAATCAAATCTAAGTAAAGACAACAATCATATTTTGTCCTTGAAGAATTGATCAAATATATCTATATTTATAAACTAAATAACATCATTCATGAATTACAAATCTTCCTCATTGCTTCTAATTGCATACCCCAGTTTCTATAATGCAAGTGAGATTAAAGCACACTTCTTGTTTGAAAACCTTTTACCATGTGAATTAATTAAAGTATAGAGTATTAGTAGGGCTCATCATCCCAGCATAGAGATCAGTCCTCGCTGATTAGTTGAACTACATGAAAATAGAACATAGTCTCTACTAACATTTTTGTATGGGTTGAACAACCTGAATATGAACAAATTTGAAAGTCTCTATTGGATGGGTTGGCAATAATTTCTAATTAAAGTATTGTATTCATTGATGGAAACCTACAGGATCAAGACACATTAGGTTGGAAAACAACTCAGTACCAACAAGATTTGGCCTGGAAGAGAAGTAGTGTTTTTAGGGAAATTGTAGAAACAGAAGTGGTGTCAGTGGTGGCATTTACGATGGGACAGCCATGAGAAGTGGTTCTTAGAAGAAGGAAGTGTCAACATAGAAAATAAACTGTCAGCCTGCTCAGACAGTGGCTGGGGCAGGCACGATGCAGAGTTAGAGAGCTTGTATACGTTTATTTTGTCAGGTTAATGGTTAAAGAGAAGACCGGGGAAATGAGGACAAACCTTTTCAAATTCACATCCTATTCTTTTTGAAAGTTACTGTAAATCTGCTTTAACCTCCAGTAGTGCAATCCAGATTTTGAAACATGAATAAAAGCTCCCCTCAGCTCCTCTCAGCCGACTGGTCCAGACTTATCATGTTCCCCTTTTCATTCTGTTGCGAAACGTTTACAACTCTCCTGTCCACGGCACCATGCCCATGCCCAGGAATGACGGAAATATTGTAGCTGCAGTCTTTATCATTTCCCTGTACCTCCTTCAGTAAGCATGCATAAGATGACCAAATAACTTCTCTCCATGGAGCACTGCCAAACATCTAAGTTCCCCTCTTTATCGGTTTTAATTTTGATCCAATTTCTCTAAACTTTAACTTTACACACATATTCTCTTTCTTTACAAAGACAGATATAAATTTGTTATTTAGTGCCTAAGCCATGTCTTCCATCACTAAGTTTCTTTTTTCAGCCCTGAATCAGCCCAGCCCTTACTCTGATTCCTTATATTTTTCTAAAAGACTGGCGATCTCTTTTATTTAACCAGTTAATCATTTCCTCGTATATTTTCCTCAATTCGATTAATTCTTTGGCACTTTCTTTAATCTGCTTGACTCTACTGTATTATCAATCTAGCAGTCATCAGAAACCAAAAGTAGAGTACTGTGGATGCTGAAAACAGAAATTGATGGAAATACGCAACATATCAGGTAGCAGAAGTTAACGAGGGAAGTTTTAATCCATCTGACTCATTGAAGGAGATTGGAGCTGAGGGCAGGGGAGGTCAGAGACCTATTTTGAGGTTGGTGTTGAATCAGACACACTGAGGAGAATGGAGGGCTGATGCAGGAGGTGCACTAGATCCAGAAAGTACTTACCTCATAATCCTTGATAATGAAATGTGAGGCTGGATGAACACAGCAGGCCCAGCAGCATCTCAGGAGCACAAAAGCTGACGTTTTGGGCCTAGACCCTTCATCAGAGAGAGGGATGGGGTGAGGGTTCTGGAATAAATAGGGAGAGAGGGGGAGGCGGACCGAAGATGGAGAGAAAAGAAGATAGGTGGAGAGGAGAGTATAGGTGGGGAGGTAGGGAGGGGATAGGTCAGTCCAGGGAAGACGGACAGGTCAAGGAGGTGGGATGAGGTTAGTAGGTAGGAGATGGAGGTGCGGCTTGGGGTGGGAGGAAGGAATGGGTGAGAGGAAGAACAGGTTAGGGAGTAAGAGACAGGCTGGACTGATTTTGGGATGCAATGGGTGGAGGTGATGAGCTGGGCTGGTTGTGTGGTGCAGTGGGGGGAGGGAACAAACTGGGCTGGTTTTGGGATGCGGTGGGGGAAGGGGAGATTTTGAAGCTGGTGAAGTCCACATTGATACCATTGGGCTGCAGGGTTCCCAAGCGGAATATGAGTTGCTGTTCCTGCAACCTTCAGGTGGCATCATTGTGGCACTGCAGGAGGCCAATGATGGACATGTCATCTAAAGATTGGGAGGGGGAGTGGAAATGGTTTGCGACTGGGAGGTGCAGTTGTTTATTGTGAACCGAGCGGAAGTGTTCTGCAAAGCGGTCCCCAAGCCTCCACTTGGTTTCCCCAATGTAGGGGAAGCCACACCGGGTACAGTGGATGCAGTATACCACATTGGCAGATGTGCAGGTGAACCTCTGCTTAACGTGGAATGTCATCTTGGGGCCTGGGATAGGGGTGAGGGAGGAGGTGTGGGGGCAAGTGTAGCATTTCCTGCGGTTGCAGGGGAAGGTGCCGGGTGTGGTGGGGTTGGAGGGCAGTGTGGAGCGAACAAGGGAGTCACGGAGAGAGTGATCTCTCTGGAAAGCAGACAGGGGTGGGGATGGAAAAATGTCTTGGGTGGTGGGGTCGGATTGTAGATGGCGGAAGTGTCGGAGGATGATGGGTTGTATCCGGAGGTTGGTGGGGTGGTGTGTGAGAACGAGGGGGATCCTCTTTGGGCGGTTGTGGCGGGGGCGGGGTGTGAGGGATGTGTTGCGGGAAATGCGGGAGACGCGGTCAAGGGCGTTCTCGACCACTGTGGGGGTAAAGTTGCGGTCCTTGAAGAACTTGAACATCTGGGATGTGCGGGAGTGGAATGTCTCATTGTGGGAGCAGATGCGGCGGAGGCAGAGGATTTGGGAATAGGGGATGGCACCCGCATGGGCCCCAGCTATGCCTGCCTCTTTGTAGGTTACATGGAATAGTCCCTCTTCCGCACCTACACAGGCCCCAAACCCCACCTCTTCCTCCGTTATATTGATGACTGTATCAGCGCCGCCTTTTGCTCCCCAGAGGAGCTCGAACAGTTCATCCACTTCACCAACACCTTCCACCCCAACCTTCAGTTCACCTGGGCCATCTCCAGCACATCCCTCACCTTCCTGGATCTCTCAGTCTCCATCTCAGGCAACCAGCTTGTAACTGGTGTCCATTTCAAGCCCACCGATTCCCACAGCTACCTAGAATACACCTCCTCTCACGCACACTCCTGCAAAAATTCCATCCCCTATTTCCAATTCCTCCGCCTCCACCGCATCTGCTCCCACAATGAGACATTCAATGTAACGGAGGAAGAGGTGGGGTTTGGGGCCTGTGTAGGTGCGGAAGAGGGACTATTCCATGTAACCTACAAAGAGGCAGGCATAGCTGGGGCCCATGCGGGTGCCATCCCCTATTCCCAAATCCTCTGCCTCCGCCGCATCTGCTCCCACAATGAGACATTCCACTCCCGCACATCCCAGATGTTCAAGTTCTTCAAGGACCGCAACTTTACCCCCACAGTGGTCGAGAACGCCCTTGACCGCGTCTCCCGCATTTCCCGCAACACATCCCTCACACCCCGCCCCCGCCACAACCGCCCAAAGAGGATCCCCCTCGTTCTCACACACCACCCCACCAACCTCCGGATACAACCCATCATCCTCCGACACTTCCGCCATCTACAATCCGACCCCACCACCCAAGACATTTTTCCATCCCCACCCCTGTCTGCTTTCCAGAGAGATCACTCTCTCCGTGACTCCCTTGTTCGCTCCACACTGCCCTCCAACCCCACCACACCCGGCACCTTCCCCTGCAACCGCAGGAAATGCTACACTTGCCCCCACACCTCCTCCCTCACCCCTATCCCAGGCCCCAAGATGACTTCCCACATTAAGCAGAGGTTCACCTGCACATCTGCCAATGTGGTATACTGCATCCACTGTACCCGGTGTGGCTTCCCCTACATTGGGGAAACCAAGTGGAGGCTTGGGGACCGCTTTGCAGAACACCTCCGCTCGGTTCGTAATAAACAACTACACCTCCCAGTCGCAAACCATTTCCACTCCCCCTCCCATTCTTTAGATGACATGTCCATCATGGGCCTCCTGCACTGCCACAATGATGCCACCTGAAGGTTGCAGGAACAGCAACTCATATTCCGCTTGGGAACCCTGCAGCCCAATGGTATCAATGTGGACTTCACCAGCTTTAAAATCTCCCCTTCCCCCACCACATCCCAAAGCCAGCCCAGTTTGTCCCCTCCCCCCACTGCACCACACAACCAGCCCAGCTCATCCCCTCCGCCCATTGCATCCCAAAACCAGTCCAACCTGTCTCTGCCTCCCTAACCTGTTCTTCCTCTCACCCATCCCTTCCTCCCACCCCAAACCGCACCTCCATCTCCTACCTACTAACCTCATCCCACTTCCTTGACCTGTCTGTCTTCCCTGGACTGACCTATCCCCTCCCTACCTCCCCAGCTATCCTCTCCTCTCCACCTATCTTCTTTTCTCTCCATCTTCGGTCCGCCTCCCCCCTCTCCCTATTTATTCCAGAACCCTCACCCCATCCCCCTCTCTGATGAAGGGTCTAGGTCCAAAACGTCAGCTTTTGTGCTCCTGAGATGCTGCTGGGCCTGCTGTGTTCATCCAGCCTCACATTTCATTATCTTGGATTCTCCAGCATCTGCAGTTCCCATTACCTCATAATCCTTGCCTGTTCTAGCTGGTGAGTTTCCCAGAGCCACATGATCCTGTGGCCCAGAGTCAAATTTCAAACAGTGAATGCCAATGAATATCACAGCCTCTCATAAAAGAATGTATAGAGTGTCAAACCGCTTCCTCGGAGCAGACTGGTCAATTGGCCCCTGTCCTACCTCCATCAAAACTCAAAATAAACAGATTGTCACTGAGTTGCAGTCAAGATTCATTCTTTTAATATTCCTACACTGTCTTCACCTGACTTCAGACCAGCTCAAATTAATATAGGTTTTAAGTTAAAATTCTCCCCTTTTTTTTCCGGTTTGATTATCGTTAATCAGAACTGGAAGAAATCCTTTGAGTAACCTTCCGTTTACTTTTTCATTCCTTAGTCAGGGAGCTCTATTATCCTTGATAATGGGAACTGCAGATGCTGGAGAATCCAAGATAATGAAATGTGAGGCTGGATGAACACAGCAGGCCCAGCAGCATCTCAGGAGCACAAAAGCTGACGTTTCGGGCCTAGACCCTTCATCAGAGAGAACCAGCCCAGTTCGTCCCCTCCCCCCACCGCACCACACAACCAGCCCAGCTCTTCCCCTCCACCCACTGCATCCCAAAACCAGTCCAACCCGTCTCTGGTTGTGTGGTGCGGTGGGGGGAGGGGACGAACTGGGCTGGTTCTCTCTGATGAAGGGTCTAGGCCCGAAACGTCAGCTTTTGTGCTCCTGAGATGCTGCTGGGCCTGCTGTGTTCATCCAGCCTCACATTTCATCAGCTCTATTATCCTGTCCCCATCACCAGAATGTGTTTAGCCTGTACCAGATCTATCTCCTTCCATTTACTGATCGACCCTTGGCCTTATTCATATTTTACACTTAATGACATTATGGTTACTGTTTAACAAAGGGGATTCCACAAGAACATGCTCCATATCTGCACCAACTTTATTTACCAGGGCTAATTCCTGCTCTTTTTCATTCATTTCCTTCTTCATTGGCTGAAAATGTACAGATCAAGGCAGTTCTACAGCATTTTAGTAGTTCATCTGTCTCCTTGCCCTCTATTTTGTGCTTTCTTCTGGACTACATTAGAATAATTGAAGTCTATAATTATCACCCATCTATCATTTTTAAACATCCCTGATATTTGCTTGCAGATATGTGGAAACATAGACTGTCAGAACAGAAGTAGGCTGTTTGACCTCTTGAGACTGCTCTGCTATTCAATATGATCATGGTTGTACATTGAGCTCGATATCCAAACAGCATCCTGTACCCATGTTGCTTATCCTTTTAGCTATATCTGTTATAGCTACAGCTATACCTAAAATTATTAGGCTGATATCTACCTCTTTCCATAAAGGACATAATTTTTTCACTTTCTGTGGTAGTGAATTTCACAGGCCCACCACTATCTGGGTGAAGAAATTTCACCTCATCTCAGTCTTAAAAAGTTTATCTTTTGTACTTCTCCATCTTAGTTCCAATTACCCGTGGTCAAACATATACACCCAGTCATATAAGAGCATGTTTTTTGCTCCTTAAGTGAATTATTTGTCAGCGATGAGTTGCTAAATAATTGCTTGGGAATTCTATACCTCCTACACTAATGAAATTAAAGTTGTTTAGCTGTTAGTTCTAATAGCTGGGTTGGGTGTTCCTTATTGTAACAGCTTGGAATATTGTTTTGAATATGAAAATAGACAGCTGTATTTTAAATACTTAAGGACCTGAGATGAACTTGGTATGAAGTCAGTATATTTTACATTCTACATATGAAGGACAAAATATATTCCTTAGTTTATCCCCATTCACATTCATAAATACTGTATACCTCCAAAAATAGGTCTGTCCTTTGCAAGCAAGGACTTTGTCCTTATCCCTAAGGACATTTTTGATGATGATTTTGTATCATCTCTGCCATTTCCTGAACAAGTCTCTCTTTCAGTGTCTGTACATTCTGCTTTCAAAACTGTTAAAAATAATATAAAACTAACACAGCATTCTCAAATATAGTGCTGGTTGTTATTTATAATTAACACATTAATTGGAATATTTTGAATATAACAGATATTTAACAGATTACAGTTTCTATGGCAGTGTTTTCTCAAGCTTCTGAACAAGACAGAAATCATTGCAGAACTGAAAAGTCGGCCGCACCTGTGCATGCCTGTACATGGGTGTATTGTGCGTAGAAGTTTGTTAGAGCTTGCCCTGTGTAAGAATAAACAACACCCGCTGCCCTATGGTCAGGAATGTTAATTTTACATTATCAAGGAGAACCATAAGCTTAATTTTACAGAGTTTCAATATACTTGAAATTCAATCCAATGTTTCCCAAACTACCAGCAACTATCCCTCACTCTGCAATTAAACCCTGGTTAGACCCCAGATGGAGGACCATGAGCAGATCTGGCCACCATGCCTGGGGAAGGACATATTGACCTTGGAGGGAGTGCAACGTAAATTTTTCAAAATTGATACCTGAACTTCCGGAGTTAAGCTATGAGGAGAGATTATACAAATCAGGCCTGTTTTCTCTAGAATTTAGAAGGTAGGGGGAGATTTGATTGAAATCTTCAAGATATTAACTGGAGAAAACAGGAGAAATAAAGATAAACTATTTCCAATGCTTGGGGATTCAAGAACTAGAGGCATAGTCTGCAAATTAGGGCCAGACGGTTAAGAAGAGATGTTGAAGCATGAAGGGTTTGAAACTCTCTCCCACGGACAGCAGTCGATTCTAGATTAGTTGTTAATTTTAAATCTGAAGTAGATACAATTTTGTTAAGTAAAGGTATTGAGGGTTATGGCCCAAAGGCAGGTATATGAAGTTCAACCACATATCAGGCATTATCATTTGAATGGTGAAACGGGCTCAAGGGCTGAATGGCCTAGTCCTGTTTCTCTGATCCGAACATGAAACACTCAAAATTGAGATACTCTGATGGCAATATGGACCCTCATTAAGGATCAACTCAAGACACTAAGCTAGATGCATGTCCCACACATAACACTAAGAAAATAGCCAGTCAAATGGGGTAACAAAGTGTGGAGCTGGTTGAACACAGCAGGCCAAGCAGCATCTTAGGAGCACAAAAGCTGATGTTTCAGGCCCAGGGGTGGTGTTCTGTCAGTTAAAGACTTGATTGTGTATTGGGTTATGTAAAACAGCTCGAATGCCAGACACCTGCTGATTATAAAATATGGACCATTGGTTTGACTTGCAGGGATTGGATTCTAAAGCTGAGATTGGCCTTGAAAAGTTATAAAAATTTTTTCAATAAATGTTGATACTCAGTTGCATTTTGCTCTCTACATTGCTTTCTTTTGCTCTAGCACCTTGCAAGGGTGATCAAAATAAATCTATGGTGATATTTCATAATGGAAAAGGAAGAAGCTGTAGGATGGAGAGAGGGTGGTAATTTTGCAATAGCTGAGGGCAGTGAGGAATTAATGGAGGAAGCAGCTACACCCAAGAATATCGTTGTACATGGCAGGTGGTAAAGTTCATGGGGCTGTCAATAAATTCCAAATGTGGTCCCTCCACAAATATTTCTGATGTATCATGCAAACAGTATCTCATAAACAGCATGCTTTAGATTCCATTGACTGTAGCTTATTTTACATCATCCCATACATGTACTTCCCAACAAAAACTCCCTGATGAAAAGAAAATAAAGTTCAAAGAATGTATTGAGTAATATTTGCTTTCAGATATGTTGGAGTATTGTTGTTCCCATTAGTAATGTTTAAAGAGTTCTCTTTCAATGTAACAAAAGGCGTAAAACAAGTAGCAGATGAGTAGTGATAATGGGAATTGCAGATGCTGGAGAATCCAAGATAATAAAATGTGAGGCTGGATGAGTATAGCAGATGAGTAGTGTTCACCTTAGGTCTCAACTAATGGAGAATGCCTTGAATCTCTGCAAACAGATGGGACTACTATAGCCAAAGCCACAGGCAATAGAGATGGCCAGTAGTAATCTACTGACTGGCATTGACTCCTTTGAAGATACAATCTAGTTTCCATGAGCGAAATAAAAACTAAAAGAACTGCAGATGCTGTAAATCAGGAACAAAAACAAAGTTGCTGGAAAAGCTCTGCAGGCCTGGCAGCATCTGTGAAGGAAAAAACAGAGTTAACGTTTTGGGTCCGGTGACTCTTCCTCAGATCTGATAGTAGATGGGAAAATGTCAGTTTATGTACAGAAAATGGGGAGAGGCATGGGGTATGGAGTAAACTATAGGATTGAGCCTAAAGAGAGAGAAGAGCAAGATAATAAAGTGTGAAGCTGGATGAACAGGGCTGCTTGGCCTGCTGTGTTCATCCAGCTTCACACTTTATTACCTTGGATTCTCCAGCATCTGCAGTTCCCATTATCTCTGAGAGAGAAGAGCAATTGATCAGACAAAGAGTTGCTAACAATCAGGCTGGGAGGATGAATAGTTATTAATGGGGACTATTAGTGACTAACAACAGGTAGTGTGTAATGGCAGGCTCTGTGTGGAGTAGGGGGCTGGGACATAGAGGAGAGTTTAGGCCCTAAAATTATTGAACTCAATATTGAGTCCTGAGGGCTGCAGGGTCCCCAAGCAGGAAATGAGGTGTTGTTCTTCCAGTTTGCATTGAGCTCTGCAGCAAGCCAGAGACAGAGATGTTGGCCAGGGAACAGGGTGGTGGATAAAAGTGGCAGGCAACAGGTAGTTCAGGGTCTTTTTTGTGACCAGAATGTCGATATTCTGCGAAGCAGTCACCCAGTCTAGTGAAGCTCAACACAATATGGAAGAACAACTCATTTTCTGCTTGGGGGCCCTGCAGTCCTCCGGACTCAATAGCGAGTTCAATAATTTTAGATAACAAAGTGTGGAGCTGGATGAACACAGCAGGCCAAGCAGCATCTTAGGAGCACTCCACACTTTGTTATCTTCATTATCAATAATTTTAGAGCCTGAACTCTTCCATGTCCCAGCCTCCCCACCAACACCTCCAACACACACACACACACACACACACACACACACAAGGCCTTCTAACCACATAACTTACCATTACACACCACCTGTTGTTAGTCACTAATAGTCCCCATTAACAACTATTCATCCTCCCAGCCTGATTGTTAGCAACTCTTTGTCTGAGCAACTGCTCTTCTCTCTCTTTAGGCTCTATCCTATTGTTTACTCCCTACCCCATCCCCTCCCTTTTTTCTGCATATGACCTGATGTTTTACCGTCCACCATCAGATCTTAGGAAGAGTCACTGGACCCAAAATGTTAACTCTTTTTTTCCTTCACAGACACTGCCAGACCTGCTGAGATTTTCCAGCAACATTGTTTTTGTTCCATAAGCGAAAGCTGTTTAACTATGTCCCTGCTACCATGTCACTTGCTTTGGGCTTCCCAGCAGAATGATCTCTATGACAGTAGGCTGCAGAGTGACACTGGACAGTAGCTAGCCTGATACCATAGTAATCACAAGCCACCAAATCAGAGACAGTGTTAAAGGCCTATCAGGTGGATGTTAACTGTATTTGGGTGATAGTTATATGAAGTCTCAACTGTGTTCAAAGTTGACAGCACTCTTGAGGCCCAATGGTAATGTCCTGACCCCTGGGCTAGAATGTCCAGTTTCAAGTCCCACCTGCTCCAGAAGTGTGTAATAACATCTCTGACTAGACTGATTAGAAAAATAGTTTAAATAAAGCAGGTTGAAAGGAAAAATGTTGTTGAATGCGTGTGTTTTGCAATATGTGTCTTTGTGCTCTATAGAATAAAGCATTAAAATGAATAAAGGCCGGAATGTAGTATTTTCACTTTCACAACATGTTTTGATACCAAGGAGGTAGAACCCTAGATCTCAAACATTTCAGGCTCAGTTCAGCATTTTAAGATAAAATGTATTTTGCTTGCTGTTCTTGAATCCCCTGTAAGTCATCCTATTTTCCAAGAAAGTACTCCTGGTAAGAAAATAAATTCTGTGCTGAGATAATCTATTGTGAGGCTTGACACTCAGCCAAAAATTCAGCTAGTTTTATTAATGTTAACTAATTGCCATTTTAATGAGGCCATAATAAATTATTCTTTTTGAATTGGTTTTATCAATAAATTTTTTGACAAAACTGAAGTTTGTGATGTGGTAATTACGTCGTATCAGTCTTTACAGTGGAAAAGATGAGTAATCTCCAAAAATTTGAGAGAGTCAGGGGGCAGAGCTGACTATGGTGGGCATCGCCAAGGAGAAGGTGCTAGTAAAATTGATTAGCCTGATACTGGATAAACCACCTGGACCAGATGGATCACACCCCTGAGTTCTAAAGGAGATAGCTGAAGAGATAGCGGAAGCATTAGTGGTGATCTTTCAGGAATCGCTTGAGTCAGGAAGAGTCCCAGAGCACTGAAAAATCACTAACGTGACATCTCTGTTTAAAAAAGGAGTAACACAAAAGATGGAAAATTACAGGCCGATTAGCCTAACCTCGGTCGTGGGTAAGATATTGGAGTCCGTTGTAAAGGATGAGATTTCTGAATATTTGGAAGTGTATGGTAAAGTAGGACAAAGTCAGCATGATTTCATCAAGGGGAGGTCATGCCTGACAAATCTGCTAGAATTCTTTGAGGAAGTAACGAGCAGGATAGACCAAGGAGAGGCAATGGATGTTATCTACCTGGGCTTCAAGAAGGCCTTTGACAAGGTGCCGCACAGGAGCCTGCTGAGTAAGATCAGGGCCCATGGTGTTAGAGGCAAAATACTAACATGTAGAAAATTGGCTCTGTAGCAGAAATGAGAGAGTGGGTCTTTCTCAGGTTGGCAGCCAGTGGCTAGTGATGTTCAGCAAGGGTCAGTGTTGCGACCACAACTTTTCACATTAATAATCTAGATGAAGAAACTGTGGGCATTCTGGCTACGTTTGCAGATGATACAAAGATAGGTGGAGGGACAGTTAGTGCTGAGGAGGTGGGGAGGCTGCAGAAGGATTTGGACAGGTTAGGAGAGTGGGCAAAGAAGTGGCAGATGGAGTACAACGTGGGAAAGTGTGGGGTCATGCACTTTAGTAAGAAGAATAAAAGTGTGGACTATTTTCTTAATGGGGAGAAAATATTCAGAAGTCTGAAATGCAAAGAGACTTGAGAGTTCTAGTTCAGGATTGTCTCAAGGTAAACTTGCAGGTTGAGTCATTAGTCAGGAAGGCAAATGCAATGTTGCCATTTATTTTGAGAGAACCTGAATATAAAAGTAGGGATGTACTTCTGAGGCTTTATAAAGCCCTGGTCAGGCCACATTTGGAGTATTGTGTGCAGTTTTAGGCCCTATATTTCAGGAAGGATGTACTGGCCCTTGCCTGGGTTCGGAGGAAGTTCACAAGAATGGTGCCAGGAATGGAAAGCTTAACATATGAGGAACGTTTGAGGAATCTGGGACTATACTCTTTAGAGTTTAGAAGGATGAGGGGGGGTCTAATTGAAACTTACAGAATACTGAATGGCCTGGACAGAGTGGATGTTGGGAAGATACTTCCATTGGTGGGAGAGACTAGGACCCGAGGGCACAGCCTTAGAGTAAAGGGAAGACCTTTTAGAACGGAGATAAGGAGAAACCTCTTCAGCCAGAGAATGGTGAATCTGTGTAATTCACTGCCACAGAAGGCTGTGGAGGTCAGGTCATTGAGCACATTTAAGACTGAGCAAGATAGGTACTTGATTATCAAGGGAATCAAGGGTTTTGGGAAGAACGCAGGAGAATGGGGTTGAAGAACTTATCAGCCATGATTGAATGGCGGAGAAGACTCGATGGGCTGAATAGCCTAGTTTCTGCTCCTATGTCTTATGGCCTTATGGTAAAGCTTTTGATATTGATTCCACAATGAATGTAATGATTCTTTTATGGAGTTAGAAGAGCAGTGGTTCCTTTTACGGTCCTGAGTAGAGGTTAAATGTTATGAAGCTTTGTGTTGACTGCCCAATAATCAATGGAGATCCTCAGTTTCCCATTTTTCTTCCTCATGAAGAACATTGGGAGGTATATGGATTTGATGATTCTCAGATGACACCTCACTTCTGCAGATAATCCTGGACTTCGTCCATTTGATGGGGTGGGATCTGATGATAAGGAATCTTTACTGAAGGTCATCTTTAGCCACAATCCTTTGGCTTATCAGATCACAATACCCAATGGCATCTACATCTTTACTGAAAGCCATCTCATACTTGTTGAGGGGAGAAATAAGTTGCTTCCCCCGTGTCTTCTCCAGCTCACAAATGCCCACCTTTGAAAATGAGGTTAGAAATGATTCCTCCAGTTAATCAACTATCCACAAAACTGGCAGATTAAATGATACCTATAGGCATTCTTAGTTGTAGATAAACATCTTTGTTGCTAAAATTGGCAAATTGCACAGTGAAGATGTGCCTTCTAGAGTTACAGAGGGACAGTTTAACAAGGATGGACATTGACTAGTTGGACGCGGCTGGCATGAGCTTCAAGAACAGCGACGATGCAGACAGGTAAGAGGACTGTTCAAATCCCTGATACTTAATCAGTTGATACACCTTGAGCACATAGAGCAAGGTCAAAGACTCCCATGCCCTGTCCACCAGTTTTGTAATATGCTGCTCATAACAGTCATCATATATGTTTTTCAGGGATGCCTGGACCTCTCCTATTATGTTTGAGCCCAACAACATAGGTATCCTCAACTTCCTTCTTTTCACTGGAGTTGTGGGAAGTTAGGAAAGAATTTGCAGGGCCCTTAGCAGAGATATTTATATCATCTACAAACATAGGTGAGGTGCTGGAGGACTGGAGCATGGCTAATGTTGTACCTTTATTTAAGAAAGCCTGTAAGGAGAAGTTTGGGAATGATAGACGTATGAGTCTGACATCGGTGGTGGGTAAGTTGTTGGAGATTATGAGAGATAGTTTCTACATGCTTTTGGAGAGGCAAGGACTGATTAGGTATAGTCAGCATAGTCTTGTATGAGGGAAATTGTGCCTTGCAAACTTGATTAAGTTTTGTCAGGACATAACGCAAAAGATTGATGAAGGCAGAGTAGTAGGATCACAGGCCCCAAAACGTTAACTCTGATTTTTGTTCATAGATGCTGCCATACCTGCTGAGCTTTTCCAACAACTTCTGCTTTTGTTCCTGATTTACAGCAACTGCAGTTCTTTTGGTTGCCTCCGTGGACTTCAGCAAAACCTTTGACAGGGTTCCATATCGTAGACTAATTATTAAAGTTCGATCACATGGGATCCAAGGACAGCTTGCTAACTGGATACAAAATTGTCTTGACTGCAGGAGACACAGGGTGGTGGTGGAGGGTTTTTTTTCAGAGTGGAGGCCTGTACTTACTGGTGTTCTGCAGGGATCGGTGCTGGGTCCACTTTTGTTTGTCATTTATACAAATAATTTGGATGAGAATTTAGGAGGCATGGTTACTAAGTTTGCAGATGACACCAAAATTCGTGGTATGGTCAATAGTGAAGAAGGTTATGTAAGATCACAAAGGGATCTTGAGCAATTGGGCCAGTGGGCTGAGGAATGGCACATGGAGTTTAATTTGGATAAATTTGAGGTAATACACTATTGTAAAACAAACCAAGGGAGGACTTATATACAGCTAATGGTAGGGCCCTGGATAGTCTCGTTGAACAGAGAGACTTAGGGATTTAGATACATAGCTCTTTGAACATTGCATCAGAGGTAGACAGGATGGTTAAGAGGGTGGGTAGCACGCTTGCCTTCACTACTCAGGCCTTTGAATATTGGAGTTGGGATGTCATGTTGAGGCTGTACAGCTTACTGGTGAGGCCACTTTTGGCGTACTGTGTGCAGTTCTGGTTGCCTCCTATAGGAAGCAGAATATTAAATTGGAGAGGGTTCAGAAAAGATTTACCAGAGTGTTGCTGGAACTAGAGGGTTTGAGTTAGAATGATAGGCTGGACAAGCTGGAACTTTTTTCAGGTTGAGGAATGGCCGTAAAAAATAAAATGTAAATAAATAAAATCATGACAGTTATAGATAAGGTGAATAACTAAAGTCTTCGTCCTAGGGTCGGGAAGTTCAAAACTAGAGGGCAGTTTTAAGGTGAAAAGAGAAATGTTTAAAGGGACCTGAGCGACAACTTTTTCACACAGAGGGTGGTTCATATGTGGAGTGAACTGCCAGAGGAAGTGGTAGATGCAGATAGAGGAATATGGGCCAAATGCAGACAAATGGGACTAGTTTAGATTGGGAAACATGCTCAGCATGGATGACTTTGACCGAAGGTTTCTGTGCTGTATGACTCTATGGCATACAACTTCATCAGCTCCAGGAGTATGGAAACTGGATTGTTCCTTTTGCCTTACTTGTACTGCTGTAACTGTGTCAGCCAACTGCTGTCCCCAAAGCACATTGTCAGTACCTCAAAGATCCACTGTTGACCTATATGAATATCTGTACCTCTTCCTAATATTTCCTCTCTTTCCAGTCTTCAGTCACGAGATTATCAGGTGCTTTTGATCTTGTCCCAAATCTGCTTATTTTCCTACTTATTGGCAAGCAGAATATCTGACCCGGAGCACCTCATTCCTCCTCCATAGCATCAAGGGAATGCACATGTGTAGTTTCAGTCTGGGTTTGCCCTAAAAGTCATCTTCTCTATGCGAATGTCCAAGCTTCCAATGATCCAGGAGTAACTGTGGGCGCTCTCACAGACATTGTCAGTTTCATGTCCTCCTTCTCCTTCTCCTTGGTATGAAGTAGAGTAGGGGCAGCATTGCATTGAATAAACTCATGTTTATGGAGGGCAGAATGTGGGACGTTGACCATACAGTTTTAGAATGGACAAGTGTTGAGGTAATAAAGGAAGCAATGAAAGTTTCAGCCACAGAAGGGCGAAGGTTGGGGTGGCGGTATAATATGGTAGCTTGTAGAGTGGGCACTCTTAATGGGCTATTCTAGTCAATAAGTGTTGGCAAGGTATTTGACAAAGACTGTGTGAAAAGAAGGGCCATTTTTGCCCTACTTAAGTCCACAAAACCATCCACAAAACCAACACAACTGCAGTGGATATGATCAGGAAATTGAGCTAAGTCCTGCATTTAGATATTTGTAACCATACTAGTGTGCATTTAAGGAATAAGCAAATTCACTGTTTGACCTGAAGTATTAAAGTAAACAAGTATATTTATCAACATGTATATTTTACAGGCTGTTGACATGAAACATTTGGTTTATTTCTAAAAGCAATTTTTTAAACAACCTCCTTTGTGCAATGCATATTTAAGAGGTTGGACGAGATTAGCTTGATTCTTGCAAATCAGATGCACTGATAAATGCAGTACCCAGCTGATTAGTATCTATACTTATATCACAGGAAACTGAATGAGGAGGAGACGGGAATATGCTGACACAGCTTCCATATAGAGATCTGGCGCAGGGAGGCATTGTTCATACTTCCCTGACCTTGACCCACTACCACGACAATACGTACGGCTTATGGAAAATGGGGAGAGGTATATGTCAGTTTTGAAATAAGCAAGTTATTAATAGTAACATCTGTTTTGGGAGAAAGGCAGGATCACTCCCCCACCCAACAAAGATACAAAGCTATAATTACATAATGGTCATGGTATCTTCGGAAATTATTTGTTCACGAAGGTGCAAAATCAGGTAGCTATTACATTCAAATTCTTACCTGATTTAATGTTAATACACAGTGCATTTCATTTTATATAACCATAAATTCCCTCTGATTGAGTGACTTATCACCAGTGATATCAAACCAGATACAGCTACAGGCAGCTACCAGTGTTTCTGACAGTAAATCACCTCTTGATTCAAAACTACAATGTTCTAAGGAATAAGGAAGTTGCCTTAACACATTACCTTAACATGTCCATGAAGATATTGCAAAATGCATTGCAACTAGTCTGGAGCATTTGTTGACCATTCACAAATACAATCTCACAGAGAATAATCAAGGTGATAAGATAACAAAATGATCTGCCTTAGGTGGTACGGTTAAAAATACAAGTGCACTGATAGGCCATTCAGCCCCGTGATTATGTTCTTCGAGATTAGATTAGATTCCTTACAGTGTGGAAACAGGCCCATCAGCCCAACAAGTCCACACCGCCTCTTGAAGCATCCTACCCAGGACCATCCTCCTATAACCCACACACCCCTGAACACAACAGGCAATTTAGCATGGCCGATCCACCCAGCCTGCACATCTTTGGACTCTGGGAGGAAACTGGAGCACCTGGAGGAAACCCAAATAGACACAGGGAGAATGTGCAAACTCCACACAGACAGTTGCCTGAGGCTGGAATTGAACCCGGGTCCCTGGTGCTGTGAGGCTGCAGTGCTAATCGCTGAGCCACCGTAAGTTCATGTTAGTAGTCATCATCAGCTCTACTTCCTGACGTACACCCATATTCCTTTGAATCTTTTTACGTACAACCGTAGATCCGTAGGAACATAGAAAGGCTACAGTACAGAAAGAGTCTATTCAGTCCATTACGTCTGTGCTAGCTAAATGAATGATTCACTTGTCCTAATCCCATTGTTCTTGCAGGTTGCAGTGCTTCAGGTACAGATCCACATCCCTTTTAAATAAGTTGAGTCTTTCAATTTCAACCACCACCATCCTCTGGGTGAAATATTTTTCTTCATGTTCCCTCTAATCCTTTTCCAATCTATGCCCTTGCTAATTCACTTCTCTGCCAGGGGAATCAAATCTTCTCTGTCCATTCTATCCGGCCCCTCATTATTTTGTACACTTCAATTAAATCAGCATTCAGTCTCCTCTGTTCTAAAGACAACAATTCTCATCCAATCCTTGCACACAGCTTTAATTTTCAAATTTCTATTATTTGTACTCATATGAATGGTTAGATAGCGACAGCTTCCGGAGTAGAGAATTGCAAAGATTTATAATGTTCCTGGAAAAGAAATCCCATCACACTTCAATTCTAAACAGTCTACTCTTTATCCTGAGATGCTGCACCTCATTCCACATTCTCCTGCCAGGGAAGATGTCTTCTCACCTATCCTCTTTAGAATAATTTTCAATTAGGTCACTTGCCATTCTTCTAAACTTAAGAGAGTATGGCAGCACAGTGGCTCAGTAGTTAACGCTGCTACCTCACAGTGCCAGGAACCTGGTTTTGATTCCACCTTTGGATGACTGTCTGTGTGGAGTTTGCACAGTTTCCCTGTGTCTGTGTTGGTTTACTCCCACAGTTCAAATTTGTGCATGTTAGGAGGATTGGTCATGCTAATTTGCCCATGGTGACCAGGGATGTGTGGGTTAGCCATGACGAATATAGGGATAGGGTAGGGGATGGGTCTGGGCAAGATAGAAGGTTGGTGCAAGATTGATGGGCCAAATAGCCTGCTTCCACACTGTAGAGATTCAATGGGAGTATATAATCTGTTCTACTCAATTTCTCCTAAGATGACAACGCCGTCATTCCAGGAATCACCAAAATGCACCAGGTCCAAACAAATGTATCCTTGTTAGGTAAGGAAATCAAAACTGTATACGATATACCCGTGCAGACTTGTCAAACTCAATATAAATCAAAATCCCTTGTGATAGAGGCCAATGTACAATTTACCTTACCTAATTGCATACTGTAATCTCATGGTAATTTGTTGTGATTCAAGTGAGAACACCCCCAACCACTCCAAAATATTAAAATTTACTGGTCTTGCACTGTTTTACAAATAATTTGCTTTTCCATTCATCCCATCAAAGCAGATAATTTCACATTTATTCATTACTTCACCTTTCAACTTCATACATGTTCATTTGACCTGCCTCTATTACTTTGCAGTCTCCTCACAGCATATTTTTCAACCAGGCTTTATAAAGTCAAAAAAGACATATTACACTTAGTCACAAAACATAACGGTTTTAAATAGCTGAAGCCCAATCACCAATTTTTGTGGTACCTGTTAATCACAAACCCATCAAATCAAAAATGACCCATTTACTGCTTCTCCACTGGCACCTAAGGATAATGTATTGTTAAGGAAGTCAAGCAGCTCACCACCCACTTCGAGGGCAGTCTCTTACAGAGAAAACTAGCAGAATATTTGGTCATCAAAGGTATTTGATCTCTTTAAGTTCTGCAATTACATTTGATTTCCCAAAATGCAGGTGATTTTTAAAAGTGGTATGGTTGTATAAACAAGTTCAGAACAAGCAACGGAAGAATCTGGCATTCTGGTCTTAAATTTGTGCACAAACGTTAATAGGTTGTAGTCGGTATAGACTGTGGTCTTTGCACCCATTTCAGACATATATCTTAAAGTATTTGAGAGGCAGCAATAAATTGAGGGTTAAGAATCATGGAGTAATATAGCGTGGAAACAGGCCTTCGGCCCAAACTGGTCTATGCTGACCATGCTGCTCACTCAGCTAGTTCCAATTGCCCACATTTGGTCCACACTCCTCTAAACCCTACCTATCCAAATGTATTTTAAATGTTGCTATTGTGTCTGCCTCAACTGCTTTCTCTGGCAGCCCATTCCACATACACACCAGTTGCCCCTCAGGTCATTCTTAAATCTTTCCCTTCTCACTTAAACCTATGCCTTCTAGTTTTAAATTCCCCATCCCTGGGAAAATGTCCATATACATTCATCCTGCCTATGCCCCTCATGGTTTTATGCACCTTAATAAGGTCATCCCTCAATTTCCTGCATTTCCTTCTCTACTGTGGAGTAAGACTCCTGATGTTTCTGTAGTTCCTGATTGGTCAGCCTATTCTGCATTCCTCTTAAAGGAGAACAGCCCCTGCCTTAATGACACTTCATTGACGGCTACTTTAAATACAAGTTTAAAGTTTGAAGCTGTAGGCACAGGCTTGTTTATTAAAGTGGTCATTAGCTTGTGATGGTTTGTCATTTCTCAGTCCATAATAATTTTGACTTTATTTTGTAGCAGGTCTGTCAGTGGTTCAGCAGCTACACTGAAATTTCAGATAAACGTTTTATAGAACCAACACATTTCCAAAAATCTCACAATTTCCCACTTTGTGTGGGAATGGGGAGCTGTCCTATTACTTCTACATTCAGAGGCCTGAGAGCAGGACTCATCTTTAATCCATTACATGACCTGGATAAGCCACTTGGACCTTAGCAAACTTGCTGTTTGCAAGATTGATAGGTCAGCTGACAATATTTTCTAGGAGACAGTTTTCAGTTGTCTTGTGATGTTTCTTATGTCATTTGTCTAGGTTCACTTGAATTAGATAAGCCTGTCACTGCGTGGTTGATCAGCCATTGCAAGATCACCAGAGCATTTGTGCAGTCCAAATGGCAATAACATGGCACTGGTATAACCCGTCTGAGGTTATGAAGGTGATGTTTTCCTTCATATTGCGCTCAAAAAGCCTGCCAGTACCCCTTGACTTTGGTAATGTAGGCTGCTGCACTGATCCTATTTATGCAATTTTCCAGTCGGGGTATCAGGTAGGAGTCATTTCTGGTCACTGCATTACATTTTCAGTAGTCAACGCAGTGCCTTGAGGAACTGTTTGGATTGGGCACAAGCACACTGGGGAGCTCCAACTACTGCTGATGATGATTTTGTTTCTAGTCTCTATTAGTTGGTGCTTCAATATATGGTTAATCTCTCTAACCTTTCATTTCTGACCAACAATACCCCCTCAGCTCTTTCACGCTTGCTGGTTCTTCCTAAAAACTGAATACATCTGGATGTTCAGTTCCCATCTCAGATCATGCTGCAGCCACGTCATCCACATCACTGTAATCCCAGCTATATCATACCCATTTATATCAATTGCGTGACTTTATTGAGAATACGCTACATATTAAGGCACAAGGCCTTAGGGCTTTTTACACTTTATAATTTGATTTACATTTCTGATTGTTTGATTCAAACTGTAAACACTGAACTGTCAACACAAGAATCAGGCAAACCACTCATAATGTACTGTAGAAACACGGGTGGTATCTTATATTAAATTTGAATTGGTCAGTACTACAAATCAGCTTATGCTGTTGTCAGCCAATTTTAAAGTCAACAGGTCTAATGACATTGGTAATGTGTCACAGCTGACTTTGCTGAATGTCTGCCAACTTAAATGCATTGCAGTGTAAATGAAGACAGGACATGTTCATTCTACCACAAGCTGTTTACTACAATAACTAGTATTTCATTTGACATGCTCTGTGCTCACCAGTTTAGGAGTGCACTGAAATAAGTGGATTCATTCAGCAGATGAGTATCTGAGTATACCGTTTTGGATACTGCTGGGGGGGATGACCTACCAGAGGAAAGCCATAGTAGTCAGTTCTCTGGCACTGAGCCTGACACTGTGGCAAAGAAGGGAAGGGGGCAGAATAGAAAAGTACTCGTGGTAGGGGACTCGATAGTTAGGGGAATTGACAGGAGATTTTGTGGTCAGGACAGGGATTCCCGGAAGGTATGTTGCCTCCTGGTGCCAGGGTCTCCGATCGAGTATATAAGGTTCTAAAAGGGGAGGGTGAACAGCCAGAAATCGTGTTACATATTGGCACTAATGATATAGCCAGAAAAAGGATTGAGGATATAAAAAGTGATTTCAGGGAGTTAGGATGGAAGCTGCAAAGCAGGACGAACAGAGTAGTGTTCTCAAGTTTACTACCGGTGCCACGAGACAGCGAGGCGAGGAACAGGGAGTGGGCGCAGCTTAACACGTGGCTGCGCAGCTGGTGTAGGAGGGAGGGCTTCAGATATGTAGATAATTGGGATGCCTTCTGGGGAAGGTGGGACCTGTACAAGAAGGACGGGTTGCATCTGAACTGGAAGGGGACCAATGTCCTGGGTGGAAGGTTTGCTCGAGTAGTTCGAGGAGGGTTTGAACTAGTATGGCAGGGGGGTGGGAACCTGAGCTGTATACCGGAGGTGAGAGTTGATGCAGGTGAGGCAGTAGCAAGAGGTAGACCAGCTAGTGGGAAGGATTTTCCTGGGAAGGAACCAAGGGATCAGTTAAAGTGTGTTTGCTTTAACGCAAGGAGTATCAGGAATAAAAGTGATGAACTTAGAGCATGGATCAGTACCTGGTGCTATGATGTTGTGGCCATAACAGAGACGTGGGTTTCTCATGGGCAGGAATGGTTGCTGGATGTTCCAGGGTTTAGAGCATTTAAAAAGAATAGGGAGGGGGGGCGGAAAAAGAGGAGGGGGTGTAGCACTACTAATCAGAGAGGGTATCACAGCTACAGAAGCTTCCATTGTCGAGGAAGATCTGCCTACCGAGTCAGTGTGGGTGGAAATTAGGAACAGCAAGGGAGTAGTCACCTCGTTGGGGGTTTACTACAGGCCCCCCAATAGCAGCAGGGAGATTGAAGAAAGCATAGGTCGACAGATTTTGGAAAAGTGCAGACGTAGTAGGGTTGTTGTAATGGGTGACTTTAACTTTCCCAATATTGATTGGAACCTCCTTCGAGCAGAAGATTTGAATGGAGCTGTTTTTGTATGGTGTGTTCAGGAGGGTTTCCTAACTCAGTGCGTTGACAGGCCAACGAGGGGAGAGGCCATTCTAGACTTGGTGCTCGGAAACGAGCCGGGGCAGGTATCAGATCTTGTGGTGGGAGAGCATTTTGGTGATAGTGACCATAACTGCCTCACATTCTCCATAGCTATGGAGAAGGAGAGGATTAGGCAAAATGGGAGGATATTTAATTGGGGAAGAGGAAACTATGACGCGATTAGACATGAGTTAGGAAGCATGGACTGGGAGCAATTGTTCCATGGTAAGGGCACTATAGACATGTGGAGACTCTATAAGGAACAGTTGTTGCGAGTGATGAATAAATATGTCCCTCTGAGACAGACAAGAAGGGGTGAGATAAAGGAACCTTGGATGACGAGAGCATTTAGAGCTTCTCGTCAAAAGGAAGAAGGTAGCTTACATAAGGTGGAGGAAGCTAGGGTCAAGCTCAGCTCTAGAGGATTACAGGCAGGCGAGGAAAGAGCTCAAAAAGGGTCTGAGGAGAGCCAGGAGGGGGCACGAGAAAGACTTGGCAGAACGGATTAGGGAGAACACAAAGGCATTTTACACATATGCGAGGAATAACAGAATGGTCAAAGAAAGAGTAGGGCCGATCAGGGATAGCATAGGGAACTTGTGTGTGGAGTCTGAGGAGGTAGGGGAAGCCCTAAATGAGTTTTTTGCTTCTGTCTTTACGAAAGAAACGAACTTTGTAGTGAGTGAAACCTTTGAAGAGCAGGTGTGCATGCTGGAATGGATGGAGATAGAGGAAGCTGATGTGCTGAAAATTTTGTCAAACATTAAGATTGACAAGTCGCCAGGCCCGGACCAGATTTGTCCTCGGCTGCTTTGGGAAACGAGAAATGCAAATGCTTCGCCACTTGCGAAGATCTTTGCATCCTCGCTCTCCACTGGAGTCGTACTTGAGGACTGGAGAGAGGCAAATGTAATTCCTGTCTTCAAGATAGGAAATAGGGAAATCCCCGGCAATTACAGACCAGTAAGTCTCACGTCTGTCGTCTGCAAGGTGTTAGACAGGATTCTGAGGGATAGGATTTATGGCCATCTGGAAGAGCATGGCTTGATTAAATGCAGTCAACATGGCTTTGTGAGGGGCAGGTCATGCCTCACAAACCTTATCGAGTTCTTTGAGGATGTGACTAGAAAAGTTGATGAGGGTCGAGCTGTGGATGTGGTGTATATGGACTTCAGCAAGGCATTTGATAAGGTTCCCCATGGTAGGCTCATTGAGAAGGTCAGGAGGAATGGGATACAGGGGAAATTTGCTGTCTGGATACAGAATTGGCTGGCCAACAGAAGACAGCGAGTGGTAGTAGAAGGAAAATATTCTGCCTGGAAGTCAGTGGTGAGTGGTGTTCCACAGGGCTCTGTCCTTGGGCCTCTACTGTTTGTAATTTTTATTAATGACTTGGATGAGGGGATTGAAGGATGAGTCAGCAAGTTTGCAGACGACACGAAGGTTGGAGGTGTTGTTGACAGTATAGAGGGCTGTTGTAGGCTGCAGCGGGACATTGACAGGATGCAGAGATGGGCTGAGAGGTGGCAGATGGAGTTCAACCTGGCTAAATGCGAGGTGATGCATTTTGGAAGGTCGAATTTGAAAGCTGAGTACAGGATTAAGGATAGGATTCTTGGCAGTGTGGAGGAACAGAGGGATTTTGGTGTGCAGATACATAGATCCCTTAAAATGGCCACCCAAGTGGACAGGGTTTTTAAGAAAGCATATGGTGTTTTGGCTTCCATTAACAGGGGGATTGAGTTTAAGAGTCGTGAGATCTTGTTGCAGCTCTATAAAACTTTGGTTAGACCGCACTTGGAATACTGCATCCAGTTGTGGTTGCCCTATTATAGGAAAGATGTGGATGCTTTGGAGAGGGTTCAGAGGAGGTTTACTAGGATGCTGCCTGGACTGGAGGGCTTATCTTATGAAGAGAGGTTGACTGAGCTCGGACTCTTTTCATTGGAGAAAAGGAGGAGGAGAGGGGACCTAATTGAGGTATACAAGATAATGAGAGACATAGATAGAGTTGATAGCCAGAGACTATTTCCCAGGGCAGAAAAGGCTAACACGAGGGGTCATAGTTTTAAGCTGGTTGGTGGAAAGTATAGAGGGGATGTCAGAGGCGGGTTCTTTACACAGAGAGTTATGAGAGCATGGAATGTGTTGCCAGCGGCAGTTGTGGAAGCAAGGTCATTGGGGACATTTAAGAGACTGCTGGACATGCATACGGTCACAGAAATTTGAGGGTGCATACATGAGGATCAATGGTCGGCACAACATCGTGGGCTGAAGGGCCTGTTCTGTGCTCTACTGTTCTATGTTCTATGTTCTACATTCTATGTTCTAAGCTGTTGGTGAATTATGGCGGCAATATGGTCCAGTAAGATGCCGCGGTCAATAGTGTGAAAGGCCAATATTGCATTTAGACAACATTATGGTGGCCAATCCCCAGATTTGTTCTGCATGCTTCAGGAATCAAAGATCAATCTCTAGGATTATATTGCAAGCAAATAAGGAGAAGAATCCAAAGGCTAATCAAATATGTTAATTTTCTTTAGAATTTCATTCAATGATTAGAACAGTATTGGAGATGGGGAAATTTCTGTTTAGCCAAGATTTCAGATTAATTCAATTGTGTATCGAAGAGTTTGCCCAGTTTGCAATTGGAAGGAATGCAGTGTAACCAAAGGATTGGCCATTGGCAGCAGAGTAGGTTGGGATGCTGTATAGCAGGGGTATGTGGGATGATCTGTGACGAAATGCACACGTTCAGACTCGTAACCTCCACAGGATGCAGTTTGAGACTTTGCCCATCATGATTTCTGTTGCGTATATTCAGATGAGGCCAACTTCAATAAGGGAGCTTCTGAAATGTCTGCCTTCTTCCTCAACTGACGATTTCCCAGCTCCATTGCTGACAGGGCTCTCAACGAGATCCGACCCATCTCCAGCGCTTCTGCCCTCACCACTTCTCTTCCCTGCTGCAACAGTGATAGGGTTCCTCTTACCCTTACCTACCATCCCACCAGCATCCACATCCAGAAGATCATTAGGCGCCATTTCCACCACCTCCAGCAAGATGCCACCACCAGACACGTATTCCCCTCCCCTCCATTGTCTGCCTTCCGCAGGGACCGTTCCCTCCGGGACACCCTGGTCCACGCTTCCTTCCCCCCAAAAACTTCCCCACAGCCCTACGGCACCTTCCCCTGTAACAGGCAAAAGTGCAATTCCTGCCTATTTACCTCTTCCCTCCCCATTATCCAAGGGCCCAAACAAACTTTCCAGGTGAAGCAACACTTCACCTGCACTGCCCAGACCTATGGTATCCCACACCAGAACAAAATCATCCGTTACATTGGATCAGTGATTCAGGGTGCCTGCTGTAACTATACAGGTAACACATTGCATTACAATAAGAGACTGGTACATTCAACTCTCCATTGCTGTCTTAATGACCTGATTAAATGCTCAATGATTGACTGCATTGTCCCAATGCCATTAGCAATTATCCCATGCAATTAGATTAATATTTTCTGATATGATGTAGAGTAGATCCACTGTTTCTGGCTAAGTATGACATTGGAAACATTAACATCACTGGCTTTATTGGCTGCCACTCTCACTGAGGAGGGATAAACTTGCCATACAACCAGTGCTTTGGAGCTTCACCAGAATAATTCTTGAGATGATGAGGCAGCATGAGGATATTGGGTAAACGTTCTCTCAAGTTGAGAAGAATGAGAGACAATCCTTTCTTCAACCAAGGAATCTACTACCCGCTACACACTCCCTCCCTCCCCCAACCTCAGCCACCATGAAAATGCCCTAAACAATGCTCAACTAATTTCTACACTTTTGCGTTCACCTCTATTTGATCCTATGTTTCCTTTCTTATCACTGCCTCATCAGGGCCTCCATAATACTGGAGTTCTAGCAACAGATTATTTTGCTTGCAGTAGCAGCTTTGACACTCATATTTCACTAAAGGCAGCTCCTGTTTTAAGAGTTGCAAACTACATTCCAATCTCAGTTGCTAAACTGTCAATTAGAAAGAGTGACTACCTCATTGTGAGCTGGTAGGAGCAATTTTAGTAGATGGCCTACCCACTTCATGATTTGTGTGTTATTTTAAAATTGTTCCCCATAAACTCTATAATAACTACCTATGAGTACAAACCAAAACAATTAAGCAATGACTTGGTATCATCAAGACCATCTGAAGAATAAAAACAACAAACAAAGCTGATATGGCCCTGAGATTGAAATTATTTCTCTAAAGTACATGGTTTTTATTTCTGGAGTTGAGACAACTATGTATTCTGTGCTGATCATTAGATAGTGTTTTATATAAACTCTTTGTAACCTCCTTTGCTTGTCTCAATGTTTCCTGAATCAAAGGTTGGGCATTTTATATCGTTGAAAAGATTAAACTTGCAAGAAATCAGTGAAGATAGGATTTCCTTTAGAAAAGTCTGTGATTTATATATTCAAACTGAAAATCTGTTCAAATTCAGATTGATTATATGGATTAAAATATAATAACATAGGCAGAAATAGTGATTAATCATGAAAAGCCAGCTAGGAATTGTTAAGGAAAAATTGTGTCTAACTGATTCGAAATGAAATTTTTGATAAAGTAACTGAGAGAGTTGCTGAAGGTTGATGTTAGAGCAGTGGGCATGAATTTCCAAAAGGCATTTGATAAAGTATCACATAACAAATTTGTCAGTAGAGCTAAAGAACATAGTATAGGAGACAGAGATAATGGGAACTGCAGATGCTGGAGATTCCAAGATAATAAAATGTGAGGCTGGATGAACACAGCAGGCCAAGCAGCATCTCAGGAGCACAGCTCCTGAGATGCTGCTTGGCCTGCTGTGTTCATCCAGCCTCACATTTTATTATCTTAGTATAGGAGACACACTGCCAGCATGGATACAAAGTTGGCTAAAAGACAGGAAATGAAGAGTGGTGATAGTGGTTGTTTCTTAGATTGAAGAATGGTATAGAATAGGGCTCTCCAGGGTTCAGATTCAGAACATATCTTTTCTTGATCAATATTGATGACCTTGGCATGTGCGTAAGGCATTGGTTCAAAATTGACAGATGCCTGAATCTTGGAAGTATTATGAACTGTGAGGAGAATAGTGAAAAATTTCAAGTGCTCAAGCAGATGTAAGCAGGCTGGTGGAATGAGTGGACAAATGACAGTTGTAATTTAGTGCAGAGAAATAGCTTTTGGTAAGATGTATGAGGCAAGACAATCTGTAAAAATGACACCATTCTGAAGGGTGCGCAGCAACAGAGAGGCCCTGGAGTACATGTACCAAATTGCTGAATGTGAGAATACATGTTGAGAAAGTGGTTCATGATGCATTCAGGCTCCTGAGCAATAAAAAAAGAGAAACTGAGTACAAAACAAGGATGAGTGAATCATTGGGATAACACTATAAATCGAGGCCCAATATTCCTGCGGTCATGTCAAATGTTACATTTTTTATTAAAGTATGTACAGTATCCCAATTCACCTAACTTTCAGACCGAGGTTGAAAGGACATATGGGCCAAATTTCTACATTGAACAAAAATTATTATTTATTGCCAGTAATTAGACTATTGCTTAAGCTAAACAAATATAAATGATTGGCATGCAACACTACTAACTGAAACTCTAATCCCTTTCTAAGCTCTCCCATTTTATACGTAAACAAATATATATATTTATATTTACATATGTAAATAGTTATATTAATTTTTTAATATGCATAATTATATATAAACACACAAACAAATAGGGAAAATAGATTGTTGACTGAGGTAGAAAAAACTGGGAAGTCAAGTGTTCTTTCTTTCCTATTCTAATGCTGAGATGGTCCTCCTTTGGTTAGCCAAGCCATTGGTGTTCAGTTGTTTACTGGGAAGTTTTTGATGACTTGTAAGAAGTACAGAGTGATTGACTCATTTAGAAAATTTCTTTGATTTATTAATTCCAGTGTCACAAGTCATTGTAAATACCGCAGGAAAGGCAACATTTATTTTCAAGTTTAAACTTGAGTTGTACTAGAGAGAACAGGCAGCTACCGCTGGGGAGAAAAACACACGCATCTGTGTCATTCTCTCCCTCTCTCTCTTTCTCTTTCTCTGGGTCACTGTAACTAGTTTCCAGTTCCAAACCTGATCACCTAGCTGAAGACCAATCAGCTTTACTTATAATCAATTCCTCCACTCCTGTTCATCTGCTCATTACAAGAACCCACAGCCACAAAAACAGAGTTCACAGTAGGTATTGAATTCCTTGCTGTGAAATTACGCAGCCATTATGAGTGGTACAGTGGCTCAGTAGTTGTCACTGCTGCCTCACAGTGCCAGGGACCCAGGTTTGATTCCACCCTCAGGCAACTGCGTGTGGAGTTTGTGCATTCTCTCCCTTTGTTAATAGGTTTTCTCTGGATGCTCTGATTTCCTCCCAAAGCCTGAAGATGTGCAGGTTAGGTGATTGGCCATGCCAGATTGTCATTGTGTCCAAGGACATGCAGCCTAGGTGGACTTGTCATGGGAAATGCAGAGTTGGGGTGGTGGGGGTGGGGTCTGAGTGGGATGCTCTTCAGAGGATCGGTGTGGACTCAATGGGCTGAATTGCCTGCTTCCACACTGTGGGGAATTCTATGATTCTAACTTGGTAATTTCCTGCTTTTTACACATTTTTTTCTCATTGCAGCCCACAATCCGCCTGGATTTTTTGGATTTTCAGAAGGCTTTTGACAAGGTCATTCAAAACAGGTTAGGACATCGAACAAAAACGTAGACTATAGGAATGTACAGAACAGTACAGGCCCTTCGGCCCATGATGTTGTGCTGACTATTATCCTACTAAGATCAATCTATTCTGCATTACCTACATTTTACTATCCTCCATGTGCCTTTCCAAGAATCGCTTAAAAGTGTCTAAAGTATCTGACTCCACTACCACTGCTGGCAGTGCGTTCCACACACCCACCACTCTCTGTGTGAAGAACCTACCTCTGACATCTCCCCTATACCTTCCTCCAATCACCTAAAAATTATGCCTCCTCGTATTGGACATTTCCGCTCTGGGAAAAAGTCTCTGACTATCCACTCTATCTATGCCTCTCATCACCTTGTACTCCTCTATCAAGTCACCTCTCATCCCTCTCCGTTCCAATGAAAGAAGTTCTAGCTCCCTCAACCTTTCCTCATAAGGCCTGCCCTCCAGTCCAGGCAGCATCCTGGTAAATCTCCTCAGCACCCTCTCTAAAGCTTCCACATCTTTCCTATAATGAGATCACCAGAACTGAACACAATATTCCAAGTTTGGTCAAATCAGAGTTTTATAGAGCTGCAGCATAACATCATGGCTCTTAAACTCGATTCCCCTGGCAATGAAAGCCAACACACCATACATCTTCTTGACCACCCTATCAACTTGGGTAGCAACTTTGAGGGATTGATGGACATGGACCCTCTTTTCCTTCACACTGCCAAGAATCCTGCCATTCACCCTGTATTCTGCATTCAAATTTGACCTTCCAAAATGAATCACTTCACACTTTTCCGGGTTGAATTCCATCTGCCACTTCTTTGCCCAGCTCTGCATCCTGTCAATGTCCCATTGCAACCTACAACAGCCCTCCATGATGTCCATAACTCCACCAATCTTTGTGTCATTGGCAAACTTACTAACCCACCCGTCCACTTCCTCATCCAAGTCATTTATAAAGATCACAAAGAGCGCAGGTCCCATAACATATCCCTGTGGCACACCACTGATCACCAAGCTCCAGGGTGAATACTTTCCATCTACTACCATCCTCTGTCTTCTGTTGGCTAGCCAATTCTGCATCCAGACAGCCAAATTTCCCTGCATGCCTCCTTATTTTCTGAATTAACCTACCATTTGGAACCTTATCAAATGCCTTGCTAAAATCCACATACACCACATCCACTGCTCCACCTTTATCAATGTATTTTGTCACATCCTCAAGGAATTCAATAAGGATGGTGAGGCATGAACTGCCCCTCAGGAAGCTATGCTATTTCTAATCAAACTGTGCTTTTCCAAATAATCGTAAGTACTATCTCTCAGAGTCCTCTCCAATAATCAGCCCACTACAGAAGAAGACTTACCAGTCTGTAATTTCCAGGATTATCCCTATTCCCTTTCTTGAACAACAGAGTGACATTTGCCATACTCCAATCTTCTGGTACTACTCCAGTGGACAGTGAGGACGCAAAGATCATTGTGACAGGGGCAGCAATCTCTTCCCTTGCTACTCGTAATTAACCTTGGGTGTATCCCATCCGGGAGGACTTATCTATCCTCATGTTTTTCAAAATTTCTAGCACATCCTCCTTCCTAACATCAATCTGTTTGAGCATATCTCCTTGTTTCACGCTGTCCTCACAAACGTGAAGGTCCCTCTCACTGGTGAATACTGAAGCAATGTATTCATTAAGGATCTCCCCTACCTCCTCTGACTCTGCCCACAAATTTTCTCCACTATCCCTGATTGGCCCTACCCTCACTCTGGCCATCCTGATGCCTTGGGGTTTTCCTTGATCCTACCCACCAAAGTTTTCTCATACTCCTTTCTAGCTCTCCTAAATCAATTCTTCAGTTCCTTTCTGGCTACCTTGTAGACCTCTAGAGCCCTGTCCTGTCCTTGCTTCCTCAACCTTAAGTAAGCTTCCTTCTTCCTCTTGACTAGGTGTTTCACATGTCTTGTCATCCAAGGTTCCTTCACTTTACCATTCTTTCCTTGCCTCAGTGGGACACACCTATCCTGTATCTGTAGCAACTGCTCCCTAAACAACCTCCACATTTCTGTCATGCATTTCCCTGAGAACATCTGATCCCAATTGATGCTCCATAGTTCTTGCCTAATAGCATTGTAATTCCCCTTCCCCCAATTAAATACTTACCCATACTGTGTCCTCCTATCCTTCTCCATGACTATAATAAAGGTCAGGGAGTTGTGTCACTGTCACCGAAATGCTCTCCCACTGAGAGATCTGACACCTGGCCTGGTTCGTTGCCAAGCACCAAATCCAATATGGCCTCCCCTCTGGTCAGCCACTCTACATATTGAATCAGAAATCCTTCCTGAACACACCTGACAAAATCTGCTCTATCCAAAGTATTTGCACTTTGGAGATTCCAGTCTAACAGGTAAAGTTAAAGCACATTGGTAGGAGGTAATATTTTGGCACGGGATCAAGAATTGGCTGACCATTAGGAAAAAGAGTTGAAATAAATAGGTCTTTTTTTCAGTAGCAGGCAGTGACTAGTGGGGTGTTGCAAGGATCAGTGCTTGGGATCCATCCATTCATGATGTACATATATGACCTGGAGGAGGAAACCAAATCTAACATTTCCATGTTTGCTGATGACACAAAACTGCACAGGACTGTGAACAAAAATAGAAATTGCTGGAAGAGCTCAGCAGATCTAGCAGATCTGTATAGAGAAATCAGTGTTAATGTTTCAGGTCCGGTCAACCTTCTTCAGAAAAGTTGTTAAGATGAGATAAGGAAGCTTCAAAGCAAGTTGAGAGAGTGGGCAAAAATGTGGCAGATGAAGTACAATGTGGCCAAATGTGAAGTTATACATTTCAGTGTAAAAAACAGAATGGAACAGTAATAATAAGATGGTGATATTTTGGAAAGTGAGGATATGCAGAAGCATCTGGATGTTCTTGTACACCAGTCAATGAAAGTAAGCAGGCAGTATAAGAAGGCCAGTGGTATATTGGCCTTCATTGAAAGAGAATTTGAGTTCTGCAGTAGTGATGTCTTACTGCCTTGGTAAGAACACACTGAGTACTGCATGCAGTTTTGATCATTCCACCTGGAAAGGATACATTTGCCATAATGGGAATGCAGCAAAGGTTCACTAAAGCCTGAAACCAGGGATGGCAGGATTGCCCATTGAGGAGAGATTAGTTCAGCTGGGCTTGTTTTCATTTGAGTTTAGAAGGTGAGAAGGGGCCTGATTGAATTGAAGTGTACAAAATTCTAACAGGTCTCAAAAGCAGAAGTTGCTGCGAAAGCTCAGCAGACCTGGCAGCATCCGTGAAGAAAAGTCAAGAGTTACCCTTCCCTAGAACCTCTAACTGGACTCAATAGGCTAGATGCATGAAGAATGTTTCTCTGGTAAGTGAGTTTGGAACTGGGGACACAGCCTCCAGACATGGGCAAGACCATTTAGGGTTCAGATGAGGAAAAATTTGATCAAAGGACCACGAACTTGTGGAATTCTCTACCACCAAAATCTGTGGCGACAAAGTCACTGAATATATTCAAGAAAGAGATAGATAAAAGAGAGATAGTAGGAACTGCTGGTGCTGGAGTCTGAGATGACAAGGTGTGGAGCTGGAAGAACACTGCAGGCCAGGCAGCATCAGAGGAGCAGGAAAGCTGACGTTTTGGGTCTGGACCCTTCTTCAGAAATGGGGGAGTGGAAGGAAACTCTGAAATAAATTGGGAAGGGTAGGCGATGATAGACGGCGGATAGTGGAACAGACGGGTGGACAGAAGACAGACAGGTCAAGGACGCAGGGATGAAGCCAGTAAAGGATAGTGTAGGTAGGGAGTGGGATGGGGTTTGGTCGGTGAAAAGGGAGGGGTGGGTAGGTGGGTGGGAAGATGGACAGGTCAAGGAGGTGGCGATGAGGCTAGTAGAGGTGATGAAAGTGTAGGTATGAAGTGGGGGTGGGGGTTAGTCAGTGAGGTTGGAGGAGTGGATAGGTGGAAGAAAAGACGGACAGGTCACGGACGCGGGGATGAGACAAGCTGGTCTAGGGATAAGGTCGGGGATGGGACGATTTTGAAGCTTGTAAAGTCCACATTGAGACCATTGGGTTGTAGGCTTCCCTGGTGGAATATGAGGTGCTGTTCCTCCAGATTCTGGGCGACATCATTGTGGCACTGGAGAAGCCCTAGGATGGACATGTCGTCCAAGGAGTGGGAGAAGGAGTTGAAGTGGCTCATGACTGGGAGGAATAGCTTGTCACGAACCGAGCGTAGGCTCTCCACAAAGTGGTCTCCAAGATAGATAAATGTTTTTGATTTAAAGGCACCAAAGGATATGGAGCGGAAGTGGAAATCTGGCATTGAGACAGAGAATCACCCAAGAATGCAGAAACAGGTTGGAGGGATTGACTGGCCTACTCCCAGTTTCTGTTCATAACTTTTCTGTTACTACTATTTCTTCTGGGTCCCCATCTTTGTCGCTGCGAGATCTTCAATGTCCAGTTAAAGATTCCGTGTGAAAAATTGCAGCTCCACTATTGCAACGCCCCCTGTAGTGTGGTTGGAGATTGCAATGTTCAAAGCTCCGGAGTGGGACTTGAATCCACAATTTTGTAAAAGGGGAAGTGGGGAAGGGTGGTGGTTGTCGGTCTGAGTGCTCCGGCCGCTGTCCCTGGGATGCTCCTGCAAATGATTCCCAGCGTTTAAGAAGTACCTTTACTAAATTACATCCGTCAAGCGTGTGTAAATGTATTTTTTAAAATTTGTCTTGTTGGACTATTTGTTTGAATGTCTGAATGTGTGTATGCTTGCGTGTTGGGTACAGATGGGTGGAGTGTACATTGCTCGGTTTGACAGCTAGCTTCCCAAACCAGTTTAGCAATTGTGCTTTTGCTGGTGGTTGTTTCACAGTCAAATCTGGCAGGCTTTGTCCTGACAGATAAGGACAGGCAGGTCCCCCAACCCCCCCCCCCCCCCCCCCCTCCCTTTGCCTCTCCTCTCAGGAGAGAAGATGCAGTCGGTGTTGCAACCTGGAAAAACTGGTCATGTCAGGAGAGGATTTCACTCCTCAGTAAGGTATGCGACTCCCTGGAACAGCTATAAAAAGAGCCACTAGGTAAAGCAGACTGTGCAGAAGGCAACCAGGAAGTGTTTGCCCAGCAGCCAGCGTATGTTAATAAGGAGTATGGATGACTGTCGCACTCTGATCAGGTTAGTGGCTGTCCAGGTTGAAATCGACTTGTACAGGCTTTTGTGGTGGAGTAGGGAAGATTCGGCTGAATCTCTGCGACTCCAAACGTTTGTATGTGCCAGGAAATGGGAATCAGCGTTGAATTAAGAAGCTGGGAAATATCGAGGAGTTGGATCGTTCTGTTTACTCTGAATGCGAACTCCGTGTATGTGTTTTATTTACCTGTTGCTAAATTGATTTTTTTTTTATTGCTAGCTGTTTGCTCAATGCCGCTCGGAGTTTTGAAGAACGGCCTCAGTCACATGCTGGTCAGGTGGCCAAGAGGGTATTTAAACGGTCCTACTGAATCCTCGCCTGCAGGTTACAGTCCTTCTGGTGCAGTGGTTCTAAACAGTTCAACAGTTCTCTATCGACATTGTGAAATGTTTAGGACCACTTGATCCGCAGGACACTGATCGTCAGATGAAAGTTGTGAATGTTGCTCTGGAAGCTGCCTCGGAGCTGTCAGATTTGCATACTGTAAACTGAGTTACATTTTATTACAAAAACAGGTGTGCCATTGTATGCGAGCCACTGTGATAAACTGTTTCCACTGCCTCTCAACACTAGATGAGGCACTTACAGAGAGACAGTCTTCAAGTATTTTACGAATCATACAAGCAGGAGGCAGCTGCTCGTTCATCTTTGCTTCTGCTAGCTGTTTCAAAGAGAGCTCACGTTTAGTCCAACATTCAAGCTTTTTTTCCCTGTAAATTTATCTTCAGGTATCTATTCAACTCCCTTTTAAATTTATTTATGGTGTCTGAGTCTGAGAACTGAGCGGTAAATGTCCTCTTCGTTTCCAATCTAAGTGCTTCGATTTTGAATCGAAGTCCCTCTGGTTATTGATTGCGTACAGACGGGACAATTTGTTCTTCTGTACTTATCAAAGCTCTTCAGCTTGGAATTGTCTTCCAATGAGAGAACTCCCAACTCTACCAATGCCCCCATTTAAACTAAAACCCTTCATCTCTGATAACGTCCTTGTTAAAACTTCCTTTGTGGCCTTTCCAATCGTTTTACATTTTCACGCGTACAGTTCCCAGAATTGTCTGCAGTATTCCAACACAATCCTCACCCAATGATTTATACACTTAATTTTCTTTCGTAGTGTAAAATATATATTTGCAAAAATTCTGCTCTGCTGAACTATTTCTGTGATGGTTCAGGCAGTAACTTGCATTTATTTACTTTTAATGCCCTATGATGTCCCAGAGCTGCTGTGCAAACCAGGAAGACCTCAATTTTGATTTCTGTTGTGTTCTGAGTTAGTTAGTAGGAGCAGTAGAGTTGGCTTTGGTTCTCTATGAATTGTGAAGGTGACAAAGCAAATACAGTTCCCACATCTCACGACTGTTACAAAATTTTAGTAGAAATTGTGTATGCTGTGTTAAGACGGAAGCCAGTTGAGTTTTTCTTACATCTCAAAGAGACATGAATTGTCAAGGCTCACAAAGGAATTCTGAATTTGATGTTGACTGTAACGATATCCAAATAATTTGAGTTGGTTTCTTCAACAGGTGGGGTAAGGTTAAATGAGAAAGCAATGTATGCTGCAATTCACATCTTTAGATGAAAATGATGCTTAATATGGCTCTTCCTCCCAAAATGTGATATCTGTTCCAAAGAAATATTCCTTAAAAATGTGCATGTGGTGAACAGGACAATTTTTTGATTATGAGTATGACATTAAACAGAAAACAATAAAGAAAAAGATGCTTTGTGCATTATGTTAGCAAACTCCATTTGTAAACTGGATTTAATTCAAAAGTTTACCTGCTGTCTCACTGTAGTTGCATACTTTGGTTTCCAGACCAGCAAAAATTGATTTTATTTTTACAATTATCACCCTTATTTTACGTCTCTCCAGCTTCTTGTTCATCACTGTATCTGTAGTTATTCCCTCATCCAACCTCTGAAGTCTCCAATTCTGGCTTCTACCATCCATGATGTTCTTCTCTCCCTTCAGCTGCTTAGACCCTAAGCAGTGGAATTCCTTTCTTGAATCTCTGCTTCTGATTCCTTTTTAAGATGTTTGTTAAAATCTAATTATTTGCTTAAGTATCTGCTCAAGTGACTTGATGTCAAATTCTGTTCCATCAAATCTATTATGATACTAATATATCAACCAATGCAAATCCTTTGAATGCTGATTGATGAAACAGCATCAACCCAAAATATTAATGTGTTCACTGTCCATAGGTGCTGTTTTAATTAACTGAGTATTTTCAGCATGTTTATATTTCTCATTTCCAGGACCTCTAGTATTTTGTTTTATTGCACAACTCTGATGCTATTTATCTTTTTCATTTTATGTTATTTGCATTTGAATGTATTAATTTCCCATGAATGGAATTAAACTTAAATTAATCTTTGATTTGCATTTTCTCTGATGCAAAAAAGCTTGCAATAATCTGACATTCTTACACTTATCACAATGATGCTTACATCTTAAATTCAAACAATTCCCAAACATTATTTCTTGACTGCCAACAGCTCAACCCCTTTTTTAATTAAGGCAGTAGCTATCTGGCCTGTGTATGAAACCCTGTTCCAAAAGATGTTTCACTGTTTGGGAGGGAGAAAAATCAAAACCCTCATTTCCTGCATCAAATTCTTAGACATACATTTGTTCAGTTTGTCTGTTTGGCAACATTAACCCTACCAAACATTTCATCTTTTTAGGCTTTCTTCCTAATACCCTGGATTTAGCTTGAGGACATCTGTTCTACTTCTACCTATGCTATTTATTTCAACGTGGGCAAAATCAGTTTGTTCCTCATTTTCTCCCTCTAGTATTCTGAAACCCAGGAAGCAACAATTCATTCGGTGTGTGCAGAATTCTCTATGTAAACAAAAGAATCAAATCCCTTAACACTACAACTTGCCTACTACACTTCCTCTATTTTCTGCTCTTCCTGCTGTTGCCCTAACCAGGCACAACTTCTGCTTCCCTTCACAACAGAAACAAACACTCTCTTCCTTTCGGTATTGGGACCTTACCTCACCCTGAATGTAGTGTCCTTGAATGTCTCATCTATAATAACTTTTCCCTCCCTAATATTTTGAATGTTTTTTTTTCTATTTGGCTCTGATGAAAGCAGAGAGGAGCAAAAGTGAAACTTATATTCTCTAAAATTCACAGACACTTGTCTTTTCTGATTAAAATAGCCCAAAAGGCTTTACTACTTCTAATGCTTGTATTTCTATGGTTGCTTCCTAATTTTGTAACAATAAATCCAGTCATTTTTGGTTCAGGTGGATGTTAGTAGGAGTGGGAGGGATAAGTTCCTACCTACGGCACTTCTTAGGTCCAATAAATTAGTAAACAAAATGAGAAAAGATGAACAACACAGAGGTGTGTATGGTGAAGCTGCAGGAACTAAATATACTGCTGCAATGTAATAACTATATGGTCCTCCAGGCAATGTGATTCAAATGGAAAAATATTCAGAATTAATGGAAAGTAACTGAAAAATAGACACGTACTCAATGATACAACAAGGTGTTGAGCTGGATGAATACAGCAGGCCAAGCAGTGTCAGAGGAGCAGAAAGTTGACGCTTCGGAAGGGCCTAGGCCCGAAACATCAGCTTTCCTGCTCCTCTGATGCTGCTTGGCCTGCTGTGTTCATCCAGCTCTACACCTTGTTATCTCAGATTCTCCAGCATCTGCAGTTCCTACTATCTCTGAAACATACTCACTGATGATTTGTTTTATTGTGGGTTGTCCGATGCATTGAGACTCCATTAAATCAAAGTCTTCAAATGATCAATGCGGAACAAAATAAGCCAACAGTTTCACCTACAACACCATAATTCCAAACGAACTCATCTCTAAACTCTGAGACCTAGGTCTTGGCTTCCTCCACACTGCAAGTGGAGTCTCAACTTCCTAAGCCATCGATTGCAATCAGTAAGGGCAAACGACAACACTGCACTTGATAATCCTTAACACCGGTGCCCCATGTGGCTTCATACTCAGCTTCCCTACTCATACACTCATGACTGTGCGGCCAAATTCCGCTCCAACCCCGTTACAAGTTTGCTGATGACACCACCATTGTAGGTCAGACCTCAGATAAAAGTGAGACAGAATACAGGAAAGAAATTGAGTGTTTAGTGGAATGATATGAAGACAACAATCTCTCCACCAACATCAGCAAAATGATGGAGCTAGTCGTTGACCTCAGGAAGTAGAGTGGAGGGCACACCCCTTGTTTACATCAATAGTGCTCCTGTGGAGTGTTCAAGAGCATCACATTCCTGGGAGCAAAGACCACCAACCATTTATCCTGGTCTACCCATGTCAGTGTGATGGCCAAGAAAGCACAACGATGTCTCTAGTTCCTTAGGAGGCTAAGGAAAAATGGAATGTCCACAAAGACTTACCAATTTTTATAGATGCATCATAGAAATCATCTGTCTGGATGCTTCACAGTGTGTTCTGGCAACAGCTCTTCCCAAGCCTGTAAGAAACTACAAAGAGTCAGCTCAGTCCAGTAAGCGAACTAGCCTTCCATCCATTGACTTCATTTATATTTCCCGCTGCCTCAGGAAAATTACCACACTAATCAAAGACCCATCCCATTCCAGTTTTACACTCTTCCGTAGGGCAGATGATACAAAAGTTTTAAAACGTCTTACTGTTCTAAACTCTCATGGATACAAACAAGCCTAGTCTGTCCTAGTCCTTTCCTCATAAGACACTGACTCATTCCAAGTATTAGTTTAGTAAACCATCTCTGAATTGCCTCCAAAGCATTCACATTCTTCCTCAAATAAGGTGAACTACAGAGTACAGTATTCCAAATGCAGCCTGATCAGTGCCCTGTATAACTGAACCATAACAACCTTACTTATGTAATCAATTCCCCTTCTAAGAGCTTCCTAATTATTTGCTGTACCTACTTTCTAATGTTTTGCAATTCACGCACGAGGGTCCCAGAACTCTATGCATATCAGAGCTCTGTAATCTGTTGCATTGAGACAAGATGCTTCCATTTTTACTCTGAGATAACAGTGTGCAGAGCTGGATGAACACAGCAGGACAAGCAGCATCAGAGGAGCAGAGAAGCTGACATTTCGGGTCTAGGCCCTTCTTCAGAAATTTCTGAAGAAGGGTCTAGGCCCAAAGCATCAGCTTTCCTGCTCCTCTGATGCTGCTTGTCCTGCTGTGTTCATCCAGCTCTGCACCTTGTTATGTCAGATTCTCCAGCATCTGCATTTCCTACTATCTCTGAATCCATTTTCACTTTGCCTATCAAAATGAACAGCTTCCCATTTTCCCAAATTATATTCCATTTGCCACATTTTCCCAAAAATGTTATCTATTTGTATTATCATATTCAAAGCAGACATTTGTGCTGATTTTCTTTTTATTATTCTTGGTTAAAGATAAAACAAAGAGAAATTACAATTGAATAGTAGAGTAGAGTGTTTGCTCTAGGTGCAGTCAGCAATTCTGATGCAATTTGCAGTCAAATTAACAACTACTTCAGTCTGTTATTATCTCTTGATGTCCCTGATGGCTTTGTGAAGCTTGTGCCAAGATTTCCTGCATAGGTCAAGGTCACCCCGGCTTGAATGCCCCAGATCTGGGCTTCAGTAGGGAGAGGATATCCTGATTTACCTGTCTTTTCCGATTGTGGAACTCTCAGATCAACGTCTGGCTTGCAGCGCTCTGCACAGTTACTGATGAAGTCTGTGATGGTGGTGGCATACTCATTTAGATTGGCTGCTGAGTTCTTGAATGTGGATCAGTCCACCAACTCCAAGCAGTCACACAGGGGCTAATCCTTTACTTCAAACCAGCACAGTATGACTTTTGGTACCGGATCCTCATGTTTTAGTTTCTGCTTGTAAACCAGGAGAAAGAACACACCCTAATTGTCTGATTGACCAAATGTGGGTGGGGAATGGCGTGCTAGGCATCTTTGATGATTGTGTAGCAATGGTCAAGGGTGTTTGGTGTTCTGGTGGGACAGAAGATGTATTGATAGTATCTGGGTAACACACTCTTGAGGTTGGTCTGGTTGAAGTCACCAGTAGTGATGAACAAGACCTTGTGGTATTCCGTCTCAAAGCTATTTGTGGCATTGAATATTTCATCAAGTGCACTCTTACAGGAGGTGATGGCGTGGTGGTATTACTGTTAGACCACTAATCCAAAAACTCAGCTTATGTTCTGGGGATCCGGTTTCAAATCCTACCATGGCAAGTGGTGAAATTTGGGTTCATTTTTAAAAGTCTGTAATTAGAAATCTACTGACAACCATGAAACCATTGCTGATTGCCAACATCCTTCAGAGAAGGAAATCTGCCATCTTCACCCAGACTGGCCTAATGTGACTCCAGGCCAAAGCAATGTAGTTGACTCTCAACTGCCTTCTGAAATTGCCTGGCAAGTTACTCAATTCAAGAGCAGCAAGGAATGAGAATAAAAGCTGGCCAGCCATTGATGCCCATGTCCCTCAAGTGAATAAAAAAACCTCTTCACTTCTCCCTGGGGTGGGATGTAAACTGCTGGCAGGAAAGCAGAAGTAAGCTCCCATGGCAAGTAGTAGGGAAGGTACTTCATCGTTAGATACTCTGGGTCCTGGGTGCAGTAATTTGCCAGGGTCATTGTCTCCAAGCAACAATTGGGAGGCAGACAACTCCATTCCCTGCCTTGCCTAAGGACATGATGTGATCGATCCAGTGAACTGAGAAATCCTCGGGTTGTAAGGCATTGTCACCTGAAGCAGGAGTGAACAATATCTCTGTAATAGAGAGCACACAGCAGTCTCAATTCTCTTTGGTAGGTGAGCCTAGATTTAGGTGTGTCGAGCTTGTTTTCAATGTCTTGGCCACTTGTCAGAATATGCTGGGGATGGTGAGGAGGCAGGTTTGAAACTGCTTTGTCACAGCCTCACCTGCAGGCCAGCATGTTTCCTACCTTTCCTGGGTGAGTGCTTGCTTCTGGTTGGGCCTGGGGGTTGGTGTGGTTGGTCTGCCATTCTGGAAGCTAAGTGGGTGTGTCGTGTGGGATCCTGGAGACTGGTCGTGGTCTCGGGCACTCTGGGTCTTGTTCTCTGGTCAAGTTTCAATTCCAGGATTCCAAGAGGTTTCTTTCCATTGTGCCCATGTCGGGTCCACAGCAAAGAGCTGTGTTGCCAATTGATATCTAGGTCAGGCCTTCAAGAAGCTGGTAAATGCTGGTCTCTTCATTGTCATGGGGGCGTTGGGGTGGGGTGCGCTGTGTGGGGGTGGGGGTGGGCGTTGGTTGTTCCCAGAGAGTCAAAGATTGCAAGACCGTAAGAAGATCTAAAAGAGCATTGTTAGTAATTCTGACAGACTTACAGTTGAGATTTAAAAGAGTAAAGTGATTATGAAAGATGTGAGGAGGTAATCTGCTGGAGATGGACACCTACTAACCTCATCCCATCCCCTTGACCTGCCCGTCCTCCCTGGACTGATCTATCCCCTCCCTACCTCCCCACTTACACTCACCTCTACTGGCTCCATCCCCGCCCCTTTAACTTGTCTGTCTCCTCTCCACCTATCTCCTCCTCTATCTATCTTCCATCCAACTCCCTCTCTCTCCCTATTTATTTCAGAACCCTCTCCCCACCCCCATTTCTGAGGAAGGGTCTAGGCCAGAAACATCAGCTTTTGTGCTCCTAAGATGCTGCTTGGCCTGCTGCATTCATCCAGCTCCACACTTTGTTGTCTAAGCTTTCTTTGGTAGCTTCTTCTAAACTTTCAATCTCTGGCACTGGGAAGAAAATGGAGAGGTGACATAAGGATCAGTTTTCACCAGCAAATTCCTTCCAAGTTGAGGGTGAGCAGCAGACTTATGATTCTCACCATAACTGAATAGAATCTGTACAATGTGGAACCAGACCATTCAGTCCAAAAAATCTGTACTGACCCTTCAGAGAGCATCCCACCCAGACGAGTCACCGTTCCTGCAACCCTGCATTTCCAACAGCTAATATACCTAACCAACACATTGATGAACGCTGCAGGTAATTTAACATGGCCAATCCACCTAACTTGCAAACCTTTGGACCTGAGAGGTAACCAGAGTACCTGGCAGAAACCTACACAGACACAGGGTGAATATACAAACACCACACAATCACCCGAGGGTGGAGTTGAACCCAGGTCCCTGGCACTGTGAGGTAGCAATGCTAACCACTGAGCCACTCTGCTGGCAGTGTCAGTGAGTTGTACACTCTGTGAAGGCAAATGATTTGCGACTGTAGCAAATTTTTTTTTTCTCATAATGCCACATCCAGTAGAAATCAAGTCCAAAGTGGATTAACAGAGTTAAGTTGAAAAACAGCCAGGATCTACTAGCATGGAGAAACTGACCCGAGGGGACAAATAACTTAGTCCTGCTCCTGTAAGAGTTTTGTGCCTGATGGTTATATGTGTTGAACACAGTTAGTTTAAAGTCAGTTCCTGAGCTCATGGTGATCATAGGCAAGCAAAACAAAAGATATCTAATTCTGACACCTCAGACGGCTAGTGTGAGGAACAATACTTTTGCAGCAGTAACTGTTCCACTGAAAATGGAACTGAAGCATTTACTGGAATAGAAATCTAATTTCCCATGCTCATTGAAATGAGTAAAACATGTGAAAAGGGAAATGAAATTTGCTGGCCTGCAAGGGAATGCAATCCCTGCTGAGTTTTAAAAAGAGTTTAACAAATTTTGCAAGTTTTAATTTTCAGCTTTGGGTAGTTACATTACTGGCTAATTGAGTTTGTAAAGATTCATGAGCAACTATAATTAACGTTCCAATAAAGCGAGTCACTGACCTAAAACATTGAGTCTGCTTTCTCTCTGCAAGCCCTTGTTTAGGGTGGCACCGTGGCTCAGTGGTTAGCACTGCTGCTTCACAGCACCAGGGACCAAGGTTCAATCCCACTTTTGGGTGACTGTCAGTGTGCAGTTTGCTCATTCTCTCCATGTCTGTGTGGGTTTCCTTTGTGTGCTCCAGTTTCCTCCCACAGTTCAAAGATGTGCAGGCTAGGCTCGATTGGCCATGCTAAATTGCCTGTAGTGTTCACGAATGCGTAGATTAGGGGGATGGATCAGTGTGGACTTGTTCGGCCAAAGGGCCTGTTTTCACATTTCTCCAGCAGTTTCTATTTTTGATTCAAATTCCAGTATCTGCAGTTCAGTTTTTAGGCCATTAGAACACAAGACATAGAAGCAGAAATTAGGCCATTCAACCCATTGAGTCTGCTCTGCCATTCAGTCATGGCTGACATGTTTTTCAACCCCATTCTCCCGCTTACTCCCCATTATCCTTGATATTGTTGTCCCACTTTTCAAGAAAGGAGGGAGAGAGAAAACAGGGAATTATAGACCGGTTAGCCTGACATCAGCGGTGGGAAAGATGCTGGAGTCAATTATAAAAGATGAAATTACGAATCATTTAGATAGCAGTAACAGGATAGGTCAGCGTCAGCATGGATTTAGGAAGGGGGAAATCATGATTGACTAATCTTCTGGAATTTTTTGAGGATGTAACTATGAAGATAGACAAGGGAGAGCCAGTGGATGTAGTATACCTGGACTTTCAGAAAGCCTTTGATAAAGTCCCACATAGGAGCAAAATTAGGGCACATGGTATTGGGGGCAAAATACTGGCTTGGATTGAAAATTGGCTGGCTGACAGGAAGCAAAGAGTAGTGATAAACGGGTCCCTTTTGGAATGGCAGGCAGTGACCAGTGGCGTTCCACAAGGTTCGGTGCTGGGACCACAGCTATTTACAATATACATTAATGATATAGATGAAAGCATTAAAAGTAATATTAACAAGTTTGCTGATGACACAAAGCTGGCTGGCAGGGTGAAATGTGAGGAAGATGTTATGAGAATACAGGGTGACTTGGACAGGTTAGGTGAGTGGACGGATGCATGGCAGATGCAGTTTAATGTGGATAAATGTGTGGTTATCCACTTTGGTGGCAAGAACAGAAAGGCAGATTACTATCTAAATGGAGTCAAGTTAGGTAAAGGGGAAGTACAACGAGATCTGGGTGTTCTGGTACATCACTCAATGAAAGCAAGCGTGCAGGTACGGCAGACGTGAAGAAAGCTAATAGCATGCTGGCCTTCATAACAAGAGGAATTGAGTATAGGAGCAAAGAGGTCCTGCTGCAGCTGTACAGGGCCCTGGTGAGACCGCACCTGGAGTATTGTGTGCAGTTTTGGTCTCCAAATTTGAGGAAGGACATTCTGGCTATTGAGGGAGTGCAGCGTAGGTTCACGAGGTCAATTCCCGGAATGGTGGGACTATCCTATGTTGAAAGATTGGAGTGACTGGGCTTGTATACACTTGAGTTTGGGAGGATGAGAGGGGATCTGATTGAGACATATAAGATAATTAAAGGATTGGACAATCTGGAGGCAGGAAGCATGTTTCCGTTGATGGGGGAGTCCAGAACCAGACGACACAGTTTAAAAATAAGGGGTAGGCCATTTAAGAACAGAGTTGAGGGAAATTTCTTCACCCAGAGAGTGGTGGATATATGGAATGCTCGGCCCCAGAAGGCAGTGGAGGCCAATTCTCTGGATACTTTCAAGAAAGAGATGGATAGAGCTCTTACAGATAGTGGAATCAAGGGTTATGGGGATAAGGCAGGAACAGGATACTGATTGTGGATGATCAGCCATGATCATAAAGAATGGTGGTGCTGGCTCGAAGGGCCGAATGGCCTACTCCTGCACCTATTGTCTATTGTTCATTGTCTATAATCAAGAACCTATCTATCTCAGACTTAAATATACTCAATGACCTGGCCTCCACAGCCTTCTGCGGCAGTGAATTCCATAGACTCACCACTATCTGGCTGAAGAAGTTTCTCCTGATTCCTGTTCCAAAAAGTCCGCCTTTTACTCGAATGCTGTGCACTCAGGTCGTCATCTCTCCTACTAATGAAAAGTTTCCCAACATCTTTGAAACCTTTGAAGAGCAGGTGTGCATGCTGGAATGGATAGAGATAGAGGAAGCTGATGTGCTGAAAATTTTGTCAAACATTAAGATTGACAAGTCGCCAGGCCCGGACCAGATTTGTCCTCGGCTGCTTTGGGAAGCGAGAAATGCAATTGCTTCGCCACTTGCGAAGATCTTTGCATCCTCGCTCTCCACTGGAGTCGTACCTGAGAACTGGAGAGAAGCAAATGTAATTCCTCTCTTCAAGAAAGGAAATAGGGAAATCCCTGGCAATTATAGACCAGTAAGTCTCACGTCTGTCGTCTGCAAGGTGTTAGAAAGGATTCTGAGGGATAAGATTTATGACCATCTGGAAGAGCATGGCTTGATCAAATACAGTCAACACGGCTTTGTGAGGGGTAGGTCATGCCTTACAAACCTTATCGAGTTTTTTAAGGATGTGACTAGAAAAGTTGATGAGCGTCGAGCTGTGGATGTGGTGTATATGGATTTCAGTAAGGCATTTGATAAGGTTCCCCATGGTAGGCTCATTCAGAAGGTCAGGAGGAATGGGATACAGGGGAACTTAGCTGCTTGGATACAGAATTGGCTGGCCAACAGAAGACAGCGAGTGGTAGTAGAAGGAAAATATTCTGCCTGGAAGTCAGTGGTGAGTGGGGTTCCACAGGGCTCTGTCCTTGGGCCTCTACTGTTTGTAATTTTTATTATTGACTTGGATGAGGGGATTGAAGGATGGGTCAGCAAGTTTGCAGACGACACAAAGGTCGGAGGTGTCGTTGACAGTGTAGAGGGCTGTTGTAGGCTGCAGCGGGACATTGACAGGATGCAGAGATGGGCTGAGAGGTGGCAGATGGAGTTCAACCTGGATAAATGCGAGGTGATGCATTTTGGAAGGTCGAATTTGAAAGCTGAGTACAGGATTAAGGATAGGATTCTTGGCAGCGTGGAGGAACAGAGGGATCTTGGTGTGCAGATACATAGATCCCTTAAAATGGCCACCCAAGTGGACAGGGTTTTTAAGAAAGCATATGGTGTTTTGGCTTTCATTAACAGGGGGATTGAGTTTAAGAGTCGTGAGATCTTGTTGCAGCTCTATAAAACTTTGGTTAGACCGCACTTGGAATACTGCGTCCAGTTGTGGTTGCCCTATTATAGGAAAGATGTGGATGCTTTGGAGAGCGTTCAGAGGAGGTTTACCAGGATGCTGCCTGGACTAGAGGGCTTATCTTATGAAGAGAGGTTGACTGAGCTCGGACTCTTTTCATTGGAGAAAAGGAGGAGGAGAGGGGACCTAATTGAGGTATACAAGATAATGAGAGGCATAGATAGAGTTGATAGCCAGAGACTATTTCCCAGGGCAGAAATGGCTAGCACGAGGGATCATAGTTTTAAGCTGGTTGGTGGAAAGTATAGAGGGGATGTCAGAGGTAGGTTCTTTACGCAGAGAGTTGTGAGAGCATGGAATGCGTTGCCAGCAGCAGTTGTGGAAGCAAGGTCATTGGGGTCATTTAAGAGACTGCTGGACATGTATATGGTCACAGAAATTTGAGGGTGCATACATGAGGATCAATGGTCGGCACAACATTGTGGGCTGAAGGGCCTGTTCTGTGCTGTACTGTTCTATGTTCTATGCTCTATCCTCCAGGCCATTCAATATTCTATGGGTTTCAATTAGATCTCCCTTCATCCTCCTAAACACCATCGAGTAATGGCTCAGAGCCCTCAACAGTTCCTCATATGATAAGCATTTCATTCCTGAGACCATTCTTGTGAGCCTTCCCTGAACACTCTCCAGGGCCAGTACATCCTTCCTGAGATATGGGGCCCAAAACTGCGCACAATACTCCAAATGTGGTCTGATCAGAGCCTTATAGACCCTCAGAAGTACATTCCTGCTTTTATATTCAAGTACTCTCAAAATAAATGCCAACATTGCATTTTCCTTCCTCATTACTGACTCAACCTGCAAGTCTACCTTGGGAGAGTTATGGGCTAGAATTCTCAAGTCTCGTTGCACTTCCGTCTTCTGAATTTTCTCCCCACTTAGAAAATAGTCCATACCTCTATTCTTCTTACCAAAATGCATCACCTCACACTTTCCTGTTTAGTTACTGTTACTTGTTTGATTACTTTCAGGTCAAGAATTTCACAGATAGTTGCAAAATACTGCAGATACTGTAAACCTGGAATAAACAGACAATTTTCTGTTGAAAATTGCTTTTCTGACAGCAAGCACAGAAAGAGAAACAGAGTTGATATTTTGGGTCAAATATTACTTTTCAACCAAAGTAAGGCAAAAGTGTAATGTGTTTATGTAATTAATGGGGGGCTGGGGGAGAGGTTAAAAGGAATAGTTTGCAAAAGAGTAAAGAGCAGAAGAAATTAAATGACAAAGTTGTCATGGAACAAAGGACAAAGGGAGTGGTAATTGTGATAGTTAAGCAACAAAGCATGTTCCAGATTGAGTGCACACAGCAGGATAATGAATAGTTCTGTCTGACAACAAAAACACTATAATGGAACAGAATCAAAATAAAGGACAGAGTTCAGGGTCTGAATTCAACGTTGAACTTAAAGGACTGCAAAGGGCCTAATTGAAAGAAGTTTCTCAACTATGTATGAAGATTCACTGGCACTTTTGAACCAGGCCAAATTAAGAATTGTGAGCATGAGAGCATGGTGGTGATGAAAAATAGCAAGTCACTGAAAATGCTTGAAGTCATCCTTGCAAACTGATTGGAAGTATTCAACAATGTGGTCATCTGATCTGTGTTTGGTTTCTGCAATGTAGAGGAGATTGCAATGTGATTAATGAATTCAATACACTGAATTGAAAAAGTCAGAAGTCATATGATTGATGTGATAATGGGAACTGCAGATGCTGGAGAATCCAAGATAACAAAGTGTGGATTTAGATGAACACAACAGGCCAAGCAGCATCTCAGGAGCACAAAAGAAGTCGTATGATACCAGGTTACGATCCAACAGGTTTATTTACAATCAGAAGCTTTAGGAGAGCTGCTTCTTCATCAGGTGAAGTGACTTCACCTGACAAAGGAATTGCGCTATGAAAGCTTGTGATTTTAAGTAAACCTGTTGGACTACAACCCAGTGTCATATGACTTCTGACTTTGTCCACTCCAGTCCAACACTGGCACCTCCACAGCGTGAATTGAAAAAATACAAGAGAATCACTGCTTCATCAACAGTGTTACACCACTTGCAATTCCACAAGGAATGGTCTAGGAAGGAGAGGAAGCAGTGGGGTTGATGGGAGTAGATTAGGGTGTTGATTTGTGAATAGTTTCTCTGGAACATTGACATGAGAGGGGAAGAGGAATTTGGTGGATGATGAGAGTACTCCAACTCTCATGCTGGAGTTGGAGGAAATGGCAATGGATGATCCTTTGAATGTGGTAACCGGTTGGGGTGGAAAGCAAGAACCAGGGGAATCCTAATGCGGCCTTGGAGAGATGTAAAAGTGTGAGACAAATTAATTGGACACAGTTGAGTACTTATCATTCACAATATGACGGACTGCTCGATTGAGGAGGAAGGAAGGCATTTCAGAAATACTAAAACGAAAGCAAACACTGTGGATGCAAGATATCTGAAATAAAAACAGAACTAACCAGGTCTGTCAGCATCTATGGAAGCAGAAACAAAATTAATTTTTGGGTCTAATATAAGTCTTGTAGTTCAAAAGTAAAGCCGTATCAAACTCAAAACATTAGCTCTGTTTCTGCCTCAACAGGTGCTGCTTATTTAGGAGTTGGAGTAAGGGTCTGGGTTTTTGATGCTGTATGAAGTTTCAAGAGTTATTCAATGGAAAGGGCTTGAATACTTTTTTTTGCCTTTGTTACATTTCTTACAGTTAGTTGGTAAAGGAGGAGACCAGAAGTTAATCATTATTCGCATGTAAATTTATTCATTAAGTGAGATGTAACAAATGTACTGTTCCAAAACCAAACACTGTCGTTACACAGAAATAAATGCGCAAGAACTGTAAATGCTGGAAATCTGAAACAGAAATAGATTGCTGGAGAAGCACAGCAGGTCTGGTAACGTCTTTCAGGGTCATTGGACTGGAAAAGTGAACTTTTTTTTCTCTGTACATGCTACTAGATTTACTGTGTTACTCCAGCACTCTCTGTTTTAGTGTCATTATGTGGCTCTTTATCTCTTATTCCACCACCAGGAAGATGCCCCTGTGGCCAGCTAAACATTTACAAGTGAAGTCTGTTAAGGGTAATGCTAATATCAAAAAGTGAGGGGAGAGGGTAGAGAGAGAGGAAGGGGAATAAATCAAATTGGAATTGGAGCAGGAAATAAAGCATTTTATCCCCGGGGTTCCCATTGCTCCCAAGAGGCATCGAGAGCATTCCTGGACACATCCTGCTCTACCTCCAATGACACCCCGACACAAACACAACTGCGGCAGAAGGGCAAGCAGTTGGCAGAGATGACCCCCCTCCACAACCCACTACCAGGACATGTTTATAGTTGGCCTGGCCAGGCCCAACAGCAGACCCATAAGGAGGTTTTCCAGTCTGCCAACACCCTTCTTCACCAAGATCAGGAGCTTGTGGCTGAATTACAACCAAAAACACAGCAAAAGGTTTTTCAAATAACTAAACAGAGAGTGCAAACATCCACAACCAGTATGTACACGGTCCATGGACTCCACAACACTGCAAAATAAACCGTTGGGCATAAGTCTGTTCATATTATTTGGTAAGTTGGTGAAATCTAATTAATTCAATTAACTTTAAGAAGCAACCCTTACAGGAGTACTGTAACAAAAACTGAATCTCAAAGAAAACTGAACTGATTCAAATTAAAGAGATAGTAGGAACTGAAGATGCTGGAGAAATGGATAAAACAAGGTGTAGAGCTGAATGAACACAGCAGGCCAAGCAGCATAGGCCATAGGAGCAGGAAAGCTGACATTTTGGGTCTAGACCCTTCTTCAGAAATGGGGGAGGGGAAAGGGGTTCTGAAATAAATAGGGAGAGGGGGGAGGCGGATTGAAGATGGATAGAGGAGAAGATAGGTGGAGAGGAGACAGGCCGGTCAAAGAGGCGGGGATGGAGACAGTAGAGGTGAGTGTAGGTGGGAAGGTAGGGAGGAGATGGGTCAGTCCAGGGAGGACGGACAGATCAAGGGGTGGGATGAGGATAGTAGGTAGGAGATGGAGGTGGAGCTTGAGGTGGGAGGAGGGGATAGGTGAAAGGAAGAACAGGTTAGGGAGGCGGGGACGAACTGGGCAGGTTTTGGGATGCAGTAGGGGAAGGGGAGATTTTGAATCTTGTGAAATCCAAAGTGCTACCATAGAGCTGCAGGGTTCCCAAGCCAAATATGAGTTGCTGTTCCTGCAACTTTCGGGTAGCATCGTTGTGGCAATGCAGGAGGCCCAGGATGGACATGTCATCTGTGGGATGTGAGTGGGAGTTGAAATGGTTCGTGACTGGGAGGTGCAGTTGTTTAGTGCGAACCGAGCGGAGGTGTTCTGCAAAGCGGTCCGCAAGCCTCCGCTTGGTTTCCCCGATGTAGAGGAGGCCACAACGTGAACTACCAATGTAGTATACCAGACTGGCAGATGTGCAGGTGAACATCTGCTTGATGTGGAAAGTCATCTTGGGGCCTGGGATGGGGGTGAGGGAGGAGGTGTAGAGGCAGGTGTAGCACTTCCCCCAATTTTTGTATAAGGTCCTAACAATTCCCTCCGTCACTTCCGCCAGTGTTCTGGGAAAGATGGCAAATATTTAAATGCAAATATTATCTTGTTAACATGCAGTTTTGTATAGTACCAGCCACCACAGGCAGACTTGACACTGAAAATTCTCAAAGTGAAAGTCAGAGTAGGTACCTGGTGATGTCAGCTCACCGCTGGCTGTGGAGAGCCTCCTTATTACTCACCATGCAAAAGCATCTTAGAGCATGATTCATGGGTACCAGCTACATATACCCTCATCCACAGGCATTTGCATCTGATAATTGCCAACCCCTCAGGATCCTCACAGGAACTGTCTGATTCACTTACTTGATACCTGCGAAGTTCAGACCTATATTCCAGAGTGCGCCAGCACCTAGCATTGCAATGCTACTGTGAGGGTAGTTTACACACTGGGGAAGGCACCCAGTTCACAGATTGGACCTGGCTGCATCTCAGAGCTCCTTGCTTTCTGTTTTACTGCTTGGTTACTTCGTGCTTAGCTGCATGCTTGCAACATCCTGCCTTACCTTGACATTTCTGTTTGTGGATGGATCTTTAGTCAGGGTCTAAAGGCTGTCAGCACTGCCATATTCATGTGGCCTAATGCACAGGCACACAGAGAACCTGCTGGTTGTTCTTGTCAATGGGGATCTGGGTAGCAGGGATATATCTTGCTTCATGGCACATCTAGATGTTAATCTTAGCACCTACAGCATGTGTCAGCTGCCTGCATGGTCATGAAGTCCCAGTGTTGTCAGTCAAAGGCATAGTCAACACACAATCCATGGTCAGTTGTCTGCTTGGGCCATTGCAGTCAAGAAATATATCTGATTACAGACTGGGAGTGGGCATTGGCCATTCCTGTAGAGCCATCACAGCACTAGGAGAATCATGTACTGTCATTCAGAGGCCTGTAGAGACAGTGGTTAGGGGTCTGGTTAGTCATGTCTAGTGCCTGTCCATCTAATTCAGTCAGAGATTCGGAGGAAATATGGTCCTGGAGATCTGTGTGTTGAGCAATGCAAAGGGAGAAGTGGAGCTGTTAAGGCAAAGAGGCCTCATTGCCAAAAGAAGATTGGGCAATTAGGTTGGGAAGGGAAACAGAGGTATGTGTGAAGGTGGGACAAAAATATTGACGGGGAGGGTGAAAAGAGGTTGTTGGGCAGAGTGTGCATAGCATTGTAGGAGAGGTATCGTTAGTAGTGACCACCCCAGTGGCCTCCTGGTGGGGTATGCAGGACCAAGCTTAGCATCAGTAAAGTGTAATGTTAAGACTCAAGGGAAATGAGGAGGGTTGGAGATAAAGTTCAGTGTGGTAGTTTTCCAAAGAGGCAAAATAGATGGAAGTGGGAAGCCCAGGTAGTGCGAGGTAAGTGAGAACACAGAAACTCAGGGAGTGGCAAACAGGCAGTGCCCAGCATTAGATGTGTCCATTGTAAACTGCATTCCTTGCCATCATTTGCTGTTTGGTAGATGCTAATGGCAAATAGAGAACAGCAGTGATCATGCCTAGAGTGGGTGGAGTTAGCATCAGATTGGAGTCATAGAAATCTACAGCATGAAGCATAAGCTTGCCAAATGCAGCTACATCTAACTTACCACTATTTTGTCATTCATGTGCAATACACTCAGAGTTGAAGTGCTTAGGTTTTGAATGCTCATTGAAGGCAATTTACACCATTCTATTACTCCTTGCAAATTAAACATTGGCATCTTAATGATGCAAACTTTAGTAGTAATGCCTCCAAAAGAGTTGAATACTGGTCAAACTCCTCAAGCTTGCAAGGTTGCTGTGGGGGGCAATGATGGCCTCTTCAACATTTGCGTTGTATGTATTATATTGAACTTTACTGAAAATATAATAAGTTTATGGTAGGTTGGGAAATACAATGATACGTTTTAAGGTTGATGTGAGTCTGGGATAGGAGTGAGTGCCTGAGCACAGTAGGCACTTCCTTTCGAATGTAATGTATTGGTCACTCACCGAGTTGGTGCACATGCTAAGGCTGAATCTGAATGAATGATGGAGACAGCCCTCATTGTCAGGGTGCAACATGTCTCACTGCATGGAAGAGTATGTGAAGCCCATGACTTCAGGATATGTCACCACTGACTTGTCCTCAGAGCGGAGAATCTATTTTGTTTCCTATCCTTCCAGCACTAGGTATTGTCAGTAAGAGAGAAGACCGCAGCTGCTAACCTCTCTGATGAAGGGTCTAGGCCCGAAACGTCAGCTTTTGTGCTCCTGAGATGCTGCTTGGCCTGCTGTGTTCATCCAGCCTAACATTTTATTATCTTAGCTGCTAACAAGGTGTTGGCTGCAGTGGGCTGTCTTACTAAGAAGGCAAAGGCCGATGCAGGAGGACCAGGGCTGACAGCAAACCAGCAAGTTGCCATAGAAGATGAGGAGCACCCAGGACAGACTGAGGTCCCAGCCCCAGGGCCTCATAAATTTTCTCCCCAAATTCATTTCCTAGGGCTGAGTGAGGCACTGCTCTGTATATCCCAGAACTTCATGATAGAACTATGCCAGATACTAGAGTGGTACCTGAGGGCTACAAGAATGGGGGATCATCCTCTCTCTATAGCAAAGAAGGAGACAGTCCTTTTGAACTTCTATGTGACAGGCTTTCACCAGGGATCAACAGGTAACCCATGCAGGATCTCTCAGTCGTGCTGGCACAAATGTGTCAGTATAGTGACCGATGCCATCTGATCATCAGTGGCTCCTTCAATGACCTTCTCTCTGTCATAAGGTCAGAGGTGGGAATGTTCACAGATGATTACACAATGTTTGGCATCATTCATGACTCAGACACCGAAGCAGCCTATGTTCAAATGCAAGAAGATTTGTACGTTATCCAGGCTTGGACTGACAAGGGCCAAATAACATTTGCACCACACAAATGCCAGGCAATGGCCGTCTCCAATAATTAACAATTTAACCATCACTCCTTGAAAATTCAATGGTGTTACCATCACTAAATCTCACTATCAACATCCTTGGGGTTATCATTGACCAGAAACTCAACTGGACTCATCACATTAATACAGTGGCTACAGGAGCATGGCAGAGGCTAGTAATACTACAGTGTGTAACTCATCTCCTGACTCCCCAAAGCCTGTCCATCATCTACAAGGCACATGTCAGGAGTGTGATGGAATGCTCCCCACTTGCCTGGATGGATGCAGCTCCAACAATAGCCAAGAAGCTTGACAACACTCAAGAAGCTTGACACCATCCAGGACAAAATAGCTTGATTATTGGCATCACATTCACAAACATTGACTCCCTCCCTCAGTGATGCTCAGCAGCTACTGTGTGCACTGTCTACAAGATGCACTACAAGAATTCACCAAAAATCCTTAGCACAGTTCCTTCCAAACGTACAACCACTTCTATCTAGAAGGTCAAGGGCAACAGATACACAAGCACACAACCACTTGTAAGTTTCCCTCCAAGCCACTCAACATCCTGACTTGGAAATATATTGCCATTCCTACACTGTAGCGGTTGAAGAAGGCAGCTTACCACCACCTTCTCAAGGGTAACTAGGGATGGGTAAAAAATGCTGGCCAGCCAGCACTGTCCACATCCCACAAATGAATATACGAAAAAAGCAAGGTCACAGTGTATCATTTCATTTGCTGATGATAAGGCCAATGCTGCAGTCTGAGCAATTGGATTCAGAAACACAGCTGGGTTCTCCCTTGTGCGGGCTGCCATCACTGACTGGGTCATATCACTGCACTGTGAAATTCATTTGTAGGAATGTGCTCCACTCCATTAATGTTTGGATGATCTGTTACCACTTCCTGGAAGTGCGTGCCCACTCCCCCCTGCCAGCTGCCATGTATATTACATACTGGAGCACTCTCATGTACCCGGTCCCATTGAGGGTCTTGGACCCCTACAACATTGGTTACTGGGAGATAACTGTGACCCACTGTGATTATGGCATGCAAGACACATTGCACAGTTCCCTAAGTGATGTGGAACACAGATAAGATGGTGATAATGCTTCAACCAGGGCTGTGGTAGATCAGAGTAAAAAGCTGTTGAAGATGCAAGTCCACTGGTTCCAGGGCGCTGCCATTTAGTATATTCTGACAGAGAATGCCGCATCATCGTGACCTGCTGGGCTCTGTGTAACTCAAGGAGGCAGTGAGATGATATGCTAGAAGCTGAGAACCTGGGAGAAAGGGAGCAGTTTTTTGAGGAGGAGGAGGATGAGGACAGTGAGCAGGAGCGTGTTCTCTTTGAGCTCAGCTGTGCTGCGTGCTGTAAGCTAGGCAGGACCTGACCGACACCCATTTGCAGTAGCTGAGCGCTGGGCCTCCAGGAATTGTGGACTGTGAAACAGTCCTTGGTCATCGTGCCAGCCTTTAGCTTGCATTGTGGGGGCAAAATGTAACCTCTATCCGTTTTGTTTATGATTGCTTCTGCTGGCTCTAAATAGAAGCTCATGTTTGGAAGTGCCTGATGGTTTGTTTGTACATGATGTTCCCAAACTGGGCAATGGCAAGATGCAGCTCTTCAGACAGTACTGGGACAGAATGACTCAGAGAACATGGTAGGATAGGATATTACTAAACACATAGCTGCATTGAACTGTATGGCCTGGTGGTTAAGTGGTGACTAGAGCGAGAGAATGTTTTTGTATGCCTAAGGCAGTGTCAGTCATTCTGCCTGTGTGCCGTGAGCAATGGGCTGCTGTGGTTGTTGTACCATTATCTTGCCAGAATGGGGACAATGGTGGATTGCCAACACTTGTCTGCGTGCACAGCAGCCTTTTAACGATGGCACGGATGCCAGCGACCTCTGAGACTTTAGAGGATCCCTGTGAGTGGGAACAGCAGGTAGAATTGGGCTGGAATTGGATGAAGGGTGCCTTAGGTGCAGGGTAGGTAGTAAATGAGGTAAATCTGATAAGATGTAGTAAGAAAACTCACTGTGAAACTGAACAAAACTGGCACTTAGCCAAAGCAAAACCAGGTTCCGTACCATGCCTTCATGACTGAAAGGTGGTAGCTTTCAACAATAAGTTTGCTTTGTCTCTAGTTGTTCAAGTGGAATGCATGCAATGTAAAAATGAAACAAATTCAGCAGTGGGTGCCAGATTTATACTATAGCTGGGATGAGTTTGATCCCAAATTGCTAAGACTGTATATTGAATAAGTCTTTGTGTGGGATTTTTATAAAGTGAGCTCAAATTTGTATAAATTTGCTTCAACTGTTTGTTAGGTGCAGAGTTCCAAAAGATAAGTCTTTCACTGTGTTGCAACCTGGAAGAACAGGTATTTCCAGGAAAAGACTTAATTCCAAACTCAGTATGTGCTTAGAAAAGGCTGATGGAGATTGGTTCCCCTTATTTTGACACCAAGAACAAAAGTAGAAGTGTTAAGAAGACAATTAAGCGCATATTAAATACAACTTTCAGTTTCTGCCAGTGTGTGAAATGAACATTTCCTCAAATGTTTTATGTATACAATTGCTACAGTTGATATAATAGATTGTATTGTATCAAGTTGACAAGTTTGTTAAATTTATTAATTCAAAGTGTCATTACATGAAATGTTAACTGAAATCATTAAACTCTTTTGTGTTCAAGTGGTGCTCAAATATTAAGGTGTTTGCTTTAAAGACTTATTTCTGCAGAAGAGCAATGCTGTCCTTTGTGCTGCTGTGCCAGAAGCTTCTTCTGTATTATACCAGTCAAAATGGAGGATTTCCACTTCTTTTGTGACTTCTCTCAATGAATCCTACAAATTGCAGTTTTAATAAATTATTCCTGTCCTCTATTCAGCTGTACCAAATTAAACCCACTCTTCTTCTATTTTCTGTAAAATAAATTACATTCCGTTAACATATTTTTCTCAATGATTCAAGCTACCTGCTGCTAATTCCTGGTGCTTCACAGTTTTCTCCTGCTGCCTGGGGTTTAATAGATTCTACCTGACTGTGCATGGTTTGAGGTACGGGTCTCCCACCTTTTCAATTACCTCCTAACTTTGTTTTTCCATTAGACTTTGTCTGCTTAGGCTTCTAAATTGCCCCTTTAGTATTGCAAATTTGGCTTCTAACTTTGTGGCATCTGTAAACTTATTTCTACACATCCCTACGTTGTTTTACATTGCTTTTGTGGCTTTTGATTTCATTTAGTGTAGCCATGCCTCATGATACCTACTTTCTCGTGATGACTAAGCGGTAAGTAATTCCCTCACTCCCAGTTTCTGGCTTATTACTGCACCTTTTTAAAAAAGGTTTTCTCTTGCCCAACAGTAATTACAACTTCACAAATGGAGCCTCCTATGTTTGTCCAATTCCCGGCTGACACTTAAATCAGGACGGCTCCTAAATGTGATTGGCAATTATTGTAATTTGTAATCATCTATGTCTGACTGGTTCTTCAGACCTCCATTGCCTGCTATTTAGCATTTAGGTAAGTTTCGGCCCAACACTGGGTTCCACATTGTATGATGGAGTATCAGCGCTGTTCAACTGGATGCAGGATACTGCTATCTTCCTTTTCCCATTAGGGATCTACAAGGGAAGGTTGGCCCAGTGCGGGAGAGGAAAACCGCTTGGTAGTCAGGAAGGAAGACGCACTTGTATTAAACAAGACGTAGCAGTTGCTTTACAGCAACAAGGTACAAGTTACATTAGTCTGCTAGCCATTCACAGAATCATAGAATCCCTCCAAAGAGCATCCCACTCAGACACACCCTGCTACCCTAACCCTGTGACCCTGCATTTCCCATGGTGAATCCACCTGGCCTACACATCTCTATGTACTACATACAATTTATCATGGCCAATCCACCTGACTTGCACATCTTTGGTCTGTGGGAGGAAACTGGAGCACTAAGGGGAAACCCATGCAGACACAGGGAGAATGTGCAAACTCCATGCAGACCTAAAGCTGGGGTCAAACCTAGGTTCCTGGCGCTGTGAGGTAACAGTGCTATCCACTGATCCAGGAAACTGGCCCATTGTTACTGAGATGACATGAGAGACCTCAACGTTCAAAGCTGTCACCCCACACAAATCCATATGGCATCAATCCATTGGGCCATTCCTAATCCACTCTTCAGGAACATTCCTTCTAAACTGAAAGGCTGCTCTGCACACACCGACTGGCATGCCAATGCCATTCCCCCATTGACATCCAGTTATGGAAGTTGCTGTCATGCACAGACCTCAGACATCCGTGCAGAAGAAAATAAATTTAGAATGTACATCCTCAGCATTTACTCTTTCAAACTCTCACACCTTTTAAAACAGGTCAGGATTTAGGGTTTGTTGAGGACTCTGACATCAGGGTCAAATGGGGGTCACAACCCTGCCCTGCATGAGGAACAGTTACCTGATAGCAATTTCCCTTGAGTTGACCAGAGTTGGCGTTCAGTATCCAATTAAGGATGACAGGTGGGCTCTTAAAAAACCAGAATGCTTCGATATCATAGAATTATAGAGCCCTGACAGTGTGGAAGAAGGCCATTTGGCCCACTAAGTTCATGCAGGCTATCTGAAGAGGATCGCATCCAGACCCAGACCCTGACTATTTCCAGCAACCCCACATTTCCCATGGCTAACCCACCTAGCCTACACGTCCCTGGGCAATATGGGCAATTTAGCACAGCCAATCCACCTAACTTGTAAATCTTTGAACTGTGAAAGGAGCACCTGGAGGAAGCCCACGCAGACACAGTGAGAATGTGCAATCTTTACACAGACAGTCGCCTAAGTCAGGAATTGAAGCCGGGTGCCTGGCGCTGTGAGGCAGCAGTGCTAGCCATTGAGTCACTGTGCCACCCCATGGGGATGTCTCTTGGAAATTTTTTGAAAATATAATTACAACATTTCAAAGGCCTGTTTCCATGCTGTGTGACTCCATGACACTATGACTCGAAAAACCATCCTCAGTAATGGCCCAACATTGTGGAGAGGAAAATAGTGTAGACTTTAGACAAAGGAACACAATGGCCAGCAGCATGACTTATTGTGCATGCCCATCTCGGTGCTTGCCCTATCTGGGGCTAATAAACATGGCCTAAACCTTTGTCAATAAACTCCCCGATATAATATATATAAATATATACATAAGTGTGTGTGTATGTGTTTGTGAGTACCAGGGCAGAAACTTTCACTGGCAAACTTGTGAAAAAAAGGGCATTTGCATTAGTGGAGTTGTGTCATACCTGAATGTTGTACCTTTCCACCTCCACGAGAATTAAATCCTTGGCAGTATATCCTATGCGTGATCTTTCAGGCCCAGTGCCCATTGAGGGCACCATGTGACCAAATAATGACCAACAAAGGGCCCTCATCTTGATGTTGCCGGTATTAACCTGGCTGCAAACATAGTGATCACCATGCGGAATGTATGGTAGGCCAAACTTTGCAGCCTTGCAACTGTCTGATTAGCTGGCCTTGCCAAAACTAGGCAATGTAGGTCCCTGAGATAACAATGTGTAGAGCTGGATGAAAACAGCAGGCCAAACAGGATCAGAGGACCAGGAAAGCTGATGTTTTGAGTTTTCTGAAGAAGGGTCCAGACCCGAAACATTAGCTTTCCTCTTCGTCTGATGCTGCTTGGCCTGCTGTGTTCATCCAGCTCTACACCTTGTGATCTCAGATTCTCCAGCATCGGCAGTTGCTATTATCTCTAAATCAATGTAGGTCCCTCACTTTCTCTCCAGGTGGCAGGTAAAACTCCTAATATCACAACAAGATTCCACAGCCAAGATAACAAAGCGTGAAGCTGTCTCCAGCATCTGTAGTTCCCATTATCATTGATACAAGATTCCACAGCCAGTACTAAGCTGAACGGTCAGTGAACTTTTCTGAGGGTAACTTCAGAAATGTTGAAACTAAGACTATTTTCACATTTCCAGTTTATACTACAAAGACGACGTATCTTTTGAAAGCCTTGTTGTAATTAGCAACCCATCTAGTGAGGCAACAGAATTTGTAGCATTAGTGATGTGATAATGGGAACTGCAGATGCTGGAGAATCCAAGATAATAAAATGTGAGGCTGGATGAACACAGCAGGCCCAGCAGCATCTCAGGAGCACAAAAGCTGACGTTTCGGGCCATGACCCTTCATCAGAGATGGGGATGGGGAGAGGGTTCTGGAATAAATAGGGAGAGAGGGGGAGGTGGACCCAAGATGGAGAGAAAAGAAGATAGGTGGAGAGGGGAGTGTAGGTGTGGAGGTAGGGAGGGGATAGGTCAGTCCGGGGAGGATGGACAGGTCAAGGAGGTGGGATGAGGTGGTAGGTAGGAAACGGAGGTGCGACTTGGGGTGAGAGGAAGAACAGGTCAGGCTGGCTGGGACAAGTTGTGCTCATGTGATGCTGCCCGACCCGCTGCGCTCATCCAGCTCCACACCCCACCATCCTGGATTCTCCAGCATCTGCAGCTTCCACCATCTCTGGTACGAGCTGGGCTGGTTTTGGGATGCAGTGGGGGGAGGGGAAGAACTGGGCTGGTTGTGGGATGCGGTGGGGGAAGGGGAGATTTTGAAGCTGGTGAAGTCCACATTGATACCATTGGGCTGCAGGGTTCCGAAGCGGAATATGAGTTGCTGTTCTTGCAACCTTCGGGTGGCATTGTTGCGGCACTGCAGGAGGCCCAGGATGGACATGTCGTCTAAAGAATGGGAGGGGGAGTTAAAATGGTATTTTTGTAGCATGTTAGATGCAGGTTCCTTTGCTTATGTTTATTATTAAAGTCATTAGTTCCAGTGAGAATAAAGAATGGGAAGGAAGAGGGAATAAAATGAAGCTTGACCCTTGCATTTAGGAGTATATCACAAATAAATACAGGAGCTTTATTTAACCATATTTTATAAAGCACTGTAGAATGCAGACTGAGTCTTACTGGTAGTGTAAAAATGCTGAAATAGTATTAAACTTACTATCTGATTGCAAAGAAATATTTTATTTAAATAAATGAAAGATAAAATATTTGTGTATCTATCTTATTGAGACATGTTTATTCTTGTTGCTCAACTTTGTTTGCTAATCGTCATAGGAACCTTTCAAAGGCGCCTTTTACTGAGCACCAGGTCATCAGAGATCTTTGTCAGGTATGCTCCTCTTTTAGTTTCGTTGATACCAGTCCCTGTGCTTCAGGTTTTTCTACCTGGCTGAGGCTATAACTATATCTGAACCTACATGTAGGATATGAGGGCTGTCTTTGCTTTCTTTCCTTTCATTCAGATCTCAAAGTTAATGGCACAGACAGAGCAAACCAGTCCGTATTTGTACAGGGAGAAGACAGAAGTACTGTGAGGCTGTAAGTTCTGAATGAAGTGATATTGCTCAAAAGACAAGTCAGAGATGTAGTGAGTATCCAAATAGATGTAAAATCAGTGAGCGCTAAGAGACCAAACTGAGAAACCTGAAAACCACATTGTTCAGATGTATGGGATGGGGTGCCCGTCCCCATACACAAAGTAATCTGGAAGCAACGTTGCAATGAAAGGTGTCGGTGTATTTCAAGTTGCAGCATTAAAGTGGGAACTGTACTACAAGCGAATAAACCTGTGATATAGTGAGGCTGGTGTGGGTACACTCTGACCTCTGTGGATGGGCGATTACAGCGTTCGTGCCTGTGAAGTGTATCCTGACATGTTGGGAACTGCAGGACAGAATGTAGGAAAGAGGAGCTGGAACCTCCAGGCAAGCTTTCAACATTCATGTTGGAAATTACTGCCACCTAGTTTCTATCTACTACATGGGAGAACAAGAAACTGCATATAAAGGAGGTGAGATTAGGTTATAATGGGATATTAATACATGTTGATAGCCCTTTGGAAACTCACTACTGAGATTCTCATCTCGCTGTTCAAACCTTGGCTGCAATATGGGTCCTGTGTCTCCTCAACATTGAGAAGTTCATTTTACTGATCTCAGCATGCTTTCCAAACCGACCTACCATTGCTCATGTTGTTCAGGGGCTGTGAAGTCAAGCTAGTTTGCATATCCATTGACACTGACTTTCTGGCAGGCCTTCCAATGTGTCAAGCATTTCGCTGTTCACACTCACTGGTTCACTGGTCATTCATTCATGTGATGTGACTGTTACTCGCTAGGCTAGCATTTATTGCTCATCCCTTATAACCCAGAGGGTCTGGAGTCACATATAGGCCAGACCAGATAAGGACGGTAGAGTTCCTTTCCCAATGGGCATTAGTGAAACATTGGCTGTTCTTTTAAATTCCAGCTTTTCATTGAATTTAAATTTAATGTTATGTTCTGATGGTATTTGAATTTACATTCCCAGAACAATAGCCTTGGACTCTGAATTACCAGTCCAATGACAATGCCTCTACACCATCCCCTTGTGCATGGTTGTCACCACATGTTGACCTTACCTTTAAGCTATTGTCTGATTGGTGTCAATGTCCCTTTATCTGGCCAGGATGCAGTTACTGGTTATCTGGAAGGCAAATGGCACAGTGGCGGCATTGTGGCAAAGGGAGTGTAGAAAGCAGGAAATACTGCTCATAAATCAAAAGAGAATGTGGGATAATAGGAAAGTGTGATGTGAGAAGGAGGATTGGGTATGAGGATATCAACATCTTATATCAATTTAACCATAGCTACTGTCATGGCTGTTCTAGTGATGGTGATTACTATCTCTTCCACAGAAACAAGGACATGCAAGCATGTCAGTTTACCATGGGCTCAGTGTTACAGTCCTCAGTTTGTGCTACCTTACCCTGTAATGGAGATCAAGGTCATTGAGTATAATGCAATGTATTTCAGTAATCTGTTTGCTCTGATTGAATTGCTGGTAGTGTGCAAGCTGTGAGGATTGCAGTAATGTTAAGTATGTGAGAGGGAAGTAAAGCTATTGTGTTTGATATGAGACAACATTATAGAGATTGTTAACTGGTGAATGATAGGGGTGTGGTTCATTGAGCAGTATCTGAGGCTAGGAGTGCAGATGATCAGATATGGTGCTTAAAAGGTGCATTCATTAACCTTTCCCATTTCTATGAGATCGTTGTGCTTTTTATTATATTGCAACCATATACAGGCTAGACCACTGATATTGACTTCCATGGGTAATCTGTTGTCAGTGCCTTTGTGTAATGGTTTCGTTAGCTTGCCGGTTTCCATGAATTTCCCTTCTTCCCTATATCCTGCACAAAGGCCTCTAATACAATATTGGAAGCCATGGAGTCAACTGTCCACCTTGTTGTGCCATTGTTGTGTGTTCCACCACAGGAAAGTCATGCTCCAGTTCCTGTTCCAGCTATATTTTCCTCATCCTTTTTAAGTAGTGCAAACTGACTTTATACACGAGCTTTAATACATCCTAGATTTTCACAGCTTTACATCCCAGCTCAGCCGTGCAGCTACTCAACAATGCTGGCTGCACACTGTATCATTTAGCTTAAAAGACAGCATGAAGTTTGCAAAGTACCTGCAATAGAATTAGTGGGCTCAGATTAATTGTGCACGGTGATCTTCACCTTGCTTTAGAGCTCTGACCAGTTCATGGCCAGTGACTATTACTAAGCTGATTCGCTTCCCTCCTCAAAAGAAAAAATATGAAAATACAATCATTATTGGATTTCCTTCAGCTGTAAAGTAGTAAATGTTGCATATTGGCAGAGTGGAGCATGTAGTCTGTTGTCAAGGTAACAAATAAAACATCCAACTGACGAACCAGGCCACTCAATCAAGGGAAGCAAAGAACTGCTGACTAATGAGTGCCATGAATCTTTCGTGTGCCGCCATTTGTCAAGCTGCTTTAAAGAGGTTGAACGTAAATGTTTGGATATAATAAACAGTGACTGCACTTCAAAGTAATGAATGGCTTTAAAGCTCTTTGGGATGTCCTGAGCGCTCTATGCAAGTGCTTTCCTTTCATTATTCAAAAGCAAACATGAGTATTCTCAAAGCAAATATCTAGCTATAAGCAGGAGATTGAAGGACTGCAACGGGAATTGAATTTCCTTCAAATAAATCTTGTGGTGGAAATTTCAGAAGTGGGTACATTGCACTTGGAGATTACTGTTTACTGAAGAATATAGGAGCATCATAAATAAGAGGAACACAGGGACACTAGCCCCCTCAAGCCTGCCGTATCAACGAAAGGATCACGGCTCCTATGATTGTGACTTTAATTCTTTTCTACCTTTTTTGCCTTTGCAACATGTTTCATAGAAAATTTGGAGAAATTATTTTAAATTTGACACCTGCCCTTTCACCTGCCTCAGGTGTAATTTACTTGTCCAGCTCTCCTTTTCATCTTTAAAATCTACCTCTTTGACCAAGTTTTTGGCCAATTCTAAAGTTTTATGTGACTCGGTGTCGCATGCTCTTTGTTATTGCTCCTATAAAGTCCTTGAGACATTTCATTATGTTAAAAGTTCTATGCAAGTGAAAGTTATTGTTGTTGTTGGAGTTTGTTGTCAAATGTGTGACATGGTTCAATGATGGTTGGAGAAGTGGATGTAAACGCCAGCACTTAGTATCTGTTTCCATACCAGAATTTTTATGCGAAATGTTTGAGGTGCTGTACTGGCCAGAGGCCAGACAGAAGACTGCTTACAAAAAAAACCTGAATTCAACACAACTTAAGCCTGCAACAATGACTCCTGAATGTAACAATGTCACTCAGATCAAATATGCAAGGAAGGACCAACCCTTTTTCCTTTCACTCCTCCCAATTTCAAAATCAGGGATCCAAGGAAGCATAAAAGCTGATTTAGAAAACTAGTATTCCCAGTATTCCTTCATTGATAAAATAAAATCAATACTAAGCACATAAAATAGTGAGGGTGAAAACCCAAATGATGCAGGCCCAGAATTGTTAATTGTTTCTAACAGAGTTTGGAATATGTCACTAGCCCAACTCCCCAAAAAATTACAATTTAAAATAGGAAATGATGCATTCTATTTCACTTTTAAACTATGCATACTTCACAATATCCTGGGGGGGAAATTTGCTAAGGCTATTCGGGTGGGTTTAAACTAATTCAGCAGGGGGATGGGCACCAAAATTGTAGTTCGACTGTAGAAAAGGTTGAGAGTGGGGTGGTCCGAAATAAAGTTTCAGGCAAGCAAGATGGCACCGGCAAGCGAGAAGTTGGTTTGAAGTGTGTCTACTTCAATGCCAGGAGCGTCCGGAATAAGGTGGGTGAATTTGCAGCATGGGTTGGTACCTGGGACTTCGATGTTGTGGCCATTTCGGAGACATGGATAGTGCAGGGACAGGAATGGTTGTTGCAGGTTCCGGGATTTAGATGTTTCAGTAAGAATAGAGAAGATGGTAAAAGAGGGGGAGGTGTGACATTGTTGGTCAAGGACAGTATTACAGTTGCAGAAAGGATGTTTGGGGACTTGTCAACTGAGGTAGTATAGGCTGAGGTTAGAAACAGGAAATGAGAGGTCACCCTGTTGGGAGTTTTCTATAGGCCTCCGAATAGTTCCAGAGATGTAGAGGAAAGGATAGCAAAGATGATTCTGGATAGGAGTGAGAGAGACAGGGTAGTTGTCATGGGGGACTTCAACTTTCCAAATATTGGCTGGGAGCACTATAGTTCGAGTACTATAGATGGGTCAGTTTTTGTCCAGTGTGTGCAGGAGGGCTTCCTGACACAGTATGTAGATAAGCCAACAAGGGGAGAAGCCACATTAGATTTGGTACTGGATAATGAGCCTGGCCAGGTGTTAGATTTGGAAGTAGGTGAGCACTTTGGTGATAGCGATCACAATTCTGTTATGTTTACTTTAGTGATGGAAAGGGATAGGTGTATACCACTGGGCAAGAGTTATAGCTGGGGGAAAGGCCATTACGATGAGATTAGGCAAGATTTAGGGAGCATAGGATGGGGAAGGAAACTGCAGGGGATGAGCACATTAAAAATGTGGAGCTTATTCAAGGAAAAGCTCCTGTGTGTCCTAGATAAGTATGTACCCGCCAGGCAGGGAGGAAGCTGTAGAGTGCGGGAGCCGTGGTTTACGAAGGAGGTGGAATCTCTGGTCAAGAGGAAGAAGAAGGCTTATGTTAGAATGAGACGTGAAAGCTCAGTTAGGGCACTTGAGGGCTATGAGGTAGCCAGGAAAGACAGAAAGAAAGAGCTCAGAAGAGCCAGGAGGAGACATGAGAAGTTGTTGGCAGATAGGATCAGGGTAAACTCGAAGGCTTTCTATAGGTATTTAAGGAATAAAAGAATGACGAAAGTAAGATTAGGCCCAATCAAGGATAGTAGTGGTAAGTTGTGTGTGGAGTCAGATGAGATAGGGGAAGCGCTAAATGAATATTTTTCAACAGTATTCACTCAAGAAAATGACAATGTTGTCGAGCAGAATACTGAGATACAGGCTACTAGACTAGGTGAGATTGAGGTTCACAAGGAAGAGGTATTAGAAATCCTTCAGAGGGTGAAGATAGATAAGTCCCCTGGGCCGGATGGGATTTATCCTCGGATCCTCTGGGAAGCCAGGGAGGAGATTGCCGAGCCTTTGGCATTGATCTTTAACTTGTCATTGTCTACAGGAATAGTGCCAGACGACTGGGGGATAGCAAATGTGGTTCCCCTGTTCAAGAAGGGGAGTAGAGACAACCCTGGTTATTATAGACCAGTGAGCCTTACCTCAGTTGTTGGTAAAGTGTTGGAAAAGGTTATAAGGGATAGGATTTATAATCATCTAGAAAAGAATAAATTGATTAGGTATAGTCAGCATGGTTTTGTGAAGGGAAGGTCATGCCTCACAAACCTTATTGAGTTCTTTGAGAAGGTGACCAAACAGGTAGATGAGAGTAAACCTGTTGATGTGGTGTATATGGATTTCAGCAAGGCGTTCGATAAGGTTCCCCACAATAGGCTATTGTACAAAATGCGGAGGAATGGGATTGTGGGAGATGTAGCAGTTTGGATCAGAAATTGGCTTGCTGAAAGAAGACAGAGGGTGGTAGTTGATGGGAAATGTTCATCCTGGAGACCAATTACTAGTGGTGTACCGCAAGGGTCGGTGTTGGGTCCACTGCTGTTTGTCATTTTTATAAATGACCTGGATGAGGGCGTAGAAGGATGGGTTAGTAAATTTGCAGACGACACTAAGGTCGGTGGAGTTGTGGATAGTGACAAAGGATGCTGTAGGTTGCAGAGAGACATAGATAAGCTGCAGAGCTGGGCTGAGAGGTGGCAAATAGAGTTTAATGCAGACAAGTGTGAGGTGATGCATTTTGGGAGGAGTAACCAGAAGGCAAAGTACAGGGCTAATGGTAAGATTCTTAGTAGTGTAGATGTGCAGAGAGATCTCGGTGTCCATGTACACAGATCTTTGAAAGTTGCCACCCAGGTTGACAGGGCTGTAAAGAAGGCATACAGTGTTTTAGTTTTTATTAATAGAGCGATCGAGTTCCGGAACCAAAAGGTTATGCTGCAGCTGTACAAAACTCTGGCGTGGCCGCAATTGGAGTATTGCGTACAGTTCTGGTCACCGCACTATAAGAAGGATGTGGAAGCTTTGGAAAGGGTGCAGAGGAGATTTACTAGGATGTTGCCTGATATGGAGGGAAGGTCTTACGAGGAAAGGCTGAGGGACTTGACGCTGTTTTCATTAGAGAGAAGAAGGTTGAAAGGTGACTTAATTGAAACACATAAAATAATCAGAGGGTTAGATAGGGGGATAGGGAGAGCCTTTTTCCTAGGATTGTGATGGCGAGCACGAGGGGGCATAGCTTTAAATTGAGGGGTGAAAGATATAGGACAGATGTCAGAGGTAGTTTCTTTACTCAGAGAGTAGTAAGGGAATGGAACGCTTTGCCTGCAACGGTAGTAGCTTCTCCAGCTTTAGGTATATTTAAGTTGTCATTGGATAAGCATATGGACGTACATGGAATAGTGTAGGTTAGATGGGCTTGAGATCGGTATGACAGGTCGGCACAACATCGAGGGCTGAAGGGCCTGTACTGTGCTGCTATGTTCTATGTTGTATTTTTACAATTGATCATTTCTAATTTACATTAGTCCAAATTGCTTCTCACAAACAATATATCCTACCAAGAGGGAAATACTATCTCCTTCTATAAGCCTTCTTTTGCATACTAGTTTTCTTCTTCCTGAATTCTACCTAACATACATCAAATGTCTAAATTGCTGCTATTCATTCATTTCACCTTCCCTCGTGAATACTGGGACTGTCCTTTCCCACTCCATTTGAATAAATCCTGGCACTGCCTTCCCTCCCCAAATACATCTTTCCAGCCCCTCTCCTCCCCAACTAGACTTTCCTTCCTGCTCTCTGATGAAACATCACTTGACTAAAACTGTGAACTCTATTTTTCTCTACAAATTGCTGTCTGACCTGCTGCATTTCTCCATCTCTTCCTGTTTCTGTTCCAGATTTTTTCAGAGTTTATCCATTCCACCTTCCCTATATATTGCTCCTGTTTAATTGGTGCTACCAATGAATTAATGCATCTCCCCTTTATCTACAAGCGGGAGTTCCTGCTATCCCAGGCAAGAGCTTGTATTCCCATTAGAGCTCCAGCTGTAGATTGCAGAGATGAAGATTCTTTCCATTAGCAGCAGCCCTTGGAGAGTGATGTAGAGGAGCAAGAGGTTGATTCATTAGTGACAGTAGTCCAAGAACATCATAAGTGGTGGAAGTCCTGTCCATTAATGACAGCTCTTGGTCTATGACACTGAAGGAAAAGGAGCGGCAATCAGAATAACACTGAGGAGAGGGATCTGGTCCCGTATGGATTCTCTAAGCAATTATAACTGAGGGGCAAAAGGCATGGTTCAGTTAAGTGTTGATGTGTAAGGAGGCATTTTCTTTTGAATTGTGGAAAATTGCAACTTTCTGAAACTAAAATCATGTAAGTGGCATAATTCTATATAGACCTGAAAAAGACTTCCTGTGCAACACAAGTTGCTTTAGAACATACTGTCAGAGAAGCCTTAGTGAGTTACAACGGCTCACCTTGCAAGTAGTACATACTAATAAAATGTGAGGCTGGACGAACACAGCAGGCCAAGCAGCATCTCAGGAGCACAAAAGCTGACGTTTCGGGCCTAGACCCTTCATCAGAGTACATACTGTTGTCACTGCATGTTGGTGGTGGAGGAATTAAAGGTTGTGGATGGGCTGCCAGTCAAGCAGACTTCTTTGCTGTGCGTGGTGTCAAGCTTCTTAGAGTTATTGGAGCTTTACTAACACACACTTGTGGAGAGTAATCCTAATTTGTGCCTCGCAGGTGGAAGGCTGGTACTGAGGAGACAGAAAGTGAATTATCTGCTGCAGAATTCCAAGGGTTTAACCTGCACTTGTAGCTACTTATATGGCCGGTCCAGTTCAGTTTCTGGTCAATAGCAATGCCCAGGGTGTTAACAGTGGAAGTTTAACAATGATAATGCCATTGAACATCAAAGAATAATGGTTAGATGATGGCACCCAACATGTTTCTTTTGATTGAGATTAGGCTGATAAAGTGGTAACTGTGGGTCATACAATAGTTAGTGCAGCTGACTCAGACTGCCAGGGACTCGGGTGACTGTCTGAATGGAGTTTGCACGTTCTCCCAGTGTCTGCGTGGGTTCCTTCTAGGTGCTCTGGTTTCCTCCACATCCAAGATGTGCAGGTTAGGTGGAATGGCCATGCTAAAAATTGCCCCATAGTGTCCAGGGATGTACAACCGAGGTGAGTGAGACATGGCAAAAACCCCATGCAGCATTAATGGGATGGGTTTGGTTGGGTGGGATGCTTTTTGGGCTTGATGGGTTGAATTTCCGCACTGCAGGCATGCTATGATTCTATGAATTGACCAAGTTGGGTTTCTCCATCTTTTCCCCACATTGTTTGGATAGATGCCGGTGTTGTAGCTGGCCTTAACATTAAATATTTGTGGAGATATAACTTTTATAAGCTTGAAAGGTTTTTCAATTTATTATGCACCTATCATTCCTTCTGTGATTTAAAAGGAAGTTTTTTCAATGCAGCAACACTCACTATTAGCATACCTTTCAGTTCACATTATATTGGATTCAAATTTCCTCCATTCACATGGTGATATTTGAACAGTTTTGCCCAGGTTATTAGCCTGAAGGTTTGGATTGCTAATCCAGTGACATTACTACTACCTCTCCTCAAGTATCAGTAAAAGATCCCATGGCCCAATTTAAAGAAGAGTAGAGGAATCCCCCTGTTTGACTGATCAATATTGATTCCTCAATCAACACCACAACAACATATTTCTTGCTTCTTTTTGGCTTGCTAATTGACTGGTATCACAGTGCGTAGATTTCAAAGCTACTTCATGAATTGAAATCTTTAGGGGACACTGGAGTTTTAAAAGGTGCTCAATAATTTTTTGCTCTTTTGATATTTCTTTTCTTGATCCTGCTGGGTTGGCAATGGGAAACATAGAGTTAAGATCAGATCACTGGAATAAGGTCAGAGTTTTAGAAATCTGGTACTATCTGTGACAAATACCAGGCAATAGGTTGTATATCTAGCATTTGGCTGCAGAACCTGGAATGAATATAACTTATAAAAGTTCTAAAACTCAAAAGTTCATAGATTGATATTTAAAGTTAATGGCAATAGTTGAAAAAATATGTGTCATGTGTTTTATGAGCAAGTACATTATGAAAACCATCAACTTTGCTTCAGGATATATCACTGATTCAAATTTCAGTTTCATGTATGAAATTAAATTAGGTGATGTGCTGGGAAAATGTGTTCGCTCTATTGTTATATCACCATCTGGTGGCCAAATTGGTTTCTACAATAGGTTACAATAAAGAAATGGAGTAAGGCAAGACTGTAAGCTTTGGATAATGACATAAAGTACAACAGCAAAGCTTGAAGCAATCTAATAAATTTCATTTGAATTGTTACAATAAGATTACAGTCATGAATCCACTCAATGACAGGCTATTTTCTGAATTAGAGAAATATCAGCTTTCAGGACAATTACATGTTCGATGATGAGAAGTGACACTTTCTGTAACTTTCTTTATAATGCTTCAATCTGCTATTATTTTAAAATTGGACCATTACGATGGAAATTCATATTTCATTTCATAAACTTCAGATGCAACAAACATTGTTTTCATTGATATGCTGGGAGGAATCACTAGGAGGAATCTTCCACCCAGAGATTTTAGACAGAAAAGCAGTAGCATTATTATTAGTAATAGAATTATTTGGTGGAGGGTAAAAATGCAATTTCTTGAAAATGAATTAAACATTTACTATTTAGCTCTTAAAATCTTTCAGGCAGATTGCATTTCATGATCTCAAAGAGTAGAAAACCGTTTTGCATTTATTATCATGTTATGAATATTCATATAATAATATTCATGAATATCTGGAATTGCATTCATTTTTGTTGTGGTCAAAAGTGAGAAAAACATGTGCTGACAAACCTGAGCAAATTAGTGAGAGATGGGTAGACTACTTCCCCCAAGCTGTTGCATGGTTCCTACTGAAGCTAAGCTCCATCAGAATGGCCCTGCAATGACTTTCTGTAGTCTTTGAGTTACTTTCTGAGGAATGCCCCCTGACTGGGATAATGGGCCTGCCTAAGTGAGGCAGCCAACATGCCCACAACAGGAAAGCTGTCCAAATAGGCAAGACTAGACATCTGAGCCATTAAAGCTTCTGAATTAATAATGCCCTTGTGTCATCAAAGACTTACAATAGTTAAAGAAAGGCATTACAGGATGTGGGATAGTCAGAACTGCAGATGCTGGAGTCAGAGATAACACAGTGTGGAGCTGGAGGAACACCACAGGCCAGGCAGCATCAGAGGAGCAGGAAAGTTGACACTTTGAGCCAGGACCTCAGAAATGGGGAGGGGGAAGGAAGCTCAGAAATTAATAGAGAGAAGAGGAGTGGGGCTAGGGAAGGTGGGATGGTGATAGGTGAGTGCAGGTAGGGAGTGGTGTGGATTGGTCAGTGAGATGGAAAGAGTGGGTGGATGGGAGAGAAGATGGACAGGTTGTGTAAGGTCATGGAGGTGAGGATGAGAGGTAGGGTTGGTCATGGGGGTGGGAAAATTTTGAAACTCGTGAAGTCCACAGTGAGACCATTGCAGGCTCCCAAGGCAGAATATGAGGAGCTGCTCCTCCAGTTTCCTGGTGGCATCATTGAGACACTGGAGGAGGCCCAGGATGGACATGTCACCCAGGGAGTGGGCGGGGAAGTTGAAATGGTTCGCGACTGGATGGTGTGGCCGTTTGTTGTGAATAGAGTGCAGATGGTCTGCAAAGTGGTCTCCAAGCCTCCGCTTAGTCTCACTGAAGCAGAGGAAGCCACATCAGGAGCAACAGATGCAATAGACCACATTGACAGAAGTGCAGGTGAACCTCTGTCGAAAGGTTTGTTTTGTGCCTTGAATGGAGTTGGGGGGGGTGTGGTTTAGGTGGAGGTGTAGCACTTCCTGCAGTTGCAGGGAAAGGTGCTGGGGTTGGTGGGGTTAGTGGGGACTGTGGACTGGACGAGGGAGTTGTGGAGAGAGCGGTCACTGTGAAAGGCAAATAGGGCTGGGGAAGAAAGTATCTCTTTGGTTGTGGGGTCGGATTGTAGGTGGTGGAAGTGGCAGAGAATGATACGCTGGATATGGAGGTTGGTGGGGTGATATGTGAGGACAAGGGGTATTCAGTCTTTGAGAGATAGTAGGAGCTGCAGATGCTGGAGAATCCGAGATAACAAGGTGTAGAGCTGGATGAACACAGCAGGCCAGGCAGCATCATAGGAGCAGGAAAGCTGATGTTTCAGGCCTAGGCCCTTCCCCTGAACCATTTTAACTCCCCGTCCCATTCCTCAGACGACATGTCCATTCTGGGCTTCCTGCAGTGCCACAACGCTGCACCCAAAGGTCGCAGGAACAGCCCCTCATATTTCGTTTGGGAACCCTGCAGCCCAATGTTATCAATGTGGACTTCACAAGCTTCAAAATCTCCCCTCTCCCTATTGCATCCCAAAACCAGCCCAGCTTGTCCCTGCCTCCCTAATCTTTCCTTCCTCCCACCTATCTCCTCCTCCCACCTCAAGCCCCACCCCCATCTCCTACCTACTAATCTCATTCCACCCCCTTGATTTGTCTGTCTTCCCTGGACTGACCTATCCCCTCCATAACTCCCCAGCTATACTCATCTTTACTGGCTCCATCCCCGCCTCTTTGACCTGTCTGTCTCCTCTCCACCTATCTTCTCCTCTATCCATCTTCTATCTGCCTGCCCCTCTCTCCCTATTTACTCCAGAACCCCCTTCCACTCCCCCATTTCTGATGAAGGGCCTAGGCCCAAAAAGTCAGCTTTCCTGCTCCTCTGATGCTGCTTGGCCTGCTGTGTTCATCCAGTTCTACACCTTGTTATCTCGGATTCTGTCTTTTTTTTTGTTGGGGGGAAGGGATGTGAGGGGCAGAGGTGTGGGAAATGACAGAGATGCGGTTGAGGGCATTTTCGATCACTGAAGGGGGGTAATTGCTGTCCTTGAAAGAGGAGGATATCTGGGATGTGCAGAGTGGAACGTGGCGGAGGCAGCCGAATTGGGAGTAGGGGATTGCATTCTTGCAGGCAAGTAGGTGAGAGGAGGTGTAGTCTAGGTAGCTGTGGGAGTCGGTGTGCTTAAAAAGATATCAGTTTCGAGGCGGTCACCAGAGATGGAGACAGAGAGGTCCAGGAAGGAGAGGGGGGTATCTGAGATGGTCCAGGTGAACTTGAGATTGGGGTGAACGGTGTTAGTAAAGTTGATGAACTGTTCAAGCACCTTGTCGGAGCTCAAGGCGACACCGATATATTCATCAATGTAGCGGAGGAAGAGGTGGGGGATAGTACCAGTGTAACAGTGAAAGAGGGACTGTTGCACATATCCTACGAGGAGGCAGGCATAGCTTGGGCCATGCGGGTTCCCATGGCCACCCTCTTAGTTTGTAGGAAGTGGGAGGAGTTAAACGCGAAGTTCTTAAGGGTAAGGATGAGTTTGGTTAAGTGGATGACAGTGCCGGTGGAGAGGGACTGGCTGGACCCACAGAAGAGGAAGAAGCAGAGGGCTTTTAGGCCATCCACGTGCATAATGGAAGTGTACAGGGATTGGATGTCCATAGTGAAGATGAGGTGTTGGGAGCCTGGGAATTGGAAGTCTCAGAGGAGGTGGGGGGCATGGGTGGTGTCTCGGATGTAGGCGGGGATTTCCTGGACTGGGGGGAGAAAACAGAGTCAAGGTAAGCGGAGATACGTTCGGTGGGGCAGGAGCAGGCAGAGACAATGGGTCAGCTGGGGCAGTCAGGTTTGTGCAGTTTGGGAAGGAGATAGAAGTGGGCAGTGCAGGGTTGGGGAAAAATGAGTTTGGAGGCTGTGGGTGAGAGGTCACCTGAAGTGATGAGTATGGATGGTCTGGGAGATGATGTTTTGGTGGTCAGGGGTGGGATCATGATCGAGGGGTCAGTAGGAGGAGGTGTCAGGGAGTTGACGCCTGGCCTCCGTGATGTAAAGGTCAGGGCGCCATACCATCACTCGCCTGCCTTATCTGCGGGTTTGACAGAGAGGTTAGGGTTGGAGTGAAGAAAGTGGAGGGCTGCACATTCTGTGGGGGAGAGATTGGAAGAAGTGAGGGGGGATGGATTGGTTGAGGCAATCGATGCCGTGACAACAGTTGGAGATGAAGAGGTTGAGGGAGGGTAGGAGGCCTTGGGGTGGTGTCCAAGAGGACGGGGTGTGCTGGAGGCAGGAGAAGGGGTCAGTAGAGGATGGGTTAGACTCGTGATTAAAGAAATATGTGCGGAGGCGCAGAAAATGTGTTCGACAGCCAAATGTGAACAGAATTCATTGTGCGAGTGCAGGAGAATGAAGGTGAGTCCTTTGCTGAGGGCTGATCGTTCATCCTCAGTGAAGGGGAGGTCTGGGGGGATGGTGGAGACCGGCAGGTCTTGGGGCTGGGGTTGGGTGTAGAGTTGGTGGGGGTTGAAGCATGATGTGCATCGTCGAGGTATCTGTGAATGGTTAAGAGTGAAAACAGCTTTTATGGCTTACTTCTTGTTCCCTTCGACCCTTTGTTGAAATCTTTTCATATTTCTAAATCCTCCTAGTTGGGATGAAAGGTCAGAGACCTGATGCTGCCTAACCTGCTGAGTATTCCAGATAGTAGGAACTGCAGATGCTGGAGAATCTGAGATAACAAGGTGTAGAGCTGGGTGAACACAGCAGCCAGGCAGCATCAGAGGAGCAGGAAAGCTGACGATTCGGGCTTTGACCCTTCAGAAATTTCTGAAGCTCCACATTTTGTTATCTCGAGTATTCTAGACGATTTTTTTCTATGTTTTGCTGTGAATTCTGTGAGAGCCACTATCAATTGTGATGCAAGTAGAGCAATGTTGGTAGCTTGAATTCAGTGACACTTATTCAGAGCATGGGAGGAATCTAATGGAGGTACCTGCCTCCCAATCTCTTGTGTGGCCATTCTATGCAGATATGCTCCACATTCCCATAAATGTGACTTCACTCTGAGTTTATAGTGAGAGATACACTGGCAGACCAGAGCAGGCCATTCTCCCTATTGTGCCGCTTGGAACTAAGTTCTCTTGTTCTGCCTGTGGGCACTGACTTCCATCGCTTCTTTGGATTAGGCTGACTTTGGTGCACAGAGAGGCCTCTAGTTGTCTCTGGAAAGACAACATCTATTCTCCCATGGATGTCCTGCAGGACAACTGCTAGGAGGTTGTCACTGAGCAGTTGGGCATCACTTTCTGACATCTTCTTGGGCGCAGACTGAATGATGATCGTGAAAGTCAGAGATTGAAGTGTTGTCTCTCTGCCCTTTAAAAATGGGACCCAGAGGTTCGAGCTTAGAACATTCCAGCAAGTGTCAGAACTTCCCACTCGCACACCTCTTAAGATTTGACATTCCATGTACATAAAAGAACTGAGATAAACTGACTCAATCTTGAGCAGAAGTACCTCCTGCTTTATACTAGCCTCCATACATAGTTTACAAAACTGAAGGCTGTGTCCATGATATCACTCACAAATCATGTACTTGTGGTAAACTGAGTCCTTTCGAAAATTGATCGTCTCCAAAAGAAGCTGAAAGTTTCTCTTGAAGAAGGGACTGCTTTAAAATTTTGAAATTATGCAAAAGAAGTTGAACATACATTCGAAACAGCACAATAAATGTGCGTAAATGGAAGATATAACATTAATCAAATTTGTCTGATGAAGTAACCTAAATGTAACATGCTTACAGGAAAGACCAATTTAAGTCTTAATATGCTCAAAATTGTTACTTACGCTGACACACTACTGGACAATATTGTCCTGAAGGTGGCTTAGGGCATATTACAAACACCAATGCAGTGACACTTCTTCAAGCTCCTATCACAACTGGTTTCAATTCACACATGAAAATTACACCACTTGAATGGGCAAATTATATCCTTCAAAAAGGTCAAATCATATCCTTCAAACAGCTGAAAGATAATATCCTGAGTGAAATGCTTCAGCTACACTCAGATATTATGCCTACCTCTGGAAACAAGCTGTGTAACCAAGTAACCAGACCTACCTCCCGAAAGCTTCCTTAAGTAGCCATATGTCCCTTGATTCTAATCTTCATTGTAAGTCATCAGGTTTCACAGAAAACCAATGTAGATCCTGAGAGTATGATAAACAATGTGAAAAGGCTATTCTCAGAGGGCAGTTGCTCGGTGCCAAAAGTTGGCTGGCGTGGGGATAAGGAATCTACATAGCAACTGAGCTGAATGTGAAGCACCAGCTGCTGGTGGCCAAGGTGGAGAGGATTTGGAAAGCCACAGGGAATCCTAGTCTAAGTGTATCAGAGATTCAGGGATTGGATCCAGTGTGAGGAGGCTGACTCTGGAAGCTTGAAGGGATGCAGAAACATCATGTTAGGAGGATGCAACTGCAACAATGAGCTTTGTTGATCAAATGATCCCTGGATACAAAACTAATTTATACCACTACATGACAACAAAATGTGAGGCTGGATGAACACAGCAGGCCAAGCAGCATCTCAGGAGCACAAAAGCTGACGTTTCGGGCCTAGACCCTTCATCAGAGAGGGGGATGGGGTGAGGGTTCTGGAATAAATAGGGAGAGGGGGGAGGCGGACCGAAGATGGAGACAAAAGAAGATAGGTGGAGAGAGTATAGGTGGGGAGGTAGAGAGGGGATAGGTCAGTCCAGGGAAGACGGACAGGTCAAGGAGGTGGGATGAGGTTAGTAGGTAGGAGATGGAGGTGCGGCTTGGGGTGGGAGGAAGGGATGGGTGAGAGGAAGAACAGGTTAGGGAGGCGGAGACAGGTTGGACTGGTTTTGGGATGCAGTGGGTGGAGTGGAGGAGCTGTGCTGGTTGTGTGGTGCAGTGGGGGGAGGGGACGAACTGGGCTGGTTTAGGGATGCAGTAGGGGAAGGGGAGATTTTGAAACTGGTGAAGTCCACATTGATACCATTAGGCTGCAGGGTTCCCAGGCGGAATATGAGTTGCTGTTCCTGCAACCTTCGGGTGGCATCATTGTGGCACTGCAGGAGGCCCATGATGGACATGTCATCTAAAGAATGGGAGGGGGAGTGGAAATGGTTTGTGACTGGGAGGTGCAGTAGTTTGTTGCGAACTGAGCGGAGGTGTTCTGCAAAGTGGTCTCCAAGCCTCCGCTTGGTTTCCCCAATGTAGAGGAAGCCACACCGGGTACAGTGGATGCAGTATACCACATTGGCAGATGTACAGGTGAGCCTCTGCTTAATGTGGAATGTCATCTTGGGGCCTGGGATAGGGGTGAGGGAGGAGGTGTGGGGTCAAGTGTAGCATTTCCTGCGGTTGCAGGGGAAGGTGCCGGGTGTGGTGGGGTTGGAGGGCAGTGTGGAGCGAACAAGGGAGTCACGGAGAGAGTGGTCTCTCTGGAACGCAGACAGGGGTGGGGATGGAAAAATGTCTTAGGTGGTGGGGTCGGATTGTAGATGGCGGAAGTGTCGGAGGATGATGCGTTGTATCCGGAGGTTGGTGGGGTGGTGTGTGAGAATGAGGGGGATCCTCTTTGGGCGGTTGTAGAGGGGGCGGGGTGTGAGAGACGTGTTGCGGGAAATACGGGAGACGCGGTCGAGGGCGTTCTCGATCACTGTGGGGGTAAAGTTGTGGTCCTTGAAGAATTTGGACATCTGGGATGTGCGGGAGTGGAATGTCTTGTCGTGGGAGCAGATGCGGCGGAGGCGGAGGAATTGGGAATAGGGGACCTCCCAGTCGCAAACCATTTCCACTCCCCCTCCCATTCTTTAGATGACATGTCCATCATGGGCCTCCTGCAGTGCCACAATGATGCCACCCGAAGGTTGCAGGAACAGCAACTCATATTCCGCCTGGGAACCCTGCAGCCTAATGGTATCAATGTGGACTTCACCAGTTTCAAAATCTCCCCTTCCCCTACTGCATCCCTAAACCAGCCCAGTTCGTCCCCTCCCCCCACTGCACCACACAACCAGCACAGCTCCTCCACTCCACCCACTGCATCCCAAAACCAGTCCAACCTGTCTCCGCCTCCCTAACCTGTTCTTCCTCTCACCCATCCCTTCCTCCCACCCCAAGCCGCACCCCCATCTCCTACCTACTAACCTCATCCCACCTCCTTGACCTGTCCGTCTTCCCTGGACTGACCTATCCCCTCCCTACCTCCCCACCTATACTCTCTCCACCTATCTTCTTTTCTCTCCATCTTCGGTCCGCCTCCCCCTCTCTCCCTATTTATTCCAGAACCCTCACCCCATCCCCCTCTCTGATGAAGTGTCTGGGCCCGAAACATCAGCTTTTGTGCTCCTGAGATGCTGTTGGGCCTGCTGTGTTCATCCAGCCTCACATTTTGTTGTCTTGGATTCTCCAGCATCTGCAGTTCCCATTATCTCTGATGCTATTTATACCACTACATGACTGACCTGTTAGAATTCCTGGATATTATTGAAAGTATTAGTGCAGAAGAGGAGCTGAGCAGATCATTTTGAGCAAATGGAGGATATCATCTCAACTCTTAGTATTTTCCCAGATCAGAGATGAGCGAATGAAGTGCTGCCACCTTGTTAGCTGTTCCAGCTCATTTGATGGTGCTGATCATGAAATTGCTCAGTAAGCATTTACCAAGTGTAATGTGCAGCTGGTGGTAATTCTCAAACAGAGAAGTGTGTGGTGGGAGTCTGTTAGCAGGTGATATTGATGGACAAGAGCAGTTGTCAAACTCTGTGGGTGGCTCTGTGTAGAGAGCAGTTTCCTGACAGGCTGAGGGGTCAAAGCCTGATGCCATGAGGTTAGGGAAAGACCATCAAGGTGTAGAAGCCCAGGAGCTGTGATTGGAATGGGTGAATAAATGAATGAATGATTTATTGTCACATATATCTTGGGAGAGACAGTGAAAAGTATACTGTCAACACAAACTGGTGCCATTTTGAGGTACAATAGAATAAAAAGAGACTACTTCAATAGAGTTTATCTTCATCGGTTGGGGTTCAAAACATGGCTCCAGGATCTCTGTAAGATCTCTGCTCTGGGCCTAGAGCAGCCAGGAATCCCCGCTCTGGGCACCAACACCACCACAGTCCATGTCCCGCTGCCACCAACAGAGTCCATGCTCTGAGCCTACTACAGCCAGGTGTCCCTTGCTCCACCATCACTGTAGCTGACACTCAGCTGCCATTCTAGGAGCCCACACATTGAGCCTAAGAGCCAGGAGCCTGCTGACACCAGTCCGACCTCCCTGCAAGTTGACAGTGAGGTAAGAACCAAGGCCATACATGGAGCAAATCAAAGCTGTTGGCGATGGTTAGAGATTGGGAATTTGAATGTAGAGCATGCTGCTGGAGAACTGGAGGGACTCTGCCACACCCCCAGATTGAATGAACACCAAGGATTGGAAGATTAACCTCATGTCTATGATGCAAGACAATCAGGTTGATGAGATGATGGGAGGTGAGAAATAGGAGCTGCTATCAGGACTAATAGGACTCTACTAACTGGCGATTAGAAATCAGTAGTAATGTTCTTAGTTGTCTTCTGATGGATCTGAAATGAGTGTCAAAAATATCCAATCTAAATAATTCATTCCCCAAAGTTAAGCTTTTCCATCAATGTTTATAAAGATTCGGGCCCAGTGGAATAGAGGATCAATGTCTCATAATCTTTATGCAGTCATTGTGCTTTAATCTCACTATATATTTGCATGGATAAACATTTGGGTAATTGACAGGAGCGGGGAGTCATTTGCTCCCTTTCAAGATGGCAAACTGGCCCTGGGTTGTAGCTTCAACAGTTGACAATTAATTTCAAGTCTACCTTGGTTTGTTGCTGTTATGGCTTCCTGCAATCTTTATTGAAACAAAATTGATCTCCTGGTTTGTTGGTAAGTTTAGAGTTGGGGCTACGCTGGACCACGAGGTTACTAATTGTATTTAAATGCAGTTCTGCTCTGCTGATGGCCCACAGTGCCTCACAAATGTCTGGGCTTGAGTTGTTAGATCTGTTTGAAATGTAGCCTATTCAGCATGGTATTAGTGCCAGACAACATGAAGAATTAAAGAGGGATACAGTTGCATTGGAAGCAGTTTGGAAAAGGTTCTTTTGAATAATTCCTAAAATAAAGTGTCATCTTGTGGAGAAATGTTGAACAGATTGGGCTTATACTCATTGCAGTTTAGTAGGATAAGTTGGAATCTGATTAAAAAGAAGTTTACAGCACCCTCGATAATAAAATGTGAGGCTGGATGAACACAGCAGGCCCAGCAGCATCGCAGGAGCACAAAAGCTGACGTTTTGGGCCTAGACACTTCATCAGAGAGGGGGATGGGGTGAGGGTTCTGGAATAAATAGGGAGAGAGGGGGAGGCGGACCGAAGATGGAGAGAAAAGAAGATAGGTGGAGAGGAGAGTATAGGTGGGGAGGTAGGGAGGGGATAGGTCAGTCCAGGGAAGACGGACAGGTCAAGGAGGTTGGATGAGGTTAGTAGGTAGGAGATGGAGGTGTGGCTTGGGGTGGGAGGAAGGGATGAGTGAGAGGAAGAACAGGTTAGGGAGGCAGAGACAGACTGGACTGATTTTGGGATGCAGTGGGTGAAGGAGAAGAGCTGGGCTGGTTGTGTGGTGCAGTGGGGGGAGGGGACGAACTGGGCTGGTTTTGGGATGCAGTAGGGGAAGGGGAGATTTTGGAGCTGGTGAAGTCCACATTGATACCATTGGGCTGCAGGGTTCCCAAGCGAAATATGAGTTGCTGTTCCTGCAACCTTCGGGTGGCATCATTGTGGCACTGCAGGAGGCCCATGATGGACATGTCATCTAAAGAATGGGAGGGGGAGTGGAAGTGGTTCTTCAGCCTTGAAACTGCCCTACCTACTAACCTCATCCCACCTCCTTGACCTGTCCGTCTTCCCTGGACTGACCTACCCCTCCCTACCTCCCCACCTATACTCTCCTCTCCACCTATCTTCTTTTCTCTCCATCTTCGGTCCGCCTCCCCCTCTCTCCCTATTTATTCCAGAACCCTCACCCCATCCCCCTCTCTGATGAAGGGTCTAGGCCCGAAAAGTCAGCTTTTGTGCTCCTGAGATGCTGCTGGGCCTGCTGTGTTCATCCAGCCTCACATTTTATTATCTTGGATTCTCCTGCATCTGCAGTTCCCATTATCACTTTACAGCACCCTCACCTGGTTGTACCTTGTTTGTGTCTTGTTGGCTTTGCCTTCAACTTTACTCCTTTTCACAGCTAACATTTATTCCTATTTTACATATCTATAATTGCTTTATCGCCATCATCACTGCCCTTGGTCTACGTATGTCCACTATCTGATCCACTTATTTCTCCTCTCCTTGGTTCCAAAGAAGTGTCATGTTGCACTTAAAATGTTGACTCTATTTCTTTCTCCATAGATCTGCTGGGTTTCTCTCGCATTTTCTGTTTTTTTTTAAAGTTTCTATGGGGTCTTTGATGAGGTAAGTGCTAAAAGCATGCTTAATCTCATGGGGAAATCTATAGATTTAAATCAACAATTTAAGACAGAGATGAGGAAGCATTACTTTTCTCAAGGAATGTGTAGCCTATGGAATTCCTTTCTACAAAGAGCAATGAAGTCTGGGAAGTTAGATGCATTAAAGGCTGAGTTAGACAGATCTTTAAACTAGAAGGGATCCAATGTTCAAATTAGCACAGTCCTGTTGAGTAGAAGTGTATGCTTGAGGGTTGTAATGGCCTATTTCTGCTTCTATTTCTCATGATCTCATGACTTTTTTTATTGAGACTAAGCCAACATAACCAGCTACAAGATCAAAATGTGTTGCTTTTGTACATAATATCAAAAAATTATGTGTTAATGGTTTATATTAAATAAATTATAATGTATGAAATGGATTACACCTCAGTGCTGAAGTAAGTTTTTCATTCAATTCTAGATGTAACTAGGCATTAATATTTCAAACATTTATATACTGCCTTACAGGTCCTGTGATTGCCAAAGGTATAACATACAATGTTATAACTAAAATAATTTAAAGTATATATGTTTTGAAAGGCTAATAATGAGAAATTAAATACACCAGACTTCAACAGTAATATCAAACAAATCTAGGGATATTTTTGATAATATAGATCAAAACATGAAAAGTTAAGAAAAGATGAATTGATATATATTTTGAAAACAGAGAGCTGAATAGTATATGTTTTCGCTAAGAATCAGAGAATCATAGAATTATTATGGTCCACAAGAGGACAATTCAATCCATCATGCCTGCCCTGGCTCTATTATCTAGTCCAGGGCTCTATTATCTACTCCAGCTGCATTTTATAGTCCAACTTTTGGCCTTTAACCTGCGCATCAATTCTAGCCAAAAAATAATCCAGTGGTTTTAGTTTCATTAAGTTTCAAATGTTAGTTTCATTGAGTTTCATGGATGGTTTTCCTCCCTGAGGCCAAGTGAGTTTCCTCACTTTATTTACCAAACTTGCCTCATCATCTGCCTAAGATAACAAGGTGTAGAGCTGGATGAATACAGCAGGCCGAGCAGCATCAGAGGAGCAGGAAAGCTGATGTTTTGGGTCTAGACCCTTCTACCCTGCCCTACCCTGCCCCTCTTGTCTAATAGTAACCCCATTCTATTACGCATTGTACCCAGAACTATTTGTCACTGCTAATATATTCAGGAATGAATGGCATCCACTATTGCATTTCTAAATTTTATTTCATTCAGAAAGTGTAACTGAACAACATTTATCTGGCCCTTTGAGCAATAGATTATCAGAAAACAACAAAATAATCATGAAACCTTAAAATAATAATTGCTATGTGCATCTTTTTAAAAACTTTTGATCATTTTCATATCCTTTTTGAACAGAAATGCAATAGTATACACATACGCCTTCTGGCTCACTGTAGTCTTGTGAACTTAACCATGAGGCACTGACCATCTTGTAGCCAGTTCAATAAAGGGCCCAGTACAGATAACATGCTACTGGATTGAACTCATAACATGGTGTTCACGTGAAGCTGCAACTGAGTGCTGAAGAGCTATGTAGAAGCGCAACTACTGACAGGGATACACAGCAATGTTCAGAGCTGTGAATGCTGACAGTGAAAGCCAGTGAAAAGTAATAAGTTGGGTTTGGCACAATGGCAGCAACTTTTCCTTTCCTAGCCCCAGTCCAAAGGAAAAGCAACAGGAACAGAACCGGGAGGTATTAGGCATAAGACATCCTGCAGTTAGACACAACTACTAAGAGTTGAGCAAACATACTGTCAGGAAAGCAATTTAACGCATACAGAAGCACTAAGGTTGTAAATCTATGGCTGGAAAATGTTCATCGTAGAACAGGGCAGCTTTGCAACATGCTGATAGACATTCTAAGAACCAAGGGCAAACCAATCATGGACAAAGGACAGGGTACAAATAATGCAGAGGACAACACACTAAGGAAAAGATGGTGAAAGCAGTGCTGTCACTGCAAGAATCTGAATCATGTTGCACACCATTGTATGCCTTGACGAAAGCACACCACCAGATGCAGAAATAAAAACTGAGCATCTGAAACAGACAGAGAAACTCAGCAGATCTGGTAGCACCTATGGAGAGAGAAACAGTGTAGTGTTTCTTCAGAACTTCTTAAATACACAAGCAGACCACAGTTTCATTTTCAGTCCCAAAGGCCCCTAGCACCCCAACAACAGAAACAGAACAACAACTGGTACCATGGTAACAAAAAATGAAATGGGAACAATACTCCATGGAGAAGGATCATCACCCAGATGAACAGACAACAACAATATGCACACATACCATTAAGAGGCTGGCATGATTTTAAAACTATGTGTGTAATACATATGCAGAGGCTGATGAGAATAATGAACTGATAATGCATAAGAATAGTTATGTGCATGGTGTGTAACTTGGGAAACTCAATATGGGAATGTTTGGGTAGAAATGCAAATCAGCACAAATGTACCTCCCAACTTTCTGCAGTTATTTGATTGCCACCAAGAGATGCTGATTAAGGAAAGTCGTCCTTCAGCCAATTCAACAGGGTTCATAATACAGAAAACATGGTGCTGCTTTGAACTCAATAATTATGATAAGCAAAACTTAATGTGGTACAACTTCTGCATTGAACTTGAACTCCATATCTCATGATATATTTAGCTTATTGTATTTTCTGCAATTTCTCACTGATGAGATACCTCAAGAAAAATTTGCATATGTCTTAAATGTTTCTCCCACCACATTCTTTGAAGCAACATGACTTGTCTGTGTTAGAGATACACCTAACAATCAGTAGTCTAAATACTCAGCACTTCTTTTGAATAGCTACTTTGCCACATATTTTGTTGTCCTGAATAATGTGTCATTAACAAATTTAGCATTCCAGATTTGATGCATACATGGCTGTTTATGTACCTTGTGAAATGTGTTAGCATTAGAGACTTGAATTTCTTTCAGTTTTAAACGGAACCTGATGGAAAATCTGAGCATCCACTTGAATATGTGAGAAAAATTTGGATGTAGCAATTAAAGGGTCTGTTAGTTTTTAACCCATCCCATGACTTGTCCCAAACTTAGCAGCTGTTTCCTTTCCCACAAAATATCACAAATGCTCCATTACAAAACAAAATTGTCCCTTCTGTGATATTTTGTAGGAACTCTTTAAAGGAAATTAATGATTAGTATTGCAAAGATTTCTTTTGATACTTTTCCATAAATATCTGAAGAATATAGGGATGTGTTTGTCCACAAGTAAATATGTATGTCTAGGCCTCTGTATGATTGAATATTGGTCTGCATATGCTTTATTTCCCCTTCTTTGTTGTCAATTACCTCTGTGACATAACTCCTTTCCAGGGCAGCAGATAAGCTTCAGGCAGCTCATTGGAGCCACTGCATAAACCCAAACTTCAGATCATTCATTGCTCCTGGGTTCTACAATGGCTTACTTGCTACAGTTTCGTCCCTTCCAGCTTCTCGTGTGCAGATTGTTCATCTCTTAGAGGTAAAAAGAAAACTGCACTCGAGAAACACCATTTATGACCTCATCACCTCAGGGGACCTCCCACCCACAGCCTCCAACCTCATTGTTCCCCAACCCCGCACAGCCCGTTTCTATCTCCTTCCCAAAATCCACAAACCTGCCTGCCCTGGTCGACCCATCGTCTCAGCCTGCTCCTGCCCAGTCGAACTCATCTCCACCTATCTGGACTCCATTTCTCCTCTTTGGTCCAGGAACTCCCTACCTACGTCCGTGACACCACCCACGCCCTCCACCTCCTCCAGGACTTCCAATTCCCTGGCCCCCAGCACCTCATTTTCACCATGGATGTACAGTCCCTATACACCTGCATTCCGCATGCAGATGGCCTCAAGGCCCTCCGCTTCTTCCTGTCCCGCAGGCCCGACCAGTCCCCCTCCACCGACACCCTCATCCGCCTAGCCGAACTCGTCCTCACCCTCAACAACTTCTCTTTCGATTCCTCCCACTTCCTACAGACTAAGGGGGTGGCCATGGCACCCTCATGGGCCCCAGCTATGCCTGCCACTTTGTAGGTTACGTGGAACAGTCCCTCTTCCGCACCTACACAGGCCCCAAACCCCACCTCTTCCTCCATTACATTGATGACTGTATCGGGGCCGCATCTTGCTCCAAAGAGGACCACGAACAGTTCATCCACTTCACCAACACCTTCCACCCCAACCTTCAGTTCACCTGGGCCATCTCCAGCACATCCCTCACCTTCCTGGATCTCTCAGTCTCCATCTCAGGCAACCAGCTTGTAACTGATGTCCATTTCAAGCCCACCGACTCCCACAGCTACCTAGAATACACCTCCTCCCACCCACCCTCCTGCAAAAATTCCTTCCCCTATTCCCAAATTCTCCGCCTCCGCCGCATCTGCTCCCACAATGAGGCATTCCACTCCCACACATCCCAGATGTCCAAGTTCTTCAAGGACCGCAACTTTCCCCCCACAGTGGTCGAGAACGCCCTTGACCGCGTCTCCCGCATTTCCCGCAACACATCCCTCACACCCCGCCCCCGCCACATCCGCCCAAAGAGGATCCCCCTCGTTCTCACATACCACCCCACCAACCTCCGGATACAACGCATCATCCTCCGACACTTCCGCCATCTGCAATCCGACCCCACCACCCAAGATATTTTTCCATCCCCACCCCTGTCTGCTTTCTGGAGAGACCACTCTCTCCGTGACTCCCTTGTTCGCTCCACGCTGCCCTTCAACCCCACCACACCGGCACCTTCCCCTGCAACCGCAGGAAATGCTACACTTGCCCCCACACCTCCTCCTTCACCCCTATCCCAGGCCCCAAGATGACTTTCCACATTAAGCAGAAGTTCACCTGCACATCTGCCAATGTGGTATACTGCATCCACTGTACCCGGTGTGCCTTCCTCTACATTGGGGAGACCAAGCAGAGGCTTGGGGACCGCTTTGCAGAACACCTCCGCTCGGTTCGTAATAAACAACTACACCTCCCAGTCGCAAACCTTTTCCACTCCCCCTCCCATTCTTTAGATGGCATGTCCATCATGGGCCTCCTGCAGTGCCACAATGATGCCACCCGAAGGTTGCAGGAACAGCAACTCATATTTCGCTTGGGAACCCTGCAGCCTAATGGTATCAATGTGGACTTCACCAGCTTCAAAATCTCCCCTTCCCCCACCGCATCCCAAAACCAGCCCAGTTCGTCCCCTCCCCCCACTGCACCACACAACCAGCCCAGCTCTTCCCCTCCACCCACTGCATCCCAAAACCAGTCCAACCTGCCTCTACCTCCCTAGCCTGTTCTTCCTCTCACTCATCCCTTCCCCCCACCCCAAGCCGCACCTCCATCTCCTACCTACTAACCTCATCCCACCTCCTTGACCTGTCTGTCTTCCCTGGACTGACCTATCCCCTCCCTACCTCCCCACCTATACTCTCCTCTCCAGCTATCTTCTTTTCTCTCCATCTTCGGTCCACCTCCCCCTCTCTCCCTATTTATTCCAGAACCCTCACCCCATCCCCCTCTCTGAAGGAGGGTCTAGGCCCGAAACGTCAGCTTTTGTGCTCCTGAGATGCTGTTGGTCCTGCTGTGTTCATCCAGCCTCACATTTCAATTATCTTGCACTCGAGAAAGGCCAGCATCAATACAGGAAAAAGTTATGCCCTCAGTATCTCCAACCAATCCCCTGCTGTAGCATCACAACACCAATACAAGTTTTCTCATTTGAAAAATTGCTTTGAGAAGTTTGTGAATTTAGTGATTATTTGCTCTAGGGTGAGACTGTGATGTAGTAGCAGGCTAGTTGCATCCATAAATAAATTCAAAGACGTGGGATGTACCTTCCTTTTTTATTTATGCTATTGATTCTGTCAAATTAACTGCAAATAATTTCAAGAGTCATTCTGCTGCCTATTGTTATTGAACTTTGAGCATATCTTTTCGTAAGGTAGAATGTCTTCAATTTTGTAATCTCCCTAACATGATAAATTTCTGATCTCAGAAGGCCCACTTATCACTCAGTTGGTAAACTTTCTGCTCAGCATAACAGTAAGCCTTACAAACCAACATTTCCCCAGACTGAATTGTGGTCTGTAAAGAGTTAACCAACAACAGGAGCAGTAGTTAAGATGTGTTACATGTAGACTCTGTTTCTATCCATGTGGGGGTATTGTAAAATTGGTGAAGCATTTGAAATGGTATCCCCAAAGGATCAATGCTGAGTTCACTTCTGTAGTTCTTAGGCATAGACGGTTTTGACGTGTGTAGGGAGCATGATATTAAACTGGTTTGGAAAGTACAAGGTGGACTAAAAAATACTTCAGATGCATATGTACAGATATAATAGAATGGGCAACCAAATCGTAGATGCAATCAAAAAAGGAAAAGTACATGTTGGTGGGAACATAAGGAATTGAATGATGGTGGAGTGTTGATGAATGAAGAGAGCTGGGGATTAATTACTTTACTCGATTCTCAGAAATTTAAAAACGAAAATGAATAACTGCAAAATTTGGAAATCTGAAATATAAACAGAAGTGGTGGGAGAAACTCAGTAGGTCTGGCAACATCTGTGGACAGAAAATAGAACCAACATTTCAGGTGAAGTCAGTTTCTTCAGCCGTTTCTGCTTTTATTTCAGAAATGTAAATTCTGTTAGATGAAACTTGAGAAAATCCAATAAAATCTTAGGATTAATTGAATGACAAACTTAAGCAAGGTAGAGTTTTTTTTCTACGGAACATAGGCATCCTTGGTTATGCCAGTATTTTGCTGCTGGTCCCAATTTCCCTTGTGAAGGTGACAATGAGCTGCTTTCTTGAATTGCTGCAGTCCATTTGCTGCTGCTATATCCACTGTTGTGATTGAAAGTGACAGTGAAGTAATGGTAATATTATTCCAAATCAGGATGGTGTTGGCTTGATGGAGAGTTTCCTTATAATGGTGGTCCATGCATCTGCTATCCTTGTCCTTCTAGGTTATAGAGGTTACAGATTTGGAAGATGCTATCGAAGGAACCTTGGCGAGTTGCTGCAGCGTACTTTGTAAATGGTGCTCACTACTGCCACTACACACTAGTGATAGAGGAAGTGAATGTTAAAAGTGATGGATGAGTTATTCAAGTGGGTTGCTTTATCCTTCTTAAGTGCTGGTAGAGTGAAACTTTTCTAGGCAAGAGATGTCACAGTCCTGCGCAGTGCCTTATACATTGTGGATGGCTTTTGGGAAGTAAAGATGTGAGTTACTCACTACAGAATTCCCAGCCTCTGATCTACTTTGATAGCCATTATTTCAGTTTCTGGTCAATGCTCAGAATGCTAGTAGTGGAGGATTCAACAATAGTAATTTCACTGAATGTTAAATGGTTAGATTCTCTCTTTTTGGAAATGGTCACTGCCTAGCATTTGTTTATCATAAATGTTACTTGCCATTTACCAGCCCAGGCATGAATTTAGGACTCATGGTTGATGAGAAAAAGGCACTTATAAAGATATTATGACTGATTTTCCCATCCCATCATCTGGGGGAAGACTGATGCATTGTATAAAGTACTTTAAAATGAATAAGTAAATTAGCATTGTTTTTAAATAAACATTGTTAGTATATCTAGCATAAATGTCCTTTCCTCCTTAATTTTACACTTATTAATGCTTAATATCTGCCAAATGCCTGCAAAATTCTAAACTTCCTACACTTCATTAGGAATCCCTGACTGAATTTTGTTTTTCATTGGGAGTCCAGGAGCCTCAGCTGTGAGAAGGGTGTAGGGAGATTTGTGAGTGCAGTCATTGCCATTGTCCATTGAAGCTGGCAATGCCAGTGAGAGGGTCCTCTGTTGATCAAAGACTACCCAAATCAAAGGGCTGCACTCAAGCACATTGGGAGTCTGCCAGGTTAACATGCTGTACAACATAGCAGAGAGAACATCCATAAAGTACTAGTTGAGGCAGTTTTGTTAATTGATTGCTTAATTGACTTGATTGGCTTATGGGTGAGAGGGTTAACTATTGCCCTCACTATCACTGGCAAGATGGCATAATGATAATGTGTGCTCCAATAGTTACCTCACTCACTATTTTATGTGTGAATTTCGACTCTCTTCATTCATCAACACTCCACCATCATTCAGTTCCTTATGTTTCCACCAACATGCACTTTTCCTTTTTTGATTGCATCTACTATTTGGTTGCCCATTCCATTATTTCTGTACATATACATCTGAAGTATTTTATAGTCCACCTTGTTCTCTCCAAACTGTTTAATATCATGCTCCCTACACACAAGTCAAAATCATTTATGTCTAAGAACTACAGAAGTGAACTCAGCATTGATCTTTTGGGGATACTATTTCAAATGCTTCACCAATTTTACAATACCCCCACATGGATAGAAACAGAGTCTACATCTAACACATTTTAACTACTGCTCCTGTTGTTGGTTAACTCTTTACAGACCACAATTCAGTCTGGGGAAATGTTTGTTTGTAAGTCTTACTGTTATGCTGAGCAGAAAGTTTACCAACTGGGTGATCTCTATATACACACTACTATGTCATCCTGCCTTATCTATTTCTCTATTATTAATTGGTTTATTTACATATTCCTGATCCCTGATACTCCAAACATTCTGATAAGGAATTATGTTAAGTCCTTGATAACTATTTTATGAACAGTCCAACATAATTTAAGGATTTAACAAAGATTTGTAGATCGCGTTGTGGGTGAGGTTGTTGACTGGCTTGCCGAGCTGATTTGTTTTCATTCAGACGTTGCATCACAATGCTAGGTAACATCATCAGTGAGGCTTCCGATGAACTGATGTTGTTCTTCGCCGCTTGGAATTTATACTGTCCGGCCCATTATGGTGAATTGTGTTATTTCTGGTTTTGTTCTGTATGAGTTTGTATATGGGGCCCAATTCTATATGTTTGTTGATTGCATTATGGGTTGAGAACCATGCCTCTAGGAATTCCCATGTCTGTGTATGTTTGGCTGGGCTACTGTGGTTACATTATCCCAGTTAAATTGAAGGCCCTCATTGTCCAGTGTGCTGATACTAAGGCAAGTTTGTCTTGCCATTTTGCCGCTAGCATGGTGACGAAACATCTGAATGAAAACAAGCCAGCTCGGCGAGCAAGTCAACAAGCTTGTTCCGACATTATATTAGATTAGTCCTAATTTTCTTCAACTACTTTACCAATTTCATCTCGTACAAACTCAATGTGTTCTCAGTTTCTTGTTTGTTATAGGGAGGTTCAACAAATAAACGTGAATACCTTCAGGCCTTCTACCTCAAATTTTGCAATTGCTGCTTTTCTTTAAAAAATTACTTTAATTAAATGTTTCTTGAGCCCATTTAATACATGTTCACTTGACTTCTTTGTCCTTTCAATTGCTTAGTCATATGTGTGGGATTATATCTTTGTTTAACAATGATCAATATCACAGTAACACAGTAACATGGTTAAACATGTATAATTTTTACTTATTGATATTTTCAATTCTTGGAAAATGTTAAATGATTAGTAGGGCAAGGTAGTGTTGTAGTTTTCATAATATGCTTGTTTATTAATGTCTATTAGGAAAGCAAACTAGCCTACACGTGATTCAGAAATGCATTGTTTGTAGGAAGAACTCCTGTGAGGAAAAGACAGCTTCTATTTCCACCTTCAAAGAGCTGCCAGGGTTACACAATAAATGCTGGACTAATGATTGTCATATCTGGCATGAGAGAAAAAGAAAAACTCAATTTGTTTTATTTGTAGTGTTGCATTAAAGCAGACTATTGTGCAAAAAAAAATGATGAGGCGCAGCACAGTTTCAACTGATGTTCATCCATGTAATAAATTTCTGACCACAGCAGAGGGGTCAAAACAACACACTGAACAGACTCAGTATGCTTCCCTATAGCTACGAAGAGCAAACCAATATCCAATTGGACAATTTTGCAAGATCAGTAGGAGCTTGAAACCAGCTCATCTGGCATCCTCCTGGCCATGGAAATGTGTCTCCCACTGAGTGCTTAATGTGCACGGCTTTTCATTCTTTCCCTGTACTAAGTGTAAATTGCTTTATCTCATATTCCAGTTCATCTCCCCAGCTAAGTAATTATAGTGGCAAGTATTCCCTTTAAAAGCTTCAACCCTAAAACCAGTTGAGGAAGAAAGACATTCCATTCTGCCTGCATCACTTTTTCAATTATTTATTGAAAGTTAATCAGATTTTCCTTTCCACTAAATGCCCAGGTATCATTGTTAACCTCTTTGTCCCAGAACATTTTCACAATTGGTTTTATTTTCGTTCTGTTTCTCTAGGCCCAGAACGGTTGTATAACACAACTCCGTTTGGTCATTTAGAAATTCCACCAAATTATTTTATAGCCTTAGTTTCTAACAAATCTAAAGAAAAACATTTGTCTTATCTATGATGTAAATGCATTAAAATAACACAAAGTGACACAAAATACACTTGCACTGTTACAAAAATATTGGAATAGATGTTATCATAAGTAATAAATGTAATTTTAAAAATGCTCTATTAGTTTTTAGTTCTCCTATTTTCTTCAACGCTCAGTTGTTTTTACCTACAAACCAGGATTTGCTTTAATCTGATTTGATTCTGCACCATCTGCGCCACCCACGACTCCCCAACTATACTATTCTCTGAGAAACTTTAAACTCCTCAGTTTCTGTCTCAGTTACACCTGCCCATCTTTTCGTCTTAAGTTTTTTTTCCTGTACTAGTTTCAAAACTTTATCTACCTACTGATCCCAGTCTGGCCAGCTGCATCTTCGGACCTGAACTTATTGCATTTTCTGTTTGTCTTTTTTTTCGGTTCTTGTCGCTCTCCTTCTTTAATACACGAATCTTCCTTTCGGTGTCTCCACACGGCACTGTTCGTCTATTCCCTACCTTCTCCTGCATATTACTATTTCATGTCACTTGCATCCAGTTTCGTGTTAATGTTCGAAGCAGGGAGAAAGGAAAACACAAACGGACCTAACTGAGTAGACGTGATAAAGATCAGTTGGAATACCAAATAAGCTGAAATTGAGAGAAACGTCCTGGTTGAATCAGAAAAGATAGATTTCGTAAATACTTTGGTTTCAGCACCAAATCTAAGCAAATCTCTGCTAGAGTCAACGTTGCAGGAGAAGTGAGGTGAGAGATAATGCAAATTTATCGCAGAGGTACCCCTTCATTGGAACAGCATTAATATAAATGATCGTAAACGCAATATTTAAACACTGTAATTGATTGTTTATAATCGCTTGGATACGGTCGGAGCATTCCGGGTTACGGAGGTCGCATAATTACTCTAACATTTAATGCTTCAATACTCTATTGAGCACGGGGGGGAGGGGGAGGGGAGAGAGCAGGTTTGTAGCGCTAGCCATGGTGCTGAATCCAACGGCGCTCATCAGAGCCGTCAAGCTGTCGCCAGTCTGTATTTATTAACTATCAGGGCTCCAATCATCATTCGTGTCGCTTTGATGGATGCACAGTCTAATTATTTTACAAAGTTTTCATTAGTATCGACTGAGCTCTCCAAAGCTTGGGGGGTATGGGGTGTTCGCATACAAACACAGTTACAAACACACAAACGCGCGCACACACACACAAATATCTCTGAGATCGAGAGACAAGTAATTAGACTTCTTGTATTAAGAAAACGTGGCAAACAAATCACAGTTTTTGGTTTTAAAATGGACTTGGCTCAGACGGATAATGTGATTAGGAAAATAGCAACATGCTCCATTCCTGTAATTAGGACAGGGAAACCTGATTTCATGTTTTGCAAAAAAAATGCTTTGTGCGCATGACAATAGCCGCAATCTTAAAGCAAGGACAGTCGTACAGTGTTGCTTCAGTTTATCATTCGGAATCTTTTTTTTTCTGTCACGGTGCCATACTTCCGAATTCATTTATAACGATATTACCAGGGCATGGACCAAGAAAATCATTCACTTAAACGGGGATGAAATTAAACTGTGTTTCATGTGATATGGGTAACTGCACAAAATCAATTTGGTCAAGAGATCGCTTAACTTTTATTAAAACTCACATGATCGAACCGATAAAATGCACGATCCTTTTCAAAAGGAACAAGCGATAAAAGTTTAAGGTATTTGTTCCTAATAATGTATTGGCCCTCCAGCCCTCATGAAGCATTGTAGCCAAACTACCAAGGCAGCAGTGGGTGAAAGCAGCCTGATTAGACTGACTGGAAATGAAATGGAGGATGGTGGGTTACAAACTGTTCCTCATTATTCTCTTCATCGCTTGCAAATAGAAGCTGGGAATTGAAAAGCCAGGTACAAGTAGCGACCAATTCGAACAAGTTACCCCACGTAACTTTTTTTCATTAGTAGATGTCAGTCTTTTCCGTTTCCGTGACCTTCAGCAATTGTTTGTTTTATGTCGATTGAATGTTGGAAGCAAAATAATTGGGGATCCATGACCTGTGGCTGGCGTATCGCGTTCCTGCATTAACAAAACTCAGACACATCATCGAGCAGCACTCCAATGGTGTTGGGGCTGAGGTTTCTTTGGGGGAACATTCGGGCCTCTGGGGCTTTTGAATATGATGATCAAACGTATTCAAATACGCTTTTAATATTTCCACACTACCTGTTCCTAGGCCTGCTTAAATGCTGTAAATAATTAATTATATCAATCAATCCCTTCTGATGTACTAAATGCAGAGGTAGCCGTCAGAATCATTAGTTGAACTCTTGTTTCCAGTTTAAGTATATTTCCATGACATGCACATGGTGCACAAAGAAATGTTTTGCTTGACAAAATGTCTAAATTTCCACCTCGCTTTAATAAGATGCACGCCCTGGGCTATTTCCTTCCAACCAAGAGGACGGCAGATGCGGGGAGTCTTTAGGGAGCAGATCTTAGAATTTCATCAGCATTCATCGGTGACCCAGGCTTTTCATGCAAGATGATAGACACGATAAATCATCTTTACAACGAATTCTAATTATCATTTATGTGGCCTGTGTGCCTCTTGAAAAGCGAAATTCTAACACGTCCCTTAGACTTGCACTATGTCTGTCCAGGAACGTCAGGGGCGGTGTTGACTTTTACATAAGGGTTGTAGCAATTTACATTAGAGGCCGAATCAGGATGGGTTGCATGAAGTCTGAATATATACTATCAATTTACTCAGTGTCCACCTAAATCTAATTCATCTACAGCGAAAATGTGTGTTCTGCATCCCATGATAGGATTACAAGTAAGCATTATAGCAATTAATACTATAAAGCGACCGTGATTAGTGCATTACATTGAATTTCATGGATTCTTGGGTTCTGTCGCGCAGATTTCCCTAGGGTCCTCTAGACCGCATTCTATTGTATTCTTTGCAAATTAAATGTAAAATTGTACAGCAGCTATGGAATACAGTAACCATATGATGCACTGTAAGCACATAGTGTTCATTCAGGAATGAAGTTTAACTTCGCACAAGGAGGTAACACCCTAATTTTTTTCTTTATCAGTACTATGACAACCCTTTGCGGATCACAAAAACGTTTAATTAAATATTTAACATATGTACTAAAAGTGTTTCACGCCTTTTGCTATATTCCCTCTTTTGATTGAGCGCCCCCTCGCCGCCCTCAAGAAATAGCAGTCAATTACGACAAGATTTACACATGCTGTCATTATTTGTGTTTCATTATTTTTATCAAAACTGAAGGGATTGTGGATAGTGGAACGATTAAACGAGGAGTGAGGTGAGGTGGTGGTAGTCAGGAACATTTTCATTGTCAAAAGCTTAAAATTCAACTAATTGCTATGGACTGCTGTTTTCTGACTGAGTTGTTGTGAGTCGAAAGCTTAGAAGTTATTTCGTGAGTTGAGCAGACTGCCTAAGTTGTTGGAGCGATACCACGCGTCTGAATAGTTATAGTCCTATTCATTGCAAACCCATTAGCCTGGCATTGTCTCGAGTGTGAAACGGAAGTACTGAGTGGCAGCGGAACGGATAGATTTGTTTTTCTAAAAATGTTCGGTTTTACATGAAATCAATACACGTTCAATTTAAGGGCAGGACTTAGTCAGCCTTGCGTCCCACAAGTATTTTGTTATGGTTCTGCAGTGAGACAGGACGGGGCTTACAATACATGCCCTCAGTTCACCGTGCGAATCTTTTATGAAACTCGCTTTGGACCAATCACTAAAGGACTTCTAATCTAAAGAGAAGTTACTCAAATAACTGCTGAATAAACAAGCAGCAAACCAAAACCTCATATCTCACTGAGAGCTGGCAAATCCGCCGAATGGGAAAAAGTGGCATTCTTTAAATCACTGACACAAATTTCTTTATTACAAAGGTAATGACTGTCTGGTTATCTGTCGACTACTCCTCTGTGCCCTGGCGATAAGATTTTTATTAACAGAGTTATGTTAATGTCTGAGGATCGCTTTCAAAACATATAAATAATGGACTTTATCTACTCTAATAGGCTTTGTGCGCCAACGATTCGTTGATGTTTTACTTTATTTGGAAGAACAATCGAGGACAGTGTTAATAACTTTGAGATCGCTGTCCTGTTATCATTTTGCCCAGCTTTCTGTGGACTAGACATGGAGCTTGGCGCTGACCCCTATCAATTTCCTGAAAGTATTTTGCAGATATTCTGTGGTGATAAATAACTGAAAGAGCACCCTACTGCATCGGTGTTATGTGACTTTCTTATTAAAATTCCACTTTAAAATATATAAAAACTAATCGTGCAAATATACTGTACAGTAATTGAAAAAAATTAAATAGCTCTATCATCTTTCTCTATTATTTTGGTGGGAGATGTTAATTGATGAGGCAAGAAGGTGAGTAGAATGCAGAGTAAGCTGGCTATAATCAGAATTTAATTGATTTTTTTCTGTTTGATTATCGCAAATTAACCTAGAAATCTCACAAACATGTGCTCCTTCCCCAGAAATTCTGATCGGACGATTAAGAGATTGCGAGTTTGCTGCGGTCGCTCAAAGAGTCCTAGGAATATGTTATATTTCTGGGAGAAATCGATTATTCACTGTGATTTTATCCTGTCAGTAGTTTATGTCACCTAGCTGACCACAGTGGGATTGGCTCCTCTCGAGTCACCGGCGGTCCAGCTCCAGCAGCAAGGTTCCAGGCTGTCAGCCAACAATTAGCAGGTTTTCAAGGGATGTAGCTCTTTCCTTAAGACACCACTAATGAAGGAGGTGATGTGAGGGGAGGCTTACCAGCATACACACACACACAAAAAGAAATTGCTTCACTGCAACCCATTTTCCCCCTCCAGTCCACAGCGGAAACCTTCAGTTTCGGGGTGGATCATTCGCGCACAGTACACGCCGACAGACACAGGAGCTGTGAACACTTTCCGTGCCACCGTTGGAGGAAAAAGCAACTGGGGCGGCTGGGTGGGTACTGGGGAGGGGGAGTTTCCGAAGAAGATTTGCTGATGGCTATTGATGTTGCCTCATACAGTGCGGGCCAGTGGATGCAAGAAGATTCCCGGCTGGAACGGGTTACTTTGGTGGGACGTTATTGAGGGGAGTGGTACAGAGAGACCGGAGCTCGCTTGACTGCCGATTAGCGGGGTTTTTGCGTACCGTGCCAGGGCATGGAGCGAGCGGTGGCTGCCAGCATGTCACTATCCAGTGAGTGAGGCGTCTTTCGTGCCAGGGTGCGGCTCGGGGAGCAAGCTCGAAGATCGCACAGCATCATGTCTTCGCAACAGTCACCAGAGTCCCCTCCCAGGAAAAACACTAACTTGCTGGAAATCGGCACTTTCTGCCTGGACTCTGACATAATATTTGGATTCACCAGTCACCTGTTAAGGCGAAAACACAGGGTGAGTGTTTTCAGAAATCTTTTGCAACATTATGAAGCGATCTGACTTTTAAAAGCACGCCGCTCAGCTGTCTTCTTCCTTCAGTCGCAAATCGAATGTGTGCTTCGATTGTGTGTGTGTGTGTGTGTGTGGTTTGGCGCAAACTTTCCAATGTGTTGCTTCGACCTTGCTCTCGAGGATGTGAAGCGAGAAAGCAACACTGTTTGATGATTGCAGCGCAAACCGGGGCTGTACAGTGGAGTTCTCAGCCTCCAGGCACCTCTGTATTCTCTTCGACACCTAGGGCTCAGAAAGCGGACAACAATTCCCAGGGCTTCGAAGGCGTTTGCTCGGAATTTGCCATGAACTCCACGGCAATTCTGGGTGTTCAGCGCTTACCCCACCCCCTCCTCAGCACAGCCTAACGTTCGATCCAAACTCACCGTCCTGTGAACTCAAAAAACTCCAAGGCACTCATTTCAAAGTAAGCGCAAAAGTGGAGATTCTCAAAGGACATGCATGCTTTATGGAACACCCAGGCGTGGGGTGGAAACGGCCGCCCCGGGCCCTGTGAGATTCTCAGCAATGCGCACGGTGGGCTGTTGCCCATAGCCCCCTCCTTCCTTGCCCACATATCAGGCGCCTGCAGAAGCCAAAAACCGAGCCCTGGCAGAGAGGCAGCGAGAGAGAGACAGAGCAGCCCCTATAGCAAGTGCAGCGCGGCTCTCGGGTGCGCGCAGTGCTCCGGCCGCAAGCGCGCGCAGTGACACGGGCACGCGGGCTGAGGAGCGGAGAACTGGTTTGGTGGTTGCGGGGGGGCGGGCGGCGGTGTTTGGAGGGAGACAGCCCCCGCCACTCCGAGGAGCGAAGGCTGCAGCGTCCAGAAGCAGAGCTGCCCCCACCCCCTCCCTGGTCAGGCCAGCAGGCGGTGTACAGGAACACGAATACACCGCTGTTGTCCTGTTGGCAAGAATAGCCCGGTGGAATTTAAAGTCCAGGCGCATTTCTCGAGGGTAAAATGAGAAGTGGAGTCTTGGGTTGATTCGCGGGACAAAGTGGCTGTTTTGCTTGTGATCCAAATAGGGCTGATTTTACAGAATTACTGGGCTAACGTTCTTTTGTTCTTATGTTTTAAACCAGAGGTGCTTTTCATTGTAAAAATCTATGAATAAAGTTCTTATAATTTTGTAATGGGCAAAGCCTGTAGAAGCAGAGTGTCTCATCTTTAATTTCATCACCAGTACACAGGCACGTTTGCACTCTGCTATTTAGCAAGAGCTCTGAGGGGGAACAGTTTCTTTTCATCTAGGAGACCTGTGAGACACGGAGGCTTATTTGAGATGCATCACCCACCTAGACTGACCAGGCATTTCACAAATGCACTTTGTCTTCTTCCAGCTTCCACAGCTGTTTGCCACTTCTTCCTGTAATGAGACGCGACCCCTCCTTCCGCCCGACCCACCGACGCCCCACACCCCCCTTCCCAATTCCTCCAGCCACACTCCGGGCCGCCGTCAGCTCAGCTTTCATTTCTCACCGTGTTTTCACACCTCTGTCCCACTCATTCTTGGCTGAGGGTCCATAAACAATGACACGAACCATGTAATGTCTGCCCATTGCAATCTTGCCCCAACACACAGAAGTCACTTTGTCACTACGGTTGGGTACCAACCGGAAGCCAAACTAGCCAACACTAAAGACTACTCAAACTCTAAACCGTGACAAATTTGCGCCTACCAAGCGCGGTGGGAACTGGATAGGGACTTTACATTGACCCTGAAGTGGTTGAGTGGAGTTATCCAAGGTTCTCCAGCCTTAGCTCCAATTGATTTGACATTTGTGATCAATGTGCGCTTAGAAAAAGAAGGGTGTTCCTGATATCTCTAAGTTTTGGAATGAATGAACGCATCCACACCCGTTTGGTTTCCAGTGATCAACATGTTCTCCCCACTCTGTGATTCTGCCTAATGTTAAACGCGAACTATTCCCGCACGCTCAAAAGAAAATTGAACAAGATCCAAAAACTTATAAAATATTATAAAAACACGGAAATATTCTGAGTTTCAAAACGAACTTTTTTCTCGTGGTTATTTTGTCTTCTGTAATGTGTTCTGCCTTAGTCTATCTCATGAGTCGCCTGTATTCCAGACGTAGCGAACTCGGAGTCATTCAGAGAAAAGATCGACCTACGCAGAACAAACACAGAATTTTGAGCAGGATTTTCCTGAAATGCAAAGAGCAAAACACTTTGTGGTCGCTTCCATTTGGCCCTCTGCGCGGATTCTTAGTTGTGGCCAACAAGTGGCGCTAAAGCTACAGAAACAATGGCAGAAGCTGCAATAAATTTTGCAGACGAATAGGATACTGTTACAACAAAAAAGAGGCGAGTTTTAGGAGTTTAAATCGACTTTGAGACGAGAAAAAATTGTACGAATTAAGGAGTATTAGTTTTTGTAAAATGATTCCGATTATTTCCTGGTAGTAGATTATCTCTATTTCCAGGTACTGATGGTTAGGGACATGGAGTTGGGTGCGTTGTTTGCAACTGATAGCCACCAGAATTATTGGGGACCTTAACCTAAGCCAAATAAACTTGAATATTTCACGTGAAGAAAGATTCTGTACAATTCGCTGGATTAAGGGAACATGGTCGCCGACGAAACTTTCGCGAGTGGATTTGAATCTCAATCTCCGTTTTAAGGAGTTAAGTTTATTTTTGCCAAAGTGAAGGAACTGAAATAGCGGGACAGACACCGGAGGAGCACGCCTCTAGTATTGGCATGATCTGAGTGCTCCGATTTGAATGGTAATTGCAGCCACAAATCTCACAGTGCAACAAATGAGAGATTGTTGACAGCCTCACGTACTGTGAAACTATTTTACCGAAGAGACTCCCTTTCTGGATTTGATACCTTCCAGATTAGATTGTTTTGCCATCGGAAACGTGTGAGGTTGACGAGAGTGCCGTTTGAAAGTCGGCATTGGTAGTCCCCCATACTAACAGGCTGGGGAGCAGTTTACTGTTGTCAGTCACGGGAACTCCTTGACCGATCAGTGGTCTAAATGCATTTGGTGCTCCACCCACTGGAAGAGACGCTGCCTCTTCCCCGAGTCCGCACAAACTTCAAACTCAAACTTATTCTTGTCCCTTTTAGGGCATGAATAGTCGAAGCATGTGGCCAGGCAATTACCGTGTTAGACTTTTCAGGGGTATTTGAGAAAAAAAAAATTGTGTTGCTCTTATGATCAGACGGCTCGTTTCAGTGCTTTGCGTGCTGTTGATATGAATCCGCATTTCCCAGCGGACAGTCAGGACTTGACCCAATAGCTCTTTGAGTCTGGTCCCGACTTGATGTGTTCCTGCAACAACCGAAAGTGACTTGATCCACAATGCCAGGGAGTAAATCTCGCGGTTTGGAACCGGAGAGTCGTAGACTGGCGGTAAGTAATAAAGCTGGGGCTCGCAGTAACTGTTAGTGGGGTCAAGGCTGAGTCAAGCTTCGGGTAAGGTGCACCGGACGCTGCGCTGGTCGCTGTTTCCCATGGTGTTTTCTAAGACGATGCTTAGTGCCAAGAGACCTGCAGCCCAGCACCTGGTCACATATATGTCAAAAGTATCAAAGACTTGGTTGACTTTTAGACTGAGCATTACGCGGAGTTTACAGGAGCAGGGTTAATGACATTAAACAAACTGAGCGTTTTGTCAGAAGACTTGAAACGATGTCTAATAAGAGACTCCTGCATGTGTATGTTAGCATTTCTTAGCTTGACCAAGTTTTTAACAGTGAGACTTTTTATCGATTCCATGTTATTGAGTGAAGTGGCCGGCATATCTCAATCCATCTCTCTCTCTCTCTCTTCCGCCTCTCTTTGCCGATGTGTTTTACAGGTGCTGGATGGCAGTCCGGCCAAGGAGGTTACCATTCCCCTGCAGACCGGTCTCAGGAAGAGATTACAGGCGGCCGAGGAAGATCACTGCGGGAGTCGGCCGGCTCCCGAGGGAGCAGGAGCGGTCTCCGGGACCGAGGCTAGTACCTTCGAGAAGGAAGAGAAAGGGGCCTGGTGTCAAAATTGCCAGCTCAAATTAACAGAGCTCAAAAGACAAGCCATGAAGCTCGTCATCCCTGGATCCAGCAAGGTAGGAGTTAAATAAATAGTTTCTGCCCTGGCATAAATCCAAGTGTGAGAGCCCTGGTTACCTCCGACATTTGGCATCCGCATTAAGCTTCCCGGTTTGTTTGAGTTATAGCTAATTCATGGGATGCGTTACCTTCCTTTTCCAGCTCCCTTATTGGTTTTATTGCAGAGTTCTTACTTACACACGAGCCCAGCTTCTCCGCAGACCGGAGACCACGCGTTAGCCGCCGCTCATTGGCTGAGTCTCCCTCAAGCAGATCAATCACTGGTCGAGGCAAACTGGAGCCTCGAACAGTGGCAGCAGTGAGAGGAGGTGGAACCGTGCCAAGGCCGCCTGACAGCTCTCTGTGTGAGAGCCGCAACTGGTGCCACTTGTGGGCACTGTGCTCCAGAACTGAAGGCACTGCCCAGCCCTACCAAAGAGCCCTGAATTATCTCTGACAGCTTTCCCACTGAAGTTAGAGATATGTCGTGATCCCACTAAAACATAACTGTGAAAAAAATCTGTTGGCGAGGCCGAGGTTGTTCTAAACATGAAAAAATGCCAAGAGAGGGAATTATGAGCACTTTAGATGCAAGGATTCAAAATCTGTGGGGTGTGCTGGGTGTTCAACTGACCAGAAGTCGACCAGCGACTCAAAACCCCTTTACTACGATGTAAATCTGACTGGATTGAAAGACGCTAATTCCCTGTCATCGATTTGCATGAATTGTGTTTGTTCATTACTTGGCTGTTTGGTGCGTCGAATGAAAAAAACATTGGAAGCTTAAAGGGCAGGAGAAAAATGAACAGTTTTCACCAAAGGCAGAATTTTCATTTTATTCATGATGGAGTTTGTTTTTAAACAGAGATTATGCGAAAATAATAATGTCCCCATCGATAATTGATATCCATAACAGGAAATTAAACTGTCGAATGTTACCTGCACTGAAATGACCTTGTGTAATTGCCCTGCTCACAATTCATGGCCTTCAGACGTTTATTATGTTCTATTTCATGACACAGCATCAGGTTTTGATTTCGTTGCGCTGAAGGTCTTGTGCCTATCTTAGGTTTCATTTGTTGAAGTGAAATGTCTTTTCTACCCTTGTGCCATTAACTATCAATAAAGGTTACCTTTGCCATTGTCCAGTGTGCAGACTCCACAGACTGCTGTATCTGTACACAGTGAGCAAATTCTTTTGAATTATAATAGCAGCTTTATCTGTTCATATCTAAAGGGAAGTCAGGTTATGGGAAAAAAGGCACATGGGAAAGCGATGTTTCACAAGCAGGTGTCCAGGTGAGGAGACCTTTCTCTCAAGGCCACGCTGTGTGGTCTCTTGTTTGCTGCTGCACTAGGGCAGAGTTGAGTGATACATAGGGCTTTTATTTCCAAAACAAATCGCAATATTGTTTTCATCTTGGCAGTGAAAGAAAACCGCTGTCCAACCTAGGATATTTGACTCAAACACAATTCTTATTGTAATTTTTATAAAGATGAAAAGAAGTTCTAATTATGATCTGTTGCACATTAGGAATATCACAAAACACAAATTTAACTTGATAAAGCACATTTCTGTAGATGTCTGCATAATTATCTTAATATCTTATTTCCAGTTAAAAGTACAAGTTTACAGCAATTAGATAATTAGTCCCTTATAATTAAATGCCTTTGTCTCTCATATTTATATAGGTTTCCAGCTCATTTTGTTTTGTTCTGAAGTATGACAATGCAAGTATTCTCCAAAAAAATTTTTATTGTGATGTGGCTTTAAACTATCCTTTTAAGCCCTATTGAGAAAAACAAACTATATGTCTATAATTAATGTAACCTCCAATAATCTACCTATTCCTCTTAACAAAGCAAATATTGAATGGTATTTCTTTGTTTGCCACAATAATCATGGGATCTTTCAGAAATGGCTTTGAAACTACCTCCTACTGGGTTCAGAATACTCTTTGGTGCTGGTGGGTGGGTATGATGGGTGGATAATCTGAAGAAAGTTTCAATTCTCTCCTATGACAAGTTATTGAAAATACCCTTTTCTCTAATTTTCATTACCAACTACAAGATTTCCACTTTGTTGTCCATCATAAAGTAGACAGTTTAGGCTTCTAGAGGCATTTTCATGTGGGTCGCAATGCAAAGTTGTTTATTAAGAATGAGCTCATCTTAAAAATGAAGAAGTAGTAATGTGTAATTTTAGAATGACAGTATTAAATTCTTTAAGCCGTAATGGAAGATTTTTGGAAGGAATAAACTATGTTTTTAAAGTCCACAGTCACAAATAAAATGGCATGGCATGACATAGCTTGGAAAATGTTTATAATCAAGTGTTTGATTTCCAGATCTCCATGTAGCTGGAGAGGGAACTAAGTTCTTCCTTTGGTGTATTAACTGTGCATCGCTTACTCTTAACCACTGTTTTATTTCTCTACAATGAGAGTTAATAGCATCAATGTATGTCAATATTTGTAGTGATTTAGTGGAATTGTACTTTCAATTAGAAGATTGATACCTGTCAATCAAATGTAGATAGCATGAGTTTGAAGGAATATAATTGGGGTGCAATGTTTTACATCAGTCTGTAAAAAAATTGCAGAATAACAGTTTAAGTATTGTATGTCTTTTGGAGCGTTCATGTTTGTAAGTATCAACAAATTGTATTCACATATCATCTTTAATATAATAAAATACCACAGAGGCACGTGAACCAAAATATGACAGCAGCACACATAGGGAGATATTAGAGCAGAGGACTAAAAGCTTTTGTGCTCCTAAGATGCTGCTTGGTCTGCTGTGTACATCCAGCTCCACACTTTGTTATCTCGGATTCTCCAGCATCTGCAGTTCCCATTATCTCTAAAAGAATTATCAGCTAGGTTTGAAGGAATATTCTTAAAGGAGGACAGTGTGCCGGAGAGACAGAGAGTTAAAGAAGGGACATCCAGAGCTTAGAGTGTTTGTCAGTTCAGGACATAGTCTCTGGCAGTGGACAATTAAAATCTGAGATACTCAAGACCAAAATTAGAGGAGTGTGGATGTATCAGAGACATGTGAGGCTGGAGGCAATTGCTGAGATGGAAGACAGGAAAGGCTAGTAAGGGATTAGAAAACACCGATAGCATCTTAAAGTTGAAGCATTTTTAACCAGGAGTCAGTGTTGGATACTGGTCACAAGGGCAATCAGTGAATAGAATTTTGTGAAAATTAGAACATGGACAGAAGAAATTTGGATGATCTCAGTTTTATGAAGGGTAGAATTTGAGAATCCAGCCAGGAGTGTATTAGAGTAGTCAACTCTTGAGGGTAACAAAAGCATGAATAGGTTTCAGCAGCATAAGAGCTGAGACAGTGCTGAACCTATGTGATCTTAGTGACCATGTAGTTGAAAACACTTTCCCAGGTTAAATTTGGTTTGAGCTCAGACTGTTGCCAGGGAGTGAGGGATGGAGTCATTGGTAAGGGAATGGAGATTATAGCAGGGATTGAAGACAAATGGCTTCAATATTTCCAATATTTAATTGGTGGAAATATTTGCTCATCGAACGCTGAATGTCTGATAAGCAGTATGACAATTTAGAGACAGTGGGAGGTCAAAAACATCATCGTCAGGTTGAGCTTGTAATGTATAAAGTCATGCATTCAGCAGGTGTAAGCAATACCAACAAGAGTTAGTCTCTTTCCTGAAATTAAATCATTTTGTGGAAGACTGATAGAAAATGTGCCCCAGTTGTATGATACTGATTCAATGATATGCAACTGTAGAGTAATTTATAAGGATCACATTGAGAAATCAGACTTGTAGCATTAAGAACTATTTAGCTAAATTTGCTGATTGAGCTTTCAAGTCTATTTTTCATTGAGGAAATGGTTAGTTTTCACATGTTTGAACTTAACATTTGTGCAAGAATATCTAACATTTTGATGGAGGATTAAAGTGAAATACAGAGATCAAAAACCGTGTTACTCATGTGTCCATAACAAGGGAAACCTGAAACTTTCAACCCAGCTGTTGGAGATCTGTTTTATTTTTTGTTTCTGACTGCTGAATTTGGATTTTTAAAAAGTTAGGTTCCCTACTGTGCAAATTTAAAATGAGTCAAGTTTCGGTAATTTTTTACTGAATTTTGATCACTTTGCTACTGAATAAGTCCTTATGTTGTGGTTTACAGGTGGTAGAATTAAACAGTACAGTATTATCACTTACGTATAATCTACAATACTTTGCAACTTCTGTTGCAGCATTTTCCTTTGCAAGTCAAGAGTATTTTACCTTCAGCTAATGTGTTTCAGTTAAATTGGGTATATTGGCACTCATTAAAATATATTCAGACTTCAGAGTAAATTGCACTTGTAAAAATGTTTTCTTTTGTAGAGATATCCAGAACAATGATCTGTTTGTCTTAAGCACTCTGTATAACAACACTAATGCCATATGTAAATCCGAAGAAAAGTTAGTTGGGAAGCTGCTATTACAGTGTGTCACAGCTTTAGAGACAGGTGCACTTAAAGTCTTTATTAACCTTTCACCATTTGCCTTAGGCCACATGGGGACTTAACCAAATAATATATCCTTTAGAAGCTCACATAATGAGCAGAGAATTTTTTTCTCAATCATTAAAATGTAACTCATCCTTCGTATCGAGATAACACATCTCATTTAAAGCTGAGATTTTACTGATCTCTTTTATCATTGAAACTGATTATGTAGTCCCCTGGATAAAGTAGTTAAGAGCTAAATTATTAATTTTATTTTGCCTTACTCTTCCGACGTACAGTTAATTCCTTTATAATACGTTGTTTTGACTCCTAGAACTCACAATTCAAGAAAGCCTGCCTTATTCTGGCCTCCAACTTAGAACTTGCACATAATGCAAAATACAGTGAACAAAAGAAATATTCCGAGTTTGTTTTGCGCTTTATAGACTTGTTGAGCTCTCAAGTGAAAACGCATTAGTCATTAGAAGTTTCCTGCATGATGTATGCCACAGTGGATTGTGCCACTTCAAGAAACTCAATAAGAAGCCTTTAAACAATACCATGGAAGTACCTGAGTGGTTTTTGTAGACTGATATGATTAGTCCTCAATTTCTTTTGGTCAAGTAGTAATAATTATTGATTTAATATGGATTGTTCAAACAAAGTGCACAGTGAAGTTAAGTTACAATTTGTTCAAGGTGTTTACAACCTATGTTACGTAGTTGGCTACTCAGTAAAACACCTGAGAACGTGTAGTATCATTTTCAACTTTCAAAAAGGCTTTGATGCATTTTCTCTGCTGATTGCTAATCATTTCCTTTTAAAACCAATTGTCATTACAAGTTTTAATCATAGAGGAAGGTAATTTATTAATTGCTGAATGTTATCATTTAAAAGTTCACAGTTATATGTTGACATTCATTGTAATATGGAATTTAAAGCAACAGTTTTATTTTTAGCAATGCAGAATGGACATCAACACTAAAATGTGCATAAGATGGTATTTATCTCAAAGAGGAAAGAATTCAGACCCAAAAACAAAAATTGCTGGAGAAACTCAGCAGGTCTGATAGCATTAGTGAAGAGAAAACAGAGTTAACATTTCAGGTCCAGTCACTCTTCCCGAACTAATTTCTTTCCACAGTTCTTTGTTTTATTTAAGCTTTCAGCCCTTGCTAGTTCATAGTTGTGATCTTGACAGTTATGTCGAGATCTAACCAAACAGTTTCCTGCAAGAGATAGTGGGAACTGCAGATGCTGGAGAATCTGAGATACCAAGGTATAGAGCTGGATCAACCCAGCAGGCCAAGCAGCATCAGAGGAGCAGGAAGCAATTTCTGAAGAAGGGTCTAGACCCGAAACATCAGCCTTCCTGCTCCTGCCATGCTGCTTGGCCTGCTGTGTTCATCCAGCTCTACACCTTGGTATCTCAGTTTCCTGTAAGGCTGACAATTTGTTGGAGTCAACAGAAGGGTTGCAAGATAGAAAGCTTTTGAGGGCTACCAAGTCTCTCTGCAACCCCAGAACTCAGCCATGAGACACAAGAGGGCCAATTTTCAAAGTGAAATAAAATAATTGCTCATTTTGGGGATCCAAGCTATTTTTATGGCCTGCTTTCCCTGATGATGCTGACATTTGCCCATTCTGAAACATGCCAACAATGATGTCATGCAGGGTCTTCACTTCCCCTGAAGTTTCTAGCATTGCATAAAGCTGCCAGTCTTCTTAAAACATTTCAAACCTAACTGGACATTGGAAACCAATGAATGAGACTCCTCATTTGCCTTTCACATGCCAATGTGTGAAAGCTTTTAGGGGCGAGAATGTAGAAAAATGACACAAAAATTATAAAGGTTTTGGAAAACAATTGGGAATTTATTACTGACTATGGTTTCTATATCTTTACCACCTTGCTTTTCCTGAATTTGGTCAGCTGCCATCAAAGTTTGCAATGGAGGAACGAAAAGTTTAATGACTTTTCTCTTTGTATTGCCTGGGAAATGCGTATGCAAATATCTAGCCAGCAGTTGCTCTTACACAAAGATAAAGGCGAAACACTTACTGAAAGATAGAGCTATAGACTCTGAGTTGTTTTGGACTCCTGCCCTTCACTTTATTGTGTATAGTATCGATTTCAAGTGGTGATTTTGGGAATGGGTAGAGAAGGTGTGATGAAGCTGGTGGAAAAATAGCCCTTAGGGAATATGTCCTTTGCTGGAGACTAAGTCCAATTGCGAAAAATAATAGATTATTTTCAAAAAGGGGTTCAATCCTGAGAGAAGTAAAGGCAGTGAAACACTTTCCTTGTGCATTTACCTGAATGAACACGTTCCATCTGTTGGTGTTTACTTTGCTTGTTAATTTAAATTCATTATAATGACAGCAAGTTGCAGTTGAAAGTCCTTTTTTTCTCTCCCAGCTCCATCAAACATGTTAAGCATTTGCAGCTTTGTTGGAATAATCTTGCTATTGTGAGGAAAATGTCCTTTGTTATGGAATATTGCAGCTTAAAATTGTATTAAAGCAGAACTGCAAACAATTGCTCAATTATGATGATCTAAAAATTAAACTTCTAATGCCCAGACTGCATGGTGTCCAGTGAATCTTTACACCATACAGAGGGTGCTTGAAGTACAGCACAAATTTCATGCCTGCGTTCTTCATTTATAAACTGCAGCAACCTATAACCTTTTGTATACTTATTGGTTCCCCAATGACCTTTTCTAAAGATGCTTTTAAATTCAAGTGTAGGATTTCAAAACCCTGACCAGAAGTAAAATAGGTAAAGAGAATTGTGTTGGCTGAAAGTGGTTATGAGATCAGGGCAACTAATTCACTGCAACCTGACAAAGTAGAACTGTGAAATGTGAGCTCAAATAGTAAAACGGATTCTTGTCACAGTGATACTGTTTCCTAATGATTGTACATTGTAATTATGCATTGGCCATGCCTGCACTGAGAAATGTGCATTTTGCTGAGGTTTAGAAAGTCTTGAATGTCTGTGCCTAGTAAACCACAAAAGGTACTTTAACACTTTATGCATGTGCATAGCGTTATTAAAAATAAAGCAGAGTTTTTTCATGAAGGCTTTCTTTTATGTAAATAAGTTCACTGTCAGCATACTCAAAAAGAGTTACCTTGATGTGCTGAGTTAAGCAATCATCATTAACATGACAAAATTAGAGAAGCTTTTCTGTTAGACAATAAATTGTTATATGTAACTATAATTTAGCTTCTTACTATGTCAGACTTGGGAAATCCTCCAACTAATTTCTCAAACATTGAAACCAGCACACAGTCTTCAAATTACAATATATATGTTCGAATTAAGTAGAAGAAATGGAAAGCAGGTTATTCAATATTATATATCTCGTTCAAAAGTGTTTTGTTTTTAAACTACATTGATGGCTCCATTTATTCAGAAGATGTTTAGATTTTTTTCCACCATTTATTTTGTATTTAGTTTGTAAAGTACCTTTTCTCCTGCTTTGGACATCAGCATTTTTATTATAGAACATAGAACATAGGACAATACAGCACAGAACAGGCCCTTCCGCCCTCAAAGTTGTGCCAACCTGTGAAATAATCTAAGCCCATCTCCCGACACTATCCCATCATCATCCACGTGCTTATCCAAGGACTGTTTAAATGCCCCTAATGTGGCTGAATTAATTACATTGGCAGGCAGGGCGTTCCATGCCCTTACCACTCTCTGAGTAAAGAACCTGCCTCTGACATCTGACTTAAATCTATCACCCCTCAATTTGTAGCTATGCCCCCTTGTATAAGCTGACATCATCATCCTCGGAAAAAGACTGTCACTGCCCACCCTATCTAATCCTCTAATCATGTTGTATGTCTCTATTAAATCCCCTCTTAGCCTTCTTCTCTCCAATGAGAACAGACCCAAGTCCCTCAGCCTTTCTTCATAAGACCTTCAGTCCAGACCAGGCAACATCCTGGTAAATCTCCTCTGCACCTTTTCCAATGCTTCCACATCCTTCCTGTAATGGGGCGACCAGAACTGCACACAATATTCCAAATGAGGCCGCACTAGCATTTTGTACAGTTGCAGCATGACATCACGGCTCCAGAACTCAATCCCTCTACCAATAAAACCTAACACACCATAAGCTTTCTTAACAGCACTATCAACCTGGGTGGCAACTTTCAGGGATCTATATACATGGACACCAAGATCCCTCTGCACATCCACACTACCAAGAATCTTTCCATTGACCCAGTATTCTGCCTTCCTATTATTCTTCCCAAAGTGAATCACCTCACATTTATCCGCATTGAACTCCATTTGCCACCTTTCAGCCCAATTCTGCAGTTTACCCAAGTCTCCCTGCAACCTGCAACATTCTTCCACACTGTCCATCACTCCACCGACTTTAGTGTCATCTGCAAACTTACTAACCCATCCACTTATGCCTGTATCCAAGTCATTTATAAAAATGACAAACGGCAGTGGTCCCGAAACAGATCCTTGAGGCACACCACTAGTGACCTAACTCCAGGCTGAATATTTTCCATCAACTACCACTCGTTGCCTTCTTACAGAAAGCCAGTTTCTAATCCAAACTGCTAAATCTCCCTCAATCCCATGCCTCTGTATTTTCTCCCAATAGCCTACCATGTGGAACATTATCAAAGGCTTTATTGAAGACCATGTACACCACGTCAACTGCTCTACCCTCTTCCACATGCTTGGTCACCTTCTCAAAAAACTCAAAGAGGTTTGAGAGACATGACCTGCCCTTGACAAATCCATGTTGACTATCTCCAATCAGATTGTTGCTTGCTCGATGATTATAAATCCTATCTCTTATAATCCTTTCCAAAACTTTTCCTACAACAGACGTAAGGCTCTCAGGTCTATAATTACCTGGGTCATCCCTACTGCCCTTCTTGAACAATGGCACAACATTTGCAATCCTCCAGTCCTCTGGTACTAAACCTGTAGACAATGAGGACTCAAAGATCAAGGCCAAAGGCTCCGCCACCTCCTCCCTAGCTTCCCAGACAATCCTTGGAAAAATCCCATCCGGCCCAGGGGATTTATCTACCTTCACACCTTCTAGAATTGATAACAACTCCTCCTTATTAACCTCAATCCTTTCAATTCTAGTAGCCCGTAACTCAGTCTTCTCCTCGACAATATTCACCTGTTCCTGAGTGAAAACAGATGAGATATATTCTTTTAGCACCTCTCTGATCACCACAGGGTCCACACACAACTTCCCACTTCTGTCTTTGACTGGCCCTATTCCTACCCTAGTCATCCTCTTATTCCTCACATGCCTATAGAAAGATTTAGGGTTCTCCTTTATTCTACCTGCTAATGTCTGCTCATGTCCCCTCCTTGCTCTTCTTAATTCTCTCTTTAAATATTTCCTAGCTAATCTGTAACTCTCTGTCACCTCATCTGAACCATCTCATCTCAGTGTCACATAAGCCTCCATCTTCCGCTTAACAAGCGATGCAATTTCTTTAGTAAACCACGGTTCCCTTACCTTATCGCTTCCTCCCTGCCTGACAGGGACATACCTATCAAGGACGTGCAATATCTGTTCCTTAAACCAGCTCCACATTTCGATTGTCCCCATCCCCTGCATTTTACTACCCCATTCTTAGTCTCCTAAGCTTTGCCTAATCGCAATGTAATTGCCCTTCCCCCATCTGTAACTCTTGCCCTGTGGCATGTTCCTATCCCCTTCCATCGCTAAACTAAACATAACCGAATTATGGTCACTCTCTCCAAAGTGCAATTAATGGTACTTACATGAGCTTTAAACAGAACTTGTGTTTCTGCAAGGAATGACCAATTTTATCATTTATTTTCCCTTTGCCAGCTTTATATTGCTACAATTTTGATTGCCATTGCCTTAGCCGGAACTGTAATTGGTTTAGTGATTGTGAATTAGAAAGTGAAAATTCCACTTGTACTTATATTTCTCGTCATTTATCTTGCGTTCTTTGTTAGACAATTCCATTGTATTGATGAACACACATAAATTCAGGCTCCTTTTAATCTCCTCTTGCCTATTTTCTTACACTGTCATCTCAAACATCGAGTGCAAGGAGCTTACGAATTCTTAATCAACAAAACCCAAGGCTACCTGTGAGGCAGACCTCACAAAATTCACTTCAGCAATCAAGCCTACTTTACTGCCCCACCTTATCCCAATTTTCGCACAGTAAAATTGCCAAAGCAGCAATGAATAAATGGCCAAATAATCTTAGGAATAATATTAGTTTAGGGATAATGCAGCACATTGACAGTTACATTTCATTGAATAATGCCATGTAATGTTTCCCATTTGCCTAAGGGGACAGCTAACGCTTTGGTTCAAAGTTTTGGCCAACGATGTATATTTCTAACAGTACAGCACTCCCTCAGGATGGCTCTGAATTGCTCAAGGCTAGATTATGTGTTCAGGTCTTAGGAGGAGTGAGAGGACTATGACCGTGCTCAGCCTGACACCATCCACTTAATAGCTATGGTTATTTTTCATGAATATCCAGGAACACAGCTTGCACTTGTCCAAGTTGCCTAAAGAAAAGAAAGCTTTCAAACCACTGGCGATAATCTTCTGAATAGACCCTGTGTCAGATAACTGAAGGGGAAAAAAGCTGCAGTGCAGTTTATTGTTGGCAGACCCTAGCTAAAAAGCAAATGACTACAAAATCATAACATTGTAGCATGATACGAGGTAATGCCCAAAAAACAATGGTTGTCATTGTTGTACAAATTTGTATTGTGAATTAAAATTGTGTAATAACATTTACAGTATTACATTTCTACATTTAAAATCCATGGTTGGATTTGGTTCTGCATATAAGCTATGAGTGAGTATTTTTGTGGTCTGTTGTGCATTCTGTTTAAATATGTAAATGGGCAATTCTTTAAAAAAATGACTGAAGCATATATGAATTAATTGGAAAAACAGTCCTTAAACTTCTTAAAAAGTGAAGAACCCAGTATAGTTCAGCTTGTGGATGACACTGTAAAAGTGATGTGAAAGAGGAAAATGTCATAAACAAATAGTGTCAGAGATAGTAGGAACTGCAGATGCTGGAGAGTCTGAGATAACAAGGTGTAGAGCTGGATGAACACATTAGGCCAAGCAGCATCAGAGGAGCCCGAAACATCAGCTTTCCTGCTCCTCAGATGCTGCTTGGCCTGCTGTGTTCGTCCAGCTCGACGTCTTGTTATCTCTAAACAAATAGTGATTTAGCCAAACTTTGAAATAGAAGAGTGGGTGTACTCAAATCTTCATATTAGAAGTTTGTGCATTTGAGTCGCTGTGTTTGTTTGCATGACAACATTCATGTGTTATGAAATAATTCCTTATGTTTCAAGTTGATTCTGAAAACTATTATACAAATGCAAAACAGAAACAGGGTCAGATCTAAAAATAACTAAATGAAGTTATTTTCTCAAGACACTCCGGAATCTAATCCTGCCTATCACCTTTTGTAATCAGTTGGATCCCACACTGCAGTATTTTCTGCTGCTTTCCATCAGATTCCCGACTGCATGTGAACAGTTGGCATATAAGTGAAGCCAGGAATGTGAAATCATCCAGCCTGATTTCTGCAGCACCAGGTTATGTTGCAACTGTCCCGCCGAAAACCTGCTCAGAGGAAAAAATCAGGACCTTGCCTTTTCTCAGTCTCTTCTGGCGATGATCATCTTCTATTACTTATTGTCCAAGAAACATTCTCAATCAACTCTGAGTAAAACTGCATTTGGGTTGAGGCATTGTAGAATTATCCTGCCTGTACAACCCACCTGGCTTGATTTGCTACACTTAGGAGAGGGAGGGCTAAGATATTTAAATCTTGGGTAGGGAGGTAGGGAACAAAATGCTAACACACTTTCGTTTTTATACGCCTTCTTGTTTTGTATCTTGTCTTGCCTTTCTAACCAACATTCAAACATTAATATAATAATATACATTGGCATTTGAGAACAGATCATGATAAAAAAAGAAGCGATAGAGTCGTACAGTCATAGAGATTTACAGCGTGGAGACAGCCCCTTCAGTCCAACTTGTCCATGTCACCCAGTTTTCACAATTAAATCTAGTTCCATTTGCCTGTGATGGTTCACATCCTTCCATGCCTATTCCATCCACGTACCTCCCTAAATAATTCTTAAATGGGACTTGTAATGGTATGTCTAGTGACTAAAGGCTCTTGAGTTTAACTTTGGCAGTTGGGAAGCTTTCAAAAATTAACAGATGCTTAGATGAATGTGGATTAATTAAGGAAAGCCAGCATGGATTTTTTTCTGGGTGAGTGATATCTTTGACAAGTCAAGAGAGACTTGATGAGGGTAATGAGGTGGACATGGACTTCCAAAAATACCATGTTATCAGGCCTGTCAATGCACCGAATCCCCTGTAATAAAAGGCACAATGGCAGTATGCTTATGAAATTGACTGAGTGATAACAAATAGAGAAGAATGACAAATAGCTGTTTTTCAGAAGGCGGAAGTGGAGGTCCCTGTGCATTGGTATTAGGATGAATGTTTTTTCTTTACTTATATTGATGATTTAGACAGAGGTATACACAGCACAATTTCAAAAATTGAAAATGATGCAAAACTTGGAAGTAACGCGATCTGTAAGGAGGATAATGATAGACTTCAAGAGGACATGAACTGACTGACAGAATGGGTGGACACATGGCAAATTAATTTTCACTGTAGAGAACAGTGAAGTGATATATATGCTGGAAAAATGAGAAAGCACAATATAAAACAGAAGGAACAATTCTAAAGGGAGTGCAGGAGCAAATGAATCTGGGGTTGATATGCGCACATTTAAGGTGCGAGGACAATTTGAGAAAATTGTTAATAAGGAGTATGATATCCTGCGTTTTATGAGTAGAGGCATAGATTACATCACTGTATGAAGGATGTCAAGACATTAGAGAGGGAGCTGAAAATATTGACAAGCATGGTTTCAAGGATGCAGAACTTCAGTTACGTGGATAGATCGGAGAAACTGGATGTGTTCCATAGGAACATAGGGATTAGGAGTGAGAGTAGAAAATTCAGCTTTTCAAGTCCACTCTACTATTCAACATGATTATGGTCGATCTTATCCTTGTCTCAACTCTACTTTCCTTTTGGCTCTCCATTGCTCTTTATCCTACTTTTCATCAGAATCTGCCTCTACTGCAATACGGAGCAGTGACTTCCACACATTCACAACCCTCTGAGAGATGTAGTTTCTCCTCATCTCAGCTAAGAACCTACCTCCTCTCACTCTATATCCATGATCTCTTGTTCGAGACTGCCCCACAAAAGGAATATCTGTTCAATATCCACCTTATGAATCCCCTTTAGATTTTACATACCACAATCAGAACCCTCTCATTCTTCTAAACTCCAGCAAGTACAAGCCCAAACTATTTAACCTCTTGTTACACAATAGCCCCTTCACGTCCAGAACCAACCTGTTAAACCTCCTCCGAACTGCCTTCAGTGCCACCACGTCTTTCCTTGAGTAAGGAGATCAAAACTGGATGCACTATTCCAGGTGTGGTCTTACCAGCACCTGATACAATTGAAACATCACTTCTTTACTTTTACAGTCCAGTCCTTTTGCAATGAATGAAAGGATTTAATTTGCCTTTTTTATTATATGCTACATCTGCGTACCCACTTTCTGCAATTCATGCACAAAGATGCCCAGATCCCTTTGCACTGATGCACTTGGAATCTGCTTTTGATTGAAATAATAACTTGGCCTTTTATTTTTCTGGCCAAAATGGGCCACTCTCACACTGATCACATTAAACATCTTCTGCTAGGTACTGGCCTATTCACCTAGCCTATTAATATCCACCTGTAAACTCTTTATCTTCTCATCAATGCCTGCTCTCCTGCCTATTTTACTATCATCTATGAATTTTTAATGTTACACTCTGCCCCTGCTTACAGATCATTTCTATTGATTGTAAATAGCTGAGGTCTGAGAATTGAGCCCTGCGGCTTCCCACTAATTCCAATTTGCCATCCAAAGAAGGACCCATTTATCCTGACCCTCTGCTTTCTGTCGGCCAGCCAGTTCTCTATCTAATCCAACACTCTGCACTTAACATCCTGGAATCAAATCTTCTGGATCAGTCTTTTATGCAGCAATTTGTTAAATGCCCTCTGGAATTTGAGATATACCACATCCACTGGATCCTCGTTATCCACTCTGCTGATTACATCCTCAAAGAACCCCAAAAGGCTTGTCAAATATGACCCGTGCTGATACTGGTGAATTGAGCTGTGTATTTCCAGGTATCCAGTTATCTCCTCCCTTACGACTGTCTCCAATTATGTTCCCAATACAGAGGTCAAACTAACTATAGTTTCCCACTTTGTGCCTACCTCCTTTCTTGAAAAAGTGTGACACATTAATATGTTTCCAATCCAGGGAATTTTGGAATATCATAACTAATACATCAGCTATGTCTGCTGCCACCTCCTTTAATACCCTCGGCCATCAGGTCCCAGGGACTTAACTGCCTTTAATCCCATCAGTTTACTTAATAACTTCTTCCTCGTTATTGTAATTTCATCAAGTTCCTCTGTAGTGACTGCAGTTTTTGGGAAGAAATTATTACCTTCCCTACAAAAACAGAGACAAAATGTTGGTTTAGTGCATTTGCCATTTTTGAGTTTCCCTATTACGTTGCCGTTTCCATCCTCCGAAGGCTGACATTTACTTTCATTATTTTCTTCCTTGTTAAATACTGAAAGAAGCTTTTAGTGCTGGTGCTTATGCTTTCTGCTAGTTTTCTTTCAGAGTTCATCTTAACTCTTTATTTTGTTCTTAGTTACCTGTTGCTGACGTTTTAAGTTGTCCCAATCCTCCAGCGTGTCATTAATGTTTGTAGTTTGCGATTTTTGCCTTTATGTTATTCTGGACTTCCTTGTTAAGCTATGGATGATTTTTCACCTTTTTTACAATTCTCTTCCTCTCAGGAGTATACTTTAACTGAAAGGTATTTAACTTCTCCTTGCAGAAGAGAAGGTTGCGGGGACATTTGTTAGACATGTTCAAAATTGTGAGGCATCTGGGCAGAGTAGTTAGGGAGAAACAGTTTCAATTTTCAAAAGAGTTCAAAACCAGAGAACACATTTGTGGTGAATGGAAAAAGAATCAAAGATAACATGACAGAATTTTTTTTTAATATAGCAACCAGTTAGTGTCTATAATACACTACCTGAAAGTTAGTTGGATACAGCTTCAATAGTGATTTTTATAAAGGACTTAGGTAATTAACTGAGCAGTAAACATTTGCATGGTTATGGAAGAAATATAGGATAATGGAACTTGCTGAAATGTACTTGCAAAGAACTGGTATGGATATGATAGGCTGAATGGCTTCCTTTTGTACTGTAATCACAGAATCCCTACAGTGTGGAAACAGGCCTTCTAGCCCAACAAGTCCACACCAACACTCAGAGCATCCCAACCAGACCCATCCCCCTATAACCCATCTAATCTACACATCCCCAAACACTACAGGCAATTTAACATGGCCAATCCACCTAGTCTGCATATCTTTGGACCGCGGGAGGAAACCGGATCACAAGATCACAAACATAGAGAGAATGTGCAAACTCCATACAGAGAGTCGCCTGAGGAATTGAACCTTAGTTGCTGGTGCTGTGAGGCAGCAGAGCTAATCATTGAGCCAGCGAGCCACCCCTTAACCATTCTATGATTCTGTTTGGCTATAGCATCTCTACTAAAGTGCAAGAAAGTGATTCATGTTTAGTCGAAAATACATTTCCTGTGAATGAACTTTTAGTTTCTAGATCCTTGGAGAGAACCTCCTAAAGCCAAAGTCAGGTATTTGGACACTGTCCAAACAGCAGAGAACAAAATATTAAGTGGGAAGTGAGATAGACATTTGACCCTACATGTGGTGATCTCTGCAAACAGCATGAGGAAATTACTCCTCAGTCTGGACTGCAATGCAGGAACTAAACTGACATTGGCATTTTGAGTGATGGCTGGTTTGTCATGGAAACAACTCTTGAAATGAGCATATGCCAATAACAGTGATGGGATACGTGGTTTTCTCATTATGTTGTGATGTGGAGTAATTCCTGTGCAGCCTGCTTGGGAAGTAAAGATCCATTTTAGGTTGAGCCTTTATGTTTTTAACAATGGTTAGATAAGAAATTGAGCTCATTACTGCTCATTTCTGAGGTGCCTTGAGTGCCTTTGGATCTCCAAAAGAGTCTGCAAAATACTCTGGATTGATGATTGTTGAATGTGCAGTGAATGTTGCCAACAGTATGCAAAATTGGTAGATAATGACATTAGTCATCATGTAACACATGATTTGACACTGGCAGTTCCATTTTTGGAGATCAATACTCCAGCTAAGGCTATGTCTTAAAAATAGGCAGCTGAAAATGTTCAGCAGGAAGAGGGACACTCTACAATGGCTAACTCACTACAATCAGAAGCAGAATGTAATTTTAATTTCTCACTTGTTTAATCTCATCAAAATTATTAATTATTTTGAAAAATAATTCAATCCTACATCAAATATTTTCAGTTTATTTGCTGATGAATTCCTTCTGTATGTTTGTATGATTCTACCTTTGGCGCTTACAGTTTCAAGTTGACAAAATTATGGGGAGTGAGCGACAACTGCTGAAGAATGTTTTATGCTGATTTTAAGATCTCTGTACAAATCAGTTGCTACCAGACATGGGTGTAGTAGTAGGGAGTTCCATTCTCCAGTTCTGTAGAAGAGTCATATTCAACTCAAAATGTTAACTTGCTTTGTTTCATCACAAATGCTGTCAGGCTTGCTGACTATTTCCTGGAATTTCTGTTTTTATTTGAATTTCCAGTATCCTTAGTTTTTGCTTTGATTAAAGCAGTCTGGGCGAATTTTTGCTTTGATTAAAGTAGCTTGGGCTGACTGGCTGATAGGCACTAACAAGGAAAATGGCAGAATAACAGTAGTGGGAGGAGGCATACAGGGTTCCCAATAGAGACCAGGTTTGAGCTCCCTGAAAGCTCTACTGCTCCATCTAGGTGATGCCTTAGCCACCCCAGCCATCTGCTGGAGGACATTATTTCTGGTTTGTTGAGACACACTTCAAGCCTCTTTTTATTTTGCAATGCTTAGCTGTCACATAGTGTTGATAGTCTGAGCTTCCACTCCCATGCCAGGAAATTAGGTAGAAGCTCTTGTGTTGAAATAGAAACTGTGACATTGAACATCAAACATTGCATTAAAATTGGGTCCACAGGTAGATGAGTGGAGTTGGCCACCACTTCCACACCAGAAAAAATGTTCTCCAAGCTTGACATAATCCTTTCTGCCAAGAGTCCTCAATGTTCCTTGTCATTGATTGCAACCTTTCTGCCAGGATACTTAATGCGTCCATTCATGCTATCCCTTTACTTAATGTGCAGTGTCAGAATCTGTGCTGGTGGTCATAAGACTGAAATTGAATGCCAATCTGAGTTTCTTCATCATTTTTAAAACATTTTCCTCCATTGCCTATCTTGATTGTACTTCATGCCTGTCTGAGATGAGAAAGGCATTCATGTCAGGTGAAGGTGAGCAGGAGGTAGTGTGTTAACACTATCTGAAGTTTGAAACTCAGGAGAGGGGATGTATGCTCTCAGAAGGAGCTTAGGTATGATCTTTGATGTTTTCAGCATTATTGCTGAGGAAGACCTCATCAGTTGGCATCCCAATGGTGCCCATCTCTGTTTCTTCTGTGGAGACATGGAATTAGAGCATGCAGGTTTGCTTCTTCCTTCTTGCTGCCTCCAGTTGTGTGCCATCTTGCCTTGGTAGTGACAATGAAGTGTGTTAGTGCTTGTGGCATCTGGCTAATGTGATTAGTATGATCTGTGAGATGTGGGTGTGAGCTTTGCAGCAGGGCAATGTGCAATAGGGCACAATGGAACAGTATGAAGGCAGGTGGAAAAAAATTTTCACCCAGAGTGTGGTAGGCATCTGGAATTCACCACCTATAAGGTTGGTAGAGGCTGAAACCCTCATAACATTTAAGAAGTATTTAGATGTGTGCTTGGGATGCCAAAGCATGTAAGACCAAGGGCTAAATACTGGAAAATTTGAATAGAACAGTTAGGTGGTTGTTTTTGATTGGCAATGACACAGTGTGATAAAGGGCCTTTCTCCTGAGTTTTGGATGTCTATGACTCTACGACTTTCGATTGTTGGTAACTGACTAATCAAACTGTAGTGAATTAAACAGTGCCTGATGGTAGTGGTGCATTTGATGGGGTATGGTATTTGACAATGTATTCGCTGACCTTGACTACCTGTGTGAAGCCACTGATTTTTCTTGTGACACAACAATCAGGTTCTTGGGCTTGACTCCTGGCATTGGGCTCCATGGAATTTGTTCCCACTGTCTTCTGAGTGTGTTTCTGGAGGCTCTCCTAGGTCCCTGTGCTTACAGAACATCTCTCCTTCTCCCCAGGGCTTCCTGTGCAATATACAAAACCCTGTCTCTCATGTTGTGCCAGTCTTCAATGTTTGCCAGCCCAAGTCACTTCCTGCCTTACAGTCAGCACCAGTTTAATCACAATACGTCTCCTCTTTAAGAGATGCAGCCTAGCTTTAAACTGTGCAGGCTCACTTTAAGTGATTCTAGGCACTCATCCTGTTAACTGCAGATGCATCCAACCAATCAACAGAAGTTAGCGCTGGCTGGATGATGGAATAATTCAAATGAGCTTGCATCACCAAATTGGCATTCTGCCTACTTTTCAGTCAGTGGACACAGAATAACTGAACATCACAATCCCGTCACCTATTTTCGGGGGCTATCCAATTTAGCCCTGGGTGAGTTGACAAAATCACACGGGCCAATCTGCAAAACTAATGCCAACTGGCCAAGCTTTCATCTGATACTTATACTGCATTAACTACCCATAAAAAATCTCATTCTAGGCAAGGAAGTCTTGATTATACAAAACTATTTGGAGATGTCCATGGTTTAACGCTCTGGTCGAAAAAAATTGCCAGTGAAATCACTTTGATTAGAGATCATACAGGCAGTAGGCCAAAGAGAAATTCGATATAGGGAGTACTGTTCAAGGGTGGCTGAGACAAGACCTTCTCACTTCTACATTAGGGCATAGGCTTCTGAGGATGACGATATTAAGTTATGTTTTCTGGGGAAAAATTAAATGTTAAGGTATTCCAAAACCTTCGAACAAGATACTAAGGATTGAAAGATGGTACAAAATTCTGTCAAGCTGCAGACATCTTAAAGTAGCCACAGGCTACAAAAATAATAGGAACATCACATCAGAATCATCTGGAGGGTTTCTGATAATATGTTAAAGTCACTTGAGCATCTTCCGTGGTGTTGTGTAATTTAAACTCTTTCATTGTGTTGTTTCCTCATAATAACAGTTTACATAAGCCTGGCTTTTAGAGTTCAAAATTGTATTGTTGTTAAGGTTCACTAACTTAGGGAAGAGAGACTGGAATCTAAAATGATTAAATTGCAAAATTATTAAATATAAAGCTCATCTCAGCTTTGGAAATACATATTAATGAACAGTTCATAATATCTACTTATGCTTGAGGCTTTGCCAATTAAGCAGAACAGACAAATACACACAAGTTAATTCCATGAGAGGTTTATATTGGATAAGAATTTTTCAAATCAGTGCACATATTCACATGTCCACTCATTGTCTCTCTAAACGTACATGATTTATATGTACACTCTATGGATAGATTTGAGCAAGAGTTTTGGATGATAGCTGATATGATGATATACTGAGGCTCCTTAATGTCTCACTGTCAACAAGGTTTCAACATAGATGGATACATTTTCTGGAGAAGTGCCAATATAATTGTAATTAATTCTGTTAAGCACTTCAAACTAATTTCTCTTGCCATGCAACACAGGAACTGGAACAGAATCTATCTTTTTTTATTATTAAGTGTCATCCATATATGTTGATTGATATGAAACATTATGGGAGATTTTCTTCTTCAAAGTGGGGAAGTGTGTACTCTCAGCCTGTCGTTTCTCATTTATTAAAATGAATTAACAGAAAGCCATAGGCTTTTCCAGCATGCATTGGGGGGAGGGATGGGGTAAAAGATGGCCTTTTGTAGTTGAAGTCCAGAATTTTCTCTTTCGTAATTAAAGTCTAGTCTTTCTAAAAGTATTATTTACACGATTTATAGTTTCACCAACAACACCCAACAATTTAATTTTTAAAAAAGTCTCTGTTTCCTATCTCCTATGGTTTAGCAGCTCTCACTAAATCTTTTGCATGTTAACAGATAATTCTGTGTTCACTAGTATTTTATGTTCATGTTAATGACCCAGCTTGTGGACCACCCATGTAAGCTGTTCTATTGAATTGTCTACAGGTTCAATAAGAAACAAAAAAACTCAAGAACATTTGATGCTGGGAATCAGAAACAAAATCAGAAATTACTGGAAAAACTCAGAAGGTCATGCAGCATCTGTGGGCAGAAAGCAAAGCTAACATTTTGGGTCCAATGATCCTTGTTCAGAATTGAAGAAGCACTTCAGTTGTAGAGAAGGGTCATTCGACCCGAAATGTTAACTTTGCTTTCTCTCCATAGGTTCACTGACGCAGATTTTTACTGGAGTGATATTTCTAAGCAAACAGATGAGTTCTGGCCACGGATGCTGTGAAACTTTAACTCTACAGAATGTGTACAGGCATTTTTTTGCACTGGTTCCTCAACCTATCTGATTTGACAGGTTATATTCCTTGTCAGGTAGGGGATGTTCCAGAAAAGGCTGAAACTCAAGAATAGGCATGTCTCTTATTGTTTGCAATGGAGATCACGATGGCAGAGCTAGGTGGAGTGTATAGTATGGTCTGTAATGTGGTGGTTCATCTCAACAGCTAGTTTTGGGGCAGAAATTGGGGTCAGTAGTGGCCAAGTTGGGGGAAGAAATGTCACAGTGCAGGCTATCCTCAAATACGTGGCTCAGCAACAGCAGTGCAATGTCAATAGAAGCCCTCGCTTAAACATGGGAAAGGAAGTGGCCTGGCTCCAGTAACTGAAATCTTTGCAAAATGACATGGGTACACTGATGGTGACTGCTTTACCTCTCCCTTCCTTCTCAAACCCTACACTCTCATTCTCTCAATGCAGAATCCTTGAAACATTCTTGTATTGAAGGAGGCCATTTAGCCTATCATGGATTGCTGAGTCCTGGTTAACTGTCCAACTAGTTCCACTCAGTTGCCTTTCCCCTTGTTCTGCAATGATGTCAGTGCAAGTGTTTATCCAATTTAATTTTGGAAGTTATTTTTGAACCTGCTTCCAGCTCTCTTATACAGTAAATTCCAGATCAGTCTTATAATGTAAACTTAGTTTGTTTACAAATCCACATTATTTCAGACATTTCAAATGCCACATTCAGAACAGAGGAACCTAGCCAACTATCACTAACTGTAATTAAAAAGTCACTTATATTCCACTTCCATACTTTTTATGAGCTACTTCTCCATTCCCTACCACAGATACCCTGGCACTCTGCTTGAATTCCTGCACATTTCATAGGCTTTCATCTGTGATGATCTCAGCATGACTACCCTTGGTTTCCTGGCTGAGTTGACTTGTTCCACATGTCTGGTCTGGAATAGTTTTCACATTTATAATGCTGGGTTTGTAGGATATCCACCAAGATCGTCTGATATCACAAATAAAAATGGTATGTGTCTGAAACCACAGCTTTCCAGAATATGAAATATTCTGCTTCCATGCATTATGACCAAATAAGGACGGCAGAATCAGGCAAACCCCCCCCCCCCCACCTTCTTTTAAAATCCCTTGGTTGGTCTCAACAAAGATTTTTCATTCCCTTTGGTACCTAGCTATATCACACTGCAATGAAAAACAGTGTGCCAGTTCAAAAATGAATGGTTCAATTACGTGATAACAAAGTGTAGAGCTGGATGAACACAGCAAGCCAAGCAGCATCTTAGTTCAATTATGTGTTGGTTTTGAGAAAAAGAAAGGAATTTCAATGCTTACTAGACTTTAGAAAAAGTATAGAATATATCCCACATACACCCATTCAGGTATAATGTTCAAAAGGTAAAATCAACAATACATGGTATTGAAAAAGAAAGGCTGAGAATAAAAACTGAGAAGGAGTGAGCACATTTTTCAGATTAGCTGTTACCCATCCATCATTCTTTTCTGCTGTGTCCAAATGCATTTTATTTGAAATACAGATTCTTTGTGTACTCCTTTGTCAAGCTTCATTGTTTTTTCCAAGCTGGATAACCTGCAAGTGACTTGCATCCCAATATGTGAAACTTCTGCAAAAGTGCAATTTAAATATTAGTTACAAATCTGAGGAACTGGTGTCATTCATTTTGACGGCATATTAATTTCAGTTCAAACTGTTGGTGCTGCAATCAGTCCCCTGATTAAAGTTGCAATTTGTTAGGATTCCATATGGGATACCCCCAAATGGTTATACTACCAGGTGGGGATGGATTTACTGACTCCCTTTCTTCATTTAAATATTTCCTTTCTTGATCTCAGCAAAGTTAATTTAGAAAGGATCCTTTCCATTGTGGTTATTTTTTCCTAGCCCAAATATATTTATGTTCCAAAAGGGAGAAAATTTACCAGGCTTGTTTCAAGGCTGAGTGAATTTATTAAAAAAATCTATCAGCTACTAAAACTTAAAGAAAGATAACAAATGTGACAGATAAACACATTTGAAATATGAGGGGAGGACAAAAAGTAAAAGTGAGAAAAAGGATCAGTCTGGCTTGCTTGTGACAAATGGATTGTAAAATGGTGTGGTCTTTAAGGTGGTTGATTCTGCCAGTGCTGATGTTGGCAGTTGAGTGTTGTTTGGAGACTCTTGGTTCTGTAGTTAGCTGAAAAATTCAGTTTCCATCAACAGTGGCCATGCTGATGATTAGTTTTCATCGATCAGTGAGACGGAGAGAGACTATTTCTCCTTTTCTACACATTTGCATGTTGGTGCCTAGTGGAAATTTTCAGCTACGTCTCTTCACAGCCCGCATCCTCACGTTGGAAGTCAAACCCCAATCTAGCACACTAGCAGTCTAGAACACCGAGATGAGGGATTGTGACTGCTTTTTACCCCCTTGACCTTTCTTTTGTTTTGATGCACTATTAAAGGCACAAACATATCTTTTGCCTAGATTGGTTTTTCTTTCAACTCGTATTGTGTTCTCAGTCTGGGACACAATCCACAGATGTTTTCTGCTGAGAGGAGTTAACCTCATTATTTCTGTAACTATAGGTTATCACTGTTGAGTTTATTGAACGGCTTCTCTCCCCTTGAAGTGAGTCTGTCTGAACACTTCTCCTAACACTCAATTGCAACATTCCATGGTACCTCTCAGGATCCATTGTGATCCAGGCAGGTGTTGTCTCAGATTGCCGCTACGTTTACATTATTTTGCTCGTATGCCCTTACTAACCAAAAAAATGTTGTATTTAGAAGTTCAGTATATCCATGTATAGTTCCATTGTATGAATTATTGTCATGATATTGGTTTCATGAATTGGCTCATCTGTAGTTAGGTGATCACTGCTGACATCTTGAGTCAGTGTTTTTACCTTTTTATAACCAATTTAGTTCATGAAAAGTCCAAGGTATTAAAATCAGATGATGGAAATCAAAAAATCATTCTCCATTTTTACCATAATCATAACTTGTAACAGAGGAATCAAGAATTAGAGTGTGAAAATTGAACTCAGGTCATTTCAAGTGTTTATCTCGCCTGGTGGATGCATGGTAAAAGATAGAAAGTCAAATGAAAATAAAAGCACATTTTTAATCAAGAAATGTAAGAGAATACAAAAAGAGACTTTAAAACAGAGGGTAAAGAAAGTAATACAGTGAAAACAAAGGTTAATAAAGAGAATATAGAATGAGCTATGACTTCTTGCTCATTCAAAATTAGAAATTTGATGCATTCACTTTATGCTTAAATCCTTAACGTTTGGAAAATAAAGTCCTCGATTGACAGTTAGTAATGTTACAGGGAGCACATTGTGATAAATATCTTCTAGTCTTACCTAACACATCGAATCCAATGGTAGACTCTCCAATGTCAACATTCCAGCTGACATCAACCAACAATACAGATAACTGATCATCTTATTTGTATGGCTCAGTACAAAGGAACTCAACATTTGTGTGCACTAAATTCCTTGGAGAATTGGGGCTTCAGTGTTTATTAGGAATAATTATGCACTAAATGTAGCAGACCACATGATATCTAATGAGCACCTGATCTTATTGCAGTAGATTTTCAGTAGTTACACTTTAACTCTACACATTTAAACCAATTTGCCTTCAGAAGTTAATACCAGTGTACAGGTCAGCTTCCAGAAAATTAGAAAAAATCAATGTTGACAAATATGGGAATGTTAACATAGTGACAATATTGTTAGTCATTCAGAGACGCAGACAAATGCAATGGGATGCAAATTCATATCTCACACGATAACCACTGGGGAAATAAAAATATAACTGATAAATATAGCATTGAAAAATCTGACCCATTTGATTTGAAACTGTAATAATATTCTTTTACTATCACTGCATCAAAAACCTGGAATTCTCTCCCGAAAAGCACTATAGGTGCACTTAACGATTCAAGAAGGTGGTTCAAGTGCAGTTTGGGATGAACAACAGATGCAACCTAGCCAGTGACCATCATATCCCAGTAAAGAATAAGTAAAAAACTTCATTAGCTTGTGTACATTTTACTTTGATTTTTACAAAGATTATGAGAATTGATAGATATTTTCTTTAGGCAATTTAGAGCAGACTGAGCTGTATGAATGTGTTTCTCTACTCTTGCAATTGATAGTGATAGTCTTTTTTTGGTGTTGGTATTGTTGAATAACTAAGATTTGTTGTTAGTTTTTAGAACTGAGGTCCTAACATGTTGGGCCAATATTTAGAACATAGAACATAGAACAGTACAGCACAGAACAGGCCCTTCAGCCCACAATGTTGTGCCGACCATTGATCCTCATGTATGCACCCTCAAATTTCTGTGACCATATACATGTCCAGCAGTCTCTTAAATGACCCCAATGACCTTGCTTCCACAACTGCTGCTGGCAACGCATTCCATGCTCTCACAACTCTCTGCGTAAAGAACCTCCTCTGACATCCCCTCGATACTTTCCACCAACCAGCTTAAAACTATGACCCCTCGTGCTAGCCATTTCTGCCCTGGGAAATAGTCTCTGGCTATCAACTCTATCTATGCCTCTCATTATCTTGTATTTACTTCCACTTAGTATAGTTTTGCCTCAAGCAGGTGAGACAGGGATGAGTAATTTTAAAACAAAACCTAACAGTGTGCATAGCTATTGTTCAGCAAATGCTAGTAATGGGAAAATTTATTAATCATCATAAGTGAAAAGTTTCACTCATTTGCCCTTTTTTCAGCTGCTGGCGATGGCTAGTGACTTTCAGTCGATGGTAGCTAAAGCTCTCCATCACTGGAGGTTTTCTCATGTTTCATATGGATCTGTTAGAGACAAAATGATAAAGATTCATTGCTGTGACTAGCCACAATTCTATTGTCCTTGCATTTTGTGAGCACCAGAATGGTGGAAAGTGATTTCGAAAGATTTTGTTTTTCTTCCTTCTTGTAATCACAATGTTCCTATTTTGCTCCTTTCCACAGTGCTGCAGCGTTGTAATAATACTTCATACAATAAACTAAGAAGCAAAAACTTCACATAAATTTTTAGATTTTAGATTTTTAAATTTTAGGTTTTTAGCACATCCAATCAATATTGTTCGATTCCAATGCTGAACTGAAATAAAATTAAAGATAAAAACAGTGACAAATTAAAAGTGATAGAATGCACAGATTGATAACCATGGATGATACAATCTAAGGGAATGATGATTAAAACACAACTGTTACACATGCACCAGTCCCTTACTTCAGGTCTCTCATTCACCCTAATTTGAAACATAACGTGTCTGATTTACAGTCGTCATTAGCAAATACAAATATAAAATATTTCTTCAATAATATGTTTTCTGTAGGTTTCAGTTAACTACATAGAGAAGGTATTGTTTTCATTATATGGTCAAAAGCCACATGTAGAAGTAACTTGTAACACCAATGTGTTTTAAATTAATGAGTGTTCATTCTGGCTGGAAAACGAACCAGTAATTTAAGTTATGTTCCAATTAAATTGATTCAAATTAATGCACAGAACAGGAGGTAACATTGTACAACCAACAAATTTAGACAAGAGAAAATATCAACATTATGGGGTGGCATGGCGGCTCAGTGGTTCGCATTGCAGCCTCACAGCGCCAGGGACCTCGGTTCAATTCCACCCTCGGGCGACTGTCTGTGCAGAGTTTACGCATTCTCCCTGTGTTTGTGTGGGTTTGCTCCAGGTGCTCTAGTTTCCTCCCACAGCCCGAAGATGTACAGGCTTGGTGGATTGGCCATGCTAAATTGCCGTAGTGTTCAGGGATGTGTGGGTTATAGGGGGATGGGTCTGGGTGGGATGCTGCAAGGGGCAGTGTGGACTTGTTGGGCCAAAGGGCCTGTTTCCACACTGTAGGGGACCTAATCTAATAATTTGAAAAATAATATAAAATTGTGAACAAATGTTTTGAACTGTGGTACCTTTGAGGACAGTACAAAGTTTTAGTTCTAGCATGAAGCAGCAGTAGAAGTGTGGTCCAGCAAGTGGAATTTGAAATACAGCCTATTCTGTGGGGATTGGTGGGGGCGGGGGGAGGGGGGCAGGGGAGGTGTCTTTGGCTGTGGTGGTGGCAGTGCCTGAATTGTGGACCCAGCTACAGTGGAAGAGGTGTCCAAAGCGGGGTTTTCTGATCACGGGACCTTGCAGAGACCTTTGCAAAAACCCTGTACTTCTGTCTGTACACTCCTTGTTTAAAAGGTGAACTCTCTTTATGTAGAGGTAATAAGAGCTGCTGATGCTGGAGTCAGAGCTAACACAGTGTGGAGCTGCAGGAGCACAGCAGGCCAGACAGCATCAGAGGAGCAGGAAATCTCAACGTTTCGGGTCAGGACCCTTCTTCAGAAAATGTAACTCTATTTATGTTATTTCTTTTTTATTCCTTTTGAAGTGTAGAGACTAGGTGGCAGTGCAGATTGGGATGGAAAGATTGTAATTCTGAACAGTTTAGTTCCTTTACTTTTCTATTTTATTTCTATGAATTTTTATTTTTTCAATTTATTCCTAAAAATCTGGACTTAAGAATCTGTAACTAGATATGTTGTATCTAAGATAATGCCATAAGTAGTGATTTGTAAACTTTTCACTGTACTTATGTGAGTACATGTGACAATAAAGTTAATTCTAACTCTAACAAACGTCTGTTCCTTTTCCCACAATCTGCCAATATCTGGTAAAAGAGGCATGGTTTCTTAGTGTGCTTGTTTCTCCTTCACATGAAGGTTATTGGAAGAGGTAAAACTGACAATGTGAAATTATCCATCACTGAGTTTTCTTGAAATCCCCATGTAAACTATACATCTGCTGGGTATTAATTCAGGTGGTGGTATTAACTGGGGACTTAGTTAGCTCAAATAAAGAGACTGAAATAGGGATGCTTCTTCTGTACGGATATATAGTATTTAGTGTGGCAAGTGGCTAAAGACCAGACACTGTTGTTTACTTCACCACATAACTGGCTGAAGTTTCCTGATGCCATAGATTGTTGTTGGATTCCAGAATTCCAGAACATTTTCCTTTTTTTACTTTCACTCTAGAAAACGACAATGTTGTCGAGGAGAATACTGAGATACAGGCTACTAGACTAGGTGGGATTGAGGTTCACACGGAAGAGGTATTAGAAACCCTTCAGAAGGTGAAGATAGATAAGTCCCCTGCGCCAGATGGGAATTATCCTCGGATCCTCTGGGAAGCCAGGGAGGAGATTGCCGAGCCTTTGGCATTGATCTTTAACTCTTCATTGTCTACAGGAATAGTGCCAGATGACTGGAGGATAGCAAATGTGGTTCCCCTGTTCAAGAAGGGGAGTAGAGACAACCTTGGTAATTATAGACCAGTGAGCCGTACCTCAGTTGTTGGTAAAGTGTTGGAAAAGGTTATAAAGGATAGGATTTATAATCATCTAGAAAAGAATAAATTGATTAGGGATAGTCAGCACGGCTTTGAAGGGAAGGTCGTGCCTCACAAAACTTATTGAGCTCTTTGAGAAGGTGACCAAACAGGTAGATGAGAGTAAACCAGTTGATGTGGTGTATATGGATTTCAGCAAGGCGTTCGATAAGGTTCCCCACAATAGGCTATTGTACAAAATGCGGAGGAATGGAATTGTGGGAGATATAGCAGTTTGGATCAGAAATTGGCTTGCTGAAAGAAGATAGAGGGTGGTAGTTGATGGGAAATGTTCATCCTGGAGACCAGTTACTAGTGGTGTACCGCAAGGGTTGGTGTTGGGTCCACTGCTGTTTGTCATTTTTATAAATGACCTGGATGAGGGCGTAGAAGGATGGGTTAGTAAATTTGCAGACGACACTAAGGTCAGTGGAGTTGTGGATAGTGACGAAGGATGCTGTAGGTTGCAGAGAGACATAGATAAGCTGCAGAGCTGGGCTGAGAGGTGGCAAATGGAGTTTAATGCAGACAAGTATGAGGTGATGCACTTTGGTAGGAGTAACCAGAAGGCAAAGTACAGGGCTAATGGTAAGATTCTTAGCAGTGTAGATGAGCAGAGAGATATCGGTTGCCATGTACACAGATCCTTGAAAGTTGCCACCCAGGTTGACAGGGCTGTTAAGAAGGCGTAGCTTTTCTTAATAGAGGGATCGAGTTCTGGAACCAAGTGGTTATGGTGAAGCTGTACAAAACTCTGGTGCGGCCGCACTTGGAGTATTGCGTACAGTTCTGGTCACCGCATTATAAGAAGGATGTGGAAGCTTTGGAAAGGGTGCAGAGGAGATTTACTAGGATGTTGCCTGATATGGAGGGAAGGTCTTACGAGGAAAGGCTGAGGGACTTGAGGCTGTTTTCATGAGAGAGAAGAAGGTTGAGAGGTGACTTAATTGAAACATATAAAATAATCAGAGGGTTAGATAGGGTGGATAGGGAGAGCCTTTTTCCTAGGATGGTGACAGCGAGCACGAGGGGGCATAGCTTTAAATTGAGGGGTGAAAGATATAGGACAGATGTCAGAGGTAGTTTCTTTACTCAGAAAGTAGTAAGGGAATGGAACGTTTTGCCTGCAACGGTAGTACGTTTGCCAACTTTAGGTACATTTAAGTCGTCATTGGACATGCATATGGATGTACATGGAATAGTGTAGGTTAGATGGGCTTGAGATCGGTATGACAGGTTGGCACAACATCGAGGGCCGAAGGGCCTGTACTGTGCTGTAATGTTCTATGTTCTATGTTATGTTTGCAAGTAAACTTCAGCAAAACAACTGGGTCCAAAGGTAAGCATCAGGATTTATTGCCTTAGCACAGGAGGCCCTTCCCAGCTTGCATTTTAACTATGTGGGCTTCAGTGAAGGTTGCCACTGTCGATAATATTATCACAGACTTACACTGTAATGAATATTATGGAGTGGGACATGGTAATGTACAATTTTTAAATTGATATGATACTATGCAATAACAGATTATGGAATACTATTCCTACAAGCAGACCCACTCCAGGCTTTTTGCCCACTTGGCAATCAAAATCTGAACATTTCAATCAGAGTCCAGAATTTTACTCTTTGTAAGTTAGAAACAAAGGGATTTAGAGAACAGAAGGTGGATAGTCCATTGATTCTTTCAAAACTGTTCACTGTACAAAAATCCTCAACAAAAAGTCTCCGCCTCCTCTGCTACAGTGGAAATAATCCTAAGACCTCTGGTCCCCATTGCTTGCATTAGCCTGGTGTTCCTGCATTCTATGATCTCAATGGTTTGGAAGACTGTTGTGCAGTAGCCAACATGACACACAATACTCTGATTGTGGTCTGTATTAGCTTCAATTATTCTTCAGACAGCAATTTCCTTTATTGTACAGTGTGCCCATTGCCGCTATTAATGACAATTACCAGATTTGGAAAAACTGGGAAGGAAATCCTGCTCCCAATGACCTTCTGATAGGCCTAATGGAAAAATAAAATTGGAATAATATATTTTAGGTCAGTTGAGTAAGATATTGGCAGCATGGATTGCTCATGCCGCGATCTGGATATCATCAAAGTGAAGTAATTTGAAACAGATTTGAAATGTTATAATATTTAGCAGGAAGGAAAATGCAGAAAGAAGAAAAATATGTAGAAGTTATATGCATTGCAGACTAATTCTAAATCTGTTTTATCTGTTCATTCCCAGTTTTCAACTTTAAGGTATATTTAAAATTCTAGCAGGAACGCTAAATATTGATCTGTTTGATTTGGAATCAAATAATAAATTTAATCATCTTTTGTTTAATATAGTGGCAACATGTTGCATGGATGATGACTAGTGTGACATGAAATAAACCAATTGTCCTTTCATGCTATTATCTGTATCGCAAGTAAACAGTGAGATGGAACTCAACAGTGACTCTAACCCCAATATCATTTTCTAACCAAATGATGCTAGGATATAACATTACTGTTGTGCACCAGCTGCCTGTTAGAGAAATTGTACAACATTATTTTCCAATACTTTGAATTGAAATTAATCTTTTGTGATGTTGATAAAAGACATTCCAATTCACATAACCACAATTCAATCATGCCTGGTTGAAAATCCACCCCTTTATATTCTCTTTTAATCAAAATTTGTCAAGGCACATCAGTGATAATATAAACAATCTGCTGTATTGTGTGCTGTCTTCAGTTAGAATTGTTCTAATATAATATGAACACTGAGAGAAAAAAAAGTAATGATAATTTGATGTTTTAGACACATAAACTGGAGCACTTTTGGAATTTAAAAGAATTAATTTAAGTAATTTCTGGAGTTTACAATCTCTTAGATTTTTGCTTTGTGCCAATGTTCAATACTATGCTACTGAGGAAGCATTGTTCTGAGGAAGGGTCACTCGACCCAAAATGTTAACTCTGACTTCTCTCTCCACAGATGCTGCCAGACCTGCTGAGCTTTTCCAGCAATTTCTGTTTTTATTTCAATAATAGGCTGCTGTCCATCAACCTTCCTTTAATTTTGGCCAAGAATGAAATTTTACACTGTAATGAATATGGGAATGGATGTTTAGCACAGTCGAGAAACTGACTATGGCAATATTTGTAGCTTTTGTAATCATCTTTAGGTATTAGTTATATGCCTGTTTTACTGCTTAATTTGTTTAGTAATATGTCATAGTTGAGATCTCTATTGAGAACATTTCCCTTATCACTTTGTCTCATTAAATAAACACTACAGAATGTGCGACAGTTGATTGGTTCAAACATATGCTCCGTTATGCGAATTGTAAGAAATACCATATGTTTTGTGCACTAAAATCTCTAGTACTTCCAGTACATGCCAACTTTGGGATAAGTGTAGGACCAAACATTTAAGTCTGAATTTCTGTTCTCAAATCAGGAGCTTAAGAATTGGGAAATAGCTGGTTCTGTAGACCCAACTTGGGAGAACGTGACCCCAATTGTCTAATTTGAGGTGTTAAAAAACTCAATGATAAAAACCCATTTACTACATTTAACATATTCCTTTAAGAGCTTGATCATGCAGAAAGACAAATATTTGTGTTCATACCTCCACTTCAAAAATTTCATAGGCACTTTGAGCTGTCAATCAAATTGTAAACTAACAGGCACTCCCCTGTGATAATAATAGGTTGTGAATTCAAACTTGCAGCACAAATCATTTAATGATAGCCTGCAGGCTTATGTTAACAAACAGAGTGAAGTAACAAGCCCTGACTTCTTTTTACACTGGAGACAGTTTATTTCAACAATAAAGGTTCAGGAGATTTAAGAGACCTTGACAGTTCCAATGAGTTCCACTTTTTTAAGCATGATTCAAACATTCATGTCCACTGTTAACAATCTTAAATGGAACTAAAGCTCTTCCAAAGATAATCTGCCAAATGTGTCCACGGACTTGTCCTATAAGGTAACTTGCCTCTCCACTAGGATATCCTATCCGTCCAAAATTCTCTAGCAGCTTTTGACTTTATCCTGAAAAGTTTAAATATCATAACTGGTATTTTGGATATCCTGTTAATGGAAATTGGATTTGATTGAAAGCAGCTGCATTTTAATATATACAATTGCTTCTGTGAACAATGGATATGCAAAGTACAAACTGCTTCTATTCCCCGTCTGGTATAAAAGGTGGGTGCAGTGTAGTGGTGGTACTTGCAGAACTTGGTCAATATTTTTGCTAAACTTCGGCCCCTCGCCATCATTATGAAAATTAGGGTCTAGGTCAGGATCTGGCTGCTCTAGGTTCCCATTGATGGTTCTTTGGGATTAGAGCTTCTGCCTTCCTATTGTTATTGGAAGGACAGGTCTGGGAGAGGTCTCCATATATCAGGAGTTCCTGTGACACTGTCCTTAAACTGGGTGTGCCAGCCAGCCCATAAGAATTTGTATGCCATGCTCGGTAGGACCAAGCCAACATGGAAGAAAACAATAAAAACTTTCAATCACTCATGACTGGCACAGGAGCTCAGTTGTTAAATTTCTACTGGGGGATGTCTCTTTGGTCAGACCATCTATTCATCATATGCGAGGTGTACCCACATGCACATTCAATGGCATAGGTGTTTGTTGAGGGGAAGCAAACTGGGTGACTTTCCTATGAACCTTGATACTCCCGTGGAGTCTACATTGGGGAGGATTCTGGCAGTCCTCAGTGTAGTACTGATATCACTGTCCATGTGCTTAAATGCCACACAGCTAAAAATAATGTAAATTTTATGTTCACAATCAAATTCAATGGGCTGGAGTTTCCCACTTCTAAACTGTATTATTTTCAGAATGTTTCATGACGATTATCCCATCACGCCTCACAGTGAATTGTCCCATGCTAATGTCTGATCCTCATCTAACTGACTACGTAGCTGGCATTTTTGATCCCTTCCTTGTGAAATCATGCAGCGAGTGGAGGTAAAATTCCCACTCCTTTCGGGTCCTTCAGAAGTAGAACTCACTGACAGCATTTTTAAAACCCACTGCAAACCACTTTGGATGCTACAATTCAGGAACTCCATCACACACTATCCTCTTTGGAAATTGAAATGTCTCAGAAAGGGAAGTTGGCACCTTACTTTCCAGATAGGAATCTGGAGGTTCCCATGGACAGAATGGTTGAGAGTTTGACCATCCGCTACCTGGCTGACCACCAAGGCACCTAACAGGAATCCATGGGCCGTCGTGTACCACCCTCAGCAACAGAATTGTACTCCAGCACAATCTGCAACTTTATAGTCTGGTATATCCCCCACTGTATCATTTGACCCTCAAATGAAGAGTGCGGGAGGATATGCCAGGAGCAGGGCCAGGACTAGGCAAACCAGAAGAGCCAACCTGAAGCTACAACACAGGACCTGCTGCATGCACTGCAGAACCTCTCCTTAGGCGTACCTTCCAAATCCACAGTCACTGGCATCTAGAAGGACAGAAGCAGCAGATACGTGGGAACACCACCGCCTGTAAGTTTGTCTCCAATCACTCACCGTCCTGAGTTGGAAATACATCACTCTTTTTTCTGGGTCAATGTCCTGTAACTCCCTTCTGAACAACACTCTCTGTGCAGAAAATGAATGGCAGTGGTTCAAGAAGGCAGCTTCTCAAGGGCAACCAGGAATAGGTAAGAAATGCTTGCCTTAGCAGTAAGGCCCACATTCCATGATTGAATGACAAAAAAAAATCACTGTGTGACCTGGTGAGGACCAAATAAGTTAAGGGTATCCCTGAGTAAAGTCTTAAAAGGTTGAACTGAATTCTGAATTGTTCTGTGGTAAGTTGTGATACTGTGCTGAAGCTGGTCGTTTGGTGCTTGGTGGATGAAGGGTGGAGGGGAAAACTGTTGATGGAGTATTTGAAGATACAAGGGTTATTAAAATGAAAACTGGAGAAATAAGCAGCAAACTGCACATGCCAGATAACCACTCCATGAACTGTTATCATCTAGTTTCCTGGGAGAGGAGGGGATAATTGCAAACTGGCAGAAATGAGATAAGTTCAGGTTTTAATGAGATGTAAAGATTTTCACCATTGAAGCCTTAAAGGAAAAAATGGCACTGTAGCAGGTTAGTCTGAGCATTTTGGACCAATGTTTCTATCACTCATCTGCATGCCAATGGGGCAGTTTTCTCCACTGTTAAACTGAACATGTCACTGAAAATTGGAACTGCATTAACTGCCATCATAGGCGACAGAAGTGCTGTTGGATTTCTTTGGGATTTTTGAGTCTGCTATACTTTAAATGGGGCTGTCTCCTGATTTGTGTCATTGACAGCTGGCAGACTTTGTTTTCTAGATAATGTCCACCTTCTAGTTACCATTGTTCTTTTCGAAATTGTGCTGGAAATCTGCAATAATTTATTTTGGTCAGATTGATAAAATGCTCTTATGAATACAGTCCACAAGGTCTGTGCAAATAGGAAAGAAAAGATGTAACTGGAAGAGATAAGTTATTAAGATTAGACAATTGAATGAGCTGTTTTACAAAACTTGTGAACTGAGCTGACAATTTATTACAATATATGGCAAGCTTCACACCATAGTCCCGCTCTAACCACCAACTCATTGTACTGATACATAAAGCAGTTTATCCTAACAATTTATCAGGATCCTTGCTACTGCTTTCCATTTCCTATACCCTGGAAGAGAGGACTGGTAGATAAACCAGCTGGCATAGAAAACCAGACGTCTGCTTTTGCTATACACACACAGTATTAATATAAATATATACACACAGGTAATAGCACATGGCTGCAAATTACTTATCATGGATAAGCAAAGATTTCTAAAGCTTGGATTTCATTTCATTTCTAAAGATAGAATTGTAATACTGAACAGAACTGCACGGAGCCTTATTTTACACTGCGCAAACTTTTATTTTCCAAATCTCAGTCATTCGGTAGTAGCAACATATACACAGTTTCAGGAGCGAGAATTCTCAGGCTTGAAGAAACTGAAGGCCCTTCCCTCACACTTACCCTATCCCTGGGTGTGGTGGCAGCATGTATTGTTTCCAGTACAGTGGAAGGATACAGTGGTTATTCCTCAACCAGTGAGAGTCAGCTCAGCTTCTTAACCTTGCTGAACCCACAAATGTACATATTCCCTTCTTGATAGCCCTTTTCATCAATTCCCACACGCTTTGAACTTCCCCAAGTACTCTCCCACCCTGTCTATTTAAATTTGCATCACCTCAATTTAAGCCCCCATTCCCAGTCATATACAGGAAATATGCCAGATCTAGTACTCCTCTGTCGCCTGTGGAAATCGGGGGCTGCTGACTGTGGATGACACCGATCTCACATTACCATTTTACTTTTAATTGAGCGTCATTCTCAGTATGTACTGAGTTGCCACAACCCCTGCGTTCACAATGGTAACCCCTCTGCACCCCAGCATGCTGCCTTTAACCCACACAATTAACTTCCCAGCTCCCCTCCTCCGGCAATGACCCCAGATAAGCCTCCCATTAGATGTTAATGGATGGACCTCTGGGACTGAACATGGCACATGCTCTTGAGTAACTTAGAAAGAATGATAGTGAACAGACACCTGAGTAATACTGTACAGTTCCTCAACTGTCTTTCCACGACTCCGCAGACTTGTTACACTAGATCCACGGGGCTGAGCATTGCCCACTCCCCTACTGTACAGCTTCGGAGCCCCTGACCATGAATGCCCAAGTGGTTGACTGCTTTTATCCAAGCCCCTTGTCAGATATTGGAGGCTGTACTTTACCGAATGTGTCAAGACGCCTTGCCTGGAGGAGATGTCACTTGACTGAGGGTTACTATCCTTAGAGTTTAAGACATGGCCAGTTGGCTGATTCATATGCAATGTCTTTGGCACATACATGGCTGGTACATGGTGTAAAAGACTGATGTGGCATGGTGCTATACAGCAACATGTTCACAACCTTGACTGACGACTGCTGACAACTATGACAAGTTGCCTGGCTTTGTGTCTATGCTAAACAGCAAGATGAGACAGAAGTACCGTGAGCTTTTAACCTCCGATTAAGGAGGCAAGAGTACACAAAAACAAAGTGAGCCAAGGCAGGAAAGTGAGCACTGAACTAGGCATAATGGGAGTGAGTGCTACGTCAGTGAACAAGGAGCCTATGATTTACTCGAGTCCAAACAATGAGCTGGGCACCTTTTGCTGCATGTAAAACGTCTTTGTAGCAGCATGGCACTGAATGGTGCTAGTGCTGTCCAAAGTGCAGTGTGGAAATATAGAAGGGTAATACAAGTGGATTGGAGATGTTCCAGAAAGATGTGGTGAGACAGGTGGATTCCAATTGCGTTGGTGCCAGGTATCCAAGATAGAGGACCAGAAGACTAGAGTCACCTGATAGTCACTTAGACCCTCATTCAGCATCTCATTTCCCTCCTGCAAATTGGGAGAATGGGAAACTGCACAATAATAAGGTGAGATTATGTGAGAATGAGGATGATAATGAATGATAATCCAAGTAAATAGGCCATTTGCCACTCCCTAGTGAGAATCTCATCTTGCTGTCCAATGTTTGGTTGAAAATGGGACTTTATTGGTCTTGGTACAAGTAGGTCCTTGCTGGGCATCTCATTTGAATTTCTGAGTTGTCCTGCCATGATCCACATCATTCTGGAGCTGGGAAAGTTCTATCCAAAATGTTTGGATGAACTCTTATTTTCTAAACTTAACAATAACAAATAAGCACAAGTAGTGAGCTGATGACATGCATTATCCTGAAAGTGATATTGATGCTAAATGATTGGCCTGAAAGTTAATCTCTTCATGTGATTTGGGTTTAACTGTTTTTACTGTGGAAATAGATTCTAAGAACATCTCAAGCAATGTCCAAAGTGGCTACTTAACATAATTTAATCATTTTGAAGTAAATCTGTGCTTTCATACGAGCTCACTGTATTCTAATACTTGGCATCAGTAATGCCTTTTCAATGTAGTTTCTTTTTGTTGCACTTCAACAGCAGAAACATTGACTCTTCTGATGTAAGACCATTAAGGCATCACAAACAAAAACTGAAACAAAAATCGGTTTTTAAGAATTTGTTTATTAGTTGTTGATAAATATGAAGGATGATCAAAAGGTTAATGAGATCATGCAAGCAGTACAGGCAAATTACTGACTTAAAAAAAGATGCTGATTGAATTTCTTTATTTGTCCAGGGTTTGGGGCACCATTCATTATTTTGCACGAAAGAAAAATGTAATTCTATGAAATAGCAGCCCACCTAGAAACTTGAATCTGGTCAAATATACCATTTGTCAAAACAGATGCAATCAGGCCCTGCCATTATCCACAGGAATGGAAGTCTATTGAGCTTATCAGTGGGAGGCCTGGTTGTTACCAGCGTAAGGGCAATATTATCTGCATGCAGGATTAGATATCCCTGGGATGAGGGAAGGTTTATGTCAGTGATGAACTAAACAAAGGATCAGACTGATCAGTAGAACCATTGTTCATCTATGTCTGTGACTACAGCTTTCTCTCATGATTGCTTGTAATGGATTGATTAGAATATGCCACTGAGAATGTACTGTATATCGTTGTAATATGGAGTTTGATATGAATGAGCTATGCAGCTGTTACTGACAGTATTAGAACCAGTTATGAGAAATAGGGGATAAGAAGCATTGAGGAAGTACTGTAAATTTATTTACCTGCTGTAGTTTGACATATTTAGAGTTGTTTCACCAAGGATGAAGTAGGACATCCCATAAATTAGGACAGGAATTATTACTTTAAATTTGCTCATTTCACAGTACATATTGGAAATACTGGAAGTCTATTGAAAGATGAATCCAATTGCTTTGAAATCAGTTATGTGGCAGGATCATGTAAGTGAGAAAATTTAAGTGAGCTTAGACGAATAAACTTTCAGGTCATTGGTGTTTTAGTACCTTAGAGAATGTGGATTACTCAACAGATACACAGTTGCCACCACTGAGAATGGGCAAATGGAACATAGTGGTTTCAAATTGGAAGTTTTTATATTTACTTTATTTGCAAGATGCCTGTGCTTTTAATTTGGCTGTTGCAGCATGCCATGTGAACACACCGTTATTACAGAATATTAAGTATGTTATTTACTGTTAAGTATCTTTGTTTTTAATACTCTACAGAAGACATAATCTAAAGTACTGGAGTTAAGGCTTTTCACTATTGGTATGTGATTACCTGTAATTAGATCAGTTGATAGGGAAGGTTAACTCGTTTGAATGACTGATCCACGCTGTCCCTGTTCTCTCACTTGACCCCAATCTCACTTCTTTGTTCTCCTCTCAGAAGATTTAGAATGCAATGACCTATCCGTTACTGGCTGGTTCCAAAGTAGAGTCATATCAGTCTTGAAATATTAACTCTGTTTATCTCTCCATAGATGAAGCCAGGCCTGCTGAGCTTCTCTAGCTCTTCCTGCTTTCATTCCTGATTTTTAGCATTCTCAGCATTTTGCTTTTATTTGTGCATTGCTGGCATCCAGTTTTGGTGTGGAGATAATGTCAATTTACAATGCTCGTCCCTTGCTCGCCCCATCCTTATTGTGTTTGTATTCATGCAGTGGAGGAAAGTTTCTGTGCTCACTTACACTGGAGTAAAAATAGACTATTTTCAACTTCCATCATCATATTTTAATCCCTGGGATCTATTGTGGATAAAGTACTTTTTTTTAAAAGGAAAACCACTGACTTCAATTGGCCTCAATGATCACCTGAACAGACTGAGCTAAGTCTGTTGAAACATAGTCAGAACAGATATCAATATGTCATTACAATGACTGAAACCAGTCACTCATATCTGTGCTAGAGATAATGGGAACTGCAGATGCTGGAGAATCCAAGGCAACAAAATGTGAGGCTGGGTGAACACAGCAGGCCAAGCAGCATCTCAGGAGCACAAAAGCTGACGTTTCGGGCCTAGACCCTTCCGAAGGGTCTAGGCCCGAAACGTCAGCCTTTGTGCTCCTGAGATGCTGCTTGGCCTGCTGTATTCATCCAGCCTCACATTTTGTTGACTCATATCTGTGCTTCCAGTTGTGTTTACATGAGCATACAGACATACAAATTAGCAGCAACATAGGTCCCTTTAGCCCTTTGAGCTAGCTGAACATTCAGTAATAATGTTAATTCAATTACTCCACAATCCTGCCTATCTCCAATAATCTTTCACTACCTTACAACCACCTTCCGCCTCAATTATGATGTAGATCACTAATTCAAAACTGCAGCAACAAAGTACAGGTAAAATCAGGAACCTACCTATCTCGTCTTAAAAAAATTAATAGACTCTTCTTTCACTGCCTGTTGATGAAGAGAGTTCCAAGGATTCTTGATCCTTGGTAAGAGAACATTTCTCTTCATCCCTGTTTTAGGTGGGTTGAGTATTGAAGAAGCGTCACTAGGTCTGAAACCTTAACACTATTTTCTGTCCACAGATTCTGCATACCTGCTGAGGTTCTTCAGCAATTTCTTTTTTATTTCAGACTTCCAGCATCTGAAGTTCTTTGTGTTTTTCTGAGAGAATGATGATGGATTCTCGACAGCACAACTAGAAGGCTCACTTTCTCTCAATGTGTCTCCGTTTCACAGCCACTTGGAAAACAATGTCTGGTGAACAGCTAATTAAAGATATATCCATTCATCGAGAACTCAAATATATCTGCAAACAGATTATAGATCATTAATTAAATAAGCACAGGCTCAGGTTAAACCTAACACTTTAAGAACTTGAAGGATGTTTTAAACTGCATCCCCTTGATCTTCCTTATTGCAACATGTGCGCTCTTCTTTTTAAACATCATACCTGTTTGATGCCTTGTGTGTGTATCTTTTTGGGGATGGTAAGTCACAAAATTCCTCTTTCTTTCATTTCAGAAAGCCTGTACTTTGTTGCTGCAGTTTTTAATTAGTGATCTACATCATAATTAAGGTGGAAGGTGGTTGCCTGCTAAAAATATTTAAATGTCTCCTTTGTGGGCAGCTGAGAGAGTTAAAAAGAGGGGAACTGCTCCACCCTTCCTCACCTGGTCATTACATCATTCAACATGATGGATTTGGAGAGGAACAACAATAATTACTTTATGCTATATAGCCTCATGCTTCATTCTGCAAAGATTTAGTTTATAGCTACAGCAAGTGATTAAGAAAACAAATGCATTTTGTTGTTTATTGCAGGAGGAATGGAGTAGAAAGGGAAGCTTTGTTGCAGTTCTGCAGATTATAGGTGAGGCTTAATTTGGAGCCTCTGCACTTAGGAAAACAAATAATCACAATAAAAACAGTTCAGGGAAGGTTTATGTGACTGATTTCTGGGGTGAAGGAATTACTTTATAAGGAAAAATTGAATACATTGGGTCTTTATCCATTGGAGTTTAAGAAGAATGAAAAATTATCTCTTTAAATCATGCAAGATCCTGACGAGGTTTAACAGGGCTAAAAGCATATTTCTCCATATGAGGGTGACTGGGAATATCAGTCACAGGGAGTAATCTGCCCAGCCTAAGCAACATTGGCAATAGTGGCTCAGTTGGTAAAATATGGCGAGAAAAATAGGATTTTTGATGTCAGCAAAAAGTCAATTTTCCATCCAAAGTTTTAATGATCAGATGAGAGTCTTGCCAATGAATAGCAAGTGGCCTTTTTTCAGGCATTTACGTCTCACTATTACCTAACATTGTCTCGTTTATGTGCAGTTTGCTATTTCTTCAGGCAATAGAGAGAAACCATATGGCAACAGTTCCAGACATAAAATTCTGAGTAGGTATCTGGTGGTTCTAACACACCGTTTGATTCTCTCCAACTTGACCAGCATTCCTGAACAGCCTAGGTCATATTCCATTAGACAGTGATTGCCTGCACCAGCCATCCACAAAAATTGGCATCAGTACAGCACCAGCTTCACCGCACCGTCATGGCAAAGTTTGGACACAACTTTCATGCAGTTGTTTACTTTAGTCTTACATATTGGAGCTCACCAACATTTTGCATTGCAATGTTGTTACCATACTGCTTTGCATATGAGGACAGGCACCAATTTAAGCATCAGAATAAAGAGCATTCTTAGTACACACTGCTTTCTAACTACGCACTTTTTTGCATCTACTTGAATGCACACAGCATCTCCACAATACCTCGACCTTTAGCAGCTAGCCAGGCTGCTTGTCATGATGCACTGCAATGAGCTGTCAAGGAGGACTAGTCAAGAGGCTGGTCCTTTTTCAGTCAGCAGAAGTGTCCCAAGTGAGTAGGAAGCACAGAGGGCAGAAAGGTATGGTGTGGCTGAGAGCCATTGAGGAAAGATATTGCATGCAATATTGAGAAGGTAGAACACTAGACATGGTGGGATGTGGCTGCAATGGCAGAGTTGGAGTAGTTGTGAAGTAGAAGAGAGAAGATAATGGCATTTAGCTTTGTGGAGTATAGAACATCATTTACCTTTTTTACAGGAATTCTCTAGACTGTAGAAACTTTGTCGGCTAAGGTGACTACTTCAGACCAGGATGGCAGGGTTTGACATACGTACAACTGGTGTTGAAATATGGTGCCTATTGTGTGAACAATGAGCATTTTGCCATTGGCGAACATAAGATAGTGTGAAAGTCCTGCCATGGAGGCACCGTGCATACATAATGAGGAGAATTCTGTGAGATAATTCACTCGAGATCATACGGATAAACCCTCCATAACACTCCACGAAATTGACACTTGTTAAAATCCAGCCCACATTTTGAAAGTAAGTAGTCTTCCATTTTAAGACAAATGAGATTTTTTTCCCCCTTTCAGACAGTCATTAAGCTGTGGAATTCTCACTGGGAAACAATGGAAGTTGAATATTTTAAGGCTAAGTTTGACAGATTCCTGATTGACAAAGGAGTGTAAAGGGTATATGGGGCATATAGGAAATTAGGGTTGAGACCACAATCAGATTAGACACAAAGTTATTAAAAGCTGGAGCAAGCTTGGTGGGCAGAATAATCCAATCCTACTCTTAATTTGCCTGTTTGTATGTGCAAATGTACGTATGCTCCAGCATTAATCATGTCTCTGACTTCATATTCTTCACAATGAAATTTCCTTGCAGCTCAGAATTCCTTTCGGACTGTAGAAGTCACTCTGTTTATACTGACAAAGACCTTGTTTACCAAATGCTATATGTGTTCCTTTCACACAGAATCAGATTGAAATGAAAAAAGTGTGTGTCCTATTGTCATTGTCAATTGTACCTCTGCATCCTTTCAACATTCTTGATATTGCTGGGTGGCTGTGAAACCTCATTCTGCTTTAAATCTTTATATGGGTTATTAAATATCTACCCCCTCTGGAAGCTGTTATACCTCTGGGCTTTTACTTTGGAAGGTATCTTTATCGGGTCCAGTGTCTCAGAGCACCCCTGTTGGTGAGTGCTCATTCCCTCTGACCTGGAGTCTATCTGTATCTTTCCAGTATCCAGGTGATGTGTAGCGAGTCCAGGTATGTGCCTCACATATAGCTATACATGATTTTAAAGCGAAGTAGAATAAACACGTTACTAGATTGGAATTTAATCGAGAAGATGCCAAAACAGACATGTTAAGTAGTAGCTGGATAAGCAAACAGTCACAACAACATATTGTTTAACTGTTTCTCCATGCAAGATGAAAAAATAAGCATTTGTACTGACTACTAAATTGTAAAGCACACTAGATTGGACACATGGTGACCAAGCAGGCTGATAAAGTGTTCCCACGAAAAGTGTTAGGACAAAGGAATTTAAATAAGCCTCATTAAATTTTTAACTAATTGTCAATCAAACATATTTACAAATTAAGCCTTGGCGACAATGAGGGAAATCATTTATATTTACATAGAGAAAGTGGTTAGGATTTGGAATCCACTCTGTGGCAGAGGCAGATTTAATTGAAGCTTTCAAATAAAATTGAATAATTATTGTAGGAAAAGAAATATTAGCAGGCGTAGGGAAGTGCAGGGGATTGGGAATAGGTAAGTCGCCCTTGCAGAGAGCTGGTACAGGCATGACAGGTTGAATGGACACTTCTGTGTTGTAACAACTCTGTGATTACATAATTCTATGAAATAAAAGTGTGAAATTAATCATTTGGTCCTTCCCACTCCATCTAGCACTGCTTTCTGATCCAGGGATCCATACTTGAACCCTGTGGTAGATTTTAACTTGAAGCAATAGATAGAAAATTTGACATCATGGATCGTCTGCCCATTATGCACCCACCTCTCTATGAGTTTCTACTGATTGGAATATCAGTCAAAATGTATGATGGTTGTTGATTTGCCATTATCCATTTTGTGACTGTGGTAAAGTTGAATTTTACTCCAAGTATCTCAAATTTTACATTCAAAGCCTACATTTTTCAACTAAAAGAATAAACAAGATATAAATCAAACATAATTATCCTGAGAGGCACATACTTAAAAATCCATTTCTAATGGTTTGACTACAATGCTTACATGCTTTTCTGATACATTTTCCGAAAATACAGTTTCACTTTGAATTTTAGTTTGTTTAGGAACATGTTACATATGAAAGAACTCTACAAATGCACAGATATAGATCAATTTTTAAGCTTATCGTTTTGAGTTAGTCTCCTACCTTGGCTTGCAGTATTAAAAGGCCTCAGTGGCTTGTTGCAATTCCAAAGGGTGAAAGTTTTGCCAGACTATCATCTCATTCATCTTCAGCCAGTTTCCTGAAAACTGAAGTGAGGCTTACACAGGCTTTAGCTGTGGGAACATAAGGATAAAGTGTGACTTAATAATTCTTAAGCAGGAAGCAACATTTAATGCAGGCTGTGCAATATCAAGTGAAGTACTGTTGGGAGCAACGCATGCTGAAGGCTATGAAAACAGTGTACTGTGCTCTCAAACAATTCAGGAGAACACTTATAAATTAATTGCTTATTTTATGTATGTTTTAATTAATAAGCCTCATTTCTGCTAGAGCTGCAAATTATTAAATTCGTCAATGTTACATTTTCAAAAAATATATCACTGGACACTTAAAAAGGCATATAATTAAAAGCTGGGTATATTTATGACAAAGTGACGATAACCTAATAGCACATCTGTGTTGCTTCAGGACATGGTTCTGCAATGCTTTATCAACACTGTAAAAATTGCTGTGTTCAGACTCTCCTTGATAGCACTCTGGTTGGAACAACAGGAAAATGACTTTATTTATGTTTCTTTGATTTATGCTGTATGGGTACTGAGGTACAATGTTGATACTTTTAATTTTACTCTGATAGGGAGGGTTGGGAAAATGAACAAGAATGTGAAAAGTAGTAATTTTTCAAGCTATCAGCTTTACTTCTTGGAAATGGTAATTCTTTGTGTTTTATTGCATTTAACAACAAAAGGAACCAAGTATTTTCTAGAATAATGCATACAAATAGAAACAAGCAACACAATAAAAATGTGTATTTATGTATTATGTCTCAAAACATATTTAAGACATTTCAGGTGGTTAGCTGCAAAAACATTGCTCACAATGAAATAGGGCTTCAGATGCAACCTTATCAGTTATTGCCTGAGGATCCATGTTTCAACTAGTCTGCCTTTGATGACCTTGTTACCAGAAAAAGCTTTTACAGCCTCTCATCACAGCCATTCCCAATGGTATGTTTCCAATCAGCATTTGTGATCGTCCAAGGGGTGTAGATTTGAATGAGATGAACAACTGGTGTCGCCATCAATTGCCAGATTTGAGAGGACCACATGAAGCACTCAGAAACCCTCTCTTCTTTGACAGATTGCTCAATGGCCCGGATTGATCCTGGTTTCTGCTTTCTATATTCATGATGTTGTTTCTTAAAACTTATTTTGTTACCTAATCTTTTGCAATCTCTCTTCAAATCAATATTCATTATTTGCTTCATATCTTTCCAGTGCCTTGAGACATTTATTTTCCACTAAATTTAAAAACAAATGAATGTAAACAGGTTAAAGACCCTCTGGCGTGGCTGCAGTAATCCTCTTTTATCGTCTTTCAAAAACTTTTACAGGAACATTTACTTTCTATTCTAAAAGCATTACATTGAAGCAAGTCATTTTTGTAGTATGGATAATTCAAATAATAACTTTCATAGCTTTAGAAAATACCAGTGCAAAGTGATAGTGTGGTTGATCTCATGGTTAACCCAAGGTTGAGAGAGACAATCCTTCCAAAGTGAATTTGATAAAGAGAAGGAAAAATGGGTTAAAATCAAGAGAGACTGAAGAAATGGCATTGGTGGAGTTGGGGGTGTGGGGGTGGCGAAGGAGTGGGTAGTGCATCTCCGATGATGTTCGGAGGGGTATCATTGTGGCCAAGGTCTGGCTGGAGCTCTGAGAGTGGGGAATCTGACACAAACAATGGGGATACAACTTAATGGTAGTCATAACTGTCAGACAGAATGAAGCAATTTGCAGAGATTGTTAACCAAGATCATTAAAACCAGAGGTATACACAGTGGCTTTTGTTAGCGTCATTCCTCTGCTCTATGTTTGATTTTATTGCACTGAAGTTCACAGATTATTTGCTCCACAGGCTTACCCAATTGATTGATCTATGGGTTTCAAACACCAGCTATCTTGCTCCTTACTGTCTGTACCCCCCACGGGCTATCATTTGCATTTTATAGCTTCTTTGCTCCCTCTGCAGAGTACTTCCCCCACAGCTTTTTACACTTTGTAGTTGTTTTTACAATTTCATGCCATTAGCTCATATTTATTCTTTGTTCTGCACTGACCTGGAATCCTGTTACAGGAGACTCTCCATTTTTAACATGTTGATACAATGGCTCTGCAATATGTTAAACCTGAACTATCACACAGATTTATCAATGATTGAATGTTGTAACTTGACCCAGAAAAGCGGACTAGAATGTCTCAAGTTTGATACCAGTCTGAAATTAAGAAAAGGCAGTGATAGAAGAACTCAGCAGCTCAGACAGTATCTGTGGAATGAGAAACAAGGTTAACATTTCAAGTTCAATATGACTCTTCAGAATGATTTTATTCCAGTCTGTATTACCCTGGCTGATATTAGCTTAATTGTTGGTAAAATCATTACAGTTGGCTTTAAAGCCTATTAATTAATTCCTGAGGGTTTCTGCTCCTTGTCATCCTGTGTTTGTGGCTAGAGTGTACAGGTGTCTCTCCAGACATCAAATGAGCACTCAATAGTTAACCAGTTTTCTAACATTTAACATTCTGTCAGGGCTGACATGAAGAATGACTATGGTGTGTGATGCTGGATGATGGCATGAACCGCCTATGAACTGGACCTTTCAGAAGATAGGTGGGAAAATTAACAATAATAGCAATTTGCAATTGTATCGATGCTATTTACTTTCATGATTTGTAGATTTCTAGGTTAAAGTCTGTCTTAATTTGATAGATCAGTAAATTCACTCAAAGGCTAGTAGCATGAGAGATAGTGGGAACTGCAGATGCTGGAGAATCCAAGGAGCACAAAAGCTGTAGCATGATTCAGCTTTGGTGGGTTACAGATGTAAGCAGTGCTGGATTGGTAGCTTGTTACGTACCCAACACAATTTCCTTTCTAATATAATAAAGCATGAAACTGGATGAACACAGCAGGCAGCAGCATCTCAGGAGCACAATAGCTCCTGTGATCCTTGTGCTCCTGATATGCTGCTTGGCCTGCTGTGTTCATCCAGCTTCACACTTTGTTATCTTGGATTCTCCAGCATGTGCAGTTCCCATTATCTCTGATACAAGTTTCCTTTCTATTATATTCAATGTTTGATCCCCTCCTGACTGAATTCTTGACCACACAGCTATCTTTCCTGACACCAATGCTTATTAACATTATTGGTCACTCCATTTGTTCCGGCACCGTCAGTTTTCTTTCAAAATTGCTACTGTCACCTTGTTGTCAAAGTTTGGACTTGAATTGTGTGGGACGCATGGAAAATAAGGAGGATACTCAGTTTGCAATCTTCCCACCCATTCCTGAGCTGACCCCAGAGTAGGTGGGCGCCAAAATCAGCAATGCACGAATCAAATCTCACTAAATAATGTTAAAAGACTAATTGACCTCTAGTATTACCCTGCACATATCAAACCTACCCTGTTCAATGCCCCTTAGCTAACTGAGCATGGGGGTTTATGGAGCCTTTATCCTGGGACCTGTTGTGGTCCTGGCAGTGCCTACTGCTGAGCTTAGATACTGCATGGATTGCTGCAGCAGTGGATCAAACAGATTGGCCAGCAACTCCAGGGGGTATGACATCTTCGCACTGTTGGGTGAACATCTTACTGTGCACTAACTGAGCTGGCCCACTGTTGCTATGACTATGTGCAGACTTGTTTGGAGCCTCTCGGCTTGGCACCAAATTACTTACCTGGGTGAGGGCAGGGAGTAAGCCATTTGCACACCTTAAGTCTTCTGCATTTATTGTCAAACCATTCTTCGACTGTGTTTGTGGCTTTGTGTGTTACAATATGTCTGTGAGTGAGTCAGGTTCATGTCTAAGTTAGTAGAAGCTTTGGGAATTCCTTCAGACTTGCACTCACCTATGCTGTCACATACTATTGTCCAAAATGAGGTGAAGGATGAAAATTTCTGCAGCTACCTTCGTTTTTGTTACACATCAGCTTGATGCTGTCCAAGTAACATCTAAGTTCTAGCCACCAACTCCATTCCTTTCTCTGGCAACTGCGAGTTTGAGCCAAATGGTCTGTAAACCTGCTCATACATTTGACCCATCCCTGGATGAGATTTTAACCACCAGGTGGTGCAGTACCAGGGGCCTGGGTTCAGTTCCAGCCTAGGGTGACTGTCTATGTGGAATTTGTAAGTCCTCTCCGCATCTGTGTGGGTTTCCTCCCATAGTCCAGAGATTTCCAGGTTAGGTGTATTGGCCATACTAAATTTCCCCTTAGTGTCCAACATGGTGGGTTGGTCATGTTGGTGTGCGACAAAGCGGATAGAGGGGCTGATCTTCAGAGTCTGATTACAGACTTGAAGGGCTGGATGGCGCCTAACTGCCTTGTAGGGATTCTATATTTACCCTATTGCGAAGAATATTTACTTCCCTCTTCATAAGCACCTAACACAGCTTCTGCCTCAGTTATCTGCTTCTGAAACTATTCTCCACATATTTGTAATTTCCAGACTTGCCTATTCTAATGTACACCTGAGCAGCCTCCCACGTTCTATTCTGCATAAACTCGTGACTGTCCAGAACTCCACTGACCCTTCTTAGATCTAAATAAATCCCATTCACTCACTGCTCCTCTCCTTGTTGAACTATGCTAGCTCCTGAATAAGCAATGGCTTGATTTTAAAGTCCTCCACCTTGCTCTGAAACTCCTCCATCCTCAACCTTCCTTATCTCTGTATAGCCTCCTCCAGCCCTAGCCTTCGAGATATCTCTTCTGGCCTATTCAATGTTCCAAATTTTAATTGTTTCCCAATTGGCATCCATACCTTAGGTTGCCAAAGACTTAAGCTCTGGAATTTCCTTCTTAAATCTTTACACTCCACAACCTCATTTGCATCCTTTAAGAATCCTTAAAACCTACCTTTGTGATTGAAATTTTGACTGTCTGTTGTAATGCCTCCTTATGTGGCTCCGTGTGTAACTGTGTTGTAACATCTCTGCAAAGTGCCATGGGATAATATAGTATGTTAAAGGTACTATATAAATTAAGGAACACTTAATGATAGCTTCACTCTCTGGCAGCCTCTGTTTCCAAATGAACATGCATTATGAAGCTAAGTAGCCATCCGGCTGATTCTGCCGTGCTTGGATAGTGCAGGATAAATACCATATGGTTTACACATGCTGCCGAAAACAGGAATATCAGAGCTTAAGGCACTGTATCATATATCCTAGAAACTGCAAAAAATGTATAGTTCATATTTGACCCGTAATATGTGCTGGTAGACACTTTGGACAATAGTATGTTGCTATTACTGAACCATAACACAATTTGCTAAAGCTTAAGGGAGTGTATCCATAACTATTGCAACACTATAAACCTTAGCGCAGTTGGACTTCAGGACAGTTATATCCTCCAGACAGCTGATAATGGGAATTCCTCCCTCAGTCTTTGTCATTGACTGGCTAATGTCTGTCACTATTCTGACAAAAAGGCTACATGTAATCTTTTTAGCCTTTCAGTATTCCTTGCCATTCATCTAAAATTAGCCCTTATGTTTGCATGCTTTCTGAAATGTGGAATTTGTCTTTAGGCATTTGGCTAAATCTAGGTTACATTAAGTTTTATTTCTGGTGGTGAGGTGATAAGGTCTAATCATCTCAAAATTTCCCCTTCCACCCTGCTCCCCTGCTGGATAGGTGGCTTTCATTTCCTGTGTGTGATTTGTTTTTTTAAGGGTTTTCATTCTGGACTTCGCATCAGCAACAGGAAATGAGCATAGAGCTTTTGAAAGGGTGGATAAAAATGTGCTATAACCAGTTCGCAAGTGCAATACATAACGTGTTGTCACTATCAGTTTAAAGGAAAATTGTGATAAGGTTGTTGTCAGCAGTTATGTAATATTATGTAACCTTTTTGTAATTCAGCCCATAAAAATAGGCACCACCTTAACAATAATTTTGTTTGAGAACACCTCTGTTTTTAATAAAAATTTTCCTATTAATTGGTTTGAACATTTTTCGCCTTCCACCCGCACCACAACTTTTGACCTGTTGGATGTGTTGAACAATTATTTACAATTTTCAATGCAAAGTGGACATGTAAATTATTTGAATGACATGTAATGGTGCTAATATGAAAAAATAAGCTGACATCTCTCATTCAATTTCCTTGCTATGTAGAGTTGAATATTTCCTCCCAGTGGCATGCAAGATCTGATTGCAGATTCTTTGACAATCTTGTAGCAGGCTTAATCACTTTGTATAACATAATGTAGCAAAGGGGCCAAACTGAGCTTCAAAGAAAGTCAAGTTTGTCAAAGAAACTTCCCTCATGAGGTCATTTCCTTTGTGTGATTCAGTGAAATAGTCATTTAAAATGTCTTATACTTGAAAGACACTACACCATTGTTATGTACCGCCATGGACTTAAAGGTTTTTTTTTAAACACAAAGAGGTGTCGTGTTTCTGGAGCAGCCCAAATTTGTAGGCTGTGGTTTCGGAGTTCCCATTTAAGAACATTGACATGGGAACAAAGCATTAGAGGAAACTCTGTTTCCACTGAGGTCTGGGACTGGAGTGTGCAATTGTTTTGAGTTAACAGCTAACTTGAAACGAAAAGAATTTCCTCTAACACATGATAGGTTTTCCTAGGCTTGGCAGAGTTGCTGGGATCTATGTAGCAGACAATTTACTTTCCTGATCCTATTTTGCAAATCAGGAAAACTACGAGGTCATAATTGGACACACCCAGACTTGTTTGTCAAAACGTCTCAAGGTCCTTTACAGGGCGAGTGTAGACACTGAGGAAGAAGGAAGAGGTAACTAAGGGAAACATGACAAAAAATGAAGCAATTTTTAAGAAACCTTTTGAGGAAAGGAAAGAGATTGCAAAGCAAAAACGTTGAGGAACAGATTTTCTGAAACAAGAAGATAAAAAGCTGGCAAAAGAGGGGAAGAGCCCCAAGCTGATTTGAAGTGTCAGGAGAAAAGTGTAAAATCTTGAAGCAAGCCATAGAATAAATTGAAGATGAAGATTTTAAATTTGATGTATGGTGAGGACATTGGTGATATTGTACAGGACAGAGGTGGGATGCAGCATTTGGGATGAATTGGAGCTGTATTTGAGTAGTCAGTGAGGAAATTTTTGAAAAAAGAAGAACCTCAAGAATATGAAGGCATGGATCACAGCTCTAGTAATAGATTAGATGGGTCAGGGCCATAAGTGGCCAGCTTTTAAAAGGTGAAAGTAAACAATTTTGTTAGTGGACCAGATATGATCATAAAACAACAAAAACACTTATTTCAACTGAAGCTGTCCTTCTATGACTACAATTAAAAAAAATTGAAAGTTCATACTGGCTCATTTCATGGATTATAGCTATCACCTTTGAACTTTAACTACAGGGGCAGTTGGTAGGGAATGTCGAATTAGCACTTTTGGGTGCATGCATTATTGAAGAACAGCTGAAAGTCCATATATTGTCATTGCTATTTGTCTTCTGTCAAATGATGCACAATTGCTAAGTTGTAATTTGAATAATTTCCAAAACTAAAGTTTGGAAATTGTTATGAGCTAATATTTTGACACTGTGGTAATTTTATAGTTCAAGCAGATTTATTACTGAGACGATAGTGGAAACTTGGAATAATGTGCACAGTTGATAAAACTCCAACTTTAATTTGGTGAAAAGATAAACTTAGAAAGCTGACTATCTTTGATTTTTCCACATATTTGGTAGAGTAGAAAGCCAGCAAATTAGATACTCTGATTTCCTTCTTGGTGTTGGGGTGATTGTAAGGGATTGTGTGAAGGATGTGGTTTAGTATGTGGGGAGACCATACTACATCTGACCAGTTAAATGGAGGCATTGTTAAGAGCTCTCAGGTCGTGTTTTGTTTCAGTCCTAGTTTCAGGATAGCCTGGTGGTGTACTGGTGACAAATGTGCAGAGAAGACAAAGACGTATTAGCCCAGGACCATCACATACAGATCACAGTCTGGACTCCTGCATATAACAATGAATGGGTCATCTTGGTCTTCTTCTGAACGGTCTCTTTTTGCTGCAGTAACTTTCTTTCTTAGAGATTGGGTGGCGAGGAGGAGGTGGACCTACTACCCAGACCAGATGCAGGCCAAATTCATCTAGAACTCCCAGCTTTATATGATAAACAAGTTCTTGATGCATCATATAGCTGCAAGGGTCCTTACTGACAGCATGACAATGAACAACCTTCTCCTAATCCTGGGTACTTACTCAATGTAGGAGTGGAGGTTCCTTGTAACATGTTTGAATCTTGTTGAAATGCTGGGATTGCTGACCAATATATTCTTCAAGCTGATGTAATAACATGGAGATTGCTTATCTTGTTTCATAGATGCTTTAAGGATTACGTTAACTGAAGTATTCCACCTAGTTTGCTTAACTGACCCTTCTCCCTGGCTTTGTCCAAAGACTGCTAAAATGTCTCAGTTGAGTTTATCAGTTAGATTGCATTTCAGAGGGATTTGATTCAAGTGGTAGGGATGAGCCTGGCTTTGCCATTAGTACTTTGATGAGTAAACAGTATCATGTTTTTAGATTGCTCTGATCTTTGAGCTTCCTAAGGCTTTAGGAAACTGGGCAGGCTGATAAGAGAAATTGGACCCTAGGGACACATAGTCCCAGCAAGCAAATAAATTGTGCCTTTAAGGCTCAATGTAAACCATGGTGAAAATTAGTTATTGGCTTTGCATTGGATTAATCTTAATTAGTTGCAAGTTTGTATTGATTGGACTGAGTTTTCACTCTCCAAAATAATTTTTTAAAAAATAAATATCTGTTTTTGATAAGAAATGGAAAGAACCATGGAGGCTGTAAATCAGGAACAAAAACAGAAGTTGCTGGAAAAGCTCAGCAGGTCTGGCAGCATCTGTGAAAAGAAATCAGAGTTAACATTTTGGGTCCAGTTCTGAGGAAGGGTCACCAGACCCAAAACATTAGCTCTGATTTTCTTCAGAGATGCTGTCCAATCTGCTGAGCTTTTCCAGCAATTTCTGTTTTAGATTATTCAAAGCTCACATTTATGAACTTCTTAAAAGTATTCAGTCTCTTAAAGTATTCAGATTAATCTTCATGTACTTTTAGCTCGACATAAAATTTTTAACATTGACATTGAAAACTTTCAGCAAGTGAGAATTTTAAAATTAGTTAAAATCAGCCTAGAAATTGTCCTTCATATAAATACCACACAGGCTTTTAGCATGTATTTATTTGACTTTCCATTGCTCACTTTAGATGTAAAATATTTATACACTATTACCCGTGGTTTCAAAATTATATGTGAAATGACATATCCAATATCTGTTCAGGACAGGAATACGTAAAATCATTCCCTGTATCCTTTTATTATTGAATTAAACTATTCTGTTCTCAACCATTGCTCTGTTATTAGAAAGGCCAGTGATCTCAATTCAGAGAGCACTTGTTGAGGTTTGGTTCTATCCGCTTGATTTGTCGATTGGCTGCTCGATTTTCTGGTTCATACTGAGCACAGGTTCTTTTCTAGTTGTCAGGATTAAGTGATGTGATGCTTTACAAGTGTTCATTTGCCTAAGGATCTGCCACTTTTTTTTAGTATTTGTAAATGTTTTTCAGCTGAGTGTGAGATCTGGTAAGGATTTTGTCATCAGCCACTCTCCCGGTAGTTTGTACAGAAAACAAACAAAAGTAAAGATGGTTACCACACTGCGACATAAACAATACTTGGGGGTGGGGTCTTCAGTAAAGTAGTGCAATAATACTTTAAATTCCAAACTGCAGAGAGGAAGTGAAACTCCTCTTTAGGATGTTGTTACACTGTTACAATTCCTTTTCCTGTTTTTAACAACTTGTGGCTGTTCACTAGTCATTGTTTTTAGTCATATTTGTCATTCAAAGATATAAAACAATGATCTATACTCTTCTATCTGCTTTGTGGAGTATTTTAACTATTTCAGAACGATGATTCTGCAACTCCTACAAACAAAATAAAATTCTTGTAATTTATTTTGTAAAATCTTTTTCTTTCTATGATTTTTCTTTGTTCCTCTCAGAGCAGTGATGATTTATGCAGTGCTTGGACAAACTCAATGACAGCAGTTATAATTTTTTATATGTAAGCCATTGTGCTAATAGACTATTTGACCGTTACAGCAGAGGATCCTCATTCTGCACCCACTCTAAGTTTGCATATTGACAGTCACAGTACGGATCAGTGGCAATTTTAAGAACCCTGGCCAAGGTAATTTTCCAAGCCATATCCAAGGATTTCCTACATTTTGCGAAAGAATGTAAATTCAGAACTTGTTCCCTTGACTGTCATCAAAGATTTCTTCCAGGTGAACTGTTGGATATCTCTTCCAGGAGATCAAGTAATCATATTATCACTCTTCACATTATTACCGGCATTATCCCTTCACATAATTGTTTGAAGAATACTCACATTAAAGTAAAAGTAAAAATAAAGTCACCACAGTCCTGCCAGAACACAGGGCTACTCTCTCTGATGATGGTTTAACCTGAGGGCCACCATGCCTCAGGTGAGGCAAGAGGCTGAGAAGGTAAATCTTTCACAGTAACATCAGATGGCATGGGAATTGAACCCACGCTGATGCTATCACTCTGCAGCACAAACCGCCCGTCCAGTCAATTTATGTACATGACTGTCGTATCGGGCTGTGTGATGGCCGATCCATCTGTATTTAGTGTTTTGCATTGGTTCGAGTTAACACTACTTCATGTAACCTATAAAATTGGAATGATATTGTATAGTTGTTTATATAGTAATTAGATATCATCTGAATTTTAATTAGTTTTGCAAATATATATTTAGTAATTGCTTTTACTTATTTTTGAGTTGTAGGAGTTACTGGGAAGTCACCAATCATTAGCCATCCTAATTGACCCATTCCTGAACCACGACAGTCCATGTGGTGTAGATAGATGCACACTGCTCTTAGGGATAGAGTTCCAGGATTTTGATCTAGTGATAGTGAAAGGCTGATGATAAAGCTCAAAGGCAGGATGAAGTGTGGATTAGAGGGTTAACTGCAGGTAATAATGTTTTCATACCTTTCCCTTTAGGTTATAATTCGAGTTAGCATGCAGGTACAATAAGTTTTTAGGAAGGCCTAATGATGTGTTGGTCTTTACTGCCAGGGGATTGGAATACAAGAATAAATAGCCTTGCTTTAATTTAGTAGGACTTTAGTGAGAGCAGATTTGGAATAATGTGTGTGGCTTTTGAGTCTAACTTAAGGGAGCATCTCAGAGATAGTAACTGCTGATGCTGCAGTCAGAGATAATGCAGCGTGGAGCTGGATGAACACAGCAGGCAAGACAGCATCAGAGGAGCAGGAAAGCTGACATTTCGGGTTGGGACACTTCTTCAGAAATTCCAGATGCTCCCTTAACACTGTGTTACAGGAGCATCTACTTGCTTTGGAGGTAACACAGCAAAGGTTCACTAGACTGATCCATGAAATGAAAGGGCTGTCCAAAAAATGAGAGACGGAATAATTTGGGTCTGTTAGTCTTCAGATGAGAGGTGAACTCATGAAAACATTCAAGGTTCTGAAGACTGTTGACAGGATAGATACCAAACGTTTGTTTCTCTGGCTGGGGAATCTAGAATATGGGGCACAGTTTCAGGATAATCATTTAGAATTGAAATTTCTCCTCTCAAAGGTTTGTTTGAATTCAGAGAATTCTCCAGCCCAGATAGTTGTGATTGTTCCATTGTTGAATATATTTAAGGCTAAGACAAGAGAGATTTAAGAATCTGTCAGGTAATCAAGAGATGTGGAAATGGGTGGGAAAGTGGCATTGAGGCCACGATTAACTTCAAAAAATATTATAACAGCATGTCAGTTGCTTTTCATGATGAATGTTGCTGCAAACATTCTCTTTAAATATAAAAAATGAAAGGGTCAGGTTAATCTAATGCGGTGCAGGAAAAGCATTTTCTGGTTTTGTAGTTTACAAGATATAGTTTATTCCATGTCAGCAACTAATTACAGGTTGTGTTGATATGATGAGGCACTGTTACAGACACTTTGAGGAGGACCAGATTATACAATCATATTATTCCTCTTACCCCTTTCAGATATTAATATAGAGATAAAATATAATGAGCCATATAGTTTATGATTGCTCTAATTTCTTATGAGCCTTGGTGAGCTGCTGTACATGGAGTACGCTGTGGTCACATTAAGCTGGTGATGGAGAAGGTGACTGCGTGAGGTGTTGATATGGCAGGGTGCTTGGTTTAGATGGTGTTGAGCTTCCTGGGTGTTTTTGGAGTAATCACCCAGGTATAAGAACACTCTTCCAACAAACTCTTGACTTGTGTCTTTGTGAATTGTGGACAGGTTCTGAGGAGTCGGGGGTTGCGGTCCAGGTATATTAAAATTATGATTTTGTACAAATGTTTTGACTTACAAAAGCCAAAATAAACTCCAAATTATAAGATGTTTCAACACAACCAGACCTCCTAAAGCATTTCATTAAATGACAAACCAGCAAGGGGTTATTTTCCTGCAGTTTACTTCAAACCAATACTAAGGTAATTCCGAGGAGGTGCAAATGATCATTCAATTATTTCACCCAAGCTGCATCTTAGATCCTAAACAGCTCAGACCTAATTTAATTATGAACAGTGGTGACAAGCCACAGAAAATTGTTTTTTCTCTTCAGTTAATCCTGGACTAAAAACATTAAATATGTTTGGAAATTGCAGTCTGCATCATAAAACAGCTTTGCCCACAGGGTACAAATTTCCAAGAGTGCAAATGATTTTGATCGCTCTTTTTACCAACTACATTATTACTTGAATGTAATTAGTACAATCAAGAGAAATAAAAATCCTGTGCTGCTTCATACTGTCATAAATTGTAAAATGTCAGGACCAGATAAAGGGATTTGAGCTGGTTTGTAAGTTTGCTAGATAAATGCAATTCTGGATAGCTATGAAATAAATGGAGATGCAGTAACAAATTTCAAAACCCTAACTTTTAGTTTTTTTTCTTGTAAATAGAAACTATTGAAAAGATAAAGTTTTCATATCACAGACCTTACTTTCTTTAACTAGCAAGGGAGGCTGAGCTTAAATTTAACAGTTCACTTGAAACTCTGGATGAGATCACACCTCGCTAAATTGAAACTGGCTGCTGGGGAGTCAGTATTTTACATTTTAAATTTGAATAAGTCTTTAAATTTTCTATGTGGTGTTGTGCAATGTTATCATGAGCTTAGCTGGTCGACTCCATAGCAACATACACTGCACACTGCAGGAAGTTGTTTTCAAAACAATGCGGATGAGTGTTATCTGTTTGTCCAATTAGAGCTTCACAGCTTCTTTTAAATTGGTGTCACCCTTAAGTATCCTACTGGCTACAGCCTGAATTTAAATGTGAATTAAATGGGTCCTTGAATATTTTTCCTGCGTCAGTCATTGCTCTGTACTAGCACTCTTAGCTGAGATTCAGAGGATTGTGAATCCAAACTCCAATTGGAAACTTGAATCCATAGTTGTTGTGGGTTGACACTACTGGCATATGTTCTGGTGTAGACAACACAAGCTGTGATGGGATCCTGCACTGTAAGTTAGACTAAGGCCCAAATGTCCTATCAGACTCAAACCTGATGACATTAGACATCAGCTGTGAAGCTGCGGTGGCTTGGCTAATGTTTATACCTCTGCTAAAACCACTGTGAACAGTTGGTCTCACTGATGTTTGCGGCACTTATCTGAGCATAATTTGGTCACTGAAGTTCCCTATGGTGACTATCCTTCAAAAGTGCTTCATTGGTTGTAAAGTGATTTTGGACATTCTCAGGCACAACACACTGTTGAGCTGGAGGAACACAACAGGCCAGGCAGCTTCAGAGGAACAGGAAAGTTGAGGTTTTGGGTCAGGACCCTTCTTCAGAAAAGAAGGGTCATGACCTGAAATGTCAACTTTCCTGCTCTTCTGATGCTGCCTGGCCTGCTGTGGTCCTCCAGCTCCACACTGTTGTCTCTGACTCCAGCATCTGCAGCTCTTACTTTCGCTAATGCTTGGACATCCTCAGGTTGTGAAAGATGCCATATAAATGTAAGTTCTTCCCATTTAGGGTAACAATGTCAGCTTTTATTGCACGCAGAATAAAGTGTTCTTTTGCTTTTACATGCTTGCAGTTTTTTTGTAACATAATTTAAAATATCATTCTAGATATTTAGGAGTTAAACTTTTACTTTGGAAAAAGAAAATTTTGCATTTCTGTTGTACCACTTCTATCCAAATTTCTTTGAGTAACATTGCCTGTTTTACTCTCAACAGCAGTTGCTGAGTTTCTCTAAAGCACGTTATGCATTCATTTCAGATTTCCAACATCTGGCAGTTTTTGCTTTTATCCAAAAGCAAGTTACTTCTGTTGCATGGTCACTGTAGGAAAAAGCAGTAGCCAATTTCCAAACAGCAAAGTTCCACAACATGCAAAGAATAGATGTTCAGATTGGTGGTATTGGTGGATTTGGAAGGTTAAATGTTAGCTCCAACACTCCTAGTAGCATTCCATTGCTCTAAAGTACTGTTAAAAATAGACCTATTCATTCTTTAATGAGTATTTCAACAGTTGAAAGAGCCCTTTTTTTAACACATGACAACACCCTGCAACAATGTAGCGCACCCTCAGTACTATATCAAATGTCAGCTTAAATGATATGTTCAAATTCTGGATGGGCATTTGAACCTATAACCCCCTAACTTAGGGGGCAAGAGTGTTACTGTTGAACCAACAGAATACAATTTTTGATGAATAAATAAATAATTTTTATGAAATCTTATTCTGAAGTTTCCTATTCACTCCACCAAAGTTGCAGGAAAATTGTTTAGTACATTTAGAGTAGATGAGTAGCTCCATCCCTGAAGGGTAATAGCCACTTTGTTGTGTGCGACTAGACTAAGTAGTTGTTATTTAATTATACCAAACTTCTTTGCCCATTTGTGCTTTTCACTGAAGTGCAACATTTATTTGATCAATTTACAGCTTCATGAAGTGGCGGTTGGGGCGGAGGGGGTGGGGGGAGGAGAGGAGGGGTGTGGGGAAGAAGTATAAAACTGCATCAGAAGGATAGAGGCTTAGTGGGAATGGCCAACACATAATGCGACCCTGGGTAGGATTTCCAATGGAAGTAAATTTGTGTACCTATTGTTATAAAGAATAGTGCAATGTTAACATGCTATTGTTTTTTTGAAAATTAGTCCTTGTAAAATTTCCTTAGAACATATCTTATTCAGAAATTGAATGTGGCAATTTGATTAAAATAAAATGCAATTTTGTTGCTTGTGCCTCACCATCAGAACCATATTGTATAAAAGATGACAATCTTACAATATTATAAAGCACTTACATAGACTATAATTAATCCGATTCAGTTACGTTGTTATATCCTAGTCTTCCAACTTCCAAGCACAGGTAATGTTGGAAAAAATGATTGTCAAGAATTGTGGAAATTCTGTCACGTACATAAAAAGGATTGTGTAAAATATGACTTTATGTCAAATCACATTTGTGAAAATCAGATTTTTGTTAAAATTGGAATTAAACTCAATAGTGCAACAAATTGGGTAAGTCATTTGCTTTATTGAAAGCAATATATTTTTCAAAATTAGCTCCTTTAGTTGAATGATGCTTTTTTAAAATCTCAGTCAGGGTGTAACATTTGGTACTACTCTAAAAGTATGTTGTATATCGCTGTGACATCCTTGTAAGTTTATGTTCTTCAATATAATTTCACAACTTTTAAAAACTTCAGTGACCAATTCTATGATATGTTCCATGTCTCTTTTGTTACTGCATCTCGTTAGTTACATTCCTCTTACCTTCCAGTCTAGATATTTTTGCATTTGGTGTTTTAGCTAATTCTCAAACTTAGTGATTCATTTCTCAGAAAATATTCTTACTTTTCCGAAGCCTAGTTATGATTTCTAGTGTGAATGACCGGAGAAACTTAATCTGATTATTCCACTTGCTGGTTCTAATCTGCACTTCATGGTGACGCTGACAGTTACTGGAAAAACATATCCACTTAGACCAGCAGGAAGATTGTTGTGTTGCAGGAAGAAGTGACAACTTGACTAGTGAAGCTCGACAACCTGATACAGTGTGGCCTGATCAAATCCATGAAGCAAAGCCTCAATTTACAGGTTCTGGGAGTTGTACAAGGACATCGAAGAGCACCCACTGTTATCTATGGCTGCTTGATATTGTCGTTGAAGCTATGGCTGCTGTTAGACTCCCACAGTTCTTCTATCCTAAACAATGAATTAAAATGCAATAGCAATGATAACGTGTGAAAGATTAATCAGGGTGAAGGAGGCAAAATCAAAAGAATATCCAAAGTAGAATGTGTCAGCTACAATGTTCTGCAGCCACCTAAATGAAGTCAGGGATTAAAATGGCAGCCATTAGCATTACAGCAGGAATAGAGTGGAAATTTGATTTAAATCAATTTTAATAACATCTATGCCCTGTTCCTGCTTGGCACCAGATTGGAAAATCGACGCATTCGCTGTCTTGAGATGTTTGTAGAACATTAAATAATTCAAACTTGCAGCATGTTGAAACCAGTAAAGAGTTGTAATACAGCCAATTTCATCTGAAGTTTGTAATAGACCACCCAGGAAAGGAGGTGCAAGTTGGAAGTAGTTTCAGCTGATGAGCAAAAATCTCTTATATTCTTACCATTTTGGGAACTCATAGATGGCATATACAGCAAGTGACATGGATTTCAGATGTTTGAATTCAAGAATGTTGAAGCTTGTTGATTATATCAGTTTTTGACAGCAACTCACAGTGGACAGTAATTTCAAACATTGTTCAAAGTCTTATTGTTTGACAATGTGATTTTTCTTTAGGGCAAGAACATCGGTGCATCAAAATGTGGATTATAATCGGTTATTGTAAACAGCTAATTCTAAAAGCTAGCAGTGGTGAACTAACAGCTTCAAAATAACCTAAAATTTGATAACACGAGCAGTCCTATGTGAGGAAGATTGTTACATTGGATTTTAATTTAAACTGTTAGAATAAGAGATATCCCTTCATTACTGGCCTTGGTTGATAGGACAAGTAAGTACCGGAAAGTGAATTGAAAAACAAAGCAATGTTGAATATAGTAAAAGGACCAGTCTAGTTGTCTGAATCCTATCAAAATCAGCCATGAGTCAATTTTTGGCAGTTTCGTGGAGGGTTTCTCTCAATTAGCTCCAGTGGGTTATCTCAAGCAATTCTTTGCAGCCCACCGCATTATGTATGCACCATGCCTCCATAGTGCCACGCTAGCAGTCACCATTGGCAGAAATACTCACCACTATCAGGACCTTTGCACAACTATGACCATAACATATGTTAATTCACACAAATGGCTTCTTACTGCTTAATAGCGAGATTCTCATCTTGTCATACAAACCTTTGGTACAAAATTGGACTTTTCTTCTCTTGGCCAAGAATCTCATTTTTCCAATCTTACCATACCTTCCTGAGCAATCCATCATTGCCTATGTCATTGGGAAATTTACCTAGTGTGCAATTCTGGGCAGTATAACCGTATGGTTTGCTCTGAATGTTATTTTAATTTACATCACAGCAGATTGTTCTACTTAATTTTACATTTCACAATGGAGAAATAGGAACTCCTTAATTTTGCTTGATCCATCTCAGACACTGGCGACCTTAAATGCCTTGTAAATAACCATGTTTCGTTGATAGAGATTAGTTAACAGGTGTCAGCAGCTTGTTCCACCTTAGACTATTGTAATCAGGGCCAATCCTGTGCTTTCCCAAGGTCCATGTATGCCTAAATTGGGTATCATGCCTGATTTTCTTTCCTTTCTTGGGCTGAAGGGACTGAGGCTTGATGTAACTCAGCTGCTGCCCAGGTAAAATTATTAATGAGATCCCTTGATATCTTTGTTCTATATTACTATTGTCAAATTTTCAAAACGTAGACCTTGTGGAGACAAATGTGACATGGTCAACATCAGAAAGATCTGCAATCGTTGACAAGCCCTTGAATAAATATTAAAGTGCCTTCCTGGATAGTTTTCAAATATAACTTTCAGTCACATGATTGATGTGTGGGTAGAATGTGAAATGCAGTGCCTGAGAATGTAACTTCGCAAAGGGAATTGGTTAAGTGCCTGAAGGAAAGAAAGGCAGTTGGGTCTATGAGAGAAAACGGAGGAAAGAGTGAGATTAAATTGCTGCCACAAAGAGCTGGCATAAGCGCAAAGGACAAGATGGCCTCTTTTCTGTAGCCATCCTGAGAATTTGGAGTCACATGAGGCCAAATCAATGAGGTCAGAACACTTCCTTTGATAAAAGATGTTGGTGGTTTTATGGTCAACATTACTGATTCCAACATATTAATTCATTGAATTTAGATATTTCAGTTGTATTTGAACTTGTGTTTTGAAATTGTTGTTGTAGACTTTTATATTATTAGGCTAACCTAACCGCTATGCTACAGCATCCCTCCAATGCAGAGCTGTTGGGCATTCCTATGACCAAGACGACGTGTTAGGAATGCGTCTTTCCGGTTAATGATAATCCTTTGGGTTTTACATTTGGCTTGTAGCCAGTCGTGTGATTTGCACTTTGGATATCTAGCAGCACTGTAACAAGTCTTGAATAATACAAAAATTGTCCATCTCACCATAAATTTAGTTTGTGTCTTCACCTTATGCAGCATTATCTTGAGATTTTATAATAACTACAAGATAGAAATCAGAACAAATAGGAAGCAGGTTTTTCATTTAAAAAATCTAGATGTGAGATAAAATGTCATGGGCTGTTTAGTTTTGCAGGACCGTTCATCTTATTATTGCCTTCAATATCAGTTTTAGTTTGTATTGGTAGTGTGGCTATAAATTTTATTCTTTACAACCCTTTGTGATGATGGTATGAGCAGGTGAGTTATTAATCAGATTTCTGCGCGCAGAATCCTGGTTAGAGCTGTGCACAATACTTTGATCAATAGTTTTACAACTCAATGCATCAAGATAATAAATGCATATGTCTAGATTAAATCACAGCAGTTTTGTACAGCAGGTTGTGCATTTTGTTAACTGTTTGAATCAAATATGTGTCTTTCATTTAAAACATTTAATAATAAAGCCTTGCAGAAGCCAAACCCTGATGGGTAATAAATATACAGAGTAGAGTTGTCAGCCTTTCCTTACTCTGCTGCAAACCATTAGTCGGTTTCAAGTTTTGCATATCAAAACCTTTGCAGATCTACATTGAGCAGAATTGTGTATGAAGCTGCTAAGATCAACAGTGTAGAGATAGAAATGATGACAGAATGACTGATCAGTGATGATGAAGGTGGTTTTGGGGATTCAGTGCTAGTGGAATATGATCCAAAAACACTAAAATTTTTCAGAAACCTGGGGACACAGGAGTCATTTGTTTTATGTTGAGCTGAATTTAATTCAGATCTTATTTAGAAGTGATTAACGAAGTGAAAATAAATTTCATTTAGGTTGATTATTAGAGGTCACTGATTCATTGAAGAGTTGTTGTGCGTTGCCAATTACTCAACAATGACAGTGCTCAAGCTTCTGGTCTTTAACTTACTAAGCAGTTAATGGTCTACTGGTTGTGAGGGTTATGTTCTTATGTGGCTAAGTTTTAAAGAAATGGTTACCAACATGACACTCATAACAAGCACGTTACCGAAGGCTTTGTAATATTTCACCCATCTGAAATGAACAACAATGACGAATGTTTGTAAAGAGGTATTAACTAGTGAAATATTCCAAAGTGCCTCCCAGTTGAGAGACGGGCTCAGACCCAAGCTAGAAAAGGAACAACATGGCAGTGTGTGAAAGAGTGGTCCACGACTAAGGCTATAAGAGGATTTTTGAAGATCGAAGATCTGAAGCAATGTATTAAGAAGGAGAGTTTTATGAGAAGTTTTAGGGTGAAAATGCAGATTGAATGAAAACTTGTATAAGTGGGAGAATAGATGTAGGAGTGGAATTGGAGAAGGGAGAAGTGTGACCAGGCCTTGGGAAAGAGAAAGAATGAAATTCAACTTATAGAAACTTTGGGTTTTAAATTTCTTCCTGCAATAGCCCATTCAGTGGCAACACCAACTGCCGCCACAAGACAAGCCTCAATCTGTTTGAAGTCTCTAAGACCTCCCTGTGTCACCCATCCAAAACCCATTATCATTTACCCTGCCAAACTTCCATAATCCACTGACCCATTTCATCAATCCACTCACTTACTTTTGCCGATACACAGAATTCACGAGCCTTATAACATTTGGAAGTCTTTGAAAGTTCATAAACTTGTTAAAGTAAACAAGCTCATATTACCCTTGAGAGCTGTGTAAACAAACCCTGCTGGGAAGAATCCATCAGTGCTTTGCAAAGCAGCCAAGCATTCAAATTGATATTCCCCTGAACAGCAACATAAAGAAAACCTGATGAACAGATTCCTTCTGAGCCTTTGAAAACAGGCAAAATCTCTGATGCCTGTCAAAGCTTTGAATTAGTTGAACAGATATTGGGGAACCTGCAATCAACATAGATAAACAAGGACAGAAGTGATGGGTAACTTGTACTGTATATGCTACAGGCAATATCCTTTTGATTAGTGAAGTTTATGAACAGTGGATAGCGTTTCAACCAGGAAAGCATTGCAACAATAATGTCTGGAAGTGACAAAGGCATTGTTGAAGATTTCAGTGTAAGATGGGCTAAAGTTGATCTGAAAGAGGGCAGAAGTATGCAATGGAAGTATACAATCCTTGTGATTTAACAAAAGTGCAGTTGGAAACTGAGCTTTGGGTCAATTAGGATGCTGAGGTTGCAAGCAGTCTGGTAATGTCATATCATTAAAAATAATGGAATAGACATGAATTTCAAAATATGTTGTCAGGGTGTTGCTGTCATCAGCTGTGCTGACAATTGTGGTCCATCCACAGTTGTCCTGAAAAAGTTTGATTGAACTCGGTGAAGGTGTCGGGCCACTTTAGTTGGCCTTTCAGAATCACCCACATTGATGTTGGACTGGAATCTGTTAGGTCAGATTGTGTATGGACGGCAGATTTCTTTTCCTAAAAGACTCTACAGTCGTGAAGCAATTGGATTTCTGCAGTGAAAAGTCATTCTTTTAAGGACACAGTCTTTTGTTTCCAAATGTTCAAAACCCTGAATTAAAACCCACAAATTGCAAGTAGAATTTGAAATTTATGAATTCCTGGGTTATTTATTCAGGTTTGTACATTACCAGTCTAGTAAACTAACCACTACACTACCACACCCAGTATTATATTGTCAAATATAATTCCAACTCTCACCACTAACTGTAATTTCAAGCCACTGACAATTTTCCTTCTACTCTAATGAACAGCTGAATGATGTAAACTGACACTGGTGGCTTTACCACTTAACTTAAATGCCTGATTGGTTCTTTCAGTATTCCCTTCAAATTTTGTTCATGCACTGTGCTTTTTCTGCTTGCCTTCTCCTCTCACCTGGCATCCTGGTAATGTTCCAGTTCGTCTTGCTGCAATATTTGGTCTGTTTGTGAAGTCTCATGTTCCTTACTGCCCAATTCACAGCACTCCTGCTGTATCATTGAGAACTACGCAAGTTTACTCACCGGAAACGAAGATGTTATCAGCTTTGCATGAGATTTCTTTGACATCTCAGCAGATGCTCAGATTTCAGTTCATGCTATGTCTTTTAAGCATATGAGATTTTCATAAACAGCTTTTGCAGTCCTCAGTGAACAGCAAGTGCTGTAAAATAAACATAGATTAGCAGAAAGTTAACAGATATTATTGTATTTTTCCTATTGCATGGACATACTACAGATTTTTCATTCCACAGTGTGTGGTCTTTTTATCTCAAGTCTGTTCCACTCGAAGTCAGCTTAGCTGATGGACTTGTCTCCCTGTCAGCCAGAGAATGTGCCAGAGATGTGATAGGGTCAGGCACAAGGAGGAAGCAGATAGACTAATGACAGTATAGAACATGGAGGAGAAGCTGTGGAGAGGCAGGTAGGATGGCTTAACATCCAGGAGGTGTGAGGATTCCCAGAACACGGGAGGGTATTTGGTCAATTATCATGGGACAATAGCCTGATTTCTAATAAGACCATAAGACCATAAGACATAGGAGTGGAAGTAAGGCCATTCGGCCCATCGGGTCCACTCCGCCATTTAATCATGGCTGATGGGCATTTCAATTCCACTTCCCTGCACTCTCCCTGTAGCCCTGGATTCCTCGTGAGATCAAGAATTTATCAATCTCTGCCTTGAAGACATCTAACATCCCGGCCTCCACTGTGCTCCATGGCAATGAATTCCACAAGCCCACCACTCCCTGGCTGAAGAAATGTCTCCTCAGTTCCGTTTTAAATTTACCCCCTCTAATTCTAAGGCTGTGCCCACGGGCCCTAGTCTCCCCGCCCAACGGAATCAACTTCCCAGCGTCCACCCTTTCTAAGCCATACATTATCTTGTAAGTTTCTATTAGATCTCCCCTTAACCTTCTAAACTCTAATGAATACAATCCCAGGATCCTTAGCCGTTCATCATACGTTAAACCTACCATTCCAGGGATCATCCGTGTGAATCTTTGCTGGACATGCTCCAGGGCCAGTGTGTCCTTCCTGAGGTGTGGGGCCTAAAATTGGATACAGTATTCTAAATGGGGCCTAACTACAGATTTATAAAGCCGCAGTCCTAATACCAGAAAGGAGGCAGGATTTTGACACTGATGCTGTGTATCTCAGTCTGACTTACTCTTCTGGAACGTCTGGTTTCCTGGGTGGGAGCTCTTTGGATCGGAAGGAGGTGGTGGTTGGCTTGGGAGCAGGGGAGCATGGGCGGAGGAGTTTTATGGTGGACACTTAGAGTCCTGGTCTCCTTCGTCCAAAAACTGTACTGAAAAAGCACCTTTTCCTTGAAGCATGCCCTACTTCTGTTTTGGGTCTTCTGAAGTCAGACAAACCTTGCTGGCCAGGGATCACTGGAAAATTAATCAGCTCTGAAGGATATAACCTAATTATAATAAATCAGCAACATGCCAGCTAGGCAAGAATTGGTTGTCTCCCACCCTCGAAACAGTCCCACCTTCTCTGGAACAAGTCGGTTGAGGTCTGGTTAGAAGTTTTTTAAAAAAAAATTAACATTTTTGTTTGATTAGAAATAAAGTCATCACCCGAGCCAAATTGTTAACTTTTTCTGTTTAAACAAATTAAAAGAACTGCACAAGAAAGCAAAAATATATTGATGCTAATTATATTTCTTTTCAATTATTCAATTTTAAGATGTAGACATAATGGGTGAGATGCCCTCTCTCAAGTATTATTTCACAAAATGTAACATTAGTGATTATGCTAGATCCATTAGAAGTACTGTATATACATATTGAATTAAGGTTTTCATACGTGAATGAATTTTACTTGTCTTACTCTGTAGCACAGGTATAAAAAATTAGAATTCTCCATTTTGAGATTATTTTTGTCATGATCTACTTTGTCATGACAAATAGTCAGCACGCTTTGACATGATCAATCAAATGTGATAATCTTGGTTAGGAGGATAAAATTCAACAATCGTATGGTTTCCTTAAGAAATAAAAATTAATGGGTGCAGAGAAAGCAGAGCCAATGTTTCAGGTCTAGCAACCCTTCATGAGAACTAAGTTCTTCATCAGAATAGGGTCACTGGGCCCAACATTTTGACTCTGCTGCTTCTTTTGAGATGCTGTCAGACATTCTGTATTTCTGTGAACTATCTCTGTGTATTTCCAGCACCCACAGTTCTTGATCTGGTATAAACTAATGGATTCATTTTGACTCTCTTGCTCAGTAAAAATAATGTCCTAAAAACATTGGCCAATGGGCTACCACCTTACAAAGCTTTGGGTAGCCTCAACTATCTCCTCAGTCAGTTGTTAAGGCTTTCTATTGCAAGTTCTGGTCTGATTATATCAAGTCCTACAAGTGATGATCAAACTTGGGCCTCAGCAATGGACCAGGCCTCCCATTGGGTCAACTGGATGGCTGCGGAATTTCACAGTTTACATGAATACCCCAGTGCTGCTTCTGAAAGACCTGTCCAAGTAGCTTCAATCCCTTACTCCTGCCCTGCAACCTTTTAACCTTTTAACTACATTATTAAGATTTCATGGATTTTGCTTGAAACTTATTTCTAGTGGGTCATTGCGGGCCTAATGTTATTCTTTGCTGAAAACTGTCTGAGTCTTTCTCTTAGCTTTCACGTTGCTGGTCTTAGTCACAGAAAAGGTATTTAACGTGCCTCCTCAGAATATATGTATCACTATAGTAGAGGACACACCTGTGATTTTATAAAAGTTCACACTGCAGATGATTGACGTTGAAGTTATGTCCCTAATATGAAATGGCTCAATGTTAATAACTAAAATATTAAAAATATATCAGCTGAATCTGTCTAGTGATTTATATTTATTAAATCAGCATGCATGAAGCCGCTGTTTTTTTGCCCATTGATCAAACTACCAGGTTTGGTGTGGGAATAAATCACTCCTGTCCAAATGTTGACTGTGTAACTGCAGCAATCATTATATCTTTCATTCTGTGCATCGCTTGAAGGAAAAGTAATCTGAGAAGGCGACTCCCTTTGACAGTGAAGCGTTGATTTATACGTCAGCAGCCTGAAATGTATTTGTTTATTTCAGAACTTTGATACCGTTGTAACCAAACTTTCCTTTAGTTTTATGCAGACATAAACGTTGTAGTTATTCATCTGTGTGTCCAAATGACATGTTATTGAATTGCTATCAGGCCATTTGATCAATTGTTTTTTTGATTAATCTCTAAAGTGCACAAAGCAAGCACTAAAGAGCCATCTGTAATTGTTATCATTTTCCTAAGGGAATTTGGAGGGCAATTGAAACTGATTGATTTCCTCCTTCAAAGTTTTCTGTTCTTTTCCCCCTCTTTTCCTTAAGATGCTAGTTTCCGCTGGGTTTTATTGGTGTCAGATGCCCCTTAGTACCTCAACTAGATGGCCATGTTTCACCTGTTATAGACCATGAATGCTTGCTTGCCATTTCACAGTGTATGTTATCACACCTAAAATCAATCCTGTCACTACTTTAACTCACAGTTCTCAATTTACAAATAGACATGTCAAATAGAATGCTAGACAAGAGCATATGCCAGATATTCTTTCGGCCTAGTTTAGCCTGATGCTAATTTCGGCACCTGTATTGCTGTTTTAGCTGAGGGTGCACTGGGCTCACATTTTTACTTTCTATCATAAAATGGTCAATGTTGGCAAGAATGTATATCTGAAGTATGCTGGTGCTCTTATCTACTGAAGCATTACCGATCTTGAGATGATAGTATTCTACAATGGAAAGTTGGGGAATTCCTGAATGTTGACATGCAGTGGAATCGTATATGGATCTGATGATGTGGACTATGGTGAGATTAGTGGCAGTTATGGAGAAGAGATCAGACAAGGTTTACCTCAACATTGGGAGCATCTCACTCTATCTTTTATATCTTTCCCATTCAGTGAATGGGCGTTGGTTTCTGACACATGCTAGTCTCTAAGAACCCTTATGGCGCATCTCAGATCCACTTAATTCAATGCAACACCTCGGGATACATCAACAATTATCATTTTAATGCTGCAGCAAGGACACTGTGTGCTCAGGGATGTGCACCTAGCTCATGGACTGGTTGCATCCAGGTGAGTCCTGCAGAGTGAAGGTCTGCTTTGGTGACTTTGGCACCTTCAGTGTGGTGGCTCTGTCCTGGGTCAGCAGCATTCTTGGTGATGCGATGGTCTGGCCTGGGATTCCAATGGCCTGGGATTCATTGAAGTGGCTTCTGTGGCGTCTTGTGGCCTGAGATTCCAACTGCCCGGTCTGATAGTCTGCTTCAGTGATGGCCTCGGTGTTGGATTTCTGCAGCAGTGGAGAATATGGTTCCTGTTTTTTCCTCAATCTTGCGAACCCATGAGCTATGACTTGAACAAAGATGGACTTTGCCTTAATATTTTTATATAGGATTTCTATTATTAATATAGGTGCCAGATTATGGTGTTTTAAACACTTTTCATTGAACTTTTTGTAAACAATACATGTGACAATAAATTGCTATTCTGTTCTATTTGCTCCCAAGTGAAGAAAGCTAGCCTTCACTCAGGGGTTCAGGCACAGTAAATCAAGGGCATCCCCTGATAGCAGTTCAGCGGCTTGTACACGATCAGTTAGCCATCGGGGTGCTTTGTGCCGGGATCCTCTCTACATAAAGTATGAGGAGCTGAATGTGAGGAAACCCGTTGCCTGTCTTGACTCTTTCGGCACTATTTTGGGCTGTTTTCCTCCTGGAATGAGAGACAGACAGGTATAATAGGAGACGAAAGTGGGTGGCACTGTTTTTACTAATGGCGCAAGGGGGTAAGTTGTCCCGATCAAATGAGTAGGCAGCACAGAGAGTTAATGGTGCAAAACAATTTTTACCTGCCTCTGTGTGTCCAGCACTAAAGTCAGGAATGATAGAGGGCAGTTTCAGACTCAGTGCTTGTCTGGATGCTCTGTAGTGCTTTAAGTTTGGAGCCAATGCCAGGGATAGTGGTCAATCCAAGATATCCTGGCAGTGGCGAGTTATTCGAGGATTGCACGAGGTAAGATGGGGCTAGAATTGGACAAGAAGGATGACATAAAAATGAGGTGGATAGTTAATGAGGTGACTTTAGCAAGATACAATAAAGTAACACTTTATTCATTCACGGGATGAGGGTGTTGCTGGCCACGCAGCATTTACTGTCCATCCTTAAGTGTCCAGACAGCAGTTAAGAGTCAACAACATTGCTGTGGGTCTGGAGTCACATGTAGGCCAGACCAGGTAAGGATGGCAGTTTCCTTCCCTGAAGGACATTAGTGAACCAGTTGGGTTTTTCCAATAATCGACAATGGATTCACAGTCATCATTAGATTCTTAATTCCAGATATTTATTGAATTCAAATTCCACCATCTGCCATGATAGGATTTGAATCTGGATCCCCAGAACATTATCTGGGTTTGTGGGTTAACAGTCCAGCAATAATGCCACTGGGCCATTGCCTCCCCGAACTCACAAGATAGACTTATGGTGAGAAATCCTTCGAAAGGCTCTATGCAACTTGCATTTGAACAAAAATATGTAAGATTCAGCTCTTTGGGATGATAAAGAAAGGCAAAAGTCTATTTAAGATTGGTATGTGACTTGGAGGGTAAGTTGTTGGCATTTCCATGATGACATTACTCTTTTTATTCTTTGTGGTGTAGTTTGCAGGGGGAGGAATCACTGTTCAAATAGGATTGGCAGCTGTTACTGTAAATTCAATAGATATTATGTAATGTAACCTTCACACACCAGCCGCGGGTGGATAGCTATTAGGTTCAGTGGCTGAGGCAGTGATCAAATGGACTGCATTTCCCTAGATGGTAATAAATTCCTTGAATGCTTTTGTCCGTGTGGCGTTCCATTACATTTCTGCCTTGGACATTGTAGATGGCGAAGCAGGCATGAAGAGTCAGGAAGTGAACTGTGCAGCGTCTTGTTCTCTGAGGTTGTCCCTTGGGATGAAGATAACCTGCTTTCAACCTGATTTGATGGGTTCCAAAATGGCTGATAAACCCACTGGGCAATATGCAGACTGTGCCACATTCAGGACAGTTGGTGTTTGAAGGCTTGTGTAAAAAAGTTATTCAGAGGTTGGCACACTCCTCCTGATATCTTGGCCCTGCCTCTGCATGCTCCCAGATATGTCCCTGAATGTGTTCAATGCCTTCCCAATACACCCTCTCCATTTTGATTAGTCACAAGCATAAACTAGGGTAAATAGACAAGGTCTTCATCCTGGAGTGGGAGGTTCCAAATTGAAAGGGCATAGGCCTAAGGTGAAAGGGGAATGATTTAAAAGCGACCTAAGGGACAACACTTTCATGCAGAGGGTGGTGTGTGTATGGAATAAGCTGCCAGAGGAAGTGGTGGAAGCTGGTACAATTACAACATTTAAAAGGCATCTGGATGGGTGTGTGAACAGGAAGGGTTGAGCGGGATATGGGCTAAATGCTGGAAAATGGGTCTAGATATCTGGTTGGCATGGACGAGTTGGACCAAAGAGTATCTATTTCTGTGCTGTACACCTCTATGACTCTAACTGAAAGATATATTTGATCTCTTCAGAAATGCTTTGAAGAATCACTAAAGCATTTCCATTTTGCTGTGAGTCAGTGTATAAGAACATAAGAACTAGGAGCAAGAGTAGACAATTCAGCCCTGAAATGTCTACTTCGCCATTCAGTACAATCAAGGCTGATTTCACCTTTGTTTCAACACTACCTTCCTGCCTAATCTCTGTAACCCATCAAATCATTACTATATCCTCCTTAAATTTACTCAATGTCCTGGCATCCACTATAATCCGATCCTTTGATAGAAGTAATTTCACCTCATCACTGCTTTAAATCAGAGAATCATAGAATCATACAGCATGGAAACAAACCCTTTGGCCCAACCAGCCCACACTGATCACGTTCCTAAACTAAACTAGTCCTATCTGGCTGCTCTTGGCCCCTTTCCCTCCTAACTTTTCCTATTCATATATTTCTCCAAATATCTTTTAAATGTTGTAATTGTACTCACATCCACACATCCACCACTTCCTCAGGAAGTTCATTCCACATGCGAACCACCCTCTGTGTAAAAAAAATTGCCCATCATGTCATTTTTAAATGTCTCACCTCTCACCTTAAGAAATATCTCCCCTAGTCTTAAAATCTCCCACCCTAGGGAAAAGGCAACTACCATCAACTCTATTTATACCTGTCATTATCTTGTAAACTTCTATCGGGCCATCTCTCAACTTCCTATGTAGCAATGAGAACGGTTCCAGCCTATTCAGCCTTTTTTTATATCTGAAACTCCCATACCTGGCAACATCTTCGTAAATCTCTTCTGAACCCACTCCAATTTAATAGTGGGGTTAAAATCAATTCAGAGATAGTAGGAACTGCCAATGCTGGATAATATGAGATAACAAGTTATAGAGTTGGATGAACACACCAGGCCGAGCAACATCAGAGGAGCAGGAAATGCTTTCTCCACCTATCTTCTCCTTTATCCATCTCCTATCCGCCTCCTTCTCTCTCCCAATTTATTTAGGAATCCTCTTCCTCTCCCCCATTTCTGAACTCTCCACTTATCTTCTCCTCTATCCATCTTCCATCTGCCTCCCCCACTCTCCCTACTTATTTCAGAATCCCCTTTCCCTCCCCCATTTCTGAACAGAAACTCCCCACCTATGTCCGTGACACCACCCATGCCCTTCACCTCCTCCAAAACTTCCTATTCCCTGGTCCCCAACACCTCATCTTTACCATGGATGTCCAGTCCCTATATACTTGTATTCCCCAAGCTGATGGCCTAAAGGCCCTCTGTTTCTTCCGGTCCTGCAGGCCCAATGGTCCGCCTTCACAGACACCCTCATCTGCTTAGCTGAACTCTTTCTCACCATGAACAACTTCTCCTTCAATTCCTCCCACTTCCTACAGACATAGGAGGTGGCCATGGGTATCCCCATGGGCCCAAGTTGTGCCTGCCTCTTTGTAGGTTACATGGAACAATCCCTCTTCCATACCTACATTGGCCCTAAACCCCACCTCTTATTCCGTTACATCGATGACTGCATTGGTACCACCTCATGCTTCCACGAGGAGCTCGAACAGTTCATCCACTTCACCAACACCCTCCACCCCAAACTTAAGTTCACCTGGGCCATCTTCTATCTCCTTCCTGGACCTCTCTGTTTCCAACCACCTGGAAACTGATATCCATTTCAAGCCTACTGACTCCCACAGCTACCGAGAATACACCTCCTCCCACCTACCTTCCTGCAAAAATGCCATCCCCTATTCCCAACTCCTTCACCTCCACCACATCTGCTCCCAAGGTGAGGCATTCCACTCCCGGACATGCCAGATGGCCTTGTTTTTCAAAGACCGCAACTTCCCGTCCACAGTGGTCGAAAACGCCCTCGACTGTGTCTCTTGCATTTCCTGCAACTCATCCCTCACTATAACAACCTCCCACACTAACAGCCAAAACAGGATCCCCCTCGTCCTCATGAACCACCCCACCAACCTCCGGATCCAACGCATCATCCTCGGGCACTTCCGCCATCTACAATCTGACCCCACCACCAAAGACATTTCTCTCTCCCCACCCTTATCTGCTTTCCAGAGGGACACTCTCTCTGTGACTCCCTTGTCCACTGCACACTCCCCACCAGCCCCACTACACCTGGCTCTTTTCCCTGCAACTGCAGGAAGTGCTACACCTGCCCTACACCTCTCCCCTCAGCCTATCCAAGGCCACAAGAAAACATTCAACATCAAACAGATGTTCACCTGCACATCTGCTAATGTGGTGTACTGTATCCACTGTTCCTGATGTGGCCTCCTCTACATCGGGGAAACCAAGCAGAGGCTTGGGGACCACTTTGTGGAACACCTACGCTTGGTTCATGACAAACGACTACACCTCCCAGTCGCAAACCATTTCAACTTCCCCTCCCACTCCTTGGATGACATTCCCATCCTGGGCCTCCTGCAGTTACACAATGATGCACCTGAAGGTTGCAGGAACAGCAACTCATATTCCGCTTGGGAACCCTGCAGCCCAAAGGTATCAATGTGGACTTCACAAGCTTCAAAATCTCCCCTCCTCGGACTGCATCCCAAAACCAGCCCAGCTCGTCACCGCCTCCCTAACCTGTTTTTCCTCTCACCCGTCCCCTCCTCCCACCTCAAGCCCCACCTCCATCTCCCACCCACTATCCTCATCCCACCTCGTGGACCTGTCCGCCGTCCCTGTACTGACCTATCTCCTCCCTAACTCGCCACCTACACTCACCTTTGCTGGCTCCATTCCCGCCTCTTTGACCTGCCTGTCTCCTCTCCATCTATCTTCTCCTTTATCCATTTTCTATCCGCCTCCCCCACTCTCCCTATTTATTTCAGAATCCCATTCCCCTCCCCCATTTCTGAAGAAGGGTCTAGCCCCTAAGCGTCAGCTTTCCTGCTCTTCCGATGCTGCTTGGCCTGCTGTTTTCATCCTGCTCTACATCATGTTATCTCCAATTTAATAGTATACTTCCAAAAGCAGTGCCAACAGAACTGCACACAGCTCTCCAGAAGAGGTGTCACCAATGTCCTGTACAACCTCAATATGATGTCCCAACCCCTATACTCAAAGTTCTGAGTAATGAAGGCAAGCACTCCAAATGCCTTCTTAATAACTCTGTCTACCTGTGACACAAATTTCAAAGAATTATGTGTCTGTGATCAGTAGGTAGTTTATTTGATTTCCATGCCTGTTCATTTATTGTGAGATTGACCAGAAATTAAGCCCTCAGCAGCATGAAGGTTGATTCCCTTAGAAATGGGTTCAGAGTTGCAATTTCAGACTTGTTGCTCAGAGGTGGGAAGAGTTTTCTGGATTGTCTCAATATAAACCAACACAAGGTTGTGAACACAGCCCTTCCATCCATTGACTCCATCTATATTTCCTGCTACCTTGGGAAAACAGCCAATATAATCAAAGACTCCTCCCATCCCGGTTATACACTCTTCCTTTGGGCATGAGATATAAAAGCTTGAATATACGTATGAACAGATTCAAGAACAGCTGTTATTAGACTTTTGAATGGCCCTCTCAAATGTTAATGTTGATCTCTCCCTCTGCACCTTCTCTGTGGCTGCAACACTATATCCTTCACTCTGTTCAGTTATCTGTTGCACTTTGTACGGTACGATCTGCCTGTAGTGCACACAAAACAACACTTTTCACTGTATCTCAGTACATAGAGTCATAAAATCATATGTGACCGCGATAAATCAAATCGTCAAAATTCATGTGATGCTGCACAGTTAATGATGAATCTGCACCAAAACTGACTCATTGGCTGATCCAATGTCATGTTTACTTTGGACCAAGTCTCTCCAACCAGAGTGACCTGCTCTAACGACAGACACTAATTCACTTCAAATGTCTCGAACTCGAAACATAACGCTTACTCTGAGCTCACTCTGGCATACGATGAGACAGAACTTACATAAAGTCTTCAAGCACTGCAACCAGGAAGTAATCCTGAGCTTTTAACCAGCCTGGTGCCATCATCATTGTGATTGGTGCATACAGTGCCAGCTCTCTTGATGTCACAATTGACAAATTCTCACGGATATTGCATGCATAGGTGTGGCATAGATGAGCTGAGAAATCCTAGCGGATGGTTTGATGATTTGATGGATGATTTGAAGGAGCATAAGTTGACATGGGAGTTGCGTGGAGGGTGAGGAATGGGGTTTAGCTGGCATTTAAAAAATGTGTCAGAGAACCAAAGTCCATTCCGTATCCACATTCCTCATTTACCTGAGCACAGCTCAAAAATTACGTTGTGAGCTGAGTCCCAGTGTGTAAAGACAAAAACGATAAAGTCACACTTGGATCAGGTGTCCTGTTTGCAAAGCTGCGAAAATGTGCAGGCCTCATTTTCCAGAGCCCACAGGGAAGGTTTGGCCCCTTTTTGTCTGGTTATAAATTTTAAAGCCCTATATCTGATTGGAGATCTTGAGGTGATGTTAATTTGCCTGCATGTATAATATCACTGAATCAACTTCACATCGACACAAAATATATAAAACACCCTCTGAACTTTAAATTCCTTGATCGTATAAATAATGAACAGATTTTAAAGAGAATAGTTTATGTAGTATATGTTTTTATGATAGGAATATTGATTATTTTGAAATGAGATAGCCTCATGTTATAATAGAATGAACAAAATAAAGGGCCAGATGTAAGACTTCTGATGTGGTTTTGAACATTTGATGTGAACTGGAGGGAAATTCTTACAGGCAGCGGAAGGATTGAATCAGATAAGGATGTGGATTTTAAATTACAAAGAAAGTCATTTCCAGGGTCTTTGGAGTGGTTTTGTATTCAACCCTGTGGAGTCTCACTGAAAGTTTTCAGTCAACGTGAAGCCGTTATCAACAAATATAGTCAAATAGTGGAATGTCTCTTAAAAGACACTTGTATCTAAATCAAAGAAACCTTTTCTAATCTTGTATAGATCAGTAATGTTAATAAGAAATTTATGGCATTCCACTTTCAAAAGGACATTAAATAATTTGAACTGTTTCACAGATCAGTGAAGTTCCCCAAAACATTGAGACCTTTACAAACAGCACGTAACTGAATTCAACCATGCAAAGACGTGGGGAAAAGGTGAAGAATTTTTATGTCAGGGCTGGAGTCTGCGGGCTGTGCAAACACTTCCCCGATGTGCAATTGTAACAGGCAGCTTTGCCTATTTTCAGCAGCTTTTGTAAAATGGGCAGTTGACTTTTCGAGTCACTGAAATTAATAAATGAAACTACAGGAAAATCAGCACTGAAATTGACTTCCTGACAGTTGTGCATCAAGAGATACACCCCAAAGGATAGCACCTTCCTTCCATTCCCTACAGACCTAAAAATGCACCCCTCCTGACCCCCTGCTGAGGTCCAAACCCCATCCTCACCTCACAATCTGAGTCAAAAGTCACTTCTTCTTGCAACTGGCTACAGTCCTGGTGATGCCTACCACCAGGCTCTGCTGTTCCTGGAAAGTTTGGAGTTTCCAGCCAATCAGATGATCCACTCTGCACTAATTTAGCCCACCCACAACATGTTCTGGCAATGGAGCAAATTTCTTGCAGGAATGATGGTTAACCATCAGAATTTCATTCAGAATCCAGGATGAACCACCTGCTACTATCACCAAATCCAACCCTCCCAAATACCTTTTAAAATATCAATAGAAATGGACCATGTCACGAGTAAAGATCGTAGAATCCCTACAGTATGGAAACAGGCCTTTTGGCCTAACAAGTCCACACCAATGCTCAAAGCGTCCCACCCAGACCCATCTCCCTATAACCCACCTAATCTACACTTGTGTGAACACTATGAGCAATTAACATTGTCTATCCACTTAGCCTGCATATCTTTGGACTGTGGGAGCAAACCGGAGCACCCAGAGGAAACCCACGCTCACAGGGACAATGTGCAAACTTCACACAGACAGTCACCTAAGGGTGGAATTGAACCCAAGTCCCTGGCGCTGTGAGGCAGCAGTGCTAGCCACCATGCCACACACAGTCCAAAATTGGACCAATTATTTTCTACAGATTTGGTAGATGAATGAAACAACTTTCAACAAAGACAATCAGCATGGCATTTCAAAAAAGAGGTAACTACTTTGTGAGGAATGAACTTTGAACTGATAATTATAGACTGAGGTGATCTGATGCTGTACTAGAAATAATAGTTCTGCTGCTGCCGGGATTGGGCAGTGGGTCCTGCAAGTATCATGTCATGAATAAATGATAGAATGAGTAGAAAATCATCAAAGGAGGTTAGATATGTGGTAAAGTTCATGACACTATGGATTGTACAAAGTGCAAACTTTACCTTATTCTATTTTGCAGAACAACTTAAGTAAAATTCCTTACTTCGTGGTACTTAAGCTGTTCTAGCCCAGTTAGCTCAGCAGGTAGAACATGAGACTCTTAAACACAGGGTTGTGTGTTTGATCCTGACTTTGGGTACTATATTTACTTTATTTGCAACAAGCATTTGATAAGGCACCACGCATAAAACTACACAATAGATAAAACCCCATGCTGTTGTAGGTAGTACATGCACATGGATGGATGGTTAACAATGTGATAGAAAATAGAGGGTTAGAATGAGGGACCATTTTCAGGATGGCAACCTGTAACACGTGGAGTGCCACAGGGATCAGTGCTGGGCAAGAATTTCTTACAATATATTTCAATGACTTGGCTGAGGATATTATATGTACAATAGCCAGGTTTCCGGATGGCACAAAATAGGTAGAAAGGCAAATACCGAGACCTAAGGGGTAACCTTTTCATGCAGAGGGTGGTGTGTGTACAGAATGAACTGCCAGAGGAAGAGGTGGAGACTGTCTTAAAAGGTTTCTGGAGAGATACATGAATATGAGGGGTTTAGAGGGATATGGGCCAAATGCTGACAAATGCAACTAGATTAATTTAGGATATCCGGTCAGCATGGACAAGGTGGACCGAAGAGTCTATTTCCAGGCTGTACATCTCAATGACTCCACGACACAGAGTCTATAGGGGGCTGTAATGAGGTTAGACGAGTGATCAAAAAACCTTTCAGATGAGATATAATCTAGGAAGATAGAGGTTATGCACTTAGGCAGGAAGAAAGAAAGATTTAAATATTATTTAAAAGGGAAAAGATTACAGAAAGCTGTAGCATAGAGGGATTTGGGAGTCCCAGTGTGGAAATCTCAAGAGCAAACATTCAAGTACAATGCATAATAGGCAAGGCAAATGGACAGGTGGCCTTTATTATAAAGGGAATGGACTATAACGATGGGGAGGTTTTGCTAAAACTATATATAAGACTACTAGTTGTATCACACCAGGAATACTGTGAATAGTTTTAGCCTATTATCCTGGCATTGGAGGCAGACTGGAGAAGGTTTCCTAGGTTAATTCCGGGAATGGAGGGATTTTTTTACGATTGGAGCTGGTGTAGCTTGGGCCTGTACTCATTACAGTTTAGGAGAATGAGAAGAGACCTTATTGAAACCTTATTAAGACAGGGTCAATGCAGAGTGGTTGCTTTTACTTTTGGGAAAGCCTAGGACCAGACGGCATTATGTCAGAATAAAGGGTCTCCAGTTTTAGACAAAGATGAAGAGGATTTGTTTTTCTCCTGGGGGTAATGTATCTTCAAATTATATTCAAAGTTGAGATAGATAAATTATTAATCAGTAAGTGAATTGAGGCTTATGGGAGGAAGGCAGAAAAGTGGAGTTGGAGATTATTAGATTAACCATGATCTCATTGAATGGAAGAACAGACTTGATGCATTGAATAGCCTAATTCTGCTCCTATGCCTTTGGTCTTGTGGCTTTTGAGTTAACAAAACAGCTACCACATCAAATTTCTTCACTATTTTCTGTTAAAATAGTTTATGCTTCTGCTCTGAATTAGTAGTCAACATCTTTGAACTAGAGTTTTCTGCCTATTGACTGTAAAATTAATTTTAGCTAACTTGACTAAAAAAAGGTGTGTTCTTGCTTTATAGATGTCTGCCAATATCATAACATGTTGTTGAGTAGTGCTCCCAGGAACAAATTTCTACTGTACTTCCACTTTTCTGCCCTGCCACATTTTCTTGTATCTTTAAGAACCTTCAGTCATGGAATAACTTGTTCTCATTTTCCCAAGACTGAACGAAAGAACACCTGCAGTTGAAAGCTTCAAATTTTTGCCCTTTCTAAATGGGTAATGTAATTTTTATAGAAGATACAGGCAGATGTTTTAGCATGGCTGGAGATGAGGTGAGATAATGTCCTTTCAGAGGCTTGTAAAGCAGTGTAAATAGGTCCTTCAGCAAGAATGTTGCTGTGGTTTTCAGTTAGCAAGAATCTACTAACAGCTGTCTGCATTTCCTCCTTTACACACCTAGTCATTGAGGTAGCTGCTAATATCCTTCAAAGTGGAAAATGCAAAGTGAGTTTACTTCACAGCAGGTAGGCAGTGGGAAAATGCTTGTGAAATGTAGAAGTGATTGAGCAAAACACTTCTCAACCTTGCATCAAAATTGTCAGACTGCCTTTTGCATGAGATTGTTACTTTGATCCAGAAGAAAACAATTAGGTAACAACAGCACAACTAGCATTTACAAAGCACACAAAGAGGTGTGATCAAGACATGGATGGCAAACCACAGTAGGAGAGATTGGGAAGTATCCAAAAGGGGAAAATTTGACTGCAGTCAAGGCAACTGAGTAGATGGCCTTCACTTTAATGATAATGATGTTCATGAGCTCCTCACACTTGATAGGGAAGAAAGGTTTAAGGAGTTGGTGTCTATTGTAAAAAAGAAGTTGGGAGTTCCAATTTAATTTTTAGGATGATTTTGAAGCAGTGGGCATCAATGGGAGCATGAACCAGGCAGACCTCAATGCGATATGATGGACACTAAAACAAGAGATATGTTGGTTCCAGAAGGACAAAGATATTCAGTCATGACTTTTAATTTGCAATTATGCATGACTTGTGATGATGTGTTGCTGGTAAGTGATGTAAGAAATAGAATAAGTTGCTGATGAAGAGGAGTAGAGAGGTTTCAAGAAACAATTAAGTTGATAGGATGGCAATACATGATTTGGAGGATTTACAAAGATATCTTGTCCAATTAACCATAAAAATCAGTAAATTTAGAAAGTAAATGTGACAGATTTGGAAAGGTAAGTCACTTTATGCATATGTATGGAAAGCCAAAGTGTTTCTGTTAACCTAAATATATTTGTAAATAGATATTACGTGCAAGGATTTACAGCTATCAATTTGAAATTATCTTAGTTAAATGTGGTAAAATCATTAGACTAGACTATTACAAGTTTAAAAATGCTTCTGAATTGTTGGTGCTGAAATTTCAGCTCAATAGATGATTCTTTAGCTGATATCAGAACATTGACAATAACGAATCTCCTTTGCAGCTATGATGTGATTGAAGTGATTGCAATGTATTAAAGGTAGATTGTTAACCATAGGGTTAACTGCTTTAATTTTGTACTTAAAATGTAGATTGTGGGTTTGCAACTGCATAGTTATTTTTTCAATTCTTTACCATCTTTTACTGGACACTTTTGTTGAGATTTTGCTCCTTCAGTGATATCCAGAGTCCAGAAAAAAGGATGACTGAGACCTGTACACTTGATCAAATCTTTCCTTCGCAAAAATCACTGCACTTACAGTGTCAAGTTAAAAATAACATTGCTAATATCATGTAAGCAGAATTATGTAATTCCTTAACGCCCTTAATATAATTCCTTAATTCTTTCCCTGTTTGTACGCAGACATTTTGTAATGTTGCTTCTTTTTTGAACAATGACAATTAATATTTGCCCTTATTTATGGAGCCTTTAATATAATGATGTGCTCACTTTTTGATTGGAAAGTGGAGCTTTGTTTTGCTGCTATTCGCCCATCAATTTCCAGAATCAGGGACTCATGCTGGGCATAATCTTAAACAAACTGAACATTCTAGCAGCCATTCCTCATGCCAGAGCTGACCATTAAGATCTTGATTTTCAATCCACGGTCGTGAACCTGAAGCGCAGAGAATTTTTTGGGCATTGACCCCATGCCACATCTGCATTGCTCACAGAATATGATTCTTAAATATAAAAATGCCCAAATTGTGCCAGTGTTGAGTTTAAATACCCAATTAGTGGTACTGGGCTTTAACCAGGAAGCAGGAGTTGCCTGGAAGCATAATCACTAAATGTACATGGCAGCCACAATGAGGTCTGCCATTGCCTTGTAGAAAGGAGGAGGCAGAGCATTAATGGCTTAGAAGCATAAACTGGCATTTGAACAGTCAGATGGTCCAATGTGAAGTGACACACACGAACCAGTGCAAGATCCTGCAGGTACTGAGATATACCATTCCATAACACTAATTTTAATATCTCTTCACATTAGGCCTGAGAACTCTGCACTAACATACAGTGATTTGCATATTCAAAATTATCTTCCCATCCTGTCCCAATAACACACTCCTCAAAGAGCTTAAAAGGCCATTAATTGGAGGCAAACAGATGTCTAACTCCCTCCCATGCATTGAGAATCAGTACACATCCCAGAAGCGTCAGAGAACCTACTGAGAATGTGATTTTAAAATCACATCAGTATCTATTTCCAACCCCATCAGCAATTGAAAGTCTCGTCCCTGTGAATTTGAGCATGCTATTGATCTTGTCAGAGATTGTCATTGCATCAGCATCCCACATGTTTTCCAGCATGAGATTCTGGCTACTGATTGGGAACAGGAATCTTCCCTGATCTCCACCCTAACCTGGGGTCATAGATGCTAATGATTGCACCTCAATGACTCCTTTGATTCAAATGAATTAACTCTGCCCATATCCAGAAGTTGAATAAGAACTGAGGATGTTGTCATTTTGGTAATTATAACAAAACACAGATGCTGTTACATAATGCTGCTTCAAATGCTTGCAAATTAGTAATGTTTGATGCCCAGTGCATGGCATTCTCAGCTGTGCTTATGACCATCTGCAGGCAATAATTGTCCTGGGATGTAATAAGTGAGCCTTAGTTTGGGCAGATTCCATGTTGAGCATTAGTTTCTGTTGCAGCTTTATACTGTGTTGGACTTAATCTCCTTCTAAACCATGCACCAGGATACACAGGGGGCTAACACTCGAGTGTTTTTGTACTGATAGCTGCAATATTTCTGCACTATGGAGAAGTAATGACAGCACAGGGCTTTGGGACCCTGAAAGCTGAACATCCATGAAACAAATTTAAAGGGATTGTATTGCTAACAGAAAATAATAAATAACCTAACTGTAAAGAAGAGGCATTTGCCTGTGAATCATATCCTTAGTGGGAACGTTTTCACACTTCAGAAGGTAGCTATGAACTACGGGACTGTGACTGATGGGTTTCGGATTCATAGGCATTGCCACAACAGTCTAGGTCAGAACCATTTAAAATTTGGTCACTGTGCCCTGGCACACCAGGATACCCAAGTGTATTCTTAAAACAAGTTCTTTGTTAATAGATCTGGCTGATTATTCATTGCTAAGGGCAAGGGCTATACCATAGCAATTTATCATTTCACATTAAATTGTTCAGGATGCTGCAAAGCTTATGTTTCCTCTGATGAGATTTTGCAACAATAGAGCTCCTTTGCAATGTATTAATGTTTTGGTAATACAGCTCAGTAAACCAGACCATCTCCTGAGCTTTAAAAACATAGGCACATTCAGCTCTTTGATGTTCGCTTAATTATGAGTTGTGAGTAGTTATCGGGTGTACTACCAACCTCCCAGTTTGTCTTTGATAATTGTTTTTCTGCTTTTTCGCATGTAGAAAGCCATATGATTTGTGAATCAATTTTATTTTGCAAGCTTAACTTGCCGTATTGAAGAGATTTAATAACATCAAAATGGTAACTGCTGAGCTAATAAGGAGCATTTGAAATTAATCCAAGTTGGCTGATGATTTGTTATTTTTCTTTCAGGCTCCAGGATTTTCAGCTTTTATGTTTGACAAGCTTCAAGTGCCTGACTCTTCAAAACGAGGTCGAAACGAAGCTGAGAGCCGATGTGAGATTTGTGCAACGCACCTGAATCAGCTGCGAAAGGAAGCCATCCAGATGGTGCACACACTCGGCCAGTCAAGTCAAGAAATACCTGAGCTATCACATAGTTCCATTGCAGTGAGCGGCATTTCATCAAGAATTGCTTCCCAAAACATGGTCACCCTTTCATCACAAAGAGACTGGCCCCTGGTCACAGGACAAGCAAACAGACAGCCTGGAAAATCAGGAAATGTAATCTCAGGCCCAGAGAGAAGGAAGGGCCTTGGCTGGCCTCAGGCAGGCAGCCTTTCAAAGTCCAGTGTTCAAGTGACTGTTGGTTCCAGTGGCTTGAGCAATGCCCTGAACTCAGTCACCATTCAGGCTCAGCAGTACCTTGAGGGCATGTGGAGTATCTCTCGAGTGAACAACTTTCTTCCACATGCCTATCTGGTGAGTATTTTAAAAACATTTATTAGAAACAGTATAATACCTGAAAATCTAAAACTTGGCAGTTTGAATATTTACTATTTACTAACATGAACATTACCACAATTGAGGGGAAAAGCAGTTTTTTTTGACAGTTTTGAAATTTTATGCGTAAACAAATTACAAAACTAGAAATGCAGAATACGTACCTGCCATGGTTCCTCAAATCATCTTAGTTTGCTTGAGAGACATCCACTTATGGAGGAGACATAGTTTCCTCGAGTTAAACTTAGGGGTGACTGAACCTGTTGTTTTTGGCTCTCTGTACAATTAATTCTTTCATTCTCTTCAGCCATTGTCTTGATTTGAACCAAACACCAAACTAAGTTTCCATCCACATCCTTCTGTTTCCCTTCTGGTCCATTGCACATCTGTAACATCCTTCATCTCACAATTAATAGCAGTGCCTTCAGTCATTCCAGCCCTAAGCTCTCAAATTCTATCCCTAAACCCTTTGCTTCTGAGCTTATTTCCTCCTTTTAATACCCTTCATGAAATTTACCTCTTTGACCAAATTTTTAGTCACCCTTTTTAATATTTTCTGCTTTGCTTAGTGTCAATTGTTCTCTGATTACACTCCTGTGAAAGTGCCTTGGGATGTTTTCCTACTTAAAGGTGATTGTTGTGGATTACTTTGGATTTTGACAAGTAAGAGAATGATTTATCCCTTAGGCAAGACCTGGGAAAATGTGTTAAAGAACCTACCACAAATCCAGCACTGAGTTTTTTTTCCAGGTACAATTACAAGTAGTTCAATTTCCCTTCATTCCATTTCCTCCCTTTAAACCTCCTATCCTGAAGTTGGCAGCTAACACTGAGAAAAGATTATTCTGGCGCTTTTGTTATCTTGTCTGAATGGTTATTCACACCCCAAACTGAACAACGAGTGTCAGCAAGTCAGTCAATTGTAAATACATAATTGTTGAGCTTTACAACCACACGCATGAACTTTCCAGCAGGAGTTACTTGATAGCAATTATGTGAATGATACCTGGTTGTTATACCTCTCAGGTCCTGAGGTATTGAAAACTATAGAGGGGTCTTGACAACTGGACAGAAATTGGTGGGGATTGAATGTGAGACCATCTTTATTTCATTGAATCCCAACAATGTAGGAAGAGGCCATTTGGCTCATCAAGTCTGCACCGCCCTCCGAAGAGCAACCCATTCAGACCCAGATCTCCACCGTACCCTGATAACCCCACATTTATCATGGCTAATCCACCTAGCCTACACATCTCTGGACACTATGGGGCAATTTAACATGGCCAATTCACCTAACATCTTTGCACTGTGGGAAGAAACCCGTGCACCCAGAGGAAACCCATGCAGACACAGAGAGAATGTATGAACTCCACATAGACAGTCACCCCAGGCTGGAGTCAAACCTGGATCCCTGGACTGTGAGGCAACAATGGTGCCCATTTACACATTCACACGCTGAAAGAAGCTTGTTTTAAGGATTAAGTTCAGATAATTTGTAGAGTCGATGAAATTAAGAAAATAAAAGTGCAGTTTGGTATCCAAAAAGTTGGCCCACTATCAGATTTGGACCATGCCTACTGTTGCCAGCATGAAACAACAAGTGGGGTCTAGTTTACAGCGCTGTTAGTTTGGAATAATAAGGCCAGATTTATTGATTGCAAAGTTGAGCTCTGAAAAGTCTGTAGTTTCATTTCCACAGATACTGTTTTTAGGAGCAAAATAGCATCTGTGCCACTCCTACAGACTTCTTTTCATTCTGTGACAGTCTGTTATTGCCTCATCATTAGAGCCATTACATCAAACCAGAAGGTGAGTGTTGAGTGACCCACGGCTCTCCGCTTAACGCCGAATGTATGTCCCTGCTCCACATCTAAAACAAACACATTAGGAGACCATGAAAGTCCCCGTGACCACTGGTATCCGCAGTCATGATGTCTGCATTCTAAGTCAGCATGACAACAGGTTAAGACTTCATAACCTCAGTCTGAGATTCCACCTCAGCACTCAGACACTGGGTGACAGTAAAAGAAGCATGACGTTAATGACCCTTCTTTGCATTTTGGTGGGATCTATACGTGTGCTGATTGGGTTGGCCAGCACTTTCATACAGAAAGATATGAGCTCTAAGATCCACACAAGCTTCCCTGTCAAGTTGAAGCCAGGCGCCTCCATGATTCTTTACAGTGAGAAAGGTAGTCTTGGTTGCAATCCTGCACAACCTAGTGGCATGAAAAGTTCTTTCAGTTGTTGAGGTTGATAGAGTTGAAATGTTTCATACAACCTACGATTGATATCCTTATTGATGCTGTGTCAATAAATGGAATCTTGTTAAGTTCTGTGTGCATGTGACCGAAGTGTATTTAGTCAAGCAAACCTCAAAGTAGAATTTGTAGACTAATAATGTATTTGATTTTGAAAATAACTTTCCTAGAGAGGCCTAATTCATCTCTGCGTGTTCAGAGAGAGAGTGAAAGTGTGCTTGCTCAAGGACCAGCTGAACATGCCCAGGCCATTCACTCTTGAGCTATTCCAGCCAGACAGCATCAGATCTAGTTTACTGAATCTGCTTTATTCACAACAACAACAGTTCTGAGGAAGGGTCACTGGACCTAAAACATTAACTCAGACATTTTCTTCACAAAAGCTGCCAGACTTGCTTAGCTTTTCCAGAAACTTATGTTTTTGATCCTGCTTTATTCACTGGCCAAATAGCCAAAAATGAATGAAAATGTGGAGTCTATCTTCTAACCCTACTTTCACAATATTCACTTGTAGGCCTAGAGGAATTTCTTACTTCCTAGTGGGATTTGGGAGGCAGCAGTGCGTAATGAAAACAGTCATCTATGAGCCAGGGATAATGGAAACTGCAGATGCTGGAGAATTCCAAGATAATAAAATGTGAGGCTGGATGAACACAGCAGGCCAAGCAGCATCTCAGGAGCACAAAAGCTGACGTTTCGGGCCTAGACCCTTCATCAGAGAGGGGGATGGGGAGAGGGAACTGGAATAAATAGGGAGAGAGGGGGAGGCGGACCGAAGATGGAGAGTAACGAAGATAGGTGGAGAGAGTATAGGTGGGGAGGTAGGGAGGGGATAGGTCAGTCCAGGGAAGACGGACAGGTCAAGGAGGTGGGATGAGGTTAGTAGGTAGCTGGGGGTGCGGCTTGGTGTGGGAGGAAGGGATGGGTGAGAGGAAGAACCGGTTAGGGAGGCAGAGACAGGTTGGACTGGTTTTGGGATGCAGTGGGTGGGGGGGAAGAGCTGGGCTGGTTGTGTGGTGCAGTGGGGGGAGGGGACGAACTGGGCTGGTTTAGGGATGCGGTGGGGGAAGGGGAGATTTTGAAACTGGTGAAGTCCACATTGATACCATATGGCTGCAGGGTTCCCAGGCGGAATATGAGTTGCTGTTCCTGCAACCTTCGGGTGGCATCATTGTGGCAGTGCAGGAGGCCCATGATGGACATGTCATCTAGAGAATGGGAGGGGGAGTGGAAATGGTTTGCGACTGGGAGGTGCAGTTGTTTGTTGCGAACTGAGCGGAGGTGTTCCGCAAAGCGGTCCCCAAGCCCTTCCTCTACATTGGGGAAACCAAGCGGAGGCTTGGGGACCGCTTTGCGGAACACCTCCGCTCAGTTCGCAACAAACAACTGCACCTCCCAGTCGCAAACCATTTCCACTCCCCCTCCCATTCTCTAGATGACATGTCCATCATGGGCCTCCTGCACTGCCACAATGATGCCACCCGAAGGTTGCAGGAACAGCAACTCATATTCCGCCTGGGAACCCTGCAGCCATATGGTATCAATGTGGACTTCACCAGTTTCAAAATCTCCCCTTCCCCTACTGCATCCCTAAACCAGCCCAGTTCGTCCCCTCCCCCCACTGCACCACACAACCAGCCCAGCTCTTCCCCCCCACCCACTGCATCCCAAAACCAGTCCAACCTGTCTCTGCCTCCCTAACCGGTTCTTCCTCTCACCCATCCCTTCCTCCCACCCCAAGCCGCACCCCCATCTACCTACTAACCTCATCCCACCTCCTTGACCTGTCCGTCTTCCCTGGACTGACCTATCCCCTCCCTACCTCCCCACGTATACTCTCTCCACCTATCTTCGTTACTCTCCATCTTCGGTCCGCCTCCCCCTCTCTCCCTATTTATTCCAGCTCCCTCTCCCCATCCCCCTCTCTGATGAAGGGTCTAGGCCCGAAACGTCAGCTTTTGTGCTCCTGAGATGCTGCTTGGCCTGCTGTGTTCATCCAGCCTCACATTTTATTATCTATGAGCCAGGACTGCATTGCACTTTGAAATTTTACTTGGATCTTCACAAGCAGATGTTGTGGTCTTGAAGGTGCATTTCAGTGCTCTTTAACAGATAATTTCCTATGGTTTGCAGTCGGTACAGGCCATGAAATTCTTTTTGAGTTATGAAGTGTGCAACCTTGTGTAAGCAGAAGACTAGAGTGTAAGTTGACCTTTCTGTGTTGAAGCAGTTTACCAGGGCTGTATTAAGACATCAGAGTCAAAGAACTAGACCTGTCATCTATAATAGACACGCTTTGAGGTCTTTCTGACACCCTTTCTGGGATCCATCTGGGTCCAATGTGGTAAATTTGAAGGAATTAAAATATTAAAGAACACACTTAGTGGATGAAAAAGCATTTTCGAGTAATTAAAATATATGTTGATGATCTTCATGCTGTATGTATGGTGTATATTAATGGAGCAAATCTCTAAGAGGAGATATCTTGGTTGCAATATTTGGAATATACAAAGATAAAAAGTTAAAGAAAAGAAGGTATCATGGTACGTTGCAATGTAGACACCTTCTATTTTGTAAGATCTGGCTTAATACATAGAACATAGAACAGTACAGCACAGTACAGGCCCTTTGGCCCACAATGTTGTGCCGATCTATTAATAATACTATTTGACAAGATTCAAAGAAATTGAGTTGGCTCATAGCGATTTGATATTTTTTGTAGTTGAAAATTAAGCCTCATGTTCTTATTGCTGCCATGAGCCAATGGAAGGTTTGTATCATGCTCATGTTTAGTTTTCTCAGGAAGTACAATGTCAAATGTGAAACAGAGACAATGTGGTAGATTTTTTATGACACAAACCATATGTTGGTGAATTATATTCTGGCTGATAGATAATCCAAATGTTATTGAGAAAACAAAATCTACCAAAAGGAGTTCTATAAGTTGTCAGTTCCTGTCATTCTGGGGTAAGATGTACAGACCAATATCCATTCTTGGCAACAAGCTTGGAGAAATGTTTGGCACACGTGAACTTGGAAATAAGTTATTTTAGGGAAAGAATCTTGTTTGGACCTTTTACTGCAATATTCAGTTGCTTTGAATCTAAACATACATGTAGAAATGCTACCTTTATTTCCAAACCTAAGCAATGAGTTGCAACAGTGTGATGCTCAACTTTGCAAATAACATTGAGTTATATCATGAATCCAATTCCAGTTTGAGCAAGTCCTCAATGTGAGAAGGGTTGATGATAGGTTGGAGATCAACTTTCAGGCCGAATATTGCATCACATTTAAAGTTTGCAAGAGAATCAAGTTGTCATAGTAGGGGTTAGCCAGATAAATGTTGTGGTCAGGAATTGGTAGTGCTTGAGGTATCTGTTGACCGTGGATCATAATTAATTGTAGGTCAGTACGTACTGTTAGACTAATGATTAATGGCCCTACTGTATCAATGATGTAGAATGTTTCATACGGTGGAGTCATTTTAGCATTTCAGACAGATAATAACAATGCAATTGGATGTAAGACCCATCGTAAACAGTTAACCTATTGTCTGTGGACTACATCCCATTGTGCCAGTTGCCTGAGGATATCTCACGTCTGTGGTGTATCAAATTGACCACATGCACTGTATGACTGGGTTCTGCAAGTTATCTCTTGGCTAAATAAATCTTAGCAATATACATAGAACATAGAACATAGAACATTACAGCACAGTACAGGCCCTTTGGCCCTCGATGTTGTGCCGACCTGTCATACCGATCTCAAGCCCATCTAACCTACACTATTCCATGTACGTCCATATGCTTATCCAATGACGACTTAAATGTACCTAAAGTTGGCAAATCTACTACCGTTGCAGGCAAAGCGTTCCATTCCCTTACTACTCTCTGAGTAAAGAAACTACCTCTGACATCTGTCCTATATCTTTCACCCCTCAATTTAAAGCTATGCCCCCTCGTGCTTGCCGTCACCATCCTCGGAAAAAGGCTCTCCCTATCCACCCTATCTAACCCCCTGATTATTTTATATGTTTCAATTAAGTCACCTCTCAACCTTCTTCTCTCTAATGAAAACAGCCTCAAGTCCCTCAGCCTTTCCTCGTAAGACCTTCCCTCCATATCAGGCAACATCCTAGAAAATCTCCTCTGCACCCTTTCCAAAGCTTCCACATCCTTCTTATAATGCGGTGACCAGAACTGTACACAATACTCCAAGTGCGGCCGCACCAGAGTTTTGTACAGCTGCAGCATAACCTCTTGGTTCTGGGACTCGATCCCTCTATTAGTGAAAGCTAAAGCACTGTATGCCTTCTTAACAGCCCCTATTTTGAACAGTTTTGTCTAGCATTTTAAGCTGCAACTCATTTGGGGGTTACTTTTCTGAATCCGAGCTCTCCTCTGCTCTTGTTCTTTTTTTTCCAAAATTGGACACTGTTATTCCTGATTTTTTTTAACACAGAGTATACTCACAATCATTCCTTCCATTTTTGCTTGCCATGCCTTACTGCATTTCTTGCCTGTGGTCTTCATTGCTAAACATGACCTTCGACTGTTAAGACAGTAAGTTTTCACAATTGCTGTTGTTGTTTTCTTCTCTTCAGCCTTGGAAATAAATTATTTTCGGGAAAGAATCTTGTGTGGGCCTTTTATGGCAACATTCAGTTACTTGCTACAAGCTATACAACTTGCTGCCATTAGCTTCCAGTACTCACTTGCTTCCATCATGATGTGATAAGGTCAGCCCTTGTAGCATATATCACAGAGATTCAGAAGCTTATTGAGACTGATATCTGAAAGTTTATAAATGACTCAGTGCATACACAAACTGCATATGCTTATGGCTGACAGAGTCACATGCGCAGCCTGGGTTGAATGCTTACTTTTATGAAAATTAGAGCATATACTTAGTTGTCTGGCTGATTAGCTAGCCAATAGACTGGCTGCTTTTCTTACTGTTTCATGGACTGTGTAAACATAATACCTTTTATACTAGAATGTCACGTTGTGACTTCATCTCATATTTAAACATATATTTAATACTAAATTCAAATTTATGATGTCTTTCTGAGACCTGTACAATGACACAACAGTGAGTATTTGAAAGGAGAAAGGTGCAAAGTTGCACTGTGGTTATACAAGTTAGAAGACAGTAAGAAATGCATGCTTAAGCCATTTGCAGCTTGCAAATTAGAATAAATTGCATGAGAACAAGCAAGTGGAATGTGAAAAGGTGGAGTCCTTTGGAAAATATTGTCATCTTATACATTTTTCAACCTCAACACCACCCTTGGCCATGGTCACTTCAATAGTAGCCAGCTCTGTGTAGTCTCCATGGGAGTAAGGAAATGCAGCCATGCCTGTCTCCTCTCGTGAGCTGCTGCTCCAACTGTTTATGGGTTTGTGGCTCACCTTAGAGTGGGAAGTGTGTTTGGGTGATGTGCTGTCATGGTTGAATAGTTAGCAGCTTGCGCGAGTTCTGAGATATGACTGTGAGATTTGTAGCAGTGCTAAATGTATGAGGGTGAGGTGAAGCTATGAATGTGGAGCATGAGTGGAACTTGATAAAGATTGGTGGTTCATGGATAAGCGGCATATGGTGAATTGACCAATATATGAGGCTGATGGCTAATTTGTAAGGATATGATGTGTGAAAATGCTTGCACAGATTACGGCCATTTATGAGACATTGTCAACTTGTGGCACTGCATTCAGGTCTGGAGCTAGATTGTTGATTTTGACCACATGGCTGTTACCTCCAGCTGTCTCCTTAGTGTTTATTTGGAGGGTCTCTGATCAGCTGAGGGTAAAATATCTCTCCCTCACCCTCCTCCTGTCCACTTTGTGCAAGAAGGCCTTCTGTGTGCCTTCAGGAATCTTTACATTCAAGCTCTGGACTGTCTCATTATTTCTATTCCTCCTCCTGTTTGTAAACCCTTCAACGAGTTCCAGTATTGTCTTAGCCAGAATACATTTTGCCTTCAATTGACTACTTGCTGGCTGTAAATGGTGACAGCCCTGCATGAACTTGGGCGCCTTGCTGTGCTATTTAACATTTCCTGTCTGCATACTGCAGACATTTCAATTAGCAGGCAGCACAATGATTGTATGCTGCTAGCATGATGACGAATGGGTGCAGATTAATTACACATTGAGATATCTGTATTTGTTTACTGAATTTTATCTAACCTCATCCGCCGTCATCTAGTTCGATACATCTGGAGTGCAATTCAGTTTCTAAAGTGCGCTATAGTCATAAATGCAATGGGAAATGACGATGATGTTACTCTGTGTGCAACAGTGGAGCAACCAGATCGCTAGATGATGTTGGCAAATGCATAAGCCAGATAGCATATGTAGGGATCTTTTGCAATTGTAGTGTCATTAGGGAACTATTATATCACTAATTCAATAAAGACATTTTGGATTCCCATGGCTCCTACCATCTGCTATCAATGGAGAAACTGCATATATAATTTTTAAAAATCTTTCAACTTTCTTTTCCTGCATGTTAATTGTGATGACATCTTCTTTGAATGCCACAGAGCTGTGCATCCCATATTCTAAATACATTGATTTAAAAATCCTAACTCCTGTGTTGAAAACCCTTCACGCATTTGTTCATCTTTGTCCTTATTTTTAAAAAATCTTCAAACCCTTGAAACCTCTGATGCCCCTGTATTCCTTCAACTCTGGTCCTCATCCATTTCTCACTTTCTTCACCAACCATTGGTGGCTATACCCTTAGCCAGCTGAGTCCCATATTTTGGAAATCCCTCCTGAAAACTCTCTTGCTTCTCCACCACACTCTCTTCCTTTAAGATGCTCCTTAAATCCTCTTGACCAAGGATTTGTTCCCAATCACATGTATCCTAATGTTTCTTTCTCTGGCTGGGAATCTACTTTTGTCTGATTACACTCTTGTTAATGTGGAATGTAAAACTAAAATGCAGGATCAGTCTAATTGGCCCTTCTTGCCAGCATTCAATAAATTCATCGTGAGCTGGTGGTGGTCTCAACTCTATTTTCTTTTTGGCACCACTTTAAGATTTAATTCCCCTGTCTATCAAAAATCTAACTAGCTCAACCTTGAATAAGTATAATGCTCAACTGTTTTCTGGGCAAGAGAAGCCCATAGGCTAATGAATAATGAGAAAAAAGATTTTTCTTCATCAGTATTTTGAAAGTGAGGTTGCTGATTCTCAAACTGTTTCACCTAGTTTCACCTACGAGGGGTATTATCCTGTCAGAATTCACCCTGTCAAGTTCCTATGGACCTTGGGACACCTTGGGGCATTTCATTACATTAATGGCATTACATAAGTGCAAGTTGCTGTTGGAACCCATTTCTGTTTATCAGTGCTCTTTCCAATAGCATGAGTAACTACACAAATCTTTCTTCATGACTGGTGAAGGTGATCTATGAAGTAACTGAAGACACAGGAACTATTACTCACGTCAGCTGCATTCAAGTTTATCAAGTGCAGCATTGGAGGAGATTACATATGCTGGCAGATGGCATTGGACATTTGCATTCTTCTCTACAATAACCTGATGCTTTTCACATTCCCTTAACATTCCTACCTGCAGCTGTCAAGGTTACCATGGTGCATTTTTACTCATTTGGGCTTTTCCAGGGATCAGCTGCAGAACTATGTGGTATCTTGCAGATTGCACCTTGTTATGCTATCAGGCGGGTCATGAATGATTTATTGCAGAAGGCACATGGCTACATCTATTTTTGAGCCAGAGAGATGTGTGCAGACACAGAGGGCATTACTGGTGTTTACTGCTATCGATGGATTTCCTTGGATCTGTGGTGGCCTTCATTGTCACACTCTTTAACCAAAGTTCCAATTCACATTAGCTTGGCATATCTTCATATTCTTGTAACTGACTTTATTTAAGTTTAAAACACTAACCTTAGGTCTACAATTCTCACCTTCAAACTGAATGGGCAATTCAATCATGTTATGATTACTGCTATCAAGAGATTCCTTTACTGAGTGGTTATTAAGTTATCCTGCCTCATTGCACCATACCAGGTCTTAAATAGCCTGTTGTATGATTGGCTCTAAACATGCTGTTCTGTGAAATTATCTGGAAAGCAGCCTGTGAACTAACTTATCTTCTAGGTTAATTTTGACAATCTGATTTGTACAGACTGCATGTGGACTGAAATCAGCCATGGTTATTGCAGGACCTTTCTTACAAGTCCAATCATCTGTTCTGTTCTACAGTGCAATTATACTGTTGAGAAACCTATAAACTACTCTCACAAGCGACTTCTTACCATTGATATTTCTGACCTCTTACCAAAATGATTATGCAACATGATCTTTAGACCTAAAGTCACAATTCACTATTGTATTGGCATCATTCTTAGTCAACAGATTGACCCAAACCATTTCAGAGCATTCTGCCCTTTCAAAATGCCAAGTTTTCCTGAATATTCATGACCCAGCTTTGGTCACCTTTTTAGGTACATCTCTGTGATGACTATCAGCCTTACCTTGATACCAGTTGACAATTAATTAATTTTATAGTGAATGCTACACACATTCAGACACAGAGCCTTTAATTCTGTCTTTTTACTTTTTTAGCTATATCTGCTGGAATACTGGTAAGTTTCTACAGTCTGACCCTTTCTGCCACTTTCTCTGGTCATCATTGTCTATGACTATTAACTTGTGCTGCTACCTTATCCTTTCCCCTTAATTAACCAGTCTGTCCTCACTTGATCCTCACCCCTATTATTTATTTTAAAGCCAGTCTCTGTGGCCTTAGTTATACAACTTTTCAGAGCATTGGCTTATTGTGGTTCAGGATAGAATATCAAAAACAGTGAAGGTTGTCTGAAAGGGTAATAAAGAGAAGAAAAGTTATATATGAGAGAACTCTGGCTGGAAATAATAAAAAAGGTAAGAGTTTCAATAGTGTTTTAAGAGGAAAAAAAACAAACTGAACGTTGGCTGTATAGAAAGTGAGTCTAGGGAATTAATAATTGAAAATAAAGAAATGACAAATGAATGGAATAATATATGTACACTGGTCTTCACTGTGCATATTACAAGGAACGTTCCAGAAATAGCTGTAAATCAGGAACTGGAAGGAAGGGAAGAACTCAAGCAAGTTAAAATAACTCGATAAGTGGTACTGACCAAATTGTTGAAGCTTTTGGCTGAAAAGTCCATGAAACCTGAGACTTCACTGTCTGGTCTCAAAAGAAGGGGATAGTGTGATAAATTGTTTGTTGGTTTTAATTTTGCAAACCTCCCTTGTTTCAGCGACAGTCCCATTAGATTGGAAGATAATGAATGTAACTCCTCTATTCAAAAGGGTAGGGAGAGAGAAAGTAGGAAACTATAAACTAGTTAAGGGTAACTTCCATCATAGAGGAGATATTAGAAACTATCATTAAAGATGTTATAGCAGGGCATAGTGAATAACACCAAGGTAATTAGGCAGAGTCAACATGGTTTTGTGAAAGGGAAATCATGTTTGACCAATTTATGGAGTACTTTTCAGGGAGTAGTCTGGTGTTGTGGGTAAAGGGGAACAAGTGGGTATGCTGCACTTGGATTTCTAGAAGGCATTTAACAATGTGCCACATCAAAGTTTATTATGGAAAATGAATGCCTATTGTGGAGGAAATAACAGTAAGTAAGTTGGCACAAACAAAAGATTAGCTGGGTAAGAGGAATCAGAAAGCCTTAAAAGAGTCATTTTCTGATTGCCAAGATATAGTGAGTGGATCAGTGTTATGGCCTTAGCATTTTGCAATTTTATGAATAAGTTTGATGAATGAACCAAAAGCATAGTTGCTGAATTTGCTGTCAACACAAATATAGAAAGGAAAGTAAGTTGTGAAGAGTACATAAGGATGTTAAAGATAGATATAGACAGGCTAAGTGAATGGCCAAAGATATGGCAAATGGTAATAGAATATGGGAAAATGTAAAATTTTCCATTTTGGCAGGAAAAATTAAAAAAATGATAAAGATGCAGAACTTTGAGGTGAAGAAGGATCTGGGTACTTTGGTGGATGAAATTCCAAAAGGTTGTTAAGCAGGTACAACAAGTAACAACGTTATCACTTATTTGGCAGGGTATTTGACACTCGCTATGTGTAGCGGTAAGACTATATCTGCTGTACTGTGTGCAGTAATAGCCTCCTTATTAAAGGAAGAATATAAATGCACTGGGGCAGTTCAGTGAAGTTTTGTCAGACTAATACCTAATAATGTCTTGAGATGAAAGGTTAGACAGGCCATGGTTTTATTTATTACAGTTTAGCAGAGTGAGGGGCAATTTGATTGAAACATATAAAGCCTGAAAGGATCTTTTCAGAGTTGATGAAGAAAAGTACATTTCCACTTGTGGAAGAATCCAGAACTAGGGTCTCTGTTTAAAAATATGGGGGCACCAGAGATGAGGAATGATTTTTCTCACAGAATATTTAAAACCTTTCAAACTGCCTTTCTTAAAAGGCAGTGGAAGCCAAGTCTTCGACTACCTTTAAAGTAGAGATGGATAACTTCTTCACAGGCAATGCTTGAGGGAAGATCTATTGGTGGTTGGTGAGAATGTGGTGTAATCACATCAGCCAAGATGTTATTGAATGGCAGAGCAGGCTCAAGGGACTGAATAGCCTACTGCTATTCATAATTCAAATTTCATATGTATGCTTTCAGATGCAGAAAACTGGGTCATCCCCATTCTGGTAGCGTGCGTTTCCAGAATTCCTTTAGAACAGACTACCCAATAACATCCTCGTTGACAATTTAGCCAATTCTGATAAAATACTAAGTTCTTCAGTGTCCCTATGCTATCCCTGCGATCTTTCAGGTTTTTGACATTATTTGACCACTTGCACAATGCTTCTGAGAGTTCTTGCATTGTGTGCTGATCACCTTCTGCCTCTAGATCACTTTTGGTTCAGGGAGCCAAACAGCTTCTATAGGTCAACTTCCTTGCTTGAGGCTAGTCAGGTGGCATGGATCAATTTTTCTTGTTATTTAGGCAAGTTACTATGGTCACTTTACAATCATTGCAAACTCTCAAGAGTCCTTCTGAAACATTCTGAAAAACAATTACAGATTCCACAGATTTTAGAAAATTGCAGTGATCTGAAAGCAGTACAGTATGAAAATAATGGTAATCACAGATGCTTAAGCATGCTTTGCTTCTCCATGTTCTTTTTATACAGTGGCTAACTGTTTATAGTTTTGTGCAGTGTTCAGACAACTTTTACATGAAGATTTAACGACCTATGAAATTCATGAACAAAGAAAATGTTAAGATGTGAAGAATTTGCCCTTTTATTCAGATACATCACTGAGATGAAATACAGTAGCTGTATGTATTATGCCATTATGTAGTCAATTTAAATTTGTGGCATAGGTAATGAATTTGAGTATATCTTGTAAAGGGATTATTGATTTATATTTGTTAGATCATTTTGTTATTTATGACATTGTCAAGTGTTATTTCATCCATTCACTGTTGTTGCCCTTGTTTAAATTTGATTTTGTTGGCTTGTGACAGCAGCAATGAGAAATGTGGTCTTATTGTTGACTTTGATTGTCAAAAATAGTCTCAGGAGAAAGTGGTATCCCATACATATTATTACACTGATCCTCAGGCCAAACTAGTTGTGTAACCTTCCATTATAAACACACAGTAGACAACACAAAATGTCTAAGGTTGAAAAAGTCGAGGTTTAAAAATTTGTATTTGACATTGGGGCCAACCTTCTGTTCAAATAAAACCATATTTCAGGCCACGACTTGCAGTAAATTACTGAGACACTTTGCCTTGGACCTTTCTGTGAATTTCTCATAAATTTAATTTAACATAAATTAGAATTGTATTTGTGTAATAAGATTTATGTTTTAAAGTATTTACCAGTTGAAGGAATCATTACTTAAAATTATTTTTGGTACTGTAAAATCATTTGGGCTGCTTCAGTATTGCATTTGTTGAATATAATTTTTAAAAATTTGTTCTGTAGTATCGATTTGAATCTGTTGCTCTACCAGTAATTGGTATTTAATTCAGATTTAGCTGTATGAGTCAATCTGAGCGCATTGGTTACATAAAGAGAATTTAATTCAGTGCTGAGGTAATATAAGATGAACCAAATCATTCCATGATGTAAGTGTTAGCCAATAAGAACCCCAAAAGATAGTCAGCAAAGAGTCTCCCATTATGGAATCATGACAAAAGCTGTCAGATCTGCACACACATTCTAATCCTGTTTCCAGCACAAAACTCATATATTGCCAACCAAAATAAAATGATTTGCAGACTAGTATAAACTGGTTATATGTATAAATAAACACCAAATATACTGTGGGCAATGTGCAGTTATAGATTATTTACTGGAATTTCCTGGAATTTTTCAGTATGAGTATGGTGCGAATGTAGCACTGCACCAACATTTAATCAAGAGAAATTGTATATTAATGGGCATTTGCTTAGTGTTTGAAATACTTTGAAGATAAGTATGGTGGTTGCCCCGTGCCTATTTACATATCCCTGCCTAATGAAAAAGGCCACCTTGTATGATTTTCCTTCACTTATGCTAACGTAGCTCCATACCTGAAATAGCAGGAGCAGCACAGATCGAAGTTGACTGAATGATAGGCAAATAAGATTTCTGGAGTTTGACAGCAAATATCTTTGTGAGTGAATTTCACTGAGTCCTGGACTATACTGAACAAAAGTATTGCCTGCTTCCACCATGCTCAATGTTTAGCTTTCTCTGTCCCTCAAGTTCAGAAGGACTAAGCAACTGGAATAAAATTTGCTATTGGCACGCCCTATTCTGCATAGTAGTGGGAGAGGAGAAACAGAGGCAAGACACTCTAAGAGTTAAACCTCATGATAGCAGAATAACACCATCTTTTATTTATACAGTGTCACGCCTCTGTCCACATCACAGGAACACTGTAAAACCACACCAAGCCACATATGAGATCACAAATATTCTCATTATACATAACCAATCTGCATGAAGGAACTGAGGGCATTGGTGCTAAGTTTGCAGATGACACAAAGATAGGTGGAGGGAGGGGTAGTGATGGGGAGACGGGGAGGTTGCATAATGACTTGGACAGGATAGAGAAGTGGGAAAAGAAATGGCAGATGGAATATAATGTGGGAGAGTATGAAGTTATGCACTTTGCTGGAAGAATAGAGGAGTAGACTACTTTTTAGTTGGGGAAAGGCTTCAAAAGTCTGAACCATAAAGCGATTTGGGAGTCTTAGTTTATGATTCTCTTCAAGTTAATATGCAAAGACACTTAAGGGTTCAGGTACATAATTCTTTGACATTTGCATCACAGGTAGACAGGATGTTTGAGAAGGCATTAGTTTGCTAGCTTTCATTACTCAGACCTTTTGAATATAAAGTGTTGGGACATCATGTTGAGGTAATAAAGGGTGCTGATGAAGCCTCTTCAATAGTACTGTGTGCAGTTCTGGTTGCCCTGTGGTGTGAAGGATACTATTAAACTGGAGAGAAACCACAAAAGATTTACCAGGATTTTGCTGGGAAGGGAGGGTTTGAGGTATAAAAGTAGCCTGGAAAATCTGGGACTTCTTTCACTGGAGCATTGGAGGTTGAAGGATAACCTTATTGAGGTTTTCGAAATCATGAAGGGCATAGAAAAGGTGAATGGCAATGGTCTTTTCCTGAGGGTGGGCAAGTTCAAAACTAGGGGCCATATTTTTAAAGTGACAGGGGAAAGATTTTAAAGGACATGATGGGAAGTGTTTTTACACAGAGGATGGTTTGTGTGTGGAACAAACTGCCAGAGAAAGTGGTCGGTGTAGGTACAGTTACAATATTTAAAAGATATTTGGATAAGTTCATGAATAAGAAAAGTTTGGCGGGATATGGGCCAAGTGCCGGCAGGTGGGACTTATTTAGTTTGTAAACATGGTTGGCATGGACTGGTTGAACCGAAGTGTCTGTTTCCATGTTGCTTGACTCTAATAGGTTCAGTTGGCAGTAATGAAAACAATTCTGATGTTAGCTTTCATTTTGAGAAGGCGAGGATACAAGAGCAGGGATATACTTCTGAGGCTGTGGGAGGCTGTAAGTCAAACCAAATTTGGAATGTTGTGAACAGTTTTGTGTTCTATATCCAAGGAAGGATGTGTGGGAGTTGCAGGATGTTCAGAGGAAGTTCACAAGAATGATCCTGGTGATGAAAATCTTGAATTTTGAGGAGTGGTTGAAGATTCTGGGTCTGTACTCCTTGGAGTTTAGAAGGATGAGGGGGCATCTCATTTAAACTTACAGAATACAGAGATGCCTGGATAGAGTGGACGTGGAGAAGATGTTTTCCTGAGTAGGAGAGACTGGGATGCAAGGGCACAGCCTCAGAGTGAAGGGACAACCTTTAGAACTGAGAGAAGAGGGAATTCCTTCAGCCAGACTGCAGTGAATCTGTGAAACCATCGACAGAAGGCTGTAGAGGGCAAGTCAGTGATTGTATTTAAGACGGAGGTAGGTTCTTGACTCGTAAGGAGATCAAAGGCTACAGGGAGAAGGCAGGAGAATGAGTTGAGAATCATAAAACCATAATTGAATGGTAGACCAGATTCGATGGGCCAAACAGCCTAATTCTATGTCTATGGTCAAAGAACAAAGAACAAAGAAAATTACAGCACAGGAACAGGCCCTTCGGCCCTCCAGGCCTGTGCTGATCCAGAGCCTCTATCTCAACCAGTCACTTATTTTCCAAGGATCTATATCCCTCTGCTCCCTGCCCATTCATATGCCTCTCTAGATACATCTTAAATGACGCTATCATGCCCCCCTCCACCTCCGCTGGCAACGTGTTCCAGGCACCCATCACCCTCTGCATTTTATTAAGAAAGGTGATCAAAAGGTTGATGAAAGAGTTACGGTTCAAAGGAGGCAAATGAAGTAGAGAGGCTAAGAAGTTTAGTGAGAAGATTATGCAATTTAGGGCCCAGGTGGAGTTTATTAAAGCAAAAATTGCTGGGAATGTTAAAATCTGAGGAGTGCAGAACGAGATTACAGGGATGGTGAAGGTGAGTCCAGGGAGAATTTGTAAACAAGGTTGAGAATTTTAACATTGGAAGGTTGTTTAGATGGGAATCACTGTAGATTGACAAGAATGGTGGGGGAAATGGGAGTTGGTTGAAGTTTGGAAATGGGAAGTGGAGATTTTGGATGATGTGGAGGGTGGAAGATAGGAGTTTAGTCAGGAAATGCTTTGGAATATTCAAGTCTAGACATAACAGACATGAATGACAGTTTTAGCAGAAGTTTGAGCTGAGGCAGCAAGAAGGCAGTGTGGTGTTACAGAGATGAAAATGGGTAAGTGTGAGTGATAATGGGAACTACAGATGCTGGAGAATCCAAGATAATGAAATGTGAGGCTGGATGAACACAGCAGGCCCAGCAGCATCTCAGGAGCACAAAAGCTGACATTTTGGGCCTAGAATCTTAGTGATGGCATCTAAGTTCACCTCACATAAAATCTGACACAAAGTTTGCGAACAGGCTGGTTCAGCCTAATGAAGTTGTCAGTGCGAGGGATAGTGTTAAGGACTAAGGAGGACAGTTTGTGACGGGAACAAAAAAATGATGGTTTTGATCTTGCCAAATTTCTGCAGAACATGTACATTATTTTTATTCTATCATGCACCACAAGGCCATTGTGTTGTCTAATACTAATTGTCCCTGAACTAAATAGCTTCCTAAGCAATGTCAGAGGACATTCAAAAGTCAACCACATCAATAAAGATTTGAAATTGCAATGTAAATCATCCTGCACTAAAAGGAATCAGATAATTTTTTGCTGATGAAAGCTTTGTGGTCAGTGTTACTGAGACAGCTTTCAATTCCAAATTTTATCATTGAATTTAAATTCCACCAGTTACTATAGTAAGATTCAAACCTGTGTTCCAGAGTTTCTGGATTAGGAGTCCAGTAACATGGCAACTAGGCCACTGCTCCCCCCTGATGTTGGTTGTTGGATAAACTGGATAAAATCTTAGGTAGTGTAAGGATCACAAGAGGTGGTGATAAAGTCCATCTGTCATTCGTGTATGGGGGGGAAAGAGGTTGTTTTTTGAATGGTGCAGCACATAGTAACAGAGCGAAATCTTTAGCAAAGCAGAACAATTGTCAGGAATGGAAAATCTGGAAATCTGTCTTCCAAAAAGGCATTGGAATTTTAAAACTGAAATTGATAGATTTTATCAGGTATCTGTATCAAAGAGTATGGATGAAAGATGATCAGCAATGAGATCATTTTTAAAAATTAATTTAGGGAATGTGGCCATCACTGACTAGGCCAACCTTAAATGCTTGAGAAGGATAAGGTGAACCACCATCTTAACCTAAGCCAATCCTTGGGCTGTCAGCATAGCTACAGTGCTCTTAGGAAGGGAACTCCAGAATGTTGATCAAGGGAGATTAAGGGAATTGTGATATAGTTCAGAATCAAGATGGTGGGTGGCTTGAAGGGGAACTTGGAGCAGGAATCTGACACCCTTGTCCTTCTAAATTAGTCAAGTTTGCAGGTTTGGAAGATGTTGTCAAAAGAGCCTGGTTGAGTTTCTGCAGAGTACCTTATAGATGGTATACACTGCTGCTGTGTGTGTATCAGTGATGAAGAGTGTGAATGCTGAAGATGATGAATTGTATACCAATCAAATGGGCTGCTTTATTCTGGATGGCATCTAGTTCCTTGATTGTTGGTGGAGTTGAGCGCATCCATGGTCCTTCTAGATGGTGAACAGGTTTTGTGGAGTCAGGAGATGAGTTGCAGAATACCCAGCCTTTGACCTGCTTTTGTAGCCACAGTGTTTATATGGCTTTTCTAATTCAGCAAATCTGACCTCACAATGCAGGGAAGTTCATTGATGAAGCAGCTGAAAATGACTGGGACTGGGACACCACCAAGTGGAACTGCCTCACTGATATCTTGGAACTGAGATGACTGGCCTCCAACAACCCCAACCACCTCCTTTGTGATAGATATGACTCCAACCAGTAGAAAACCTTTCCCCGATTCCTATTGCCTCCAAATTTAATATGTTCATGGTCAAATGCTACTTTGATGTCAAAGGCAGTCAGTCATTTCACCTTTGGAATTCAGCTCTTCTGTCCATGTTTGGACAAAGGCTGTAATGAAATCAGCAGCTGAGTTGCTCTGGCAGAACTCAAGCTATTGATATCATAACTGGAACAGCTTGGTTTGGGGCATAACTTGTTCTGGAACACAAGTCTGGAACTTTGCCAGACCCCTGGGCCTAGTGTCTAGAGCCTTCAGTCGTGATTTTATTGAATTGAATTAGCTGAAGACTGGCATCTGTGAGGAAGTTGAGATGGATCATCCCCTTGGCACTTCTGGCTGAAGATGAATGCAACTGCTTCAGTTTTATCTTTTGCACTGATGTACCAGGCTCCACTGGCATTGAGGAGAGAGGTTTTTGTGGCACCTCCTCCTCCCGTGAATTGTTTAATTGTCCACCACAATTCAAACTTGAAATATAGCGCATGATTAAGGACTGAATTTTTTACTTCTTTGCGTTAGTTCAATAATTATATTGAGTTCTTACTAAGACATTTAATTTGAAAGCAGCCATTGCATGTTTTCTGCCAATTTAAAGCTTACAGTTTCACTGTATGCAAATGATGATTTCTGTAGAAAGCAGGTTTGGCTTTTTTCCTAGGTTTATGGCAGTAGGGAGGGCTATAAAATGCAGGGCCAAGATCATTCAGGTCTTTAAAGTTATGTACCTATTCTGGTTAAACATCTGAACAAATCCCTAAGATAACTGTTGCATACTTGCTAAATTCTTCACTTCTACAATGTGTACCTTCTGTCAATGCACTAAGATGAGTATAAATTACGACACTGCAAATTTGTGTCACTTAGTAAATAGTGAAAACACTGCCCTTAGTTATATTGGCCTTCTGTTTAACAGTGAAAATCTATGGTTCTGTAAGTAAATAGTGTTCGATGGTTCATATATTTCGTTCTTGAGACAGTATTGAGTTTTGTTCAAGCCCCTATCTTTAGCGAGTGGATAATAATAACAATCTAATATTTATTGCATGAAGCACAAGCCCTCTAAAAATCAGTTTTTTCATTTAATTATTACATTGTATCACTATTATGTTGATAGTTAAACAATTAAGTAATTTGCAGAAGTCAGTTGGCTCTGCTCTTGCATTGTGTCAGTATTGATAAATACCGACACAATGCAAGAAGCAAGTTTGCATAATTATAGAAAAAAATAAAAGACACAAGGGCAAAGGAAAGTGCTGAACTTTGTGTTAAATGTACTTTAAACAACATCCCAGTTGCTTTTTTCTTCTTTGTCATAGAGCAAAAGTATGTGTTTTTATTAGGAAAATCTCTCTTCAGAAGTCTTGTGTAGAGGGCCTGAGGCATTGAACTCAACAGTAAATGGACATTCACAGCTGGAAACTGATATATCTTTCAGCAATTTCAATGACATCAGATGGAAAAATCTAAGAGAAAATGGATGTCTCTCTAGCTTTACTTCCACTGCATGGCTTTTTGCTGCCTGTCTGCACTGCACAAATGATTAGCAGCAACCACACGTTATGTCCCTGTTCAATGACATGGCTTCGGCCTGATGGAGGGCTAAAGGTTATACATATATGTCAGAAGACTGGGAATTCAAACTACAGAATTTAAATTCTGTTGACAGGTTTATTAGTTAGTTCTTCTCCCCCCTCGAGGTTGCTTTTCACGATTAACAGTCCACATAAGTCACTGTTCCTATTTAACTGCAGCATGTTTCCTTTTTTTGACTTTGACAGAGTGACTGAGACTGTTTGACGTATGGTTTTATTTCTGGTGTGGTATCAGAATTGCTTTCAATTGACATCCTTATGGAAGACAATTGGAAATGAGGATTGATTGCTGGAGTATTTCTGGTATCTTGAATTGACCAAGGGGATGTGGTCTGCATGGGGCCAAACCAAAGAATAGTCACAGTGGACCTGTAATGTTTGAGAATGTGGCCTTAGCGGATATATTGGGAAGCACTGGTCAGAATTAGCTATCTGCAGCCATAATGGTGGGGTATATACCTTTTGATTCCTTAACCTTATGTGGTGAGTGTTATACAACTAATCGCCAGAAATAGATATTCCCTAGTTCTAAATGTTGTGTTAATCCTCGAGGACTGCATGTAATTACCCTACTACATCAGTGTATTCCAAATATTCAAATTACTGTAATGTGGACGTGTCAGTGAGGAACTGTGCTGTGAGAGCTTGTGATTTCAAATAAACCTGTTGGACTATAACCTGGTGTCAAATTACTGGAGGAAGAAATAAATGCTCAGTTGCTAACCATTATGACTTGAGATTATAAATTATCATCGATATCATACACTGTGTTTCACAAAACAATCAAACTGGGAAGACTTTCATAATTCATGCAAAGTCTCTAATATTTTTGGTGTCTTATTTTCTCCTTTCTTCAGTTTTGTTCCAAAGCATCTCTTTCCATGAATACATAGATTTATTTTGGATATGAGTTTATTCTGTAATTTTGTGGGCAGTGTTTTGGAAGAATATGTGTAAACCTGCTTTTTAAAATTGAAACTATTATTAAAATGCCCATTACTCTTGTTTTAATGAAGGCTTTTAAAGTCTAACATTTGGAAAGGATTTTATTGCACCGTACTCACGTAATCATACTAACTAGTTGCTTTTGATTAATCTGCTGTATGTGTGTGTATACAAATATCTTAATTATATATTCCAGGAATCACTAAGCAAGGAAGGTGCTCAGTTGTTTCTTTTCAACTGGAATACAATATATATCATTTTAAAATTAATGGCATTTTTACAAAATATACAGTAAATAGATAAAGGCATTTCCAAACGGAAAGTGGAATGACATTGCAAACGGTTAATTTATTTCACTTATATGAGCTATCATATAAGTGGTTACCCTAGGTGATGGACTAGTGAGAAACCATGTATGGCAGACATTCATAACAAAAGACAAACAGCTCTGCAATTGAATGATAAAATGTGTGACAATAATGAAAATCGGTTTATATTTCTCCATTACTTCATGGTTGTCAGACTGTTTAACTGCGCATTACTCTGACCAAAGCTCCTTAGTTGCATGCTGCTTGACTAGTAAATTCATGGTTGTAACCTCTTATACTGGGCAGTGAAAGACATGCTTGTCCACCTTAATTAATTTTGGTTGTCATCATTGTAATCTCTGTTACGAATGTGGGAGCTAACCAATGAAGGTATAAAACAGAACACTTCTCAAGTCGGTATGTCATCCATCGCTCTATTTATTTTTCATGTTCAGGCACCGACAACAATGACAGAGAGTGGAAAAGAGAGCTTGTCTCAAGAAACGACCAACTTACCAAACAGCAGCAGTCAAACTTGGGTGATGGGCTCAGCAGCCTCACAGAATTCATTATTACCTGGCAGGATTTCCTCTGGCACCTCAGCCGCAGCTTCTTTCTTCATCAGGTATTTGATTAATTCATTCAAATTGCTGGAAGTTAAGTTAATTATTTTCAGTCAAACCTTGACTTGTCAGCACGATTTATTTTACAAAAGAAGTTATTTTATGAAAAGTGCTTCAGTCAGCAATAAATTCCAGGATTGGCAGATATTTGTTAAACATTGGGAAGTGATTTTTAAGGAAATAATGAAGCTATTGGATAATCTGATACATTTTGTTTCCCTTTCCCTTATTTTGTAAATAATTTCTCCAACGTTTCCTTTGGGTAGAACTTAACTCGGGCATCATTCAAAGAGATAGTAAGAACTGCCGATACTGGAGACTGAGATTGAAAAGCATAGAGCTGGAGGAACACAGCAGGCTAGGCAGCATCAGAGGAGCAGGAAATCTGACGATTTCGGGTTGGGACCCTTCCAACTCGAAATATCAGCTTTCCTGCCTTCATTCAGTAAAGAGGTCAAGCAGGCTCCTGATTTGCAATCACACACTTTACAGTTGATTGAGATCTATTTGTTTATGTCTGTCACCTTCAATGCCATGATATATTTTCCAACAAAGTGATAAAACCAAACTTTAGATGTCTGTTTAAATTTCTGATTAAACTGCTGGGACAGTAATCATAATCTCAGAATTTGTGGATTCTTAGTTTTGTTCTTTAGCTAGGGAGAAGCTCCCTTTCTATCTTGAGTAGATGGTTGAATTTTATGCATGTAGGAAGAAAGGACAAATATTTCTTCTGAACATGCTGCATTTAGTAGTTGTCACATGCTAAATTATCCAAATATTGTAAATCATTGCATTTGAATGAATAAACAATATATCAAGCTGTTTCAGAGTATGTGGTGATCCCAAGTCCTGTCATTCTTTTCCAAAATGGGTCTGTGCTTTAATTTATTTAAAATTCATGGACAGAATTTTCTCTCTCTTTTAAAATGTTTGGGGACATGTGTGTTAGGTAGCTCACTCAACTGCCCAACAACCAGCTCATTCAGACCTGGCCTGTGAGCAAAATGGAGTGTCTATCACTAGCTCTATCACAAGCCTCAACACTGGTGATCTGGGTGACAAGGCAGAAGCTGGCAGCTCCAAAGTCCTAAAGTTCACTGGTCAAGGCCTACTCAGGGAATCCTGTAGCTAAATGGTAAGTAATTTCTAACTTCTTGTAACTGGGTTGGAGTTGCCTAGAGAGTAGGGACAGAGGCAAGGGTAGGGAGATGGCTTTCAGAGGGCCATTCCCTTGCTCCCCACCTGTGCCTTCAATTACCCCAAGATTGAGAGGTTTGGAGGCCCCAGCTTTGTCTCACTTGCTGGGGAGTCAGCTGATTGGGAAGTTGGTGAGTTCAGATTAATTGATCACATAAGGATCTTAACAATTGGTGAGTGGAGAAAGTCCCTGGATTCATCCAGTACTTAATTGTTGAGGTAGCAAAAAAATGGTGAGTAACTCACCTCGGCCAACTTTTCCCATTATTTTCCCTTTTCACCATATTCAGGAAGAGAAAAGCTACATTCTATATTATTCTACACCAGTGAGAAATGCATACTATTACCATTTCTGACATACACAAAAAAGCTAGTTTTTCAAAAATATTAATATTTCAAACATAAGGTTTGGAGGGGAGAGAGTAGCTAGGATAATGTTAATCGGATTGAACTAATTTGCCTGGACAGCTCTCGAATCCTGTTGTTTGCATCTTGCTAGAATTTAGCCTCTCACCCAGAATGATATTAAAGTCTTAATCAGTTTAGGTGCATCAAAAAGAATCTATCACCATGTGAGGAAAAATACCACCTAAGTAATGTTTACTGCATTGAGCTGAACTAAAAAAGAAATGATGCATTGACTCTAAATAATTGTTGCTATCATGATACATTGCCATGTGGGTCAATCAAAACAATGTATATATCTCAGTTAATAAAATGTGAGGCTGGATGAACACAGCAGGCCCAGCAGCGTCTCAGGAGCTTTTGTGCTCCTGAGATGCTGCTTGGCCTGCTGTGTTCATCCAGCCTCACATTTTATTATCTTGGATTCTCCAGCATCTGCAGTTCCCATTATCACATATATATCTCAGTTAATGTCCAGTGCCAGAGATAATAGACTCAAACATATTGTGTGTAAAAACTTTTGCTACACTGTCTGTACTATGCAATTTGTATACTTTGAAGTACTAAAAATAATGCATTTCTCAATATTCATTGTATAGATACAATAGTGCGCTGTTGACACTCAATTTTGTGTAACCCTTTATTTAGAGGAAGAATTATGTTTCCATTACAATCAAAATTTCAGCTGTCTGCTGGCTTCAGTCTCGATTTCCATCCTCAGACCCTTCTTCATTACAAGTGCAACTGTCCACTACAACTGGCCTGACTCAGAAAGAAACCAAAACAGAAATTGCTAGAAAAGCTCAGCAAGCCTGGCAGCATCTGTGCAGAGAAATCAGATCCAACTTTTCAGGTCATGTGACCCTTCTAGGGTCTATACTAGAGAAGAATCTGAGTTCTGAGGAAGAGTCAATCGAGGGGACATAGCGTTAAATTGAGGGGTGATAGATATAGGACAGATGTCAGAGATAGGTTCTTTACTCAGAGTAGTAAGGGTGTGGAATACCCTGCCTGCAACAATCGCCAACTTTAAGGGAATTTAAATGGTCCTTGGATAAACATATGGAAGAGAATGGAATAGGCCTTCAAATTGGTTTCACAGATCAGCGCAACATCGAGGGCTGAAGGGCCTGTACTGCGCTGTAATGTTCTATGTTCTATGTTCTATGACCCAAAATGTTAACTCTGATTTCTGCCCACAGATGTTGCCAGACTTGCTGAGATTTTCCAGCAATTTCTGCTTTTGTTTGCTCTAGTAATTACCGACAATCACCATTTCTTGCTCTAAAGATAAACAGTTATGAGTGACGGGCCTTATTTCCCTTCAGGTTGTAAATTTTTATTACAGAAATGATCATTTATTTCTATCAATGTATCAGAGGAAAAAATAGACCATGGTGCTATTTCAATGAAAGTATTTCAATCTGCAAGTTGACATATGGGTAGCATCTAAAAGGTCTAATAAAACTGAGGTCACCAACAATCAGAGAGAATAGCTTGTCCATCATCTATAAGCCACAAATTAGGGTGTGATGGAATACTCTCCCCTCTCTGGGTGAGTGTAGATCCAATAACACTTATGAATCTCAACACGACCCAAGCCACAACCAGCATCCTGTCTGCTACCTTAAACATTCACACCCTCCTCCACCACCAAACAACGTGGAAGCAGTATGTAAATGTTCAAAATGTACTGCAGCAACCACCAAGAGTCTTTCAACCTTTCAGTCCCTTCTAAACTTGCAATCTCTACAATCAAGAAATACAAGGGCAGGATGGGAACAGCACTATCACTGGCAATTTCCTCTTCATGCTACGCAGCATATTGACTTGTACTAGCTACTCCTTTATGGTCACTGCGTCAAAACCCTGAATCTCACTCCCTAGCAGTATTGTGTTTGCACTTGCAGATGGGTTGCAGGAGATCAAATGACAGCTTACCAGCACCTTCTCAGAGCAGGTAGACATGGACAATAAATGCTGACCTTTAGAGCAACATGTTCACTTTTCAAGAATGAATGTTAAAAACAAATTGTTATGTAGGTCAAAAGATCAAAGCAACTACATTAAAGAATCCAGGGAAAGATTTATAAAGACTATTCTAAATGTTATATTACACATGTAATTCGCATTTAAGATACATCAAAGTTACAGGTATGCAAATTTCAGCACGGTTCTGACATTTAGACATTCACTGGATGATTTATGTTAATACTGATGCAAATTGCAGGTTAATGTTATGAAATGCAAGAGAAAGGTGACCTTCATGTCACTTACACTAGTGAATTTAATGCACAGAAGAAATATTAAGTAATTTTCAACAGGTAAAAATAAAGTATTGCTTCAAACAGTTTGCTGAACTAAAATCATCAAAACACCAATTAGTTTTACTGTTCATTGATTTTGAACGAAAGACTCATAAAAATGCTAATAACTTTGTATAGCAAACTGTATAAATATTTCAACATTACACTGACAAGTTATTGTAGCACGTGGTAAACTCCTAGGACAACACTGTTGAATAATAGTAGGTGAAGCAACTTTAAATATTTTCAGATTTCAAAAGGACATACAATAATCTGCGTAATTCTGTTACACAAGCAAATGTACAGTCCATTAGGTTGCTACATTGTTTTTATACAGCATGTTGACAAAGTACAGATTTTCTTCTTAGTGCAGTTTATATTTCAAAACAATTTGTTGTGGAGTATGTCCCATTCGAAGTCAATAGCAGTGACAGCACAATGCAGCCTACATAGTGTTAAACCACGTGGCAGTCACTGACACTTGATGGGTCAGTGATAAGCATTTGGTCATTAGGATCAACCATGAAATGCCTCCTATATAATTGAGGTTACTCAAAAGAACAGATACCATATCAGCTTTAGCTGTGGGGGCACAGCTTGCAGATGCTCAATGTACTGATTGTTCTGTGACTGAGCATATGATTAGTGTATTGAGGCAGTATGTTCCTAATGAAATGGCAGCAAAATGCATATCAGTAACACCAGTGCTGAAAAATGACTAATGTGGTGTTCTTCAGTGCATTTCACTGCTCAATTAGTGCCATAAACTGTGCTTGAGGCATTAATTTGTTTTAACTCTAATGATCAGATGTGTTCTAGCTAAACATTGCTAGGAAAGCAATCTTATTCTTTTTGCTCATTAATTTTTCTCATGCCTCATTTCTATATTGAAACGGGTGTCCAGTGATTTAGAACTATTTTCGTGTGTCTTGAATCCATCTTAATTAGTTTGTTACTGCAGTGATGTCACGCTATCTGTTTACTAAGAGTATGTCATTGCATCGATAGGGCGGTAGAGTGGAAGCTCGAGAAGTCCAAAGTAGGTTATCTATGAAGGTAGCCCAGCCAGCCTTTGGATCAGTTCACTGCTGACAGTCTGCTATAGCACTTCAACTGGCAGATGGAAAAATTGAGGTTTGGTTTTGGGGCTGGATGTGCTGTTTCCAGCAAAACTCGAGAGCTCATGTTGTTGTAACTGATTTCTCAATAATAAACAGAATGGTCCTCATGGTGAATAAAAAACAAAATATTTGTGTTACTGGAAATTGGAAATAATACCTGGTTATTTTAATGAACACATTTGTTGAACTCCATCCCTACTGTGATAAATGATGACAAAGTATTATCAAGGAAATGCTCAAGAAAAATACTTTTTTTGCAATATAGTATATAAAAGATAAAATAATTACTGTTTGGCTCAAAGCCCTTTATGATCAGCACTGTTGAATTTTTGAGGAAAAAATTTGTCTGTCTGTGATAAACTTCGATGTTGAGAGGTAACCATAGGAGCAGGTGTACGTTAAAGCATTATCCAGTTCTGTCTATTCCAATGTAGCGTATAGAATTTAACATTTGCGATTTTAAGTGAAACATATAAATTATGTTGTGACTTGTTTTCAAATTAAATATGTTAGAGATTGGGCATTGAAATGAGAAAGGAATATCATAGAATCTGAGGAAAATCTAAATTAACTGTGTAACTTCCACTCAAGGTTACAATTTACACCATATTATTCATGTGAAGAAAAAGTGACAGCAATGTAATGTTACAAACAAGTTATGCATGTGATGGTTCACTTTGAAAGCTAAAGGTCACCAATTTGTATTTAAATAAGACAAAAATTAGGTGATAATGGGCTGGCTAGTCATATTGAAAACACACTAATGGGAATGGCCAATGGGCTGCCTGGTCAGACAGGGTCAGCAACTAATAACTCAATTTTACATGGCTGAAATACTTTCCAAAAGATTTAAAGGATATTTATTCATCTTGCTAAAGCATTTATAGTAAAAAAGAGTTCATGAGTTAATCACGGAGTGTAATAGGCACAACAGTTAAAGCATGAAACAAAAATCATGAACGTAGCAAAATGAGTTGTGATTATTTTGTGACAAGTACTTGTGGAATGATATAACCTACAAAGGCCTTTCCAACATATGTAGTTGTAAATATCTAATATTGGACTTTACTATTAAAAATCCCTAAGTTAGGGGAAAATATTGAGCCACACACTTTCCATTAGGATATGATACACTTTTATGACATTAATATTAGCAGTTTCTAACTGCTGTCTCTGCTTCTGTCAGTAACAAAATCTTAACCATTGTGATTAAATTCCCTCTGACTGACATAAACAGGTCTGTAGCAACTTGAATGCAATATCAGATCTCTTCTTTCCTCATTTATGTTACAACACTGTGCTGGCTTGACCAGGTTTTGAATGGGCAGCCAGTGTATATGACTGTTTCGGGCAAGGTGGGGAGTGACACAGGTTGGCCATTCGTAAGAGATAGCAAGATCTGCAGGAGTCAGAGACAACACAGCGTGGAGCTGGAGAACACACCAGGCCAGGCAGCATCAGAGGAGCAGGAAAGTTAACATTTCTGGTCGGGACCCTTCCTCAGAAAATTTGTAAGGTGTGAATCAGAATCCAATCCACCCATTTTGTACGGAGCATCAGTGATCTAACTAGTACTATTTGGTGAGTCACAGTGAGACACTCTTTTTTTACTTTCAGCTCTCACAACTGAATCTCAGACCTTAAACAGACTTGGTCCTTACGCTGGGGAGAGTAGCCTGTTATATATCTGTTTACCACAAGTAGTTTTATTGCCCTGTAATGGGAATATCACAAATCAGCGACCATATAATACAGAGCAAGCCATCAAAATAACTCTGAAAGCTGATTCATTTTCAAAGGGAGAGCCAATGTGTAATCAAAGTTAAAGATGGCTAAAAAAAGCCATTTGCTTCCTGGTTGAAATTCAGTCATCTATGAATGCTGACAGGTTATTTAGCAGCAGAGAGTGGACAGGTTGTGTGACGAGGGGGAAATTGCAGGGGAGTTTGTTGGCTATCAGCCAGGGTCTTGACTACTGGCTTGTTTTGATCTTGTTACCCCAAGAAGGTGAGGTCAGTTATACTGGTCCACTGCTATCCAATCATGGTTAACATTTCAACAGTTTTCTTGGCTCTCGCTATGCTTCTGTTTCCTGATGGCAGTTCAGACACAGAGATTGCTTTTCTTACTCTAAAATGAGCCTTCTATTTATAAGGCACAATGCGATTTACAGTAAATCCATTTTTATTAGATTCTTACTTTAATCAATTCTCATCTTTTTTTTGGCTAATTTGAAAGGAGAGTGCCTGTCTGTTTAATATAATTAGCTGTAATCTAAATGGAGCTTAAATCCTGTTCTCAATCATGCAAGTGCATTGTGTACTAATAGATGTATTAAGATGAGGAAGCAGGCATCTGTTAGTGAAAAAAGAGGTCAGATTAATTTAGTTCTGGTTGGTTTAGCATGTTCTCTGCGCCATTGGAACTTCCATCACATCACTGTTTGCTAACAGTGATATTGCCTGCATGATAATTATACTGCAAAGCAAGAATCTCAAAAAGAAATAGTCCAAAATTTTCCCAGGTAAGTAATATAATTGTGATACACACCTATTACCAACAAAAAGACATGAAAGGTTTAGTTTTTAAAATTGTGCAGTAGCTTAGTGCCCATGTACTCACATTTATGCACAGGTTTATTTTGACTTTTCATTATTTTTCTAGACCCAGCATCATCTGACGAATCTTGCATTCTATACCATTTCTATACTAAAATGGATATACTTGTTGCAAATGGAGTTCAGGGCATAAACATCCTTAGCATGATGTGTTGTGCTCAAAATGTGGAGGTGCCCAGAATTGGACTGGGGTGGACAAAGTCAGAAGTCACAAAACACCAGGTTACAGACCAACAGGTTTATTTGAAATCACACAAGCTTTTGGAGAACAGCCACTTCATCAGGTGCAATGAGAGAGCAGAGCACACAAAGACCCTGAATTTATTGACAGTGGGATCGAGTGTAGAGCGATCAAAGGATCATACAACTGATGTGAGAGGAGTGTCAGATGATAAATCTCTGCAGGTGACCAAGACTGTTTGACGTTGAGTAAAGTGTCAACAGCTGAATAACCAGCAAAGGGATGAGCTAAACTCTGATTAAATGAGACAGGGAGATAGCTACAAAAAATTAAAAATAGGGTGGTCCCAGAGAAAAACTAAATGACTGGAATTGCATGCCGAATTCAAAACTGTACAAACTAGTTAAGGTAGAGACATCATAACAACTTATAAAGGTGATGCTGTCAAAACAGGGCAGTAAGGATGATTTTACAGATACAGAATAGTGTGGTGGGGTCACCTATAGCGTGACATGAACCTAAGATCATAGCTGAGGCTGTCTTAATGGGTATGGAACATGGCTATCAGTCTTTGCTCAGCTATTCTGCGTTGTTGTGTATCTCAAAGTCCTCCTTGGAGGATGCTTACTCAAAGATCAGAGGCTGAATGCCTTGACCACTGAAGTGTTTCCCAACTGAGAGGAAACATTCCTGTCTGATGGTTGTCGCTTGGTGTCCATTCACCTATTGTCATAGTAGCACCTGCATGGTTTTGCCAATATGTCATGCCTCATGGCATCCTTGCCTGCAGCATGTGAGATAGACAAATTTGGCCAAGTCAAATGAGTATCTGCCGTGTGCTTGGTGGGCAGTGTTCCCATGTGTGATGGTAGTATCCATGTTGATGATCTGACATGTCTTGCAGAGGTTGCCATGACAGTGTCATGGTCAGTGCTGTCCTGAGGCTGGGTGGTTTGCTACGAACAGTAGTCTGTTTAAGATTTGGCAGTAGCTTGGAGGTGAGAAGTGGAGGCACGGGGAAGATTTGGCGAGATGCTCATCGTCATTGATGACATGTTCAAGGCTGTGAAAAACATGGCACAGTTTCTCCACTCTGGGGAAGCACTGGCTGACAAAGTTTACTCTATTGGTCGTATCCTGTGTCTATCTTCTGAGGAGGTTGTTGCAGTTTCTCGCGGTGGCTGGTCGGAACTGGTGATCGATGTGTTGAGCATCGTATCCCGTTCTCATGAGGGCATCCTTCAGATGTCTGTCACGTTCCTCTTCATCTGTGCAAAACCTGTGTATGCGCAGGGCTTGTCCATAGGGAAGGTCTTCTCTAACATGTTTAGGATGGAAGCAGGAGAAGTGCAGCATTGTGAGATTATCTGTGGGCTTTTGGTAGAGTGAGGTACTGAGTTGTTTGTCCTTGATGTTTCCAAGAATGAGACTGATTCTGAAGAGTAGACCATGGTAAGTCTGATGGTGGTATGAAACTTGTTGATGTTGCTATGAAGTGATTGCTCACCTCCGATCTTCGGGTAAGGGCCCTCCAAGACAGACTTCAAGATATACAACAATGCAGAATTGCTGAGCAGAGACTTTAGCCAAGTTCTGTGCCCATGCAGACAGCCTCAACTGTGATCTTGGGTTCATGTCCTGCCACAGGTGACCCCACCATACTAGAAGAAGGCTAATACCTGAAATGTTGATTTTTCCTCCTCCAGATGATCCTTGGCTTGCTGTGTTTTTCAGCCTCCTGTTTGTCCACCTTGGATTCCAGCATCTGCAGTTTTTTTGTCTCTGACCCCTCCATACTGTTCTGTATCTATAAAATCTTCCTTACTGTTCTATTTTGACAGCATCACCTTGACAAATTATTGCTATCGCTCTACCTTAATTAATACAGTTTTGAATTTGGCATACGATTCCAGTCATTTAGTTTGTCTCCAGTACCACCTTATTTTTAATTTTTTTGCAATTATCACTCTGTCTCTCTGAATCGGATTATAGCTCATCCCTTTGCTGGTTTTTCAGCTGTTGACACTTTGCTCACCGTCTAACACTTATGGTCACCTGCAGAGACTTATCATCTGACACTCCACTCACACCAGTTCATAGAATCATAGGAACCCTACAGTGTGGAAACAAGCCATTCAGCCCAACTAGTCCACACTAACTCTCAGAAAAGCATCGCACCCAGACTCACACCCCTACCCTATCCCTGTAACTCTGCATTTCCCACGGCCTACATATTACTGGACACTATGGGCAATTTAGCATGGCCAATCCAGCTCACTAAACATCTTTGGACTGTCGAGAGGAAAACCACACAGACACGGGGAGGATGTGCAAACTCTACACAGAGAGTCACCTGAGAATGGAATTGAACCTAGGTCCCTGGTGCTGTGAAGCAGCAGTGCTAACCACTGAGCTACCATGCCACCAGTTTTATGATTGTTTGATCTCTCTGCCTATGCACTCTGGGCCTGTGTGCTCTGCTCTCTCACTGCACTTGATGAAAAGGCTATGCTTCGAAAGCTTGTGTGATTTCAAATAAACCTGTTGGACTATAATATGATGGTTTCTGTTGTGCTCAAGGGAAAGAAGCATGGATTGTACCAGGAAGTTCTAAACAGCAATGAGATCAACACTGAACAGGTTATTCTAATTTTTTGACAGTGCAATAAGAAGAGCAGCATGGTAGCTCAGCCATTAACACTGATGCCTCACATCACCATGGGCTTGGGTTTGATTACTATTTTGGGTGACTGTTTGCATGGAGTTTGCACATTCTCCCCATATCTGCATGGGTTTCCTTCAGGTGCTCTAGTTTCCTCCCACAGTCTAAAGATATGCAGGTTAAGTGGATTGGGAATGCTAAATTATTCCTGGAGTCCAGGGATGTGCAGGCTAAGTGGGCTAGTCATGGTAAAATGTGTGGATAGGATGGGTCCAGGTGCATTGCAACCCTCTCAGAGGGTTTGTGCAGATCCTTCATGGGCTGATTAGCCTCTATGTGAACTGTAGGGAATCTGTGATTAACACAAAGACTCATTTTATGCCTCTCCCAGAAGCAAACTCCTCCATTGAAATTTAGTACTAAAAAAGTTAATGTTTTCACCAGTATGTAGCAGTTTAATGGCTACATATGTAACATACACTAACATACATGACAACGTAAATTGACCTTAAGTGGAATCATTGGGACTGAATCTTATGTTTTTTGGCTAAAAATGAGTTGCATTGTGTTTTTGGAGGCTTTGTTCCCACAAAACCTACTATCATATTTTACCAAGCTAGCGTCATTGATTACCTACCTCACCCCATAGCGTTCTGTCACATCTGATTTCCACCTCATCTTACCACACACAATCCCAGAGCATCTCACCACACAGCAGATATCTGCTGAAAGACTGTCATTCTTGTACCCATGCCATTTGTAAAATCCCATGATGCACCCGGACAACCACTGTCAATCTGCAGCGCCCTGTGTAGTCCTTCACATTTGCCTAGATATGGCAGACATGGGGAAATCAGCTCCCTACTTTGCAGACAGTCCTGGAGGATGGGATGGTGCTGATGCTGCTCCTCCTTTTGAACCAGTGGTGCAGCCCACCTTGCCAGACTGTTTCAGCCTGGTGTTAGGTTGTCCTGTGGTTGAAGCTGTCTGAGTCATCTGGAGGAATGCCCAACAATATAGGGAGAAGGTCAATGTCCTTCTTTACTCCACCAGCATAAATGCCTTCATCTTAGTTCACACACAGTCTCTATCTGCACCAAAGCTCATGCTATAGCACTCTCATTATTGCTTGCAACATCTTTCCTACTCTCTCTCGCCAACCCAAACCCACATCATCACGAATTCTACATGCGCTCTGAACTTGAGAGTTCATCTCCCTACCTGCAGTAATAGTAGACCATAAGACATAGGAGCAGAAATTAGGCCATTTAGCCCATTGAGTCTGCTCCACCATTCAATCATGGCTGATAAGTTTCTCAACCTAAGTCTCCCACTTTCTCCCCATAACCCTTGATTCCCTTGACAATCTAGAACTTGTCTATCTTTGTCTTAAATATACTCAACAACCTGGACTCCACAACCTTCTGTGGCAGTGAATTCCATAGATTCACCACTGTCTGGTTGAAGGAGTTTCTCTTTATCTCCATTTTAAAGGGTCCTCCCCTTACTCTAAGGCAATCCCCTTGAGCCCTGGTCTCTCCTGCTAATGGAAACATCTTCCCAATGTCCTCTATGTTCAGGCTGTTCAGTATTCTGTAAGTTTCAATTAGATCCCCCCTCATCCTTCTAAACTCCATTGAGTATAGACCCAGAGACCCCAAATGTTTCTCATATGTTAAGCCTTTCATTCCTGGCATCATTCTTGTGGACCTCCTCTTGACCCACTCCAGGGCCAGTATATCCTTCCTGAGGTATAATGTTCCTGAGGTTCCGCCCTGCCTAGTTGGAGTAGGACTCGGCCTAGTTTTGGAGGCTGCTTTACACTTTCGGTGTCAGGAAGGCCTGAGCGAAGGTTATCCCTCCGAGACTTGAAGGCCTGCTGATAACCATGATATATCCTGGACTGAGGGGGCAAAGTGCAAATAAGGTAATGTAAGGCAGGAATACTATAAGCATCCAGGTGGGCTCAGAGTAAGACAGTGCTATGCATCATGTGAAGAGTCTGGTCATGCAGCCTGGACCAGCCCATGAGCTGGGTGAGCACACAGTGTCTCTGCTGAAGCTTTACAACGAGAATTGCTGGTGCAGCCCAAGGTCATAAATGAATTACAGAAGTATTCTATAAGTGGGTCATAAATGAGGTTTCTTTGAAGCTGGCACATATTGGATGCTAATGTCCATGGAAACTGAATGCATGTCGGTGATTTGGAGCAAGCAGTGTGCTGAAGTTGCCAGGTGCTTGCGCTGGATTCCTTATTGAGCTTTCTAAATGGTAAGATAGTTTGGTAAGATCAGAAGCTCAATGAAGCCAGTGGAGTTGTTAACAAGCCACTTAGCAGCCAATAATCACTGCCAGCCCGTTGGCAACTTGCCTGCTGCCTGGTGAGAGTTACCATGCTGCTTGTGAAAGGCATAAAAACTGGTGAGCATTGTTCCCAACATCGAGATAGGCCCTCACTGCATTTGTTTTCATAACTGCTGACTGAAACATTTGTCGCCCTACTCTGTCACACATCTTTCCATAACCCACATCACTCAGTCCCCTATAAGATTCCAGCCTGACTTTGCTGAGCTCAGTGATCTCAGCTAGGGAGAGGCTTGGGGTGCTATTATAATAAAGTGTGGAGCTGGATGAACACAGCAGGCCAAGCAGCATCTCAGGAGCTCAAAAGCTGACGTTTCGGGCCTAGACCCTTCATCAGAGTGGGGGATGGGGAGAGGGTTCTGGAATAAATAGGGAGGGGGAGGCAGACCGAAGATGGAGAGAAGAGAAGATAGGTGGAGAGGAGAGTATAGGTGGGGAGGTAGGGAGGGGATAGGTCAGTCCAGGGAAGACGGACAGGTCAAGGAGGTGGGATGAGGTTAGTAGGTAGGAAATGGAGGTGCGGCTTGAGGTGGGAGGAAGGGATGGGTGAGAGGAAGAACAGGTTAGGGAGGCAGAGACAGACTGGGCTGGTTTTGGGATGCAGTGGGGGAAGGGGATGAGCTGGGCTGTTTGTGTGATGCAGTGGGGGGAGGGGACAAACTGGGCTGGTTTTGGGGTGCAGTGGGGGAAGGGGAAGGCAGACAAGGGTGGGGATGGAATTGTTGCCTCAGTAATTAAGTGCGAGGGAGGATTCCAATCAGCCAGCATTCCAGTTCCCAACTGTGGTCCAGTGGCCTCTGCTCGAGTGTATGAACATGTTTAAAAATAGTACAAATAGGTAACAAAAATATAAATGTTTCTGTGTTTAGAGCTCTCAAAACCTGCCAAAATTGCGTAACTTTACAGAGGTTAATTGTAATGAATCATAATATTCCCACTGAGCAGAAAGAAGCCATTTGGCTGATTGAATTTACATCAACACTCTGTAGAGCATCCCAGTCAGACCCAATGTCCCATCCTGCTCCCATAACTCCACATTTAGCCTGGCTAATCCACCTAGCCTCTACATCTTTGAACTGTGGGAAGGAACCAGAGTACCTGGAGGAACATCAGTCTTAAAGTTCAAAATTTCAACTTTGCAATGCAAGTTAATGCAGGACAATATTATATATTGTTGTCCAGATATTCACTTAAATATTGAGTTTTGACACCTGACAAGCTTCCAGCTTGTCTGCTATTTTACTGTCTTCAAGGCACTTGGGACGTTCGATTTTATGGCAGAGAAGACTGTGATCATTACACTTATATTTTTATGATGAGTCTGACTGGTGACTGAAGCTTCATACTAGCACTGCAAATTTGTAATATCAGGTTGTACATCTACTCATCTCTGTCCTTCTGTTGCCAGCAGTACCATCTAATGCTTTGTTTTGTCATTAGCATTTCAGTACAACACATTTTCTGCCAATTTAATGTGATCATGCATAACAAATTCATATCAAAAAGTGTAAAATTGAGGTCTGATGTATCTATTAATGTTTTATCAAATTTAGCTTGAAATTCCATCTCACTTGTGTTTCAAGTTATATTAGTTACTTTAAAGAAAAAATATTCTGACAACCAGAACCTACCGTATCTGTTTTGCTTTGGTACTTCAGTGATTTTTGTTGGTATGTTTTTAATATGTCTTTATCAGTATTTCTATCTATCTGCCAATACATTTATGGCTATGATAAGTATTGTTATTTTTATTCCTGGTATCAAGGACCTTTAAGTTTATTTTTCTTGCTTTCTGAATAGTTAATAAGTTGTGCAACTTGCCTAATAAATGCCATTGGAAAAGAAGGGAGTTCAGCTTAGCCATGGGATTGAGAATGGACCAAATGGCTAGGTACGTGCCATCTCTGTTGTTGTGAACTCATAAGTACCTCGCCATCCTAGTGTTGCACATGGTATTCAGGGTCTAAAGCCTGTTCGGGGGTTCCCGAAAACTGGGCTGCCCTGAGTAGGCCAGGTTGTGACCTGTCAAGCTCAAGTTTTTCAGGCAAACATTCTATTTAGACAGTGGTCATCAACTAAAAAGTCATTTAAAAATAAATTCTTCAGAGCTGGAATGAGCGGAAGTATTTCTTCCAGATCTGCAGCATTCATGACGATTGCTATGGTCGTCACTTAGCCTACATTAGTTACACCTCCCTGCCCAAATCAAGCCCCTACCCTGGCACTTATCTGGGGGCCGCTGGGTAGCTGGTCCATGATTTGTTTTAATGGGTGAGGGGTTCGTGGAGCTGTGACAGGTGACAGCAGCTTGTTGGATTAGACCTGAGGCCCGATGACAAGTATCCCTTAAGCCGGTTTGCACTGGATTAAGTCTAGGCCCAAAAGTGGGCCCTGCTAAATTTCTTCTCCATTATGCACTATTCATTTATCATTAAAAAAATTGTAGATATTTTTAAGAAGGTGCAGCGCGTCTACATCCAGGCGTATGTTTCATTTCAATGAATAATTGTTAGTTTAGCAAAATTAGTTTTTAATTACCATTATGATCAAAGGGATTAGCTATTTTACACGCTGGAACCAATAGTCACAAGATGTGCGTCTGCACTTTGCATATTTCATTGCTTGAATTGGGAAATCAAATAAATCAAATTTCTGTTAAGATTTCACTGGAAGTCCAGTCCCTGCCCACGTATATCCGTGATACCTCTAATGCTTTACGCCAGTTTCAAAATTTCCAGTTTGCAGGCTTCAACTGCCCCCTCTTTACCATGGACCTGCAATCCCATCACACATTCTGAGTTCTGAGGAAGGGTCACTAGACCCAAAACATTAACTCTGATTTTACTTCACAGATGCTGCCAGACCCACTGAGCTTTTCCAGCAACTTTGTTTTTGTTCAACAAAGGAGCCTCTGAAATGTCCACCTTCTTCCTCAACATAGCATTCCCCAGCACTGTTGTCAACCGGGTCTGACCCATCTCCCACTCTTCCGCCCTCACCCCTTCTCTTCCCTCCTGGAACAGCGGTAGGTTTCCCCTTGTCCTTACCGACCATCCCAACAGCATCCACATCCAGAAGGTCATCAGGTGCCATTTCCGCCACTTCCAGTGAGATGCCACCACCAGACACTAATTCCTCTTCCATCACTTGTCTGCCTTCTGCAGGGACTGATCCCTCCGGGATACCTTGGTCTACTCTTCCTTCACCCCCAACAGCCCCACAGAATCTTCCCATGCAACTAGCAAAGATGTAATTCCTGCCCATTTCCCTCCTCCCTCCCCAGTATCCAAGACCCCAAACATACCTTGTGGACCAATGTGCTCTCCTCTACTTTGGGGAAACAAAGCGTGACCGCTTCACGGAACATCTACATTCTCCCCATGATAAAGACCCTGAGTTTCCACTTTAACACACCACTCTGTTCCCTGGCTAACATCTCTGTCTCTGATAACACAGTGTGGAGCTGGAGGAACACAACAGGGCAGGCAGCATCAAAGGAGCAGGAAAACTGATGTCTTGGGTCAGGACCCTTCTTCAGAAATGGGGCTTTTGGTTTTTACTTGTTATCACACAGCCTGTCTTCACATAGTACCAATTGTTAGTCGCTAACAGTCTCCATTAATAGCTATTTACCCTCCTAGCCAGATTGTTATCAACTCCTTTGCCTATCCAACTGCTCTTCTCTGTCTTTGGACTCTATCCTTTTCGCCATTGTTTACTACCTACCCCATCCCCTCCTTAGCTTCTGCATATAAACCGATGTTTTGCTAGCTACCATCAGTTCTGAAGAAGGTTCACCGAACCCAAAATGTTAACTCTGATTTTTTCTTCACAGATGCTGTCAGACCTGCTGAGCTTTCCCAGCAACTTCTGTTTTTGTTCCTAAAAATTAAGAACTTTGGCAATGTAAATCTCATTTCAATAATTACAATTAGTTGTATACAGTTTGAAGACAAGTGCACCAAACTTTGGGGTAGGCTTATTTTCACTGTTGAAATCACACATTGTAAATATTATATATAATGCACATGTCCATTGTGCATGTGCTGTGTCTTCTGTATGGATTTAAGATGTAGATTCAAATGAAATGCACTGTGCTCCCAAGTGAAAATCTTAAATTAACTTCAGTGTAATTCTTAGCACAGATTGGAACATTTAATAAATGTTGTCCAGTAGCAAAATAATATCTAGTGCTCAACACTATGTTCTTAATTTTGAAAGCATGGGCTCATTTAGCATACTATTTGCTGTTCACGATTGATATGGAACAGCAGATAACATTGTATAAGTTTCCTTTCATTAAATGTACTTGACTCTGCAATTATCTCTGGTCTCCATGCAACTGCAAAAACTGCAAGATCCCAAAGTCACTGTTGCATAATTAAGATCAATAATCCATTGAATTTGGTTAGGTGTGTTGCACAAGTGGTATCATGCCATTTATGCAATTTCACATTTTTGCCACCAGATGGTGTTTCACAAACTGGTGATTCCCATAACAATGTCGACATCATCAAAGGTGCATAAAATCTGTACAGATTCATGAGAAACAATCCTGGAAATCCCAATAACTTAAATGTAAAGGAAGCAAACTGAAGATCCATTTATGTAATTACAACCATGATAATTAAAACTAGGATTTTGCTACAATCATAAAATCGTCATGAGAAAGGTCTGTTTTTTTCACTGAAGGGTCAGGTCAGACATTGCTATTGGGTGCATTGTTAGGACATCTGTTTATTTGTTGCCAGTATTGATGGGTAATTAAGGAAATAATAAGTGGATATGAAGACACAATAAAAATCATGGTGGCATTTCCTAGCCATCCCTTTTATTGTGCTAATTTGGAAAAGTTAGTGTTGCATTTGTGATTGGTTACAAATTATTATCGTTAAAATATTAGCGGTTGTTGCTAGACTACAAATTGATGCTAGGGTTTCAATAGCTGTAGTTTTCTGCAGAAAGCATGTTTTGAACAGAGATAACTGCTAAATTCAGTACTAACTCAGTTTAAATGAATCAGTAGGACTCTATCAGCAAATTATTATTTATTTATAAGAAATCATATTTAAAGGACGCAAATTGTACATCTTCAAGATGTTAGTTTCAAATTTGCATTTCAATGTTACATCAACATGTGACTTTTGATTATTTAGTTTTTAGCTTAAAATAACAAGAGCTTAGTGGTGAAAGATCAGCTTCTATAATTAAAATGTGTACTACAGTATGTAACAAAATCCATCACCTATTTTAAAGTGATTACATTTTCTCACTTTGCCTTATGCCCATGAAATCTATGTGATTCTTCATCTTTTGACAAATGTTATGCTAATAAGAAAACAGCAATCAATGCATGATAGTACCCCTGTGGTCTATTCTTCCATCGCAGTTGGAGTCACATATTGCTAAAAATCATCTCATCTATCTCATTCTCTTTAATCCCATGACCTCAGTATGTGTTGTGTGGCAGCACTAAATTGTGAAATTGTTCAGTGCCTGGAGGAGCAGGTTAGGGACCCTCCCTTGACACTTGATCTTTGAGTGTTTCTAGATGTGCCATATATTAGTATCCTCTGCCATGTGGCTTGCTGTGAAGAAAGTATTCTCCAGAGCATCTTAAAAGACAGTTCCTATTAAGCATAAAACAGGTTAAGTGAAATGCAACAATACATAGAAATCAGAAAATAGAGCAAAGTTGGATGGTGCAGATGTAATTATTAGTGAAAAAGCATAAGCGATCAAAATAACGTTGAAAGCTTAGTGCAAATGCTATGTTCCTTGTTTGTGGACTTAAAAGGATAACACTATTATCCTTTGGGGATTGCTTTTCAATCTGGCCTATAGCAGTTTGACAGTATTTTTGTGGCGTGAAGTAAGAAAAGACAAAAAAGTCAGTAAAAAGCATTGAAAATCTCATTGTGAATAAAGATTTGATAACTTTTTTCAAGGATTATGCTAAGTAGAACTATTCAAAACTGAAACCATTTTTGTTCCTATTTCACATTTTCAGTGTCTTCAGTATATGAAAGAATTCTGTGGTAATTTGAACAGCACAATACAAGCTTGTGACATGCATTTTTTTGCTTTTAGAATTATTTTAATTAAAGTTTGCATTTCACACTTTGAATGGTTCTCTTTTATATGTGCTAATCAAGTTAAACAGTTACGCAAAGCAAATTTCAGACAGTTCATTCAGGTTAGTTTAAAACTGAGAAAAGTGGTCTCTAGTACTTAGTTGAATTATTTCTTAGAGTGAAGTAACTGTGATCAGCGTCTTCAGAATAGTGCAATTATCTTGTCATAATTGAAGAGCTGGCCAAGGTGCTAAACATTGCTGTAATGGCAATTGGTCCAACCCTGGGTAGCAATTAAGGATGTGTTTTTCCAAACAACCAAGCACCAATAAATGTTGCCATAGATATGTTACGTGCAATTCAGCAAAAAAAATTCTGAACTATCAATATATTTTGAAAGCACTTAACAGCAACTGCATTTTCTAAATGAATTTTGTAAATCTTTGTTAAAGCTAGCCATTTGTCAAGTTAAAAACTGGCATTGAAATCTCAAGTTGGTATCAGAAATTAGTGTCTAATTTTGCATTGTACTAATTAGTTGAGTAGGAGGAATTTATTGGAGTAAAGGCATAGATTACTATTGTCACTTTTGAATTGTAAATTAGAATTGACAAGTTAATATGGTTTTGTCCTGCTTAATTTATAAAACAATCATGGAAAAGAATGAAAAAATGTACAATGACATCACATTACTGTTAACAAATTTGGAATATAATGACTGGAAGTTACAAGTTTGGTTGATTTCTTGGTCTTAAAACAAAGTTCATATTATAAGATAATGGAAAATAATCTCAATGCAATGTCTTTGGAATTAAGTCTCCTAACTACAATCTGTTATCCATAATGTGTTATAGTTTGCCCAAAAGATATTCTTTCTGACTGGCCGTGCAGATGCCTCGTGTAAAGTTTGCACAGCACTGGATGAATCAGATAATGAATAACAAGATTACAAGCTTCTATCTGGAGGCATTGTATCTCTGAGGAAATGACAGAAACAGCCAGATGCAATGCCAAAAGGTCTGTGAAGCTTTAGACTTAGAATGAAGCCTACAAATGGAAAACAAAGAAAAATATCTAGTTCAAGTTTTCGCATTGGAATTTTACAGCTCGTAATATTATTGGAAATCAGATACAGCAAATACTCATTAAATATGAATAGGCTCAATGAGATATTGCTGCCTCTGAGCAGAAACATAAGGCAAGTGACCTGAGTCTTAAGTGCTGGGATTACGTGTTGCTTGACTGTAATAAACTCATCATCCTTTACTTGTTCATGAGCTGTATCACAACAGTGTGGTCTCCCATTTCAAGCATTGATTTCAATCTTGAAGTAGTACATATTGTGATGCTTGCTTGCAATTCTGAACCACACCCAATTCTCATTCTTGAAACCCAGAATCCTGAAATCTTGAAGTCCAATTGTCAGGAAATTTGGCCTTCTGAAATGCTGATGGAGCATTCCAGTTGGAATTTCAGCACATTGATAATTAGATCCAGAAAATCAAAGGCAAAAGGAAAGTGTAAGAGCACCTTTTGCTTCCTTCTCAAAGATTTTCTTGCAACTGACTGCTGTAGCTTGTTACAAATGGGTATGAAGGTCTTTGCAACTCTGGGGTTAACTTTTTTTTTAATGAAAGACACCGAAGTCTGAACTTGTATCAAATGGCACAAGCATATACTGGTAGCATCTGCGAATTAAGTGGAATTACAAATATATTCTGCGATTCTTATGTGTCATGTATTTTGTGTGAATTAAAGGAATCCCAGCATGTTACAAAGTAGAATAAATGCACAAGTTGCTGAGGTTTTTCAGCAACTTCTGCTTTGTTTTCCTGATTTACAGCATCCGCAGTTTTCAGTTTTTATGTTACAACGTAAAGATGGACGATTAGCAAGATAGTTCAATCTATGACATCTTTTAGTGTCAAATAACTGAAATCTATGACTGAGTTTCTTGGTTATTATCTGTACCTGTGCTAGTTTTGAAATGATTGATGGATGTACACTTAAAAACATAAAAAAATGCAGATCTCTGGGGAAACGATTATAAAATGGGTTCCTGTTCTATAGAGTCAGTATCGGTGCAATGAGCTGAATGGCCTCCTTCCGTACTGTATGGTTTTGACAGTGAAAGTCTGAAGTGGAATTCTCTTAAGAGGACAGTTCCAAAGTGTTCTGCATCATTTATGTGCTAGGTACAAAAATTTTAACTTTCTGATAAAGCAAATGAAGGAAGTTCTATTTTTAATATATATTGTTTTACAAAACTTAGAGATTTTGAGATTCTTTACAAATTTCAGAAATTGATTGAGCCATTCATTAATAAAACTAATTGTCCAAGACTATAAATTTAGAATGCAAAGGCATCATTTGACATGCTGTGCGATAATTTTCTAATCTACCACCATGGGCAAGTACAAAAGGACGTCAGTGGATCTGTGGTTGGTGTGGTGAGAGACCTGAGAGCAGAACTCACCTGTCAGTTGGAGAGCCAGAAGGAGTGCCACATTGCTTTAGTTGGAAGTCCCACCTGAATTAAGTGCCTGTTTGACAAATAACGGGCCATTGCTGGATCTTCCATTGGGATGACCATCCTGGAGTGGAAGTCCCAGGCCGCCTCACTAAATGACGCCACTCATTCGAGAGGTCAGCAACACTCTATTGCCTATCTGAGCTACTGAGAGTGGTGGCTGCTACTCATGGTGGTAGTGCACCCAGTGATAGTCCCAGGATCAATGAGGGACCAAGACCACTGATGTGTGAGGTGAGATGAGAATTGCTGAAAGGGGATTGCGGGCAAGGAGAGGTGAAAAGGCTTTTTTTAGTCATTTGGGCATCACTGACTGGCCAGCGTTTATTGCCTGTCCCAAGTTGCCCTTGAGAAGGTGGTGGTGAGCTACTTTCTTAAACTACTGCAGTCCATGTACTATGGGGGAAGAGTGGAAGAAAGTAGATTGGAGTATGGCTATGCCTTTTCTATGTCCACCTCTTTCCTCATGCTGGATCCATTAAGCCAGGCAATGGGTGGCTTTGAATGATGGACACCCCTGAAAGACCATGGGCAATCCCAATAAGGTCCATAGTCAGAGATAATGGGAACTGCAGATGCTGGAGAATTCCAAGATAATAAAATGTGAGGCTGGATGAACACAGCAGGCCAAGCAGCGTCTCAGGAGCACAAAAGCTGACGTTTCGGGCCTAGACCCTTCATCAGAGAGGGGGATGGGGAGAGGGAACTGGAATAAATAGGGAGAGAGGGGGAGGCAGACCGAAGATGGAGAGAAAAGAAGATAGGTGGAGAGAGTATAGGTGGGGAGGTAGGGAGGGGATAGGTCAGTCCAGGGAAGACGGACAGGTCAAGGAGGTGGGATGAGGTTAGTAGGTAGCTGGGGGTGCGGCTTGGTGTGGGAGGAAGGGATGGGTGAGAGGAAGAACCGGTTAGGGAGGCAGAGACAGGTTGGACTGGTTTTGGGATGCAGTGGGTGGAGGGCAAGAGCTGGGCTGGTTGTGTGGTGCAGTGGGGGGAGGGGACGAACTGGGCTGGTTTAGGGATGCAGTAGGGGAAGGGGAGATTTTGAAACTGGTGAAGTCCACATTGATACCATATGGCTGCAGGGTTCCCAGGCGGAATATGAGTTGCTGTTCCTGCAACCTTCGGGTGGCATCATTGTGGCACTGCAGGAGGCCCATGATGGACATGTCATCTAGAGAATGGGAGGGGGAGTGGAAATGGTTTGCGACTGGGAGGTGCAGTTGTTTGTTGCGAACTGAGCGGAGGTGTTCCGCAAAGCGGTCTCCAAGCCTCCGCGTGGTTTCCCCAATGTAGAGGAAGCCGCACCGGGTACAGTGGATGCAGTATACCACATTGGCAGATGTGCAGGTGAACCTCTGCTTAATGTGGAATGTCATCTTGGGGCCTGGGATAGGGGTGAGGGAGGAGGTGTGGGGACAAGTGTAGCATTTCCTGCGGTTGCAGGGGAAGGTGCCGGGTGTGGTGGGGTTGGAGGGCAGTGTGGAGCGAACAAGGGAGTCACGGAGAGAGTGGTCTCTCCGGAAAGCAGACAAGGGTGGGGATGGAAAAATGTCTTGGGTGGTGGGGTCGGATTGTAAATGGCGAATGGTCCATAGTCAGATTACCACAACCAGTCCCGATGAAGATTCATATCAGTCTGAATCATTAATCCTGTTTCTCCCTGCACAAATTGTGAGACCTGCTGAATTTCTCCAGGTTTTAATTTTAGATCTTGAGTTAATAAAAGTCAGATTTTCACTGCCCAAGATCTTTGAGAATGTCTCTGACACTGATTTTAAGATTGAGACTTGGTCTAACTAAGCCTGACTGATCTAGACACTTAATGCTACAGTTGTTGCATTGTTTTATCTCTGATCTAACTCAGTGATTAACAAGGTAACTCAACTCACCAGGCCCACGCACACTCCAAGTATACCACCCACTATCTATCTGACCTGAATTTTCACCCAATGACACAACCTAACCATTCCCTCACTCACCTACTCTGAAAACCTTTGAGATCTTTAAATGCTTACCTGACTGTGACAGCTGATATTGCAAAAATATGCTGTGTTGTCTGTGCTGTTCCTCTCAATGGATGGCTTCTTGCCTGGTTGAAAGATGCCAAAAGTTAAGCACATAACAATTTTCACTACCAGTGGTGATTGCCTCACATTGTCACTGATTGGAAACTCTGGATCAATAAAGGAACTAGGTATTCCTTTGTTCATTCAAAGTACATGGCTTTCATTTCCTGAGGAAAGAAATGTGTACTTTGTATCCATATTCCCACCTTTTTTTTTCTGGCTTGACATAGTGAGTCAAGAATATAACTCTCTAAACGATAGGCTCCAATTAAATAGCAGGAAAACCAAAGCATTGTCTTTGGCCTTCAGCACAAAATCTGTCGTGTTACTGCTGATTCTGTCTCTCCTCAGCCTTTGTTTCTGACAGTCAGGCTATTTGTAAAGCGGAATCTTTTTGATATTCAGCTGAGTGTCTAAACCTACATTTCTGATATAACAAAAAACACCAACCCCAATTTCAATAACAGTATTATGTCTCCACTGCTACCTTAGCTCATCTGCTGCTAAAATGTGCACCCATTCTTTTTACCGCCAAGCTTGACAATTCTGAAATTCTGATCTCACATCTTCTTCAGACTTACTCATTAGCAGCCTGTAGCCTGATTTTGCCAAATGCCATTTGCCTATTTCCCCTATGCTTTATAGCCGACTTGGCTTCTTGGTCGACTGATACATTAACATTTTGTAAGATCCTCTTCCTGTAAGACTCATTTTTTTTTACTCCATAAGATTTATATCTTGTACCTAAGATGGTGCCAGTAAGAGGCAGCCATTGTAAAAACTTTTCACTGTACTCCTGTACTTGTAGTACAAGTGACAATAAAGGATTTTCTATTCTATTCTTGTGTTCAAATCCACTCAAAACCATCCAAGAATTTCTCCTTTCTCTAACTCTAGTTTCTTGTACATCCCCCTTCCACTTCATTGGTGGCTATGCCATCTGCTCTCAAATTACATTTCTAAAAATTCAGCACCACTGCTTCTCCTACTTTCCTGAGCTGTCTCAAAACTTGCCAATGTATGTAAGCTTTTAGCCAGCTATTCTATTGTCTCCTTCTGGTTGTCTACGATTTTGTCGATTTTTATTGCATTAATGGAACATGGGTATTGCTAAATGGCCAGCATTTCTTGCTCATCCCTAACTGCCCTTGAGAAGGTGGTGACAGGCTGCCTTCTACCCCCCGCTGCAGTCCTCCTGCTATGGGTTGATGCATGATGCCCTCAGGGAGGGAATTCCAGGATTTTGTCCCATGAACACTGAAGAAACGGTGATATGGTGAGTGGCTTGGAGGGGAACTGGCAGGTGTGCTGCTCCCACATACCTATCGCCCTTTTCCTTCCACATGGATGTGGTTGTGGGTTTAGAAAGTGCTGTCTAAGGAGTTTGGGTGAATTTCTGCAGCGTACCTTGTTTATCATAGCTGCAAGTGTGTATTGAGCGTTGGTGGTGGAGGAATCAGATGCTTGTTGTTGTGGTGTCAATCAAGTGGGCTTCTTTATCCTGGATGGAGTTAAGCTTCTTGAGTGTTGTTGGAGTTGCCCTCTGATCCAGACAAGTGGGGAGTTTTCTGTCATATTCTGGACCTGTAGCAGGCTTTGGGGAGTCAGGAGGTGAGTTAATCGCCGCAGTATTCCTAGCCTCTGACTTGCTTTTGTAGCCACTGTGTTTATGTGGTGAGTCTAGTTGAGCTTCTGGTCAATGACAACCCCCAGGAAGTTGATTGTGGGGAACTCAATGAAAGTAGCATCATTTAATACCAAAAGGTGGTGGTTAGATTATCCCTTATAGGAGATGGTCATTGCCTGGGATTTGTGTGGCATATGTGTTACTTGCCCCTTATTAGCCTAAGCCCTAATATTGTCCAGATCTTGTTGCATTGCTGAGCATTTTACATTCATTAATGAACATCCCCAATTCGGACCTTAAGATGAAGTGAAGATCATTGATGAAGCAGCTAAAGATGTCTGGGCATCAGACACTACCCTGAGGACTCCTGCAGAAATGTCCTGGAGCTGAGATGACTGGCTTCCAAAAATCATGACTGTCTATCTATGAGCCAGGTAAGGCTCCAACCTGCAGAGATTTTGCCCTTTGATGCCCATTAATTCCAGTTGTATCAGGGCTCCTTGATGCTATACTTGGTTGAATGCAGACAGTGTCAAGGGCTGTTACTCTCACCTCACCTCTGGAATTCAGCTCTTTTGCCCATGTTTGAACGGAGGCTGTAATGAGATCAGGAGATGAGTGGCCCTGGCAGGGCCCAAACTGGGTGTCACTGAGCAAGTTATTTCTGAGCAGGTGCTGTTTGTTAGTATGGTTGATGACACCTTCCAATACTTTACTGACGATTGAAAGTATACTGATGGGACAGTAATTGGCCTGGTTGGATTTGTCTGCTTTGTGTGTATAGGGTATACCTGGACAATTTTCCACATTGTTGGTTAGATGCCAGTATTGTAGCTATACCAGAAGAGCTAGAGGAACAGCACATTCTGGAGCACAAGTCTTCAGTACTGTTGTTGATAGGTTGTCAGAGCCTATAGCCTTTACAGTATCCAGTGTGTCCAACTATTTCCTGCTAGCATGTGGAGTGAATCGAATTGGCTGAAGATTGGCATCTGTGATGTCAGGGACCACTAGAAGAGGCTGAGATGGATCATCCATTTGGCACTTCTGAATGAAGATTAGAGTCATAGAGTCCTACAGCACAGACACAAACTGGTCCATGCCCATCCATGCATTTTTATGAATATTTCACTCTTATCTTTAGCACTGATGTGCTGGGCTCTTCCATCATTGAAGATGTTTGTGGAGCCGCCTCCTCCAGTGAATTGTTTAATTGTCCACCACTATTCACGACTGGATGTGGCAGGACCGCAGAGCTTAGATATGATCTGTTGGTCGTGGGATTGCTTAGCTCTATCACTTGATGCTTATGCTGTTTAGCACACAAGTCGTCCTGTTTGGTGGCTTCACCAGGTTGATACCTCATCTTTAAGTATGCTTGGTGCTGCTCCTGGCATTCCCTCCTTCACTCTTCATTGAACTAAGATTGATGGCCCGAATTGATAGTAATGGTTGAATGGGATAAATGCAGGCCATGATGTTACAGTTTGTGTTGGAGTAAAACTCTGTTGCTATTGATGGTCGACAGCACCTCATGGATACCAAATTTTGAGTTGCTGAATTTGATTGAATCTGTCCCATTTACCTCCTCTGAACCACCCAGTGATTTTTTCCTTATTTAAAAGCATTATATAAATGCCAACTGATGTTGGTTGTGCAGGGCATGTTTTATTTTCCTTTGCTGCTGATGATGTTGACTCCTTCATGGATTAAGGCTCCATGAGTTTCGGTCGCTCTCTGATGTTTTCTCCAAATAACTGTTATTGATGTTTGGTTGCCAGTGGTGAAAATTAGAAGGCCAGTCAATCAGGAATTGGGGAATGTTGGGGTGAAGGTGGAGGGGCAGTTATTACTTTACAGCCTGATCCTGTTACTTGCAAGGACCACTGGGTATTGATCGGGAGTAGGATCACCGACCAGTTTATTGCTTTCTTATCTATATGGGAGGGGGATGTTTGATGGTTGTGGTGGATCTGAAAGTATAAAAGTCGAATGTATTTCCTGTACCTTTGTTGTGGCTGGAACAAGCTAAATTAGTGCAAACCCAGGAACAATTCTGTGTGTTTTGTGGCCTATGTGGCTCCATTTTCTCAGAACTATCAAGGAAGCAGACATTTAATTTTAAAGAGTCAGATCCTATGCCCTTCACCATTGGGTAAAATATGTGGACAAATCTAAATATGTAGGCAGGTTATACTAATAATCATAACTCATATTTATCTTTTATTTTATTTTATAATTTAATTGTAATATTTTTCTAGTTAGCCCTACCGCTTACAATGATCAGACAGTAATTGAACATAATAAGGAAAATTACATTTTGCAATTGATAATGTTTAACCTCGCTTATTATTTATGATTGCATTTTGCCCCTATTAAACCAAATTTTAACAGACCCAATATAAACAACAATGTTGCAAAAATATTAAATGATTCAGAAATTCTCTTCATGAATTTTACCCCTAAACTATGGCCCTGAAAGAGGGAATTTTAACAAAACATGGAATGTACATTTATTGCAGTATCTTACATCATTAGTTTCTATATCAGAGGCTTAATTTTAAAATAGTAAGAGAAGTTGCATGTGGGAAAAGCATTGCTTATGATTGTGAGAGCTCAGGTCATGCAATTTGCCTTTAGTCATTGCTTTTTGCTTCCCTTAGACTGCAGTGTGAGAGAGAGATTGATTAAAAAGAAGAGTCAAGGGAATAAGATGCTTCCAGAGGGAGGAGAAAGAATTGTAGGTTGAGTTGATGGCCTCTCTATAGGAAGCTTGAGCTACTGGAGTTCTCCCAGGAGTGTTTCTCTTGTCTGTGCCTAAGAGATCCTGCAATAAATTGACCATAGGTGGATGTTGCAGAGGAGTGGAGAATAGTGAATATTGTTTAAGAAAAGATGCAGGGATAATCCAGGAAACTTTAGGCTGGTGAGCTTGATGTATGTGGTGGGGAAGCTCTTGGAGAAGATGCTGAGCAACAAGATGTATGCGTAATTGGACAAAAATGGACCAGTTAGTGACAGGCAGCATGGTTTTGTCCAGGGGAGGTCATGTCTCACCAACCTGATTGAATTTTTTGAAGAGGTAACGAAGATAATTGATGAGGGAATACCAGTGGATGCAGTTGTATAGACTTTAGTAAAGCATTTGATAAAGCCCCACATGGCAGGTTGGTGCAAAGATGAAAATCACGATGGATTTGGGGTGGCCTGGCTGGATGGATAGAAAACTGGCTTGGTCATAGAAGACAGAGAGTAGAGGTGGATGTTTTTCAGAATGGAGACCGGTAACTACTGGTGTTCAACAGGGGTCAGTCTTAGGCCCTTTGTTGTTTGTCGTGTATATAAGTGATCTAGACAAAAGTATGGTGGTCTGATAAGCAATTTTTCTGATGACACAAAGATTGGCGGAGATGCTGATAGTGATTGTGAATGCTTGTGAAAGTATCCAACAAGATATAGATAGATTGGTGACCTGGGCACAGAAATAGCAGATGGAGTTTAATTCAGACAAATTCGAGGTAATGTATTTTGAAGGATCAAACTTAGGTGTGAATTATATTGTAAATGGCAGAACCGTTAGGAACACTGACATTTAGATGGATTTGGCCGTGCAGGTCTACAGTTCCCTGGAAGAGGCAACACAGGTAGCCAAAGTGATTAAGAAGGCATATGGCATGCTTGCCTTCATCACTCAGGGCATGGAGCACAAGAGTTGGCAAAACATGTTGCAGCTATATAAAACCATTGTTAGTCTGCATTTGGAGATTTGTGTGCAGTTTTGGTCACCACTTTACCAGAAAGACATGGAAGCTTTGGAGAAAGTTCAAAGGACATTCACCAGGATGTTGCCTGATTTCCAAGACATTGACTGTGAGGAAAGGTTAAAAAGATTATGAGATAACATGGTGTAGGTCTGGATGAACACAGCAGGCCAAGCAGCATCAGAGGAGCAGGAAGGCCGATGTTTCGGGCCTAGGCCCTTCTTCAGGAAGTCTAGGCCCAAAACGTTAGCCTGCCTGCTCCTCTGATGCTGCTTGACCTGCTGTGTTCGTCCAGCTCTGCACCTTGTAATCTCAGATTCTCCAGCATCTGCAGTTCCTACTATCTCTGTTAAAAAGATTACGATTGTTTTCACTGGAAAGATGGCAGCTGAGAGGAGACCTGATGGTTGTCTACAAAAAGATGAGAGGCATAGATAGGGTGGATAGTCAGAAGTTTTTTTCCCAGGGTTGAAGTTTCAGTTACAAAGGGGACAGGATCAAGGTCAGAGTGGGCGAGTTTAAGGGAGATGCGCGAAGGAAGTTTTTCATGCGGAGAGTAATAGCGGCTGGAATGCACTGCCAGAAGAAGTGGTGGAAGTGGGCACATTGAAGACATTTAAGAGGCACCTAGATGGGTCCATGAATAGGGAGGGAATAGAGGAATACGGGTCAAAAAATGACAGGTTTGTTTTTAGATTAATTAGGGCCTGATAGTCAGCACAGGTTTGGAGGGCTGAAAGGCCTGTTCCTGTGCTGTACTTTTTCGTTTGTTCATTTCATTTGTGAATATGTGTTGTCTAGATATTTTAAGAAGAAAATTGTCATAGAATTCTTCCAGCTCTTGGAACCAGATCTGCAGCTTCAGACCAGAGAAGAGATGGTGCTGTTAAGTAGCATTGAAGGCAGAAGAAAGCAACTTATTTCTCACAGCTCCCAGCTGAAGCCCCTTTCTACAGAAACATGACCTAAGCTCTTTACGCATCAAAGAGAGAGAAGACCATTGTGTTTTCTCCACCCAGAGAGAAGTAGCAGGACTATGCGTGTAACGTTCAGAAGATAAAAGGATTCTCCATAGAGCAGGGTGTCACCAACAGCACAAGCATGACTTTATGGTTGCTGCAGCTACATGTGAGGTGTATCAAAATCCCAAAGATTACGCCACTCTGTGGAGCTGTTGGTCAAGCTGGCAAATACCTGCTGTCCTGACTGCAGTTGTGATTCTTCCATTCCTCACCGGTCTGCTATTCCATCGATTTTTCACCCATTATATCAAATCAAAGGATGGCTGCCGATTCGCACAAGGCTCATGACTCCACTCTGCCAAAGGGAATCTCTTGTGGCCAGCATGCAAACAGGGCCATGGAATCATGAGAACAAGGAAACCAGCAAGAGGTTGAGGCAATGGTTCTGCAGGAGCCCTCTATTACTCTGGGGGAAGGATGCCCCAACGTGCAATTTTTTGCTGTTCCATTATTTGGCAGTCACAAGATCACACCTCTTCCTCATACTAGGGAACCGATGACAGCTCAGGAGAAGGAGGATGGAAGCAGACACCCACCATATTAATCTTCCATACAGGCTGTTGTGTTTGTATCATTCTGTCTGGTTCCTATGAACATAATCCCAGATACTCATTGTGAAACAGAACCAGGCACAATCACATCGTCCTCTTGACTGCAATGCTACCAGAGGAGCAAAAACAGATCAATTCCATTCCAATTTATCCAACAAGCTATTTATATCCCATTCAAATGCCAACAATTCACCCCTGTGTATTCCCTTAGCAAACTTTTTGTGGTGCAATTGCAGTGTTCCTACACCATGTTGTAGAAGGCCACGGAAGGCAGCTGACTTGGTGTTGGGGAGCAGCTCTGGTTTAAGGTTTGACTGCAGACTAGCACAAGTGGCTGTGGCTTGGGAAGTTTGACAGGCAACTGCTAGAGCTCCAGTTGAGGGTTATTGGTGAAAGAATGAGTAGTGTCTTCCTAAGAGATGTCAGTAGGTTTGTGCACTATGGAGACAGTGTCACTGCCCTGCCTATTGCCTCAACAATCCACAAAATCTGGCAAAATCTGTGGAGCAAGAAACAGAGTTAACATTTTGAGCATGGTGTGACTCTTCTTCAGAACTGAATGGATATTTCTTCTGTGGGAATAGAGACATACAAATGAGCCTGTCATCTGACATTAGGTATGGTTGCCTTTGGTTGTGTGCTTCCTGGATTTGTAAGGAACTGTATCAGTGAGTAGGTGGACAATGTGTTTGGATGGTGTGCTTCTCATGGTTGAACAGCTTTCTTCCTCTTATTTCATGGAATAATCATTAACCAGTCATTTATTTCCCTTCCCTAACTGTACTTGGGAACATGGCAGTGAGCTATCTTCTTGAGCCACTGTAGTTATTGGGGAGTAGGTATGTCTACAATGCCATTAGGATTATCCAGCACAAGGTTTAAAGAATGGTTTGAAGCAATTGAAAAAAGAAGTCTGGGAAAAATGAACAAAAGACAGTTCAGTGATTAGCTAAAAGGCAAACGTGTTAAAGGGTAAAAGAATCAGTTACGCAAAGCCAAGGGAATTGTAACTGGATGAACAAAGAAATGAAGATAAGCTGTGAATGATAGAATATTCTAACAGCTGACTTTGGTCAGGAAAAAAGCACTGAAAAATGAGCTAAACCCAAAACCTGCAAACAAACTAGAAACAAACTAAGGCGAAGATTATGCTTTAAAATTATTGAGTCTAGAGAGCTGTAAAATACCATTCAATAAATGAAATACTGTTGTGTTGAGCTTCATTGCAACACTGAATGAGATTGAAAACAGAGAAGTCAGCATAGGGACAAGGTGAAGACTGAAAATATAGGTGGCTGGAAATTTGTGGTCATGCTTGCAGATGGAATGGACGTGTTTGACTCAGGAGTGACCTGTTCTATATCTGGTTCCTCCAGTATGGAGTAGATGGCATTGTGGGTAGGGAATACAGTATTCTATCTTGTGAAAAGTAGAAATAGAAAACTGTTTCACCTGGAATGAATGTTGTGGGCCTTGAGCAGTGTTTGGGAAGGTAGTAAAATTACGTATTATGTGAGTGTTTGTGTGAAAAGATGTTGTGGGCAGGAGAGTAGATGTTGGGTGCAATTGAGGAAAGGGCCAGGATGGCGAGGGAATTGTGCTTTTGGCATGTTGAATAAGGAAGGGAGAGAAAAGTGTGTTTGGTGGTGGATTCAACCTGGAGGTGTGAAGTGGTGTTAAATGATTTTGTGAATATTGAGGTGGAAGGCAAAGTCGGAGGAACCAAAATTTGGTTTTAAGTTTGGAAGAAGAGACAAGAACAAATGTACAATGGGCCAGATATGGTCGAGTGCTTTCTTAACAATAGTGGAGGGGAATCCTTGCTGACAGAAAAGGAAGACATCTCAGAAGCTTTCTATGGAAGACTGAGTTACAGAAAAGATTCAATGGAGATGAAGAAACTGGGAGAACGGAATAGAGTCTGTACAGGGAATAGCGATTGAGGAAGTGCAGTTCAGTTAGGAGGAGGGTCAGTCAGCTCATTTGTTAGTCTGCCCTCAGAAATGGAGTTGAAGAATTTGAGAAAGGCAAAGCACAAGTTGGAAATGAGCCGGGGTGAAGGTAGGGAACGCTGGAAATTGGAAGCAGTGGAATTTTCCAGTTCAGTTTGAAGATAGGAAATGGCACTAATGCAGATACCCATACATCAGAAAAAGAACTGAGCTCTTCTCACATCTCACAAAAAAATGTAGGCATTTCCAGGAACCAACTGTGTTCCCACAGCAGCATCTTTAACTTCAGGGAGTAGGTGGAATTGAAAGAGAAGTTGTTCAATGTGAGAAAATATTCAGGTGGGTGGAGGAGGATGCTGGTGGTTGGAGACTGATTAGATCTCTGCTCAGGGTAGGAACAGAAAGCACTGGTGGGAGATTGGAGGTGTAGAGGGTTGCTTATCTTTGGTACAGGTGTGACAGTTAGATATAGGAAATTGGAAACACTGCATGCCATAGCTCAATGAAAAAGTCTGGAAAATTGGTAAGAGACTGGAAAAGTAATGTTAAAATAGAAAGAAATTAGATCAGTCGATCAGGAGTGGGGTTTAAGGCTATTGCTGTATGTAGATCTTGGGAAGTAGATGAAAATGGATTGTTTGGATTTAGAAGTTTATGAAGCTGTGGAGGGAAGACCTCCAGAGGAGAGGAAGTCTATGAGGAACCTGGAGATGCTAGCTTGGTATCCAATAGTGGGGTCATGGTCCAGGAGTAGGTAAGTTGAAGTATTACATATATTTAGTGTTTGGCTCTGAAAAAGTACAATAGTTTGATAGGAAACACCAGCACTGTTTCTGTCAACAGGTTTGATCATTGGACCTGAGAGAATAGAGTGGTGCAAGTACCGAAAGAGACAGCCCTGGAAGTTGAAAAGTTAGGATGGTTGATGCCATGGCTGAAATATTCACTGTGGCCTAGATGTTGTATTCTTTCCACCATCAAGTTATTCAAATATTAGAGAAAAAAATTGACTGTGGAGCTGCCCGAGTAAGATGCACATCAAATGTCAGACAGAATTTCTAGTCAGATTTGAGGAGGAACTGCCTGGATTCCGAGCAAAAGGCCCAATTATAAATATGGAGCAATGTTGAGCCAGTGAAGTGTAGTCATCACCAGATAAAATGTAGAAGTCATCAAAGCTATAAAATATATTGATCTCTGAACCAATTCAGAAAGCAAAAACAAACAAAAACACCTTTCTTTGAATGCAAGTGACTGACTCCACTGCTCTCGCGGGTAACTGTCTCAGGCTAAACTGGACTGTTCACAACTTTGGTATCATAGTTGAGCCTGAGATGTGCTTTCAACCATATTTCTGTACCATCACTAAGGTTGCATTTATACCTTCATGGTATTATGTATTTTGCCCAGTCTCTCTTTATTTTCGGACACTTGATAGCTCCATTCTTGAGTATTTCATGCATTCCCTGGCCAACCTTCCACATTCCACTCTCCATATATTTCAGGTTATCCAAAACTCTGCTGCCTGTGTCCTTACTTAGGTTGAGACCCCTGTTCATCGTCTGTGCTCACATTAGGCCATGGTTGAGCAATCCATCAAATCTGACAAATGCTCATCCATCTTTTCACTTACGTCATAGCTTCACCTCTCCTTATCTCACTTTCGGCACCAGCGTCTGATAATGTACTTGAACTCCATAAATTATGACATTTTTTGTCATTCCCACATTGATGGCTATGCCTTCAGCAGCCTAGACCCTAGATTCTGGAATTCTGTTCTGACATCTCTCAACCTCTCTTTCTTCCTTTATGGCACTCCTTAAGAGCTACCTCAGAACAATCTTTTGGTCACCCGACCTACCATCTCCTTATGTGGTTTAGTGACACAATTTGCTTGATAATGCTGATGTGAAGTGCCTGTGCAACTTTTCTTTGATTAAAGGTCCTATAGAAGTACAAGTTGTTGTTGAAATGTGCCAGTCTCAGGTTGAGTAAATTAGCCATTGACTCTCAACACATGTTGCTAAGTGACAGTTGTGGTTAGATGACCAGATACAGTCTTTAAAATTTACATAATGTCCCACTTTATTTGAAAACAAATATGGCCTTTGCAAGTAGAAGTGATTGTATACTTTATAAATACAGCTTTTCTTTATTGAAACAAAGGTTCCTTTACTCAGATCAATTTCTACTTTGTACAAAAATGCTGAATAGCTTTATCAGAGAATATTTAGTAATGTTTGTTTAAGACCATTAGTAAATAATGAATGCTGTTAGAATGGATAATTAAGCATCTTGAATGATTTGCATAAAATCGTACCAAAGAGACAGAATCATATTCCAGCACAGTTTGAGGGCACAAAGAACAAGAATTCCCTTTTCTGGCTAATGAAGAATTCATGGCGATCTTTATGTTGTGAATGGAAGATGGAAGGAATTAGAGAGGTGGTGGTCACATAGTGTGAATGTATTGCTACCTCAGCTGGCACTGGAGAAAGGGACAGTGTAGGAAAAATCAAGAACAGCTGCCATTTCTCTGTCAAAGCAATGAAGAAATTTTAATTTGCATCATGATTAACTGAAAGCTGCTCATTGAAGATATTGACAAGGAGGAGCCTTTGACAAGAGAGGCACGGGACAAATCACGCCTGAGCTTCTGTTTCTGGAGTAAGCAGAGATTAGACTGGATTAGTATTTAGCTCTCCAGTTAGCATTTATAAAGGTGACAGGGAGAGGCTGCATTGTTCATTCTTTGAGAGTTAATACAACTTTTGGATACATGGGGATCAGACAGAGAGGAAGGTTCGAAACTGTTTCAGAAATCAACAGTTAAAGATAAAGTTAAGGAGGGAGGGGAAACTGACAATGTAAAAGAAAGCCTTGTAAGAAGAGAGGACGTACAATATGATATTCAAGCCTCTGCTGATGAGCTATTTATGTATCTTGATGACTCGTGCTCGGCACCACTGTAGTGTCTTTGTTGAGCTCAGCAGTTTATCAGAAGTCACCGTGTAATCATGTGGAAACCTCAATGATTGCTGCTGGACCAGACTGTCCCTACACATCCTGGATAATGGAGTGTCAACAGAAAATGGATAGGAAAGTTGTGGTTTATTGGCTTTATGTGCTGGTTATAAACCCTAACTAGATGATGGATTGGAGGGAACGGTAAGTAAATTCAAGCATCTTTTCATGTATTGATTTACAACAGTTGACTCCAGACACCTTCATTATATTGGTTATCAATCATATTTAGTAGATTATTCTTTTGGAGTTTTGAAGGGATAAAAATTTGAAGATTATTTGAGTTTGTAAAAAATATGACCTTTACTAGCCTCTTGATGAACCCATAGAACATTTCATCTTATAATGTCATTTAAACTCATTCTTTGAATTGAAACTGCAGTTTTGATCTCTAAAGTAATGTAATTTAAAATTGTTGTTGCCTTTCTGATGTCAGAGGTAGAATCTGTTCAAAGATACTGATTTAATGCTGGCTCAGAATAATGGCTTCAACTATTATTTACAATTTTTTTTACTAATATTGCTTCCATACTTAAAATAATGAAAGATGTTTAAACAAAATCTTCAAGAAGAAGTAAAATTCCCTATAGTTGAACTACTTTTGAAGTTATAGCAAGTAATCTGGTATTTTTCCTGCAACATGCTTTCAGCTGTAAGAGATTGTTTCACTGAAACTGAAGAGTTAGCAGCAGGGTAAAGCTTTGTCTGTCTAAATGAACAGTAGATGTACAAACGCAGCCTTTAAGCCCTGTTTCCTTTCACAGCTTCTCTCAAGGGAAATCCTACCCTAGACTTTATTGAAGTAATAATTATTTCATCAGGTCTCGTGTATTTCATGTCTGTATTTGGACTGGAACCTCCAGAGGCTACAGTTGTCATTTTTATCCAGGACTGACCACTTGCACTGTTTACGAAACAGATTTTTGCACAATTCAAGGCAGGATGCTAACGATGGATATTGTTTATTTTGAAAGCTTAAAATTAAAATAATAATCTTCTGTAACTCAAAAATGCCCTGCAGGAAAGGTGAACTTTTACATCTACTTTACTGACAATACTGAAAACCTTGAATGCATGGTTAGTGATGAATTGACAAAATTAATTTTTCATCCAAGATCTGAAAATGCATTAGTGCTTTCATGTTTTATTTCATTCAGCAATGCTGTTTTAACGAGCCACTATGGTGCCAAATTATTTATGGCCTGTTGTGTTTGCCTGCTGTTTGCACCTCTTGAGTAAACCAGAAGCAGGACTGATATAGTAATTAATGGGAAGCTACAAAAGTGACCGTTACTATATATTTTTCCAGGAACCGTCGGAATGTGATTCTTCTGAAATGCTAATAACTTGTTTGATTATAATGTACTGTGTACTCCAGAGCAGTCCATCTGGCCTTATAGTGACAGAAAAATGATTTCAGCTTTTATGGTGTCACTGAGATTTCTGAAGCCTTGGACTCAGCTGCTGAAGCTGTTCAGCAAGTTATAGTCTAATTGAAACTCTGCTAGGGAGAATTAAGTGAATATTGTCTTGGCTATATTTCTGCCTGAATCTGCCTATATTAGTCTCTTGACAGAACAGTCCTATGGAATTTGATTAGAATCAAGTGAGTTGATTTGTTAAACAGGGAATGATGACATTGAACATCTGCTTTGCTGGGCCAAATTACATTTGGCTCTTAGTAACCCTACTTTTTTTTGCCTCCTTCCATTCTACAGAGCAGCACAGAAGCTGAATCTCTCTTCAAAGCAAAAGAAAAACCATCCGCTTCTCCAGCATTCACATGAGCTGTCAAACAGCAGAACAAATTTCAGTGGTATTTTGCAAGTGTCCCCTCCCCCCGCACCGCCATGCCTTTTGAGGGCTGTATGTAAAGTCAAGGACAACCCAGGCATTGGAAAGGTATGAGCTAAGTCTGCTGACAGTTGCCTTTGAGATGTATCACTGCTGAAATCTGTGTAAATATAGATCCATTAAATAAAGCTTAAGCATCCTATGTTTCTGTTAAATATAATTTAAATTAATATCATTAAAATAAAATAAAACATATCTCTTGATAAAGTTTTATTACTTACAGATCTATTTGATGTTGTTTTGTAGACATACATATGTAAACTTCTGGGATTTTTCTGGATCTAAGCTGAAAACTGCAGTGGGTATATCATTTTTATAGTGCGTTCATAGAGCTGGTAGAGTTCAACACTTTTCTTCATACAGGGTCCAATGTGTAATGTAGTGCTGGAGTTTATAATGTGAACTTAACCTTATCAGTATTATTTTTAATGCATGATGTTGAACTACACAAGACAAAGTTTGCAGTACAGACCCCCACAGTCAATTTGCACACTATTCCATCAAGACACCCAACTCTGTTCTCTTTTATTTAATGTTAGGTGGTGTTGTTTAAGTGTGTTCTCGCAGAAATGCTAAGTACCATTTTACCTAAGTGCATTAAATGAAATTTTATTGCTCCCAGTTGGCGGGTATAGTGAAGCAAAGGACCTTTTTAATCAGGTGGAAGGGTATCCAGGTGAGTCACTACCACCTTCCTGCCTCCACCAGTCAATTGAGGCCCTTCAGTGGATAATTTAATACAATTTATAGCCCTCATCCCACCACTGCTACTATTAACCCAGCACCAGTTGGAAATGATAAAATGTGAGGCTGGATGAACACAGCAGGCCAAGCAGCATCTCAGGAGCACAAAAGCTGACGTTTCGGGCCTAGACCCTTCATCAGAGAGGGGGATGGGGTGAGGGTTCTGGAATAAATAGGGAGAGAGGGGGAGGCGGACCGAAGATGGAGAGTAAAGAAGACAGGTGGAGAGAGTATAGGTGGGGAGGTAGGGAGGGGATAGGTCAGTCCAGGGAAGACGGACAGGTCAAGGAGGTGGGATGAGGTTAGTAGGTAGATGGGAGTGCGGCTTGGGGTGGGAGGAAGGGATGGGTGAGAGGAAGAACCGGTTAGGGAGGCAGAGACAGGTTGGAATGGTTTTGGGATGCAGTGGGTGGGGGGGAAGAGCTGGGCTGGTTGTGTGGTGCAGTGGGGGGAGGGGATGAACTGGCCTGGTTTAGGGATGCAGTAGGGGAAGGGAAGATTTTGAAACTGGTGAAGTCCACATTGATACCATTAGGCTGCAGGGTTCCCAGGCGGAATATGAGTTGCTGTTCCTGCAACCTTCGGGTGGCATCATTGTGGCACTGCAGGAGGCCCATGATGGACATGTCATCTAGAGAATGGGAGGGGGAGTGGAAATGGTTTGCGACTGGGAGGTGCAGTTGTTTGTTGCGAACTGAGCGGAGGTGTCCTGCAAAGCGGTCTCCAAGCCTCCGCTTGGTTTCCTCAATGTAGAGGAAGCAACACCGGGTACAGTGGATGCAGTATACCACATTGGCAGATGTGCAGGTGAACCTCTGCTTAATGTGGAATGTCATCTTGGGGCCTGGGATAGGGGTGAGGGAGGAGGTGTGGGGGCAAGTGTAGCATTTCCTGCGGTTGCAGGGGAAGGTGCCGGGTGTGGTGGGGTTGGAGGGCAGTGTGGAGCGAACAAGGGAGTCACGGAGAGAGTGGTCTCTCCGGAAAGCAGACGGAGGTGGGGATGGAAAAATGTCTTGGGTGGTGGGGTTGGATTGTAAATGGCGGAAGTGTCGGAGGATGATGCGTTGTATCCGGAGGTTGGTAGGGTGGTGTGTGAGAACGAGGGGGATCCTCTTTGGGCGGTTGTGGCGGGGGCGGGGTGTGAGGGATGTGTTGCGGGAAATACGGGAGACGCGGTCAAGGGCGTTCTCGATCACTGTGGGGGGAAAGTTGCGATCCTTGAAGAACTTGGACATCTGGGATGTGCGGGAGTGGAATGTCTTATCGGATGCGGCGGAGGCAGCAACTCATATTCCGCCTGGGAACCCTGCAGCCTAATGGTATCAATGTGGACTTCACCAGTTTCAAAATCTCCCCTTCCCCTACTGCATCCCTAAACCAGCCCAGTTCGTCCCCTCCCCCCACTGCACCACACAACCAGCCCAGCTCCTCCCCCCACCCACTGCATCCCAAAACCAGTCCAACCTGTCTCTGCCTCCCTAACCGGTTCTTCCTCTCAACCATCCCTTCCTCCCACCCCAAGCCGCACCCCCATCTACCTACTAACCTCATCTCACCTCCTTGACCTGTCCGTCTTCCCTGTACTGATCTATCCCCTCCCTACCTCCCCACCTATACTCTCTCCACCTATCTTCTTTTCTCTCCATCTTCGGTCCGCCTCCCCCTCTCTCCCTATTTATTCCAGTTCCCTCTCCCCATCCCCCTCTCTGATGAAGGGTCTAGGCCCGAAACGTCAGCTTTTGTGCTCCTGAGATGCTGCTTGGCCTGCTGTGTTCATCCAGCCTCACATCTTATCATCTTGGAATTCTCCAGCATCTGCAGTTCCCATTATCTCTGATACCAGTTGGAAATGCTTGTTTTTCAGGGAACACAACAAACAAACCCAGGTTGCATTGTTTGAGCATTCCTCAGGGCTGAAAGGGTTAGATGGTTCCCTCATTCAAAGACACTTATGTGCCTGAGTGAAGGACCTCATGTAGGGAAGGAGGTAAGGGAGTGTCTGACTGAGAGCCACCTCTGTCTTTCCCGCCAATTTCCTTTCTACATGGGCCCCTCACTCCTGGTGAGTGTTACACTAGCAGCAGCCATTGTATTTCCAGTGGCACTGCTATTTGATTGAGGTGCTAGCCTTTGATTGGTTGGTAGCTCTGGGTTGGCTCGACTTCATCTCTGGGGTCCTTGAATCTTCAGGTAAGGCCTGTAGGTTGCCTGTTAAGTATCCACGTTGGACTTCCTCAGAAAGAGGAGTCATGTGGCCTTCAACATCCCTGCCACCTCCATGAGGTTCTGCAACATAGTATCGTTATGAACTATTTGGCGAGAAAGTGATATATTGAAAGAACAGTCCTAAAATTGAATTTATAAAATATTTATTTCGTACAAAAGGAAAAACCCATTTGAAAGTGATATATTGGCCACCAGGTGTTTAAAGAATGTTTTTCATAAGCAAACAGCATCTTTCTTCAGTGTTATTGAGTTCCAATTTATACAGAAAAATATTTAGTAAGGAAGCTCAGTTACTCAATCTTTCAATGTCTGAAATCTCATTTACCAGTACAATTCTTTCATGGATAATAAGCGATGAGTCCCTTCTAGTCTGTTCTTAACAATAAAAATAGATGGTGCAGAATAATTGATCTATCAGCCGAACCTCTGACTCATGTCGTCCGCATAGTGACTCAACTGAGAGACTGATCAGAAATCTAAAACTGCCTATATTCCCTCAGCAATTAACTTCCAGATGCATGGATGAGTATAAGCTCATTTGCTAGCATTCTTGCCTCTGAGTCAGAAAGTTACAGCTAAAACCCCATTCCAGGATATGCGCATGTAACTTTTGTTGACCTTCCCGTAACCACTTTCACTTAAAGGTTTATTTTTGACGTTTATTAGCTGTGGTGTTCACAAAATACTTTGAGCACTTCTATAAGGGATATGATACAGTGTTATTGATATACAAATCTTCTCCAGCAAAGGTATCAGCATCTTTGATTGGGCTGATTTTCGCAAAATTTAACAGCTGGTACAGAAATCTAAAAAGTGTTGCCAGCGAAATATAGGTTTAAATAGACAATACCACAGAATTATAGAATCCTACAGTATGGAAGCAGGCCATTCAGCCCCTTGAAGTACATCCTAAACAGATTGCTGCTCCCCATCCTAACCCTGAAACCCCATACAGCTATCCCACCTAAACTGCGCATCCCTGGTCTATATGGGAAATTTAGCGTGGCAAATCCACCTGACCTGCACATCCTTACGTTTGATTTTTTTTCTCATTGGAAGCTCTGCAATGCCCTGCAATACTGATCTAAGTTCAGGTTAGTGATGGCATTGTTAGAGTTGAACACAAGCTGCCTGTGGCCTTCACTTTTGCTGCTGTGCAGGTCTTTAGGATCTGACATCTGGAGGCATGAATACATCCATGGGATTAATAAACCAGTAAACCAACTGATAATGTAGGCAATATAAGGGGATCGTGGATGAATCAGAAGACCAGAGTCTCATAGGAGGTGACTGAGGCAAGCAGCTGGGGATAAGTACTGTCTTCAAGAAAAGCAACAATCAGCCATGTAATTTTGAAATCTATGTTATTTGGCAATACACAAATATTCAACACAGTAATTTGTCCAATTAATTTATGCTGCACACATAGTACAGCTGTATTTTAATACAAATTAACATATGAGAAAAATAATTTTTTATATCAATACAGTAAAGTTTGTAATGTCGATGAACAGAGCCCCGAACTACTTCATATACTATTTATACAAATAGTTTGTATAATTAGTTCTTAAAATACTGCTGAAGTCCTATATTGTTTAGAATTCACCCCATTTAGATAATTCCATTTATGACAGCTCATTACAAAAATAAAGTCCATTAATTCAAAATTGAGACTGTTTTACTTTTTTTCCTTACATAAATAAGTGATTCATGATGAAAGCAATTTTCCCCCTCACAGTCACTGGCACTTGACATTTGCTGCATTTTTTTTCAATCCAGAACATAACTGCATGTAATTTAAGATCTAACTGTTTTGTTCACTGTGAATATATTGGTATCAAATCAAAAATCAAATTTTAATGTCAAATGGAAATACAGGTAACAAGGATAGTGCAGAAATTAACATTATTTCAGATCATAGTAAATTAAAATCCAATTAAATTCTCCATGGTAACAACTTTAGACTGTCTTCTGATGAAAATGATGGAAATGTTGCATTTACATATTGAATACAAACCATATCCTGCAAAACTACACTGGAAAGAAAGAAAAAAAGGTACAAAATTCAAATCAAGAAAGGCTATTATGCAGATCACAATGTCCTAAGATCTGTTTTATGATCAGGATTTTTCAGTTGCACTGTTATCTTGGCACCTTGTCCTTGGTGTAGATTCTAATCATGCCAGTGTGCAAAGCTGGTGTTAGCTGGTACTGTATCCTGTCCGAAACCTTTCCAAATGAGAAGGTAAATTGAGTGAAGTAGTTAACAGCAGCTGATCTGCTGTTGTTGCTCTTCATCCCATGGAAAAAAAATAGAAAATTACTCATATTTCTCAATGCTTGACCTCTGTAGAAATCTCTTCATCCCTTTTCAAGTGGCTTATGTGAACTCATCTTAACTGCACCCTTCCCCTGTTTTGTAAGCAATAGGATTTAAAGATTGGAAGGTACGTGTTACCAGACTTCATATACACCACTTCAAACAAACTTTACTGACATTTCAAGAAGAAAATCAGATCAAAATATATCTGATGGTCAAACCAGTATATAGTAAATGTTTTAGCCATTTTGGCTTGGAACTTTTGATCATTAAAAGGAGCTGCCTGTCTCCATGGCATAATCTAGTTGAGCATGATTGATTTATTTTTTATTGCACTTCATCCTGATTTCCCTTAAGTTGTCTATTGTTGTCTGATACATAATTATAGTGCAGACTGGGCTCTGGGCAAGGACTGCATATGCCTGAGATAGGAAATGGATGTGGGTGGTAATGCTTAAAAGGAAGCATTTGAAAAAACTAAATTCGCTGTTGGGTTTTTCAGTTATAAATGTTATTTGGATGCAACCAGAGGAATTCCAAGTCTGGTTCAAAACTGCTGGTTATCTTTCCTCTTCTTGTGGATAATTCTGCATAAAATGATGGATGAGCATGACCTGGATCGAATTGTTCCATTGTTATTGCTTTCTTGACATAGGGTAAATATATCACCAATACTCAGTCAACTTGGCTGAAATCAGAAATGTGCCATGTCAGGGTCACAGGTGTAAATATACATCTCACTACCTTGCAGCACTTTAAGCTTTTCTAGCTTGTAGCTCTTGAAGTCTGGAACAGATGCTAGTCTGGTTGATTTGTTGCATAACTTGATGGGATTTGAAGCATGCCTCTGAGGAGGGAAAGAATTAAACTTGAAAATATACCATAAGAGAAAGCAATTTTTCAAAATTTGTACATGGCGTGTAATTGTCACTGATTACTTCCTGTGTATACTTGTGTGAGCATCAATTTTGGGACTTTTACTTTACCGTTCATTCGCACCAGGGTGAGTGTGATGTGTGCGATTCAACCAACAGCATCTCGTGAAGTGGCCTCTTGCACTCCCTGAGACTTTGACTCACCATTTCCTTAGCTGATTCTTCCTTTTGCTCACAGCTCTTTTCCTGCTTCCTTCCTCTTTCTCTCTCTGTTCTAGGGCCTCACAGGGAGCTCAGAAGAGAAAGTGCTAACTGGGAGGGTTGGCAGAAAGAGTCAGCCTGAGGGTGAGGGAGCAATCAGGACAGCCAGTGAAAGTGAGTCTGTCTGCAGGAGATGTGGCATCAGCAAAGACAAGAGAGCTGGCCTACAAGTCAGGCAGTGACTAGGTCCTCAATGAGGAACTAAGATACTTTGATCACAAATTGGGCCGTGACTTTTCCGCAAGATTAACAATTTCTTGAATGTAGGTGGTACTTCTCAAAATTTAAAATTTCTCGATAGAATGACTGACTACCAATGACATTAAAGATGAAAACAAATAGTGTTACAACTCACTGGGCTAGCATAATGAAAACCAAGCCCTGCTGTTCCTGGAGTCATCAAAAAAAGTTAAAGGTTTTATAAAGTATGTGGAATTCCCCAATTTGCCTGATTTTCAGACTCTGATTGCCAAAAAGCATGGATCAGGTTTCTGTGCTGAACAAAAATTACAGATTATTGTAAATAGTTGGACTCTGGCTATAGTTAAACAGTTACAAACCATCGGCATGTAACATTGACATTTTTAATCCGCTTATAAACACCCCTATCAATGTACACAGACAAATAGATTGGGTAAATTACGTGAAGAAAGACTTAAGGGCAGTTCCGTAGTAGTTGTTCCCAAGTTCTATTGTTGAGATGACCCTCTTGACTCTTCTGCTGGCCAGCATAAGTTGTCTTTTTCCAGTTGCTTCCACTTGTTGGTGAGGGACATAGAGTAGCTGGTATACTTAAAAGTCTGTGACTTGTCAGTTAAAAGTCACAGCATACAACAACTGACTTTTCTTCAGGCTGACAGTGTGTTTTGATGAAGAGAAGCTGGAGAAGAATTGAACACACATCTCTCTCTCTCTCCCCGTAACTTGTTCCCAGCTCCAAACTACGCAGTTACCTGAGACCCAAGCACACACTTGTTGGCGGGTAAAAGGGTTTCTGTCATTGATTACTGGTCATGAAACCGTAGAACAATTAACTTCTTGATGCCAGCAAAATCTGTATTCATACACCCACTCAGATCCAATGAGTCTAAAATCAAATTTCAATTACTGAGTGTTCTACCAGCTATTAGGTTACATGCTTCAAAGCTACAGTCACTCTTTCAAACAGTTTTCTTTTTAAAAACAGCCTTTTCTTGTTTTCAGTTTTCAAAAGAACAAAATATAAAATAGTGTTACTTTAATGGATGTTACTCTAACCTATAACATAAATCGAATTAACTATGAAAAATGCCAGGTACTTCGGGGGGATTTATGGTTTTTACAGTGAGATTTTATTAAATAAATGTTTTGCAATGATTCAACAATCTTACTCTTAAATGATGTTTCATGTCGCATGCTGAGATTTTCAGAGCAATTTCAGCTAGGTTACTGAAAATTTAAAGGTTTTTTTACATGATTTATTTACTCAGTAATAAAGATGGATCCCTGTGCAAATTTTTATGCACACATCATTAAAACAATTGTTTTTGAAGGAAAGAGTTAGCCACCTGCAAACAAATGGCAGTAAATCACAGTCCCAGCACACCTATATATATTTCCACTGTCACCCAAGTGACCTTCAGGGAAACCCAGCCTGGAAGTTTTCAGCTTCCAGTTACCAGTAGCAACACTTGCACTACTATTCACAGCAATGAAAATTGGTATGGTTTCTTTTGCACAGTTGTTGCAAAGTAAGATAACTTACCAATTGAAAATATGAATGGGCAAACAATCATCTTTGCCTGCATAAAAAGGGGCCAGTAAAACTTAGTCTAATGTTGCATTCTCATTTGTAAAAGCGGGGTCTACCCTTTTATTTTGCACTTTTTATTGTCTACACTGAACAATGTTAATATATTCAAGAACTGGTTATTAGAAGATATGTAAGAAGAATTCTAATTTAATTTTGTAGATTTGTTTTATTCATTTCTGAGATTAATGTGCTTATTTTGAGATGAAACATTTATGAAACTGTAGCTGAAGTATATCTCATTATGCCTCCCTTGGACTACTTTAATGCAGTAGATGATACCTTTTTTTCCAAAACACTTTTCTGAACTATCTGCTCAACAAATGTCTTGAAGTGGTGTTCTACTCTTATGAACAGCATGTAAGTGCTTTACAATTACAAAGCTTCTGTCAGTTTTTCTGACAGAGACCTCTTACGTGAGACATGTGGCAAAAAGAAAAGCAATTAAACTCTCCAGTCTGACACAAAATGTGCTTAAAAGGGTCGATGCCAGTAAGGTTTGATGCCTTTACTTTCCTGAGTGCAGTGAGAAGCCTTCCCCTGGCTCTTTATAAGGTAACTACAAAGGGACAAAGATGTTGCAGCTATTAAACTTGCAAATGTGACATATATAAACTCACTCTCATTAGAAGTATGCAAGATATTGAGGAGTTTTTTTTATAACCTTATTGATGTCAAAAATAGTGCATCGGAGAACAGTAAAGAGGCTATGAAACTTAATGACTTCAACTGGCATGAAAGAAATTACTTAAACACTGCAGCTTGACCAACAGCAAGCTGCCTTATAAAAGCTGTGTATAACAAAATTGGAGAACAGGGCTTTCGATTTAGCGTGCAATTATACAGGTACTCAACTATAACTTATCTCATTTTCACAACAAAACTCACTATGAAATATTTTAATTGAGGGTGCCACTGAGATAAGGAACAGAAAAAGGTCTCTGTTGGCATCTCAGTTACACTAAGAGACAACTTTAAACAACAATAATAGCAGACAGATCACAGAAGATTACCCTTGCAATCTGTACTTTGACAATGGTAGGCAAACAACACAAGAATGATGTCATAAGTGGCTGATTTCATCCCTTTGATATCTCTGATGACAAACCAAAGCTGGTAATGTAATTCATTGGTGTAGCATATCAGCTGAACTGTTTTTGGAGTAAAGTTGTGAGTTCTTGAAGTGTTGCACTTTAGAACAGTTACATCATCAGAGCTCAAACAACAAGTTTTCTTGATGTTATGGCTTTGAAATTTGGCTGCATAGATTAGAAATAAAATTAATAACAATTAATGTCAACTTGTCAAAGGCACCCTCTATTAATTGGAGGACAGATAAAATTATAATGACTTTTGAAAGTTTGCAACTGGTTGCCTTGCTTTTTTACCATCAGTGCAACATTTTTGGTTAATGAGTATTGATTCTTTGAGGATATTTTAATTGGATGCTTGTGACATTCAGATCACATCATTGTCTGACCTAATTCTGCTCCTATGGTCTTCTCGAAGCCATCAGATGTCCACTAAAATAGAGTATTGTAAACTGTAAGGAGAAAGAGGGAACAATGTAAGGCCTTTAAACATACAATAACAAAAGCATATGAAGTAAAATATTTTCTCTGTAGGTAGACTGACAACTGAAATTACAATGTTTTATGTGATGGTACTTTGTTTTAATGGCCTGGATTATATGGTGGTAATGACAGTAAAACTGTCAGTATTTCCATCATTTCGCCACTGAAATTAACAACAACTTTGGGATTTGGCACTGAAAAATATTGTGGAAATTCAGAAGTTGCTGTCAGTGATCATTGATGCTTCAGAGCATACACTGTTGAGTACACTCCAGAGTGTAATCCTAAGGTAATCAACACAATCTTGCTGTAAAAACCCTTTGAAAGAGTTGCCCCTTGGGTTTTGAAAGCATACTAACACCACAATTGCTGCCAAACATACTCACTGGTGCTGAAAAAATAATTTTGCAGTTGTGAAAAATCAAATCTTTTCATCATAATGAAGTTTTACGCATTGTATTACCTAAAATTGTAGTTAAAAAGTGAATAATCAGTGTTTTTAACTTTCTAGTTTCCGCTTAGTAGGAATGCTGCAATGTAATTGGCTGCCCATCCTTGCTGAATGACATCACTGCTGTTGGACACTTGGAGATCACCTTTACTTTGTACCAAACTTAGACTGAGATTGGGAAATAGTAGATCCACAATTATTGCCAGTTCTTTCTGGTATATGGCAAGCACTGGTGCTCTACTTTTGACTACAAAATCTGGCCAACATTGGTTTTGCTTAACTACCGTTACAATAAATATAAGAACTAGAAGCAAGAGTAGATCATACTCCTCCTTGAGCCCGGTTTTCCATTCAATTTGGTCAAACCTAAACTCCTGCCTGAATTCCATTTTTCTACCTGCTCTCCACTTGATTTTCTGAGTGAATGAAAATCTGCCTATCTTTACTTGATGATAGAATATCCACCATCTTCTAGATTGGAAAATCAAAGGTTCACAAAAGTTTAACTAATGATATTTTTCCTCATCACTGTCTTAAGCAATTAGCCCCTCATCCTGAAATTGTGCTCCTACGTTTTTGATTCAACAGCCAAGAGGGATAGCCTTCAGGATCCAATGAAACACCTGTCATTCTTTTAAACTGCAGAGAGTTCAGATCCATTTTACTTAGCATCACATTATAGAACAGTCCTCACTTCTCCAGAACTAATCTAGTGAACTATTGCCACATTGCCCCCAATGCCAGTATATACAGTTCATCAGGTGTGATTCCACCATAACCACGTAGAATTGTAGAAAAGCTTCCTTATTTCTGAATTTCAATTAAGCCCAATATGCCATTCGCCTTACTAATTGCTTGCTGTACCTATATGCTACCTTTGTGTTCCTCGTAAGATTGCACCCAAGTATCTCTGAGCATCATATTGAAAAGTTTCTCACATTTAACAAGAAATCTTCATTTTCTATTCTTAATACCAAAGTGTATAACCTCAAACTTTTCCCTGTCACCATGTTGCACATTCACTAAGCCCGTCTTTTCTGAGTTATGTTTTTCTGCCATCTTCAATGTGCACTCAACTTTGCATCATCAACAAACAGCGATGAATTAATCTTGGACTCTTTAAGTTATTAATATCTGTCTAATACTGATCCCTGTTATATTTCACTAATTCACTAATTTCACTAATTATAGTTCGCCAACTTGAAGAGCCTCTGTTTCTGGCTGCTCTTAGATTCATGGATTTGGGGATGCATTCTTCTGTTCATTGACCTTTGGTGTGGCATATTATCAAATAGTCTTTTTAAAATCTAAGTACACAATACCTCCTATGGGCTCTTGTGGAGCAGTCGTAGTATCCCTACCTTGAGCCAGGAGGGCTGGGTTCAAGCCTCACCTGTTCTAAAAGCGTGTAATAACATCTCAGAACAGCTTGACTTAGAAAATATCTTACAACATCTACTGATTTTCCATATCCACCCATCCTCAAAAGGATGTCAGTAAAAACATCAAGTATATTTTCCATTTCGTAAAAGCACATTGACTTTGTCTGATCATGTTTTTGAGTGCACTGTTATGACCTAATTAATACAGATTTTAGCGTTTGCCTGAGAAGTGATGTCAGATATAACTGGCCTGTTGTTTTCCATTTTCTCTCTACCTCCCTTGAATAGCAATATCATGTTTGATAACTTCCAAACTGCTGGGATTGTTGTATATTCTGGTGAATTTTGGAAAGCTATAACCAATGCAATTACATCTTTTAGAACTTCTGGATGTGAGCCATCCAGTTCTGAGAAATTGTCAGTTTTCAGTCTCTTTAAGTTTCCCCGATAACTTTTCTTGTTGCTATTAATTGCTTTACTAGCCACTTGGGAACTCTCTTTATCTGCTATGTAATTGTGCCTTCTATTGTGAAGATAGACACAAAATTCTTCAACATCTGTGCAATTTCCTTTTCTCCCCATACAAGTTAATGACCAATGATTACTTTAGCTGCTGTCTTTCTTTATATATACTTTTAAAAGCTGTTCCAGTTTATTACTTTATTCCTGGCAAGTTTTCGCATGTTATCAATTTTTAATTTTTTTAACAACAACAACAAACACAATTTTAAACACTGACATTCAATTTTTAAAGTCATTCTTCCAATTCTAAGTGTTACCAGTATAATTGTAATATTATGAACCCCCTTTTAAACTAATACATTCCTCAATTAAAAATAGAAAGCATTGGAAAAGCTCAACAGATAGAATCTTCAAAACCCCTGAATGAAAGAGGAATTGTCAAATCAATTGCGAAAACAAATCAAGTTTGGCAGAATTGAGATTCTCAACTTCAAGAAAAGTAATGCAATTCTGCAACAAGTGTTGAACAGCAAGATGATTAAACCTAATGAGTGGTGCAAAACCGATTTGCATCCATTTGCATGTTTTAGCGTGTCATTTTTATCTAATCTCGTCTCATTCACGTGCAATTTTCCATCCTCCCAGATGCTTGATGGAGATTAGGTGATGTCAATTCCAAACTTGAAAGTCGGACTGAGTACCAGGCTGTTCCAACTCATCATTTGCACCTCTGGGCTTTCATTTTGGAAAACAGTCACCAAAATCTCTGGACACGTTCCATGGGCAATGACTGCCGGCACCCCTGTTCCACAGATTTTGGAATTAGACACATACCAGCCTCACCACTCCCTCATGGCATATATCTGGTCTACTTATTGTGCAGTTCTTCATTGCAATACCACAATTTCAAGTCCATTGTTACCTTTCATTGTAGTATTGCTGCCAGGTAACTTTGTGCAGAGGGGTGGGTACTCATCTCATGATAAGGAATAACAATCTCAGATTAAAAAGAATCTAAAATGGCAGTAATGGATACCTTATCATAGACTGAGGCAAGCTTTGGGAAACCAGTGTGGAATAAACAAAGCCATCTGTGCTGAAATGACCATTTCTATCTAAAGACCTTGAAAGCAGACAACTCAATCATCAACAAGAAATGTGCATCTCCTGTTTTAATTCATGTTTGTACGATAATTTCATATATTGGGAGATGAAAGGCCTGATTGCAAGTTAGCCAGCTGGGAAAGACAATGGAGGCAAACTTAAGAATACATACTGAACTATATTGTAATAGCTGCTTTTGAACAGCAGAGTAGAGAGAAGAAAAAATAAATCTGCGATGGCAAAGGCTGGAACTCTTTCTTTCCTCACCTGTATCTCTCATTACCTTAGAATCTAGCACTCAGTGAGAAAGCAAATGGAGAAATAGCTATTCATTCAGAATACAAAGCAGTTTAAAGATTCCACTACTGCTGAGGATACAAGTTAACCACTAAACCATTGTGATCTCTAGTTAAGAATTGATTGGGACCTCAAGGGCTCAAAGGACTGTTTAACTGCGTGATCATTATTTTCCCTGTCTGAACCAGACTCTGTCTTTTAAACGTATTACCTGTGTTTGGGTATACATTTGATGTTATGGCTTTAGTCTCTTTCAGTGCTGTTAGTAGATAATAAAATTCCTTTTTTTACAAAAGTAGTTCTTGGTAATTGGACACTTCATTTTCTTCTATACCACATTTAATTGAAGTGTGATAATTGCATGCTGGAAGATACTTTAAAACAGTGACAAAGCGAGAAGGGAATTAAAAAGGTGCACACTGATTTACCCTTCCTCACCCAACCACAACAAATGAGAAACAGAAGGATGGAAAAATAGAAACAAATAATTAGTAATAAAATAGAGGAGCTCTGTTTTGCTTTGCCATCTATTGTTTCAACATATGTATCTATTTCTTGCTGTCTTGAAACCAGTGAGATAGACCACCTACCAGTATCTGCTCCAAAATGCTCTTGTGTCTGATGAGCTTCAGAGGGTTCTTTTGATCTTCAATGGCATCACACCTGTCCTTAACAACTGTGTTTTTACCAAATGTTCACATTGAGCTATTTCCAGATGGGGGCCATTGTACATTGCTTAGGGATTGAATGCAGATGCTCATTGTTACTTTCAAATGGCTGCCGGGTAAAAATCATATAGCTCTGCACAAATGTAAGTTTGAGTCTCTGGGTTTTCAGCTTTGAAAGAACTGCCTTACTTAATTGCAAATTACATTTTGTTTAATGTTATTACAATTAATGAATACTTTGCTCACAAAATCATTTCATCTGCTTTGTACCCTCTATCATGGAAGATTCCGGCTTGTAGTATTTCATATTCAAAATCACCACTAAATCAGATCCAGTCAATATCTTCTATCAATATTATTGCACATTTAGTAGGGATCACTGTGATGGTGATTAGAAGGGTTGGCTAACTTTTATTTTGATTCCGCAGCACAAGTGTAGTGGTTTTCTTTTGCCTTGTCTTGAGATTCTGATGGCTGGATCTTTTCTTTATAGTTTTGTGTTTTATTTTTGAGGCATTGAGAAAGCTCACAAACAGCTCTTTGGAAAAACAAGAAGCTGGAGGTGACATTTAGGAATTCTGCAATGGGAAGGAAATATGACAAAAGGTTGATACCAACTTACTAAGTTTGTAATTATTACTTTTAGTTTGGAATACCTGTTAATTTGTTACTCTTGGGTAATAGGAGACTTTTGGCAGTACCAATACACTCCTCAAATGCCCATTGTGGTATAATTCATTTCTGACTACACTGCAAAAGTCAAACAGTTATGACAGCAACTAATCCCCCACAAATTGTTTCACTGTAAATTAATAATCTCTATTCTCTCCACAGTGGCCGATTTCTGAACATAATACTACATAAAAAACTGCAAATTAAGTAGAGATTAATTTTCTATGTCAGTGCTAAATTCTTTTAGTGCCATGTATTGTGTTGAAATTATTTATTATCGTTTCAAAAAAATTAAAACAGAATTTCACCTTAAAATTTGCCGTGTACACAAACAATGAATGTGTAAATGTGAAAATGAGCTGAATGAACTAATTAATTTGTAAAATCATACACATCTATCAATTCCAATTAAGTGCACAATAAAATTGTCTTTGAACTGAGACCTATATAATGTGATTTACACTGTGGTGCAATAATATTGGATCTCATCAGTGGGATTCACAGCAGTATTAATTTAAGGTTAATTAAATAAAATACGTTCCTTGCTAAAAACTCTCAGTCTTAAGGTCTGAGAGTAGCTGTGTAATAAGCTTATAGCCTGGCTGTAGAATATTCATGTATTTAATCCTTCTGGATACCAGGCAAAATGAGCCTATTAACAGAGTGGTCAGTGGTTGTTATCAAGGTACAAGTGGGAGGCATAATAATTATAGTTTCAATATGTTGATCTTTATTGTGCAAGATTGAATTCCTTATCACTCTCCAACAGTCAATGTGTAGTTATTTGTAGTGGCTTCATCAGAAATGTACCAGAAGCTGGATGAAAAGAAACAATTAGTGTAGGGAATCCTTGGTTTGCTCATTCAACTAAGACTGTACTATAATACACAAGCAAAATAAATTGAAAATTATAATTAAAATGGAGTTAATTGGATAAACTGAAACTGTATGGTAACATTGCAATTCTGTTTATACTCTAATAGTTTCATTGGAATAACTGAGGGCTTGCACAGAATAGTTGAATTATAAGTTTGGCCTCATTCAGTTTATATAGGTTGTGAAAATTTTGAATCTGCCACTTCTTAAATAAGCTTTGCTTCTTTAAAGTAGCTATTTCATTTATTTTAAGATTGGTTTGGTTTCTCATTCTGTCTTTTCACATTGGTGTCAATAATAGCAGTAGAAAGTTTTCCTGGATGAGAACGGATGCTGAGTTCAGGTAGTCATGAAAGCATGAGATACTCGTGTGGTATTGATATTCTTATCTGATCTTTGTTTATGTATGAATTGTAGTGAGTTAAGAGTGTATTCCATGCCTGTCTTCTCTGTGGGAAGCGTTGATAGAAAAAGATGATTGCATCTTTATTAAGTATCATAGATGTTGATATATAAATGCACCTTCTGATGGCTTTAAAACTCCCTCAAAGCTTGCAGTTGACTTACATTCTGAGTGTAAAAGATGTGGGTTTTTACTGTCTGACACTTTGGGTCTGGACAATGTGGATATGTTTTAATTTCCTGCACAACTTCCCAACACAGCCTCCATTGCCTGCTTGATTCCTTGCACCCAGTTATAAAGCACTAGTTAAGTATAACATACATTTTTTGGGTGAAAAGCTGAGGCTGATTACCAATTAAAACTTAACATGTCATTATTGGAAGATAGGTTGCAAACTTTTACCCGTTGAGTAAGTATAAAATCATAGATAATAGGAACTGCAGATGCTGGAAAATCTGAGATAACAAAGTGTGGAGCTGGATGAACACAGCAGGCCCAGCAGCATCTTAGGAGCAGGAAAGTTTGACGTTTCGGGTTGAGACCGTTTTCTGAAGAAGGGTCTCGACCCGAAACGTCAAACTTTCCTGCTCCTCGGCCTGCTGTATTCATCCAGCTTCACACTTTGTTGTCTCTAAATGTAAAATCATGATTTTTGGGCTGAAAATATACTATATTGTTTTTTTCTGTTGTCTTTGAACTATTAGTTGTACTTGTTCTTACATTGAGTTTACTATATGGAAAGACCATAAGATATAGGAACACAATTAGGCTATTTGGACTCGTGAGTCTGCTCTGCCGTCATGGCTGAAATGTTTCTCAATTCCATTCTCCTGCCTTCCTCCTGTAACCCTTGATCCTCTTACCAATCAAGAATCAATCTATCTCTGTGTTAAATACACTCAATGACTCGGCCTGCAGAGCCCTCTGTGGCAATGAGTTTCACAAATAAGACACCCTCTGGCTGCTACGTCACTCTGAGACTGTGCCCTTGGGCCCTAGTCTCACCTACTAATGGAACCATTTTCTCCACAAGCTGTCAATTGAGGCTTCTCAGTATTCTGCAAGTTTCTGTGACATCCCCTCTCATCCTTCTAAACTCCATTGAATACAGAGATAGAGTCTTTAGCTGCTGCGCATATGACATGCCATTCATCCCCAGGATCTTTCTTGCAAACCTTCTCTGGACACCCTCTCACCTCAACACATCATTCCTTAGATATAGGGACCAAAACTGCTGTTGGTTTTTTTTAATGCGACATGGCACCAATCATAAGGCTGGCATTTGTTGCCCATCTCCAAATGTTGTAAAATTACATGATCTCCAGTCGACAAGCTTTTAATCAGGAACAAAAACAAAGTTGCTGGAAAAGCTCAGCAGGTCTGGCAGCATCGGTGGAGGAGAAACCAGAGTTAATGTTTTGGGTCCAGTGACTCTTCCTCAGAACCCTTCCTCAGACCGTTCCTCGGGTCACCGGACCTAGAACGTTAACGCTGTTTTCTCCTCCACAGATGCTGCCAGACCTGCCGAGCTTTTCCAGCGACTTTGCTTTTGTTCCTGCTTTACAGATCCACAGTTCTTTTGGTTTTTATTTAGCTTTTAATTCGGGATATTTTTGGTTTCAACCTTCACTATCTGCCATGGTGCAATTCAAACATATGTACCAGATAATTAGCCTGGGCCTCTGGATTATTAGGCCAGTGACATTACCACTAGGCCACCAGCTCCCGTGGTGGCACCGCAGTATTGCCATTATAAGCCTACCAACACTTCTGTAGGTGACTTAAAGAAAAACCCTTGCTGTCCTTTCTGTATGTAAATGACATCTGAACCCTGCCTGATGATAAAGTTTTTCAAAAAAAGACCCAAAGAATTGCAGATACTGGAAATGCACTCATCCAGGGGCAGAGCCTCGCTTCTTCAAACTAGAGGCTGTTGTGGTAGTGTCCCTACTTTTAAACCAGGAAGTCCCAGGTTCAAGCCCTATCTGATCCAGAGGTATGTAATAACATCTCTGAACACGCAGTTCAGAAAAATAGTTTAAATTTTTTTTAAAAATGGCTCTTGTGGTGCAGAGTTAGAGTCTCTCCCCCTGAACTGGGAGGTGTGGTTTCAAGTCCCACCTGCGGTGATTGTGATGAAGTCAGCTAAGTGGACATATAGAATATGAGTTCCCTGACTGAGGCTGGTCCCAATCTGGTCCAGCGTCAATCAGAGAACCCTGGCTGATGGATGAGAACAGGAGTGTCAGACATCCTGTTCCCTCTGAGAGCTGGCTCTGAGGAAGCTGGATCAGTGTCAAGGACTCTCCATATGTAATTAAATGGTGACTTGGTAACAGGATACTGGCCACTGTTGAGTTATTTCACACCTGCTCCAGAGACGTGTAATAACTTTTCTGAACAGGTTGATTAGGAAAATAGGTAAAAGTTTTGAGAAATAATTATCAAGTCATACAAGATTGGGATGAATTACTGCAGTTTGGATCCAGTATGATACACTCACTAGTAGGAGCTCCCAATATGTTCCGCTTTCATCTGGTTTAACTTTGTAATATTAAAAGTAGATTCAGACAATGGCAGTTACATCATTGTGTTGTGTAGTATTTGGAAGATGGTCTATGCTGTTCTGTTCCCTCATGATGAAACTGCAAAATGCATTACAATTGATTGAAGTTTAATTCATCAAGTGACTACTCAATAACAAAATCAAGAATTGCTGGTAAAAATCAGGAGATTAGGCAGCATCTGTGGAGAGAAAGCAGAGTTAACATTTGGGTCAGGTGACCCCTCATCAGAACTGATTGTAGCTTGGTTAGTGTATATGCTAGAGAAGGGTTGGGCAGAGGCTGAAAGCGTGAAGACTCGATGGAGATGAGAAAGAGAAAACAGTTGGACAGACTAAGGAGTGGATAAAGGTTAGCCGAGGAGAATGAATAGCTACTAATGGGGATTGTTAGTAGCTGAGGATGGTTTGGTTGAGTTTGCAGTCCACATGATACCAGGGCCTGGTTTATGGAGGCTTGGGTAAAGACATAAAAGGTGCTCAGGCCCTAAAATTATTGAACTCAATCTTGAGCCCTGAAGGTTACAGGGTTTCCAAACTGTAAATGAGATATTGTTCTTACAGCTGCATTGAGCTTTGCTGGAGTACTGTATGTAAGTAAGTACCCTCGAGACATAGATCTTGGCCAATGATCAAGACGAACTGAAAGGGTTGTAATCGGCTGCGTTGGAGTTGTCCTGCTTTTTGCTATTGGGACACATGTGAGCAATTTTCCACTTTGCTAGCTTAGATGCCAGTGTTGTAGCTATGCTGGAACAATTTAGCCAGGGATACAGCTTAGTTCAGAGCACAAGTCTTCAGTACTATTGCTGGGCCCATAGCCTTTCCCATGCTTCCAATCATTTATTGACATCCTGTAGAATGAATCAAATTGATTGAAGTCTGGAATCTGTGATGCGAGGGACCTTAGAGGGATGCTATATTATTAATTAACTGGCCATTATTACCACTGTCTTCATTATTGTCACTTAAAAGTTTCTGTGCTTTGTACAATGATCAGTCTGAGTACTGCACTGTTCGTGTGGATGAGGCTTTTCAGCCCCACCCTGTTAATTGTATGCATGGTTTGACAAAGTGAAAATCAGCCTTGATCACTTTTCGGATGTTGGACTTGACAGCAGCATTGATACCGTTGATAAGTGTTTATGATCTGCGTAAGTGGTCACAATTGCAGCCACAATTGCCATTGTTACAAATATTGCTTCTTTTAATGGCAGACTACAGACACAAATATCCCCACAACAATGAACAAAAGTTCTAACAGACACTTTTGAAAAGCAGACACTTTGGAGATATTTATTTTGGGGAAAGACAAAAGGGCCATTTAGCATATGGTATTTCAATCTTCATATGTTGTCCCTTAGCAATCACTGACTGTCTTCCCTTCATCGGCCTTATGATGTTTCAACTATGCCACTGCATTGTGGCTGTGATGTGAGTGTGTCTAGATTGCTGAATGATTCATGCACTACTTACGATGCTAGGTGCTCTAATGAATGCTTGCTAGAGCCTCACTGCTCTTTTTCTTCACGTTCTGCAAAAAGAACAAATTGTACTTTGGAAACTTAACACACTTACCTTTCATGTATAATATTTAGATTACATGAAGTATAAAATATTTCTTATGTGTGAAGTATTTGAAACTGTCTGTCCATGTTTTTGGGAGTTGATACCCCAGTGATGTGTGGCAAATTAGTCCTTTATCTGGACTTCATGCTTTATAACTTTGTGCTGGTAGAGGAATGACATTAAAATGTTGGAATAATTTTAATTGTTGATTGGCGTGTAAAGAGAACGTTGAAAGAATGTATTGTCCAATGCTGATTTTTGTGAACTAATGTGATTGTTTTGATTTCCTTTCAGGTGAAGGTAATGGTACGGATTTGTCCTTCCCAAGGAGCAAATGATACATCAGAGTCGATGTCTTTTCTGAAAGTAGACTCCCGCAAAAAACAGATAACTCTTTACGACCCGTCAGTGAGTGGTCATTTTGGTTCTGCCCACAGACGAGCCCCAGCTGTTGCTGCTCCAAAAATGTTTGCATTTGATGCAGTTTTTACCCAAGATGCCTCACAAGTGAGTGGGACGACAAAAGACAGCGATTAAATTAATTACTATTTATTCACTTGTATTAGTATCGTATTTTTTTTTGCTTTCATTCGTCCGCCCACAGAAATTAGTTTATGTGCTTTCTTCATTTGTCTTAATATTCCTAGGCTGAGGTCTGCTCAGGAACAGTGGCAGAAGTAATTCAGTCCGTTGTGAATGGTGCTGATGGATGCATATTTTGCTTTGGTCACGTCAAGCTTGGTAAGCTCCTAAATTTGTTACTGTTAATTACAATGTCAGACTGGTAATTACATGCTGCCAGCTTTTGCAACAATAAACCTGAAAGCATGTGACTTGGTCAGAATTTTCTTTTCAACTACTTTGTAGACTTTAAAGTTCTGCTTTTAACTCAATTTTTGACATGTTTGTAAGACAGTGTGAAGATTTAAAATTCAACAGTCAAAATAGATTTTCCATTTTTCCACAGATTTGCGTTTAAATCAAAAATCAATAAAAGTTTTCTTTTCAGTTACTCAGATTCCGGGCAGCACGGTGGCTCAGTGGTCAGCACTGTGTCAGGGCCCCAGCATTGATTCGAGCCTTTGACTGTCTGTGTGGAGTTTGCACATTCTCCCTGTGTGTGTGCTCCAGTTTCCTCCCGCAGTCGAAAGATGTGCCGGTTAGGTGGATTGATCACGGTAAATTGCCCGTTGGTGTCCAGGAATGTGTAGGCTCGAGGGATTAGCCCTGGGAAATACAGGTTACAGGGATAAAGTAGAGCCAGGGTCTGGCTGGGATGCTGTCTGAAGGGCTGGTGCAGATTCATTGGCTGAATGGCCTCTTTTCTCATGTAAGGATTCTATGATTACTTCCATACAATAAAACAAAGAACTGTGGATGCCAGAAATTTGAAACAAAACAAATAGCTGGAGAAGCTTGGCAGGTCTGGTAGCATCTCTGGAGAGAAAGCAGGGTTAACATTTTGGTTCCAGTGACCCTTCTTTGGAACAGATTACTTCCTTGTAATGTTTACCAACTACAGAGATATTTCTCTTCCAATCTCACTTCTTTCACATTCAGACCTGGAGGAAAAGAAACACTCTTGTCCCAAGTCACTTAAAGCAACACTGTCAAACTTAGTCAGTGGCGTCCTTTCTTCACAACATTCTGCAGCAATCAATTCATTCAGCTATTCTTCTGTCTCCTCACTTGATATCTTCTTCCTTAGTGAAATCTTTATTATCATCATCACCCTGTTTGTTAATCCTGGTATGGACCTAAATACTCCCCAAACTCCAAAAGACACCGATCTGAGCACAGGTTTAACCAAGCATCGCCATATCTCCACAAGACATGTGAAATGTTTCCAGTTCTGAAAAACCCTTGCTAAAATGACTCACTACTTCAAACTCAACCTCGGAAGCAAAGTAACTCCCAGAATTCTCACTCCATAATGAATTGCACATTACACACTTCATCCCATCACTTCCACCTTCCAATTAGCCCAAAAGGTTCGGTGATGTCTTTGTCACCAAGATTGAAACCTTTGTTCACCGGGTTTCCTTGCCTTTCCTTGACGACTATGACAGACATCCCCTAGGCAGCCCATGTCATGGACTTAAACTCTCACCTTTCTCCAATGTCTCTCTTACCTCTCATCATATGTTGCCTTCGAACCATAAATCCATGGATGCCAGCACCTTGTCCCTTCAATCTGTTTTCCACTCAACTCTTGACCACTCAGCCTTCCTTCTTGCATGCTGACATTAGAAATAGGAGCTATCATTACCTCTTGCCAAAAATGTCACCCTCTATACAGCCTACTACCAATTACCCTTTCCTCATCGAGGAACTTGTGTCCTTCCAAATAGGTGGTCAACTTTCACTCATCCTATGCTGGAACTTCTCCAATTAGGATCTTATTTTTGCCACAGCACTGAACTGGCCCTTATTAGGTCATACATGGCATTGTCTATGACTATGAATATAATAGATTGACTCTTTCACTGTTCATTGATGTCTCCACAGACTTGGAGTGAATTGACCACGTGCCTCTCTAATATTGCTGGTACTTATTTGTCTAACTGATTCCACTTTTTATTTGTAGATAGAGAAATAGTTTTTTTTGCCTCATGCACCATTATCTCTGTGCCCGCCATTAGCTTCCTCCTCTGCTTAATTCATGTCCTGTCCCTCAGCACCCTTCACACATCTCTTTTGACTATGTTGAAAATACAATATAAATTCAATCATTTTACTTCCTAGAATTGCAAATTACATAGAAATAACTAATTCAAGATGGATAAATGATTAAATTTGCGATTTCAACTTCAAAGTTTTAAACATAAAAATCATTTTAATTATATCAAAATCCCCCTGACCATCAATGGGATCTGTGTTCTAGTTTTATTAGATTGATACCTGATATGAGAAGGCTGTCTCATGAGGAAGGTTGGACAGACTGGGCTTGTGAGGGTTAACTTTACTGAAGTCAGTGAGATCCTCAACAATCTTGGTAAGGTGGATATGGAAAGGATGTTTCCACTTGTTGGTGAGTCCTGACCCAGAGGGCACTCTTTACAAATTAGACATTGCTCTTTTTGGACAGAGATGAGGTGAAAGCTTTTTTGAGTGTTGGGACTTTGGAATTCTGAACTTCAGAAGGTGGTGAAAGGGGGTTAGTAAATATTCTTAAAGAAAAATAGATGCTTGTTAGTTAGGGGAATCAAAAGTTGTCATGGGTAGATAGGAATGTGGAATTCAAAATGCAAACATGATCTTCTTGAATGTTGGAGCAGGCCTGAGGGGCTGAATTGCCCATTTCTGCTGCTAATTCATACATTTGTATGTGTAGGCAAGAGGATTACAGGATAGCGGGATTCTAATTGATGTATTCCCAATGGATTTGCACTGACTGTCATTGTCATTTTTAGGAGTATTGAGTGTGCCTGCTCAGGACTGACTGGTCCTTATAACAGTTGGTTCATGAGATTCTTCATTAAATTTAGATTGGGGCCAAGATTACATTATTGGACTGTTAAAACCTGAACTAGATCCATAATCAGAGATAATGGGAACTGCAGATGCTGGAGAATCCAAGTTAACAAAGTGTGAGGCTGGATGAACACAACAGGCCAAGGAGCATCTCATGAGCACAAAAGCTGATGTTTCGGGCTTAGACTCTTCATCAGAGAGGGGGATGGGGAGAGGGTTCTGAAATAAATAGGGAGAGAGGGGGAGGCAGACTGAAGATGGATGGAGGAGAAGATAAGTGGAGAGGAGAGTATAGGTGGGGAGGTAGGGAGGGGATAAGTCATTCCGGGGAGGATGGACATGTCAAGGAGGCGGGATTTCCCACCTACTAATCTCACCCTGCCTCCTTGACCTGTCAGTCCTTCCTGACTGACCTATCCCCTCCCTACCTCCTCACCTATACTCTTCTCTCCACCTGTCTTCTCCTCCATCCATCTTCAGTCTGCCTCCCCCTCTCTCCCTATTTATTTCAGAACCCTCTCCCCATCCCCCTTTTCTGATGAAGGTTCTAAGCCCGAAACATCAGCTTTTGTGCTCCTGAGATGCTGCTTGGCCTGCTGTGTTCATCCAGCCCCACACTTTGTCATCCTAGATCTATAATTTCCCGATGTTCCAAGTGGTATGACCAAAGGCTGTGTATGCTGGATGCATAAAGTTTAATCCATTCATGCACATCCATTGCAGGCTGTTCAGCAAAGTGAGCCCTACTCTGCACATTTTTGATGTGTGGGATTCTATAATTAAGAGGGCATCGAAAAATGTTCAGCAATATGTTTTAGCTGTCAATGACAGTTGTTTTTGTACATTTTTTTCTGCTCACTAAAGGATACATCGGAGTGGGTAAGATGTTGGAGGGGATTTGGAGGGACAGGATTTATGTGCATTTGCAAAGGCAAGGACTGCTTAGGGAGAGTCAATGTGGCTTTGTGCATGGGAGATCGTGTCTCACTAACTTGATTAAGCTTTTTGAAGAGCTGACAAAGAGGTTGAAGGGAGAGCGGTAGATGTTGTCTATAAGGACTTCAACAAAGTGTTAGACAAGGTTCTGTATGGTAGATTGGTTAGTAAGGTTAGGTCATATGGGATCTAGGGGAGCTAGCCATTTGGATACAAAATTGGCTTGAAGATAGGAGACAGAGGGTGGTGGTAGTCGGTTGCTTTTCAGACTGGAGGCCTGTGACTGGCAGGGTGCCACAAGGATCAATGCTGAGTCCATTGCTTTTTGTCATTTATATAAATGATGTGAATGTGAATATAGGAGGCATGGTTAGCAACTTTGCAGATGATGCCAGAATAGGCAGTATAATAGATAGTAAAGAAGAGTTACAATGGGACCTTGATCAGATGGGCCGATGAGCCAATGAGTGACAGATGGAGTTTAATTTAGATAAATGTGAAGTGTTGCATTTGGTAAGGCAAACCAGGGCAGGACTTATACAGTTAATGACAGGGCCCTGGGAGCATTGCTGAACAAAGAGACCTTGGGGTTCAGGTACATAATTCCTTGAAAGTGGAATCTCAGGCAGACAGGAATAGGAATTGGGTTGTCATGTTTTGACTGTACAGGAAATATTGAGACCACTACTAGAATACTACGCACATTATGTTTGTCCTTCTATAGGAAGGATGTTGTTAAATGTGAGAGGGTGCAGAAAGGATTTACAAGGATGTTGCTGGGATTGAGTTCGAGTTATAAGGAGAGGCTGAATAGGCTGGAGCTTTCTTCACTGGATCATCAGAGGCTGAGGGGTGAACTTTATAAATTCATGAGGGGCATGGATAGGGTGAATAGCCAAGGTATTTTCCAAGGGTAGGGGAGAACAAAATTAAGGGCATAGGTAGAAGATGAGGGGGTAAATATTTGAAAACGACCTGAGGGGTAACTTTTCATGTAAAGGATACTGTGTGTGCGGAATTAGCAGTGAGAAAGTGGTAGAGGTGGGTAGAATTACAACATCTAAGAGGCATCTGGTTGGGTATATGAATAGGAAGGATTTAGAGGGTTATGGGCCAAATGCAGGCAAATGGAACTAGGTCAGATTGAGATATCTGTTCGGCACAGATGGGGTGGACCGAAGGATCTGTTTTCATGTTGTCTGACTCTATAACCCTGCGATAGGTAAGTATAATTCCCTTTATAGGGATCTGGGGGAGGAGATTTCTGCAGGAGCCTCCCAACTACCTCCCACCTGACAGTGGACAAAACATAAAAACCAGGAAAAGGGAGTTCATATTTTGCTCAGAAAATCAATGTGGAATTGCATAGATCCATGCACTAGTTGCATAACTTTTTTTTAACTTTATAATGGGCACGTCTTAAAAAATTGCCAAGCTCGATAATTTCAACTGAAACAGTGAACCATCAGTTATCTAGGCCCTTAGTTCTGAAAATCCCTCTTTGAATTTCTCTATTTCTCCTTTATGTCTTATTTTGACTGATAAGTCTCTTATGATTGCCTTGGGCTGTTTAGTTATGTTGAATGAGAGTTGTGGTAATGCACTTAAATTCCCTGAAGTAGCATGAAATTTGACAACCGCTGGTGCAGGGAACATGAAGCAGTTTTAGAACCAGTTCCTATGGAACCCTATCTCAATTATTGGTGCCAGAGTTCCACGTATTCTCCAAAATTCCCAACTTCATTACGGATCATCACATTGGTTGCTTCCTGTTTAAAGAAACTTCTTCTTGGGTGGCAAACTGATGATCCAAATTCCTCTTAGTGAAATATTCCACGATGAACTGACTATAGAAATCACAGTCAAACAACCTTGCTGAAGTTGTACAAGGGTAACTGTATGTGGCAGTGGCTTTTAAAAAGACACATTTCAGTGCTGCGGGAATTTGCTGCAGCTATTATAAAAATATTAAAATGAAAATCAGCCCTCAACTCTTCAACTTCTAAATTAAGTAAGACAAAGTCCTCAATCACTATCAATGAATAAAATAAACTTCTCCAATTGATTAAAAACCTATACACTATGTTTAGAGATCGTAAGAACTGCAGATGCTGGAGTCAGACACAACACAGCAGGCCAGGCAGCATCAGAACAGCAGGAAAGTTGAAGTTTTGGGTCCCGACCCGAAACGTCAACTTTCCTTCTCCCCTATACACTATATTTAATCTCTTTTACCTATATAACCCATTATAAAAACAAACATTTGTACCAATAGGCCCAGTTGAAAAATGCCAGAAACATTTGGAGCTATCCGTCTACCTGTAAACTGATACGTAGTCTACTGTGGTAACACCATATTGTAAAATCATTCGCTGCTCCATCTTAACATGTGCAGTTGCTGCCATACACTTTGCTATTGACAATCTATCCCCAGTTATCCACTCCCTTCCTGCTCAACATGATGTTTGCCAGCTTTGGGAGTGACACCTCCAGAATTAGGGTGGTTTTGACCAGAGACCCTGTATGTCCGTACAAAAATTCAGAGTTAAAAATCAACTAGGCTGGCAATTGGGAAAAATATTCTATAAGCTAGATGGAAGTTAAAGGCAAAGAAGAAACTTCTGCTCCCTAAGACAAATGAGCGATGCTATTTGTGAGTGCTCTTAGAGAGGCTCTTGGAATTCAACTGGACGCCCAGTTGCCGTTGGGCATTAAACTTTTAGATGTAGTTCTCAACAAATTAAAGTCATCACGATTTTGATTCCGATTAAGAAAGACAATGTTCTGAGCCTTTGTAAAATGAGTTGTGGCCTTGTTATAGTGCAAAAATATAATTTTTCTTTGCATTGATTTTCCATCACTGTCTGGCTCCAAATTGTACTGATATATTGATGGTAACAAGAGGAAATTGAATTGTCACTTCCTCTTTCAATGTGATGTTAAAATGAAGCCCCTGTTGATTGCTTGGATAGATATAAAAGACTCCATGGCACTACTGTGAAGAAAGAAAGGGAGTATCCTGACCAATATTTACTCCTTAGCAAACATCACCAAACCAGATTATTAGGACATTGCTACATTGCTGTTCTGGGTTCCAAAGAAAAGTCATTTTGGACCCAAAATCATAGAATCCCTGCAGTTTGGAAACAGGCCATTCAGCCCAACAAGTCCACACCACCCCTCCACGAGGCATCCCATCCACACCCATTCCCCTATATTTCCCATGTCTGACCCACCTAATCCAAACATCCCTGGGCACTACGGGCAATTTAGCATGGCCAATCTACCTACTCTGCACAGTGGAAGGAAACTGGAGCACTCAGAGGAAACCCATGCAGACAGTATGCAACCTCCACACAGACAGTCACCTGAGGCTGGAATTGAACTTGGGTCCATGGCACTGTGGGGCAGCAGTGCTAACCACTGAGCTACTGTGCAATGCTGACTTTGTTTCCTTTCTCCACAGATGCTGCCAGACATGCTAGATTTCTTCAGCAATTTCTACTCTTATTATTGTTGTATAGGACCTTTATTGTCAAGTGGCAGAATAGCACTAGCCACATTTCAAAACAACTTCATTGTTTATGGAAACTGTGACCTTTCTTTTATTGACCTTGGATTATCTTGCCACTGCCCCCTAGGCACAACCAGTAACTTCTGTAACGCACTAGTTGCCCACAAGTTATGGCAGGGAAGTTTGGCATGGCAAACTAGTTTAGTTTTCTGCCTTTTGCTGCTCTTTCTGTAGCCTTCAAGGACTACAATGAGGGATCATTCTAATCTATGGAATAGTGGCTTAAATTCCTAACGCCGCATTTTGGAAAGAGTCAATGTCTCATCTAAGCCTTACTCTTTGAAAGCCTACAATTAATTCCCTCAATTTCTTTGAGCCTTCATTTTACTCTTTTTTTTCTTCTAACACTCTCTTTATATCCTCCTTCTTTGATTTTACTCATGTTTCCTCACGTCAGCTTTGGCTTGATGCCAATTTTGGTGAAATTCCTTTGGATATTTTTATCTGGTACAGGTGCTGTGTAAGCACAAGTTATGCCTAATTTTTGAAGATAAATTGAAATGTCATATGAATTCCTCAGGTTCTTTCTGTGGTCCTGTGTTTGCTTCAGCCTCATACTTCTGAACATTTGCCAATGTCTGACAGTGAAAACTGAAAAGATGTATGCAAAAATGCCATATTAATATTGAGAGAACATTCTGAGAAGAGTTGAGAGTTTATTCTGCAAATAGATCGATTTAACAAGTCTGTAGCAAAACCAATTGGAGCACACCCAAACATCAGTCTGGAAGAGTTCAGCTTGTAGCACTAGGTCTTTGCCATGTTTACAAAGCAGTCAAAAACAACTGGTAACCAGGAGTTAATGTGGGCAATAAAGGCCTTGACCACTGGCACAAGTTCTACATCACTCTTCTCCAGGAAACTTGGAATGATTTAATTTAAATCCAGTACTGACCTGATGAGAATGAGCCTCCTGTCAGATCAAAACCTTAGGAGGATGGAAATCCTAGAACTGCTGCCCAATCAGAGCAGCCAAGAGGAGGGATTGCTCCTGGATTCTTAAATATAGATGAGTGTGAGACGGATGAAATCATAGGTTGGGATGTAGCAGTGGTTGATGGTTGAGGGTGGGATGTTCAGACAAAGGCCAGAGGTCTGTCATCCATTCAGGACTCCCTCTTCCTGATGCTGAGTCCTTCAATTTGACTCTGTTTGTCTGTGAATGAGGGACCCCCTTCACCGGTCACTGATTAAACCTAACCAGGCCAGGTTTACTGTGTGCTTTTCAGGGATTATGAGTTCTCTAGTCATTGCTGTTTGGCTACCATTTCAGGGCATTAAGTGGCCTCCAGCAAATAGGCTGCTGACAAGCCTTCCTGCCCTGGGCTTGAGATGATAATGCACAAGATCTTTACCTGATAACCACATGCCTTCCCCCTGCCCCTCCTATAGGTATGGTTTTAAATTTCACTCGGTATCTTTTATGCTGGCTCATTAAAAAGAAAAATTACCTTTACCATTCTGACTGATAGGATTACATGTATCAAATTTTAATTTAAGTATCACTTGACCAGTGATGTTGCCTTTTATAGTATTAGTTGAGCTTCTTTTACTGATACCTCACATCAAAGTAGCTCAATCAGTATTTTGATGGGGATCACATTGGCCTGCACTAATAAGCAACTTACTTATGTAGCTGGAGGTGACATCTGAGAAACTATCAGAGCATGGCACATATAATCTTGTGAACAATCACATTGCATGTAAACATACAAGAATTAAGAATGGTCTGTTTGACCTTTACAACACTTTTTAAATAGCAAAATATTCAGAAACACAATACTACCATGGATAAATGAGTGGGCAAACAGTGGGATACTGTACTTATCCATGTATGTCTTTTGTAGCGTGAGCACCAACCACTAAGACACTGAGGAAGGTTCTCACTAATTATGTTTGCCACTTAGAAATATAATGGTAGCTCTCCGGAAATCATGGAACATAGTGAACCAACTCATTTCTGCTCCCAGTTTGGCTGCCACTGTTTACGTAAATCATTTTAAGATGCATAAGGGGATCCTCTTGACGTACAGATATTTTTGGGAGATTACAGGAAGGAGAGTGTATTGTGCAGACGTGGGTTTAACTTACAATATAATCAATGAAGATGATACTTTATCGCTTTAAAAGTTTCTCTGTGAGATCAAGAGGAACTGAAATGTTTCTTTGGGGTGCACGTGGCATATGTTAGCAACTGCTACTCTGGGGGCCTTTACCATCAAACCGCACTGGATTCCCTGGATCTACCATGCTGCTGGTCAGCTTGTTTGGATTCTAGGATGTCTGATGGTGTGCTGTTTAAAAGGTGGATGCTGCTGGTGTATCTTTAGTGCATACAGTGCTGCACCAGCATTGCAGATCCAGACTGCAAAATGTTGCATTTGCTGTCCATATTTATGCAAACCACTGAAGAAACTGAAACAGCCTAACATTCAAACTTAAATCTTAATTCCAGGGAAAACATATACTATGATTGGAAAAGACAATTCAACACAACATCTTGGTGTTATTCCCTGTGCAATATCCTGGCTTTTCAAACTAATAAATGAACGCAAGGAGAAAACCGGCACTCGATTCTCAGTCAGGGTATCCGCTGTGGAGATTTGGGGCAAGGATGAAAACCTTCGGGACTTGTTATCTGAAGTGGCCACTGGCAGCCTTCAGGATGGCCAGTCTCCTGGTGTCTATCTCAGGGAAGATCCGATCTGTGGAACTCAGGTATTTTTATCACAATGATTTGTTGTACTGTTTTCAAGTAAATTGATATGTCTTTGTCTACTCACTGCTTTGTGCATTGAAGGTTGTTTGAAACATTCTAACCGCATTTAAAATATCACTGCCACTCTTTTTTGGCGTGTTTTTTTTTCATCTTTGCTCCCTTGGCACACATATTTTATTACTAATTGCCCCAGAGAGTTAATCTGTTGAACAGAAATGCAATCCTCTCCCAATTAGCAATATATTTCTCTTCATATGCAGCTTCAAAATCAAAGTGAGCTGAGAGCCCCTACGGCAGAAAAAGCCGCCTATTTCCTTGATGTGGCAATAGCCTCCAGAAGGACCAGTAGGCCAGATTGTGATGAGGAAGAGAGAAGAAACTCCCATATGCTCTTTACCCTTCACATTTACCAATATCGAATGGAGAAGAGTGGCAAAGGGGGAAGTATGTTCGCTGTGATTTGCAAAATGCATCTGTTCTGCTCAACTGTTTCACAGATTTAAAAATGTAAAATGAGTAATTGTGGTCACTATCTGTTTTCTCGGAAAACTTCACAATTTGCTTATCATTAATATTTAATACTGGCACTAGCTTGTTGCGTTCATTGTGTCTGTGAGTTGAATAAATTCAGAATCTCTGAGTGGCTTTGTGTGTCTTACTGTCCTTTTGCAGTGTCAGGAGGACGTAGTCGTTTACACTTGGTTGACCTGGGGAGCTGTGAGAAGGTGTTAAGCAAGAGCCGGGATGCCGGTGGTGGCCTCTGTCTATCACTTTCAGCGCTAGGCAACGTCATTTTGGCGTTGGTTAATGGTGCTAAACACGTGCCATACAAGTAAGTAATGTGTATGATGAATTATATGGGAACTGTTCAATGAAGTATTTTGATGCAGGAATGAAGATGTAAGAGATGACCATGATGTAAAAATAATTCGCATTTATAAAGTCAGAAACTTCTTGCATTTTTTGTATCTAAAGCCCCTTTCTCATCTTTTTAAAAAAATATTTGAAAGCTTAAAATCAGCAGTAACTTTGGTGGACTTTAACCAAAATAGCCACAAGATAGGCCAGTACCAGTTAAACTATATCCCAGTCTCACAGCTATGTTCCCTGGATGACCTTTGGGGGGGGGGGGGGGCAGTGGGGGGGGGGGGTGGTTTGGGGTCATCTTTACCCATCTTTTGCAGAGAATATAGGGTGGGATAAAGGACTCAGTAAGTCTGCCAGTTGACCAGCTGGTAAGGATGCCACAGCTTTGAAAATACATTCTTTTAAAATGAGTTTTGTGGATTGAGGAACAGCAAAAATGACTCCTGCTCGTTAGTTTTCCCCAACAGATTAATAGCATATTTCTTGGTATTTTCATTGCAAGCAGTGGTGTCCCAAATTGGACCTCATCTACTTTCTCATTCAAATTGTACAACCTTTCAATGACTTCCCAAGTGTTGATAGAGCCAGGGGTAGAAGACAGGGCAAGCACTATTTCTTTTTGCGTTTAACTGTAAGGTTGAAAACAAGAGGAATTCAATATTATTCATTTGAATTAGATCTATTTAATTAATAGCAAACTGTAAGATGAGGAGAATTTGTATGTTTACCAATTAGCTGTCGAGTGCACCTCTTAATTGGCATGGAACAAGGAGATTCTAGGGTGATCTTTGGACTGGGCTCATTAAGTAGATCACACCAAAAGGACATACTGAGCAGAATCTTGCTAGAAAATTATGGTATTTTAATGATAACATACTATTATTAACATGTAAATCCATTAGAGCATTCAGAATAAGAGTTTTAATGTGAGATAATGGTAGATTTATGTCACTCAGTTATTTGTTTTACACAAACAGCTTCTTAAACTTCACATTACTCTAACAAATGTGAAAGATTTTGCAAAGGATTTGACTATTAGACATTAACTAAGAGCTTATGATCAATACTAGCTAACTACATGATAATTGTCAATGTAATGCCAATCAAACTTTCTGGCCCAGAAAAGCCATGTTTTATCTTTCTAAATGTCTCCCTTACTTTTGTTTCTGTCTCTTTATTTTCGGTTTCTAAATGTGGCCTTTAATTCACTGTCCATTTCTGTTGTTCCTTTCTTCCTTTCTCAATCATTAAATCTCACTGGCTAAGATGATGCACTATTAGCCCTGCCAGTCACTGAGATCCCAGATGCCCTATTGTTGTCGATGTACCATTATTAGCTCCCTCTGACAAATTGGGGTGCAAAAAGATTTTGAGTCAAACAATGCACAAAAATGCTGTTGCTGCAGATGACCTATGTTCAATAATAATTAGCCTAATATGTGGCACAGTGGTCTTTGATATTAGTGCAGGAATTTAATGGTTTAAGTTCTTTCTGCCATGAATTAATACTGGAAATCTGGCATGCCCCTGAATAAAAATGGCATGCAAATAAAATGGTATTACTGTGTCTCTATCATTTTAATGTAAACCTTAATTCAGGATTGCTGAAGGAAAGATAACTTTTCATACATCGATGCAAATCAATTGAAATTTTGTTTCATCCTTCTGAGTTCAACGTCAGAGGCCACTGATCATGATCAGACAATGAGCAATTCCGTTATGGAATTTTGTAGTTATCCACAGTAAGCTACTGTGCTTATATTTGTTTGACACTACAAGAAGTAGCCTTCAGACAAGACAGTATTATCCACATTTTCAAGCAAATAATCTAAGCTAATATTCATACCTGAAGTGATTTTATTATGAGATTGTAGCTACAGTAGAGTCAAACAGAATGAAATGCTGAGATAACAAGGTGTGGAGCTGGATGAACACAGCAGGCCAAGCAGCATCAGAGGAGCAGGAAGGCTGATGTTTTGGGCCTAGACCCTATTGGTCTCATGTTTTGTGCCTGACGTAAAATATAATAATAAATTCCATTTAATCTGATGAGGTTTTAACTAGGAAAAAGAAAAAAGTGTAAAAATTCTGTTTAAGTGGATGTATACAAATAGATGATTAACTTAAAGTACTTAATCTATCTCTTTCTTTGCCCCTGAATGCATTTGTTTTGTTATTCAATATAGGGATAGCAAACTTACTATGCTGTTGAGAGAATCACTGGGGAATATAAACTGCAGAACAACCATGATCATCCATATTTCTGATTCTCCAGCCAACTATGCAGAAACCCTTACAAGCATTCAGCTTGCAGCGCGAATTCATCGTATGAGAAAGAAAAAATCCAAGGTCCGTATCTGCTCCAAATCAAAAGATGTTAATTTCAAATGTAGATCTCAAAAGCATTGGTAACTCTGTGTGAGAAAAAAAATCAACTTTTCATCTAGTATTGTCAAGTTTAAAAGTCAGGTTCATTTTTGTCTCAATTACCTTGTTGTAAAATTTGTGGTTCAATGTTCCGTGTGAAATAAGCATTTTTCTGTTTGAATTAGTATGCCTCAAGTTCTTCAGGAGGAGAGAGTTCTTGTGAAGAAGGTCGGATTCGAAGGCCACCTAATTTAAGACCCTTTCACTCAAGAACCACAGCTCTTGATCCACATCTTCCTGTATTAGGAATACCCAGTGATCCAGATTATTCATCAAGCAGTGAACAATCATGTGATACAGTTATTTATGTTGGTCCTAACGGCGCAGCACTGTCTGATCGAGAGCTAACAGATAATGAGGGACCACCAGAGTTTGTCCCCATAATCCCTTCTCTTAACAAGAAGCATGACTCCAAGAAAGGCAAGGAAACTTTGATTGTTGGTAAGAGGACTGAAAGGGACTATTTCAAATGTAACACTTTTGCTGAATTGCAGGAAAGGTTAGAATGCATTGATGGAAGTGAGGAACCCATCCAGTTTTCCTGTGAGCAAGGACTTTTCATTTGTAGTAATAGTTCAGGCCCTGTGAGGATGGAGAATGTGCAATGTCTAACGTCACAGGAAGCAGCACAATCTGGCCCAACAACAGAAAAGGTACTAATACCTCCTGCACATCTCTATGGAAAACATTCTTCAGTAGAAATGGTGTCTCCTAAAAAGGGGCAGAGCCTGCATGCTCCAGTACCTGTGCAGCAGCATAATGGATCGCCAGTGAAGAGCCCCTGTCACACAACAACAATCGAACATTCAAAAGTGCAAACCAAAGCTGAAGGAAGCAAGGTGGAATTAAGTGGAAACACTGGAATGGATGGAATGAAAGAGACAATCACAGCTTCCACAAACGTGCCCAAATCCAACAGCCCAAAAGCACACAAGCAGGCCCAAGCCACGTCTGCACCAGTTGTGAGGGAAAAGCTGTTTTACAACAGAAGGCCATTGCCAAGCCCTGCACCACCACCGCCACAAACAAAAGATAGAAAAATCGATTGCTCTGAGCCCAGTAGCGGCAGAGTGATTAGAACTCCTCCTGTCGGAATGAGCCATCAGGTGACAAATAAATTGGATTCCAATGTACATGGAAATGCTGCTGCACATTGCAGAAGCAAATATAAACAATCCACTGGATCAGACACAAATCACATAAGGTCTGCGTTCCGGAGTGATTGTATTGATCGAGACATGTTGACTACTACTGTGACTTTACAGCAGCCTGTGGAACTGAATGGTGAAGATGAACTGGTATTTACTGTTGTAGAAGAACTGTCATTTGAAGGGATTTTGGAAAGTGGCCGACCTGCTAGCATTATTAGCTTTAATAGTGATTGTTCACTTCAGGCCTTGGCTTCAGGCTCACGGCCTGTCAGCATTATTAGTAGCATAAATGATGACTTTGAAGCTTATACCTCACCGGCAACCACTGCTGGAGCAAACCTGGACAATGGTGTTCCACTTGCAGATGATTCTTTTTGCAACAGTAGCAGACGATCATCAATTAGTTCCTGGCTCAGTGAACTAAGCATCTCTGCTGTAGAAAGTGATGGCGTTCAACCCTCTGATACTTTTATTGTGCAGTCTTGTTACAGTTATGATGAGCACACTTTAGGGCCTTTTAATTTGGACTCATCTGACATGCTGCAAGACATGTGTGCACCACTGATGCAGGCTCAAAAAAGCACCTTGACTGATAGCTTCTGTTACTTGGAAGTACCTAATGAAATCCAACCTATCGTCAACACCGACAAAAGTTCCAGCACCTTAAGTTTATCCAAAGTGGCATCTGGCAAAGTTGTGACGGGCAGTAACAGTTCACCAGCAACTAAAGCCAGCACCCCAGTGCATTGCCGTGTCCCAGTAATTTCTGAAGAAGATCCTGTTTGCTCCTCCAGTCTTCCCAGGAAAATGAAATCTACCTCATCTGTGAAACATAGCGGTAGCACAGTAGATTGTGGAGACACACTACAGCAAGACATCGAGCCCGAGGATCCTTGGTTACAACGTACAAATAGCCAATCAGAGTCAAAATCTGAGGATCAAGCACTTTCTGTCAAGCCGACTCCCAAATCTGCTTCTCACAGTCAAATCAAACAGCAGATGAAAACATTGCATAATACTGGAACTATTCCTCGGCTTAATAAGTCTCACACATCTGTTTCCTGTGCACAACGGGTTGTTTATGGATGTGAAATGGCGAGTAAATCCGATGGAATCAATAATGCCATTGGTGCGACCACAAAGAAAAGTGATGTGCCAGCTAAGGTATCACAAGTGAAAAAAGGAAATGCAACGGTTGCTACAATGCCAATAATGCACACCAGTGTGAATACTGGAGCTATACCCAAGGACCAACCAGATTTTGCTTCAGTGACAAGCAGCTTAAAATCAACTGCATGCAAGAAAGCATCAGTGCCCAAAACTAGCTTGCTACCAAGGCTCAATGGGACACCTCCAGCACCCCCCGTCCGTAAATCCAGTCTAGAACAAAAAAATAGGGTTACTCCACAAACTAATGCCCAAAAATGTACCAGCCCAGAGTTAGTTAAAGTATCACCGTCAAAATTCGAGGATGAAATTGATGGGAGACTAAATGTTGCTTCTTGTGTTGTTGAAGGTAACAATAGCAGATCAACAAACATAAAGACTGAGCAGATGTTTGTTAAAAACATTTCAAGCTCAAAACCCCGAATGCCTAAACCTGAGTCTGTGCATCGCTGTGGGAGTCTGCAATCACTTGAGAGATGTGATAGTCTTACATCAGTCGGATCCAAACATAGCGCATCTAAGGAAAGTGGTCACCTTGTCAACAACAATAGAATAGGCCGATCAGTACCCAGGCTCGGTGTGTCACCATCGGCTCCAATAATGTCCACTCCAGCCCTTCCTGTCGTTCCTGTTACAGGTAAATCCAATCAAACCAAAAGTACTTCCACTAATAAAATGGTGGTGTCAGGAAATAAATGCCGAAGTCTCTCTACAAGTGGTGTGAAGGGGTTAAGCACATCGGTTAAATCATTAACCCAGTCAATGGGTCGAAGTTCCAGTGTGCCATCAAATGGAAAAACAATACCTCATTCAACACAGGCGGCAAATTGCAAACCTGGTAAAGGAACAATCATGGGAACAAAGCAAGCCGTAAGGGCAGCAAATAGCCGCGTCTCTGAACTAGCATCTGGGGCTTCTTCCAGTAAAATGGGCCATTTGAGAGGATCCACGGATTCTGACAGTGGGAATGACAGTGGGGTCAACCTGAGTGATGAAATATCACAGATACCAGTCTTGCCTTCTCCATACAGTAAAATAACTGCGCCAAGGAGACCTCAACGCTACAGCAGCGGGCATGGTAGTGACAACAGCAGTGTTCTTAGTGGAGAGTTGCCTCCAGCCATGGGAAGAACAGCTCTTTTTTATCATAGTGGTGGCAGCAGTGGCTATGAAAGTATGATCCGTGATAGTGAAGCTACAGGGAGTGCATCATCTGCACATGATTCCATGAGTGAAAGTGGAATGTCTTCATCTGGTCGTAACAGAACTTCAAAATCCCCCAAAAAGCGGATGGCTGGTAAGCCAGAAATTTATTTATCACAGTATGTGACTTCAATTTTTGACAATGAAAATGTGAGAAAATTTCTGAGGAGAGATGACATTTAAGGGTTTTGTTTTATTCATGGGATCTGTGCATCAGCATTTATTGTCCACGTCTAATTACATATAAAGAAAAATGAAAAGTGAAAATACATAATATGAAGGTGCACTGCCTGTTCATCTTCTATGTAATATTTTCAAGGGTCACTGCATACTAGGTATGACTCAAAATATCTATATTAGTGATTTACTTTCCTGGTAACCACAAATGGAACTGATACTAGATATTCAGCTTCCCACGAGCTTGACTTTCACCATACGGTGCTATTGAATTGAACTATATAAGGTGAGAACCTTTCTCCAATTATTTCTAAGCCTCTGTACATAGCTGCATTTTACCTCCCGCCCATCCACCACCTTACCACTCCCCCCCATTTTCAAACACACACACACACACACACACACACACACACACACACACACACGTTCGAAGGTTGGCTGGCTCACTCAATCCAATGGATGGCCTGCCCACCATCGACCTATCTGTCCCTGTTCCCACCACAATTGTACCAGTAGTAGGGGGTGACATTGTATAACCTGCCCAGCAGCAGGCCAATTGAGATCCTTAATTGAGTAATTAATGCCCATCTAATGGCCTTGTTCTACTACCACTGATATTGAATGAACAGTGGGAAAGACCAGTGCTCTTACTCAGACTGGCAGATTGCTGGTGTTTGGGGGCTGTGGATCCCACTCCACCCCAGGATCTCCTCCAGCCTTTGCCTCTCAATCTCTTATCTTCTCTGAATGGCCTTCCAACTTGGTATCCAGCAAGGTCTCCATATATTTACCCAAATCCTGATGTAGGATTGGATAAGGCTTTTGCTCATTGGCTGGCAGATCTCTGAGAATGTAGAGCAGGAGTAGGCCAATTGCCTCCTTGAATCTGCTTTGTCATGGATGTTCTGATTATGATTATTTAATTGCATTTTGTTACCATCCACATGACCCTTGACTCCCTTCATATATCAAAAGTCTCACTAACTCAGCCTTGAATGTGTTCAGTGACCCAGCCACTAGCTCATGGTGGCAAGATAATTCCAAACAGTGACTACCCTTTTCGCCTTATATAGGAGACCCCTTATTTAAAACTGTAGTCTCTTAGTTCTTCATGTTTCCTGTACAATGGGAAACATCGTCCCATCACCTACTCTGTCAAAATGCCTACGGATCTGATGTTTCATTAAGATCACTTCTCAGTTTTCCAAATTCTAAACAGTATAGGTCAACTTGCTCAACCTTTTCTCATTTAAATAACATCTCATCCCAGGAATCAGCCTCGTGAACCCTTGCTGGACTTGCAATGCAAGAAGCCCCATCGTAAACCAAAACTGTAGAGCTATTGCTGAACGGTGGAAATCCTGCCTCTAGCCTATTATGCGTCAATGGCTATGGGGCAGCCATTCCCATTCCCATTCCTGGCCTTTCCTTCAGAAATTCAATGTCTGATATAATTCAGCTGCAGTCTCTCCTTGGCATAAAGTCTTTTTGAAGGCATAAATTCTTTGCTGATTTGGAGTTTCAAACATGCCAGTATTTTGCCAAGTGTCAGTATTAATTTGTAAATCTACAGAATGAGTCTTGGCTGGATAATTAATTGTCAATCTGTAGATATCTCTCAAGTTAACTACAAAATCTATAGCTCAGAACATAAAAGTAAAGTATTGTGTGTGGAGAGGGTCAGAATTTGGTTTGTTGCTGAGTGACCTCTTGTTCCTAACCCTTATTATATCCATTGGAAGTTGTGATTAAATTAAGGATTGGTGCACAATATGGCTACATCAATTTGAGGGGTCATATTATGACTTGGTAATGATAGATATGAGGGATGTCCATGCTTCCCTAACATTCACTGTTGCTAAGAGCCTTAGGACAAATTTAAAATAATTTCTTCAAAGGTTATAGAAGCATTCTAATAATAAATGGCACCATCAGAGTTTAATTTATACATTGACTCAAGGCTATGGACCATGTGGCATCAATAAACATTTTAAATGGAGCAGGAACCAATGTATAATATGTAAACTTCCTGATTTAGGGTCAGGATTATATCCATGAAGAAAAATGGAACTATATGTGTATTTATCACATCACCTCAACACTGCTTGTGAAAGAACCTCACATTGAGAAGATATGCTTTTCTTGTGGTAATAATAGCCACCTTTACTTTCCAAGATTATTGGCAACCCATTCTTGAAAATCTGTGCCTAATTTACTGCTAAAAGTAACTTGTAATCCCAATCAGAAACCAGTTGATAACTTCATTAATATGCTACATAATGAATGCAAAATAAAGTAACATCATAAACTGGTGCTAATTTATGCAAAGTGGAGTTCAGCAGGAGACAGCAATGGCCATATTTCACCAAGATTATTCTCACCAATAGTTTACAAACATCAAGATGCTTTCTTTGGAGCAGTCACTTCAGTACCAATATCCAATGAAAAGTTGGCAACACCGCAACCTTGTCATAAACGAATCAGTGACCTGAAAAGGCTTGTGAGAAAAAATTGTTCAAAGGTTGAAAGAACGTTGTTGAGGTGCTATGCTCCAGAGGAAATGGAAGAGACACAACAATCTTCAAAATCATTCTAAGGGGAAAGTACCAATCTTGGAGCACCAGACAATCTGGTGAGTTTTAAATTATTATTTCTCCTAAGCATTTGCGTGTATTTATATTTACCAAGAGCAATGTTTAATGTTGTTTCTAAATTTGCAAAAAGAACTTACACTTCTCCTGTATTTGAACTGCTTGAGTCCTACAGTGTATTCGCATAGAATTAATGTTTTATATCTTGTCCCTTTTGTCTCCACAGAGGAGTTGCTGTTCTTCAATGTATACACTGTTTAATGTTAAAGGATTTGTCCTTCCCTGACTCTACCTGACAGGAAGGAGTTCATTACTGGGAAGGAGTCATTGAGGCAGAATTTCAGCTTTTCACCTGGATATACTTCAAACAACATGAAAGTTTGGTGGCAATTATTTTGAGGGAGAAAAAAATTGGTAGTTACAATCTTACAATGCTGCAACAAGTTGCAAATCTGGCCCATTAACTATCAGTAAACATAGAAATATATGAGGATGGCATTGTGGCTCTAGTTAGCACTGTTGCCTTAGCACCAGGGACCCAGGTTCGATTCCACCCCAAGGCGACTGTCTGTGTGAAGTTTCCACATTCTCCCCACGTCTGCCTGGATTTTCTTCGGGTGCTCCGGTTTCCCTTCACAGTCCAAAGATGTGTAGGTAAGGTGGATTGGCCATGCTAAATTGCCCATCACGTCCAGGGATGTTCAGGCTAGGTGGGTTAGTCATGGGAAATGCAGAATTACAGGGATAGGGTAGGGGTATGGGTATGAGTGCAAAGTCCTTCAGAAGATTGTTTTGACTTGTTGGGCTGAATGGCCTGCTACCACACTATAGGGATTCTATGCCTTGGATGGTCTGCTGTGAACCTCACCTGTCAGAAATAGTGCTAGCCATGATTTGCTGACCATTTAAAAGAATAGTTGAAAATCATGTGCAGTGTGTGACTAAATTTCCAATCGGTATTACTTCTGCAAAAGGTCCTCCTCATGGAATGCTCTGGTTGGAAACTATTGATCAGGAGTAGGGACTGTTTTTTCACTCTTTCATGAGAAATGGGCATTGCCAATGATAATGGGAACTGCAGATGCTGGAGAATCCAAGATAATAAAATGTGAGGCTGGATGAACACAGCAGGCCCAGCAGCATCTCAGGAGCACAAAAGCTGACGTTTCGGGCCTAGACCTCAAGGGTCTAGGCCCGAAACGTCAGCTTTTGTGCTCCTGAGATGCTGCTGGGCATTGCCAATGAAGCAGCTTTTGTTCCCAATCACCCTTGAGAGCAATTAAAACATACAATGCTGCTGTGGCTCTGGAATATGGTCAGCTGGACTTGATAAGGATGGTGGATTTCCTTCCTTTTTCTTACAATTGAGCATTGTTTTATGATCACTATTTCTGAGACTTGATTTTCAATTCCAGACTTCATGATTGAGTTTAAATTCCATCTGTGGCGAGGTTTGAACCCATTTCCAGATCAAAGCTGAGGCCTCTGGACTGTTAGCCCAATGACATCCATGAGTGGGTACATTTCTCAATTCTTTTAGTTCTGACTTTAGAAATTGGGTGGCATGGCGGCTCAGTGGTTAGCACTGCTGCCTCACTGTGCCCGGGACCTGCATTTGATTTCACCCACAGGCAGCTGTCTGTATGGAGCTTGCACATTCTCCATGTGGTTGTTTACTTGCTCGCCGAGCTGGCTTAATTTTGTTCAAATGTTTTGTCGCCATGCTAGGTGACATAATCAGTGGAGCCTCCAATGAAGTGGTGTGATTCTACTCCACTTGGAATTTATACAATCTGGTCTGTTAAGGTGAGTACTGTAATTTCCGGTTTTGATCTGTATGAGTTTATATATGGGGCCCAATTCTATATGTTTGTCGATTGAAGGGTGGCCTCTAGCAATTCCCGTGCGTGTCTGTGTTTGGCCTGAGCTACTAGGGTTACTTTATCCCAGTTAAACTGATGGTCTCCATTGTCCAAGTACACCAATAATAAGGAGAATTCATTGTGCCGTTTTGCTGCTAGCTGATGTTCGAGTATTGTGATGGCTAGTTTCCTTCCTGTCTGTCCGATGTAATGCTTGTGGCAGTCATTGCATCGTATTTTGTAAACCACGTTGGTTCTGCATTTTGTGGGAATGAGGCCTTTAATCCTTGTAAGTGTCTGTTGTAGATTGGCTGTGGGCCTGTGGGCCACCATGATTCATAGTGGCCTTAGGAGTCCTGTTGTCAGTTCCGATATATTCTTGATATGGGGCAGTGGGGCCAGTGTGTTTGCCGACAAACACTTACAAGGATTAAAAACCCCATTCCCACCACATGCAGAACCAATGTGGTTTACAAAATACCATGCAACGACTGCCACAAACATTACATTGGACAGACAGGAAGGAAACTAGCCATCAGAATACACAAACATCAGCCAGCAGCAAAATGGCACAATGCACTCTCTGTAATATCTGTACATTCAGACAATGAAGACCATCAGTTTAACTGGGATAAAGTAACCATAGTAGCCCAAGCCAAACATAGACACGCACGGGAATTGCTAGAGGCATGGGCCTGCACCCTTACTTCAATCAACAAACATATAGAATTGGACTCCATATATAAACCCATACAGATCAAAACCGGAAATGACAGTACTCACCATAACAGACCGGACAGTATAAATTCCAAGCGGACTAGAATAACATCACTTCATCGGAAGCCTCACTGATGATGTCACCTAGCATGATGATGAAATGTCTAAACAAAATTAAGACAGCTCAGCAAGTAAGTCAACAACCTCACCCACAACCCGGGCTACAGATCTTTGCCAAAACTTTAAACATCCTCCAAGTATCTGTGTGGATTTTTGCTGGATGCTCTGGTGCTCTTGCACAATCCAAAGATGTGCAAGAAAGGGGGGTTGGCCATGCTAAATTGTCCATTGTGTCCATGATACACAGGCTAGGTGGATTAGCAATGGGAAATGCTGGGTTACAGGGATAGGTTAGGGTTTGGGTCTGGGTGGGATGCTCTTCAAAGAGTCACTGTAGACTTGATGGGCCGAATGGTCTGCTTCCACACTGTAGGGATTCTATGATTCATATTACCTTATCCAACACTGGTTCAGCTGGAGGTGCCTCAAAATTCATCAGTTCTTCATGTAAAAAAGCAGGCAAATAAAAAGATAACAAGAGGAAGATACCAAATTAATTAATAATTTTATGTCCCATATATTGACATTTAAGCTCTTTGTCCTTCTATGCATTGAACAGTCTAAAGAAATGATGTTATTAAACAAAGACTGTATCAGTTCAGTCTTGAAACTGTAACCCACACTATTTAGAGAGGATTAAGCACACCAAGTAATTGGATCTTAATGATCTGCTATTTACTCTTTGAGCATGTTTATTATTGTAGTCAGTGCTGAGCAGTGCAAGCAGTAACCCAACACTATTTAGAAGTGATTAAGTATCGAAGGGAACTGCAACTTAATGAGGTGTGAACTACTCAATGAACACCTGTTTCTGCCCAAAGTAGATGACGTACATGACATGTGGTCAGCAACAACTTAATAATTACATGTAATGAAAGTGGTAAATTGGCTAGTGTTTTTGAATGATTTAGATGTTTGTTTGGCATAAAGGGCTGTTGTGGTGCAGTGGTTATGTGCTTAACTCTGGACCAGAAAAACTGAGCTTAAGTACTAACTGTCCTAGAGCAGGAGCAGGAGCAGGTTGACTTAAAATAATAGATGATTGCCTGATTTGAACATGGTAAGATGAAATGCTGGGGACTACACCTAGATGCTGAATGAGGCCATTTTACGTGTTCAAGAATGTGATCTAAGGCACACAGTTGCACATTGCTGTGGTTCACATGAAAGTATTTAGTTTGGCCAGAGTTAATCGAGCATATGGGCTCTTTAGTTAATCCATTGCTGTAAAATTAGTAACCCTCCTCCTTGTTCGGAGGTGCAGCCACTCAATTTTTAGGGAAAACTGAAACCTTTCTGTGGGACCAGCGTATGTTTAAATGGTGGAACATCATTCAATGGACATGACATTCAAAACCCTACCAGCTAACTTTATTGACTTTAATATGAACAAGACACCATGAGCTGGTTGTTTTTGGTATGAGGACAAAACTGTTGCTTTAGTTTAAATATTTTTTCTGAGAAACATGATGTACTGGTAGGAATTGCACTTATATTTGTGTCATGTCCATATCATTTATACATTTGTACAATATATCTAAAAGTAATGAGGATAACGACATTTAAATGTATTCTACTTTTATAATGAGTAATAACTTATTCATTTGTAATATTTTTCTAGTTCTATAATAAAGTAGTCCTATTCTACTCAATTATGCCTCCTGTGTTTATTTTTAAATTCTCTCTTCATTTTCTATCCATTCTCTAAGCTAGTCTTATTCACACATAGCTTGATTCATTCAACAGATGTTGAAATGAAAACAATTTCTCAATTCTTTTATTCAGTTTGGCACAATTTCGCCTGGGCTGCTGAAAATCACATTTTACTTATAGAAGATATCCTCCCTGCCTCCCCAGTAGCAAAAACACAATCTACGTTTATACTATGGATGTTCATTCTGAACAATACAATTTTGTGACATTCATCTTGTAAAGCATAGAAAAGATGTCTATCAATCACATTTGGATGAATGATGGCTGCTCACACTTCATTACATCAGAGTTGCCTGTTTTCAATACCGCTGTATTTTGAATAATTAGAAATCATGTCATCTCAGTGACTGCTGTTAAATTAAGGCTTACTTGAGTGTGACTAGACCATCCAGGTAAATCAGGCTCATAATGATTGCCTGGCTAAAGATAATTGATTCTATTCCCCAATAATTAGCTTAATTGCTCCTTTTCATCCAACATTCTTAAAATTTTAACCATCCTGTTGAAGTGATGGATGAAATGTGAATTGGATTTTCCACGACTAAACAATACTTTTTTTTAACATTGCCTGGTTTTGGTGAGTGTTAAAATTATTGCCGAGTGCACTATTACTCACATATGTTTCAAAGAATATGACCAACAATCAATCAGCCTGTCATTAAATTTCATCATGAACTGCTTCAGAGGTCAGGGGAAGTAGAAACAGTTGACGATTAATTTATTAATAAATTTTACTGAAATCCTCATTCTTCTTGAAATTCTATACCCATCTTCTTGAATGCCGGACTTGTCTACTATAGGACTTTGGCATCCTTTCTCTGCTCACAATATACCACAAATGTCTAAATGTTGTCTAAATGTTGCTACAGGTTCTGTTTCCGGTCAGTCAGCAGTTTTCTCACTGACTTTATAGGCTGCCATCCGATAAAATAATTTGATTTGCATGACCTTTTGATTAATAACCTCCATGGTCTCGCATGTTCATTTTTTTTCCCCTCTGGGGTCTTGTGCCACTTAGATAACAGCTTGAAGGAGACTGCAAAAGCTACTTTTATCATCTCAAATACGATACTTTGGACTTTTGCATATCCCAACCTACTACCTTCCCCTGCCAGGTCTACCTCCTTCATCCTTTTGTTGACAGCAGAACCTCAACCTCGTCCATCTGTCTGGATTTTCCTTCCTCAATCTCTCTGTTTTCCTCTCATCTTTTAAAAACCGTATCAAACTCCAACTTTTCCATTATTGCATTTAATAATTACCTTCCTGCATCTGTTTTTATTATCACTGTCTTTGAAGTCCCTTGTGGCAGCCTACTCGCTGGCTGTCCCCGACTCAAAACAGCTATACACAATCACTTTTTCCACAAAGATGTGGCCAAAGCTTGACCTTATGTTCCACTGCTATCTTTGTTGATGATTGATTCATCAAGCCACCAATCTCAACTGCCATTTTCACTCTTTCAATATGAGCTGTGGAATTACTATCCCATTTTGCTGAGACTGCTGCTGTACAAATATCTGGAGAAGAGTGTGGATAGCTAACATTAGTTCAACCTAATCAGGCATCTTAGAATTCCTGGGAATTGAGCTCTGTGGGAACTAATTTTAGTCTCAAAACAACATCATCATGTTTAATGAATGCTAAAATAAGAGAAAAAAAACCTGAAAACATTAGTTTTATGCATGAGAAAAGGTTAAATGAAGGATGTGCAACAAGTCATGATGTGCAATCTAGGAACCGTATCCACCATTAAAAGTGTTTTGAGAAGATTTGTAAAGATTAAGAGATAAACAGTAAGACAGGTGAATTTGGAAAACAAATTCCAGTAACTAAGGACGAAATAATTGAAAGCCTCATTATTAATGAAGGTAGAAATGAGAGAAGATACACAAAATGGAATAAATTCAAGAGAAGGTGTTTGCCTTGAGGAAGCCCCCAGACCTTGGCTGAGGCAAGGTCACAAAGAGTTTAAAGATGATAATAAGATCTTTGAAGTCAATGCTTTAAGAGCCAATAAGTCAATATAACTCCCCAGAGATGGAAATAATGTGAAAATGTAGTCTCTACCAAAGTCAAGTCCCATTCAGGAACAAAAACAGAAGTTGCTAGCAAAGCTCAGCAAGTCTGGCAGCATCTGTGAAGAAAAAAATCAGAGTTAACGTTTCAGTCCAAAACGTTAACTCTGATTATTTTCTTCACAGATGCTGCCAGACCTGCTGAGTTTTTCCAGCAAATTCTGTTTTTGTTCCTGATTTACAGCATCCACAGTTCTTTCAGTTTTTATTAAGTCCCATTCAGCTGAGTCTGAACAAAATTATTAACAATGAGGAAAGGATTGAAGGCAGGTTGACAAGCAAAAATGCAAAACACAAAGTGGCTTGGTGAGAATTTAACATAGAGCTGAGGTGTGACAATACATTTAAGAACTTGAGGAGCAAAGAAATTTCAAAGTTGGGTGCTATTGGAAAAGACAAATGTGAGTAGAGACTTCTTGAGGATAACAGCTTTTAAATGCACAAAAAATGGTATCTGGGAAATGAGGGAGCCAACAATGAGTTAATTATTAATCATAAGTTCTTCTGTTGGAATGTAATAAATCCCTTTACGGTCAGCAAACCCAAGTTTTGTATCAAGAGAACCATTGTGGTGAATTTCCATGGAAGCATTCCTGCTCAATTATTTAGCTTTAGTCAAAGATGTATGGAAATACTGGAAGAAGTGGTGCTTTCTGTCCAGAAAATATGTGGCTCTTAGTTACAGTGGACGAACAGAGAATCATATTGGGAATTCCGTTCTCCTAAATTTAATCCCCTATTCTTTGCTTGCATTAGTGGATTGGTGATGAGGAATGACTGAAGGAAGGGTAGGTTCCTGTGAATGAGATCTGGAGGCAGCATAAGAAAAGATTTGGAAATAATTTTGCTTTAGCTGTGTTTAGAGTCAATGAAGTAAGTGATTAGAGAAAAAATTAAGGAATTGGGTTTTTGTTTATTGTAGGCATATGAATAAGCAGTAATCTGTACTTCTCATATAAGGGGGTTACAAAAGTAACTAAACATGGGGGAGATACGACTAGTGACCACACAATTCTATTGGCCCAGTGTTGTGAAATAAGGAATGGAGACAAAGTGACAATTATTAACCAAGATTAGCTAGAGCCCAGTCACCTAAATCTAAGTTAAACCATTGGAAGGAAGAACCAGTTAGAGTAGTACTTGTGAAAGAGAGTATGTAACTAGGGCAGTGCTATCCATCTCTGAAACAAGAAATGAACAGCTTACTTAAGAATAATCTGTTTAAATATACAACATAATGCAAATACATTGTTTATACAACTTTCACTTTGAAATACGAGATAAAAAGTTCAAGGGCCAGATTTTTTTTGTATCTGCCAACTTTCCAGCAAAACTGAGGTAGGGCTTAGAGATATACATCCTGCTCTCTTCCATTTCACAATGGAAGCACAATGGATCATCTATTCTCCCCATGTTTGTGGACCAAGCAGGTTAAACTTAAATGAGAGAATAGCTGCCCTGAACTTATTTCTTGGCAGTTACCTGACTTAATGCTAGATGCAGCAAGTTAAGTTAGGTCTCAGTATTTAGTTGTTAATGGAAGTCTCCTTCAAGGTAATTCAGCTAATTTCAGAATTCTCAGCTCTAACAACAGTGAGAACAATTTTGACCAGAAGAATTATTTCAAGTAGCAATTATTTCCCTTCTTCTGTTCTGCCTAGTCCGTGAGGCCAGTGGAAGCAGCTGTCCGCTGTCAGTCTGTTGAAACTCCTCAACTCCCCAACCTCCAGTACTGTAATCATCTAAAAGTTTGGTGACGGATTGAGGCATCTTTGTGGTGAGATGACTGTCAAACAGAAAATCTGAGTGTAAAGTTCAATAGTTTTGTGAAGATTTGAGGCCCCATGAATATTTTCCAGTGTTTGTGCTGCCAGCAATTTTCTCTCAGTGGAAACGAAGCGAGAACATGAAGTTGACAAACAACATAACATGATCTGTTATGGGATTGATTAAACATCAGTCTTTGCTGTGTAAAATAAATTTTCAAGATTGTGGGCACAAATACAGGCAAATGGCAGGGCAGAGGTTTTTGACACCAAAACGTTGGGTAGGGGAGGCAGGTGAAGTCATGGAAATACCAACACTACTCAGTATGCTAGTTTGCTGACCCCACTTCTGTTGTCAGCCATTTTGGGCCAGGTTCAGGCTGCACCATGGCTACTTGTACCATGAGACAGTGAACTGATTGGATTTATTAAAAGCCTTGTTGAAAGTCCTGTAAAGAGGACAACTGAAAAAATCCCAGTAGACCTGTATTTTCACAACACAAAATGGGGCTGTTCAACTGCCCGGTGGGGCCATTGATCCAGACAGGCTCACATACTTAATTGTGTCCAGGTGTAAGTGCAGGCAAAGTAGGTCCTGTTAGAGGGTTTCCTCCAGTCTAACCCATGCCACCTCGCCCCACTACCATGTTCCAGAGTGGTGTGAGTGGCTGCTTTGTTATTAGATGTTTTAAAATATTGCTGATTATGTGAGTTCAAGTCAAATCCCCCTCTTGGTTACCTCCTCTTTACAAAGACCTTCCATTTCGCTTAAGCAGGCAGGCCTTGAGAAACAGCTGTTTATTGGACATGAAAAAGGTCCTCGTGCCAATTTATGGGCATTTCATCTTCCAGAAAATCCTAGCACAGTGACTATTTCTTCCTGGAGTGGATTTCAAACACAGAAGAAGTTCCAACTTCTATTTCCTGCCCTCAACACAAAATGCCAGTTGAAGAGTGTTCTGTTGCCTAGCTTAGATTGTTCATTCAGTCTGAAAATTCTGTGGGCTAAAGCCCTAGCTTTTCACAGAAGATTATGTTTCCAACTAAAACTGTTATTAACATCCTGATCTTCAAGGAAACTGATACATTTTAAAAAGAGGCTTGAACTTCCAGTTATTATCTAAAGGAATGATGAAAGAAGATTTCAAATTTTCAACTTTTAATTTTAGCAAATGGCTAAAAGCATTATTGACTAAATCCTATTTTCGTTTTATGGGCAACTTATACCTTAAACCTCAGAAAGTAATGTTCCGATTTATACTTAATACTCATTCCACTCTCTATAGAATTTCAGTTCTTTTAATAAACTGCCCGCAATTGCTCCCAGCTGCCAATGGATTCCCTAGTCCCAGTTTTGTAGATTAATAACTTTAAGGGAATATTTTCTCCAACAGTACTTTAATTCCATCAACAGCAGTAAAATCTGTTCTGGTGATTCTTCTTCCCGTGGGGTAAACATCCCTGAATCCTTACAAGCTTGCAGAATTCTTTGTTCAACGAGAAACCATTTCACTGCTGTGGTAGCTTGCATCATTCATCAGGCTATCTCTTGACTGACCACAGGACTGCCATCTGCCAGTGATATTCCTTGATTTATAGAGAAACCTGTAAACTGTTTTCAGTAAAGCTTCTCTGCCGTCTTCATTGTGCCATGCATGTTTGGCAAAGGTATCTGCCCAAATAAATCAGCAGATGCTTCCACTTATGTCTGATATTATTGTGTGAAATGGGATATGTATGGATTCAACCAGTTGGGAGCAGGATTGATCTTTGTGGATTTGTTTGGATAGCTAGGGTACGCCTTTTGTGGTTAAGAACTGTATTGGATATAATCCTGGGAAACTTCTGATAAAGGTCAGGTTTCCCTTGGGAGATGGAAGTTGCCTTTTGAGATTTCTAGAAGTAGGTAAGATTGAGCACAGTGCATTAACACATTGGTACTGTCAAGCTGAACTGTTAACAGAACTGTCAAAAGGAACCATCAAACTGAACTATTACCTTAGAAATCACGGGTCAGACAGCATCCATGGAGAGATAGCTAGCTAACTTGAAGTCACTTCAAATCTAGTCATCTCGACTTGAAACGTTAGCTTGCTCTCTCTCCATGGAATGTGCCTGACCTGCTGTGATCTCCAGCATTGGTTGTTTTCAGTACAGATTCCAGCATCTGGAGTGGTTTGCTCCTGACATATTACCTTCATTGGTAAAAGCAAATGTCAAGCTGAGCTATCAAAAGAAATGATCAAAATGAACTATCAGGGTCAACTGTCAAAATCAACTAGCATGCTGAAATGCCCAAAAGAAATAACAAGCCATCAAGACATTTAAAATTTTGCCCCTTTAGACATTGAAGAAAAATTGTGTGAATCCAGCTATTGCTTGCTATTTCACACTGTCTGCCATGCTGCATGACTGATTGTGTATCCTTACATTATCACAGCCAGGTGCCTGAAATTTCATAGTTTGATTAACTCTCCAAGTGATTATAGAACTCTTTGATTTTAATTTGAATGCTTGTTCCAATAAAGTTTAAATATAAGTTTAACATAGTGAGTTTAAACAAAGAAGTCTATTAATTTAACTGGTAAATTGTTCAATAACTACTCAGGACCTTTATTTCACATCAGCTCAGCATGACCTCTGAGGTACATCCCTAGCTGATACTAAGCGTAAGGAAAAAGATTGGTGGGTGAGGGTATAGGTTGCGATAAGTTCACAATATGTGCATAAAGGCTACAATGGGCCAGGTGTTTGGTTAACAGATTAAAGGCTGAGCGACCATGGGGGTGGGTGGAATGATATTTATTGTCACGGAGAGTGTCAGGGGCAATGGGGTGGCTAGAAGACAAAGGTGGGCAAGTAGAGTATGAAGGGTGTGGTGGGAGGCCATGAGGAGATATGTTGGCATTATGAGTGTGAGGGCTGGAGAGTGGTGAGAAGTGGAAGGCTGTTTTTCATTCTAGTGCTTTTTGGAAAATTGTTGACAAAGTGCTGGTGCATGAGGCAGACCTTTTCTCAGACCATCCCTGAACCTGGCAGTGTCTGTGCTGATTCAAGAGTTGCTCATGGATTTGTGAAGTCAGAAATTGACTTTGTGCTTCCACTGCTGAGCCTCCATGCTTAGTCATTGTAAATGTCTATCACTGCCTCTTGTCCGTCCTGGCTATCAGTAAGACTATCTGATCCATCCACTGATCTCGAAGAATCAACCCATCCAGTTTTGATATCAGGCAGACTACAGAATAGATCACACGATCCATGTTTATTTATCTTAAATTTACATAATTCCTAAATTGTAATAACCTAATAAACCTCATCCCTTGAACATTAGACTCAATCTTGAACATGAAATGAGTTTTCTCTGAATGTTTCCCTGATTGTTCCTTTATCTCAATGGTTTCTGTGACTGTTGTGCCAGAAATGCTGGAGAATGAACAAAGAACAGTGCAGCACAGGAACAGGCCCTATGGCCCACAATGATTTTAAATTTTTCCCGCAATACTTTTATCTTACTTTACTTATCTGGAAGTTACACATTTTTCCATCTGTTCTAATTTTCAGACTAAATTTTCAAAAGAGAAGTGAAAGGTCATGTTGATTGGCATTTCCTTTAACAATGTTTGAACTTAAAACATTATGTTCTGATTAAAAGTGCCGATGTTTTCGAATGCTGAATTTACCTTAGAAAGCCTTTTCAAATTGTGAACATCCAGTTCATTCGTTGAATTATGGATTAATTGGATGCTCAAAGCTATAATATTTAATTATTAGAGCTTCCACATCTACCTGATTCAATTAGTACATGATATTAAAATTATATCTGGTTGAGCTTTACATATTCACAAAAACAATTATATTTTGATGTAAATAAAATAGGAAAAACTCTTTATAAATATTATTATATCTGCATGCTTATCTTTCTTGTAAGAAAATGTAAATACTATTTTACCATAAAATTGACTTTCTACGTTAAAATCCTACGTGCAGATTCTAACAGTATACAAATCCTTTAATGATAAAATTTTCTCAATTTGGAAGTGCACTTTTTGGAAGGCCGAATGCTTATTACATGCTTCAGATTTTTAAAAAAATTTAAATGAAATGTGCGATGCAAATTGCCCTTCTAAAATGTAAGTCCCCATGGGTTGAGCTGTTGGTAGTAGACAATTGTATAAATGAAATCAAATCCCAAGGCCTGCCAATTAAATATCATGCCCTTTTTACACTTTTCGGTCTATCTACTAATTGTCGCTGAGAAAGAATGACAAAGAGTATTGTGTGGAACTGCTTGTTACATTTCTGGCATGTAAGGCATTTTAATGGCTGTTACTTTTGCCCATGGTGATCATCTTAGACTATGCATATGCAAACAACTTAAATTTTATAAATTTAGCAGCATTTCAAATGTTGAAATAGGAAACGGTTCCCTTTCGTTGTTGCAGTATTTACCTGTCTCGAGGTATGGTTGCCTCCCTGCTATATAACACTGTCACCCTATCTCAGAGTTCAACGGTACATAAATCAGATGGGCCAATGGGCCAATAGGCTGAGGATTGGCAGAAGGAGTTTAATTTAGAAAAATGTGAAGTGTTTTATTTTGAAAAGGCAAATCACAACAGCACTTATACAGTTAATGATAGGGTCCTGAGGAGTGTTGCTGAACAAGGAGACCTTGGGATACAGATTCATACAGGTCCTTGAAAGTGGAGTTACAGGTAGACAGGGTAGTGAGAAAGGCGTTTGATATGCTTGCCTTCATTGGTCAGTGCATTGAGTACAGGAGTTAGGAGATCATGTTATGGCTGTACAGGACATTGCTCAGACCACTTTTGGAATAGTGCATTCAATTCTGGTCTCTCTGCTCTATGAAAGATGTTGTTAAACTTGAAAGGGTTCAAAAAAAATTACAAGGATGTTGCCAGGGTTGGAGGGTTTGAGCTATAGGGACAGGCTGAATAGGTTGGTGTCATTTTCCCTGGAGTCTCAGAGACTGAGATATTATAGAAGTTTATAAAATTATGAGGGGCATGGATATGGTGAATAGCCATGGTTTTTTTTCCCGGAGTAGGGAAATCCAAAACTAGAGGTTTAAGGTTTGAAGGGAAAGATTTAAAAGGGACCTAAGGGCAACATTTTCAAGAGAAGGGTGGTACGTATATAGAAGGAGCTGCCAGGGGAAATTATGGAGGCTGGTGCTATTATAACATTTAAAAGGTATCTGAATAGGAAGGGTTCAGAGTGATATGGGCCAAATGATGACAAATGGGACTAGATAAATTTAGGAGATGTGGTCAGGATGGCACGTTGGACCAAAGAATCTGTTTCCCTGCTATTTAACTCTATGGCTCTATAATTGAGAAATTTGAAATGATATCTTAATGCTGCCACCTCTTCTATACATAATAACTTTGGTGATTAAAGCAAACATATATCTTACTATACCACGTAGTTGTTTACATGACCTTAATATGTCATGTTGAATTATAACTCATTGCATCTCTATTAATTAATGTTCTTAATTGATTATATCATTTGTCATTGATTATATACATGATAATTGACTGAACAGGAATGGTTATGTAAAAGCAATTACCAGTAGTAACCTTGTCACGGAGATCAGAGAAGATAAATCACTGTAGCTTATTCATTTGATGAAGCTGCAATTCTAACATTGCCCACAATGTGTGATATCTTTCCCCCCTTTTTAAATTATATGTACAGCAAACTGGTGTTGCAGAAATGACCAGAAATTGTTGTGGCTTGTATAATTAGCTAAAGTGTGACTAATTAAACTGGACTAATTGGATTGCTCTTTCATAAAAGCTCACACAAGCAAAATAGCCTGAAGAACATTTCTTCGGCACTATGAGGTTCAATGATCCTATCACACCTTATCAAATAATTCAAAATATTGCAAAATTCTTCAGATTTTATGAGTTACTGTTTTCATGTAAAAAATGTGTGAATCATTTTCCAACAATCAAGACTCCTCAGAAAGTGATTAGATGAATTACAATTTTAAAAAATTTTTTGGTACTGTTGTATGAGGAAGAACAGTTGAGCAGGTTTCTAGTGGAACTTGCTGATCTTCATTTGACAAGTGGTACAAGATCTTTATCTGACTGAATAAAAGTGGTTGTGTAGGTGTTGTAAGTTTAGGTAATGATTATGATTAGGTAGGTGCCCAGGAAGAACGGAATTCCAGGACTTGAGTGCCCTGGAAAGTTCAAGAGCATCTAGGTACAAAGATGAGAAAACAAAGAGTTTAATATTCCAACTGTTTGAAGTTCTGGCCAGAATGTCACAAAATAACTAGACTTTTACGAGGCCTCCCTTAAGGCATTGACCTCCTGCAACAAGCCTCAAAACTACCCTCAGAATTTCCTGGATGAATTAGTGGACAACAGGTTGATTTCTGCCAGTAATCTGTCTTGTGCTGCTGTAAACTTTAGTCTGTTCTGCTTTAGGAGAGTGGTAAGGGTTAGATCAGATAAGGTAACCAAACTAGTGTCCTCCTGCACAAGAATACTTCTGTGATTCACAGCACTATCATTCCCATTCACCGGGGATTCTAGACCATTTTCTGGGTCGTATTCACTGATGTGCAGGAATTTTTACAACTTATTTGAATGGTCCTTCCAACTATCACACTGGTACTAGATTCCAACTGAGGAACATAATCCCTCAACATATTCATCCCTGACCCCATACCTGCTTGTATGGGGACTTCAAAATAATGAAGCCTAGAAGCTACAGCTAGAAACTGGTGGAATGGCCAAAGGATATCAGAAATTACAGAAATAGAACAGAAAATTGGCCTGTTTCATATTGGCCAACTAATCCATTGAATTGGTATTACATTGGAATGGTGTGTTTCAAATCTACCCCATTGAACTTGAAAAAACTTTTATACAGTTTTTTTTCTCAATTATTGCCAGCGTTGTTTGTTGCTGCTGACTCTGTGTAATATTTAGAGACTGCATGTACAGAACTCTAAACCTGAACCAGGCCTCTCCTTTTGTAAGTATAAAGTTTTTTTTATTGACCTGGATTTTCTATTACTTTAAGCTAACTCTCTGATGTTAGGGTGGGGCATTGGAACAAGCCTTTGGAAATTTATGGCAATTTCTACAATCCACAAAGCGACCTTCCCCTTGCCCAGCTCCACTGTAACTTTGATGAAGCAACATGGAAATCCTCAACAAAATGAAGTAAACATTGCTTACATTGCTACTTGGATTTTCTGTGGTTTCACTTGGTGACAGAGGAGAATAACCATATTACTTCAACCTACCCTTCTTAAAAAAAATTATAAACCACAATTGCATTGCAGGAATCATTTTTTTTTCTCAGTGAATCACAGGTGTATAAGAAAGAAAGAAAGGTACAAGAACACATTAATTGAATTCCGAGTGTGCTTCTATCCTCGAGCTGATCTGAATAGTAAAACGAGAAATGAGGGCTGTGTTGACAGGTTTGATTTATCTGTGAAGGCATGATCAAAAACTATGATAGCACTAGAGGCTTATTTTTGCCTTTAAAAGGAAGGACATTTGGAGGCATTTGTGCAAAATAATAGAATGCATTTAAAAGATCTGAGAATTTGCATGACTTCCATACTTGACATATTTGATGGTGATGTGTGCACAAGGAAATGGTAATGTTCATTTTTGTTTTGCAATTACCTAAACATATTTCTGATCTATTTCAAATGTGTCATGTCATGTGTGCCTGCTTGAGTATGTTTAACTCTTTTTAGCATTGGTGTGTTTCTTCAAAGTAAATGCAGATTAGAGTAAATTTATTTATATTTGTTCTCTTTTGTGTAACTGATGTGGCTCCTGGAAAATATTCTTAACTGTACTTGATGTTGCATATGGACACATGGAAATTGATGGGCAGAAGAAAGACCAGCAGATGCTGTACATTATGATACTTGAAGCATCAAGACCAAGCACTTTCTTCCTCTGCCCTTGCATTCTCCATAGGCTGCTGTCATGTAATTTCTCAGGAGGCGCAAGAAAATACCTGGACGCGATAATGAGAATTATTCTTGGGAAAATTACTTTCCTATCCCTGCGAGCTCTGGAGATCATGTGGAATAAGTATTATCAATAGTGCCACTTACTGTCTATAAGGTGTGATCTATGCTCCAGTTAGGAACTGGACTGGTTGCTTCATAAAGGTTTGTAGAAAGTCTGCAACCAGCAACGTTGCATGCACATTACATCAAACATTTGTGACCAATGGCTATTGAACTCTATGTTTGAACTTTTACAATACACATTTTCTGTTGTCCTATAAAAAAATTACCATGGAACTCTTTTGGAAGGCACAAAAACAGTCTTGCATTTATAAATCACCTTTCACAATATCTGGACATCCCTACATATATATATATATTGCTGCATTTTGAAGTATAGGTCTTGGAAACATCGTAACCTATTTACAATAAGTCATGGGATAACCTTTAACAGATTATGTGTTTTAGTGATGTTGGCTTAGTGATATTGACCAAGATGCTGAATCCGAGATATGAGTGCTATGTATGAACCAAGGCTGACGCTAATTTATTTAAATTTCTCGTAATCTAGTGCCATGTGTCGGCAAGTTGGAGTAATTTAGAATTTTTGAACTTAGCTCCATACCAAGTCAGTGCAGATGATGTGATTGCAATGCTTTTGGTAGTCAAGCTGCTAAAAGAAATGTTTTCCAGCTTGCTCTGTCATATACAGATTTGAAAAACATTTTGTTCAGGAGTTGTTAATGAATGGATTATATGGGTTTATTTAATTTGAAAAATGGTTTCAGTTAGATTCACAAATAATAGCAGTTCAAAATTAGTATTTGTGGGCTAAGTCTTTAAGCTTGATCAGATCAATCACAGATAACAACATCTGTGAAAATTTCCTTATATTACTGAATTCATATTCCCTTCCATACCTCAATCTCATTTCCACCTGTCCACATTCCTGAAAAAAAAACTATACTCAACTCACCTACAACTGCATTTTCAAAATCTCTTTCCTGTGCTGTTCACATGAATATTTCTGTAGATTTTTTAAAATTGTAGACTCATTCCATTTTTGATACCCTAGTCCCTGATGAAACCATTAGATTCTCTCTCTCTCTCTCCCCATCTCCCCCTCCCCCATCTCTCTGTGTCTGGCTGTTCTCCTTAAAATGGCCTTTTTTGACACTCTGTTCAGTTCGAGAGATGAGATTAAAATGGGGGATAACGAGTTTTGTCATTCACCATCAGTTCAAATGGGCTGCATGAACCATGATCGGGTACCACTCTTCCTGTGATCATTCATAGGGGTATTTAAATGGTGGACAGGCTTCAATGAGACAGGAGATGAGCTATTTGATGTAGAATTCTATCTTACTGCTTGTTTCCTTCATTATTTGAGAGTCATCAGCCTCTTACCTGCTTTTGGGGCAATAATGTTTATGAGACTGATTCAATTAAGTTTCTAGGCAATGGGAACCCTTAAGATAGTAAAAATGGGGCATTCAGCAAATGAAATACAATTGAATGTCATGAATCAATAGTCAGATTCTCTGTCATTGGAGATGGCCATTGCCTGGCAATTGTGTAGTACAGATATTACTTGCAACTTCGAAGTCCAAGCCACGATATTATACAGCCCTTGTTGCATGCAAATACACATGGACTACTACAGTGTGTGAGCATTTGTGAATGGTTTGAATGCTGTGCAATCATTCATGAACATCCTGACTTTTAACCTTATGATGGTCAGAGACTATTTTATGAAGCAGCTGAGGGAGGTTGGGCCTAGAATGTTCCGCTAAAGAGGTACACTGCAGTGATATCCTGGGGCTGAAATGTTTGACTTCCAGGAACCACAACTGTCTACTTATTTTGCTATGTATTCAAGAAGGAGTTACATATAATTGTTAGTGTTAAAGGGATCAAAGGGAATATGGAGAAAGAGGGATCAGGTTATTGGGTTGGATAATCAGCTATAGTCATACTGAATGGCCTAGTCTGCCTTTTATTTTCTATATTTCCATGTCTCCAACCAGTTGGGAAATTTTCCTCGGATACCAATGGATGTAAATTTAGCTTGGGCTCCTTCATCCACACTTGGTTCTGTGCTGCCTTGATATCAAGGGCAAGCATTCTCATCATACCTCCAGAATGCAGTGCATTATGCAGGTTTAAACCAGAAGTTGTAGTGAGGTCAGGAGCTAGATAGCCACGGTGGAACCCAAGCTCAGCATTATTAAACAGATTCTGGAAAAAGGGTGCAATTTGGAAGCACTGTCAATGACATCTGAACAATCCTCCACAAGGCCAATAGAAATATAACTATACTGGCACAGTTTGCCCAAGGACACAGCTAGTTCTGCACTTAAGATATTATCAGGGTTTATATGTATTGCTGCATCGAGTGTTTCTTAATATTATGTAGAGTGAATAAAATTGGCTGAAGATTGGTATCTGTGATGTTGGAGACTTCTGGAGGAGGTCATGTTATCCACTTGGCATTCTGGCTGGATGCATGCAAATACTTCAGCATTTTCTTTTGTATTGATGTACAGGGTAGACCCATCTGTGTTTGTGGTCCCTTATCCTGCATTATATGTTCAATTGTCCACCACCATTTGTGGTTGTATATAGTATGCAGAGAGCTTTAAACTGCCCCATTGACAGTGGGGTCACATATGTCTGTATATTGCATTCTATGTCCTCTCTCTAGCATGCTATAGTCCACTGTTATAGCTTCATGAGGTTTAGACCTCATTTTGAGGTATACAAGATATTGTTCTCATTTTGAGTCAGAGAGTCATACATCATGGAAACAGGTGATAGGGTTAGTCTATAATAGTCCAAATAGTCCATAACGACTATAATCCCAAACTAAACTAGTCCCACCTGTCTGTTCTTGGCCCATATGCCTCTTTATCCAAATGTCTTTTAAATATTGTAACTGTGCTTGTGTCCACTACTTCCTCTGAAAATTCATTCCACACACGAACCACTCTCTGGGAAAAGTTGCCCCTCATGTCCTTTTTTAAATCCATCTCCTGTCACATTAAAAATGTGGCCCTAGTCTTGAAAGCCCCCACCCAAAGGGAAAACACATCTATCATTCACCTTACCTGTACCCCTTATGATTTAAAAGCTTATATAAGATCACCCCTCAACATCCTACATTCCAGTGAAACCAGTCCCAGCCACTCCCTATAACTCAAACCTTCCATTTCTAGCAACATCCTGGTAAATCTTTTCTGAATCTTCTCCAGCTTGGTAATATCCTTCCTATGGCAGGGTGACTTGAGCTACTCATTAATCCAAAATCTTCCTGCAGTATTAAGATCTTCTGTCTTCTTTCCTATATTGAAAACTATCTTCTGAAGCTGCTCTCCCTTCTCCTTCACCCAAACTTCCAATGGTAAGTTTGAGGAGCTCCTAGACTCCATTGTAACCATCTCATCTGTTGCTTCTTTAACTTTCTTTACTTCTACTAGTCCACCGATCAAACTCCTTCTAAAGTTTCTGCTACCCCGGCCATAAGTTTACACCATTCTCTACTTTCTCTCCTATCTTCCCTCATGTCCTCTGCAGATCATTTTGGTCATTAAAAACACATATCTATTTAGATAACCAAAATATCATTTGCAACTACTCCTTTTCCCTCTTTTGCACTATTGCATCTGGTCAACACGGATCTACCTGTGGCCTCATATTTCTCACTATATACTGCCTGTGAGTGACAACATCCAAAAACAGAGCATTCTCACACATATGCTGATAACACCCAGTTCTAACACACCGCTTCCTTTCTTGATCCTTTCGCTGTTATTTATTGTCCCTCTTATTATCCATATGCAGTACTGGATGAGCAGAAATTTCCTCCATGTTGGCCAGAGTAAACCCATTGTCTTCAGCTCCTGCTATTAACACTGTTCCCTATCTATAAAACTATTCGTCTTTGTCTGGCATGTCTAAATCTAAACTGGACTGTTTACAATCTTGATATCATATTTAACCCACATTGGGATTTCAACTATCAAGCCATCACTAAGACTGTCTATTTCTATTCGTATAACATGATTCAACTCAGCTCCACATCACTTCATCTGTTATTGAAACACCCGTATCTATGCTACCCCTAATTTAACAATCTAATGTGTATAAAGCCAGCCTCCAACATTCTATCCTCTGTATGCTTGAGGCTATTCTCAGCTCTGCTGTCCAGATACTGATTCAGATCAAGTCCCATTCACCTTTTTCCCCCGTGATCAGTGATCTACATTGATTTCCATACAAGCAAGGCCTCAAATTTTTACCCTTGTCTCTTCAGTCTCTCTATCTCTGTAATCTCCTTGAGCCTCACAAAGTTCCAAGATATCTGGGTTCATCTAATTCCAAGCTCTTGAACAGCTCCAATGATCATTTCTCCACTGGTTGCCATGCTTTCAGCTGCCTAAGCCCTCAGCTCTGGAATAACCTTTCTCAACCTTTTAGCCTCCTCACCACTTTTTCTTCCTTTAAGACACTGCCTAAAACCTACCTTTTTCACCTAGTCTTTGACCATTTGTTCTAATACCTTCTTATGCAGCTCGCTAACAAATTCTGTTTCTTAACGCATCTGTGAAGTTCCTTCCAACAGTTGATTCCATGACAACATTAATGTAATTGCATGTTGCCATTGTGAAGCTCTTTGGAAAGAACAGAGGTGTAGGAATGATTAGTCAGCTTTTTTAAAAAGGCACATTGAGAATAATGGCCTTTACGTTGTCAGATTCTGCAATGTATTAAATGCTTCATGTATCAATATTATTGAAATGATTCATCGGACAAGCATTCAGACGTGTTAAGGTTTCAATAACCGAGTATGAATTACGTTTGAATAGATTTATATGGACCCATAAAATTTGACTTTGTTGTGGAGAAAGTGCAATCATAATTTCATTCATCAAGGTGAAAGCATTGCCTTCATGTTAGGAGGCTTGTGCAGTTGGAAGTAAACTTCTGCTTTTAACATTTTGTGATTTTGTTGAAAGGTAGCTCTTTTCTAAGTCTGGCAAGTAGAAAGGAAATCTCACTAGAAGTCGAATTCAATGAACAATGGAGTTTAATGTTTTATTTTAGGTACTCAGCGCCGTCGGCTGATTCCAGCCCCTCTGCCTGACACTTCATCCTTGGGACGAAAGCCAGCTGGCACCACTGGACAGTGGGTGGATCTGCCACCTCTGCCAGGTACCCTGAAGGAGTCATTTGAAATTAAGGTTTACGAGATTGATGATGTGGAACGGTTACAGAGACACAGGCAAGAGGAAAATGAGGTCAGTACATTTAGTACAACAAGTTTAGACAATCTAAATTATGGTATCAGTGAGGAATGGCTGCTTAAATAGAGACAGAGCACAATTACATCCAGGAGATTGACTGCAATTAAATTACTATAATTATTAATTTTACAACGCATATGTTGGAGTGCCCTTACAAAGAGGAGATAAAAATAATTACTGTTCACAATTAATCATGCTTAGCCAGGAGAGATGGTGTAAGTGAAGAAAATCTATGAATATATTATGAATGAACCTTTACAGTCTTTGGCTGCTGTATCAAACTTTATAGCCATTCTGCACTAGGATCATTAACTCCTTTACAAATGAAAAAAGGTGTGCTTTTTGAAATTACAACACATCAGCAATATTGTAATCTGATTTGTTCCCAATTAACTAAAGATTATGCACAATATCCGTGAACATTTTTTGACAGAATTTATCATCCTAACTTTTTCTCCTTTCTTTTTCAATCTTTGTCATTAATGTTGTAGGAAACTTTTCAAGATGTTGATAAGGTGAGGACCTCAGCACTTTTCTCCCCCTTGATGCAGGTTGTTTTCTGTTTCAGTTATGTAAAATAAAATATAGAATGTAAAATTCAAATGATTTGCAGCTATCTTGTTTCGACTGCAGCAAAGGATTATTGCTTTTTCTCCTGGCAGGGCCTGTTGTACTTTAACACAAAACTGAAGATCTTGGAGAAACGACAGCAGCGTATCAGAGAATTAAAGGAAAAGCATGAGGTATTGATGAAGGAACTGGAGGATACAAAGAGCAGACTGATGATGGATCCTGATAAATGGAAATCAGAATGTATGTACAAAGAATAGTTTCCTCAGCACTACTAACAAAGCACAAGAGGGGCATAGGGGAGATAGGAATTTATCCTTTGTATAAATACAAGTTAATTTACTTTGTTTTACAATCAAAATGCAAATACAAATTTAACCAGCAAGTAAATGATGATACACTGAGTGTGAAATTTGCACGCATGTTTAAAACCCCAGGAGTAAAACTGTAAAGATAAATAGGGCATGCCTAAATGATTCCCTGGCTTTTAAAAATAATCAAGTCACCACACATCAGTGGTTCCAGGTGCAAACCTCTATCTGGTAAGCATTCACTTGTCAATAAATAAAGAACAAACTGAGGATTTTATGTAAATGCGATCAATGCAACTAATCTTGGAACCAAGAATAGTAAATTGTTTCACAGAGAATGTGCTGCCATGCAAACAATGACAAAGAGCAGCAAAGGACTACAGCTTAAACTCGGTGATTGCACATTCAGTGGACGGACAAATATTCTTCATCTCGGGCAACATTAATGCTTTGGAAAGAGAAGCCTCAAATGTAGTGCTGAAACTAACATCAGCAGCTTTTGTTGCGATATTTTTGGTAAATTCCTGGTTCTTCGCTGTGGGGAGAAAATTTTTGTCATTCTAAAAAAATAAATATTGATGCCAGATTTAACTGTGTGGAAGGGTAAACGTGTTGTGTTGGAAATAGTCTGAAGAATCCTTGGCCCCTGTTGTGAGGATTCACAAGAGAATAGGGATCAATGACCCTTATGCCTGACACTGCTAGATTATTTCGGCTCAACTAACAGTAATAGCTCTTGTCGCTGTAAGGGTTTGCTCTGAGAACCCCAGATAGGACCTTGGTATTTATGATGATGCAGTGAGAGGGGTAAGTGCCATCGGTGCCTACAAATAAGCTGAGGTGAGTGTGACCATGCTTGGCAGCAAGGCTGCATTTGACCAAGTGTGGCAGCAAGAAACTCTCGCAAAATTGTAGTTAATGGGAATGTGGGGGGGGGGTTTCTCTGCTCTAACCAGAGAGCTTCATGGGACACTGCTACAAATCACTTTGGGACGTGGTAGGCCATGACTCTGGTTGCCCACCTTTGTGGAATCTGTTGGAGCTGTACTTAGTATAAAGGAGGATAATTGTGGGTTTTGGAGGCAAGCCGTTTGAACTCCAAGACATGCCTATAGACTTTCTCAGGGTAGTGCCCTTGGCCCAGCCATCTTCAGCCGCTTCATCACCCTCAGTATTTGCCTTCACCATAAGGCCAGAAGTGGGAATGTTCACAATGACTGCACCATGTTCGGCACCATTCGCAACTTCTCAAGTACTGAAGCGGTCTGTGCCCAAATACAGCAAGACCTGGAAAACACACAGGTTTGGGCTGACAAGTGACAAGGAACATTCATGCTATAAAAGTGCCAGGCAAAGGCCATCTCCAGTAAGAAAGAATTGAATCATCACCTCTTGAGATTCAATGGCATTACTATTTCTGCGGCTCCTCACCAACGACAACTTGGGGTTTAACAGTGGCTTGAAACAGCAGGTCAGAAGCTCGGAATCCTGCACAGAGTGACTCACCTCCTGATTCTCCAAAGCCTGTCCAAGATCTAAAATGCATAAGTCAGGAGTGTGACAGAATACTTTCCACTTACCAGGATGAGTGCAGTTCCAGTGGCCTTCGATTTAGTAGCAAATTACTGTAGCTGCTGTAATCGTTACTGCAAACAAAAAATGCTGGAAATCACAGAGGGTCAGGCAACTTCGGTCATGCAGCATCAGAGCATTGAACTCTGATGAAGAGCCATCTAGACTCAAGGTGTTAGCTTGCTCTCTCTTCACTGAAGCTGTCTGACCCTCTGTGATTTCCAGCAATTTTTGTTTTCAGTCTAGTGGCACTCAAGAAGCTTGACACGATGAAGGACAAAACAACCCAATGGATTGGCACTGTATTTAAAAAAAAAATTCACTCCCATCACAGTGAGGCAACAATGTTGCACATGCAGAAATTTACCAAGGCTCCTTATATAGTGCTTTCTCAACCCAGGAATACAAACATCTCGAAGGACAAGTGGCTACATGGGAATACCACCATGTGCAAATTCCCTTTCAAACCACACACCATCCTGGAAGTGCATAGCTGTTCCTTCAGTGTCACTGGTTCAAAATTCTAGTACTCCCTCCCTTAAGACATTGTAGGTCTACCTACATTTCTAAATGGACTGCAACAGTCGAAGAAGGCAGCTCACATCCACCTTCTCATGGGCAACTAGGGATAGACAGTAAATGCTGCCCTGTCAGTGATGCCTATATCCTTTGAATGATTCAAAGGAAGTAACCAGAGAGCTGCACGGGAGGCTGCTACAAATCACTTTGGGATCTGGCAGGCCATAACTCCTGTTGCCCACCTTTGTGGAATCTGTTTCTACTTCTAAAATACTATTTTGTTTTGGACAACTAGATTGTTGTGTCGGTCAAGAGAGGAGTGTAAGTGTGTTTGTCCGTGTTTGATGTGAATATTAATGTGAATATAGAAACATAATGGCATAAATACAGCAGCCTTGTTCTCAGATGATATGTCTCACAGTATTTCCTGCCCCTTTTGGGCTATTTTTGCCAGATTTGACAAAGCAGTTCAAATCAATGTGTCAATGGAGCCTTTGTTTACAAAGTTCCAATGATAGCTCATTTCTCACTGAACTATTGAGGACAGGAAGGTTCCAAGTTTAATTCCCAGTCTATAAATTAATTAGTTTCCGGGCAGTGTAATAATGATGCTGAAGTCAGCCTGGAAGGACAAAATCAGATAGGATCTTTTCCTGCCTGTATCTGATCCTGCTTATACCAGTAATGCTGATTTGTGGATATTGGGTAAGACCATTGTTAGGCTTGATACATCTTCTGATAAACCACCCACCACTGGTCACTCACAAAACTTACGCATGAATTATTTTCAGTTTGCCGAAATATCTTTTGTGATTTTTCTCCTCTTCTCAGATCAAGCATTTTTTTTTTTGCAGCTCTATAGATGCTAATTGCCCTCCTGTACTTCACTCAGTCATTTTCCATTTAATATTAGCCTGTGCCAGCTACAAAACCTCACCAAGTCTGAAAGCTGTCACGTTTTTTAAATGATGCACACCCAGGCTTGAACAATTGATCACATACAACCTAATGAAACACATGTCAAAGCATAATGCCTGCATGGAAAGGGAAAGGATCCTTCACCAAATGTTAAAAGCTTTGTGAGTCAGTGACTGATAAGTTAACTCATAGCAAGAACCTACAGGTATAATCTAGATATTAATATTGCTACCTAATAGTGAAAATTGGTGTTGTTAATTGAATATAAAAAATATTTTACTCTCCATTAATGAAAATTCATTGAGTAGGACATGCTAAGGTTATTTTAGTAACTTTGTGAAGTGTACAAAGCTGAATAATTCAAAGTTATGATCTCCTGTCATACTTAAATTGACTAATGTAGGAATAAAAACCTGTATTTACAATGCCATGCCTTTCTGATCATTTGGCCTAGTTTACTGGGTAGATAAAGAATAAAACCAAACAAATAATTAATTGCATAAATGAACTAATTCAAAGAATTAAACTACATTTTGTGCACAGAATGGAAAATACATATCCGCTTCCTTCAGTAATTCTATAAAGGAGTTAGTTATTTTTGTAATTCAATCACTGTTATTTTGTATTTTAAGAGTAGATTGGCCAGAAATGCTGTAGGGATTATAGCCCTTGCTATAATTTCAGCAGAAATCTGGCAAAGCTCCCAAAGAAACAAATATGAATAATTGAAAATGTTGCCTCAGTTCTTGGCATCGGGGTCTATACCAATCTTTTGCTACTGTTCTGCTGGAGGATCATGTTAGCCACTGCGGAAATTCTCCCTAATACTGCGGCATCATTCACCTGAAATTCTAAATAGAGTTAGCTAAACAATGTGCTCCGATGGATCACAAGAACAAATATCTAAGAGTTAGCATGCTGCAAACTGAAAAATAAAGAAGCACTAAACCTCAAAGTTTTTGAGAAGATTTGTAGCTCGGATTGCGCATGAGGTTGTAGATTTGCGCACTAGGCCGTTATGTTTCATTGCAGATGTTTCGTCACGCTGCTAGGTAAAATTGTCAGTGCGCCTCCAGTGAAGTATTAGTGTTCTGTTGTAATTTATCAGCCTCAGTTTGCTAGGGTGATTGGCATCACTTCTCATTCTGTTTTTCAGTGCTTTGTGTATTGGGTCCAGTTCTGGTTGGAATCCCAAGCATCCAGGAATTCCCTGGCATGTCTCTGTTTGGCTTGTGCTATTATGGATGTGGTGTCCCAGTCGAATTTGTGTCCTTCTTTGACCATGTGTATTGAGACCAGTGAGAATTGGTCATGTCGCTGGGTGCTTAGTTAATGTTTGTGCATCCTTATTGTCAGTTTTCTTCCAATTTGGCCTGAGTGATATTTCTCACAGTCCTTACATGGTATTTTGTACACTACATTCATTTTATTGGTTGTGCCAACATAGAGATGAGCCAAAGAACTACAACTGAAACTGAAATACTTAGTAGGCTCCATTCGTAGCCGCTCCATTCACTCCTCCCAAGAATTCCTCAACATCATCAAACACCAGAATAGAAGAGGACGAGGTAATGAAATCCTTCAATGTAACAGCACTATTTACATCCATAAACATCGATTGAGCCAAAGAGCCAATTGCCACACTGCAGGACAAATCAGGAAGGCAGGTACCCCATGACACCAACAGCATCGACAAGGATGGGCACGGTGAAACTGCTGGAGCTGTGCCTCACAGCCCACTTCACTTTCGACGGCATATATGCAAACAAATCAATGGAACGCCAATGGGATCCCCAATATCAGGATTGACAGCAGAAGCAGAAGTAATGCAAAGGTTAGAATGGGTAATGCTCCCCACTATATGACTCAAATGCTAGGTCCACTATGTAGATAACACCTTCATGATTATCAGATGCAAAAGACTAGAGGGGACCCACTGGCACACAAACAACATCCTCATCAGGATAAAATTCATGACAGAAGAAGAGAACAATAACCGACCACTCTTTCTAGACATAAAAGTTGAACATAAGAACAATGGGGAACTCCAGGCTAGCGTATACAGAAAGACCACCCATTTGGATCAGATACTTAATTACACCAGCAACTACTCCAACACCCACAAACCGAGCTGCATCAGGACATTATTCAAACGAGCCACAACACACTGCAGCAATCTGGAACTGCGCAAAGCAGAACATGAGCACTTACACAGAGTTTTCAAAAGAAATTGGATACCCAAAAAGCGCGATCATCCATTACCTCCAAGACAGACCACAACACCACCAGACACACTAGTCACTCCAGCGTATATCAGAGACATATCAGAGGAACCATAAGACTACTCAGGCCCCTTGGTATCAGGGTAGCTCTGAAACCAACAACCACCCTGTGACACTTACTGACAAACATAAAGGATCCCATACCCACATCGCATAAAACTAACGTAATATACAAAATACCATACAAGGACCGTGAGAAACATTATATCAGCCAAACTGGAAGAAAATTGACAATAAGGATACATGAACACCAACTAGGCACCAAGAGACATGGCCAGTTCTCACTGGTCTCAGTACACACAGACAAAGAAGGACACAAGTTTGACTGGGACAACAGATCTATAATAGCACAAGCCAAACAGAGACGTACCAGAGACTTCCTGGAGGTCTGGCATTCCAATTGGAACTCCGTCAACAAACACATTAACATGGACCCGATGTACAAAGCACTGAAAAACAGAATGGGTCATGATGCCAGACAGCCCAGCAAAACAAGGCATACTTAATTACCAAGCAGGACGGAACACTAATGCTTCACAGGAGGTGCATTGACAATGTTACCGAGCAGGGCGATGAAAAGTCTGCAACCAAACACAACGGCTCGGCGAACAAGTCTACACCTTCAAGTATTGACGCTTTTGCTATCCCACCTGTCCCCAGTAATGCCAAGGGAGAAATTTTATTACATCGTGTGGCACAGTGTTCAACACAGTGTGCCAGCATTTTGGTGTTAACCCATGCTTTCCCAAGAAGTCAATTGGCAATCAACTGTGCATTTGAGCAGAAGTTAAGGGGAAGATGAGATAATAAAAATCCTAACTATTTGTACCTGCTGTACTTAGTGGCTGATTACAGAGTATTATCAGAGGTTGTGTCAAACCAGGTCCTCCTGGGCATTAATAAGTTATTAAGAGAGGCAAGAAATTCATTTAAGTAGGGCACGAGACTGATTGCCCCCAGATGTTTAATCTGTTTGCTTAAAATTCAAAAATAATGGTTTTAAGTTATAAATCTTTCTGCATGTGTCATCTATTGTTTGCTTGATTTGCTTGCACTATCTCTGCTAACAGTTGAGGTTGACCTAACCCTGGATAAAGAGTCCCTGGAGTACCTGGAGGCACTAGAAGAGGTAACCGAGGAGCTTGAACATCGCGTCAACCTATGCAAGGCAAGGATCATGATGGTGACCTGTTTTGATATTGGCATGATCACTGAAGTGATTGATGGACCGAGGGAAGTGCAAGTATAAAGATGGCCACTGGTGAAAGAGCATAAGCTCCGGATCATTCTATCACGAAAACAGGCAATGTATGAAGCAAAAGGATTTTAAAGAATTCTGTTTGAGGGAAAGAAGATGATATGGAGACAAAGGAAGGTGGTAGAGAATGTTGAGAGAGAGCTGATGTGGGGACAATGAATCTCGATGGTAAGTTGTGTAAATCAATACAGTGCCTCAGAGCTTAAACAGAATGAAAGCTTAAACTGTTCATGCGAACAATTTCCTTTCCCTGAAGGAAGAAAGAAGGCGACATAAACCAAGAAGAACAAAGAACTGAAAAACCTTAAAGTGCCTTTTTGATTAACTTGATTTATTTACATTGGTGCTAGTAAAGAAACCAGCAAACCTAAGTAAACATTGAAACAAAATGCTTATTTTGTACTGTATATTGTATTTATATGACATATGTAAAAAATTCATTGTAGCAAAGCAATAAGTAAATTATGTTCACATCTCTGACTTTACCTTCTTGTTTAGAGAGCCAGTTATATGTTTTCAATTTTGAAATATTTCCGCATACATAAATATTTCACAGTATTCTGTTTTATCAGTGTTTTTAAAAGTGTCTTTAATTGAGGCATATTATAAAACTTAATTTTTTTGGGAGATTTTTATATCAAATCTTGTCTGTTTTTGGGTCACTTCTTCGTACAAATTGGTTTTGATGCAGAAGGTTAGAATGAAATTCCTAGTTTTTTAAAGCAGCCATAAATAAATCAGTAAAGACGTCACTGTGCCAAATATTGTGAATTGGTGCTAACAGCAGCAATCCAGAGAAACCACAGAGTGACACTTCATAGTGAATCCACTATTGTAAGTTATCAATGATCAAATTTATATACACTTTTTTAGAAACCAAAAGCAGGTTTACAAAATAATAACAGTATTGATTAATGAAATGTTTGATTATATCAATTAAAAAATTACATCTCAGGATTTCTTCAAAAAAAAAACAAATTTGATAGAAGAGCTATTTGAACACACCATAAAAGTTTGTGTAAGTTTTCTTTTTCCTTTTATTACTGGACAACAGCTATTATTGTGATGAATTACTGCCAAACAAAAATGATTTTATGTGAAGAAATAATAAATGCAGTATGACAATTCATTGTGAATGGTTTTTTCTGACCATTTTATTTGTAAAGTTTTTTTTTCCAGAATCTTTGTATAAATGTATATTATGCTAGTTGCATTAGACTTTATCTGTGAATAAATGACGTGTCCACTGGTATTAATATTTCTGTTTCATATTTATAATTTTACATTAAGAAGGCATTAAGATGCATGTTCAATATTACACTGACAGTCAATGATAATGTACCCTTTGAAAATAATGTTCTTTAGAATATTCTAGTTATACCTGTATTGTGAGTATACTGTGACTGCACCATAGTGAGTAAACTGAAGCAAAGTAAAACTTATAACTATTTGAGAGCAGAATGTATGTTAGTTTGGAAGGATCTACACATATTAAGTTAACCACTGTCCATCAAGAAAACTCAAAGATTAGAAAGGGCCATTGTCGTTCACCATTGTGGATAGCATTCACTATATTATCCAGGTGCACAATAGACATCCTTAATATTTGGCCTCTACTGTCCATATGGTAGGTAATCTTAAACAATCTGTTTCTTGCTGATGTCGACAGACTGTCATGAATTGATTACTGATCTGCATTGCTGCTAGCCTGTCATTTTCACATTTTCAGATCATACATGCTGTTATGGGATGCAAAATGACAATGTGCCATTTTGCAGCACTGTTATTTATTTTAAGAGGCATAAATATTAAGTTGTGGAAGAAATATGGCACAGAAAGGAATAAATAGAAATACTCTGAGTCAGTGAATAAAGACACAGGCCCCAACAATGCCTTGAAATCAGATTCAGAACTTCCTGAACATTTAGTCAAACATCTCAACAGGACTGGGACCGACGTCCTCTTGGGACGAGTTTCACTATTGTCATTGGAGAGGATTTAAACTAAATTGGCAAAGGTGAGAGCACCAACATATGGAAGTGAAAATGAGGAATAAGGTACATAATGAGTTAGTGTTGGATTGTACTTCACTTGGTGTGTGGCTTGCAAGGGAAAATGTAGCTGGTGGTGTTCTCCTGCATTTCCTTCCCTTGTTGTTCTCAATGGTAGTACTGTTGAAGGAAGACTAGTGAGTTGCTACATCGCATCTTGTATATGGTACATACTGCTGTCACTGTGTGTCAAAAGTAAATAGAGTGAATGTTCACACAGGTGGTCGGTATGCGAGGTGGTGAGCTAATGACTGCAGAATTCTGAGCTTCAGAACTTATTGGAAGCAACCGTATTTATGTCGTTAGTCCTGTTCATTTTGTGGTCAGTGGTAAACTTCCAGGATGTTGATTTTGGGGATGGTTCAGTGATAGTAATGCCAATGAATGTCGAGGGGAGATAGTTAGATTAGCTTGTTGGAGAGTATCACTGCTTGGCAACTGTGTGGCGCAAATGTTAGCCACCACTTGTCAGCTCAAGTAATGTTGTCCACGTCATAGTACATATAAACATGGACTGCTTCAGATTTTGACAAACCTTAAATGGCACATAACTCTTGAAAGAGAGAAAGGTTGTATCGGTCTTCTGCTAATCACAAATATGCACTTGCAGCTAGGAGATGTGAACATCTGATCGGATAATCTAATTGTATATTAGTTTGAATGATAGTTGGAAGGCCACTGATGAAACAACTGAAGATGTTTGGGTCTAAGAATTTATCATAAGAGGCTCCTGTAGCAATATCCAATGTAGGTTGACCTTCAATGATTGCTGCCATCTTCCTCTGTGCCAGGCATGACTCCCACAAATAGAGAATATCAGCCCCACCCCCACAGTACTCTTTGACTTTTATTTTGCTAGAGCTCCTTGATGGTATACTCAGGCAAATTATGGCTGATGTCAAGGGCAGTCACTCATATTAAGTCTGGAATTTAGCTCTCTTGCCTATGATTAAACGGAAGGCTCCTGTTCATGTTCCCATCCTTCACTGAACATTATCAGGCCCAAATGAAAATTGTTGTCAGGTCCTAATAATTCATCAGACCCCTCTTTGTATTTGTAAAGCTGATCTTTGCTGCATTCAGGTAGTGACTTTGAAGTCCACTCATAAAAGTAGGCTAAAATCAGAATTGTTATGAAGTAGACTGTATATCAGTGCCCAGCTGCCTGTTTCTGAGGGGTGGGTAATGTTCAAGTTGTTTCACCTCCACCTCCACAATCTGACTGTGAATTCAAAAACCAGCATGCGGCTGTCCTGAGAAGCAAACTCCTTTGAAATGTGCACTGACCTGAGACCAGTTTTAAAATAACTTGCCTTTAGATCCTATCCGTGAGAAAATGCCAAAGAGAAACGTGACAGATTTTTTTCCACTTTTTTTCCAGTATAGGTGCTCCCTATATATGAGCAGTAATATGAAGGGAACACAGTTCTTGGGCACAAACTTTACTTCTGGCTGTCAAAATTTTAATTGTACTTTTCTGCCAATGTTTTCCATTTTAAATTGCTATGTCAACATTTCCTACTCCATTTTCTTCTATCATGTGTCATGATGTGGTAGCAGATTCTAGTCACTGAATGGCATAATATGTGACTACACATGTGGGTGTACTCTTTACCAATTCTTTTACCATCTTATCTGAGGCAAAAAAATTATCAGCTCAGCATGATCAATGTCCTGGATAACTTATTAGTACTTCAATAAAGGCCCAACTGATGATGATACTTAGTCTGATAAAAACAACATTACACAGGGTATAATTTTAGGTTCAGTCTTGGACTTTGCTTATGTTGTCGATACTATAATTGGCCTCAATATTCCTAGCTTAGCAAGGGAAAGATTTAGCTAATGCTCATGACTGGCATCCAGTGATCACAGCTGGAAAGACCCCATGTGAACGGTGTTGTGTGAGACCAGGTTTGGGCCTGACTGTAATGCCCCATACAGTTAAATTGCTTTAATTTCCTGAAGCATGCTGACTTAAGTGAAGTACCAAAGGCAAGGCAGCATCTGTTCATCTCTAAGACAACATGCCCAGGAGAGAACAGGAGGGAAAATGAAACAAATCTGGCATTTAGGATTATCAAAAGCTATAGCACATTACATTTGGACAATATTTTCTGTTTATTAACCCAACACTAAATAACAAGATTCATAACTGTTTCTGGCATAGCATACAACATATTTTTAAGCCAGCACATAATACATCCATTACACAGGCAATGCATGGCCAGTTTATGGCTAATTAGATGTTGTCGATATTTGACTGTTGGCTGTTTACCCAATGCATTAATTTTTCTGGATTCCATTCTGCAACCATTTGGCACATTACTGTAAGGTAATAGTGAAGTATAGTTCACTGATGATAAATTTAATATACTGATGCAAGAGTTCTGACAAAGCTTTTGCAAATGATTATAATGTTCTTAGTGTTCAATTTTTATTGTTCTGAAGTGATTCAGAATTGAAGTATTACTGTTCAGCATATTTTAGCAACCTCTAATATACATTATTAATTGTAATCTTGCTGAGGCACATAATTAGAATGATTACATTAGGACAGGAATACTAATTCATCTGCATACTAGAGACACAGCAAGATTGTTTTCCTTAAAATTTCCCTGTAAATAATCTGTGTCTGATTCTTTGATCCACTTAGGCCCAAATCTAAGTGTGGGGGAATGTGTAAGATTGGGCATGAAACCTCAGTAGATCTGTACAATTTCAGCAGGTCCAACTCATTCTAGTATTACTTCCTGATTTGCATGTCTGATGCAAGATGACAGTCATAATGGAGATCCACATGGTTCAATCTTCACTGGAGCATTTACACTCCCAATCCAGGGATAGATTAGGAGCTGTGGAAAAGCTAAAGGAAAGTGCTGTGATGGATTCAGGATGGTAAAGAGTTCTTGCACCGACAACCTTCAATGGCGGATCACTTGATGGATGTAATCGAGTCTTGGAGAAAGATACATATCCCCAGGAATGAAAGGAAGAAACCTACTGCAGCAAATAAACAGCAAGGGCATGGCAAAAGGAAGTCAGCAGCAGAAGCATTATGTTTTGCACAGACCTGAATTCAGTGCAGGAAGCACTTTAATGACCCAACCAGGTGAGGAAAGGTGAGCACAGTTAGGCATTTATTTACATGCTGCTGCGCAAATCACAGCCCTCCTCACTCTGCTTGTCAAAACAATTTTATCATGTCACTCCACACACTCACTCACTCTGCAAGTGCAACTTTCCTGCTCATTCTGTGGCATGCCTCACTTTCTCATCCACTGTTGTCACTTGTCTTCATCTTCAGGCAATTTGATGCCCTTCCCTGATAGTCAATGCCACCAAAGTGTATTGCTCCCAACAGTACACCCATGTCATTTTAGTCATTCATAGGTCTGTTCTTTGCCTTTGTTACCTTGTTAATCGCAAAGAACAGGTAAATGGAGAGAGCCAGAAGTGACCTTTCTCAGATTTCCAGTGGAGAGCTGCATTGTAGAAAATGATCAAAAATTACCATACTTCAGTGTTTCTGACCATCAGGGATGAAGAGATTGATACTTTGCAGTCGCCTAGTGACAGATTTGAAGACCAGTAACACTCAGCAGCAAGCGAAACATGATCATCCTCAAAATGCTAATGGTGAAGATGTTTCTTGTCACTTATCAGTTAAGCCTTAATGTTGTCCAGGTCAGTAATAGGAAAGCACAAAAGGTGCTAAACATTGCACAGTTATCATCAAACAGCCTCATTTCTGGTTTTGTGGTAGAAGAAAGGCCATTAGTGAAGCAACTGGTGATGATTGAGCCTAGAACACTACCCTGAGGAGTAGGAATCTCCTGCAGTGCATTGGTAATGTCTCCATCTCTGAATCAGGAAGCCAACTTCAAGTCCCACCTGTTCCAGAGGTGCAAAGTAACATCTCTGAGCAAATTGATTAGAAATTTCTACCTGAGGAGTGATGTGCTGCTTGATAGCAAACAATTACAACCATTTTCCTTTCTACTACTTGTAACTCCAACCAGTAAAGACTCTTTTCCTACTCACATTGACTTTGTTAGACTGCTTTACTATGTTGTAGTTTCACTAGGTTGACATCTCATTATCAGGTATGCCAATTGCTGCGTGTGGTTTAAGTTTGAATTTTGGTTTCAACTCAAATGCTGTAAATCTTATGAGAGGATTTACAGCTTCACAAAATTTTTTTGACGTTGTATTTAAATTTTTGTGATAGATAAAACAACTTGAGTTTTCTTATAAACTGTTAAACTGTAATGAATGTTGTTTTCATCGAGATCTAAAGCTTAGTTTTCAAATCTGCTTTGAGATGATTTTTTAAAATCTGTTATTTAAAAACTAACTTGTTTAAATAAGCTTTGAAAATTAGTCTCAAGAATTTAAAGACTGTAAAAACTCTTTAAATAATAATTCATTGATTAATTTAAGATTTTGATATAAAAGATGGAGCTCGAGGTTTCATACTACCTTACTCTTCTTGAATAGCCCAGTCTTCTCAAAAATGTGGCTGATTCATGCTTCTTTCCTGACTGATTTGTGCCTTTTTAAACTGAAGCATTCCATCGTGGCATTTTGGGCCTTCAAAGAGTTTTGGCTGTAAAGTAAAAATTTGTTTAAACTTCAAAACAATTACTTTTAATAAATCATTTTTCTGCTTTTGACTTTCATGCTTTATTAAGATGAATTATGTTTCCAGTTTAACAAACTCAGATGAGGTTTACAAGAATGATCCTGGGGATGAAGAGCTTAATGTATGAGGAGCAGTTGAGGACTCAGGGTTTGTATTTGATGGAGTTTAGAAGGATGATGGGGGATCTGATTGAAACTTACAGAATACTGAGAGGCTTGGATGGATTGAATGTGGAGAAGAATTTTTCCCTAGTAGGAGTGACTACAACCACAGCACATAACCTCAGAATGAAGGAATGAGCCATCCTCTCCTGGTCTGGCCTACATGAGACTTGAAATCCACAGTGTTGTGATTGATTCTTAAATGTCCTCTGAAAGATCCTAACAAGCCATGCAAATGTATTTAACTGTTCTCGTGTAATGAATGTGATGAAATTAGATAGCAAACCCCACATCAAAACCAGAAATACACAACCCTGTCATCCCTGTAACATCTTTCCTACTAACATTTGGGAACATGCCAAAACTGGGAAGACCCAAAGCCTAGCCAAGCAACAGCATGACATAACATCATGGAATCAGACTTTACCGATAATGTCCTAGACACCACCACCAGCATCCTTGAACATATCCTGTCCCACTGTGGGGCACACCTCTGCTAGGTCTGTATTGACAGTGGGACAGGATATATTCAAGGATGCTGGTGGTGGTGTCTAGGACATGCTTGGTCTGTCCCAACACTTGTTGTGGCAATTCTAAAAATCTCTGCTGAATACTTCTCCACTTTAACTTTTTCCATAATTTTTCAACTGGACCCACCCGCCCCACTGTTGAGTTTAAAGCCCTTTCCACAGGCCTAGTCACATGATTGGCCAGGCCACAGTCCCAGCATTATTTGGATGGAGATGGTCCCTTTGGAGCAGCTTCCCCTTTCCCAGTACTGGTGCCAATGTCCCTTAAATTTGAACCGTTTCTCCCAGACAGATTTTTGAGCCATGTGTTTACCTCCTTAATCTTCTTGATCCTTTGCCAGTTTGCTTGTGGGTCAGGGAGTAATCTGGAGATTATTACCTTTTTGGTTCTGCTTTTTAATTTAGCCCCTAGCTGCCCATATTCCCTTGCAGAACCTGCTGTGTTAAATCTGAGGCAGTTGTGGCATCATCCATCCTTACTTTCATAGTCTTAATTTCAAAGTCCACAAATTAGCTTGTCACCACAAGTGTGCTCAGTGTATCCTTTCTTAGTGAACTTAAAAAAAACAGAAGTTGTAAACACCGAGCATTTATTGATCTCTGCACTTCTGACTTAATTAACCCATAAATTGCCATACTATTTTCTTGTCTTCTTTTCAATGGCAACTTTGCAAGATGCCCAGGAAACTGTGTGTGAAAGTGTTCAGTTTAAATGTCAATTAAAATTGTATCATGTAAATATTAAAAGTGACAACCTGCCTTCCTGTAGGGCTTATGCACAAGCATTGGAACACACCTAAAATAATTACAAATGTCAGCATCTTGGAGCTGTCTTTCAAATGTGGTGTAATTTTTCTTGGTTATAGGAATTCTCATGAACTCTTACCCCTGTACCCTTTACAATTTAACTCCTTTTTAAAATTTTTTTCTCAAGACTACTTATTTTTGTGGCAGCCAATTCTGACCTGTGCAGCTATAGAGACCAGGAGAGCGTAGGATTAAAGCTCAGTAGGAGTGATTGACAGAAAAATATTGGTGTTTTAAGTTATTTGTACTGTAATGCCATATTTTGAGTCTAATTCGATTAATTTCATCTGTTTAAAATTGCTTGAGGATGAGCTAGTTTCAGGTGAAAATAGGTAATCAGATGGCTAGCAAAGAGGTGCGACAAACTGTTCTCTGATTGACTGGGGTTTTTTTTCTGAAGCTGTTGGGTGATTGTGTAAATTAAGACAATATCATTTTAAACTCAGTAGCAAAGGGTCAGTCTCGAGTGATGAGAAGCCAGTGGAGTGTGAAATGCCAGAAGTGTGTAGTTTAGCTTCAGTGAGAGTTCAGCTTTAAGGTTGGACAGGGTTCAACCTCATTTTATGATGTCATTGGGATCTGACTGGAATTTTAACTAAGTGCCCTGAGCAGCAAGAGCATTGAACACCTGCCAGAGTGAACCAGTGGGAAAAGACAAGAAAGGGCCAAAAAATATACAATTTTAAAATGGTTCCTTGCGGAAGCAGAGCAGAATTTATACAGGAGAAAGCTTAGATCTCCTCTGTCATAAGCTTGTGCTCTCTCAACTGGATTAACCTCCCTTGTTCCAATTGCATTACTCATTTTCAGAGGACCCAGTAGATCACTTTCTTGCTTCTCTTCTGTTGGAGATGGTGCTCTGAAACTTGTGGTTTTCCTGGCAACTTCTGGATTGGAGTGAATGAGCCTACTTAATTGAGGTCCAATCAACCGAGTCTCATTCTGGTGAGGGTGTACAGGGAATTAACTTGCTAGTCTGGTTTTGATACGCAAAACATTCACAGTGAATTAAGAGAGTTAACGGCATTAATACCTGTGGAATAATATACAATAGTAGCTGGGATGGATGATGAGAGAAAAGTAATTAAAATTACCACTAAAGGTCAAAGGATTATTGTAGAATGGAATATTTTAACCACAGCAGTTGGTTGAGGCAGAGATCGTTGTATCATTTAAGAGCACAATTGGATAGATTTTTGAAGGGAATGAAAGATTATTGGGGATATGTAGGGAATTTAGAGTTCATGTTAAAATCAGATTAACCACGATTGTATTGAATGGTGGAACAGGCCCGAAGAATCGAGTCTCTACGCTTATTCCTTGCTCATATGTCTGTATTGTAAGCACAGGAAGGTACAGGATTTTAAGGAGAGCATGGGGACTGGATATGGATTTTACTCAGAATGTGTCAGTGCAGAAGTGATGTACTCAATGATCCTCAACTGTGCTATAAAATTTCATGGCACTAACTCTGCACAAGATAAATCTTGAAGGCCGATATACATCTTCACCAGTCACCATTCTGTCGGCTGTTACTCAGATTGTTTTGAATGCATCAGCATCTAAAGAAGAAAGACTTGCATTTATGTAGTACACATATAAGTCAATTATAACCAATTAAAACTTTTGCAGAGTGGGAAGCACAACAGTCAATTTGCACATCGGGTTCTCACAAACAATATTGTGGGAATGGCCAGTCAACCAAATTTTAGTGACATTGATTAAGGGATAACATTAAGCTCCGCACCACTACATTATCTACGCTGGGCAGTTCTTCTAAACCCGTCAAAATTAACACCATAGGATAATTCCTCTGAGGCCAACACATTTTGGTTCCTCTTAGCTATTTACCCCAGCTATTTCCTTTTGAATCTGGCTACATTCATCAACACTGCTTCCTCAGGGACTGGTTGTATTCCTTCCTTGACTGATGTTTGCATGACTTCCAGTTTACATAAGCAAATCACTTTTTAAGAAAGTGTTGCTTTGCCAGGAAAGGAGAAATTACTAATATAAAAACATTTCAAATGGTGGGGACCAGAATAGAGGAACAATCCGCATGAATGAAAGAGACATGTGTAAATGACTAAAAGCAAATGAAATGCTGAAGACAAATGACTGGAGGAGTCTTTCATTGGCTTTAAAAGAAATCAGAGAGGATAGAAATAAGAAAAAAACTTTTAAATGTTTTCTGACTGACTGAATAATTACTGAAAAAATACAAATATTTTAACGATACTCGTAGCCCACCTACTTAATCATCAATGGGAGAAAACGCTTCAATGTACCATTATAAAATGCTGACAAGAAATGGCCTGTATAACAGCAGTCACTTGACTTCAAAATAACTTACTGTATGGAATACTTTGAAATATTTCATTTATTTTCTATAAAATCAATTACAATGAATCATGATTAATTTTAATACACTTTAATTCCATCTAATTCGTAAGCTTTGTTTTAAACATTAGCAATTTATTGCTCAAAGAAGTCCATGAGACAGACAGACAGAGGCACTAATGAGCTAAGAGATAGTAGGAACTGCAGATGCTGGAGAATCTGACATAACAAGGTGTGGAGCTGGATGAACACAGCAGGCCAAGCAGCGTCAGAGGAGCAGGAAGGTTGACGTTTCAGACTTAGACCCTTCCCAAAACATCTGCCTTCCTTCTCCTCTGATGCTGCTTGGCCTGCTGTGTTCATCCAGCTCCACACCTTGTTATCTCACTTATGAGCTAAGATGTGTGACTTATTTATGTTTAATATCATATATTTTAGAATTTGGATTTGGACCAGGGCATCTGAGATTTGATATGCGTGTTGGAATGGGTTTAATAACTAACTTGTAAATATTTCTGTAGCCTTGGTGATTTCTTTCTGAAAAAAGTCTGATGGAGACAGTTCTTGGTTGCTAATAGGCTTTTGTTTACTTTGGAAGACTTCTTTACAAATTAGCAAATTAAATGGTCGTCTATTAAGCTTTCAATTTGAAAAGCCAGAGATTGATTTATTTTTCTTTTGATCGGGACAACAGCTACAACTTGGAAGAAAAGCTTTTGGGTCTCAGTTTATGCAGGATTGCTGTTCTCTTGACTGATACTGGCTTTGTAAGACCGTTGTTCCTGATGAAAGGAAATGGTTTGTAACTGTTAAGAAATAGATTAGCTCAGAGTAAGCAGTTTAGTGTGATAGCTCTAGGCAAGAAGAACATGGTTCAAACCTGAGAAAGTCCAAACTCAGTTATTGTGATTAGTCCGGGAAGAGGCTGTCAGATTCTCAACGTTTGGAAATAAAGTCAGTTAAATTCTAAACAATTTAAATAACAGACAGTTAAATGAAGATAGTTAAATTAATCCGTAAACATGTGATAAAGAAGGGAATTCTCTCTGGTGCAAGCTACATTTCCTCTAAATTTTCCTGCAACTGCATGGGCCTCTAAGGTTTGTGTGCCATTCCAGAACAGGAGTTCAATACAATGGCACATTGATCTCTTGCATGGGCCCTCGAAATGGCAGTGCAGTCATAGATTGTACAGCTTAGAGGGAACAGTGGGCTTTATAGGAGTGTTTTTGGACTTAATAGAATTGTAGTTTACTGTGTATTTCAAAATCTTTAAATTTGTGTTTTATGTATGTTGTTTGTTTATTCTATTTGCTTCATTTCTTTTGTTTAATAAACATCTGTTTTCTTGGTAAAACCAAATTTACAGCATTGCACATTTGTGTTTTAGTGAAAGACCACCTCATCAAAACCAACAAAAAAAACATAAAATATGTTTTATCAATCTCTGTAGCAACATCAGCTGGAACTATAACAAAATAATGTATTGGAAATGCTATTAATTTTTTTATTCCTTCCCTTGTTGGAGGCATCAGTGTGTAGGTCAGCATTTATTGTTCATTCCAAATTGCCCATTCCTAATTGTCAATCACATTGCTGTGAGTCTGGAGTTGTGTGTATACCCAACCAAGTAAGGATGGCAGTTACCTTCCCTAAAGGACATTAATGAATCAGTTGGGTTTTTCATGACAATTGGCGATGGCTTCATGGTCATCATTAGGCCCTGAATTCCAGATTTTTATTGAATTTACATTTCACCTACCGTAATGAGATTCAAACCCAGTTTTCCTAGAACATTACCTGGGTCTCTTGATGAATAGTCTTGTGATGGTACCATTGCCTCTCTGATGCTAACTGCATTTGAAATCAACTATGCATGTTAGTCTAACTCCCTCCCAGTTCTAGACTTAGAATAACCTTCCAAAGTAAACTCTTCCAGCATTTAACCATCAAATAAAATTCTTCAATAAAGTATCAGTTAAAATGCACAAAAGGTGGCAATGCTGATTATGTCTTTGAGATTTATACTTTAAGTGATAATTTTGAAATATCAGTTTCACTTAGAATCAGTTTCATCCGGTTTTCATGGAGGGTCAGCTCTACAAGGCACAATAACTTACCTTGTTGTGTCTTACCAAACCCACTTCATTAACTACCTAAGATAACACAATGTGAAGGTGGATGAACACAACAGGCAAGCAGCATCAGAGAAGCAGGAAAGCTGATGTTTCAGGTTGAGACCCTTCTTCAGAAAATCTGAAGAAGGGTCTTGACCTGAAATGCCAACTTTTCTGCTCCTCTGATACAGCTTGGCCTGCTGCGTTCATCCATCTTCATACCGTGTTATCTCAGATTCTCCAGCATCAGCAGCTCCTACGATCTCATTAACTACCTACCTGGCCCTGATGGCATCCCTTGGCTAAATTCTAGCCCCATCCGCCATTTGTCATTCTCAGGAAAACTTGCTTCTCACTGGTATCCTTGGAGTCTGCTCTATCTTGGAAAAGCCACTGTGCACTAGTATTCTGAAAATGCCCTGCTCATTGAAGGACTGTCCTTCTGAAGCTGTCTGAGAAGGGGAAAATGTTGATGTGGTTCTCCAACAGGGTCCTGAAGGAGATGCTGGTGGGCTGGATGGTCCAGAAGAGGGCCATCTTCTTGCTAGAGGAAGGGCAGAGGAGGCCATGCAACCAGACTTTTGCAATATTTCAGCATGAGTGTAAAATGAAACAGCTTCACCTTTGATATTACTGTCGTGTAGTAAATTCACCCCTAATAACATATGGGTCAAAGCATATAATAAAATCTTTAGTGATTTTGCAAATACAGAAAAAGTCTATAGGATGCCTGTAATAAACTTTTTTCTTATATGCTGCTGTACAATATATTAAAATGGCAAAGAAAAAAACCATTTTCTATCAAAAATAACGTGATCACTGTTAAAGTGTGTAAGGCTAAATTAAAGATTTCATTAAAACTATTCATTATTGGACTGTTTAGGCTGAAGAAATTTAAGCCCAGGAAGATGGGCCCGCTACTTAAGTAAACAAGGTATAGATCAAAGAATTCCACAAAGTGGCTACACATTCATTAATAGAGCACTTGCAGAGTAGCTGTTTCTTCTAGAAACTGGAGGTCACAAAGGAAGGAGGCAACAATTATACTTCCATCCTGCTGCTATAATTAAGGGTGAGAGGTAACTGAAAGGAACCAGTTATGTATGGCCTTCTAATAAACTTCTAGGATTGATTATAAAGGAGGAAATGACTGAGGTCTGATAATGATTAAAGCTAGTTTTAAAATAAACATGAAGAGCAACATCCTTTTTAAAATTTTGTGCCAACAAAACTGGCATTATAGAGGAGGAAGGTATTTCTTGCTGAATGCTTGAGCCTAAAGGCTACCGGTTATTGCCTTCATCCTCCCAAATAGGATTTATTTGTAAAAAATGACCAGAGGCAAAACGGTTTCACTTGCATTATCAGCTAGGGTTTCATTGATGCGTATCAAGCGAACGTAGGCAAGTTTTATAACAGCCCACCTATTCTTAATTTCAGCAGAGTTAATAGAAAATTTAAGGAACCAAAGAGGTGGCATTATAAAATTTGCTGGAGGCAGTTTATGCCTCTTAAAATATTCAGGAAAAGCTGTTCCTTTCTTCTGGGCTTGATTGCAAAACGCATGCTGTAGCTTTATGTTTAGCAACCCCATAAAACTTCCCCAAACCCATCTACTAAATCCCAGCAATTGAAACAAGCTGGCGTATAATGAGGCAAAATGCCAGGGAATGGATGAATTTTAAACTTTTATATTTATACTTAAAGCCAGAGTATTACAACATCCTCCGGGACAGGAGCTACCAATAAAGGTGGGACAGGATTATCCCAGCGTCACCAACAGAAAGCCAGCTCCACAAGTAGCCACTTCTTGAAGAGGCCCTATCAGAATAATTTAAACAAAATGTCTCATGAACTGAAGAAACTCATGAGTCTAAGTCGTAATAGTTTGCACCTTGATTTGATTCTCTGGAGGTTATTTACTCTGCTGGAGTGCTGATATTTTAGACTCTGAAAAGCTTCTTATATGACCTGGATAGAATTGTCCAGCACCACGTTAGCTAATTATTACTGAAAGATACCATCTTGGTAAGGGGTTTAAACGTAATGTGAACAGCCTCTCCAGAGTAATTATGCTTCAGACTAGTAAATAAATTGTCTCTTAATGTTCATTAAAGATGTTGCATGTGGTAGTGTGGCTGATAATTCTAAGGCTCTGGATTTAAATTCCAGTTTATTTCCAGAAAGCCTGAGTTCAGGTCCTACCTCTGTTTTTGAGGTGCCATAATATTGTCTGTTAAGTTGATTTAATAAAAAGCATGCACGATAGTTTGCAGCTAATGACTTCTGAGAATTTATTGAACTGGAGAAAAGAAATCGTTTATTTGATGATTGCAATCTCTGTATAAAGCTGCATTCATTTCACCTACAGATTGCGATTGATGTTCTAGATGTTTTTCAACAACCTGTTCATTCACAGGTGTGGACCGGATGGAACTTGGGCTTAGGCCTTCTGGCCCAGAGATTGGGATACTACCACTACACTGCGCTTAAAGAGGAATTTTGATGAGCAGGAGGCATTCTGTGACAATTTGTCAAAACATCATGAATGCAATTTTTTGGGAGTGAGTTCACTATGGATTTCATTTAAAAAGAATCCGTACTGTTCTTTGTGCCTTATTGGAGGCCTTTTAACGGCCACTATGAGAAAGTGACCTGGTGGTTGTGGGCTGTCACTAGTTTATCCTTTTGGTCTGGAAAAGGATGTGAAGAGAGGAGGAGTCAAAACATCATGAAGTTTAATGTTACTGGATGAGCAATTCAGTGATCTGGAATTGTGCTTCTGAGAGATAAGTTTAATTCTCACCACTTCTGTTCAACTTACTACATTAGGTGTATCTTTAATCGATCAGCTATTAAAAGTGAAATTTACTTTTGTTTTTGGAATATTCTTAATTTTTTTATTCATTCATGAGAAGGAGGCATTATTGACTGAACCATTTATTGCCCATCCATAATTACCCAGTTAAGAGTCGACCACATTGCTGTGGGCCTGGAGTCATATATAGGGCAAACCAAGTAAGGACGGCAGATTTCCTTCCTTAAAGGATATTAGTGAACCAGATGTATTTTTCCTGACAATCAGCAGTGGCTTCATTGTCATCATTAAACTCCTGTTTCCAGATTATTATTGAATTCATACTCCACCATCTTACATGGCAGGATTTGAATCCAGGTCCCCAGAACATTACCTCAATCTCTGCATTAATAATCTAGTGATAATACCACTAGATCATCACTTACCTCTTTTGGTAATAAATTAGTCATTAAATTTGCTGTTAGTTAGATTGTTTTGGTAAGTTTTAAGGTGTGAAACCTTGTCCATCAATTTTCTTTCCTTTGGTTTTGTAGAGACTCTTTACTTTTTAAAAATTATTGGTCTCTGCAGGGCTCATAACATCAATGTTACAAGTGTCGACACCCACTAATACAATCTGTGGGAGAGTATTTTTAAACACGTCAGCTTTTTGGTTGCATAAACATACGGGATACTTAATCTTAAATTTAGTTTGTTCTGAATATGTGTGGATGCATAGAGGTTAATGACTCGGTCCTAAAATGGATCAATGGAAAATATTGTAAAATAGGTTAATGTCTGCTCAACACCTGACAAGACTAAATAAGGTATCTTCTGAAATGTGCTGGATCTTACAGTCTTAACAGATTTTAGTTCACATTCACATTCAATATGTAACAATAAATGATTATTTGTTGACTGCCTTTAATGCTAATGGTTAGTCAATACTCACCATTTTTACACTGTGCACTAACTAGCCTCAATATTGATAGGAATGACCTAATTTCTTCACTGATACAATCTACTTCCAGTCAGTTCAGCTCTTACGATTCTTTGCAAAAGACAAGCATCTAAAATTTTGTAAAACTAGCAGAATTACAACGGAAAAAGGTATGCATAAGAGTGGACCTCAGATGAAAGTATTAAACTAGGAGGTCAACTATAACTGAATTAGGTAAGAATTGGAGAACATGGATTGGAAGTGGCTGTTTGAGGCTAAGCTCATATCTGACATGTGGGACTGTTTTAAAGATCAGTTGATTAGAGTGCAGGACAGGCATGTTCTTGTGAAAATGAAGGGCAGGAATGGCAGGATTCGGGAACTTTGGATGACAGGGGAAATTATTAGTCAAAAAAAAGGAAGCATACCTAAGGTCGAGGCAACTAAAAACTGATGAAGCCCTTGGGTCACCCATTTGACATATCAATGAGAGAAGCATGAGTACCCTTTAACCTTCCCGAACCTGTTAAATAATGTAAGATACCATTGTGCACAGTCAGTCATTGACTGCATAAATGTATGGCCTAGTGGCCACTATGAGCCAAGCTTATTGAACAACTATGCCCGTCTACCCTTATCAGGCTTCTGCTATTGATTATGTAGAATGTCAACTTTTCAACAGAGCTGCAATTTTTCTCAGAAGAGGAATAATTAAGTCATATAATTGAAAAAGTGTGTGATGCAGGTGGGTGAATTCTCGTGCTTTAATATTATTTTTAATTGCATTTTTAATATTAAATCACACACCAAATTGGATATTTACTATACTATAATCAAGTATTATTTCTTATTTTGCTTCCTTCTTAACAATAATATTTTTAGAACATGAAAGAACAGGACAGTCCTTTACAAACCATTGTAATATATTAGACTGACCTTCCCATTGAACAGCATTTTGGGAAGCCAGTTCATTGCAGGTAAACATAAGCTACTTCATAACGTAAAATCAGAATGAATGTTACCAATCTGGGCAGAGCAGAACATCTTATCATTACTGTTGCATTTTATCATTAACTTTAGAGAGGACTTTCTGTCAGTGGGCCTGTACTGAAATCAGCAAGATATGTATTTTCCATCTCTATATATGTAATTAAACTTTTATTTTACCTGAACTGGGGAGGCAATGGCCTAGTGCTATAATCTCTAGACTATTAATCCCGAGACCCAGGTAATGTTCAAGGGCCATGGGTTTAAATTCTGTCATGGCAAATTTAAGAAAAATAGAATCTAGAAATAGGAGTCTAACGGCCGTGAAACTACTGCTGATTAGCAGAAAAATCTATCTGGTTTATTCATGTCCTTTAGGGAAGGGAGTCATTGTATTTATCTGGTCTGGCCTACATGTGACTCCAGAATCACAACAATGTGGTTGACTCTTAACTGCCGCCTGGGAAATTAGGGATATGTAACAAATGCTGACCTAGTCGGTGATGTCCATATCCAGTGAATGAGTTTAAAATTGTCTTTTTTCAAAATCGTCTCTTTTTTCTAATTATTCATAAAACAAAATGGAATTTGTTGGTTGGTTCAGATCTTTTCGCACCAGCATCAATAAAGAATTACTCTGATACTGACACATGATTTAAACCTGATGCTTTTGTACATAAAGCTATTGGCATACCACATTTAACGCTTGAGAATAGATGTCTCCGTATATTGAGCAGATGAGGTACTCATCTTCAACAACCTACGCATATTTGTGGAAGATCCATTTTTGAGCATGAGTCCCTTGAGTTGGTCAGGGTGTTGTGAATCGATGGTCTCTTCCACAATTTGGATACCTGTTCCAAGAGCTGTTAACTGTGGCAGGGAAAATGTAGATCAGTCTGGTGATGAGGTCTCTAGCACTTGAGCATATTAGGCAAGCTATGCCTGTGCCTCCAAGTCTGAGGGCACATTCGAATCAAACATGATGAATTCCATTTGGACTTTCAAGGTAGGAGATTATTGCAAGGTTCAATGATCATCTTTCATGAGAAGGTCTTCACTAATGGGTGGAATTTAAGTTCCTTTCAGATAGTTGGTCAAAAATTAATTCTTTGGCTAGTGTACCAAATTTACATTGGAAACCAATGACTGCAACACTGCTATGTATTGTTTTATGGGCTGTGCAATTCCCTGGCATCATTGACAGAATGTATATCATTTAATCATTACAATTTTCTTTGACCTGGTATATCTTTCAGAGTACTTGTTATTGGACCACTGCAGAAGCTCATTAGGATTATTATTACAGCGCCCTAGGACCAAGCACCCTCAATTGCTCCAACTTTCCTTTCCTCCACCATAAGGTCAGAAATAATTGATAATTGCAGAGTATTGAATCCTAGTTGGAAATCTGATGATAACTAAATCACCTGCGGCTGCGTACAGCAAGAACTTTACACCCATCGTGAAGATGCATAAGTGTTTTCTTCCTCTAAGAGACATGAATCTGGCCCAACAGCTGCAGTCAATTAGAGGGTTAACACCAGTGCCAACAGGAGTGATGTCTGCTGTTTGGTCACCATGCTGCCTTTGGAAAAAGGTAAATGCGTTCAGGGTCACTGGAACAAGTCAGACAGGCACCACCAAAAGGGGTTGGGTGGTGGCTGAGAGCAGAGAGATGTTACTGTGAAGGTGGCCCTGACTGCCTGATTGTTAAGGCCCAACCAAGCAAACAGAATGCCTGCCAGTGTATCAGAGATAATGGGAACTGCAGATGCTGAAGAATCCAAGACAGCAAAGCGTGAAGCTGGATGAACACAGCAGGCCAAGCAGCACCCCAGGAGCAGAAAAGACGATGCTTCGGGCCTAGACCCTTCATCAGAGAGGGTCTAGGCCTGAAGCATCGGCTTTTGTGCTCCTGGGGTGCTGCATGGCCTGCTGTGTTCATCCAGCTTCACACTTTGTTGCCTGCCAGTGTATACTTGGCAACCTCCTCAGGTGACAGAAGGCCCATCCACCCCTGGTAAAATACAAATCATAGCAGAAACATGCCCTTAGTTGGTCATGTAAGGGCTTCAATTGGTCTTTGGATGGCACATTTATTGGCAAAATGCAGGAAGACAATGAAACCACTGTCCTCCCCAACCTCCCTCCTGACTTTTTTTCTTTGCCTGTTCCCAGCCTTTTATGGATTTGTAAAATTGTTATTGAGGAGAAATTGTTGTAAGACATCATATATGAGAAATAAACATTCTAGGGCACCTTATATTTTGAAAGGAACTTAGGTGCAGTTACAAATGCTTCAATAATTTTGTAAGTTCTAAAGCTGCATAATACTCCAGATGATAATACTACACTATGGATTGAATTTTTCCAGCCTTTTCGAGACAGGTTATGAGATGGGGCAACTTGTAAAATAGCAGTGGATTTTGTGTCCCTGATGGATGTGGAATGTGGGGTCTTCATAATAGACACTCGAATGCCCAAAAAATGCACCTGGCCCCATGCAGCATTTATTCTCATCCTCCACTAAGGAGTTCAAGGGGATGTAACACTGACTTTTTTAATCAACACGTTCAGACGTGCTTGACACATATTTGGAGCAGGTGGGGCTTGAAACCAGGCCTTCTGCTCCAGAGGTAGGGTCACTACCATTACACTGCAAGAGCCCTGGGATCACTGTCTTCAACTGGCCTGTTAATTAGCTGCTACTAATGAAATGCTGCCCAGGAACTTGATGCCAACCTAATTGGGCTTGGGCTCCATTTTGACATCCTTGCTGCAGCATAACTCACCTTTTAGTTAAGATTTTGGCCTCTGAGGTGGAAAATTTACATAGCCACTTGTTTTTAAGGTATGATAAATTTGGGTCATATATAAGTATTTCGGAGCACATGTTGGCTTTATTTGGAAGCTGTTCTGCTGTGTTTCAACTTTGCAATGCACAAAGAGCTAATTTCAGCAATGATCAATAGCCTGATATGACTTACTGCCAGCTCGTTAAATTAACGAATGAACATTTTTAAAGGTACCTGTATGCTGTTTGTGTTGATGGAATTATACAAAAGCGCTTTGAGGCTTTTCTTGTACTTTTGAGAGGTCATAATTTAATTTGAAAATGATTACTGAGATTCCCTTTTCTAACAGTTTTGTCTACAAGGTGGTCATTTGCAAGCTGCGGTGTAGAAAGACAAAGACAAGTCTCTCTCTAATTTAAGAATGCATCATGCAATGATGAAATACACAAGAGAATACACTAATAATGATATCATGATTCATAATAAAAATGTAATAACTTGTACATTTACATAAGAGCTATTCATGTGTTACTGCTGTGGTCACAGTTTGCATCTCAGCAGTGGTTGACATTGAGTTCTGTTGGTTCCCTGTGTGATTATCCTTGTCACTTGTCAGCCAGGTGGCTGGGAAGCACAGTTGACACAAGTGGATATAACTACCTAAAGGGAATACTAACATTTGACCCTCTCTTTCTTGTAACAAGTGAGCCTCCTGTTAACTTAAAAAGCTTTGCTACAAGAGTGGGATTGGAAGAGTCTAGCATTTAAAATAATACTACTTTGCCACACAATTTTGCAAATGATTTGTGACTTTGTTGTAGACAGTGCAAAAATAATTTCAAACAAAATAAACAGGAATGATTTTGAAAAAGGACAGTTCAGCTTAGTTAAATGTTTTAATTATGAGTAGAGATACAACTTACTTGCCAATTTCAATTCAATCCTTCTCAATGAAAATCACCTTTAAAGTTATGGGAAAATGTAACAGTAATGATATGATGTTTTATTCTGTCCAGATTGGTAATAGATTTATCATTGAAAAATGTAATTAAAAATAAAAAATCTTAAAGTGCACTAAGTCTCAACCTACCCAATGACTGTTATCAGCCTTAGTAAGCATGGTTAGCTGCCTTAAAATGCTATTCATGATGTAGACCTGGCAGAAAGGTTCTAAGTAGCCTAAAGCCTAAGGACTACAAAATTCACAAACTAACTCTCCTCACATGTATTTACCATCTCATCTTGATACGTTTGACATTGGAGTAAAAGTTTGATGTTATTTTTCAATTGATGTCAGCTGCCATTAATCTTTTGTTTTGGTTATAGTACGTACAAGTTAATTGCTAAAACTAGATGCATTATTAAAATAGCTTCTTAACTTGTTATTACCAAATTAGTTAAATAAAACCGAAAGAACTGCGGATGCTGTAAATCAGGAACAAAAACAAAGTTGCTGGAAAAGCTCAGCAGGTCTGGCAGCATCGTGAAGGAGTAAACAGAATTAATGTTTTGGGTCCGGTGACCCTTCCTCAGAACCAAATTAGTTGTGCTGAGTGATGACTAAGGAGGTGCTGGTATAAGTTTTTAGACATTATGATTATTTCAAAAAGACAGCCTATTCTTAATATTTTAAGAATTTATGGAAATTGAGATTTCAAACAAGAAAGACTGTGTTTTGCTTGAGTTAAACAATATTTATTTATTGCATTTCAAATAAATCATATCTTATAATACTATTTGGGAAAAAATGGCTAATATAATTTTCATGAGTTTAGTATTTGTGATATCAATGAAATGATATTTTGCAACATAAACATTTATTGTAATATATTTCATACACACACAATCTTCAGAGTTCCCTCTGCAAATGTAAGGGTGCTTTCATGTGGGTAGATCACCAGAGTACTGTATTTGTTGACAAATCAACTGCAATTAATGGATGCTTTTCAGCAGCTATGTCTATTTTTAAAGAGTTAAAATGACTGTGTTCATGGGAGAAAATCAAGTAATCACTGATAGAAGAACCACACTGTGTACTGTAGGAGAGAGAACAGGCCAACCTACTAGCAACAAAAGGGAAGAAATATTGATCTAATCATTGACCTTGTTTTGAAGTTTGTGAGAGACATAAAATAATATTAGCAACATAAATTGCACTTTAGAATTCATTGTTGGAGGACAGCTGACAAAGAAGCACATCAGTCTTCACTGAAAGACAATAGTTTTTATAGGACGTTAGCTACACTGTTTTATATTATCCATGTGCAGTTACTTTAACTAGTACCCAATTCCATCATGTATCTAGTTTAACAGATGGCACAAACTAATGAAAAGACCTTTTTTAATTAGTCCGTCTAAAGATATTTATTCACGTTGGAGGTCTTTCCCAATAAAGTTTCATTGACCAGGTTTGAGGCTGTCAGCTTCCAGCAGTCACCATCTGCTTAGTGGCAGAAACTGGCTGCTAGAACAGCCTTTGATTTCCACTTCACTGAGCTGGAAATGAGTTTGAAGTTGTATCTTTCCCATCATCTTGGAAAATCCTGAATAATGCCTGTGGCAACAATTTTACAAGTGGATATATTTTTATTATTCGCCTGGACAGAAAATTCGTTCTAATGATTGCAGTAGTTCTTCGTTGTAACTTTTTCTGATGAATTACACATCAGCAGGCACTTCTCGTAAATAGGCAGTTAATAAAAAACGTCACAAAAACAATTTCTACTTCATTACGTTGTGCTTTTTGTATGATTCTGCAGACAATGTAAGAATTGGATTGGGTCTGTCATGCTTTTACTGCTCATAATTTTGTCTATTGTCAAAGAATTGTAATGATTTTTTAAAAAATTAGCATTACACAGCTCCACCAAAACAAAGGGATGCATCAACAACTTGCACTTTATAACATGTTTAATGGTATGACATATCCTAAAGCATTTCATATGAGTTTTATATGACCACATTTGATATCAAGCCATCAGATGCAAATCAACACTAAAATAAATAGTATACATACACGGCATGGATTTATTCTCCATAACAATACATCTAACTTACAGTAAGCAGATGATCATCAGTTTAAAAAAAAATGCTTGGATTGACTCATAATGCAGTCGTTAATTATTTTTGAAAGAGAGCTAGAGGTAGTGAGAATCAAGTAGATGGCTTAGGCAAAGCACACTGGATAATCAGCAAAAGGGCATAAAAGATTTAGTTTTCAGTTCATTTTTAACATAATAAAGGTGAATGGTTGAAGCAAGCCCAAATGTACTAATCTAAAAAGTCCCTGGATGAGTCCTGGTCTGATACAAAGTATTGACTGCAAATCAGTAATCTGCATAAAGTATGCATGCAATGCTCATTCCAGAGAAACTAAATTCATTACCTAGTTGTGTAACCGTCATCTTTTTTCTGTAGCAAATAAGAGTTTGAAAAATTATTCTACAACTTCTTTTTTAATTTTTTGACTATTTTACATTTTCTGACGGCCACCAATAACTTAGACCCGACAAAAACAATAGATTTCAGCCATGTTCTAGTTTTATCACTGCCCTGCAGTATACTGCTTCTTATGCTGTTGTTATAGTGCCAACTGCAGCCGGATTTATACCAGTATCAGCATGAATCCATCAGCAAATTGGAAGTGTAACAATGGGGTAAGCCGATTCTCCTTGAATCAGTGTCCTATTCTGTTGCCTGTCAGCACTAGGAAAACAGTTTGAGTGCTCACCCACGTTACGGTGGCTTCAGTGTAGCAGGTGGGAATTGGCGTAATGTCAATGCGCTTCCAGCTCAGTTACCAGCAAAAGGCCTATCCCACTGGCTGGTAGACCCAAGTGGTGATCACAGTGAGGATGGAAATTTGTTGTACATCTTTGAGTATTGAGTTGCGAGATTTGCATGCTTGCACTTGTTGGGCACTTGACGTTGTAGATAAAGGTACAGCTCACAGTAAATATAGCTCGGACGCAGAGGAGGTGTCACATAATTCATGTTTAGCTTAACAACAAGTCAGTGTAGGAAATAACCAACATTTTAACTGCAGGTCACTTTAGACCACGGTACTGGACTGTTTTTGAAATGTAACTATTTTTCTTAGAATATTGAACTGCAACAGGGATTAAAGACTGTTTTATGACCAATCAGACTTTTAGAAATATGTACAATGTATGTAGATGGATAAAATCAATTTCTTTTTGTTTATTGCAGGACGGTGAAACAGATTTCAGAGCTGACAATTTTAAGCGTTATAACCTGAAATGCAGTTCAGTTAAATGTAATTACTCTCCAAATGCTACAGCTCATTTAGCAGCTCAAGCACTTGTGTGAAATTTGTGCTAACAAAACACATCTTCTGCAGCTTCTCAACAGCTGATCTTTTAAGCAATAGAAAGTAATTTCAAATCTATTAACAAATTTTATTAAGAAGGTATAATTTCAACCCAAAAAGCATAATTAGATGTAATTTTGTATTATTGACTGTGAAAATGTTTTTGACAGTTTGTCAGTAGTAAGTGAGCACATTTTCTGTTAGTGCTGAAATCCGCTCGATTGAAATATACCACATACGTAACTGACAATGTTTAATTCTCAACATGCTGCAATAATTATGATTGAGCAACTCAATCAGTAGGAAATTAAAACTATAATTCATCATTTTATGTCTTAATGCGAATAGCAGAAATGGCCAGAAATTGGTAACAGTGTTTAAAAGGCTATATTCAATTAATAAAAGTTGGATCAAGAAGTCCATTGCTAGGAATACCTAATAATTAGCGCTGGCAGCATTTATTCAGGGTTGCTCAAATGGATGCAAGTGTACATTTAGTTGAACGATCTGATACGGAAGGGGGTCATGTGTGGATTGCAGATCGGCTGGAGGTGTCCGCTCACTGGAGAATGAATGGACAATTGGGCTCTTCCACAAGTTATTCAGATGTGAGCCTCAATGCAGCAGCATACAGTACAGCACTGGATAAGGATGTACGCTGAGAGGCTGGGATACAGTGGGTGGCCTATCACTTAATCTACTCTCAATGTCAGGCACTGTGTTGAATTCTGGCTCTAATTTGGCTGAACGCACTACATAAAACTTAATCTCTCTGCAGCCTCTCCTCCACCACCCTGTTGGCTTCCAAGCCCAGAATTTCTACAACAACAGGCCTCCTATCTGTTGCAGCCTTTGTGAGAACAGATGACCAAATCCTTTGTCTTCCCTGTGATAATATAATGGTACTCATACTCAAATTCTCCAACCTACCTCCACATCTCAAAACTTTTCAGAGTGCTTCCGGATAGTTTACATTGCCTATGTTGACAAGCTAGGTAGCTGGCCCTTTTTATAACTGTATTAGTCCTGCGGCTGGGTGCTTGATCAACTGCATATTAATTGAATGAATAGTTCAAGTTTGGGAAATGGGTGTCAAGCACTGTGTGATGGCATGATTGGAACAGTTCATTACCTTGGAGGTACATGCATATGGGCCACACTGGATGTGGCTAGTGGTATAACACACACTGCAAGGAGAGCAACTCATTTTTGTAGTTTCTGATTTCGGGATTTCTGAAGAAGGGTCCTGACCTGAAACGTCAAGCTTTCCTACTCCTCTGATGCTGCTTGGCCCACTGTGTTCATCCAGTTTCACACCGTGTTATCTCACTTTTGTAGTACCATCTCCAGCAGCAGTAACAAGCCAAATACCATTGTCATTCAGTCTATATCGATGTTATTGCTATTGTGGTTATCAGGGCAATGAGATTAATCACTAATGGAAATCTTCTCTTTCTCTCCCCAATTTAAATGCACCTCAAGCATATTTGATGTTGCTTTTCACAATGCACAGAAGCTATCCTCCCATATTACATAGAATATTACCAAGATATCAGAGAACAAATTAAAGGGGAGAGCTATTGTGCAGAATCTGACTAGGCTCTGAGCAATGTGGGCTATGGCGAGACAGTAGTAGAATTGGATGAGATGTTTGACAAGCTCCATCTATGCTGATACTATCTAAACAATATTTCATGCACACATTTCTGAAGCCATGTGGTGAGATTCTAGCTAGCAGTGGTGAGTTCCGAGTTGATGCTCATTGCTAGGTAAGTTGTCAGCTGTCCTCAGTCCAGTCAAGGGGCATAGTCTTTACTCAGTCATGGACACTCCCCAACTGCTATCGAGTCCCTGCCCGGGGTGGTCAGAGTCAGGATAAGCTCTTCGTAAGGTGTGACGAACTGAATTCAGTTAGTTCTGCTTTAACGCGATAGTTGTGTTCCTGCGCAACATTGTACTATAAAAACTGTACTATAGAAATAATGGGGCCTACGGGAAAAATGGGGTTGGGACAGGCCACCAAAAATATCACTCAAAATGGCTCAAAAATCACTCAAAAGCTTAACACAAAGGATTTGAATAAGGTTGAATAACTGATTAATTCATATCTAATAATGAAGTAAACGTAAGTTTAACACTTACCTTGAAAAAATGTCAAGATAACACGATGGGGGAGGAGGTTTTGAGGTTACTCTGTTGTTAGTGCAGGGTCTGAGGGTCATTGTCACCATCATCATCATCATCATCATCATCATCATTGTGATCATCACTTTCAGGTGTAGTTGTGGTTGCAGTATTAGGGTGAAAAAGAATTAATGCAGGAGTGGATGGCTGTGGTTCATTATTTTCTGACCGTTTCTTGGGGTTGACTGAAAAAAAATCCAATTTTTGCTGCTTTGCCCTTTTTCTCCTTTCATCAAGAAGCTGTTCACTTAGTGCCAATTGAGATCTTATTCCACAAATTGTCTTCTATCCCACAAATTGCTACCCTGCTGCGTTCTGTACTTTATTCGTTCTCTTCTAACAGCAGCAACTGCTTCTCAATTTCAGGATAGAATCCAAAACAAAAGTGGAAAGTTCTTGTGGTGCTACATCCTGGATTTCTTCTTCTTCACCTCCACCTTCCACTTTGCCCTAGGCGACAAGTTGTTGTAGATCAGCTGTAGAGAAGTCTTCAAAATGGGGCTCATGCATCTCTTCAACATCCTCACTCTCCACTTATTCAAATCCAGCTTGCTTTGCAAGACCAACACAATGTTCTTTGATTCTTGGCAGGTCCTTCAAAATCTTGAAAAAAATCTGGGAAAATCTCTCACCAAACTGCATGCAAGCAGTCCTTACTGACATCACCCCAAGCATCCACAATAATGTCAATTGCATTCTTGATGTTAAAGTTATTCCTGAATTGAAGAACACTGTCCTTATCCCCCTCAGTGGCTGCTATCAGCCCCTTAAAGATGCACCTTAAATAAAAAGCTTTAAAAGCTGCTATTGCACCCCTGGGTTGAAGGAGAGAGATTGTGCTTGGGGTTAGAAATAGCACTTGGTGTTTTCAGGAAGTTCACCAATAGTAGAAGGATGGCTTGGCACATTATCCAGGATGAGGAGAATCTTGGAATCCGTTTTTTTTTCCCTGCAATACTTTCTAAAAACATCTTTCAAAAATATTAACAATAAGGTCAGAAAAAATTTGCCCTGTCATCCACCTTCTTTTGCTTGACATCAAATAGATGCCTAGGGTAGACTTAGGGTACTCTTTTAAGGCTCATGGGTTGGCAGAGTGGTACACCAATACAAGCTTAAGCATTAAGTCCCCACTAACATTGGCACCCAGTAGCACAGTCATACAATCCTTTGCCATCTTAAAGCCTGGACAGTGTGCTTCATTCATAGAAATGTAGGTCCTTGATGGCAATCACTCCTTGTATTAACCTGTCTCATCCAAATTGAAAATTTTATCTAAGTTGCGGCCTTTCTTGTCAATTAATTTTTTTACTATGGGAAGAAATGCCATTATATGTTCCTCGTCTGCACTGGCAGCTTTGCCACATAAATTTACATTAGGAAAAGCAGAACTGTTCTTAAAACCAGCCACTGCTGGCACTAAAAACAGACACATCTGCAGGACTTTCAGCACTTTTTGTTGGATCTTCATCGATAAAGCTTGCTCTTTTATAGTGAGAAAGGTAGTTCCTGATCGCTTTTTCATTTGATCTTCTATCCACACACTTAGAAGCTGCTCCATCTCCTCAAGTTCCTTTGTCTGTGACCTCACAGTTTTGCTAGCAATCAGACTTGTTTCAGCAATACGGATTGCTTTAATCTTTTTTGCATTGTCTCTAATGGTCGGTAAGGTAGGCTGCTTTATTCCTGTTATGTGAACTATATCACATGTTCTCTCATTAAGCTCAAAATGCTTCATAGCATCTAGCTTCTCTTCTAGTGTTATAGCCTTTCTTTTATGTTCACCACCTGCTATTTTATCACCAGGATACTTCTTGCTAACATTCTTGTCACTTTGTTCTTGCATTTTTGTGGGTAACATAACAGAATTTGCGAAAAAACCCCTAAAATCATGGAAATCTGTACTTCTTGCAGAAAGCGCTTCATGACAAATTCTGCGAAATCATCACGCGATGCTGGTGCAGAGGTTCTTTCGGCACTAATATCGCACAAATTCAGTGCAAAGCTGGTGAAACGATCATGTGATGTCGATGCATAATCCTCTGCTCACTGACAGGAGTGCGTTATAGCCAATGCATATTCGTGTTTTAGAAATAACGCTCCCCTATTCGTCAGTCGCGTCACAGCCCATTCACATAGCTGCTGTAGCAGAACTGGGCAGCCCTCCAGTCATCTTGACTGTTTCTGCTTTACTAGGGGCTGTTTACCTCCTGGCACAAGAAAGGGACAGGCATTATGGGAGCTGAACGTGGGTGGCACTGCTGATGCTGTTGGTGCAGGTGGGAATGTGTCCCAAATGAGTGACATTGGAAGATCGTTGACCTTCTTCCTACAGCACTGGTCATTCCTTTAGTTGACTGAGACTATTTAAACCTGGATACTTCCTTGGACCAGGTTGGCATGGTCTGATGATGCGGGCTCCACTGCTGGTCCTGGAGATAGAGGTCCTACATGTTCACCACCCCATGCAGCAGGACCTCCAGCATCCTGTCACAAAGGATGGTGCCATTTTAATTCCTGATCTACCATGTCTGTGGAAAATATCAGGAACTTCAAACGGCAGCTCCATTCTACAAGCTACTATGTTTATGTTAGTTGCTTTAGATATGGGATGTCTTCCTGTTTTCAGCGCCTCACTCTTATGGCTGGTGTTGAAGAGATTTTCAAGAGGTTGAATATTTCCTGTGAGCTGTCAGAGCTTTCAGCCACTGCTTACCAAGAAAAGATTATAGGATTTTATCGCATTCCATTGATATTTGGGGAGCGTGCATTGGTGCCACCAGTGGGTCAGTCAGTGATAGTGATTGTGATAACTTAAAACTGAAAGAACTGCCGGTACTGGAAATCAGAAGCTAAAACAGAGATAATAGGAACTGCAAATGCTGGAGAATCCGAGATAACAAAGTGTAGATCTGGATGAACACAGCAGGCCAAGCAGCATCAGGGGAGCAGAAAAGCTGACGTTTCGGGCCTAGACCCTTCAAAACAGAAGTTGCTGGAAAAGCTCAGCAGGACTTGGCAGCGTCTGTGTTCAAAGGACCTGAAATGTTAACTCTGATTTCTCTTCACAGATAATAGTAACTTGTTTGAAGGAATAATGAAAGGTGTGCTATGCCTGGTTTTGAGAAAACGAATCTGTACAGAAACATGATCCAATAGATGAATGTGCATGCACTTCACAAACTTCTTCAAGGTGTTGAATCCCTCTACATCTTTGGCAGTTTGACTTCCTTTATTATTTAAACAGCATTAGCCCCTGTTTGATAAAATCTTCCCAGGAAACCCTTGCTGGTCTGTGGTGAGATATTTATCATAATTAAAAATAACCTCCTTACTACATGCTCAGCATGATCTCCAGTGCGTTATCTAAATAGATGTGCAGATGATCTCCATGGAGCTTGTTGATCTCCAGGATGTATGCAGCTCCAACAATACTCAAGAAGCTCAACAGCATCCTAGACAAATCAGCTTACTTGATTGATAGCCCATTCATCAACAGTGCATCCACTACCAGCGCAGCATCTACAAAAAAGCACTGCAACAGCTCACCAGGCATCCTTTTCTCAGCACTTTCCAAACCTGTGACCTCTACTATCTAGAAGGGTTTAGGCAACAGACAGACAGTAACGCCATCACCTTCAAAATCCCTTTCCAATCAGAAACCATCCTCACTTGGAACCTTATTTTCTTTTTTGTCACCGTGGTCAAAATCCTCGCCCCTCTAGCATGATAATTGTGTACGTTAAATTGACTGTGTCACACCCCGGCTTCTCAAGGACACTTGGGGATGAGCAATAAACGATGGCCCATGGGCAACTGAGAACAAGGAGCTCTTTTTCAGCTAATGTCAAGATAGTATGACTTCGCTGGGTTGTTGTCTGCATCTTCTTCAAAGTTACATGTCAGACAGTGGTCCATGTGAATGATGCCAATACATTGTTACAATCTGTAATCAGTACCTCATCTTGATTTTCTTTTATAATGTTAATATATCTGTCCTAAAGGAAGTTGACAAGTAGTGTTGCCTCCTGTGTAAATATTTTTCATTTCATGTATGACCAAAATGCCCTTTTTGTTGGAACAATGACAATGATTGTTTGCAACAATCAATATCTAAAACAAGAAATTGTCTCATAGTAGGTTTATTAGTATTCCAGGAGATGGTTCCAAGGTTGCCTACATTCACAACTAGATGAGTAAGCATCAGTGGGAGTGAACAAATGTGACATCTGATAAGAACAGTTTTATTATCTACATTCTAATTCCCATCTCTTGGAGTTAGTGAAGCTTCCAATTTGACATTACTGCTGATAAAAGCTCTGATCGTGGCTGCAAATCCTGTGGCTGATAGAGACCGTGGAGGGTGCAGATAGTTGACTCAGTTTGTGTACTCAGAAGAAGTAAGCCCCTAGTTAAATATCTTTATAAGAATTCACTTCTTCCCAGTTCTACCCTGAACAATACTTGAGAATAGGAAAAAACCTAATTAAAATTCAATCTTCTTTGGATGTCAAACCAATCTTCCTACTTAAGATTGAGTTATTGAATAAATGACATGTTTAAGGAGTTGATTGCCTCTGACTTGCAACTGCAATCAGTGGGAAAGATCAGTTGCTTTACATTTCGACTGCATTTTTTTCTTTGTCTCTGTAGTTACAATTTTCTCAAATGTAAAGTACAGGCATACATAAGTCAGGAGATAGTGGTTTGGTCCATTTTAGTCTCAATATATGAGCCTACAGTAGTTTTGTGTCTTTTATGACTGGGTATTAAGCCCAGTCAGTTCTTGTGGCTTAAGGTGGCACAATTCTCAGTTATCTATCATTCAACAACAAACAAAGCTTTTAACATTTAACACTCACTACAGTTGATGTGGTGGATCAATAGAATCAATCTATTACCAGGAGGAATTATGGTCACTGTCAGCGAGGCCAACATGTTGATGGTGATAAAGGGACAATGTTATGATCGCGGGCACTATTTTACAACACCAGGTTGTGAATAACACCCTGGAGAGCTACAGAACTGTCTCTAACATAGTGATGACTGCCTAGGGCACCTGCTTCCGACCTTGTTATATTTGCAAAAACTCTAGAATTGACAAATTTTAGGAAGTGGAATATGTGTTAGAGCAAGGTGCTATACAGAAAATAATGGAAGGATTTTAATTTTATTTCAGTTGCATTTCAGTGACAATGATAATATGTCATTCCTGGCTTAAGGCTTTACTTTTCAATAGACAAGTCACAGAAAACTTTGAGGAACTTGGTACTGGAAATTTGGATCACAAAGGTCAAGTCAGGAAGCCGATTGTAAATGGAACTGACCTTGAGGCTCTCGAGTGGCTGCTTTGGTTATAGTTATTGAAATCAGGACACCAATGTTGACAAAACTGCTAATTACATTAAGATGCAATGGATCAGTCAATTATACCAGATATTTTGTGGAGGATTCCGGTTAAGAGTTGTGTTGTGGTAGATGTGCCCTGACTACTGTTTCTGTTCTTACTTTGGAGTGCTGTGGCTCCTTCACTTTAACAGGGTGCTGCCACGCCACTGTATCAAGGAGGAATTGTTTCCATTGCCAGAATAGCTGCAGCAACAATCTCGCTGAATCGCCAGTGACTATTTTAGACCACAACTAACAAGATTGATGGGCAGTTTACTCATGATTAATACTTCTCAAGCGTTAGGGGAAAGAAACCAAGGCTGAGGTTTTTGGGTTTGTCTTTGTTTGCCCTTGTTGCTCATTTCTGGCAACCAATTAGGCATTAACATTTAAACAGTCAAATAAAACAAGGGAAGGGGGTGTCAAAATGGTCTCCTCTATTACTCTCTTTCTTGTACGTTGGCCATATGTATTGAAAATACATCAGCAACAACTTGTATTTGCACAACACCATGAAGGTAATAAAATATCAGGGAGGTGATGGTCTAGTGGTATTAGTGCTGGACTATTTCAGATACCTAGGTAATGACCTGAGACTTGAGTTTGAATCCCATCATAGGAGATGGTGGATTTTGAATTTAAATTAGTTCACTAACACCCTTTAAGGAGGGAAACCTATTGTTCTTACTTGGTCTGGTCTCCACATGACCCACACTAATGTGTTTGGGTCTTAGGAATGGTCAATAAATGCTGGGCTAGCCTGGGATGCCCACATCCTGTGAATTAGTTAAAAAATATTACAAGATGCTTCACAAATGGAAGTATGATCTTGGGCCATTGAAGGGGATGTTAGATAATGTGATCTAATAGAGATAGTTTTTGAGGCAGATTTCTGAAAGTAGGAAAGTGAGATAGAGAGGCAGAGAGTTCTTGGAAGGGTATTCTAGACACGGGGCTTATGCAGCTGAAATCACAGTCACCAATGGCACAGAGCACTGTGGGGTATGGTGAACAGGACTAATCACAAATTAAATGATGGGCTACAGAATTTTGCTTGATCTCCGAAATATAGGAGACCGGGTAGGAGTATGTTAGAATGTTTCAGTCTCGTAGGCTTCAATGTAGGCATGAATATAGTTACAGCAGCAGATGAGTCAAGAAGGGGTGAAAACAAGTCATGTTACTGAAGTGGGAAAAGGTGGTCTTAGCAATGAGATGAATATAGGTTCAGAAGTTCATCACCAATTTGAATGGGACCAAGACTATAAACAGGCTAGTTTAAGCGTGTTGCTGAGGTAAAGGGTAGAATTGATAGGGAGTAAAATTTACAGCAGCGACCAAAAACGATCTTTGTGATATTTAATTTTTGGACTATATAATCAATATCGATTGTTAGAAAAACCCATCTGGGTCAATGATTTCCTTGATTGAAGGAAACTGCCATCCTTATCTGGTTTGGACTGCTTGTGATTCCAGACACACAGCAATGTGATTGACTTTTAACTGTCCTCTGGGCAATTAGAAATGGGCAATAAATGTTGGCCTGGCCAGCAATGCCCACATCTTATGAATGAATTTAAATAAATGAAAACGTTGGAAATGTACAATTATTATGATTGTTGCATAGACTGATACATTTTAGAAAGCTACTTAAATTTCCAATGATTGGAATAATCATTACATGGTTTTGAATTTTTATGACTTTTACTGTGATAAGCCAACTAATAACAACATTGATTAAATACCATTTCAGTAAGCAACTTAAATAAAACTGTTCTAACAGATACAATAGTTGCCAGAATTATTAAAGTTGACCACTTTACACAAAGTTTGCCATCTTTATTAGATGATCCAAGTTCAGTCTGGTTAACAGCTTAAAGAAGTTATTAGCTGCATTTGATGTGGTTTCCTTATATAGGGGATTAAACACTTAAAGGTATTCAAATCTTTTGAATGGACTTCCATAACTTAAAGTCATGGAAGTTTTCTCCTGCTGCATTAAGGTTAGTTAAGATACTTAAGCATAGATACAAAAATACTTATTTTATTGTGTAGTATGAAACATATTCCTAGATAACCGTGTGATAAAAACAATGTGAGTGTTAAACCGTATGTTGCCACAGCAAGCCAGGGTCCTTGGGATGCCATTTAGTTTGCCTGTCTAGCCAACAGGTGCCAATAGCACAGATTCAATCCCCATTCTGGCTGCAGAGATTTCAGGGCCTTGTCCTGCCTGTGGTAGAAATTGCACGGCTGCGGTTTGGACCTACCTTAGGGCAAAGGTGATTTTCTTTGAACTTAAGATGGTATCTGAAGTCTTCCCATGATGGAGACTGAGAGAGCTGGCATCGAAGGAGTAGAAATATGGAGAAAAGGATGATCGCAGAGGATCATAGAATCCCTACAGTGTGGAAATAGGCCCTTCAGTTCAACAAGTCCACATTGACCCTCAGAGTATCCTACCCAGACCCATTCTCCCTATAACCCACCTAATATACACATCCCTGAACAGTGGGAAATTTAGTATGGCCAATCCTTCTCGCCTGCACATCATTGGACTGTGGGAGGAAACCGGAGTACCCAGAGGAAACTCGTGCAAACATGAGGAGAACGTGCAAACTCCACACAGACAGTTTCCCAAGGGTGGAATCGAACCCAGGTCCCTGGTGCTGTGAGGCAGCAGTGCTAACCACTGAGCCACCGTGCTGGTGGGTGATGGGTAAGCGGCATTATGCTGGCATAAGTGGATATTGGGACCGGATGAGAGCCTACGGCCTGTGGTGAATGGAGCATGGAAAGTGGGTGGGAATAAGTTGGGGGGTGCTGAGGCTAGAGGCCCTAATACCTGTCAAAGCAAATGGGGTGAAGTTCCAGCAAACCTAGCTACACAGCACTCTGGAGCCACTGTGGCTGTCTCCAACCTGGGTTTGGTGGTGATCTCCCTGACTCCATCTTGTTAGCACCACTCCCTGACCTCAGAGTGAATATCCTGTCATTTGGGAAAGCTCCACCTGAGTGTGTGTGTGCACAACAAGTTAGGAGATTTCCTGAAATGGGCTACCCGCCTCATGAATGAGAATTTGGGCCTTATTTTCCAAGGTCTATTTTGTTTCCTTATTCCTCCTACAAAAATGTACCCTCGTCACACTATATTGCTGTTAATTTGCAAATGACATGCACATTCTATTCACGGTTTCCTGCAATTTGGTGCGGTTCTCTTCTCTATTAACTATATTTTTCAATTGTTGTAATCTGAAAATTTTGAAAATTATGCTTCTGATTCACGAGTCTAAAAGATTTATATAAATTTCAGACGAAATAGATCCCAGTCCTAATCCTTGTGGACTATCATGTTCTGCCTTTTGCCAGTCCAAGTAGCTACTGTGATCTCCCTAGACTGTTTCCTGTTTCGTAATCAGCTTGTTTTTCTACTTGTCCCTTGACTCCACGTGATCATATAGTGACCCAGCAGCTTGATCATATTGGTAGATGATTAGTGTTTCATTTGGGAGGTGGGGGTTGGTGAAAGGAGGAGAATATAAAACTATTCAAACTGAGCATGATGGTAGTCTATCTGACTCTGTACCAGTGACCTCCGACACTTTTTGTCATTCTCATATTTCACTCAAACAGTGCACAAAACCAAATTTATATTGTTCATGTAGCGACCCTAACCTGTAACTGGCATGACAAACACAGCAAAGAAAGGAAAACGTAACCCTAATAGAATTAAAATCATTAGGCTGACAGGAAGGCAGCATAAAATTGACAAAGACCATCTGCTCCATGCACATAACCTGCAGCTATTACCACCAGCTGATGTCAGTCTCATGGACATTGGACAAAGCCTAAAAACAGCACATGCTCCTCCCTCACACTCCTGCAAGCCTATCTTAGAAAAATCCAACAGGGTCTGATGCAAATCCAATCTGCTTAATGTAATTCTATTTAGCCCTGTTTATTTTTCTCAATTTACTTAATTTTAAAACCAAATTAAATAAAGGAAACCCAAATATTTTGAGAAGTGATAGTTTAGGGTGAGTTCTACAATCAGGTGGAGGTTCCTGCATGTCAGCATCTGGAACCGGAAGGAGAGGACAGTTTGAAATTGTTTCATAGAAATCAAAGAGAAGGCCTCTTTAGAACATAGATATTTGGACAAAATCTTGATTGCTTCTAACATTGTGGTAATGCAGCCTTTCACGGCTGATTGTTTTCTCAAGTATTATATCATGTGGCTCATCTCATCTAACTGCTGCCAAATTATGAAGATTTCCTTTTAAGCTGGTTATAAAGACATTACAATGAAAGAGATAGACAAGAATGCACACGGAGAAATTTGAGTTGAACATAGACATTCCCTTGTAATTGATGGAAGTAAATATCTCACTGCTCTCCATTAGCCCTGCTCATGATAATGTAATTTCAAACGTTCATTCTTAAAGTTAAGCACATGGCTTTGCATGCTGTTGCAATGCAAACAGGTTAGAATGAAGCAAATGATGTTAGTGTAGAGATAAATACAATTAAAAAGAAAAAAAAACGGCAAGTGCTGTGATGTGAAAGAAAGAAGTTGGAAATGTATAACGGAAACTTGAATTAATATAGTTGCTCAAATGTACAAATATATTGAATAATTTAGGGAGACGGATGAAGGCGAAGCTTTGATAGAAAGAGGGAGAGAGATAACAGATTGGCAGGTTGATAAGATTGGTTTTGTGGAAGTTCTTAAAGGGGCCAGAAAAGTAGAGAATGGAGGATATGGTGAAGAAGAGACTGGTAGAAAAAAATTCAGCTGCTGATTTTGAGGCAAAATGATATCGGCTGGCCAGCAAATCAGATGGAGACAAAGGCTGTCTACTAAGGGGACTATACTTTTAGCCTAAGAATATTTATAGATGAGGCATGATAGTAGCTATGCAATACTGAGACCACAACATATGTAACTTTGGATGGCTCCAACAGATCCAACAACACTATTCAGGATGTAGCAGCCCACTTGACTGGCACCATAAACAATGACCACCCTCCACCACCAATGTTCAATAGAAGCAGTGTGTACCATTTACAAGATGAACTACAGAAATTCACCAAAAATCCTCAGAGAGCACCTTCCAAACCACAAAATCACTTCCACCTGGAAGGACAAGGATAGCGGATATTTGGCAACACCACCTTCGAAGCCACTGACCACCCTGAATGGGAAATTATTTTTCAGTCATTCGCAGGATGAGGACATTGTTGGCTAGGCTAGCATTTATTGCCTATTCCTAATTTCTCAGAGGGCAGTTAAGAGTCAATTACTTTGCTGTTCCTTCACTGAAGCTGAGACAATTTCCTGAAATTCCTTCCCTAATGGCATTGAGAGTCTACCTAAATCAAATTCATTGCAGCAGTTGAAGAAGGCAGCTCACTACCATCTTTTCAAGGGCACCTAGGGATGGGCAATAAGCGTTGGTCCATACAGCTCTGCCCACATCCCACAAGTGAATTTTAAAAAAAGTAAGATGTCCTTTCTTATCATCCTCTGTATATAGTTATGTTTAATAATGCCAATTTTCACTCACAGGAATGGAGATCACACATTGTAATACAGTGGCAGCTGTAATCAGACACATGGAATTGAAGGCAGGCTTTAAGAGCCTAAAACAGAAATGGTTAGGATAACCCACAAGGCAGGACCAGGAACTCTAAAACCAGGCTGGGAGAAAGTACCTGATAAGAACCTCAACAGTGATAGGGGATGACTAGCAATGGGCTCTGAGATGTACTTTGTATTTAAGGAAGCAGCTATCAATAGGAAGTGATATCAGGCCATGGTGACATGGTAAGAACCTGTTCCAATAAGTTCATACAGAGATCTCTCCCTGTTCTATACATATTCTATATTGTTCAGAGAACAGTTCTGGTTACATACGCTTGCCACATGCCCGTCCAGAAGTACAGCCACAACATGGTGGCAGCAATAAAAGAAAAACAGGCTCTCCTGGGAGAAGAGATAGTGGCACCTGCTGACACCAACTTAAGCAAAAGATGAAAATGAAAGCAGTCAGCAGCAGCAACCATGTTCCGATGGTAAAGTTGGATTGATAAGCAGATGTAGAACAGTCTTTTTAAAAAAGGTAGTCATTGACCAGCAACAAAATTTACCTGCAGTTCCAACTACATACCTGGCCTATTTTATAAGTAGCTCCAATTTGGCCTATTAAGGACATAGTCAGTAAAAGCAGAGATTAGGTATGCTGCTAATCATTCCAATTCTGTAATGTAGACACAAGTCAGTCATGATAAAGGAATACTGGATTGCGTGAGGGTAAAAATGAACTGTGCAGTACCGTGGAGCCAATTGTGGAGATGTAAATTGAATAAAATTTAAACTTGACTTGTGGAATTTTCTGTCTCTGGAGGTAGCACAATTTAGAGGCAGGAAGGATCTTTAATTAGCTATGTAATAACACCCCCAATCACAACCACTTTCCAGCTTCCACCAGAGTTACATTCTGGCTGGGAAGCTCTATGGCCCATCTTCCTGCCTTACCACTAAGTGAGGCCATTAAGTGAGCAAAAAGGGCTACTTGAAGGCATCATCCCACTGTCCCGGGGATAATCTAAGATTTGAGCAGGCCTGTTGCCTGCAGCATGCTAGCTAGTTATCCTGTGGCAGATTGCCACCCCAGAGTGTGGAAGTGGGAACCTTGATCAAAGGAACTCAGTACCTGATTGAAGACCTGGACATCATGCAGAGGGGTGCAGCAGGGAACCATTCCCCACTGCCCTTACTCTGATCCCCTTTGTTCCCCAATGCAAAAAAAAAACTACCTCCTCACCACATCACCTAAGTTTCCTTGATCCTCTCCAGTCCTCACCAGTTCTTCCATCTGTAGCCATTGTCTTTTTCCATGACGCTGCTGAGAACAAGTGGATGTTTGGAAATTGATACCCTTTCAAAACTTAATTTTTCTGGTATTTTCTGTGTAGCATGAGCTATTATTTATTGCTGTTACAGTGGTAACTAGCCTCCTCAGAGAATAACAAATGTTAAGTCCATAAAAAGAAAGAAGAAGTAAAGCCACAAGAATCTCCCAGATCCTTTGGGCTGACATTAATAATTTATCTGGTTTCAAATGAACTTTATTATCAATGCAATCTTTGTGAAAATAACAAGTTTTAATCTTTTAAAGACTGACAACTAAAGGTGAATAAGGGGACAACAGTCATCCTGACATAAGACCAGAAGATATAGGAGTAGAATTAGGCCATTCAGCCCATCGGGTCTGTTCCAACATTTGATTGTGGCTGATATGTTTCTCTTGAATGAGAAAAACAAAAAATGCTGGCACTGTTTCTCAGCCCCATTCTCCTGCCTTCTCCTGGTAACACTTGATCCCCTTACTAATCAAGAAACTATTTATCTTTGTCTTAAACACACACAATGACTTGGCCTCCACAGCCCAGTGCAGCAAAGAGTTCCACAGATTCATCACTCTCTGACTGAAGAACTTCTTCCTCATCTCAGTTCTAAAGGTTGTCTCCTCACTTTGAGGCTGTGCCCTTGGGTCCTAGTCACCCCTACTAGTGGAAACATCCATTGTATCTAGACACCCTGACATAAATTTCAATCAGATTCCTCCTCAACCTCCTCAATTCCAATGAGTACAGACCCAGAGTATTCATATGACAAGCCTTTCATCCTCAGGATCATTCTTGTAAAACTCCTCTGGATGGCCCCTTAGATACAGTGACCAAAACTGCTCACAATATTCCCTAACTGCTCATATTTCATCAGCAGAACCTCTTTTCTCTTCCCACCAAAATCATTTGTACCTGTGTGGACCATGACATTGAGATCTTTCCCCTCCAATTCCAACTTTTTTTGCAGCACAGATGGCATATCTTGAATGCGGGCACCAGGTGGGCAACGTAGCTAATATTTCAAATGTCATCTGAGCAGAGTCTTATACAGCCTCAAGTAGTACATCTCCGTTCTTGTATTCTAGCCCTCTTTAAATGAATGCTGACATTGCGTTCACCTTTCTAACTGCCAACTGAACTTGCATGTTAAACTAAAGAGAATCCTGAACTAGGATTCTCAAGTACGTTTGTGCTTCAGATTTCTGAAGCTTGTCCCCATTTAGAAGACAGCCTACGCTTCTATTTTTCCTACCAACGTGCAAAACATCACACTTTCCCATATTGTATTCCATATGCCATTTTTAAAATTAATTTGTGGGATGAAGACATTGCTGACTGGCCAGCATTTAATGCCCATTCCCTAGTTGCCCTTCAGAAGGCGCCATTCTGAGCCGCTACAGTCCACCTGCTGTAGTTTGACCCACAACGATTGGCTGGACGGAATCTTGAATGTGGTGGTATTCCCATATTTCTGTTGTCCTTGTCCTTCTAGATTAAAGTGGTTGTGGGTTTGGAAGGTGCTGTCGGAGGATCTTTGGTGAATTTCTGCAGTGCATCTTGTAGATAGTGCACACTCTTGCTACAGACTGTCAGTGGTGGGGGGAATGGATGCTTGTGGATTTAGTGCCAGTCAAAAGGGCTGCTTTGTCCTGGATGGTGTCAAGCTTCTTGAGTGTTGTTGGAGCTGCACTCCATCACACTCCTGACTTGTGCCTTGTAGATGGTGGAGTTACTTGTCGCAGTGTTCCTAGCTTCTGACCTGCTTTTGTAGCCACTGTGTTTATGTAGTGAATCCAGTTGAGTTTCTGGTCAATGATAACCCTCAGGATGTTGATTGTGAGGTATTGAGTGATGGCAACACTGTTGAATGTCAAGGGGGGCGGTTAGATATTCTCTTATGCATGCATGCCTCACCTTAAGTCATGAGAACCCGAAACAATTAGCCAGTAGCTCTCAGTGGGTGGAGATCCCACTCCCAGGGTCTTGATACCAAGGGAAGGCCTGCTCTTGGCTTTAGTGGTATTTGATTGATAGATGGCTCAGTGGGCGTTCACTGGAATAGGCAACACTAGTTTCTGGCATAACCTTACAGCCAGGCAGAAGGATGCTTGATGTCTCAAACAGATGCCCCCTGTCAGATTACACTCGGCACGCCCTGCCTCCTGCGCTGCACCTTGCCAAAGGCTTTTGGAAATCCCAACAGATCATGTCCACTGGCTCTCCTTTGTCTATCTTGCTCATTACTTCCTCAGACAATTCTAACAGATTTGTCAAGCATGACCACCTTGATAAAGCCGAGCAGACTCATCCCTATTTTATCATGTACTTCCAAGTTCTCTGCAATCTTATTCAGAGATTACTACCTTGTTTGTTCTGGTTTTTAATGTACCCGAACAAGTCCCCTCCCAGTCCAGATTCCTCTGCAGCACAGATAACATTTCCTGTACCTGGACACCAGGCAGACAACATAGGCTTCAGGACTCTCAATCCTGGCAACTGAGAATAGTGTCTATTCCCTTGACTATTGTCCCTGATTCCATCTACATTTCTGTTTCTCCCCCATCTCAAATGACTCTCTTTTACCATGATGCTGTGGTCAGTTTGCTTATTCTCCCTACATACCCCACTCTCATCCACAATGAACAAGAATCTCAAATCTGTTACATAAACTCAAGAGCTGACTCTCCTTCAGCATCACTCCTGGATCCCTCTCCATGCATCACTCACAGTCACACCCTCCTGAGTCTAAATACTGACCAAATCAAGTCAGTTGATCTGAGGGGAGTACAGTATCCAGGTAATTCTCCACCTCCCTGGTGTATCACGGCGTTCAAAGCTCAGACTCCAGGTCATCAGCTCTGGGCTGGAGTTCCTTAAGCAACCAACACCTGCTACAGATGTGGTCACAATGAACCACAATGGGGCCCATATCATGCAAATACAACACATCACTTGGTCCAGTAACTCTATTTTAATTAATTGGTTCTTAATTTGATTTAAAATAAACACACTGGTCTTTCAGCTTGCAGCCTGTAAATATATCCCCATTTACCTTCAATTTGAAGGTAATGTATAATAGATAGTTAGATTAGTAGCTGTCACCGACCAATGAACTTACAGTTTATCTGTGATGATACTGTTTTGTGCTGGGCCCCTGATCCTGGGCTTGAATTTATCCTGTCGAAAATAAACTTTGCAAACTATGAACCAAAAAATACCAAACTAAAGCAACTCTTCCTCTCTGCACTGGTTTACCATGCTGCCTCTAAATGCCTTGAGCCATCTTCTCACTTATGCTGTGTCTCACTTTCTCCATCCCGACTATACGAGGTTTACATGTTGATAGTTTCTTCATGATTATTGACCAAACCGATTATGACAAGTGATTGACCAGCATAGGCTGCCAACTCCCAGAACAAAGCATGTGGACAGGAGTAGCATCGGAGGAGGTTAGGAGGGAGTAAAGTAGAAAGTTCCAAGGAATGTGCCACCCCTTTAATTGGAGAACACCAGGAATTCCTTATATCAGCTCAAGGGAAGATCAAAGACTATTACCCACCAAAGATTGCAAGACGTCAGGGATGAAAAGCCCACCACTACAAAGCCCATAACTCAACCTCTCTGCTCTACAGAATGGCTTTGGGACCAGTAACATGTTCTCATCTGTGACAGATCATACGTTTCCTGTTTCTGGTAAATTAAATAATTTTGCAACAAATTAATAAGCTATCTGAAAATTCCGTGGAAGTGGTTGATGACCTCACCTTAAGTTATGAAAACCTAAAATGATTAGCCAGTAGCTCTCAATGGGTGGAGATTCCACACCCAGGCTCTTGAAACCAGGGGAAGGCCTGCTCTTGGCTTTCATGGTATTTGATTGGTATATGGCTCAGTGGGCCTTCACTGGAATAGGCAACACTGGTTTCTGGCAAAACCCTATAGCCAGGCAGAAGGATGCTTGACATCTCAAACAGATGCCCCCTGTCAGATTACACTCGGCACGTCATTGTGACACCCAGCTAGGCATGACTGTGAATAGCATGATGGGAGACTCTTCTAAACACAAGAAGTATACTCATATGGAAGACATGGCACCATTGCACACTGGCATCTACTAGTTAGGGTTAACAACCCTCCAGGAATTAAAGATTAATCTCCTATGGTTGCTGTTGTGAACAATTCCGTGCAAAAAGGTCTTTGGAATATAAGGACAAAATTGTGCTTTTGGTTAATTTTCGTTGACCACTTTTGTTTATTATTTGTAAAGATGTTGCAGTCAGCAGTTTGGGGTGGGATGGGGAGGGTGGAAAGGCAGGTTAATTGGACATCATATGAGGAACTATCCAGGAGTATATCCACCCACCATTGGATGTAGTACTAATGAGTCCTCAAGTGATCATCTGTGGTTTCGAGTGATATCAAGCTCTTATTATCGAAGTATACTTGTGACTGAGATATCACTGCACTGGAGCAAATTTACTGCAGCAGTTAGTTTATCTCACCGGCCTGTAGACCATTAAAAACTGCTATTCGTTTCCTAAATCACACCGAATCCCCTGTGCTCAATGAAAAAAAATTAGCCCTCAATTTTAAAGCCATCCATGACCTCACCCCTCCCCATATCTGTCACTTCATTCAATCCGTGCTCCTCCAAACCTCTTCAAAATGTTTGTCTTTTTCACTCCAACATTGGTTCTTTCAGCTGCCTGAGCCCTAAACTCTAGAATTCCAGATCCACTTTTTTTCCCAAAAAATTCTCCATCTCTCTACATCTTCTGCTTCTTTTAAATTGCCCTGAAAACTTTACGCTTTGCATCTGCCTACCTCCTCAAATGGCTTGGTTACAAATTTTGTCTGATGTCCTTTTTGAGAAGGACTGTAATGTCTACTTCCTGTAGAAGCTTGGAGTAAGGGGAGCAAGATTGTGGTATTTCATTCTTGCTCTATCCTGCTCCTTTAACATCACTGCTTGTTTATGAATTTGGACTAAGGAAGTTCTGAAGTAATGTAGAACTTAAGTGCACTTGGCAGAAATTTTAGATATTTTCTACATCAACCTGTTCGGGGACATTATGACACGCCTCGGAATCTGTAAGCCTGGAGAGACTTGAACCTGGACCTCTTAGTCTAGCACTAGGGACACTAACATTGTATCGCAGGTGTCTTTCTGAATGGAAATTTTAAGATTAGTAAATCCTTCAAATCTGAAAACATGCTCTTATTGACATTTTGAAATATAAAATCTGGAGTGTGTTCACTGCACAAAAATGTGTCACAGTATAGATCTTTAAATAAAGACATGTCACAGACACACAAATGATTTGTTATTTTTAGGTTTTAGGTAATCTCAATTTCCTGCCTTTGAGCTGATTATAATTTAAGTGTTTCCATCAGATCTGGTCTTATTCTTCCTGTGAAATTTTTTCTAACCTTTTTCTTAACAAAACTCTGCCATCTGAAAAATGTCAATTTACTTGAGAACACATTTTTTACAGATAGGACTGCTGAAACAGTGTCATTGTAAAAGACATTACAATGTCCTTACATTTTGATATAGGGACAGAAACAGAAAATACAGGGCACAAAGAAGGGATTCATCAGCATTCTAGAGTGTAGAGACGAAGTAACGTTTTGAGCTTGCATTTTTCTTGTGACTTTGTGTTATGGTAATCCAGTCGGTGACTAGATTTATTGGTTCTAGCATTAGAAATTTTACTAATTATTTCCTTCATTATACTGTTCATAGCAACAAATTATTTGAAATTTCACTCACGTTCAACCAAAGCCTTGATGAAATTCCTAACTGATCTACACAGGGTGAAAGGCCAGGTACTCACAATGTCCTTCTGAATGGAAATCAAGTTCACAAAATGCTTGAGCTAATACAATTACACCTTTTATTAAGAAGTCCTGAGTAGAGCAGTTTTGTTGCCAGCTATTTAAAAGTAACTACCCATTGTCGGTTTAAGTAACACTTGTAAGATATACAGTAGTGAGGAACTGAGTGCAAACTTTTTTTGTAATTAAGGATTACCTGTTGGGGCATAAAAGAACATGCAAACATTCAAATTATGACCAGAAGTAGACTATTCAAACCCTCAAGCTTTCTCCTATATTCAATTAGATTACCCTGATCTGTTTGTGTTTTGAATTCCACATTCCCCTGTACTTGCAAGTTAACCTTTGGTTTTCCCTGCCTAACAACAAATATTTACCTCACTTTGAGAATAACAAATTCTTCACTTTCTTCTGAGGCAGAGAATTCCAAAAGATGCATAACTCTCTGAGAAAAAAAAAGACATTTCTCCTTATCTCTGCCCTAAAAAGGCTCCGCCTAATTTTTAAACAGTGCTCCCCAGTTCTGAGCTCACCCACAATAAAAATAAGCCTCCTTTCTGCATCTGTCTTGTCAAAGTAGTTAAGGATCTTAAGCACTTAAATCAAATCAACCCTAAATCCTCTCAGCTCCAGTGGAAACAAAACCAGGCCTTCTAAACTTCACTCAAGCCAACCTTTTCATTCAATGTATCAGTCCAGTAAAGCTACACAACAATAACAGAAGCTAACATTCTTATTCCCATATTTAATACATCTTGTAATAAACAATATCATTGTATTAACATTTTTAAATTATTTGCTATGAATGCATACTAACACTTTGTGACTCATGCACTAGAACACCTAGATCTCTCTGTGTGGCCCTTTGAATCACTGACAACTATGAGCATGACAGTGAATAGGCCTCCATGAGGAACGCAATGGTGCCCAGTGCCCTCACCAACCAGAGAATGGCCACTGACTCTACAAGAAGAAAGGAGCCAAGGCTGCAAGCTGGCTCGTCATGGGAGAAGAGTCCATGATGGGGAGCAAAATTAACTCAGGCAACTTGGTCATTTTAAGGGTTGAAAAATAAATCAGCATGCGGGTAACAGGGGTAAGTGATCTTGCAAAAATATACCAACTACATATCGGGGATGTGACATGCAGAGCAATAAATATCTATTCTCTTTGGTTCTTTGTCACACCACTGAGAATGTAGAAGATTTATTTACATTGTGTTTTATTTATATCATTTTTATTGCATATTTGGGCTGAAAATCTTGTTTAGGAACCTTATTTCAATATAGATAGTTTTGATTTAAATAATGGTTTCTGAGAATATATTTATGACTTAAAATGGGGTATTCCTTTATTGAGCTGTCATTGAAAAAAATTAGGATTGATATATGAACTAAATTCTAAAGCTATGTTGTGGAAATGGATGTTATTGACTTGTGGGAAAGCTTTAAAGTCCTGTTTCAGTTTTGGGTTGCTTCATGGTGATCAACTCAGATATGGTTATTTTGTGCGTTCACTTTTAAATAAGTGGCTCAGTTTGCTTGTTTGAGAGGCTTGAGTTTTAAATATTTTAACAATGCTGCTCCCTCTTATCTGTCTATGTGCCATCTCAGTCATTGTCAGCATCACTCTCTAACACAAGGGCATCTAGTAACTCAAATTGCTCATTACTGCCTCCTCTGATTGCTTGATGCCTATTGTTACTGGCTTAGCCTGTCACTTTCCCATTCTCTGTCTCTTTTATTCTCTTAAGTACCTCATTATTCATCCCATTTTGTACATTGCATCACATTTATCAGTCTCCACTCTTACGCTTCCAAATTCTCTTCTTTTTCTCAGGTCATTTTTTTCTTCCTTACAAGCAATAACATGAAAAAGGTTTAATGGCCAAAGTATTGTTCCTAATCTTTTTTTCTTTTTCAGTAAGTATTCTAGAATTTCCTGTGTTGCCATCAACTCAAATTGCAGGTTGTTCTCTGTCAAAATAGTTTCTTTTGCACTCCTTTCACATTTTCTGCTTTTCAGTTGTGGGCTCACCCCTAACAAGCAGAAATTATCTTCAAATTTGCTTATGCTTACTGTTGAAAATCTCAATGCTTTTGCAGTAAATCCTTTTATATTCTCGGGTATTTTGTGGTGATGTTGGTGGGGTGTGTGAGAGCTTTGCTACTTGTTTCAGTTTTAAAACATCATTATTCCAAACAAACTTTGCTATGAAACTAGTTTCCTCACTAATTAGATTAACTGGTATCAATAAAACAAACATGCTCACCCTGATCTTTGTGCTGCAGTTTTTCTGTGTGCAATGAAATAAACAGGAACTTCCGAGTTGCATGTCAAATCTCCACAGAGGATGGTTTTCTTAAAATTACAGGGACAAATCAATAATGATGACTGTATTCAACAGATAATTCCATACAATTATGAACCTCTCTTACATGTCTAACATGCTTTGCATGGGCTTCGATTAGAAAACATAATGAGTAAAACTCATCTAGGACTAAAGATTCTAGTTCCAGTCCTAATGGTATCTATACTGTTTTAAGAAAATAATATGCCAACAATAAATTAAAACAAATCAAACCAAATCAAATCAAGTAATCAAAAAGGGAGTAAATGATTAATTTTTTCATCAGTCAACATAGAAAATGCTTGTTGAATCAATTGTTCATAGTTGACATATTTAATATTTAATTCTTAGGATTTTACACAATATTTATAAAATCAACTGTCAGTCCCTTCACCAAATTTGCTCCTGGTTCCTTCCATTTTGTGATGTGATTTAGTGCAAAAAGAAACACTTCAAATTTTATAATTGCTTTGCGATAAGTAAAATGGCAGATGTTCTTTTTGGTGCAATATTTTGCATGAGGGACAAGCAGAGAATCCATTTGCATTGCTCGCAGTTTCAGATTTAGCAAGTTAGGAGATGAGGTCTGACCATCATCAGTGGCTGCTGACCTTTGCAGAGGTATGTTCACTTGTACAGGGCATCTCGGTGCCTTTGGTTAATCAGTGTTGCTTGGAACTGAGGAATTTCTTTGAAACTGTTTTAAGGTAATAAAGACAAATAACAGCGGAGAACCAGTCAAGAGGAAAATGCTTTGGGCTACTATTAAACTATTGCTTGCTGTATGTCAGATAAATGCTCAAAAACTTTTAATGAGAAAACTCTTAAGGGAGTTGGACAAATTAGCCAAGTTGGTGTCATCCTTTTTACATAAATTATAGTGTGATATTATAAAATCATAACTTTTGTAGAAGCTAGGGAAATAAAATAATAAAAGTACTTTGTATGTTTAAATGTAGATAAAATCAAGCAGCTGCATTTTCAAACCTTTCAAGATAATCTGTTTATAAAAAAAAGCTTTTAGAGGCTCAGTGCATTATTATTTACACTAAAAGCATTTAAAATGAAACATGATGCTGTCTGTAAGAATGAGTGAACCATGAAGTGAACTAAGCCTGGTTAATGTGATGTGCGACTCTAAAGGAGCACAGATTGCTTACTTTCTAGAAGTCAAACATTTTGAAGAATCTGGATAATGGCCCTTCTCCCCATAAGGACTTGTATCGTGTTTTAAAGGGATCCATTCAGTTCTGAGCAGGTTCAGCCATTTGTATTAACTGACCCATTTCATGAAATCAGAGTTTATTGTCAAATATGAATGAGTTGCCATCCCAACATTTGCTGTAATAAATGCCGATGATCCTGGTTGTCACCTAATGTTACAAATGAAATTCTCATCTATATAATTATCAATGAATTCTTCTTTAATTTATTTAAGGGCCTTGATTTTTATTGCTCATTTTTATTCTTCACAACATCTTTACAAATCTGTAATTCTGTAGACCTACATCGAATGTATCATTCAAATTAAACATCCAGTTGCCACATTCTGATTTTCCTGTATTTCTGCCCTCCCCTACCTTACAAAAGGAAAAGAAAATGTGGTTACCTCCATATCTTTTGTCACTGTTTAGCTTTTTTGTTACAGGTTAGCCTTTTTGTGAAGACATTACAGAGAATTTTTTTTTAGTGTGTGGACAAGTCAATGTAGAAAGGTCAATCACTATGAAAATCTACTCAATCAAATGGTGAGTGTTTTGAATGCATTGTATTCTGCTTCTGAACAGCAATGCTGAGTATTCAGCATGCTAATTAAATCAGAACATTTAAGGTTGTATTGCGTGCAGGTGCCAGGAGCAGTCGAATCCAGCTGCCACAAAAGACCAAATTGCTGGTATACTGAAACCCTGGTGCTATAATTTAAACACACATAATCAGAAGAGAATTTGGAAGAGACAGTTGTAGCATCTTACAGGCTCTGACTCGCTGGTCATTAGCCATAAGGTATTATCATACAAATTAACATATGTTTTCCAAATTGCTGATTCTCATTAAACAGTATTCACAATTTAAGCAAAAAAAATACAAAGGCTTCAAAATTAATAATTCCCACCCTCATCATTAAATTGGTTCACTTTCATGTGTTAATTGCTATTTTCCTGGATCATAATGGTGATCCAGCCTGGCATTGTAATAACACAATCAAATCCATTCTCTGTTAAATGGGTCCTTCTTATTATAATGAAGGAATGAAGTTTCATATTTGAAAACTGAGTTTCAGCAGAGAACACACTTCTTTGAGAAAAAGTAAATGTAGCACTTCATTCAAACAGGAGATTACATTTTATCCCACATCTCTTGCTCTGAACGTTCCACTAATTTCTTTTCTCTTGGGCATTTTTAATCAACCTGTAAGATGTGTCATGACAAGTGTCTGGAGCAGGTGGGACTTAAACCCAGGACTCTCGACTCAGAGATATGAATGCTACCACTGCATCACATAAGCCCCATTATCATATATAAACTTTTTAAAAGTCTGCTTCTTCATTCTTTTGTAGAAACTGAAGAGAATCATGAATATTAGTGGGACCTTCAGAGCAAGAGATGTGGGATAAAGTGTAATCTCCAGGTTGAATGAAATGCTACATTTCTTTTTTCTTAAAGAAGGGTATTTCTGTCAAAACCCTGTTTACAAATATGAAATATTGTAATTGTACCAGCCTCCAGCACTTCCTTTGGCAGCTCATTCCATGTAGGCACCACGTCCTGCAGGAAAACGTTGTCCATTAGGTCCCTTTTAAATCTTTCCCCTCTCACCTTAAACCTATGCCCTCTAGTTTTTGACCCCCTCACATCAGGGAAAAGTCCTTGTCTCTTTACCCTATCCATGCTCCTCATGATTTTATAAACCTCTGTGAGTTAACCTCTCAGCCTCTGATGCCAGGGAAAATAGACCCAATCTACTCAGTCTCTCCCTATAGATCAAACCCTCCAACGCTGGCAACATTCTTGTAAATCTTTTCTGAGCACTTTCAAGTTTCACAGCGTACTTCCTATAGCAGGCAGTCCAGAAATCTGCGCAGTATTCCAAAAGTGGGCTAACCAATGTCCTGTACAGCCTCAACATCATCTACCAACTCCTATAGTTAATGCGCTGACTAATAAAGGCAAGCATAATGAAACATCTTCTTCATTATCCTCTCTAACTGTGACTTCATTTTCATGGAACTATGAACCTGCACTCCAAGGCCTCTTTGTTCATTAACATACCCCAGGAGCTTATCAGTGAGTGTATAAGTCCTGCCCTGATTTACTTTTCCAAAATGCAGCACCTCACATTTATCTAAATCAAACTTCATTTCCCACTCCTCGGCCCATTGACACATTTGATTAAGATCATGTTGTACTCTGAGATAGCCTTCTTTGCGATCCACTAAACCTCAAATTTTGGTATCATCTGCAAACTCACTAACCATACCTCCTATGTTCACATCCAAATCATTTTCATAAATGATGAAAAGCAGTGGACCCAGCTCCTTGTGGCACACCACTTGTCACCAGTCTGAAAAGCAACATCCCACTGTCACCCTCTGGCTTCTACCTTCAAGTCAGTTCTGTATCCGAATGGCTAGTTCTCCCTGTATTCCGTGTGATCTAACCTTGCCAACCAGTCTACCTTGAGGAACCTTGTTTAACGCCTGACTGAAGTACATATAGATCACCTCCACTACTCAACCCTCATTAATCCTCTTCGTTACTTATTCAAAAAACCTAATTAAGTTAGTGAGGCATGATTTTCCAAGCATAATGCTATGTTGACTATCTCTAATTAGTCTTTGCCTTTCTGAAAACACGTAAACCCTATCCCTCACGATTTCTTCCAACAACTTACCCACCACTAATGTAAGTTCATCAGTCTATAGTTCCCTGGCCTTTCCTTACCAACTTTCTTAAATGGTGGTACAACATTAACCAACCTCTAGTCTTTTGGCAACTCATCTGTGGCTATCGATGGTATAAGTATCTCAATAAGGGGCCCAGCAATCACACCTCTAGCTTCCATCAGAGTTCTAGGACTGACGTGGTATGGTCCTGGGAATTTATCTGCTTTTATGTATTTTAAGCCATCCAGCACCTGTTTTATGAACATTTTTCAAGATGTTTTTATTTATCTTCCATATCCTTCTCTACAGTAAACACTGATGAAAAGTACTTGTTTAGTATCGCCCCCATATCCTGCAGGTCCACACACTGGTGGCCTTGCTGATCTTTAAGGGGCTCTATTCTGTCCCTAGTTATTTGTTTGCCCTTAATGTATTTGTAGGATCCGTTTGGATTCTGCTTACCCTATGTGCCAAAGCTATCTCATGTCCTCTTGTTGCCCTCCTGACTTCCCTCTTAAGTACTCTCCTACTGCTTTTATACTTTTCTAGGGATTAACTTGATTCCTGCTGTCTATACCTGACACATGCTCCCTTCTTTTTCTTGACCAAAACCTCAATTTCTCTAGTCGTCCAGCATTTCCTATACCTGTCAGCTTTGCTCTTTTCTCTTGATGTCTCATTTTGGGAGGCTTCCCACTTTCCAGGCATCCCTTTACCTGAAAACATCTGCTCCAATTAACTTTTGAAAGTTCTTGCCCTATATTGTCAAAATTGGCCTTCCTCCATTTTAGAACTTTAACTTTTAGATCCAGCCTATCCTGTTGCATCTCTATTTTACAACGAATAGAATCATGGTCACTGGCCATAAAGTGCTCCCCCACTGACACCTCGGTCACCTGCCCTGCCTTATTTCCCAAGAGTAGGTCACGTTTTCCAACTTCTTTAGTAGATGCATCCACATGCTGAATCAGAAAATGTTCTTGAATACACATAACAAATTCCTCTCCATCCATGGTTGTAACACTATGGCAGTCCTGGCCTATGCTTCGAAAATTAAAACCCCTACTACAACCACCCTATTATTCTCACAGACAACTGAGATCTCCTTACAATTTTGTTTCTCAATTTCCTGCTGACTACTAGGAGGCCTATAGTACAATCCCAGTAAGGTGATCACCCCTTTCTTATTTCTTAGTCGTGCCTATATAATGTCCCTGGACATATTCCTAGGAAAAGCTTCTCTAAGTACAGCCATAATGCTATCCCCAATCAAAAAACTCCACCTCCTCTTTTGCTCCCCTTCTCTCCTTCCTGTAGCATTTATATCCTGGAATGTTAATCTATGAGTCCTGATTATCCCTCTGCTATGATATCTGAGTCCCATATTCTCAACCATGCCCTGAATTCATCTGCCTTACCTGTTGGGCCTCTTGCATTGAAATAAATACAGTTTAGTTTATCAGTCCTACTTCATCCTCTGTTTTGTTCCTGCTTACTCTGACTGTTTGACGTGTTCCTTTTCCAGTTGTACCAGTCTCATACCTGATGTCTTTCCTCACTATCTCCCTAGGACACACATGCAACCCCTCCCACAAACACCCTCCCCCAACACACACACACACACACACACACACACACACACACACTCTTAAGTCCTCATGAGCAGCTCTATAGCAAATCTCATTGCCAGCATATTAGTCCCATTTCAATTCAGGTGTTATGTCTTATGGTCTTATAGTGCAGGGAAATGGAGTTGAAATGTCCATCAGCCATGATTAAATGGCAGAGTGGACTCGATGGACCGAATGGCCTTACTTCCACTCCTGTGTCTTATGGTCTTACAGTTATTCATCCTTCTGATACAGGTCACTTCCACCCCAGAAAAGATTCTAATGATGCAAACACCTGATTCCTTCTCCCCTGCACCAGCCCCTCAGCCACACATTCATCTGCTCTATCCTCCTATTCCTACCCTCACCAGCTCATGGCACCAGGAGTAATCCAGATATTACTGCCCTCAAACACCTTCTTTTAAAATTCCTGCCTAATTTCCTGTATTGTCTCCTCAGGATATCATCCTTTTCTTTTCCTATGCCATTAGTACAAATTTGTACAACAACCTCCCACTGGTCCCTCTCCCCTTTGTGAATATTCGGCACCCTCCCTGAGATATTCTCGATCCTGGCACGGGGGAATCAAAAAGCCCTTCTGATGTCTCACTGTCGGCTGCATAAACGACTGTCTGTGCCTCTGACTACACAGTCCCCTATCGCAATCGATCATTTGGAACCCACATACCCCTCATTACATTCGAGCCAGTCTCAGCATCTGAAATCTGGCTGTGAGTGCTCCATCCTCCTGAGAGTCCATCAATCCCTGCATTTTCCAAGCAGCATGCATGTTTGAGAAGGTAATAGCGACAGGAGACTCCTACACTACCTGCCTCCATCTCCTACCCTTCTTGGAGGTAACAAAGCTTTCCTGCTTCTATAATGCTGCTTGGCCTGCTGTGTTCATCCAGCTCTACACCTTGTTATCAACCTGACTGTATTTTCAATTTATCCCCCTTCCTGAAACTGCCATCCATCACAACCCCGCAATTCCCGGAAATTCCACATTGCTTCTAAATGCTGCTCTACCTCATTCATGCAATCCAATAGGATTCACAATCATACACACCCTGCAGACATAGTCATTAATAAATTGGAAACTCTCTACCGTCGCACATCTAACAGGATGAACACATCACTCTACTAAAGGCCATCTTTGCACCCTAGCAATCTACAGACCCAGAAGATAACACGGTCTTACTGCTCTAAAAAAACTGCTCCAGGATTACTTATTACCTGTTTTATATTTGTAAATTTTAATCAAGAGACAGATCTCAATAAAGTGTATAATCAAAAAGGAACCCACTCTTTCACTATTGTAGGTTTACAAAGAAAAACAGTGAGGTTATACTTTAAAGAGATGCTTAACTGCCCCCCTGCTATGACCTGTCCCACATAGGTATCTTTAGTGTCAACTGTAATTTTGCTGCTTGTTAATATTTCTTAGTTGACTCTGATGTCAAGAAATACTTGAAATCAAATTGTAGAACAGTCAACTGTGCAAATTCGCTTTTGGGATATTTTAGGGGGATGGTGGTTGTAATATTGTGATATGCCTGGATCTGGGGTGAAGTTCCCTAATTCTTTAAGGTTCCAGAAAGGATAATGTAAACTTATAAGCTCCCAGGTGAGGAGGAATGATTGGGCTTCCCTTCTTTATTCTCCCAACCCCATCAGTTGGTTGCAATTAAGGTAATCTTAAAATTACCCTATCCTTTCACCAAAACCAATGAACTCACATTTCATAAGGAGTCAATTTAACTTGGGTTTTCTGAAATAACAAAAAGAGTGAGCTTATTAATTATTACACGTGAAAAAAATGCTAACGGAACATATGTGCATGCAAATTAGAAATTAGAAGTGAGCCCCGAAAGATGAATTGTCAATAAAGAATGAAAATGCAGTTGTGACCATTACAGTGCAGTTTAGTGGTAGCATTGTTATTGATAGTTGAACAATCTGTCTTGTGGTTTTTAGCTTTGCAGATTGATTGAGATTCAGTACTTCTCATTCCTTTCAACTGTGAATGATTTCCTGAGGGCAAGAGAGAGTCTTTTGCTGTCCTGTTTCATTATTTAACTGGTTTGTAGCACTCAGCACTCAGGTCTTTAGCTGTAACACAGAGGTATGAAGATGATAGTTCTTCCACTGTGATCTTTATAGCATGCCAATGCTTGAACACAGGATAGTATATGTGAGCATGTTAGGTCCCACTAGCACACTCCAGTAGAGTTAAAACTAGCTTTTTAACCTCAGTTTTTGTGCATTCTTCAAAGGGAAAAGCACAAAATGTGTCTGCAGTTTGGGACATAATCTGCTAAGGGTGGCTTGTGGTTGAGATGGATTCATTGCTCCATTGTTATTTTTGCAGTCACATGAGATTACAGTCCAATTTGTATGAACTTGCCTTTTCCTTTGATGTAACAAGGTATAGAGCTGGATGAACACAGCACGCCAAGCAGCATCGTAGGAGCAGGAAAGCTGATGTTTTGGGTCTAGACCCTTCATTGTGAAACGTCAGCTTTCCTACTCCTGAGGTGCGGCTTGGCCTGCTGTGTCCATCCAGCTCTACACCTTGTTATCTCGGATTCTTCAACATCTGCAGTTCCTGTTATCTCTTCCTTTGATGTGCTGTTTTTTTGAAGTTTTTCCCATGCATCTCTAGGTGTGAAATTCTGTAGGTCTTTCTCTCCCTAGACAGCCACTTATTTTAAATAGGAAGCTAATTTTGTCTGTATCAGCTCCATTTTTAAAAAAAATTTGGATATAACAGTAAAACCATCTACAAAACTTTGGGCTCTAACCCATAGTCATCACATTGTTTTTGGAAGTGTAGATAGTAGACCTTCATGGAGAACCTTCAGGTTGTGCTTCCTAAAGCTCTAGCATGTTTTTCTCTCATAACTTGATTTTTCTCTTTCTTAGTTTGGTCGGTAGCCAATGTTTAGCTTGATGGTTTATCTTGCTGGCATTATTTTTGTCAGGCCAGAAGGATCAGTGAGACTGTGCACATGATCTCATAGCTTGGTTGATCATATCAAGCCAATTTTGGTACTTGTGTTTGATTATTGATGTACCTCGGATGCTGTGCTGAGTGATATCTCCTAACTTCAAATATCTGTCAATTTATCTTCTGTCATACCGGCAAAGTCTATGGTTAATTTTTGTTCTAGTTCCTATTTTATGACAGAGCCTTTTAAAATCGTTATGTCAAGCTTCCTTCATATTTGTCGTTCTGACATAGCACTTTTGGCATCATTTTCAAATATATGATGTTCCTGACAACCTAATAATCTGACCAACATACTGTCAAACAACATGCCCTTGTAATGAAACTAAAATTTCGTTCTGAGGAAGGGTCGCTGGTCCTGAAACACTAACTCTGATTTTTTTCTCGGCAGATGCTGCCGGACCTGATGAGTCTTTCCAGCAACTTCTGTTTTTCTCCTGATTTGCAGCATCTGCAGTTATTTCGGTTTTTATCTAAAATTTTATTTATTGGGTTAGGAGGTATGTGCTTGTAATGTCTACGTCTATAAATAAAAATAGTAAATGCCAAAAGATTGTTATAAGTTCTAGTTGTTAACAATGTGGAATAGAACATGACCCAGCTTTGTACTAATCCCCTTTAATGCTACACTGCAGTTATACCATCCACACAAACCATGTTAGATTCTGTATGTCATATAATCACAGAGATCTACAGCACAGAAAAGGCCCTTTAGCCCATCATTATCTGTGCCAAAAACAGCTGCCTAACTCTTCCAATCTCATTTTCCAGCACTTGGCCCATAGTGTTGCATGCTTTTGCATTACAAACGTATTAACTAAATACTACTTAAATGTTATAAGGGTTGCTGCCTCTACCACTCTTACTGCTGAATAAACCCAGCTGGACTGCAATACCATTTCTCTCAAGCCTTTCACTGCCTCTGTTCTGTCAAACTGATTGCCTGGCGTACATCTCTGTTTGAACCTAACTTTCTTTCAGTTCAATTTCATCAAGACTGGGGTTACTGTATTGGCACTCACTGCATTCCTTAACAGTCAATTTTACCCTCCTTCCTCAGGCACTGTCTCAAGCTGGCCATGTGAAGATTCAGCATTCATTTTGACTTTGCGATACCATATTCTTTCGGTCACAAAGACAGTCTGTACGTGAAACTCTAAAATTTCTTCTCCCAATTTCTTTGTATCTCTGTATCTCTTCTCTTGCCCCCTTCAAGTTGCTTCTGCTTTTTCTAAGATTTTGGCCTTCTGTTTTAATGCCAGCTGCTTTTGGTTTAATTCCTCTCCTGGGAAGAACCTGGAGATGTTTCATAAATTTAGAAGTGATTTTTTAAATGTAAAACATTGTTTTTGTAAATTAGTTGATTTCAGTCAGAGCGGTAGCAAAAGTATTACAATGCCCCTAAGCTAGGGAAGAGACAAAAATAATCAGCCATATTTATCACTTCTGATTGTTAGTCAATGACGTAGATGGAAAAGCGTGTGCATGTTAATATTGGGTCATGACAGATCTGGACTCTGTTGTAATGTTGCCATGGTGAAGGGCTTGTCAGTACTCAAATGAAGGTGCAGTCAAAAATAATCTTTTGGGTGAAAAATCTAAGATGTATTGTGTAAACATATTTAGGCACTAGTCAGTGCCTTCCAGAGAGGAGAAGCGGATGCAAGTTGGAAGGAAAAACAAAATAAATGGCACACACTTAAAGTTGCTTTTATGTTTTTATCCATATATTGATCAAATCACTACCAATGGCTTCAGTCATTACAGATAGTGTAGTACACAGGATGATATTGACTGCATTGTTATTGCTTGGTAAGAATGAAATCAATCATTACTTTCTGCTTTAGTGATGAAGACAATCAAGTCAAATTCAGACTTGCTTTAATCTCTGTAATTGATTTTTATTTTACAGATCAGCAACTGCGGATCCTTTTTTATCCCCTTTTCTGAGAAATACTTCCTGGGAATATTTGTCTCCGCTGTCTGTCCTTTAACAAAAGAAACACTTGCGTTTTTATAGTGCCTTTGATGACCTCAGTACTGTGTACATACCAAAGTCCTTTACAGCAACGAACTCATTTTGAAGTGAGCCATTTACAGTGTGGTAGGAAATAATGTACCAGTGCATTCATCATATAAACTGTACACAGTAAGTTTCCACACAGCAATGGCAATTATGATTAGATAATCTGATTGATGATATGGTGAAAGGAGAAATATTTGCCAGGGCATTTTAACAAAAGCATATACAAGTATGAGACAATGGTTCCAAAATCTTAATCTCTTAGTCTTGAACTGCTGAATTTATGTGCAACAGCAGGAAGTTCTCTATTGGTTTGTAGAATTGCTGGGATTTTGTCGCTGCTATTTAAAGTTGACAAAGTGAGTGATTTAGTTTTTCCTGACTTCAAGGAGTTTGATTAGACACTCCCAGTCACGGGCCAATAGTTACTATTCATTTTGGTTCAGCAGGGAGATTGTCAAAGGCAACACAAACTGTTGGGACAAACTGTTTACAGGCATGAGAATACTCTTACCTTTCAAAGGTTTCAAATCCATCGCTGGCTGACCTCATCACGAGTACTTCAGTAACGACTCACATCATCTCATCCAGTGGAGTATGGACTGTAGCTATGCCTGGAACACTGTCATTGGCTGCAAAAGATATCTGCTCCATCTGACATTGAAGTGTCTGATGAGCCCCCAAAACCATATGGATTGAGTACACCCAGCCAACCTCACAGCAGTGTTTCCCAAACTAGAATTAGGAGGTAAAGTCTCAAAATTAGGGGAAGCAGTTTTAGGACTGAGCTGAGGATGAACTTCTCCCAAAGCGTTGCAAATCTGTGGAATTCCCTGCTCAGTGAAGCAATTGAGGCCACATCATTGAATATTTTTAAGGGAAAGATAGATAGATGTTTGAACAGTAAAGGAATTAAGGGTTATGGCGATTGAGCAACTAAGTGGAGCTGAGTCCTTGAAAAGACCAGCCATGATCTTACTAAATGGCAGAGCAGGCTTGAGGGGCCAGATGGCTTACTCCTGCTTCTATTTCTTATGTTCCCTGGCTTACCAAACAAAATTAAAACTGGCCACAAACCACTGGCAACTTTAGTAAACACAAAGGAACTCAAAAAGATGTCTCTCAGAATTCAGAGATGTCAATTGTGTCTGATGCAGAATGACATAGTTACAGCAAATGTGAAAGGGAACGTCAGACAGTTCTTGATAATCTATCAAGAATCCCTATCAATAGCCCAGACAAGGAAGATGAAATATCTCTTCAAGGAATCAAGAGCTTCATTGCCTTCAATGCTCAGTATTGGCCACCCACACTGAAGTTAGAAGAATTTCATGAGGTTCAATTGTATGATGAAATATATGTGCAGATCCGTATGTCTTGCTTTGATGAAAGGCCACTGTAACCCTATACTACTGAAGTTTTGAATAAAGCTGTCACTTCTGTACTATCAATGACCATTTGGTTTCTGATGAAAGGTTGGTGGTCCTGTGGGCTTGCCATCTGGGCAGTCTCCAGAAGGTCTACTGGGAACATCTGAATAGGTCCAAGTGTTAGGACAGGGGTAGAAATCTGAATGGTGCTCTGGTATCTCTTGTTCCCTGAAATGCATGACCTCTAATTGCACCACCTGTATAATGCAGACAGGAGGACAAAAAGTTTCATGTGCTCTCCTCCTTTCTAGCTAGGCTATGGAAATGATATGGCATTGATCTATTTGAGTTTAAGAGGATAATCAATTTCCATATTGGTCAACTATTATTCCTAATGGATTTACGTCCAGGGTTTCAATGGTCTCACCTCACAGACTGTAGCAACTTCTTTGAAGAGCAAATTTTCCATCATGGAATCCTAGACATCATTATCTCTAACAATGGGCCACAATTTTCTAATGAGTTCTCATCATCCTTTGTGGTACCATATGGTTTTGAGCACATTACAAAGTCACCTAGCAATAATAGGTAGTGAAGCTCAGGGGTCAGTAAGTTGGGGGTGGGGGTTGGATGGGTGATATTTACCATAATAAGTCCTGAGGAAAAGTAGATAAACATTGTCAGTTAGCCCTGAACACCAGTGCACTAAACCATTATAGGGCAGCTTTGCCCTGAACCAATTTCCATCTCTTTTCTATGTACCATGCCAACTATCACAGTGCAGTACCATGAACTAACAAGTCACAAAGAAAGATCTGATAGGGAAGACCAAGGTGACACCTTCAAACCGAAAGACTGGGCTTTTGCCCTTCCTGTCACAGACCAGGGAGCCAAGGTGTATGCTGGCACCAGCAATGTGAGGGTACCAAGCTCACAAAGCTGCTGCGGCTGAGATCACACTAAATGGCACTGTACTGGAAAGGGTGTACAGGAGATTTACTAGCTTGTTGCATGTGCTGTAGAGTTTTATTTATGAAGACATATTTGATAGACTAAAGTTGTATTTCCTTATGGCAGAGGAAACTGAGGTTGAATGGGGGGTGACTGGAACATGATTGAGATATATAAAATTACGAGAGGGATAGACAGGGGAGATAGGGAATGGCTTTTACCCTTGGTGGAGAGATCAATGACCAGGGACTTAGACTTCAGGTAAGAGGCAGGAAGATTAGAAAGGATGTGAGGAAAAGTTTTTTCTGAACAGTCGACAGTGGGAATCTGGAACTTGCTGCCTGTAAGGGTGGCAGAGGCAGAAACCCTCATTACATCTAAGAAGCATTTAGATCTAGACATGTGGATGCTAAAATATAGTTGACGAAGGACCAAGTCCTGGAAAGTGGGACTAGAATAATTAGGGTGGCTGATTTTGACGAAGTAGACTCAAGGGGCTGAAGGGCCTTTTTCAGTGCTGTTGGCCTCTTTGATGCTAGGAGTGCTTTAATTTTGCTAAATGAAAAGGAAGCCATTAGTTGTACTGTCTACACACCCCAGAAACTGTGGTACCACAGTTACGTCCATAGGAGACGAGAGCTGAAGATGCATGTTGTCAAGCACAGATACATAGCAGCCTCCAAAAGACATGGACACATATACAGGGAGATGAGTGAAACCACTCCAGAGATTTTCCCCGTGAAGGATAGGGATTATTTTTTGTGGGGAAGGAGCAAGCTGAAGGTGCTGATGTGCAAATAATTCACAACATAAGCAGCTGTTAGAAAAGTGAACCTGAGGTGAGATGGGGAGTAAAGTTTAACTGTAAGTTTTACTCTCAGAGTAGCCTTTGAGCATGTACATAAAGAGCTGTGTCTTAATGCCATCAGATTACATGGAATTGTAACACGTGACTGGAGGATTTCAGAAATGTCTTCTTTAGCCTCCCTCATGCATTGCGATATTTAATGAAGATCATATAAATGTTCACTCACCCAAGTGTGAGTCTAATCTTACTATACATCTCTCATTCACTACATTTCTCTTTCCTGCTTGCAGGAGAAGACGGTGTATAACTAGAGTGAAAGCTAACTGAGGGGAGACAGGTTTCTCCCTCCCCACCTCCAAAAGAGGAGAATACATTGGTCTTGATGGGAAAGGCAATTGCTGAAGCCACAGAGGTGGTTGGGTTGAATCCATGATTGTCAGAGTCCTCATACTTAAAGTTTATCTTTCACACACAGATGTTGTAAGCCTGTCTCTCTTACATTCAAGCTCTCCCCTCACCATAACTTTGTCTTATGCTTTTTCCCTTTCCCTGAAAAGTGCAACATGTCAGGCATTGAAGTAAGAGCAGGTACATGGGCAGAGCTGACATAGAAAGCAAACAATTCACAATATATGGCACTCTGCATCACAGGGGATCCTGGAATCTTAGAAAACTTTTATACCAAGAGATAGTAGGAACTGCTGATGCTGGAGTCTGAGATAACAAGGAGTAGAGTTGGAAGAACACAACAGGTCAAGCAGCATCAGAGGAGCAGGAAAGCTAATGTTTCAGGTCGGCTTTCCTGCTCCTCTGATGCTGCCTGGCCTGCTGTGTTCATCCAGCTTTACACCTTGTTAACTTTTATATCTGTTGCACCTTCTCAGAAGGACTTGTGGCTTCAGTAGATGGTAAATTTCAGTGATGGTCTATTTACTGAAGCACCGAGATCTTGAAGATAATTTCTCATTGAGCTCTCTGCTGGAGAATTCTTCCATGCTCATTCCAGCCAAATTTGGCTTTGGAGAACCTTGGCCCACCTCCTCATCTTGTAGGAGCTAGAACCCGCCTATGGCTAGAACTGATTTCTGCTAGAAGCCTTGAAGTCATAACTGGTATTTCAGCAATTCCACACCACTTCCTTTAGCCATTTGAAATTTAGAACAACATTGCAAAACACCTTACTATTCCCTCAAATTTGTGGACCAGTTTCCTGTAATCGAATTCTGAGTGTCTGAAGCTAAATGGTATGCCTTTGTTTGTTCAATATTTTAATACTCTTAAGGAATCCATTGATTCACAAAAGTCCCCAATAACATCGGACCATGTTGAGGGGTAGAAAATCTTTTAACTGCATTTATAAAATAAAGACACTGCATGGCGAAAAGATTAGGCGATAAGTGTGAACGTGAACAAAATAGGGTCCCTATTATCAATATTTAGCTCATTACTGCTATTCTGAAGCAGCCCTATTCAATTGGAGCGGTCATTGGTCATAAAAATCCAATTAAAACTCAAGGTCAAAAATATTCTCAACCTAAAGGTCCTTTTGGGAAGATATTTGCATTTGTAATGAAGAAGCCTATAGTTGAAATGAAATTATAAAATGGAAAATGTGATTCAGCTTGCATTAGAGAGAAGCAGCATTGTACAACTGCATATCCCAATATGCAAGGGCTGCCATATGCTGTTGAGTCAAGGAGCTTTTCAATAAGGCAGAGAATCGCCTGCGGCAATAGACATGACATCAAATAAGCAAATAATGAATATGTCTGATGTTTGCACATGAACTCATTAAGCTACAAATCTGAAACAGTGTGTCAAACTATTTCTTACAACAAAATCATATATAATTTCCCTGCTTTCTCTTGTCATTTGTAAAGATATTAAATTCAAAAAGTCATGCTCATCTGGTTTCATCAGGCCACGTTTTAATCATAGTGAACAGTGCAATATTGCTAATATTTTTAACTTGATATATTCTTGGACTGCAGGGGATAAAAGAATAATTCAGATAATTATGATAAAACTAAAAACAAGAATGCAATCAAAATATATCCTTAAATAAACACATTGCAGCATTCGTTGAGACTTTAACTCTAGAAATTCCTCCCCAAACTTCTCTCCTGTCCAGATCTCTCTTCTTTGTACCTCAGTTTAAGACTGGTCTCTATGCCCAAATATTTGGTCACCTGCCCTCATGTCTTGTTCCTGTGAAATGCCCTGGATATTTTACTACTTTGTGAGCATTGTTGATAAAGTCAACTCATTTTGCTTGTTTTTCATGTAATCATTTTTCACCATTTGCAAAAATACAGTATTTGTTTCAAATAATTTAAATTTTTTTTCGCACAGGCAGATGGGTGCAAATCAAGATTTTCCTGTTTTTGAAGAAGGCATACTGGATTGTCCGGGGATAGGGAGTAGTGCAAAATTGGTTGGGTTAGATAGCAAGCCTGTGAATGAACTGTTTTGGTTTGTATTCCATTTAATTTTCTGGGAGAATTTTTGCAGTTCACTTTACAGGTGCCCCTGTCTGCCCAGCTTCCTAATGTTGGAAGCAGGCAGGTAATCCTTGCACCTGGGCCCAGAGACACAGAAATTCCCTCCAGTGGATTCACAATTGTGAAAAGATGTGTCAAATACTGGGGCAGCTGGGAATACTAGAATTAGCAATGCAAATACCTCTTGCAAGCCCCTTTGATATTTGAATTTTTAATCAAATGCGGCTGTTCATTATGATCCTAAACAGCAGCATGTCAAGCTAAGAATGATTAAAAATCTGTGAATGATTTTGAATTATTGATTGTCAGGTTCAAACCTAAATAACTGAAAATGTATCAAAGGAAAATAAGTATTGAATATTTTTGAGGTGAATAAATGTGATTCAGGAATAAAATTATAAGATATATTTGTGTCTGGTGGCTGAATTTCCTTGCGTGCTATTAATATACTGGTAGCTGTCCTCTCAGTACCCCATGTAACTGTACTGATAACTTCTCTTACTTTCAATACAATATGCCCTCAGAAATGCAAGGGATTTGATCAGAAGAGAAAATTAAAAAGCAGCACAGAGGGAAAGAATGGCATTTGCTGAAAATTTGGCACAAAAATGGAAATATTGCAAATTCACTGCAAGTCTGTAGCCTCTGTAAGAGGAAAATCCATGCTGTGACAGACAAATGGGGCGAGCTGAATTGAATTATTTTATGGTCCTTCTCTTCCACCTGCAAGATAGGAGACTGTTAATCTTTTTCCAATTATTAAAATTTTAGACCTTTCACCTTTTGAAATAGGCCATGGTATGTCCCCCCCAAATTCCGTTGTTCATGAAATTGATTTTTAACAGACCCTGCAACACATTCTCTGCAGGGTTTAAACTAAAGAATAATTTGATCATGCATTCAAACCGAGAGGATAATTTTAGCAATGCAAGTGCACACACAAACATACAAAGGAGAAAGAAAAGAAAACACATTTCAAGTATGGATAACAGAGAAAGATAAGTGATTAGTTTATGTGAATCAGAGTCAAATAAATTAATGTCCACCAAACTTCTGCATAATTGTCTGATTTTTTAAAAATTCCTTTGCATAAGAACTTGGATGCAGTGGCTGTAATTGAAGGTGTAGCAGTATGATTCTTGTAGTCTGGGTACTTGTTCACTTTTCAGGTAAAATACAGAATTCTTCCAGAAATAAGGTTCTGAGAGAGGTCAAGCTTTAACTGAACCACTTGTTGTCTTGTTCTGATGTTAACATGACAATTTGAGAAAAGAGGTTCAATCTGTATAATTAAAATTATTCAAAAATGAAAGTTTCAGTCGTGTGACAGGATTGCTGGATAGGGCAATTTAAACTTCGAAGGTGATTTCACTGTCTCTCATCAAAACCAGGTATCTTTGGGGCTGTTAGCACCAATTGAACTGTAAAGTGTTGCAATAGTTTTCTTCGTTCAGAACTATCTGAGGTTGATATTGCCCAGATAGCCAGGGAGCCACTGGAGCTGAAGTTGCATATTGGCACCAAACAGAATCTCTGATGTATTTAATTAGGTGAGAATGGCCCAGGAAATTGAAATTTCCAATGAGCAATTAATGCAATTCTGCAGTCCTCAGTTCCCACTCTAACATCTGACAAAGTTCCATAATGGTGCCTTAGGATACATGAAGACTGCATCAGCGCAGTGCCTCACTCATCCCCAAGGAATAGAGTCAGGGGTGAAAAACTGCAATTTTTCTACAAATCTCACTCATTCTACAAGGTGCTGTTTCTGTGACCGCTCCCTGAGCTCACTCTCTGAGGTGGCCTGCTCCTGTTCATGGGAGTGGCATCAGGCCTGGGCCTCCTGCAACATCCCTCGCCTTCTTAGGAAGGCAGCCACAGCGACCAACATCCAATTAGCAACAGGGGCCATCACTCTTGCTGTTAATGACCGGTGCTGGTAAAATGTGAATCATTTTAGGTTTTCTGCTTTCAGAACAGTCAGTGGTGGCATTCCCTGAAGATGAGGGTTGCACATACTCTTCTCCATCAGTGGGACATACAGCACCGAAAAGGTCATGTCTCCATTATTCATTCAGCTTCAGCCTAGCATGTGCACCGACTTGGTGAAGCACTCACTGAGTGACCAACACATTACATCCAAAAGGGAATGCCTGCCACACTCAAACACGCCCTCACATCAACGATGAAACTTGTTGCTATCTTCAGTAGAAATTCATGGTAACACATTCAAGATAGATGTGGAAGCAGTCATTTCCACCTCCCACAGCACCTTTGTAAGTTTCACAAGTGATGGGTTGCTTTTGCCTGGTATTCATCTCTTTTTAAGTCATGGTTGCTAATTTTTGGTGCCAACGTTAGTTTTACAAGAAATGGTGTGGAGTAATACTTCTTTGACCAGCATTTGAAGCATTAGCACATTCAGTCTGCATGCATTGCAAATAGAAAAAGAAATGATTGCAATTAAATGTAGCAGCAGCCCTAATGTCCAAGTGATCTGGATCCCACCTTTCTGGCATCAAACTGACTCTGGCTTTGTCTATTGTGGACACAGTCCCAGCCGTTTTCTAGTTATTGTTGGAGTCTGCTGACCAGTACGTAATTGCAGGGAGCACAACCTGCAATAAACATTGTTAGCATCAGGCTCTGCCTGGTTATCAGGTACCCCTGCACAGCCTCAATTTATGCTGCACTGCCTAACAGCCCATTTCCTAACTGCCACATTTAGAAATCCACCATATTGAACTTTGCCTCTAACTGCCTTCCTTGCCTGAGCCCCTCCGTTATACATTAATGATATCCACCCTGGTTCTCTACACTCCCCTATTGGGGGTCACAGCGGTGGCCACTGCTAACAAACCCCCTGTCCATTAGCTTTTGATTCCCAGCGATGTTGTTCCATATTTCCCCTTAAACCTTGAGATTCCTCCTATCACTGTCCCATATGCTTCTGCTTTCTATCCCTATCCTTGAAAGCCTCACTTTGTTTTGGCAATGAGCCCCTCATTGTACTCTCACCCCTGCACTCTCCTCAATGATCAATACACAGACACCCAGGACTGTAACCCAGATCTTGAACCGACTTCAATGGGCAACCCTTAGACATGACTGACCAGGCCTCTGATCACTGTCTTTGCAGCTCTCCAGTTGATAATACCCTGACTGCTTGTGACTTACAGGACTTAGCATTCCCAATTTCCATTCTGTATTGGAAAATCCCCTGACTGAGAGCAGCCTGATTGCCCACGTCAAAGAAACAGATCCTGGGTCATTTGTGTATTGTGTCTGTGACTGGTGGTACTGGGATCCTTTGACTGACAGCAACTTGCCCTTGACGAGAATGGATTGGACCCACTGACTTTCCATCAAGACTGATTGGTTGAATGAACGTGCAGTATGTTTGCCTTACAAGCATCAGATAGAAGCTGTAGATGTTGGATTGATGACTCAATGTACAAGCTGTTCATCTACGCTGCCTGACAGCTCCCTCCACGACCCTGCGCCCCACCCTCCCCCAAAAGCTAGCATGACCAGCAGCCTGTCAATGTGCCTGATCAAAAAGGCAGCCTCACAGTACTGACAATCTTCCAACAGGCACAGCACAACAAATCAAGGCACCGTGTCTGCAAACATGCAGATTGGCGCTATGTGATCAAGTGCTAAGAGAACAAACGTGCAGCCCCACGATGCAGTCTGAACCAATTCACAAGCCGGGTGCCTGGCCTTGCACAAAAAGTGTCATTGCAACAGCCTTTCAGTTGCCAACATACCCTGCAGCATGGAGCTTCCTAAGTGTCTATAACTGGATCAGAGAGGTGCTGCGACAAACTTAAGGGTTGACAAATATCAGCTGTTAATATCCATGGATAAGTTGGTATTTCTGTGTCATGCACTGATGCTATTGTGTGGTGAAAAACATGGAGAGACTTGGCAGCCGATGTTGAGCAGAAATCATTAGGTACCCACTCTGACTAATATGTTGGGTATTTTCAATGTCTGGTTTGCTCACAGTGGGTGATGGGATAGGAATCTGCATTTTATGAGATGAGATGTACAGTTAAAAATGTTGTTAACAAACAGTAATTTCCCTGAATAGGAAACTCGCTGTTGCCTGGTGAGAATCTTGCCTCAATGTCTGGAACTTAGTTAAAAGAATGCAACATATTGCTCCCAACATCGAGATAAGCCTTGCTAGACTTCTCACATGATCCTGTCCCATTTCTCACCATAGTCCATGTTCAGATGCCCATAAGATTCCTACAATTTAATTGCTTGCAAAATAAAATTAGATGACATAAAAACATTTTTCAGCAAGACAGTGAAAAGTCAGGAAAATGTTTCACTCCAGATACTTGACCATAATATCCACATTGATAATATTAATACTGAAGATCCTGGTGCAAGAATGAAGTGTTAAACAGAGCCCTTTCCTGCAGTCTAAGATAATATAAAGCACAGCAGCAATTTGACAGAATTGTAGAATATTTGTATTCTGGCCAATATACATGCTCAACTAACATTACTAAAAATCCCCTACTTAACCAGTGCATTTCCCACTTTACTAGTGTAACTATGCTTTAAAATGTATTTATTTGGCTGTAAAGATTCTAGAAATCCTGATTACATGAATGGCAGTATATCTTCTTCAATAATTAAAGAAGTTGAAAATGAGTTGATGTGGTGCTAAAGATAATTCTTATGATTTATTTTAAACTTTGTGTTCTCTCTGAGTTTGTTTACAGCTTCTGTTAAAGATGACAACTTAGGCTATGGGTCCATAAAAGCCTGCAAGTTACTCAACATACATCTCAACAGCTTGTGCGTTTCAGTAATCTGTTTGGCACTAGTGATGGTGGATGTCAACTGAGCTTGAAATCAACATCAATGCATGTGTGCTGTCTAGCAAGGGGCTTAGTGTATACTGATCAATAACTGGAATGGTCAGGGTGAAAAGAATTCCATTCGATATTGAGGCCTCCTGCATGAATTTCATGAATGCTAGATTTAAATAATCAGCTGACCTTTTGACATGGCATGTCTCTAATTTACTGTGGCAATGTTTGTACCTTGGACTGGAAAATTGCATCTGTGCATATATGTGTGCAGAGGCACCTCTAATAATGATAACTATCATCGTTTTTCACCAACTATAATTTCAATAATCATCAAAACATTGTTATAGATATATCCTAATCAAACTGTTCAGAGCTGCTATGGAACAGATCTGGAGCAGGAGGAACTTGAACCCAGATCTCCAGGCCCAGAGGTAGGGACACTAGCATTGCACTACAAGAGCACCTGTCACCTTTAGTTATATTCTTGTTGTTTGGAAAACAAATTTATTCCCACATTTCATTATTTTTTCTGATCACTGCACTCACTACTACACTTCAGTATGACAGCTCTCAAGGTGCTGAAGAAATCTAATCAGCCATGGATAAGTGTCTTTTGTTGCTGCAATATTTTTGTGCTAAAAATGTGTATAATACTCTAAACTACATGAACTATTTTTCATAATTCTGAGCAATGAAACTGAACTGGTTCCTTAAGGTAATAAAATGTGAGGCTGGATGAACACAGCAGGCCAAGCAGCATCTCAGGAGCACAAAAGCTGACGTTTCGGGCCTAGACCCTTCATCAGAGAGCTCTCTGATGAAGGGTCTAGGCCCGAAACGTCAGCTTTTGTGCTCCTGAGATGCTGCTTGGCCTGCTGTGTTCATCCAGCCTCACATTTTATTATCTTGGAATCTCCAGCATCTGCAGTTCCCATTATCTCTGGTTCCTTAAGGTGCGTTCTAGATCTGTGAAACATTTCCAAATGCTGCCGATGCCCAGAGAAATGATTAAGCAGCTTTTTTTAAACTTTTAAATAATGAAAGCAAAATTAATGTCTCAATTCCCTTACTATACATTTTAATGGAATAACATTCTCAAGCAGAATTGTTATCTGTTTCCACTAGATCAGTGAGAGAATTCCCATCCTGGTGTGGTGCTGACCTGTCAAGATCTGGAAGACCCTAGTTTTGCTTTGTTACTTCACCTCAAATGGAGCAGCAGTAGGTTTGAAACAACTTGTCTCAGTGCTCCTGGTCCGTGGAGGAGCATTCAGCTGGTGTCACCAGGACAGAGAACCTTCATATTAATAAGTTGGACTGTAATTTATTATATAATCATATGAAGTGCTCAGAGACTTCTTCATGCGATAAAGTAAGCTGAAGTTTTTTTCATACACTTACAGGGTATGTGTGTCACTAACTGGGCTGGCATTTATGGTCTATCCTTTGTTGTTCTCAGGAAGGAGGTGGTGAGCTACTTCCTTGAACTGCTGCAGTCCATTTAGTGTGGATACAAGTATAAATCTGTTAGGAAGCCAGTTCTAGAACATAGAACATTACAGCACATTTCAGGCCCTTCGGCCCTTGATGTTACGCTGACCTGTGCAACCAATCTGAAGCCCATCTCACTTACACTATTCCATTTTCAGTTCTAGAATTTTGACTCAGCAGCACTGAAAGACTGGCGATATATTTTCAAGTCAGGATGTTGAGTTGGAGGGGATCTTGCAAATGAGGGTGCTCCTATTTATCTTCTGCTCTTGACCTTCTAGGTAGCAATGAATTTAAAATTTGCTATCAAGGCAGCCTTTGTGAATTCCTGCTGTACATTTCCAGATGGTACACATTGCTGCACCTGTGTGTTGGTAAGGGTGTGAATGTTTATCAGTGTGGTTCCAGTCATTTGGGCTGCTTTGTCCTGGATGGTGTCAAAATTCAAGTGCAGGTTAGTGAGTAGTAAGCCTTCATACTCCTGAGGACCAATGTTTCCTTTTGGCATTGCAGCCATATTTTCACTAGGAAGATCTTCACATGCTCATTGGTGTGCCGATGGATAGATTGGCTTATGGAGGCTGCTGCCTTGCATGAACTTAATGTCCTTCTAAATGGAAGTGGGTATGGGTTTGGAAGGTGCTGTCTCAGAATCTTTGGTGAATTGCGGCAGTCTGCTCTGCAGATAGTACACATTTCTGCTATTGAGCATTGGTGGTGGATGGAGTGGATTTTTGTGGATGTGATACCAATAAAGTATGCTGCTTTGTCCTGGATGATGCCAAGCTTCTCGAGTGTTGTTGGAGCTGAACCCAGTCAGGCAAGTGGACAGTATTCCATCAGACTCCTGAGTTGTGCCTTGTAGATGGTGGACAGGTTTTGGGGACTCAGGAGGTAAGTTACTCACTTCAGGACAGGTTATATGGAGTCGGGAGGTGAGTTACTCACTGCAGTATTCTGAGTCTCTGACATCCTCTTGTAGCCACTGTATTTACCTGGTGAGTCCATTTGAGTCGCTGGTCAATGGTAAAACGTAATGTTGATGGTGGGATATTCAGGCAACGTCATTAAATATCAGTGGGAGTGGTTACATTTTCTCTTATTGGAGATGATCAATGCCAGGCATTTGTATGGCACAAATGTTACTTGCCACTTGTCAGCCCAAGCTTGGATATTGAATAGATCTTGTTACATTTGAACATGGACTCCTCAGATACTTAGTAATTCTGAATGGTGTGAAGATTGTGCGATCATGGGCGAACACCCCACCTGACCTTATGATAGAGGGAAGGTCATTGATGAAGCAACTGAAGATGTGTGAGCCTAGGACACTCCCCTGAGGAACTCTGCAGCAACGATGCCCTGGGACTGAGATGACAGACCTTCAACAACCATGACTATCTTCATTTGTGCTACATATGAATTCAGCCACTGGAGATTTTTCCCTGTGTCCCACTGATTCTAGTTGTATTAGGCTGCCGTGATGCCATTCTCTACCAAATATGGCCTTGATGTTGAGGATGGCCATTCTTACTTGCTATCTAGAATTCAGCTGTTTTGTTTGAACTAAGGCTGCAATAGGGCTAGCAGCTCAGTGACTCTGGCAAAACCCAAACAGGGCATCAATGAGCAGAACATTGCTAACATGTGCTGCAAGATAGTACACACGATGACCTCATCCGACACTTCATCAATGACAAAGAGTAGAATGATAGGGAGTCAACTGGCTAGGTTGGGATGGTCCAGCATTTTGTGTATAGGATATACTTACACAAATTTCCACATTATGGTGTAGATGCCAGTGTTGTAACTGTACTGGAACAGCTTGGCTGGGGTGCGGTAAGTTTTGGAGGACAATTTGTCATTACTACTTCTGGAATATGTCAAGGCCCTTAGCCTTTGCAGTACCCAGTCCATTTAGCAGTTTCTTGATATCACATGGAGTGAATGGATTTGGCTGTTGATTGGCATTCTGGGGTCCTTTCGAGGAGTTCGAGATGGATCATCTGGTTGGTACTTCTCACTAAAGATATTTGGAATGCTTCACTTTTATTTTTTGCACTGATGTGCTGGCTCCTATTTGTAGAACCTACAGTGTGCTTTTTTTATTATCTGCTGTCAATCACAAGAAAATTTAACAGAACTGCAGAATTTAGACCTGATTCATAGGTTGTGGGATCTCATGGACCTGACAATTACTTGTTGCTTGTGCTGTTTGACATGCAAGTAGTCCTGTGTCGTAACTTCACCAGATAGACATCTCATTTTTAGGTATGTGTGGTGTTGCTCCTGTCATTCCTTTCTGCTCTCTTTGTTGAACCAGAATTGATTGACTGGCTTGATGATAATGGTAGAGTGGAGGACATGCCAGGCCATGATGTTACAAATTGAGGGCATCCACAACGTAAAGCTGAGACTTTGTCTCCACAAGGGCTGTGTGATACATATTTTTACAATGTGGTCTTTGACAGATGCATCTGAAGTAGGTGGATTGGTGAGGATGGAGTCAAATATGCTTTTCCCTCTTGAATGGTTCCCTTACTACCTGCTATAGACCCCATTTAGCAGCTATGTCCTTTCAGGGCTCAACCATCGCAGCCAGCATTGAGTCAATCTTCATGATGGACATTGAATTCTCCCATCCAGAGTATTCTGTGCTCTTGCCACCTTCAGTACTTCTTCCAGGTGGTGTTCAGCATTAAGAAGTATTGATTTTTCAATTGAAGCAGGGGTTGATTTACATAGCAATCAGTAAAAGGTTTCTATGCCCATGTTAGACATAATGTCTTGAAATGTCATGGGGACTGAAGTCAGTGTTCACGACTCCTAGAGCAGTTTTCTGTTCATTGTATAGCTTAGTGCTACCATTTCTGCCAGGCCTGACCTGCTAATGGGACAGCACATATTCAGGGAAAGCATCTGGGACATTGTTTGTAAGATTTGATTTTGTGACGATGAGATTGTCTGGATGTTGCTTGACTAGTCTGTGTGACAGCTATCCTAAGTTTTGCATTAGTCTCCAGATGTTACTAAGGAGGACTTTGCAGGATATTGTTCATCATTTTGGTTTCACCTAGAGAGTGGTGAGCCTGTGCAATTCAGTAACATAGAAAGTAGTTCAGACCAAAACATTGTGTTTTCAAGAAGGAGGTAGATATAGCTTTTGTGGCTAAAGGGATCAAAGGTGTGGAGAGCAGCCTCTGAAGGTAACTAGGTTGATTATAGAGGAGCATGACAGTAAATATGTTTGGGTTAAAATGAATTACTAAAGTGGTGCATGAGAGCAAATGCTTTCGTGCCTGTGTGAGTCGTGCTAATTGTGTTAGAGAGATACAATAAGTGAATACTCTGCAAATAAAACATCAGTTTATCCTATTAGGGACTGAATATTATAAGAATATTGTATAAACAAGCTCTGTGGGTAAGTATCTGTTGTATCTGTTGCAATATTGTATAAAAAGCCATGTCTACTCACCGTAAGAGGCTTAAGCACAAAGATGCTCTAAGAAGTGCTTAAAATACATGAAAACTTTTTAGGCTTCTACCTGGTATCTGTCTCATTCCTGTTCACTGGTCTTGGAAAGAACCTGACAAAGGGCTAAGGAGGGAAGACAGCATAAGGGTGTTGAGTTCAATGGCCAATCACATAAAATGAATGGTAGAGTAGGTTCAATAGGTTGAATGGTCTACTCCTATCTTCTGTGTTTCAGTGTTTCCAGTGTCTTGGATAATATAAGTAGTCTGTGCGATTTCATACTTTTTTTGAGGATTTGCTATAAATGAGTGGTTTGCTGGGCCATTGCAGAGGGCAATTAAGTGCCCTCTTGCTGTTAGTCTGGAATCATGTGTTGACCAGACCAGGTAAAGAAGGCAGATTATTTGCTGAAGAGCATTACTGAACCAGATAGATTTTTATTGCCTTGACAATGGTGTCATGACTATCAGTAGGCTCTTAATTACAGAATTTTCCCATTGAATTCTAATTCCACCAGCTGCTATGGCGGGATTTGTTACCTGGTTCTCTGGATTAATAGTCCTGTGATAATATCACTGGTCTATTGCTATTGCCATCCCTAGATTTTATTGCGAGTGATGTGTACTGGAAAGTGCAGTGTGTGAAAGCAGGATCGGTCTGTCTGGTGAAATAAATAACTCACACTCACTTGTAAGACTAGAATCATAAAGAAGACAACATCAAGGGATTGCCGCTATCTGTAGAATTTGTGCTTAACAGTGTCTATGTCTTAAGCAGGGAACTGAAAAGGGAAAGGAATTGCTTATAGAGAAAAGCAGTAGTCTAATCTTCCACTTAGAATGAATGAAGCGCTCATAAAGACCATAGTTACTGAACTCTGGTAATTATCCCTCTGAAAGCATTAACTATAGAAGAGTCAATTTCAACAACATTCATAATTCTCTCTGTAAAGTGTAGCATCAGTTTAAAATAAGGTAATAACTTGGAAAAGCAAAGATTGCAACATGCCCTTTAAATTGAAGCCTTTGAGTCACCTTTTCAATCAATACTGAGAATTTCAGAATTTCACGTTGAAATGATCAGCGAAACTGAATAAGTGACAACTTGCTGCTTTCACCATTTTGTCAGATTGTCAGTCAGTAAGGCTCTATTGGCGTGTTCATGAAGCAGTGACAAACAAACATGATTTCACTTTAAACACTTTCCACTCCCGCATAAATGGTCTCCTTTGAAGTGCTTCATAACTAAAGGCTTTAGTGCTGTAGGTAACACATTCTTGAGTTTTAGTGTTCTACTGATATCTTGTCAAGTGGGAGTCATTGGTTTCTCTGCTACTGTTTTTCCAGAATTTTCCTGACTCATTGCAAAGTGTTTAGTTTGTTCACTTTGTGAGGAGGACATTTGGTCCTGTACTATTGGAAGAATAGATATATGCCTACCTGCATGCTGTCAGATGTAAATTTTCATCATACAGGTGAGAATCAGATGTTGGGAATTTTTCTGATTGGGGTCCTGCCTGTATCCCAACAAAGCTGATGGGCAATGATTTGTGTCTCCTGGAGGATGGGACATCTGAGGTATTGCCGTTTCCTCTGACCAGTATGGAGCTGGGATACGTTTAAAAGGCCCACCTCCATCCCTAGAGATATTGCTGCACTTTTTCAGATCAGTATAAAATTCCCTCACCTATTCACCCAATATCCCTATCGCCTCCTCATGGTCCTTCAACCTCTCTTCCTCTGTACATCGCCTGTCCCCCATCTATCATTCATCCCCCTCACACTCAACCCACTCACTCAATATCCATTTTGTAAATTGAACTCACAAGCTATGAAATTACAATTGGATGTTGTGGTAAACCTCATCATTCTGTCAAAAGAAGCAGTATTCGCTTAAATAGTCATTTAATCAAAACATTTCATCACTTCAGAAGCTTAAAATGGCTGTCATATTCCACAGGGCAGCTATAGAAACAAATACTGCCTTCATTATTCAATGATCAGCTTTTCCAATCACAGCACTGTCACTGCTCACTTTAGTAAATATAAATACAACTCAGATTACAACAATTCATGATGGACTTTTAAAGGAGGCAAAATCATTTCCGCTCTCCTTTCTTACTTTTGTCATTTTAATCCATTGGTTCATGGCTTCACTTTGCAGATATAATTGAGGAAGCCTTCCAATACTTGGCAGTTCACTGAAAATTGTAGAAGTTATGAAATACCCACTCTTGGAATAGTGCCAGCAACTTCTAAACAATAGCTTGTGAAGCTTCTGACCTTCCCTATTTCTCACTGCACTGAAAAAACTCAGAGATTGAAATGGAGGCAAGACTTCTAAATGGGCCTTAAATGGCTTTTTATTCTCTAATTTCTGATTCTGTGTGATCCTGAAACATGATCAATCCCTGGATCATACCTATCAAATCAACTCTGTGACATCCATCTGAAAAGCTAAAGCCCACTTGAATATCATGGTCTATATATCTCTGCTGGATTGCTAGGCAGGATGGAAACATTATGCACAGACAATCATGCTTTGTGTTACTAAGCAATGAGACCATTACTTGCATGTATTAACATTTCATTATTAGCGAATTTCACCTTATTTCTAGGTAGATTATAGTTCTCCCAGATATTGGTGAGGAACTAGATGCAGCTAATTCCCAATCTCGTGGTTGCTGTTGGCCAACATGCTCTCCAGGTCTCCCTATTGATCATCATTCCCTCCATGCTCCATGGGACCGCCTGCAGCTCTCGTCCATGGAAATTGACACTGGCTAAACAGGGTCTCACCACATCATCAAGGTCAATCTTGGCCTACATCACTTCAGTACTTCAATGTTAAACTCTGCAGCTCACAGACATCTTACAATGCAATTCTTATGCTAGGGTTACACATCCATCTCATCCACTGAGGCAGAACACATCTCAGAGATTTCAGCTTGTTTCCTTAACATTCACTCAACTTGCACTTACTTGGACAGCATCTCTGCCTTGCCTTTAAGTGTAAACAGAAAGTCAGGCAGCTTGTTATCTCATCCGGTACTTAACAGCCAAGGTGGTACACATGTCACTGCACAGCAGTAGGCTACCTCACTGTCGCACCAACAACACCTGCCACCAGCTTCCACAGCAATCTGACTGCGTGTGTTTCAACCTAATGACCAGGCCTGAAAGTCAAAGGGGACCAGTCCTCCATTCAGTGAAAAGGGATGATGGTCAGTCAGGGTAGAGTTGAGGGAATATCCACACTCAGTCAACGACATAGTCTAAACTCGAACTGGGGCTTTGGCCACTGACAAAGTAATGATGGTCCAGTAATTTATGTCCTTCCGGTCTGGAGATTGGACCATGGTCAGTACCCCAGGTCAAATTCAACCAATCTATGGAAGACAACTAAGTCAATCAGGGGTGTGGTGATGTATGGTAGAGACTCTGTCAGGGGGCTGGGTCATCTTCAGTCCAGACTGTCCCACAAGTCAGTGCTGGGGGTTTGGGCAGTAGATATCAAGACAGGTTATCAGGGGCCAATCCAATTATGTTGGGGAAAGTGGAAAATTCAAGTGTAGAGATTGAAGTCAAAGTGGTATGGATAACATTGGTGTTTCATCCAATTTTTAATCCAGTATACTGAGTATCTCTGATAGATATTTCTGTTGTTCCTATTCCTGCCAGTGGTAATGCATTATGTTATAATAGCCAACAGTAGGAGGTTATTTTCTGCCCGTGGCTGAACAGGTCCCTGTTCTGCAACAGTGACAAAGACCTGTGGCATTTCTTCCTGGACTAGCTGCAGAGACAGAACAGTGATGTGCTCACCAGCTTATTCTCCCGAGTTTAATCTAAAGTACCCACTGAGGGGAAATTCTCTGAGCTGGTGGAGAGTACATCCTCTAAGGGATCTGTGGCTTCTTCCTCAGAGGAGGAATAGTAGATTATGGCTGGAGAGGTTAAGCTCTTAAGGGAAGAAACTATGTGGGTGCTGCTGCTTCCTGCAGAAGATGAAAGGGGGAATTAAGAGTGCAATAAGGATTGAAGTTTGAGAATGTTATGAATATGTTCATAGTGTTGGTATTAGGAGAGCATCACAACTCACCACCATGCAACTTATGTGGCTGCCTGAACAGTGAGGTCTCGGTATCCCACACGAGCTGTCTTGATCCTCTGTCACAAATTCAACCATCTCCTCCTTCAATAGCGTGATGAAATCATTGTTGGCCACCCTGCCACCATTTTTGTCCTGTCTAATCTATTATGAGACCGCTTCTCCTGCAAAAAGACAGAGGCCGAAATTGAGTGAGATGAAAGTGGCTGAAAGAGTGGTGTGGATGCAGGATGGGTAGTGATATGTCCCAAGTGAGTGAGTGGGGAATGCAGCAGGCAAGATGGTTTGGGCGTTTGTGATGGCGAGGTAATGGCAGCCATTGACTGAAACTGTTCATGTAACAAAGACAATGGTAGATCATTAGTCTTGGTGGTATTCTTACATATGTGTAAAGGCAGTGAATGTGCGGTTGCAGATGATGGCACATACCCTTGCACAGCACAGGTCATTAACTTCCTTGCAGCATTGCTGGGCATTCCTCTGGACCATGGGCACTTACCTGACTGAGATGATTATTTCCAAGCAAACTGGCTGGGTTTGGTGATGTGACTTCACTATGACCCTGTCCACCAGGACATCCTGGTCCCTGTTGTTGAAATCCTGTTCTTGGGTCATCTCCTTTCAAATGTGATTTAGCAACAGATTGGAAAGATTATTTCTGACGTGCAGAGTTCAAATTGGTGTGCAGCAGGGGTTTTCATTTTGTGCCTGCAGCATTCATGTCAGATGGTCCTGGCAGTGACAAGCAGGTCTGTATCTGCCACAGCATGATTCAATGAGAGAGGCATTGTGGAGGCTGGTGGTACAATTAATGAGGTGAGCAGGGTGAGGACAGTTGTCAGGACTCACAGAGGAACCCTTTGCTACAACCCAACAAAATAAAAAATGAAAGATGCTGTAAATCAGGAGGAAAAACAGAAATTGTTGGCAAAGTTCAGCAGGTCTCGCTGCATCTGTGAAGAAAAAAAATCAGAGTTAACATTTCAGGTCCGATGACCCTTCTGAGGATGGGTTAATATTAGAACATTAGAACATTACAGCACAGTACAGGCCCTTCGGCCCTTGATGTTATGCCGACCTGTCATACCGATCTCAAGCCCATCTAACCTACACTATTCCATGTATGTCCATATGCTTATCCAATGATGCCTTAAATGTACCCAAAGTTGGCGAATCTACTACCGTTGCAAGCAAAGTGTTCCATTCCCTTACTACTCTCTGAGTAAAGAAACTACCTCTGACATCTATCCTATATCTTTCACCCCTCAATTTAAAGCTATGCCCCCTCGTGCTCGCCATCACCATCCGAGGAAAAAGGCTCTCAAATCCACCCTATCTAACCCTCTGATTATTTTATATGTTTCAATTAAGTCACCTCTCAACCTTCTTCTCTCTAATGAAAACAGCCTCAAGTCCTTCAGCCTTTCCTCGTAAGACCTTCCCTCCATACCAGGCAACATCCTAGTAAATCTCCTCTGCGCCCTTTCCAAAGCTTCCACATCCTTTTTATAATGCGGTGACCAGAACTGTACACAATACTCCAAGTGCGGCCGCACCAGAGTTTTGTACAGCTTCACCATAACCTCTTGGTTCTGGAACTTGATCCCTCTATTAATAAAAGCTAAAACACTGTATGCCTTCTGAACAACCATGTCAACCTGGGTGGCAACTTTCAAGGATCTGTGTACATGGACACCAAGATCTCTCTGCTCATCTACACTACTAAGAATCTTACCATTAGTCCAGTACTTTGCCTTCTGGTTACTCCTGCCAAAGTGCATCACCTCACACTTGTTTGCATTAAACTCCATTTGCCACCTCTCAGCCCAGCTCTGCAGCTTATCTATGTCTCTGCAACCTATAGCATCCTTCGTCACTATCCACAATTACTCTGACCTTAGTGTCGTCTGCAAATTTATTAACCCATCCTTCTACGCCCTCATCCAGGTCATTTATAAAAATGACAAACAGCAGTGAACCCAACACCGACCCTTGCGGTACACCACTAGTAACTGCTCTCTAGGATGAACATTTCCCATCAACTACCACCCTCTGTCTTCTTTCAGCAAGCCAATTTCCGATCCAAACCACTATATCTCCCACAATTCCATTCCTCCACATTTGGTACATTAGCCTATTGTGGGGAACCTTATCGAACGCCTTGCTGAAATGCATATACACCACATCAACCGGTTTACTCTCATCTACCTGTTTGGTCACCTTCTCAAAGAAGTCAATAAGGTTTGTGAGGCACAACCTTCCCTTCACAAAACCGTGCTGACTATCCCTAATCAATTTATTCTTTTCTAGATGATTATAAATCCTATCCCTTATCACCTTTTCCAACACTTTACCAACAACTGAGCTAAGGCTCACTGGTCTATAATTACCAGGGTTGTCTCTACTCCCCTTCTTGAACAGGGGAACCACATTTGCTATCCTCCAGTCATCTGGCACTATTCCTGTAGACAATGACGAGTTGAAGATCAATGCCAAAGGCTCAACAATCTCCTCCCTGGCTTCCCAGAGGATCCGAGGATAAATCCCATCTGACCCAGGGGACTTATCTATCTTCACCCTCTAAAGGATTTCTAATACCTCTTCCTTGTGAACCTCAATCCCACCTAGTCTAGTAGCCTGTATTTCAGTAATCTCCTCGACAACATTGTTGTTTACTAGAGTGAATACTGTTGAAAAATATTCATTTAGCGCTTCCCCTATCTCATCTGACTCCACACACAATTTACCACTACTATCCTTGATTGGGCCTAATCTTACTTTCGTCATTCTTTTATTCCTTAAATACCTATAGAAAGCCTTAGGGTTTACCCTGATCCTATCCACCAACAACTTCTCATGTCTCCTCCTGGCTCTTCTGAGCTCTTTCTTTCGGTCTTTCCTGGCTACCTCGTCGCCCTCAAGTGCCCTAACTGAGCCTTCACATCTCATCCTAACATAAGCCTTCTTCTTCCTCTTGACCAGAGATTCCACCTCCTTCGTAAACCACGGCTCCCGCACTCTACAGCTTCCTCCCTGCCTGACAGGTACATACTTATCTAGGACACACAGGAACCTTTCCTTGAATAAGCTCCACATTTCTAATGTGCCCATCCCCTGCAGTTTCCTTCCCCATCCTATGCTCCCTAGATCTTGCCTAATTTCATCGTAATTGCCTTTCCCCCAGCTATAACTCTTGCCCAGTGGTATACACCTATCCCTTTCTATCACTAAAGTAAACATAACAGAATTGTGATCGCTATCACCAAAGTGCTCACCTACTTCCAAATCTAACACCTGGCCAGGCTCATTACCCAGTACCAAATCTAATGTGGCTTTGCCCCTTGTTGGCCCTCCTGTACACACTCGACAAAAACTGACCCATCTATAGTACTCGAACTGTAGTGTTCCCAGTCAATATTTGGAAAGTTGAAGACCCCATGACAACTACTCTGTCTCTCTCACTCCTATCGAGAATCATCTTGCTATCCTTTCCTCTACATCTCTAGAACTATTTGGAGGCCTACAGAAAACACCCAACAGGGTGACCTCTCCTTTCCTGTTTCTAACCTCAGCCCATACTACCTCAGTTGATGAGTCCCTAAACATCCTTTCTGCAACTGTAATACTGTCCTTGACCAACAGTGCCACACCTCCACCCCTTTTAACATCTTCTCTGTTCTTACTGAAACATCTAAATCCCGGAACCTGCAACAACCATTCCTGTCCCTGCTCTATCCATGTCTCCGAAATGGCCACAACATCGAAGTTCCAGGTACCAACCCATGCTGCAAGTTCACCTACCTTATTCTGGACGCTCCTGGCATTGAAGTAGACACACTTCAAACCAACTTCTTGCTTGCCGGTGCCATCTTGCTTTCCTGAAACTTTATTTCGGACCACCCTACTCTCAACCTTTTCTATAGTCAAACTACAATTTTGGTGCCCATCCCCCTGCTGAATTAGTTTAAACCCACCCGAAAAGCCTTAGCAAATGTCCCCCCCAGGATGTCGGTACCCCTCTGGTTCAGATGAAGACCATCTTGCTTGTAGAGGTCCCACCTACCCCAGAAAGAGCCCCAATTATCCAAGAATCCAAAACCCTCCCTCCTGCACCATCCCTGTAGCCACGTGTTCAACTCCTCTCTCTCCCTATTCCTCGCCTCACTAGCACGTGGCACGGGCAACAAACCAGAGGCAACAACTCTGTTCGTCCTAGCTCTCAGCTTCCATCCTAGCTCCCTGAATTTCTGCCTTAAATCCCCATCTCTCTTCCTACCTATGTCGTTGGTGCCAATGTGGACCACGACTTGGGGCTGCTCCCCCTCCCCCTTAAGGATCCCAAAAACACAAGCAGAGACATCACGCACCCTGGCACATGGGAGGCAACACACCAACCGTGAGTCTCTCTCGTCCCCACTGAACATCCTATCTGTCCCCCTAACTATGGAGTCCCCAATGACTAATGCTCTGCTCCTCTTCCCCCTTCCCTTCTGAGCAGCAGGGACAGACTCTGTGCCAGAGACCTGTGCCGCACTGCTTTCCCCTGGTAAGTCCCCCCCCCCAACAGTATCCAAAACGGTATACTTATTGTTGAGGGGAATGGCCACAGGGGATCCCTGCACTGCCTGCCGGTTCCCTTTCCGTCCCCTGACCGTAACCCATCTGCCTTTTTCCTGTACTTGAGGAGTGACTACCTCCCTGTAACTCCTCTCAATAACCCCTTCTGCCTCCCGAATGATCCGAAGTTCATCCAGCTCCAGCTCCAGTTCCCTAACGCGGTTTTCAAGGAGCTGGAGTTGGGTGCACTTCCCGCAGATGTAGTCAGCAGGGACACTAGTGGTTAACTCTAAGGAAGGGTCCCGAAACATTAACTTTGGTTTTTCCTCATCGATGCTGCTAGATCTGCTGAGCTTTTCCAGCAATTTCTGTTTTTGTTCAACAAAATTGACACTCAGCTAAACTATTTTAAGATGCAGCCCATTATTTTAGTATAGTTTTATTCATTTGATGCAATCTAAATAGTTTATTTGATGGTTTACTCCCCTTTGTCTTCTCAAGTTCAAACACATGCACACTATTACCGACTCTGTTGAAGAGTTATAATTTCTTTACTGCTCCATTAGTACTTGACACCAATGATACCACAAGTTCAATTATGGAGGTAACACAGTGTGGAGCTGAAGGAACACAGTGGGCCAGGCAGTATCAGAGGAGCAGGAAAGTCGACATTTTTGGACTCGACCCGAAACATCAACTTTCTTGCACTTCTGATGCTGTCTACCTTCTGTGTTCCTCCAGCTCCACACTGTGTTATCGCTGACTCCAGCAGTTCTTACTGTCTCTGAACAAGTTCAGTTGCGTAGTTTAGACTGACATAGGCCCAAAGCTTTCTGTAGACAATAGATGCTCGCAAGCTTTGTATTTTGATGACATTCTCAGATTGTCATCAGTCTATGCCTGATGTTATGTATTAGTGAGATAAACTGCGAAAGTAGGATAGGGAAATGAACAGTTGCCTAGACCATGTTAATTGTTTATTAGTAGCCTGGTTACTTTTCGACACGTCAGACCACAGTACTGTTGAATTGTACATGCTGAACTGAACGTGAAAACTGTTAGATAGTGACATTGAAATAAGACTGAAAATTCAATTTACAGCTGGGATTTATGACTATTATTTATAGAAAAGTCACATAAAAAGTTAGCCCAAGCAAACAAATGTGATATCTGTATCAACGTAGAAGGTTTGAAATGACAGTTGTCATTAAGTACAACCTTGAGTGTGATGATAAGCCTGAGAGTACTCAATTTCTGCAGTGCCACTTACTTTTAATTTCCAACTGAAAATTTCTCTGAGAGTGATTCAGCTGATTTTGTTATGGGCAAATATGTCATATTACTGGCACTCTGGTTAAGTAGACAGGTTTCAATGATATCTAATAATCCAGGAGCATCAACATCATGTGAAAGAGTTCTCCTGGCTCCGTTGTTTTCCTACAACTTACAATGCTTTGTTTTTTTGCAGAATGACATTGACCCTGCAACTGAAAATCATGCCATTCCTTGGTCAAATAGGCAGCCCACGGTCCCAGGTTTGCTCTCTCTCATGTGTGGGCCAAATATTCAGGATGTTGTTTGACATCTTTAAATCTTTTCTGTTGGTTGAGGAAATATAGTTTCTCTTCTGTTTGAGATACAAATCAGTGATTGTGAGTGTTGTGCATTAATTACTAAGTTTACCAGTTCTGATTTTTGATGCAAAGTCTATTGGAACCTACTGTATTCGTCTCCCTCTTCTAAAGTTCAAGTTAGCAGGAATTTCACTACCTTGGCTCATTATTGGTTTAAGAGATTAATATTGGACAGTCTCAAATGGTAGAGTTTGAATTCTCAGGGTATATCTGTTTGCCTTTTCAAGCAACCACTTCCCTTCTTCAATTTGACTCAGGGAGTGAAATTCAACATCTGTGCGAGTGGAAGCCAATGCCTTTGGGTATAAAGGGTCTGCAGCAGGTTATGAGTGCACTGCATTTTGCAAATTGGGTTCCTCACAGCAGTTGTACCTATGAATGCCTTTGATGTACGCTCCAAATGGCTTCTTTCTAATTTGATCTGCCCATTTTAGGTGGGTGAAACGAGAGCAGAAAAGACACTAAGATCCCAAATGCATCTTTTGATCCTGAATTACAAATTCTGACAACACTCTCATTAGTATCCAGTGGGATCTCCAGTGCCTGAAATCAGAACAACAACTTGTGGTCATATAGTGCAATTAACATAATAAAATATTCAAAGGTGTTTTGCAGAAGCATTGTAGATCAAAAAATGTAACATCAGGCCACAAAATTAAAGGCAAATTTAAAATGTGTCTTAAATGAGGAAAATGAAGCAGAGAGGTATAAATAGGAAATTCTAATCCTTAGGACCTAGGAAATTGAAAAGAAGAAGTAAAACTGGGGCATGAAAAATGGCAGCAGAGACTTCAGAGGGTTGTAAGGCTAGAAGAGTTTACAGAAATAGGTATAGATGAGGCCACGGAGGGATTTGAAAACAAGGATGAGAAGTTTAAAATTAAGACAATCCTTGAACACAAGCCAATGTAAATCAGTTAGCATTGGGATTGACCTGAACAGGAGTTGGGGTATGTGAAGATGCAGAAAGATCTTAAGTTTGCAGATGCGAGAGACAGCCCAGGTGCTGCTAGAATAATCAAACCTAGAGGTAAAAATAATACAAATGATGGTTTCAATAGCAGATTAACTGAGGAAGGAGTGAAGACAGGTTTTATTTCCCGTATGGAAATAGACAATATTAGTGACATGGGGGAATCTCAACGCGAGAATGAATTTAATGCCAAGGTTGTAACAGATTGGTTTTATTTCCAACTGTTGCCCGCAATTGGGAAAGAGGTGGTAGCTGGCAAATGGAATTTGGAGTAGACACATTGCCTTCAATTTTCCCAAAACTAAATTGGTGAAAGTTATACCAAAGTGTGGAGCTGGATGAACACAGCAGGTCAAGCAGCATCTTAGGAGCACAAAAGCTGACGTTTCGGGCCTAGACCCTTCATCAGAAAAGAAAAGCTTTTCTAATGAAGAGTCTAGGCCCAAAACGTCAGTTTTTGTGCTCCTAAGATGCTGCTTGGCCTACTGTGTGCATCTAGCTCCACACTTTGTTATCTTGGATTCTCCAGCATCTGCAGTTCCCATTATCTCTGGATGAAAGTTTTTCTCATTCAGTCCTGGCAAGTAAAGTAGCAACAGCGGAGAAGTTGGAAGATACTGTGCTGAAGTAAGGCTGATTGCGCTGAGGGGCATCATGTAAATGAGAAATAGGAGGTGGTGAAGTGTAAATCTTTGTGAATAACCAGTGGTAAAAATATGGCTATGGGATAAGAAGATTTTGGCTGTAATTTGATCGGTGCGACTGAAATCTGAGTGAGAGAAGTCCCAACCACTTGGATGACCGTTGAGAGACATTGGAGGGCAGTGCTATTGTGATCTGAGACAAAAGCTGCAGACAGTTTATTTTTTTCCCAGTCACATGCAGAGACACAGCAGTACATTGACACTTTTTTTCCTATTCTTTGGAACTGGTATTCTCACCTTTTCATATACAAATAGGACAGTCATCCATGAAAACTGCAACCATACATTTGCATTTTCAGGTGATCTTATCCTTACGCTCAATATCAGTTTCAGGTGGATAATCAACCAGTTTAGTGTCATCATCCATTTAATATCATAACAGTTAAATGAAGCCTGATCGTACTCAATATATTTTGAATCATCAATGTAGTAAAAGTAAAGGAAGGATCTAGGATTTCTTTTTACAAGCTTGTCATTTAACTGGCAGCATTAATCTGTCAGCTGTCAGTATAATTAATTATTGATTGCATGTTGAATGATTGCACATTCACTTAAAATGCATCACTTGGCATGATAGAAGGATAATGAAACTTAATGATTAAATAGAAATGAACTTATTTGGGAATTACGTTCTGGGTAAGAATTTATAAGTATCAACCACTGTATATTCAAAATGCAAAATGGGGCATTTTCGATGCTTTGAAAGGATTTAGAAATTCAGCTATCAGATGATTATGAGAGCTAATTTTAACAAGACCAGATAAGCACTGACTAGCATTTATAAAGCAACTTATGTACTCAAAAACATCTCAAAGCACTTCATGTTCACTGAATGATTTTAAAGTCTTGTCTAATTTAACATGACAGCAATTTCACAAACAGCATTAACCTATAGACAGCTATTAAATGGATCAGCAGTTTATCAATTTCCGGTAATGTGTTTGAGAGAGGAACGCTGGCTCATACAGTGGCAGAACTTCCAGACCTTCTTCAGTGGATCTTTAAGAGGTGTACAGGATGTCACGTTAAAGCCTTCTCTGAAGAAGGAGTGAGTATTGAAATGAAGGACAAGAACTACTGATAAGAAAATGTACTTCATAATTTTATAAATAGAAATCTCCCTAATATTTCTTTAATGTTGCAAGAAATGATTTAATAATCATAATGTTACTCTGAAGGGTTCCACTGCTTGTGCTGTCATCTGCAGGTAAGCATTTTGTGCCTGGTTATACAGCTTTTTTTTGTGATTTTTATTTGTTCATGGGATGCTGTCTTCACTGGCAAAGCCAGTATTTGTTGCCCTTCCTTAATTGCCCTTAAACTGAATGGCGTGCTAATTTCAGGGAGCAGTTGAGAGTCAACCACATTGATACAATATTGTGTGTTCTAGGGGATGCCTGCAGCTGGCACATGACTCTGTTTAGATCTTCTTTGAGTAGATTATCTGCCACCAACTCTAATTCTCATCTAGTCCATGGGGCCTACCAGTATTAAATGGTAAAGGATTAACCACTATAAGTCTTCAGCAGGAGAGTCATGTACTCAGGAAGCAATTTATTACATAATGGTAAAATAACAGGTTGCTTTGGGTTAAAACTGGTTAATTACCTGAATGTTTGGTAAGAGACATTTTTATTTCCTACTCACTAGGGCTGTATTATGTGGCTGTGGACGATGCAACTAACAAGGACCAACCAGCAAACTAACACCACGGTAAAACAAACATTTCTATATCAGTGAACGGAGATACTCCAAAGATTCTCAGTTAACCCTTTCAGCAGACATTGCTGATTAGGCCAATATTTGTTGCCCAATTCCAAGTGAATCATAGAATTACAGGGTTCAGAAAAGGCTTTTTGGGTTATTGAGTTTGCAATGACAAAACTACTTGAAATCTACATTAATGCCACTTTCCAGCACTTAGCCCATAGCCTTGAATGTTGTCCTAGCTCAAGGCCCAAAACTTTCACTCTCCTGCTCCACAGATGCTGTCTGACCTGCTGTGTTCCTCCAGCTCCATACTGTATCAGCCTTGAATGTTATGACCTTTCTAGTGCTCATCCAAGTACTTTTTAAAGGTTGGGAGGTTCCTGCCAAAATCACCATTCCAGACAGTGCATTCCAGATTCCCACTACATTCTGAGTGAATGTGTTTCCTCAAATCCTCTCTAAACTTCCTGCCTTTCCCCTAAAATTATGTCCCTTTATTATTGGCCTTCAGCTAATAGGAACAGCTGCTTCCTATCCACCCCGTCCATGCCACTCATAATCTTATACACATTACTCAGGCCACCTCTCAGCCTTCTCTGGTCTTAAGAAAAACTCAAGTTTATCCAGTCTCTCTTCAGAGCTAAGCTCCACCATCTGAGACAATATCCTTGTGTATCTCCTCTGCACCTCCTCTGGTGTAATTCTTCTTATAATACGATGACCAGGACATGCACAGGACTCGAGATCTGGCCTAACTAATGGCTTGTCCAGCTTTAAGGGTCACTGGGCCTGAAATGTTTCTCTCCACAAATGCTGCCAGACCTGCTGAGCTTTTGCAGCAACTACTGTGTTTATTTTACGCAACCTCCCTGCTTTTATAATCTATGCCATGACTGATAAAGGCACGTGTTCTTTGTGCCTCCTTAACTACTCCATTAGTCTATCCTGCTGACTTCAGGGATCTGAGGAAAAGCACCCTAAGATCCCGCTGTTTCTCTGAACTTTCTACTTAAACCAAGTTGCCCTGGAGAAGGGAGGGACAAGTAGTGTTGCAGAGGTGAGGAGGGTGCAGAAGGACTTGGGTGAGCTAAGAAAATGGGTAAAGAAGTGGTGAAGGAATACAATGTGAGCAAAGCATGATGTTTTGCACTTTGGCAGAAAGAATAGAGACATAGACTATTTTCTAAATGGGGAAAGTCTTCAGAAATCTGAAGCAGAAAGGCACTTGCAGGTTCAGTTGACAGGAAGGCAAATGCAATGTCCACATTCACTTCAAGAGGGCTACAATACAAGAATGATCCCAAGGATCATGGGATTGTCATATGTGGATTGTTGAGGACTCTGAGTCTATATTCAATGGAGTTTAGAATGCTGTTGGGGGGATCTGATTGAAACTTACAGAACACTAAGAGGCCTGGATAGAGTGGATGCGGAGAAGACATATCCAATGATAGGAGAGACTAGAATCCGAGGGCACAGCCTCAGAGCGAAGGGACACCCCTTTAAAATTGAGATTAAGCGGAATTTCTTTAGCCAGAGAGTGGTTAATCTATAGAACTCATTGCTGCAGATGGTTGTGGAAATTAAGTTATTGTGTGTATTTAAGGCAAAGACAGATAGGTTCTTGATTAGATTAGATTCCCTACAGTGTGGAAACAGGCCCTTCAGTCCAACATGTCCACACTGCCCCTTGAAGCACCTCACCCAGACCCATCATTACCAAATCTACATATCCTTGAACACTATGGGCAATTTAGCATGGCTGATTCACCTAGCCTGCACATCTTTGGACTGTAGGAGGAAACCAGAGCACCCAGAGGAAACCCATGCAGACACGGGGAGAATGTGCAAACTCCGCATAGATAGTTGCCCGAGGCTGGAATTGAACCCAGGTCCCTGGTGCTGTGAGGCTGCAGTGCTAACCACTGAGCCATCGTAGCACCCTTACTTCAGTACACTTAGTCCTGAATTTTCGGTGTTGTTGAGTTGACTTGGTTCGGAGTGCTGGTTGAATTGGAAGTTGTCATTTTGGAGATTGGGGGAGGAGGATTAACTGCTCCATATCTAGCTGTCTCATCCCCTCTCCTGGGGATGAAGGATTACGGGGAGAAGGTAGAAGAATGGGATTGAGAAACAAAACACATCAGACATGATTGAATGGCAGAGCAGGCTCAATGGGCTGAATGACCTAATCCTGCTCCTATTTCTTATGCACAAGGTGGTGGTGAGCTTCCATCTTGAACTTGTCCAATTTTTAATCCATTATATTCAATTAGATCCATATTAGACAAATTTTGGAAGGACTGATCTATTTCATGAGACCATCTTTGAGATGATGAAGACAAAAATTTATCCCCCTGGGCAGAATTCATTGCTGGCCCAGATCGCAGGGAATGTGATAAGGTAGGGGTTGGTATTGAATTGAGCCAGATGTATCACATCATATCTCTAATACAGGGTCAAAGGTCAGAGAGACAATGGTTTGGCAATATCAGCGCTACATGATGAGAAGGTAATTTATCATATTGTTGCTTTACCATATTGTGGTTGCACATTTACATGGAATTTTTTGTAATTAAATAATACCTTTGCAATTAAAGATTGGGGCATGGGGACAACTGGTCTTCAGTTTGTTTAAAGCTGGTGCTGAGCAGCCAACTCAGTCCCAGAGGGCAAGTGGAGCTGCTCGCAGCCACCTGTCTACCAAAAGTGAAGACCTTTCCTATAACGTGGAGAAAAGCAGTTATGTTTGATCACAGGGAAAGAAAGGGTCACTGTGGGTACTCAGTGAGTGTGGATGGAAGTTGAAGGACACTGCAGAAGGCAAAGGGGAGGTGAATCGTCAGCTTGCGGAGGACAAAGGAGGGAAACTAAATGCAGGAGTTTGATGTCTGTTGAAGAGGTGCTTCAAGCACAGATGCCAATTGTTTCTTGATGTCCAGGAAATCAATGGATGATGAGCCCGTGGAGCTTACATCTCTGTCCTGTGCAGTCTGTTGTATGATAGCGGCTCCAGGAACTTGGAGAGAACTGAATGCTTGTAGGTTTGAAATTGACAGAAATATTAAGCTTCTCTGCCTGTAGGTCATTCCGGGGCTCCACCAGGAACATGGATGGCATCTCCTGGGAAGCTCTTTAACACAGGTTCAAAGAAATGAGAAATGCCCGATTGAAGAGGAATGGAGAGTTAATGCCATATATGATGCATGCGTGGGCTTCAGGGCAACTGCAGGCTTCTCATATGTGTATGGAATGAGTAAATGCACACAGAGGTCTCTGGGACTAGTCTGCAACAGGAAGAGTTTCCATTTCTATTAATGTGCAGTTGTTGAGCAACCAAAGGAGGCATACCCTCCAGCCATGTGCTGAGTTACCAGGGAGCTTTCATGATCTGTACGTTCTATGCCACTTCCAGGTGGTACAGCTCTCTGAAGCCCCCACATATCTGCAGGGGTGGATTCTGGCCAATAGGGTTATGTGGTCAAGGCCTGGCTGATGACACGAGTGAGACTGCTTTGAACTCCAGCTACTGAGCACCAGAATGAACCCACAGATCCACAGGATGGCAATTAACTATTTGTTATTGAAAATAAGGTTCCACTGCTTGGATCATTCTTTTTTCAAATTGTTGCAAAAGAAGAGGAAGCCACCATAATTTCTTATTTGGCATTAACTAGTGGCTGAAAACTGCAACTACAAGTCTGCAATTTTTGACCTGCAAGGCTGTCATTACTAACCCAACATTTTTAAAGGAGCTAAAGCCAGAAAACAACTAACACCAGCAAATATAAAAGGAAACAGAAGCAAAAGATGAAAACTAAAGGGAGAGAGAAGCAAAATTGGTAAAAAGAATAAACATATACCACAAAGAAAAGCAAAGGCCTTCAATAAAAAAATGAAGGTAAACACTTACTTATGGACTAGGTATGATGTGAAGGTGCCAGTGTTGGACTGGGGTGGTCAAGGTGAGAAATCACATGACTCCAGGTTATTGTCCAACAGGTTTATTTGAGAACACAAGCTTTCAGAGCGCAGCCCCTTTATCAGCTGAAGTGAGAAAGAAGCACATTGAACACAGAATTTATAAATAAAAGATCAAGGGTCACACAAATAATGAGAGTGTATTAAAAAAAACCTAAGATGCTGTTAAATCTTTAATCAGTTAGAAAGTTTTAATTACTTAATATGTGTTTGTAGATCCCCAAATTTCTTTCACATCACTGCCCTGAGAGAACTGAAGGTTTTAATCAGCATAAAGAAGAGGTGAAATTTCTTTTCTAAAGCAGGAATTTATAAAACACCATATTGATGACCTGACTTTGTGCTTTTTGGACAAAACAGAATGTATCCGGAATTACAAATGTACTCCATAGAAGTGTGTGTGTGTGTGTGTGTGTGTGTGTGTGTGTGTGTGTGTGTGTGTGTGTGTGTGTGTGTGTGTGTGTGTGTGTCTGTGTCTGTGTCTGTGTGATGTATGATGCTGTCCTCCCAGATACCGAATTTGGCTATCAGCCTCTGCCCTGGAGGGCGTTTACCTGAAAATCCAAGGCCAAATCTCCTTGACCACTGAAGTGTTCCCCCACTGGGAGGGAACATCCCTGTCTGGTGATTGTTGTATGGTGACCATTCATCTGTTGTTGTGGTGTCTGCATGGTTTTGCCAATATACCATGCCTCAGGGCTTCCTTGCTTGCAGTGTATGAGATAGACAATGTTGGCCGAGTCCCAGAAGGGAAACACTTCAGCGGTCAAGGACATTCAGATGAATATTCTCCAAGGTGGACTTCAGGATACACAACAATGAAGGGTTGCCGAGCGGAGGCTGATAGCCAAGTTCAGTGCCCCTGAGGACAGCCTCAACTGGGACCTTGGGTTTATGTTGCACTACACTATACACTGTCTCACACACACACACACACACACACACACACACACACACACACACACACACACACACAAATAAATCTACGGGGTGAATTTGTATTTGCAGATACATTCTATTTTATTCAAAAAGCACACAATTTATAGACAGTCAGTCAATGCAGCGTTTTACAAATTCCTACCTTAGAAATAAAACTAGTCTGGCACCAAACCAAAACACAAACAGATTCTAAACAAGGCCTCACATCTAACATGCATTGTCTGACCTAAAATGTCACCTCTTCTTTACACTAATAGAACCTTCACCAGGACTGTAACCTGGTGTAGTGTGATTTCTGACATGGACTGGGCAGCCAATAATATATTAATGTATGAAGGTTTATTTCATAAATCAAGTGAAAGGTGCTCAATAAACTTCCCAATAGTGAAAAGCTTCATGCATCATATATAGTATAAGGCAATCAAAACTGTTTGCAGCTTTCGGCACCAAATGTTCTGAGAAAGCAGAATGGTACACATTTAAATCTAAAACTGAAATAGGAGCGAAATCCAACAAATGATTATTACACATTTTGATAGGCATGTGCCTTAGCAAGTGGTACTCTATGCTACAACCTACACAAAATAGTCTTACAGCGTAGAATGAATCACCAGTTCTATGCATTAGCATGGTTACGCTGCTGAGCCAATACACTAGCAATCTCCGTTTATCAAACTCTTCTTCCCTGTAGGTACGATTTATTATAGAAACTTTCAGTTATCTAATTCCCTGGGTTCCTTTAACTGACCAGACAATACTCAAGCACTTCTTCATACCTCTCTTTATTTAAGCACATGCAAGGGAAGTGTTTCCACAAGATCACAAATGAATTCTCTGAACAATATACTAATAGCAGTCTGCAGGTTGCAGAACAGTTTCCATTCCTGAATCCATTCGCAAGTTGTGACACAATACAGGACAATATAAATTGGTCGTTCATAAGTGCAAGAAATGTTCAAATCTCAGATATTTAAAATATACCCCGATGAAATTGTGTTCATACGTACCAATGCTCTTAGGTAGATTGGGAACTCGCGTACATCAGTTTTTATACCCTTACATGTTATCTTAAACATAATTTTCATATATCAATGAAATGTATACATTTGTTTTATGGTTACCAATATCTAATTGCAGCTAAATGAAAACTGAAATAACTGTGGATTCCGTAGATGAGGAACAAAAACAGAAGTTGATGGAAAAGCTCAGCATGTCTAGCAGCATTTATGAAGAAAAGTGAGTTTATGTTTCGGGTCCAGTGACCCTTACATACTCACATTCCAATCACTTAATCTGAACTATCAACATCTTTTCTCCACCAGTACTTTACACCCCACTACCCCTACAATGACCACCCTCACCCCCAACTAGTGCAGAGATGCTGGCCACTCCACACTTCATTTCAGCTCTGATGAAGAATCAGCGAGACTTGTAACATTAGCTTGCTCTCTCTCCATGGACGCTCTGTAACCCACTGTGATCGCCAGCATTTTCTGTTTTCAGTACAGATTCCAGCATCAACAGTAATCAACAGTAATTTGCTTCTGCATTGGCATGCTGCTTTATCTTTGGGCAAACGGTGATGTTTTGTTCTTTCTCACAAAGTACAGTAGCATGTCTTTGAGAGACCTTCCCTTTATCATAAGATCAAAAGTAGGGATTTCTACCAATAATTGCACAATATTCAGTGACCTCTCAGATACTGAAGTAGTCCATGTCCAAATAAAACAAGACCTGAAAGGCAACAAGACTTGGGCTAAAATGTGGCAAGGAAAGTTTGTTGTACATTATTGCCAGAAAATGACTACTTTCAAGAAGAGACAATGTAAATCACGACTCCCTGACTTCAATGATGTTCCCATCATGGAATCCCCCACTATCAATAAGTCAGAATGGAATACTCCCCAAACTAAAATCCAAAAGAACTGCTGATGCTGTAAATTAGGAACAAAAACAGAAGAAGTTGCTGAAAAATCTCAGCAGTTCTGGCAGCATCTGTAAAGAAAAAATCAGAGTCAATGTTTTGGGTCCTGTGACCCTTCCTCAGAAATTTACCCAGTTGCCTGAACGAGTGCAGCACCAACAACACTCGAGACTTGACACCATCCTGGACAAAGCGGCCTGTTTGACCAGCACCAAATCCACAAGCATCCATTCCCTCCACCACTGACACTCAGTAGAAGTAGTGTGTACTATATACAAGATACACTGCTGAAATTCACTCAGGATGTTTAGAAAGCACCATAAGACTATAAGGCCATAAGACATAGAGCAGAAATTAGGCCATTCAGTCCATTAGGTCTGCTCCAACATTTAATCATGGCTGATAATTTTCTCAAACCCATTCTCCCACTTTCTCCCTGTAACCCTTGATACCCTTGACGAACAAGAACCTATCTATCTTCATCTGAAATATACTCAATGACCTGGCCTCCACAGCCTTCTGTGGCAGTGAATTCCATAGATTCCCCACTCTCTGGCTGAAGAAGTTTCTCCTTATCTCCATTTGAAATGGTTTTCCCTTTACTCTGAAGCTGTACCTTTGGGTCTGAGCCTCTCCAACCAATGGAAATATCTTCCCAACATCTGTCCAGTCTGTCCAGGCCATTCAGTATTCTGTAAATTTCAATTAGATCCCCCTAAACTTCTAAACTCCATTGAGTATATTCCCAGAGTTCTCAAATGTTCCTTATATGTTAAGCTTTTCATTCCTGGGACAATTCTCATGAGCCTCCCCCAAACCGCTCCAGGGCCAGTACATCTTTCCTGAGGTATGAGGCCCAAAGCTGCACACAATACTCCAAATGTGGGCTGACCAGAGCCTTATAGACCCTCAGAAGTACATTCCTGCTTTTATATTCAAGTCATCTCAAAATAAATGTCAAAGTTGCATTTGCCTTCCTAACTACTGACTCACCTGCTAGTTTGCCTTGAGAGAATCCTGGACTAAAGCTCTCAAGCCTCTTTGCATTTCTAACTTCTGAATTTCCCCCCATTTAGAGAATGGTCCATGTTTTTATTCTTCTTACCAAAGTGCATGGCCTCACACTTCCCCACGTTGTACTCCATCTGCCACTTCTTTGCCCACTCTCCAAACCTGTCCAAATCCTTCAGCAGCCTTGCCACCTCCTCAGCACTACCTGTCCCTCCACCTATCTTTGTATCATCTGCAAACTTAGCCAGAATGCCCACAGTTCCTTCATCGAGATCACTAATGTATAAAGTGAAAAGTTGTGATCCGATTACTGACCCTTGTGGAACACCATTTGTCACCGGCTGCCATCCTGAGACAGACCCTTTTAACGTCACTCTCTGTTTTCTGCCAGACAGCCAACCTTCTGTCCATGCTCATACCTTACCTCTAAAACCATGGGCCCTTATCTTACTCCTGTGCGGCACCTTTAAGGTCTACTTGAAGTCCAGGCAGATAACATCCATCGGCTGTCCTTGGTCTAACCTGCTCATTACTTCCTTAAAAAATTCTAACAGATTTGTCAGCCACGACCTCCCCTTGATGAAGCCAAGCTGACTTTGCCTTATTTTACCATGCGCTTCCAAGCATTCAGAAACCTCATCCATCACAATGGACTCCAAAATCTTACCCATGACCAAGGTTAAGCTAATCGGCTGTAATTTTCAGCCTTACTCCCTGTTTAAACGGGGCGTCACATTAGTGATTTTACAGTCCTCTGGGATCCTCCCTTACTCTAGCGATTCCTGAAAGATCACCACTAATGCCTCCACTACCTCTTCAGCCATTTCCTTTAGAACTCTGGGGTGTAGTCCATCTGGTCCAGGTTATTTATCCATCTTCAGGCCATTCAGTTTTTGCAGCACCTTCTCCTTGGTGATAACTACCATACTCAGCTCTGCCCCCTGATTCTCTCAAATTTTTGGGATATTACTCATGTCTTCCACAGTGAAGTTTGACACAAAGTAATTATTCAGTTCTTCAGCTATTGCCTTGTTCCCCACTACCATCTCTCCAGTGTCATTTGTCAGCAGTTCAATATTCACTTTCACCTCTCTTTTGCCCTTTATATGACTAAAGAAACTCTTACAGTCCTCCTTTATATTACTGGCTCACTTACCCTCTTTTAATCTTCTCCTTGCTTTTTTTTGTTGCCCTCTGTTGGTCTTTGTAAGATTCCCAATCATTCCAAATCTATGGCCACTACCATATAGAAGTATAAAGGCAACTGATACTTTGGACCAACACCACCTGCAAGCTCTTATTAAAGTTACTCACCAGTTACTGAGTTGAAAAGATATGGCCAATCCTTCAGTGTTGCTTTGTCAAAACCCAGGAATTCCCTTTCTAAAGGCATTAAGGATCTACAGGACATCGACTGCAGCACTTCAGAAAACTAGCTCACCTCCAACTTCTCAAGGCAAACCAGGAATCAGCAACAAATACTGGCCCAGCCAGTGATATCCGCACACCGCAATTAAATAAATAAAAAAAACATGATTGTGATATCATCGCAATCACATGGTATGTGACCTGAGGGTATAAAAGTCTCAGACTCCAGCTTCATTTAGGTCAACTGAAGCATGACCCACTGATGGAAACAAGATGCCCTTTATTATTGAATACCTTAATAGTAGTAATGTTTGAATAAATCAGCAAGCTGTAATAAATGTTTGCTGGATTTTTCAATACTGTGCTACCCATATTCTAGTTGCTTACATTATGATAGATAACATAAGCATTGCTGCATTAGGTAAAGATACCCTGCTAGAGGTAAAGCACACATCAAATTGAACTGACACATCTCCGTGATGAACCAAAGTGAACAAGAATAGCTAAGAGCGACAAGAAGAAAATCTGCTACTTTTGGCTTTCAGAGAGGTTTAGATTTTGTGCAGAGTCCTACCTATCCTGCTCAAAGGTATTGGAAGAGTGCATATGCCTCTATCGATTATTCATTGAATGTAACTGGTAATAGAAGTTTTGTGACCCAGGATTATGTGCTTAATTTGCAAGTGAATGCTAAAACACACATTGGAGTTGAGAAGAATGAAAGGTGGTATTCTTAAAATATTGGCTGGATCGTTGAATATCGTGAATGCTGAGTTACGTAGTTGTTTGATCTCTGGAGGAGGTAAGTGTTATAAGAACATGAAGGAAAGTGGAGTTTGGGATGTAATCAAAAAGAAGATTATTGAGTATTGTACTTAGAAACAACCAAAATGATAAAATGGAACTGGACACAGTGAAAACAAGGTTCTCCGCAATGAATAAACACATTCTGATTTGTGGCTTGTTTTGATGAAAAAATTGATGAAAGGTGCATGTGAGAGCATGTTATTTTGAAGCTGTAAGAATTCTTGCTAAATTTATTCTTAAGAACTAAGAACATTATTAAAGGCCAAGATGAGGTACAGCACTGAAAATGTGAAAACCATAAATAACAAGTGATGGCAGTTAAAAATAACAAATGTACACTGATGTTAATAAAACCTCAAAGTTAGCCATGCAATGAACAAATCTTTCAAAAATTCTTCTTGTGTTTAATCAGATTACATGCCTATTGTTTTTGCCTTTCATATTTCAAAGCAATGCTGCTCATTTAGTTGCAAAGCTTGAATTATCAACACGCCTGACATATTTGAAATGAACAAACGGAAGGTATCTAGTCTCTACTCAAGTAACTGAAGAGGAAAACAAATCCGGGAGGCATAGTTGATTGATTGGTCAGTAGCAAAAATCCCGAGTACGCTCAGTAATTCAAAAAAACTAACAGGGTTTCGGCTGGCTGCTGTGTTCACCATGGAACAAAAAGCAGAGTTTAGGAAAGCTGAGCCAGCATAACAGACACGGCCACTGATCTTGCTTCTGTGTGGTTAAGGAAATCAGTGACATTCATTTTAAAGAAATAATATGAAGTCTTAGAAGAAATGACAGTCCAGGGATCTGAAAAATAAAAATAATCAGGAACAAGTGTAAGGGTGAAAGTGCTGGAAAAGACTTTTAAAAAATGCTCTAATGCTCTCACCTATCAGAAATTTCACCTAATAAAAGACAAACATTTCCTCTAATATGTAGGTGGAATTCACAATTTGGCATTGAATGGCTTTATAGACTTCCAAGATGATCAACCAGTTCCTCTATTTGAATTTAAAAAAAGCTTTTTAAAAACTCCAATTACATTGACTTTTACCTCCCTATTCTTCTTTTCTAAAACAGTAGATGGCTCACCATCTGTCATCAGATTGCATGAGAGATTCTCTTTATGAATGATTGGTGATGACCTGAAACTTGCTGCCTATGATGGTGATGGCAGCAGAAGTTTCAAAAGGAATTAAGACAGACATTTGAGGGAGACAAACTTGCAGGCCCATAGGCAAGTTGTAGGGCAATGGAACTGATTTGATTCGTCTTCAGAGACAGCCTGGATTTGAATGACCTCCTTCACATTGTGATTTTATGACACTGTGACCTTGCACAAGTAGCCATTAAATATGACCCTGTGGGCTGAATCTTACAAGAAATGAGTTCTGTTAAGTTTATGGACAGTATCCCTCTATGAGGCTTAGCATATTTTCTCGCACTATTGTCCCAAACTCCCCCCATTAACCATGTGTCAAGCTCCACAGTGCGCTGCTCATCCTGTCCTCCAAGTCGCTGTACTCATCACTGCTCGGATAGCCCAGGTTTGCTCGCACCAGCACTGCCTTTGAACCTCAGCCATGTACCTGGTCAAAGTACAAGTCCAGCGTTTTCCTTCACATGAATGTCATGCGTCAGTAACCACAAACCAATGCTTCTCAGGGCATTATACTCACAACTCTACATTTTGACATTGATCTCTGTTTAAAAACCAGGACACACTGCTTACCGGTCATTAGCTACATTCCTTCTTACAACACTGTTTATGCCACTGCCAGATTTTCCCCAAAACCCAATCTGGACAATCATCTTTTCATTGTTCAACGTGGGATTACCCCATACATGAAAGGCTTCAGATGCTTTAAAATATTCATTTTTATTCACTAACAGCAAAGGCTATCAGATACTAAGCAAGCAGAAATGCAATTTCCTTTCAGAACAGACTGGCTCTGCTTGCTTCTTGAGCATCAATAATGTTGCAGTCAATGAGTGAGCACTGCACCCAGCTCTCATCTACTGGAACTGCGTGTCAGTTAAGTCCTCTCTAGTTTCTGTTGCCGAATAATGCTGCACTCTATCATGCACAAAGTAATGCTTCTTAGCTTCAATGACCCCATCTTCCTCTTCAGAAGACTGCTCCCACTCCCAGCTTGTCAGCCTTCATCACATCACCTCTTTACCTGCTCCAGTTGTGCAAAGCAAAACATGCTAGAATTATATGGCTCCCTCTGCCTTGAGAGTACTGCAAGATCCTTCCCCTTTCCTGCAGACCTGTCCAAATTGTGCAACTTCATCTTCAGGAGGCCTATCATTTGTGCCACTGAAGCCCTTTTTGACAAATGGGCTGTATTGTATCTGAGCTCCAGCTCTGTAAGGATTGCATAACGGAGTCAGCAAATCTTTTGCAAAGCTTGTCCCCCGGTAACCACCCTTGTAATGAGGCATATGTCCCTATAAACAAGCAAACAACATGACAATTTTCATGAAACTAGGTATCATGGGAGCTCCCAGGGTACCAGGCTCAAACTTATAATATGTGGCTCTGATGGTCCGATGCATTGTGGTGCAGTGTAATGGTGATCCCATGTGTTGCAATGTGTTGGTGATCCTATGTGTTGTGGCATCTTGATTCTTATCCTGCATTGACCAAAATGTAAGTGAGAATATTCTTTTAAATGGTAATTTCAAGAGAATGCGAGGAACTCATTTCAGATATTAGTTGGATGGTTAAAATGGTGTTTTGTGATGCGTATCTAAATTTGAAAGTTTAACGAGAAAGTGTTTTAGGTTCAATATAATTTTATGGTAAACGAATATCTTTTTCTGAAATTTCTCTCTCCGTTATTTTTGAGAAGATATTAATCCATTTAGGCACTTAAGGCAGCGATATTAGCCCACTTACGTTAAACGGATTATTGCCTCTATTAACAGAGTGGAGGAAGCAATTTCACATGTATATGTCAAGTGTTCATATACTCGTGACTTATGGCATAATTCTAAGGTCAGAGTATAATCTGGTTTGGGCCTTTATTTCCACTTTGTTTCCTCAGAGCTCCTCGTGGACCCGTAAAAATAATAAGCAATTTCTGCAGCAATATCATCTGCAGTTATATTTATTCAAATTAACTTTGTGAAGGAGCTGAGATAAGCAAAGAGATGACATTTCATTTATATTTAATACCACCCAAAAATTGAAAACATGCATCTCACATTAATAAAAAGTTGAAATGAATCTAAGAAAAATCAGAAAACTCTCCATATTGTGGAGAATTGGACAATTTCTTACAGGACAGGACACCTGTGTTCCTATTAGTGATTTCGCTTTCCAGATTACGATGTGTACGGATCTTTAGGCAAAGTGTATTTGTTCCTGACGCACGACTGATGAGAAACTTGACAGTATTATTTGCTGGGAATGGACATAGGTCCCAAAGGACCTGATTCAATTATTTCTACAATTAGTAGTAGTGGAATATTTAGCCCTGTGTCCACAAAACAAGCAGTCATTCTTTCAGCTGTATAATAATACAAAAAAATGGGATTGGCAGAATTGAAAATTTTATGAGATAAGCCATGGTATGAAATTGCATCCTACATTAAGCTAAAACATTTCATTAGCCATGGACCATCGAAGAAGTAGGAGCATTTCCTTTTCAGAAACAGGAAAATATTTAGCTTGAGGGGCCTTTCACAGATTTATCAGAATCAATTTAGTTGAAAGTAATCAGAAGCATTTAGAAAATAACACAACATCTCCAAACTAAGATATTGTCAAGAACATGAACACCTTAACTGGACTTGACCCATTTGATTGTTGCAATAGGATTGTATTTTGTTCTTCTTTCAAAAAAAGGATGATTTTATCCAGGCTAAAATTGCACTTTGGTTAGATTTTAATAAGCATAAATTGCACCAGCCAGAAATAAAATAAACTTTTCTTCTGTAACTGTTTCAGCAGTTACAAACACTGCAAATTCCTTTTGATTTCTGACTTTGTGATTCTTTCTAGATGTGACTTTGTCACAAATTCTCTCATTATTATCCTCAGTTTTATTCTCTGTTTCTTCTCAGCTCACCCTGTCATTACCTGATATCCTGGGTTTTTTTGAGACCGGATATCATTCACTGTACCTGGCAAGCAGGCAAGGTGTGGGTATCAGATGATTTGGGAGAGACACAGAGAATTTTTTTTTGTACAAAAACAAAGTTGCTGGAAAAGCTCAGCAGGTCTGGCAGCATCTGTGAAGGAGAAAACAGAGTTAACATTTCGGGTCCAGTGACCCTTCCTCAGACCTGCTGAGCTTTTCCAGCAACTTTGTTTTTGCTCCTGATTTACAGCATCCGCAGTTCTCTTGAATTTTTTTTGTGTTGTGCCCAGTGAAACTAAAACATACATCTCAGTGCAACACTCAAAGTCCAATCAAAGGATTACTGTTCAGGGTACTTGATAATATTATGCACACTCTCTTCAGTTGCAGTGCCTGTTTTCCCTACCTGCAGCCCTGCATTGCAAATCAAGGTGTTATGTATTTGCTAAGGCTCTAAATTACATGTTACAAGTGACCTTTCACCTGAAACAGATGGGTACACTGAGTGACAATCTCATGGCCTTACCCAAGATGGCAGCAGCACTGTTAGGTACAGGATGATGATTGGCACTTTCCACTTTTCAGGCCACTACTGCCTCATTAACACATCTGAGTGTCTTCAGAGTCAACTCCATTGGGTACAGACTTTGTTAGTTTTGGGAGTAGGGTGTAAATGAAAAGTTATTACTCAGGGGGAGGTGATAAGCCACTTGGAAAACCTTACTGGAGAGAAAAGCTCCAGAAAATAAAACTTTGTGAAATCTCTCTATTACACTTGAAGATAACTTTTGAAACTACCGCATAACTGTGCAATGCATTCTTATTGTTCACCAACTACATTTCACAGATGATTCATCCACAGTTCTAACAACAAAGTATCCAATTTTTAACACAGCATTTGATCACTTATGTCGGTGGTACTCAAAGGATAACTCTGAAATTCCTCTGGTATTAGAAACCTGCTGGCCAATACAGCCTTCAATCATAGCTGCAAATGCAAGGGAAGAGATAACATTAAAAATTAAGCAAGCAGTTGTTATATCTAGAATTATTTCCGCAATTTTTGAAATGTTACTTTTAATCTGAAGTTTTAAAAAGCAGAGTATAATCAAACACATTAGAAAAGAATAATGTCAATTATCTAGCTTTGATGCTGTTTCTTCATCATTAGAAAATAATAAGAGATTATTTTTAGCTTTTCCTTATCACAATTTACTTAATTGAAACATATAAAATAATCAGAGGGTTAGATAGGGTGGATAGGGAGAGCCTTTTTGCTAGGATGGTGATGGCGAGCATGAGGGGGCATAGCTTTAAATTGAGGGGTGAAAGATATAGGACAGATGTCAGAGGTGGTTTCTTTACTCAGAGAGTAGTAAGGGAATGGAACGCTTTGCCTGCAACGGTAGTAGATTCGCCAACTTTAGGTACATTTAAGTCGTCATTGGATAAGCATATGGACGTACAAGGAATAGTGTAGGTTAGATGGGCTTCAGATTGGTATGACAGGTCGGCACAACATCGAGGGCCGAAGGGCCTGTACTGTGCTGTAATGTTCTATGTTCTATGTACAATCAATGCACATTACAAATTCATTGCATTACAAAAGCTTTAATTCCTTTTCTTTGCTGTGAACTAGTGATATAAGACAGACATGGGGGAGGTAATGGCCAAGTGGTATTATTGCTGGACTGTTAAACCACTGAACCAGGTAATGTGCTTGGGACCTGGGTTTGAATCCTGCTACAGCAGATGGTGGAATTTGTATTCAATTTTTTGAAAAAATCTGGAATTAAGAGCCTAATGATGACTTTAAAACCATTGTAAATTGTTGGAAAAACCCATCTGGTTCACTAATGCCCTTTAGGGAAGGAAACTGCCACCCTTACCTTGTCTGGCCTACATGTGATTCCAGACCCACAGCAAAGTGGTTGACTCTTATCTGCCACTGTCAGGTGAGCAATAAATGCAGGCTGAACTGGTGGTGCCATAATCCCATGAATGAATCTTTTCAAAAAGTAGGCACAAAGACATTTCAAAATGATGTTGTAGTCACCCCATTTCTTAAAGAGAAATCTTTCAAGACTAAGTTGAAACTAAAGGCTCAGAAACACTGCAGGAACAGTTAGATATCACCTTAATTATGTCAGGTAGTATAGCTCACTGATGTGGAAAAACATGAATGTATTTGTAATGTTGTAATACTTTTAGGTAGTATGTGGGTTAATAGATATTGTATCTCAAGGTGTTTGTGATCCTTTGGAAATTATTTCAATTATCTTCAGGAGAATCATTTCCCAGATTAATCTCCCTGGAATTGGATTATGGTTTCCACCAGGAAATTGCAAGCTCCAGTAGAATGAGTGGAGATGGGTATCATGATGCTTGGCTTCACTGACAATTAATGAACTGGAAAATCAAGGGTGTTCAGAAGCAGGGTCACTGCACTCGAAACATTAACTCTGCTTTATCTCCAAAGCTGCAGCCAGACTTGCTGAATTTCTCGAGTAATTTCGGTTTTTGTTTTCTTGATGGTAGCTGTTTCTGAAACCCACAATTTGTGCTGAATAGCTTGCTTAGATTGAAATGATCTCTGCCACTTGGTATTTTAAAGCTTTGGATCATGCTCCCTATCAATCCCTTCCGCAGCGAACACAAACTTGGCTCTGATATAAGTTTTGGAATCATGCTGGTCTCTTTTCAGTGTACATTGCACAATGCAGAGAAATTCTGTGGTAAAGTATTTCCTTTCTAATGAATTAAATAGGATTAATGAAGCCTTTGTTTTACTTTAAACCCTTAAAAGGTGCATCCCAGTGTTTGGTTCCACACATTGAAAAAAGCGTTGCATTGATCAGATACTTTCAGTGAGAGGAGAACAATTCCACCCAAACAATTTTCCTCTTGCACTTTATGTCCTCCTAAAGCCCTTCAATTCCTCTGCAGTGATTCTGGTTCCTGACCAATAGCTGTAATGCTGGGACCAGCTGAGTAATGGGCATCTCCATGCTGTTAGTGAGTGCTGCTTCGTGATTGAGCAGTAGAAACTTTGATTAAGTGGGGATAGTTGATCCTTGACCAAAATGTGGACTTCACCAGCTTCAAAATCTCCCCTTCCCCCACTGCACCACACAACCAGCCCAGCTCTTGCCCTCCACCCACTGCATCCCAAACCCAGTCCAACCTGTGTTTGCCTCCCTAACCTGTTCTTCCTCTCACCCATCCCTTCCTCCCACCCCAAGCCGCACCTCCATCTCCTACCTACTAACCTCATCCCACCTCCTTGACCTGTCCGTCTTCCCTGGACTGACCTATCCCCTCCCTACCTCCCCACCTACACTATCTCCACCTATCTTCTTTTCTCTCCATCTTCGGTCCGCCTCCCCCTCTCTCTCTATTTATTCCAGAGCCCTCAACCCATCCCCCTCTCTGATGAAGGGTCTAGGCCTGAAACATCAGCTTTTGTGCTCCTGAGATGCTGCTGGGCCTGCTGTGTTCATCCAGCCTCACATTTTAATATGAACAAGTGAATGAGCTTGTTTACCAATCACTGATGTTGGGCTTTTTGAACTAGTGCCACTTTCAGAGAATTTCACAGCAAATTTCACTCTGCAAATCCTAGTGAGTCATCTCACTGTATTTTACCCCCCTCATCTCATTAACCACTTAATCCACTCCACTTATATGATTCCAGCCTACCTTTCCCCATTGCTTCAAGATTTTGTCCCTCCTTTGAAAGCATTCCTGGTGGCTGTACTATCTTTAAAAGGCTGTTGTGCACCTGATAAGCATTGACAGCCTACAGCTACCCTGCTTGGTGATGGAATGTCATTCTGAAGATAACTGTTAAGATGTAAATAGTGCCATGGTTCTCCAATGAGAATCTAAACATCCTTGTGAACGGAGCAGAACTACCCTATTCCTGGACTACTGGCAGAGGAGACTATGCCATCAGACCCTGGCAGCCTGGCTAAAGGTTGGTACTTTAATCAGTGCTGTTTTTGCAATCTAGACTGCAGTGTAAGAAGAAGCTCAATGACCTAATCTGCTGCACTGGGGAAAGTGCCACATTCTTCTCTCTGCTATCTCACACTTATTCTATTGCAGCTACTGCACCCACCTCCCCCCAGGGCACATCACACTATCACTCTCACTGTTCCACTCAACACCTTCCTTCACTCTCTCTTGGTTGACCCAAACTTCCACATTGTGAATGCTGCAGAGCTCCTGCACTGAATACTCACTCATTCGTGGGTGGGGAGGGGGGTCACTTCATCATCTTTCACACCGGCACTAAAAGCCATCAGTCAGGGGTCTGGGCACTTCTTCAATGTGGTTGTCCATTTATGTCACTCAAGGGGACATAAGTGGCTGGTTGTCGATGATAACATAGCCATATTTTTGCAAGCAGACTATTAAATTAGAGGTGCGGGTAATGTTCTTGGGATCTGAGTTGAAATGCTACCATGGCAGATTGTGCAATTTGAATTAATCTGGAACCTGGACATAAGAGTCGAATAGCAACCATTAAACCATTGCTGATTGTCAGGAAAGACCTATCTCATTCATTAAAAGTCCTTTAGGGAAGAAAATCTGCCACCTTCACCTGGTCTGGCCCATATGCGACTCCAGGCCCACAGAAATGTGGTTGACCCCTAACTATATTCTCGATAATTAGCGATGGGTGATTAATATTGACCTAGTCAATGCTGCCCACATTATGAATGAATACAAGAAAAAATAAGATCAGTCTGTTAGGTTCATACAAAAAAATAAAAATGAGAATTTTAAATCAGAGTTTGCTTAACCAAGAGTGATTGTGATTGGGTGTAGGCTGAAAGTAACTTGCTATGAATTTCGATAGTATCTTTCATTAGTTTTTGTGACTAATTTTCTGATGACTGCTTATAAGAATGAAAGCAGTTGAGTACAGTTTCACCCAGCTGGATATAACAGAGCAAGGTTACAGAAAAGGTGGTGTGATCAAACATGCCAAAGGCTGTTGGAAGGTCAGGAAAGACAAGGAGGGATGGTTTACTATTGCCACCATCATAGAGCATGTCATTGGTGCGAAGAGTTGATTCAGCACCGTGGTAGCTGTGGAAGTGTTATCGGAGAGATTTGTGCTTGCAGCTCCAGGAAAAGTGACCACACATTTGGAAAGTGACTGTTTGAGCAAGAAAGGATGTTGAAGATAGGCTATTACTTTGCAAGGATAGAAGCATCGAAAGTGCTTTTTTGAGGAGAGAACTGCTGATTTCTCTTCAGGAAAATCCACTGAAGGTCACCTGCCTTCACAGCTGTTTCCCTGGCATTGGCATCAGTATCTCCTGGATCACTTACCTTACTGCTTCATCATCGGCTCTGTAACATTGGATAATCAAACTGATGGAATTCTATGAGGGAGTGGATAAGTCTGAAGTTCTGTTTAGCATGTTTGCAATATTTTAAGCGCAATAAAGAGCTGTTTATTGTTTGCTACTATTAAAAATGTACAGTTATGTAGCATCTTTTATGACATCAGAACATAATAAAATTGCTTTACAGCCAATGAGTTATTTCACGTGTAGTCCCTGTTGCAATCTGGGAAATACTGTGACTAATTTGCACCCTGCTATGTTCCACAAACAGCAATGACATAACATGTTTTTTTGAGAGAAGTCTCCTTCTCTGTTTCAAAGGTAGTGCCATGAAGTCTGTTGTATCCAGCAAAGAGTGGTCATGGGGCTTTATATTAATGTCTTATTCGAAACAGCACATCAGACAGTGCAGCAGTCCTGGGAATTTCACATTGAAATTAGTTTGCTGCCAGTGAACCACTGTGAACATTTAGTTTAATGAGGTGACTTTGCACCACAGTTGCAATTTTACTGCCTCTACTGTAAACTGAAGCTATTTCCATGAAAAGCATTTGTATCTTTTGAAACTATTTCTAGTGAAGTGGTTTCTCAACATTTACCTCAATTCAGTCACTTTTGAATCGGTCAATTTAAATCTCTGCTATATTACGTATGTACATCAATGCAACAATTAAATAATCTTGCATCAAAATAGAACTTGCAGTACAACTTTTCCATTGATGATACAGAGAAATAATTAATAATTCACACAAATTGTTATGTCTTCATACATTTTCAACTGAATTTTTACTTTCATTTGGATTTCTAGGAAGTGAATTTACAATAAGAATGTTAGTGAAACTCAACAATGACAGTTGAATTGGGACTTGCCTCTGTTTCAACATTCCCTGGACCACAACAGAATCAGAATCAACATGACATGGTGGCTCAGTGGTTAGCACTACTGCCTCACATTTCTAGGGTCCCATGTCCAATTCTAGCCTTGAGTGACTGTCTGTGTCGAGTTTGCACATTCTCCCTGTGTCTGTGTAGGTTCCCCCTGGGTGTTCTGCTTTCCTCCCATATTCCAAAGATGTGCAGATTAGGTGGATTAGCCGTGAGAAAAACAGGCTGTCAGGACTGGGTGCCGTTTGAGGGGAGACACTGGATTTGATGTGCCTAACAGCCTGCTTCCATACTGTAGGAATTGTATGAGAAACAGTGTGAACTGTACCTCAGTTAGAAGTAGTTAATAATTGCCCTGAGACGTAAGTATTGCACATGGACACTGCTGACCAATACACAGGTTCCACATTTCTGAGCTTTGATTAGGCAATGTAAGGTATAAATTCCCCACAGTCCTTGGGGACTTACTCTATAAATCCTGGCTGTAGTCAATATTATTTTCAAAATGGGTTTCCCAATTGATTTCCAACTGAATATTTTGAAAGGATTCATTTAACTGGATCTTGTGATTATTTCGGTCCCCATTAATTCCACTGTCAGGTGCAGAAACAGATGCAATGTAGCCACGAGGCAGCTTCACTTAAAATTAGATTCATTTCAATGCAGTTCATGAGACATGGCACTATGCTTGATGCAAAAGCTAGTTGACAATAAAAGGGAAATGTGACTGATAATCAACTATAGCAATAGGTAAGTATCTACTAAATTACAATTGCAACAAAAATCATTTTCTAGTCTTGATAATTGATATTTACAGACTACTTTGGACCTTGTGACCCTGACAATATGGTGTAGAATTTAGATTTTCCATAACACCTGCTTTAACATGACAGTTACAGTTTGGACCCATGTCTAATATTTATGGCTATTGAGACAGGAAGGATAAGTGTAATGGTGTCCTTCATCAGGAACGTCAAACTGCAGGTTAATGTTTAGTAGGTAGGGTCTTTAATTAAGAAATTTACACAAGGCTGTGGAATGTAAGTGAACGTGTTATTAGGGAATGAATGAAAATGCTACGTAGTATCTTCTTTTTGTCGAATACTGAGATGCGCAGCTGACAGTTCAATGGGGGACAGACTCCATGATATTATTTGAGGGCATGCAAATACCTGTAACGCAGTGGGTCTAGAATGACGTGCTCAGATAGCTTGCTTGAATGGATTGCTCCACAGTGAGTTGCACATTCTTTGTGCTTAATGTTGTGTTAAGAAATGCTCATACCTTTAACTAGTGTTCTAGGGTGAAATGTTGGGATTTGCAACAGGTCATTTCACACATAACGTTTTACTAGAAGTAGGATCTCAGACACCATAGGATGCATTGAAGTGATAAAAGCCTTATCACTCATCAATAAATTATTGCAGGTATTCTTCAAGATTGGAATCTTTCTCAATTCCCGGTTTCCACCGAGCATTCTGAGTATAAGAAGATTTTTAATCAAAGATTATCAATTCTGACTGGTACAAGGTACAGAATGTTCCTTTGCACTTATTGATATATTGTGGATTTGCATTTTGGGTCTATAAATCACCACCACATTGAAAGTCCCTTTAGCAAGGATGAACGAGCATCTCTGTGGGGCCATCCCTGCCAAAAATAGAACTTATTGAAGGACTACATTACAGAATTATAGAGCTCCAATGAAGTGTCAGCTTCATGATTTGTTCTCAAGATATAATAATGTAAAATACTTCTAAAAAGCATTTGAGCCTTGCGCTGTAAAGAACTAAAATTCAGCATTATTACTTACAAATGAAGTTATAATTCTTTCACTTATCCCTCGACTTTTTATGTACTTGTAGTAAGGAATGGGCACAGGGTTTGTCCTAGTTCTTATCATTCATAATGTAGTTACTTTGGGGTTAACAGAAACATAAGAACATCAAAAGTGGGAGGAGGAGTAGGCTATTCAGCCCTTCAAACCTGCTCTGACATTCTGAATGATATGACAACAAATTTATTCCAAATCAATTTGGAAAAATCAAAGTATTCTGGGGACAGATTGGAATCAGAAGAAGAAAATGCACATTAAAAATATATTTTAAAAGTAATGGAATCGAATATTGTAAGTGAAACAAATTTTTTTTAACAAATTGGAAAATCTGATGGAGTGTCAGTTTCACTATTCAGAATACTTATCATTTCCTTACTCTTCAGAATTTTAGGATGGAATTATGTTTAAGTATTGTGTTTCAAACCAAAGCAAGCAGGTTTGCACAGGATCCATCTCACTATGCTACAAACATGACCATAACCTTTGAAATCATGCAGTCATAGAGATGTACAGTGTGGAGACAGACCATTCAGTCCAACTCATCCAGGCCAACCAGATATCCCAGATAAATCTAGTCCTACTTGCCAGCATTTGCCCATATCTCTCTCAACCCTTCCTAATCATTCACCCATCCAGATGCCTTTTAATTGTACAAGTCTCCACCAGTTACTGGCAACTCATTCCATACACACACCAACCTCTGTGTGGATAGGTCAGTTTTAAATCTTTCATCTCTCACCTTAAACCTGTGCCCTCTAGTTTTTGACTTCCTCACCTCAGGGAAAAGACTTTATTTATTTACCCTATCCACACCCCTCATTATTTTGTAAACCTCTATAAGGTCACCTCTCAGCCTTCGATGCTCCAGGGAAAATAGCCCCAGCCTATTCAGCCTCTCTCTGTAGCTCAAACCCTTTAATACTGGCAACATCCAGGTAAATCTTTTCTGAACTATTCCAAATTTCACAACATTCTTCCCATAGCATAATGAGCAAAATTTCTCTTAGTAATCCAAAAGTGGCCTAAACCCTAATGTCCTGAACAGCCACAACATGACCTCCCAACACCTATACTTACTGCACTGACCAAAAAAAAGCAAGCATACTAAATACTGCCTTCACTATCCTATCTAACTGTGACCCCACTTTCAAGAAGCTATGAACCTGCACTCCAAGGTCTCTTTGATCAGCAACGCTCCCCAGGGTCTCACATTAAATGTATAAGTCCTGCCCTGATTTGCCTTTCCAAAATGCAGCACCTTTCATTTATCTAAATTAAACTCCATCTGCCACTCCCTGGCCCATTGACCCATCTAATCAACATTCTGTTGTACTCTGAGATAATCTTCTTCGCTGTCCACTACACCTCCAATTTTATTGTCATCTGTAAACTTACTTATCATACCTCCTGTGTTCACATCCAAATCATTTATATAAATGACAAGAGGCTGTGGACACAGCACTGATTCTTGTGGCAAATTGCTGGTCATAGGCCTTCAGTCTGAAAAGCAACCCTCCACCACCTTCTGTCTTTTACCTTCAAGCCAGTTCTGTATCCAAATGGCTAGTTCTCCCTGCATTCCTTGTGATCTAACCTTGCTAACCAGTCTACCATGAGGAACCTTGTCTAGCACCTTACTGATGTCCATATAGATCACATTCACCCCTCTGCCCTCATCAATCCTCGTTGTTACTTCTTCAAAAAACTCAGTCAAGTTAGTGAGGCATGACTTCCCATGCACAAAGCCATGTTGACTATTCCTAATCAGTCCTTGCCTTTCCAAATAACTTTTGTGCTGTGAAATTTATTTTTGCTACTCTCCCTAGTCCCCTTATCTTCCCTCCTGTTCCTTCCAACATTTCCGTACTCGATAAAACCTATCACTTTGAGATAGCAAGATCTGCAGATGCTGGAGTCAGAGTTGATACAGTATGGAGCTGGAGGAACACGGCAGGTAAAGGCAGCATCAGGGGAGCAGGAGATTGACCTTTCAGGCTTGGACCCTTCATCAGGACTTAGAGGAGGAAGGCGCCTGGGGAATAAATAGAGGGAGGAGGGGTGGGGTTGGGGGTAGGTAAGTGGGCTGGTGATAGATGCATTAAATTATCCGTCAGTGTGTTATTTCTCAGTGCTTCTCACTTATTCATCACGTAGTAATGCTCTGGCCACACTTCAGGCCTTTTGGTCTCATGTCAGAATGGCCTGTGTGAACTTGGTGAAGACATCAGTGAATGCAAGAACATTCTCAGTCCGATTACTAATCAATTACAAAGACCTCTAAATGTCTCTTGGTGACCAGGGATGCCATACTAGGGGAATGTTGCTCTCCTTCAGCTACAATGCACTTTGCACAATAAAAAACAGTAGGCATTGATATCTGCAGCCATCCTGGGTCAGTAAGTACCACTCTCTGGTTAGGGCAGTCATCCTTTCTTTTTCTATTTATCTGTGGGACACAGGCGTTGCTGGAAGGCCAACATTTCTTGCCCATCCCAGCACCCTGAGCAAGGTCAAAAATCCCTGAGTTTCAATTGCCGATCTCAGAATATGCTACTTGTAACTGCCAGCATACATACTTGCCACGTGTGCCCTCAACTCTCTTAACACTTTCAGTACACTTATTCTCAAACTATCAGAAACTCCAAGTTATGAAAGCATCTGTCTGAGTTTGGCCTATAAGTCAGATTTCTGCCTCTGATGCCTGAACTGTCAATCATCCAGGATCAGCTTCAGCTTCCCTTGTGGATATTGTCAGTTTCAACTCCTCCACCATCCATCCATCTCAAGCAGGCACCTTTATACCTCATCTGCTTTAATCTGATACCTGCGCTGTGGACTCTTGCTAACTTTGTCAGAAATGTAACATAAAGTTGGGAAGATAGATGGCCGAAAGGTCATGGAGCAGGGATTCTTCATTCCACTGGAATCAGATCATTACAAACATGTAAGGGAATTAACGCCATACATGAAGTCATAATTTTCACTTAGAATTAAGTCTGATTCACATTTGGATGAGGAAACACTCTGTCAGTCTGATTAGGGCCTGCTTCCCTAAATATACCTTTTCATCCAGAGAGGGTCCATTCGATGACTCTAGCTGCTCTATGCAGTGCCCTCCATCACTGCTGGCTCCCGCTGGCCCCAACACAATTACCTGAGCTGCCCTAACCCCTCACCGTGGCCACCTCCTGTTGGATGTGCTGTTACATAACTCATCAATCATTTTACAATCCTTTTATAATTTAATCAAAATGACTGACTGGTCTCAGGTAACATTACTGTTTCATTATTTTTGTCCTCAGACATGTCGACTAGTGGTAATTGGAATAAGTGAAGTCATTACAATATCAAGTAAAACAAGTTAACAATGTGTTAGCAACTTTAACAAGTTAACAACTTCATCTTACCAGTTGTTCTCCATAATCCTTGAAAAGCTTGTGAAAGTGTGTGTGTGTGTGTGTGTGTGTGTGTGTGTGTGTGTGTGTGTGTGTGTGTGGAAGACATCAGCATTGAGTTTAGAATGCAAGAAGTACCGTTATTAATGTATATTCTCATGCGAAGGTCGAATTTCCAAGATTAAATTTTTGATGAATAAGTAGGGGTTTGCATTTTAAATGAATAACATTTTGGAGAGGTCAAAGTCCATCCTCGTGTAATGCTTTACTATCGTAGGTACACAGCTCCTGCCATCCCACCCCAAAAAGTAATGTAAAAAGAGCAAGAAGTATGAGCACAAACATAAGGAACTTAACAGCTGCCTCCGATAGTAGGTGATTCTATGATTCAATGAAGCAGGTTTGCACCAGGGTGATTTTGACTGAGCAAAGAATTTGGAATTTTTGGCTAAAAGTCCATGCAAGATGTGTGATTTATGAAAAATGAATGATTTTTCTGGCCAAACTTCTGGGGTTCACTTAGAGTCATTCAGTTGTACAGCATGGAAACAGACTCTTTGGTTCAACCAGTCCATGTTGAACATAATTCCAAACTAAACTAGTATCACCTGCTTGCTCCTGACCCATATCCCTGCAAACCTTTCTTATTTACGATGCTATCCAAATGTCTTTTAAACATTGTAATTGTACCCACATCCACTACTTCCTCAGGAAGTTCATTCCACACACAAACCACCCTTTTACGCCTTTTTTAAATCTCTTCCTCTCACCTTAAAAATATGCCCTGTCATCTTGAAATCCCCCATCCCGGGAAAAGGCAATTACAACTAACTCTATTATCTTGTTATTTTGTAAACTTCCATCAGGTAACCCGTCAACCTTCCACACTCCACTTAAAAAAAGTCCCAGCCTATCCAGCCTTTCTTCATTACTCAAACCTTCCATACCCGGCAATGTCCTCATAAATCTCTTCAGAACCCTCTCCAGCTTAATAATATCCTTCCTATAAATGGGTGATTCTTAAAAAAAATTTGCTCGATTAAACGAGGTGGTGCTTCGTGAGCTAAACTTTAGGGGTTACAAGGTCTGATGCAGTAATGGCTGCCTTGGAGTTCTGACTGTCTTACAGACATCCTTTCTCACAGCTTCTCCTTCCGACCCTGCTCACATCCACCTCATCTCCCTAACTCTCATGGGTTTCCACCCTGTACCCACAGCTCTCCATTTACCTCCACTCCCAAAGAACATTCACCCCCATCCTGTTCACCACCCATTCTTGCAGACAGTTTTCCCTGAAGGCCACCGCAATTTTCAAAGATCGAAAAGTGATTATACTAGGGCATAGTTCCAAACACTGATATATTTGTATCCTTATGGTATGATGTAGTATGGGTACGCAATTAAACAAAAGGTGTGGAGATTGCTTATGACAGTAACTAGCATGAGTGCAAGGAAAGCCTGATAAATGCACAGTCATTTAAATGAGATAGTTTCACCTTATCCATGTATTTGTGATCTTTGAAAACAATTCCAGAAGCTGTAGCAGGTTTTTTTTGTAAAACAGTCCTCAGGAAGGTGTTAGATTGATTCCTTTAAAATAAGGAGATCATATCACATGACAAGTAAAGGTAAATTATATCTGGATGATAAGTAATGGGTCTGGGGCCTCCTGAGGTTTGTCTGATTGCTTATGATGGCTGAAGAGAAATTTCTGCCAGATTACTTCAAAATTGACTGCAGCTCTATGGTTCTCCCAGGAGATGAAGGAGAGAAATGGTAGGGGCACAAAAATGAAATCATCCAGATGACTGAGGCAAGCACATTTCAACAAGATAGCATTTTCTTGTCCTGGATACACAAATGTATCATCCTAACTTTGCCGATATTCTTATAGAGTTCTAATAGCATTAATCATTCTTTGGTATTGAAGTGATTCAGCGTCAAGTGAAGAATACAGTTGATTATAGAGTAGATTATCAACTTGCCGAAACTGGGTGCAAAATTGACATTTTAGACAGATTGCTGTTGCAGTCTGTGTAAATTGGGAGACTTCTACAATGGGTAGTTGTTCCGCAGTAATGTAAAATTAAATACTGCACATGCTTGAATTCTGAAATAAGAAACAGAAAGTACTGGAAATACACATCTGGTTCAGTAGCATCTGTGGAGAGAGGAAAACAATGTATCAACCCCAAGCACTCTTCTCCTCATTTGAATATCAGCTTTCTGCCAGTCAGAGGTTGCAAGAACTGCAGATGCTGGAGTCAGAGATAATAGTGTGGAACTGGAGGAACACAATAGGCCAGGCAGCGTCAGAGGAGCAGGAAACTTGATATTTTGGGTTGGGACCTTTCTTCAGACCCATTTCTGAAGAAGACACCCGACTCAAAATGTCAGCTTTCCTGCTCCTCCGATGCTGCCTGGCCAGCTATGTTCATCCATCTCTTCACTTCATTATTGGCTTTATGCCAGTGGTGTTGTGGGGAAGTCAGGCTGAGGTACAAATGTAAAATTTATCCCCATACATCCTCACTTCCAGTATATACATAGTGCTAATAGAGAAACAATGAATGCTGAAAAATTGTAAACATTTACTGAACATAAACAATTTATAAGCAGCAGAAGTCTTTAAAATCATTAGGGATGACCATTAAATATGAAATCTACATCTGAACTAGTCCGGCTATACCTTCTTCAGATTTATTTTGATAAATTTCAACCATGATGAACTAGCAACTCATTGCCGAAAGGATCTTGAGAGATTTCTGAGTTAATAACTGGTGCTACATAATTGTAAATACTGTGTTTATTAAATAACATAACAACATTATTTATTACCATTCAGTGCCTTCCAGTAGAACATGTTTAATTTCATGGATGTGAAAAGTTGTTTACTGTTCCAAAGGTTTTTAGAATCTGGCTTTTTTGCTACATAATCATATCATGTTGCCAAAATGCCTTCGGCAGCTCATAGCCAATGAACAACTTTTGCAATTCATATAGACAAAGCAACAGATTATTACATAGCAAGGTTGCATAAAAGGCAAATTACTGAATCATCTTTTAATCTGTTTTTGATGATGTTTATGGGGGAAATGTTGGGTGAGGCATAAAATTCTCTGTTCTTCTTCAAACATTCAATTGAAATACCTTAGATCCTCAGCCACCAGATGGGACCTTAGCTAAACATCTAATCCAAAAGAGATCACATCAGACAATGCAATAGTAGACACTGAAGTGTCAAGTTAGGTACATACTCATATCTCACAATAATATTTGAATGTACAGCTTTCTAACTCTGAGCAGTAATATTTTGATCAATATTCTGACAGATCATCAGAAGTTTGCAAGTTTCTGGACATCTTTTATTTTTCACTTGAGAACTGGATTTGAATTCAAACAAAACCTTCCCCCCAAAACTTAATTTAAATTTGATTAAATATATTTATACACAGATCCTTGAAAGTTGCCACCCAGGTTGACAGGGTTTTTAAGAAGGCATACAGTGTTTTAGCTTTTATTAATAGAGGGATCGAGTTCCAGAACCAAGAGGTTATGCTGCAGCTGTACAAAACTCTGGTATGGCCGCACTTGGAGTATTGTGTACAGTTCTGGTCACCGCATTATAAGAAGGATGTGGAAGCTTTGGAAAGGGTGCAGAGGAGATTTACCAGGATGTTGCCTGGTATGGAGGCAAGGTCTTACAAGGAAAGGCTGAGGGACTTGAGGCTGTTTTCATTAGAGAGAAGAAGGTTGAGAAGTGACTTAATTGAGACATATAAAATAATCAGAGGGTTAGATAGGGTGGATACGGAGAGCCTTTTTCCTAGGATGGTGACGGCGAGCACGAGGGGCATAGCTTTAAATTGAGGGATGAAAGATATAGGACAGATGTCAGAGGTAGTTTCTTTACTCAGAGAGTAGTAAGGGAATGGAACGCTTTGCCTGCAACGGTAGTAGATTCACCAACTTTAGATACATTTAAGTCGTCGTTGGACAAGCATATGGACGTACATGGAATAGTGTAGGTTAGATGGGCTTGAGATTGGTATGACAGGTCAGCACAACATTGAGGGCCGAAGGGCCTGTACTGTGCTGTAATGTTCTATGTTCTATGTTCTATGATTTCTGTAACTCAGTTCTGAATTATTCACTTGTTTACTTGTCCGTCAAGCTACATAGTCCATTGCTTTCGAGCTTCAATCTAAATACAGATTCATGGATAGCACAAATCGAGTTACAAGGTAGTAATCTAATTGAGAGATTTAGATGATCTCATAAACCATGAAGGTGATTCTTCAGTAATTTATAAATGTCAATTGAACCCATAGAGATTAGAATTGTGACCTTACTCTCTCCTAGCTGTGATTTTATTTTATGAAGAATTTTAAAATAATTTAGTTAGAAATTCTTCCCATTTGTGCTGAGATTTGTGAGATTAATAATGAAGGTACATTTGAGATATAATTTACTGTTGGTTATATGGAAATTTTATTTCCTATATGTTTCATGATCTCACGCAGAACAACACATATGTTTACATTGCAGTGTCTTATGGGGAATGCCACTTAAAATTTTCCCCATAGGAACGCCACTGTAATTAACTATCATTTAGCAAGGCAAAGGGAAGTGCTTTAAATGCAGAAAAAATGTGCTTAACTTTCGTTGTATTGAGGATAATTAATAATATGTGAACATTCATATAACTTGGTCAATGGCTTCCTATGAAAGATTTTCTGACAATATTTGTAATTTTGAGCAAAAGATGGTTATATTTCTATGATTGGTGAGGCAACAAATACAGCAGAGTGACAAGTTGAAGAAAAATGACACCAGGGACATTTTTTGAAGCTGTTTCAAATAGCTTCAGCGTCCCTGGGTGAGGGAGGAAGACAAAAATAAACTAGCTGGAATCGTACTGAAATTGCTATATCTAAACTCAGTTTTAAAGCACTTGTGTGCCTACCAGGTGAAAGCTGGGGATTGAACAGTGTTGCCTACCAGTGTCAAATAAGCTGTCTGAGCTTAATACATTTCAGGGTTGAAGACTGATCATGAAGCAAAATCTTTTACGATGTCCTAGCCCAGGTGATAAGTACAAGGGGTCTAGGCCTGAAACATCAGCTTTTGTGCCCCTAAGATGCTGCTTGACTTGCTGTGTTCGTGCAGCTCTACACTTTGTTATCTTGGATTCTCCAGCATCTGCAGTTTCTATTACCTCTGATACAATTTTAACCTCACAGCGAAGACTCTTCTAGGGATGCCTAACCTGAAGAAGTTACCCTCGGGACAGACCTCAGGGGATCTCTCTCCCACTGCAACTCTTCTGTAATCTTCTCGGCCCTGAAACCATTTCTGCAGAAGGCCCGAAACTTCAGCTTTTGTGCTCCTAAGATGCTGCTTGGCCTGCTGTGTTCATCTAGCTCTACACCTTGTTATCTCTTGTACTGTACTAGTATCAGCTTGACTGGCAAGAATGGGAATTAAATCCAAGATCTTTCTGTTCTATGTGACTCATTGCTTCAGCTGACCAACAGTGTCATTAACCCAATGAGGCATCAGGACAGCTACATAAGAAATAAGCTCTAAAGCTCAGTGTATGTTTGATCAGAAATTTTACTACCTCCTAATATTTTATATTTGAGTGGAAGGAGCTGTTCTCAAGACTTTTTGCTCCATAAGTAAAAGAAGGCAAGTATTCTGTCTTTCAGTTATCGGATTTCAAATCAACATCAGGGTGAAATTCAAAATACATTTGTGTAGGCTAGCTTGTCAATGCTCTTAATTGAAGACAAAGATTTTGCTGAGTCATGGAGATTCTACATTGCTTCCAAAATGATGCATGCAGTGATTCCAACCTATTTCCAACAGATCACATTTCAACATTGAGGAGTAGGGACAGGACATAGAGCCATTGAATCATACAGCATGGAAACAGACCCTTCGGCGTTCAACTTGTCCATGCCAAACAGACACCCAATCTGACCCACTCCCATTTGCCAGCATATAGCCCATGTCCCTTTAAACCCTTCCTATTCATGTACCCAATCAGATGCCTTTTAAATGTTGTAATTACACCTGCCTCCGCCACTTCCTCTGGAAACTTCATCCATACAAGCACCACCTTCGTGAATAAGTTATCCCTCATGTACTTTTTAAACTATTCCCCTCTCACCTCGAACCTATGCCCTCTTGTTTTGCACTCCCGCTACCCTGGGTAAAAGAACTTGGCTATTCACCCTATCCATGCCCTTCGTGATTTTATAAACTTCTATAATGTCACCCCTTAGCGTCCAACGCTCCAGCGAAAGATGCCCCAGCCTATTCAGTCTCTCCCTATAACACAAACTCTTCAGTCTTGGTAACATCCTCATAAATCTTTTCTGCACCTTCTCGAGTTTAACAACATTCTTCTTATAGAAGGGCAACCGGAATTATATGCTATATTCTAAAAGTGGCCTCTCCACTGACCTATTCAGTCACAACATGACGTCTCGCCCCCTACACTCAATGTTCTGACTAAGGAGGACAAGCGTGTCAAGTGTGTTCTTCACCACCTTTTCTACCTGTGACTCCACTTTCAAGGAACTCTGCACCCCTAGGCCTCTTCGTTGGCAACACTTAGCAGGGATCTACCATTAATTGTATAAGTTCTGCCCTAGTCTGCCTTACCAAAATGCAACACCTCACATTTATTTAAATTAAACTCCATCTGCCAATCCTTGGTCCAATGGTGCATTTGATCAACATACTATTGTACTCGGAGATAATTGTCCACTACACTATCTATTTTGATATCATCAGCAAACTTACCACACCTCCTATATTCACATCCAAATAATTTATATAAATGTTGAAAAACAGTATAGTCAACACTGATCCTTGTGGCACACCACTGGTTACAGATGTCCAGTCCAAAAAGCAACCCTACACCACCACCCTCAGTCTCCTAACTTCAAGGCAATTTTGTATCCAATTAACTAGCTTCCTGGATGCTACATGAACTAACCTTGCTAACCAGTCTACCATGCCCAACCCTGTTGAATGTGTTGCTGAAGTCCATATGGATAACGTCAATCACTCTACCTTCATCAATCTTCTTTGCCACCTCTTCAAAAAAAAATCAACTTAGTGAGATATGATTTCCCACACACAAAACCTTGTTCACTGTCCCTAATCAGTCCTCACCTTTCCTAATGCCTGTAAACCTTGCCTATCAGAATCTGTTCAAACAATTTGCCCACTACTGACATGTGGCTCAATGGTCTATAGTTCTCTAGCTTTCCCTAACAACTCCTCTTAAATAATGGCCCACACTGGCCAACCTCTAGTCTTCTGACATCTCACCCATGGTTGTTGATGATGCAAATATGTCATTTTAGGGATCTGATGCTTTCTCCCCCAGCTTCCCACAAAAGTTCTAGGAAACACCTGATCAGATCCTGGGGATTTATGCATCTCCTTGTCTGTAAAGTGAACCCTTCTCAAGACATCTCTGTTTATTTCACCATGTCCCTTAGCTTCCATTTCTCATACACGAAGGAATGTCAAATTTAGCAGCCTCATATAAACTCAGTGCTCACATCACATGGACTCCAGCTTTGTTGCTGCCTTATTCTTCAGTGTATGAGTTATGAATATTTAGAGTTGATATAAATGCTAGTAAAGGGCAGCTAAGTTCTCTGTATTTGTCAAGTTGACATGTCTAAATATTAACAATTGGGAAAAAAAACAGTATGCCAATGTAAGCAAGTATAATCTTTTCTTGTAGCTTAAATAGCTGTTGTTGATATAACCCCAAGTATTGCATTGTTCCTGCTTGATAGCTTCCCACAAAGCTATCGTTTTCACAGTTCACAGTTCACAATCTGATTGACAGTTCCAATAAATCATTAAAGATTTAGCTGTCTTTGATGTGAATACAAATGTTTGTATTTTATAGGGAATTAGTGCTTAATAGGATTTAAGTATATTGATTAGGTCTTCATGAATGGGAATGTTTTAATATTGGCAAGTTTGAAATAGATATTAAAAACTTTGTTTTATTTCATCTCAGCATACCTTCGAAATTCGCCCATGGAGTACACTGGATGAGTTGACATGGAAAGTGTAAAGGCAAAAGGTGATGGGGGATGGGGTGTTGAGTCAGCAGGAATTGGCTGTAAACTGGCATACAGGCTGTAATGCCCATGAGGATGGGTGAGTGTTACAAATTGGCATGAGCTGCCAGTAAGTTGGCATAGGCCAGTAAGAGGCGTGGATGTGGATTCGGTGACAGAAGTTGCATAGGTTTGATTTGATTTGATTTATTATTGTCATATGGACCGAGGTACAGTGACAATTTTTGTTTTGTGTGGAGTACAGCAGATCATACCACACAAAGTGCATTAGGGTAATACAACAGAGTGAGGAATACAATGTTACAGCTTCAGAAAAGGTACACCGATAGCAAGATCAACACTAAATTTAAACTTTGAGAGGTCCATTCAGAAGTCTAATAACAACAGGGAGGAAACTGTTCTTGAATCTATTCCCACGTGCGTACAAAACTTTGTGTCATCTGCCGGACGGAAGAGGGTGGAGGAGAGTATAACTGATGTGGAAGGATCTTTGATTATTAGGGGCTATAAGGAGCCACTGGGATGGATGGAGCAGAGGTTTGCATGTATGAGTAAGGGTACTGGATGGGGGTGGGTAGGGGTGCAGAGGTGGTTAATAATGAGGCTAAGGGACCTAGTATTTAACAAAATAACTGATGTGAAATCCTAGAGAACTGAAATGTACCTTTAAAGCAGTCTGCTCTGACAGGCTCTTTGGCCATTTCTGATCTGCAACTGAGTGTGGCAAGCCTGACTCCAGCCTATACTTACCTTCCTGGAATGGAAATCTGCCAATTTATGAGGCAGATAGACAGAGCTGGGAGATTTTCTGACTTTCTGGACCTGCTTCATGAGTGAAAAATCCATGCCTAAGAATTTCTAATCGAGCGTTACACATCAGTAAAAGCATAAAAATGCTGTCTAAAGTAGACATTTTGAAATTGCTTCTCAATTCATGGGTAAATGTTAGGTTGAACATTTGGGTGCCCTCCCAATGTTAGAGTGATTACATTGATTTAGCTGTGGTACAGTGAGAAGATCATGACCAAGCCTAGGCAAAAAAGATGGTTTCTCTGTTTTTCTTTGGCTCAGAGTGATACCACAACAAAACACTCTTCCCTTCCTGCCCCCATCACCTATCCCACAAGCTTCTAATGCAATAGAGAACCTGTACCACTACTGTCTTAGAATAGACACAAACACCACTTTCCTGTTACCTCTTAATAAACATTTTACACTTCCCTCCTTCACTAGCAGCTTTTATGCTTCTAAGTGTAATCACTTCCTTGAAGACAAGTGTTTTGTTTTGTTTGAAACGTGACTTTTATCTCATCACACCGGCAAAGCCTTTTGAAAGCGTCTGAATGTAACTCACTGCCACACTTCTTGCTGGTCAAGCTGGTGAACAACAGAAGGGAGAGAATCAGCATGTAGGGATGAAGCTACTTTGAGGACTGATGCCAAGGGAGAATGCAAAGCATTGAAGATGAAAAAGTTTTGGCCTTTTTCCTTTTCTCCTTCCTCATATGTCAGGCAGTACCATAACCCACTGCTACATTAAGAAGTTATTCATCTTGCATTGTTTATCTTTCCCATTATATGTGAACCTTTATCGCTGTTCTTGTTGTCCAGGCCCATATGGTGACTTAATCCTTGTTGCTGGGTGGTATAACTTGTGTTAGAGAGACCTATTCATGATCATTCACATAGCACACAAGTGTACAGATTAGTGAAGAGGAGAGAGGTGCAAATGTGAGGAATTCGGCATTTAAAACAAAATCTTTCTTGTGCACCCACAATTATTCCCAAGTCTGGCAATATGATAGTTCCTGCTTGTCTGTGGATTGAGTACCAGATATGCGTATCGTACAATTTACCATGAATTTATTTTAATGCCCTCTTGAAAACAATGATGAATAAGATGACAATGATTTTAGTCTTCATACTGCCTGATCCTGGCCCAAAAATGAGACAACAGAAACAATATTTTAACATTAGTAAATTGGAAGTAAAAATGGGCAGATATCCTGTTGTAACTAAAATCTTGTACAAGTACTGCGACCAATAAATTTCTTAAAATAAGAAATGACCAGCAAGAAATACGGGAATGATTCATGCACAAGTAACCCCCAAAAGCTCAGCACATGATTTGAAAATTCAATAAATACAACTTTCTGATTGTCTGGTGATAAATTTTCCAGAAATAAACAATCAATTTATAGCAAAGTGAAAACAAAGTGAATGTTGCTAATTCATTTGAAATCATAGTGCTGTTTCCAGACAGCCTTCAGCTGGTTTTATATCTAGTAAGCATCACATTAGTACCACCATCTCGCACAGACATTGGAATTTCCAAAGTAATTCTGCTAGAATGGTCAAAGTCTACCTTGGCTTAGGTACTCTGGCAAGTTTACGCTGTTGTTTCGGGCGTCTATCTGTCAAGTGGTTGTTGGCTTGAGAGTTGGCAGCACTCAATATGGATCTTGAGCAACTTAAAAATCGATTGTTCATTCCACACATAGGGATCCTACCTCATCAAGAACTGTCAATTTGAACTTTATAGTGGTACCCGCGCTGGTAAGGCTGGCATGAAGAGCACTCTGTGATATTTCTTTAAATTCCCTATTTTTCTCTTTTATTTTCCAAGTACACAACGACTCCAGTGACAATTTTAAGAATTCACATTGTATTACGCACTTCATAAATAATATGTGGCCGTAGCTTGCGACACGCACAATGTAAATGGCAAGGAAATATCTTCACTATAAATCAGTATGGTCTACTACCTTGCACTGCTTTATAAAGCGGGAATGCCATGGCATTCAATTGGTAAACTTAAAAAAGTCTCAATCTGATGCATAGTTTAAATGAATATTGAATGTTCATAGTTTAAAACAATCCTTACAGAAGGTTCAGCTTCTCAGCTCTAGCTGGATATTCCTGCTTCAATATTTTGTTCCGCAACATGACCCTTTAAATCTATGGCTGCTTTGGGTATATTTAAATGATTGCACCCTGCTGAAATATTGACTATCACACTAATTGCATGTTGTATTTGTACCAGAGTCAACAAAGCAGTTTCATTTGCATTTTCATTGTTAGGATTTCCATTACTCCAGGAATCAGCACTTAGAGGAAATCCAACGCTTTAGAGTGCCAGTTTGCTCATATACTCATTTCATAATTCAAAGACAATTTTGATTTAAAAATTAATTCCATCTATTACTGTCTGTAGCCTATTATTTTCAGATGCATGTGTGCTGAATAAAAATTATTGTTAAATTCTGCATATAACTGGTCATCTTTCAATTTCTGTTTAGGATGTGGATGATGCTGAAATGATCCCATTTATTGTCCGTCTTGTGTTGTCCTGGGAAAGTGGTGATGGGTCTTCTGCTTGAACTACCACAATCCTTGAATTGGTTATACTCCAACAATGGTGTTAGGCAGAGATTGTCAGAATTTATTGATAATGTGTACATTATGCTAATCACTAGAGCACCAAAGGCTAAATCTCCCATTTAATTGTTTCTAGCATCATCAACACCGCTATTTTTATACACATTTACAAATACATTTTACATAGCAAACAAAATCTTCCTCTCTCGTACTTGACTGAAGGGCTCGTAGACAATAAATAATTCATTTCAGGGCTAACACTCACAATGATCAATTTGTACCTCGTCCTTGTTACTGATACACTCAATTTGTTGATTCCACTGGAGTCTCAATAATAAGGCCATCCCATGTCCAACCACCACCACCTCTACAAAAGATGCACAGAAGAGGATCACGTGATGGGTTAGAATATAATAAAGCTGGAATTGGGACTCCAACCAGCATGCCACAATTTTAACATTGACAGTCTATCTCATTGACAATTCATTTGTCTTCCTATGTCCCTGCCAACCCATCAGGCCCAGACGTTGATCTCTGGCCTATCACCCAGTATGGTTGCTGGGGACTGCCTAGATGTTTCATGGTGAGGTAATCATCACTGGATTGACACTCTGTTCAAAGTTTTCCATGCACCAACTATGTTTCACGTTTCTTGTTGGAGGAGCACACCTTCTTCAGAAAGGGTGAGCATTGTATCCATTGAAGAGCTCCAGAGGAGTGCTGTAGCCATGGGGGTAAAGCAAGGCACAACCACTTTTTATGATACTAGCTGCTGCAGGATAAATGTCAAGTGTGAATATTCAAAATCAAAAGCAGAAATTGCTGCTAAATCTTAGCAGGTCTGGCAGCATCTGTGGAGAGAAATCAGAGTTCATGCTTTGGGTACAGTGACGTTCAGAGCTGAAGGCAGCAAGGAAAGCTTTTTATATGGAAGATAGGGTGGGGGGGATATGAGAAAGATAACAATAGGCAGAGGTAGAGCCCAAAAAAGAGAGAAACAGGCCTGGACAGAGTTTTTTGCAGGGAGGATGTTCCCGATGGTGGCTGTGTCCAGAAGCAGAGGTCACAGTATGATGATTTGGGTCAGATGATTTTGGACAGAATTGAAGAGACATTTCTTCACCCAAAGAGTGGTGAGCCTGTGGAATTCATTGCCACAGGAAGTAGTTGATGCCAAAACATTGCATATATTCCAGAGATAGGTAGATATAGTATTTGGAGAAAATGAGGTCAAAGGTTATGGGGAGAAAGCAGGATTAGGCTACTGAGTTGGATGATTGGCCATGATCGTGAAGAATGATGGAGTAGGCTCAAAGGGCTGAATAGCCTCCTCCTGCTCTGATCTTCCACATTTCTATCTTTCTAAACAGTTTAGTGACTGAAGCAGATGAAGATTAGTCTGGGGGAATGAATAGCTGCTAAATGGAGACTCTTAGTGACTAACAATGAGTAGTGTGCGCTGGCAGCCCATGGGATGACAAGGCCTGGTGTGTGGGGTTGGAAGAAAGCATGGGGAAAGGTGCTCAAGCCCTAAAATTGTTGAATTTAATATTAAATCCAGAAGGCTGCGGGGTTCTGAAGTGGAAAAAGAGATTCTGTGCTTCCAGCTTATGCTAAGATTCTCTGGGAGACTGCAGCAAACGTAAGACAGAGATGTTGGCCAAGCAACAAGATAGTGTGTTGAAGTAGCAGGCAACTGGAAGTCCAGGGTCTTTTTTGTAGACAGAATGTAGATATTCTGCGAAACGGTCACCCAATCCGCACATCATTTACTCAATCTAGAGGAGACCACATTGTGAATATTAATGCTGATTTGTTCCAGAGAAACTGCCAGACTTGCTGAGATTTTCCAATTCTTGTTTCTGTTCTGATTTCAGATTTTCAGCATCGCGACTCTTCTGGTTTTCTTTTGTCTAGTGAATATTAATAAATGGATGAAAGGATGAATGTTAGTGAATGTGTAACTAGATGATTGGATAACTGGGTGAATTGGTAGGATTATAGGGTGAGTCAGTTGGTGTGATAAGTGGGTACATAACTGAGCTGATAGTGCTATCTAGTGCTAATATCCTTCTCTGTTGCTTGACGCTTAACCTTCAGTGATTTGATGGCACATAGTATATACTCTGTTAAACCATCTGAGCGTCGATAGTGAGGTGATGAGGTGCTTCGGCTACTCCCCACTTAATACCCATGTCTTGAAATTTTGCCATTGTATTTCAGTCCGTTCCCACACACTGTCTGATCCGGGATCCTGAGTACACTGAAAATAGTGCTGATTGTGTGAATTGCACTGTCAATGTTTTGAAGGATTTGAAATTGTCATTGTAAATAATCTGTCTGAGGGCTGTAATCTTCACCTTGCGCCATGACTAGATCTGTGACTACTTTCATCGAAGAAGTGGCTGGAACTTGTCGGATGTCATGACTCCCTGTGCTTGCTGGGAAGGGTTCTGAAGAAGGGTCACTGGGCCCGAAATGTTAGCTCTGCCTTTTCCTTCACAGATGCTGCCAGACCTGCTGACCTTTTTCAGCAATTTTGTTTTTGCTCCTGATTTACAGCATCCACAGTTCTTTCATTTTTTTCACACGGAATTATGTGTCTGACCTTGGTATAATAGTCACATGATACCTTGGCCTAATGCATGTGGTTTCAGAATGGGTTTACTTTTGAGCATAACTTGTTGAGATGTACTGAGGTTGTGTCTGCATGGTCAAACTGAACAAATTTTCTTCAATACTTTGTTACAATATTGTGATTCTTTACAACTTTTTTTTATTCATTCACAGGATGAGGGTGTCACTAGCTAGGCCAGCGTTTATTGCCTATCTCTAATTGACCTGAGGGCAGTTAAGAGTCCACCATATTGCTATGGGTCTGGAGTCACATGTTGGCCAGACCTGGTAAGGATGGCAATTTCTTCCCTAAGCGGCTTTAGTGAACCAGATGGGGTTTTCACTATAATCAGCAATGGATTAAAGGTCATTATTAGACTTCTAAATCCAGATTTTTTTTGTTGTATTCAAATTCCATGATGTGCTGTGGTGGGATTTGAACCCAGGTCCCGATGGCATTATCTGATTAATAGTCCAGCGATAATACCACTAGGCCATTGCCTCTCCAATTCTTGAAGTCACTCATCTTCAGCAGTTTGCAATTGTAACTATCCTCATTGGCTTTGGGCAGATTGAAGCAGATCAACATTGAGAATGCCTTCAACTTCATAGTCAATAGCATCAACATGTACATCAAGCAAAATATCTTTGTCTTTGTGTGTGTTTGGTACTCTGCTCAGTGTGTCAGCTGTAATTCTCCTGGAACCTGTTCTATATCTCACTTCAAAGTCATATTTTTTCAGATCATTGACTGATTCAATTACATGACTTATGGTTCCTTCCATCACAATAAACAGGTGCTTTCGACTCTCATGAGTTGTGACTGTACTGAGTCTGTGCACGGTGGTAGTTCTGTCACTACTGGACTATTGGTAGCTACCAGGCGAAATACTTCGAGAAGCTAAGATGAGCTTGTGTAATGGCACTGCAGAATGATTCTATCAGTCTATGGAATTGGTGATCCATTATAAGCTGGAAGATACTCTTTTGTAGGCTGCATTGTGGATCACCACTTGCTGAAGTACATTGTTGGCACTATCAGCGATGTCAATTTTAACTTTCAGTGAGTGTGTGTCATTCCTGGCTTTTCAGAACAAATGATGTTAATCGTAGTGAAAGCTTCTGATTGCCTTGATATACTGGTTGAGGTTAACAATGTGGAAAGCTTGTTTATCTTCTGAAATCTGACTCTTGCTTGGATGACTTTGATCTTCATTGATGTGTTCGCATTGATGCTATTTCTTAACACTTTCCTTGTTGCTAGTATTGAGGAGTTGTTAGTGACCTCTGTATTGTCATGTGTCCAGCTTGGCTAGTGGAACCAGATTTCCATCAAATGTGTACCTAATGTTCCTTGGTGCTATATGCTTTTCAACTGTCAAAAAAGGCTGCATAGTTTTTGGATCGGTACAACAAGCTGTATCTATTTCATATTTTGCTGGTTTAATGCACTTTGCTGACTGTAGCAACAGTATTGGCTGATTCTAAAGCAAGTAATTGTTTTTGGCCTGCCATTATGGCTTCATTATTTGTCCATCCTCAAGTAATATGTCAATGGTGCTTTTGATTGTCCAAAAGATCTTTCCAGATTTGGTGCATATCTTCTCAGTGGTCCTCTCTGATGGTTCCCCTTTGGAGAGGTCACATAATGCTTTTTGTTGAGGCAACTTCAGACAAACTAGTGAATAGATTCTTGGTGTTGTTTGTATGACATATGTAGTCATCTGTTCATCCCGATGTTAATTCTTACCCTGAGGTGGTGTTCAAAAACTTTCAAGATCTTTTCTGGATTTTGCTAAGCATCTATGGGAAGATCAGATGAATTAATTCTGCAAAGCCTAAGGAGTTAGGCCACGGGTCATCCATGATCACAATGAATGGTGGAACAGGTTTTAGCGGTGGAAGGGCCTATACCTGTTCATATGTTTCCTATGTTTTCCTTGCTAATGGAAAACAAGAGTTTTAGAGATCTTTTATTGAGACCATCTATCACTTTAGCTGGAAAATGGAACAGCATATATCATTTGCACAGTTGTGATTCAATAATGGTGACCATAGATGCTTAATCCATAGTAAGTGCTAGCCTTCATTTTTCTTTGTAGGTCTTTCCTTTTATTGAAAACAATAGTGTGCATTACAATGTTTATTTATTTCTTTTATTTATCTTGTTTTTATTGCCTTTCATGTGTCCCTTTTATTTTCCCTAGCATATCTCCTTTACTGACCTTGGTCTCTTTAACATTGTCACCTTAGAATGACAGCCTTGTATTTTTTAATAAAAACACGTCTATATTTTCAGGTCTCTGTTTGTGTTAATGCCAAATAAATACAAATGATGTCACTTGGATTTCTGACTATTTATGCACCAATTTGGAGAAAGAAAATTGTGGGACCAAGCAATGGTTGGACTCAGACAAGAATCTTAATGCAAAAAAAATTAATGTGGCATAATTACCACCGGTGTTTCATAGCACTGGGGACCAAGGTTCAATTCTACCCTCAGGCGACTGTCTGTGTGGAGATTGCACATTGCCTCCATTTCTGCATCAGTTTCCTCCAGGTGCTTTGGTTCAATCCCACAATCCAAAGAAGTGTGAGTTACATGGATTGGCCATGCTAAATTATCCGTAGTGTTCAGGGTCGTGCAGGCAAGGTGGGTTAGCCATGGGAATTGCAAGGTTACAGAGATACGGGACGGGGGCTGGGGTTGGTTCTAGTTGGGATGCTCTTTGGAGGGTTGGTGTGGACTTGATGGGCCAAATGGCCTGCTTTCACACCGTTGAGATTCTATGAACAGCTTTTTTGATATTTTAAAGTTGCTTTTTCTTTTATGAGTGCAATAGTGTTGTGCTTTCACTCATTAGCTACGGCTTGTTTTAAATCAGGTTAGCAGCCTGGTAGGAATACTCATATATTTATCTAGTTTTTCTTTTATTTTTTGGCCTCAAGCATTTTTTTTGAAAGTAAAGGCACTCTTATAACTTCAATTTCACAAAAGAAAATTAATTTAACTTCATGCTGGTTAATACCCTGTCTATACAATTATAAATCTGTGCAATTAATCAAGAATTTTACAATTAGCTGAACTCATAGAAATCAGTGATAGAACATAGAACATAGAACAGTACAGCACAGAACAGGCCCTTCAGCCCACGATGTTGTGCTGACCATTGATCCTCATGTATGCACCCTCAAATTTCTGTGACCATATGCATGTCCAGCAGTCTCTTAAATGACCCCAATGACCTTGCTTCCACAACTGCTGCTGGCAACGTATTCCATGCTCTCACAACTCTCTGTAAAGAACCCGCCTCTGACATCCCCTCTATACTTTCCTCCAACCAGCTTAAAACTATGACCCCTCGTGTTAGCCTTTTCTGCCCTGGGAAACAGTCTCTGGCTATCAACTCTATCTATGCCTCTCGTTATCTTGTATACCTCAATTAGGTCCCCTTTCCTCCTCCTTTTCTCCAATGAAAAAAAGTCCGAGCTCAGTCAACCTCTCTTCATAAGATAAGCCCTCCAGTCCAGGCAGCATCCTGGTAAACCTCCTCTGAACCCTCTCCAAAGCATCCACATCTTTCCTATAATAGGGCGACCAGAACTGGATGCAGTATTCCAAGTCCGGTCTAACCAAAGTTTTATAGAGCTGCAACAAGATCTCACGACTGTTAAACTCAATCCCCCTGTTAATGAAAGCCAAAACACCATATGCTTTCTTAACAACCCTGCCCACTTGGGTGGCCATTTTAAGGGATCTATGTATCTGCACACCAAGATCCCTCTGTTCCTCCACACTGCCAAGAATCCTATCCTTAATCCTGTACTCAGCTTTCAAATTCGACCTTCCAAAATGCATCACCTCGCATTTATCCAGGTTGAACTCCATCTACCACCTCTCAGCCCATCTCTGCATCCTGTCAATGTCCCGTTGCAGCCTACAACAGCCCTCTATACTGTCAACGACACCTCCAACCTTTGTGTCGTCTGCAAACTTGCTGACCCATCCTTCAATCCCCTCATCCAAGTCATTAATAAAAATTACAAACAGTAGAGGCCCAAGGACAGAGCCCTGTGGAACCCCACTCACCACTGACTTCCAGGCAGAATATTTTCCTTCTACTACCACTCGCTGTCTTCTGTTGGCCAGCCAATTCTGTATCCAGACAGCTAAGTTCCCCTGTATCCCATTCCTCCTGACCTTCTGAATGAGCCTACCATGGGGAACCTTATCAAATGCCTTGCTGAAGTCCATATACGCCACATCCACAGCTCGACCCTCATCAACTTTTCTAGTCACATCCTCAAAGAACTTGATAAGGTTTGAGAGGCATGACCTGCCCCTCACAAAGCCGTGTTGACTGCATTTAATCAAGCCATGCTCTTCCAGATGGTCATAAATCCTATCCCTCAGAATCCTTTCTAACACCTTGCAGACGACAGACGTGAGATTTACTGGTCTGTAAGTGCCGGGGATTTCCATATTTCCTTTCTTGAAGAGAGGAATTACATTTGCCTCTCTCCAGTCCTCAGGTACGACTCCAGTGGAGAGTGAGGATGCAAAGATCCTCACAAGTGGCAAAGCAATTGCATTTCTCACTTCCCTAAGCAGCCGAGGACAAATCTGGTCTGGGCCTGGCGACTTGTCAATCTTAATGTTTGACAAAATTTTCAGCACATCAGCTTCCTCTATCTCTATCCATTCCAGCATGCACACCTGCTCTTCAAAGGTTTCATTCACTACAAAGTTTGTTTCTTTTGTAAAGACAGGCTTCCCCTACCTCCTCAGGCTCCACACACAAGTTCCCTATGCTATCCCTGACCGGCCCTACTCTTTTCTTTGACCATTCTCTTATTCCTCACATAAGTGTAAATGTTGATTGAAACAAAAGCAAAAAGTGCTGAAACAACTCAGCAGTTCTGGAAACGTCTGTGGGGAGAAAGCTGAGTTAATGTTTGGACTCCAGTGACCCTTGCAGTTGCAGAAGAGGTTTACCAGGATGCTGCCTGGGTTAGAGGATGTGAGCTATAAGGAGAGGCAGAAAAACTCACGTTGTTTTGTCTTGAGTGGCGCAGGCCGGGGACAGACATTGCAGATAGGGTTGATGGTCAGAATCTTTATCCCAGAGTTGAAATGTCTAATATTAGGAGGCATATATTTGAGGTTAGAGAGGAAAATTTCAAAGGTGAAATGACAGGCAAGTTTTTTACACAGAAAGTGGTAGAAGTCTGGAACGGACTCGCAGGGGTGGTGGTGGAGGCAGTTACGATAAGGGCATTTAAGGGACTTTTAGATAAGCACATGATATGCAAGGAATGGAGAGATGTGGACCAATGGCAGACAGAAGGATTAGTTTCATTTGGCTTCATGTTCGATGCAACATCATTTCCTATGCTGTACAGTCCTGTGTTCTTCAGAGCCATCAGTATGGGTTTTTATGTTAATAAAATGTGAGGCTGGAAGAACACAGCAGGCCAAGCAGCATCTCAGGAGCACAAAAGCTGACGTTTCGGGCCTAGACCCTTCATCAGAGAGGGGGATGGGGAGAGGGAGCTGGAATAAATAGGGAGAGAGGGGGAGGCGGACCGAAGATGGAGAGTAAAGAAGATAGGTGGAGAGAGTATAGGTGGGGAGGTAGGGAGGGGATAGGTCAGTCCAGGGAAGACGGACAGGTCAAGGAGGTGGGATGAGGTTAGTAGGTAGATGGGGGTGCGGCTTGGGGTGGGAGGAAGGGAGGGGTGAGAGGAAGAACCGGTTAGGGAGGCAGAGACAGGTTGGACTGGTTTTGGGATGCAGTGGGTGGGGGCAAGAGCTGGGCTGGTTGTGTGGTGCAGTGGGGGGAGGGGACGAACTGGGTTGCTTTAGGGATGCAGTAGGGGAAGGGGAGGTTTTGAAACTGGTGAAGTCCACATGGATACCATATGGCTGCAGGGTTCCCAGGCGGAATATGAGTTGCTGTTCCTGCAACCTTCGGGTGGCATCATTGTGGCAGTGCAGGAGGCCCATGATGGACATGTCATCTAGAGAATGGGAGGGGGAGTGGAAATGGTTTGCGACTGGGAGGTGCAGTTGTTTGTTGCGAACTGAGCGGAGGTGTTCTGCAAAGCGGTCCCCAAGCCTCCGCTTGGTTTCTCCAATGTAGAGGAAGCCGCACCGGGTACAGTGGATGCAGTATACCACATTGGCAGATGTGCAGGTGAACCTCTGCTTACTGTGGAATGTCCGGTGCGGCTTCCTCTACATTGGGGAAACCACGCGGAGGCTTGGAGACCGCTTTGCAGAACACCTCCGCTCAGTTCGCAACAAACAACTGCACCTCCCAGTCGCAAACCATTTCCACTCCCCCTCCCATTCTCTAGATGACATGTCCATCATGGGCCTCCTGCACTGCCACAATGATGCCACCCGAAGGTTGCAGGAACAGCAACTCATATTCCGCCTGGGAACCCTGCAGCCATATGGTATCAATGTGGACTTCACCAGTTTCAAAATCTCCCCTTCCCCTACTGCATCCTTAAAGCAGCCCAGTTCGACCCCTCCCCCCACTGCACCACACAACCAGCCCAGCTCTTGCCCCCCACCCACTGCATCCCAAAACCAGTCCAACCTGTCTCTGCCTCCCTAACCGGTTCTTCCTCTCACCCATCCCTTCCTCCCAGCCCAAGCCGCACCCCCATCTACCTACTAACCTCATCCCACCACCTTGACCTGTCCGTCTTCCCTGGACTGACCTATTCCCTCCCTACCTCCCCACCTATACTCTCTCCACCTATCTTCTTTACTCTCCATCTTCGGTCCGCCTCCCCCTCTCTCCCTATTTATTCCAGTTCCCTGTCCCCATCCCCCTCTCTGATGAAGGTTCTAGGCCCGAAACGTCAGCTTTTGTGCTCCTGAGGTGCTGCTTGGCCTGCTGTGTTCATCCAGCCTCACATTTTATTATCTTGGAATTCTCCAGCATCTGCAGTTCCCATTATCTCTGGGTTTTTTTGTTGATTGTTTGGTTCATCCCGCCACTGAGATCATGGAATATTTTCTCATAGATAAACACTGCTCCTTACAATAATATGGATGTTGCCTCCAGCAGCGTATTTTATCTAATTGGGCAGTGTTTACATTCTCTCTTGTAACAACAGAAACTGGTCATGTATATCATTGCAGTGAGCATTTACAGGCATACAAGGGGAATACAATCATCATCTTCACCTTCAATGGTGCTTTCATCAATGAGTCTCTCACCATTAACGTCCTGGGGGCTTAGCTTTGACCAGAAACTGACTGGAACAGCCACTACAAATATTGATACTATAAAAGTAGGTCAGAGGCTATGAATCTTACAGCACATAATTCATCTCCTGACTCCCCAAAGCCTGCCCATCATCTACAAGGCACATCAGGGGTGTGATGGAATACTTTCCACTGGCCTTGATGGGTGCAGCTCCAACAACTCTCAAGGAACTTGTCAACATCTATGACAGAGCTTGGTGTGCACCCTATCCACTAGTTTCCACATTCACTCCCTTCACCATTGATGCACATCAGCAGCAGTGCATACCATCTGCAGTGACATGACAGCAACCCACCAAGACTTGTTAGATAGCACAGCTTCTACCTCCTATAAGGCAAAAGCAACAGATACATGGCAACATCACTATCTACAACCTCCCCTCCAAGTCACATATCATCCAGACTTGGAAATATATCACGGCTCTTTGCTGTTGGTGGTTCAAAATCTGGAGCTTCCTTCCTAACAGCAATGCAGGTCTAACTACATATCAAGGACCATAGTGGTACGTGAAGGCAGCTAGGCATCACCTTCGCAAATGCAAAGAATGGTGAGCAATAAATAGTGGCCTAGCTAGCAATGTGCACGTTCTATGAATGAAAGGATAATTAAAAAAAAACTGTATGATATTTCCTGCAAAACTATCTGATTAATTATTGCAGCACTAAACAAAGTTACTAATTCTAACTCAAAGTCAGCTACTTTTGCAAAGGGTCAAAGCAGAGGAATTGTGCCTTGAATGATCAAATGGCATTCTCTACGGAGGTCAATGCACCTTGGATTGTACATCAGTCTCCAAAGGTTCAGAGTACGTAGGATGTGTGCCATTCTAAAGAGTTCCTCCCTCTGAATTCCCGCGTCCACAATCTACCCTAAACCTACTTAAATTCTTACAATAAAGTGAAAGTAAGTAGGCAAATAGCCACAGTTCACATGGGACTATAGGCATCTCTCTGCATTAGAGAGAAACAGTTGGTCTATAACTTCAGGAACATCACATCAAGCTTGGTACAAATCAGGGAGACAGGCCTCCATGAACTATCACTATCATCCTGCACCTCATTCTAAGCTGTTACCTGTCTAATAACATGTAACAATGTAATTAAAATTGATGGGCTACATAAGACTGTGCAGAAATATAATGGATCAAGGCAATGAAACCATCTGCTGAGCCATTTGCTGACTGGCCAGAAAGTGGAACTGAAGCAATTAGAAAACGCACATGCCTAGCTGGAATCTGAACAAAAGCTGACAAACAGTTTAAAATATCTGATGCATGTCTTAAATGGCTGACAACTTTAAAATGCCATGACATATGGAAACAGATATGCAGGCTTTCAATATTAAACAGCGGGTATAGATGGTAGGTCTGAAATGTACAGTTAGTGCTGTCTATCTTCAGGTGGGGTAGCAGTATCCTGGAAAGTGATAAAGATGGTGGGGCACTCGAATAAAATGCTAATGCCAAAATGCATGCTGAATGGATTTTGCCTCCACTGACCTGGTTTGATCATCAACCACGCATCACATGTCAAACATGTTTAAATGAAATTAAGTGAAATTGTCTTTATTTCTGCTCAGCTACTTGCTGTGAGCAACGACACCTTAGTAAAAGTGGCACAGCCAAACATGGCTCATAATTGGCCAGAGGTTGGAAATTCAACTGGAGGACAATTATGCAATGTCCTTCTGGTTGGAAATTATTTCCACTACTTTAGAGTTGCAGAATATATAACGTGTTGAGATTTTAAATGAATCTCTACATAATGAAATAATGGCTTTCTATCTTGGGATGCCATTGTTTCTGTACTTTGAAGGAGGAGGGTGGTTAGGACAATTGAAGGAAAGGATCACAACCAGGAAACTGCAGTAACATTCACACAGCCAACGCTTGTCTCCAGCTGTCCTTACCACAGAATCTGTAGACCAAGCAGGACCTTTATCACAGGCAATGTCTAAGAAGGCTGCATTTTCAAATGGACACCTTTGCAGAGCTTTACCTGCTGTTGGAATTTGACCAGCAAGCTCTTTTCATCAGGTACAGAGCCCTCTCAGTGGCTGTGAAAGTGACAGAAGCATTGTGCTGTTATGCATCTGAATGATCCCAGGCAGTGTCTAGTGAACTTGGTCACATTAGTAAGCCAGCAGTTCAGGGTGACATTAGACAGTTGATGAAAAATGTCTTGATTTGGCATACTTCTGGGTCCTTCATGAGCACAAGGATACAAACAGAGAGAAGAGAGAGAGAGGAGAAAAAGACGGACATGGATTAACAGCTTTCAGTTAGATTTCTACATTCCCAGATGCCACTGAAACAAGCCACATAACAACCAAAGGCTTGATTAAAAGCTCCATCAACTTTACGAATGGGAAAAGATTTCATTCTTGCAATGTCTGGGCACTGGGTAATGTGGAGTCACAATGCAGTGCTTATCAGCGCAGGCTATCAGAGCTACAGAATAAATACTGTTCCAAAACATCTGCACTGCACAGCCAAAAGGATGTGACCAATTGGAAACTAGAGGTACCTACTTCAGTACTCATGAAAGGCACGTTTTTGGAAGTTAAGGAGAGCATGGAATAGTTTTACAAGGATCTTGTGGCACAGCGGTAGTGTCCCTAGAGTTCCTGCTCCAGAGGTCGATTAGAAAATATCCTACATTTAGAACAGATTTATGCATAAAACATTGGTACTAATAAAGTCAAGGTGGCATGGTTCTTCTACATTCTCTGGTCTTGTTTCCGGTGCCTGGTCAGGTCAGCAAAGTTTAATAGAATTCTAATAGTTTTTTTTCTGTATTCTTCCTAATTCAGGAACATAGGAACATAATCCATTCAAGTCATTGAGACGTTTATGTGATTCAATGTGATTATGCTGATCCTGTATCTTCATTCAGCTACTTGCTTCAGCCTTTTATACCATTGGAAAAAAATCTAAAATTATTAAATTGAGTGAACATCTCCAGGTTTTTTTTTTGGGTGAGAGCTACATTGTCCGGCTTTAGCCTGTGCTGGGGCTTCCATGCCTGAGTGGGGCTCCTGGCCAACTCAAGTTGATGCTTAACACAGCATAGGCACCACAACATAAACCATCATCTACTGAGAAGGAAGGCAACTTCTTATAGCTCTGTATTCTACCACTCTGTTCAGAGATGTGTTTGCTATTTTATGAGAGCAGGCTGAAAAGGGCCCAATAAGACAAACAGATTTTTAAAACAGTTTGAGATCTGGATTGAAGCTGGGTTGATGCACAGTTTATCCACAATCTTGACACAGCAATTTTGAAAGAGGCCATTATGAGGTTGGATTAACTGGATGCTGGCAAGTGCCAGAAACCAACTGAGGTGAATTACATTTAATTAAGGGTCCTTTTAAAGTCTCATTCTTTGGGAACTGGAAATATTCTAGATGGGTTGCCCTTCCAAGATGATAGCCAGGTTGTTATTGTTGTAGTCAGAGATAATGGGAACTGCAGATGCTGGAGAATCTGAGATAACAAACTGTAGAGCTGGATGAACACAGCAGGCCGAGCAGCATCCCAGGAGCACAAAAGCTGATGTTTCGGATGAAGGGTCTAGGCCCAAAACGTCAGCTTTGGTGCTCTTAAGATGCTGCTTGGCCTGCTGTGTTCACCCAGCTCCACACTTTGTTATCTCTGTTATTGTTGTATATGGGACTCGAAAGTTTTAAAATGGTTAAGATTTGATTGATTGCAATAAACAGCACCTACTATAATGATCTCATTAGGACTGGCTGGATAGTAAGGTATAAACATGTAAGACAGTAAGGCTAGTCCTCCTTTTCTGAAGAAAAGTATAGGCCCAAAATGTCAGCTTTCCTGCTCCTCTGATGCTGCATAGCCTGCTGTGTTCATCCAGCTTCACGCCTTGTTATCTCAGATTCTCCAGCATCGGCAGTTCCTACCATCTCTAGTCCTCCTTGTTGTAATACAGAGCCTATTTTTATAACTTAAGTCATTGCAGAGATGTTCAGCTTGTTTACTCCAAAAGGCTTGTCTCAATAGACCAAGTAAGATTGTAAGGAATCCACATATTTAGAAGACGCAGAGGGTGGTAGGGATACAATATGATGAGCGTGGAATCTGATGGTTTCATGTAACAGCACAAGCGGCAGTGAGGTACATATGTTGTCAACTCAGAGGATTTCAAGAAAAGCAGATATTGCTGATTGCTGAGGACAATGCATCTGCTAAATGCCTCAGGACAATACTCAATGCTGAAGAACACTCCGAATAACCACAAGGGAAGTCTGCCAGACCTGATAAGTGATGTATTGGAACTGAAGAAATCTATAGCTCCAAGGCAGAGCCACAGGCTGCGTCACAAGGTGCCAGATTGTAGGAGTGGTCCCAAATCTATGTTGAGAGTTTACAAAATAAGATTGATTGTCATTGCCATAACATGCAAATGCCATAAGCTATGGCTAGAATGCAACAGATAGAGATTTGAGAGAACCCTACTTAATCTGTAAGCAGAGAGCTGGTAAACTTGTGAATCAAGTCACTTAAAGCAGATACGTATTGGTCAATTTAAAGCAATGAGTGAATCTGCTCTAATTGTTTAAGAGACTCCATCCCAGTCATGAATGATGGGAGTCATCCATTATAGCTATAACAGCGTATGAGTTAAAACTGAAAGAAGTTCAAATATATAGTTCAAGGGGAATGCACTTAACACTAAAAGTATTCTACAAGCAACTCTCTAACATAGTGGACATCAAATACTGGAAAACACAAATGGTCTTTGCAATTGGGAATACTCACTCTCAAGCAGAAAGGGCTATATTGACCTCAATATCATTCACAAGCAGAAAGGGATTAAACAACAAAAGGTCAATGAAGAGTGGCCTAGGCACTGCCAGTCAAAGAATTGCCAGTAGAAGAATTGACAGGGTTTATGGCAGAATCTAAACTAAGAAAAACAGAATCCATTGAGATTAATTATGTTGGAACAAGAAAGTTGTTTCGCACCCATCAATGAGATAGAAAGCAGGTTTTCTGGTGGAAATGTTGCCCACCACAATTAACACTGAAGACAATTTGGGTTACAAGTGCCAACAATTTTTTAGAAGGAGGGCAAGCAGAGGGGCTGAAATGGAACAGTACGTCACATTTGAGACAGTTGAAGCATTTTCAAGTAAGTTGAGCTGACTACAGCACAGAGACAGTAAGAACTGCAGTGGGCCAGGCAGTGTCAGAGGAGCAGGAAAGCTGATGTTTTGGGACAGGTCCCTTCTTCAGAAAAAAAGGTTCTCGATCTTAAACGTCAGTTTTCCTACTCCTCTGATGCTGCTTGACACGTTGTGCTCATCCAGCTCTACATCGTGTTATCTCTGACTCCAGCTTCTGCAGTTCTTACTTTCTCTGAAGAGGTGAACATCTCAGTTTTTGTGATAGTTCAATCAAAGAGGAGAATGAGAAACTTGAAGCTAATCAAAAAATTGAAGTTAAAAAATCCGACAACATTGACACAGTTGGATCGAGAACAAAATTCTGCTGACACAAATTGCAGATGTGATGTATACAACGCCATGGTAGTCACTATTTAGAAAGGACAAACAATGTTGAAATATTTAAGGTACTATGAAGAAAGATGTGCCTGCTCTAGCAGGGATGACATCTTTTGTAAAAGAATATAAGGATTTAAATGCCGTCAAGTTCAGAAGTGAGCTTCAGACCTCAGGCAGTCAGAAGACAGTCCAAAGACATTTTCTACTCAACAAACTACCATTCTTCCAAGACCAAAGGGGACATAATCTGGGAGGATAATGAAATCTCTAGATATCTGGGTTTGTAAAATCAAAGCCGCGTGGGGAGCTGTGATGGTAGTAGAAGTAGGTATGTAAACAAATGCATAGCAATAATCTCTATCAGAAAAAAATGTTTGAGGCGAGATACATGAGATTTACAGAGCTTGAACAGGTTAATAATTGTTTAAATGCAATAAGCACCACCCATTGTGATGATGTCATAAGGACAAGCGTGGGAGAGTAAAGTAGCATCTCATGGAGGTGACAGATGTAAGGCTGGGTCCTTCTATCAATCTTTGGAGTAGATTGAGCCCTATTGCTATAACATGTACATAGTTGCAGAATTGTAATGTACCATATTTATTGACTCCACAAGGCCCTTCTCATTAGGTCACTAGTTACCTTCACACTCACCAGACTATGTAAACAACCCACACACTTACAAGATACTGATAACAGCATACACAATAATTGAAGCTTTTTAAAAAGGAAAATAGTTAGCTTCGGCCAAGGTTTCTCTTCAGGATTTCCATAGAAACAGTTTTTGTTGCTCTGAGCATGAGAACTAGCGAGCAGAGAACAAGTGAGAGCATCTTCCAAGAGATTTAGCAAAAATCTCAGCAATTTACGTTTTCTGGAAGGATATTCACTGTGCGGTCGAGCATGTTTCTCACCAAAGTCACCTTTTGAATTATCTATCATGACCCTATGGCACCCCATTCTACCAGTCACTGTAACTGTAACAAGTTCAACTGTCAGAATATGCTAACATTAACTGATATCTCTGATATTGGTGCTATCCCTTAAAGGCTCTTGTGCCGTTCAACAAGCACTGTTAGTCCAGAGCTGCCCTACACAATTCCTGACATTCTCCCTGGACATGGAAGACAAGGGAAGCTTGATGCCTTGCTTTGTGGGCAGAGATCTGGAGATCACGTTGGACAAGGTGATGCGCAGGCAAAATGTCGTCTTTCCTGGACCAGCAGTGGAGGTGAGAGTCAGAGGCCATTCCAGCCCGGTTTGAAGTTACAACCTGAGTCAGTGTAGTTTCAACTTTCTGGTGAAATGCACAGTGATATAGGAAGAAGCTCAGTGATCTTCCCTGCTCTGCAATAGGGCGGAAAGAGTCATGATAATGCTGCCTGACCTTTGGCCCTTCAACCCTTATATCGAGAGATTTGTGACTCTAACAGCCCCAAACAGCTGACTAACGTACCCAAGCCTCTGGATTAGTATCAGAGGCTGTGCCAGGACTCCCTGAAAGAAAGGTTATTCCTCTTAACTTGACTGATGACTTCTGACAACTACAGCAAGCTTCTTGGCTTTGTGTCTGCTCTAAATGACACAGCAATACAGTATCCCTGGGTGAAAAGACAAAGCGCACAATAGCAAAGCAAGGCAATGCATGACAAGGTGCTGTAAACATCTAGATGATAGCAGACTGAGTGAGTGCTACGATAGCAAGTGAACAGCTTGGAGATGCAGCCTGATCCTGTCCATGAGCTGGGTGTCTGTTCCTGAGAAAACAGTGCCCTTACAGCGGCATTACAATGATTGTTACCGCTGCAGCCTGACTGTATCCCAATTAAACAACTTACTGGAAGTGGGGGGCTACACAAATATCCCCATCTTCAATGATAGAAGAGCCCATCACATCAGTGCAGAAGATAAGGCTGAAAACATTAGCAACAATCTTCAGCCAGAAGTGCCGAGTGAACGATCCATCTTGCCTCCTCCAGTGGTCCCCACCATTACAGATACCAGTCTTCAGCCAATTTGAATAACTCCATATGATATAAAGAAACAGTTGGAGAAATTGAATACTGTAAAGGTATGGCATCTGCAACATTCTGACAACAGTACTGAAAACCTGTGCTCCATAGCTTGCTGTTTCCCTAGTCAAGCTGATCCAGTACCATTACAAACTGGCACTACCTGACAATGTGGAAAATTATTCTGGTATGTCCTGCATATAAGAAAACAGACAAAATCCAACCCAGTAATTTACTGCCCATCAGATTACTCTCGATCATTAGTAAAGTGATGAAAGTTGTCACCTATTATGCTATCAAGTAACACTTGCTCAGCAAAAACCTGCTCAGTGACGCCCAGTTTGGGCTTCACCACGGCCACTCAGCTCCTGACCTCATTAAAGCTTTGTTTCAAACATGGACAAAAGAGCTGAATTGCAGAGGTGAGGTGAGTGAGACAGCCCTTGACATCATGGCCATATTCAACTGAGTGTGGCATTAAAGAGCCGTAGCAAAACTAGAATCAATGGGTATCAGGGGGCAAACTCTCTGATGGTTGGAATCATACCTGGCATATAGGAAGATGGTTGTTGTTGCTGGAGGTCAGTCATCTCAACTGAAGGACATCTCTGCAGGTGTTCCTCAGGGTAGTGTCCTAAGCCCAACCATCTTCAACTGCTTCATCAATGAACTTCCCTCTCTTAAGATCAGAACTGGGGATGACCGCGAATGATTGCACATCATCCAGCACCAATTGAGACTCCTCACAAGCTGAAGCAGTTCATGTTCAAATGCAACAAGATCTGGACGATATCCAGGCTTAAGCAGACAAGTGACAAATAACATTTGTCCCGCTCAAATAACAGCCAATGACCATCTCCAATCACAGACAATCTAATCACTATCCCTTGCCATTCAATGGTGTTACCATCATTGAATTCCTTACTATCAACATCGTAGGAGTACCATTGGCCAGAAACTCAAATAGTTTCACCACATAAACACAGTGGCTGCAAGAGCAGGTCAAAAGCTAGAAATACTGAGGTGAACAACTTATCTTCTGAATCCCCAAAGCGTGTCCATTATCTACAAGGTGTAAACCAGGGGTGTGATAGAATCCTTCCCACTTTTCTGGATGGGTGTACCTCCAAAAGACTTCAAAAAACCATAAAGCATGGAAACAGACCCTTCAATCTAACCAGTCCATGCTGAACATAATCCCAACTAAATTATTCCCACCTGCTTGCCCCTGGCCCATATCTCTCCAACCCTTTCCTATTCATATAAAAACCAAAAGAACTGCAGATGCTGTAAAACAAACTTGCTGGAAAAGCTCAGCAGGTCTGGCCGCATCTGTGAAGGGGAAAACAGAGTTAATGTTTTTGTTCTGGATCCTTCTTCAGAAATGAAGAAGAAGGGTCCAGACCCAAAACATCAGCTTTCCTGCTCCTCTGATGCTGCTTAGTTTGCTGTGTTCATCCAAGTCTGCACCTTGTTATCTCAGATTCTCCAGCATCGGCAGTTTCTACTATCTCTGACAGCATTCAAGAATCAACAATGTCCCATACAACCTCAACATAATGTGCCAACTCCTATACTTTTTGAGTAATAAAGGCAAGCATGTCAAAAGCCTTTTTAAATCACCCTGTCTATATGTGATGCAAACTTTAAAGAGTTATATGCCTGCATCCCTAGGTCCCTCTGCTTTATCACTCTACCCAAGCTCTTACCATTAAATTGTGTTAGCCCTGCCCTTTTTTATTGTACAAAAATGCAATACCTCACATTTATCCAGAAGCCTGACACCATCCAGGACAAAGCAGCCAGCTTGCTTAGCACCACATCCATTCCCTCCACTACTGATGCTCAGTAGCAGCAGTATGCACTCCCTACAAATATACACTGAAGCATTTCACCAGAAATTCTTAAACAGCACTTTTCAAACAAAAATCACCCCCAACTAGAAGGTCAAGTGCAGCAGATACATAGGAACACCACCACCTGCAAGTTCCCTTCCAAGCCACTCACCATCCTGACTTGGAAATATATAATTTTTCCTTCAAAATCCTGGAATTCCTTCCCTAAGGGTCAACCCACAGCACTTGGACTGCCCTGGTTCAGGAAGGCAGCTCATCACCATCTTCTCAAGGACAATTAGAAACAGGCAATAAATGCGGGCTAATCTGGCATGCCCACATCCCATGACTGAAAACAACAAGTGTAGCATTGAAATTCAAAGACATGATTTTCAAATGCTGACACATGTTGTGTAGCAGTGTCATTGGATGTGGGGTGCAAAAAGCCTGTGCCTGTGCAGTGTATCCTGGTATGAGTCCAACATGGAGACACTTTGGAGCAAGCGGTCACCAGGTACCCATTCTAGTTTCCATTTCTCAACTTCTACTTTGTTCAGCTAGTGGTGAGATGGGAAGGTGGATTACAATGAGATGAGTTGTGCCATTAATGAGGTGTTTACCAAATTAGAACTCCCCCTTCTTTGGCAGCTCGCTGCTGCCTACTCGAAACCCACCTCAACGCCTGGCAGATGAATAAAAAATACAGCCTGCTGCTCTTGATGTTAAGATAGGCCTCACTGGATTTCTCCACCACTAACCTAGCCACAGTCCATGTGCTCAGGCCCCATAAGATTCCTACCCTCAGTGCGTGCAGGGTGTAGTTTTACACAGTGAGTAGAGTTCGAAACTCATGTGGGATAGGATTCACTTGAGGAGGTTAAATCTGATAAAATTCCAAACTTATTGGTAAGTGAATTCCAACTTGTTTACATTTGCATTTTGCCGCAGGGAAACTGAGTTATCAATTGACTCTCTTAACCCCTGCTTTAGACCAATAATGACATTAATTTTCTGGTTTAATGTTGCCTCCAAAGGACAATGGACTTCCTGAAACTTTCAAATGTGGGGTGAGAATACAGCCATCATCGGGAAATGTATCAATAAATAATCACTGCACAAAAACTGCTTTCTTATCTGCTTGATTGAAAAGGTTTGTTCACCATACTTTTGTTGAGGGTTACGTTGTACAATTAGAACATGTCATCTAGACCATAGCGGTTTTGATGTTTAAGCTCTACTTGACACTTTAATCAGCAAGTGTGTCACTTTTGCTGTGGACCACAGACAAGGACCAAAATGTATCTGGTATGCGACCACAAAATGATTTTCATGCAAATGTGTGCAATATTCTGCACAGCAGCCAACATATTTTCATTTTGTGGCACATTACACATGTTTTTTTAATACATTTGTGGGATATGGATGTCATTGGCAGGGCTAAAAGATTATTTCTTGTTGCCCTTGAGAAGGTGGTGGTGAGTTGCCTTCTTGAACTGCTGCAGTCAGGTTGACACTCCATCCCCATATCCTGGGATACCGTCCCAATGGGGATGGTATTGAATTTTACTGATTTTTAACTTTGAGGTCATCAGTGCAGGTTTCCCAGGACTTGTAACTCGGAACATTAGGATGGAGGGGAGATGGAATCATCGTCCAAATGTGCATTTAAAGTTGTGATTTCTCTATCTGAATAAAAGCTCTTTTATTGCATCTCATACCCTCCTCCCTGTGACAAATATCTAGCAACGAATTCATTTGTGGATACAACTTTTTCAAAGCGGTGAAGTTTTTCAAAAAGGGCATGATCAGGATGGGAGAAGTGTTGGAAGCATTGGACAGAATATGAAAAGAAGACCAACATCATCCATGAAAACAATTGTGTGCTTTGAAAGAGAGCAGATATTTCCTACCATTGTTTCTAGCATCAATCCACTGGTGACTGAAGATCTCAAAAATATTACAAAGGATGGGAAATATGGGACCTCTCCTTGAGTTTGTGATGCACTTAACAATCCAGGCATACATCATGAGTTCTTCAACTGGAAAGGTGTTCAAAAGAGAAGAAAAAGAGACAGATGGAGATATTCTAACTTCAAAGAAGAATGTCGAGTCCTCTTCTGCTCCTGTTGAAGAGATCTAATATCAAAAAAAAATCCAAGTGATGAACAGTTAGTAGGATGTACTCTTTATATTGGAGACATCAAGATCATCTCCTGGTCCAGAGTTTGCTTTATAGAGCAGGATAGATTGTGATTGCATTTCTTTTTCCAAAAGATACTCAGAGAAAGCTCAGTGATCCTCAGCCTGAAGGAAGAAAAATAACACAGTAATGTCATCATTGCTTGACATACCAAAGACCAGTAAACCCTTTTGTGTGGAGCTGTGTGATGTAAAGGCCACAGACAGCACAGTTTCCCAGTTTCTCCTTTCCTCCATCACTGAGCTCTTAAAAAAATAGTAAATGGGAAAGTCTGTATAAACTACTAACTGACATACGTGAATTAGTATTGTAAAAAACAGCTTGATAATTATCATATTCAGTCTTGTCATTGTTCAGTCATTGACAAAATCAAATCAGGAGGTATATCAGAAATATGTGTAATTCTGTCACCAGTTAACTGCAGATTGTCTGTCTGCTCACCTCCAATTGAGAGGTGGCAGGAGTGTTATATATCTTCATGGTGCCAGCTGTTGTGCTACTTGCAGCAGCTGATCTCTTGTCCTGTCCATCTCCCTTGTGTTTTCAATTCTCTTCACCTGCGTGTACTGAGGACACAGACCTGTCAGTGAGTGAAGGTCAGGTATTCACTCAATATATCAAGCCCAATTGACGAGGCCTAATTTTTAAATCTGAGATGAGTATCAGGATTTGGTCATTCACACAGTATAGTAGTTGCCCATGGCTGAATATGACAAAATGACTATGAAGAGCTTTCTTTTTAACTGACACAATCAAAGGAAATTTTAATGGATGTAGCAATTCATACAGCCCAAATCATGGCCAGGCAACAAAACGCCTCTGAGTTTTGGTAAGGCAGGACAAGAATGCAAGCAGTAAGACTCTGATAAGGCAGCTCAGATGGAAACCATGTGATTTGAGATTTCTGATTTTACATGAAATAGAAAGGGAAAGCTTGCTCCACCTGGATGAGGCTTTTTGAGCAATTGTATTAGATGCAGAGACCAGTTTGAAATAACATCCTTAAAGAAACTTTTTTCTCCATCAGCAAGAAGATTACTTCAACAAAAAGGCATAACAAACTTAACTCATAAGAGTACCTAGAGAGAAATAACATAGCGAAGGGGGCAGAAACAATTTTGAAACAGTGTCACTATGACAACAGGAGAATAAACAATTGCCCGTCGCAAGTCAGAAAAGAGGGAAGCTGCTCCCGAAATTGCTAGTTTCATCACAGAATCGTACTATTAGATTTAACAATGTATAAATTTATTTGTAACTTTGTTTAGAGGTGATATTACAAATACTATAAAAATTGGTAGAAACTGATATCCTTTTTAATCTTCTGTACTAAGATCAGCAAGAGACATGAATTGCATGACTGAATTTGGAAAGTCATTAGTCATAAGTAAGTGTACAATGAGGCTGACCAATGTCTGGGAAGGGACATAACAATCGGTGTTGAAATGTGGTCAGGAATCGTACAAGCCCATACAAGGGCAAACATCATGAGATGATGAGAGGACCTAATGTGAACTATGAAGTCTTCCATCATTGATTGTGAATTCAAAGAATTGGATGTGTATGTGAGAGGGGATGTGGCATGTAATGATGTCAATGTTACATGTAACCATTGTAATGTGGAATATATAAATATCCTACACTTTATTAGGAGGGAGAGTGTCACTGACCTCTAATCGGAGCTGTGGTTAAGAGGGCAATTGGGCCCCATGTGAAAGCCAGATTTGGAATGGTCTCTGGCCACTCACACATATGTGACAAGGGAGCTCCAAAATAAGGTCAATTAGTGCTGCTGAACTCGAGACTCAGACACCTCTTTAAAATCCCTCTCCAACACTCAGCCTTGTGAAACCCTCCCTCCACACTAAAACAATTTACTCACCCGGTTTTCACATTGTGGAGCTGAAGTATGGACAGCGAATGGGCCACCACCAACCACCACCCTGGAAGCTAGTCCAAGAAATTACCTCAGATTTGGGAACTATCTCCATGGATGAAAGCAGAGTTGACTTAAAATGTCAAATAATATAGTTTCATGCACACCTCAGTCTCTTACCTGCTTCACCACTCCATTCTTCTCCCATACTCCACTCACACAAGCTTTCAATTTGGTTCTATAAAAACTTATTGCAATCCATCCAAGCACCCAAAGTTTGGACAAAAATCAAACTAATAGTCATTGAGTGAGCCTCTGCAAAAATACTTCCCTTCTTCAAAGCCCTGTAAGTGGGTGACCCAGATACACTTCAGATAGCAATATTTCCTGGTGTACCATAAAACCCCCTCCAGGATACAGACCAAGACCTCCTATAAATCAGGAGGTCATACGTAATTACAACAACCACAGAAGGTCTGACCTGGCCAACCTTAAAGTGGTCACAGTAACAATCAGAAGACCGTCAGCATTCACATCCTTCCCCATGCCATTGAAAATAACCTGTACCAGGAATGGAGGTCGAATTTCCCAGTCTAGGAACTGGCTTCTGTATTTTCAAAACCATGTGTCTATTTCGGTCTCGATTGAGATGAAGAAAATTTGGACCCTTGTGAGGTAAATACAACACAGAGTATAAGCTTTAGGGGTGAGTGGCTTGAAATGTGCAGAAAGTGAATGCACAGAGGTGCTGCGAAATCAAGCGTGTGTGTGATATGATCTGTTGGAGTATGCTTGCCAAGATGTAGAGGAGAAGAGGATCTTAAACCACAGGATGTTTCAGCAAATACTTTCAATTTTCCTGACCAATGTCGATCATGAAACGCTTTCCTGCACTGCATCTGAGACTGGGTCACAGTGCTCCTGCTGCTCATCTACTCAGCTACCTCCAACTGTGCCTTTCTAGTAAATGTTGCAGTTTCTTTTTCCCAGTGCTGGGGAATGATGTGTCCTTTCTTCTGGCTGTATCTTCAGCGATTCATGATTAAATCTGGGTATTTCCTTTCCTCTACATCCTAACACTAACCAGGTTCCTCTAAATTCCATTTATACTTTGCCCCTTTAAACAGACATTAAAGTATAACTGCGCATCACATCTACTGTTCATGCAAAACACAGGTCAAAATATATTGCCTGAGTCAAGCTGAAATTGGAAAATCTGGCATGCTGAATTGACTTCTAGGTTTCAACCAAGGAATCCCAGTCTATTTCTGCTTTTGCATCAGTCTGTGGCTGTAAATGTTCACACCTCCAACTTAAACTGAAACTGAGGCGATTATATTTAAGGTAACAAAGTGTGAGGCTGGATGAACACAGCAGGCCAAGCAGCATCTCAGGAGCACAAAAGCTGATGTTTCGGGCCTAGACCCTTCATCAGAGAGGGGGATGGGGTGAGGGTTCTGGAATAAATAGGGAGAGAGGGGGAGGCGGACCGAAGATGGAGAGAAAAGAAGACAGGTGGAGAGGAGAGTATAGGTGGGGAGGTAGGGAGGGGATAGGTCAGTCCAGGGAAGACAGACAGGTCAAGGAGGCGGGATGAGGTTAGTAGGTAGGAGATGGAGGTGCGGCTTGAGGTGGGAGGAGGGGATAGGTGAGAGGAAGAACAGGTTAGGGAGGCGGGGACATTCTTCCTCTCACTTATCCCCTCCTCCCACCCCAAGTCGCACCTCCATTTCCTACCTACTAACCTCACCCTACCTCCTTGACCTGTCCGTCCTCCCTGGACTGACCTATTCCCCTCCCTACCTCACCACCTATACTCTCCTCTCCACCTATCTTCTTTTCTCTCCATCTTCGGTCCGCCTCCCCCTCTCTCCCTATTTATTTCAGAACCCTTTCCCCAGCCCCCTCTCTGATGAAGGGTCTAGGCCCAAAACGTCAGCTTTTGTGCTCCTGAGATGCTGCTTGGCCTGCTGTGTTCATCCAGCCTCACATTTTATTATCTTGGAATCTCCAGCATCTGCAGTTCCCATTATCTCTCTCCACACTTTGTTATCTTGGATTCTCCAGCATCTGCAGTTCCCATTATCTCCGATTATATTTAAGTTAGTTTTCCTGGTTTACAAAGAAGTATATAACATGATGTACAATGGAGGAATGTTCAGAAGATTGGGAAAGAAAGCCTGATTCCAGTTACAATGTAGAATATTCCTTCACAACAACATCAGGAAGTAAATTCCAGGTATACAGGTACTGGAAGGCAAATTCATTTCATTGCAACTTTACTGGATGAAATGATCAGCTTCAGTAACTCCACGAATCCCTGTTCCGGGGTAGTCTTTTCGAGTTTATGTTTCCCTCTCCTTATGACTGTGATGATGCTGAGTTACAGATGTCTGAGACAGTCCAACTAGCTGTGACAAAATACATGGTTGCACGGATATTGTAGCCTCAATCTGTTAATAGTGATGGCACAGGCTCAAACTTTGTATCACTCAATGAGTGGGGTAAAGGAAGAGAATGGGGTGGCCAATAAGTAATCTTTTCTCAACTACAATTTGCCATTGACATGTTGGATGAACTTGAAGGCTGGTAATCAACTGGTTTGACTATGTTATGAATGCGCCTTCCTTGAACATCATGTCCTGTAATGGACTCAAATCTCCAAACTTCTGGTTCTGAGGCAGACACAATACCCACTGTTTCACAAGTCGTCCTGTGCGTCTGCACGATCTTGAAAATGATCTCATTTTCATCCAGCAATGGAAAGATAAAAGTCATTCTCAAGATCTGTACTTCAGGATCAAATGTCACTGAATCAAAAGACTTAGTGGACGCTAAATACGAGAAAGGAGGAATACCATTCATGGTGAAAATATTAGCATGAGTGGCAGAAGAGTGTTAGAGGGGACTAGAAAGGAGAAAACTAAACTGTTTAGGGATGTTAACAGAAAGAAATAGAGCACATCAGTTTTCCCTGTAATCATTAAGATATTTGAATTCAGTCTTACCATTATTGTGGTGCTGGTTCTGTCAGTAAACTCAACATTATCTCTATTCTGAAATAATCTTGTTTTTAGTTCATTGCAAGAGGGTAAAACGGGATTAGGTCATGCCCCTAAAGAGAGAGTAATTTAACAGTGTGGAAGCAATAGGAACTGATTTACATGGAAGCTGAATGCAGGGGTATAAGAGGTTGAACATATCTATATGCTAAAAGCGCTGGTGAGATAAGAGACCGTGTTCTTAATGAGACAGGATAACGGTCGACACTGTTTCAATTTACCCAAAAGACTCCAGATTAACACAAATCTCGGAGTGTCTTTATTACTGCCAAGAGTTTGAGGGACTTGCAACAGAGGGTGGAAATGCTAAGCAGGCTGGGACCATCTGTCACCCCATGGAGGTGAAAATGCGCATGATTGAGTGACACCTGCTTGTCAAGTGCGGCCTGCTGGGAAATTGATGTTCGGTTCACAGAGCCCTGAACTACATTACCTGCATGTGAATCAGATAGCCATAGTAAACCACTCTTAGCTCAAATATTCATGAAACATAAGGCTATTATTTGCTGCTGAAGTTACAACCGTAACAATATTTGATGACTGTTTTGGAAATTACTGCTTTTCATGTATAAACAATCCTGCAATAAAAGGGACAGAAATAATGACACACAGTACAGACAGCACAAACAGGCTGGTTCTATACATGTGGTTGCAGTTTGTTTACACTTTTACTTTGCTTCTGCCTTTTAAGTTAGTTAAGCACTGGGCATTTTGCCATGGCTTCAAGACAGCTGGATTTATATATTCATTCTATTGTAGCACAAACACGTTTTTTCTGTGTCATATTAGCACTTAAAAATTTGCAGCCTAACTTTAGCAGTATAACAATGTAATGTAATGTAATGGTTTAGTATGGAATTAAGTTACTGTTATAGTACTCATTGAGGCAAAGATTAACAAAGATTAAATTGAGCCCTATGAAATTTATAGTTTTCCACAATGTTGTTTTGCATTGAGTTTACATTATGCTATTAGTAGTCAATAAATGAAAGAAATCTATAGCTTGACATGCACATTAAAACATATTTATGAATTATTATCATCATCATTATGAATCATCTGTACTTTCTTGAGCAATCTGAATTGGTGATTGATGCGTAAAAATGATAAATTTAGAAACATTTACTTAAAATCTGTATCTGCAAGATTTAATTGTTCAAGACACGTACTGATATTTTCAGTCTCAGCAGCATTGTAGTCACAACTCATTAGAATGCAAATATCAAGCAAAAAGATCCCATGCATTTTTATTTTAACCTTTTCAGAAACAGATCAATAAATAATTAGCATTTTCTAATCAATATTTAATGTCATCATGTATGATGTACATCCTTGCCATGGCATTCTTTCGTCTGAAGCATGTGACAAATACTAACAAGCAATCAAGCAAGCACTCAAGTGCCAGGGGTTGTCCATGGTTAAGAACATTATGAAGGTTACAGAGTCCAGTCCAGTTAAATAACCTGCACCTGGCTATCTGTGGATGGGAGGTAAGCAAGGGAGCGTGGCTATGAATTTTAATGATCAGTTGAAACAAATGAGTCTGAGACACACACAATTAGTGGGTTGGTAGAATATGTGTCGTGTTTAAATGAGGGACATGATCGGCTCTTGACTCTCAGCATGGTGTGTGTCCACCCTCCAAAGGCCCTAACGAGGGAGGTACATTGTACTATTACAATATTCAGAACAGACTGACAGCACAATAGGGGAAAACGAATTGGATAAACATGCATTTGTGATCCAAATATCGACAAAGAATTTCAATTCTCCCAGGTGTACCTGTTTTAATTTCTTTACTTAATACAGAATTTAAATGTAATGTATCTGTCTGATTGTTACAATAAAGAAGAAATATCCCATAAGCTGCTTGTTTGCCATTTTGCTAAATTATTTTCAATGCATATATTGTAAACACAATTTATATTTTAGTGACAAAGGCAAAATTTCATCACCTTACTGAAAATAAAATTCTTCTATTAATAAATATATGGTACGTCAAATATATGTTAAATATCACATTTATATACAAAGATAATATCAAAAAGGCCACAACTGATTCTTTTATGATTAATAATATGTAGTATTAGCACCCAATCAGACAGAGAAGGAAATGTTAGGACAGTTTTGAGTTTTCTTTAGAGCAAGTAAATTAAATGTTGATATGAAAAATATCCTTATATATAATGTATAAGGTACCTTTGTAAGGTACTACATGTTGTTTGGTCTGTATATTGTGGGTTGGTAAGAAGGTAAACCAAGCTGTGATGCATTTCCAAGCAATGCTAACACATTTTATAAAACAGAATATTATTGAAAAGTTCATTATTTGCAGCTTTCTGCAAATAATATGATGACCAAAATGAAGCTTCAACAATTTGGGCTGTATTTGTACTCCCAGTAGGTTTTTGTGACCAGTAGCTGTTTTCATCATGCCCCTCCACTGTGGAGATTCCAGTTATGCTAGCAGGGGCGCCACAATGCAGGTCAAATGAAGGGCAATAACAAAGGAGCTCATGTATGCTTGGGAAGCATAGGCAGAACATTGTTTCTCAGACTACTAATTTTTTTAATGTCAGTAGAATGTGGTCAGAAATGTCAGCATATCCGAGCATTAAAAAGATTGAAACTAATCTTCAAACACACACAGCCGGAGTGATAGACTGAATGCTTTTAAAGTGTGATTTCTCAGTAGATCAGAGTTATGCTGTCGCTGTTATGAACTCAAAGCAGTTGTAGCTAACTCACATTGCTCACTTTAATGAGCTCTGGAGATTATTGGTCAACAAGGACTCCTCAGTTATGGTGCCACTTTTTAGCTTTGTTTACACATATTGGTAGAAGTTAGTTCCTAGAGTTCAGAGTGTCTGATTGCAGACTGAACATTTCCAAACACAGACTCAACACTAAAACAAAGTTGCTGGAAAAGCTCATCAGGTCCGGCAGCATCTGTGGAGGAGAAAACAGAATTAACATTTCGGGTCTGGTGGCCCTTCCTCAGATCCTTCCTTTGTTCCTGATTTACAGTATCCATAGTTCTTTTGGTTGTTATTCCAAACACAGACTATCTCATCCACATCAGACCACTTTACTGTCTTTGAGAAGTTTCTAGCAGCCACTTCGATTCGCTAATGCTGATATCATCTCAGAATGTTCCTGTACTCATTTTACATGTAGAAGAATCATTAATTTACAGTTATAATATGATTAGGAATTAGCTGGAGAGAAAAAAAGAAGCCTGAAAAATACTGATCAGAGATGCTGCTTGGCCTGCTGTGTTCATCCAGCTACACACTTTGTTATCCTGGAAAATACTTATTGTGCAGAAAAATAGCATGAGCTATATCGTAAACTGAGGTGACCAATTATTAACATATTTTTGCAACATAATTTACTTATTTCATCTTTAGTTTATTTCCTCTTCTCAAAGGCTTTAAGTACAATTTTTACCTGCAAATGGTGATATTTCGGCTCATGTTCTAGTTACAATTGTGCACATGATTTTCTGAAATGTCTCTTGCCACTATTAATGTTTGATGGGCATCACACTAACTGGAACTAGGTCAGTGAGCATTAAATGTATACTGGGTTTCTCAGAAATTATGAAGAAAACTATGCATACACTAACAATGTTGATAAATGGCCAGATCATTTTTGAATCGGCACTAATCTATTGACCAATTATGGCCCCAATTTTCTCACTGGTTCTATTGCATCCGCTTGAACAATAATCAGGACCTAATTGTTCCAGATGCCTATGACTTCAGGGCAGGCTTACAAGGGAGGGAAAAAATATAGAGATTGCTGGAAAAGCTAAGCAGGTCTGGCAGCATCTGTGAAGAGAAATCAGCGTTAAGTCCAGTCACCCTTCCTCAGAACTGACGGTTGCTAGGAAAATGTCTTTTATGCAGAAGATAGGTTTTGGGGTAGGGTTAAGGAGTAAATGACAGGTGGGAATAGTGCCATAAGAGAGAGAACAGTTCAATAGACAAAGGAGTGGATAACAACCTGGCTGGGAGGGTGAACAGCTGTTAATGGAGGCTGTTAACGGCTAACAATAGGTACTGGGTGATTGCTTTGCAAAACATTGACATTGTGCCTGCAAATAAAGCACCTTGAGCTTCCAGTTTCCTACCATTTTAACACATCACCCTGTTCCCTGGCTAACATCTCTGTCTCAGGCTTGCTGCAGTGTCCCAGCAAAGCTTAGCACGAGCTAGAAGAGCAACATCTCATTTTCCACTTGGGGACCTTGTAGCCGTCTGGACTCAATATCGAGTTCAATAATCTTAGGGCCTGAACTGTCTCATATCCCAGCCCCATATCCCACACTCCAGGCCTTGTTATCACATAGACTTCGAATTACACACTTCCTATTGTTAGCCACTAACAATCTCCATTAACAGCTATTCATCCTCCCAGCCAGATTGTATCCCACTCCTTTGTCTGTCCAACTGTTGTTCTCTCTCTTTGGGCTCCATCCCCACCTATCATTTACTTCTTATGTCTTCACCCACCCTATCTGCTGCATATAAAACAAAACTTTCCAAGCTGCCATCAGTTCTGAGGAAGCATCACCGGACCTGAAAGGTTAACTCTGATTTATGTTCATAGAGGTGCTGCCAGAACTGCTGAGATTTTCCATCAATCTCTATTTTAATTTCTGATTTACAGCATCCACAGTTCTTTTGGTTTTGTTAAGGCAGGGACATTCACGAGGGCCTGTCAGGGCAAATGAAATCAGGAATATCATTCAGGGCAGATGAGGGGCTGGGGTGCCCCTGCATTGGGCATTTCTGCTTCTCTAGGTAAATCAAGACCTGGGTTAATAATACTTCACCTTAATCAAAGAGCTGCAACATGATCTCAGATCAGTGCAAGTGCATTACTTAGACAATGGAATATCTTTGAAGATTATGATCCTGAGCCCATATTGGGCAGAAACTGAAGGGGAGAAAGGTCCTGAGGATTTGGCAATGTCTGAAACCAACACCCCCACCCTCAGTGCCTCTCCCTGTACCCAGACCACCAACAATTGCCAGACATCATATTTTCCATTTGTATGGCCCAAGTGGGTGCCAGCAATACATCTGTCATAGTGTGAGCTTTTACCACCTGCATACAAATTAGGTGGCCTCTTTATGAAGCTGCTAACATTGGAGTAGATGCCAGAATCAGAGCCCATGAATCTTTGAGATCTGAACATTTTAATATTTGTACACTCAGCTTTCTATTGTACGAAACAACATCCATCAGGGATTGCACAATCTTTTCCTGAATAAAATATTTTTCTAACAGACTAGCAGCTTTGGTTGGTTTGATGAATGATAGTACTCATGAGGACCGGCCTAAAATTGAAAAGAAATCTTATTTTATTATTAGAAACAAATCTAGCGAGCAGAAAGCATATGTTCTGCTTTGGACCCCATGCTGCTAGTCAGGGAGATCAGGTCTCACACCAATCAGTAACTTCAAACAATGCCAGCAATCACTCGGGACGAGACTTTACCATTAGTCTTGACTTAAAGCCTTCTGATGTCAGTGGACAGCCCAGAGCAGAAGAGGCACCAACCGGCAAATTGTCACAAAGGAGGAAGAGAACAGCAATGATCAATACCTCTCATTGATTTCCAAATATTTTTTCAAAACAACTGCAGAATGAGATTATCTTTTGGTTTCTAATTTGAATGTTTCAATCATCTTAAGATGTTAAAAAGTTTCATGCCTGACGTACTTGGGATATACGAATGCCATAAAGATTAAACATACGAGAGAGACAGAAGAGTTTAAATTGCTACAATTTAATACAGAAAAATTGCTTTCAGTTGTTGACAGGTGCTTGCACTGCTAATACATGATCTTTTCTGGGAAATTAAGCCTGACCAGTGGAAAAGTATTGCTTCTTAATGGTGAGCAAAACTAAATTTGCAATGCTTATTATTTTTATTGATGTGAGAAGGAAAGGGGATTTTGCAAGAAATGTACTTTGCTAATTGTGTAACTGGAATGGCTAAAGTTAATTGCTTAATTGGAATTATCACAAGGCTTAATCATTGATGGGTACATGCATATTAAATTCCTAGCAGTGGATGTGTGTAAATATTTTGCACAAATCACTGACCTTTGTATAAATTAATCCAATATTCTAAATATGTCAGGTTTCCACATTACTGTTTTTCTAGAGACAACATTATTCATATACCTAAAACTGTGAAATTTATGATTAATCTGCAAGTGTTCAATGTTCATTTTTTGGTTAACTGTTTGTGAAGATTTTGTTGTAGCTTAGAATTTAAAACTGTGATTTGTAAAGGTCAATTATTCTCTCTGGCTCATGCAATCAATTCTCTGTTGAACAAAGAAAATGCTTTTTAATATTGAGATTAATTATTGATCAAAATGCCCTGCTTCCAATTATTCCATCATATTTGTTGACACAAAGGCCTCAGAAAGATTCACATCTTTGATAACGCATATATCCAGGTTCCACGAGCATCTAATTTATCATTCTCCAGGTTTGTGTGATATTTTAGAACATATTTATTAGCTTTGGATCATCTGTACCAAGGCCTATTGCTACTTCTTGCAGTAAAATTGTACTGAAATAGTTGTATCACTGTTTTATAAGCAGTATTTAATGCATCTCTCTTAACTGGATGTACATAACATCATAATGTTATTCAGAGATACTCTATTTACCATTTGCTAAAATTTATATCAGAAATATATATTAGGTAATGAGTTAAATAGTCCTTTGGAATTAATTATATGGGATAATTCTACTCATACATAGATAAAAACTGGCTTGGTCACAGAAGACAGGGAGTAGTGGTGGAAGCGTGCTTTCGGAATGGAGGTTAGTAATGGTGCACCAAAGGGATCAGTGCTGGGCCCTTTGTTGTTTGTAATGCATACAAATGACATGTAGAAAAATGTGAGTGGCCTGATTAGTAAGTTTTTGGCTGACATCAAAATTGTCAGAGTTGCAGATGATGAGGAGGATTGTTAAAGCATCCAGTGAGATGCAGATCGCAGACTTGGGCAGAAAAAATGGCAGACGGAGTTTAATCCAGTCAAATGCAAGGTGATACATTTTGGAAGATCATATTCAGATGCAAATTATACAATAAATGGCAGAACACTTTGGAGCATTGACATATGGAGGGATCTGGGCATACAGGTCCACAGATCCCTGAAAGTGGCAACACAGGTGGATAATGTGGTCAAGAAGGCATAAAGCATGGTTGCCCTCATTGGCTGGCATTAAATATAAAAGTTAGCAAGTTACTTTACAGCTATACAAAACTCTAGTTAGACCACATTTGGAATATTGTTTGCAATTCTGGTTGCAACACTACCAGAAGGACATGCTTTCTTTGGAGAGAGTACAGAGGAGGTTTACCAGGATGTTGCCTGATCTGGAGAGTCTCAGATCTGAGGAGAGTTTGCATAAACTCTGCTGTGGAATGGCGCTGTGGCTCAGTGGCTAGCATGTTTCGGGTCTGGTGGCCCTTCCTCAGAATTGAAACACTAACTCTGATTTCTCTTCACAGATGCTGCCGGACCTGCTGAGCTTTTCCAGCAATCTTTATTTTTCTTTTAATTGTCTGGTTGGCTGGCCATTGATATTTTTTCTGGGCAGGCAGAAAGCTGTCTGTCCTCCATTACTTTCCACCTACTGTGTCAGAGTGGTGCAGTTGAAGATATTTGAATTTTTAGGGATGTAAAAGAGACAGCTCCTTAAAGGAATAGGCAAGAAGAAGTAAATTAGAAGAAGCCTGCAATTTTGAATTACTGAGTGAGACAGAATGACTGTGCGTTTTTTTTTACTCTCTGCTGCATTGGTAATGTTTGAAGTTATGAGACAGAATCAGATTTTTTTTCCAGTCTCAGTGGCTAACCTATGCAATAACAACAGAATTAATGAAAACACCTAAGCATATAACAATTTTGTGCTGCTATCAGTTTTGGAGAAAGACTTCATTATGGATTTTATGGCTTGCTAAGTGAGTTTTTTGCTAAGCAGCGGGTATAGCCAATTTAGATGGACTATAATTTACTAAATCTGTTAGTAGAAGCCCAACTCTACTCGCACTCCGCTTCCTGTCTTACTAAACACACCAAATATTGAGAAATGTCAGCATGAAAATCAGAGCAATTAGATGACGAGATACTCCCAATGTTGAGTTAGGTCTCATCAGATTTTTTGTACCATTCTGCCATTAATCTCACCCTAGCACACATCGCTCAGAGCCCTGTAAGCTTCCGCCCTGTGTATGTAATGCATATGTTGAGGCTCATAGAAATGGAACTGATTCAAATTAACACGTAGTTCTGTTAATGAATAATTGTTTTCTTTTTGACCATGAATATTGAGTATCTTTTACCGTTTTTACAATTGCAAATGACGGTGATTGGAATTTTTTCTTGTTAATGTCAACTTGGATATTTAGAGACATGCAATTGTACCCTTAGTGCACTAGCTGGCTTGGTGTTGTCACATGACTTCGACAAGTGCTGTAAGTGCCTTGTATACAGTCTTTGAAAGCAATTAAATGCATTACCTAAAACAGAACCAGCGTAAAAGGGGAATTTCAGTGTACAAGATTGTGAAGGGATATCACTATGGTGGAGAAGGACAACAGACATGCACTGGAAGAGAGGAAAGTGAAAGCTTGGGATGTGAGGGCTAAAGGGCTGGCAGAGAGATGGTGGCAATGGGCCAAGGGAGGATTTGAATTTCAACAATTTACTAAGGGAAGTTTAACTAGCTCAGTGTGAATAGGGTCCAGGAGATAGGATATTAGGACCGTTTGTGGGTTTGAAGATGTGGGATTTATGAAAACTAGTCTGTTCCTTGTGGCACTGTTGGTATTGCATAAGTGCCAGCCTCTGATTGGCCAGCAACTCTGAGATGGGATTTCCTGTTCTTGATGGGTGGAAGTCCTACCTCAAATTAATTAGTGGCCAGCTGACAGTTTAATTGATGTGGCAAAACCTTGCTGAGCATCAACAGGCTCCTCATCCCAGGGGAATGGGCAGGGAGTATCACACCCCACAAAATCCAGTGCATCAACCTCATTAGTCAGACAGTATGGGATCAGTTATGGAGTTGAAGATGGTGGGACTTGAAAAGTTGAGTGTCATTTGCAGAAATGTGGAAGTTGTCCACAGAAGAACAGTTATGTAACAGAAGGACAGTAAGAAGTTACAGAAAGGAAAGCTAAAACAATGTAGAAGGACATAAATAGGATGTTTTCAAATAATTATTTTTAAATTAATTGAATTTTAAGTTCTATAAAAGCCCTTTCTCTAAAAGAAGGTATTGTGTCCAAAAATATTTTCTCAGCAGATGTTTATAATGATGTGTGGTGCAGCTTGTGTAATGCTGGCTGTTCTTATTTGTAATGTTGTCTCATGCATTCAGGCTGATTGATTTGAAAGAAGCATCTCCTGTCTCTTTCAAAAGCTTCCAGTTTTGTTCAATCAAGGTCATGAAACATTTATAATATAAATAAAGTGATGGCCGAAACTATTATTTTGTACAGCAATTTCACTACTTAATTGAAGAATGGCAACACTCAGCAAAATCTAAAGTGCTGTTGTTGTGTGCAAGACAATAAAAATGCTGGCCTGTGAGTGTCATCACCGCATTTATACCAGCCATTGGGATTTGGAGTGGTTCCAAGTAAAATCATGTAAAATTTACTTTGCCATACCAAGCACTGGAATTTTCTGTGCCTCTTTTCAGAACCTTTCAATTTTTCCATTTTAAAAAAACCCTCCTTCAAGTTTCTAACAATTACTCCTTAAATATGAGAAACCTTTTCCTTTGTCTGTAAAGGAAAGAGACATGTTCATAAATTAGAACTAGGATGTTCAGGGATGATGCCAACAAGCATTTTTCCACACAAAGGGTGGTGAAAGTTTACCGTGTCTCTCAAGTGATTTGTGTATTTGACTAAAAAAATTCAGGTCATTTATCTTCTGCTCAGTGATATAGACAGTAGTCTGAGGATAGGGAGGGCAAGAAATAGAAAAGGTGCTTGGGGGTTGATGTTGGAGTATAAGTATGGGGCATCAATACATTCCAAGAAATATTGATACTTGCTGCAAAATGTGTAATTTTGGTGCTCACAGTCTTGCCCTGTTTGAAATGGTAGAAGTGATATAAACATAGTCTTGAGTTTGGAATCTATGTGATTTGCCACTCAGCATCTTCAGCTTTGACATTTTTGCTTCATGCCACATGGCACTTGGCTTAGATTTCCAGGGGACATATTTGTGAAAACTGAACCCTTTTGTATTTTAGCAAAGGTTATTAGCTTTGCTCAGTTTATACTTCAGTTGTGGTCGTGTAAGGTTCAACATTACTAATTCAGTTCTCAAGACAATATACTGGGCAAATCTTGTTGCATTTCATCAAACCAGGATTGTAATAAATATTAGATGAAGTAAAATTAACCCTTTGGTGGCCTTCAAGTCTTTTCACCCTGTTGCAGCGCTGTACTAAGAGTCCATGTTTTATTCTATTGAGGAGAATTCATGAAGGACACACAACAGGGATTGGTAGTTTATGAAAAATAAATAATTGAGTGGTGCCAGGACACATAACTCACAAGTGCCATTGGCAAAAGCAAGTTGAGTCCCTCGATGGTGCAAGTATTTCATATTTCATAAGACATTGATCGCAGTCATGTTCTTTGTTTGTTTGTTTTGCTTTTGGTCACAAGTATCATTAGCATTTAAAAAACAAAAAGAAGTTGTAATATTAACAATTACTGTCCCTCATAGGTATCTTTGCTATTATAGAACTGGTTGGCAGGGATTCTGATATTTGCTTTGCAAAAACTTGGTGATCAGACATATCCATTCATGCTAACAAGCATTTGAAACAGTTTTAGCAAGCACTTGTGAAATCTCCAGCACATACAGCAGATCTCTGTTTCACTTGCTGTTTACAGAAAAATAGGCTTCCACAAGTAAATTTAAGGATTGCTTTTTACAGGATTTGTCTTTAAGTGAATCAGAGATTGAATAATCAAAAAAGGTACTGGATTCACTATTGCAAAGGCAAAGTCAAGAATGATGAAATTTCATGGATTTGCATGTTAAGAATTCAACAATCAGTTGACTTTTGAACTTATGGGATATTGCATACAGAACACTTTATCCATTGTGGCATAAATCATTAGAGCAGGGAGGTCAAGGTACTTTTGTTATGTCACAGCTGGAGTATTGTGTACATTGCTGTTCACTACAATATCTAAAGGATGTGATTGCATTGGGTGGGAGCAAAAAAGATTCACCAGGATATTGTATCAGAGATAATGGGAACTGCAGATGCTGGAGAATCCGAGGTAACAAAGTGTGGAGCTGGATGAACACAGCAGGCCAAGTAGCATCTTAGGAACACAAAAACTGCTGTTTCGGGCCTAGACCCTTCATCAGAAAAGGGGGATGGGGAGTCAGTTCTGAAATAAATAGGGGGAGAGGGGGAGGCAGATCGAAGATGGATAGATGAGAAGATAGGTGGAGAGGAGGCAGACAAGTTAAAAGGGCGGGGATGGAGCCTGTAGAGGTGAGTGTAGGTGGGGAGGTAGGGAAGGGATAGGTCAGTCTGGGGAGGACGGACAGGTCAAGGGGGCAGGATGAGGTTAGTAGGTAGGAAATGGAGGTGCGGCTTGAGGTGGGAGGAGGGGGTACATGAGAAGAAGAACAGAACAGGTTAGGGAGGCGGGGACGAGCTGGGCGGGTTTTGGGATGCGGTCCGCGGAGGGGAGATTTTGAAGCTTGTGAAGTCCACATTGATACCATTGGGCTGCAAGGTTCCCAAGCGGAATATGAGTTGCTGTTACTGCAACCTTCGGGTGGCATCATTGTGGCACTGCAGGAAGCGCAGGATGGACATGTCGTCTGAGGAATGGGCAGGGGAGTTGAAATTGTTCGCAACTGGGATGTGCAGTTGTTTATTGCGAGCCGAGCATAGGTGTTCTGCAAAGTGGTCCCCAAGCCTCTGCTTGGTTTCCCCGATGTAGGGGAGGCCAAAACGGGTACAGCGGATGCAGTATAACACATTGGCAGATGTGTAGGTGAACATCTGCCTGATGTGGAAAGTCTCCAGAAACCAGCAGAGTTAAGCGAGTGACCTCACTAATATCTTTTCTTGAACCAACATAATAAACACACATTATCTGGTCCTTAACCCATTGCTTTTATAGGAGCATGCTACATGCAAATAGATTTTGCATTACAAATGGAGCCCAGCTCATCCCTGCCTCCCCAACCTGTTCTTCCTCTCACCTCTCCCCTCCACCCACCTCAAGGCGCACCTCCATTCCCTACCTACTACCCTCATCCCACCGTCTTGACCTGCCCATCCTCCCCAGACTGACCTATCCCCTCCCTACCTCCCCACCTATACTCACCTCCACTGGCTCCATCCCCGTCCCTTTAACTTGTATGTCTCCTCTCCACCAATCTTCTCCTCTATCTATCTTTGATCCGCCACCCCCTCTGTCCCATTTTATTTCAGAACCCTCTCCCCCTCCCCCTTTTCTGATGAAGGGTCTATGCCCAAAACGTCAGCTTTTATGCTCCTAAGATGCTGCTTGGCCTGCTGTGTTCATCCAGCTCCACACTTTACCAGGATATTGCCTGGGTTGGAGCGTTTCAGCTATGAAGGGAGACTGGATAAACTCGGGCTGTTTTTTTACAACAGATAAGATGAGGGAAACGTGATAGAGGTTTATATGATTATGGGGGGCATGGAAGGGTTGAATCAAAAGCAGCTGTTCACCATAATTGAAGGGTCAATAACAAGGGTGGCTTAATTTTAAAGTGAAAAAACAGGAAGTTTGGAGCAGATTTGAGGAAAACCTTTTTCACACAGAGTGATAGAGGTCTGGAATGTTCTGCCCAGGAGAATAGTTGAGGTGGGAAACCTCACAACTTTTAGAATAAAATGGTTGAGCACTTGAAATGTAAAGAGATTCCAAGTTATAGGCCTGTTGTAAGAAAATGGGACGGTTGTAGGTAGTAATGTATTTTTGGCAGTCTGGACTTGATGTGCCAAAGGGCCTCTTTCATGATTCCCACACTGTCTCAGAGGATGCATTCTGTTTATTATATAATTACTTCTACTCTACAAGACACTGCCATAACTTTTGAAAACCAAAAGAACTGTGGAAGCTGTAAATCAGGAACAAAAACAACGTTGCTGGAAAAGCTCAGCAGGTCTGGCAGCATCTGTGAAGGAGAAAACAGAGTTCCCATTTTGGGTCCCTTCCTCAGAACTGATGGTGGCTGGGAAAACATTAGTTTGCATGCAGAAAATAGGGAGGTGGGTGGGGTAGGGAGTAAACAATAGGATAGAGCCCAAAGAGAGAGAAAGACAAGGGGGTTGCTAACAGTCAGGCTGGGAGGGTGGGTACTTGTTAATGGGGGCTGTTAGTGACCAACAACAGTGGGTGTGTATTGGCAGGCTACGTGGTAACAAAGCCTGGTGTATGGTGTGGGGGGTGTGGGACATTGGAGAGTTTACACCCTAAAATTATTGAACTCAGCATTGAGTCTGGAGGGCTGTAGGGTCCCCAAGCAGAAAATGAGGTGTTTTTCCTCCAGTTTGCATTGGGCTTCACGTGAACACTGTAGCAAGCCAGAGACAGAGATGTTGGCCAGGGAACAGGGTGGTGCGTTGAAGTGGCAGGCAACCGGTAGTTCAGGGATAACAAGGTGTAGAGCTGAATGAACACAGCAGGCCAAGCAGCACCTTAGGAGCAGGAGAGCTGATGTTTGGGGCCAGACCCTTCATTAGAAATGGGGGAGGAGAAAGGGTTTCTAAAATAAATATGGAGAGAGGGGAAGGCGGATCGAAAATGGGTAGAGGAGAAGATAGGTGGAAAAGAGACAGACAAGTAAAAGTGATGTGGCTGTAGTACCGGGTTTGCTTCAGGACATGGTCGAGCAGTTTCAAGGCCAAAGAGATTATAAGAGGGCTGCAGTGGGAGAGAAATCCCCTGAGGTTTTTCTGGAGGGAAGAGTGTAACTTCTTCAAGGTAGGCATCCTTAGAAGGGGCTTCGCAGTGGGGTTAAAATTGTATCAGAGATAATAGGAACTGCAGATGCTGGAGAATCCGAGATAACAAGGCGTAGAGCTGGATGAACACAACAGGCCAAGCAGCATCTTAGGAGCAGGAAGGTTGATGTTATGAGCCTAGACCCTTCATCAGAAATGAGGGAGGGGAAGGGGGTTCTGAAATAAATAGGGAGAGAGGGGGATGCATGTGTCCGTGCAGAAGGGACGAGGGAGGGGAAGGGAATAAGTGGGGATAGACTGGACACTAATTTTCATTACAAATCCACTGAATCCCACAGCAACCTGGACTATACATCCTCATACTCCACTTCCTGTAAAGACCCCATCCCGTTCTCTCAGTATTGAGTTTAATAATTTTAGGGCCTAAACTGTCCCTTGTCCCAGGTCCCCCACCCCACATACCACTTGTTACCACATAGCCTGCCACTACGCATCCCCTGTTGTTTGTCACCAACAGTCCCCATTAACAACTACTCACACCCTGCCCAGCCTGATCATTAGCAACTCCTTTGTCTGTCCAACTGTCTTTCTCTCTCTCTTTGGGCTCCATCCTATTGTTTACTCCCTACCCCACCCACCTCCCTTTTTTCAGCATATAAACTCACGTTTTCCTAGCCACCATCAGTTCTGAGGAAGGGTCACCGGACCCGAAACGTTAACTCTGTTTCCTCCTTCACAGCTGCTGCCAGACCTGCTGAGCTTTTCCAGCAACATTGTTTTTGTTCTATAATTTTTGTCTTTTACTCTCATTTTTGAACGGCACAAATTAGTCCAAAATATCTCCTCAAGCTGAGAAGGGGTCACTACAGTTTATCTACGAGAAATAACAGCAGGCCAAATGAGCCAACAATGAAATCGGTTTCTTGTAGATTCCTCAATTTTGAATAATAATGAAATGAAATTTGTTTGATTATCAGTCCTTTCAACTTTGTCCAATGAGAATCCAATTCTAAACTCTGCAGACAATGAACCTATCCCTGGGCCTCTTCTGTCTCCACCTAATCACTCATTCACTGCTTTTCACGGGATCGCCCCGACAAAATAGTTATCTGAATCTCTTGATGTATGTGAACAGGATAGGGGGGGGGTGCGGAACAGTGATCCTGGGTGATGTGAGATACTGCCTTCATGCATGTCATTTGTAGCCATGTTCTGTTCTTTGCAGTTGCTTGTGGCACAAAAGAGAACATTGATTCTGGTTGAGAAACAGCATTATGTAGCTAATAGCATACGTAATCCATTGTGTTTAATGGTTGCTCACGAGGGAATGGGGCAAAATTTTTTTTACCTCTCTTGTTGTCAGGCATTACAATATCTACATGGCTTCATCATATTAGCTAATTTAAAATCAGGATGGAATTTTAAGCATAGAATAGTCTGTAATTTACATCTACAATGGACATTAACTGATAGAAATCAAACATCCCAATGCACGCATCAGCTTCCTCCTATATCAATATCGAGCACTTTTGGCTCAAAGCAATTTAAGGTGACGGACTGGCCAAGATTTTGCAGTGACAGGGTGGAGGATAGGGGATGGAACTGCAAGGCAGCAATGGTGTTGATAAATTTTGCATTTACGCTTCATAAAAGCCAATGGAAAAATCATTCCCACCATTCTCAGCTGGATCTTTTTAGGCTGTTGCCCATGGAACAGATTAGATTTTGCACTGCATGGTTTGATTGTGCTGTTTCAAATTTAAGTAGCAATCAGGGCCCTATTTATGCTGGAAGGCTCCAATTTGCATATCAAATTGATGTACTGCCTTGATGATCAAGGTTAAAGGGGCAGTAGGGCTCCTGGTCCCATTTAGAGATCATTGCAGTCTGTTTTCACTGGGAAAAAAACAAGTGAAAATCAATCCCATCATCTCAAAGTGCATGGTGTTAAAAAGGAATTGACAATATTGTAAATGTGAAATGTGCTATGTACAATCCACTAAAACAAGGAGAATGAAAAATTATTTTAAGGAATTGATTTGTTTAACAAAGAAGTCCAGCCATTTACAGGCTTTTAAGCCTTGTGGAGAAATTGGTTTCTCTTGAAGAGTGTTCTTTCCCAGTCATAAAGTTGCTGTTACACAGGAGGAGGATTTAGTGGAAGAAAAATGGGAGATGCAAGTCTGTAACAATTATCAGGAAATAACGTTAAACTTCAGGGAACTTAAGAGGCTGAAAAGCTGGGCAAGTTGAGCAATAATATCTATACAAATTATTATGACACAATCTATATCATAGTGTGAATTTGTTTTCCAAAATGGCTGAGTAAGTTACTGTGTTAAGTGGCCATGACAAATGGACCTGAATAACACAGATATTTCTTACGAGCATGCATCAGGACAATAAAAAAAATCACCTGACAGCAGAGAAGTCATTCTTTGTGAATCTATTGTCTTGATGTATTTATATAGCTTGGCCATCAAACAGCGGGCCAGCTGAAATTGTTACATATAAACATGTTGATGGAAGAAAGAAAATTCTAAGATTCTGCAATAATTCCACAGTGTGAGTGACTTCATTTGAACCCTGCCACCAGGCCTATTTTGGGGTAATCGAAAGGAAGGATGGGGTTGAATATCACTAAAGTGGATGAGACACAGGTTGATTAGAATGATTCTATGCATATACACCAATGTTAAACTATAGAATGCTAATAGGTTTAGTTGCTGCCTATATTCATGAAGCTGTTACTTGTTTGTCATAGAAATTAATCCTGAAGATTTATTATATGTTTTAGGTGATTCTAACAATTCAAGGCAAATACCCAAATGAAACTTATTTAGTTTCAAGAAACCAGCTTTTTTAGCTTCAGTATTTACTGTGGAGAAAGATATGGAAGCTAGGGAACACGGGGAATTAAATAGTGATGCCTTGAAAAGCGCCCACATTACAGAAGAGGAGCTGCTGGGGCTCTTAAGACACATAAAGATAGATAAATGCCAGGGACCTGATCAAGTGTATTCCAGGACTTTGTGGGAAGGAAAGGAAGAAATTACAGGCCCCCTAGCAGAAATATTTGTATTGCTGACAGCCACAGGTGGGGTGCAGGAAGTCAGGAGGTTGGCTAATGGTGTGCCCTTGCTTAAGAAAAGCTGCAAAAGTAAAGCCATGTAACCACAAACCAATGAGCCTGACGTCAGTGGTGGATAAATTGTTTGATAGGGTCTACATGCATTTGGAAAGGCAAAAACTAATCAGGGACAGTCAGCATAGCTTTGAACATGGGAAATTAAGTCTCACAAACTTAATTGAGTTTTTTCAAGAGGTGACCAGAAAGATAGATAAAGGCAGAGTGGTAGACATTGATCTCCATGGACTTTGGCAAAGCCTTAACAAGGTTCCTCATGGTATACTGGTTCGTAAGATTAGATCACATGGGATCCAGGGAAAGCTAGCCAATTAGATCCAAAATTAGCTTGTTGGTAGGAGGCAGGGGTGGTGATAGAGGGTTGTTATTCAGACTGGAGGCCTGTGGCCAGTGATGTGCTGCAAGGATTGGTGCTGAGTCAACTGAGTCATTTATACAAACGATTGGGAGAGAATATAGGAAGGCATTGTTAGTAAATTTGCAATGACACCAAAATTGGTGTTATAGTTGACTGTAAGAATTTAAGAGTATTTAAGACAGTATTTAAGAATGCAGTGGAATCTCGATCAACTGAACAATGGGCTGAGGAGTGGCAGATGGAGTTTAATTTAGATAAATGTGAGGTGTTGCATTTTGGTAAGACAAACCAGGACAGGACTTATACAGTTAATGTCAGGGTCTTGGGGAGTGTTGTCGAAAAAAGAGACCTAGAGGTGTAGGTACATAGTTCCTTGAAAGTGGCATCACAGGTTGACAGGGTGGTGAAGACCATAAGACCATAAGACATAGGAGTGGAAGTAAGGCCATTCGGCCCATCAAGTCCACTCTGCCATTTAAATCATGGCTGATGGGCATTTCAACACTATTTCCCTGCACTCTCCCCGTAGCCCTTGATTCCTTCTGAGATCGAGAATTTGTCGATCTCTGCCTTGAAGGCATCCGACGTCCCGGCCTCCACTGCACTCTGCAGCAATGAATTCCACAAGCCCACCACTCTCTGGCTGAAGAAATGTTGTCTCATTTCAGTTTTAAATTTACCCCCTCTAATTTTAAGGCTGTGCCCACGGGTCCTAGTCTCTCCCTCTAACGGAAGCAACTTCCTAGCGTCCACCCCTTCTAAACCATACACTATCTTGTAAGTTTCTATTAGATCTCCCCTCAACCTTCTAAACTGTAATGAATACAATCCCAGGATCCTTAGCCGTTCATCATGCGTTAAAGTTACCATTCCAGGGATCATCCGTGTGAATCTCCGTTGGACACGCTCCAGGGCTAGTATGTCCTTCCTGAGGTGTGGGGCCCAAAATTGGACACAGTATTCTAAATAGGGCTAACTAGAGCTTGATAAAGCCTCAGAAGCACATCGCTGCTTTTATATTCCAACCCTCTTGAGATAAACGACAAAGGCATTTGGCACACTTGCCTTCATCGGTCAGAGCAGTGAATACAGGAGTAGGATTGTCATGTTACGCTGCACTATTCATTAGGAAGGCCGTATTTTGGAGTACTGCATACAATTCTGGATACCCTGCTACAGAAAAGATGTGATTAAACTGGAAAAGGTGTAAAAATGATTTACAAGGATGTTACTGAGACTGGTGGGTTTGAGTTATAAGGAGAGGCTGGATAGACTGGGACTTCTTATTTTGGAGCATTGGAGGCTGAGGGGTTTATAAAGTCATGATGAGCACAAATACAGTGAATAACCAATGTCTTTTCTCTGAGGTAGGGGAACTAGAACTAGATACCATAGGTTTAAGGTGAGAGGGGAAAGATTTAAAATTAAGAGGGGCAACTTTTTCACACAGTGGATGGTGCATACATGGAATGATCTGCCAGACAAAGTGCTAGAGGTCAGTACACTTGAAAGGCATTTGGATAAGTGCATGCATAGGAAAGTCATTGAGGGGCATAGGCAAAATACAGGCAAATGGGACTAGTTCAGTTTATGAAACAGGGTCGACATGGATAAGTTGGGTTGAAGGGTCTGTACCCCTACCATCTGACCCTCTGACTCTAAACTACAGGCACACAAAGGTGGATAAGTCACCGGGACCAGACATACTACGCCCCAGACTTTTTAAGGAGTTAGCTGAAGAGATAGTGGAGGCATTAGAGGTGATCTTTCAGGAATTGCTAGAGTCAGGAAGGGTACCAAAGGACTGGAAAATCATTAACATGACAAAAGACAGAAAATTACAGGCCGATCAGCCTAACTTCATTTGTGGGTAAGATTTTAGAGTCCATTGTAAAGGAAGGAGATTCCTGAATTTGTGGAAGTGTGTGTTAAAACAGGACAAAGTCAGCATGGTTTCATCAAGGGGAGGTCATACCTGACAAATCTGTTAGAATTCTTTGAGGAAGTAATGAGCAGGTTAGACTAAGGAGAGCCAATAGATGTTACCTACCAGATGGCCTTTGACAAGGTGCTGCACAGGAGGTTGTTGAATAAGATAAGGGCCCATGGCGTTAGAGGCAAGGTGCTAGCATGGGTAGAAGATTGTCTGTCTGGCAGAAAGCAGAGTGTGGGGCTTTCTCAGGATGGCAGCTGGTGACAAGTGGTACTCCGGAAGGGTCAGTGTTGGGACCACAGCTTTTCACTTCATACATTAATGGCCTAGATGAAGAAACTGAGGGCATTTTGGCTAAGTTTGCAGATGATACAAAGATAGGTATAGGGATAGGTAGTATTGAGGAGGCAGGGAGGCTGTAGAAGGATTTGGACAGTTTAGGAGATTGGGCAAAATAATGGCAGATGGAATACAACATGGTTAAGTGTGAGGTCATGTACTTTGGTAAGAAGAATAGAAGCATGGATAGAAATTCGGAAGTCTGAAGTGCAAAGAGATTTGGAAGTCCTAGTCCAGGATTCTCTCAAGATAAACTTGCAGGTTGAGTCTGTAGTTAGGAAGGCAAATGCAACTTTGGCATTTATTTTGAGAGAACTTGAGGGATGTGCTTCAGAGACTCTATAAGGCTCTGGTCAGGCCACATTTGGAGTATTGTATACAGTTTTGGTCCCCACATCTCAGGAAAGATGTACTGGCCCTGAGAAGGTTCACAAGAATGGTCCGAGGATTTGAAACTTACAGATTACTGAATGGCTTAGACAGTGTGCATGTTGGGAAGGTGTTTCCATTGGTACAGAGACTAGGACCTGAGGGAAGACCTCTACAAATAGAGATGATGAGAACCTTTTTTAGCCAGAGAGTGGTGAATTTATGGAATTCAGTGCCACAGAAGGCTACGGAGGCCAGGTCATTGAGTATATTTGAGACAGAGATAGATAGGTTATTGATTTTCAAGGGGCTCAAGGGTTACATGGAGAAAGTGGGAGAATGGGTTTGAGAAATTTATCAGCCATGATTGAATTAAATTCTTGTAGGTTTTTGCTGCAATTCTCCACTAGAAAGTCAGAACATGCTTGACTTCTGACTTCATCCTAACTATTATCATTGGCTTTGAGAAGTCAAGCAGTATCAGGTGACTAGAAATGATCCTGCTGATATACATTGCTATACTTCAATAAAATGAAATGTGTTACCTCCCTCACTGATGAGACTCCCGAAGGTTGCGTGGTCAGAGAAGAAGGAGGCTCACCATTACCTTCTGTGCAGTAATTAGGGGCATGCTACAAACTTTGGCCGAGCCAATGATGCCTACTCTCAAAAAATGAAGAAAAAACGCAGTGATCTGGCCAATCTATCTGAGAAATAGGAAATGTCACTTTGTAAAAACAACTAATTTCAGAAAATATATCAGTGATAATGGGAACTGCAGATGATGGAGAATCCAAGATAACAAAGTATGGGGCTGGATGAACACAGCAGGCCAAGCAGCATCTCAGGAGCACAAAAGCTGACGTTTCGGGCCTAGACCCTTCATCAGACAGGGGGATGGGGAGACGGAACTGGAATAAATAGGGAGAGGGGGAGGCGAACCGAAGATGGAGAGAAAACAAGATAGGTGGAGAGGAGAGTATAGGTGGGGAGGTAGGGAGGGGATAGGTCAGTCCAGGGAAGATGGACAGGTCAAGGAGGCGGGATGAGGTGGGAGGTAGGAAATGAAGGTGCGGCTTGAGGTGGGAGGAAGGGATCGGTGAGAGGAAGAGCAGGTTAGGGAAGCAGAGACAGACTGGGCTGGTTTTGGGATGCAGTGGGGGGAGGGGACGAGCTGGGCTGGTTTTGGGATGCAGTGGGGGAAGGGGAGATTTTGAAGCTTGTGAAGTCCACATTGATACCATTGGGCTGCAGGGTTCCCAAGCGGAATATGCGTTGCTGTTCCTGTAACCTTCGGGTGGCATCATTGTGGCACTGCAGGAGGCCCATGATGGACATGTCATCTGAGGAATGAGAGGGGGAGTTGAAATGGTTCGCAACTGGGAGGTGCAGTTGTTTGTTGCGAACCAAGCGGAGGTGTTCTGCAAAGCGGTCCCCAAGCCTCCGCTTGGTTTCCCCAATGTAGAAGAAGCCACACCGGGTGCAATGGATACAATATACCACATTGGCAGATGTGCAGGTGAACATCTGTTTGATATGGAAGATCACTTTGGGGCCTGGGATGGGGGTGAGGGAGGAGGAGTGGGGGCAGACAAGGGTGGGGATGGAAAAATGTCTTGGGTGGTGGGGTCGGATTGTAGATGGTGGAAGTGTATCCGGAGGTTGGTGGGGTGGTATGTGAGAACAAGGGAGATCCTCTGGGGGCGGTTGTGGTGGGGGCGGGGTGTGAGGGATGTGTTGCGGGAAATGCAGGAGACATGGTCAAGGGAGTTCTTGACCACTGCGGGGGGAAAGTTGCGGTCCTGGAAGAACGCGGACATCTGGGATGTGCGGGAGTGGAATGCCTCATCCTGGGAGCAGATGCAGCGGAGGCGGAGGAATTGGGAATAGGGGATGGAATTTTTGCAGGAGGGTGGGTGGGAGGAGGTGTATTCTAGGTAGCTGTGGGAGTCAGTGGGCTTGAAATGGACATCAGTTTCTAGCTGGTTACCTGAGACGGAGACTGAGAGGTCCAGGAAGGTGAGGGATGTGTTGGAGATTGCCCAGGTGAACTTTAGGTTGGGGTGGAAGGTGTTGGTAAAGTGGATGAACTGTTTGAGCTCCTCTGGGGAGCAAGAGGCGGCGCCAATACAGTCATCAATGTAACGGAGGAAGAGTTGGGGTTTGGGGCCTGTGTAGGTGCGGAAGAGGGACTGTTCCACGTAACTACAAAGTGGCAGGCATAGCTGGGGCCCATGCGGGTACCCGTGGCCACCCCCTTTTGTCTGTAGGAAGTGGGAGGAATCGAAAGACAAGTTGTTGTGGGTGTGGACGAGTTTGGCTAGGCGGATGAGGGTGTCGGTGGAGGGGGATTGGCCGGGAATTGAAAGCCCTCCGCTTCTTCCTGTCCCACAAGCCCGACCAATCCCCTCAAGCGCCTAGCCAAACTCGTCCTCACCCTCAACAACTTCTCTTTCGATTCCTCCCACTTCCTACAGACAAAGGAGGTGACCAACACCTTCCACCCCAAACCTGAAGTTCAGCTGGGCCATGTCCAATACATCCCTCACCTTCTTGGACCGCTCAGTCTCCGTCTCAGGTAACCAGCTAGAAGCTGATGTCCATTTCAAGCCCAATGACTCCCACAGCTGCCTAGAATACACCTCCTCCCACCCACCCTCCTGCAAAAATTCCATCCCCTATTCCCAATTCCTCCGCCTCCGCCGCATCTGCTCCCAGGATGAGGCATTCCACTCCCGCACATCCCAGATGTCCACGCTCTTCAAGGACCGCAACATTCCCCCCGTAGTGGTCGAGAACACCCTTGACCGCGTCTCCCGCATTTCCCGCAACACATCCCTCACACCCCGCCCCCACCACAACCGCCCCCAGAGGATCTCCCTTGTTCTCACATACCACCGCACCAACCTCCGGATACACTTCCACCATCTACAATCATACCCCACCACCCAAGCCATTTTCCATCCCCACCCTTGTCTGCCTTCCAGAGAGACCACTCTCTCCGCTACTCCCTTGTCCGTTCCACACTCCCCTACAACCCCACCACAGCCAGCACCTTCCCCTGCAACCGCAGGAAGTGCTACACTTGCTCCCACACCTCCTCCCTCACCCCTATTCCAGGCCCCAAGATGACCTTCCATATCAAGCAGATGTTCACCTGCACATCTGCCAATGTGGTATATTGTATCCATTGCACCCGGTGTGGCTTCCTCTACATTGGGGAAACCAAGCGGAGGCTTGGGGACCGCTTTGCAGAACACCTCCGCTTGGTTCGCAACAAACAACTGCACCTCCCAGTTGCGAACCATTTCAACTCCCCCTCCCATTCCTCAAACGACATGTCCATCATGGGCCTCCTGCAGTGCCACAATGATGCCACCCAAAGGCTACAGGAACAGCAACGCATATTCCGCTTGGGAACCCTGCAGCCCAATGGTATCAATGTGCACTTCACAAGCTTCAAAATCTCCTCTTCCCCTACTGCATCCCAAAACCAGCCCAGTTCTTCCCCTCCCCCCACTGCATCCCAAAACCAGCCCAGTCTGTCTCTGCTTCCCTAATCTGTTCTCCCTCTCACCGATCCCTTCCTCCCACCTCAAGCCGCACCTTCATTTCCTACCTCCCACCTCATCCCGCCTCCTTGACCTGTCCATCTTCCCTGGACTGACCTATCCCCTCCCTACCTCCCCACCTATACTCTCCTCTCTATCTATTTTGTTTTCTCTCCATCTTCGGTTCGCCTCCCCCTCTCTCTATTTATTCCAGTTCCGTCTCCCCACCCCCCTCTCTGATGAAGGGTCTAGGCCCGAAACGTCAGCTTTTGTGCTCCTGAGATGCTGCTTTGCCTGTTGTGTTCATCCAGCTCTAACTTTGTTATCTTAATTTCAGAAAATCCTGGTCTTGCGTTCTGCCATTAATGTGGCAAGACAGTAACATTTAAGCAGCCAATCAAATGATGATAAAAGACAACACAACATTGTTCAAATGTTATGAACATTAATAAACACAGAAGTGAATGATATAAATGTTTCATTGATTTATGGTAGCTTCGTGATCATCTTAGATTTCATTTTAGTTTGGAGTTATATTAATTCAAATCATATTTTCCTTGCCTCACTCAGAAATACAAGCGAAATGTGAATGTGGATTGAATTGACCATATAATCAAAACAAATAACAGGGGTACAATGCCTCACATTTGCATGTAACAATTCAAACATTAAACTTTCTTTCCTAGAAAGTATAATTACTCTGGGGGCCTCTGTGAGGTGAAGCTAGCTGCCAAGACAGATAAGCGTGATGTTTAAATAAATGTTAGTGACCTCTCACTAATACCAAGGTCAGCCTCCATCCACACAAATGGAACATTCAAACTAAATGCTCTGCCAGTCAGAAAAAGACATGGTTGTTCTTCTTGCATTTAAAAGTATTAGGTTTCTTCAAAAGAACAAAAGTTTTACTTGAACGAAAAGGCATTGATTCGGTCAGTGAGGTTAGAAAAGCTGGGGCTGGGTGAAAGGTAATGATGATGGGGTGCTTTAATATGGAAGGGCATATAAATTTGTGTGTGAAAAGGGTGAAAGCAATAGAATTGACTGGGCCCTGGGAATCCTGGATTTCTTGCCAATGTGGTATGCTGTGTCTGATCAATCCTCCCGGTAAAGAGTTCACAATTAAGCACCTAATTGCACAATGAATAAGGAACAGGAATAGGGAATTCAGCTCCTCGAGCTCATTCTGCTATTTACTCTGTCCTGATTGTAACCTCAAATCCATATTCCTGCTTATCCTTGGTAACTTTTGATCCCTTTGCTTTCCAAGAATCACCTCATTTCTGCCTTAAAAATATTCCAGTACAATGGTTCTACTGCCTTTTCAAATAAAGAGTTTCAAAGCATTATAACCCTCTTAGCAAAAAAAATTAAACAGTGACTACTGTTCTAAATTCTCCCAGAAGAGGAAAAACTGTCTTTGCACTCAAACTGTCAAGATCCTTCAGGATCTTATAAGCTTCGATTAGAATGGTATTAACATTGATGCTTAAAGTTTAACAAGTTGGTCCCAGAATTTATGGACTTCCTAAGCTTACCAGTGAAAGAGAGGTGGCAATTAAGGAGGCCTCATAAAATGGAGTACTTTACACTCGGTGGCTGCATCCTTTCTTACCACCAGGTAATGATATTCTTTGTACTATTGTTGAGCAACGATGTTCCATCCTTTACAACTTTGTCCTACATTTTGGAAGTTTGATCTATCTAATCAGGATGGCTGTCACCTATTTTGCCTTATGTTGGACTTCTGATGAACACTGCCTTTAACTCTTGCTTGTAGGCCACAATAGTGGTGGCAGACATTCATGAGCTGCGAACGAAATCCATTGCTAATTATATCTGCTGTTCATGGTGTATCAGTAACTGTCTCAGTCACCGGCACCTTCCTCTTCTTTGCCTCTGGCTCATCCCAGGGTTCTGCCAGTGACATTTGCAGGATCTTCCTGTCAGATGCGCGCTAATAGGTAAGACTGTTGGTTTCTTGCAAGGGTCTACAATTATGCTTTGCTTTCTGGGAAGGCATCAATCAGAATGAGTGAGCTGTTTATTTTGTATGATAGGTGGATAAAACAGGCAGTAGTCTGTGCATCCTAGAAAATCCACAAATATGTGCCAAGCATATTTTTCCGTCTGACATTTCCTGGGTAACTACACTTTGCTGTGCTGGAGAAGATTTTGCTGTACATCTGTGGGATATTCGAATACAAAGGCTAGGATAGTTGTCATTCTATTTACTGTGGCAATGAGACTATGCCCTCACTCAAGGTCGGAATAGTCTTGTGTGATTCCTGTATTTGCAGGGAGACATCATTATTACTGCCAATGATATAATCCATTCACGCTTGAAAGGTCTCCGCCAATCTCTCTGTAATTATGAACAGTGTGCTCAAAAACCTCTCAGACTGTTGCCTATTCTCTGCTACTATTCTTAATGCTTATCCTCTTCAGTGATAGACCCTGGGATAGAGCATCTGTATCCAAATGAGCAGACAGTAGCCAGGGATGCATTCTTTGAGGTGAACTCTGCAACCTTTACCACCACCATATGCCCCTGGGTCTTGTGAAATCTAAGTCACCAGTTAAGTATTCACCTTTTCTCTGTTACCTAGCTGTACCACTGCAGAGTAAATATAACAGCATAGGTGTTCATATGTTTTGTGCAAATGCATCCTTTATCTAATTGAGTGCCTCTGAAGAATTATCATCTGCAACTTCCAATAATTCTTGATGTTCACAGAAAGGCTCAGTTGGCATATAGATGGTACCAAGGAGCAGTAACAAACCGGGAATGGATGGAGTGCATGTGGTGAAGCGGAACGCAATGCAGATGCCTGACATTGCATAGGAAGAAGGTGGATGGGAAGAGTGGACTGACAGATTGGGATGTGAGCAAGTGGATCGAGAGTGAAAGATGTCTGACTATGCAAGCACAAAAGTCACGGTCACAGTTCATTCCAAGAAGCACTGCACTGTTGGAGGTGTCATGCTTTGTGTACAAAATTAAACAAAATCCCCAGGAAATGTGCGGGGGGCTGAGATCCCACGGCATTATTGCAAAAGAGATTAGGGGAGTTACCTCTGATGTTTTGGCCAGTATTCATCCCTCAATCAAAACTAAAATAAAAATACAGATTTTTCTGGTCATTATCACATTACTGTCTTGCTGCTTGCACATTGGCCACTGTTTCCCACATTACAACAGTGACTATAATTCAAAAGGTACTTCATTGAACAAAGCAATTTGAGGTATCCGCTGGTAATGAACATGTGTTATGTCAATGCATGCTTTTTTTCTTTTCTAAGTGGGCGTGAGGGCACTGTACAATGTTGGAGTAAGCACAGTGTGTGGCTGGGTGAAGTGCACAACAAGGCAGGAATGGCTAGCACGAGGGGTCATAGTTTTAAGCTGGTTGGTGGAAAGTATAGAGGGGATGTCAGAGGCAGGTTCTTTACGCAGAGGGTTGTGAGAGCATGGAATGCGTTGCCAGCAGCCGTTGTGGAAGCAAGGTCATTGGGGTCATTTAAGAGACTGCTGGACATGCATATGGTCACAGAAATTTGAGGGTGCATACATGAGGATCAATGGTCGGCACAACATTGTGGGCTGAAGGGCCTGTTCTGTGCTGTACTGTTCTATGTTCTATGTTCTAAGGCGTTAGTGAATAAAAGCAAAATAAGAGGCCTCTGAAAACATTTGAACATAGTTGCACGTTCCCAGGTAATTTTCAAAGGACGCCACACATCTCTTCCCACAGTTTCCAGTCCATGTCTTGTTTAATATCAGAACCCAAGGCAATGACTGTGAGGCTACAGAAGTAAAATAGTGGGGATCCTGGAAATCCAAGCAAACATTATTAACTGAAGACTCATGCTATCAACTCAGTCCTATTTTATACATGTAAAAAGATCCCTGATTTAAAGAAGCCTTGAAGTTTATTCACTTTTCCTGGGATCAACTGAAAACATTTTGTAGCTCACCACTCACTAGAATTCGTTCTGATGTCCCTTCACAGTTCCAGTTTTTAACTAAAATACTTCCAACAGAGTCTTTCCATTAGGTTTTTTCTAGACAATTCTTCAACTTTTCTTTCAGCCTCACAACCCTGGGATTTCACAGCTCCTGTATGGACCTCACCGTGTTTCCTGTGCAGTGGTGGAAAACAACAAAAAACACCATTGCTTTCCAATAGCCCTTTGCTATCGTTTCAAACTGCAGCCAAGCTGATTGCTACCAGATCTCCAACTGCAAGTAAGGTTAATTACTTTGCACTGAGAATTACTCCAGGTTTTCCCCTTTACCAAATAAATTTTGCAATCAATATGTCTCTTTCTGACTTTGTCTTCTGCTAAATTTCCATTCCCACTCATAGATTGCTCTGTGGATGATATTTGCTGTACTTCAGTTGTAGATCTTTCTCCCAAGGGGCTACAAACTGCACAAGGCCCAAAGTTGACACAATCTGTTTAGTGCTTTTCAACTAACAAACAGTGGTACTGAATAAAAATAAACTAACTGAATTGACATAGCTGAACTTTGAAGAAAGAAACCATTCTCTGTGGCAAGGTGATACATGTGCCTTGTTGAAATACGTTGACTATCTTTCAATTAGAAAGCTTTCCTTAATTCAGGAAAACAAATGAATAAATTATGTGTTTAACTGAAATAATTGCACACATCATGTCTCTAGGATTTTAGCTGCGTTTGTTTACTTGAGATTTTATGACTCTCATCCCTTTACTCTGACTTTTCCCAGGCAACACAAGCTGTCTTGTGAATTGTAATTAAGTCTGCCTGTTTTAGTAGCCTCTGTATGTTTGCTAGAGTTTTCCCTGATTGAGTACATATTTAAACTTCAGATGCTAAAATTAAGAAGCTATACCTCTAAAATGTATACATAAGAACATCAGGTACAGGAGAAGGAATGGACCATTCAGCCCCTCAAACCTGCTGTGTCATTCTACAAAATCATGGCAGACCTGCTCAGGCCTCAACTCCTCTTTAGTGCCAGCTCAACTCCTCAATAATTCAAAAACCTATCTATTGCCTTTTTAAATTTTCAGGTGACAAATTTTCCACAAATCTCTTGTTAGAGAATTCCAGACATTCACTACCCCCATGGAGAAGAGATTCTTCTTGCATCTTAGTTTTAAACGAGCATCCACGTGTTCTGTAACCATGTTCCCTAGTTAGAGATTTCTTTATTAGCGGAAACATCTTCCCAACATCTGCTCTGTGAAGCCCTGTTAAAATTTTGTATGCTTCAATAAAGTCATTCCTCATTCTTCTAAACTCTCTTGAATGCAGGCCTAACTTGTTTAGCTGTTCTTGAGAAGTCAGTCTGTTCATCCCCGGTATCAGACTTGTGAATCTCTTTTGTGCTACTTCCAGTATACTCTTCTTTAAACACGGGAACAGAGGGAAGGGTCACTGGACCCGAAATGTAAACTCCAATTTCTTTTCACAGTTCCTGTCAGACCTGCTGAGCTTTTTCAGCAACTTCTGTTTTTGTGTACATAAAATGTTGGCCTCCATATAATGTTGTAACAAGAGTTGCCTGTTTTTAAGCTTCTGACCCTGAGCAATAAAGGCCAAAATTGCATTTGCTTTCCTACTTACTTACTACACCTTCATGTTAATATTTCACATTTCATGCACAAAAGCATCCAAATCCCTTTGTGCTGCACCTTTTTTTGGATTGTCTCTCTATTTAAATAATAGTTTACCTTTTGATTCTTGCTACCACAATGCATGATCTCACACTCCCCTACATTAAATCCATCTGACAAGTTATTTTGCCCACTTACTCAAGATATCCCTTGCATTTTCCTTTCGCAGAGTCCGTATGTCCTCATCACAATATGCCCTCTCACCTAGTTTTGTATCAGTTGCAGACTTGGAAGCATTAAACTATGCCCCATTTTGCAAGTCAATATGAGGATTGTAAATAATTGAGGGCTTAGTGCCACTCCACAAGTTACATTTTTCCAACCTAAAAAAAAACCCTTTAGTCTTGGCTGTTTATGCTCTGCGTGTTAACCAATCCTCAATTCATGGCAATAAACTACCCCTAATATTATAAGCTCTTATCTTATGCATTAACCTGTCATGTGGCACCTTATCGAAGCATCCCGCAAATTCAAATACATTACGTTAACCGGCAGTTTTTTATATTTCTTTCGATTTATTTTCATAATCAATTTTCTCCTTTTTTATTAGCTTTTCCGTCATCTGCTGCTTTTCCCTAAAAAAATCCCAATCCTCCAATAGCTTTTGCCACTTTTTTGAGTGGTGTGCCTATGACATTAGGTATCCATTACAAGAGTATTGCAACAACATCCTTGAGAAGCAACAATGAAATGCGTGTCAACCATGTGTCAAATTGACAAAATCTTTGACAAGCTGTACATCTGTGTAATATGGCTCCATTTAAGGCTACACTCTTTCCCTCGAGATCGACATGCTGTTAGTAACAAATGAGCACTGTAACAATGGGCACATTTTTGAGGATAGCTAATCACAATGGAGTCCTTGATATTCCTGGTGAATCCTATATAGTTCAATCGTTGCACTTTTCTTTGGCCCAAAGTATTTTTCAAGAGCACTTATACTGATGTATCAAGTGGGGACATGCCTTTGGTGAGTTGCTTGAATACTCACTGGCCTTTTGCTAAGAGACAACATATGATTATTGCTTTCCTGCAGGTTACTACTAAATGAGACAGTCCATCACCATAGTGAGTAAATAGGTCTTCTACCCTGAAATCCATTGATCCCATGTTAAGGGGTGAATCTCCTGATGAATAAAGGTCTTGGAGCACGCAAGTTTAACATTGTAACCAATTGTGCTTTATGCTCTGGGGGTACGTATGAAAGACACACTCACACCAATCTGTTCAAGTGTTTTATTTGTGATTCTAAAATGTCTAAAATTTCTGCACTTGTGCTTTTAGATTTCAGTTTAGTTTCAATTTCATATGTGCTACATGTTGGCTTGGCTAACAACACAGAAAGCAATCAACAGGCTATTCATAACGAACGACTGAACAATTAAATGTTTCACAAACAACTTTACATCTTGTAAAAAGTCACTCCCGAAGCATTGCCTATTTATTTCCAGACCCTGACTCACCTGCTGGTACTTTCCATTTTTGGTTTAGGAAAATGGCATTTGGAGTTTCATTTCCCCCTTCATTTATTGTGGTTGTTGCTGCTGACATGTGACACTTGTCTCCCATAGTTTGTGAGGTAAGTGCTAAAACAGAAAGCTGTAAGCAAGGAATTCACCTGCTTTCACTGGTGAGCGATGTACCATAAAATTAGGTAGTATCAAATGTATTTGCATTTTGAACCTGTTTCTAATTTTTGTGTCTGTATATCCATTTTATTATTCCAACTTATTTTAAGGCTTCATTAATCATCAGACGATAACAGAATACAGCATTACCTCTTATACTTTACATAGTTAAAATAGATGGATTGTGTGGCTATTTTATACCTAATTGAGGTTGCCCATGTGGCATGGTCTGGTAGCCAAATCAACAGCTATCCTTTGTGAGCTGAAATGTTGCTTTCCAGTTCTGCACCACGGCAAATGTGATAGTTTGGTGATTTCATTTACTGCTAATTTGAACTTCTGACTTGAATTTTAATGCTCCTGAGTTAATTATTTGTACTTTTTAAATGTTTGCCTTTGTAGTCAGATGAAAGGACTATCTTAATTATGCATGAATCTATTTTTTTTAAATATAGCATATGTTTGGTCAATCCTGAACTGCAGAATATTGTTCTTCAAGCAAAAATATGAAAATCCATTGAACTGCGGGTAATGAAGACAGAAAGAATTTAATTACTGTATTCTGGATGAACAATACAACACTAAATTGCAATAGAGCTTGTAAAGAGATAGACAGAATTATTAACCATAGCAATCAGCTGGGATTTTGTATTTGGAGCAAAGCAAGAGAAACCTCCAGCAAATAACAAAGAGCAAAAAGCTTTCCTTGTTCCGAGCAGACTAAAATAAACTGTGGAAAGTAGGCATTTTATGCATTCTGGCTAGATAATAGCTGTAAATTAAAAGGCAAATTTTTGACAAGGTCCCAGAGAGCCCAGAAGGAATGAGGCAACCACAGCTTTAAATGACAGTGCATTTTATTTATAATGTAAAGTTTCTTTTTTGAATTTATCTAATTTCCCATGAATATGAATTGCCTTCACACAAGGAAAATCAGATGGAGATTTTTTAAAAAAATACCCTAAGTTATATAAATACTGAACATAGACACATTTCTGATAAACGTTTAGCCTATGGTTATAGCTTGTTTAATGCATTTTACTTTATTGCTCTGCGCTGGTGTGAGCCTTGGGCTCAGCACTGAGCTATCAGTGAGTGAGGAACACTTATGGACTTTGACATGAAGAATCTCCATTAACAAATTATGTGACTATTTCATTTGAACCAAGGAATGAAGAATATTGCTGCAAGTAATCTGGAGAGATGCTACACTTCATTCAGATTATAATGAAAGATAGTGCCAACAAATTTATTTCCTTGGAATATTAAAAGCTGTATTAACCTATATTTTAATCATGCATGGATGGGGTTTGATTCTTGTTGAAATAGTCAGTGATAAACCTTGTATTCACATTGGCCCCAAAAATGCTAGGGCTACGAAATTGGCAGCTATGGTGTATAATGGTGAACGGATGAACTCAGGAAATCCTGGGATTCCATAAGTAAATTGTTCAAGCACTGGTTGCTTCAAAAGCATCTAAAACCAATTTTATTCAGCAGCCAGCTGTTTTGACTGATGATGGATAGTTGACAATGTTGATAGCCAGAGGCAGCTAGAGTCTTGCGGAGGAATTAAGGGCATCATTCAGAGCAGCGGCAGTCATTATATACCAACCTGCAGTGGCAGTTCCTGATAAAACATTGGGAGTCTTGACCAAAAGACTGCTGCTGTCAGGTTTGATGAATAGGGGGATATTCTCACCTCTGAATCAGAGATTGTGGATTCAAACCACAGCCTTGAGACTTGAGCATAGTGTTCTAGTATTTGCCAGGATACATCATTACCACTGCCAGTGGCATAACCCATTCATGCTTGAACCCATTCAGCAAGACAGGACCTGCTACTGGTCAGGGGATCCTGATACCATTAATAACAGACACAGGCTATACACACTCCAGGGGCTTGCTCAATGTCAGTTATCCACTCAGACCAGTCACATGTCCAATCATAGTCCAGAGAGTGGACAATGGACAATGATCATTTCTGTAGGACCATCACAAGCTGTCAGGGAACTGGACAGTCATGTTTAGGGACTATGTATTGAAGCCAGTCAGTGATTTGATGCAAATAGAGTCCTGAGGGTCTGGGTTCTGATTGTTAAGGAGGATGTAAGGGGTGACTGTAGGTTCAGTGGTGGGGGAATCTCTAGCAAAATGAGTAGAACAGTCGAGACTGGGAAGCAGAGCCAGGTGTTGAGCTGGAAACAGGGTCTGTGATGGGACAAAACTCAAGATATATTCGGGGTAAACAGAAAGTCATCTGTGGGCATTGTAGGCTGTGGGCCGGGGTTTATTGGTAGACATCACCACCACGGCCTCCACAGGGGGACTGTAGATGACCAAGGAGATCATTACCAAGGTGTAAAGCTAGGTGTCAGGTGACAGGGAGGACAGTTGAAGGTAAACCAAGCAGTCAATGTGAAAGTGCAGGATCCAAGTCTGCTACATGCTAAGATACTGAAGATTGAAGATATTGAAGTCACAGGTGATTTGCACCAAGCTGTTGGTGTTTGAAATCAAACAATGAAATCATAAAGATGCACAAGTTAGTGGCAATAACTTCAAAAGACGCAATTCCTAATGAAAAATGTTAAACCACTTGTGATCCACTTGCAAGAATTCTGGGTGAAGAGAGGAACACTGCTTCATCATTTGTCATGTAAACATGACTGAAATCAATGATTGAGTGGGTCTAAGATGGGAAGGGGGTTTAAGTGCAGCAACGAGCCCTTTTCTATTGTAATCCATTGGTCTCTCAGTTGGTACGGCCCCTTCACCAGGTGATATGCATGCTATGAGGAGGGCCACGGTAGAACAGATGATAAGCATCCTGAAGTTATGGTTCTGCAGTTTGGATCAGTCTGGGGATGCTTTCCAGTGTTGTCCAGCCAGAGAGTAGGGACTAGGCAATGAGGTGATGTTTAAGACGCTGAGGAACAGCATGTTTAGACCGGATGGAACTAAGAATAGATAAGCTGTGTAGCCTGGTGGGTGAACACTGACTGAGAGAGTGGGGTTGTATGTGTAAGGGACTGTCAACCATGCCAGCTGGGTGCAGTGAGTGATATGACTTTGTGTCAGCTGTGCCATTACATTGCCAAAGAAGTTTGAATTTGGTAAGATGCAGTGAGAAATCTTACTCCGCCTCAGGATGAAAAAGTTCCAAAAAAATTCAACTCAACCTGCAATTAGCAATACACTTACTGGCTATAAAGCACATTGGGTTGTCTGGATATAAATGTATTACATAAATGTAAGCTCTTCCTTCTTTTTTCAAAGCGTTTTATAAACTCGTGAGAATCTGCCTTAGTATTCAACCTGACATTGTTGCGATGGGGATCAATGTTGAATGTTTGCTTTTGTGGATATGAATATTCATAAAATTCAAAACTATGCTTTCTTCAGTGTTCCAGGCTAATGGCTAACATGGGTCTTTGTCAGCTGTAGGAAAACTCGAATGCTAAATCCATGGTGATCCCTTTTTATACTGATCTGCATGGGAATTGCATATAGGGCCACAACTGATGGAAGTTCAGGGTAGCAGCTGGAATATGCTGGTGCAATCATATTTAACAACATGAAATTCAAATAGAGCTTTGAAATCCCAGTGTGTCCTCTGTTAAAACAAGAAACTTCCATGTGTATCTCTAAGGCCCACAATTCCAAGTGTGTCATTGTGCCATCATAACTGTCGAAGAGCAGTATGACTGATCGCTGTCTGGACCATGACACTTTGCTGGTTTTGGAAGATGGTTGGCACATCATGATGGGAAATGGCTTCCAATAGCTTCAGTGCATCACGTTTTAAGAGCTGCAGGATGGAACTGATTCCTATCTGGTCCACCCTCACGTAAATCAGCTGGGGACGAAATCAGCCAAACTGATCTCAGGGGATGCAGGCAAACAATTTCGAATGTGGTATAGGGCAAGACCGTTCCCCCTGTATTGTCATGTAGGAAGGAAAACTTTCACCCAAGTTTGAGCCTCTTACAATGGCCCTAATTGTTCAACCTGTCTTGCCCCAAAAAAACCTCAATAGCCTAAAGATTTAAATGTTAAAACATAACTCTGGCACCTAACCTGGGCCTGATTGTAAATCATGCCAGCTGATCTGCAGGTAACTTTGGGGTTTGAAGATTGAGTAGAGAGGGAAAGCATTGATATTTAACTCTTAGGTTGTGAGGACATGGAGGCCAAGGGCTCAAATCAAAGTGTGAACATGGTGAAGTTTGTGGCCTGAGGCTGACGAAGGGAAGGGACTAATGTGGACCAATGGTTGACAACAAGTACAGTTATTCTTGCAGTAACCGCAGTTTAGTTAGAGATGAGGTTGCATTGATTAAAATATATCTAAATAAATGTTGACTATGCATACAGATATATGCAAAGAAGTTTGTTATTGAAGAAGATTTCTCAAGGATATCTTGTGTTATTCCTCCGATCATAACTAATTCTATCTTACTCCATAATCAATGGCAAATCTTTTCTCAGTTATTACTTGTCTGTAAAGTACACGTATATATGCACATGGGTATTACTAGGTGAATAAAGAACAAATATCACCTTGTTTGCTATCTCTCATCCTTGTCACTGAATGCCACAATGAATATGGAAATGTTTGACTAATCACAGAAACAACCTCTACCAATTAACTTACAACAGACACAAGATAACTTTGCAGAGTTTTTCAAACTATTGGTCCAGAATCACCTTCTTCCTTGGAAGTACAACACCGATGTGTAATTTACCATGTCATGTCTCAAGTTACTCATATACTGAAGCCTAAAATGTCATTTTGTGAAAGATAATTACTCAATTTCAATTTGAATGAATCAATACACATAGCTAAAGGTGCTATATAAATGCGTGTTGTTGCTTCCACTGTCTCCGCAGGGAACCTGTTCAGTAGATTGAATGCTCGCTCACAGTTTCAGCAGATTCATTTTCAATTTATCTCTTTGTTGAGCTGGGGTCTCTGGTTTTGTTGTTCTGGAAATGAGTAAAGTATCTTGTCAAGGTCTATATTACCTTGCCACTTACAATCCTAAAAATAGCAATCAGGTTACCTCTTAACTTTTTCATTACATATGAGAGCATGTGCAATTAGTTAATTATCCCTTGGGATGGGGGTGGGAGGAGCAGTGCAGAAGATTGGCACTAAGATGTAATGTTCATTTGGAGAGCCAGTGCAGAAATGATGGGCCAAATGGTCTCCATCTGCACGGTAATAATTCTGTAATTCTGTGCTTTCCAGTCAATCCATGCTCTCATATTGGTTGCTGTCTTCTCTATTCTTTTAATTCAATTGCAGGGAAATGTTTTGATAATCAGAATGGTACCTAAATGCAGTCACAATAATTATTTATAAAGTGACAGGACTAGTTCACTATTTCAAGTTAATATTGAACTTCTTGCAACATAAAATTTGAACAAACAAATAGCCCAAAGGTCATAAGGAATCTTAATTCCACTGGCATCAGACATGAAGGGAAATTAAGTTTAAACAAGGAAGACACAGTATCAATATGGAATTAAACCTGTGGTTTACTCTTGATTGAGGAAACCCTTTGTCTGTCTGTTTGTATTATAATAGCTAGAATATTCAGGTCCACATTAACGACAACCTCCTCTTCTGGGCAAATAGTAAAGGGTGGGGTGATATCCAGAATTTGCTCGAGGAGATTCTCTGCCTTTTAATTGTATTGATACCTTTCAAGCGATCCATGCTCTGTGGCATATCATCTGTTAGCATCTTGGTTTGTCAGATCTCCAGGAGGTAATTATTGGCAACACTTAGAATCATAGATTCCCTACAGTGTGGAAGCAGGCTATTCAGTCTATCGGATCCACTCTGACCCTCTAAACAGCATCCCACACAGACCCCACCCTCTGACCTTATACCTCTAACTCTGCACTTCCTGTGGCTACTCCACGTAGCCTGCACACCTTTGGACTTGTTATTTAAGCTTCTGTTTCCTGGCAGGACATCTTGATTTGCTTTCCAGGGCAATAGTAGGCAACCCTGCACTGAATGCACCCCCTGCTTTCATACCATCCAGGTTACTCCAGTATTTCTGATTGCTAGCTGAGTTCACTTCACTTCAGCCAATATGTACTGAAACTGAAGGTTCTGCAACACTCCTGAGTGAGCTAATTGTCACATCATCATCCACCAACTCTTGGTAAAAGGAGCCAGGGACTGGAAAATCCATTGCAAGAACCTTTAGAATTCTCTTTGTGACCTGGGATCCCTTGCTGGGCTGATGCCACTTCCCTGCTTTGCCTGAAGTATAGCTTTTCCTACTACAGAATCAGCAACTATCCAGGACAGTATCTCTATCTTCTGATCAAGACAGGCACCTTTTCCATTGTTTGGTATCCTGCTTGATCATGAACTGTTATCAACACTTGAGCTAGAGCATGCGATGACCCAGTGGTATGCTCACTAGAATATTAACCCAGAAACTTAGTTCAAATCGTGCCATGGTAGATGAATGAAATAAAAATCTGGAATTGAAAAGTTTACTGATGACCAAGGATTCATCGTCAATTGTCAGGGAAAATCCATCTGGTTTACTAATGCTACTTTAGGGAAGGAAACTGCCATCCTTACCTCGTCTGGCCTACACGTGACTGCAGACCCACAGCAATGTGGCCGTCTTTTAATTGCCCTCTGGGTAATTAGAGATGGGAAATAAATGCTGCCTAGCCAGTGAACCCATATCCTGTCAATGGGTAATAACAAAAACTTCACTTCTCCTTCATTATCATGAACTAGCCAACAGAAGAATCTAAACGCCTAATTAATTCTCTTGAGGCACCTCAAAAATGTCTATGCATGTTTGAACTGCCTCATCAGTGGGTTTGTGGTTGTCGGACTCGCACTGATAAGTATTCAATAGTTGAAGCTCTGTCTAATTGTCTTTTCAGATATATAGCGATGGGTGAAATCACGTCTGTGTCAGCTTGACTGGTTGTGGTTTGGAACTCACTCATAAATGCATTGGTGGCACAGCTCTGGATTTTAGTCAGGATGCCATAGGGGATTGGGGTTGGAGCATTGACTTGAGACATGGACATAGCAGCAGCCACAGCTCCCTCCAGTTGAGCAGGGGGCTGTTCCTTCCCATGACCAGGCTTCCAAAAATATACACCTTCTCTGCAACTTGAAGTGTTCTAGGATCTTGTATAGACAGATGCACCTTGAGTGCATGGAGCAAGGTCAAAACTCCCAGCCTAATCTGCAATTTTGTAATGTGCAGATTATAGGCATCACCATGTGTGCTTTCCAAAGATGCTTAGATATCTCCTAACAAATTTGACTCATTCGCCATGGGTACTGTCAACTGCACTACTTCCATTGGAGTGCTGATCGAGTTATCAACTACCAGAAACTCCAAGCTATTAAAAATATGATTGAGAACACATAGAGAGAGCTCAATGTAGTCATCAGAGAGATGTCCAATCCCTGTACATTTCAGACTCAGGCGAGGGAAGGAACTTCAATCAGCTCCCAACTCTCAATGAGATGCTCTCAGAAAAAACTGGTGATGAGTGTCTGACATCTCCACTTCTGTGTCAATTAGCCATGTCCCCTTTTATCTTTCCATAAATTTCACACTCAATGCAAGGTAGGTCCCTATCAATCTACATAAGACTGAAACTCTCCTGGAGGAACTGTACCTCCCAACTGACTCCCTGTGGGAGGATCAACTAGTTTACCATCATGAGAAAGAATGGGGTCTGGATGGGGTCTCTGTGCATGATGGCAAAGGTGGTCTTGGTCAGTGACAGCAATCTCATTTGAAGTGCCACTCCTGTTACAATTCCAGCAACTCTTTGGAACATCCCTTGGGTGGGCATGGCTTACCACGGAGGTAGGGCAACAAGGACTGGATTTATCCTTGCAGTTACCATGCACCTTCAGCCCGAGGTTTATGTCCCTGTCCACACTGATAGTCACATCCCTGTTGATAATCTTTTAAAAGGTCTAAGGAGACCAATCTTTCCCCATCGCCCGAATATTTTGATCCCATGTGTCATTGAGTTTTGTCACTGTAGAGTCTCCACAACTTATTTGGAAGTTTCCAACCCTCGCTAGTTCTACTATGTGCTCCTTCAGCTGCCTGTTCCTGGTTGATTTAAAGGAGGGATCCAGGAGAATGGTGTGATCAAATAACCTCACCAACTTCAGGGATACAAAGGCTTTCAGTTTGCTTGTCCTCATTAAACCTCTGCAATAGCTGTGTCAGGCTCCTGAAGGATCCACTATGGACTTCTTCGAACACCTGTAGGTCGTCACAACACTTCACAATCGGCTTTCCACACACAGATGTTCCATCATGAATGCTCAGTTGCATCAATGCCAAGGGATGTCCTACTGAGCTGTGTATTTACATCCAGTCTTCAATCACTAGATAATTAGGTACTTAAAATTAGAATTAGAGCTTTATTGTCACATGTACTCAAGTGCAGGGATACAGGAGTACATTGAAAAGTGTACAAAGTAACCATTCTCCAGAGCCACTTCAGGGTCAAAGGTACTTAGGTACAAAATCTTAGCTATAAAATATAAAATAAATAAAGTTAAATATGTAGCATTACAGTCCCTCTTAATTGCTTAGCCGCAGGCCTGGATCCACGCTCAGACCATCACCAGCTTGAGGCCCCTCATAAAATTTCAGGTGAATTTGTTCACCTTCCTACGCATCAACAAGTCAAATATCCAGACAGGAGTACTGCTTTCTTCCTCCGCAAGGAGATGAATGTGGGGAACCTCTCCCTGGGTGTGGCTATAGGTCTGATTTCCTCCATTTGGACGCGTGAGTCTTTAATGATACCAGAGCAGTTTTGGCCTCCCTTGTGGAGAATGCCTGATTCAACTCCTCCACCATCCACTCCATCTCAACCACAGGACTTTTGACCTCAATCGCCATGACTGTTACCTGTGCCTGTGCTATGGAATCCTGTTGGCTTTTCCAGAAAAGAAGCATGAGATTTGAATTCATGGATGCCCCAAAACTTATGAAGCAGGGTTTCTTTATTCCACAGCATCAGTTCATTAAAACATGAGGAGAACTTCAGGTTAACCAGGGAGGGTGTAGTGTTTACTTGGAATTAAGTCGATGGTTCTTTTGAGTGTAGAAATCCTTTGTCTGTCTGGCTGTACTTGCTACCAGACCTAATTCTCCAGGGAGTGTTCATTTGACTGGTCCAGCTGCCCTGCTCAATACCCCCCCTCACCATTGCTACCTGCTTACGGTGGTTCCGGTACACTGTGCTACAAATATACATTTTCTATTCATATAAACAAAAGAAAATTAAATTGCTCCATTTGATCATCTCAAGTAATTTGATAAAAGTTAATTGACTAGGTTTGATCTGGAATCACTTTGAATAGTTTCAAGGTAAAACAGCAAAACAGGCTGCTCTCTCTACAATACTACACTCCACGTTGCTTTGTGTTGCAATGTAAATATACACAACATTCACTTTTAAGAAGTTGGTACAACAAGAAGAGAATATAAAGTGGATGAAGGGGCTTACTCATTTAGCAACTGTAATCGTTCAGCCTTGCAGTACTGATTGATGCAAGATGAAATGAATAACGTTTAATGTATGGTAAAACATGTGGTTTGGTAATAGTACATTGGAATGACAGAAGGGATGTTTCAGAACCAGAAACAAATTTACATTCAATAGACTACTCAACAAATTGCAGGGTATAGTTTCAGTGTCTGCCAGCGATTAAAAGCTGAGGCATGGCATTTGGAGGAACACACCACAATTTGTGTGTTTATCATGTTCAGCAACAGTAAAGCACCACTAAAAAGGAGGTAAAAATTGTTATATCTTCTAACTTGGATCCTAAAAAATGTCACAAAGACCTGAAAAATAGATGGGGTATGTAATATTTAAAATAACAGAGAAAAAAATTACTTCTCTTAGGGTCTGTCTTATTGCATTGTTTCCTCATGGTTAATATGTAGCATTTAAAATGTGCCTTAAAGGACTGGTAAAGCAACCACCAAGATTAAACTTCCTGCACCCATAACCAATAGTATGCACTCCAAGCCTGCTTTCCACCATCAAGCAAAGAACATCTGTAAAGTTTAGCACAATGGTTGAGCCCTGATATTAGTTCAATAACACCTTGCCTTTATATAGCCTCTTTAATATCAAAAACATCCCTCAGCACTTGACTTAAGAAGATAGATTGAGGCCAGCTAGTTCTGAGTTCTGGGGAAGGGTCACTGAACCTGAAACGTTAACTCAGTTTTCTCCTCCACAGATGCTGCCAGACTTACTGAGCTTTTCCAGCAACTTTGCTTTTGAGGCCAGAGAGTGATGTGTTAGAGGCTGGGCCATAAAAAAATGGCTAGCCTCTCATTCCAGCCTTTGGAGGGGCTGATGGCTTCTGAATGAATCCTGGGGAGATGGTAAAACCCTCTACTTAGTCTAAAACTCCCCTACTGTTAGTCTGGGTAACAATTATACATAACAGCTTGGACATTGTTCCCACTATATATAAATATCTATATTATACATGTAGACTGTAATAGATAGTCACCTGTTTGCACTCAGATGTTCAGATGCCCAATATATTGGAAGTCATCTTGGGTAATCAGACTGCCAAGAGCTATCTATGCTTGACTAGGTTTGCCTACCCATTGCAGTGTTCAAATCATTGCATGCTGTTCCATTATGCTCTTTTTCATTAAGGTGCTGTGGTATATAAGGGAACTATTTTGATTGGTTGGAGATTACCACACTGTCCTCAGTTGACTTCTCCTTTTCTTCTCAATAAATAGCTGGAAAAGCTCAGTAGGTCTGGCAGCATCTGTGCAGAGAAATCAGAGTTAATGTTTTGGGTCAGGTGACTTTTCTTCAGCAGTGACAATGCAGCATGGGAAAAGGAAGCATTGCTGGAGAAGCATTGATGGTGTTTAAACAAACAGAATTCGAACAGTGTGATTGCAGACCCATGGTGTCGAATAACAGAGTAAAGACAATGAAGAAGAATTATGTGGCCAACTCTATTCATCACTGAACAGTGTTTAACTAGACAGAAAACAGAAGGTTGAATGTTTCACTTGTACAGCAAGATTACCACTTTTATCATAGTGACCACCTTCCTCAATATTTGTATGAATAATTTCTGCAAAGCAAGAAAAAACATCATGAAGAAGAATCCCAAAAGAAATGCACATTCTAAAAGATCATGCAATTATCAGTAAAACCTCCAAGGGTACAGCTAAACCATCACATGAAAGAAGTAACAGCTGTAATATCCTTCAAGATGAAAGTGAAATTCCTGGAGCAAGTTAATGATTTTCAAAGAAGGTGGGAGCCATAGTTACTCCAAAATTTGTAGGAAACATAAGCCAAGTAATAGATTTAAGGAGCCTTAAACTGGCAAAACGACCTAAAGGCTTAAATGAAATTTTATTCTCCATTAACGAGGGCTCATAACATACAAGATTAAAGTTGATTTTCTGGAATCTTTCAACAGCTGGACTTAGCCAAACGTTTCCACAACAGGAAGCCAAATGAATTTAATTTATAGAGGAAAGGAAAAGGCAATTGGCATTCCCCATGCAGAAAGGAGATACAGGCTAGGCTCCCGCAACAAATTAAATCCAGACTGGCCTTCCTGCCTCTTTTAATGAGACCTTGGAGGACAAATCTCACTCAGGCGGATTTGGAATGCTCCTCATTCCCACCACAGATCTTGAATTATGTAGAAGTTATTTTCAGTTTTCCTTATTAGTTATGCATTTATTTAGTAAAACCATATTATCTTAAGGATCTATTTATGACTCGGTTGTTGTCCTGAAATACTTGAAATTGCTGTATTCCACAACTATATTTCAAAATCCATTTTGCAATAAGTAATAATATGTGTCCTTTGAGCCCGGCCATCTGCAATAGGGTTAGGGTTAGGGTTAGGGTTCGAATCCTAGGTCAGCAGGCTTAGGAAAATGAAACCTGGCATTGACTCTAATTTACGTTGGTAAAATAGAAGAATGTCCATTTTAAATAGTTGTACCAGGTACGCCTGGAAAATGGCTCAACATAGTTCTGTGTTGCACATGGACATAGAAAGAATAGAGAAGGTTGGAAGAAAATCCTTAAATATTTGAGATTGAAAACATCCAGCTGTCGGGAATGAGAATAGTCTTTCAGTTTTTTTGAGGTCGTTGTTCAGCTACCCTAACCTTCATTATAGCAGCCAAAAATGTTTCTTCTAGGTTCAGTCTCAGCATGTGGGGGGCTTTGGCTTGGCGAGCATCCATCGTCCATTTCTGAATTCCATGCTGAACCACTGTAATTCCTTATCACAGAGTATTTGATAAAACCAAAATGTTTTCTGCTAAGCCATTTCAGAGAACAGTAAACGTCAATCACATTGTTGTGAGTCTGGGGTCGCATCTGGCCAGACTTGAAAATAAATGCAGAGATAATGGGAACTGCAGGTGCTGGAGGATCCGAGATAAAAAAATATGGAGCTGGATGAACACAGCAGGCCAAGCCGCATTTTAGGAGCACAAAAGCTGACGTTTCTGGCTGAGACCCTTCATCGGAAAAGGTGGATGGGGAGAGGATTCGGAAATAAATAAGGAGAGAGGGGGAGGCAGACCGAAGATGAATAGAGGAGAAGATAGGTGGAGAGGAGAATATAGGCGGGGAGGTCGGAACGGGATAGGTCAGTCCGGGGAGGACGGACAGGTCTAGGGGGCTGGATGAGGTTAGTAGGTAGGAAATGGAGGTGCGGCTTGAGGTGGGAGGAGGGGATAGGTGAGAGAAAGAATAGGTTAGGGAGGCGGGGACGAGTTGGGCTGGTTTTGGGATGCAGTGGGGGGAGGGGAGACTTTGAAGCTGGCGAGGTCCACATTGATACCATTGGGTTGCAGGGTTCCCAAGCGGAATATGAGTTGCTGTTCCTGCAACCTACGGGTGGCATCATTATGGCACTGCATGAGGGCCAGGATGGGCATGTCATCTAAGGAATGGGAGGGGGAGTTAAAATGGTTCGCGACTGAGAGGTGCAGTTGTTTATTGCGAGCCGAGTGTAGGTGTTCTGCAAAGCGGTCCCCAAGTCTCCACTTGGTTTCCCCAATGTAGAGGAAGCCACAACGGGTACAGCGGATGCAGTATAACACATTGGCAGATGTGCAGGTGAACATCTGCTTGATGTGGAAAGTCATCTTGGGGCCTGGAATAGGGATGAGGGAGGAGGTGTGGGGGCAAGTGTATCACTTCCTGCGGTTGCAGGGGAAAGTGCCAGGTGTGGTGGCTTTGGAGGGGAGTATGGAGCGGACAAAGGAGTCGCAGAGAGAGTGGTCTCTCCGGAAGGCAGACAAGTGTGGGGATGGAAAAATGTCTTGGGTGGTGGGGTCAGATTGTATATGGCGGAAGTGTTGGAGGATGATACGTTGTATCCGGAGGTTGGTGGGGTGGTATGTGAGGACTAGGGGGATTCTCTTTTGGCGGTTATTGCGGGGGCAGGGTGTGAAGGATGAGATGCGGGAAATGCGGGAGACACGGTCGACAGCGTTCTTGACCACCACAGGGGGAAATTGCGGCCCTTGAAGAACGAGGGCATCTGGGATGTACAGGAGTGGAATGCCTCATCCTGGGAGCAGATGCAGCAGAGGTGAAGGAATTGGGAATAGGGGATGGAATTTTTGCAGGAAGCTGAGTGGGAGGAGGTGTATTCTAGGTAGCTGTGGGAGTTGGTGGGCTTGAAATGGACATTGGTTTCTAGGTGGTTGCCTGAGATGGAGACAGAGAGGTCCAGGAAGGTGAGGGATGTGTTGGAGATGGTTCAGGTGGACTTAATATTGGGGTGGAAGGTGTTGGTGAAGTGGATGAACTATTCAAGCTCCTTGTGGAAGCATGAGGCGGCGCTGATACAGTCATCAATGTAACAGAGGAAGAGGTGGGCTTTGAGTCCAGTGTAGATGTGGAAGAGGGAGGATTCCATGTAGCCTACAAAGAGGCAGGCAAAGCTTGGGCCCATGCGGGTACCCATGGCCACCCCTTTGTCTGTAGGGAGTGGGAGGGATCGAAAGAGAAGTTGTTAAGGGTGAGGATGAGTTCGGCTAGGCGGATGAGGGTGTCAGTGGAGGAGGACTGGTCGGGCCTGCGGGACAGGAAGAAGTGGAGGGCCTTTACACCATCTGCATGGGGAATGCAGGTGTACAGGGACTGGATGTCCATGGTGAAAATGAGGTGTTGGGGACCGGCGAATTGGAAGTTCTGGAGGAGGTGGAGGGCGTGGGTGGTGTTGCGACGTAGATGAGGAGTTCCTGGACCAAGGGGAGAAAATGGAGTCCAGATGTGTAGAGATGCGTTCGGTGGGACAGGAGCAGGCGGAAACAATGGGTCGACCAGGGCAGGTGGGTTTGTGGATTTTGGGAAAGAAATAGAAACGGGTGGTGTGGTGTTCAGGAACAATGAGGTTGGAGGCTGTGAGTGGGAGGTCACCTGTGGTGATGAGATTGTGAATGGTTTGGGAGATAATGGTTTGGTGCTCGGGGGTGGGGTCATGATCCAGGGGGCAGTAGGAGGAGGCGTCGGAGAGTTGGCGTCTGGTCTCAGCAATGTAAAGTTCAGTGCGCCATACTATAACTGCGCCACCCTTGTCTGTGGGTTTGATGGTGAGTTTGGGATTGGAGCGGAGGCCATGCTCTAAAGGACCTTAGTGAACTGGTTGGGATTTTATGACAATCCAATAGTTTGATAGTCACAATTACCAAGGCAGACATTTTATTCCAGATTTATTTAATTGACTGAATTTAAAATTCCCAACTGTCCTTGTGCAATTTGAACTAGCTTGTCTGGATTACTGACAATGGGAACTGCAGATGCTGGAGAATCCAAGATAACAAAGTGTGGAGCTGGATGAACACAGCAGGCCAAGCAGCATCTCAGGAGCACAAAAGCTTTTTTTTAGATTTCCATGAGTTTTTATTTTATGCGTTATGATCCAAGCAATGGTTAAACAAAGCCAATTATTGGAGGACAAATTGGTACCACAGAGGCATATTGGGTCATAAGTAAATTCCTTGGGGTTTGGATAATCCAAAGGACATATTCAGCAAGTCTTCTGTGATCAAATCTCAGCTAATTAATCTAGATTTAAGTAAGTTAGCCCAATTGGTTTAAACAGAAGCGGAATGTTGGTGTTGAAAATGGAATGGTGATAAGAAGTAGAAAACTACTCACAGACCTTTGGATGAAATGTGCTCCTGAGATGCTGCTGGGCCTGCTGTGTTCATCCAGCTCCACACTTTGTTGTCTGGATTACTGGTTCAGATTTCTGAAATACTCTCCCAGTACATAACCGTTGTGTTACTATATATTGAAGAACGCAGCGGTTTTATCTCTACCATGCTCACATCTGTCAAAAATATAAACTAAAGCTCAAAGAACAGGGTATGTGAGATTTTATTACATAAATCACATAGGTAGTTACAGTGGAGAACATTCAACATAGTGGTGCTATCTGTAGCATTGCAAGATCGACAAGATTCTGTTTTTTTAATTCGACCAATCACAAATACAAAACATGAAGTTAAATCCAATCCTGAGTGATTTTAAATAATTTCATTAGAGTACATAGAGTCAACACTCCAATAAACAGATATCACAAATATCTGAAATTAGAACTGAAATGAGCTCTGCTTCATGCTAAATGGTAGTGGAGATTCGAGTTCACATGTGAACTGAAAGCACACAGAAGAGACACCGTTCTACCATTAAATCATGTGCAGAGAAACTAACTCATGATTGAATTGAATATTTGAATAATGATTGCACGTCCTCAGGAAATACAACGTCTGTCTCATTGCCTTAGATTCAAAATTCTATTTTGTGCCCAACAGAAATAACAGTGAATAATGGCTGACTAATATGTACTTTATTCACTAGATCCAATTGAATCAAGACTTAAACTTGCTGGAGATGTGCTTCGAAAGGCCAAATTATTTTGAGACAAACAAACTTTGTAATTTTATAAAAAGCGGCCTTGTTCTGGAAAAGTTACGCAGTAAAAATGAAGATACACCAATAATTTTGGTTTCTGAGCTTTGACTGAACTCAGTTTTTAACATGCTTCAGATCTTACGATTAAAGGCCATGCTTCGTAGGCAGGATTTCTCATTATGATTTATAACAATGATCCAAATATATTTAAAAGATGGTAATGCTTTAATGCTGTATAATCCAAAGTGTAGGATAATTGAAAAGTATGCTATTTTGACTCAGAATTAACTCTTCAGGGGAGAATTAAATGGTCTCCTTAAAAATAGGTAGGGAATGGGGCAGAGGGAGGAATGGTATGCATATTTGAATGGGGACCCTGCCACCTTCCAGACTTCCTCCATTAAGCCTGTGGCAGGAAGGGTTGAAGGTGGCTTCCAAGCCAAGAAGTCAATTACAGCTGTTTAGGGGTCACTTAGGCACCCAACAGTGGAGCCATTTTATGGGGCAACTGCAGACTGATGGTCAGTGGTATCCCTCCGATGTGATTGGGTCATGCTCAATGTAAACAGCTTCTGGCAGCAAGACCCCCACCTGACATAAAACTACCTGCCCTTACCAGGGCCTCCAGATATGGCTCCTGTGAGATCCCTTCACTGACCATCACTCCTGTCTCCAACAATGATCCTGCAGTCGAGGCTTACTGCGATATTAGCATTGCCCCCACTTCTGATGTCACTGCAGGTCTCAAAGGCAGGAAACTCCTCTTGACCTCAATAAGGAGCACAACACCAACTAGGTAAGTGGCTGTTTGGCAATGAATTGTGTCAGGTTGGTGGTGTGGCATTGGAGGTGGCATGAAATGACCATAGCTGAATTAATACTAACTCTTCAGCCACTGGGCAGACCCATTGCCACAAGCCCTTAAATTCTGCTCACAATCTGTAGTCATAAATAATACAGGCAAAAATATGCACAAAAGATGCAAGTATTTCTGATTTACCGTGTTCTGAAATAACATACTACATAAAAGATGCCTACAAAATTCCGGATAAAACAGTAACATTAGATGCAAAAAATGACACTTTCAAATCTAATTTTTTGGTTTCATGCTTCAATGTCTCTGGGATACATAAAGACCTAATATATTCAGCACATTGTGTGGATGAGAAGCAGTATAGAATTCTCTGCATTGGTAACAAGTATAGGTTTCCAGCTTGTCAAATGAAAGATGGTCCAAAAATCTATTTTCAACACATGATTTCACACAACACCATTCTGCTCCCCTTCTACATTGTCACAAATTTCATCTTGTGCAAATTCTGGTTCAGATCCCAGAAACTATCATCTTGTCCAGGATATCATCAATGGTGATAATATGTTGCAGTCGCTTCTGTTACAGTCAGCACCAGTATCAATCAACTGTAGAACAATCTCCAATCTTACAGTTCAGAGGCAAAATGCAATACTCTGATCAAAATGTACTAAAGCTGCTGAATCCAGTGAAGGCAGAAAATTATTGCCAGCAAAATAAGGTGAAGCAGAAAAAAAAAATCACATGTAGGCCATTTGACCCATTGAAACTGCTTTGCCATTCAAAATGAACGCGGCTGGTCTTCAATCTTAACATAATACTCCCACTCTTGCTCGTTAGCCCTTGGCATCATTAACCTCCAAAAATTTGTTTCTTTCTTAAAAATCTTCAGTGACTTGGCTTCCACAGCCTCCTGTTGTGGAGAATTCCACAAGTCTCACTGCTATTTGAGTGATTAAATTTCTTCTCATTTTGATCCTACTGCGTAACCTGAGGCCATGAGCCCTTGTTCTGGATCAGTCGAAACACTATCCGTGTATCCAGTCTGTCCAGCCCAATCAGAATTTTATGCATTTCAATAATATCCCTCCCATTCTTCTAAATTGCAGTGAATACAGTCCCAGGCAACTCAAAGAACAAAGCTTACCCACCCAGGAATCAGCAGGTGAATCTTCACTGCTCTCCTTCTATGGAACTTTATTTTTTCTTACATAAAGAGGACACGTCTGAATATAATACACCAGGTGTGGTCTCACCAAGGTCCTGCAGATCTGCACTTAGGCTACATTGCTAAATCACAAATCTTCTTGCAATGATAGCCAACATACCATTTGCCCTCCTTACTATTTGCAGCATCTGAAGCTTGATTTCAATGGTTGGTGTACAAAGAAATGCATGTTCTTTTATAAATCAACATTTACCAATCTATTATGAGTTTAGGAATTTAATTTACATAACATGGGCATTGTTGGCAAGGGCAGTATTTATCACTCATCCCTAATTGGTTATCAAAGATTTAGACCAGTTGGAAATTTAGCCAGAGAAATGGCAGATGAAGTTTAATTTTGATAGGTCAAACACAAGAGGAAAGTTCACAGGATCCTTGGAAGCATTGATGTACAGAAGGATTTTGGGGTTCTATCCATTGCTCCCTGAAAGTGAATAAGATTGGATTAGATTCCCTACAGTGTGGAAGCAGGCCCATTGGACCAACATATACACACTGCCCCTTGAAACATCCCACTCAGACCCATCCCCCTATAACCCACACACCCCTGAACACTACAGGCAATTTAGCATGGCCAATCCACCTAGCCTGCACATCTTTGGACTGTGGAGGAAATCCACGCAGACATGGGGAGAATGTGCAAACTCTGCACAGACAGTCGCCCGAGGCTAGAATTGAACCTGGGTCCCTGGTGCTGTGAGGGTGCAGTGCTAATCACTGAGCCACTGTGCTGCCCCCAATAAGGTGGTAAAGAAGGTGTAAACGCTTCATCAGTCGGGGCATACAATATTAAAAAAGGCAAGTTAGGTTGTGGCTCTATAAGACTTTAGTTAGGCCACGTTTGGAATAATGTGTGCAGTTCTGGTTGCCACATGATAGGAAGGCACTTTGGAGAGGCCGTAAAAGAAGTTTGCCAGAATGTTGCTTGGTTTGGAGTGTAGTAGCTATAAAGAGAGGTTGGGTAAACTTGGATTGTTTTCACAAAAACATCAAAAACAGAGGGGTGACCTGATAGAAATATGTAAAATTATGAGACACAAATAGGGTAGGTAGTCAGAATCTTTTTCCCAGGGTGCAAATATCAAATGCTAAGGCAGTGAGGTTTGGGCTGAAGGGAGAAAATTTCAAAGGAGATGCGTGGGGCACGTTTTTTTTTCCACAGAGGATGATAGGTTCCTCGAATGCGCCGTCAAGGGAGGTGGAGGTAGCAGATAGAAGTCAGGGAATAGAGTGATACAAACCATGTGCAGGCAGATGGGATTAGTTTAGAATGGCATAATGGTCTAGACATGGTGTGCTTCTGGGCCTGTTCCTGTACTGTACTGTACTGCTCTATGTTTATATGTTCTATGATGTCTTGTGAATGATTGTTGTCACAGAAATGAATTGCTGACATTCACTAAATGGATGACAGTCTGACCTTTAAGACCACAGTCATAATTTGATCTGTGAAACAAACGGCCACATCTTCCCAAGCCTCACCTCAAGCATTTAAGGGCTGTCCAGATGGACCATTGAAACTTGGGACTTCATCATTATGTCAGTTACCTCCTGCCTGATGTGGCCACCAGTGGGCAAAAATCATACCTCTGAGCTACTGGATGTTTAGTGGCCACCAGATCTCCAACACTGGAAGAGCGCCATTGGGTAGTAACAATTGATAGTATTGAGAGATCACCACTAGATCCCCAGATGAAGGCAGGTGTGGGTGGCCCAACAGGGAGCGTGTTCCCAGTGAGTTAGGTCAGCAGCAAAGGCAAGAGTTGACTTCCTACAGGAGATCCCTCATGGCTTTCAGGTTTTCCAATCAAGTACAAAGTGCCTGTGAATGAGAAAATCCCAAAGAAGGCTGCTGACAAATCTGACATGTCCCCCTGCTTGGTCTTCACAAATGGCGAACCCTTCACCATCCACTGGTTGCATACTGGTGGTAGTTGGCTGAGGCCCTTAGGGGGTCCTCAAATGTCTAACTAAGGGAGTCAATTGACATCTAAATAGGAAGGTCCTCTGTAAGCCCTCCCACTTCAGACTTTACATGAGAGATGTGAGAAAGCATCAGATCTCCAGCCCACACCTCCAAGGTCCCAAACCTCCACTTCTGTGGAGAGGGGCTATTCTGCTCAATGCCAATTGTGAAAATAGACTGAAGGAAAAGTTGCCTAGTCTCTCCTCGAGAACTGCTGATTGCTATGAAAAATACAGCTTTCACAGGAAGCTAATGACACTTAAAGCTCAGTGGTATTTGAAAGTCCGATGCAATCAAAGGAATATGTGGCGACATACGATTGTTCCTGCATGTCACAGGCAATCTCTGCGTCAATAGCACAATTATAAAACCTATGACAAATCAATTGTATAACATTACAAAATCCTTCAGCAGGTTTTAAATTACATGCTGAGATGACTGGTGAACTTAACAGCAGCTTGGAGAGATTCCATGTGGTGATGGTGTATTGTTGAACTCCATTGAAGACAGTGCATTCTGAGTCTCCTCGATTACAGCCAGTACTTAAGGTGGACATGTTCCTTACAAGAAACTGCAATATGGTCAATGATGACAAGGAAAGCTTCAGTTTCTGTACTGAAACTACTTCTTATCACCACACATTATTATTCCAGTAATGCTGTAGCTCAGAGAACATGTTTATAGTTTGATCATCCATCTGCTCAATCATCACAGGTTGCATCAGGAAAACACCTGAAGATAGATAGATACACAAATATATACATTCACATACAGAAAAAGTCACATCCAAATACAGTAGCTTACACTTTTTTGATCTCAGCAAAATATTTGCGAAATCACACACTGCTCCATGGTCTCCAGTCCCTGAAATGTTGAATTCAGATCTTTATTATAAGCTTTATCACGCATAGATTATTCAACCATCAGCACTGTTTGAGAGCAGAACTAACCATTTTATACATATTCATTCATTAAATTTAAGGAGGGTTAGTCAAAAGTTGTCTCCAACTAATGTGGAAGATAAAGTTGCTAGATCATAGGGTCGCTCTCTCATTAGATAGAGATGACTGGTGGTGGTTTAACATGAGAGTCACCATGCCTTAGGACATGGGAAAAACTGAGAAAGAGAGTCCTTTGTGGTAATCTCAGCCAGTGCAGGAATTGAACTCGGGTTATTGGTTTGACTTTGCTTTGCAAGTGAGCTGCCTAGTGAACTAATTTATGTTGAACTTTCATCTAAATTCAAAAGATGCATGAATGATGACAGGGTGTTAAGAGTTGTAGAGTCAATAAAATTTTACAGCACGGAAAGAGGCCTTTCAGCCAATCATATTTACATTGGTCATCAAATATCCATCTAATCTAGTTTGGTTTGAAAGGCCTAATAATGTTCATGAGGGGTTGGCAACTGTCAGGTGTTAATTTCCGCGAATGAATTGTGCACGGAGCTGGTGCCTGTCAATCATGCCCTGAAATACAAATTGTTTAGATGCAATATGGAAGTCCATCAGAATCAGTGATGAACTAAAACCACCAGATACCTGCATTGATTTCCATTTCAGTTTTTCACAATGGCTAGCTTGTTTGGCGTATTTCATGAGACATGAAGCTGTTATAAAGACAGTAGGGCCATCAACAAACAATAAATCCCCTTTAATTGGCAACTTATCACTGCCTAGCAAAAACTCACCTTGCTACTTGTCACTAGGATGGAGTGAGACTGATATAGAGATGAGTCTCATTTGTATGCTCATCTGGTTCTGCCACAAATCACACATAGCCTTTAGCACTTGGACCCCTATAAGTTTCTGCCCTTTCTGACAGTTTATTTTACTGAAGTGTAATGATCATGAACTCTTTAAATGGTATCAATAACAGTAGCATACCCTATTAGATATTAAGAAAATAGCTGTTTGGTTGTACAAAACTTTGCTGATTAAAGTCACAATTGGTCAAAGTCTTTTTTTTGTTGCGTTAATTGGATTATTTTCAAGATTAGCAGTAAACGTAAAAGAAACAGGTAAATGTATATTACATCTACATAATTTGATTATGTAGGGTCCTATTCTTTCCAGACAGAAAGAACATGTACACATATTGCACCAGTTTCAACTCCACAAAAAAGATGATCGCAATTCACTGATTCATTTCTCATGGCAGTGCCTTGAACAATGAGAGTCGACCTATCCAGTTGAAAACTGAACAAAGCCTGGCAGTTGACAGTCAATCATCATTCTCCGTTCTCCATGGCAAGATCTCTACCAAGCAGAGTCACCCAGCTGACAAACCAGGAGAGTATCAAATCAGCTCTAATAGGGGCGGTTTTCCTCTTTGTTGGTATTCTTGCAAAATGTTCTGATGAGTGCGAGGTGAAAACCTTCAAGAATATTTCCAAAAATTGTTCATCAGGTTTTAGTAAATTCTACAGGCAAAATTTTACTTATTTAGCAGAAGGCCCAACATTGGAAGGAAATGTCTGCCACTGCTCATATTGGCAACGAATGGGACTCACTCTGAATTCTTCGAGTGATAGCCATTTAAGTGGCTGTTGTCCCATTGAAAACAGCAGCCAGCTCCCTTAATCTGCTTCCCTTTAGGCGCTCAGCGATGTCCAGAAGGAGCAGGGGTCACTCTGAAGCCTGCTGCCTTTAGAGTGAAGGAAAATAAAATTAGAAAATTTGTAGGGCAAAGTGCTGAGTAGGGAACTCCCTCCAGGAAATTGCAGGAGGCATGGGAGCTACCTTCCCTGCTGCAGCTGTCTTTTTTCTTCATACATACAAGTTAGGGCTTCACTGTGAGACTATCTCCATTGATATTACAGTTTCCAAACATGCCAGTGGAGCTGTTTGATCCACTATCAACAAATGGCCAGATGCGCGGCAATGTGGCTCCTTACGGGGCCTTTAGTTCTGGAAATTTCCTGCCCATGATTCCAGTCACACCACCATCAAAATCCTCCAATGGTGGAATATTGTGGGAGAATTGATCCAAGGAGACCTGTGTGAAATATTTACTGAACCTGCAGTATTCCATCTCATTTGCCAGGGGCTGATAAAATTCAGACGTCAGTGAAGATTTATAGGGATGTTGCGCGGATTAATGGGTTTGTGATATAGGGAGGGGCTGAATAGGCTGGGACTATTTTCTTTGGAGCATTGGACGCTGAGCGGTAACCTTATAGAGGTTCATGAAGGGCAGGCAGGGTGAATAGCTGGGATGTTTTCCCTAGAGTAAGGGATTCCAAAATTAGAGGGCACAGGTTTAAGGTGAGAGGGGAATGATTTCACAGGGACCTAAAGGACAACATTTTCCTGCAGAGGGTGGTGTGTATATGGAATGAGTTGCCAGAGGGAGTGGTGGAGGCTGGTACACGCAACATCTAAAAGGCACCTGAATGGCGACATGAATAGGAAAGGTTTGGAGGGATACGGGCCAATTACTGGCAAATAGAACTAGATTAATTTAGGGTACCTGGTCGGCATGGATGAGTTGGACCGAAGGGCCTGTTTCCAAGCTGTACAAATTTTTGATTCTATGTGGTATTTATTTAAATGAAGAAACCGTGAGAGGATTTCAAACAGTGAAGTACAATTGCACTCTGTACGTCACATTCTGTAGGAGAAATGCAGAATTAATTGAATAATGTTCCAGTAGCCCCATGCGACCAATGATTCAGTCTAATCATTAAATTGATCATCAACAGTAGAAAGCTCCCACTGCAGCACAAATTGCTGCATTATGCCTTGTGGTGGGTGTGAGTCAGCTGTTTTTCATGGCAATATTGTGGTTTGGAAGAATGAAAGTGCAATTAGAGGCATATGTAAGACACTTAAGAACCTTTGATGTATATGCTCCTTTTTACTTTGAGAACCGTAGGCTTGGGCACTGAGAATACTATACTGTAAGACTGAAAATTCACAATATTATTACAGCATTGCAATTTTGTTCATATTGATTGCAGGTTCATGATTCAAATAATTTCAGTGCACATGGTAAGGTGCTTATTTCATCATTCTGTTGTGGATGTGTGTGAGAATCATCATTTGAATTGGATTTGTTCATTTCAAAGGTATACTTTGGCCTAGATTTTCACCCAATGCAGTGTATCTGCATGGCTACAGATATGTTAGGAATTCCAAGTCCTGCCCCAGCACTAAGCTGGTCCTATTTTCACAGTGGCAAGTCTGTAGTTCATGCATGCATGGCTTCCAGATGCAGTTGTCTCTTAAATGCCTCAACTGAAATCAGGCTTTGAAAATCGTGTTCTGAAACACAAACCATGGAGATTCAGTTGTGTAACAGCAGCTTTGTTCTCATTTTGTTTGGATAGCCTGGATTCTCCTTTGGAGACAAACAAAAACAGAAATTGATGGAGCAACTCAGCAGGGTTGACAGTATTTGTGGAGAGAGAAGTTGAGTTGTGTTTCGAGCCCGGTGACCTTTCTTCAAAACAGAACCCCTTAGGAAACCTGAGGAACTCCTGTGCATATTGCTACAGAACAATGTGAGGGTGGGGGCCAGGAATTCTTTGGGAGTGATGGCCGGAGATCTTTTGGGAGTGGTGATTATGGATCCTTGGTCAGTGGGGAGGCTTTTCAGGTGCCCTTTGTGACTCTTAACTGTAGATATGGTGATGCATAAAATATAAATGAATGTCTTGGAACAGTTCTACGTGTCAAAACCTGTCAAGATCTGATAAGAACTGTCAAGAATTATCTAGAAATGTCAACGTGTCAACCTGTCAGCAAGTGTTAGCCTGTCACAGATTGTGAAAAAGTGTCAAAATGTGTTCTTTCACTAATGAAAGTGCTTTTTTCAATAAAAGGTATTCCGCAGTATAGAATATTAAGTAATATAACTATTTTCCCCTATGTACATGGTATTGAAGGATAATCATAAACATGGCAGATGAAGTCAGAGACTGCTGTTGGTAGAAATAGGTTCTAAATTGGCATAGTGGTTAAAGAGCCATGGGAATGCATAGAGAGGAGTTGTAAGAGATGCTACAGGGCATTAGGTTGCATAGTTGACATGTAAATATAATATGAATTGTCTAGTAATAGGCGATTTGAGGAGTGAGGGGTATTGTAGCTTCCTCTGCTTTTTGAGAGATAAGGTGCCCATTCGGATCAGTTCCTAGGATACAATTGGTAAAGATAAGGAACACTTTAGTATTGTGAAAAGCCATACTTCTGGAGAAAAAGTGTATAAATTAATTGAGACTGTCAAATTTGTAAAGGAACTGTCCAGAAAGCTAAATGTGCGGACTTAAGAAAAATGTGCTAGGTATTTCTGACTGCCTGTTAACGTTAAGTCATTATAGAGTTCCTGCTTTCTGACTTATTTTTCAAACCATCATTACACAATGGGGTGCCTATAAAGTGGTTATTTTGCTGAACTGCTCCAACTGTATATGAAATAGAAATGTTTGTTTACATGTGGCATTGAGCAGTTAAGTGAAGTGTTTGTTTTCACAAGGGATTAGTTTAACGAATTTCAATCTACTGAATGTTTTTGCAACAGATTTTTTTCATGATCACTGTTAGTACTCCCCTGGCTGTGACAGGATGTTTACATCCTGGAGTGCTCTCGTGTACCCGTTGTTTTTGAGGGTCCACCTGCCTGGTTACTGGAGGATAAGTGCTACCCACCATGGCCACAGCTCATTACACCTTTGTGCAATCTCTTGGCTGAAGTGGAACATAGAATTGATACCACCCATGCCTTGATGTAGCAATGATGGAGGACAGAATAGGATTGCTGAAGATTCTGTTCCAATGCTGGGACTGGGCTGGGGAGCGCATGCCAGAAATGGTCTGGACAGAGATGGTCACCTCATTCTGCTGTGCTGTGCCCTGCATAATTGGAGCAGGCAATGAGTCAAGTTACTAGTTGCGAATCGAACTGGGGGAATAGGAACAGTTTTCCAAAGAATAACTGAAGAACTTTCAGCTTTGACCAGCTAAGTATGATTTTCTGTTCTGTTGATTTTTTTGTTTCCTTTGCAACTTATGAAAATGGATGTTATTGGCGCTGTGAGGAAGTTAGCTCAGTGGAGAATTTGAGTATTCTTTTTCTTATCTGCAACTATTGCAAATTGTCAACATTAGTGTAAAAGTGGGTTTATTTCACAGTCCATACACACGGCAATGCCCAATTATCAACTGGAGTGTCGTGTTGTTTTGAAGCTGACAGAAAAGAGAGGTCTAGTTACTTCCATTTTATTATTTTGCTTCATTATGGCTGCTAAACCAAAAGGACAAACACCAAGATAGATTGGCATTGCAGTATTAAGGTGTGAAAACCCATGTTTCATTTAAATCATACTCTTGGTGTCAACTTTGGAGGAAGTCCATGGGAACAGCTCATGGTAATAACTGGGCTCCAAACTGAATTTGTCGAGTTCCAACCATCTGCTGGAAAATCTACACTGGCCTTGCAGAAGCAAAGCTTCCAGCAGCGCCTCACAAAGCCATCTGTGATACAAGACAATTAGTACCTGAAAGGAATAACTGAGAAAAATAACCATCCAACAGGTTGTGAAGGACTGTTCCTTAGATGAGTTAACCAGTTCTGTTCTAATTGTAAGTGCAAAGATCAGTGTAGCTAACAGTGATGCATACTGGCTCATAAGTTGAGCCTGGTGTCTCACAAGAGAAATCATGTATCTCAGATATAAGTAAATCTATCAAATATCATGGAAGAAATCTTTTGCTATTTATCAAGATTGAGGCTTTCTTCTGTGAAGACCTGTTGTGGGCATCCTGCCCCACCTGGTGTCAGTAACTGAGTTTAATGTCAATAATGGGGAATATTGGCAGAGAATCAACCTAAGACATACCAAATGATTTAGCTGGTTATGGTCATATCATAAGATGCTAGCAATCCTAGCATTCAAGGACATAAAACTATCATTGTAGAGAACTGGTTAATGCAGGCCATAGGAACTGCTTACGTTGTTGATTCACAAGTCTTGATGCTTCAGAGTAATCTGGCATACGGTCGAGAGGGGTACATTGTTCAAAATGAATGGATACATTTATTTAATGAACACCAGAGGTCCCTAAAAGATTTACAGCCAATGAAATACTTTCAGAGGTGTAAATAATGCTGTGAGATATAGAAAACATGGCAGCCAAATTAAACACAACACACTGTCAAACAGCAGCAATATATAATGACTGGACAACTGACTTTAATTTACATTGGATTTGTGATGGATGACTCATTTCATATCCATGAGCCTACAAATAAGCTAATTCTGTGTAATGTAAAAACTTAATTGATCAGATGCAGATTTCATCAACTCTTTTCTCATTCAAATTAAATTGTATAAACTTCTGATTAATATTTTTTAATCATAGCTTCAGCAAAATGTTGGGTCAGATTTTGCTTCCAAAATAATGTTAAGGCTAAAGGAGCAGGTTGTTGCTTAATAATATATAAGGCAATTTCAATAACTTCAGATGAAGGTTAAATGCAAGTATTCAAAGGTTACTATCCGAGTTTCATGTCATGAGCTGGTGTATTGTATGATAGCTGTAAAGGATAAACACCAGCAATGGATGTTTGAGCTAAATGGTCTGTTTCCATATTGTACTTTGCATGTAGTTCAATGTAGTCCTTTGTACATCTGCACCATATAGGTTTCCCAACTTTGGCATCAACATCAACACAACTATCATGGTTCCATGTCTTTCACTAGCTAAAACCTTGTAAACTATCCCAAGGACATTTTTCTTATTGTTTTGCAAATGAATATGATGCTGCATGGTGAAGGACTGCTAATGTTATTAATTTCTAGAGAGCAGATTATGTGCTTTCACTTTTATCATAAATGCTATCATTTATTATTGGGGCAGCGTGGTGGCACAGTGGCAAGCACTGCCGCTTCAAAGCACCAGGGACCCAAGTTCAATGACAGCCTCAGGCAACTGTCTGTGTGGAGTTGCACATTCTCCCTGTGTCTGTGTGGGTCTCCTCTGGGTGCTCTGGCTTCCTCCCACAGTCCAAAGATGTGCAAGTTAGGTGGATTGGCCATGCTAAATTGCCTGTAGTCCTCAGGGAGGTATAGATTAGGTGGGTTGTAGGGAGATGGGTCTGGATGGGATGCTCCAAGGTTCAGTGTGTACTTGTTGGGCCAAAAGGCCTGTTTCCACACAGTAGGGTTTCTATCTATTATGCTATTCAATAAGAAACTGCAGCACATCATTTGCTCTATTACATGTAGCACCTTTAATGGAAGTAACATCTTGGTTACAAAAGCTATTCCTGCAGATACATATCTCTCGGAACAAACAGTGTAGCAAATATAGTTGCCACAAAAGGCCAATGTGGGAATTTTAACTTTCTAGTCAAGGAAAGAAGCTGTGTCTGTGCAGGTAACAAAAGAGAGCAGGGGTCAGCTATTGTTGCCTCATAGCTCAATGACCCCAATATGTGACCTCACTTAGGGACCCAATATCCCATTTTGGCAAGTCATGGCCTATGGCCTTCCACTTAAGTTCAGCTGACTGTGGTTAAGGACACCCAATCATAGTCGAAGTCAAACCCTCCTTTGATTATGCTGGCTAACGATCTTGATTGGTGTTTTATCCCTGAAACTCAGGATGGAAGTGGGCCTCTACTGTGAGGTTTTTGAACTTTACTAATGAGAAACCTTGACTTTCACACTTGTTCCCTCACTGCCAACGTCAATCCCTCCCTGAGTTATTTACGTTTGCATTGAGAACGGCATTTGCTGGTGTCAAATCTCTTGCTGTTTGATATTTCATGGTTGGTCAGGATATCCTGGCTGTTTTGCCCATGAAGTTGGCCACTAGCGTGTGAATGAGCCCGATTTGTTAACATAACCTGGACTATGCCATTACTGCTCCAAGGCAGGTTTTACACTTTGTAATTCTCCTCCTCCAGTAATCAAAACTGAGTTCATTATCCCAACATCCCTTTTGGCATAAGCCACTTTGCACCTGTTTAAAGAAAATTAAAGAAACAAGTTTCCAGCTTTGATGGATAATTTGATCAAAGCTAATACTCAAGAAGAAAATTATAAGGAATAAGTATTATTCAATTCAGCTTTGGAAATTATTTTCAATTATACATTTGTAAGGTATCGTTGCTTACAGAAGCAGGTTAATTAATGAAATGTAGAGATACAAAATTCTTCCACAAATTTAAGTGCAGCTGGCATGCTCCTTGAATACATTTTGTTTTCATTATTTTGTTGTGTGTTTGTTTTCTTGAAAGATTTTTTGAATTTAACAGAGCCACTTAGTTGTCTCCTGAAGAAAATAAATATAGGATGTTCAATTTGCTGAACATGATGGAGACAAAGTGCTTTTCTCAGTGATGTGTGACATTTATTATCATATTCATTGTTGGCAATAGAAACATAACAGAATCGGTGATGAATTTTAAGTATTTCAACCAGATAAAGTCATCAATAATACCCTTCAGTTTTGTTTCCCGAGCAGGATGCCACCATCCCCGACATCCTTATTGATAGGTGGTACAGGGGGCCGCTAGGCCCAAGATTTGAAAATGACTTGACTGCTTTCCCGACCTGATGCCATAATTCATCTGAAGAATCCCAACCTTTGCAGGGCTGAGATTTCAGCTGGAGTTGAATCACCATCAGAGGGCTGCAAAAATTACTGGTTTCAGCTGACATAAAACATTTACTGCCTTAGCAACTGAATTTAATTCATTTTCACGATGATTGAAGTGAAAAATGAAATGAAATGAACTTTTTTTTACTGCTTGATGTTGTGTCTATGAAGACGGGCCAGTTCGTGTCTCGCATGCAGGACTGTGCAAGTCACAGTCAGATGGGTTTTAGAAGGATTGAAGTTATAAAGTGTGGATTAGTTTTATATTTGCCAGGGTTACAACCTAACATTTCCTCTGGATGTGGTTAGATGTTGTGGGTAGGTAATAGTTCTTCATATATATTTGCAACTGTTTAAAAATACAATGTACAAAAAAGGTTAGTTGCCATTCCCAGTTCTTTGCTTTTGCACCTGAAAACATATGGAAGTTATTTTGAACAGAGAACAGTGAATCATTATTGTGAAATCTGCAATGACATATGTGCACCCTGCTGACTGCTGGGCAAATTAGTACTGTTCATTGCTTTGCACAGGACAAATAAGCAACCTGCAAGCACATTCCTGCTTAAATACCATTCAAGATGCCAAGAAAGAAGCATTCAGGAAAATGAAGAATGTAAACACAACATCTTATGCTTCTATAATCTTGGTGTATATAACTTCAAGCTTGATATCCTTTTTTCATATATTGAATCAACTTTCTGATTTTGTATGCTCAATCTACCTTTTGATTGCCAACTCCTTGAGGGGATTTAATTCAAACTGAGGCCTTAAATCACTCAATACTAAGCTGTCCCTGTCCGTCTGTCTGTGTAACACTTTCGTATTTAAGGGGCACTTGCATCTGGGCACTCGTTCTTCAAGCTGCTTAATAAAAAAGAGGAGAGGACAGTAATGTGAGTGCTGATTTAGAACATCAAATACAGAACATTGAACAGTACAACACAAGAACAGTTGCGTCAGCCCACCATGTCTGAGTTGACCAAAATGTCATTCTAAAGAAATTCCAATTTTCCTATATGGAATATGGTCCAAAATTCCAATTTTCCTATATGGTCTATATCCTTCTTTTCCCTGTCTGTTCATGTGTCTGTCTAAATGTCTCTGAAGCATTGCTATTGTATCCTCTTCTGTCATCTCCCAGACAACACAGTCTAGGCACCTAGTATTCTCTGCATAAAAGATTTGCCTTGCATATCTCCTTCACATTTTCCCCCTCTCATGTTAAACCTATGCCTCCTAGTATTTGATATATCCACCATGGGAAAAAGGTTCCCACTGTCCACCCCTATCCATGCCTCTTGCAATTTTATATACTTCTTTCACATCGGCCCCTCAGCCTCTGACACTCTCTTATGGCTAATATATTCCAATTCAGGCTGCATCCTGGTAAGCTTCTTTGTACCCTTTTTAAAGCCTCCACATCCTTCCCATAGTGTGGCAACCAGAACTGCACACAATGCTCCAAATGTGGCTGAACTAAAGTTTTACACAGCCCCAACATGACTTTGTCAACTTTTACACACAGTGCCCAGACCAATGAAGGTCAGATTGTCATGCACCTTCTTTATCACCTTATCCACTTGTGTTGCCACTTTCAGGAGATATGGATTTGCACCCCAATATCTCTCGTTATATCAATGCTCCTAAAGGTCCTATATAATTTCCTCTTGCATTTGACCTTCCAAAATGCATCACCTCATACTTTTCTGGATTAAACTGCATCTGCCCTTTCTCTGCCCAGCTTTCTAACTGACCTATATCCTCAGCACCCTTTGACATCCTCTTTCATACCCACAATTCGACTAATTTTTGAATCACTTGCAAACTTACTAATCAAACCATCTACATTATATTCCAAATTATTGAAATAAATTGCAAACTACAGAGGTCCCAACACTGATCCTGGCAGAATACCACTGGTCAAAGACCTCCAGTCAGAAAAAAAACCCCTCCACAACTACCTCTATCTTCGATGACCAAGCCAGTTTTATATCCAATTTACCAATTTATACCATGGTAGCCATGCAACTTAATCTTTTGGACCAGCCTGCCACAAAAGACCTAAAAGATGCAGTCAAATGCTTTAGTAAAGTTCAGCTAGACAACATCCACTGCTATACCCTTATCAATCATCTTCATCACTTCCTCAAAAAACTCATTCAACTTTGTGAGACAAGACTTCCCTCCACAAAGAAATGCTGATTATTCCTAATAAGTCCATTCTTTTCCAAATGGGAGTAAATCCTGGCCCTAAAAATTCTGTACAATAATTTCTCGACCACTGATGTAAACCTTACCATCCTATAATTTTATGGATTAACCCTGTTACGCTTCTTAAATCAAAGAGAAACATTGGCTCTTCTCCAGTCTTCTGGGGACCTAAAGAGGATACAAGGAAGATACAAAGAGGATACAAAGATCTTTTTGAAGACCCTAGAAATCTCCTCCCTTGCCTCTCTCAGTATCCTGGTATAGATACCATCTGGCTCTGGGGACTTAATGTTTTTCACAACACTCAACACCTCTTCCTTTCCAATATCGACATGACGGAGAAGATCAATGTTCCTCTCCCTAATCTTACCATCAACCTCGTCCATCTCCTTTGTGAATATGGATGTGAAGTACTCATTAAGGACCTCACCTATTTCCACTGGCTATGTGCATGAATACCCTCCTTTGTCCTTCAGTGAAGCTACCCTTTCCCTAGTTCCTAATATAAAATGCTTTAGCATTCTTGTTAATCCTGTTTGGCAAAGGCATTTCATTGCCCCCTTTAGCCCTCCTAATTCTTTGCTTAAGTTCTTTCCTGCTTCCTTTAATAACATATTATGATAATACTATGGAATTATCAGCATGTTTGATGCTTATAAGTTGTTTTTGATGCAAGCTTCAATGGAAACTAATGCCGTAAGATAAATAGGCATTGCGTTTCAGTATTGATTTTCTTCGGTATTTTCTTCATACTCCTCATGGATCACTTGGTGATCTTTTCACATCTCAGTTGGAATGCTATAGGTTCAAGCCCCCTTTCAGAGGTTTGAGTTTGTAATCGATGCTGACCATACACTGCGGTACTGGGGGAGGGTTGTACAGATGAAACATTAAACTAACATTCAAGTGGTGATGACTTGCAACTTGTTGCAAAGGAGGATGATGGGATAGAGATGATGAATTATTTTGAAAGAAAACTGGATGGACAAATAAATTTACAGGCCTTCAACAAGGTTATTGATTCTTGAGTATTAAATTGAGGGACACATTTGCTTTTTTAGCCATAGACACGTGAGTGCAGAGTCACTGCTGCTGATCTAATTATGCTGCCAGGATAATGAGGTGGCATTGTGACTCAGTGGTTAGCACTGGTGCCTTACAGTGCCAGGGACCTGGGTTCAATTCCACCTTTAGTTGACTGTGTGTGTGGAGTTTGCATGTTCTTCCTGAGTCTGTGTGGATTTCTTTTGGGTGCTCCAGTTTCCTCCCATAGTCCAAGGATGTGCAGGTTAGATGAACCGGCCATGCTAAATTGCCCATTGTGCCCAGGGATGTGTAGGTAAGGTGAGTTAGCCATGGGAAATACAAGGTTACAGGGATAATACCCTTCAAAGGGTTGTTGTGGACTCGATGGGCTGATTCTATTATCTCACGATTGTGCAATTGCAAAAATGTGTAGTGCTTGCACAGGAATCAGAGTTTGAAGTTACAAGTCCCGGGAAGTGGGACATGGAGCATAAGCATCAAATATGAGATGGTCCTTGAATATCTAGGACAGTTGGTCAACCCTGGACTACGTCTGAGGAAGAGGCTGATCGGATTGCTCTCCCGGCAGCCAACATGGTGTTAATGGGCTGATTGACCTCTTTCAGTGTTGTAATAATCCTGTAATCTCAATTACCATCTCAGGTAAATGTAAAATGGCCTGTGGGCTCATTATAAAGAAAAATATAGGAGTCCTTGCTACGTTTTATCTATCTACTAGCCCACCAAAAGGAAGATTAGCTAATATCTTATTACATTGTTCTTTATGAACCTTAGTTAGCTACATAATAGAATATTTCATTGGGACATCCTGGGATTGTGAGTGGTGCCACAGAAATGCAATTTCTTTGTTCTTTTTCCCTTTCAACATTTAGTCCGGTAACTCCGAGACCAACTGAAACAGAAGTTGCTGGAAAAGCTCAGCAGGTCTGGCAGCATCTATGAAGAGAAATCAGAGTTAATGTTTCTGGTGACTCAACTATGTCTCTTACCTTTCTTGGTAGAAAGCCTTTGCAAAAATACTTTCACTCATCCCTGTAAATAAAGTGTCAGTTTAAAAATCGGTTGTCTTTAATACAAGCTTTCCGTAAAGAGTAAAGTGTACAGTATTTGTAAAATTGCCCTACAAGAGGAGTGAAAGCAGCAACAACTGTTGGTGTGATGCCACAATAATGCACCTTTATTCGCAGGTCTGTGTGTAAACACTTCAGAGCAGCACCTGGCAATGCACAGAAGCAAGTGGGGAGAATATTAATTTTTTGCTAAATTATACTCAAAATCGGGGGGGGGGGTGGTTGCAGAATAAGACAAAAGGGATAAAAAACTCTGTGTTATTGTAAAGTTAAGTCTGAAGGTGCAATAAAATGACAGCACAATCCATGCAAGTCAATTGGGATAGATGCAAATCCTATGTACTGTTCCTGATCTGTGTGATATTTATCTCTTTCAGTATTTATTGTGGTAAGTAAATCCAATTTTAAAATGGAAATTATATACCTCACTAAAAAGATCATCTACATCAGCATTCCCACAGGCAGTTTGTGGTGCCTTAGAGCCAGATGTAGAACACGAAGGAGATGGAGAGCAAACTTGAAAAAGGGATACTTTATTGTTGGTCTCTCAGCTCCACAGACAGCTCCCACCTCTGGGTCACCTGACACACTCTTTTAAAGGGACAGCACACACTCAATATCATTCAGAACAGAAACATTTACTGTTTATGTGTGACATGTTATAATATTTCTTTTGTGGCATAAAGTATGGCTTTAGAAATATTCTTTACCTAAGAAATTTCTCATCTTCAAAGAAAACAAATCACATTTTTGGTAATCTTTCCTCAAGGTAATTTCATGTGGATAATTTAATTCTAAGAAAAATCAATTCAACTGTAAAGATACCCACATTATAATCTAGAAACATGAAATTTTTTAGAAGTCTTCAGCATCTGCTGAACCAACAACTTAAATATATAGATCTCCTTAAATACAGGAGCCAAGTGGTCTAATGAGAAACTGAATTGTGATTCTCTTGGCAAGACCACGCACAGCAGCATTGGGTCACCAGAGAAAATGGGAACACCCATTCTTCAGCAACAGCAAAGTACTTACAATACTAATTCTTAAAATGAGACCACTGAGCTCCTGAAGTGACTAGATCACTTTTTCCCCAGATAGTTGATTGTAAATTTCAGCTCTGAACGCATGTAGATGATGATGCTAAGGGAAACGTCTTCATTACTGCCTTTGTTGTTATTACCTTTTGGTATCAAATGGCTGCCAGCATGATGTGATTTCCTGGGTAAACTACAACTATGATGTGATCTGTGAGTTCCCTTTATGCTAATCCTTATAACATAAACCACAAAAGACTGTATTCTCATCAAGGTAGAATAAGAAGTATTTATATTACAGTAGGATCTCAGATTTACACATAGTCTGGATTCTGTGCTGACTAACTACGTAGGTACAGTAGATACAGTATACAGTAAAGATAGAGTAACTGCATGCCTTGTTACTGTGTGGCTTTAAGAGGTGTATTTTGTACTGGTTTATTTTGTAAAGAAAGTTGGAGACAGAGGTGCTGATCTGAGTGCTCAAAGCCAAGAGACTAAACAGCTCAAGAGGCCTTACAGGTATTTTTTTTAAGTTGGAACAATAGAAGTAGCCTGAATGGGTGGGGTCAAGCTCCCACAGAACCAGGATTTTTAGTTTTAACTTTCTGCATTTGCTAGCTTCTTGAAGCTGGATGTGAAAGCAGTTGTTCCTCTTTCTGTTACAGCTAAAAGCTGGGGTTTTCTTCCTGCTGCTAGACTTGCATGTGAGATAGTCTATTTTATTGAATTTGCCTTGGCCAAGCATGTACTTATGGGATGTTACCAAAGTGGAACCGTTAATTAGTAATAGTTAATATGTATTTTTTAAAGCATTTTTGATAGAATTAAAATAAGCCAATTTTTTTATTTTTATTTTGTCCGTATTTTAACTATAGTATAAAAAACGTGTTTTGCTTAAGCAGCTAAACCAATCAAAATGCACTAAAATGCACCTATCTTTAAAACAAGTAAAAGTTAAGGCTTAGACTGTCTTCTTAACATATTTTGAGGACATTTGGTCTAGTCCATAACATATTACTCTAAGTATGACTCGGACTGGCTATTGTTTGTGAAGCGAGTATTTTTGTATTGATGTGGTGCCATCGAAGTGTTTGAGTTTTGGGCAACCAGGAAGAGATTGAAGGAAGATGAGAGATGAGAAGTTAAAATGCATGTATGAGATGAGTTTCAGTCATAGGAGACATCAGTGATTATCAATGGTATGGGGATGATTGTTGATGGGACATAATGATGGAGTACTGGGAGAGATCTTGGAGCTGGAGAATTACTTAAGAGTTTTCCAACCATATATGAAGCAGCTGGCATGATAAAAATTAAATATATCCCAAAGTTGAACATTGGTGTAATTTTATAAACTCAACTTTACTGTTACCTACAAAGATTAGAAGCTTAAAGTAGAACAAAACAGTTGTTGAAAAGTGTGCATCAGATCCTGCTATTTTCACTGCCTTTTACCTTTCAAGCTTCCCAAGACCTAGAACATTTTGTCAATGTCAGTTAGTAACTGAAATTTTGTTGAACAGAAAGCCTGGGTGATGGTAGTAACTGCCGATGCTGGAATCCGAGATAACACTGTGTGGAGCTGGATGAACACAGCAGGACAGGCAGCATTTGAGGAGCAGGAAATCTCAATGCTTTGGGTCAGGACCCTCCTTTAGAAATGGGGAAGGGGAAGGGCACTCTGAAATAAATAGAGTGGCGTGGTGCGGTGTCGGTGAGAGCAGGTAGGTAGTGGTGGGGATTGGTCAGTGAGGTGGGAGGAGTGGATAGGTGAGAGAGAAGATGGACAGGTCAACGAGGCAGGGATGAAGCTCATAAAGGTGGGTGCAGATAGGGAGTAGTGGGGATGGGTCAGTGAGGTAGGAAGAGCAGATAGGTTGGAGACAAGATTGACAGGTCAGTGAGGCAGGAATGAGAGGGGAGTTGGTCTTGGGATGAGGTCAGGGGGTGGAGAGGTTTTGAAGCTAGTAAAGTCCACAATGAGACCAATGGGTTGGAGGCTCCCAAGGCAGAATATGAGGTGCTGTTCTTCCAGTTTCCAGATGGCATTGTTATGACACTGGAGGAGGCCCAGGATGGATATGTCATCCAAGGAGTGGGAGGGGGAGTTGAAGTGGTTTGAGACTGGGAGGTGTTGTCATTTGTTGTGAAGTGTAGGCACTTTACAAAATGGCCTTTGTGCCTCCATTTGGTCTCACTGGTGCAGAGGAGGCCACGCCGGGAACAACGGATACAATAGACCACATTAGCGGACATGCAGGTGAACATCTGTTTGTTGCGGATAGTTTATGTGGGTCCTGGGATGGAAGTGAAGGGGCAGGTGTAACTCTTCCTGCAGTTGCAGGGAAAGATGCTGGGGGTGGTGGGGCTAGTGGGGAGTGTGGAGCCGAAGAGGGAATTGCAGAGAGAGCGGCCCCTCCAGAAGGCAGATAAGGGTGGGGAGGGAAGTACATCCTTTGTAGTGGGGTCAGATTGCAGGTGGCAGACGTGACGAAGAATGATGCGTTGAATCCGGAGGTTAGTGGGGTGACAGGTAAGGACAAGGGGAATTCTGTCTTTGTTTTTATTGTGGGGAGGGGGTATGAGGGCTGAGGTGCAGAAAACACAAGAGAAGTGTCAAGGGTGTTTACGACCAATGGTGGGGGTGGAGTTGTGATCCTTGAAATATGAGAACATCTGGGATGTTTGGGAGTGGAACATGCCTCATCTTGGGAGCAGATGCAGCAGAGGCAGAGGAATTGGGTGCAGGGGATCACATTCTTGCAGGAGTGTGGCTGAGAGAAGGTGTAGCCTAGACCAGGAAGAAGGGTCCTGACCCAAGGGTGCAGGGGATCACATTCTTGCAGGAGGGTGACTGAGAGGAGCTGTAGCCTAGACCAGGAAGAAGGGTCCCGACCCATGGGTGTAGGGGATCGCATTCTTGCAGGAGGGTGACTGAGAGGAGGTGTAGCCTAGACCAGGAAGAAGGGTCCCGACCCGAAATGTCAGTTTTCTTGCTCCTCTGATGCTGCCTGGCCTGCTGTGTTCCTCCAGCTCTACACTGCGTTATCTTAAAGAAAAAGTGTCCTTAATAACCTGTAACATCTCGTAAAAACAGGTTACTCAACTCCCCATCATCTCACTTCTGTTAAAACTGGACGTAGGTCGGTTTGAGACAGACTACGTTAGTGTTTTAGATTTTTAACATTTTTATTTTCCACCTGAGGATAGCAAGGACAAAGAACATACTCCAAGCGGGAAGCCTCAATGTCCATCATCAAAGATGATTCAGCAGCACTTCTACTAACCAAACTGGCCAAGGCCTGAATGACACATCAGCAAGGTCAGGCCTGAGAAAACTAATAGGAGGGAAAAGTGAACTTAAACCTTATCTTTGCAACATATCTGTTGGATATGCATCTGCTTTTAACAGTGTTGGTAGGAGTAACTACTGCACAGATCTTGTGAAACTGAAGTCTTGATTTTATTGATGGCTCCCGCCATTATGTGATTGAATGTTACTAATATGCCAAATGCGACACTGAGCAAATCTAGCAGAATAAAACTGGGCAGCCATGAGGCAAAGTAGGCCACTAACAAGAGCAACTCTCCAACTGTGCCACAACTTGAAATCATAGAATCCCTACAGTGTGGAAGCAGACCAAAAGGTCCATCGAGTCCACACCGACACTCCAAAGAGCACCCCACCCATATCCACAACATTACCTTGTTCCCATAACTCTGCATTTCCCATGGTTAATCCACCTCACCTACATATCCATGGACATTATGGGCAATTTAACATGGCCAATCCATCTAATTTGCACAGCTTTGGACTGCGGGAGGAACTCAGATAGGGTCTGTGATGATGTGAGACAGCAATGCTATCCACTGAGCCTCTACGCCACCCTATGTAATATCACAGCCTTAATTCTACCAATGTCATCAAGGGAACTAGCACTATTTCAATGCAAAGCGCGAGAGAGCATGTCAGAAATTTTGGAAATTGACATCCCTTCAACCTGAATTTTCCCAGTATTTAAGGTGTAGCATGAGATTTCATTTAATTGTTGTTTCCAAATTTCCAGTTTCCAATGAGTAAGGAATCACTGAAACAACTCCATTGCAACATCAACAAGTTTCATCCCACCATCAGGCTTACATGGATTACTCTTTAGAATCAATCTCATTCTTGGACACATGCATTTCCATCAGAGATGGATATCTCAGTACCTCACTCTACTGCAAGCCTACACTTAACCTCATGATGCTGCACTTCTCTAGCTTCCACCCTAAACATATTAAAACAGCCACCCCCTATGGATAAGCGCTGTGCATACACAGGATCTATTTGGATGAGGAGGAATGAGACAGACACCTGAAGGTGCTGAAGGATGCCCTTATAGGAATTTTTGGTTTCCCCAATGTAGAGGAAGCCACAACGGGTACAGTGGATGCAGTACACCACATTAGTGGATGTGCAGGTGAACATCTGCTTGATGTGGAAAGTCATCTTGGGGCCTGGGATAGGGGTGAGGGAGGAAGTGTGGGGGCAAGTGTAGCACTTCCTGCGGTTGCAGGGGAAAGTGCCGGGTGTGGTGGGGTTGAAGGGGAATGTAGAGCGGACAACCAAGCAGAGGCTTGGGGACCGCTTTGTAGAACACCTACACTCAGTTCGCAATAAACAACTGCACCTCCCAGTCGTGAACCATTTCAACTCCCCCTCCCATTCCTTAGACGACATGTCCATCCTGGGCCTCCTGCAGTGCCATAATGATGCCACCTGTAGGTTGCAGGAACAGCAACTCATATTCCGCTTGGGAACCCTGCAGTCCAATGGTATCAATGTGGATTTCACAAGCTTCAAAATCTCCCCTCCCCCCACCGCATCCCAAAACCAGCCCAGCTCATCCCTATCTCCCTAACCTGTTTTTCCTCTCACCTATTCATTCCTCCCACCTCAAGCTGCACCTCCATTTCTGACCTACTAACCTCATCCTGCTCCCTTGACCTGTCTGTCCTCCCCGGACTAACCTTTCCCCTCCCTCCCTTCCCACCTATACTCTCCTCTCCACCTATCTTCTCCTCTATCCATCTTCGGTTCGCCTCCCCCTCTCGCCCTATTTATTTCAGAATCCTCTCCCATCCCCCTCTCTGATGAAGGGTCTAGGCCCGAAACATCAGCTTTTGTGCTCCTAAGATGCTGCTTGGCCTGCTGTGTTCATCCAGCTCCACACTTCGTTATCTTGGATTCTCCAGCATCTGCAGTTCCCATTATCTCTGCTCACACCTAACATGCATTTGTCTGACCTAAAATGTCACCTCGTCCTTACACTGATAAAATGGTTAGCTCTCTCAAAACAATGACTTCAAAGGAATTCAGGGAATTACATATACATAGTAATCAATTAAAACCTTTCAAATGATTGAAGATTTAACAGCATTTAGGTTTGTTGAGTACATCCTCATCAGTGGTGTGACTCTTTGATCTTGTAGTTATAAATTCTGTGTCTGATACTTCATCTCTCACTAACAATTGGAGAAGGAGTCAGACTCTGAAAGCTTTTCAAATAAACTTGTTGGACGATCATCTGGAGTCGTGTGATTTCTGACCTTGTGAACTCCAGTCCAACTCTGGCACCTCCACGTCATCCAAATTTCTAGCCTATGAAAACAAGAGGAAAAAAATCACAAGAATGGCAATGCTCCACTGAACTATCATCAATGGTACATCTAGCAACATGTGTAGCCTTGTTATCAGTGTATTGTTTGGGAAAATAAGAATTGTTTGATTTTGGAAACTAACCCTCAGATGAAAGCAGGCAAATTGACAAGTGTCACCCTTGCATCACGAGTAATTGCCCATGGTCATTGGCCGAGAGCTTCAGACAGGTGATTGGCACAGCATAGACTTCCAGCCCCAAAAGAAAAGAAACATGAACTGGGGTAGGTGGGGAAAGAGAGGAAGGTGGTGATCCAGGGGACTGAGCCATTCTCTTCATGGGAGATGTTCCAGAATCAGCCCAAGGGAAGAACAAGGACTATTGCAGACAGTCGCCGGGATGTGAATAAGTTCCGAATAAGTTCCTTACGGAGTCCGTTCACGAGTCGATTGTATGCAAGTTAGCATACAATGCAGGGCAATATCAAGCAACTATTCATAAGTACAGGAAATGTTTATGTATTGGGTCTTTAAAATTACACCCCTGCTTGGGATTGTGCTCATAAATATAAGCGTTTGTAAATTGGACATTGGTAAATTGAAATCTACCACCAAAGATTACAGGGTATCAAGGATGAAGACTCCATCATCCCAGATGTCAGAGTCCCCTGCTTTATGCTCCTCCATTCTAAGCCATGGTATCAGGATTGGTAAAGTATTCCCATCTGTGACAGTCATAATTTCCAGTTTTGTATCTAATCCAACAATGCATCTTAACCAAACCCTCTCCATGTGACTCCCTTGTCCGCTCTACACTCCCCATCAGTCCTACCACCCCCGGCACATTTCCTTGCAACCGTAGGAAGTGCTACTCTTGCCCCTACACCTCCCACCTTCCCCCATCCCAGGCCCCAAGAAGACATTCCCCATCAAACAGTTAAGACCATAAGACGATAAGACATAGGAGTGGAAGTAAGGCCATTCGGTCCATCGAGTCCACGCCACCATTTAAATCATGGCTGATGGGCATTTCAACTCCACTTCCCTGCACTCCCCCTGTAGCCCTTGATTCCTTGTGAGATCAAGAATTTATCAATCTCTGCCTTGAAGACATCCAACGTCCCGGCCTCCACTGCACTCCGTGGCAATGAATTCCACAAGCCCACCACTCTCTGGCTGAAGAAATGCCTCCTCATTTTCATTTTAAATTTACCCCCTCTAATTCTAAGGCTGTGCCCATGGGTCCTAGTCTCCCCACCTAACAGAAACAACTTCCCCGCATCCACCCTTTCTAAGCCATACATTATCTTGTAAGTTTCTATCAGATCTCCCCTCAACCTTCTGAACTCTAATGAATACAATCCCAGGATCCTTAGCCGTTCATCATACGTTAAACCTACCATTCCAGGGATCATCCGTGTGAATCTTTGTTGGACATGTTCCAGGACCAGTGTGTCCTTCCTGAGGTGTGGGGCCCAAAATTGGACACAGTATTCTAAATGGGGCCTAACTAGAGTTTTATAAAGTCTCAGAAGCACATCACTGCTTTTATATTCCAACCCTCTTGAGATAAACTACAACATTACATTTGCTTTCTTAATCACGGACTCTACTTGCAAGTTAACCTTTAGAGAATCCTGGACCAACACTCCTAGATCCTTTTGTACTTCTGCTTTATGAATTTTCTCACCGTTTAGAAAATAGTCCATGCCTGTGTTCTTTTTTCCAAAGTGCAAAACCTCGCATTTGCTCACGTTGAATTTCATCAGCCGTTTCCTGGACCACTCTCCTAAACTGTCTAAATCTTTCTGTAGCTTCCCCACCTCCTCAGTACTACCTGCATGTCCACCTATCTTCGTATCATCGGCAAACTTCGCCCGAATGCCCCCAGTCCCTTCATCCAGATCATTAATATATAAGGTGAACAGCTACGGCCCCAACACTGAACCCTGCGGGACATCACTCGTCACTGGTTGCCATTCCGAAAAAGAGCCTTTTATCCCAACTCTCTGCCTTCTGTCAGACAGCCAATCCTCAAACCAAGCCAGTAGCTCACCTCGAACACCATGGGCCCTCACCTTGCTCAGCAGCCTCCTGTGAGGCAGCGTATCAAAGGACTTTTGGAAGTCTAGATAGATAACATCCACTGGGTTTCCCTGGTCTAACATATTTGTTACCTCTTCAAAGAATTCTAACAGTTTTGTCAAGCATGACGTGCCCTTAGTAAATCCATGCTGACTTGTTCTAATCTTACCCTGCACTTCCAGGAATTTAGAAATCTCATCCTTAACAATGGATTCTAGAATTTTACCAACAACCAAGGTTAGGCTAATTGGCCTATTTTCCATCTTTTGCCTTGATCCTTTCTTAAACAAGGGGGTTACAACAGCAATTTTCCAATCATCTGGGACTTTCCCAGACTCCAGTGGCTTTTGAAAGAAATGTTCACCTGCACATCTGCTAATGTGGTATACTGTATCTGCTGTTCCTGATGTAGCCTCCTCTACATCGGGGAAACCAAGCAGAGGCTTGGTGACCACTTTGTGGAACACCTACGCTCGGTTCATGATAAATGAACCACTTCAACTCCCCATCCCACTCCTTGGACGACATGTCCATCCTGGGCCTCCTCCAGTGCCACAATGATTTCACCTGAAGGTTGCAGGAACAGCATCTCATATTCCGCTTGGGAACCCTGCAGCCCAATGGTATTCAATGTGGACTTCACAAGCTTCAAAATCTCCCCTCCCCTGACCGCATCCCAAAACTAGTCTAGCTTGTCCCCGCCTCTCTGGCCTGTCAATCATTTCTCCAACCTATCCACTCAGCCCACCACAACCCCCACTGCCACCCCCTACCCACCAGCTGCATCCCTGCCTCCTTAACCTGTCCATCTTCCCTTGACTGACCAACCCTCACCCTAACTGCCCACCTACACTCACCTCTACTGGCTCCATCCCCACCTCCTTGACCTGTCCACCTCCTCTCCACCTATCTGCTCCTTTATCCATCTTCCATCTGCCTCCCCCGCTGTCTTTATTTATTTCAAAATCCCTTTCCCCTCCCCCATTTCTGAAGAAAGGTCCAGACCCAAAACGTCATCTTTCCTGCTCCTCTGATGCTGCTTGGCCTGTTATGTTCATTCAGCTCTACACCTAGATAACCAAACTGCTGCTCCTTTACAAACACAATATATTATCTGAAAATCTCTTACAAATAGCCTACATTTGATCATATTGATCATGAACAGCCCCAAAATATGACAGAGGGAACATTAGGCCATACCTAAAGTTGTGGTTCCAATCTGGTGGAGTTACAACATAGATCTACAGGTAGGCTAAACAGCAGAGGCAGAGTGTTGTAGATGTAGTTAAATAAATGATCCCACAGCTAATGGATCAGATCAAAACTCTGCTGCACCAAGTTATAAATGACTTGAACAACTAATGGCGAAGGAGGATTTCTAAACGTCTCCATCCCTGTTGAATGCCAAACCTGGCAGATGAGTACCAAATATAAAGCAGTGATCATCATTCAGAAGTGCTGAGTGGATGATCCAGTTCAGCTTCCTTATGAAATCTCTGGCATCGCAGATGCTGGAATTTAGTTAATGCAATTTATTCCATGTATTATTAAGGAACAGCTGGCTGCTGTCATTCTGCAAAGGCCACCAGATTCCAAGAACATTCCAGCCATGAGGCTGAAAAATTGTGCTTCAGAACGAGCCACGCCTGTAGCCAGCCTGTTCCAGTGCAAATATAACACTGGCATCTACTTCATAAAGTGGAGAATTGCTTCACCCAATCCTATCCTCAAAAAAGCAGAATAAGGTGTTCAATTACCATCCAATCAGTCCACTTCAACGATGGAACATTTTGTAAATAGCCTGAACTTTAGTTAACTTACGTAAATTGAGACGTATCCCTTTCTCAACACCCTTGTGCTGATAGCAACAGTAAGACTTAATACTGTACTAGTATCAGATTTTTGCACTAGTTTTGGCAAAAAGTGTAGTTGTCTCACTTACTGTACACTGTAACTTATCTATTCATACACTTTAACATGACATATTCTACATATAAGACAACAATGCTCCCAATAGCCTGCTATTTAATTTATTGGAAAATATGTCAGGAGTTTATTATTAGGTTTCCACTTCACACAATGTTCTCATCAGATTTCCAAAGCTGCTTGTAGTGATACAGTTTAACACTGCTGCAACAACAGATAACAGTTTGAGTCAGCGCGGCAAAATTTAATAAACCTTTCAAGACTAAATCCTCTGAATCCAATAGTGTGTGATCGCTAAGGGAGCTAACATTTCATTCTGAAACACAGATAAAATGGTGATGTTAGATACATAATATAACATGATCACCTCTCAGTTAGCATAGATTACTGGTTGCAACCCTGTATCTGACTCTTAAATTGAGATTTAACCAGTTGGTGCAGTACAAAATCATTGATACTCAATATCATTTCCATCTAATCCCCGAAGTTAAGAAGTGTTAAGTGGGATAAAGATGAATTTTGCAATGAAACTGGAAAATGACAGTAACACAATCACATTGTGAAAACTTTTAACAGAAGCACTAACCTCATAGGATTACGTTGTACCTTTTAGTTCTCACACATAGTAAATTTCAGCTAAATTGTGGAGTTTAAGTGCTATTTAAAAGCAGCAGGATTAATACTTACCCATTCCTCAGTATTTTAACAGAACAGCTGTTTTCAAGTGATAGCTTGCCTTTGTAGACAGATCAAAGGTGCTTTCCTCTCACTTTTTCTTTGTTGCTCAATTATTGCTTATGTCACTTTTGGCTCATGGTTTCTGATAAATTTTATGGTAATTTTTGTTGCATTTTCTTATGCCACATGTTTGCACATTGTTAATGCAGACTTGAGCCTGAGTTTGAGACGATTTTCAGCAGGGTCCACCATGACTTGCTCAGTTTTTGCTCTTCTCATTTGGGCCCCTGCTGACATCATCAGCCAGCAGCCCAAGTGAAATCAGAAACTCCTCACTTACAGTGGAGTGACAGTGCAGTGAAAGATATCGTCACATTCTTGCAGATGTCAGATCTGAATCATCAAGCCCTACAGTGTGGAAGCAGGCCGTTTGGCTCCACTGAGTCCACCTCAACCCTCCAAAGAGCACCCCACCCAGACCCAACATTTCCCATGGCTAATACACCTAATTTATACACCTTTGGGCTGTTGGAGGAAACCAGAGCACCTGGAGGAAACCCAGGGAGAATATTCAAACTTCACATGGAGCCATCCAAGGCTGGAATGGAACCTGCATCCCTGAGGCACCAGTGCTAACCACTAAGTTGCTTTGTGCCCCAGAAATGTAACCTGAGATTTTACATAATGCATGCTTTACATTCAATGGAAAACATGCTTATTATTATTCTTGCTGATAATGCCAACATACTGAACAGAATTCATACCTATTTTATAAATCAAACTTGAACATAATATTAGTCGAGGAGTTATGTATAGAAACTAATAAATTAAAAATCATTGGTTGACAAACGGACAAGATCCCTTTAACTGTGTTTTATACAGTTTCAAAATGTAAAGCACTAACTCTAAATAAGACTCCAATAATATGAAAAGATTTATAATTCATCACATTTGTTGTAGAAACCAATAGCCTATATTAATCTTGACATTCTGTGACCTATAGCTGGGTTAGAATTTAATAACAACTGGCCTTGGGCATACTCTGGTAGGAAACAGGTCCCATTGCTGAAATCAGCTACAAGATTATCCAACAAATCAGACTGGAAATCTATGATTCCCACAGTCTGTGACTGTTGACCTACTCAGTATATGTGGGAGAATCCAGAAAACAAATAGCCTGTAGTTTTTTATTTTAAAAATGCATCAGTCACCAATAACCGAAGTACCAAGAGCACCAAGAGCACGAGATTAACACCCTTTTTTTGCTTGTTTGTTTTCAGGCTGTGAGTGTTGCTGGCTAGGTTAGCATCTATTGCTCATCTCTGACTGCCATTGAGAAACTGACTGTGAGTCATGATCATGAACTGCTTCAGTGCATATGGTTTAGATATATTCACAATGCTGTTAGGAAGCCAGTTCCAGTGTTTGACCCAGTGACAGTGAAAAAACGAAGATATAGTTTCAAATCAGGGTGACTTGTGACTTGGAGAGGAATTGTAAGTGGTGGTGTTTCCCTGCATTGACTAATCTTGTTACTCATAGTGGTAGAGGTCAGGGCTTGGAAGGTGTTATGCTAGGAAGTCTTGGTCAAGTGCTGTAACGCATTTTGTAGATGGCACTCACTGCTCCCACTGTGGAGGTAGGTATAGTATATCTCTTTCATTTTGCTATTTTAATACAAACAGAAGACATTATCACTTCATCCCTGCTCTATCAATCTTTCCTGTTATTTAAACGGAAACTAAAATTTTCTTTAACTCATGACGGCGTCTGCAGGAAGTAGATTGAGATTGTACTAAAATTGTTCACTGTTAGCTCTCAGCTCTTAAACATATCACTCTTATAGCTCAATTTTGACAGAGATAGTGGGCCTAGGAGGATAAGTGGAAAAATTAATGTTGTTTCACACTCTCTCCTTCCTTTTTCGAGATGACTGCTAGTTCTTTATTTCCTTCCTCCTGCAATTTTGGAATGGTCTGTTTTGTCACTCCCATCCTCCTCTAATTCCATAGTTTTATGTTTTCCCAACGTCTTCCTTATGCCAGTCACAGGGTGGTAGGTGTCAGATAAGCAAGAAAAGACTTCCATTGAAATCAGTAAAAAATATTGAATAGCTTCTATAATCGGCAGATGGTCTTACGAGATTCAGGCTTGGAAATTTAAAAATATACCTCCATGTCAGAAAGCCATTACAGCATGCAAAGAAAAATAATACGATGTCTGTCCCATCTGAAATCTCCACAATTATATTCAATATTCTAAACAGTTTTGAGTATTAAGTCAGCAAAATTCTCCAACTCTGGGAATTAACCTTTTTTGGTTCAACCTATTTGTTGATTTATACTAACGTAATATGCATTAAGAAAAAAGAAATCTCCAGGCTAAAGGTGGAAGTTCCACGTTACTAAAGCTAATGCTTTACTGAATAAAATATTAACTGTTTGACAGATCTGTCTCAATTTAAAACAAACTTAATTCTTCATGAATTTAGCTGGTACAAGTTTTGGTCACTTTCTAAGCCATGAGAACAGATACTGAAAAGGCTTCAATTGAATTTAAATGATGAAATGCCTCTAAAAATAATCACATAGTAAAATTTCTAAGACGTACTTTTACATGTCTATATGACAGACTTCAGCTGCTTTGCAGATATGATAATTCAGGTTTTGCTTCCAGCTGATGTTATCAATACACTTCAAAACCATGAAGTTTACTTCAGCTACCTCATATTTTTGTAGACAATTTAAAAAGTACAGTTTTTTGTCATTTCAACTTTCTGCACTGTAGTGACATTTTTATATTCAAACATAGAAAGCTGTGAAATTTGCAGCAGTAAACAATGCATTCACTGTTTTGCTGTGACAAAGTATGATTAGCTTGTCTCTGAGGGACATACTGGTTTCCTGTGGCTAAGTAGGGAATATTTATTCTGAAACTATTCTTTGCATAAAGGTGAAATACTAAAAATGAATTATTATTGAGGACTATTGATCTCTGTATATTAAACATGTTGTTTTGCGTCTGAGTCCTGTACTAAGCTCAATAATAATAACTGTACTAAATAATCTGGTGAAATAGCCAATTAGTGCATTGAATATGCAAAGATGTATTTTACAGTTACAATAAAATACTTTTGGAAATAATAATTTCGTGGAGTCAAGGGCATACATTCATTATTGTTTTGGAAAATTCAGTGTTATCTCTAAAATAACAACAGCCACACCAAACAACTTATATTTTCATAGCATTTTTAACATAATAGTTATCCAAGGCATATCACAGGTGTGTTATAAAAGAAAATATGACTGAGACAGATAAGATATTAGGTTAGATGCCTTAGAGGGAGCAAAGATGATTAGTGGTTTCAAAAGAAAATTGGATGGGCGCTTGAAGGAAAGAAATTTGCAGGGGTGGCACAAGGTGGTGGGATTGTCTGGATAGCTGCATTAATTTGATCAACCAAATGGCCTTTTTATGTATTCTTTCTATGGAATGTGAGTATAAGTCTGGCATTTGTTGTCCATACCTAATTGGCCTTGAACTATGGCATTGACAGTACCACCTCAGGAGGAAACCACATTGCTATGGATCTGGAATCACAAGTCGATCAGAATGAGTAAAAATCCTAAAATTCATCAGTGGACCAGATGGGTATTTTACAACAATCACTTTGTAATTCCCCATTACTAAATGTGTTTTTGATTCCAGGTTTAATGACTGAATGTAAATTCCTCAGCTGCCATGGTGGGATTTGAACCTAGGCTCCTAGAATATTAACCTGGGCCTCTATATTAGCAGCCCAGTTACCATATAGATAACACACCATTATTGCCCTGTTTCTCACTCTAAATGAACCCATGAATCAAAAGAGGCCAGAATTCGAGGAATGCAGATACCTCAGAGTTGTGGTGTTGGAGGACATTATGGAGATGAGACATGGGGGAGACTATGTTGGGACTTTAAGACAAAGATGAGAAGTGAAAATCAAGATATTGACTGGAATCCAGTGTGGGTTAGTGAGCATGGGGATTCGATGGGATTAAAACCTGTTATGAATTATGATGTGGGCTGCAGAGTTTTGGATGAACCTCATGTTGATGAAGGATTGAGAGTGGGATATCAGCCAAGAAACAATGTACAGCAAATATAATAAAGTCTAGACATAGCAGATGAACTGAGAATGAAGTTAGGTGATGTTACAAGATTAGAGGTACTGAATGCGTGAATTGGTGATAGGACACTCTGGGGACTGAATGTAACACCAAAACTGTGAATGGATAAGATAATAAATTTCCTACAAGCTTGGAGCAATCCCAGCTTCATTCATTGTCTGTCTGAGATGGTGTTTGTCATCAGTGGCTCCAAGCTCGCTTAGCTTTACATTCATGACAAACACTGAACTGGCAGGTGTGGTCATTGATTTTCATGTTTGACCATAGGGCACATTCCTTGCCTTCCTTAAACTTAATTCTTTTCCTGGGCCGTTGCGTGTGCTTTAACATCTCTCCTCCTTCTCTCCTTCAGATTAATGACTCAATTTGGTTTGCATAACATGCCATCCCAATATGCTGTTATATCAACAGAAATGTCCTTGATGTTCTTGAGCCTTTTTTTAATCACTGTTTCCTGTAACACTTGGAGATTTACATTTTTTAGGCTTTTTTTATATAGAATCCCTACAGTGTGGAAACAGGCCTTTCAGTCCAAGAAGCCTACACTGCCCCTCAGAACATCCCACCCACACCCATCCCTATAACCCATCTAAATCTACACATCCCTGAACACGATGGGCAATTTAATGTGGGAGGAAACCCACACAGACACATGGAGAATGTGAAAACTCTACACAGACAGTCACCCGAGTGTGGAATCGAACCCAGGTCCCTGGTGCTGTGAGGTGCAGTGCTAGCAACCGAGCCACTATGCTGCCTAACTATCTTGTTGGATAGTTTGCTTGATTTGAGCAAGGCACTTGTCTGTCGGACTCAGGCCTTTGATGTTTTAATGACTTCCAGAGTGTGGCAAGATTCTTCCATTGAATCTGGAAGATTTTATATTCTGTTTTTGCATTCTCCACTTTGTTTTCTTATGAGAGCTGCTCCTAACAGTGTGTCAGCAATATGCATCTGCTTCCCTTGCTTTAATGTAACATCCACGTAACGACCCTGTAACCAGAGTGAAATTCTTAGCAGAAGGTAAAGTGGCATAAGAAAAATACCTTGAGATGGCCTGTGGTTGGACTTAACTGTCACTTTGTCTCTTTCAAGAAAGCATTGATGAAAATGTTCACAAGCAAATGCAATTATTACAACAAATCATTGTGCTGCTTTTCCATCTGTTGGTCACTGCATCACTGCTGCACCCCTCACCTTTTTGGGTTCCATGCCAAGACATTTTTGCTGTCAGTAAACGATATGCTTTTGACTTCAGCATCTTTAATTGTTATTTTTTCTTGTTCAATCTGCAGATTTACCTAGTGAGCTTTCTCTAGCAGTTGTACTAGATGTTGATGTAGTCAGCAATGGCTTCCTTCATTGTGTCTCAGTGTGCACAATTATTTGTAGCTTTCAAAGGGCACCCAGGGTGTAATTGGAAAGCTGCTGCTTTCATTCAGATTCACTTGCCAATGAGCACCCTTTGCATCCAAGATTGTAAAGATTTTTGCCTTTGCAAGTTATAGCAAAACTCTTTCAATGTTTGGCACAGGGTAGTGAGATCTCTTCAGGGCTTTATTTGGGTTTCTATGGGTCAATGCATGCTCTAAGCTTTTCAAAGTGTTTCAGTTTTACCAGGTTGCTCATTCATTCTGTATGAATTATAATTTTCATGATTATTCCCTTATTTTCCAGCTCTCCAATCTCATCTTTCCGGTCGGCCTTGAGGGCAGCTGGAACTTTTCTTGGCAAATGCTGGAATGGTCTTATACTCCCACCTACTTTGAGATGATAGTCTCTTGAAAGACATCCTAACCCTGTGAACACACCTTTGCAATCATCTAGATGTGTTCCATAGTCAGTGTTTTAGTGTGCTGCTACATTTTGCAAAACTCTTTTGACACATTGAGGGTTACCATTCCAAGTTTTGAGATATGCTCCAGCTGAGATGAGTGACAATTGCTTGCCATGTAAAATATAGAAGTGCAGAACCTCATTCATGTTGTTACAATGCATATACATGCTGTCATCATATAGTCTCAGCCTTACTTTAAAGAGCTACAATTTTGAATTGCCTTGTTGACTCATTTCGCACAGATCTGTAAAAGTCAGGGTGTTGAATGTGCACCAGCATCTACCTGGCATTTTATATTGACCTAATGTTCTCCCTCTGCAATCCTCATTCCAACCATCACAAACATTGTCTCAGTAATCAACTTGAATCAAACTGTTGCGTGGTCCATAGTGTCCAGGGATCATCTGTGTCCACATCTTGTTCTTCATTTTTGTCATACATTTATGTGGAAAGTGGATTGACTATTTGCAGTAAGAATATTGCTATCAACATCAACAACAAAAAACTGAAAGAATTTCAGATACTGGAAATTTGAAAGACAAAAAGAAGTTGTTGGAAAAACTCAGCAGGACTGATAGCATCTGTGGAGAGAAATTACTTTAGGTCTAGTGACCCTTCTTCAGAACTGCTTTCAACATGCTGGACGTGCTTACGTGTCTTTTGCATGACATAAATGCAGGATATGGATCCTGCTCTTCATCTGTAATAGCTCTGCTCTGTGTACCTGGAAGACCTGGTCTATTCTACTATGAATATGCTCTAGTTGTTGATTCACAATATTGGCACTTCTACACAGATCAATTTCTCTCCTGAATGTAAGTTTGTATTCTTACAGTAAACATGCTTTCAGTTTTAGTTAACTTATTCCTAATACAAATGTGCCTCTGATTAGTTCATCCTTTAAGTGTGCAAATTCATAGGTTTCTACAAGCTGAGTTAGTGATGTTGTGTATTGATCAAAGCATCCTTTTTTACATTAGTCCCTCGTACTGCACATTATGTTTCTATGTAATGTTCATTTGGGGCACGGAACACTTTCTCATTGCAAGTGTTTCTCGGCTTATGAATGCACCCAGGTGACTGCAGTTCCTCCCAGCTGGATGGTAGCATCAAGTCATTGTAGAACCCAGTAGTCAACTGGATCAAATGTTAACATTATTCCAGAAGAAACAAAGTGCAGATTTATGGAGAAAAGGGCAGGAGGTTGGCACGAAGTCAAAATGCTCTGAGAGCTGGTGCAGCCATGATTGACTTATTGGCCTCCTTCTACACCATTACGGTTCTGAGGTTCTGTTGGATGGTGTGAAAGAAAACGGCAGAGATATTTCTTGCATGCCATGTGGGAAAAATACCAGCAGTGGTGCCACTTGTCACAAATCTAGAGTAAACATAAATGCCATATAAACCTAGTAGCCTGTGGTAATAGGCTGATCTGTGTGTGTGTGTGTGTGTGTGTGTGTGTGTGTGTGTGTGTGTGTGTGTGTGTGTGTGTGTGTGTGTGTGTGTGTATACACACACGCGTGTGTATGTATAATTCTGTGTTTAAAGAAAGTTCTAAAGGGGTTTAGAGTCTTAATGACTAGTGTTATATTCTGACAGTTCATAATGACCTGTGTCAGGAGTCTAGTCACAGTAATAAATAATATTCCTTGTTTCGTGCAGAAACTTGGTCCATGCTTTTTGTCACCCCGTGTCTCAAAGAGAGTTAGTTTGGGGAATGTTGCAAACTTTTAAAAAAGGGTTTTTAGCTTTTTTGACAGCTCCTGGAATGGTGGAGCTTGATTTCCAGGACTATCCCAGTGAGTATTCACAATAGTGCCAATTCATTTAACGAAACAGGATAGAGAATTAATTTGAGAGGTCCTTTCTGACACAATCACAACTGTTAAAATGAATACATCTGGTTACTGTACGCACAGCTCAGCAATAATAAATGGATACAATATTAATGTGGCACTTTGAACAAAAATTTACTATGTTTGGTTGTATCCTCTTCCCTAGTGTTTTGACATGGCTTTTGTTATATATGCACACTGAACATGAAATCAATGTGATCTTGTGATACTAAAAAGATCCAATGTTCTGTTGATGTGACAGCCTTCCATAACAACAGATTTAATGATACCTGGAGACTATGTGATCAACATTTCAGAAACACTAGATCAAAGCTGCTTAATAGTTGACCTGCAGATTCAACTTGTATGTTGCTCCATATTGTATATAGGGAACATCAATTGCCTGTGTTTTTAATGATCAATTTTATGTCTCGCTATTTCTGGAGTGAACAATAATTTCTAAAACAAAGGTTCAACCCTTTCTGTGTGACGCTAGCTGATTCTGCACAATGACATTGCATCACTGTGACAGCCTGCAACTCTGGGGAGGTGTTGCTTTAGTGGTATTATTGTTAGACTAATAATCCAGAGAACCTGATAATGTTTTGGGGGCATGGGTTTGAGCCCTGCCTTAGCAGATGGTGGAATTTGAAATCAATAAATGTCTGAAATTAGGAGCCAAATGATGAGCATGAAAGCATTGAGTAAAACGGATGAGTTTTTCCAATAATTGACAGAGATAGTAAGTGCTGCCGATGCTGCAGTCAGAGATAACTGACTGTGGAGCTGGAGGAACGCAACAGGCCAGGCAACATCAAGAGGAGCAGGAAAGTTGAAGTTTCGGGTCGGAACCCTTCTTCAGAAATGGAGTGGGGGAAGGGAGCTCTGAAATAAATAGAGAGAGGAGGGTTGGCGCTGGGGAATGTTGTTGGGATGGTGATAGGTGAGTGCATGTAGGCAATGATGGAGATCGGTCAGTGAGGTGGGTGGAGCAAATAGGTGGGAGATAAGATGGACAGGTTGTGTCAGGTCAAGGAGGCAGGAATGAGAGGGAGAGTTGGTCATGGAATAATGCCGGGGGTGGAGACATTTTGAAACTAATAAAGTTTACATTGAGACCATTGGGATGGAGGCTCCCAAGGCAGGTTACCATCTCATTTACTAACGTCCTTTAGGGAAGGCAACTTCCATCCTTATCTGCTTTCACCTACATATGACTCAAGATCCACAATTCCCCAGATCCTAGTTCCTGTATTTACTCAGCTTTATGCTCGAGGTTCTACATTCAATTTGAAGAAGTGAATTACTACAGTAGTTTCATGTTTTCTTGGCACTGAATTTATTGGGTATTCCATTGTTGACAGGTTTAAATTGCTCCTTCTCCTTCTAAATCCCTTCTTCTCCTGACTTGCATTGTCTTTATCTCCACCCTCCCACCTTATAGACTCAACCTTTTCCCATTTAATAGCCTCGTACTTCTCCTATCTTGCAGCTTCTTCCTTTGTTCCACATCATTTGATGACAACTCCCTTCACCCAACCCATAGCAATCTCTCTCTTTCCCCTAAACTTTGTGTCATCCCCTCCTTTCCCCATCAGCACCTTGCAATCTGCTCCCTTTTCCTCAACCTTCATGCTTCCTTCTGCACTTCCAACTCACCTATACCTTTACATTCTTACAGCTTTCTCCTTTCCTCCACCACCTATTGTTGCCTCCTTCATTCGTCCGCCCCTTGCTGCCTCCTGAAGACCCAGTCCCATCAGTGCCAGGCCTAATTGTTCGTAATCCCAACAATTCTAGATTAGATTCCCTACAGTGTGGAAACAGGCCCTTTGGCCCAATAAGTCCACACTGCCCCTTGGGGCATCCCACCCAGACCCATCCCCCATAACCCACACACCCCGAACACTATGGGTAATTTAGCATGGCCGATCCACCTTGCCTGCACATCTTTGGACTGTGGGAGGAAACCGGAGCACCCGGAGGAAACCCACGCAGACACGGGGGGAATGTGCAAACTCCACACAGATAGTCGCCTGAGGCTGGAACCACTCCCGCCACTTACCCACCTCCCCCTCCACCCCCCCCCCCCCCCCCCCCCCAACACCGTGGCATTGTTGATTAAACATCTCTGATTGTCTGACAGCTCTTGGGAGTAGTATTTCTGCCCTTGTGTTCCTCAGTCACATGATGTGGAGATGCTGGTGTTGGAATGTGGTGGACAAAGTCACAAGTCACACACCACCATGTTATAGTCCAACAGGTTTATTCAAAATCACAAGTTTTGAAGGGTCAATGCTCTGAAAGCTTTCAATTTCAAATAAACTTGTTGGACTATAGCCTGCTGTTGTTTGACTTCTGACCCTCTTCAATCATAGGGAGCGTCCACCATTAGCTGGTTAATGACTTACACTGCATGTGGTGAGCCTTCACGAGAGCAAGTTTCTGGCCAGTGTGTAAGACACATGTTGCTCACATTAAATTCTACCCAATGTAAGATAACCACCTGCTTGTTTTCTTGGGCATTTATAAAATAGAAGAAAAAAAGGTCTGCATTTATATGGCACCAGTTGATCTTACATCATGCCAAAGCGCTTTACCAGTTTTGAAGTGCTATGTGATGAGTCGCTAGTGCTGAAATGTAGAAAATATGCAGTTGTCAATGAGCATTCAGCAATCTCCCACAATCAGCAGCTCCATTGTGATCAGCTAGTCTGTTTTTGTGACATTGGCTGGGGTATAGATATTGGACTGAACGAGTTGAAACTTTCCTGTTCCTCTTCAAGGATATCATTTAAGCCCACCTGAGAAGGCAGGTGGGGCCTCAATTTATGGCTTCCATTGGTCGAGTCTTTTTTTAATAATGGCAGTGAATCTTTAGATTAAAGTATTATGGCAAACGTTTCAATTATAAAAACATCACTTTGAGTGTCTAATCTGGTCTACATCAGATCAGCTTGGGAACATGACAATTTAAGCTCTAATTACAATGCACTGATGATTGCATGCACATGAGTTATGAAGTCCTTGAGTATTTAACTAGTTGACATGATATTCCTCAAATAGTATCCCAGTAATCTGTGGTCCAACATGTTCTTTTCTTAATTAGAAATTTTCCCTATCAAACTGCTGAATAGGTTAAGTATATGCAGTGTCTCAAGTACATAGCAAGAATGACGATATCCCAAGCACCATTTCTCATGTGCACCTCTTGGCCGCAATTCCAGGCATGTCTTTGGGATCTGTGAACAGGACATGAAGGGTCAGCCTGAAGCTGTAGTGAAGACAAATCAAACTACATCTCTCACTGGGTATTGGCAGCTGAAAGTACTTATAATGATTGTGAATAATTTCATCAGTACTCAATTTGCTTTTATATTTTCTTCCTTTCTGTCTACATGGAGATAATTTTGTTCTCGCAGTGAATTCAGCATGACGGTTTAATTGGCTCAGACAAGCTTAAGTCTGAAATGAATCTGTAATATTAATATGTCATTGACCACAGCTATGGATTAAGCAAACTAAGCACAGGGCAAGTGAATGATTGAAGAGGATTTTTTTTGCAGTTAGCTTGAAGATTTATAAAGTCATGGTTGATAATCAAGTAAAATATTTTCTCAGTGGTATGGAGTATTTGCATGGGAATTCTCAGCAGAGCAGTTACCTTTCAAAGAGATTATTCTTAAAGACATTTGCATCTCTTTGTGTTGCTTTATTCCTCAGATGTTATTTTGATCTTTAGGTAATCTAAATCTAACAACTTTCAGGCAATGCACTTTTGCTTCAGTACAAGAGCTCTCAAATAACAATTGACAATATGGAGATATGAACACTTAAGTCCTAACCTAAAAAGAATCATTAGAATCTCCAAAACTCAATGTTTCTCTTCATATTGTGAAAGAACAATGCCTGTTGCCAAATTATTGCCCCTAGCAGAGAATAGTCAAGATTCAGCTATAGCATGAACCTCTTTAATATAGTTTTGCTTGACTGGCCAGTTGTGTTTATTTCAAAATTGTTACCATATTCTTCTGACATTATTTGAATGCTTCTTTTCATTCCTACTTTATGGTTGAACTTTTTTTTTGCAAAAATTGAGCTATATTTTGTTTCTACTTCTAGTTAGCTAATGCGGATGATGCATTTCAGTGATTGAGCAAAAAGAGGCCAGTTATGCATACCAATAAATGCTACACACTCATTAGGACAAGCTTATAAAGAGACATGTGCTCACTATTCTTTAATGAAGTACGTACTAGAGTAAGGATCTTTTAACACTGCATAGAACACAGCATGAACAAGTTGGTAGATAGGGCCTGGTAGGCTTATTAGAATTGGAACAATGCTGTGACTGGGAGTCTCATAGTGAGGGTGGCATGTAGGCGTTTATCCCATCCAGGAGGTGCTTATCAGAAAATTTCAGTTTTATTCCATGGGTTTGTGTGGCAAATTGTGTGTCATGCTCAGCATTTGCAGCTCCAACTGTACAACATGTGAATTGTCATTTAATGTGCTGATCCTGAATATACTCAGAATGAGGGCAGAGAATAGACGGCCAGTCAACAAAGTGTTAAAATATCTGCCTGTGAATGTGACAGAGATGGATTGGAAAGTGTTTTCAGTGGTAGGTGGGTGAAGGACGCGGCAGAGAATTATGACATTATGAAGGTAGGCAGTTTTTGTGATGGTCAAGATGTGAAGGGGAATCTTCCCCATCACCGAACCACATGGACATTGGTGAGAATGTTGGAAGTATCATGGGAGATTTGCAGTAAGAGATTCCCAACTTTGAGAGTAAGCCCAGTTTTCCAAACAAGTGCTGAATGACGAGATGGGATTCTGAGCAGGAACAGTAGGAGGCCTGTGTGCATGCAATCACACCCTCATTATTTCCCCATTCTTGCACCTATCAGATAGAAATTAGATGGAAAGTCAGTGTGGGTACCTGAGGACTCCAGCTCACCACTTGCTCCTCCAGTGCTGTATCCTGAACACCAAACACCAACATCTCTTGGCACTCTTCATTAACAATAGCTGCACACCACTCCAGTCCACCTGGATCTCCCTGTTTGATATGCCCAGGGCAATTTACAGGAATCACATCGGGGGCAGCAGACTGCCAGGGTTTGGCTGGATACACAACTTGCCTTTAAAGGTGGCACCAGCACCAGGAATCCCAGAAGTTCTGGCAGTGACCATTACTTCTGTCTGTTGCAAATGGGAGAATATGACACAGGGGGACCTATAGTGGTGCGGGAAGAATTTTGTGACGATAGTGTGAGAAAACTTAGTTGGATACATAGAGAGAAACTTTCCATGATATTTGCCAGAACTGACACATTGATTTCTGCTAAAACTCATTGCATGGAGTTGCACTTGTTGAAGAGGTGCCTATAAAAGAACGCACTAAGGAGAAAATCTGCTGAGGCTATTTTACTATTGTGTTGATCTCTGCCATTTTCAGAGCACAAATGCAATGTTCAATTGCATTGAAATTCACGAAGTAACTCTGAGACTGAGCTATCTTTGATTGGTTTGCAGTAAGACTTGTAAACTGTGTTTTAACTTCATCTATCACAATTGTCTGTAGAATAAAACTTAAAGGAAACATAATGGATAGAGATAGAGGAAGCTGATATGCTGAAAATTTTGTCAAACATTAAGATTGACAAGTCGCCAGGCCCAGACCAGATTTGTCCTCGGTTGCTTTGGGAAACGAGAAATGCAATTGCTTCGCCACTTGCGAATATCTTTGCATCCTCGCTCTTCACTGGAATCGTACCTGAGGACTGGAGAGAGGCAAATGTAATTCCTCTCTTCAAGAAAGGAAATAGGGAAATCCCTGGCAATTACAGACCAGTAAGTCTCACGTCTGTCATCTGCAAGGTGTTAGAAAGGATTCTGAGGGATAGGATTTATGACCATCTGGAAGAGCATGGCTTGATTAAATGCAGTCAACACGGCTTTGTGAGGGGCAGGTCATGCCTCACAAACCTTATCGAGTTCTTTGAGGATGTGACTAGAAAAGTTGATGAGGATCGAGCTGTGGGTGTGGTGTATATGGACTTCAGCAAGGCATTTGATAAGGTTCCCCATGGTAGGCTCATTGAGAAGGTCAGGAGGAATGGGATACAGGGGAACTTAGCTGTCTGGATACAGAATTGGCTGGCCAACAGAAGACAGCGAGTGGTAGTAGAAGGAAAATATTCTGCCTGGAAGTCAGTGGTGAGTGGTGTTCCACAGGACTCTGTCCTTGGGCCTCTAATGTTTGTAATTTTTATTAATGACTTGGATGGGGGGATTGAAGGATGGGTCAGCAAGTTTGTAGACGACACGAAGGTTGGAGGTGTCGTTGACAGTATAGAGGGCTGTTGTAGGCTGCAGTGGGACATTGACAGGATGCAGAGATGGGCTGAGAGGTGGCAGATGGAGTTCAACCTGGATAAATGCGAGGTGATGCATTTTGGAAGGTCGAATTTGAAAGCTGAGTACAGGATTAAAGATAGGATTCTTGGCAGTGTGGAGGAACAGAGGGATCTTGGTGTGCAGATACATAGATCCCTTAAAATGGCCACCCAAGTGGACAGGGTTGTTAAGAAAGCATATGGTGTTTTGGCTTTCATTAACAGGGGGATTGAGTTTAAGAGTCGTGAGATCTTGTTGCAGCTCTATAAAACTTTGGTTAGACCGCACTTGGAATACTGCGTCCAATTCTGGTCGCCCTATTATAGGAAAGATGTGGATGCTTTGGAGATGGTTCAGAGGAGGTTTACCAGGATGCTGCCTGGGCTGAAGGGCTTATCTTATGAAGAGAGGTTGACTGAGCTCGGACTCTTTTCATTGGAGAAAAGGAGGAGGAGAGGGAACCTAATTGAGGTAAACAAGATAATGAGAGGCATAGATAGAGTTGATAGCCAGAGACTATTTCCCAGGGCAGAAAAGGCTAACACGAGGGGTCATAGTTTTAAGCTGGTTGGAGGAAAGTATAGAGGGGATGTCAGAGGTGGGTTCTTTACACAGAGAGTCATGAGAGCATGGAATGCGTTGCCAGAAGCAGCTGTGGAAGCAAGGTCATTGGGCCATTTAAGAGACTGCTGGACATGCATATGGTCACAGAAATTTGAGGGTGCATACATGAAGATCAATGGTCGGCACAACATCATGGGCTGAAGGGTCTGTTCTGTGCTGTACTGATCTATGTTCTATGTTCTATAAAGGAAACATGAAGTGAGACCTGTTAAGCATCAGAAGTACCTTGTTCCTTTCATTGTTTCTAAACAATACTACCTATGCAGATGTATAGTCTGAGCTATATTTGTCATGTAAGTATGAACCAAACATGCCCATTGAGACCCTCTCGATCTGGAAACAAGCTACTAATACTAGATAACAAGGTGTAGAGCTGGATGAACACAGCAGGCCAACCAGCATCATAGGAGCAGCAAGGCTGATGTTTCGGGCCTCGACCCTTCATCAGATACTGTTAGGAAATGAATCTCAGTTCATTGAAGAGGTATTCCTCTTTTCCTTCTTTCAACCTTCAACTATCTCAGTTTGATACAGCAAACAAAATGACATCTCACTCGTGCTGTTGAATATCCAAAACTGCAAAGGATTATACACCCAGCTACCACAATTAAACTGTCATATTGTTTTACCAAGTGATTTTCAAAAAGCCTGGCAATGTGACAGAGCTGAGATAACAAATAAACATGTGATATTAAGATTTGAAAGCATGTACAAGCAAAACTGCTGAAACAGAACATGCAACAGAGTGGCTGAACAAAAAAAATCACCAAAGAAAATGCAGAGCTAAACATAACAGCAACTGAGGAAATTGGTAAAAATATGGCTCTCTTTTCCATAATTGTAATATTGGCTTTGCAAGGGGAAACAGAGAAACATTAGTATAATTTCAGTGGCAGCTTTTCTGAAGGCATTGTGCCTAATCCTATAAACTGACCTTCAAATTGAGGAAACGCCCGGCAGAAGATTCTATTAATAGTCCTGTTTTCTTGACTTCTAAGCAATAAATAGTGGGAATTTTGATTATCGGATACAGCCATCTTGTCTGCATAAAAGTAATGCATTCTAATAATACGGTGTATTGTTTAGGATTGGTAGAGGGGAGAAAGGTGTTGGGATTCACCAAGTGATTAAAATAAGCCCATAAGCAATGCTATAAAAGGATAATAAAATCTAAATCTCATTTGTTCCACTTCAGTTTCTTCATATGCATAAAACTCCATAAAAACAGCATCTGTGTTCAAATAATGAGCTGTAAAGACACTGCACAGTTGCTAATTCGATTTACATTCTTAAGCTCATTGTTCCATATACTTCTATTGACTAGGTATCTGGCCTAATATAATGCTTCAGAAGTAAATGGGAATTAAAAATGGAGCGATTTAGTTACTATAATGAGATTAGTAAACAGGCTGACAGTACAGTGAGCTGTCAAGTGTAGTCAGATATTGTCTGACCACATGAATTGTTACTGTCTTTCCAATTTATTAGAATTTTGTAGAACGACATTTTGTTTCGCTGTGTTGCCAATAAGGGTCTTTTCAGCTTTTCTGAGTGGACTTTGATCTCATTTATAATTTCTGACAAGGCAGATATAGAATATAGATAACTCCCACTGAATGAATGACTGCAAAAAGCACTTGTAGTGAAAAGAAAGGGAAGCTGCAGCAATGTGTTAGGGGTCATTAATTTTGGCATCATTTTCATAGGAGAGCAAAGAGTACACTGGGGCTGAAATGGTCAGTCCTTTTTTCACAAAGGGGATGCATATCAAGAAGCAGCTATTGAGAAGCAATCTTCTGTACATGCCTTAAACTCACCATTGTGCAGATCGGAGTGAACTATAGTCTATTTCCTGCCATCCTGCAACTATATCACTAGTTATATCAAATGTTGTGGGTTCTTAGCATTTTAAAAGATTCAAAAAAATTGAAATAATGCTTGGAGTGAGAAAGAGAAATGATACTATATGATCCATTTGACAGTATCATGGTGAATTGGATAACAGAACAGTGGAATGTATATCAGCATGAGCAATTAGATATTAGAGCACTTCAACAGCTAGCAGTATAAGTAATTTGAGATCACAGCAGTGGAATGGATATCCATAATAAAAAACAGGCTGAAAAATGCTGGAAACACTCAGTGGGTCATGTAGCATCAATTAAACGAAACAGACAGAAGGCATAAATGGGTCATTTTCTGGTTGACAAAGATGTAACGAGGGGTGCGCCACAGGGATCAATGCTAGAGCCTCAGCATTTTACCATTTTGCAATTTATATAAATGAGGTGGATGAAGTACCAAAGATATAGTTGCTCAATTTGTGAATGAGACAAAGATAGATAGGAAAGTATATTATGAAGACGACACAAGGAGATTACAAAGGGTTATAGGTAGCTTAACTGAGTGGGCAAATTTCTGATAAATGGAGCATAATTGGGAAAATTTGAAATGGTGCTTTCCAGCAAAACAAAAGAAAAAAGAGACTTATTATCTAAATGGTGAGAGGTGGCAGAGCTCTGTAATCAGAGAGATCTGGGTTGCCCGAGTGCATGAATCAAACAAGGTTAATATGTGGATACAGCAAATAGTTAGAAAAGCCAAATGAAATTTATCGTTTATTGGGTGGGAACTGAATTAAGAAGTGTAGAGATTATACTTCATTTATAGAGGGCATTGGTGAGACCACATCTGGAGTACTGTGTGCATTATTGGTTATTTCTTAAGAAAGGTTGTAAATGTCCTGGAAGCAGTTTTGAAAGTTTACCAAACTAAAACAAAATAGGCAGATTGTCTTATGAGGAAAGATTGGACAGGCTAACCTTGTATCCTCTGGGGTTTAGAAGACTAATCGGCATTTTGATTGAAACATGTAAGATCCTGAAGGGTTTTGACTTAGTGCACGTGGAAAGAATATTATCGCTTGTGGAAGAATCTAAAACTAATGTTTACATTTAGGAAAGAGATGAGAAAAAAAAATCTCACAAAGTATCATGAGTCTTTGGGAATTTCTTCCTTAAAATATGGTGGAAGCAGGTTTTAAATGCAGTGGTAGATAGATTCTTGATAAGCAACGATTATCAGGGGTAAGTGAGATTGTGAAGTAATAAGATCAACCATGACCTTATTGAATGGTGAAGGAGACTCATAAGACTGAGTGGCTTACTCTTGCTTTTAATGCAGACATCTATTTGTAAATGTTGCATTTAATGTATTGAATGTATATTTCCATACCCCAGCGCTCCCAGCTGGCAACTTTGAAAAAAAACAACAAAGCGAAGGCAGAGAAGGCAGGCGCTGGTAATACAGCAATACTGCCACTAACCTTTACTTACTGTGGAAAGGGACTTTGGTGCATGATCCCCAATTGATGAAAGGCATGCATCTTATAGGGGTGCATCTTGGATGCATGCATCTTAAAGCATGTGCTTGATCTGCTTGCTCCTTGCACCATACACTCTAACATTTGGAGGAACTATGACAGTAATTGGGATAGCCAAACTGAACAGAGAACAAGTAAGACAACACAGTGAGGAAGTGGATAGTAAATCATGAAGTACCGGTTAGCTGGTACACGTTAGTAAAAAAAAATGCAAAATGAGAGAAAATCAACTGTGTTTTTTTTACTTTCATGAGTGATAACTTTTAAATAATTTTCCTACGATTTAAATCCATTGGAAATTACTTGATGCAAAATTGGTGATACAAGATTGCTCTTGTAGGAGATCAAGCTGAGTGTGGAGTGGAGGGCCTGAGCCCATGGCTCCTCTACTCCTGTCAGCTTTCATCCTCTTTCTTTTCTTCTTTTACATTTCTCTTTTTTCTTCTTTCTCTTTTTTCCCCTTGTTTTCTTTTCTTCAAAACCTGGAGAGTGGCAGGTGAAGAAGGAGGAGTCTTCCAGCGGCAGTGGCAGCAACACCGGGACAAGCTCGCCCCCAGCCTGGGGTCTCCAAGTGAGTGACGAGCAAGTCCTGAGGAAACTCCCCGAGCTAAGGCTCCAGGTCCACAACTAGGCCTGGGCCCCTGAAGCAAGGGAGTATCCGTGAAAGCCATGGACAGCGGATCAGTGGCCACATCTCGAGGATTGCCAGATGGAGAACAGAAGATTTGGAATGTCCGTATCCCCAGCCCCATGGCTCAGCTCTGTCACAGCAGTTGCATGATTGAGGGTAGTCATGAGACTGGTGGTGGCGGAGACCTGTAACTGAGACCTCAGAGCCTGTTACAGAGATCCAGCAGCGACTGGAGGAGCAGTGCAGAAGGGACAGGAAGAAGAGAGAAAGACGAACTCCTGCTGCAGTAAAATTTTGCGTTACATTCTGTGTTTCTAGATGGCGCTGGAGCATGGTGCCAATTTGCATATAACAGACGAGCCAACACTTTTCACTGCATTTTTATGTAAATGTGTCAAATAAAACTAAAGCAAAATCTAGTCTGGTAAGTTTGTTGGAATTAACAACCCACCTTATAATTTTCTAGAAAGCAATAATTTTCTAATATTTTCCCAATTCTTATCAAAGCCATACAGTCCCAGACCTTATCACAGCTTTGGTGAAAACTTTAGTTGTCTTACTTGACACAGAATTACTGCTCTCATTCAAATGGTAGGCAATATGGGCTGAATCTACTTGAAAGTCACAAACAGGCTGACTTAGGAGACAAACTGATACCTTGCAGTTAGTTACAGGGCATTTTCTGTCCACGTCCATTATCCAGTATATTGCTGCCTGGCATTATCATGGCTGCTGGTGTTATCCTGGTGTCTTGTTCATTATCGTACTTAGCTTTTAAAGCAGGGACACACTACAAACATGGAGAAAAGAGCTGCGTTCCAAAGATGATGTGAGACTGACTGTACTTGACATCCAACCGGCATTTGACAAAATGTGTCATCAAGAATTTTAGACAATTAAAATCAATGGATTACAGGCAAAATGTTTTCCGCTGATGGATGTTGATACACTACAAAAGAAAGTGATCATGGTTTTTCAGCTCCAGGACATCTTTGCAGGATTTGCATCAGCATTTTCATGGGGTCCTGATGCGCATCTCACTGCTTACATTCAATCTCTGATAATATAGATTCAGGAAGGCTAAGACCAATGCATTCAATATGGTCTCAAATATCTCCCTCATACCCTAAGTGCGAATTTAATTGACAACAATTTCTGATATATAATGGCAAATAGTTGTTTAATAGCCCCAAGGATAGCTCAGTGGCTAGTATTGTTGGCTCACAGCACCATGGTTCAAATCCAGCCTTGGGTGACTGTGTATGGAGTTTGTATGTTCTCCCTGTGCCTGCATGGGTTTCCTGTGGATGCTCTAGTTTCCTCCCATAGTCCAAGGATGTGCAGGTTTGGTGCATTAAATGTGGAGTTACAGGGACAGTATGGAATGCCCTTCAAGTGTCAGTGCAGACTCAATGGACCAAATGGTCTCTCTCTGTGCTGTGGGGAATCTATGATTCTAAATATTCTAGTCACAATATTGAATAGATTTGGTAGTTCTCGGGATGTTGGATAACTAGACTTCTGATTGGCAAAACTAACTCCCCTGGGACCCGTCAGCAAATAAAATGTGGCGTTGTAGGAAGAATGTACAGATTTTTTTCCCCAATGTGTGGGTCACTGCAGCTCCCCCCACAAAAAAAACACATACAGCTAACATGAAATATATTTCTCAGATATCACCGTGTCCTGTGGAATAATACATGATGTTTTCAGTAATGTACTAAGTGATGTGATATTCTGCACATATGTGTACACCTGCACATAACCTTATAAGTTATAACTCTTTTCAAATTGTGTAGCAATTTAACACCACCTCTATCCTTTCACTATTTACTTGCCTGTAGAGGATTTTGGAGTCCCCTATGTGGGGCTGCTATGCCTCTTTTCAAACTGTTTCTGATTTATATTATTAAAGAAGTCCTGTTTTTATATGGAAGTTAAGTGTAATCATACTGTTCATGAAAATTCTCTGAATGACATCATTAATTTGAATAAAATAATTGATTTGCATGGGCAATAAGTAAAAGCTGAAATCAGAGAGCCTCAGTTGTGTCAAGACAAATCCCATGATAGTTATGCCTTTTGCAGATTGTGGAACATGTAAAGGAATTTGAACAAAGCCTGAAAGAGAATTAAAAATAAAACTAACTGAAAGTTATCTAAATGCAGAAATCTTGTCAGTAAACAATTGAGTTTCAATATGCAATGTAATGATCAACGCTGGATGTTTAATGACTTTGTTATAGTCAGGTTAGACACCACAAGCCCGTCAAACTGTGAACAAAAAAAGAAACATCCCATAGACATTGGAATTCTAAAATAAAAACAAAAGTACTGGCAGCATCCGTTAAGAAAATACGAAATGTTATTGCTTTTTGTAAATAAATAACAGAACATATTCTTAGCACGGCAAAGAATTAAAGATTAACTAAGTTTTTAAAAAAACAAACCTAAAGAGAAAGAAGAAAAATATTCAAACATAAGTGCAAAATGACCACATAGAAGACACAAACACACGAAGCAATGAACCAATGCCCTTAGGTGTTGAAGGAATGGAGTTGATAGTTTGGACCAAAAGGAGACTTGTGAAGGGAGAATTGATAACTTCTGAAGGCAAATTAAGTTAGTAAGTAAATGGACATGTCTTAGATAAGAAACAGATAAATGTGGGTGGTTGGGGGGTAGGGTGGGGGAAGCGGGAGAGAACATTAGAAAATAGAATTGCAATAGACAGAGCTCATGAGGAGACCAGCTGCATCTTAGTGCTAATGTCAGTAGTTTCTAAATAAATGTGAAATTGTATAGCGAACGTCTATTTAACACAATATTGTGTTTAAACAACATTATTCTATGATCTTTTGAAATTGTTCAAATGTTCATGATCTAGAAGTGTAATTTATACCAGAAAAAATGCATTGATATTTCACTTCGAAGGATTGTCTGAAACTTTAAAATAATTAGAAAAGTGGCTTGTTTAGCAGCTACATTCTATTCATTCTTAAAACAACCAGTGTAGGTACTTTATTTATGATAAAATATGTTCCATTACTCAAATCATTTATAGTATTGGAGTTCACTGTAACGTTAAGACACACATTAAGCTTCAAGTTGCCATGTATTAAAGGAGACTGAATTAGCAGGCTCTTTATTCGAATCACACCGATATGCAACAATAAAATGAAGACCTTCCGTTCTGATTGAATGATATAATTGTCATGGTAACATTATACAAGAGAAGACAATGTTATTATCACTCAACAGTTGCTATGAGAGCTCATAAGTAATTACATGAACAGGAAAACTGACCATAATGTAACAAAGTGTAAATATTTGTCTCTGTACATCAGCTTTTCTCTCACAATACTACATTAAGAAGAGGCATGCGGTGGCAATCCACAAGATGGGGTGTTGGCAATTTTCTGCGTTATTTCAGGGACTGAGGAGAATGTCTTTGTTCATGTAGGATTAGAACAGAGTTTGATGGAGAGAAATAATTACTCCCTTGAGAAAGCCTAAATGTTCAAGTAATCAATTGTAATAACAAGAAAACAAAATGGAATTTTTCAGATGTATTTGGAAAAATGACTATTTTAATAGGGATATTTAACCCCAAAGTTAGGACTGAGTTAGTTGTACATTGCAAAGTCTCCTTTCATTTTTAAGAGACCTTGTAGCACGTGCATGATGAAACCCAGTTCATGCTAATAAACATGAGAATTCCAGTATAGTGCAATTGTCATGAATGTGGAGTGGAAATATTTAAATGTAGTCTTAATTAGTCCAAAAAGTGCATCTTTCAAAGCCTACCTTGTCTTGTCACTTCTCCTTAATCTAATGCCCTGCTTACTTTGTAAGCTTAATCTAAACAATCATCTCATTATGAAGGGAGATCCCTATTGGAAATCTCAAATATAAAGGCAAAGCATCATTTTGTTTCTAGCAAAATAGAAGATTTAATGGGAGGTATATTGCCTAAGGCAATTCAAGTTTTGAAGACTGGATTATTTCTTATTTTTAACGGGAAACACAAATAAGAAGTAGTGAATAAATAAATCATAGTGAATAAAAAAAAGTGGAGAATAAATGAGTAGAAGTGAATAAATGAATAGTAGAGAATAAATTAATGCTATTGAATAAATTTACGATAGTGTGCTTCGAATAATGATATAATATTGAAAACAAATTATTAGTTTTTGATCTAGAAGGCATCAATTAATTAATCATCATCCCAATCTGTAGAATGTATCATGCTGAATGAAATCCCTACGTAGTCATTCGATCACAAGTCAATATTTTGCAATTTCTTTGATGCTGAGTACTGTACTGTAGATCGTATACTGAACAAACCATAGCATCAGTTGGTCTATTCAGTACATTGATTGTCTGCCATTTCTTGCTGGATGAACACTTTCTGCCATCAGAAACATGCCTCTCTGTGAGAAGCCACTCTCCATCTGTCAGGAGCAATTTGTCTCATTTATCACTCGTATCATATTAGGGTGTAGTAAATGTGCCAATTAATGCTGTAAACATTGATTTAGTTGGAAATTGATAAAAATGAAGCAGCTATATTCATATGTCACAAAAAATTTAAGTGTGTGGATACTGACTGATTTGCCTCATTGACTTCAATTATGAACACCCCTAGGTTGGTTAAAAAAGGGAGGCAAAATGCTTTGTATGAATCATGTGACATTTGTTAAATGGTTATACATTGAAAAATGAAATATTTTAATCTTTATAAATTCAGAGCAGGATTCAAATAAAGTAAACTACTATTATGATGTCAGAAGGTCAGAATATTCAAAATTTGAGGAGGAAAATGTATTGTCTTCTTTTTCAGCATCTCCAATTGATCTGAACTCAGGTTGAGAGGAGAGACAAATGACCATAATCATTTCCTTTGCTTCTTGAGAGTCCAGTTAGATAGGCACTTTGATTTTGGTTGATTCTACAGTTATTGACTCCACTGAAGCTGGTGTACTTTCTGCACAGTCCATGTTAAATAGCTGTGTGACTGGGGTCATTACTAAAAGCTAGAAAGAGCCATAGAGATTTACAGCACGGAAACAGACGCTTCGGTCCAACTCGTCTATGCTAACCAGGTATCCTAAATAAATCTAGCTCCATTTGCCAGCATTTTGCCCGGATCCCTCTAAACCATTGCTATTCAAATACCCATCCAGATGCCTTTTAAATGTTGTAATTGTACCAGCCTCCACCACTTCCTCTGGCAGCTCATTCCATACACACATCAGCCTCTTTATGAAAAAAATGCCCCTCAGGTTCTTTTAAATCTTTTCCCTCTCAAGTTAAACCTATGCCATCTAGTTTTAGACTCTCCCACCCTGGGGAAAAGACCTTGCCTAATTGGCCCATCCATGCCCATCATCATGATTTTATAAACTTCTATAAGCTCACCTCTCAGCCTCTGGCGCTCCAGAGAAAGATGCCCCAGCCCATTTAACCTTTCCCGAGAGTTCAACCCTCCAATCTTGGCAACGTTCTTTTAAATTTTCTCTGAACCCTTTCAAGTTTCACTTCAAATTCCTTCCGATTGCAAGGAGACCAGAATAGCACATCGGATAGCTAACAATGAGGTAACCAGTTAATAACATTAAAAACCTTACCAAAACCATTTTAATGAGTATATAATGGGGAGACAATGCCCTAGTGATATTACCACTGGACTGTTGATCCAGACACCCAGGTAATGTTCTGGGGACCTGGGTACAAATCCTGCCATGGCAGATAGTGGAACTTGAATTCAATATATGTCTGGAATTAAAGAGTCTAAGGAAGTCCATGAATCCATTGTTAATTGTCAGAAAAAACAAACATGTGGTTCACTCTTGTCCTTTAGGGAAAGAAACTGCCTTCCTTACCTGGCCTGGCCTACATATGATTCCAGACTCACAGCAAAATGGTTGATTCTTAACTGCCCACTGGGCAATTAGGGATGGGCAATAGATGCTGCCTAGCCAGCAATGCCCTCATCCCGTGAATGAATGAAAAAAAAAGTTACTTACATGCTAAGAGAGAACAAACCAGGCTATAGACAGACACACAAATGACACAGTAATATGCTGTAATAATGTAAATGCCAAAATGTATTGCTCATGCTATTTCTCTCAAGTAGTGTGAAAAACATGTAAAAAGAGATTGTCATGGTCCTGCACCTGTGGCTGTTGTATACCTGGTCAAAGTAATGTGGGTAAATCATGGCACGGCAGTCTCTCGGCAGCATGGTGTGGCATCAGTATGGACCTCTGGCCTCAAGGTGATTCCAGAGTGGTCTCCTGGCCTTGAGGACCTTGAGCAATGCCCAGTGTGGTCTGGAGTCAAGGCTGAGAAGGTGAGATCTTCATGGTGACCTCACCTGGTGCAAGAATTGAACCTACACTGGTAACATTACTCTGAATCGCAAACCAGCACCCCACCCACTGAGTTAACCTCCCGACCCCTCCAAAACCACACCCCACCCCCATCCTCATGACAGCTACATGGCCACCCTTTGACTGATCACTGCTCACAATAATGACAAGCTGCCTGGCTTTGTATCAGCATTAAAAGACAAGCTGGATAATCTTTAAGCTCTGGATGTGGGAGAAATGAATCCATAGAATAAAGAGAGCTGGAGGAACACAACAAGTCTGGCAACATCTGAACGGAGAAAATGTTTCCATTCCAGTGACCATTTGCCAGGGAGGGTTCTGAAGAAGGGTAGTGGCCGAAACGTTGACTTCTCCTTTCCTCTAGATACTGCCTGGCTTGCTGTGTTCTTCCAGCTTCCTATTTGTCTACACTCCATCAGGAGATGGGTACCAATCTCTGCTCAGTATTCTCATAGCATCATTACAACGAAAGGTGCCAATGCACTCCAAAGTGCCACATTAGAACGATGGAAAATTGGAGCAGGATTAAGATACTTGGTTCATCAAGCCTGCTTCACTGTTCATTATGATCAGCCAAATTTAGAAATGTTTTGCAAGTGGACTAGAGATACGCCATGTTAGTGCCAGAGGTGAGGCTGGCATGTGTCCAGTGGCAATCTCCATAGACCAAGGCTAATTGCACACGGAATGTGCCTTGAGATTGCTGTCCAAGATGGAGGCCAGCAGTGAGCTGTGGTTGCCAAGTTACCTGCTCTGACTTCCATGTTGGGAATAATCACTCTCTGGTTTCTCATGGTAGAACAGGAAATGCATATCAAACTGACCAACCACTGCTTACATTGCTCTGGGGTTAGGAAGATCTGCCCAAAGTTTTCAACTGCTTCCCAACATCATTAATTTATCAAGATCTTAGCCCAGAGAAATCACCTCTCTTTAACAAATCCTTATGTTTTAAATAACTGATTCACCCCAGTTTCTATCCTGTGAACTATGGAGTGTTACACTGTTTTAGTTTCTAATAACTTGAAGATCTCTAGCCAAATACTTATGGTTTAAAGCTGCACAAACTAAACTTTGACTGGGATAAATTAACTGCTGAACCCTGAACTGCTCTGAACAGTTCCTTTCCAGAGAAGAAACCACATTGGCTCTTGACTCTAGTCAGGCCTCTATTGATATAACTCTGCTAAAATTTACAAACACAGTCAATGACTGGGAGACCAGGGAAGGTTTGCATTTTGAGGGGATGAGGTGGATGAGAGAATTTGAGTGGATATGATGCACAAGTGTTATTGAGTCATGGTGAGAGGGGCATGCAGTGGCAGAATTCAAATGAGTGCTGGCTCTATGAATATAAAGTAGTGGAGAGAAATTGTGGTAATTACTTTTGCAGCATGCAAAATATCATTGACCTTTATCTACACAGCTACGGATCATGCTTCACTTGGAGCCCAGCACTAACCCATGCTGCACTGTCTGGCTTGGCCTAGTGCGGTGGCCACCTGTGGCTGTCAACTGGAAAAACTTTTCGCATGGATCCACCAACATCTGCAGGCCCCTGTCCAGGGCGTGAGCTGCAAACTTTCTATTCTGAGCCTGAACCATCTAGCACGACTATGTGAGGGGCAATTCCTGACTTGTAGCATCTGAAGTAGGGTGCAGCTTGGATTTAAATATGGCATTGGCACCAGGTGTTAATGCAGGAATGTCCTGGCAAAGCCAAACACTTCTGCCTCTCCTGCCACGCAATTGAGTGAGACGGGTGCCGAAAAGCCCAAGTGCACATATAATGATGTGGGTGTTGAAAGATTGTGTGACAAAAGTCAGTCTGAGCCACGCATTACGAACCTCATTTGACAGAACTCTTTAACTGCAAACAGGGAAAAAAAGACCTGCCCTTTGGAACAATTGTAGACTGAAAGAAAAATAATGCTTGCAAAGCTTGTAAGAAATATCATAAATAAATTCTGGTTTTCTGATATCATATTTGTTGTATGGGCCTTTTGTGTTGCTGGCTTTGCCTCACTTTAATAACTTTCCACTAAGTACTGAACATTTCACATTGCTATCAATTTTCTAACAAAGGAAATTTATGTGAAAAATGTATGATTGCAGAAGAGTGTATAAAGTTTTCTCCAGTGTGTTTGCATATATCACTTCATTTTGAAATAACCAGTGGTAGATTTATGAGGGATGCAGGGAATGTAACCTGACCACCTCATTAATTTTCTTCTTGTTTGACCAACGTCCAGTATGTGTCATCCATATATTTTGAGGCAGTGCCGACAAACTGTATTAACTCTGAAATGAAATGAAACTAAGGTTTCTGCCTCAACCCATCAACTATGATCTGCAAAATATGAGGTGGAAGCAAGCCTTCAACTTCAATACTTGGATCAAATGGCAGTATTGACTTTAGCAATTTGCTTTTCTAGACACAAGAAGATTTATTTTGAGTTGCTATCAGTACATTCATTTGTCTCTCTATAAACACATATGTGACAGCTCCTAAAAATACATCTGATCAGATTTTACAGGAGCTCATTTTTAAACTTCCTCTCATCACAGATTGCACAGTATTCCTTTTATAGCAAGTTATTTGAACTCGCTTTGAAATGTAGAAGCCTGAAATGACATCACTGAAATCTCTGTCAGAATTGATACTGATTGCATTCTGCATGAAAATTCTCAAGTAGTATTGCAACATAATTTTTATAATTAGGAACAAGCATACAACAATGGGGTTAGTTATGTGATCAAGGACAAAATTCATCATATTTTGGCCTGAATTAGACTTTGAATATCAACAATTTTAAAGAAAGAGACTGTGCCAATCCACGCTGAAAGGAAATTTTGTGCCTTTAATGCTCATGATTTCATTGAAAGATACGAGCTGCTTTTTTTGTAGAAGAATAGAACAAACATTAATTTGCTCACTAGCTTGACCAATACAACCAATAGTTCTAAGGAGAATGCACAAGCAAAATACCATAAGCTGTCATTTCACTGATACTGACTGGCCTGTACTGTCTTATTTCACAGTTGTTTTAATCATAGCTTGCCTTTATCAATATTTTTTAAATGGAATATGGACGTTGCTGGCTTGGCCAGCATTTATTGCTCAGTCCTAATTGCCCTTGAGAAGGTTGTGGTAATCCGCCTATTTGAACCGCTGCAGTCCATTGGAAATAGGCGCTTGACAATACTGTTAGGGAGGGATTCCAGGATTTTGACCCAGCAACACCGAAAGAATAGCAATGCATTTCCAAACAAGGATGATAAGTAGTTTGCAGGTGGTGGTGTTCCCATATATGTGCTTCCCTTGACTTTCTAGATGGTAATGGCAGTAGGGATTTTTTTCAGCATTTGAGAATACTTTGTGTGCCTGTATTTCAGGCCAAAAATGTAGATCGAATACCCCCTCCAAAAGGATCTGTCCTCCATCAGCATTCAAAAAACCAGGGAAAAATAAGTAGCATAACAGCATAATAAGGTACTGTGCAAAATGTCTGTCCGAAATGTTCCTTCACACTCTGACCTCAAGCATTTTCAATGAGCTTTAATGAGGCAGTTTTAGTGACTCATTCGTCTGTCTTCAAATAGACCTGGGAGACTTCATTCATCCTCTCAGAGACCTCTATTCAAACAGACTGAACTCTGCCGAAGCCAGGATGTTGCTTTTCCCTCCAAATCAAGCCACCACTATTAACTCCCTTGTCCTGCAGCAGGATCTCCTCATGGGAAGGTGAGTTTCTTCAAAATTTTTCCTGTTTTTCTTGGTCACCTAGTAACCTTTCTTCAACTACACAAAGTAACACTTCCCTTAATAGCAAGCTGCAGCCTTTTAAAGGTTGAAAGGTTGCTGGAATTCCTGTTCCACAGCTAATTGCTAAGTTCCTGAAGAAGGGTCCCGACCCGCAACATCAGCTTTCCTGCTCCCCTGATGCTGCCTGGCCTGCTGAGTTCCTCCAGCTCCACAATGTATTTTCTCAGACTCCAGCATCTGCAGTTCCTACTATCTCTAGTTGCTAGGTTTGTGGTACATGTTTTTCACAGACAGGGAACACATAAAAATAAAGAAGAGGAATTTTGTGAGTTTGTGGAATCTGTCCCTCTCCTCTGCTAATTCAGATGCACTATAGGAAATAATTTACTGGAGCCTATAAGAGTGAGAAACCTGGTGTGCAGGAGAGAATTAATTTCAAAGGAGCCAGAATCCTGGTTTCTCAACAATGGAATGCAACATAGACAGTACATCAGCAGTGAGTTGGACCTCATGCTGTTTATTGGTGGGTTTCTAGTTTCAATATATCTGCATCTCACTAATGCTGATTAGCCTGGATTTAATTGTACCATTGTGGCAGTTGTCAGCAGGCTGGGAACTTATTGTGATCTGGTGTCTGGCAGGTGGCTGAAGCTGAACACAGAGTAGAAAGTTCATGAATGTAGGTGATATGGGCTGGCCACATCATGAGGGGTTAATGTTACATTTGTTTTACCAATTGACTTGCTGGTTCACAAGGTAGAAGACAACTCTGATGTTCATGAAACATGCATCACCTGATGGATGTGCAGGAGCAGGCACCATATTTAAAGAGCAGACAGTATTGCAACAGAAGGCTTTTTAAGGAAGCTCGGTGCAGCATTTGCCCAAATGGTCATTCCTGGTACCTTGTTTTAATTCCTACCTTTACCAGTGTGAGTTACTGGATAAGGGTTATTTGAGGCAGTTCAATTGCACCAGTCTTCTTATGTCTTTGCTCTGTCTCAGCCTGTCTAATTACGAGTACTGGAAGATAGATCACCTAAAAGGATCTACAGAAGAGGTGCTGTTTTTAGAAAGCACAAATAGTTACTGTATTTTTATGATAAATACTGCTAAAACAATCATTATATGAATATTAAGAGCTCCAGCATCATGTTTTACAATGCTCAAGTTTAATCCTTGGTAATTAAATATCCATTGCTCCAGGGCAAAAGAGACGCTCCAAAGTCCGTGGAGAGGACTTCTCTTCTTCTTGTCATCTGGTGCCATCAGTGGGTTGAGCTCAGGTCTGAGATGCAGTTAGGTGAGGTATTACCTTCCATACTTAAGGATAAAGAAGAAAAGGCTGATGACTTCTAAAGTCACCACAATCTTAATGTCTGCTCTTTCATTAGGGAGAGAGAAGGAAAACTGCTGGAATTTTAACCTGAAGGTCACCACACCACAACTAAGGGAACACTTCAAAAAGCAGCATCCGTTAAGGTAACGTCAGCTAGTGTGGGAATTGAATCCATGCTGTTAGCATCACTCTGCTTCACAAACCAGCTGTGCAGCCAACTGTGCTAACCAACCACCATAGTAACACCTATGCTGTGACTGCCTCTCCCTTTGCTTGCTGGGAGCTGCATCAGTGCCCTCCCTTTATGGACTGAAACTTTCATTCCCTTCTGCCTTACCTTTTAATTTTCAAACTAGCACTCTAAGTTCTCAGTGTCCTGTTTGGGGCCCCAGGTCTTATGTGAGCTCAGCAGATTTTTGTACAGAAAAATATCCCTAAGACAAAACAGTGACTCAGTCTTCTGGAAGTCCAAATGTCTGTTGTTGTGTTATGTGTCAATATAAGTATATCATCACTGGATCATAGAATGTGACCCGAAGGAATAATGGTCTCATATCCTTTCTTACCTTGGGATCACTTGATGCATGCTGACCAATTGTACTCCAATATTTGTACCTAATAGCTGTAATAAACATCTGTTAGATTCTTCAATGCTACAATATCCATGCTTAGTTTCTTACCAATGGATAACACAAGCATTTACGATACAGGTAAAATATTTGCTGGGAACAGAATCACATCAACTCTGAGGCAAGGAAGCCTGGCTTCACTGTGTTGATTATTGTTACAGACCAGGAAAGTAAGAGTTTCACTGAATCAGGAAGGCAGGATTAAATTGCATCAAATTGCATTTAAATTATATGCAAGTAGCCAATTAAGGTTATCAATGAGCTTCCCTCACTGGATGAGTGTCCCTTTCTAGTAACTTTCTTCCACTGACTTGGCCACTTACAACTTTCCCATTTCCACACAATTGTCCATGCCCTTGCATTACCTTAACCACTCTGCTGAACTCCAGAAAAGCTAGCCCATAACATTACAGCTTTTTAAAAACTGAAGTCCCGCCTTCAAGATTAAGCCAGTGATGCATAAGTTTGACAAAGTGTACAGCAGTTAGGTTTTTCCATTTGGAGCTCAGGTGAGAGTTGTTTTTGTGGACATTCGCAGCATGGAGAGAAGAGAAAGAGATTGGCAGCTTAGATGGAGGATCAGAAACATCGGGGTGATTTTGGAGTGCAGGGATTGTATCAAGTGCACCAACAGAGACCGCAGGTTTTTCAGGAATGGGAACAAGTGGGGTCGAGCCAACTAAGTGCGCAACAGAAGAAACAGACATCTTGGTTGTGATGGTGGAAGTGGGGAAGGGGAGCAGTCAGGAAATGCAAAATGAAGGGCTTAAGGGTGGTTCTGTACTGCTGAATGTAAGGCCCCCAGCATCAAAGTGACGGAGTTGTTAGTCATGGCTAAGGTGCACAGTTACATGGGGGTGATCTGATCCAGGATAAGGAGAATGGAAGGTCTCAGAGGTCCAGTCAAAGGAGTACAAATGTCCTTATGATCTGGTTAGTGACAACTAAGATTTAAAAAGAATTCCAGATACTTTGTTCTAACAAATAAAACTATAGCGTCAAACAGCATGGAAATAGAACTTTTGGTCCAACTAGTCCATGCTGACCATATTCCCAAAGTACACTCATCCCACCTGTCTGCATTTGGCCTAAATACCTCTAAACCCTTTTTTATCCATATACTTATCCAAATGTCTTTTAAATGTTGTAACTGTACCTGCATCCATCACTTCCTTTGATAGTTCATTCCATAAATGAACCATTCTGTGTAAAGAAGCTGCACTCCCTACCCATGAACTTTTTAGAACATTCTCCTCTCACTTTAGAAATTTGCCTCTAGTTTTGGACTCCCCTGCCCTGGGGAAAAGACCTTTGCTATTCACCTTATCTATGCCCCTCATGATTTTATAAGCCTCAACATGGTAACTCCTCAACCTCCTATGCATCAGTGAAAAAAGCCCCCGCGTATCCAGGATAATAAAATGTGAGGCTGGATGAACACAGCAGGCCAAGCAGCATCTCAGGAGCACAAAAGCTGACGTTTCGGGCCTAGACCCTTCATCAGAGAGGGGGATGGGGAGAGGGAACTGGAATAAATAGGGAGAGAGGGGAAGGCGGACCGAAGATGGAGAGTAAAAAAGATAGGTGGAGAGAGTATAGGTGGGGAGGTAGGGAGGGGATAGGTCAGTCCAGGGAAGATGGACAGGTCAAGGAGGTGGGATGAGGTTAGTAGGTAGATGGGGGTGCGGCTTGGGGTGGGAGGAAGGGATGGGTGAGAGGAAGAACCGGTTAGGGAGGCAGAGACAGGTTGGACTGGTTTTGGGATGCAGTGGGTGGGGGGGAAGAGCTGGGCTGGTTGTGTGGTGCAGTGGGGGGAGGGGACGAACTGGGCTGGTTTAGGGATGCAGTAGGGGAAGGGGAGATTTTGAAACTGGTGAAGTCCACATTGATACCATTATGCTGCAGGGTTCCCAGGCGGAATATGAGTTGCCGTTCCTGCAACCTTCGGGTGGCATCATTGTGGCACTGCAGGAGGCCCATGATGGACATGTCGTCTGAGGAATGGGAGGGGGAGTTGAAATGGTTTTGTCTGCATGTTCAACAGCTTAACTATCACCATTTAGAGTAATTTTGGACAATCTCCTTGATAATGTTTATAAAGGAGGACCTGGTGAGCCTGCATGTTCAGCTGTATTTCACAGAGTAGCACATACAAACCTGGATGCTGACATGAATGCAATCATATATCATTGAGTGGAATCTTCAGTTGGCAATATTAATCATCCAGGATGAAGGTAAATGATGTTTGGTGGGTGGGAGCTTCGCAGAGTGGTGGTTGTAGAGTGGGTATGGATTTCTAAAGCAAGGATGGGTGTGGGTCTGAGCAGTTGACCCCTGCTCGACGACCATTCCTTCATTCAGTTTCAACCCATTTCCCAACCAGCCCAGGCAACAAGCCCATCACGCTCTCTTTGCTTCTGTGCTGGCAGATGTCTGAAGGTAACTGGGTTAATCTAGTAGTGGCAGGTAGGTCAACCATTGACCTTCATGTCCAGAGCGCAATTATTGCACAGATAAAAAGGCAATGTGGATTGATTACATTGCAACTCAGCTTATACAGGTATGCTTTGCAATTCTCATTTCACAAGCAGCTGGAGCAGAAGACCACTCAGTGCTTTATCTGTCAGGACAAGCATTTCTCTTAACAAAATTTAAACTGTGCTGCAGTTGGGTATAAAATTGCCTGTGCGAAACTGGTTCTGTGATCCACAATTGTCATAATTTGGCTCTGTTATTATGATTTGGATTTGTGTTACTCTCATGAACTCTTGACTGGGCGAACTGGCTGTGGACTAAAGGCTCCATCTTTCAGCTGCATCCTGCCCATAGAAAGTATTCACATCTTTTCTCAGCAACCTTTTGTGAAAAAGGTTCAATTAACTTGCAGATGGACACATACACGGTTAAACGTGAATACAGCTTCTGGTATGTATATACATTTGTGTCTACCCATAAGCTAAGTGGATCTTCCCACAGTACAATGGAGCAAATGAATTCAATCTGTCAGTGTGGATTTAAATGCAGATTACATTACAGGATCTGAGCATAAAGGAAATAAATGAGTCTGCACTGATTGCAGCTCAGCAAAAGTGAATACATTTCCAGGACAAATAATGGTCTAGGTGCCAATGAAGGAGTTCTGATATTCTCCAATCGTTTTCAACCCAGATGATTTATGGATTTGTAGTATCTTTAAGTTAAATTCACAATCACGTTTCATCAGCATTGGTTGAAAATTTCCAATGTACAATTATAATAACATTTTACACAGATTTTTTCCTAACCATATGAAAAAGGCTTGAATGAATTCTACCCAGGACTTAAAATAAGAGGAATCAAATGAATTTACCTACGGGAGGATTCCATCTCTACTCCCCCTCCTCCTCCCCCCCTCCCCCCCCCCCCACCCCCCCACTCCCAACTAGTACATTGGTAAATATAAATGCTAAATTGCTTCTTTAAACCTTGTGATATTTTAATAGCAGCCAACATGATTCCCTGTAGGAAGAGAGTTCAGCTCATGTCAAAGATAAGTTCAGAATGTTTTATTTCCATGCATCTTCTGCAGCACTGTGGGGATTCCAAGCTGAGGGTGTCCATTTGTTTTAACGTAACAGAAGTATTATAAGGCTTGAAGAAGGATTTACTCTACTTTTCTGCTGTCTGTTGCAGATTGATGATGCATGGACCACCTCCAGGATTGCCTCCCTACTGCTCATTTGTCATGGTAAAATGTAAATCTGCCTCTCTCTGGCTTGCAGAATTGGGCTACATTTTACTATATACACAATAAAAAATTCTTAAAGAAGCTTGACTGTAGCCTGATTATTTGTAGAACGTATGATAAATTATGTTGGAAAGGACAAGTATATTTTTGTTTAAGTCCATGGAGATCTAATCTGCAAACACCTTGAAGATTGGTTTTGGATGGTCTGCATGCCTGAATTGCTAAGATGCTCAAATAGCCTCAATGTTCCATGTTTTTCATTTTTAATCCCCAACTCATATAAATGTAAGAATTATCCAACCTTATTTAGGCCACACGGCACAGTTTTGGTCTTAATATTATCCAAAAAATACAGAGCCGCTTGAAGAAGGTGCAAAAGAGATTTTTTTATTTAATAGGTCTGGCAATTAGCTAAAGAAATGATAATAAAGTTCTGAGTCAAGATGACGTACGATTTGTAGGAAAACTGACAGGTTCGGATACATCTGCTATCTTTGTCCTTCGAGGCGTTAGAGATCAAGGGGTTGCAAAGCCCTATCAAATCACATTTTTCAAATTGTTGAGGTACATTTCATAGATGATGCACACTGCTGCCACTATCTGCTGGTGGTGGTTTCATGAATGTTTGAGGTTACAAATGGGATGCCAAGCAAACAGCCCTTGATAGTGTCAGAGAACTGCAGATACTGGAGAATCCAAGATAATAAAGTGTGAAGTTGGATGAACACAGCAGGTCAAGCAGCATCTCAGGAGCACAAAAGCTGATGTTTCGGGCCTAGACACTTCATCAGAGAGGGGCGCTTGAGCACTTGGAGTGTTGTTGGCACTGTGCTTACCAAGGTCAATGGAGAATGTTCTGTTACTCACCTGGCTTGTGCCTTGTAGATGGAGGACAGGCCATGGTACAACAACTCAGGCTATTGCTATCTTTGACAATCACGAAGCTAGGCAGTTTTGCCTTCACAGGAAAACAGCTGGCAGACTGATTTGCGTTGAGCAGGGGTAGTTAATATGCAGGGGTTTGGTGCTACAGCCTCCATTGTGCCATCTCACTCTTGAAATTGAATGGATTGAGAAATAGACTGAGAGAATGTGGGATGTGGTGATTAGAGAAAGCATGTGGGTGTCTGACCCTTCAGACAGACAAGTTCACCTGCTATGGGCATCATCCACTGACGAGGCAGAGTGCCCAGCTAGGAGGATGGGAATCCGAGAGGGAGTGAACTCCTGTCACAAAAAATTTCAATAGAAAAATTCTTCATGGCAACCAACAGGGACAGTGTTGGGGTAGAGGAAACAGGAGATGAGTACGAAGGAGACTTGTATAGGACTTTGGTGCAACCACATTTGGAACACTGCGTACAGTTCTGGTCACCACATTGCCAAAAGTGTGTGGATGCTTTGGAGACAGTGCAGAGGAGGTTCACTAGGATGTTGCCTGGTATGGAGGGCACTAGCTATGAAGAGAGGTTGAGTAGATTAGGATTATTTACACTAGAAAGATGGAGGTTGAAGGGGGGTACTTGACTGAGGTCTACAAAATCATGAGGGGTATTGACAGGGTGGAGAGCAAGAAGCTTTTTCCCAGAAAGCTGGGGGACTCAATTACTAGGGATCACGATTTCAGGGGGAGAGGGGAAAAGTTTAAGGGAGATATGCATGGAAGGTTCTTTACGCAGAGGGTGGTGGGTGCCTGGAATGCGTTGCCAGCGGAGGTGGTAGAGACGGGCATGATAGTGTCATTTAAGGTGTATCTAGACAGATACATGAATGGGCAGGGAGCAGAGGGATACAGATCCTTGGAAAATAGGTGACAGGTTAAGATAGAGGATCTGGATCGGCGCAGTCTTGGACAGCTGAAGGGCCTGACCCTATGCTGTAATTTTCTTTGTTCTTTGCTCTTTGTTGTTTGAGATGGTAAGTAAGCATTGTTGGGGGTGGTGCGGTGCAGAGCAGAGCTACCCACTTCTTGTCTTGCCTTCATTTTTACTCAGAACATGGAAAATTCCAAGGAATATTGGGTGAAAGTGGGAGTAACTCATGGAAGTGGAGGTTAGCCATGACCATGTTGAATAGTGGAGCAGGCTTAAAGTCCTGCTCCTGGCTTTGATGTTTCAATGTTCCTGCTGTAGGGGAACAAAAAATTAGGGAGACTTAGAAGTATTATAATCATTAATTCAATAAGGACTTCGAGAAAAGCATTTTTACCCAAACAGTAGTTAGAATATAAAATTTACTAGTGCTAAATTTGTTATTAATCTTACTAGTGCTCTACTCATAATCGGAAGGAATAAAATTGATACATTTAAAGGGAGGCTAGGAATATGAAAGGAATGGAAGGCTATGCTAATAAGGTTAAATAACGTCAGGTGGGAGGAGCCTGTTATGAAGTATAAGCAATAATATAATTAGCATAGACCACTTGGGCCAAATGGCCTGATTCTGTGCTGTCAATCTGAAGTAATCTTACGTACCTTAAAGTTATAGGAGTATTTTGGGTAACTACATAATACAAGTGCTAACATGTACCATCTTACACATGACTCACACAATAAATTTGGTTGCCCCTAACAGAAGTAAATACCAGCTACAAAATATGATAAATGCTCAATACCATTTTGTCCCATTTTGCCCAAAAACTCAAGGATATCTAGCCAATAATTTTCAGCTGAAAAAATGAGTGTAACATCAGAGAATACTGGATACTGTGGAGCTATTTTTTTTGTGAACTTGGTCAGGTTTTGATGGTTTGTAACTGGGTGGGAGGGAGAGAGAGTGTATGTAGAATGTTGATATTTACCAATGTCTTAACATTTAGGTTAACAAGCAAGATTATCCTCTGATAGATGCAACATTTGAAATCTATATTTTCTGTATTTTGTGCTATCAGTTCAGATTACTGGAATCACAGTGATGAAGATAAGATGCCGCTTGACTCCAGAACTTGTCATGAGTGGGCGCATTTCTTTTTCCCAATTTGTATTCTATTCCTTACCAACAGGGGAAATCAGAAGGTTTTGATTTACAGTCAGATTACGAATGCTTGTCTGGCTCCAGTATCACAAAACACTTTGTGATAAAAATCAGGACCTACAGTTAAGAGCAAAAGTAGTGGAGCACTACTTTCACTTCCCATATTATTCGTTCAGATATTGGTGGATACAGACCAGAAGCAGGTTGTGACAGAATAACTCTCACTGTAATTTCCAAGAAAGTGGGGATCATTGCTTTCAGAGATTACTGTGTTAACTGTGAAATATTCTAAAAAGAAAATTGGACCAAGTTATTATTCGTAAAACATGTTTACCCAGCTGTATCATACTGTATGAAACAAACAAAGGATTGTGGTTCAAACTTAGTTTTATTAAAATGCTCACAAGTTACAAAAAAGCTATTCTTATGCAACAAATTAAGTTAATGTTTCCCCAAACTAGGCTGACTGCCTGAAACATGCATTTACTATCTGCTCTGGTGAACTTGACAAGACTCCGGAATTCAATTCACTGAGTTCTGTTGATGGGTGCACACAGGGGTCTTCTTGGTACAAAGTTGGGTCTCACACAGAGTCTTCGCTGAAGGAACAGCTGCCAAGTGTCCCTTTATGTACCCACTTTTTGAGCCCTTCTGGAATGTTCTCTGGCTTCAGCCAATGAGGCCACATAGCAGAGTCACAGCAGCCAATGATGTTAGGCCATTCATCCCAGGTATACCCACCTGCTTTTCAAGATATGGTTACTCCATGGTACAAGGGAAGGCCTGGCTGAAACTGGGGAATACACAAACATAATGTCTCTCCCTATTGTTCTAGCTGAGTACCTCTTAATGAGTTTCGTGTCATAACAACTGCCCGATTGTTTATCCAATTTGAGGTTGGTCCTAGTTGCTTAGGCAACTGTAAATTATGTATAGTGTGAGGCTGGATGAACACAGCAGGCCAAGCAGCATCTCAGGAGCACAAAAGCTGACGTTTCGGGCCTAGACCCTTCATCAGAGAGGGGGATGGGGTGAGGGTTCTGGAATAAATAGGGAGAGAGGGGGAGGCGGACCGAAGTTGGAGAGAAAAGAAGATAGGTGGAGAGAGTATAGGTGGGGAGGTAGGGAGGGGATAGGTCAGTCCAGGGAAGACGGACAGGTCAAGGAGGTGGGATGAGGTTGGTAGGTTGGAGATGGAGGTGCGGCTTGGGGTGGGAGGAAGGGATGGGTGAGAGGAAGAACAGGTTAGGGAGGCAGAGACAGGTTGGACTGGTTTTGGGATGCAGTGGGTGGAGGGGAAGAGCTGGGCTGGTTGTGTGGTGCAGTGGAGGGAGGGGACGAACTGGGCTGGTTTAGGGATGCGGTGGGGGAAGGGGAGATTTTGAAGCTGGTGAAGTCCACATTGATACCATTGCGCTGCAGGGTTCCCAAGCGGAATATGAGTTGCTGTTCCTGCAACCCGAAGGTTGGCTAAACCAGCCCAGTTCGTCCCCTCCCTCCACTGCACCACACAACCAGCCCAGCTCTTCCCCTCCACCCACTGCATCCCAAAACCAGTCCAACCTGTCTCTGCCTCCCTAACCTGTTCTTCCTCTCACCCATCCCTTCCTCCCACCCCAAGCCGCACCTCCATCTCCAACCTACCAACCTCATCCCACCTCCTTGACCTGTCCGTCTTCCCTGGACTGACCTATCCCCTCCCTACCTCCCCACCTATACTCTCACCACCTATCTTCTTTTCTCTCCAACTTCGGTCCGCCTCCACCTCTCTCCCTATTTATTCCAGAACCCTCACCCCATCCCCCTCTCTGATGAAGGGTCTAGGCCCGAAACGTCAGCTTTTGTGCTCCTGAGATGCTGCTTGGCCTGCTGTGTTCATCCAGCCTCACACTTTATTATCTTGGATTCTCCAGCATCTGCAGTTCCCATTATCTCTGTAAATTATATATGTTCACCAGTCTACTTGTAACATTAAGGTTCTTCTACAAAGTAAAGATTTAAAAATGTTTCCAAGTCACCATGTAAATGTGAGTGGACCAGAATTCAATGTTCTGGAGTTACATTAGAGGCAGAGTTAAGATATAAATGAACAGGGTGCAGAGTGGATGAAGGGTCTAGGCCCGAAACGTCAGCTTTTGTCCTGAGATGCTGCTGGGCCTGCTGTGTTCATCCAGCCTCACATTTTATTGTCTTGGATTCTCCAGCATCTGCAGTTCCCATTATCACAGGGTGCAGAGTGGGTGTTGATGTGGCCATCCCTATCCCCCAGCCTTATTTTCCTGCACATTAATGCCAAATCACAGGCACTTCCAGAGACAAGGCAATGCAGCTAGAGCTCAGACCCCTGCAGATCAGAGCAGTCTTGGGTTTCAGGAGTCTTTGAACATTGGTGATACCCAAATTACATTACTTCCCTGCATAATCCTCAGATATTTTCTTATTCATTCATTAGCGGGACAAGGACATCACTGGTTAGGCAGCATTTATTGTCCATCCCTAATTGCCCAGAGGGCAGTTCATAGTCAACCACATTGCTGTGGGCCTGGAGTCACATATAGGCCAGACCAGGTATGAATGGCCGTTTCCTTTCCTAACAGGCATTAGTAAACCAGGTGGGTTTTCCCAACAATCAACAATGGGTTCATGGTCATCGTTACATTCTTAATTCCACATATTTTTATTTAATTCAAATTCCATCATCTGCCGTGGTGGGATTTGAACCTGGGTCCCTAGAATGTTACAGAGCTAGTAGGAACTGCCGATGCTAGAGAATCCGAAATAACACAGCGTGAAGCTGGATGAACACAGCAGGCCAAGCAGCATTCGAGGTGCAGGAAAGTTTGACGATTCGAAACGTCAAACTTTCCTGCTCCTCCGATGCTGCTTGGCCTGCTGTGTTCATCCCGTTTCCCCAGAATGTTATCTGGGTTTCTGGATTAACAGTCCAGCGATAATACCACTAGGCCATCGCCTCCCCCTTTCCGCCATTTGTGACAACTACTCTATAGCAGCAATTCCAAATCTTCAGCCAGCAATCGGGAGTCAGTGCAAAGAGTGTCCTCCTCGTTTTTGGCACTGGTATGGCTGCCACAGGGGGAGTCTGTTCTGAGTGTTTACCCAGGGTGCTGGCCTGCACCATGAATAATTTACTCCTGAACTCGGACGTTGTGGATCTGCTGCTCCTGCCCAGGCACTGGAACAGAGAAGGTTTCATCAGTCTGAATGCAACAGATTGAATGCACTGCAGTCATGTAGTAGGCTCACTCAGCTGCTTCCATTCTTTCCTTGAAGCATATCTTTTCATTTTGTCACGTATTTTGGTGCAGCAGTGGCATATATTCTTCTCTACTTAAGTTTCTTGTATGCACAGGTAACTGATGTTTCTGTATTACATACGCTCTTGTGATTGCTTATTGAGAGAAAATCACTTATTGTGTTATAGATTGTAGTTATATCTTTGATATTCCTGTTCGCCAGCATTGCCTGACAATTAGGCCTACAAGAAGATCCTCTGCAATTGCAAGTGATTGGCTCATTTTCAAACTAGATACGGATTCACATAACAATGGAGGCTAGGGCCTATAATAGATGTAATGATAGGCAGAATTGCATTATTTTAACAAAATTGCCAGAATTTAATATTAAATATGTATGAGAATATTTCTGATTGCTTATACAAAATTTTTATTGGATCTATATATTCATCACAGGAAATAAAAAGACTTGTTCTGATTTAACATTTTATAAAATGTGTGCTGGTCTTTGCCCGTAAGTCCGATTACTAGGAGAACAAATCGTGAAAAAAAGGATATCTGTTTCACCAGGCCACGGCCCATTTTATATTGACCAGGAATTTCTGGGATTTTGTTCGCAGCAGACTCAAGGCTTAATGGGTGAAGGAGGAGGTGTGTCACCCATTGGCCTTTCAGGCATCAAATCCCAGGGGTGTCTGGAGGCCAGGCATTGGGCTGAAACAGAGGCCCCTGTAGACTGTGGGATGTTCCAGGTGGTCACTTGAGATCATTGTGGCACACGGTAGATAAATGATTTTCTCTCCCCAGTGCAAGTTCAGCCCCTGGGTCTTTCTGGCAACTATAATGCGACAGCAAGCAAAATGCCTCAAGGGCAGAAGACAGGTCTTAAAGACCTGTAGATACGCATGAGGTGCTCTCCTTTTGTTTCGCCCTGGTTTGCATGCCAGAGGATGCACTTTTTCTGGTATGTTCATCCTGGCCATCTGCCTGTGAAGAAAACAGCTCTGTATCTGGCCCTGGACGTGTGTTCCTACTCTCTACCACTGGGACAGAGGGGAGACAGGAGAATCAGCCTCTTAAATGCTTTGAAATAAAGTGCTTGTTGTTAGATTAATTATGGGGATCTAGACAGTGAAAAAGATCCTTCAGCATTTATGGTTCACACATTCAAGTTGACCTAATCAGATATGTTGCGTTGCTTCCGTATTCCTTCATCCTACATTCCATTATGCTTCTTTTATTGAAATATCCTGTCAGCAAGTCACCCTTCATTTATACATGGAGAGTCCTTGACTTTAGCACTGCCTCACTCCAAGTCGACTATCAGAGTGACCTTATCTCTGACATTCCCTCTTTTCATCTATCAGCCGGGGCTCCCTGATTGGGCCAGATTAACCACCCCAATAAGGGAACTCATATTGTATGAGCTCCACCTGGCTGGCCTTGTTACAATCACCACGTCCCTCCCCCTTTGAGTCTGAGGACATTGGTCGGCCACTTTACTTAGAGAGCCTTCTGGGGAAATTTAGCACCAGGTCACATTCTTCTGATTCAGCTTCCAACCCAAGCAGCATGTAACACATGGGAGCTCATCTCTTGTGCCAGGAGTGCCTCAGTAGAATTCCACTCTTTTCTTCCTGTGGCAAAAGTGGCCACAGCTGTCATGTCCATCTCTGATTCTGAAAATTAATCCACACTTGATAGAGAGCCTGAACCCATGGGTTCTGGCTTCCTTTCTAACTGTTCTGAGAGGCAAAGCGTGTTGTGCTCCAGCACTGTTTGTGAATTTGCAATTTTCATATTGTCCATGTCCATGATCAGGACTATCACACCTACCCAAACTTTGTATGTTACTAGTTCTGACCTCATGTTGACTATGCATCTTAGCCATGTGGGGCCATTTTCATGATTCTTACACTAAACTTCATCCCCTGTATCAAACTCTCTCTCTCATTTGGCAAGTCTGGTGTCCAGCACTGGCCATTTCACCAATACCCCCAGATTGGGAAAGATCAGACTTAACTTGGAGCCGAGCCTTCTATCCATTAGCAACACTGCCAGTGTTATTCCCTGCAGTTGCATGCAAGGTAATCCTATACTCAAATAAGAACCATGACAGTTTGGTATCTAGTGAGGCTGCTGGCTGTTTCTTCAAGCTATCCTTCAAAGTTTGCACTGCTCTTTGTGCCAGGCCATTGAATGATGGCTGGTACAGAGGTGTTGAATGTGGAATCCCATTTGACTTTAGGAAATAGCTAAATTTCCTGCTGGTAACCCATGGCCTGATATCTGTGACTAACACTTCTGCGTATTAAAATAGATGAGCGCAGTTTTTCTATCATCACCCTGTGTTGACAAGTGGACCCTATGCACATCCAACCACTTTGAAAGACCTGCATAGTCAATGTGTAACTAAGTCCAGGGTTTACTCAGCCATTCAATGAGAAAGCCTTAAGAGTTAACAAAGCTGACCTGTGACTCCTTTGGTAGTACTTCTGCCTCTGGCTTTGAAGAGTGTACAAAAAACAATGAGGCAGGGCTGAAGTATACTGCCTATTAGAAGGTACGTTAAGCTGAATTCCTGCCTGCGCTCCAAGTTGGATGTCAAAGATTGCATGACACTATTCAGGGGAAAAGGTGAAAAGTAGATCCCATGAATACATATTATGAAATCAACAACACAAAAATAAACTATCTGATCTTCACAAAGCTGTCTGTGAGAGTTTGTTGTGCAGAAATTAACTGCTGTGTCTGCTACATTTCAAAGGTACATTTTGACTGTAAAATATTCCCAGAGATTCTATGGTTGTGAAAGGTATCATAAAAATGCACATCATCATCACCATAGAATCCCTACAGTATGGCAATAGGCTCTTCGCTCCAACAAGCCCACACCGACCCTCCGAAAAGCATCCAACCGGACCCATCCACCTACCCTTAACCTGTAACCTTGCATTTCCCATGGCTAACATACCTATTCTACACACCCCTGAACACAATGGCCAATCCACCCAATCTGCACATCTTTGGACTGTGGGAGGAAACTGGAGCACCTGATGGAAACCCATGCAGACACGGGGAGAATGTGCAAACTCTAGTCCTTCTGTCTTTTTTTCCACGGTATCTGAGTCTGTATTTTTCCCCCGTTGTCAGTGAAAGGTTTAACACTAGGAAAGGTTGAGAGGGATTATAGAAAGCCTGATAGGAACATTGAAAAGAGGAACATGTGTAGGCAAATTGGTCCTTTGAGCCTGCTCCACCATTCAACATGATCACTGCTGATCATCTAATTTTGTATCTTGTTGCCAATTTCTCCCCATACCTCACTTTAGCCCTAAGAGCTATACCTAACTCCACATTGAAAATATTCAATGTTTTGACCTCAAGCACTTGACCTCTGCAGCAGACAATTCCACAGGCTCGCTATTCTCTGGGTAAACAAATTCCTCCTTGTCTCAGTCATTAATGGCCTTCTTAAACTGTGACCCCTTGTTCTGGACTCCCTGTTCAACAGGAACATCCCTCCTGCAATTACCAAGTCCAATCTTGTTAGAATTTCAACGGTTTCTATGAAATCCCTTCCAGCTATCATTCTTCTAAATTCCAGTCATATAGTCTTAATCAGAGTCTCTTCATGCATCAGCCCTCTGACACTCCAGGGATCAGCTGATAAAACTTTGTTGCACTCCTCTATAGCTACAAATCCTTCCTCAGACAAGGAGACCAAATTGCGCACAATACCTCAGGTGTGGTCTTAACAAGGCCCTATACAATTGCAGCAAGGTATGACTGCCCTTGCACTCAAATCCTCTCTATATGAAGGCCAACATGCCTTCTTCACTGCTTGCTGCGGCTACATGCTTACTTTCAATGGTGACTGCACCTCCCCCATCACATTCTATCACCGTTCAGATAATACTCTGCCTTCTTGATTTTGCTACCTCTGTGAATAACCTCACATTTGTCTACATCATACTTTATCAGCTGTGCATTTGCTCATTCACTCAACCTGTTTAATGAGACTGAAACGTCACAGCGTCTTCCTCACAGCTCACCCTCCCCCTCAGCTTTGTGTCATCTGCAAACATAAAGATATTACACTTTGTTCTCTGTTGTTATATATTATAAGTACCACATTGTTGCAGTCCACCACTAGTCACTGACTGTCACTTGGAAAAAAAATCACATTTATTTGTCTTCTTTGTTTCCTCTCTATCAAACAGTTCTCTATCCATGTCAGTACACCACCCCAATCCCATGCACTTTAATTGTACGTACTAATCTCTTAACTGTATATGATAATCCCTTAATTGTACATGCTAATTTCTTACCTGGAATGGGAAGGTGAAAACCTTTGTGCTAAAAACAAAAAGTTGGTATTGTTTGACGAAAGCATTCTGAAAGTGCAAGTAAATGACATCCACTGGCTTCCTCTCATCAACTCCAGTAGTTAATGCGTTGAAAAATTCCAGTAGATTTTTCATGCATGATTTCCTTTTATAAATCCATCTCGATTCTGTCTGATCATGTCACTCTTTTGGAAATATTCTGCTTTTAATCTTTAGTATTTTCCCAGTACCAATGCCTATAATTGCCCATTTTCTCTCTCCTTCCTATCTTAAATAATGGGGTTACATTAACTACCCTCTAGTCCATAGGAATTGTTCCAAAGTCTAGATTCTTGAAAAATGGCTGCATCCACTATTTCTAGGGCCACTTCCTTAAGTACTTTGAGATGTACATAATTGGGCCCGGGTGATTTTTCAAACTTCAATTCCATCCATTCCCCCAACACCATTTCCCTATACACTGATTTCCTTCAGCTCCTCCCTCTCATGAGGCCCTGCATTCCTGACATTTCTGTAATGTTATTTGTGTCGTCTTTTGCAAAGACAGAACTCAAATATGTATTTAGTTGGTCTGCCACATCTTTGTTCCCTATTATAACTTGCTCTGTTTCTGAGTGTAAGACATTTATCCTAACTAATCTTAACAAACCTTTCTTTCTTCCCAATGATGATTTGCAGATATGTTTGACTAATACTTTTCAAGTAATGCAAAATAAAATTAAAAACTCTGTATTGTCTGGCAATCAACATCTGTGAAGTAAAGAGGCAGGTTCAACAGTTTCAGATGCGTAACTCTCCATTGGAGTGGAGGGAATGCAGGAAAACAAGTGTAATGATAGAGGTCAAAAGCACAGTATATTGTGGATATCTGTAACCAAATTTCTTACCTTCCCGATTTTTCACATTTCCCCTGGGTTCTCCCTGTGTAATTTGTATACTATTTGTCTGTTTACGAGATTAATTTCTTTCAAACAGTTAACTAAAATGATTTGCTAAATCATTATGTGTGCACTGCTGTCTTAGTTGTTTTATGTACAGTATTAAATGTTTATTTTTATGTCCTTGATTTTAATTACTACACCATTGGCAATTCTCAGCTGCTGAGACAGTAAGCTTTGGAACTTATCTCTACCCTCCTCACCTTTCTCTCCTCTAAAACATTCTTTTAAATATATCTCTGACTCAGTTATTGTCCATATGTACTAACATCGCCATAAGTGAGTTAGTGTCAGATTTGACTTGGAATTTCCATGAGGCAAATTGAGATGCTGTACTGAGTTAAAGGTGTAATTCAAATGGAAGTTGTTGTTGTGTGTCTGAGTGTCTCTCCACAAATGCAGCTGGACCTCTAGAATATTTCTAAAATTTGTTGCTATTGGCCCAGATTCTAGCTCCTGTGATTTTTAATATTGTTGTACCTGTTTTTTTAAATTTAACCGAAGCTAGTTCCTCAAACTACATCTGTTAATTCATATACATCTTCTCATCTCACTTCAGCTCTTTATGAAAACAGGTTATTGACACATTCACTGAGTGCAAATGATATGATTTGCCGCATACACCAGCAGACGTTAACCTGAGCTCTGTGCTTCACAGAGCTGTTCTTATACAATTACTGGAATGATACAAAATTAAGTGAAGAAGAGAAATAGTTATTCACAAATACATCTTGACCTTTATTATATTGAAAAAATCAGATTTTGTGCCGGAGCGTGGCCTGTTTTGTTGAGATACTGTACTTTACTCATCTTCATCATAGCAGTCTGAAATGCATTAGATCCACCACAATATCAAAAAATATTTGGTAGAATAAGTCACTGATCAGTGCAACGATTCAACATTTAAACACGCAATTTTGTTTGCAAGGTTATTTGGATGAGCGTGTTAGAATAGTTGAGTTGTCAATGTAGGAATATGTGTGAAAGAAGAAATAAAGTCAGTTGTGATAAAGAATTATTTAAACACATCTGTCATACCATTTCACAGTATTTAATAGATAACCATTCAATTTTCCAGCTTTCTCCCTACTCTTTCAAAGTCAGTGCTGGCTTATGTCTCTGTGTTAGCTCATGCATGTCACAGTTTTATATGAGTGAATTTGGAAAGTAAGTATGAGAGATTACTTGAACATCTAACTAAATCTCCAAGTCCAAGTTCTTCCAGTTCTATTCTTCGAGTTGCAGTGTGTTGCCTAACTCAGGATCCTCCTTCTAAATGTAGCACTCCTATTGTAAAGGAGCTAAAATTGTCAGAAGATCACTAACTAGACGTTCTTGATTAGTTATCAAGAAATGAGCCCTAATAATTAAGCTATTGAGGTCAAATCATGTCAGATCTGTCTTCTGGAAGCCTCCCTTACCAATATTGAGATGGTCCTGTGGAGATAGACTTCCCACTGACGCCTAGAGTGCCTAGATATTGGTGCGTACAGTTATTGTGAGCTTTTCAGAGATTGCTGGGTAAGAAAACTTCCACCATTATTTCACTAACTCACTCACGTTCTACTCAAGATTCATGATCTATTTGATTTTTTTTGTAGAAAGCTCTAACTACCTCAGGCATGGTAATCAATGTCGAGGATGGGGCAGTTTAGAGACTTCTTATGTTGGCTGCTCCTAAACCCTGGGTGTTTGATGATGCTCGCTATATAGTCAGCAGGAAGGCAGCTAATAGTTATGTGATCTCCAGTGTATGTTGTTTTTAGTTAAAACCTGGCAGTGTGGTGTCAGGAATCATGCCCATGGCTTCAGGGGGGAAAGGCTCAAACAATATTAATTTGACAAAGGGTACCCAGCTCCCACCCTATTTAAGCAATCTTCTCTCAAGATGAAGTCCAGATGTACATTTCATGGCACAGACCACACAACTTAGACTTTCAAAATTCTACTGAGGTCAGTATTAGAGGTTCCCAGTGCTACATCTCGGCAGTCCTGGATATATTGTTATTAAAATCAGGCATTCTGCAAATGTCATAATCCAATAATCAAGAAAGGTTACGGGACTGAAATTTCCCACGTTTTGACAAAGTATTGTCTTCAGGGAGATTCATGGTGAGCGGTTGACATTGTCATGTTTGACTTTTCCCACACAATCGCCTGCTCTTCAGATCATTAATAATGTGGCCAGCCTCTCCCACAGCTACCTTATGCAGTGATTCAGTAGGAGCAGTGAACGTGCTCGTCAGTGCTGGATCATGCTACTGGCACCATACTGAAACCCCATCTCCACAGCCCTTCAGGAACTGCACCTAAGAACTGACTGTCACACTGCCACCCAGCAACAGTGGAACTCAGAAACTATTCCAGAAAGGGAGGTTGGTACCCTGTTTCACTGAGAGAGATGTGGAGGAACCCATGGGTGCGTTGGTGCAAAGGAAGGCAGTGCATTTTTCTCTATATGGCCAAAGGAGGACATACTAGCCTGAACAGAAGTAGTGACCTGGGTCAGTGCAGTGTCTCTGTATTCCAACACCCGTTTCTGTATGGGATGAGGGCCTTGGAAGGACACAAGAACCTCTGAGTTCCCCAGTATGGAGATATCATGGCTGCTCATAGAGTATCTGGAGCACACCTTCAAAATCTGGCATTGACGGTCACAGAGGAGGTAGACATTCATAGAATGCAAGCCTCTTTAGTTGATGAACCTTGCTGGTTGGTTGTAGGATTCTCTCAGGCTATATTGCCCTGTATCTGAGCAAAACCAGTGATGTTGTAGAATTCCACTGCCTGGCCTGCTAATTCCCTTCATCTTGGAGGAAGGTTGTGAACTGGTGTAATCTAGAGAAATTAACATCTGTGATTCCTTGCATGCCTTTGCAGATTGAGCATTGGAGATGCTGCACAGATTTCCAGTTACTCCTTGCACAAACTGTTGGATAACGACTCTGCACTCGCAATGACTTTGATGAGTATCAGGATGGGACTGCCAGCCAATCCTTCTGAACACATGTCCTGGTCCAACAGAGGCTGTTTGGTGATAATGGCCAGGTTAATCCACTGTCTCCACCTACCCTTGCTCTCTGATAGTTGTAAGTAATGATTGAGACCAGTTTATTGGAGTCGGCCCATTCTCTTACACCTTGTTGCTGGATCTTCAGCTGTTGATTCACCCTCTAGAGGCTGTATGGCAGCTGCTGGAGGTTCCTACAGTTGCCAGGCTTGATGATGACATCTCTGTCGACGCCTTCTTTGCCAGTGTTGTCTGATTTGTAACGGTGCCACAAAGAATCCTCCAAGCACTGTTCCATTGCAGACGAGTGACCAGATAATCCGTGGGGAATGTCCAAAATAGAAAAAGTATTAGTAAAGGTGTTCCTGATCCCTCACATCAATAACAACATAGTTACAGGTTATGGCCTCACATAGTCAGGTATGGAGGCTTTGTCTTTGCAAGGAGGTCAATGTCATGACTAAAGAAGGAGATCTAAACAATGTTACCTCATGCACATGTATGCAGCAGAGTCAAATTGTATAACAAGTAAGTTAACTGTAGTCTCTCTCCATTTTGAAAGCACATGTTCTCAAAGAAAGCCATCCTTGAATCTCACAAATGCCCAATTATTGCCATTATAGTCCTGATCACCTTTCATCCAGCCTGTTTCTGCTCACCCTCTTTATATCGCTTTTACTGTTTTCCATTTAATGTCTAAGCTTGTGGCTTTGCGAATTGCCTTGTCTTTGTTGGCCATTCATTTTCCTCATATTGAATTTAGGGTATCTGTAAATTGTACATAACACCTCCTCCCTTGGCTTCCCATCCCCTCCTATGCTGTGATGAAATCCCACCTTCAATCTGGAAATGTCCCTTTATCCTATCATCATTGCCTCAGTGTCTGAGTCCAATGAACCCAGTCCTGGACTGAAGCTTCCCACTTTCTTCAGAACCTGATCTGCCTCTGACTGTTATACCCCAATCCACAAAACTAAGCATGGCTCAGGGCCCTGACTGATTTGGGAGGAGAGCTCTGACTGAGCAAAGCCCAGGACTCTGACTGGTGTCTCCACAGCACCTGTCTGAACATGGCCCAGGATCCTGTCCTGATGTCTCTATAGAACCCTGACTGAAGCACTTTCCATCTCACAGATCAGTTGCTCTTGATCTGTAGGTGACTGGCCTGACTGATAAGCACATGACTGAGTGAGGCAGCAACCCCTGACTGACCATAGTTTCCCATCACATCACAAAGGACTGATCCCCTTTAACACATAGACACAATCATTTGGGTGAAGCACATGCAGTCTGTTTGTTGTGTAAGCTGCTGGGGCATGTTGTAGATATGACATGGACATAGCCTGGTGTCATCCTCTTGGCTGCTTAGCGCTTTGCACAATGACAAGCTGCCCTGACTGCCCACCTCCAGTGAACAGTGCAAACCAGAGAAGGTGGCAATATGTAAGATATGGTTAATGACCCTATACTCTAAAAAACAATGGTGTGGTGATGTCAGTGTTGGACTAGGATGGACAAGGTCAGAAGAGAGTAGTCTCTCTTTACTTCATCTGTCGAAGAAGTGGTGCTCCGAAAACTTGTGATTTCATATAAACCTATTGGACTTCTGACTTTAAAAAGCAATGCAAGTGACACAGTATGGCTGACTCCCTCTATTCCAACCACGGATCCTGGGACTGCACCAAGACACAGTGGGAGACGAAGAAAGAAGAAGACCTTTGGAGGGAACATGAGTTCCATATGTTATTGTGTTTGTAAATACATCATGCTCTTTTCTCACATTCTTGTGTGTGTGTGTGTGTGTGTGTGTGTGTGTGTGTGTGTGTGTGTGTGTGTGTGTGTGTGTATGTGTGTGTGTGTGATTCTCTATCTGGCCATAACTGCAACAGTTTATGGTACAGAATCCACTCAGTCTTAGAGCTGTATAATGTTCCATGGCCCAAGGTGTGAAGTGGGCAGCTCCTGGGCAATGGGTGAATCGTAGTTTGCTGCTACTTTGGCCACTGGCCTCAATCTTTTCAGCATTAGTGGGATTCAGTTGTCATCCTACACTAAGGAGAGTTTGGGGTTTAGACTTCCCACTAGGCCCGAAACACCAGCCTTCCTGCTCCTATGATGCTGCTTGGCCTGCTGTGTTCATCCAGCTCTACACCTTGTTATTTATGGGTAAAGTTCACAAAGCATTCAATATTGATAGGTATGTTTCAGTTTCAGTGTGTGACTGGCTATGTTACGGTGTCCTTTGAAGAACTTCACATCATTTCTCTCACAGAACAGCACACATATCTTTTGCCCACTCCACATGTGGTCACCCTCACTTTCATCTCCATTGTGCATTTTTTTATTTATGGTATGATGGAACGTAACAGCAGTCTTTCCTCAAACAAGTGAGTCTCAGGCTTCATCTCCCCAACCCCCTGAATGTCCAGATGTAAATATCCCTTCTTGGTATTCCTCTCTGTCATCCCCACAGGTTTTGCTCTTCCCTAAGTTTGGGCTGAAGGCTGTAGACCTTGCTATAGGACTTTCCTTGCTATAGGTCTCTATGACTGTGACTCAAATTCTCTGTGCAACTGAGCCTTTATTTTCCGTTTTACCACTCCAGCTCCAGGCATGTCCTCAGGTAAACAGAACCGGTAATGTAGTATCCCTAATGGAAGCCAGGGTGTCACTTACTGTAAACAGTGATATTTTACCCATGGAACACCCTTCCCTCATGACCTCTACTCTTGCAATTCTTTATGATCTCACCCACTTATTTATTGAGTTGACCCATCACATCACATCATTGTCATCCCCTCTGAACCTAGCATTCTGACTCAAATCCTCAAATCCCCAAAAAATGTTCCCCAGTTTCCATTCTGTAGAATAGCCCATGATTGCCCCCTTGACTTTTAATGGATGGGCATCTAGGATTGTCTGAGGCCCATCTGCTTAAGGGGGCTTAGCAGGATTGCCCTGAAAGATGAATGGCCAGACCCCTGACTGATGTCTGACAAGTTCCTGGGCTGTTCCTGCAACTACCCAGTCTGGTAGCACTTGGACCCACAGGGCTGACTGCAGCCCACTCTCTAGGCATAAGAAGTACACACCTCCTGACCTGGACTGCCCTGACCAGCTGAACTATAAAGAGAGGCACAAACAATCTCAGGTTGTTGTCTCTGGAGCAGCGTAGGTTGAGGGGAGACTTGATGGAAGTCTAGAAAATTATGAAATGCATCAATAGGGTTGATGGCCAGAATTTTTTTTCCCAGAGTTGAAATGTCTAATACTAGGAGGCATACATTTAAAGTTATAGGGGGAAAGTTCAAAGGAGATGTGAGTGGCAAGTTTTTGACACAGAGAGTGGTCGGAGTCTGGAATGCACTGCCGGGGGTGGTAGTGGAGGTAAATACGGTTGGGACAATTAATGGACTTTTAGACAAGCATGTGAATATGCAATGAATGGAGGGATATGGATTAATGGTAAGCGGAAAATATTAGTTTAATTTGGCATCAAGTTCGGCACACCATCATGGGGTGAAGGGCCCATTCCTGTTCTGTGTTAAATTGGAAATGTGAAATGATGAGACAGAGGGGCTGACACACGTTGGATACCAACATCCATGGACATAGAGACTATATGACCGGGGAATGTCCATTTGAGTAAATGGCGAGTGACACTCACCAGGTAACTGCTCTGACTTTCATGTCAAGAATTCCTAATTTCTGGCTTCCATCCAGCAGGAGATAGAACAAGGAGTCCATATTAATTAGTTGAGATTAAGTAATAATGAGGGCGATAATAAGCTCAACATTTGCAACTTTAATATCTCAACATTCAGAACTTAGTTGGAATTTCTTATTTCTAAACACTGAGAAGGGCTCATTAAACTTGATTTTCCAAAATCTCTTACTAAAGTCTATGTCATGCAGGGCCTGTGAAAATTCTGCCCAATGTGTCTTCTGGGAGACTTATCTGGTTAAATAGAAATGTCTGGATAGCTGTGTTTTTATATTCATGCAATTTAAATAATATTCTTTACAAAAACATTTGGTCCCAAGTCAAATTTCAAGGAATCAAATTCAATATTTCAGAACAGTGAAAGACAGATCTTTCAGAAGTAAGCCCAATATAGTTCTACATCGAAGGCTTTTATCCTTGATTTTTTTTTCTTTTGCAACGTAGGGTCAGAACAACGGAAACAAGGGTTTAGCTGAACTTTAGTTGAAAATTAGATATGTCAAAGTGGGAAAACATTGCTGATACTCATGCTAAACCAAAATAATCTGCAGAAATATGTGTCTCTAAAAGTTCAAGGTTATTCACTCAGCCCCGGGCACGAGAAGCTCTATCCTTTGTCCACTTGAAAACCACTCATTGTTAAGTGCTTTGTGTTACATCTGAGTAGATTGTTGGCAGCATGCACTACACTCGGTTCTGTACATATCTAACAGATATGTGACAATTATAAACAGTTCTGTCATCCAGTGCTCTTTGCCTAGCACACCCAAGATATTAACTAGATATGTGCAACAAAGCTGTAATCACACCCTCCAGTGCAATCTTCCTTATTATAAATCACTTGAAATTGAAGTTTAAAAAATTAATGTAAATGGACTTGCTGAATTATTCATTACAATGACTGAATCTGAACGTAGACTTTTCAATCTCGGTTTTACCGCTTTTGGAAATTCCTTCCCTTTCTGTCTCTCACATTTTCTTCCATTAATCTCTTCCTCATAATAGGCATGAGCAGGCTTGCAGGCATCATCAATGTAACCATGCTGGCCTGATCACCAGCAGGATGACAAAGTGAGTTCAGCACCCATATAAGCAGCAGCTCCCACTAAGCCTTCCTGGGAGCATCCCAGTAAGAGGCTTACACTAACGATAGAAGGAAGAAGAAAGGAAAGGTGGCAAATTCATGAAGAAAGGTTGATCGTATAAATTTAAAGGTCTATTAAAATGATAAAGTAGGAAACGGTAAATAGTGTGACACACTATAGGTGCTGTAGTAAAATGTGAATGCATTTTACAGTCCATAATTATCCAGTTGGTTGAAGTGCGAGCTGGCTCCACAGTGATATTGCTGAATGGCCATTGACCATAATTTGAAGAATAGAATTCAACCAATAACAAAATAATGGATTTCAGATCCTTACATGTATACTTTTAATTGAAGTTTGGTAATTAATTCACATAGTGCATATATTTCATATAAGAAGACAGATTTGCAATAGAACAGGCTTCCGGATTGAGCAGCCTGTTATTCCATCATTTATAAAATGCAGCACAAGCTTCTGTGATACACTGAATAGCTTTCTGTCCATGGTATCAAATTAATGCAAATCATTTTGAATAGGTAATCTTCATGGGGGCAAAGATCATAGGTTATGAATGAGCTCTACCCCAGCATCACAGCATTTCTAAAAACAATTTTCTATATTATTTATCACAAAGTGCTCATCATTCCGCATAACATTAGCCCTTTGAGAACTGCTTGGCATAATCATTATTGCACTCCATCTTGGATCTATTTTCAAATGACATTGGTTTTCTTCACCCACACCATAAAAGGCAATCTCACATGTTAGACTTTTGTTATTATGAGTTCTCAATGGTGCAATAAATGTAATCAAAGTAAATATGCCTTCCGGCAGGGTTATCACTTAAGCAGCTTCCCATAATTCCTGGCAGGCCACTTTCCCTGGGAGTTAGCAAATTTCCCACCTTTCATTTTAATCATAGCATTCTGAAAAACTGTCACTATTGTCATTGTTTTAAGAAGTAGCTTCTTGATACCTGAGGTTACCTTCTGAACAGTAACTGTAGTGATTATTACTGCCTGTGCACTGGTGCTTTGCTGTTGACAAGGTAAATGATGTGTCGCTGCTTGCGAGCAGGGGCCACGTGTATCATTAAAAGGTGGCATTCCTCTGACAGGAATGCCATCTTCAACAGCAATGTAATCAGGATGTTGTCTTGCTGCCAGGGTCAGATATAGCCACACATCTGACCTCATGTGCTGTACCACTGTGCCGAGGCAGGCCACATGAGCACTTAAATCCTTTCCCTATCAGTTGCTGCCAACATTGTTGTAAATAATAAGTTTTTAAAAAAACTCCACATCTACCATCTTGTTACAGTCATATTAGCTGCTATAGTAACAACTCAGAAATATTGACAGGATGGTGCCTGACATACTGAGCACACCCAGCATTTTCTAGTTTTACTTCATACTTCCAGCATGCGTATTATTTCGATTTTGTATAACTAGGTGCACTCCTGAAATTATGAGCTCAAATTCAATCTGCTCCTAGAATATAAGTGTGCTTTGAATCCTTATGACCACTTTATGGTCACAGCTAGCCACGTGACTATCCTATATCAGTTGGCAGAGAATTTTAAGTGTGTGTCATAACGCCTGTTAACATTAAATTTCAGGTCTGGTCTGAGTACTGATGCAACCACAATGAATGCACTACTGATTGTATGCAAAGAAATCCATAAGTACTTGTTCAGATTGAATTGAATTTGATGATGGCACTAGAAAGGGCTCTGGATTTTTTGTGGGAGATTTTCAAGTTAACCTAAAACAGTCATGAACAGCCACCTGCCCATTCATTTGTGAGAGCCAAGACATCCTGAGCTCAGGGCCTCAGTCTCATACTGTGTCATAGCTGTCTTTTGGTTCCCAGAAATTGTATAATTGTGAAAGTGTATATTACATCTTAAGCTTGGAAAGATGAGAAGCTTTTTGTTCACATTTTGCCATACTCAAAACAATAGGTTTAGGTTAGTCCTAAGCACATCACATGACTCTCTGGTGTCTTCCTGTGTGTAAATAATTAGTTCTTACCTGCTCAGCTACAACCTCTTGTAAGTAATATAGCAATATATAACACATGCTGTGGATGAGCAGCAATCTTCTCACTGCTACTTGGTATTTCTGACATTACAGCAAACTAGAAAGTGTACAGAAAAGTTTACAAGGATGTTGCCAGGAATGGAGGGTTTGATTTATTAGGAGAGACTGGATAGGTTGGGACTTCTTCCCCTGCGGAATCGGAGGATGAAGGATGACGTTATGGAGGTCTATAAGATCATAAAGGGCACAAATAGGGTGAACAGTTCTTTTTCCAAGGGTAAGTGAGTCCAAATCTAGAGGGCATAGGTGTAAGGTAACAGGGGAAAGATTTAAAAGGGATCTGAGGGGTAAATTTTTCACATAGAGGGTGGTGTGGGTATGAATGAGCAGCCAGTGGAGATGGTAGAAGCAGGTACAATTCAAACATTTGAAAGACATTTGGACAGGTACATGAATAGGAAAGCTTTAGAGGGATATGGAGTAAATACAGTTTAGGATACCTGGACGAGTTGGACCAAAGGGTCGATTTCCATGCTGGATGACTCTGTGATTCTATGATTCTATCTAGGCCAAACCTGCTGGCAGATAGGTCATGTGAGGTAAGGAGAGAGGAGGGCAATGCTTCAGTGGGACTATCAAAAAAATACTAATTTCCCTAGATAAGGTTTATCAGTGGCTGGAGCTTCTGGCACATACAAAAGGGTGAAATAGGCAGTGTAAATTGTAAATTGTATCATTAATTATATCATATGCTTTAATGGAAGGACTAAGGATCACTGCTTCTTCTACATCCCCTCCCCAAAGTCACTACCCTCCAGGTACAATTGTCAACAGTCTGCCTTTCAGCCCCAAAAGAACTCTTCCCTATTCATAGAATCATCATAGAATCCCTACAGTGGGGAAACAGGCCTTTTGGCCTAACAAGTCCACACTGACCCTTAGAGCACCCCACCCAAACCCATCCCCTATAACCCACCTAATCTAAATAGAATCATATTGTCTATACCTTTAAAAACCTTTGATTTTGTGAGTTGGGTACCATCTTTGAGCTTTTCACCTTACATTTGATTTTTTGGAGATATGACTTCCTCACTATCTTAGCATTCATATCTCAATTCTGATTTAGAAACAACATGAAAACAGTTAAGAAAATGAAAAGAAGTTGAAAATCACATTTTATTTTGACACATTTTCAACGTGTCCCTCAGCCGAGCTTTGTATGAACCTTTCAATAATAAGAACAATCATGTGCATGGGAAGCTGCAAGTACTGGAGTTGTTTTGCAGTTTCTCTGGGGTATGATGGGAAATGTGAGAAAATCATATGATATTTCCAATGAGGACTTCTCAATGTCAAGGAGTTGCATTTGCCAATGGAGTTCTGAGGGTTAAGAAGTGATTCTCACTGGGAAGCAGTGAAGTGCCTATTAAAAGGATATCACGTGTTGTTATTAACTGCAAATATCATCTCACTAAATTGCAGTTTCTTATCCTACTAGACACTACAATGAAACTAGACACCAAAAATTCTTGATATGGAAGCCCAAGCATGTGCAAGTTAGGTGGACTTGCTATATGAAAATGCCCATAGTGTTCGGGGATGTGCAGGCTAGGTGGACTAGCCATGGAAGATGCAGTGTTACGGGGATAGGGTCAGGGGCTATCTCTGGGTAGAATGCTCTTCAAAGGATCAGTATAGACTCAATGGGCCATATGGTCTCTTTCCACTTTGTAGGGACGGTACTCCAGCTTGCCACTTGCTCTTTTGGACCTCTACCTTGGACATTTGGAACTGCTCTGCATCAGTATTGAACTCTCCTAATCCACTTAAACCATACTATGCACGGTCATGCTGTTCTTGACCAGTTTGCAACTCAAGGGTTGGTACTTGCCCTTTGCCCTATCAGCTGAAGCTACCAGGTTGACTGTACTTCTATCTTGCCTTGTTGTTTAGCACAGATACAAAGCCAGGAAGCCAGTCAAGATTGTCAGAGGCTCCAGTCAGATAAAAGGAGACCCCCTTCAGTCAGGGAATCTTGGCAGAGTAAGTCAAGGGCAACCTCCAATACCTGTCCAGGGGCTTGGGCATGATAGGGCATATGCTGAGAACAGTTAGGATCAGGGTCCTCTTTTTATAAAGGATGAGGCTCATTCTGCCTCATCCTGCACTGGGAGAAATGAAGGGGTTGAGGGAGATGAAAGTGGGTGGCACAGTTGTTAGTACTGGTGCACATTGGGGAACCGTGATGAGTTGCCCTGAGTGAGTGGGTAGACAGAACAGAGATAGCACAGGGTTAGGAGTTTTGGGTTGGTGGATGGTTTTGGTGGTAAGAGTAAATGAGGGAAGTGGCTACATGCAGCTTTGAGAGCGAAACAGCATGTGCAGTGATAGAAGATCAGTGTTGTAGCAGAGAGATGGTGGTGGCACTAACCCAGGAGAGTGGAGGAAGCCATTGACCTACTTCCTGTACTGCTGGCCATTCATCCAGATGGCTGACACTCCTCAGGCCTCAGGGTCAACCTTGGACAAGGCTGGCAGTATCTGGTGATCTGACCTCCTCTTCCTGTCCTGGGAGAAGAGGACAACCTCCTTCTGCCCCACTGCATCCACCAGGACCCCCATGTCACGGTCTCTGACTGCAAAATAAGCCACCATATTGCCCTTATCCACTATGTCTGGAGTGAATATCACATGCACAGGCTCTCTGGTCTGACTGTGTTTATCCAGGTTCACAACAGCCTTTTAAAGATAACACCAGCATCAGGGAGGATGGTCTGTTCTGGGACATCCAGGCAGTGATAGGTTCTTCCAATTACAGCCAGTAGGACAATTAGGCTGACAACCAACGTGAGAGGTGGCATGGAGTGGCATAGGTAGTTAACAAGGCCAGTTTGGGACAATAATGTGAGAAAACTTATCAGGCTTCACGGAGAAACACCGTATATGAAACTTGATGGCACTTAATCAAAAAAGAAACATAAATGTCATTTGGGCCAGACAAAGTCATACAGAAATTTTATTGAACCTTAACTGCTCTCTATCTTGAAACTAATCTCTTGGGATATTTTCCAAAATGCACAAATTGCAATAGTTTCTTAAAAGATAATGGATGCATACTTGAAGAGGAAAATAAATTTAAATTTTATGGTGTAGGACAGGGAAATGGGACAAGATGGATAACTATTTCAGAAAGTCTGCATTAATGACCAAATCGCCTCCTATGGTTATTATAGAATTCATTTTTGTATTTTACTTCATTTGCCAGTTTAAAATGGTAGGTGGAAAACAGTAAAATGCAAGTTAAAATATTCGATCTCTGTGACTTGTGTGACATGAAAGAATAAGCAGTTTCTAGAATCACCTTGGTAGGTTTCATGTATTCTAGGATTATACTGGTGTATCGTAACAACTAAAGCCCAATTGTACCTTATGTTTGAATGTGTGTCTTGAGTGATAACTAATTGCACTGTGGTTTTCTAGTAATGTCTGCTATGGTTTTGGAATAAATCCTTTGGCAACTGTAAAAGACTTACACACAGCAAAATTCCATTTGAAACAATGAACTGAATTTCTTTTTATTGGTGTTGGTTGAAGGAGGAATCTGACCAGGTCCTGGGGAGAGCTCCCTTGCCATTCCTTGACCTTCAAGCTGAACCACTGGAATAGGCAGGTGTGGTCTCGGTATCCCGTATTAAACAAAGCAGCTGCTTTGGAATGTCATCCTAGATTATATGATGAAGTCTATGTAATGTGGGAACACACAATTTCCTGACTCATTGGAAGGCTTATCTACTGAAGCAAGCCAAAACAAGCTGAGCCAAGTTAATGCTGGTGTTTGATACAAGTGGCAGATGACGGTAACACAGATAAAATTAGTTGATTTTCAGTATCGGCAGCTGACTCTCATAATAGCAAGAGTACACAAAAACATTGGCTATGCATCTTATAATAATACATTTTTATGGTGACATATTTGAGATAGTGACCACTTTATAAATGTCAAGCTGCACTGATTTACATACAAACAGGCAATTCACTGTCATAGTTTCTGTACAAGATGCACACAAACCTTTGCCCAGTGATTTGACTTCATGTAAGCATTGTGCCATGAAAATTAAAGTGTTCGTGTTGTTTACTTTGTCTTCCTGCATGAAAGAACTATCTTACTACTTATGTAACTCAATAACCGAAATGGAGAATGAGAGAATAGATAAACTTTTAAATTCTGGTCAGCCTATAATTACAGAAGAAAGTGAGACTGTGCTTTGAAATGTAAAAAAATAAACTGACTCACATTCTGCTTTTTTGTTGTCAATTCTGACTTTATGAATATACCTGAGAACTTATTTTACACAGTTTAATAATTAATACTGCCAGGTCTTTGAACCATTCAAAACAAATAAGAGAATTTTAATCCATCATGCTTTTTACTTTATCCCGAATGTGATGCCCAGTGGTTATAAAATATACATTTTATGTCTCATCTATTAACACACAGGTAATTTCTTCTGATGCCCTAACAATGATTTGCATATTCTTTTTATCTTACCACTACATAGTGAATACAGATTATTTAGGACATGTTTTGAAGGAATGCTAAACAGGAGGTGTATTAGCACCACAAGGGTCTCTCAAATATTCAAATGAGAACAATCTCCATGGTGATGATACTTGGTAACAATAATGGTCAGTCCATACAGCTGGGACACATCGTGACCTAATACTGAACAAATTCTGATGGGGGTTGTTGATGAAAGCTATTGATTTCAGTTTTATTTTCTGATTACTAGAATTAAAGCCTTGACATTTATTACAATAATATATAGAATTTTCTTAGATTCATTCTATGTAGCTTATATTTTATTGACAAAGAGAAATTTGGAAAATAACAAAATGATTGTGAAGTGGACAGGTCAGACTGGTCCTTCATAACTAAGGGGTAATTTGAGCATTTAATGACGGTGGGTTTAGGATGAGATCAGCTCAGTTGTCAGTTAGACACTGCACCCACTGTACATGAAAAATCGGAGGAAATAAAATCAGCTACGTTCTACAACAATAGGCTGATCTGATAGCAGCCATTCTGAATTACCATAGAAATTTTAAATGAACACTGTTACAAGCTAACAAGGGGCATAGCTGGATGAACACAGCAGCCAAGCAGCATCAGAGGACAGGAAAGCTGATGTTTCTGAAGAAGGGTCTAGGCCCGAAACATCAGCCTTCCTCCTCCTAAGATGCTGCTTGGCCTGCTGTGCTCATCCAGCTCTACACCTTGTTATCTCAGATTCTCCAGCATCTGCAGTTCTGACTATACCTGAAACATTGATACAGGATAACAGCCTATCTGTGTTAGGTCTTTTCTGAACGGGCTATAAAATGGATGCCTGTAGCGAGTGCATCAAAGTGGAGGTCACATGACCACAGAAAACCAGGAGGCACATTAGTACAGTACTTCAATCTATCCCAAACATCCCCTTTTCAAACAGGTAGAAAGTACTAAAAGAATTTGTGTTATCTTCAAAGTTGTGAGTCATCCGACTTACCCATCACGGACATGGCTGTTCTCAGTCACATTCACAGTTCGTTATTCTCATCTGTTTCTGCACCTGCACTGCGTACATTTAAATCATGGCAGTCTCTTAATGGTGCGTATATACATTCGTATTATCTCGGGACTGTTCTTTTTTCAGGGCATGTCAATTTCATGTCACTGATTGTTTACCACAGATAACTGCTGTTCCATTTCTATCGTTGGGGACTGATTGTTGATCTGTGGTCTGTGCAGGTCCTCAGTTCAAAACTTCCTAAATAGCTACGTGCTGTGAAGAAGCAACATTTCCAGTCCTGTGTATGTGCCTGTGGTTGGTATGGTATATCTGATTGTTCACTCCACCAGGTACAATAAATTCCAATGATGTGCAGGTAGGGTGGATTAGCTATGCCAAATTTCCCATAGTGTCAAGCATAGGAAATGCAGGGGTAGGGTAGGGGATATGCCTGGATTGGATGTTTTTTGGAGGGTCAGTGTGGACTTAATGGGCCAAATGGCCTGCTTCCACACTGTAGAGATTCTGTAGTGATACAATAAAACAACAGTTCTACACAGGTTCCAAGTTGTCACGGACTGTGTGTTGTTGAGAATGTTTAAAGTTGATTTCTTTCACTCGTGCCTCTTATTACCTTTAGCTTCCATAGCAGTATTGCTAAAGGAGAGAGTAGTTTGGGTTGAAATGTGGTATTTGTCTTTGTACTTGATGACTTTCCATTCCATTTGTAGGTGTATTTTTCCACTGGAAGATTGCCTTGAACATCCTTGTGCTGGAATAACAGAGAATCTCAGCAGGCCCAGCAGGATCTGTGGAAAGAGAATCAGAGGTAACATTTTGAGTCCAGTATAACCTTTCTCTGAGATAGGCTTACTTGATTTTTTTATGATTCTTTCAGTAGTTTTCATGATTGTCTTAGCTTTTCCATTTCAGTGGGGCTACTGTAAAAATTATATATGGCATTAAATTTCCCAATCTTTTATAAAATGATCAAATTCTTTGCTAATGAACTAAGGATCATTGTCACTCATCACAATTTCTAGAAAGTCATAATGACTGAATTGTGGTTTTGGGTGTTTTACAATCTGACTAATATCAATTGTGGTTCACCATCTCTATGGTCAGCATACCAGTTTACGGTGAGAGGATAATCTGTTCCTGCTGTCTGCCTGGTATGCCATGTGTCATCAGTGTCTGTCTAGCTTGCTTAACTTGCTACTCATTAACAATGCATTGGTTGAGGTGGTGCTTGATTTTATTGATTTCATTGCTTATGTTTGGTCAGTAAATACTTGTCTTACTTTTCTCAGGCTTGACTCAATTCCTTGGTGTCTTTCATGGGTGCACTTTAGAGCTCCCTTCTCAACTCTCTAGAGATAATGATTCAATTTCTTTTATGCCTTATGTCAGTTTTTGCTGTCACCTCATCTCTGTATGTCCAAAATGCTCTGTGAGCAAAGGAGACACTTTAATGCTTTCAGGCCATTTCTTCCTCACTAGGCCTTGCAAAACTTGGAGAATTGCATTTGTTGGGTAGTTCGCTTGATTTGAGCAAGACACATGTCAGCTGGATTTAATTTCTTTACTGGATTAATATCTTCAAAATCATGTAATTCTGCTGCTTCAGGTTCGATCCAGAAGATTTCACACTCTGTTGTAGCATCCTCTACTTTTTGAAATTTGCTCTCAGCATTCCAGGTTGTTTCACTGCTACCATGCTGCAAATCCACCCTGAAAGGAGCTGTCACTTCCTTGATAACTTTTGTTCAAGGTCTACAATTTTATTTGAGGGCAGTTGGATGCTGAATTGGTCTGTGCAGTGGGAGGATGCTGTATGTGGTTCCTCCTCCATTATCTGTCTACTGGTACCTCACTGTCCCTGTGAGGAAGGGGCACCTGGAAAAAAAATGGAAGCACTTGCCCTGGCAGAGTGGAGAAGATTGTGGAGGCAGCCAGAAGCTCACATCCCAGAGGTAGCAGGATCCTAACCATATTGCTACAGCCGTTGTGTCAGTTTCCTCAATGCCTGCCACAATAATGCTAACTGCTCTTGAATCTGTCTATGTGTTTGAATGAAATTGTTAGTTGCCATCACAATGAGATCCTCCCCTGTCTGGATTTGAGCAGGTGATTGGTCTCCTGCAGTCCTCTGAGTGCCAGGACACTGGGCATTTCAGCCTTATCCAGCCATGGAGACATTGCAGAGAAGTGCTCACCAGCAAATGCTCCTGGTCCTAATCACAGAAGGATCAGCGTCTGAAATGATGCAGGAGCCAGTTCTGCTATTGCATCCCCACAGAGATCTGTATCTTCTTGCTCAGAGGAGGAGGAAGGGACAAGATATGGGACTGGCCTCTTGGTGACAGAGACCATGTTGATTCCACTGGTACCTGCATGAGGCAAATGATAGAATGTTTTAAGAGCAAGGAGTAGAAGTTCAAGCACATTAACGATATCTTCACAATAATGGAAATGGTAGAACAGCACAGCAATGGACAACATAATCTTCCCATGATTTCCAGGAAAAGTAGACTTCGGCATTCACTACTGTGGTCCTAGATCTCAATGCCAAGAGATGGATAGAGCTCTTAAAGATAGTGGAATCAAGGGTTATGGGGATAAGGCAGGAACAGGGTACTGATTGTGGATGATCAGCCATGATCATAATGAATGGTGGTGCTGGCTCGAAGGGCCGAAGGGCCTACTCCAGAACCTATTGTCTATTGTCTATTGTCTCTCCTCTTACCAGGTGAGGAGACAAATGTTGGGCACTCTACCACCTGCCTTGAATCTCTCTGCCCCGTTGTGGGATGTTTTCTTCTGTGTTGAAAGAAAAATAAGGATGGAGCGACATGAAGTGGGTGATACAGGTGCTAGCATGGTGCAGATGGGGGAAAGATAATGAGGCATCTTGAGAAAGTGAGTAATCAGTGCAGACAGCATATCAGATTGGTGCTGTGGGCGTTTGAGGGAGTGAGCAAATCAGGGAAGATGATGCATGCAAGTGAGAGAGTGGTAAGTCGTAACATGTGGTAGGAGGTGAGTGCAGTTTAAATTGAGTGTAAGGTAACAGAGTAAAAGTTGGCACTTTCCTTGGCACAGTGGAGGCGGCCAGTGACCTTCCTCCTACATAGCGGGACATTGACCAGAGTAAAAAGTTTAAACCAGGCTAGCAGGGTTCGGTAGCATGACCTCCCCTGTCAATCTAGAACATGGCATGCTCTGCAACACCCCATCCACTAGGATCTGCATGTTGTTGTCTGAAAGGTAGGGTGAAAATTCCCCTTAGAGGATATATCTGGGGCAAATAAATCAAACTATGCAAGGAAGTTTCGGACTGCCAGTGCTTGGCTGGCTGTACATGGCATTTTAAATATGGCATCATTGCCACGGATCCTGTGGTGTTCCATAGGGGTGAGCCCTTCCACCAATGGTATGTAGGAGATGGGCATGATGCCATAAGGGTTTGGTGCTTGAGTAAATGAGGGGAGCTTGGAGCAGTAGTGTGGGAAAACGTGTGTAGCCTTAGGGTTTGGGTTAGACTGTCCCTTGAGTACTGAGTGTACTTTTGTTCTTCTTATTTCCAAAAAGATATCATTGCTATCTGAGAGTGCAACAAAGGTTCACTAGGCTTATGCATAAGATGGAGGTATGTTCTGCCAAGGGAGATTGGGCAAACTGAGACTGCCTTCTCTAGAGTTTGAAAGAATGAGAGGTGCCCTCGTTAAAACTTATAAACTATTGAAAGGGATAAACTGTGTGGACACAGGTAAAATGTTTCCCTCGTTTGGCAGCGGTAGAACCAGGGGTCACAATTTAAAAGTAAGGGCACTACCACTTAGATCTGAGATGACAAGAATTTTATTTTATTCGGAGGGTTGTGCATTCTTGAAATTCTCTCCCACAGGGGACAGTTGAAGCAAGAGTTTGAGCATGTTTAAAGTAGAGGTGAAGAGATTTCTGCTTACCAGTGCCTAACAGGTTTATGGGTTGCAGTACTTCGAAGGATTGAAGCCTTTTGATGGATTGATTGATTGTATTGAATGGTGGGGCAGGCTTGACATGTTGAATGGTCTACCTCTGTTTCAGTAATCCCATGAGTCTTGGACAGAATCCTCCATGGAGCTCACAAAAAAATGACAGCTGACTTCTGATAAGATTTTTTAAAAAATGAAACAGTTCATAATATTTTCCAACACTTATCTGCCACTATGTTGGAAACCAAATTCTAAAAATGAACAAATCATAAACTTTTCATCACAGTGGCCACTCAATCCTTGTAAAATTATGCTTTATTAATGCTGACGGTTTTAATTTTAGTTTTGATAAGAATTACAAATCAATTCCGAATGTTGTTTATCTTGTACAAGAACCATTCATCAGGATGATTGACAGTTTTGTGACTAAAATGTCACCTTGTAGCTTTCTGCAACTTTATTAAATCCAGATGGTGTAGCAGATAAAATTATCAAGGTTGTGCTGTTGGTGTAATCTTTCCTACCTTCATTTCATCAATATTTTGCAAATAGCCAAGGCTCCATGCTGGTAGCTAGAACTTTTGAAATTGCCTTTTTCAACTTATAAAATTGTCTTTTGCCATTTTCTTAGGTATTAATCCTATCTTTCCAGAGTTGAAACTGGAGAAATGCAGCATGTAGGCCTGTCTACCATTGTTGCATTCCCTGGGCTACGCTATTGAGTCAGTAGGTATTGGATAGCGTGAGTAAACTTTGATACGTAAGGGATGGAGGATCTCTGTACGAGAAAAGATAATGACATTGAGCTGAGAAGTATTCACTCCAGATCCCTAAGCATGTAATGTCTGCCTTTTGGATTGATTTTAATTTTCAATTTGATTTGGTGCTTGTCTCTACTATCACTGGAATCCAGAATTATTTCGATAAAGTGGGGCAATTGCTGACTGCAACTGAAAGGGCTGACACATTGTTGGAGTTAGCACTCCAACTTATGCGTGTCAATGATTTTATATTCCCAACTCTTCAGCTCAAGGCTGGGCAGCACAGCATGTGAACAAGTTAGAATTGACACTTCATTTGTCTTTTTCCAGAAAGGTCAATCTCCCATTGTTTGATCTCAAAGCACCATATGCATGAGGCAGTCTGAAGCGATCTGTATCTAAGTAAGAAATTAGAAAGAGAAGGCTGAATAAAAAAGAAAATTTTAATTGATCCTTGTTGTTAATCATTGTTACTATGTGATATGATAACGATACACTGATAATAATTTTATTTATGAACAAAACATTATTTGTTAAAATCACAATGCTTGATATATATAAAGAAACTTTAGTGCCACAATTATAGAATCAATACGTTTCAGCGCAAAAGGAGTCATGATCAAATATTGTTGAACCATCAACTGACTAGTAATAATTCACTTAATTTTTTTTTATCAGTATGAATCTACTTGGCCTGTGAGACTTTTCTTCTAATGTTCTATGATGTTTATGCCACGATTTTGACACAAGCAGGCTAAGATGTAAGTGAAACTGGAACTGGCTACACTAAGTCACTGAATATTCACAGATAGAGACCCTTGCCTTTATAATAAAAATGACAGTGATGCCAGAAATTTCCCATTTTTGCAGGTAAGCTAATGGGAAGGTGTTCTAATTTGCACATCCATGCTTCACAGAGGCAACTGCATATGTTAAAGTGCAACTAACTCAAGTTGATATGATTTTCATTAGTAGGAGTCCAAGGCACAACTTGTGCACTAAAAACCTGATAGGTAAAGGTCTAAAGCTGCCTGAGTGCTTTGGAGAGGTAGGGTGCCTTTTTGGAGATTTAATGCACTCTTTTTGGAATTCATCCTATTCCAACCTTTGAGAAGGTCAGGTGTAACCTTTTGGAGAGCATAGTTATCGTTTTGTGAAGATCAGGTGCCCTTTGTGAAAGGTCAATTGCCCTTTGAAAGATGAGACGATGAATTCTAATGCGAGTTTGTGTTAGAGATTAAAGGAAATTAAAGAAATAGAGTAGGAATTTTTTGTTAAGAGTGCTTTAAAACAGTAAATTGATCAATTCATACTTAAAAAGCTTATTTAATCTCAGAAAGGGTCCTGAGTTCTGCCCATTATATAAAGGCAAAGGTTCTGAGTGTGGTAGGCATGAGTTGGCAGGGGTTGGTAGTAAATTGGGATTGGGCTATATAAAAATGGGTATCAACAAAGGAGCTCAGGTTAGATTTGGAGGAGATTTGGGGCTGTAGTGTTTGGGCAGAGGGACATTGGCAGGCACAGAATTTTTTATGATCCATTAGTTTGGGCAGAGAGACATGGGTTGGCACCTAGAATATGGGAGCCACGGGGTGGATTGGCGCATGAGGTGATATGGGTTGTCATGAAAAAGATAGTAAGTACGTGGGGATGTTGGTAAGGGAATGTGATTGGCGAGGGCTGGGGGTTGTTTTTGTTCATTGCATTGACAAATTGCCAGTGCACCGAGGTCTGTCTTTCATCCAGCCTGTCTCTGCACCCACCAGCTTCTGTTTTTATTGAAACTTACCAAGCATTACGTCTATTCTCACCTGTCTCTGTCACTCATGACATAAAATCTGCCCTGGAAATGCACATTTTCATTCAAGCTCAGTTATCTACCCCGCTCTGATCCTGTCACACTTCTTTTCCCACAGATGGGGATAATATTTGGTGAAATGCAAGTGCAGGCATTCATCACATTAATGCAGAATATAAAGATTACCTGTAAGTTCTTGACACCGTTGCTGCTCAGGGCTGAGTTGGGAGACTTTTCAATTAGAAGGCAAAATATCAGGTGAATAAAAAGGTCAAAAATGTGAAGTAGTAATATCATAAGAGGCACAGACAGGCTGTTCTGTGGGCGCGAACGAGACAAATGGATGCTATGATGCCTCCTGGGTGCCAGGGTCCGTGGTGTCTCGGATCGTATCTTCAAGATCCTTAAGGGGGAGGGTGAGCAACCAGCAGTCATGGTATATATTGATACCAGTCACATAGGTAGAAAAAGGACTGAGAATGTGAAAAACGGGTACAGCGAGTTAGGTTGGAAGCTGAAGTCCAGGACAAACAGGGTAGTTATCTCTGGATTACTACCAGTGCCACTTGATAACAAGGTAAGAAATAGGGAGAGAGTGCAGCTAAACATGTGGCTACAGGGCTGGTGTAGGAGAGAGGGCTTCCAATAAGACCATAAGACCATAAGATGTAGGAGTGGAAGTAAGGCCATTCGGCCCATCAATTCCACTCCGCCATTTAAATCATGGCTGATGGGCATTTTAACACCACTTCCCTGCACTCTCCCCACAGGCCTTGATTCCTTTTGAGATCAAGAATTTGTCGATCTCTGCCTTGAAGGCATCCAACGTCCCAGCCCCCACTGCACTCTGCGGCAATGAATTCCACAAGCTCACCACTCTCTGGCTGAAGAAATGTCGTCACATTTCAATTTTAAATTTACCCCCTTTAATTTTAAGGCTGTGCCCACAGGTCCTAGTCACCCCACCTAACGGAAACAACTTCCTAGCGTCCACCCCTTCTAAACCATACATTAACTTGTAAGTTTCTATTAGATCTCCCCTCAACCTTCTAAACTCTAATGAGTACAATCCCAGGATACTTAGCCGTTCATCATACGTTAAACCTACCATTCCAGGGATCATCCGTGTGAATCTCCGCTTGACACGTTCGAGGGCTAGTATGTCCTTCCTGAGGTGTGGGGCCCAAAATTGGACACAGTATTCTAAATGGGGCCTAACTAGAGCCTTATAAAGCCTCAGAAGCACATCGCAGCTTTTATATTCCAGCCCTCTTGAGATAAACGAAAACATTACATTCGCTTTCTTAATTACGGACTCTACCTGCAAGTTAACCTTTAGAGAATCCTGGACCAACACTCCCAGATCCCTTTGCACTTCTGATTTGCGAATTTTCTCACCGTTTAGAAAATAGCCCATGCCTGTATTCTTTTTTCCAAAGTGCAAAACCTCACATTTACTCACATTGAATTTCATCAGCCATTTCCTGCACCACTGCCCTAAACTGTCCAAATCTTTCTGCAGCTTCCCCACCTCCTCAGTACTACCTGCCTGTCCACCTATCTTTGTATCATCAGCAAACTTCGCCAGAATGCCCCCAGTCCCTTCATCCAGATCATTAATATATAAGGTGAACAGCTGTGACCCCAACACTGAACCCTGCGGGACACCACTCGTCACCGGTTGCCATTCCAAAAAAGAGCCTTTTATCCCAACTCTCTGCCTTCTGTCAGACAGCCAATCCTCAATCCAAGCCAGTAGCTCACCTCGAACACCATGGGCCCTCACCTTGCTCAGCAGCCTCCCGTGAGGCACTGTATCAAAGGCCTTTTGGAAGTCTAGATAGGTAACATCCACTGGGTTTCCCTGGTCTAACATACTTGTTACCTCTTCAAAGAATTCTAACAGGTTTGTCAGGCACGACGTCCCCTTACTAAATCCATGCTGACTTGTTCTAATCTGACACTGCACTTCCAGGAATTTAGAAATCTCATCCTTGACAATGGATTCTAGAATTTTACCAACTACTGAGGTTAGGCTAATCAGTCTATAATTTTCCATCTTTTGCCTTGATCCTTTCTTAAACAAGAGAGTTACAACAGCAATTTTCAAATCATCTGGGACTTTCCCTGGCTCCAGTGACTTTTGAAAGATCACGACCAAAGCCTCCGTTATTTCCTCAGCCACCTCCTTCAAAACTCTAGGATGTAGCCCATCGGGGCTAAGAGATTTATCGATTTTTAGACCCTTTAGCTTTTCTAGCACTTTCTCTTTTGTAGTGCTTACCGTACTCAACTCTGCCCCCTGGCTCTCCCTAATTGTTGGCATACTACTCATGTCTTCCACTGTGAAGACTGACGCAAAGTACTTATTAAGTTCCTCAGCCACTTCCTTATCTCCCATCACTAGCCTTTCAGCATCAATTTGGAGCGGCCCAATATCTACTTTTGTGGATAATTGGAGCACATTCTGGGGAAGGAGGGACCTGTAGAGTAAGGACAGGCTTCCTGAACCGGAAGGACAAAAATATCCTGGGAGAAGAAAGTGAATTCATCTTCGGGGAATGACTCTTCATTTGCACATAATTTGCAAGTTTAATGCAGTTTTCAGACTGTCTTAATAAAAACTGAAAGAACTGCAGATGTTGTAAATCAGGAACAAAAACAAAGTTGCAAGAAAAGCTCAGCAGGTCTGGCAGCATCTGTGAAGGAAAAAACAGAGTTAATGTTTCGGGTCAAGGTGACCCTTCCTCAGACCGGAACTGATAATCCAGAAAAAAAAGTGAACCTGCCCATTTCCTTTATCTGTACGGACACTCAACACTGTGATAGCAGTTAAAAAATGTGGCCTTCTATGTTCTTGACCGTTTCTCATTTAATTCAACAAAACAACAGGGAGTCCTGGGAGGGAGGTTTGCATGATCTATCTTGGATGGTTTAAAGTAGATTGGCAGGGGTTGAGGAGCTGCATTTGTAATTCAGAGGATGAGGTATTCAGCTTTCCAACAGACACAACAGGGAGTGGGGTTGTTAATAAAGAAATGTGGTTGGACATTGCAGACATTGGGATGGTTTGAAGTGTGTATACTTCAATGCTAGAAGTTATAAGAAATAAGATGGATGAACTTGGCGCATGGGTCGGTACTTGGAACTACGATGTCGTCACCATTACAGAAACTTGGGTAACTCAGGGACAGGAATGGTTGTTGGAAGTTCCAGGATTTAGATGCTTTAAAAGAAATAGGTAGGGGTGGAAAAAGAGGAAGCAGAGTGGCATTGCTAACCAGGGCTAATATAACAGTTGCTGAAAAGCAGATCGAGAATGGTCTGTTTCCAGAGTCAGTTTGGGTTGAGTTCCGGAACAAGAAAGGAGCCGTCACTTTGTTAGTTTTGTTTTACAGACCCTCTAATGCTTGCAGAGAAGTGGAGGAGTGGATTGGGAGGCAGATACTGGAAAGGTGCAGAAGTCACAGGGTTGTAGTCATGGGTGACTTTAAATTTGCAAACATTGATTGGAAACTTTTTAGTTGTAACAGTTCAGATGGAACGGATTTTGTCCAGTGAGTTCAGGAGGGATTCCTGACACAATATGTAGATAGGCCAACACGAGGAGAGGCCACTTTGGATTTGGTGCTTGGCAATGAACTAGGCCAAGTGTCAGACCTGTTGGTAGGAGAGCATTTTGGCGGTAGCGATCATAACTCTGTTACTTTTACAATAGTCATGGAAAAGGAGAGGTACATACAGCAAGGTAAGGTTTATAATTGGGGGAAGGGTAATTATAATTCTGTTAGGCTAGAACTGGGGAACAGAAAATGGGAACAGATGCTCTCAGGGAAGAGCACTATAGAAATGTGGAGTTTGTTTAAGGAATGCATACTGCGTGTGCTCGATATGTTAGTCCCTAGCAGGCAGGGAAGATGTGGTTGAGTGAGGGAGCCTTAGCTATTCAGAGAGGCCAAACAACTAATTAAGAGGAAGAAGGATGCTTATATAAGGTTGAGGAAACAAGGATTGGAAAAGGCTCTGGAGGTATATAAGTTAGCCAGGAGGGAGCTGAAGGAAGGGCTTGGGAGAGCCATAAGGTGTATGAGAAAACCTTGGCAGATAGGAGCGAGGAAAACTCCAAGGCTTTTTACATGTGCATGAGGAATAAGAGAATGACCAGAGAAAAGGTAAGGCTGAGCAAGGATTATAAAGGGAATTTGTGCAGATCCTAAACAGATAGGAGAGGCCCTTAATGCATACTTCTCTTCAGTATTCACAGCTGAGAGGGTCGTGTTTGTAAGGGAGGAGATTGTGAAACAGGCTGGTAGGTGAGAGGAGGTGATGTTAGTAAGGAAGAGGTAATATGAATTTTGAGGAACTTAAAGATAGATAAGACCCCTGGGCCTGATGGGATTTATCCAATGATTCTATGGGAAGCAAGAGAAGAGATCGCAGGGCCTTTGGCGATGATCTTTTCGTCCGCACTGTCCACGGGTATAGTGCCAGAAGACTGGAGAGTGGCAAACATCATTCCCTTGTTCAAAAAATGGAATAGGGATAACCCCGGAAATCATAGTCCAGATAGTCTTAACTCAGTGGTGGGCTAATTATTGGAAAAGGCTCTGAGAGATAGGATTTATTATCACTTGGATAGGCACAGTTTGATTTGTGATAGTCAGCATGGATTTGTGAGGGGTAGATCATGCCTCACAAACCTTACTGAATTCTTTGAAGAGGTGACCAAATGCATGGATGAAGGTAGAGCAGTGGATGTGGTATTCATGGATTCAAGTAAGGCATTTGATAAGGTTCCCCATGTAGGCTCAGGAAGAAGGTAAGGAGGCATAGGATAGGGGAAATGTGGCAGATTGGATTCAGAATTGGCTGACCCTTAGAAGGCAAAGAGTGGTTGTGGACAGAAAATATTCAACATGGTGTACTATAAGGATCTGTTCTGGGCCCTCTTCTATTTGTGATTTTTGTAAATGATTTGGATGTAGGAGTGGAAGGATCAGTAAGTTTGCAGATGATACAAAGGTGGGTCGAGTTGTGGATAGTGCGGATGGCAGTCCTAGGTTACAAAGTGACATTGATAGGATGCAGAGCTGGGCTGAGAAGTGGTAGATGGAGTTTAACCCTGAAAATTTTGAGATGATTCATTTTGGAAGGACAAACTTAAAAGCAAAATACAAGGTTAACAGAAAGATTCTCAGCAGTGTGGAGGAGCAGAGGGATCTTGGGGTTCATGTCCACAGTTCCCTGAGAGCTGCCACCCAGGTGGATAGAGTTGTTAAGAAGGCATATGGTGTGTTAGCTTTCATTAATGGAAGTGTTGAGTTCCAGAGCCATGAAGTTATGATCCAGCTATACAAAACCCTGGTTTGGCCACATCTGGAGTATTGTGTCCAGTTATGGTTGCCTCAATACATGAAAGATGTGGAAGTGTTGGGAAAGGTGCAGCAGATTTACCAGGATGTTGCCTGGAATGGAGGGAAGGTCTTACGAGGAAAGGTTGAGAGAGTTAGGTCTTTTAACTTTAGAACAAGGCAGGATGAGAGATGACTTAATAGGGGTGTTCAAAATGATCAGAGGTATAGATAGAGTGGACAGCCAGAGACTTTTTCCTCGGATAGAGGTAGGTATTACAAGGGGGCAAAGATTTAAAGTGAGTGGAGGTAGATATAGGGGATATATCAGAGGTAGGTTCTTTGCTCAGAGGGTAGTAGGCATGTGGAATTCATTGCCAGAGCGGGTAGTAGAGTTGGCCTCATTAGGGGCATTTAAGCAGCTATTAGATAGGCATATGGATGATAGTATAAGGTCGGGTGGAGGTTAGATAGACCTTATGTTTAGAGTAAAAGTTTGGCACAACATCATGGGCCGAAGGGTCTATACAGCGCTGTACTGTTCTATGTTCTACGTTCAGTAAGTTTTGTAAAGAGAGCTAATTCAAGCCGCAAAATGGACAGATGAGACTTGTAAAATGACGCCTAGAAGATATATGATTTTTGCTGTAGATGCAATTACATCCAAAAGCAGATAATCAGATTATGTTAATTTAAGAAATAATCCACGGGATAATTTAATTATTCAACGATTCCAAGACGGCCCATCGAACTTCCACAGGTGTGAAGGCTGAAAAGCTTCTGTAATATTGAAGGGGAGACATGACGGGTATCATAATTCCAGTGTAATTGACTATTCTTTATGGAACAGTGAGTAATCAAAATTAACATTTGCAGCTTTTTTGTTTGAAAGTGATAAAATTTGTTGAAAACAGCCATTTTAAGAAAAATAAGTTGAAAACATATGGGCGAGACACTTTGAAACAGCATTGCTTCTCCACAGCAAGATAACAATGGTGAGATTTATACCCTATCCCTAGAACATTACCCTGGGTGCAGGATTACTGGTCCAGTGATACATCCACTACACCATCAGCTCACCTGCCTCAATAATCTGAAGGGATTAGATTCAAATTTACACAAATTCTTATTCAGAGGCCACTATCTATGATGCAGTTGTGACTCATTGTACAACCTCTTAACTTTGTTTTTAAAAATTCAGCCTCAACATGACTGGCCGTAAATTGTGGCAGATTCCCTGAAAAACATGTCTTCTAGTTTTCTGACAAATGATGCCTATGCTTATCCCAGATACTTGAAGCTCCTGTTCTGGAGAGGTAGCCAGGATCATAGGTCAACACTTTCACACTAATGCCAAAAGTGAGCGACCAGCGGAAATTTCATCACTACCTTATCCACGGTAAGAAAATCTAAAGGCAAAAGTAGCTTTAAATCTATTTGGATTGAATCTTCTCTGAACAGTAATGTAGTTTTCAGTGACCCTTAACCTGACAGCTGTAAAACAAAATCTGCTTTACAATGTTTATTTTATTTAAAATGATTATAAGCAACTGATTAATGATAAGGTTACGGAGATTATGTTTTTGACAGTTTTGAAATATGGCCTGCTTAGACTAAGTGCTGAACTGAAACAGCGTCAGCCAATAACATGGTCTGTCTCTATCAATTTAGCTCACACAAGAGTCACATTTTTCAAGGTAGAAAGAAATTGTCTCCTTTGTGCTATTCTGTTTTTGTACCTTTTATATCACCTGTATTTATATTACAATGTTACACTTTCTTTTACAAATTCTTTTTCTCTGACTCATTTTGATATTTTTATTTGCCCATCTTTGCCTCTCTTGGTCCATAAACCTTGCTCAGATCTGACAAAAGGTGAATCATTATGTCTAAATCTTCTGCAACTGTTGCTTCTAGTTAGGCACAACTTTGCTGTTTGCTTATTTGTTAGGACGCAGCCAGTGTTAAATGTGCATTTACACAAGCACATGGGATGTAAAACAGTGAGATGCTGATGTCTTACTTAATGCAGGCCTGCTCCTGCAATTGGATCCGTTGAAGTGTTGTTCTCCTGTAAAACATAGCAGAGGAAAATTTGCATTTATATAACATATTTCACCCCCACTGGACATCCAAAGGCATTATATTGTTTATGAAATCCTTTTGGATGTAACAGTTGCCAATTTGCATGCAGAAAAATCCGATGAAGAGCAATCCAGTTATTATACTGTGACAAGTCAGATCTCAAGTAGCTGCTGCTGAGTTACTTGTGAAGGGAAATGAAAGGCTCTCAATAAATCTGATATCCTTTTGGAGGGTTAGCAAAAGGGTGATGTTTTCTTCAACTGAAATGTGAAGGTTTGGAAATGTTCAGCACATCTATCAGTATCGGGGCAGAGAGAAACAGAGGGCAGCGACTCTTGGTCAGCACCAATGTAGATCATGGACCAGAAACATTGACTCCATTTCTCTCTCCATAGATGCTGTCTAGCCTCTTGTGTATTTCTAGCAATGTCTGTTCTCCTTTCTGATTTTTAACATCTGCAGTACTTTACTCTCCAATTGTCCACTCCATACTGGGTTGGTTAATTTTAATTTAAAATGAGAAAATGGTTATCAGCGCATAGTGTATTTTTTCTGTTATTGAAAACTGATGCTGACGCTGTGTAGGACACAACCTACCAAAACTCCTGGACAACAAGTTAGTGTGCATTCGTGACCAGAAGTGTCTTAAAAAATTGACTGTATCTTTCTTCAAAGAAGTGTGAACAGCCTAATTTCTACAAGGACACTTTCGATAGAATGGCCCAGTTAAACAGGACATCAGGAAGATGGAATGAATAGTGATTTGATATTATCTGATGATTCACATCGGAAGATGTAGGAAATGTAAATATGGTATTAATTAGAATTAAAGAATTGGCAGGGGGTTGGTGGATGTTGCATAAATTGTTAATATTAATCATTATATAAAATATTAATCAGTAAATAAAATAGTTCATATCATCAGTGGTAGATGAGCTCAGTTGGCTGGACACCACATTTACAATGCAGTGATGACAACAGTATGGATTCATTTCCCATGCCAACTGAGGTTACCACAAGGGACATCTCTCATTGCCTGAGGCATGGTGACCTCAGGTTAGACTACTACCAATCATCTCTCTCTAATCTGGAAGATGATGCTGTGTAGAATCCTCAAGTGAATCCTGGCCCTGTACATGGTTGGAAGACAATGGTCAATGAAAGGTATTGATTGTCAATGACCAGAGTTCTACAGTCGGCGCAAGTGCTAATCCTTGATACAACTGGACTACTATCATAAACAGTGATAACAAAGCCTCAGCCAGCAATAACAGGCCAGGAAACATCTTAAGATGTGTTCAGTATGAGCCTTGAGGCCACACAAGTAAAAGGACTGTCTTAAAAGTAACGATCTCCTGAGCTGGTGCCCAATGCTCCCACATGAATATGATGATAGACTGATTAGTTACAGAAATCATGATGCTATGAAATAAATATGATCATGATGGCTATCCTAGGTAGACTTAGTTTGATGCTAGTATAATGAAGTGTTCCATTGGTTCCACAGGTGTTAAAGGAGAAGCAAGGCCTCACAAAAGGTAATTCCTGCTCCTTTGGAGTGCAGAAATAACCCTCACTGGTGCAGCTCTGAGATCCCAGCCCCCATGACTGTATTGCCCCTCCCCTCCAGGGCATAGTTCCCTGATGCTCCTGCCCATTTTGTTTTGCTGAATCTGGCAAGGCATACCTGGAATGATTCTGCAGCTCACCTAGCAAAGGTCAATTAGGTCAGAATATCAAAATCAGATTGCAACTGAAGTCAGCACGATCCACTACCTGAACACCATCCCACACCCCGATGGAACTGACAAAAGAAAGGACACTTATGAATGAATATATTGAGGTAAAAATCAGTCAGCTTTGGGAGAAAACAGCCTTCTTATTCATTTGCTTTCCTCCCAGGTTTCGTTCCAATAATGCAGTGAATAACCACACATTTTAATTGGGACACTTCACTTCTTAGTGTCCATTTGACTACTGACAGTAGCCTGAACAATACAACCACTGAATTGCTACAAAACATCCGGCATACTGCTGGCCTGCCTTTCCTCCCCCTATTGTTTCAGCACCTTTAAAAATAGACCCGTACATGGACAAATTATTACTCATGAAAATGCTACAGTGGGAAAGTGGAGGGGGAAGGGAGGTGGGGGCATTAATTCAGGCTTGACCTATTCCACTAAATGGAGCTACAAAGGAAGGAGATTGGTTGTCAATGTCTAAGTACTCATCACTATATATTCTTTTATAAATGCGGAACATATTCCAGCAGTTTCAATCAGCTTGTTTTCTGCCTGCATGAAGGAAAACAAAAGGCTAAGTGCAAGTTGAATGCATGCTTTTCCCCAACAGTAGTTTCAGGATTAGTTGAAAGAATCAGCTAGACAAAATAGTAATAGGACACTGACAAATCGCCCTGAGATGATGTGTATCTATCAGGTTGAAAGCAAGGTCAGTTATAAAATGGGATATACTTACTGGAGGCAGAAAGAAAAATCAGCTAATGTGGGTTTTCATATTTGGAAAGAAAGCTCTAGTCAATTGACAAGAGTCAGTGTTCATTTAATTGGTTGAGGAAATCACACGTAAGCAGCTATTAGCGTATTTCTGTCCTGAGAAAACTAGCTGTCAGCTTACCGTTAATAAGTTTACATCATAATTGTGTCCAGATTGTTACAACTGTTGAAACAGAGCTGTTTGTTATTGTTCTGCAACATGTTCACATGACAGATTTGTATATTTTTGACATATTATCTGCACCCTGCCACTGGGCAAATTCCCAACAAAAGGTTTCTGAGGAGGTAGAATAGTTTAATGTCTGGTAAGAGTGGGGAGGTCCCTTATCTGATCTGGCATGATTCCCAGTGCATTAGTAGAACTGCCGTACTGCTGACATTAGTAGGTGGTCTCACTGTCATCTAAAGAATGTTGTTGTTCCTTCTTTCATGCAGAAGCAAGATTTATGCTATTTTCCTAGCACACCTAGTGCTACTAGACATCACTGATGAGGTCAGCAGCAGAGCTCTGTGTGTACAATTAATCAAAAGGAAAAACATCTTTGCAAAGGGGTACTGGCATGAGGGTGAGGTTCTATGCCAGTGGGTTCATAGCAAATTGATAGGCTGTTGTATGCTCAAATCAAGAGGAAACAAAATGTGTAAAATAAGCAGCTCAATTAGCAACTGCTTCATACTGCTGGCATAAACATCCCAGGCCCCCAAAATAACATAATTTGCAAAGACAAAGCTGGAATTTTTATCCAGAACTGATGTATGTTATTGAGTAGATTTTGTCAGACCCAACATTGCTCACAAGAGTTTTCACACAGTAAGTCAATGTCGTCCCACATTGTTTGGCCTTTCTCCCCTATGGGCGGTACACTCACTCACTATTTGCTGGTAGGTACTTGAGGGCTAACCACCAGGACATGATCTGGTTAAACTGATTGTTGCCTGTGAAGTGAAGGCACATTACTAGGTTATGACTCAGCTTTTGAGATTTTAATCCAATCTCTCTCTCTCTCTCTCTCTCTCTCTCTCCCTCTCTCTCTTCAGGTACCATACACCAAGAGGGCATTAAAAACTATAGGCTTCCACTTGATTGGCTCATGGTTATGTTTGTCAAAGTTGTTCCCCTTCTACTCACAGAGTGGCTGACCAGGAAGCTCTCCAGCTTTTACCAGCTACCATCAATCAGATTAGAAGGGGTTCACAGGCCGACAATCCGTACATTTGGCCATGTTATAAACATACCTTTGATGGTCAACAAGTGCTGGGCAAGTGCTGGCATAGGCACTCCAGACCCAGAGATAGGTACACTACTACTACACCACAAGGTTTGAATCTCATCTACTTACTGCATTTCCTCAACAGACTTTATTTTAATTTAAGTGCTCTGGAAATCAAATGTGGTGACTATGCAGAACTAAGAAAACTATAATAGTTTTATGCTGAGACCCTTGTGACCCTTGTACTGCCAACAGATGCTAGGCAACATTGACCATGTCAACTTACACACTAAAACAAAGTAGCAATGTGAGAATGGGCTGCAGTATATGTTAAGGGTGGGCTCAGCATAACCCAGTATAGATGTCTGACTAAGTCCACCTCTATTTAGCTTGCTCACATGCTTCAATTTTTTGAGTGACAAACGCTTTTCTTAGAATGAGGTGTGACATTTGTTCATCTCCAGGATGGGGCCGGATCTCAGAGAGGTATCAAGCAATCAGAGGCTGACATCCCCACAACTGGCTGTAACAACAGGGACAAAAACCATCCCTGAAGCTGCAGGTGGGTCAGGTCGGTGACATTTGCTGATTGACCTGAATGTTTGCATACACCTACATTTTCTCTGGTTCCAGACTGACAGGCCCCTGCAAGGTCAGGGAACTGCAGACATGAGGATCTGACACTGTGGAAAGGAGCTTTCAAATGACACTGGAAGCCTTTAAATAAACAACCCCCTTCCCTTCTCCAATAATTAGTGAACGTGTTGGCATAATGGCAATGTCATAAGGTTAAAAATCCAGAACCCTAGGCTACTGTTCTGAGGGTGTGGGTTCGAATCCCATCATGGCTGATAGTGAAATCTCAATCAAATAAAAAGCCTGGAATAAAATCAAAAGCTGGTGATGATGTGATTACTGTTGGTTGTAGCATGCAATATGTGGGAAATCAGGGACACTTCTGATGCCCATTGTGACTACGTTTGCAGGAAGTGTGTTCGCTGCAGTTCCTGATTTGCCAAAGGCAGTAGCTGGAGCTATGGGTGGACACAGTATGAAGCATCCGTCATACTGAAAACATCATGGATAACACATTTAGTGAGCTGGTCACACTGAAAGTAAAGGCAAAAAAGCATTGGTGACCACCAGGAATACAAATAAGTGTGGGCAGATAATGAAGGAGTCCCCTGTGGCCATTCCCCACTCAAACAGATTACAATGTTAGATACTGAGGGTGTAGACATGCTTACTGAGCCAGTGGGTTTGGCTGCCCTGCCAGGTAGCACCATCAGTGCGCCTCCAGCGAAGCATCTGCGTTCTGTTTCATTTGCGCCTTGGTTTGTTGGGGTGGTCGGTATTGCTTCCGGTTTTATTTCTCAGTGGTTTGTACATTGGGTCTAATTCAATGTGTTTGTTGATGAGTTCTGGTTGGAATACCAGGCCTCCAGGAATCTCTGGCATGAGTCTGTTTGGCTTGTGCAATTAATGATATGCTGCCCCTTGTTGTCCCTGCGTAGTGAGACAAGTGAGAATTAGTCGTGTCTCTTGGTGACTTAGTTGGTGTTTGTGTATCCGTATTGTCAATTTTCTTCCAGTGTGGTCTATGTAGTGTTTCTCACTGTCCTTGCATGGTATTTTGTATATTACAATGATTTTGCCGGTTTTGGGTATGGGATTGTTTACGTTCGTCAGAACTGTTGTAGGGTGGGTCTCAGTTGATGGGTGACTCTGATACCGACAGGTCTGAGTAGTCTTGTGGTCATCTCTGAAATGTTCTTAATGTATGATAGGGTGATAAGTGATTCTGGTCGTGTTGTGTCTTCCTGTTGTGGTCTGTCTCAGAGGTAATGGCAGATTATGCTTTTCGGGTATCCATTCCTTTTCAAGACTCTGTACAAGTGTTTCTGTTTGGCTTTGCGCAGTTCCAGGTTGCTGCAATGTGTCCTGGTGTCCTTGATAATGTTGATGAATTCTTGGGATGAGTGGTTGGAGTGGCTAGGATTACAATGACCCTGAAAAATTTATACAACTCAGGAGACATCAGCAAGCCAGGCTACCAAAAAATGAAGCCAGAAGGATCCAACACACTCTGATTCTACAGACTCTGCAATGTACATCAAACAGGGGGTTCCCCTCAAACCCACAGTCTCACTACCAGGTATACCAACATATAGACTTGCCAAAGAACACCAACAGAAATTGAAATACTTAGCAGACAACACAACACTCCATCCACTCATCCCAAGAATTCTGCAACATCATCAAGGACACCAGGACAGAAGAGGATGAGATGATGATATGCTTCGACATAACAGCACTATTTACATCCTTCAACATCGACCTAGCCAAAAAGATAGAAACACTGCTGGATGAAGGCAGCACCCAGAACACCAACATCAATATGGACACCACTATGAAACTACTGGATCTATGCCTCACAACACACTTCACTTTCAACGGCAGCGTATACAAACAAAACAACAGAGTAGCAATGGGATCCCCAATACCAGGACTGATTGCAGAAGCAGTAATGCAAGGGTTAGTAATGGACAGTGCTCCCCATTATCCAACCCAGACTTTGGGTGAGACCTTTGTGATTATTAAATGCACTTAATTGGAAGAAACCCACTGACACATAAGCAACATCCTCACTGGGATAAAGTTTAAAAAAAAGAAGAGAACAACAACCAACTACCCTTCCTGGACATGATGGTAGAACGCAAAAACAACAGGGAACCCCAAACCAGTGAATATGGAAAGACCACACATACAGATACTCAAATACACTAGGAACCACTTCAGCTCCCACAAACAGAGCTACATCAGGGTACGATTTAAATTACCCACAACATATAGACATGTGGAGACGGTTTAAGGAACAGTTGTTGGGAGTGATGAGTAAATATGTCCCTCTGAGACAGGCAAGAAGGGGTAAGATTAAGGAACCTTGGATGACGAGAGCGGTGGAGCTTCTCGTCAAAAGGAAGAAGGTAGCTTACATAAGGTGGAGGAAGCTAGGGTCAAGCTCAGCTCCAGAGGATTACAGGCAGGCGAGGAAAGAGCTCAAAAATGGTCTGAGGAGAGCCAGGAGGGGGCACGAGAAAGGCTTGGCAGAAGGAATCCGGGAAAACACAAAGGCATTTTACACTTACGTGAGGAATAAGAGAATGATCAAAGAAAGAGTAGGGCCGATCAGGGATAGCATAGGGAACTTGTGTGTGGAGCCTGAGGAGGTAGGGGAAGCCCTAAATGAGTTTTTTGCTTCTGTCTTTACGAAAGAAACGAACTTTGTAGTGAATGAAACCTTTGAAGAGCAGGTGTGCATGCTGGAATGGATAGAGATAGACGAAGCTGATGTGCTGAAAATTTTGTCAAACATTAAGATTGACAAGTCGCCAGGCCCGGATCAGATTTGTCCTCGGCTGCTTTGGGAAGCGAGAAATGCAATTGCTTCGCCACTTGCGAAGATCTTTGCATCCTCGCTCTCCACTGGAGTCGTACCTGAGGACTGGAGAGAGGCAAATGTAATTCCTCTCTTCAAGAAAGGAAATAGGGAAATCCCCGGCAATTATAGACCGGTAAGTCTCACGTCTGTCGTCTGCAAGGTGTTAGAAAGGATTCTGAGGGATAAGATTTATGACCATCTGGAAGAGCATGGCTTGATCAAATACAGTCAACGCGGCTTTGTGAGGGGTAGGTCATGCCTTACAAACCTTATCGAGTTTTTTGAGGATGTGACTAGAAAGGTTGATGAGGGTCGAGCTGTGGATGTGATGTATATGGACTTCAGTAAGGCATTTGATAAGGTTCCCCATGGTAGGCTCATTCAGAAGGTCAGGAGGAATGGGATACAGGGGAACTTAGCTGCTTGGATACAGAATTGGCTGGCCAACAGAAGACAGCGAGTGGTAGTAGAAGGAAAATATTCTGCCTGGAAGTCAGTGGTGAGTGGGGTTCCACAGGGCTCTGTCCTTGGGCCTCTACTGTTTGTAATTTTTATTAATGACTTGGACGAGGGAATTGAAGGATGGGTCAGCAAGTTTGCAGACGACACAAAAGTCGGAGGTGTCGTTGACAGTGTAGAGGGCTGTTGTAGGCTGCAGCGGGACATTGACAGGATGCAGAGATGGGCTGAGAGGTGGCAGATGGAGTTCAACCTGGATAAATGCGAGGTGATGCATTTTGGAAGGTCGAATTTGAAAGCTGAGTACAGGATTAAGGATAGGATTCTTGGCAGCGTGGAGGAACAGAGGGATCTTGGTGTGCAGATACATAGATCCCTTAAAATGGCCACCCAAGTGGACAGGGTTGTTAAGAAAGCATATGGTGTTTTGGCTTTCATTAACAGGGGGATTGAGTTTAAGAGTCGTGAGATCTTGTTGCAGCTCTATAAAACTTTGGTTAGACCGGACTTGGAATACTGCGTCCAGTTCTGGGTGCCCTATTATAGGAAAGATGTGGATGCTTTGGAGAGGGTTCAGAGGAGGTTTACCAGGATGCTGCCTGGACTGGAGGGCTTATCTTATGAAGAGAGGTTGACTGAGCTCGGTCTCTTTTCATTGGAGAAAAGGAGGAGGAGAGGGGACCTAATTGAGGTATACAAGATAATGAGAGGCATAGATAGAGTTGATAGCCAGAGACTATTTCCCAGGGCAGAAATGGCTAGCACGAGGGGTCATAGTTTTAAGCTGGTTGGTGGAAAGTATCGAGGGGATGTCAGAGGCAGGTTCTTTACGCAGAGAGTTGTGAGAGCATGGAATGCGTTGCCAGCAGCAGTTGTGGAAGCAAGGTCATTGGGGTCATTTAAGAGACTGCTGGACATGTATATGGTCACAGAAATTTGAGGGTGCATACATGAGGATCAATGGTCGGCACAACATTGTGGGCTGAAGGGCCTGTTCTGTGCTGTACTGTTCTATGTTCTATGTTCTATGTTCTAACATATTGCAGCAACCTGGAACTATGCAAAGTCAAAGAGAAACACTACTACTGAGTCTTCAAAAGGAATGGATACCCAAAAAGCACAATCCATCGTTACCTCAGAGACCGGCCACAACAGGAAGACACAACATGACCGGAATCACTTATCACCCTACTGTACGTCAAGGACTTTTCGGAGATGGCTACAAGACTACTCAGACTCCAAGGTATCAGAATCACCCACAAACCGACAACAACCCGATGACAGCTAATGACGAATATAAACGATCCCATACCCAAAAACAGCAAAACCAGTGTAATATACAAAATGCCACGTAAAGACTGTGAGAAACACTACATAGGCCAAACCTGAAGAATACTGACAATACAGATACACAAACGCCAAATAGCCACCAAGAGACACGACCAATTCTTACTTGTCTCACTACACACGGACAACGAGGGGCAACACATCCATAATTGCACAAGCCACACAGAGACATGCCAGGGAATTCCCGGAGGCCTGGTATTCCAACCAGAACTCCATCACAAATGCACAAACCACTGAGAAATAAAACTGGAAGTGATACCGATCACCCCAGCAAACCGAGGCATATAAATAACAAACAGAACAGAACACTGCCGGTACATTGACGATGTGACATAGTTGGGTGACAAAACATTTGCAACCAAACCCATCAGCTCAGCAAGCATGCCTACGACCTCATCCACAATCCGAGGCACAAATCTTCTTGAAAACACGTGAGATACTATTGGAGGAGAATGGATCTCAGGGGAAAGCAGCAGCAGACAAAGTTTATGGCACCACGGTTACCTCTGCAGTACAGCCGGGAGAGGAAAAACCTGGGAGAGCTTTCATGAAAGGGGACTGGATGGTAAGGGGAACTGACAGGCAGTTCTGTTGCAACAAACAAGACTCTGGAATGGTGTGTTGCCTCCCTGGTGCCAGGCCAGGGAGGTCACAGAGTGAATGCAGGGTGTTCTGAAGAGAGAGGATGAACAGCCAGTCGTTGTGGTACATGTCGGTACCTGTGACATGAGATCCTGCAGCAGTATTTAGAGAGTTAGGGTGTAGAGTCATAGAGTCATACAGCAAGGAAACAGACCCTTCGGTCCAACCAGTCTGTGCTGAGCATGATCCCAAACTAAACTAATCCCACTTGCCTGCTCCTGGCTCTTATCCCTTCAATATTTTTTCCTTTTCATGTACTTATCCAAATGTCTTTTAAACGTGATTGTATCCACATTCACCACTTCCTCAGGATGTTCATTCCACACCCGAACCACCCACTGTGTAAAAGGTTTCCCCACATGTCATTTTTGAATCTCTCTCCTCTCACCTTAAAAAATGGCAGATGAATGACGAAGACTACTAACATCGTAATTCCCACTTTACTTCCAGTACCATGTGCTAGTGAGTATAAGAATAGAAAGATCAGTCAGATCAATGTGTGGCTAAAGGACGGAGGGCATGACATTTTTGGATCATTGGGACAGTTTCTGCAATCACTGATCTGACCTACCTGCAAGCTTCGGTGATAGTTTTTGCTCCCATTGTGAGACTTGGTACAAGCTGGACAGATTGCACCAAAACTGGAACACATCCAGTACCCTTTACTTGTGCTATTGGGGAGGTTTTAAATTGATTTAGCCGAGGATGGGGTACAGACCAGATGTAAAGTCAGAAGCAAGGTCCGATCAGATGTAGAGGGAATGCCAAGACAGTCCAGTAGGTGGAGAATACATGGGAATGATGAGGCATTTGGGAGATCTGCAAAGGTAAACTGCATCACTTTTAATGCAAGGAGCCTGACTGGTAAAGCAGATGAACTTACAACATTGACCAACATGTGGGAATATGATATTGTTGCAATTGCTGAGATTTGTTGAAGGGCAGGACTGGCAGTTTAACATTCTAGGGTGTCGGGTTTCATGTGAGAATGGTGCGTGGGCGTGGTGGCGGCCGTAAGAGGGATGGGAGATTTGCTTTACTGATAAAGGAAACGATCACTGAGGCAATGAGGGAAGAGATTGCCAAAGTATCTTCAAATGAGGCCATTTGGGTAGAGTTTAGAAATAAAAAAGGGGTGATTACTTTGCTGGGATTATGTACTACAGGCCTCCCAACAGTCAGAGGGAGATTGAGGAGCAAATACATAGGCAAATCATGGAAAGGTGTGGGAGAAACAGAGTTAGAGTTGTAGGGGACTTCAAGTTTCCTTACATTAACTGCGACCACCTTGGTAGAATGCAATACAATATCCTTTATTGTCACTTGTCCTACAGAAATACAGGAATACTATGAAAAGTGTTTACAATGGCTGCCTTTTAATGGTGCCACCTTAGGTACAAGTACCTAGGTACGGCGTCAAAAAATATAATGTTGCTATACAAGAGGACTAAAAGCTAACGATTTCTGTTACAGTCCAGTAAGAGTACCATACAGCAGCAGCTGGTGACCAGGTGCCAGGCCCAAGTCCAACAACTGTCCTGCATCACACCAGCCTCCAGTACACTCCTCACTGACACTCAGCAGCAACAAGGTACATCGCACTGTACCGAGCTTCACGCCACCTCGCTCTGCTCTGGGACATGGGATTCTCCATATGGTGCTCCAGGGCTCACAGACCATGCGGTGCTCCGGGGCTCACAGCCCGCACAATGCTCAGGGGCTCAGAGCCCGCTCGGTGCTCAGGTGCTCACAGCCCACCAGGTGCTCCGGGGCTCACAGCCTACATGCTTTACTAGTTCGTTGCCTGTGCTTCTCCAGGACATGCAGCTCACACAGTGTTCTGGCTTGTTCCCTGGGCTCGCATTCCACGACTCGCTGCCCTGGTGACTCGCTGCCCTGGTGACTTGCTGCCAGTGCCTGCCAATACTCTCCTCCGGTGTTGAGGGGAGATGTGGGGAGGGAAGAAGAAACAAAAGAGGAAAAAGGAAACAAAAGAAAGAAAAAGAACAGGTTTACTCGGCCACCGTCTTGGCCACACTTTGGAAGGATCAGACCGGGTGAAATTTTAAAAATGCATCCAGGAGAGTTTTGTGCCAGTATGCAGATTATCCTCCTAGAGACGGGCAATCCTAGGAAATGAATTGGATTAAGTGGCTGAAGTGTCAGTGGGTGAGCATTTTGGGGATAGTGACCATAACTCGTTAAGTTTCAAAGTCATTATGGAAAGAAATAAGGATAATACAGAAATTCAGTGTCTAATTTGGGCGAAGATTGATATCAATATTATTAGACAGGATCTGGCAAACATAAATGAGGAGCAGCTACTTGCAGTTTAGTCTATATTTGGAAAGTGGGAGTTTTTTAAAAGTAATACAGTGAGAATTCAGGATCAGGATGTTCCTGTAAGAAGAAATGGCAAGGGCAGTAAGTCCAAGGAGCTCTGAATATCAAGGGATATCGAGAGTTAGTAAAGAAAAAGAAGGAAATATGTGTTAGAGACAGAGAATTGGAAACAGGGGAGCCCTTTCAAAAGTATAGAGAGTCATAAAACGGAAATTAGAATGGCATAGGGGCGCCAAACAATATGTAAGGAAAATCCCAAGGCATTTTTTATAAAGCGATCAAAAGAGCAACTTGGGGATGGAGTTGTGGAGGTGGATGAGATCTGAAACAAATACTTCTCATTTGCATTCAGAAGGAAAAAAAAATTGTAGCCGAGGATTTCAGTTGGGATGGTAAAATTCTAGATCATGTTAACATTAATAAGAAGGAAGTATTAGATGCCTTAATGGGCATACAGGTGCATAAATCCCCAGGGCCTAATTGGATCATAGGAACCACAAGGAGCCTGCACCACTGCTTGTGGTGGGGTTGGCAGAGCCTGTAATGGGTACACTGCTGACTTATGGGTCCACCTTTAACTTAGCAGCTTGCTGGGGAAAAATAAAATTCAACCTGTCCATACATTAACAGTCATTTAAAATAACACAATCATCTGCACATACGAGCATACAATTTGCTCCAAGTTGATTATGCCCCCAATGTCCCTTTAAAGTGAGTTACAGTTAGGTTATTGTGACCACTTAACTCAATTTTCATTGCTGCAAAATGAAAGAAAAATCAATATAAGCAGCTTATAAACGTTAAAGCTTTGTACAACCTCTAGAAAGGTGGTACATCCTAAGCTTCAACATCAGATTAAATTAGACAAGTATGAGAGAAATCTGTCATTTTCATTTCACTTTCTACCAACTTCACAGCATGTTTTGAAATCTTTTAAATCCAGGTTATTGAACATAATAAGCATAAAGCAACATCTCTACTGAAGACAGGAGATGAAGGTTCCATCTCGAAGGATATTTGTGCAGATTGAAGACAAGAGAAGTTATGTCTTTAGTGTGGGGACCTTAGCCTGACAGGAATGGAACCCATTGACAGGGGTTTGGCACTAATCCAGAGTGCCAACTCTCACACTACCAGATACTACAGATCACAGTTTCAACAAGTTTATCAACTTCACTCCAACAGGTAAATTAAGAAAGAGGGCACTAAATCCTTTTGTCTTTTTTTTAACCTATGTCCCTGATAGCAACACAAGTGAAAGCATTATTTGCACTCAACACTTCACAGTGCATCTGGCTAAGAATGGCTCCAATTCTGACAATGTAGATGCTCTATCACCAGTTGCTTGCATGTACAACTCAAAGACTTCCTTGCCCCATTTCAGCAAGGTGGTAGCTCCACGTCTCTTACTTCAGCCCTCCTGTGTCATTTGACACATTTCTCAACTTGTAGCATTCCCTCATGTACTGTATTTTCCTGTAAAGTAGATTGAGGCAGGTTAGTTTTCTGGGTCTGACGACTGTCATTAGTCCAGCCATATTGCAGAACACTGGGGTCATAGTTCCAAGATCCATTGGAAAAACAATGGCTGGTGCCGACTTACCACCTACTGCTGTTGCTAAAATGAATTGCACATACTTAGCCTCCAGCCATCAACCTCAGAACAAAACATAAATGGACCACAGGAGCCAGTTTCAGACTGGGCAGGAGTACCATCTAGATCTGGAGGTGGTAGTAATTCCATGTAAGCAGTCTATTTCCACCAAATGAGAGCAACTCAAGGCCAAAGACCAGAGATAACAAGGTGTAGAGCTGGATGAACACAGCAAGTCAAGCAGCATCATTGGAGCAGGAAAGCTGACGTTTTGGGCCTAGACCCCTCATCAGAAGGGTCTCGGCCCGAAACCTCAGCTTTCCTGATCCTCTGATGTTGCTTGACCTGCTGTGTTCATCCAGCTCTACAGTATGTTACCTCGGATTCTCCAGCATCTGCAGTTCCTATTATCTCTCAAGACCAAAGACCATTTCTTTCTCAATAAGAAGTCAATTGTCACCTGTGATGACCTGAGGTGACACTTAGAATGAAGACTATAACAATGATATAAAGGCCACAAGGTGTTATAAAGGCAATTGGGATAGGCATATTGTTAGGAAGGAATAATGTGATTGTTTTCTCTTTGTCATTATCATACTAATGTCAACTACGCTTTGACATCTTTGGCCATTTGATGCTACCTCTCTCATTGACACCTGAAGAAGGAGCGAGACTCTGAAAGCGTATGTTTTCAAATAAACCTGTTGTACTATAACCTGGTGTTTTGTGATTTTTGACCTTGTCCACTCCAACACCGACACCTGCAAATCACAGACATCTCTTACAACCTAGCTCTTTGGTCTATCTTTGGTCACCTGACCTAAAATGTCCCATGTGGCTCTATAAATGTTGTTGTATAAATGCTCCTGTAAAATGTCTTGGGACATTCTATTATGTTTTGGGTGCTATATGAGTTTTTGTTCATGATAAATGTTCAATTTGACAGTAAATTGATAAAACTGTAATTACTTGATTCGAATAATGTCTGAGTAAGTGCTTAGCATTATAGTTTTGTTGCACATATATGAGTTCATAAAAAATGCAATTTAAACCTGGTACAAAAGATAATTGTTACCAAGAATCATTTGCATGGCCTCTTCAGGAACTGTTGATTAGAATATCAATGAGTCCGTTAATTTATTAATTGTTTGTGACACATTTTTCACTGTGCACAATCTTTAGGGATTTTATCCAGCATTATGGTAAGCTTACTTTACAGGAGGGATTGTAAACCCAAGTGCAAGTCAGATGTCAAATTCTAATCAACTCCAAAATGACCTACAAGCATGTACAGCATGAGAGAGAATGGGATAACAGAAGCATGAATACAGAATGAACAAGCAAATCTCAGGTCAATCTCAGTGCACTTCCTGTCATTGTGCTTTAGATTGAAATACAGGCCAGTTCAAATCCATTAATCATACCTACAGCCATTAGACAATTCATTATTGTTCTTCAAAATAAATTTACTGTATGAGCGCTGCAATGTGGATTTATCAAGAAATAGGTGAATATTAAATTAGTCTTTTGGGCAATTACATATGGTACATGAGATAATGGGAACTGCAGATGCTGGAGATTCCAAGATAATAAAATGTGAGGCTGGATGAACACAGCAGGCCAAGCAGCATCTCAGGAGCACAAAAGCTGACGTTTCGGGCCTAGACCCTTCATCAGAGAGGGGGATGGGGGGAGGGAACTGGAATAAATAGGGAGAGAGGGGGAGGCGGACCGAAGATGGAGAGCAAAGAAGATAGGTGGAGAGGGTGTAGGTGGGGAGGTAGGGAGGGGATAGGTCAGTCCAGGGAAGACGGACAGGTCAAGGAGGTGGGATGAGGTTAGTAGGTAGCTGGGGGTGCGGCTGGGGGTGGGAGGAAGGGATGGGTGAGAGGAAGAACCGGTTAGGGAGGCAGAGACAGGTTGGACTGGTTTTGGGATGCAGTGGGTGGGGGGGAAGAGCTGGGCTGGTTGTGTGGTGCAGTGGGGGGAGGGGATGAACTGGGCTGGTTTAGGGATGCAGTGGGGGAAGGGGAGATTTTGAAACTGGTGAAGTCCACATTGATACCATATGGCTGCAGGGTTCCCAGGCGGAATATGAGTTGCTGTTCCTGCAACCTTCGGGTGGCATCATTGTGGCAGTGCAGGAGGCCCCAACCTGCCTGCCCTGGTCGACCCATCGTCTCAGCCTGCTCCTGCCCCACCGAACTCATCTCCACCTATCTGGACTCCATTTTCTCCCCTTTGGTCCAGGAACTCCCCACCTATGTCCGTGACACCACCCACGCCCTCCACCTCCTCCAGGACTTCCAATTCCCTGGCCCCCAACACCTCATATTCACCATGGACGTCCAGTCCCTGTACACCTGCATTCCGCATGGAGATGGCCTCAAGGCCCTCCGCTTCTTCCTGTCCCGCAGGCCCGACCAGGCCCCCTCCACCGACACTCTCATCCGCCTAGCGGAACTCGTCCTCACACTCAACAACTTCTCTTTTGACTCCTCCCACTTCCTACAGACTAAGGGGGTGGCCATGGGCACCCGCATGGGCCCCAGCTATGCCTGCCTCTTTGTAGGTTACGTGGAACAGTCCATCTTCCGCACCTACACAGGCCCCAAACCCCACCTCTTCCTCCGGTACATTGATGACTGTATCGGCGCCGCCTCTTGCTCCCCAGAGGAGCTCGAACAGTTCATCCACTTCACCAACACCTTCCACCCCAACCTTCAGTTCACCTGGGCCATCTCCAGCACATCCCTCACCTTCCTGGACCTCTCAGTCTCCATCTCAGGCAACCAGCTTGTAACTGATGTCCATTTCAAGCCCACCCACTCCCACAGCTACCTAGAATACACCTCCTCCCACCCACCCTCCTGCAAAAACTCCATCCCCTATTCCCAATTCCTCCGCCTCCGCCGCATCTGCTCCCACGATAAGACATTCCACTCCCGCACATCCCAGATGTCCAAGTTCTTTAAGGACCGCAACTTCCCCCCCACGGTGATTGAGAACGCCCTTGACCGCGTCTCCCGCATTTCCCGCGACACATCCCTCACACCCCGCCCCCGCCACAACCGCCCCAAGGGGATCCCCCTCGTTCTCACACACCACCCTACCAACCTCCGGATACAACGCATTATCCTCCGACACTTCCGCCATTTACAATCCGACCCCACCACCCAAGACATTTTTCCATCCCCACCCCTGTCTGCTTTCCGGAGAGACCACTCTCTCCGTGACTCCCTTGTTCGCTCCACACTGCCCTCCAACCCCACCACACCCGGCACCTTCCCCTGCAACCGCAGGAAATGCTACACTTGTCCCCACACCTCCTCCCTCACCCCCATCCCAGGCCCCAAGATGACATTCCACATTAAGCAGAGGTTCACCTGCACATCTGCCAATGTGGTATACTGCATCCACTGTACCCGGTGCGGCTTTCTCTACATTGGGGAAACCAAGCGGAGGCTTGGGGACCGCTTTGCAGAACACCTCTGCTCAGTTCGCAACAAACAACTGCACCTCCCAGTCGCAAACCATTTCCACTCCCCCTCCCATTCTCTTGATGACATGTCCATCATGGGCCTCCTGCACTGCCACAATGATGCCACCCGAAGGTTGCAGGAACAGCAACTCATATTCCGCCTGGGAACCCTGCAGCCATATGGTATCAATGTGGACTTCACCAGTTTCAAAATCTCCCCTTCCCCCACTGCATCCCTAAACCAGCCCAGTTCATCCCCTCCCCCCACTGCACCACACAACCAGCCCAGCTCTTCCCCCCCACCCACTGCATCCCAAAACCAGTCCAACCTGTCTCTGCCTCCCTAACCGGTTCTTCCTCTCACCCATCCCTTCCTCCCACCCCCAGCCGCACCCCCAGCTACCTACTAACCTCATCCCACCTCCTTGACCTGTCCGTCTTCCCTGGACTGACCTATCCCCTCCCTACCTCCCCACCTACACCCTCTCCACCTATCTTCTTTGCTCTCCATCTTCGGTCCGCCTCCCCCTCTCTCCCTATTTATTCCAGTTCCCTCCCCCCATCCCCCTCTCTGATGAAGGGTCTAGGCCCGAAACGTCAGCTTTTGTGCTCCTGAGATGCTGCTTGGCCTGCTGTGTTCATCCAGCCTCACATTTTATTACATATGGTACATGTCAGCTTTGAAAAGATAGTTCAGCCCCAGGGCATAATGGATGTCCTGTGAATTTCCTGCATTCCATACAAATTCTCAAGGTGAAGCAATTTTGTAGCATTAACCTTAATCTCCCTATAGCACACATTCTGAGTCTATCATCACCTTTACCAATAGCACCCCATAAGAAAGCAATATAAGGAAGTAATTCTCTGGTAAGAATAGTAACTGTGATTCCAACATAAACTATGGACAGTTTTAGTATCCTGTTCATTGTCTAGTACAGGTGCAGAGTGAACTGTATAGCATAACAAAGTACTAGTTCTCTACCTAGGGGTAACACTTTGCTTTCAACATGTGACTTTTAGCTCTCTTCCACTGTTCATAACCTTCCCAAAAACAAAAATTCAGATTCATGGAGAGTGAAATTGGAGAGGGCATGGTTGCACAGGAAGTGATCTTGATACAATAATGTACAGGCCTGAGGCACATTTGATTTTGAATTACCAACTTTACTTCAGTGAGACCAGCAAGCTGCTGTGTGTCTTCAAGCAGCTCACCAGAGCAGCAGGTTTAAATGTTGAACCCTTGAGTTGCTGGCAGGTATCCTCGGGTAAGGTCCTGAAAGAAATTGCTTGAAGCTCCACATTCTCTTTTTCTATTCATTTGTGAGATGTGGGTTTTGCTGGCTGGCCAGCATTTCTTGCCCATCCCTAGTTGCCCTTGAGAAGGTGGTGGTGAAATACCTCCTGAAACGCTGCAGTCCACCTGCTTGGGGTTGATGCACAATGCTATAAAGGAGAGAATTCCAGGATTTTGACTCAGCAGTAGTGAAGGAATGGCGATATATTTCCAAGTCAGGAATGGTGATGTTCCCATACGTCTGCTGTCCTTGTTCTTCTGGATTCAAGTGGTTGTGGGTTTGGAATGTGCTTTCTCACAAGACCGCAAGACCACAAGGCATAGGAGTGGAAGTAAGGCCATTCAGCCCGTTGAGTCCACTCTGCCATTTAATCATGACTATTGGGCATTTCAACTCCACTTCCCTGCACTCTCCCCATAGCCCTTAATTCCTTGTGAGATCAAGAATTGATCAATCTCCGCCTTGAAGACATCTAACGTCCTGGCCTCCACTGTGCTTCTGAGGATCTTTGGTGAATTTCTGCAGTGCATCTTGTAGATAGTACACGCTGCTGCTACTGAGCGTCAGTGGCGGAAGGAATGAATGCTTGTGGATGTAGTGTCAATCAAGCAAGCTGCTTTGTTTTGGATGGTCTCAAACTTTTTGAGTGTTGTTGGGGCTGCACTCATCCAGGCAAGTGGAAAACATTCCATCATACTCCCGACTTGTGCCTTGCAGATGGTAGACAGACTTTCAGGAGTCAGGAGGTGAGTTACTCGCCACAGTATTCCCAGTTTCTGATCTGCTGTTGCAGCCACTGTGTTAATGTGGTGAGTCCAGTTGAGTTTCTGGTCAATGATAACCCCCAGGATGTTGATAGTGGGAGATTCAGTGATGGTGACATATTGAATGTCAAGGGGTGGTGGATAGATTGTCTCTTATTGGTGATGATCATAGCCTGGCATTTGTGCGGCATGAATGTTACTTGCCATTTGTCATACCAAGCCTGGATATTGTCCAGATCTTGCATTTGAATATGGGCTGCTTCAGTATCTGAGGAGTTGCAAATGGTGCTGAACATCGTGCAATCATCGGTGAACATCCCCACTTCTGACCTTATAATGGAGGGAAGGTCATTGATGAAGCAAATGAAGGTGGTTGGGCCGACTGTGAAGAATTCCTGCAGAGATGTCAGATTGAACTCCGTCTGCCATTTCTCCGCTCAACTCTCCAATCTATCTATCTATATTCTGCTGTAATCTCTGACAGTCCCCTTCACTTTCTGCTACTCCACCAATCCTAGTGTCATCTACAAACTTGCTGATCAGACCATCTATACCTTCGTCCAGATCATTTATGTATATCACAAAACAATAGTGGTCCCAAAACAGATCCCTGTGTAACACCACTGGTCACAGTTTTCCATTTTGACAAACTCCCTTCCACTACAACTCTCTGCCTCCTGTTGCCCAGCCAGTTCTTCTATCCATCTAGCTAATAGACCCTGGACCCCATGTGACTTCACTTTCTTCATCAGCCTCCATTGGGGAACCTTATCATAAGCCTTACTGAAGTCCATGAATATGACGTCTACAGCCCTTCCCTTCCTCAACGAATTCTATCAAGTTGGTAAGATATGAGCTTCCCTGCACAAAACCATGCTGCCTATCACTAATAAGCCCATTTTCTTCCAAATGTAAATAGTTTGTATCCCTCCATATCTTCTTCAGCAGCATATGCGTGTTGATAGTGCTGTTATGAAGGCTTACGATGTGTTAGGTTTTATTGGTAGAGGGATTGAGTTCCAGAGGCGTGATGTCATGCTGCAACTGTACAAAAGGCTAGTGTGGCTTCATTTGGAAAATTGCGCGCAGTTCTGGTCGCCCCATTACAGGAAGGATGTGGAAGCATTGGAAAAGGTGCAGAGGAGATTTACCAGGATGTTGCCTGGTCTGGAACGAAGGCCTTATGAAGAAAGGCCGAGGGACTTGGGTCTGTTCTCATTGGAGAGAAGAAAGCTAAGAGGGGATTTAATTGAGACATAAAAGATGATCAGAGGATCAGATAGGGTGGACAGTGAGAGTCTTTTTCCGAGGATGATGATGTCAGCTTGTACAAGTGGGTATAGCTACAAATTGAGGGGTGATAGATTTAAGTCAAATGTCAGAGGCAGGTTCTTTACTCAGATAGTGGTAAGGGCGTGGAACGCCCTGCCTGCCAATGTAGTTAACTCAGCCACATTAGGGGCATTTAAACAGTCCTTGGATAAGCATATGAATGATGTTGGGATTGTGTAGGGGGAGGGGCTTAGATTAGTTCACAGGTCGGCAGATCATCGAGGGCCGAAGGGCCTGTTCTGCGCTGTATTGTTCTATGTTCTATGTCCTGGAGCTGAGATAATTGACCTCCAATGACCACAACTATCTTCCTATGTGTCAAGTATGACTTCAACCACCGGAGAGTTTGCGCCCGATACTCACTGATTCCAGTTTTTCTAGGGCTCCTTCATGCCACACTTGGTTGAATGCAGTCTTGATGTCAAGGGCTGTCAATCACACCTTACCTCTGGAATTCAGCTCTTTTTTTTGTCTATGTTTGAACCAAGGCTGTAATGAGGTCAGGAGCTGAGTGGCCCTGGCAGAACCCAAACTGGGCATCACTGAGCAGATTATTGCTGAGCAGATGCTGCTTGATAGCGCTGTTGATGGCATTTTCCATCACTTTACTGATGATTGAGAGTAGACTGATGAGGCGGTATTTTGTTGGGTTGGATTTGTTCTGCTTTTTGTGTACTTTTTCAGGCAAGTATTTCTTTTCTCTTTTACGCATTTGGTGGTGGCTTCCAAACAGCCACTTGAAGAGCCTCAGTGAGGCTGCATATGAATTTGCTTAACCTGAGTGCAGTGAGCTCAGAATAAAAAGAAACCAAAGTGGAAAATATTGGAAATTCTCTGCGGATCAGGTGACATCCTTGGAATAAGAAATACAATTAATATCTCTGGTTGGTAGCTTTCTGTTAGAACTGGAAAAAGTTAAAAGACATATCAAGAGTTTGAACGTCTCAGAATGAGTGGGCAAATTATAGTTGGGAGGTAAAAATTAAACAAATCGGAAGCCTGGCTGCAACTTGCTATCAACACAGGCGCTTCTAGATTTGACTGAGGACTTTTGGTTGCTCTTTGGACCATGCGTGATGATGAGCAATCTTCATTTCATTTAACATCATCATCAAATGAAAATGAGGGGTTTTAGATTAATTTAATGTACTGCCTCCAGCACAGTCTTCCCAGAGCTCTGGAAACATTCCAGTGAGATAAGAAAATGAAATTATGTGCACTTTGTGAGGATACATCCTAATGTTGAGGCAGGTTCAGCATTCTCAGCCACTTCAATTGTCAAATTCTTCTGAGAAATGCTGCAAAGTGAGTTCTTTCAGTGTGAAGGTGATTTTAAAGAAATCTGGAGGCTTTTAAACAGAAACCAGCAGCACAGGCAGCGCACAGGAAAATTTTCCCAACCCTATAGCAGATGAGGCACTCAAGTATCATCACCATAGCAATGACATACTGGGGAGAGATCCATCATTGATTTAGAGGGAGGTGGTGGAAGAACATTGCAGATCAGCAGGGACGCCACCACAGAGGGGTGGAAGTCACATGAGGTAGCTCCAAGGAGGGGGTTGGCAGAGGCTTAGTTCCTTGACCACCCTGAGGATCAGTCCATTGACAGCTTGCAGACACCTTCAATCTCTTTCAAGAACGAGTAGTTGGACAAGCTGGAATAAGTAGTTACTTATGGGTTTAGTTGGCCTGATAGCTAGTTTGCAATGCAGAGTGATGACACCAGTGTGGATTGAATTCCTGCACTGGCTGAGATTACTGTGAAAGAGTCTCCTTCTCAGTGACCTTCAGGTTAAACCACCACTAGTTGCCTCTTTCTAAAGGCAGATCGTCCCTATTGTCTGGTAAGACTGTGGCAACTTTACCTTTTCAGTAAAAACTGAAAGAAATGCTGATGCTGTAAATAAGAAACGTAAACAGAAATTGCTGGAAAAGGACAGCAGGTCCAGTTGCATCTGTGGAAAGAAATCACTTTGGGTCCGGTGACCCTTCCTCAGAATTTCTATTCCAATCTTTTCTCTTGTACAATTCTGGGGAAGGGTCACCGGACCTGAAACATTAACGCTGATTTCTCTCCGCAGGTGCTGCCAGTCCTGCTGAGCTTTACCATCAATTTCTGTTTTTGTTACCTGTTTAGTAACCACCTATGCCTGTTTTTGCCCAATGTCTGTGACATCTTCAATTTCTTTGCATGCGCTGTTCTAGTGCACCAACAAAGGCATCTCAAGGGTCTCTAAACTAGCTGCACATAGATGTGTTCAGAAAATCATGGATGGGGTGTTCACCAGGGTGTCACTTCATGGCAACTTTCCCCAAGGCTAGGGAAGCATAGTCATTTGATAGACAGAACTGTTTCTGCTTTAGTATTGGCATTACAAACTAATATCTACATTCCACCAACACCGAAGATGCCAAATGACATAAGAAATGTATGTAGTTTATTTGTTTTATTTATTTATGTATGTAGTGTCCTTCATGATTTCTGGACATCCTTTACTCAGAGAGTGTTAAGGACTTGGAATGCCCTGCCTGCCAATGTCGTTAACTCAGCCACATTCGGGGCCTTTAAACAGTCCTTGGATAAGCATATTGATGATGACGGGATAGTGTAGGGGGAGGGGCTTAGATTAGTTCACAGGCCGGCGCAACATCGAGGGCCGAAGGGCCTGTTCTGCGCTGTATTGTTCCATGTTCTATGTTCTATGAACTGTTTTACAGTCCCCAGATTACTCTAAAAGTGTAGTTCTGTTGTTACATAGGCAAATGCAGGAGAATGTGTACTAATCGTCTTCCTCAACTAGCCTTCTACATCCAAATTCCTTGCCCCCTCAATCTCAGCATATTTTGCTGATAGTTGAGGGTGCATTTGAATGCTGTCCAAAAATTATCTACATATTTATCCTACCCTTTCTTTTTGACACTGCCGTTTAATCATCCTTATCCCCTTAAATTTGAAATTATACCTTGCAGTTATCCCTCAACCCACCTGGGTTCCTTCAGAAGTTGTGAATAATTATGTAAATGAAGTCATGGCTTTAGCATTTGTGAGTCAGGTGGGTCTTGAAACAATGCACAACAAATTAAAATCTGCTTTCACTTCAAGCTAAAACATTGGCCCTGTAATTTGACAGAAACAATGTTTGTACATTTCTATAGCACTTATGAATATTTTCCAAGCAAAATGAATTGCCTAAATAGGGTTTGAAATGTAGACAAATACAATGTTTGGCATTGGATAACATCCCAGTTTGGGAATGCTACACTCCATTTCACTGATGGCGCAAGACACAAAACCACTGATCACAATGCAGGACCTCCACATTAAAAGAAACCCCATCTGTTATTATTCGTGTATCTCCAGCACAGACTAATATCACTATGAGAGAAAACTTCATTTTACTAAGAAAAGCATTATGCTGTACAATTAATAAGGCAGACTTTTATGATCCTATTGCTGACCCACAAAACTGGAACTAGAGTTAAATGGGAGAAAAGTAGAGAAAAATACTGGCTCAGATCCAATTAACAAATCAGTATCTAATATGAGTCTCAGGCAAGTTTTGTTTTAAACTAGCCTCAAGTGGTGTTGGCAAGAATGAGTCAGTACCTCATTTGCATATTATAATGTGTTTACTTGAAGTTTAGCACCATTTTCTGTTTTATTGGGCTGGGAATGAAGGCGGGACTCAGCCATTTCATCTGGAATGGATTTAAATGATGGTTTGGGGCTGATAGACATTTTAGAGAGAGTTCTAAAGCACCACTGCCCATTTTTAACTATTATCAAAGTCAAAATTAGGCCCACATCTTCTAGAAACTTGACTATAAAAGTGAACATGACAGCCTGGATCTTCTTCAAAGTGACAATCATCATGGGCTTGCTGCTGTGCCATTGATTCTCTGCACTGTGATGCTGCTCCATATTTCTCATTGGGTCTTCTGAGCTTAATTTCTCCAGAAATGTGAAGCGTTATCCCATAAGGAGCTCCACTTTAGCACTGTAGCATCGGTGGAAAGAGAAGACTGAACACTATACTTTTCACAGTAGTGGTTGCAAGTTGTTGGTTTAAAGGTTCGAAGTATGGACCGTCATCATTCAATGAATGGATGAATGTTAACGAATGAATGAATGGATGAGTGGCTGAATGGTTGAATGGATGACATAAGTGGATAGAGTGTGTGAGATAAGTGAGCAAATGGATAGGCTAACCAACCTCCGGACTCCCCAAAGCCTGTCCACCATCTACAAGGCACAAGTCAGGAGTGTGATGGAATACTGCCCACTTGGTTGGATGAGTGCCGCTCCAACAGCACTGAAGAAGCTTGACACCATCCAGGTGATCACCATATTATCAAAGGATCATAGGGCTGGACCTAACATTCTCCCACCCAGGCATTTGAAGGCTGTAGGCTAAATTCGTGCCCAAACAAATTCTGCCTGCACCCAAGCCCAGTGCAATACCGGCTGTCTGTCAGTGAGCAAGATCTCATCCGACCACTGCTGGAATTTAACCAATGACAGGAGATGCCCACACAAAATGGTCAGCATGGCAGGTTTTCCTCCGCTGGTTGCTAACACGTTGTAGGGCCCTTCCTTAAAAGCTCCCTAGGGTCTTCAGAGGTGCCCGCTAGACTTTACACTAGCCAAGTTGCCCTCTTCCCAAGGTCTGGCACACTCAGACCCTTCCTCTCTCCCATGCACTGGGGCTGCCAGCCTGGAACTGAGCAATATCCTTAAACACACCAAAATGATGCATGACGGTAGTGTTGGGGAGCTGCCAGCCTCTGGATTGTTGCAATGATGATGTCGGTGTCAGTGGTTACGTAGAGAGAATGGAAAGAAACAGAACGTATAACACATTCTTGACAGAATGTGTGCATAGATCACGCTTTAAATAAAGAAGCCTCTGTAGAGACAGAAACAGAGTTAACATTTTGAGCCTGGAATGACTTCAAAACTGATTCAATTCTGCAGAAGCCATACTGAACTCGAATGTTGTCTCAGCAGGTAGCATCAAAGGAGCAGGAAAGTTGACATCAGAAGAAGGGTCCCAACCTGAACTTCAACTTTCCTGCTCCTCTGATGCTGCATGGCCTGCTGTGCTCCTCCAGCTCCACACTGTGTTATCTCTGACTCCAACATCTGCAGTTCTAGCTATCTCGAATTAACAATATTTGTTTCTCAAAAAATGTTGTCAGAGCTGCCTAGCACTCCTTCATTCTTTGTGTTTGTTTCAGATTTCCAGCATATACAGTTCTTAGTCTTTATGTAAATAAGGAAGATTCCATGGACCCAAATGGTAATTCTTTCAGACATTAAGCAGAGATCCAAAACAGGAACTTCCAGACGTGGAAAAGTGAAAATTCTAGCTTCAAGTTATGGGCCACCTGGTGTTCTCTGCAGTCATACACCCCACTTTTATGGCTACAGGACAAACTGCCTGTGTATTAAATTGTAAAATTTAGTACAAAGAGTCATTGAATTATTTATGGCTTGGAAGGAGACATTCAGCTTCTCAATCTCACCTGTGCACCAGATCCCTGGATCTTAGTGGGTTTCTTTCTTATAAGTGCGCATCCAATTTAACACTGAAATCAATGATTATTTCCACTTCCACCACTCTCAAAAGCAATTAGGTCCCAGGTCTTTACAATACATCGCGTAAACAATTCTACCTCATATTATTCCTGTATCTCTTACCGAAAATATTACATCTATGTGCCCTAGACCCTGCAAAATCAGGTACAGAGAACAGGTTTCTTTTTTAACTTATTCAAATGTGGAATCTATCGTACTTCTATGAAATCTCCCAAAAACTCCTTTGCTCCAAAGTGAAACAATCCCAGCCCCTCCAATCTAACTTTGCAACTATAACATCCCATTCCTGAAACCATTTTGATGAAATAGTTTCCTTTCTGTACCCATTCAAGGATTGTCACCTCCTTCTTAAAGTGTAATGACCAGAATTGGCTACAATGCTCCGCAGGTAGATTTGTAAAAGATCAGCATAACATCCCTGCTTTTGTATTCAATCATCGATGAAGCCCAAGATTCTTTGCTATCCATTCTCTCTGTATATCTTATCTCATGCAATGATCTACACACATAAACCCTAGGTCAAGTGTCCCTGCTCATTCTTTAGAATTGTGCTATTTTAAGTCGGTATTGCCTCTATCAAAATGTATCTTTGTTACAGTTATTCACATTAAAATGTATCTGCCACTTTACTGGCCCGCCCACTAGAGCATCTATGTCATGTCTTATCTTGGCTGTTTGTCACTCCTCCAAGTTAAATAGCACTGAGAAATCTTGAAATTGTAGTCAGTATTCCAAGATCCAGTTGATTTATGTATTGCAAAACTACAGTGATACTAACAACCCTGACACTTGGGGAACATCACTGTCTACCATCCTCCAGGCTGAAAAGTGACCATTTACCACAACTCAGTGTTTTCTATTCACAGCTGCTTTGAATTTTTATCTGATCGGGCACTAACACTCCCATTGCTTGAATCCCAATTTTGTTAACCTACCTTTCAAGCGGCACTTTGATGACCACTTCCAAAAAATTCATATTAACAACATCCAACATATGTCCTTCATCAACATATGTCCTTCATCAGGCTTCTCTGTTACATTGTTAAGAAAATTAGTTAGATTACGATCTATGTTTTATATATTTTTGATGGTAATTCTGAACTTAAAGGCTCATTTTTCTCCAGATATGCACGAAGTTGAATTAGGTAAGTCTATAGTTTACTACTTATGAACATAGAGCTTCTCTCCTAACTGTGGAAACTATCTCAGATCTGATTAGCTGCTAATAATGCATACTGGTGGTTTGCACTAACATTTGAGTATCAGAAGGTAATTATCACCAGAATCCAAAACCTTATTCCAGTGTGAATATCTTCTACGTTGTTCTGGCACAAATACAGGAAAATTCACCCTGTGATAAATTAAGATAGAAATACGTCACAAGAACGTTGGGATGTCTGGCTGGTGTGGATGAGTTGGACTGAAGTGTCTGTTTCCAAGCTGATGCACTCTATGACTCTATAACACTGTCCGGTAGATTTCAAATACTGTTCATTTGCAGTTTTAGTTCATAACATATAAACCATATTGTATTGGAAGCAGAGAAGAAGAAAAACCTATGTGTCAAAAATTCTCTACATTTGACTATTCCCAGTGCAGGAAGTTCTAGCAACAGAAATTTCCTGTCTATTGTTATACGCACAGCTCCAAAGGAGAATTTCACAATAGTAAATGTTTACTCCTTCAAAATTACTAGGTGTGTTGCATGAATTATTTTGGCATCAACATTACTCAGCTGTAAACCCACAAAAGCTGACCAAAAAGTCAAGGACTGACCAATATTAATCCACAGTTATCAATCCTGTTCAGCCATCTTTAAAACATGGATCAACTGACTGCAACCACTGTTATCCTCACCCATGCACATCTCGTGCTTGGCAATATCAACTGAATGTTTCCATTGTCTGATATCAAACTCTGTATTCTGACTCCCAAGTGTGTAACATATATGACTTTTAAAATGGTTTTCCAGTTGAAACTGAGCAGTTGTGAATAAGTAATTAAACTGTCACTGCCTTTGATATGCACATAATTAAAGAGGTGAACCCACCTATGTTACATATTTCTATTTGTCTGCAAGCAAATATATCCCATGGTATTGAAAAGCCATTTATTTTTTAATCTACCTGTTTACTATTTTTGGCATTTTTTAGGAGAATGTTGTGGTCTTCAAAATAATGAAAATGACGGGCTGGGAAATCAAATGGTCTTGCTACTTTAGGAAAGATACTATTAAATATGGATACAATCAGATAGTCAAGTATATAGAACTCACCCAACAACTTCACAACTCAAAAATTGTAACAAGGGCATAATTTGCTTAGCTGTCCCAATTCAGTCCTATTGTCCTGAAAATAAAATAATGTTGCCAATGTCTGTTACAGAAGAAACCTGTATAACAGTTTAAGTAAAAGCAAGTAAAATTCTGGAGATTTGAGATAAAAATTAAATCTTTGGTCTTGACATGTTAACTCTATCTCTTTCTCCACTGTCAGAACAATCAGTTCCCCAGCAATTTCTCTGTTCATGTTATATAAAACCTTTTTCCCATTACTAGGCATCCATCATATTAAAGTTAAAAGTCAGTCTTAAAAAGGGGAGTTAATTTCTTTATCTATTAAAAAAAAGGCTTAAACCTCGTTCTGACTTATATAAAATAATAGGCCATGCCTGTGACAGTTTTAGCTCTTCAGCTGTTTAGTACGATCTTTGGTCTTTCCACAAATCCTTTAATAATCTTCCTTTTTCAAATATAAATCAAATTCTCTTCTGAATAATGTCACAGTCTCTACCTCAATAGCCAATTGTGGCAGCTGATTCTGTTCTGTCAGTGTTGTACATGAATACAATTCTTCAAACTTACTGAGATAACAAGGTGTAGAGCTGGATGAACAGAGCAGGCCAAGCAGCATCAGAGGAGCAGGAAAGCTGACATTCTGGGCCTAGACCCTTCTTCAGAAATGGGGGAAGGGGAAGGTGATTCTGAAATAAATAGGGAGAGAGGGGGAGTTGGATAGAAGATGGATAGAGGAGAAGATAGGTGGAGAGGAGACAGACAGGTCCAAGAGGCGGGAATAGAGCCTGTAAAGGTCAGGGTAGCTGGGGAGTATGGGAGGAGATAGGTTAGTCCAGGGAGGACGGACAGGTCAAGGGGTGGGATGAGGTTGGTAGGTAGGAGATGGGGATGGGGCTAGAGGTGGGAGGAGAGATTGGGTGGGAGGAAGGACAGGTTAGGGAGTTGGGGTGAGCTGGGCTGGTTTTGAGATGCAGTAGGGGAAGGGGAGATTTTGAAGCTTGTTAAGTCCATATTGATATCATTGGACTGCAGGGTTCCCAAACGGAATATGAGTTGCTTTTCCTGCAACCTTCGGGTGGCGTCATTGTGGCACTGCAGGATGCCCAGGATGGACATGTCGTCTGAGGAATGAAAGGGGGGGTTGAAATGGCTCACAACTGGGCAGTGCAGCTGTTTAGTGCGAACCGAGCGTAGGTGTTCTGCAAAGCAGTCCCCAAGCCATGTGGAATTCACAAGCTTCAAAATCTCCCCTCCCGCTACTGCATTCCAAAACCAGCCCAGCCCGTTCCTGCCTCCCTAACTTGTCCTTCCTCTCACCTATGCCCTCCTCCCACCTCTAGCCCCACCCCCATCTCCTGCCTACTAACCTCATCCCGCACCCTTGACCTGTCCGTCCTCCCTGGACTGACCTATCCCCTCCCTATCTCCCCACCTACACTCACCTTTACTGGCTCTATCCCTGCCTCTTGGACCCATTTGTCTCCACTCCACCTATTTTCTCCTCTATCCATCTTCTATCCCCCTCTCTCCCTATTTATTTCAGAAACCCCTTCCCCTCGCCCATTTCTGAAGAAGTGTCTAGGCCCGAAACATCAGCTTTCCTGTTCCTATGACGCTGCTTGGCCTGCTGTGTTCATCCAGCTCCACACCTTGTTATCTCAGATTCTCCAGCATCGGCTGTTCCCACTATTTCTTCAAATGTACTGCCCCACTCTTTCAATGATTGTACTGCAGCCCTGTGCTTCTGTAGCAGTGACAAACTGCAATTGTTCAATCTTTTCTACCGAGTGTAGGAAATGAACAAAAAAAACTTTCAAATACATTCTAATAACTTGTTATTTTCAATATTAATTTCTAACAAAGTGTGGCTATTTTTTCCATAGCTTTTAATTTCCTTCTGAGAACCATTGGCATTTCTAGAACAGCACACAATAATCAGCTGTGATCAGGTCAATATTATGCACAAAGTTACTCTCCTGTATATAGCACCCCTATATAAATTAAACTTAATCTTATTCACTTTTATTATGCCCCAAATACAATGTGAGTGAGTTTTGAGAAGATTTTTAGCTCAGGTTGAGGTTCTGGATGTGAGTTTGCTCGCTGAGTTGGAAGGTTCGTTTTCAGAAGTTTCGTCACTTTTTTTTTATTTGAAAAAATATACTTTATTCATAGAATGTACAAAAAATAAAACATTTATACACCTACCCAGTCATGCAAGCCACTCCGGGTTACCCGGGGGTACGTACACCAACTAAAGGAAAAAAAACAAAACAGAGAAAAAAAAAACAAAGCAAAGAAACCGCCCCGGCAGTCGTCACCCTGCACAGTCCCAGTTGGCCCCCTGACCAGTTGGGGAAGGTGCCAGCTGGGCCCAGTTACCAGATAGGATTCTTTTCCCTTTTCTGGACGAGGGGGCTCATACGGTGGTCTTTCCCCACCGCGCCTTGGCGGCGGCTGCCCCAAGCTTTAGCGCGTCCCTCAGCACGTAGCCCTGGCCCTTGGAGTGCGCCAGTCTGCAACACTTGGTCGGGGTCAGTTCTTTCAGCTGGCAGACCAGCAAGTTGCGGGCAGACCAAAGAGCGTCTTTCACTGCATTGATGGTCCTCCAGGCGCAGTTGATGTTGGTCTCGGTGTGCGTCCCCGGAAACAGCCCATAGAGCACGGAGTCCCGCGTCACGGAGCTGCTCGGGACGAACCTCGACAAATACCACTGCATCCCCCTCCAGACCTCCTGCGCATAGGCACACTCCAGAAGGAGGTGATCAACAATCTCGTCCGCCCCGCAGCCACCTCGAGGGCAGCATGCAGTGGTGCAGAGATTCCGGGCATGCATAAAGGATCTCACTGGCAGAGCCCCTCTCACCGCCAGCCAAGCAATGTCCTTGTGCTTGTTTGAAAGTTCTGGCGATGAGGCATTCTGCCAAACGACTTTGGCAGTCTGCGTGGGGAACCACACGACGGGATCCACCCTCTCCTTTTCCCGAAGGGTCCTGAGGATACTACGTGCTGACCACTGCCTGACGGCCTTGTGGTCAAAGGTGTTTCCTTTCAAAAATTTCTCCACGAAGGACAGCTGGTATGGGATGGTCCAACTACTCGGAGCGTTCCGCGGCAACGAGGCCAGGCACATCCTTCGCAACACCGGGGACAGGTAGAACCTCAGTAAGTAGTGACACTTGGTGTTTGCGTACTGAGGATCTACGCACAGCTTGATGCAGCCACACACAAAGGTAGCCGTCAGGGCGAGGGTGGCGTTCGGCACGCCCTTTCCCCCGTTTCCCAGGTCTTTGTACATGGTGTCTCTGTGGACCCGGTCCATCCTCGACCCCCAAATGAAGTGGAAGATGGCCCGGGTGACCGCAGCGGCGCAGGTCCAGGTAATAGGCCAGGCCTGCGCCACATACAACAGTACCGAAAGCCCCTCGCACCTGACAACCAGGTTCTTACCCACGATGGAGGGGGACCGGAGCGTCCACCTGCCCAGCTTCTGCTTAAATTTGGAGATACGCTCCTCCCAAGTCTTAGTGCATGCCCCAGCTCCACCAAACCAAACACCCAGCACCTTCAGGTAGTCTGTCCTGACGGTGAAGGGGATGAAGGAGCGGTCGTCCCAGTTCCCAAAGAACATGACCTCGCTCTTACCCCTATTGACTTTGGCGCCCGAGGCCAGTTCAAACTGGCCGCAGATGTCCAACAGCCTACTCACCGACCGACGATCGGTGCAGAAGACGGCGACATCATCCATGTACAGGGAGGTCTTGACCTGAAGGCCTCCGCTGCCTGGGATAGTCATGCCCTTCAGGCTCACGTCCTTCCTGATGGAGGCGGCGAAGGGCTCCACACAGCACACGAACAAGGCAGGAGAGAGCGGGCAGCCCTGCCTGACTCCAGATCTAACAGGAAAACTATCTGATTCCCACCCGTTGATCGAGACTGCGCTAACGATGTTGGCGTAAAGCAGCCGGATCCAATTGCGGATGCCCTCCCCGAACCCCAATTTGGAGAGGACGTCCCTCATGTAAGCATGAGAGACGCTGTCGAAGGCCTTCTCCTGGTCCAGGCTGATGAGGCAGGTGTCCACCCGCCTGTCCTGTACGTAGGCGATCGTATCCCTGATGAGCGCGAGGCTCTCAGCGATCTTCCTGCCCGGCACAGCACAGGTTTGGTCAGGATGAATCACTGACTCCAGGACAGACCTGACCCGGTTGGCAATGACCTTGGCCAGGATTTTGTAGTCCACGTTCAAAAGTGAAATGGGACGCCAATTCTTAATTTCTTCCCTCTCCCCCTTCCTCTTGTAAATGAGGGTGATGATGCCCTTCCCCATGGACTTGCACATTTCCCCTGCCCGAAGCGCACTATCGTACACCTCCAGCAGGTCCTGGCTGACCAGGCCCCACAGAGCAGAATACAGCTCGACCGGTAAGCCGTCGCTTCCTGGAGTCCTATTCCTCTGCAAGGACTTGAGAGCTCTGGCCAGCTCGTCCAGGGATATCGGCCAGTCCAGCCACTCCCTCGTGCCGTCGTCTAAGACCTCCGTGATAGACGACAGGAACGACTCGGAGGCCGTGCTGTCCGTGGGCTTCGTGTCGTACAGTCCGGCATAGAAGGATCTGCTGATCCTCAAAACGTCGGGCCGAGACGACGTCACGGAGCCGTCGTCCTCCTTCAGCCAGCTAAGCACAGAGCTCTCTTTGTGCACCTTCTGAAACAAGAAACGCGAGCACGTCTCGTCCTGCTCCACGGAGCGGACCCTGGACCGGAAGATTATCCTGGAGGCCTCCGTGGCGAAGAGCGAGGCTTGCTGGCCCCTCAGCTCGCGGAGGTCCTCCGTGACATCGACCCCCATCAACTGCAGAAGGAGCAGGTTCTGCACCCTTTTCTGGAGTCGCGACAGCTTTCCCCGCCTCTCTCTTGCCTTCTGAACACCCTTGAGGACAAAGAACCTCTTGATGTTCTCCTTCACCGTCTCCCACCAGTCGCCTGGAGACTCAAAGAGGGGTTTCACGGTTCTCCAACCGGTGTACTCCCTCTTAAGCTCCTCGACGTTCTCTGGGGTCAACAGAGTCGTGTTGAGCTTCCATGTCCCCTTGCCGGCCGGCTGGTCGTCCTGTAAGTGACAGTCGGCCAACAGGAGGCAGTGGTCAGAGAAGAACAACGGCTCGACACCGGTGGATCTGACCGAGAACGTCCGTGACACAAACAGGAAGTCTATCCTTGAGCGGATAGACCCGTCTGGCCGCGACCAGGTGTACCTCTGCTGCACTCCGTCTGCAGGGGTGCTGAAGACGTTGAGCAGCTTGGCGTCCTTCACCGTGCCCATCAGGAATCTGGACGTGACGTCCAGTTGAATCCCCCCACCCGCTGTCCCCACGCCGGATCTTCCATCTGCATCAATGATGCAGTTGAAGTCTCCGCCTAGGATGACCGGCCTGGGCGTAGCCAGCAGGGGTGGAAGCCGCTGCAGGACAGCCAACCGCTCACTCCGTACCGCTGGGGCGTACACGTTGATCAGCCTCAGGGGAGCGTTCCTGTAGGTGATGTCATCCACTAAGAGGCGCCCCCCCACCACCTCCTGAACTTGAGAGATGGTGAAGTTGTGCCCCCGCAGCAGAATAGCCAGGCCCGAGGAGCGACAGTCGTTACCCCCCGACCAGATCGAAGGCCCACAGGTCCAGGCGCCGGACCATTTCCCGTACCTGCCGAGGTGCGGTATCCCGCACTCCTGCAGAAACAGGAGGTCCGCCTTGATGGTGGTCAGGTAGGCCAACGTGGACACACATCTCGCGGTTGACTTGACGCTGCGCACATTAATGCTCGCAATTCGTACCCCCATTGTGGGCAGTGACCGCAGTACCCTCCCCAAGTCCAAGGTCCAGCCCCTCCATCTGTCCCTTCATGCCCATTGCCCAGGCTAACTGCTGGACGCTCTCTGGGCTCAGGAAACCGTCCGTGCTGCCTTCCGGGTGGCATCCCCCCATCAGGGGTGCGGAGGCAGGAGGATCCGGCTCTGGGTCAGGCTGGGGACGTGCTGTTTCCTCCTTCCCGCCTGGAAGTTCCGGGGGGCCCTCCAGTGCTCCAGCGGCACTTGACTGGGTGTCGGAGTGAGCCTCAGGACGCCTCCCGTCACCTGGAAGCGGGGTGCTGCTTTCCTTCCCCCTCGAGACCTTTAACTTCTGCTTCGGGTGGGCCCTCTCCGAATCCTCCTCGTCAGAGGAGCTCTTATAGCCCCCCTGTAGCTGCCTCTTCCCGCCTGATTGTTGCGGTTCCTGGGCCCATCGACGCACCTTCCTCCTCGCTTTCCGGACTGTTGTCCACTCCCCTGGGTCGCCTGTCGCTGCCTCCATTGGCTCCGGGTTGTCGGGGGGGATCGGAGCCTGCAGGGGTGCTTTGCTGGCCTCGGGCCCATCCTGCAGGGCTGGGCCCTCCTGCACATTAGTGGGGTCCTTGCTGGGCCCTGGTGCCTTCCTCTCCTCCGGGGAGGCTGGCCCCGCATTTCCCCTGCCGGCGACCTGGGCGTAGGTGGTACCCCGCCGCGGGCATGCCCTATAGAAGTGGCCTGCTTCCCCGCAAAGGTTGCAGCTTCTCTCTCGTGGGCAATCCTTTGCAAGGTGTCCCTCCTCCCTGCAGATGGTGGCTTTGCAGTCGGCCGCCATGTGACCTGACCTACCACAGGCATGGCAGACTTTCGGTTGCCCTGCATAGGTCAGGTAGCCCCTGCTCCCGCCAATCGCGAAGCTGGACGGTGGGTGTGCGACATTCCCGTCTGCGCCCATCCTCAGCGTCACCTTGACCTGCCTCTTACTCGTCCAGATGCCAAAGGGGTCCACGATGTCAGTTAGGTCCCCTTCCACCTTCACGTACCTTCCGAGGAAGGTCAGGACATCAACTGCTGGCACATGCGGGTTGTACATGTGTACAGTCACCATACGGCTCCTCTGTGCTGGCATCACAAACAGCGGGACAGCGGTCAATACAGAGAGGGGGCCCTCACCTCCTTTCTCCTTGAAAACCTCCAGGAAGCGCTCGCAAAGCTTGGCACTCCGGAAGGTCACGTCGTAAAAACCTCCTCCGGGGAAATCCTGCAGGCAGTAAATGTCCGCAGCAGCAAACTCACAACAGTCCAACAGGACCCTCTTCACGAAGAAGGTGCGGTCCACAGGTGCACCTTCATCCATCTTCTTTACAGAAACACGGATGGTGTTCCGAACCCCCTGACCTGGGGCACGAGCACTTGCCGCAACCATCGTTGCAGGTTGGCTGCTCCCCTGAACCAGCATTAGGCCGAAGCCAGCATTAAGATCCACTGGTCGCAAGGGCGCACAGCCAACCCGACGTCCTCCATTCACCTCCAAGACAGCACTCTCGTCCTCTCGGTCCACAAGAGAGTGGGTCTTTATTGTGTTCGAGATGTAAGCTAGTTCACTGAGCTTGCCGGTTTGTTCCCAGATGTTTCATCACCATTCTCGGTAACATCATCAGTGAGGCTCCGATGAAGCACTGGAGTTATGTCCCACTTTCTATTTATGTGTTTAGGTTCCCTTGGGTTGGTGACGTCATTTCCTGTGTTGATGTCATTTCCTGTTCTTTTTCTCAGAGGATGGTAGATTGGCTCCAAATCAATGTGTTTGTTGATGGAGTTCTGGTTGGAATGCCATGCTTCTAGGAATTCTCGTGCGTGTCTCTGTTTGGCTTGTCCCAGGATGGATGTGTTGTCCCAATCAAAGTGGTGTCCTTCCTCATCTGTATGTAAGGATACGAGTGATATTGGGTCATGTCGTTTTGTGGCTAGTTGATGTTCATGTATCCTGGTGGCTAGCTTTCTGCCTGTTTGTCCAATGTAGTGTTTGTCACAGTTCTTGCAAGGTATTTTGTAGATGACGTTCGTTTTGCTTGTTGTCTGTATTGGGTCTTTTAAGTTCATTAGCTGCTGCTTTAGTGTGTTGGTGGCTTTGTGGGCTACCCAATGAACGCAGTCTGCCGATTTCTCAGCAACAAGCCCAAACAAACAGACAAGACGTGCCCAGAAACCATAACCACTCTCCCCTACATCAAAGACATCTCGGAAATGACTACCAGACTACTCAGACCTCTTGGCATCATGGTAGCCAGGGAAACCCAAACACATAAATAGAAAGCAGGATATGGCACCAGCGCTTCACCGGAGGCTCACTGATGATGTTACCTAGAATGGTGACGAAACGTCTGAAAACGAACCTTGCAGCTCAGCGAGCAAATTTACATCCATTTCTATGTGAGTATCACTTCCATTCACTGTCCTTTCTTGCAAACTTTATGTTTTTTCTGAAATAAAGTTCATCTGCTGACTCTCACACTCTATAAACACATTATTGCAATCTCTTGCAGTCTTCATTGGTACAAGGTGATCAACTGTCCCATAGTTAAGGGATTGTCCCTTATTTTGCTGTTCTTGTCCCCTGTATTTCTGTGGTAGGTTATGGGAAAGTGACCCTTTTAGCCTCCAGCTTGAGTTTGGACTATGTTGGACTATAAGTAAATGAGAGTTTGCCAATCAACAAGACAAGCTGTAAGTTTTAGTTGACTTGCTCATGAATACCCAACTTCCCCCACTCTCCCCTCTCCCCACCACCTCCCAACCACACACTCTTGTGTTGAAACCACTCTGAACTTGGTCTAACACTTACCAACCCATCTATCCACTCTCACAGCATCTAGTCTCACCAGTATCCAGACCAACACACTCCCTCCCTCTAACCAGGGTTCCAAGGTCAAAATGTTTCATAAAATCCAGTCACATTATCTTCCTGGCTCGCTGTGCATTTAATTTGGTAACTTTAACAAATTTACGTGGATGGTCGTTAATGCTACAGATTGTACTGAAGCAATGTATCAAAACTTACTCCCAATATATAATTCTGTCAAATTAAGTATGCTAGTTTGATGTTTACGACTGATCAAACATGATATTAAAAAATTTACAAATTTTCTACTATACCTTTTATATAGTCCTTTAGAATTCATTTTTTTTTATTCGTGATTAAACTATTTCCTAAAAGGTAAGAAACACAAGATTATGACAAATTCCGCAGTCTGGAATACAATTTTATAACATTTAGTGAAATGTTTGAGCCCTATCATCATTAACTCCATACTTCCCTGAGGTGACAACAGCCTCTGGTAAAGTCAACACAAGCATCCAGAGCTGACCATGAAATGATTTTTAACCTTCACTTTAGCATCACCATGGACATGATATAACATAATTTTTTAGCCATTAGCATTTTTACAAGGATTGAAAGTAGAAGTTTAATTACATTAAATTTGATTAATTTTGCTTCAGCATTATGGCCATTCAGAAATTTTAATTCAAATTTAAGTATGGCTTTCAAAAATTGTCCTTATATGTTTGCACTGTTTCGAAGGTCCAAATTGCCATTTAATTTTATATAAGAGAAAATGAAATTGTACTTACAACAGACTGTTCATGATCTCAAGGCATCTGAAAGCTCTATGTTGTCAATTAAGTACCTTGTGCAGGTAGTCTCACAAACAATCTGTCCACAGCTAGATCCCAGATGCTGCAACATGACGACGAGCAGATAATTAGTTTTTTTGGTTTGTTAGGTCAGGGATAAATATTGGTTAGGACTCCGGCATGAAGTTCTCTGCTCTTCTTTGAATCTCCCAAGGTCTGAAGATCCAACAATGAAAAGACAGATTCATGTGTGTTGATTTTAATTTGGGGCAAGATTGGTTTGAGGGCACACTTAAAAACAACTGCTGGAACTCTGGAAGCTGGCACGGCCTAGTTGAGGTTAATTGCTGATCTCGTTATAGTAAACTTGGTGAGTGGGTCAGCCCATTATGCAGTAAAATAGAATGGTTGCAGCACAGAAGGGTGCCATTTGGCCCATCGTGTCAATGTTGGCCCTTTGCAAGAGTAACTTAGCTAGACTCACTCCCTATCCTTTCCCTATAGCTCTGAAAATCTTTTACTCATTGGATCCTCACCCAATTCCCTTCTAAAAGCTCTGATTGAGTCTGCCTCCCCCACATCCTCATAGGCTGCAGTCTAGATCCTATCTACTTGCTGTGTTATAAAAATGTTTTTCCTCACATCATGTTCGTTTGCCATTTACCTTAAAACTGTAAATTCTCAACATCAGCTGAAGCCTGGGGCTGCTATTTAAATGGTGAGTGTACCTCTTATTGGGATGTTGTTTTCATTTAATTTTACAACTGCTTTGGTTTCGGAGAAAATTTTGCCTTCTCACAGTGGTGCTGCAGGTTGCTCCCAGGTTTTTAGATCACTCTCTGGAGATGCTGACTATAAAGGTGAGGGGTAGGAGCAAAGTGGCTTTTGCATAAAATGATCTGGGATGTCAAGTACACTTTTTGTGCATACTGTCCTTCTATTCCGTCTGCCATAGTTCAGAACAATCATATCCAGATTATTAACTATGGTTAATTTCAAATACATGCTTACCTCCTACTCTGTCTTCATTGACAACCACAGGTGAGGTATTGGAAGACTGGAGGGTGGCTAATGTTGTGCCATTGTTTAAAAAAGCTGGAAGAAAAAGTTAGGGATACAGAACCAGTGAGCCTAGCATCTGTGGTGGCTAAGTCACTGGAGGGGATTCTGAGAAACAGGATCTACATGTTTACATTCATTTGGAATTGCAAGAGATGATTAGGTATAGTCAGCATGGCTTTGTGCATCAGAAATCATGTCGCACAAATTAGATTGAGTTTTTGAAAGAGATTACCAAGAAGACAGATGAAGGCAGAGTAGTTGATGTTGTCTGCATGGATTTTAGCAAGGTTCCACAAGGTTAGCAAGATTAGATCACATGAAATCCAGGGAGAGCTAGCCAACTGAAACCAAAAGGACTGTAGATGCTACAAGTCAGAAACAAAGAAGTTGTTAGAAAAGCTTAGCATGTCTGCCATCATCTGTGAAGAGAAATCAGTGTTAATATTTCAGGCCCAGTGACCCTTCCTCAAAAGCGGTGGTAACTAAGTTGATATGCAGGAGATAGGGTGGGTGGAGGGAGTCAGGACAAAATGATAGGTGGGGATAGTGCCCAAAGAGAGAGAAGAACTGTTGAACAGACAAAGGAGTGGATAATGATCTGGCTTGGAGGGTGAATAACTGTTATTGGAGACTGTTATTGGCTAACGATAGGTAGTGTGTAATAGCAAACTATGATTCAAAAATTAGCTTAATTGTAAGAGACAGAGGTGGTGGCAGAGGATTGTTGTCAGACTGGAGGCCTGTGACCAGCAATGTGACACAAGGATCGATGCAGGGCTCACTGTTGTTCACTCCTTATATAAACAATTTGGATGAGTATAAAAGATCTAGTCCAACAGATTTATTTGAAATCACAAGCTTTTAGTGCACTGAGACCACATTCAGACAGGTTGTGATTTCAAATAAACCTGTTGGACTACAACTAGGTGTCATGTGACTTTTGACCTCGTCCACCCTTGTCCGACGCCAGCACCTCCACATTGAAAATATGGGAGACATGGTTAGTTAGCTTGTGGATGACACCAAAATTGTTGGTACAGTGGAACAACGAGGAAGCTTATCTAAGAGTACAACGGGATCTTGATCGACTGGGCCGAGGAATGGCAGATGGAGTTTAATTCAGATAAATGCGAGGCATTATGTTTTGGTGAGACAAACCGAGGCAGGACTTATACAGTTAATGGCAAGGTCCCGGGGAGTGTTGTTGAACAGAGACAGCTGAGGGTTCAGGTACATTGTTCCTTGAGATGGGTGGTGCAGTTATGTAGGGCATGAAGAAGGCGTTTGGCATGCTTGCTTTCCTTGGTCAAAGTGTTGTGTGCAGGAGTTGAGATATCATGTCACAGCTGTACACCAAATTCATAAGGTCACTTTGTACCAGGATGTGTACAATCCTGGTAGCCCTGTTATGGGAAGGATACTATTAAACTGGAGAAGCTGCAAAAAATATTTGCAAGGATGTTACCAAAATTGAAAGGTTTGAGTTGTAAGGAGAGGCTGGGACTTTTTCCCTTGGAGCATGGTAGACTGAAGCATAATCTTACAGATGTTTATGAAATCATGAGGGGCATAGATAAGGTGAATAGCCAAGGTCTTTCCCCAGGGTAGAGATGTGCAAAAGTAGAAGGCATAGCTTTAAGGTGGGAGGAGAAATATTTAAAAGGGATCTGAGGGACAATTTATTTTGCACGGAGGGTGGTGTGAACAAGGAACGAGCTGCCAGAGGAAGTGGTAGAGGCAGGTACAATTGCAACATTTGAAGGTTATTTGGACAGGTACACGGATAGGAAAGGTTTAGAGAGATATGGACCAAGTGCAGGAAAATGGGCCAGTTTAGGAAATCTGGTTGGCAAGGAAGAGTTGGGCCAAAAGGGCCTGTTTCAGCGCTGTATGACTCTATGATACCTCTTCCAATAATGGCTTGTCCTTCTCATTTGATCTCAATAACTGAATCTACAGCTCCTCTACCCACGCTCAAAACACTCCTACGCTTCCTATTCTTTTCCACCTTGGCCCACTGCTTATGCATTACATGAGGAGGGCACACGATCGCCACTTACTTTATCAGTGGCCATTTGTAACTTACTGAATTCCCTTCTATTGCAGTAGAGAGCTCCCAAGAGATTTAATCCTCATAATCACTGAAAAAGACAATTAATACTAAATCATTACATTGGCATGCATGGGCAATTTCAGCAATTTAGTCCAATAACAACCACTGAAACTGTTTTTTTATTGACAGCAACATTTATAATGCCAATACTGGTTTCACTGCCTCCTGAGAAGCCTAAGGAAAGCACTACCTTTGACAGGCCTCATATACTTCAACTCAATGTTGGGTTGCAAGCAATAATTTAAATGGTGTATGAGCAGAACTAACTGTAGAGTGACTTGCTATATTTCTATGACTTTCTATATTTCTATGAAAATCACACAGTCTCAGAACAACAATTCTTTCTTAAATGTAGGTACTGGCTGTACTGTTAAGGAATTGTATTTTGAATGGTTGCTTTATTCTACTGAGCTTTTCTGATTGTCTGAATATCTTTACCCCAAGAAGTTTTATTTTCTGTTTATGGCTGCTATTTTATTCTGTTTTGTTTCCCTTTTGCCCCTTATAAATTCCAAAATCACTTATTGCTATATTCTGCTTTCAGTCATTTTAATCTGATGTCTGGATTTTCTGAGCTGAATTTTGGCGTGGACCATAGCAATTAGGAGTGGCAACCATTTCTGGGTCATGGGGACAATGGCTACTCATTCGGAATTTGACTGGGAATACCCTGTTAATTGGCATGGAGAAAGGTTCCCTGCCCAATTACAATGGCTGGTGGGCCCTCAAAGCTGGGAGGTATACTCAGGCCTTTCAGCTTCAGAAGAACAGATAAGTTTAGTCAAGGCGAAGAAACTAAGAAGGTGCTTCAACATGAAGATTCCCTCCAAATATGTTTTTCAAAAGCAAATCAAATATGCATATAAATTTTAAAAAGCCATCATTTCTTCCCAGTGGCTGAGTTTCATCCAGAGTTGCAGTGTCCTCTTCACTCATCATGAATTGCTGCAGGCATGATCTGTACCCCCCCTTTTATGGAAGATAAAAACATGGATCAACAGTAACTATAGTTTATGACCCTTCTTGATCTCACTGAAGCCTCAGACTGAGAACTGTGTGAAGGCTTGTGCTACATTCTCCATAAATTGATGGCACTCAGAAACTTTTCACCAAACTCCACCTTCCACAAGATGATACTCCAGCTGTGACCCTGACCCTATCTCAGTGAAGACAGGTGTCAAAAAAGTATGATCGTAACAAATCTCCTGTCCACCTTCCTAACTGTAATTCTGCTACTGAAACACGCATTAGCGCTGAGATCATTTAAAGAGCAGATTGGGGCTATTCAATCTTTGCATTCTCTCCAGCCTCAATCTTAGATCTTCATTGTGCAGAAACTGAGCTCCAGCTCACTGTAAACTCCTTCTCTGAAGCATATGAGGAAATGTGCCTTTCACTAATCACCTAGAAAAACAAGGACCTCTTCCAATCAGCCTTCAAAGTACAACTTCCCCCATTGTTTGAGATCAATGCTAAGAACTGGGAAAATGTCATGGCAGTTTCCTCTTGACAAATACAGACGTAGATGATGAAATATCGCAATAATATGTCAGCTCAGCTATCAACCAACTGCAGAAAACAATAAGTCCAATATCTGAAACTTGAGAAGATCATGGATTAATGGGAATTAAACCTGCTCATATATGCTTTGGAGTCTTGGACAAATTGCAGCAAGTACCATAAAGCACTGGCTAGGTACAATGGTGCTTTCACAAAATCCTTCAAATGCTCTGGTAAGTAAGACAGTTCAACAGCAGTGTCCTCTCCCATACTGAAGATGTCAATTATCTCTCGTTCCTAATCAACCAAAATGAAAAAGATGTTCTTCTCTAAACGTTGTGTTAGGAAACTAGAGACTGACTCGATACTCACAATCTGCTTCATTTAATTATCTAAGGGTCTTAATTAGCCTAATTGGCTCACTTTGCAGGAAAACTGCTGCATTTAAAGGTTTGATTACAGGGAAGAACTTGTGTACAATTGCTATTTTCAGGCATAATGTGTCATTTGGGTTGTTTTTGCTTAAGATTTAGGTAATAACATTTTGCTTAGGACATTATTGAAAAAGTAGAAATTTTTCAGTTTATAATTGTTCCTGAGGAAGCTTATTTGTTGAAACTGGAAACAGACGGGGGTGAGAATGTTTTATATCAGCAAAAAGAAAAGAATGCAAGACATAAAACAGAATATCGACTGGAACGGGCACAAATTCCTGTTTGACACAGTTAGAAGGAAAATGGCCAAATCTATTGCCAACATCCTTCTGCTTTAGAAGTTACTGCTGGGTGGTGAAAATGAACAAAACACAGATTGTTGATTTGAGAGAAGTGAACCGCTAAGATAGTGTATATGGAGCAGAGCAGGAAGCAGAGACCAGTTTCAGAAGGGTGCTCATTGAATTTGGCGCTGTTGCTGCTGTGACTGCAGTTCAAAGTGAAGTAAGGAACTGGTTTGGACACCTATAAAAGAATAGATCAGCAGAAAGCAGGCTGACTGACTATCTGCCTACACAGACAGACGATTAGGGAACGGAATGAATGTTGAACCTCATATCTAAAATATTACTGGCCTGTATACGTAATGTAATAGATAATCAATAAAGGCCTAATTGTTTACCAACATCTGGGGGCCAGTGCCAAAATTGGGAGAACTGTCTCTCAGACCGGTCGAACAACAGCCCTACACAATCTTAACTTCCTCCCTCAGAGCACTGTGGGCCAACCCACAGGAGGGGGACTGCAGTGGTTCAACAAAGCAGTTCACCATCACTTTCTCAAGGGCAGCCTAGGGATGGGCAATAATTGCTGGCCAGACAGTGATGCCCATATTCCATAAAATGAATAAAACAAAATTGTTTGGGAAAATTTGAGTTTTGAGTCATTGATGTCCAGGATAAACCTTTGACTACATGGGGAGCTGATACCCTGTGGAAACAGCCTAACTGAAAGAGATATTACCTCTATTGCAATCTCTTCACCTATCATATTTTCCAACTGAGATGTCCAGAAGGACATTGGATTGTTGTTTGGTTATACGTAATGTACAAGGATATGAGGAAAAAAGATCTCACCCCACCCCCAGAGGGCTGGCACTCAGGAATGATACTAATTTGAAGAGCCAATGTGGATACGATGGAGCAAGAAGGCCTTTTACATGCTGTACCTCTTCTGTGATTCAATGCAGACTAACCATTCAAAACAAAATTTCAATGCCTTAAGGATTAACCTTTTTTAATCATTAATAATGAATCTGGTTCAGAAAGTACTAGCCCACGAACCTAAGCTGGTACCATTGTGATCAGCAGAAATTCATTGTTTATTCACATGCATCCCTCCCCATAAGAACACATTACATCAATTTTAGTATTCCCAAAGTGCTGGAATCACATTCCATGTAATATCCACCAGGAATCAAATGGGAAATCCATTAAAACTACCATGATAATTCCACGTCACTTCTATTAAAAACAACCCAAATAAAGAAAAGAAAACAGTGATTTATTATTTTAAGCATTTATTTGAATCAATGCAATTTCATCTGTTATCTGATCAAGTGATGACAGTGGTGCAGATCTATTAGAAAACAGGACACAGCTGATAAAATAGACAGCCGTCGGTAAAGGAAAAATAGTTGGCTGCATATTTGCGTTATACACCTCCTTTCTCTATCCTCCTGCATAGTATCAAATTAGACACAGCGATTGACGCAAAGCCCTGGCCAAAGGTCATCCTGTGAAACAAGGCGGGTTTTACTTGGACAATCTGTGCTCAGAATGGAATATTTTCCGTACAAGATGTAGTTATTATTATTAGAGGGTGTTTCAATCATTCAGAACAAATTATTTGAGGTCTGGAATTGGGTTGTGCTTGGAGGTTTGAGATTTGAAGTGATAGGTTGCAATCAGCGGATGGGAAGTTAGAAAAAAGGATTGAAACTGGAAAATTGAAAAAGGAAATTGGAAACTATAAACACAACTTCGCTCAAAGAAAATATTTTTACAAGTAATGTTTTTGGCTCTTCTTAAATATTATTCTTATCCACAAAAATAGTATTATGACCACCATTCACGTTAAAAGTTTAAATCATTCTATAATATTTTTGTAGATATTTAAAATTAATATTAAATGTAGAGAACACTTCTAATAATTCTATAAATAGACAGCAATCTTTCTACAACACAATCCGAAATATTTACTAACATCTGTCTTTAATTCCTTTAGGCAGTTTCTATAATGAGATGACTTCTTAACACTAGTTTTATTTGTACTCAGTCATATATCCATTCACACATACACAGACAGTCACAGAGTCTGTCACAACACCTGTTGCACCAATTTAAATCTGTCTCTCATACAGTCCTCAGAATGGTCTCAGGAGATTAACCCTGTCTTTAGCTACCACCGTTGGGTCACCTGCAGGTTATTTTCAAATAGTATGGCTTAAATTATCTGACGCTAAGGTCATGGTATAATGGGTAATGGTGGTCCCCATGCTTCCTTACGCTTTACACACGTGGGCAACCTATAGCAGGTACCTCAAAACACTGGCAAAGTACCACTGATGTGGAGGTGCCAGTGTTGAACTGGGGTGGACTAAGCCAGAAGTCATGTGTCACCAGGTTATAGTCCAGCAGGTTTTTTTGAAATCATTAGCTTTTGGAGTGCTGCTCCTAATGAAGGAGCATCGCTTCAAAAGCTTGTGATTTCAAATGAACCTGTTGGACTACCACCTGGTGTCAAGTGACTTCTGACAAAGTACCAGCAGTGGTGCCTTCACAAGATCCTCCACATCCAGTGCAAAAAAGGCAGCCCAAAAGTAGCTCTGCTGGGCAGACCATGTAGTTCATAGGCCTGACACCTGAAACACTTGTTCAACTGGGAAATCTATCAGGGTAGAAGACTCTCACGGAAAGAGCAGAACTGTTTTTGGGCGATCCTCAAAGCTTCACTGAAGACATTAAACATTCCCACCTCAGGGGAGTCATTTGCTTGAGCAATCCAAAATAGAATAAGTTCATTCACGAAAGTGCCAAAACACATTGAAGGACTTCATTGGGAGCATGCAGAGGCAAATTTGAGGAAAGTGTACACAAACTTCCAAACAACTCATCGACCAAAATCTTCAAGCACCACAGCCCTGTATGTGGCACAGTGGCAGGTTTTACATAGGATTTATCTGTCACCTCAGAGCTCATTAAATTAGAGTGGGGGCAATCTATCCTCAAGTCTGAGGGATGGCCTGAGAGCCTAGATTGGCCTTTGAGGCTTGAGAAAGAAATGAATGGGAATTATCCCATTAGAAGTCCAAGCACTTGTTTTCACTTTTCTTTCAATTTGCCTGGGGATACGGGGGGAAGTGAAAACATCTCTGCTATAAGAGAGGTACACTTCACATGTTTATTCCCTTCAGTTTAAGGCATCCAGCAGGTCAATTCCTGATTTAGATTGCTATTTCCAGTACAGGCTCTTGAGAAAAGGCATTAAGCATTGCTCTAAATCAGCTGTGCTGGTGGTAATTTAAAGTGTTATGATCCCAGCCGATGTTAATAATCAACAAGTCTAATCCCATATGGTAACCTAGCTGGATAGACCATACTTTAAATAATTATAAAGGACAGAAGATGAAACAAAATAATCCAAACTATTTAATTAAAGTAGAAAGTCAAAAGCTTTAAATGCACAATAAAAGCATAATTCCATTAATCCCAAAACAAACATATTTTCGTAAATTGGAAAGAAATGAAACAGTTTCTGTTAAGAACCCAAAACGTACTCTTGGTGCAGTTTCTGAAAAAAACGGTGATTGTATAACACTCACACCAGAATCTCTGTATCTAACACCTTGGCAGTTCTAAATTGTGTCTGGCTTTGGCATTGAAATTGGAACTACAGATAGCTTTTTTCTGGAGATAACATACACTTAAACTTAAAGATTGGCTTCTGGTTTTTATGCTTCTATGTGGGAGATACTCTAACTTTTCACTCAAAGGTAATCTAATTCACTAAATTCACTAAAGCATTCGCTTGTCTATATGCACTTCGGCCATCCTATTCCAAAGTCCTCCTAGGACTAAAACACTGCACAAAGTTAAAAGTCAATCTTAAATTCTCTCAGTTATTACTGTTTCCTTTAAGCTGAAAAGATGCAGATTCCAAAATTCTTCACAGAAATATTTGACGCTCCGTTACTTATCACTAGTGGTGACAAACTGTTGAAAGTAATCAGAAGTCCAGTAGTGCACAAATCTAGTTACTCTTCAGCCAGGCTTCAAAAAGTGTTTTAAGAAAACATATTACAGAAGAGGTGGCACTGGACATCCTAAATTGCACAAAGATGAATAAATCCCTGGGACCTGATCAGATGTAGCTGAGAGGTTTGTGGGAAGCCAGTTAACTGATTGCTTGCCCCCCGCAACCCCCGCCCCCCCACTCCTGTTGAGATATTTGTATCATTGATAGCTACAGGGGAGGTGCCAGAAGACCCAGAGTTGGCTAACATGATGCCATTGTGCAAGAAAGAAAAAGCCAGGGAACTATAGATTGGTAAGCCTTACGTGACTGATGGGTAAGTTGTCGCAAGAGATTTTGATGGACAGGATTTACATGTACATGGAAAAGCAAGGACTGGATCGGGATAGTCAGCTTCGCTTTGAGTGTGGTGAATTGTGTCTCACTAACTTGATTGAGTTTTTTGAAGAAGTGATGAAGAAGATTGATGAAGGCAGAATGGTGGACATTGTCTACTTCACAAGGCATATAACAATGTTTCACGTTAGCAAGGTCATATCACATGGAATACAGAGAGAACTAGCCATTTGGATACAGAACTGGCTCGAAGGTAGATGACAGAGGGTGGGAGGGTTGCTTTTCTGACTGGAGGCCTGCGACCAGTGATTTGTCACATGGAGCGGCGCTGGGTCCACTGTTTCTCATTATTTATATAAATAATTTGGATGTGAACAAAGGAGGTACAATTACTAACTTTGCAGATGACACCAAAATTAGAGGTGTAGTGGACAGTGAAGAAGGTTACCTCAGAGTATAATGAGGCCTTCGTCAGATGAGCAAATGGGCTGAGGATTGGCAGATGGAGTTTAATTTAGATAAATGTGAGGTACTGCATTTGTAAAGACAAATCAGGGCAGGACATATACACTTAATGGTGAGATACTAGGGAGTGTTGCTGAACAAAGACCTTAGAGTGCAGGTTCATAGTTCCTTGAAAGTAGAGTCCAAGTACATAGGATGGTGAAGAAGGCTTCTGGTACGCTTGGCTTTCTTGCTCAGTGCATTGAGTACAGGAGTTGGGAAGTGGTGTTGTGACTGAAAAGGATGTTGGTTAGACCATTTTTGGAATATTGTGCTCAGTTCTGTTTCTCTGCTGGAGGGAAGATGTTGTGAAATTTGAAAGATTTTCAAGGATATTCCCAGGGTTGGAGGGTGGGAATTATAAAAAGAGGCTGATTAGGCTCATGCTATTTTCCCTGGAGTGTCAGAGGATCAGACATGACCTTATTGAGGTTTATAAAATCATGAGGGGCATGGATAGGGTAAATAGACAAAGTCTTTTCCCAGGGGTAGGCATAGGTTTAACGTGGGACGGATAAGATATAAAAGTGACCTAAGAGGCAACTTTTTTATGCAGAGACTAGTGTGTGTATGGAATGAGCTGCCAGAGGAAATGGTGGAGGCTGGCATAATTACAGTATTTAAAAGGCATCCGGATGGGTATTTGAATGGGAAGGGTTTAAAGGGATATGGGCCAAATGCTGGCAAATGGGACTCAAATAACTTGTAATATCTGGTCAGCATGGATGAGTTGGACAAATGTGCTGAACATCTCAATGACTCAATGACTCTAAAATTTGCCATGGTTACAGAAGTACTTCCAAATTAATAATTAACTTTAAATAAACAGATAGTCCCACCAAATAATAACTTAAAACCAGAACCAAACTCACTGCAAATATTATTAAGAATATGTGAATAAATTCCACAGCTTACATCACAAAAGGACACAGTCACATACATCAAATCTCGAACGTTCCAATCTGTTTTTGATTATTTTGGCATTTAGTTTCCATGGCACTTTATTTCAGAAGACCTATTGGGGCTGCTTGTTTTATTTTTGTTGTGCTTTGGGCCATTACTGACACCAAGGGATTTCACTGTATCCCTGTAAAGACCGTTAACAATGGTGTTGGAAAATATAGAAGACCTGTAGAGGAATATTAAGCAATACCAGGTGCTTTGTGTCCATCTATTGAGACTACCTGTAATTTGAGGAGGTCAGATTTTTCTTTGGTAGATAATTTTATCATCCCTTCCAATGATTTACTTACACAAAACAGAGCCTGGATTTTATGTGGCAAACTGATAGGGAAATTTGTAATTTTTCAACATGAAGAACACATTGTTTGCATGCCTCCCTCATTGAGAGACAGGTGGGCCTACTTCATTTGCAGCAACTACACTTGCTCTTGATGTTCTTCTCTTTTGTCAGGCCAAGGTTAGGCAATCTCCCATTTTGGGAGTTTCATCATTGGTTACTCTTCTCTACCATCCATGGAGAATCTGAAAGCACCACTGCTAAGAACCATTCCTCTCAAACCCTCTCCAACTCCAGTTCTCATTCCTCCTTTAAACCCACTCCTTAAATCTCTCATTTTAATATTTACTTCTTTGCCTTAATTTGCAGTTATTAGTAACATCTCTATGAGACATTATACAGACCTTCATCACAAAACAGTCCATACACAAATTGATCACACTACGGACAAGATGCAGCCAGAAAGTTTCCTTTACGTTGTTGATGTTCAATTCACACAATAAATTTCTTTGAAAATAAGATTAAGAATATCATAACCACCATTTATTAACTGTTAATAAACCCATACAAACATTTCCTGTATGAAAATCTAAATTTTTGGTAAATACTTATTAAGTAGAGGTTATGCTTTGGGAAATTACATTTGAAATTAAACAGAAATTATCAGTTTAAGTTTCTGCTAACATTGCCATAAGCACAAATGTAAAATATTCCATGAACCACTAGAGTTAATCAGTAGTAAAATTACTACTTGATTATTTAAGAATGGTAATCTGATACAATTTTATTGTGTAGTTGAAAATTCCTCAAAGGAAGTATTTTCAATTTCTTTTCAAGGATTACTCCCAGTTCTCCAGTAGTAACTTGATTTGAAATCAGTGAAGGATACTTAAAAAAAGGAACCATTTGTTAGTGTTATTGTTGCAAACTAGTCAATTTATTAATAACTTAGATAGATTTTCATATGAAAAGACGATTAAAATCTACCTACAGCACCTGTGTAGTTACAAAATGAATAGGATGTGAAAACTTTTCTGGAACCAATGTTATTGAAGACAATGAGCAATTTCTACTTAGCTGTGTGGCCAGTTTAGGGGGAACAGCCTGTTCTGACAAACTGAATTTTGAACTAATAAGAAAATACAAGAAAAAAAATTATTTTGATGCAACTCATTTACATTTAAAGTTCTCTGACCATTTGCACTGATTTTGGCATCACTACCTGGATTGCACCAATGTAGTTAAGATAAGCATTTGTAAATGCAACCCTGCTTCATCAGTAAAATCTCACTTAACATTACCATTTCTCTTGGCCATATGGCATTTTAATGTTATCTGATTTTAAAGTCAATGTTAACTGATCTTAAATATTTTGTTGTGGGGTAAAATTGGAGCGCTGTAAGGGTAGCTAGTATTAGTATTTGATTAGAATGTATCACTGAATTTATAGATAATTTCAGCCATAATTTTCCAAGATGCTTGGAATTAAAAGTTAGATGCATGTGAGAGACCCCAAATACCAGTCAGCTATTCTAAACAACAGCTACTTCTATGGGAGGAGCATAGAACTATCTCAATATTGATATGGAAGGTCTGGGCCTCATTCGGTTCTGGCTTAAAGGGCTATGTTCCGAGGAGGCAAATAAGTAGCTTTAATATTGGCAATGAAGGAAGTATGTCAGGTAATAATTACTCAGAGAACAATGCCGCTGTCCTGGTGGCACATTACATATGTACTTTACTGCAAAAAGAAAACATTAGGTGCACAGGCCATCAGTCTTCCATTGCATTCTGTTCTGAAATTTTATATTGGCACAGTCCACCTGTGATTGATGCTTCAACTACCTGACTGCCTACATGCACCTGCAGCCTAGACTTTTGGGTGGATGGGTTGATTGAAAAATACCTTCGAAACAATCATTCAAGCACTTAAATAAAATACCCCCTCTGTACTTTGAATGTGGGTCATTATGTGTATTTATTATCTACACAATGCATTTTAACGGAATATTTGCACATTTTACGAATTATAAATAAAATAGCAATAACTTATGATCATTGCCATTGATGTGAAATGCTTTGAACAAGCTGGTATGGCTGTTGTGGACAATGCTTGCAACAAAATTGAAAATGTAATACCAATTTTCTGTCAAAGGTGGACATTGAGTATCACGATTTTAATTGCGTTCGTTGAATAAATATGATAAATTTCCAACCTGGGACTTATTTGAACCTTCTCAACATTGGCAAGGAAATGTTCCAACTTAAAATCCCTGCTCATGGTTTTAAGCACAAGTGCTGGGGGAGCCTACATTGTCTGAGAGGGCTTCAGTGGGTATTTGGGTGAAATGTTGAACTGATGTCTCACCTGTCTGTTAAAATGAATATTCAAGTTCCCACTGTGCTGCACAAAACATGCAATGGTATTCTGTAGGTTTGTTACCTATCATTTCTCTCTTAAACAGCATCAAAAAAAATTCTATTAACTATTTCTCTTTCCGAAGGTGCTGTGCATCTGCTGAGTACTGGCAGCACTTCTATCTCGGACTTCTGACATCCACGGTATTCTGTATTTGTATTAAGTGGTCATTCGTTATATTTCTGATCGTTGAGACTTTGTATAAAGTACTGCTTCATTTGCCTACCTAACAACAGACACTGCACATTCGAGCGATAAATTGTATGTGAAGTGCCTTATGATGATTTGGAGAGCAGTAGTAATGTGTGATTTAAATGCAAATCCTTTCCTTTTCGCATTCTGATAAGGTTCATTTTTTTTGCCCATAACTTGAAATCTATAGCTTCTTTGCTGTTCTGCTGTGCAGGCTTCCAATTTCTTAACCAGGTCCTTCCACAAAAGAACTTAAATTTTTATACCTATTTTCAAGAACTCGGCATCTGCTCCACAACCAATAACAAACCTTAGAAACTGCTGCTACTGCACTGTAAAAAAATACGATAGCCCACCAGCTTGCGTGCAGCAAGGACACATGAATGGCAATGAAATAAATAAAAGGAAATCTGTTTTAATGATGCTTCTTGAGGAATGAATGTTGACTAGAGAACTGGGGGAATTTCCCTGCTCTTCTTTGGACTGTATCAAAGGACTTCTTATATCGACCCGAAGGAGCAGACTGGGACTCGTGAAATGTTTCAATCACATTGAAGTATTAGCGTCTTACCACTGTAGTAAGAATTGAACAATTGGCTTTCTAATTCTGGGGTAAGGAGCATAGTACTGACCCATAGACTGAACCAGTTATAAAGCTCTTAGGTCTGCCAGCATGCTTCTCTGCATAACATATTCTATACATTTGGCAGTTCTGCAGTTGCTTCTGATTTTAACCTGTGGAATCTATTTACTATACTCAGTCATTTTTCAAAAAGTGCTGGCCAAATTACCTTGAATGACAAAGGAAAAAAATGTCAAACACTAATGACCCAAGTTGAACAACTGACAATTTAAAAGATAAATGTTAGAGCTGATTACAGGCTTTTATTTAAAGTGCAACTTTGCGCTGACTCTTATTTCTAGTTTAAATGGTTGGAAGTTGAAGCCTGACTTCAGAAATTGAGTGCATAACCTATGCAGTTGCCTCACTGTACTAATGAGACAGTGGTCCACCCTTGGAGGTACTACCTTTCCCGTGAGACATCAAACTGAGCACCGTTCAGCTGGATGAGGAGGCCTGCTGGTACTGTTTGAAGAAAAGCAAGAGAGTTCCTCAGCTGTCCTGACCCACATTTATCTCTCAAAAGACACAAAGTCAGATAAGTGTCAGAGATAATGGGAACTGCAGATGCTGGAGAATTCCAAGATAATAAAATGTGAGGCTGGATGAACACAGCAGGCCAAGCAGCATCTCAGGAGCACAAAAGCTGACGTTTCGGGCCTAGACCCTTCATCAGAGAGGGGGATGGGGAGAGGGAGCTGGAATAAATAGGGAGAGAGGGGGAGGTGGACCGAAGATGGAGAGTAAAGAAGATAGGTGGAGAGAGTATAGGTGGGGAGGTAGGGAGGGGATAGGTCAGTCCAGGGAAGATGGACAGGTCAAGGAGGTGGGATGAGGTTAGTAGGTAGCTGGGGGTGCGGCCGAACGGTCAGTCCTTAGCAAGGGGCTCACCTTTGTCCCCCTACAACCACACATCAACGAATACCAGTCACGGTTGGACATAGAGCAGTTTTTCCGCCGTCTTCGCCTCCATGCCTACTTCTTCAACCGGGAGCCTAACCCTCCTGCCACTGACCCCTTCACTCGCTTCCAACACAAGTACTCCTCCTGGACACCACCTCCAGGCCTCCTACCCTCCCTCGACCTCTTCATCTCCAACTGCTGTCGAGACATTAACCGCCTCAACCTCTCCACCCCTCTCACCCACTCCAACCTCTCCCCTGCAGAACGGGCAGCCCTCCGCTCCCTCCGCTCCAACCCCAACCTCACCATCAAACGCGCAGACAAGGGTGGCGCAGTGGTAGTGTGGCGCACTGACCTCTACATCGCCGAGGCCAGACGCCAACTCTCCGCCACCACCTCCTACCGCCTCCTCGATCATGACCCCACACCCGAGCACCAAACCATCATCTCCAACACCATTCACGACCTCATCACCTCAGGGGACCTCCCACCCACAGCCTCCAACCTCATTGTTCCCCAACCGCTCACGGCCCGTTTCTATCTCCTTCCCAAAATCCACAAACCTGCCTGCCCTGGTCGACCCATTGTCTCAGCCTGCTCCTGCCCCAGCGAACTCATCTCCACCTATCTGGACTCCATTTTCTCCCCTTTGGTCCAGGAACTCCCCACCTACGTCCATGACACCACCCACGCCCTCCACCTCCTCCAGGACTTCCAATTCCCTGGCCCCCAACACCTCATATTCACCATGGAAGTCCAGTCCCTGTACACCTGCATTCCGCATGGAGATGGCCTCAAGGCCCTCCGCTTCTTCCTGTCCCGCAGGCCCGACCAGTCCCCCTCCACCGACACTCTCATCTGCCTAGCTGAACTCGTCCTCACACTCAACAACTTCTCTTTTGACTCCTCCCACTTCCTACAGACTAAGGGGGTGGCCATGGGCACCCGCATGGGCCCCAGCTATGCCTGCCTCTTTGTAGGTTACGTGGAACAGTCCCTCTTCCGCACCTACACAGGCCCCAAACCCCACCTCTTCCTCCGGTACATTGATGACTGTATCGGCGCCGCCTCTTGCTCCCCAGAGGAGCTCGAACAGTTCATCCACTTCACAAACACCTTCCACCCCAACCTTCAGTTCACCTGGGCCATCTCCAGCACATCCCTCACCTTCCTGGACCTCTCAGTCTCCATCTCAGGCAACCAGCTTGTAACTGATGTCCATTTCAAGCCCACCGACTCCCACAGCTACCTAGAATACACCTCCTCCCACCCACCCTCCTGCAAAAATTCCATCCCCTATTCCCAATTCCTCCGCCTCCGCCGCATCTGCTCCCACGATAAGACATTCCACTCCCGCACATCCCAGATGTCCAAGTTCTTTAAGGACCGCAACTTTCCCCCAACAGTGATCGAGAACGCCCTTGACCGCGTCTCCCGTATTTCCCGCAACACATCCCTCACATCCCGCCCCCGCCACAACCGCCCTAAGAGGATCCCCCTCGTTCTCACACACCACCCTACCAACCTCCGGATACAACACATCATCCTCCGACACTTCCGCCATTTACAATCCGACCCCACCACCCAAGACATTTTTCCATCCCCACCCCTGTCTGCTTTCCGGAGAGACCACTCTCTCCGTGACTCCCTTGTTCGCTCCACACTGCCCTCCAACCCCACCACACCCGGCACCTTCCCCTGCAACCGCAGGAAATGCTACACTTGTCCCCACACCTCCTCCCTCACCCCTATCCCAGGACCCAAGATGACATTCCACATTAAGCAGAGGTTCACCTGCACATCTGCCAATGTGGTATACTGCATCCATTGTACCCGGTGCGGCTTCCTCTACATTGGGGAAACCAAGCGGAGGCTTGGAGACCGCTTTGCAGAACACCTCCGCTCAGTTCGCAACAAACAACTGCACCTCCCAGTCGCAAACCATTTCCACTCCCCCTCCCATTCTCTAGATGACATGTCCATCATGGGCCTCCTGCAGTGCCACAATGACGCCACCTGAAGGTTGCAGGAACAGCAACTCATATTCCGCCTGGGAACCCTGCAGCCATATGGTATCAATGTGGACTTCACCAGTTTCAAAATCTCCCCTTCCCCTACTGCATCCCTAAACCAGCCTAGTTCGTCCCCTCCCCCCACTGCACCACACAACCAGCCCAGCTCTTCTCCCCCACCCACTGCATCCCAAAACCAGTCCAACCTGTCTCTGCGTCCCTAACCGGTTCTTCCTCTCACCCATCCCTTCCTCCCACACCAAGCCGCACCCCCAGCTACCTACTAACCTCATCCCACCTCCTTGACCTGTCCGTCTTCCCTGGACTGACCTATCCCCTCCCTACCTCCCCACCTATACTCTCTCCACCTATCTTCTTTACTCTCCATCTTCGGTCCGCCTCCCCCTCTCTCCCTATTTATTCCAGCTCCCTCTCCCCATCCCCCTCTCTGATGAAGGGTCTAGGCCCAAAACATCAGCTTTTGTGCTCCTGAGATGCTGCTTGGCCTGCTGTGTTCATCCAGCCTCACATTTTATTATCTTCAGTCAGATAAGTGATAATCTTCTTCATCCCTGTGAATAAATTGGCAACAATACTTTCCTCTAAACAGATAAGTGTATTATGTGGGCAAGTATTGCAGCACTTGCATGATACACTTTAAAAGTAATTTATTTGTTAAAAAAATGTACTGGGACATCCCAAAAACATGAATGACATAGGTATTACTGTCCTCCCTTCCTAACTTCCAAGGAAAGAATATGTTTATATCATTGCTCACTCTATAACTTTTTTAGCCAAGCAATTGAATGGAAGCAATTTGGAGTGGCATAGTGGCTCAGTGGTTAGCACTACTGCCTCACAGTGCCAGGGACCTGGGTTCAATTCCAGTCGCAGGTGGCTATCTGTAGGAGTGAGCACAGTCTCTCCATTTCTGCTGGGCTCTCTAGTTTCTTCCCATAGCCCAAAGCTTTGCAGGTTAAGTGGAGCGGTCATGCTAAAATTGCCCAGTGTCCAGGGATGTGTAGGTTAGGTGGATTAACAACAGGGAAACTGCAGGGCAACAAGGATAGGCTGGGGTGGGTGAGCCTAATGGGGTGCTCTTCAGAGAGGTGATGTGGAACTGTGGGCCAAATGGCCTGTTTCTGTACTGCAGGGATTCTATGAACTTACATTTTAAGTGTAATTGTAAATTCTAATTACTTTACAAGATAGGAATAGGAACCAGTTGGCATCCAATATACAAAAATGGGATAATAAACAGAAAAACTTTTTTGATGGTGCTAATTGAAACATAAATATTAGCTGGAAAGCCAGAAATGATGATTTATTTGAAGAAGTGTTGTGGGATCTTTTCCTCAACCTGAGAGGGCACAATTGCCCATACAGTACTTCCTCAGTCTAGATTTGATGCTTAGGTCTCCTGAATTGAATTTATATTATCAATTTGTAACTTAAGAGGGAGAGACAGGGCTATTGAAGGGCATTTTCTGAATGTTATCCAAAAACAGCAGCCAGAATTCTGATTGTCTTTCAATATCCGCCATTCACTTCCTTCAAATCAATGTATGTACTGGGCACTCCATTTTTCTGGGCAATATATTGAGGAATCAATGACAGCACAGCCTACTTTAGGTATAAAATGAACCAGTGAGTAAGAGCCAATTTATAATCAGGCTGTAAAAGAACCTTTTGAAATAATGGCCACAGAGGGTAGTATTGTCCAGTAAATTTGAAAAAAAAGGTAGATTTAATTCAATCTGAAACTAAAGTCCTAATGTAAATCAGGGCAATTATAAAGTGACAGTGAGGAAGGTTTCCTAAGATTATCAAGGGATCTTGATCAAATGGGTCAATGGCTGAAAAATGGCAGATGGAGTTCAGAGATAATGGGAACTGCAGATGCTGGAGAATCCAAGATAATAAAATGTGGGGCTGGATGAACACAGCAGGCCCAGCAGCATCTCAGGAGCACAAAAGCTGACGTTTTGGGCCTAGATCTTTAATCAGAAATGCATTTCTGATGAAGGGCCTTGGCCCGAAATGTGGGCAGATGGAGTTCAATTTGGATAAATATGACATATTGCATTTTGTTACAACATGGGTAGGGCATGTACAATTCATGATAGAACAGAGGGACCTAGGCATGCAGGTACATAATTCTTTAAAGTTTGGATCACATATCGGCAGGATGGTTGAAAAGGCACTTGGCACAATTGCCTTCATTGCCCAGTCCTTTGAGTATGGGAGTTGGCATGTTATTTCGAGATTGTACAGGACATTGGTGAGGCCTCGCCTGGAATACTATGTCCAGGTCTGGTCGCCAAATTTTAGGAAGGATATTATTAAGCTGGGGACGGTTTGGAAGAAATTTACCAGGGTGTTGCTGGACATGGAAGGTTTGAGTTCTAAAGAAAGGCTGGGTAGTCTGGGACTTCTTTCACTGGAGCATAGGAGGTTGACAGGTGACCTGACAGAAGTTTATTAAATAATTCAGGGCATAGATAGGTTTTATGGAAATAACTCACAATTTTCATTTTTAAGCATTCCTTTCTTTAATACCTGAGGCGGTGGGAGATTTCAGGACAAGGGGGTGCATTTTTAAAGTGCGGAAAGAGATTTTAAAAAAAGACTTGAGGGGCAAAATGTATACACGGGAGGTGTTTGTGTGTGGAGTGAACCTTCTGAGGAAGTTATAGATATAGGCTCAATTAATGCTTAAAAGACGCTTAGATAAGTACATGAATAGAAAAGGTTTGGAAGGAAAAGTGTGCCAGGAGCAGGCAGGTCAGACTAGCTTAGTTTGGGATTATGTTCAGCATGGAATAGTTGGACCAAAAGGTCTGATTCCGTGTTGTATGATTTTATGACTCTATGCGAAGAGGAAGGTGTCTGTACTGGATTTAAAAATACATTAAAAGGTTTGTTAAAGTTGGCAATGGCAAATATTTAAGCAATTCATGTTTGATATTCATTATTTTAGGGCAAAAAAATCAGGATTGGTCGGAGAACTGTGGCTGACTAGAGAGTTTAAAGATGATCAGATGATTAAATGAGAGGAAGTGTTTATGAAGTTGCCAAAAAGTTGTAATACTAAGGATTGGGAGAATTATGACATTCAACAGAGGAGGACTAGGAGATTGATAAAGAAAATGAGAATAGAATATAGATGAAAGCTAGTAAGAAACATAAAAATGAATTGTGAAAACCTCCTCAGGTATTAAAGAATGATGAACAATGAAAATTTTGAGTTATTTACATAAAGAAATAATAAATTCAGAACAAGAAATACAGAAATGGCAGAGAGCCTAAATGGTTATTTTGTGTCTGTTTTCACAGAGGCAGACCCAAGAAGTCCCCCTGATATAATTAAGATCCAGGGTTTTATTGGGTAGATAAAATTGAAATAAATTAGTCCTAGTAACAAAGCAATATTTGAGAATAAATGGGACAGGAAGTTGAAAAATAAGCAGACCCAAAGACTTTCATCTGAAGAATATTGAAAGAGACAATATATCTAATGGTGATTATCTTTCAAAATCCTATTAATTCTGCAATGGTGCCTATAGATTGGAAGGTGACAAAAGTAAACCTACTGTTTGAGAGAAGATTGAGAGAGAAAACAGAGAACCAACCCCAGAGAAGACAGCCACACTGAACCCTGCCGCATCTTCACCATTCCCCCAGACCTTCCACTAACTGAGGACGAACGGTCAGTCCTTAGTAAGGGGCTCACCTTTGTCCCCCTACAACCACACATCAACGAGTACCAGCCACGGTTGGACGTAGAACAGTTTTTTCGCTGCCTTTGCCTCTACGCCTACTTCTTCAACCGGGAGCCTAACCCTCCCTCCACTGACCCCTTCACCCACTTCCAACACAAGTCCTCCTCCTGGACACCACCTCCAGGCCTCCTGCCTTCCCTCGGCCTCTTCATCTCTAACTGCCGTCGAGACATTAACCGCCTCAACCTCTCCATCCCTCTCACCCACTCCAACCTCTCCCCTGCAGAATGGGCAGCCCTCTGCTCCCTCCGCTCCAACCCCAACCTCACCATCAAACCCGCAGACAAGGGTGGCACAGTGGTAGTTTGGCGCACTGACCTCTACATCGCCGAGGCCAAACGCCAACTCTCCGACACCACCTCCTACCGCCCCCTGATCATGACCCCACACCCGAGCACCAAACCATCATCTCCAACACCATTCATGACCTCATCACCTCCCGGGACCTCCCACCCACAGCCTCCAACCTCATTGTTCCCCAACCCCGCACGGCCTGTTTCTATCTCCTTCCCAAAATCCACAAACCTGCCTGCCCTGGTCAACCCATTGTCTCAGCCTGCTCCTGCCCCACCGAACTCATCTCCACCTATCTGGACTCCATTTTCTCCCCTTTGGTCCAGGAACTCCCTACCTACGTCCGTGACACCACCCACGCCCTACACCTGCTCCAGGACGTCCAATTCCCTGGCCCCCAACACCTCATTTTCACCATGGACATGCAGTCCCTATACACCTGTATTCCACTTGGAGATGGCCTCAAGGTTCTCCGCTTCTTCCTGTCCCGCAGGCCCGACCTGTCCCCCTCCACCGACACCCTCATCCGCCTAGCCAAACTCGTCCTCAGCCTCAACAACTTCTCTTTCGATTCCCCCCACTTCCTACAAACAAAGGGGGTGGCCATGGGCACCCACATGGGCCCCAGCTATGCCTGCCTCTTTGTAGGTTACGTGGAACAGTCCCTCTTCCGCACCTGCACAGGCCCCAAACCCCACCTCTTCCCCCATTACATTGATGACTGTATCGGCACCGCCTCTTGCTCCCCAGAGGAGCTCGAACTGTTCATCCACTTCACCAACACCTTCCACCCCAACCTTCAGTTCACCTGGGCCATCTCCAGCACATCCCTCACCTTCCTGGACCTCTCAGTCTCCATCTCAGGCAACCAGCTTGTAACTGATGTCCATTTCAAGCCCACCGACTCCCACAGCTACCTAGAATACACCTCCTCCCATCCACCCTCCTGCAAAAATTCCATCCCCTATGCCCAATTTCTCTGCATCCGCCGCATCTGCTTCCAGGATGAGGCATTCCACTCCCACACATCCCAGATGTCCAAGTTCTTCAAGGACCGCAACTTTCCCCCCACAGTGGTCGAGAAAGCCCTTGACCACGTCTCCCGCATTTCCCGCAACACATCCCTCGCACCCCGTCCCCGCCACAACTGCCCAAAGAGGATCCCCCTCGTTCTCACACACCACCCCACCAACCTCCGGATACAACGCATCATCCTCCGACACTTCCGCCATCTACAATCCGACCCCACCACCCAAGACATTTTTCCATCCCCACCCCTGTCTGCTTTCTGGAGAGACCACTCTCTCCGTGACTCCCTTGTTCGCTCCACACTCCCCTCCAACCCCACCACACCCGGCACCTTCCCCTGCAACCGCAGGAAATGCTACACTTGCGCCCACATCTCCTCCCTCACCCCCATCCCAGGCCCCAAGATGACTTTCCACATTAAGCAGAAGTTCACCTGCACATCTGCCAATGTGGTATTCTGCATCCACTGTACCCGGTGTGGCTTCCTCTACTCTGGGGAAACCAAGCGGAGGCTTGGAGACCGCTTTGCAGAACACCTCCGCTTGGTTCGCAATAAACAACTGCACCTCCCAGTCACAAACCATTTCCACTCCCCCTCCCATTCTTTTGATGACATGTCCATCATGGCCTCCTGCAGTGCCACAATGATGCCACCCGAAGGTTGCAGGAACAGCAACTCATATTCCGCTTGGGAACCCTGCAGCCCAATGGTATCAATGTGGACTTCACCAGCTTCAAAATCTCCCCTTCCCCCACCGCATCCCAAAACCAGCCCAGTTTGTCCCCTCCACCCACTGCACCACACAACCAGCCCAGCTCTTCCCCTCCACCCACTGCATCCCAAAACCAGTCCACCCTGTCTCTGCCTCCCTAACCTGTTCTTTCTCTCACCCATCCCTTCCTCCCACCTCAAGCCGCACCTCCATTTCCTACCTACTAACCTCATCCCACCTCCTTGACCTGTCCGTCTTCTCTGGACTGACCTATCCCCTCCCTACCTCCCCACCTATACTCTCCTCTCCACCTATCTTCTTTTCTCTTCATCTTTGGTCTGCCTCCCCCCTCTCCCTATTTATTCCAGAACCCTCGCCCCCTCCCCCTCTCTGATGAAGGGTCTAGGCCCGAAATGTCAGCTTTTGTGCTCCTGAGATGCTGCTTGGCCTGCTGTGTTCATCCAGCCTCACATTTTATTATCTTGGATTCTCCAGCATCTGCAGTTCCCATTATCACCACTACAGAACCTGTTAGCTTGATGTCAGTGTTAGGGAAAGTTACAGAATCTATTGTAAAGGATGTGATTACATTATATTTCGTAAAAAATGTCTGACTGAGAGGAGTCACTGTAGATTTATGAAAAGGGAATCATGTTGACAAACCAATTAGACCTTTTTTGAGGGAGGATCATCAAAGGCAAATCCATGGAATGTGGTATATTTAGTCTTTCAGAAAGCTTTTTAAAAATCCAACACAGGAGGTTACTCAACAAAGTTAAAGCTCATGGGATTGAGATGATATATAACACAGATTGAAGATTTGTTAGCAGGCGGAAAATAGAGAGTAGGAACAAATGTGCCATTCTTAGCTCGGCAGGCTGTGACCAATGGCATACCAGAAGGATCAGTGCCTGGGCATCAACTGTTCATAATCTATTTCAATTATTCAGATACAGTGGCCATTGAAAAGGTTCCAAGTTTGCTTGGTGGGAGTGTGAATTGCAAGGAGAATGCAAAGAGGCTACTAGGGAATTTAGACAGCACTGTAAAGGCACAGTAACGTAATGTTGATAAGTGTGAGGTTATCTAATTAGGTAGGAGGAATGAAGAAACAAAGCATTTCTTAAATAGTATGAGATGTATTGATGTCCAAATGGACATAGGTGTACTTGTGTATTAGTCACTGAAAGCTAGTGTGCACGTGCAGCAGTAATTTGAAAAGCAGGTAAGTAGAATGTTAGCTTTTATCGCAAGAGAACTTAAAATCAGCAGCAACAAAGTCCAGCTGTAATTGTATAGAAGATTGGTGAGGCAGTACCTGGAGTATTGTGTGCAATTCTGGTTCTATTGTCTAACGACAGATATACTTGCTGTAGCGGGATGCAGTGGAGGTTCAACAGACTGAACCATGGCATGATAGGATTGGCCTATGATGAGAGACTCATGAGACCAGACCTGTATTCTCTGGAGTTTAGAAGATTGAGGGATGATCTCATATAAACTTATAAAATTCTTAAACAGATTGACAAGGTGGATGCAGAAAGGATGATTCCCTTGACTGTGGGGTCTTGAACAATGGGATAGTCTCAGAACAAAGGTCAACCCATTTATGACTAAGATGAGGAGGAACCTCTTCATTCAGAGGGTTGTGAACCTTTGAAAATTTCTACACAAGAGGGCCATGGAGGCTCAGTGATTAAGTAATATCAAGAGAATGCTTTATAGATTTCTAGTCACCAATATCATCAAGGTATATGGGGATAGCATGACAATATAATGTTGAGGTAGATAATCTGCCATGATCATGAATGGCAGAATAGAGAAGATGAGCAAAATGGCCAATTCCTGCTCCTAAGTTCCTAACTATGTCCTTATTTTTGGAAACTTGAAACATTCTTTGTTCTAGTCTTACTGTGATGCTCTTCCTCATTTCTGTTGATAGATTGATCACCGTACTGGTTTTCCTATTCTCAAGTTAAAGGAGAATTTTTTTTATCACCTCTGGTTCCAGTTTGCACACTTTCCTCACCTTCAAATTATCCATCTCCAATTCTTATATTTCTCCAGCTTTCAGTCTCTATTCCTAAGGTAGGCAATCGATGAGTATTTATCACTGACTGGCAATGCTACATTGATTACAGTGTCTGATATTTTACTTCCAGTAGGGACATCATTCCATTCATGACATAACAGGATACAAAATGAAGCAGAGAAAGATAGTAGACACAAACATTTCCATCCCTGATGTGATCAATACTTTCTGTGCTCGGTTCGAGCAGAATGCCAGCAGTGTGGTATCGCCTGCCCCAATAGCTCCTGATGTACCTACTCCCTCTGTCACTGCTGCACACATCAGATTGGTCTTCCTGAAAGTAAACCCAAGGAAAGTGACAGGCCCAGATGAACTCCTTGGCTGTGCATTAACAACCTGTGCGGACTAGCTGACTGAGGTATTCTCTGAAAACTTCCACCTCTCCTTCTACAATCTGAAGTCCCCACATCCTCCAAGAAGACCATCATCATCCCAGTACCAAGGAAAATACGTGCAACATGCTTTAATGACTACTGTCCAATGGGTCTGACCTCGAGAGGCTAGTCATGGCCCACATTAACCCTAGCCTCCCAGCCTGCCTCGATCCCCTGTGATTTGCCTAACAGTAAAACAGGTCCACAGTAGACACCATTTTCCTAGTCCTTCTCTCATCCCTGGGACATCTGGATTACAAGGATACTTATGTCAGCCCCCTACTCATTGATTACAGCTCTGCCTTCAACATCATAATCCTTACCAGACTAATCTCAAAACTCTGAGACCGATGTCTCAGCTCTGGGACATCAATCAGTGAAGAGAGACGACAATGCCTTCTCCATGATAATTCTCAACACTACCTCACAAAAATGAGTCCTCAGCCCTCTCCTGTACCCCCTGTATGCCCATGACTGTGTAGCCAAATTCTGTATGAATGCCATCTGCAAGTTTGCTGACAAAATTATCATATCAAACAACGATGAGTCAGCATATAGGAAGGAGATAGAGTGCATAGTGTCATGGTGCAATGATAACAACCTCTCTCTCAATGTCAGCAAAACAAACGAACTGATCATTGACTTCAGAAAGAAAGGCAGAGAACACACCCCTATCTACATCAACGGAGTAGAGGTGGAGTGGGTTGAGAGTGTCAAGTTCCTAGGAGTGGAGATAACTGACTCTTTGTCCTGGACTTCCCACATAGATGTGACAGTCAGGAAGGCACAACAACGCCTCCTGTTAGGGGACCACAGGCAACGACAGAATGTTGTGTGCACCACCCAGACCATCAGTGAAGCCAACCTCCCATCCATAAACTCCATTTATATAGCTCGTTGCTGTGGAAAGTTTGCCAAAATCATCAAAGACCCATCATACCCGAGTAATACTTTCCTACAATCTCTCCATCAGGCAGAAGATACAGAAACTTGAACACATGCACCGGCACGTTCAAGAGCAGCTTCTTCTCTGCTGTTATTAGACTGCTGAATGGACTCTCTAACTTCAAATAATGTTGATCTTGCTAATGTTGCTTTGTATACTTCCTGTGCAGCCATAACCTTATATGCCTTGCTCTGTCTGAGCACCCAATGATCTGTAAGTCCTTGCTATAATCTGCCTGTACTGCTCACAAAACAAAACTTTTCACTGTACTTAAGTACATATGACTATAAGGAATCAAATCAAATCAAAACCAAAATTCTTCCAGCTTCTCTGCATCTTTCGTATTTGTTCTGATGATGCAATTTCCTAGATCAGCTCTTCTGATGTGAATTGATTTCTGCTCAAGAAGAAATCCCAATCACAATAGTTAATAGGGCCCATCTGATGTTACACAAGCCTTTTTTCCCCTTCTCTCTCCTTAACATCCAAGCTAATAAATATTCCTTCCAGGTCAAACAGTGATTTTTCTGTAATCTTTCAATTTGGCATACTGTATTTGCTGTCCACACAATGTGGTCTTCTCCACACTGGGACAGCCAAATACTGACTGCGTGATTACTTGTGGAGCATCTCCCTTCCACCCATTAGTGTGACTCTCTGCTTTTGGGGTGACATGCTGTTTTAATTCTCCACCTGCCTTTCTTTGGTTAGATTAGATTCCCTACAGTGTGGAAACAGGCCCTTTGGCCCAACAAGTGAACACCACCCCTTAGCACATCCCATCCAGACCCACCCCCCATAACCCACACACCCCTGAACACTATGGGCAACTTAGCATGGCCGATCCACCTAGCCTACACATCTTTGACTGTGGGAGGAAACCGGAGCACCTGGAGGAAACCCACACAGACATGGGGAGAATGTGCAAACTCCACACAGACAGTTACTGAGGCTGGAATCGAACGTGTGTCCCTGGTGCTGTGAGGCTGCAGTGCTAACCACTGAGCCATCGTGCCGGCCTTCTACCCTTGCCCTCCTGCAGTGTTCCAGTGGAGCCTGCCATAAACCTGAGAAACAGCATCTCAACTTTCAGTAAGACACTTTACGGCTTTTTGGAGAATGTAGTGAGCAAAACAACTTCAGACCAATGCCCATACCTGAAATTTCTTCCCTTTGATTTTTTCACTCTTGGTTTTCTCCTGTTTTTGCTGTCAGGCAGTCGCTCATCTCATTCTGCCATTTACAGCTCCTCTGGGCACATCTTTTATTTCTTGTTTCGTTGTTATTTCCCTTGGCATTCCAACATCAATCCTATCATTTAAATCATTCTTGTCTTATATCTTATCAGAGTTGTCACTGCAAGAAGCTGAATCTTTTTGCACACAAACGTATGATGAAACAGAAGTGCAGCAAAAAGAGGTGCAGAACTAGAGTTTCTGATCACAGAAAGCATAAAAAACAACTCCATTCAGCTCCCATGATGATCACAAGTGACATATGGAATGTAGAGAGATAACAAGGTATAGTGCTGGATGAAGAAGGGTCTAGGCTCGAAACGTCAGCCTTCCTGCTCCTCTGATGCTGCTTGGCCTGCTGTGTTCATCCAGCTCTACACCTTGTTATCTCAGATCCTCCAGCATCTACAGTTCCTACTCTGTCTGAAACATCTGGAATGTTGTCTCTTTGCCTGATTTTAATCTATACATGAAGCGGCAAATCTGACTCCTTTTAAAAACACTCCCACAAAATCCCCAAACGCTGGAACTTGAGAAACGAGAAGACTATTTTGTAATATGATTTGCACTTTAGTACATGCTAATTGAGGTTACCTGCCCCTGTGTTATCCCCAGAAGTATTTATTTATAATCCTCCTGATAATAATATGCTGTTTGTTTCACTCAACATGATAGGTGTTATATTTTAATGAAGAAGTAAGTTAAAGAAGTTGATTGCGTATATTATGTAAAATAACAGCTGGTCATGGTGAGCTATTGGAAAGCAGAGAATGTATCCTTTAAGAACCAGAACTATACGCAATTGCAAAATCAGTTCTGAGCACCTTCTATACACCTTCTCAGCACCTTTGGGGTGGCACAGTGGCTCAGTGGTTAGCACTGCAGCCTCACAGCACCAGGGACCCAGGCTCAATTCCAGCTTTGGGTAACTGCCTGTGCAGAGATTTCACATTCTCCCCACATCTGCATGGATTTCCTCCCACAGTCCAAAGATGGGTGGATTGGCCATGCTAAATTGTCCGTAGTGTTCAGAGGTGTGTGGGTTATAGGGGGATGGGTCTGGGTGGGATGCTCCAAGCGGTGGTGTGGATTTGTTGGGCCAAAGGGGCTGTTTCCACACTGTAGGGAATCTAATGTATATAGCTTTGCATCCTATAGTTTCTGTGAATGTTTATTTCTCTGTTAGTTTACATAATGAAAGAAAGAGCATGCCTGCATTGTTAATACATTCAATAACAAGAACAAACTATTTCAATAGTTTTGTATACTACAATATTATCTATTGAGAATAAATAGATTAATTTCTCCTTTGTAGTAGAGATGTTTACCAGCAATGCTAGTGAGTTGAACATTTGTCACACAACAGAAGGGGTGTGATTTTCAGAGATAATGGGAACTGCAGATGCTGGAGAATTCCAAGATAATAAAATGTGAGGCTGGATGAACACAGCAGGCCAAGCAGCATCTCAGGAGCACAAAAGCTGACGTTTCGGGCCTAGACCCTTCATCAGAGAGGGGGATGGGGAGACGGAACTGGAATAAATAGGGAGAGAGGGGGAGGCGGACCGAAGATGGAGAGTAAAGAAGATAGGTGGAGAGATTGTAGGTGGGGAGGTAGGGAGGGGATAGGTCAGTCCAGGGAAGACGGACAGGTCAAGGAGGTGGGATGAGGTTAGTAGGTAGCTGGGGGTGCGGCTTGGGGTGGGAGGAAGGGATGGGTGAGAGGAAGAACCGGTTAGGGAGGCAGAGACAGGTTGGACTGGTTTTGGGATGCAGTGGGTGGGGGGGAAGAGCTGGGCTGGTTGTGTGGTGCAGTGGGGGGAGAGGACGAACTGGGCTGGTTTAGGGATGCAGTAGGGGAAGGGGAGATTTTGAAACTGGTGAAGTCCACATTGATACCATATGGCTGCAGGGTTCCCAGGCGGAATATGAGTTGCTGTTCCTGTAACCTTCGGGTGGCATCATTGTGGCACTGCAGGAGGCCCATGATGGACATGTCATCTAGAGAATGGGAGGGGGAGTGGAAATGGTTTGCGACTGGGAGGTGCAGTTGTTTGTTGCGAACTGAGCAGAGGTTTTCTGCAAAGCGGTCCCCAAGCCTCCGCTTGGTTTCCCCAATGTAGGGGAAGCCGCACCGGGTACAGTGGATGCAGTATACCACATTGGCAGATGTGCAGGTGAACCTCTGCTTAATGTGGAATGTCATCTTGGGGCCTGGGATGGGGGTGAGGGAGGAGGTGTGGGGACAAGTGTAGCATTTCCTGCGGTTGCAGGGGAAGGTGCCGGGTGTGGTGGGGTTGGAGGGCAGTGTGGAGCGAACAAGGGAGTCATGGAGAGAGTGGTCTCTCCGGAAAGCTGACAGGGGAGGGGATGGAAAAATATCTTGGGTGGTTGGGTCGGATTGTAAATGGCGGAAGTGTCGGAGGATAATGCGTTGTATCCGGAGGTTGGTAGGGTGGTGTGTGAGAATGAGGGGGATCCTCTTGGGGCGGTTGTGGCGGGGGCGGGGTGTGAGGGGTGTGTTGCGGGAAATACTGGAGACGCGGTCAAGGGCATTCTCGATCACTGTGGGGGGAAAGTTGCAGTCGTTAAAGAACTTGGACATCTGGGATGTGCGGGAGTGGAATGTCTTATCGTGGGAGCAGATGCGGCGGAGGCGGAGGAATTGGGAATAGGGGATGGAATTTTTGCAGGAGGGTGGGTGGGAGGAGGCGTATTCTAGGTAGCTGTGGGAGTCGGTGGGCTTGAAATGGACATCAGTTACAAGCTGGTTGCCTGAGATGGAGACTGAGAGGTCCAGGAAGGTGAGGGATGTGCTGGAGATGGCCCAGGTGAACTGAAGGTTGGGGTGGAAGGTGTTGGTGAAGTGGATGAACTGTTCGAGCTCCTCTGGGGAGCAAGAGGCGGCGCCGATACAGTCATCAATGTACCGGAGGAAGAGGTGGGGTTTGGGGCCTGTGTAGGTGCGGAAGAGGGACTGTTCCACGTAACCTACAAAGAGGCAGGTATAGCTGGGGCCCATGCGGGTGCCCATGGCCACCCCCTTAGTCTGTAGGAAGTGGGAGGAGTCAAAAGAGAAGTTGTTGAGTGTGAGGACGAGTTCAGCTAGGCAGATGAGAGTGTCGGTGGAGGGGGACTGGTCGGGCCTGCGGGACAGGAAGAAGCGGAGAGCCTTGAGGCCATCTCCATGCGGAATGCAGGTGTACAGGGACTGGACGTCCATGGTGAATATGAGTTGTTGGGGGCCAGGGAATTGGAAGTCCTGGAGGAGGTGGAGGGCGTGGGTGGTGTCACAGACGTAGGTGCGGAGTTCCTGGACCAAAGGGGAGAAAATGGAGTCCAGATAGGTGGAGATGAGTTCGGTGGGGCAGGAACAGGCTGAGACGATGGGTCGACCAGGGCAGGCAGGTTTGTGATTTTCATACTTTAAGTAGGAGATAGCATGATATAATGTAAGCTACTCTTCAAAGATAGCAGTTTATAATTTCAATCATGTAAAAACTTGTGTTAGCAATAAAAGCATCTGTATCCTAATATAGGGATCATTCAGTTCAATTCTTCAAAAACTAATTTTGTAGCCTATTTCTACAAGGTTTGATACACTTTCAATTGTTTTAACTTAGCTTTACAGAAATTTATACTCTTAGAACAAAAATGCCTTTCCTGAAAAGCATGCCACTGCAACCATCTGATTCTCTGGGACGAAATTGATGCTTGTCCCTTTTTAGTTGACTGACTCCTGAAATGGGCCAGTTTCAGTTGCCTGGAGTTTCAAAAGCTATATACAAGCATTTTGCACCCTAGCCATGCATGGATATCACCATGTCTGGCAAAAGTGATTTCAGTTCCCTCAGGTAATAAACAATCTCTAGACACATAATTTGTTTCCTGATTGACAAGTGACATAAAATTCGTTTCAGCTGCTTAAAGGAGGTGAAAGGAACCACAACATCAAAAAGGTTGCAGAATATTGAGCTTTCCTGTCTGCCTCATTTACACTACACAGTATCTTGTCTGAACAAGACAGAATCTTGATTTAACAAGAAATGCACTGAGGGCCCAATTGCTTAAAAAAAAGTACCATGGAAACTTTATAGTACATTAATCGAGTTGTATTCCCTTAAGAAAAATTATATTTAAATATTGTCTTGATCTAACCCAAGGAAATGGTTTGCATTACTTTGGTACAGAAAGATGTGAGAACAAATCTTGTCAGCATGTTTTTATACTCATTGTGAAACACAAAGAACAATCAGTGGAACATGAGAGACATGGGGTTAGATACTCTTCCAGTTGATCCATCACTTCATTTGGAGCATTTTGCTTTGAAATAGCCATCGCTATCAAATAAACTGATCTATCCTCTTGTGACACTGGAGTTGTGAGCATTAAGATAATCAGAATGAAGGAGGGAATTACCAGCCCATCTCCCAAGGTATGACAAATAAACCTGGATGAAGAGGCCACCAGTCTCTTGAGGCTGCTCTGCCATTCTTGGATGATCTGAACATAATCACAAATTCCTGCTTCTGTCTACCACTGATAACCTTTACACTTTTTTTATTTGTTCATTGGGTCTGAGCATCATTACTGCCCAGTTCTAATTACCTGGGATCGGGTGGGGGGGCGGGGGGCATGTGGGGGCAGTTGAGTCAACTATATCATATTAAGATCTGGAGTTAATATGTAGGCCAGATCAGCTAAGGGTGACAGATTCCCTTCTCTGAAGGGTATTAGTGAACCAGATGGGTTTCTACAAAAATTGACAGTCGTTACATGGTCATCATTAGAATTTTTTTCATTTTATTATATTAAAGAAAATCAAAATTTGCCATGATGGGCGTGGAACATACCTCCTCAGAACATTAGCCTGAGGCTCTGTGTTGCTAGCCAGTGACATCACTACTATGTCACTACTTCCCTCTGCTACACTGAATGTTTCCATCTCTGCCTGGAAAAATTCAAAAGCTAGACAATTTCGTCTTTATCCTAAATGGGCAATCCCTCATTTTGAAGTAGTGACCTCTAGTTTCAGATTCCCTTTAAAAGAAATCATTTTTTCCATATACACTTTGTTAAGACCCCTCAGAATCTTATATGTTTCAATCAATTTGATTCTTACTGTTCTAAACTCCAGTAACAGCAAAACTATCTTGCCCAAAATGTATCAGTGATAATGGGAACTGCAGATGCTGGAGAATCCAAGATAATGAAATGTGAGGCTGGATGAACACAGCAGGCCCAGCAGCATCTCAGGAGCACAAAATGTACTTCATTTACAATCCACCCATTCTAGGAATCAATCAGATTAGGAACTGTCTCCAATGTATTTACATCCTTTCTTAAATATGAAAGAAATACCACACACATTACTCCAATGTGATCTCACCAGTGCCTTGTTTAACTGAAACATAACTTCCCTATTTTTGTATTCAATTCACCTCGCAATAAGAATGTAGAACATAGAACATAGAACAGTACTGCACAGTACAGGCCCTTTGGCCCACATTGTTGTGCCGACTATTATCCTACTAAGATCAAACTACCTTGCATACCCTACATTTTATGATCATATGCTTATCCAAGAGTTGCTTAAATGTCCCTAATGTATCTGACTCCACTACCATTGCTGGCAGTGCATTCCGCATGCCCACTACTCTCTGTGTGAAGAACATACCTCTGACATCGCCCCATACGTTCCTACAATCACCTTAAAATTATGCCCCTCGTAATAGTCATTTCCGCCCTGGGAAAAAGTTTCTGGCTATCCATTCTATCTTTGCCTCTCATCAACTTGTACACTTCTATCATGTCACCTCTCATCCTTCTTCGCTCCAATGAGAAAAGCGCTAGCTGCCGCAACCTTTCCTCATAAGACCTGCCCTCCAGTCCAGGCACCATTCTGGTAAATCTCCCCTGTACCCTCTTTAAAGTTTCCACATCCTTCCTATAATGAGGCTACCAAAACTGAACACAATATTCCAAGTGCAGTCTAACCAGGGTTTAATAGAGCTGCAGCATAGCCTCCTGGCTCTTAAACTCAATTCCTCTGCCAATGAGAGCCAACACACCATATGCCTTCTTATCAACTCTGTCAACTTGGGTAGCAACTTTGAGAGATCTATGGACGTGGAGCCCAAGATCCCTCTGTTCCTCTAAACAGCCAATAATCCTGCCATTAACCCTGTATTCTGCATTCAAATTTGACCTTCCAAAATGAATCACTTCACACTTTTCCAGGTTGAATTCTATCTGCCACTTCTTTGCCCAGCTCTGCATCCTGGCAATGCCCCACCGCAAACTACAACAGCCCTCCACACTATCCACAACTCCACCAACCTTCGTGTCAAATGTGAACATTTTATCCACTTTCCTCATTACTCGTCATACCTGCATACTAAACTTCTCTGGTTCATGTACTAGGAAATCCAGATCAGAACTCTACGGCCTCGAGGCATCTAGATAATGTTCTTTATTACGATAACTGCAAATGACCATTTTATATTTTCCCACATTATATTCCATTTGCAGACCTTTGCCCATTCCCTTATTGTATGTGTATAATTTTATAACTTCTACTCATGAAATTCCTTTTCATAACTTACTTTCCTTTCTAATTATTTGCCATTAGTAAATTTAGCAACTGTACTTTTTGGCCCTTTGTCCAAGTTATTAACGTAAGTTGTGAAAAGTTGATGCCCCAGCATTAATCACTGTGGCACACCAGTCATTGCATCTTGCCAAAAAGAAAAGGCATATTTTCACTTGCTCTCTGTTTCTTGTTAGCTAAACAATCTTCTATCCATGTTCTTAAGCTACCCACTACACCCTGAGCCTTTACTTTCTACAGTAATCTTCAATGTGCTACCTTATCAAATGTCTTCTGGAAATTGACTGGACTTGGATCCACTCCTCACAGTCCCTCAAACTGAATGCAAAATTCATTTTGGGACCTCAGTGGTTTAAGGCCAACTTTACCATGAGTTGAGTAATTAAAGAACAAACACACTACATTTAAAGTACAACACAGGAACGGGCCCTTCAACCCACCAAGCCTGTTGTGACAAATGATGCCTTTCTAAAGTGAAAACCTTTTGCCTCATATCCCTTTATTCCCTGCCTATCATGCGTTTGCTTTTCAGACAAGAAGCCTGTGATCAACAGTGGTCAACAGGGATTGTTGCTGAGTCCACTGTTGTTTATCATTTATATAAACGATTTGGACAAGAATTTAGATTGTGTCTGGTCAGTAAGTTTGTGAATGACACCAACATTCACACACAATAGTGAAGAGGCTTATTTAAGATTACAAAGGGATCTTAATCAATTGGGCTGATGGGCTGAAGAGTGGCAGATGGAGTTTAATCTTGATAAATACAAGATATTACATTTTGGTAAAACAAACAAGGGGATGACTTATACATGTAACACTGGAAAATAAACTGGAGTGAATTTTGAGTGCTGCCAACAAATAACAGAGCACATCACTGTGAAAGCCATGGCTGCTGAGTCTCAGCAATGTTCAGTTCTTGGTCACACATTGATTTCCTTTGATTTAAGGACATGACTCTTCCAAGGTGACAAGTGCTCCACATAATTTGACCTGCCTCGATGGCAACTGGCTGGTCTGCTGCTAGGTAAGTTCTAGCAGGAGTGGAACTGGGTCTTAAGTGATCGTGGCTGGCCAGTTAAGGTCCTCTAGTGGAGGCAAGAATATGGTGGATTTTCGGTATGAAACTACTTTGCCCAATTAAATGCCCTTCCTGCTTCCAAGCTTGACAGCAGCATGAATGGACGATTCCACTTATACATAAAACACTGACACATTGTGTTCACACTGGCTGGTACTCCTCCAGCCTACCTGACCTACTAATTATTCATCTCTAGCTTTGTGGTTTCAGCCCCTCAATCACATTCTACAAATGACTTTAAGCCTCCGATGTCTGTTGTTTACCTCCTTGGTTATGTGAAAAATGGTCCTTTGTTTCCTCTTTATCCAGCCTTCATCTAGACCTACATAGTCCTTTACATTTCAGTTGAAGTAATTCTCAGCATCTCCTCTATTCCAAAGAAAGCACTACCTAGCCTATATACTCTTTCCTCATTTTTAATATGTTTGTTCCTGGCGATATCCTCACAGCAGAATGGTTTTGAAAGCAGCATTCTGAGATATATTTGGGACAATAATTGGAAAAGATGGCAACTGAACATGTAAGTGAGGGAGACAATGGTACTTGGAAAACATGGATTCCTGAGGTCCTTCTGCACTTTCCACACAGGACACTGCAGAGGAAGCCCAGCGCTCCACCTCCACACTGCCCAACAACTACCCCCCTCCCCACTGAACCTTGGAAGCTCAAGTTGATGGAGGTCAACTTGCCTCAGGGAAGAAGCCCCTCAGCATGTCTGCCCCATCTAGACACCAGTGCCCCAGGGTCACGTGAGTGAACTTCCAGGGCCCAATAGGCTCAACAGCCGAGCAGGTTCCCTCCAGTCTAGCAGCAGAACCAGGGGTTCACTAAGACATAGACAGAGATAGAAGAAAACCCACTGACAACACCTTGGTGGCACAGTTATAAAAGGCTTTAGGGTCACTGAGGGTCAGTGCCATAGCAGCAACTGAACTTGTGTCCCCTCTGATCCCAATAGTTTTTGTGGATGGACCCAATGGGCTGACAATGACCCACCCCATTGACTGACAGGGCTGGACAGTCCCGGGCAAACCATGCCCAAATGCCTGATTGATGCCAATACATCTCACTGACCATATAAACCCAATCTCCTGGATATGCCACTACGGAGAGAAAGGACTGACTGTGACCTATTCTATATACTGCAGAAGCATGGATCACCTGATCAATAAAACGATGACCAGTCATGCCTGGCTGATGGGTATGATGGGCATGGCTACCACTCAGTGCGTGTGCTGTGAAAGTTTCTGGAACACAGTGCGGATGTGAGATCGATGTACCACACTGTTACTCTCCAAGATGTCTGCCTTCTATCTGAGGAAGGCTTTACAGTAAGGCAAGCTGCCTGCTTGTGTGACTAATGTTAATTGGCCCAGCAAGCACAAAGTGAACAAGCACGAAGAGAGCAAATGAGCTGCCCTGAGATGCAGCCTGGTCCAATCCATGAACTGAGAGCCTGGCCCAATGTGCCAATCCCTGCGGGAGCCTTTCCACCTGTAAGTGCTGTCTGCACTGTAAGTCTGTGCTTCCAAAGCACACTCTCATTGCATAGGCAAAGTGTCAGAGTGGTTGTAATGAGTTGGCAAGTGCCGCAAAAGGAAGAGTGTTGCACCTGATACTTGGTTATCGTAGCCAACATGGATGTAGCACAGAAAAGGACAGATTAGTCCAGATGCCTGCTCTAATCTCCTTGTTGAGTTTTTCTAACATCAAACTTGTTTGGTAAGATGGGGGATGAATGTTAATGAGGCAGGTTGTGATCTCGACAAGGTGTTTACTGAGGATTAATCTCTGTGAATGGGCTGCCTAGAGAAAATTGCATAATACCACACCACTTATGAAAAGCATAAAAGATTGAGCACGGTGATCTCAATGTCTCAATGAGCCTCAATGGATTTTTCATTTGGTTCTGCCACACATCTCATCTTGGCCTGTATTGTTCGGATCCCTATAGGATGCACCCAGTGTGTTCATTTGCCTTCCCTGCAGTACAGCGAAAATGGAGGATAGATTCCACTCAACCTCACAACTGGCTGATCTTTAGTTCCTGTCTGTAATCTTTTGAATTTCTTTTCTTTGACCCTGAACTGACCTGAGTGAACTTGTTAAATCTCCGTCCCTAATGCAGCACAAAGTTGAATACTGCCTCAAACCTACAGTTACTGCTCATGCAGAACTATATAGAGAGGATTGATTATACAAGAGGCTTAGTGGCATGGTGTAAAGACAACAACCTCTCCCTCAATGTCAGCAAAGTGAAGGATCTGGTCATTGAATTCAGGAAGTGGAGTGGACGACACACCCCTGTATGTATCAATGTGCGAAGGTGGAGGTGGTCAAGAGATTCAAGTTACTTGGTAATATTTGCTCCTATGATCTATCCTGGTCCATCCACTCACATTACAGTCAAGAAAGCACATGAATATTTCTACTTCTTCAGAAAGCTAAGGAAAATCAGCATGCCCACAATGTCTCTTACCAATTTTTATAGGCAAGCCATAGAAAGCATTCTATCTGGATGCATCACAGCTGACCCAAGATCACGAGAAATTACAGAGTACTGTGAACACAGCCCAATCCATCAGGTAGACCAGCCTTCCTTTCATTGACTGCGTCTACATTTCTTGCTTTAGCCAAAATAATTGAAGACTCCTTCCCTGTCAGTTATACTCTCTTCCACTTTCTTTCATCAGGCTGAAGATACAACAGTTTGAAAACACAAACCAACAGATTCAAGAGCAGCTTCTTTCCCACCATTATCAGACTTATGAATGGACCTCTTATATACGAGTTGATTTTTCTTTGCACTTTCTCTGTAGCTGTAACACTATATTCAGCATTCTGTTCTATTACCCTGATATAATTACATAAGGTATGATTTGTCTGGTTTAGCACACAAAACAATACTTTTTATTTTATCTCAGTACATGTGACAACAATAAATCAAAGCAAATAAAAAAAATCAAAAACCACTGACTTCAGAGGTGAATGAAGATTAGAGAGGGAATGACTGTTTGCAAGGACAGAGGGGTAAAGTTGTGTTTCGTTTTGAGAATAAATGTGATGACAGCAGATGTACAGGAGAGAGGGACAATACCTGAAGAGAGAGAACTGGTAACAATATCACTGGATGAACTTCTCATGCATGAAGGGAAGAAATTAGTAATTCATTTAACTAAATGGCAATTTGCATACCATTCCTCTGAGAAATTGACTTGTTAATTCTTAAACAAAGGTAAATTCCTTTAATTCGGTATTAAGTTAAATATTGTTGACATCAATCTTATTTATACAGTTAGTTAAAAAGTGGGGAGAGTAGTTTATTTGAGCATTATAAGCACCATTCCATATCAAGTCAAGGTCACTGAATAAAGAAGACAGCTGTGCATTAAGTAAAATAAATTAATGTATATATCAAGTGTGATGAAACCACATAAATAGTCCTTTAAAGTGTCCTTTATAAAATCTTTCCAACAGCTAATTAACATTTAGTAAATATTCCAATTCTTAATTTTTTTTCATGGGATGTTGGCATTGCCAGCAAGCCCAGCATTTGTTTCCCATTTTTACTTACCTTTGAAATGAGGGTTTATGAGGATGTTGTAGAAAGCAAAGGGTTAACCACAACAATGTGGGTCTGGAATTATACGTAGGCCTGACTGAACTACAGATTGATGAACCAGATGCATTTTTGCAACAATCGGACAGAAGATATTAAAGTCTGATGCATGTATGTATAGATCTGAGAACAGCTTCTTCCCCACCATTTTCAGACTTTTGAGCTGACCTCTCAAATGTTAATTCAGATCTGTTTCTCTGCACCTCCTCTGCAGCTGTAACACTGTATTCTGCAGTCTGTTCTGCTAGCCTGATGCATTTTGTATGGCACAACCTGCCTGTGTAGCATGCAAAATAACACTTTTCACTGAATCTTGGTACATGTGAAAATAATCAATCAATCAATCTTCATGGAATTGTCATTATTACTAAAACTATCTTTATATTCCAGGTTTATTGAAAGAATATACATTCACTAGCTGCTTTGAGCAGCAAAGTGATAGAACGAGTAATCAATAGTGCCTTCAAGTAGATTTTCGGTCCTCCAGAACCATTCAGCTCCAGACCTCATCAGAGGTTTGATCCAAACACAACACACTAAGCTGAATGCAAGCATCGAAATAAATACAATTGGTCATTGACATATAAGAATTAGGAAAACTGTGATTAATAGAAGACAAGGAAGACAAGGAAAGTAAACGTCCATCCATTAGGTTCATACAGGACACACAGGAACATACTCACAGTTGTCTTATTCAACCTCAGAATGATGCTATGGAAAGTCCTCGGACAAGCATCTTCAGCCCAGCCACATTTAGCTAGTCTACTAATTTGCCCTCCTTTCTCCATAATATCAGAAGTTCAGATGTTCATTGGTGATTTGTGACCAGCTGTATTTTCAAATCTTCCAATAATGGAACAATGAAAGTCAGCGTCCAGCAGGAGTTGGAGACCATCTGGGTTTGGTTCAATAAATCTCTGAGAATAGTGTTGCCACTTAAATTATTTCCCAAAAGGAGTTGGCAAACATACTGCCACATGATCTTCAATAACACCAGCAATGCTGAATCCTTCACCCTAAAGACATTTTGGAAGTTACTACTGGCCAAAATCTTTATTGGACATGATGGCTACAAGATAAAATCAGATAGAGGTTAGACACTGGGTGGTAAGTTCACTTCTAGATCCCTCTATACCTTTTCACTAGCTTCAGAGTTCAAGTTGGGATTTAGGAGGGAATAATCACAACTCATTGGAAGAATGTAGCCTCCAACATGTGGAAGAAGCTTGAAACCACACAGACTGATCGAATAGTATCTGTAACAAAAACCGAGAATGCAAAGCTATTTGGCAGAATTGCTTGTACCTTTGGAAAGAGTAACAAGAGTTTAAAGTGTAAAATCTTCTCTGCTAAAGATGAGTGTGCATCAGATTCCAAGGAAACAAAGAATTAGGAGGGCTAAAAGGGGTCAGGAAATGAATTAACAGTAGGGTTTAGGAACAAAAGACTAGCTAGGGAAAGGATAGATCTAGTGAAGGGCAAAAGAGCGAATTCATGGTGGAGTCAGAGGAAGTGAGTGAGGTCCCTAACGAACTCACAAGACAGAAGGGCAGGGTGGATGGTGAGTCTCAAGAAGGGTTATGTTGATATTTTAGGGTATGTCAATCTAAAAAAGGAGGAGGAGTTGGGTGTTTTGAAAAGCATTAAGGTAGACCAGGTCCCAGAACATGCTGGGATCTTTCCCAAAATGCTGAGGAAGGCAGTTGATGAAATTGCTGGGGTTTTGAACAAAATCTCTAGAGTCATAAAAGTCATATAGTCCCCACAGTGTAGAAAGAGGCCATTTGGTCCATTGAGTCCATTCTGATCCTCTGAAGCTCTTCCACCCAGACCCACCCTGTCTCCATAACCCAACATTAAACCATGGTTAACCTATCTAGCCTGCACATCCCTGGACACTACGGGGCAATTTAGCATGGCCAAACTGCATGACCTGCACATCCTTCAAATGTGGGAAGAAACTGGAGCATCAGAAGAAACCCACGCAAGCACAGAGAGAACATGCAAACTATACAGAGACAGTAGTCCGAGCCTGGAATTGAGCCTAGGTTGCTGGCACAGTGAGGCAGCAACGCTAACCAGTGATATGCAGGCTAGGTGGGTTAGCCATGGTAAATGTGGGATTACGGGGATAAGATAAGGGATTGGGTCTGGGTGGAATACTTTTTGGGGGCTTGATGCAGACTTGATGGGCTGAGTGGCCTCTTTCCACAATATAGGGATTCTATGATTCTTACTAGAAATAGGGATGCTTGGTGATGATTGCATAATGTTCAGCACCAGTTGCAAATCCTCACAAATTGATACAAATTATGTCTAAATGATGCTGCAAGATCTGGCAGTTTGGGCTGACAGGTAGCAAGTAACATTCATGTGGACACAAATGCAGGCAGTGGCCATCTTCAGCAAGAGAGATTCTAACCATTGGCCATTGAAAATCAATAGCAATATCATCACTGAAGCCCTAACTAGAAACATAATGAAGCTTACTATTGGACAGAAACTGAACTGCACAAGCCATATAAAGGCTATGGCTACAAGAGCATGTGATTGCAGAGACTAGGTATACTGCAGCAAGTAACTCACCTCCTGAAACCCTGAAGCTTGTTCACTACTTACTGTTCAAAAGTCAGACATGCATTAAAATTCTCCCCACTTGTCTGGATGAGTGTAGCTTCATGAAGATTCAAGAAGATTGATATCATTCAGGGAGAAGCAGCCCACATAATTAGTGCTACATGCACAACATTTACTCCCTCCAACACCAATGCTCAGTAAGAGCAGTTTGTACCATCTACGAGATGCACTACAGACATTCATCAAGGTGCTCTAGGCAGAGCTTTCTAAAACCCATGACCATTAGCATCTACATGGATAACAGCATCAGATACATGAGAAGACCACCACTGGCAAGTTTCCCTCCAAGACACTCACTATCCTGACTTGGAAATATGCTACCGCTCCTTCAGTGTTTCTGGGTTAAAATCCCAGAACTCTCTTCCTGAAGACAGTGTGGGCATCCCCACTACATGGTCTGTAGTGGTTGAAGAAGGCAACTCACCCTTTACATTCTCAGGGGTAACTAGGGAAGGGCAGTAAATGCAGGCTCTGCCAATGATGTCCATGGCCCAAAAATGAATCGCAAGAAAAATGTTGGGGGCAATTCCTAGGGAGAATGGCTGGCTCGCTTTAACATCTTAAGATCTGGAATGTACTGCCTGGAAGGGTGATGGAAGCAGGTGCAATCTTAACTACCTAAAGGACTTGGGTAAAGATTTAAATCAACCCACTAGTAGGACAATAGGAAAAGGGCTGTGCAATGGGATTAATAGGATAAGACATTGAAAAAAACTAGGCTTAGCAAAATGGGCCAAATGCTCTCCCGTATCATGCTATAACTCCTTGACCCCACGGGCAGTTGGAAAGTGTGTCAGACCTGGAGAATTGATCATTTCCGAACACCGCTTGGTTGTCTTGCTTTTGAATTTCTCCACAAATTAAATCCTTGGGCTGTGCCTGTTGTGGGGCACAGATTAATGGATTGCAAACTTGCTAATAAAGTGAGGCCAGCAGGCTGGCAGAATGATTTCAGTGACCAGCCTAAGCTGAACAGAGTTGCTGGCTAGTTGCAAACACAACAGGCGCACTTGTAAAATATGGCTAGCATATCTTCAGGCTTGGCTTCAGATCCTAAACACAGTGTGCTCCTTCTAAAGGCAAGCTGCATTGATTCACAGGAGGGTGCTGCTGAATTGTATTGCCACAATTCTCAGCAAGGGATACTGAAGCCCTGCAAGAGCCACGTGGAACATGTCAGAAATGGACAGAAGTGCAACAGCACCATTTCCTTGCCTCTAGGATTCATGTTGTTACAATTTTGTGCCCCTTAGTTAAAATGAACAAAACAAATGCAGCTTACTCTTTGTATAATTCTGAGGTCTAGCACTGTCAATGATGCTCACGATAATGGCATCTGCAAAATGCAGTATCTGCTGTCCATACATCTAAACATTGAGAAATGATGACTGTCAGCAGGCACACAAAATAGCCAACAGCCAGAAATAGAAAGAGCAAAATCCAGTCTGGAGTTGTGCCGTTCAAAAATAAAAGGATGCTATATCATATGCTTTAGCTACATTTCAACTTTGGAGTTGAAGTACTAAGATTCCTGTCTTTGTTAATTTTAGCAACAACATGCAATTGAGTAAAAGGTATGTTAAAAGTAGTAAATCTCAAATAATCCAAACTTACTTCTATATGTAATTTCGACTGCATAGAACTTTAATTTATGCAATATGTGCTGTACTGTCTTTATAACAGTCTTTATAATAAGTTCTGCTAAAAGCAGGTTAATGCTACCAAGAATTAAAAAAAGGACCATGGGGCTGTATCTTATCTGAAGTGATATGGGCTATGATGAGATGTGGAGCAGAATCAGGTGACAAGTGGAATGAGATTTTCTCAAAGTTGTGATCATCTCAATCCATTTTTTATGCTTTTCACAAGCAGTGTGGCGAATTCTGGTGAAATAGAATGCCAAAAGAAGGGGATTAACACTTTTCAGTTGCTCAGTTAATGCCACAACTCACTTCATTAATGTACAGCCTTGCATTTTATCAATCTCACCAAACAACCTAGGCATCAACAAGGAAACCTAATGGATTCAGCGTGCCACTTGCTCCAAACAAACTCCATGAAAACTGAGCATTAACATCTTATGCCAAGCTCTATGCACCAGCCACATGCACTGGATGTTCATGGAAATTGGCATCTGACATGTGCCAACCTCTGAGAAGCCTCATGACACATCTTCAGTTCACTTACAGATTGTTTCTGCACTTGAATATTGCGTTACAGGCTGCAATAGCAATTCTCATTGTAATGCTGCAGCATCGACATTGTGTGCTCAGGGACATGCATCCAGCTCATGGACTGGACGAGGCTGTATCACCAGGCTTTTTGCTTGCTGTCACAGTGCTCAGTCACTCTGTGCCTACCTGGATGCTCACTGCATCTCTGACTTGCATTGCTTTGTTTTGTCTTTTTTGCGTTTTTTACTCCTCAGCCAGAGATACCAGACTCATATTATGCTGTATTATCATGCTATTTAGAGCAGGCACAAAGCCAGGAAGATAGTCATTGTTGTCAGCGACCCCAAGCCAGTCAAGGGGTTTCAGGCACAATAAGTCAAGGGCAGCTTCTAATATTAGTCCAGCACCTATATAGCTGGTCAGAGTCAGCAGCCTCACATACAAACATAGAAAATAGGAACAGAAGCAGGCTATTCGGCCCTTCAAGCCTCATCTCCCATTCATTATGATAATGGCTGGTCATCCAATTCAATAGCCTGTTCCCCACTTTTAGATCTATTCTTTGATCCCTTTTGCACCAAGTACGATATCCAACTCTTGAACTCACATAATCATAGAATCGTAGAGTCATAGAATCCTTACAGTGTGGAAGCAGGCCATTAGGCCCATCAAATCCATACTGACCTTTGGAACAGCAACCCAATCAGGCATACCTCCCTACCCTACCCCTGCAACTCCGTATTTCCCATAGCTAGGCCACTCAGCCTGCACATCCCTTGACAACGATTTGACATTGACTGCTTTCTGCGGTAATGAATACCACAGGCTCACCAGAATCTGGGTGAAGAAATTTCTCCTCAAGTCAGTCCTAAATAGTTTACCCCATATTCTTAGACTGTGCCCTGGTTCCAAACTCCCTGTCATGAGGGGTAAGAAACTCAATGTTGGGCAGCCCACCTCCCATTCCGACTCTTTCTGCCCTCTTGTGGGTTATTTTCCTCCTAGAATGAGAAAGAGACAGGTCTTGCAGGAGATGAAATTGGCACAGCTGTTAGGTTCGGTATAGTTGGGGAGGTGTCTTGAGCAAGTGGGTAAGGAATGCAGAGGATATGCAGGGATAGTGGTGTTGTGGGTTAGGGTTGTTGAGAGTGAGTGAGGAAGATGTTGCAGGCAATAGTTATAGGGATAGTGTAAACACCTTGGTGGAAGGTGGGCACAGTAACAGAGATAGATTGAGTGTCAGGTATCAGAGAAAAGGTGGTGGTACTTACCCTGGCAGATTGGAGAAGAACATTGATAGTCCTCCTTTCTCCAGATAGCTGACTCTGCTTTAAGCCACATGGTAACTTTAGGCTAGTCTACTAAGGTTTGGTATCTGGTAGTCCTGTGAGAGGAGATAGTTCCACATTGGCACCACCCTGTCTGCAGGACTCCAGGACCATGCCCATAGAGTGAATGCTGAATTCTCCCTGTCTGCCATGTCAGGAATTGTGCAGAGCAGCTTTTGGTTTGACTGAGTTTGTCCAGGTGCATAATGAGCTTTTAAAGCTGGTATAAGGGATACTGATAAATTCTGGAACATGGGCTGAATGGTGAATTGTTCCAGGAACAGTACACGGGAAGATGGATTGGAAATCAGATGTGAGGGTCTCCATGACAACAGGCTAGGTAATTAATGAGGAGAGTTTGATAAAATAGTGTGAGAAAAGTTGTGAAGGCTTCTGGTGAAAAATCCTCCAAAAAACTCAACACAACTTAGACTTAGTTAAACAAAAAGTAAGAGTCAGTCCAATGGTTTCATTGCATATGCACCCTGGATATGCTTTCTTTCATTCTAACATCTTCCAATTCAGTTGTTTAAAACATTTTCTGCTGCAGAGTTTCATGTTGTTGGCTTTCCAGGAGATGAAAGCAGAAAAGTTGAGTCTTAGAGATCTACGCTGAGGTTAAACAGGTAGGGAAATTAATTCTACACACAATGTCTGAGGCTTGTTGGAATTTGGATGTGATGTCTCAGTTGCCAGAGAGCTGTAAATCTTCTGTTGACTAAAGATTTTTTTTAGCATTTTAATGACTTTGTTGTTTACTGTCCCTTCAACCTCATTTACAACAAAGATAGAGTGACAAGAATTGTATGGAGCATAAGGACCAACATAGGCCGGGAGGGATACACAGCCTGTTTATTTATGTGGGTTAGCAAGACATATAGATCCTAAATGAGTGCTTATTAGTAGATAACTTTCAAAGGTGAATTCACAAAAAAAGAACTTCCCAGCAACCAAAGTGGAAACATAGCACCAAAGGACATGGTAGCAACAGTGAGCAGCTCACAAGACAGAACTTAGGAGCAAGTGAGTCAGAGTTAAGTGGGACTGTGAATATAGTGAGGCAGTAACCTGAATTTCTGAGATGTATAGCAAATTGTCAACAATTGCTTCTCATGAAGTAGACTATCAAGTGAACTTAAATTGTGGAAAAACAGAGATAGGGGCCAGAATTTTAACTTTTAGAATCATGGAAACCCTACAGTGTAGATGAAAGTCATTCAGCCCATCAAATCAACATTCACCCTCCGAAGACTCTATTCCCCACTATGCTATCCTTGTAATGCTGCTTTTCACATGGCTAATCTATCTAACCAGCACACCGCTAGACACTGTGGGCAATTTAGCATGATCAATCTTTGCACTGTCAGAGGAAACTGGAGCAAACTCACACAGACTTGGGGAGAACATGCAAACTCCACACAGACAATTGCCTGCAGCCTGGGCTGGAACCCAGGTGCCTAGTGCTGTGAGGCAGCAGTGCTAACCACTGAGCCGCCACGCCAATATACACCATGCAGTGACCGACGGTGTTTGCGAACTCATATTGAGTGGAGAAGGCTTTATTTCAGCGTAAGCATCAAGCTTTGGAATCTCCCACCAGATCAAGTCCTGGTTTTTTTATCCAACAAATTTGCTAATGAGTCCATTTAGTGAGAACATGTGAAGTGAAAAATGTACAAAGCCAAGCTTTGAAGCTGCAGTGTAGCTGCAAGAACATGGCCCCCACTTATGGACATGATGCTGAAGGAGGCTCAAAGATTGCATTGGGGCTGGAAAGGTGAATGGCTTCCTTTATTTAAGTACAAAGATCTCAGTCTGACTTCACCAGCTTTCTCCTACACAACAAACCTCAGACCGACATAGCTCCACCCAATCCTCTCACTTGAGGCACCTCCTCAAATTTACATCACTTGCCATCTCACACCCATCCCTCGCAATCACTATCCACAAATCTTGTCTCTCTATTCTCACACTCAGAACTCTCTGATTTCTGGCCTTCCAGGGGAAAGCAGAAAACTGTCCTCTGCCCTTTGATTATTAACACCCTGACTGCTGACCAGGAGGAGGTGCTAAAAATCAGCATGACTGGCTGCTGGAAATGGGAGAGCTGTGAGCCTTTCAGCTACCCACTTACAGAATTAGACATCACACAGCCAAATGGCACGCAGCAATCAATCTTGTTGAATTGATGTCAGCCCTGACTGAAATATGATAATCTGCACCATGATGACTTTGAACCTTTACTCCTTGTCAGGTTTAATTCATGTCTTTCATCTCCCACAGGTCCTTCAAGTGTCATTCAGGAATTGGTGCTGAAGAAGGATAAATACAACTTCAGAGTTCCTGCACTCTGAGGAAGCACCTTTACATAGCTCATGAAAATCATCTACCAGCTCAGACAAACACCATTCAGTACGGTGTAATCGTGTAATGTGCAAGTAATCGGTTTTTCACACAGTAATGTACACCTCACAAGTGAGCAGGTGCAGGTGTTAAAGAGAAGGACAGTTGTGGAGAGTCCCTGTCGAAAGGAGAGGACCCTCAAAGGTCTATTCAATGAACACAGACCAAGGGGATTATTCTGGAAACAGCAGCAGCAATTGTGGAGGTTCTGTTCATACTTCCAGGAAATGCATCAATAGAGGCAAACTAGAGGACTCCATCTGCACTATGAGTGTCAGGCCTTCGTGTTGATACACATTTCTATTGATAGAATAGAGTTGGGTGCCATTGAGTCTTTGCTGGGGCCACCAGTGGTCTGCATACTCAATCTGCCAATTTAAATAATCTTGTCTTGGAAATTCAATACCTCATTGCAGTGCAATAAAGTGCTTGGCTGGCAGAGATGTGCAGGTCTGCCCACAAAAAGGAAGATGGAGATATGGGACACAAATGGGGAGTCTCTGATTGTTGACAGTCAGGATTCTACATGTTAACTATCGCTGAATCTGCCTCTACACAGGTGGAGGTGGAGATGTCATTTGCTGGTCAGTTACCAGCTGCAAAAGCCAGCTGATGTCTACTGTAAGAATCTTAAATACCAGAGCAAGGGAAGGAAAAGGCTGCCTCTAACTCAGCTGAAGATACAGTTATAGTACACAAAGGAATTATTGGCAATAGCTGTCACTCACTTTGATGATGATGTCGACTCAGTTCACAAGTTCCTACCGTGCATCTTTGTGTGAATGAACAGGCTGATTCTCAATCGTTAAGTAGATGGGGCAGGATGTGTCACAGGTTAGTGGTCCCTGGAGTGCAGGATCTACGTCCTTTTCTTTCCTGCTCTGCTGCTGCTCAGCACCATCGTTACAATATCATAATGCAAGGCAATATGCAGCTTCATGGAAAGACTTCTGTCTTTTGAGACAATTGATAGCAAACTTCTCCCAATCATTAATGTCAATGTTCCTGCACTTCAAGGTAATCTACAGAGTGTTTTGTAAAATTTTAGTTGACTTTTTCAGAATGTTGACTATGTAAGAGTTGAAAAAGCAGGACCTAGTGGGGAAGGTTGATGTTCGCAGCCATTTAGAAATTTCCCAGGATATTTTTCAAGAGTTTTATCCCACTACAGGCTTCAAGAACATTGAAATTTGCCCAGTGAACCTCCCATTGAACCGGAAGGAAGCACTGTTTTTGGAATTTCTCTTCAACTGTAATGCGTCACAGATACTCAGGCCAGGTCTCATATATAGGAGTGTGGTGATACACTCTGTATATTATGGATTAATTTTTGCTAGCTTGTTGTCAAACATGTACTGCTGTAGTTTGTAGGAGGCTAAGCTGGTTCAGTTGACCTATTACTGGATCTGCTTGTCAGTTGTGGCCTGTGAGAGAGGCGTCTATCAAGGTATGGCATTCACTGAAGCCAATATGGTTTGAAGGTGAAAGATTCAACTGGTGAAGTGTGAGTATTATTTTAACGTCCAAGTGCAGGGTAAGAGTTTCTTGCATGCAGGATTGAAGAGATCAAGAGAATCAAGAATCTCTGAGTCCCTACACACTCAGGTCCCACCTCCACCTTAATCTGACATCATTGTGACATTATGGGTGAGAAAACTACTCATTTTTTAATCACATTACAGAGATCACTTCCAAAGCAAGACCATGTCATTAAAACAAAGCAGCTCTGACATTTCAGTACTGGAAGGATTTTCAATCTGCTCATTTCACAAGCCTAGCAGCGCCACCATCCTCTGTCCAACCTGGCACATTTCAGCCAGCCTGGGAAATTCTGTGCACTAGCAGTTAATACCAAATCCAAGATTAGCAATGTGGCCAATTGTTACTAAACATATGTCAGTGACAGACGCACTTGGCCCATGGGTATTTCCCATGTGCTAAACAACAAACAAACACAAGTTGAACACAGAAGTTGGCAGACTACTGCTAACTTGCTGAAATGTTGGCAAATTTTGTTCCTTTAAACATTCACATCTACTACCTCCTGCCCAACCAGTCATGAGCACATTCAGTCCAAAGTTCCAAGTTCTGATCTTTCCTCTAACTTAGAAAAAAAAGGTTCAAGATGCAAGAAGTCTTAAGCAAGTTAAGAGACAGAATAGAAAGGGAGATGGGAAAGAAGAACCACAGGTCAGTCAATGCGGAAAGGAGGAGAGATTAAGTGATAAAAGGGATGATGTGCTAAGGACAAATGAACATTCCAGTGTCGTTCCAGCCAGACTGATATCAAGAACAAATTTCTGTGAAGACAGCAGTTCCTGAAGAGAAAAGGCAGCACTGGAAGAGATACATAGCTCGTAGAAATGAATTCATTACTGGTCAAGTCACCATTGTGTACCTCAGATTCCAATTAATGGTATTGATTCTCCTTGTGCAGATGCCATTTTTTAATTGTTTATTATTCTAATTAAATGCCACATCACTGACCCCACATGACTCTCTGACCACAGGTATGAAGCAATATCTATTTATTTTTATCACTAGCGGGACATGAGCCTTGCTGGCTGGCTAACATTTATTACCCATTCCTAGTTGCTATTAAGAAGGTGGTGATGAGCTGCTGTCTTGAACTGCTACAGTCCACATGATAGAGGTTGACCCAAAATGCTGTTCAAAATGGAAATCCAGGATTTTGACCCATGAAGAAATGGTGATATATTTCCAAACAAGGATGGTGAGTGGCTTGGAGGGGAACATGGTGGTGTTTCCATGTATCTGCTGCCCTTGTCTTTCTAGGGTGGAGGTGGTTGTGGTTTTGGAAGGTGCTGACTAAGGATCTATGGTTCATTTCTGCAGGGCATCTAATAGATAGAACACACTGCTGCTACTGAGCACAATGTGGAGGAAGTGGAAGTTTGTGGATGTGTTGTCAATCAGGTGGGCTGGTTTGTCCTCAAGAGCAACAAGTTTCTTCTGTATTGTTGGAGCTGCATCTATCCAGGCAAGTGGAGTTTTCCATCACGCTCTTGACTTGTGACTTGAAGATGGTGGACAGCCTTTGCCGAGTAAGGAGGTGAGTTACATACTGTAATAATTCTAGCCTATGACCTGTTCATGTAGCCATTATATTTATATGCAAATTCATTTGAGTAACTGGTTAACCGTAACTCCATGTTTGTTGATAGTGGGCAATTCTGTGATGATAATGCCATTGACAGTCAAGAGATGGTGGTTAGATTGCCTCTTATTGGAGATAGTCGTTATCTAGCATTTGTATGGTGCAAGTGTCTCTTATCACTTGTCACCTCAAGACTAGATATCCAGATCTTGTTGCATAAGAACATGGACTCCTTCAGTATCTAAGGGATCATGAATAGTGCTGAACATTTGCAATCATCAGTGAACATCTCACTTCTGGCCTTATGATGGAGTGAATAGCATTGATGAAATAGCTGAAGATGGTTGAGCCTGTGACACTGTCCTGAGGAATTCCTGGAGAGATGTTCTTGTCTTTCGAGGATGGACGTGGTTATGGTTTTGGAAGGTGCTGCCAAAAGATCTATGGTGCATTTCTGCAGAGCATCTGCAGGTGACGTGACTAACCTCCGACAACCATAACCATTCTCTAATGTGATCAGAGATAATGGGAACTGCAGATGCTGGAGAATCCAGGATAACAAAGTGTGGGGCTGGATGAACACAGCAGGCCAGGCAGCACCTTAGGAGGACAAAAGCTGATGTTTCGGTCCTAGACCCTTTATTAGAAAAGGGGGATGGGGAGAGGATTCCGAAATAAATAGGGAGAAAGGGGGAGGCAGACTGAAGATGGATAGAGGAGAAGATAGGTGCAGAGGAAAGTATGGGTGGGGAGGTAGGGAGGGGATAGTTCAGTCGAGGGAGGATGGACAGGTCAAAGAGGCGGGATAAGGTTAGTAGGTAGGAAATGGAGGTGCGGCTTGAGGTGGGAGGAGGGGACAGGTGAAAGGAAGAACAGGTTAGGCAGGCGGGGACGAGCAGGGCTGGTTTTGGGATGCAGTGGGGGGAGGGGAGATTTTGAAGCGGGTGAAATCCACATTGATACCGTTGGGCTGCAGGGTTCCCAAGCGGAATATGAGTTGCTGTTCCTGCAACCTACGGGTGGCATCATTATGGCACTGCAGGAGGCCTAGGATGGACATGTCGTCTAAGGAATGGGAGGGGGAGGTGAAATGGTTCACGACTGGGAGGGGCAGTTGTTTACTGCGAACTGAGCAGAGGTATTCTGCAAAGCTGTCCTCAAGCCTCTGCTTGGTTTCCCCACTGTAGAGGAAGCCACACCGTGTACAGTGGATGCAGTATACCACATTGGCGGATGTGCAGGTGAACATGTGCTTGATTTGGAAAGCCATCTTGGGGCCTGGGATGGGGGTGAGGGAGGAGGTGTGGGGGCAAGTGTAGCACTTCCTGCGGTTGAAGGGGAAAGTGCCAGGTGTGGTGGGGTTGGAGGGGAGTGTGGAGCAGACAAGGGAGTCACGGAGAGAGTGGTCTCTCTGGAAGGCAGGCAAGGGTGGGGTGGGAAAAATGTCTTTGATGGTGGGTCAGATTGTAGATGGTGGAAGTGTCGGAGGATGATACGTTGTATCCGGAGGTTGGTGAGTTGATATGTGAGTACAAGGGCGATTCTCTTTTGGCGGTTGTTGCGAGGGTGGGTGTGAGGGATATGTTGCGGGAGACATGGTCGAGGGCGTTCTTGACCACTGTGGGGGGGGATGTTGCGGCCCTTGAAGAAGGAGGACATCTGGGATGTGTGGGAGTGTAATGCCTCATCCTGGGGGCAGATGCGGTGGAGGTGAAGGAATTGAGAATAGGGGATGGAATTTTTGCAGGAAGGTGGGTGGGAGGATGTGTATTCCATGTAGCTGTGGCAGTCGGTGGGCTTGAAATGGACACTGGTTTGTAGGTGGTTGCCTGAGATGGAGACAGAAAGGTCCAGGAAGGTGAGGGATGTGTTGGAGATGGCCCAGGTGAACTTGAGGTTGGGGTGGAAGGTGTGGGTGAAGTGGATGAACTGTTCGAGCTCCACTGGAGAACATGAGGCGGCGCCGATACAGTCATCAATGTAACGGAGGAAGAGTTGAGGTTTGGGGCCAGTGTAGTTGTGGAAGAGGGACTGTTCCACATAACCTACAAAGAGACAGGCATAGCTTGGGCCCATGCAGGTACCCCTGGCCACCCCCTTTGTCTGTAGGAAGTGGGAGGAATCGAAAGAGAAGTTGTTGAGGGTAAGGACGAGTTTGGCTAGGCGGATGAGGGTGTCGGTGGAGGCGGACTGGTTGGGCCTGCGGGACATGAAGAAGCGGAGGGCCTTGAGGCCATCTGCATGGGAAATGCAGGTGTACAGGGACTGGGCATCCATGGTGAAAATGAGGTGTTGCGGACCGGGGAATTGGAAGTTCTGGAGGATGTGGAGGGCGTGGGTGGTGTCACGGACGTAGGCGGGGAGTTCCTGGATCAAGGGGGAGAAAATGGAGTCCAGTTAGGTGGGGATAAGTTCAGTGGGGCAAGAGCAGGTGGAGACAATAGGTCCACCGGGGCAGGCAGGTTTGAGGATTTTGGGGAGGAGATAGAAGTGGTCAGTGCGGGGTTGGGGAACAATGAGGTTGGAGGCTGTGGGTGGGAGGTCACCTGAGATGATGAGGTCATGGATGGGTAGGCGATGTGGAACAGTCCCTCTTTCATACCAACACTGGCCCAAAACCCCACCTCTTCCTCCGTTATATTGATCACTGTATCGGCGCCACCTCTTGCTCCCAAGACGAGCTCAAACAGTTCATCCACTTCACCAACACCTTCCACGCCAAACTCAAGTTCACCTGGACCATCTCCAACACATCCCTTACCTTCCTGGGCCTTTCTGTCTCCATCTCAGGCAACCACCTACAAACCGATGTCCATTTCAAACCCACCAACTCCCACAGCTACCTGGAATACATCGCCTCTTGCAAAAATTCCATCCCCCATTCCCAATTCCTTCACCTCCGCTGCATCTGCTCCCAGGATGAGGCATTTCACTCCCACACATCCCAGATGTCCTTCTTCTTCAAGGGCCGCAACATCCCCCCCGCAGTGGTCAAGAACGCCCTCGATCGTGTCTCCCACATTTCCCGCAACACATCCCTCACACCCCGCCCCCATAATAACCACCAAAAGAGAATACCCCTAGTCTTCACATACCATCCTACCAACCTCCGGATACAACGCATCATCTTCCAACACTTCTACATCTACAATCCAACCCCACCACCAAAGATATTTTCCCACCCCACCCTTGTCTGCCTTCCAGAGAGACCACTCTCTCCGCGACTCCCTTGTCCGGTCCACACTCCCCTCCTATCCCACCACACCTGGCACTTTCCCCTGCCACTGCAGGAAGTACTACACCTGTCCCCACGCCACCACCCTCACTCCCATCCCAGGGCGCAAGATGACTTTCCACGTCAAGCAGATGTTCACCTGCACATCTGCCAATGTGGTACAATGCATCAGTTGTACATGGTGTAGTTTCCTCTACTTTGGGGAAACCAAGCAGATGCTTGAGGACTGCTTTGCAGAACACCTCCGCGTGGTTCGTAGTAAACAACTGCACCTCCCAGTCGCGAACCATTTCAACTCCCCCTCTCATTCCTTGGACGACATGTCCATCCTAGGCCTCCCGCAGTGCCATAATGATGCCAACTGTAGGTTGAAGGAACAGCAACTCATATTCCGCTTTGGAACCCTGCAGCCCAATGGCGTCAATGTGGATTTCACCAGCTTCAAAATCTCACCCCCCCCACTACATCCCAAAACCAGCCCTGCTCGTCCCCGCCTGCCTAACCTGTTCTTCCTGTCACCTATCCCCTCCTCCCACCTCAAGCCGCACCTCCATTTCCTATCTACTTACCTCATTGCGACCCCTTGACCTGTCCGTCCTCCCTCGACTGACCTATCCCCTTCCTACCTCCCCACCCATACTTTCCTCTGCACCTATCTTCTCCTCTATCCATCTTCAGTCTGCCTCCCCCTCTCTCCCTATTTATTTCGGAATCCTCTCCCCATCCCCCTTTTCTGATGAAGGGTCTAGGCCTGAAACGTCAGCTTTTGGGCTCCTAAGATGCTGCTTGGCTTGCTGTGTTCATCCAACCCCACACTTTGTTTTCTACCATTCTCTAATGTGTCAGGTATGACACCAACCACTGGAGAGTTTCCCCGATACCCATTGATTACAGTTTTGCAGGCACACCTTGATGCCACACTCCGTCAAATGACCATTGCCAAGAAACACCACTCGTTTTGCCACATAAACACTGTGGCTACAAGAGCAGGTCAAAGGCTAGGAATACTGTGATAAGTAACTCACCTCCTGACTCCCAAATATAAGGGAAGACCACCATCTGCAAGTTCCCCTCTAAACCACTCACCATCCTGACTTGGAAATATATCACCGTTCCTTCACTGCTATTGGGACAAATTTTTGGAATCCCCTCTCTCAAAGCATTATGGGTCAATCCACAGCAGGAGGACTGCAGTGGTTCAAGAAAGCCACTCAGCACCACCTTCTCAAGGGCAACATGAAATAGGAAATAAATGCTGACCACCCAATGATGGCTGGGTCCCATGAGTGAATTTTAAAAAAAATTCCTCCTTCTCCCAGTGTTGGCTTCCTCAATCAAACACTGAGGGCCTATGAATGATGGCACTCACTCCTCAAGAGGGGTCTGCACAGAGTCACCTGTCATGCTGTGCACATGGTGAGCCGTTGCTCATTGCTAGAGTAATACCATTGGTGTAGTGGGCCATGGACTTCCCAGTCTGATGGTGGTGTCCACATTTTCCTACCTGATTAATTGGCCCTCCCTACCCCAAAGGAGAGGGCACAAGATTCCACTATAAATGTTCACATTCCTTTAATTTTTAACCCACTACCCATATTGTGCCAACAAAAGCAGCAAAAGTCAGCTGTAAACTCAAGAATAGAAAACATAAAATCATAAAGAACAGGAACAAGTGTACCAGAAGTCTCCCAGAGCCTATTGTGCTTAGCTGTTTGATAAGAACACATTTGATAAGAAGCACCTTACCTTCCACTCTGGTCACTGCATCCTTAGTGTTTAAATAAACAATCAATCACAATCTTTATTATGCTTATTTACTGAACATCCACATCTCTCTGGGATAGATCATTCCAAGGATTTTTAAAAATGTTATCAAGAGCAAAATAATGTCTCCTCATTTCATCCTAATAGATGCACCCTTGTCCTGGGAATGGAAAGGCTTCAAGTGAGAGAGAATGCTGTCTGGAAAGAATGCTCAGCTAAGTAGAGCCAAGAAAAGTTGAAGTCACTGAATGAATTCCTTATATGTTCTCTAGTTTGAACCAGTACAAGTTCAGGAGCTGGTACTGCTCTGCATTTATCCATTATCACATCTCAAAACATTTCACGTATCTCACATATTGTGAATCACTTACAAGGTAGTAATTATGTTACAGACAAACATACAACTATTTTGCTGAACTAAAAATGTAAATACCAATGAATGGCATGCATTTTTGTGCAATTAATTACCTCAGGATGTGTTAAAGTGCTTAAACAGTCAATGAAATACTTTAGAAATTTAAATTGTAGTGTCATGAAGGAAATGTAATGAAATAAGTGTTCAACTAATTTAGGGGAGTCAAATATTAGGGAACATAATCATAAAATTAGAATCAGATCTTTCAGAAGTGACATGAGAAGATATTTCTACATAAACATGATAAAGCAGTTTGAAACTTTCTTCCACAAGCAGCAATTGATGCTAGATCAATTGTTTGTTCAAGATGTAGATAAAAAAAGTATTAGCTGCCAGTCTAAAATCTTTCACCTTTATCCAAATGTGATGAAATCATTTTAGTTAAGACATCACCAACTAAGAAAGGTGTGTTTGTGATGAGGGTGATGGCTTTTTATATGCAGAAGTATGTGTCAATAATGTTGAGGAAACATTTTTGTTGTTACTTTATGCAAGTTGTTTCGTGCCAATGTAAATACTGTGCTGCCTTGGAAATAAATTATTTTCTTGTCATGCCTTTAAATTTAATGGGGCATGATGAGTGTTAATGATATTTGAGAGTCATAATGCAGATTCTGCATGAGCCCAAAAACTTCATGCGTCAACACTAGTGACTGCATCACTGAAAAAAATCCCAATACCTTGGGTTGAGGTAAAGGTATTTGTTTTGCAACCTGTTTGCATTTTCTTCACAAGTTATTTTACCACCTACATTTTATCATCATTCATTTGAATATGTGAACAAATTAATACTGAGGATTTCTTCAGTAGTATTAGCTTTCAATGCAGAAAAACAGACATTAGCGATAATATTTGATTATCCTTAGAGATGAAATTTAGAAAACTTTCCCATCATTTAAAACTGTTGCAGAAGAAACTAATTTCTTTTGATATTTATGGCAAAGTAGAAAGTGCCATGTTATAAACATTGACCAGGAAAAGAAGCAGATGAATTATTAAAAGGACTATTCCGGCGCTGTAATGAGAGAGTAAACAGCAGAGGGCTTCTGGTATCACACTCGTTTATTTACTTTACCTGATAAATTGACAATTGCTGATAACTGACTCCAAGCTGGCACTTAGATTAGTTTTGCATTACAAGATCTGTGCACAATCTCAGTTTACCTTCCACAACCAGTTACAAACTTCTCACACTTTGTCCACCAGTTGAGAAAAGGGACTGTCTCATCTGCGTAAAATTTGTTTCCTGTCATGCAACTCTTGAAGTATAAACAGAAAATCAGTCAGAAATACAAGTGCTTGTTACGGTTGTTGGAGACCTGCTGAGCAGGATATGGTTGTAAGAATTCCTCAGGAAAAGTGTTCTTGGCTCATGTTCATTTTGAGCTGCCTCATCGTTGACCTTGTCTCCACCAAAAGATGAGGAGTAGAGTAGTCAAAGGTAAGCCTGCTGCATTGTCCTTTTTCAGAAGTAGATTTGGCCCAACAAGCAGCTTCCAGGGAGAGGTAATTTTTTTATCTTTTTAAAGAGAAATGTCCATGTCGGCGCAGGAGTTGCAGAAGTGATGACACTTCAACTCTATCAGAGATAATAGGAACTGCAGATGCTGGAGAATCTAAGATAACAAAGCGTAGAGCTGGATGAACACAGCAGGTCAAGCAGCATCTTAGGAGCAGAAAAGCTGACATTTCGAGGCTAGACCCTTCGTCAGAAAATGTTGAGGGGTCTAGGCCCGAAACGTCAGCTTTTCTGCTCCTAAGATGCTGCTTGGCCTGTTGTGTTCATCCAGCTCTACGCTTTGTTATCTCACACTTCAATTCTACTCTACTTATTCTGTCACACACCAGAGAATACTTTGGAACAATTCCTGTCTTAGCAGCAGCCTAAAATTGACATCCATTTGACTGGTGAAGTCTGGGGATGTAAGATCAGCGTCATCAGCTCACCACACTTATTCAAATGAGGCCTGAGGACCCGTATGGATTGAGCTTTGGGCTTAGCTTTCTGGATGTGGAGATTCCCTGCGTCCAATTAATGTTGGCATTGCAAAACTCACAAATAGCTATCCTAATGTATTTCAAGGAGAGTGGATTCAATACAATAAGGTTGAAAAGTATTACAGATGGGAAAAAGTGGCGCAACATTTTTTAATGCCAATGTTAAATTAATATTTTGGGTCCAGTGACCATTTTTAAGATCCTTCTGAAGAAAGGTCACTGGACCCAAAACATTAATTCTGCTTTCTCTTCAAGGATGCTGCCAGACCTGCTGAGTTTTCCCAGCAATTTCTAGTTTTATTTCTGATTTCCAGCATCCACATATCTTTAGTTATTAGGATTTATGAATACCTTGCTCGGTCAGTGCCTCCTGGTGGCAGAGAGAAACCTATCTCTTACATACTGTTCACAGCTAGTTCAGCTGAGAGCTGTGACCTGGAACTATCATCTTGAGGCTTCCTGGGTTCTCTACATCCAGCAGTTTTCAATTCTGTCTTAAATTCAAAAATAACTTAAAATGGCTGCTGTACAGCTCCAGTAAGCCAGTGCTCTGAAAAGGGCAAGAAAGCCAATTATGTTGATGTCCTTTGAAGTCTGTCTTGTCTCCTGTTCTCTCAGAAGTCAAAGGGTTTTTACACGTTTGAGAAGATTCAATGGCCATCCCTAGAGAGGCCTTTGCATTTTAATGACTCTTCTAGCCAGCTCTGGAGATAACAGAGTTTGACAAGGTTTGAACAAACACTGAAAGGTGCCAGGATGTCTGCCCATATTCCATTTTTTAAAAAATAAGGCTGTTAAATTCAATTCTATTGTTTAAGAGTAAAAGTATGCCTTTTTAAATGTTGTCATTAAAATCTACATTATCATAATTTCCCAAAAGAACAAAAGGTTGCTTGTTGAATTTGAACATATCTGGGAAATTTGGTAGGTGAAACTGTACGACACTGGGAAGATCAATTACTAAGGAAATATTTTCTGGATCTATTTCCACCTGATGGAAAAGTACAATTGTTTGATCGTGAAAGTGGAACACTGAAAGTGAATACACTGGTTCATCAGACAGTGAAAAAGATAGGAAATATCTCACCTTCGAATGATACCTTTCACAAAATCAAGATGACTTTTTGAAGTGTTGTCAAATAGGAAAATGACAATTGACATAGATCAAAGCTATGTGATTATGATCAGTCTATTAAGATCATTAGATATATGAACAGATTTGGACCACTCAGCCCATCATGCCTACCTGCCAAAGGAAAGATGTTGTGAAACTTAAAAGGGTTCAGAAAATAATTAGATGTATAGAGTTGTACAGCATGGAAATAGACCCTTCAGTCTACTGTTGCCAGGCTTGGAGGGTTTGAGTTACAGGTGAACACTGAATAGGCTGGGGCTATTTTCCCTGGAGTGTTGGAGGCTGAGGGGTGACCTTATAGAAGTTTATAAAGTCATGAGGGGCATGGATAGGGTGAATAGTCAAGGTCTTTTCTCCAGGGTAGGGGAATCCAAAACTAGAAGGCATAACTTTAATATGGGAGGAGAAAGATTTAAAAGTGAGCTGAGGGGCAGGTTTTTCATGCAGAGGGTGGTGCAAATATGGAACAAGCTGCTTGAGGAGGAGGTAGTCTGATACAATTACAACATTTAAAAACATCCGGATGGGAATATATAAATGGGAAAGGTTTAGAGGGATATGGGCCAAATTCTGGCAAATGAGACTAGATTTATTTAGGATATCTGATCGGCATGGGCGAACTGGATCAACAGGTCTGTTTCCATGTTGTACATTTCTACGTCTCTATGACTCTACATCTGCTCTGCTATTTGATCATTGCTGATATATTTCTCAACCCATTCTCCTGTCTTCTCTCCATAACCTTGGATCCCCTTACCAATCAATAACCTGCCTATTTCCTTAAGTACACCCAATTACTTGGCCTCCACAGCCTTTTTCATTCTCTGGCTAAAGAAATTCCTCCTAATCTCAGTTCTAAAGAATCGTCCCTTCACTTCGAGGCTGCGCTCTTGAGTCCTAGTCTCTCTTATTAGTGGAAATATCTTCTACATGTCCACTCTATCCAGGCCTCTCAGCATGCTCTAAGTTTCAATTAGATCAACCCTCATCCTTCTGAATTTGATTGCATACAGACCCAGAGTCCTCAACCCCTCCTCATATGACAAGCCCTTCTTCATTGTTATAAACCCCCATTCAAGGGCAGTACATCCTTTGCAGGTCCCAAAACTGCTCACAAAATTCCAAATCTATCTGCTAATGAGCTTGATTGAGTGATACATTTTGGGCAGGACAATAAAGACAATTTGCCTGCTTTTCTTTGAATTATTACGTAAAATCTTTTATGTCTGGCAAGTTAACAGACTGATCCTTAGAATAATTCTTGTTCAGGCAAACGTTTACAGTTATAAAAATGTTTTTTGGCAGAATTTTGTAGTTTTATAACTATTAGTTAAGTTAATACAACTGAACTGATTTTCATATTGATCTTTTATCTCTTGTCATGATGACAGATTGGAACCCTGAAGTATTTAACGCACACATTGAGCTTTTTGAGAAGACTGGAAGCTCTTTGGAGAAGAGAAACAAATGAGAAAAATAAGGTAATTATGAAGAATATTGACAATTCTAAATGCTGGAGAATATGACAAATAGCACTGCTCCAAAGACTTTGTCGTTCAGCAACTCGATGAAAAACAGAAAAACAGCAATTGATGAACCCAGTGCACTGAATATACACAAACCATTTAGTGATAGGATTGGAGTTCAAGGGACACCTCCTCCCAGCAGCATTTTAAAAGCTTTAATAAATTAGCAAAAGGCCTGAAAAATGAGTGACACCACCAACAAGGAATTCAATAGCAAGCACTTGAACATGATGAATGAGCATGTGACACAGCATACAGAATCAGAAGTCTGCCTTCCCCCAACAACATGCCTGTACTTTCGTGACTGGAGATTTATATAGTACTAGTGGCAACACTGGTAATTAATGAAGCTCTTATGGCCTTCATTAACACAGCCAAGAAACATAAGGCAATGGGAACCAGAGAGAGATTGAAGGGAAAGTCTTTTTCAAAAGATGATCAGGTAGGAACAATATTCCCAGGCAGTTGAGGCCATGTTGCTGGTTTGATGAATATAGCTTCATCTGGAGAGATTGAGTGTCCTTCAAAAAGAAAAAAAAGAAATGGCTCTGAGGCATAGCTTGAAGTATATTGGGGTGGAATTAAGATTAATGAAAAGTCCTGGGAGCACAGCTAGTGGTGTGATATGAGTAGAGTGATGAAAGCAGAACAGGAGCTGAATGCGAATTACTTGCTTTACCCACAGTCTCTTGTGGACAACCCTAAGCTGTGTTTTAGAAGCCAGCTATTTCACTTTAGACACTCACTAAACCCTGGAGATCCTCAAAGTAGCAGAGAAAGAGAATAATTATATATCACCTATTGGATCCACCACACTACTGTCAAAATTATTGCTTAGTTTTGAGTAATTTGCCAATTTCTAATTTTGAAGCATGGAGTAAATTTGAAAGTTATTTTAAAAAAATAATTCACATAACTCACCATTAGATTGCATAAAACAGAATGGAAAAGTATATCATTACCTTGAGGCATAGTAGCTTGCAAATAGCAGTATATTAAGTGTTAAGAGTTTTGAAGAGCTAATTTGCCAATCCTTGGCAAGCAAATCAAGCTGGCATTGCTAGATTTCTCAATAATTAGCCATAGACAATAACCTTTTTAAGTTATGGGAAGATTGTTGTAGCACATAATTAGTAAATGGTTTGGAATTCTTGTGCATTCTTTACCCATAAGTTACAGATACTCCAAACCACCCTCAGTATCACAATTTTGAAGGATCTTAAAAGTTCCAGCATGCTTTGTCTATTCTGTCTGACTGACATCCAGCAAAATACACCCTGTAGATTTTGAATGTAGACTTTGTGTTGAAATTCCTGTTCCAACATGTTTTTCTCGTTTGCCTGAAGCACCCAACTCACTCTCAGCTATGGTTCCACAGGCCTGCTACCTAAATAAACAAACAACACTGCACTATTCGAATGTAACATGAACAACAGAGTGATATGATATGCTGCTAGGTTCTGTTCTGTAGCGTTCTAATTACCAGCAAGCTAGCTTCCCAGCTAAACTGCAAAATCATAATGATCACTTGTTGAGGTAAGGAGGGCTGGCACAAAGGAAACAATATCTTCATTAGTCACTAATTCTATTGAAAAATTTAGAATACTTCATAAGAAATTATTCACCCAAAATGTTTATTTTATTCTGAGCAGAAATTGTCGGTAGCTATTTGACTGTGGAAGCATCATAGCTATGGCAATCTTCTAAATTGTAGTTAATTTGCAAGAAATTACGAGTCTATCCTAAAAAAAAACTCTGGCTAATCTTGCCAGAGGGGGCTGACTCTGACCTTTTTTAGGTTAAGTCTAATTTCTTTGAATTTTTTCAGGGTTTTTTTGCCAAGATGCCTTGCAAATTTTCACACCCTATCTTACCAAACTCACCGCACCAATAGCTAAGCTCCTATGGTGTCTCTCACGTTTGATTTGCACCCCATCTTAACACAGACCATTCCCACAACAACTCACTACACAGTAAATATGCAGTATTGTTGGTTTGCACATCATCTTTAAAAAACCACCATGCACATGGACGAGCATTGGTCACCTGGTGTGGACTGTCAGCAGCAATGTCACAGCACAGCAATGACACAGTGACACCGCCCACAGCACATAACCTCATAGCTGATACAATTCATACATACAATCCCAGTCACTCACTGTAGTCTCTGTTGAACCATCAGACTGCACACTTTACCTGTTCATAGCTATCCTGTCTGAACACCCTCTAAGTCAGCACTACCCTGTCCGCAACGTCCACTGAAGACCTGTATGTAGTCATTGTCTAATAGGGAATTATCCCATACAGTCAAGCAATCAGACAATTCCAAATAAAAATGTGTTCTTATTTATAGAAGGGAAAAGGAAACAGACATGAAGCCAATGAAGGTGGAACTGTGCCCTCACAAAGTCAACCAGGTTTCACCATCTTGATCAAACAATCTTCAGCACTGCACTGGAGGCTCACTGATGATGTTACCTAGAATGGTGACGAATGTCTGAGAACTAACCTTCCAGCTCAGCGAACAAACTCACATCCTGATCAAACAATGTTGCGGTCAATGATTATCGGTGGGGCCCAGCTCTCTTCTATTAGAGTGGGTGTCAAGGACGTTATGTCTGATGTGTAGCACCCAACAAAGCTGAGCTCTGTCATGGACAATATCAGCATCCCCCATTCCAATGTCCATGGGCACCCCTGCATCTAGGACGTCATCTCATTGCCTGTTCCAAATGTGCAGAGCACAGCACACCAGTATGATGCAGCACGCTCTATCCTGACTGTACTGGAGACCCTCAGACCCAAGCAGGAGACGTGTACCTTCATAACCTAATATTTTTCTCCTTCACAAGCTGCATCATTTCTGCACTCTGCATAAGTTTGCAAAATGGGCAATCGTGCCATGATCCCTCAGTAACCAGCTCAGTAAGGCACACTCAAACACACCAGGTGTATGAGAGTGATCCAGGATATAGGAATTATGGAAGATGTCAGGATAGCAGGCATACATTTCCAGGGAGTGGCAACAGTGAGTACAGATTGCCTACATATTAATGGAACAGAACCCTTCATGTTGATGAATTGTACAGCATTGTGTTTCAGCCCCCTTCTCGCCAAATGGGTGCAGACGATGGCACCTGTACCCTCAGAGAAGTTAGCTATGTTCCTCAATCCAAATGCCCGGCCTGCAGCACTGAACTTGGAAAATGAAATGAGCCGGTGTGATTTTACGCAGATAATATCAGTAACTATCCTGGTATGTTTGTGAGAGCATGACTGAGAGATCCCATACAGGTCACCTGAACCTCTCTGGAAGGAGCTATCATTTTGCTCTGCAATGGCCTTCACAGCCAACGGGGCGGGATGCAGAATCTAGCACAGGCATGGCAGTGCTCCAGTTGGCACTGTGCCTCACTTATGCCCAGGAAATGGCACCAGGCTGCACCCTGCACACCCTGGGAAGCAGTGACCTCTCCCTATGCTGGGTGCTACTTGTCCTTTGCTGTGGAGCCTCCTTGGCTCTATGTCGGCCCTGCTCTTAGGTAGGCAGCCAATGTTACCATCATCGCTTTCGGGAGAAAGAACCTGAATTGGGCACAGAAGATGTAAAAGAGTTGCTTAGATCTCAGAACAGTAATCGGTGCTGTTCCCTGTGGATGAGGGCCATACAGTGAGACATGCTGGAGCTGGGTAACTGGGGACATGTCTATATTGGACATTCACATTGTGCCTCAGCATGTGCAGTTCATTTGGCACTGGTTGGGTGAACATTTTAGTGAAACACTAAATCTTACACCGCATTCCACACAGACAACTATTAGAATTACAAGATAGATGAGGACTCGAATATTGTTAGCTCAACCGGGAGGTGAAACATGTAGTGGTTTTCCTCCAGTCACTTTTGGCCTTTTGTATCATCATTGCTGCCAACTTTGACATTTCTGAGGTTCCCAATTACAATTGGAAAGCATCAAAGGCATGTGACAAATTCCCTGTGACCAGTTGGAATGCATGTGAAATTGGCAATGTGCTGATTATAACTGAAGTGTAGCTGTGCTTTGCAAATGGCTGCTTCATGTTTTTTTTTGATAACTTTGTGGTGTCTTGCAAATGTGGATCCTGTGCTTTTGTCCTCAAACAGACTGATCTTGAGCATTGTTTCAAACATTTCATATCTAGAGAAGGGAAAGTGATGGCAGGGAACATAGTTCATGACGGACATCATCAGCAGTGGACTCCTCCAGGTCCCCAGGTACTCACCCCACCCCACCCCCACACCCACACCCTCTCTCCACCCCCACCCACTCCCCAAAGCTAACATGTCCCTTATTACCATACACTATTCCAACAGCCCATTTCGACCCATCCATCCAATGTGGAGACCCACCACAGTGAATTTCTCCCCATCCCCTGAGCCCTAGCTTTATAGCTTGCTGATGATGATCCCCGTGGAGACCACAGTGATAGTCACAGTCAATAGGAGAGCAAATGAGCAGCCCTGAGATGCAATCTGGTTCAACCTTTGAGTTGGGTGCTAGTCTTTGTGTGCAAAGTGTCCCTGCTGCAGTCTTCTCATGGTTTTTGCCAACGTGCACTGCAAAGCAAGACTGAGCCTTGTGAACAGCCTGCCGCTCCATCAGAGCAATTGTCCTGACATCGGACTCCTATCAGACTCTGTTCGTAGCCAAGTTTGGAACTCTTGAATCAATAGCAGCCCTATGACCGCAGTAACTTCAGGCACCTTCTGGTTATGATCAGGTTATGAAGCAGTCTGTCTCCTACACTACTGTGAGCTATATTACAGAAGTGTTTCTTGGAGCAGGATCAATGTCATCAGAATGTCAGAAATGTAATATCAGAAAGGTACTGTGGCGATGGCGGTGAGAGTCGGCCAGTGAGGCAGTGATGGCATTGAGAGTGGGCTGGAGAGGCAGCAATAGCTGTGACAGTGGGGCCGGTGAGGTGGTGACAGCAGTGAGAGCAGGCCAGTGAGGCAGGAATGGCAGTGAGAGTGAGCTGGTAAGGCAGTGACAACGGTGAGAGTGGGGCCGGTGAGACAGTGAGAATGGGCTGGTGAGGCAGTGACGACAGTGAGAGTAGACCAGAGAGGCAGTGACGGTGAGAGTGGGCCGGTGAGGCAGCGATAGCAGTGAGAGCTGGCCAGTAAGGCGGTGACAACAGTGAGAGTGGGCTAGTGAGGCAACAATGGTGATAGTGGACCAATGAGGCGGCGAGAGTGGGCCAGTGAGGCAGCGACAACAGTGAGAGTGCGCTGGTGAGGTGGTGACGACAGTGAGAGCAGACTGGTGAGGCAGCGATGTAGAGAGTGGGGCCAGTGAGGCAGTGACGCTGAGAGTGGGGCCCATGAGGCAGTGACGGTGCAAGTGGAGCCGGTGAGGCAGTGACGGTGAGATTGGGCTGGTGAGTCAGTGACAGTGCGAGTGGGTTGGTGAGTCAGTGACGGTGAGAGCGGAGCTGGTGAGGCAGTGATGGTGAGATTGGGCTGGTGAGTCAGTGACGGTGCGAGTGGGTCGGTGAGTCAGTGACGGTGAGAGCGGAGCTGGTGAGTCAGTGACGGTGAGAGCGGAGCTGGTGAGGCAGTGACGGTGAGAGCGAGCCAGTGATGCAGCAATGTTGAGAGCAGTCTTTTTGCATGGCGGTGGCAGCCTCCTGGGTGTCCTAGCAATCAGAGCGGCCTCTGCGCTGTTGTGGAGATAGCATTGGGATTCTGAGCTCTGGACTTTTTAATTCTTGCTCACCTTTTGGCATTGTTAAATCTTTTGTTTCTGTTTTTTGTAACCAAGTAGACACCAATGAATAGTGACTTTCTGCACTTATTGCTGTACTTATGTATCCTATACTTAGTACATGTGACAATTAAATAAGTTTAAATGAAGTCTATATATCCAGTGTAGCCTCTATTCTGCTATTAATCCCTTTTATACAGACTACTTCAAATCACTAACCTCTTGTAACTAACTCTAATATTGGTTTCTTGACATCTAAAATTTGCTTTTTATTTAATTATGCTCTCTTCATCTTCCACATTGCTGCTGGATGCTGTTTTAACAGATCCACATTCAATTGGAAAAACCTGCAACTTCCTGAATTCCTGCAGCTAGCATGCAAAGTGCTCCATCTGCTGTGTGTCATATTATTTTAACAGCTTTATTTTTTTCTTTATTAGTAAGAATTCTACAAGGAATTTTACATTTTGAAAAGCATTCAAGTCTAATAAAATGCTGTACATCATTAATTAAACACACATAGAAAGCACATGAGGTATAGAAGACTGGAATATAAATCAGCAATCAGAATGATTAGTACTTACAGTGCAATGTATGGAAAGCAGGGTTAGTGATCAGGGCTGAAGGCAGCAGTTTGTGGAGTGGAAAAGGCTACACCAGTTTTTTTTAATTTGAGGATGGGATATGGGCATAATGGGTTAGGCCTGCTTTTATTGCCCTATCCCTAATTACCCTTGAGATGAAGGTTCTGAACTCTAATGTTCAGTTCTTTTGTCTTTTGCGGCCTTGTAGCTAAGTGGTTAGCACTGCTGCCTCACAGCACCAGAGACCTGGGTTTGATTCCACTCTCAGGGACTGCCTGCGTGGAGTTTGGACATACTCCCTATGTCTGTGCGAGTCTCCTTTGGGTGCTCCAGATTTCTCCCACAGTCCATCGATGTCCAGATTAAGTGGATTGGGCATGAGGATGCAGGCTAGGTGGACTAATTATGGGAAATGCAGCGTTACCGGAATAAGGTAGAGGGGTAGGTAACTGTGTGATGATCTTCAGGAGGTCAGTGTGGAATTGATGGGCCAAATGGCCTGCTTCCTGTAGGGATTCTATGATTTGGACCAAGGCTGTGATGATATTAGGTGCTGAGTGACCCCAGAAGGGCCAAGACTGAGTGTCAGTGGGCAGTTTATTCCTCTGTAAGTGTCATTTTACAGCACAGTCAATGACCCTACCTATCATTTGCTTGATGATTGAGATTTGACTGATCAGGCAGTAATTAACAGGCCATACCTGGTCAATTTCCTACATTGTTAGATTATATTATATTAGATTAGATTCCCTACAGTGTGGAAACAGGCCCTTCAGCCCAACAAGTCCACACTGCCCCTTGCAGCATCCCACCCAGACCCATCCCCCTATAACCCACTTACCCCTGAGCACTGCAGACAATTTAGCATTGCCAATCCACCTAGCCTGCACATCTTTGGACTGCGGGAGGAAACTGGAGCACCTGGTGGAAACCCACGCAGACACAGGGAGAATGTGCAAACTCCACACAGACAATAGCGCGAGGCTGGAATCGAACCTGGGTCCCTGGCACTGCGAGGCTGTAGTGTTAACCACTGAGCCACCGTGCCGTCCAGGTTGATGCCACTGTTGTAACTAGACACGAACAGTTTGGCTCGGGGTCTGGCTAGTTCCGGAGCATAAATCTTTAGTTCTATTATACAATATTACAATATTGCTGGGAGAAATGGAACTGAACTAGAAAACAGCAGTCAAGTGTTCAATTTCATTTGTGCCTCCTGAGGTAATGAAGCAGTTGAAATATGCAAATTGCAACACCAGGGCAACGAACAGGCTTGGACTGGTAAGTTGCAAAAATATTTGCATCGCACAAGTTCCCGACAATAAGCATTTCCAATGAGAGACAATCTAAACATCTCCCCTTGACACTCAACATTACTTCACATCATTGAATCTCCCATCTATGGGTCAGTTTACCAGTGACCTGAAACATAACTGAACCAGTCATACAAATAATGTGGTTATTGAACAGCTTAGAGATTGGTCCTTCTGTGGCAAAAAAAACTCACTTCTAACTCTTCAAAGACTGCCCAAAATCTCCAAAAACACAATCCAAGAGTATAATGGAATATGTCATACTCTCTTGGATGCGTTCAGCTCCAACTACTCTCAGGCAACTTAGCATTATCCAGGACAAATAGATCAACAATATCCAGGGCAAGGCAGGTCACTTAACTAGCAACTTGTTCACTATCTCAAGCATTCACCCCCTCCACTGCCATTGCAAAGGCCCATCACTAAGTACTGTCAACAAGCATACTGAAGCAATTCACTAAGGCACCTTTGGCATCATTCTTCACCATGTGACATGGAAAAATGACCACCTGCATGGTCCTATGTATTATCTTGACTTGGAACTATATCAACGTCCCTTCACTATTACTTTGAAATCAAAGAGTTCCCTTCCTAAAAATACTGGGGATATACTTATACCACATGAACTGCAGTAGTTCAATATATTTCCTCACAACCTTCTTCACAATAACTGGGGACATGGGACAAGGTTTCCAAAGGTAGTGGGATCTGGAGAGCAGGATTTGCTTCCTATTCTTTCCTCCTCCACTGTCACTCTACCTCATCACTGTGACTTTGTGCCCGAAAATGTGATGCAGCTTGATGGGCAAATTATTGCCATTCTGATGGATCAGTGGCACATTCTTTCCAGTCATTAATGTCAATGCTGCTGTCCTTCAGGAAGAGATTGACAGTGTATTTGAAACACTTTCTTTGTTCTCCTGTGGAACATTGGCCATTTAAGTGTTAGGAACTTGATGGTGGAGAGGGCTTTCAGCTATTTGGACCAATTGGCCATCCATCAGAATTGACTTTACTCAATTCCACTGCTCTCTTCTGAAATTGACATGGATGTCTGAACACAGTCCAGATTGGTTGTAAGCTGCATTTAGATGTCTTCATTTTGAGTGGGTTGCTCTAAGGGTAAGACATTGATCTTCTTCCTCTTGAACATGCAATGTCTTGTTGCTATGTGGATGTACGTTGTCAATTGAGTCAGTCAATGATTTGTCTTGCAGGTATAATTTACCTACATGGATCTGATGATACATACATCACAGAGATCTATAGCTCAATGTGTTACAAACGTGAAGTCTATACTTGTCATACTTTGGGACCGTGTCTTCAATTTATGATAAAATGAAGGTTGTCATGTAACCTGTTCTGAAGTTTGCCTAACAACATGCTGGGTGATGTAACTGTTCAAATTTAAAGCCAGGCCAGGTTTATTTGTTGATGATAAGATGGGGTGCGAGGGTGTTGGAATTAAACTTAGAAACAATGTCAGCAGCATCTATGTTTAGTCTCCAAGATGTCAGAAAGGTGATGAGAAATTTGGGTTGTAAACATCAAGGATAAAGCAGAAGAGAGTCCTAATGATAGCTAACCAGCATTTCAACCTGCATACAAAGGTGCAAATGATCCATGTTCCGACAAAATAAGCTTTGAAAAGCAAACTTCTCAAACATTCATGAACTCCGAGACTCAAGCAATCCACCAGGACCTGGGAGAGATGGAACAGCCAAAGGTTTAAATTATCTATGGTTCACTATGCAGGAATGAGGGTGGGTAATTGTGGTTAGCTTCAAAAGTTGAAAATCTTTCTGAACATTGTCAAAGCTGGAAGTTGCATCGTGCTTGCTGTAGTGGGAGAATATTCAGGAAAAAACTCTCACCACTGGAGGTTGTTCTAGGGTTAAAAGTCACCAAGCTGGCAGAGGAAAGGAGTAGAAGCAATCTCTCAGGAGCTAAGAACTGCTTTGGAGTGGGTCCAGGAAATTGAATACTTACTCAAGGGACCGTGTAAAGTATTCCTATGAAATGGGTTTTTAGTTTAGTAAAAGGAAAATGGAATACTTGTGCTCAGTACTTTCTGGCATTAGCTGCCTACAAAATCTATATAGTTGATAGAGCTTTTAGTTTTGTTGTGTGGTAAAAATCCTCAAACATTAAATCCTGGGGTTTTTTCAGCTATCAACAAGAGGTTAATAAATGCATTTTTGAAGTTAACCGTGTTTAAAGAGATTGTAACAAATCACAGAACTGAAGAGCAGCAAATGCAATGATCTAGGCTTGAGGTTGTTTTATAATTTCTTTCTGGTGGAAAGTTGTGTTTGATATATAAAGTGTTTGGATGTGAACATAGAAGGTATGGTTAGTAAGTTTGCAGATGAAACTAAAATTGGAAGTGCAATAGATGCAAAGAAAGTTACTTCAGAGCACAACTGGATCTTGATCAGATGAGCCAATAGGCCGAGAAGTGGCAGATGGAGTTTAATTTAGATAAATGTGAGTTGATACATTTTGGAAAGCCAAATCAGGGCAGGACTTATACACTTAATGGTAAGATCTTGGGGAATGCTGCTGAACAAAGAGATCTTGGAGTGCAGGTTCATAGTTTCTTGAAAGTGGAGTCGCAGGTAGATAGGACATTGAGGAAGGCATTTGGTGTGATCATGTTTATTGGTCAGTACACTGAACATAGGAGTTGGGAGGTCATATTGTGGCTGTACAGGATATTGGTTTGGACAATGTCCTTCAAGCCAGTTCTGTATCCAAATGGCTATGAATGCTAAATATGGACTGTCAAGTGTCTTTGTCATTTCCTGGCTCTTCACTATTTAGAAAGTACTCTGTTTAATTGTTTTCAGGTCTAAGATGAATAACTTCATATTAGTTTACATTTACTTCTGTTTTTGGTCTCCTTGCTTGTCTTTATTGGTCAGTGCTTTCAGTATAGGAGTTGGGAGGCCAAGTTGCAGTTGTACAGGACATTGGTTTGGCCACTTTTGGAGTATGGCATGCTATTCTGGTCTTCCTGCTATGGGAAGGATGTTTTGAAACTTGAAAGGGTTCAGAAAAGATTTACAAGATAGTCGCCAAGGTTGGAGGGTTTGGGCTATGCTGAATATGCTGGGACTATGTTCCCTGAGTGTGAAAGGCTGAGAGGTGACCTTATAGGCCATATAAGGGCAATGATGGAGTAAATAGGCAGTCTTTTTCCTGATGTGAGAGTCCAAAACTAGAGAGCATAGATTTAAGGCGAGGGGGAAAGATATAAAAGGGACCTAAGAGGTAACTTTTCATGCAGAGAATGGTGCGTATGGAATGAGCTGCCAGAGAAAATGGAGGGCGTTATGATTACAACATTTAAAAGGCATCTGGATGGAGACATGAATAGGAAGGGTTCAAAAGGATATGGGCCAAATGCTAACTAATGGGACTAGATTTATATAGGGCATCTGATCAGTATGGACGAGTTGGACCAAAGGGTCTGTTACTGTGTTGTATATCTCTATGACTCTATGTAATGAGGCTGTGCTGAGCAGACATTGTTAGCAGGATGACATTGCATTCAGTCATTATTCAGACTGCTATTGACAAGATGACATGCTGCTATCACACAAACACAGACACATGATGCAGCTTTTGTTTTTAAATCTTATTTGAAAAAAAGTTAATTGCAACAGAAGTTAACCTAGCAGCGATGTGGTAGTAGTTAGTCTTCATGGACACATGGACAGAAACAGCACATTTGTACAGAGTTCAACAGAATAACCGCTGACTTATTTTTATATTATGTCAAAGCTGAAAACAAGAAGGAATTCCTAGGAAATAAAAGTCCTCCTGAGCTCAAAATAACAAAATAGCTTTAATTTATCAAAATAGGACTTTATTGTGAAAGAGTGAAAATGCAATTAAGACGAGCTTTATTTGCCAGCAAAAAGTCTGTTTATAGCAGGATTAGATCAACAACAGCAGTAACCCTTTTATCAGTGATTTGGATCCTTTGTGCTCTGGTGTGAATGGATACTTTGACAAGTTCACATTAGGGGCAGGAGACTATTCCTTTTGCAATATGGGAACAAGATGAATTGCACTATAACACATGCTGCAAATGATTCAATCCCATGAAATAGAGATGCAATATTCTATTGTTCACCTTCGCCAATCAGCTTAATCTTTGCCAAGAATGACAGAAGAAAAGAATTCACAATTAACAAGTCCATCAATATTTTGTTCAATAATGACTGGGGTAGAACAATGTCACAAAGACCATTTTCTCCCACCAAACACTGATGATACAATCATATAGCACTGAAAGAAGCCATTCGGTCCAGTCTGCCTGTGCTGACTCTTTGAAAGAGCTACCCTTTTCTATTTCCATGCTGCAACCCTACAAAATATTCCCATCAGTAAATTCCTTTCTGAAATTTACTATTGAGCCGACTGCCACTACCCTTTCAGGCTGTGTATTCCAGATCATAACAACTCACTACATAAAATCAATGCTTATCTCCCCTCTGGTTCTTTTACCAATGACTTTAAATCTATGTTCTCTGCTTACCCACCCCCTGCCAGTGGAAACAGCTTCTCATTAGTATTTACTCTTCCATAATTCTGAATGCCTGTTCTACATCTCCTCTTGACCTTTTCTTCTACATGGCGAAAAACATCAGCTTTTCCACAAATCTGAAGTCCTATTGCTGTTGTTATTCCAATAAATCTTTTCTGTACTCTCTCCATACATTGTGACATCTTTCTTCAAGTATGGCGCCAGAATTGAACACAATACTCCAGCTGTAACTTAAAAGCTCTGAATGTAATTTTCTGTTTGAAATTAGCATGAGGAATTGGGGGCCATTTTCATTATTAGCTGTCATGTGACATTTATTTGTCACAACAAAGGAAAAGCAAGAACATGCTAGCTTAGCATTACTTTCCACAGTCATTTCTTTTTGTCACAACAACTGATAATAACAGTCCAGTAAATAAAAACCAAAAGAACTGCGGATGCTGTAAATCAGGAACGAAAAAAAAGTTGCGGGAAAACCTCGGCAGATCTGGCAGCATCTGTGAAGGAGAAAACAGAGTTAATGTTTCTGGCCTGGTGACTCTTCCTCAGAACAGTCCAATAACTGTTTGGTCTCAATTTCAAGGCTGGCAGATGGAGTTCACCAGCAGGAGAGAGATTCAGAAACTAACCCTCTTCAAGCCTCAGGTGGAAAGGATAGGGGAACACCTCAATCAATGGCCTCCTTTTGATATAAGGCTAATGCTCAACTCCAGGACATAAATTCTAGGGATTGCTTGTACCCTCAGTCTCCTCCACTGCAACCTCTGGGCCTACTGGGATCTCAGAGTTGATGAGCACTCAAATTGGCCAGTGGCTCTCTGAATGGGGTTTCCTTCTGAGTGAGGTGAGGAATTCCCAACTCGAGGCACTTCATGCTAAATTTCATAGAATCTCTTCAGTGTGGAAACAGGCCATTCAGGCCTTTGAGACTACACCAACCCTCCAAAGAGCATCCCACACAGACTGACACCCTTACCCTCTCCCCTTTACGTTGCTCTCCCCACGACTTGCCCAACTGACCTACACATTCCTGGACAGTGCTGCCAATTTAGCATGGTCAACCCGTACCAATCTTTGGACCGTGATGGGAAACTGGAGTGCCCAGAAAAACACCCACGTAGATACAGAGAGAATGTGCAAACTCCACACAGACAGTTGCCTGAGGTCAGTATCAAACCTGGGTCCCTGGTGTTATTAGGCAGCAATGCTGACTACTGAGCCACCATGCTGCCCTAGCCACAAATGACAGGGCGTAGCTAATATGAGCAGGGATGTGTTCTCCATGGACTCTTCAAGTGCAGAGCTGCCCTTAGATTAATGAGTTAAATTTTAATCTGAAGGGCCTCATGGGTTTGGGAGCTAGTGATGGTTAAAATCAGCAACATTGACACTTTGGTCAGGAAACCAGCTCTAACCTTGTGTATTCACTAAATAAACCCCAGGAGAACTGGATTGTCAATTTTGAGATTAATGTCATCACCCAGTGTTTTGCAGGCTGTCTGAACCTGTTCAGTCACGGTATAGCAAGGACTGGACTGCGACTGAACAGTCTGAATGGATCTCAAAGGAATATGCTTATAAATATGATGCACATGTAACATTTTACTTAGCAGTTAGAGTTTCTTCACATCATTTTAGCTGAGAGGTGACTTCTAACACTTAAGGGATATTTTTAGTCATTTATGGGATGTGGGCTTCATCGGCTTCACCAGTGTTTATTACCCACTTCTAGTTGTTCTGAAGAAGTTAATGGTTAGTTGCTTTCTTGAACCAGTGCAGCCCATTTAATGTAGGTACACCCAAATGCCATAAGTTTCAAGGATTTTGATCCAGATACACTGAAGGAACAGCAATATATTTCCAATTTAGGATGGTGAGAGAAAAGGGAAACTTGCAACTGGTGTTCTTGTCTATCTGTACGGCAGTGGCCCTTGGTTCAGTAAATGCTGTTTAAAGAATCTTGGTGAATTTCTGTAATGCATCTTATAGATCATACACAGTTCTGAGACTGAGCATTGTTGGTGATGGAGGGAGTGAATGTTTGTGGATGTGGTGCCAATCAAGTGAGTTGTTTTATCCTCAATGTTGTCAAGCTTCTGAGTGTTGTTAGAGCTGTAATCATCCAGGTTTTCTCTGTCCGTTTATGTTGGTGCTTATTCTATTGCAGTACAGTCGACCACAGAGAGGGCCATGATAACCAGGGCAAACACCAATGATAACACTCTAAGCAGCAGAAAGGTCAAGCAGCAGAGATGCACAGCTCAGCAGAGGCATTAGCCCTAATTTTTAGGGTTATTTCTTGCAGTTTTAGGCAGAGATGCAATTTCTATGACATGTTTGAATATCAATGGGACAGCAGCTCAGGATGCAATGTCACTAGATCACCTGGAGGTCTGATGTCTGCTGGGCCTGATGGACGTACTGTACCAGTTTAAAGTTTTGGCAAAGATCTGTAGCTCGGGTTGTGGGTGAGGCTGTTGACATGCTTGCCGAGCTGGCTTGCTCTTGTTCGGACGTTTCATCACCATGCTAGGTGACATCATCAGTGCGGACTCAGATAAAGTGACGTTATTCTACTCCGCTTGGAATTTATACTGTCGGCTACGTTATGGTGAGTACTGTCATTTCTGTTTTTGATCTGTATGGGTTTGTATCTGGGGTCCAATTCTATATGTTTGTGATTACATTATGGGTGGAGAACCATGCTTCTAGGAATCCCTGTACGTGCCAATGTTTTGCTTGGGCTACTATGGTTACCTTGTCCCAGTTAAATTGACGGACTTCATTGCCTGAATGTGCAGATATTAAGGAGAGTTTGTCATGCTGTTTTGCTGCTGGCTGATGTTTGTGTATTGTGATGGCTAGTTTCCTTCCTGTCTGTCCGATGTAATGTTTGTGGCATGGTATTTTGTAAACCACGTTGGTTCTGCATTTTGTGGGAATGGGGCTTTTAATCCTTGTAAATGTTTGCCGTAGAGTGGCTGTGGGCTTGAGGGCTGCATTATGAACAATTATGAACAAACCAGAGAATGTTAAGAAAGCATGGGCGTTGCTTGCAGATACAACCACTTACCAACAGGTGGCGATAGATCTAACACTGCAGCGAGGTAAGAGGATCACCTCGACACTTGAAGAGACTAAAGGATGCAGGACAGATAACCAAGACAGACTACATGAGAATGATACCAAGGGCATGAACAACCCCCACTTCTATGGACTTCCTAAAGTACACAAACCAGACATGCCCCATCATTTGATAATGGGGACTGCAGATGCTGGAGAATCCAAGATAATAAAATGTGAGGCTGGATGAACACAGCAAACCCAGCAGCATCTCAGGAGCATAAAAGCTGACGTTTCGGGCCTAGACCCTTCACCAGAGAGGGGGATGGGGTGAGGGTTCTGGAATAAATAGGGAGAGAGGGGGAGGCGGACCAAAGATGGAGAGAAAAGAAGATAGGTGGAGAGGAGAGTATAGGTGGGGAGGTAGGGAGGGGATAGGTCAGTCCAGGGAAGACAGACAGGTCAAGGAGGTAGGATGAGGTTGGTAGGTAGGAGATGGAGGTGTAGCTTGGGGTGGGAGGAAGGGATGGGTGAGAGGAAGAACAGGTTAGGGAGGCAGAGACAGGTTGGACTGGTCTTGGGATGCAGTGGGTGGAGGGGAAGAGCTGGGCTGGTTGTGTGGTGCAGTGAGGGGAGGGGACAAACTGGGCTGGTTTTGGGATGCGGTGGGAGGAGGGGAGATTTTGAAGCTGGTGAAACCCACATTGATACCATTGGGCTGCAGGGTTCCCAAGCGGAATATGAGTTGCTGTTCCTGCAACCTTCGGGTGGCGTCATTGTGGCACTGCAAGAGGCCCATGATGGACATGTCATCTAAAGAATGGGAGGGGGCGCTGTTAAAAAATCTAGAGGATTTTTGTTGTACTCCGGCCTTGGTCCAAGAGTTAGAGATCTTGTCATCTCTAAAGTACTGGATGCCTGTTCCCTGACATTCCAGCTTTTGCCATTTTTCGAATTCCCACTCCCTCCAGCCTGCATACCTATTGGGTGGTTTCGGTCGCCCCGCGTTTGCCTTCTGGAGTGCCGGCATCATGTCCTGGATGTCAGTCATCAGGTCTATCTCCCCCTCGCCGTTGCCATGGCTGTTGGGTTGGAAATTTTCAATTTCCTTTAGGACCTTGAGTTCACGCAGTCCCGCAACGGTCTCTGTGTTGCTGTCTCCTTTATATTGAAAGGAGGCCCGAATGACCACATCACTGGACATGTCTTGTGCTTCGCGTTTGCCGATAATCGTGGATGGTATTTGCACTTGGAGTTTTGGGACGCCTAGACCACCGTTCCTGTTGCTAGCATATAGCATTCCGTCTGCGGTACGAGGTGGTTGGTGTAGGAATTCTTTGGTGGCGTTACGGATGATTTGGTCCAGCTTTACAAGAGTAGTTTGTGATGCTTCTGTCAGGATCAGATGGAAGTACAATCTGGGGATGACATGTACCTTTAGGATTTCCAACTGTTGCCGTGGTCAGAGAGGTGCTGCCTGTATTCCTTTAACCCAGGACTTAAGCTTCTCCTCCCACTCCCCTTCTGCCACACCTGCCCATGTATCGATGCGGGCACCCAGGTATTTCTCTGTGTCGCCTGGGGGTATGTAGGCTATGGATTCATCCCGTAGCTTCCAGTTTGCGAAATGGTTGTACGTGAAGGTTTTCCTTTTAAAAGTGAAATGGAATCCCTTCGTCTTCGCTGTGTTAATACTGAGGCCTGTATGGTCACAGTATGCCTGGAGCAGCTTCAGGTTCCTTGCCATACCAGTGTGTGAGTCGCTTAGAAGGGCGATGTCATCCGCGAAGGCCAAGGTCGAGCAGTTGACTCTTCTGCCTCCCATTCTTTAGATGACATGTCCATCATGGGCCTCCTGCAGTGCCACAATGATGCCACCTGAAGGCTGCAGGAACAGCAACTCATATTCCGCTTGGGAACCCTGCAGCCCAATGGTATCAATGTGGACTTCATCAGCTTCAAAATCTCCCCTTCCCCCACCGCATCCCAAAACCAGCCTAGTTCGTCCCCTCCCCCCACTGCATCACACAACCAGCCCAGCTCTTCCCCTCCGCCCACTGCATCCCAAAACCAGTCTAACCTGTCTCTGCCTCCCTAACCTGTTCTTCCTCTCACCCATCCCTTCCTCCCACCCCAAGCCGCACATCCATCTCCTACCTACTAACCTCATCCCACCTCCTTGACCTGTCCATCTTCCCTGGACTGACCTATCCCCTCCCTACCTCCCCACCTATACTCTCCTCTCCACCTATCTTCTTTTCTCTCCAACTTTGGTCCGCCTCCCCCCTCTCCCTATTTATTCCAGAACCCTCACCCCATCCCCCTCTCTGATGAAGGGTCTAGGCCCGAAACGTCAGCTTTTATGCTCCTGAGATGCTGCTGGGCCTGCTGTGTTCATCCAGCCTCACATTTTATTATCTATGCCCCATCATTTCCCTACCAGGCACACCTTCACACAAATGAGCTAAGGACCTACAACAGAGATTGAAACACCTAGTCAATGGATCACACCATTCTATTCACTCAACCCAAGATTTCCTCAATACCCTAAAGAACATAAAAATCACTGACGATGAGTTTATGGTATCCTTTGATGTCACAGTTTTGTTCACTTCAACCGACATCCCACTAGCTAAAGAAGCAGTGGCCACATGACTAGAGGAAGCAGTAATGCAGACCAGCAGCTCTATCAGCAATGACAACAAACTTAACCTACTAGACCTCTGCCTCACCACACACTTCATCTTTCATGGTCAAGTATACAAACAGATCAATGATACGCCAAGGGGGTGACCAATCTCATCAGTCATCGCAGAAGCAGTCATGCAAAGCCAAGCACCCACCACCCTCTCCCACATTCAACCTAACCGTGGATCCGGTATGTAGATGATATATTTGTCATTATTAAACGCAACAAATTAGAAGAAACCCACCACCTGAAAAACAATGTATTCACAGGGATTAAATTCACTAGAGAAGAAGAAAATAACAATTAACTTCTGTTTGTGCATGTTAAAGTTGAGCGTATGACCAACGGGGAGTTCCAAACCGCAGTATACAGAAAAGTAACCCACACTGACCAAATCCTCAACTTCCACAGCAACCACCACAATCAAAGCTGCATTAGGACACTACTTAAACAGGCCAGGACACACTGCAACACTCTGGAACAATGCAGGAAAGAGAAAGGGCACCTATACAAATTCCTCACTATAAACAGATATCCCCACAACTTCATCCGCAGATGCCTACTAAACAAACATCAGGAGGACACAGCGCACCCTATATCAGAGCTGACAACAAGACTCCTAAGACCACCAGGAATCATGCTGGCCGACATGGGCAGGTTGGTGGCAGTGAACATCGAGATGTAATTATGCTTTTAACAGTGTGGGACGTGGGGTGTACTACCTCTGGAGGTTAGCTATTGTACTTTGGAAACATCCTCCAGAGGTTAGTACCCTCCTTCATTTCTCCAAGCCTGGCCTTTAAATCTATCCTTCCCTCCTTCCTCTTGACCAGTAGTTCCAGTGTTGGGATTTCCACCTTAGCTGTAAAGTGGAAGTCACACTCTGTACCAGCTGTGTATGGCTTTCATGTCTGTAGGGCACCAGCACTTGTGCCACTGGGAATCTGGGCATGCCGGGAACACCCAGGAGTTTTCTCAAAGGCAAAGTTTCTACTCCATCAGCAAGCAGCCGATCCACAATGAATTCTCTTGCTTCTTATGTAATGCCATGCCTGTATGTCACAGTCATTCTCAATCAATACACTCCCAGTGGAGAGATCCTCTGCTCACAGCTACGGAGTAAGAGATGCTAGAACTAAGTGAAGTTATGGTGTTCTTGGCAACTGGAGATAAGAATTTTGGAAAATCTCACTTACATGATGACTCAATCACTCATACATTAGACAAATCTTCTGCTCAGACTTATGGTTAAAATATTAGCTGATTGTTTGGGTTTAATGTAGTCCATCCAGTAGTTTTATAGGCTGACACTTTACACTTGAACTTTGTGTACAAAATCTCATATTAAATGTTCAGTATTTCAGAATTAAGGATCAGATAGAAAATAAATCTAGCAGCTTGAAAGAACATATTTTAATACTAGCAAAGACACAGATTGAAGTGATGATTTGCAACAAAATGAAAAATATTATTAAACAAGTGAATATATGATTGTAAAAATTAAGTGATGTTCATTTTCTTACAGTCTGAAGAGAAATTGGTTTTATCATGCATGCTGTTTGTTCATATAACATTATGATTTTCTGTCAGTGAGTTTTTAAACAAGCACATTGATTTCAAATTGCCATGTACGCTGTGCAGTTGATTAGTGAGTCACATTTTTCAATATGCCTGATAAATGCAATTTTGTCAATTTTTAACAAATGAACAGTACTATCTAATGCAATAAATAAACTATAGAAAGCACAGCCCTAAATCTTTAGTGCTTCAATTATCTAAAAATTAGCAAGGACTGGCCAAATCACAGTCCTGTTTATCTAATGTTCAGGTAAGTGGAGAGGTTGAAGAACTAATATATAGTCATTAGTAAAGCACTGAGACACTGGAAAAACTGCAATGACCCTAAACTGAAATGATGGACTGGAAGAAATTGAACAATTGAGATTTGATTTCATGTACTTCAGTTTCTAGGTGACAAATTGCATTGGAGTGAATGAAAATGGCTTTGTACATGGGAAGCAATGATCATCTTATCAGAATTACTCTTACCTGTGGTCCACAATCTTTTTGAAAAAGAAGGATAATTTAATTCTCAGTGACTGCATCTTGGTCCTGCTTTACAAAGTAACGTGCAAGCTCTCCTTCAATGCTAGATACTCACCACCTATACTCTTTATTGTTATATTCTTGTGTACAAATGTGGTTGAGTATCAACCCAGCTCAGTGGTAACATTCTTGCTAATATTGTAGCTTCAAGTTCCATCTTGAGATTCAGTTTGCAACCTTACTGATTTTTCATATCGGAAGTGTAAATTTAAGAATCTCTTATTATACTTGTCACCCTTCAGTTTCAATTTGTACTGTTTGAGGCAATTTTTTGTTGTATGGCATGCCAGCTCACTACACTGCATTAATTGCTGTTCATGATGAAGTCTAATGTGGTAAAGGAAAATCACTTTCTGGCCAAACTTGAAAAGTCTTTTGTAGATAACACAAGAACATTAAAAATAGAAGCAGAAGTAGGCTATTCAACAAGATCTGCCGAAGGCCTCAATTCCTCTTTCATGATATATTTAGAGAGGAGGTGATGGCCTTTTGGCGTTATTGCTAGATTATTAATCCAGAAACTCTAATCATGTTCTGGGGACCCGTGTTCAAAACTCATCATAATAGTTGGTGGAATTTGAACTCAATAAGAACCTGGGATTAAGATTCTATTGATGACCATGAAACCATAATTGACTTTCAGAAATGCCCATCTGGTTCATTAATGACCTTTAGGGAAGTAAACTGTCTTCTTTACCTGGTCTGACCTACATTTGACTCCACACTCACAACAATTTGAGTAACTCTTAAATACCCTCTGGGCAGTTAAGGACTGGCAATATGTAACTCACATCCTGTGATGGATAAAAGAGTTTATTGCTGACAGTCACTGATTACACTGATATGACAGATATTAAAGCTTTGAGGGATATCAAATGTTAAGCATCATTTTTTGAGATCATGGGCTGCTCTTGCCACAGGATAATGTGACATTATTGTAGTAGATGTAATTCATGGCACTCCTCAGTGTTAACTGTTTTGGAACTTTATACAACTTCTCCTCCCACAGTATTTTTCCTCAATACTATTATTATATATTTATGGATATAATTTAAATCTCCACCAGGTCACTGACTGTACAAGTCCAGGGTGATCCCAGGTTTCACTATTCTTCTGAACTTGGAAGCTTGGTGGTTTTGCTGCATTGAAGACTGTTGCCTTTGATTCTGATCCTGATAGTCTGAGATCCATGCGTCCCTTTAAATTTGCTTAGTAATAGACCTGTTTTCCACTGAAATGTTCATGCAAGTTGTTCTTTTCAATGCCTCGAATAATTGGACATTAGTCATCTCTTCTCAGGTGAGGCATCTATGGAGTTGAATGCACCACATTTTCAATTTGTATCAGCAGATTTTAATTCTCCAACTCATTGTTGATTTGTGCTAAGGCATGTAATTTTTTTTACTCCACGTTGTTGGAGACACTCCCTCTCACCCTCTGCGATCATTTATTGGTGAATCCATCATGTTCACTTTCTGCCATTTTAGCATTGCTTCTAGCTTGGCATGATCTCTGTCACAATTACTGAGCATTGTTTCTGGCAAAATAAGGAAATAAAATATTCTGTTTGGACTTGCCTCTTCTGAGTCACCTCCATATCTAACATCAGAATTTACTCACCAAGCTATGTTGCATTTAGAGTTATGCCAGTTAGAGATTCATCAATTGGCTCCAGCAGCGTATGCTGCTCATTAATTGATAGTCACAGGCTCCCATCTCATTGACAGTATGGCGTAAATTTCCTTTGCTAACATAGCTAATCTTAATGGATTCTGTTTTTTGTTTGGATTCCACCATGAGTCTGAGGAGATATATGAAATCTTTGAAAAGCTGTCCTTCAGAAGAAGGATCACTGGATCCGAAATTTTGACTCTGCTTTCTCTCTACGGAAGCTCCAAAAATTTCTGAATTTGTTTTAGTTTTTCAGCACCCCACGATTCTTTGGTTTTTGTTTAATGTGGAAAAGAGATGTGAGTTTGGAAGACACTCCTAATCTGCATTATATTAAAGTATTGTTGATTTCCACTCAACAGCTGCATATGAATCGAAAAGGACTAATATTGAGGAGTGCTATACCACCTTGCACTGTAACAATTGCATTAGGACTTGTGGGAAGAAAAGCTTAGGATCTTGGAGAAATGAGACCTAATGTCTAACATCGACCTCATTGTTTTTGCAACAATATTTATCATACATCTGTAATCTATAATTAATTGCTAACAAACAATAAAATACTTGTTCAACATAGAAGCCTCTTTTAGTAGGACCAGGAAGTTGTTTTCTTCCACCACACAGCTTCTGTGGAGGATAGTGGCAACAAGCCTGTCATTAGGCGAAGTGTAGACTTGATTTAGCTGTTTATTCAATGCCAACCTCCCACTCTCCTGTTGGAAACCCTAAAATCATTTAAGAAGCTGGTGGTGAAAAAACACTGAAGTGCCTCCTTTTGAAGATAAACCTTCCCGGATATAAGTAATGAATATTGGCACTTGTGATCCTTGTATGTATGACATTTTCTTATTTCTAATACCTTATTTTTGTTTCATAACTGGGCATTAACAGAGGCAATCTGAAGACTGATGCTCTTGACTGAAATAATATCATCTATAAAAATATATATTGATCTGAGATGATCATGAAGGATCCCCCTACTGTTTGGGATATTTTTTACAAATGTAACATACTGACACTGCCCAGAATGGAAAAACAAAAGATCACTGTCTCCACCCTTCAATCATGTGAGGTGCACATTCTTTAAACGTGTGCTGAGGCTGTGAAGTTAAAAGTATATTTTTTAAACATTTCCTAACATCATAAACTGTTTTATTGGGTATCATCAGCTTCTTGGAGCTTCACTTAACAAGATAACCCTTCAGAAAATGTGACCCAGCCACTCACAAAGGCTAGTGTGGTTGCAGAGAGTTCATGTATGAAGGGGCAATGGAGTGAGAGAATATAAAGAAACATAGAACTACAAAAGGCGTAGTTCAATTTAAACATTCCAAACAAGTTGCCTATGTGGGATGGAAGAATAGAAAGAGCAAATTGTAATGAAGGTAATCATTTATCTGAATTTTAGTAAAAGTAAATACTGTAAATACTTTATTAAACGAGTTTCAATGTTTTCACTGATTTATTTTAATTCAGATATTCCCAACATATATATATAATATAGACATTGCTTTTGTTAAAGTCTAGGCTTCTTTGAACTGTGCCTAATCAGTAACTTTGAACGCTATCAGACATGCACCATTAGTGTTGCAAGCTTTAGGAAACAAATTACTGACTGTAATCCCCATCCTGATACACAGAGCAGAAGACAATAGCTCAGCTAAATAGAACTGCCAGGAGAGGAGATTTATTGTTAGCAGCTGAGCAAACTTAATTTTATAGTTTATATCAAAAGTTGACCATGAACCTGACTTTTAGACAACAGGTTATTAATAACTATTATCTCATGGGATTTATATGCTCAGTACTTTTACTAGCTTCAAAAGTTTTAAGCATTCCCATTTTTAAGCCTAATGCATTCCCTTCATCTGAGAAGGATTTCTGTACCTCACCCGTGCATTGTAGTACCGTGAAAATGAAATAATAGCATAAATCTCATAATCTTTAATAAATGCTGACACAGTCATTAGAATATAGCTGTACAATAAATCTTACTGCAATTAATTAACTCATTAATAATCCAACAATGATCGATAATCAATAGAGGAGCTTATGTTAAGACTCCTTAAACATTTTAACATCCTTTATCAGCTTGCCATTGTCCAGCAATTTAGTTTTCTGTTGTATGATACTGTGTGCAGTGAGATAACAAGTATATGGTCCCTTTGTCAAGTTTTCCTATCAAGAAGATACCATTAATAGAGTTGTTCTTGAACCTGTTCTTGTTCCGTGTCCTGTAAGTTCTTTGGGCTTGATAAACATCAATCCATCTCTTGTGACGGAATGGAGGTTCAGATTCTTTCAAGGAAATATACATATCTCTTGAGGTTGATCAGTAGAGCTCTATCTCTCTTTTCTGGCAGTCTGGTGATGCAAATAGATCTATTTCCATTACAATGTATCTCTGAAACTTTTATTTGTCTTTCAGTATGGGGAGTAGTGAATATCTAATCTCTGGAAGTCTAATAGAAATGGGGGAGAAGTAATGTGTCCAGCTTTTATTTAAGATACCAACAATTGTTAAACCATGTAAATGTGTGCTTGAGAACTGTTCCAAATTATTAGAACAACATGACATTCTGTATAATTAACTAGCCATCCGTTATCATTTTGTGTAAATAACTGATCAGTATTCCTTATCAAAGAGTGATGAGTAGCTAAACAAGGTGAGAGGGGAAAAGTTTAAGGGAGATATGCATGGAAAGTTCTTTACGCAGAGGGTGGTGGGTGCCTGGAATGCATTGCCAGCGGAGGTGGTAGAGGTGGGCACAATAGCATCATTTGAGATGTATCTAGATAGATACACAAATGGACAGGGAGCAGAGGGATACAGATCCTTGGAAAATAGACGACAGGTTTAGATAAAGGATCTGGATGGGCACAAGCTTGGCGGGCCGAAGGGCCTGTTTGTGTGCTGTAATTTTCTTTGTCCTTTGTTCTTTGCTCGAAACAAAATGTAATAGAATCATAGCATCAAAATCTTTTATATTGCTTAGTGGTCGGGGAAACAATATTGATTAGAAGCCAGTCAAGGAGTTTTATCAACATATTTATGTTATAATAAGTTGATTATTAAATTTCTGGGCTAATTATAAAGACAAAGATGAATTTTAGTGGTGTATGGTGAGATGAGTGAATAACTATCATTGCCACAGTAAGGCACAGTGAAGGAAACTGGTAAGATATGAATGATTCAATTAACTGTAAAGATTTGACAAAAGATTATTATTGTGAAATATTAACTTATTCCCTTCCCACAGATGCTGCCTGATGTGCTGAGTATTTTCCACTATTTTTGTCCTTGTTTTAAGAAAAGATTTTTCTGTGTCCTGACCAATTAGTAACTTTGTCAAGTTGAAAGGAAAAGGGGTTGATTGAAGTTCTGGGACATGACTATTTGAAGGCCTTTGTCAATGGGCCCTACAATTAACAAAAGGAATAATAACAGATGTATGTTCAAAAACATGGTAGAACAGTGGTTATAATACTGTACTAGTAATCCAAAGGTGGATTAATGGTGCATATCATGCATTTGAGTTTCTATAATGTTAGGTGGGGAACTTAAAATGCAATGATATTGAACCATCTGGAATAAAAAAAGTAAGTAACAGTAATGGCGACTATGAAGCTAGCTATAATTGGAAAAACTCAAATGGTGTACTGATGCCATTTATTTAAGGAAATCTGCTGTCCATATCCAGCCTGACTGCATCTTATAGATTTGTAGGACCCTGCAGCATAGAAAGTAGCCATTTGGCCTGTCATGCTACTGCTGGTCTATTATGTGATGAAATTTGACCTTGAGGCTGTATGGTGCAATGATTGCCATGTTCACAGTAACTTACACTTTGAAAGAATTATTTTTATTCAGCAGGTGCTAACAGAGGAGCGGACATCGCATTAGAGTTAGTGAGAAGGGCGACAGTGTCGTGGTATTTATAACTGAACAACTTCCTCAATGTGAATGATGTGATGCTTTGTATTTATAACAGAAGCATGTGGCAGTATTACTTGAACACATATTTAATTTCAGGCGAAATACATAATGTCCTGCTGCTGTACCCTTAAAATGTAGCCACATTATAGAATATCACATACCACTACAGTTTCGTATGCATGAGTATCCAATGTGTATGTAACACAAAAAATAAAAGCTATTTGTCTGGAGATAAGGTGTTTGGATGTACAAAGAGCATTTTAATGAAACCCGCTTGTCAGAAATCAGGCAGCATTGGGAGCACTGTTAGTTTTACAACCTGCCCAGGAGAGTAACATGAATTGGGTGCAATGACTTGTATTCCACTAAATTCTGTGAGTTGCCCACCCAATGGATGAAACTTTTGTTCTTTCTACTGGTGACCTCAGAGGCGGGTAGGGTATTTAATTCAGATGGCAATGGCATACCTGAACTCTGCCAACTTCCTGCTTCCAGCTTCTAGGCAGGAAGGCCCATGGCCAACCTTCCCACTGCCAACTGAGGTTGAGTGGTGTTAAGGGCCAGACCGAACACCCTCATAAATATATCAAGGTGACAGAGGTTAACTTTTATCTTATTTAAAGGCAACTTTAAGGCACTGCATTCCAGATGTGATTTGACAGTCACACTACTAGGTTTTAAGCAAAACACACTTAATTCTTAAACCACTGTTAAAATAGAATAAGAAAAAAGAATTAGCTTAACTTTAACTCCATCAAAATGCTTAACAAAATATATTATTTAACTGCAACTCATCAACTGTTCCAATGGAGCAACGTTCCATAACCACACCCTGAGCCAAGGCAAATTTAGCAAAACAGATTGGCTCATGTGCTATCTCCTCCAGTCCAGGAGAACGGAAAACCTGAAAGAGTGTCTCCAGCAGCAGAGACAGAATGCAAGTGTTTTATCGCAGCAGAGAGAGAGACAGAGAGTGAGAGAGAGAGAGTCAGACAGAAATGTATCTAGCAGTTTCAATTCCAAAAACCCCAACTTCAATGACTGAAAGCAAAACTAAATCCCTGGGTTTGTGTGAATCTGACTTTACTCAATCATGCTTCTTTTGTCTAATTTTAAAAAAACCCAGTTGTTTAGTCTGTTTTCCATTGATCAGGTTTATGACGCACATCTTCAAGAGAAACAGGACAGGACAAGTCCCTCCTAAAGGCACATCTTATCACAAGAGCCAATGAAAGATCACTTAAGGGCCACGTCCTACTGCTGTTGGGTTAATCCAGCTTCAGATGAGACTGTTGCTATGGCATCTGAAGCTAAATTGGCCACGTCACCTCTGGGCAAGGTTCTGTCAGTTGCCATTCAAGTGACTGGATTTCAGGGAGTAGAGGGCCCACTGACTGACATTCTACCCTCACTACTGAACCTGTGCACCCCTCTCTTGCAACTCCCATACGAACAAACACACCACGCCCAAACCCATATTAGTCATGTGTGTGCTGGGTCACTCCGAGGCCTCAGAACTGGAGACTGTCCTTCCGGCAGCAGCTACTATTCCCTAGTTGCACCACTGAGTGCAACAGCTGCTGGCTTCTGCTTGTCACTTGGTAGGTGAAACTCGTGGTCTTGGTTCCAGGGGAAGATCCATTGGTGCCTTTACTGTTACCTGATTGGTTTGATCTACCCAGAAGGAAGCAGCAAGGGCGTATCATTGGCTCTCCAGTTGCCAACAAGGCCGATGTGCCACGACAAGATTTTGCTCAGAGATCAGCCTGAAATTGCCTCCATTATTTTTTCAATCAAATGCACTGAGATATTACGGTCAACAGACCGAAACAAACACTTGTTAAACAGAATTTGCACTAGATAAAAATAGAAACGAGAGAAATTTTAATTTAAAATGACCTGATTCTGTATACTTGGGGGGTATCTAAGCCCTGTATGACCTGTGATTTTAATACGATGGAAGAATCAAAGGAAGGCTGAAACAAAAGACAGAAGTATTTCAAGAACTAACCCCTAAATTTACCTCATTTGGCAGTTCTGCTGAACTTATAAATATTTCAGAAACCACTACATGCAGCAACAATATTATGTTATTTATTTTATAAATCTCCATGCCCGTACATGTACTGCACACTTTTGTTTTCAAAAAATGATTCTGATTAATTACTGCAGTTCAGTCTCGTTACTGATTCTTCCTGTAGCTCTCTCAGAAATGCAGAATATCATTGTCCGCTTGTAGATAGAGGCTTCTGAGGGCAAATCCATTTGGTAACGTGTGAATTTTGCTAAGCAGATATTCACAGTTAATGCCTGTTCCCAGTCGAGGAAATTAACTGACATAGGCCATACTTCATGAAAGACTGCAACAACTGTGGTCTTTGTGAAGGTCCAATCTGCACATTACTGCAATTTAGATATGTCATTTTCGAACACTAGAAGTAACATTATTCTTATCTTTCAAATCACACAGATTAATTTCTGTGATGCCCTGCTGTGAGCAGGGCTCAATGCAGTTTGATGCCAATTTGTTTGTGACTAATGTAAGAAGGTAAAGCCTTTACAAATAAGTTAAGAAAGAGCAGCCTTTTGAATCCTGAGTCTTATTTGAAGTCTGTTTTGTGTGTGGAAATTCCAAATACATTATGGAAGATAAAATGCTCAAAGATGAATGATTTGTTTTTTTTAGCAAAAGCAACTCAGTCCATGATCTATAGTGTATGCATGAAAGGGTAGCTTCAGTGGTATTGAACCCTAATCAAATGGCTAGGACCTCGGGCAGAATTATCCTATTTTTAGTTCAAGTCGTGGGTTGGGTGAGATTCATGGTTCTCAGTCCAACTTAGAATGTTTTTTCAAATGCAGTTTTTCAGTCTTCACCTCGTTAATCAGACAACAGCGCTCCTTGGTGATTTTCTCATGGAATTGTATGGCAGGACAGGCTCATCATTGCAAGAAACTGTGGCATTCAAGCCCCTCATGCTGTGCATGCCACTTCAGACACTGTAACGCAGGAACTGGCCTTCACACTACGGTGCTATGCTTTTATCACAGAAAGGCAAGTCGGTTCTTCACTTTGTGGGCAAGTTAGTGAGGATAAAAGCCATCCTCTATCTGACTGGCGGTCACAGAAAGCCACGCCACCAGGAGCAACTAGCCCGGACATAGATAGTGGCTTGAGTCAAACCTATGTCCTAGGGTAAAAGGAATACACAGCAATGCAGGCAAGTTAATGACCTGTACTCTGCAAGGGTAGGTACCAACATCTTATCTCTGCTAATTCACATGTATATGAGTTGGGAGGTCATATTGCAGCAGGACAGGGCATTGTTTAGGCCACTTTTAGAAAATAGAACATAGAACAATACAGCGCAGAACAGGCCCTTCAAGACCCGTGACTTGAACTGTGTTCAATTCTGGTCTCTCTGCTACAGGAAAGAAGTTGTTAAACTTGAAAGGGTGCAGAAAAAATTTACAAAGATGTTGTTGGTTTGAGCTATAGGGAGAAACTCAATATGACAGGGCTATTTTCCCTGGAGCATCAGAGGATGAGGTGTGACCTTATAGAGGTTTATAAAATCACAAAGTGCATGGATAGAGTGAATAGCTAAGGTCTTTTCCCTGGGGTAGGAGAGCCCAAAAGTTGAGGGCAAAATTTAAGGTGAGAGGGGAAGGATATAAAAAAGACTGAAGGGGCAATTTTTTTAATACAGGGCATGGTGTGTATAAGGAATGAGCTGCCAGATGAAGTGGTGGAAGCTGGTACAATTACAACATTTAAAAGGCATTTGGATGGGAATATGAATGGGAAGGGTTTGGAGGGACATGGGCCAAATATTGCCAAATGGGACTAGATTAATCTGTGAAATCAGGTTGGCATGGACAAGTTGGACCGAAGGTCAGTTTCCATGTTCTTCCAAATCTATGAATCTATGACTCAAAGGGTTATCACTCCTTCTAATTCTGCCATTGCATGAGTCTCTCACCAATATTCATGGACTACAACACTCACTGTTACATTCATTGTACCTATTCAATGACTCTCACCTGCCTCAGCCTCCCAAACTACTATTTCTACCAGATGTTCTCGTTCACTCGGGACACCTCATCACCATTACCACTCATTCTATCCATTACCATTGTATTCAATCCATCCCTCTGTTTCATTCCAGTAAAGTTGATCCACAAACATGCTGAGAGGTGTAAGGCCAGGAGCGATGCGATGGTCATCAATATTCTTCACTTCTTTCAAGGAGAAAATACTCAATTTGGTCAGAAAAGAGTAGGATCTCTCATGGAGTGACAGAGAGACCATAATACACGCAAACCCTTCAGGGCTTCATTGTATTTATAGAATCCCTACAGTGTGGAAACAGGCCAATTGGCCCAACAAGTGCACATAGTCCTTCTAAAGAGCATTCCACCCAGACCCATGCCCCTACCCTTTCCCCCTAACCCTGCATTTCCCATGACTAATCCTTCTAATTTACACATACAATGACATTACAGGCTACTTGGCATGACCAATCCACCTAAGCTTCACATCTTTGGACTGTGGGAGGAAACTAGCCCACCCAGCAGAAACCCACGCAGACACCGGGAGCACATTCAAACTCCACAGACAGTTGCCCAGGAGTGGAATCAAACCGAGGTCCCTGGTACTGTGAGGCAATGCTAGCCAATGGGCCACCATGATGCCATATTGTGCTGTGCTGCTCTTTTATTAATGCTAATCCTATTCTGTAAAGATTTGAATCTCTCTTATATAACTAATTTCCTCTCACTTATACAAACTCTAATGGCATCCAGCAAACTTCTGCAGGAAGTTATTAATGCACAGTTTTACTGCCTCTTCGGAGCAGATTTGCATGACTTGCACAATTGAAATATTTGCTCTTGGTCATTTGCACTGTTAGACCTGATTAAAGTCCACCCATGTGAGAAATGAGAAGCTTATTCAGATATTTCAACGATGAACGAAGCTCTGATCACCAAGTTCGTCTCTGACAAAGGGATCCTTAGCAACAGCCACAGTGATGCCCATGTGAGATCTGAGAACAGATAATCTGTGGGGAATGTGAGAAATAAAACAGAAGTTTCACAAAGGAACTCCTCAGGCTTCACTTCTGTCACAATGAAGCATCATGGTATGCAGCATAAAGCCCAAAAGAACTGCGGATGCTGTAAATCAGGAACAAGAAGGGTCTAGGCCCGAAACGTCAGCTTTTGTGCTCCTGAGATGCTACTTGGCCTGCTGTGTTCATCCAGCTCCACACTTTGTTAACAAGAACAGAAGTTGCTGGAAAAGCTCAGCAGCCCTGGCAGTATCTGTGAAGAAAAAATTCAGAGTTAATGTTTTGGGTCTGGTGACCCTTCCTCAGAACTCTGGTATATGGCATGTAGCCTTCCCAAAGAGTTCATTGTAATGCCTGCTCAAGGAACTTTGGGATTTGTGACCTTATCTACTTGAACTATGCAGGACCAGAGTTTATAGTTTATTGGCAGTAGAATTCTGCCAGTAAATGACCATCTACACCTCATCCCCAAAATGAATCCACCCTTATGCATCACAGATCATGTTCCTGCATATGTACTGCTCAGAGTGAGAACCTGCTGTGATGCATTGTCTTCCAGTGCTACCTGTGGAATGTGTTTGGGAAACTTCAGGCTAAACTTTGAACCATTACCGTTGCTTCACTGACATGACAATGAATTAATTAATTCATACAATGTGATAATCCTGATTGTATTCCAAACACATACAAGGCTCTGAGCTGAGTGCTGAAAATGTGAATAGAATAGTTTGGTGGTTAATTTTGAACAGTGCAGACTTGGAGGGGAAAAGGAACCTTTTTCGACCCTGTAGACCTCTATTGCTGTATGACTTTAAGATTTAGAATGTGCATTTTTTTTCTTGGATACTGAATGTCCTGCTGATGAAGTGCAGATTAAAGCCCAATGAGTGCTCTTACTGAACTGGTAGTGGTATAATTACAGCAATTGCTGCGACAGGGCCACAAATTCCAAGAGTTTTATGATACCCCTGAAGAGAAAACACAGGAATTTATTCAGAGATAGCAAAACTGCAGGTGCTGAAGTCAGAGTCACAGTGTGGAGCTGGAGGAATACAGCAGGTCATCCAGCATCAGAGGAGGAGAAAAGTCAATGTTTTGGGTCATCCCTTGTGCCAATCGATACTGAGACCCATTCTTTCAGGCTCCATTTCATCTTTTTCCACTGCTCTCTAGGATGTGAAAACAAAATATTAATTTTTATAATATTCCATTATGTTTCATGTTGAGGTGGCTGATTAAAACTCACAGAAATAATATGATAAACACTTAATACTCACAGTTGCTTCTGGTTAAGTCATCAGGTTTAATGAGTGGATGAAGTGGTGCACCGAGCAGTATATAGCTGAATGTGCCACTGTACTTACCCTGCCTGATCTGATTACTTCTAGTTTCTACACCTAATCCGAAGCTTCTGCTGCTGACCTCCTCAACCATCTCCAGCTTCATGGTAGATGTAGGTTACTGTCTTCAACTATATGGGAGTGGAATCCTTCTCCTAGCTCCAACAGCACATCGGGGAGATATCACTTAAGTGAGATGCAGCCTTTGTCCATCTTGAACCATTGTCATGCTTTGTCTTCCCTTGTTTTCAATTTCAAGTGCCTTCAAATGCCAGCACTGAATTGGACCTTGAAATACTGGAATTACAATATATCATTTTCCTACACAGTAGATACCAAAATAGGAAGCCAGGTGACAAAGGAGCAACCATGTTAAAATGCCACAGACAGACAATGGAACTTTTGTCTGGGTTTCCCAGAAGATATTGGGTTTTATAACATCTCCAAGTTAATATCAGGGTCGCTAAGTGTAAGTAAGTTAGACAGCAAACAGATGTTGTTCTTTAAAATCCATAGAACCATAACAAAGTTACAGCAGAAGAAGCCACTTAGCCATCACAAATGCAGCAGCTGAATAAAATAGCCACCTATTCTATTTTGACTTACTGGTCCTTTAACTTGCCAATTCAGGTGCAAATCCAAGTTGCTTTTAAATATGTTGAGAGTTTCTGTTTCAACCATTAAACTCAGCAGCAATTTCCAAAGACCTACCACTGTCTGGGTGAAAAAGGTTTACCTCATGTCCCCCTGATCTTTCTATCAATCCACTTAAATGTGCCCCTGGCAATTGCCCTTTTGGGTAGGTCAAACTGCTCTCCCCTGTCCATGTTATCCAAGTCGTTCATTATTTTGCACCATAAGACCATAAGATACAGGACCATAAGATACAGGAGCAGAATTAGGCAATTCAGCCCAATAAGTCTGCTCTGTCATTTCATTGTCGCTTACATGTTTCTTAATCCAAATCTCTTGCCTTCTCCCTGTATCCCTTGATCCCCTTACTAATCAAGAACCTAGCTATCTCTGACTTTAACACATCTAGTGACTGAGTCTCCACAGCCATATTTCACAATGAGTTCTACAGATTAAACACCCTCTGGCTGAAGATATTCCTCACCTTAATTCACCCCTCAGCTTTTTTTGTTCTAAGGTAAACAATCCTGGCCTATTTAATTTTTCCCCACAGCTGCAATTTTCAATTCCAGCAACATTCTTGTAAATCTCCTGTGAACCTCTTTATAGCAGCTATTAATGTGCTGTTGAGGTGTCATCATGACTATAATGACGGTGATGAGGCAGCCAATTTTTGCAAAGCACAAAGCCATGGAGAGCAATGAGACAAACAACCAAGAAATCTGGTTCAGTCATGATGGTTAAGGGATGAATTCTGACCATGATACTGGTAGAATTTTCCCACTCTTTTTGTGCAAATGGCTTCGGATCTTTCCGCCTACCTGGGAGGCCAGTGTTTAATTCTTCAGCTGAAAGACGACAGCTCCAACAATACAGCACTCCATCAACACTGCACTAAAGTAGCAGATCAGATTATGTGCTGAAATCTCTGAAGGAAGGTTTGAATCAATCAGCTTTGGACTGAGGCTCAGAAAAGGAGCTGTACCAATTGTATCAAAACTGACTCAGCTATGCTCAATAAACATAGCATTAGCCCAGACAGAAGTTGTTCTTGAAATCAGGCAGGTGATTGATGATCAGAGCTTTTTAAAGAACAGTACACATAGATCTAATCCATAATTATTTGTTTCAACATTTTGATTGAGTGGATAAACAGAGATGCTGGAATTCTGTGAGCAGTAATTAGTTGATAATCTTGTCGTACAATTTCAGTTTAGTAATACTGCTGCTCACATCAAACATGAAAGAAGAAATATATGAAGTAAGTACAATTCTTCGTACAAAGAAAGTAACAAAGGTGCAGGTTAAGTGTTGAAGCAGGCTGAACATGGCCACAACCTGGTTGAAAAGCTACGGAACTAGTCTTCATCTTCTATAAACTCTGAGTGAATGTAGTGGGAAGAACTTTCAGCATGCACCATGTAATCTTGTGGTCAACCATGCTGTTGGCCCAGTGACGTCTCTACACAGCTACATTATTAGTTTTGTGCCTCTTTTAAACTTGATGGATTCAAACTTCCAAAGCTCTATGGCTGTGCTTACCTGTTGCCTCTATTAGAGGAACTGGCACCCTGGAAGGGGCAATGTTGTTCATTCTCAGAATCACAGGTCTACATTGCTGCCTGGAATAATGCTGTAGATTACACCTGCTGCAGACTGAAATGATCCAAGACCAAACTTTCCTTTCCTGACACTGCAGGCAAGGATTTGTGTGCCTTGGTACGTGATACAACAAGACAGCCTCCGAGGTCCATCATGTTATATATATACACAGAGATGGCTGCATTGCAGGAATTTGAGGCCTGACCTTTTATTGAAATACGTACAATGTATACAGATAACTTGGAGAAACCATCTAAGAGTAGGTCCTTCTACACAATCTCACATTTTCAGATGTCACAACCTGTGACATTATCAAGTATTCTGTTGATTGTTGCTAGTATACACTGCAAAGCAAATAACTTTAAGCCTGCAAAATCCTCCTCAGCAAGCTGAATAAAAAAATGTTCTGGGCTTATAAATCAGTGAGATAAGGCATCCTGAGAACTGTTTTCTCCTATCTTGCCTTTTCCTTGCGCTTACTCCTTGCTCTTACTTCCTGCTCCACTGCATACTCCTGTTCTTCTCCCAGCTACACTGAGCCCCGTATTCATGTTCACAATCTGTAGACCACCATCAACTGGCTGAGTGCAGGATCTGACAGCAGATTTCAGTTCTTCATGCATTGCGCGTATTCCCTCTAAGCTGTGCACACATGTAACTGGATGACATCCACTTCCAGAAATCGTTGCTGTGTGCACCAAGTTTGGACATCTGCGCAGGTCGAAGAAAGATTATGGGGATGCTGCAGTGTACCACCTTCGATATCTGAGTGATGGAACCCAATCTGGGGCCATAGGAAAAAAAACCATGTCCACAGTAGTGACTTCCTGTCTCTCCAGACCTGAAAGCAGCCAGCAACATTCCAGATGTTCTAGGGATGTGGATGCAGATGCCTGCCTGCAGCATGACTAGCCACAGAATGGCATCATGATATTGAAGATGAAATGAGTTTGTGGAAAAGTGGCTTCCAGACCCACATTTAAAAACTCACAATCAGTTAAATGCACAAAATGTATGTGTGTGTTCAACCAATTTTAAAACAACTTTAAAAAAACCCTGCACACTTGATTGTTTATCATGTTTACTTCTTATCTCTTTCCAAAGGTGTGTCCTCAGTTGTAAGACTAGTAGCTAGTGCCAAGCTGATTTTTATCTGAGCTGAAAAATACATTTATCTGAGCTGAAAAATATATTTATCGGAGCAAAAAAATGCCTTCCTGACAAATGAAAGATAAACCCAAAAATGTAAGACTTTCATGAGGAATAGGAAAATAAATTTCTGTTCATAATTGTAAACATGAAGAACATTTGGAACAATACCATAAAGCTTGCACTGAAGCATCATTTCACATTTGCCAACTTCTGGCAAAACACAAGAAATCTTCTACAGAAGATGAAGTAGAAAGGAGCAATGACAATGGTCCCTTATGATTTACTCAAAATCTTTAAGAACTAAATGGAAATAATAACAGCAATACGAAGCATGTGATAGAGTCATACAGAACAGACGTGTCCCTTCAGCCCATCCAGGCTGTACCACTAAAAGTTATACAAAATCTTCACCAGTCCCACTTTCCAGCACTTGGTCCATAGCCTTTTATGTTACAAAACTAATGCTCACTTGAGTACTTTTTAAAGGTTTTGAAATTACCCGCCTTTACATCTTTCCCAGGTAGTGGATTCCAGAACACTAGCACCCTCTGGGTGGGAACTTTTTCCTCAAGTCTTCTCTAAACTTTTGTCAAATTATGCCTCCTTGTTATTGACCCTTCAATAAAAAAGAAAAACTGCTTCCTATTCATCTTGTCCATGCCCCTCATAATCTTATATACCTCTATCAGGTCCCCCATCAACTTTCCCTGCTCCAAAGAAAACAACCCAAGCCTATTCAGTCTCCCTTTACAGCAAAGATGCTACACCATGGTGAATCATATTGGCACCCCTCTAAGTAATCACATCCTTCCAATTGTGTGGTGGCCAGTAGTGTGCATAGTGCTCTATCTATGGATTAACCAAAGTCCTGTAAAGCGCCAGAATAACCTCTGTCCTCTGTAACCTATTGTCGTGGCTGACCGTTTAGCTTCTTCGCTACCCCATTAACCTGTTCTGCTACCTTCAGGATTGTGAATGAGCACCCCAAGATTCCTCTGCTCCTCTGAGTTTCCAAGCGTCTTGCCAATCATTGAGTAGTTCCTTGTCTTGTTACTTCTTCCAAAGTTCACCATCTCAAACTTATCATTGTTAAGTCCCATCTACCACTAAGCTGCCCATTTGACCAATCTATCTATAACCTCCTATTCTAAGACTTTCATCCTCACTGTCAACAACTCAACAAAGCTTCATGTCATCCTCAAACTTACTTACCAGTCCTCACTCCACATGCTCATTTCCGTTATTTATATATATCACAAGCAGTAAGGGATCTAACACATATCCCTGTGGTATGCCACTTGACACCAGCCTCTATTCATACACCCTTCTACCACTACCCTCTGTCTCCTCTCACTAAGCCAATTTTGGATTGAACTTGCCATTACAAAGATTGTATGTACTTTTACCTTCTTTATCAGTCTCCCATGTGAAGACCTTACTGTGATCTCCCTCTGGCAAAAGCATACTGAATATCCTTGATCAAATCTTGCCACTCCAAATGGGGATCAATTTTCTCTTTCAGACTTTTCTCCAAACGTTTTCATACCACTGATGAGAGAGATGTTCTGTAATTCCCTGGTCTCCTCTACCACTGTTCTTGTAAAATGGAATGGCATTAGGTATCCTCCAGCTTTCTGACATGTCTCCCATAGCCAGAGAGGAATTCAAACAATTGAATTAGGGCTACGGTGATTCCTTCTATTATCTCCCATAGCAACAGATCACTTGATGCTTGCATAACAGTGAAATCTGTATAATCTTTGTCCAAAACTGTCTTTCAGCAATTACTGTTATAAAGTGGAGGTTGCCCCGACTACACTGAGAACTGAAACTGAATCCCCCAAAGAGGAGCACCTCACCCTATAATTTGTAAAAGAGGTGTGAAAAGTGGTGTAACCTGCCTTTCAGCAACCTCTAGCGGTTAAATAAAATAAACCCCAGACACTCACTTTACAATCAACAAAAACAGTTCATTCATTTAACTCCTAACAGTGAACAAATTAACTAAACTATTCACAAACTAAATAAACCCCTTCCTAATACGAACTATTCCAGAATAAAACAAGATTCTCATGGTATGTTGTTCCAATAAATAAAAGTCCCACTTGTATAAAACAAAATAGAATTTAGTCACTCAAAATTACAGCCACATTACGTGTCTTTTGGAATACTCTGTGTCATCTCCGTCAAATGTTTCGTCAGGAACAGCTCCTCCTTTGATTCTTCTGTCAGGGATATTAACTAGTTGTGCCATTGATACCTTTGATATTTAGATGGTGCTTTCTTTAAGACTTAGTTACCGTGTATCTTGGTAATTTTGGTGCCATTCCCTTTTTGGTACAATTTTTGGTATCTTTGTGCCTGGTTCAAATTGATTGGCTAAATTCAAAACTTGTTGTCTTGGTAACAAAACAAAAATTCTACTTGGCCTGCTATCTGTACAGTCTTTAGATACAAATGTTTCAATTCAGATGCTCTCTGTGCATCTGCTACCCCACAAGCTGCTGCCCACAGACAACCTTTTTGAGCCTCTAAGCATAGAAAAAACACATCATCTTTTAAAGGGACAACACAATGCTACCCCCATCTAGTATTTTAGAAACACCAAATCCTAATGTACTGCCTCACAATCCACAAGTGCTCTATCCAACTTCACAACACCTCTCCCTTTAAGAAAAAAATGAACCATCACAATGAAAGGATTACATTTTTTTCTTTAAAACCTTAACTGCATCATGTTACTGGACCCATAACTCATTAATCTTAAATTCTGAAATGTATCCTGTACTGTTCACTGAAGTTTCATGTTCTTTTTTAACTAATCCGTCAGTGGTGTCACCACACTACTAAAGTTTGGTACAAATTTCCGGCAGAATCTGCTCAACCTTAAAAATCATAGCACTTCCTTCTACAAAGATGGTCTTGGGAATTCTTCAATGGTCTTCAACTTTATGTTCCTCGGTGTCATCCATCTGTGCCTGATGTTGTGCCCTAAGAACACCACTTCTGCCTTCACAAATTCTGATATTGCCTAGCTTCTGACCAACCTTGCCTTCCATAGCCTCTTAAAGAGCACTGCCAAATGCTCCATGTGATCGTTCCACAAATGGCTGAAGATCACTAAGTCATCTAGGTAGATGGCACAGATAGTCAAATCTGTTATAATTCTGTTTATAAGCCTCTGAAAAGTGGCTAGTGCAATTTTCATTTCAAATGGCATTGCTTTAAAGTGATATAGTTCATTTGGGGTTATAAAAACAGAAACTTCTTTGGCTCTCTCAGACAAAAGTACTTGCCAGTAACCTTGAAGTAAGTCCCACTTTGTGATGTAAGTGCTTTTCCTACTTTTACTACACAGTCCTCCAGCCTTGGAATTGAGTATGAGCCAGATTCGGTTGCGGCATTGACATTCCGCTAATCTATGCAGAATTGTCGCATACCATCAGTTTGGGAACCAACATGATTGGAACAACATTCCCTACTTCAACCTTATGTATTATAGTGTTAGTCCTCCCCATTCTGTTTCTACATATGTCCTCGTAGCACTGTAACAAGTCTTACAATTCAGTTCTCTGTTCCAGGGCAGATAACTCACTGCCTTATCCCATTCCTCAAGGACTTCCTCATTACTTAAATTATTCTGAGGCACATCAAAACCCCAATCATCAGGATTTGATTCCTCACCCTGCATGAAACTAACTAATACTTGTTTCTCTAGTTTCCTGTCTCTGTCATTGTAGGGTTTCAGCATGTTCACTTTACATACCTAATACATTTTTTTCCTGTCTGCTATCTGGTATCTTTACCAGATAATTCACCTAACTTCTTCTCAACCTGATAGAGACCACTAAATGTTGCTCACAAGGGATCTCCTACCACTGATAATAGCAGCAATACAAATGTATGAATTTTAGTTTTTTTTCTGTTTCTTGCTTCGTTAGATGCTGTGCCACCTTCAAATATTGTCTAACTAATTCACCTACTCTACTTAATCTTTCTCTCACCTCAGATACTTAATCAAACTTCTAGATCTGTGACTTCAGATCTGTCAACTTTTCCTTAATTCATTTTAAAGGCCCTCTTACTTTATGTCCGAATATCAACTCAAATGGAATAAATTGAGTTGATTCATTTGGAACATCTCTAACAGCAAATAATATAAATGGGATACCTTTATCTCAATCATTTGGGTAATCCTGGCAATAAGTCCTCAACATTGTCTTTATAGTCTAATGTTCCCTTTTCAACGCCTCCTCGGATTTTGGATGGTATACATGATTTAAAGTGTTTGATGCCTGGATTATCCATGACGTCCTGAAGTAATTTGGAAGTAATATTGGACCCTTGGCCTGACTGAATCTCACTGGGTAGTCCATAATGGATAAAGAAAGCAAGCAACTTCTCCATAACAATGATTGCATTGACATTCTGTAATGGAATTGCCTCCGCAAACCTGATAGACACATCCATTATAGGTAGCAAATACTGCTTCCCACTTTTGGTTTTAGGGTGGGGACCTACACAGTCAATCATAACCCACATGAATAATTCTTCAAATATGGGAATTGTTATCAAAGGTGCTGGTTATATTATCCTTACCATCTGACACACATGACAGGTACGGCAAAATTCAACATCTTTATGTAATCCAGGCCAATAGAAAGGCTTCCATATCTTAGCCTGAGACTTCCTCACTCCTAGGTGACTGCCTACAGGTCATTCACGTGCTATTCACACTGCTTCCTGTCTGTATTCTACCGTCAATACTATCTGGTGCACTTCCATCCATTTCTCATCTGCACTAACCTGCCAAGGTCTCCATTTCTGTCTTAAGATTTTATCCCTAATGTAGTAGCATTCTAGAATACATTCTGACTCCTTTTCAGACTAAGCTTTATGATATAAATGCTTTATCGTCTCATCTTTTGTTGTAATTGTACTAATCTTTCAGAACTAAACATCTCTGCCTGATCCTCGACCTGCTTAGGTTTTTCCTTTAGAATCTCATCAAATAGATGGTTAGCTAGCTGGACCTCAACTCCTTCACCTGTGTCTTTTGTTTTCTCTTCTTGTTTTAACTTATGGCTGTGGGATCTGGTTGCCGCACCATCTGGAAAAAAATCCAGGGTATTTTCCTTTTAACTCCTCAGTTGCCTGTTTTTCTTTAAGCTTTTCCACTACAACGGGCATCGCTCCCACCTGTGATCCAGCTGTATCATTTCCAAGAACAAATTGTATTCCTGGAATAGCCAATTTTTCTATCACTCACACTATCACTTCCCCAGTCCTGATTGGATTTCCTGGCTTTACTTTACAGTGGGGAGCATTAATACTCTCTCCACTTATTGCGCAGATGATCACTTTCTTGGGCAATACTTCAGAAGGAGTGCAAATATTTTCATCTCTTTTTATTAGAGACTGACCTACTCCTGTATCTCTCAATATTTTAACTTCTTTATCTACTCTGAGTGCCTGAGTATCAGGCACTCTTTTACTATCCAGCCTTTGGCAAGGTTGTGCACTCTCCTGCAGCTCCAAGTTCTCTTCAGATTTCCTTCACTACCTCAACTAATCCCACTGGTTTAGCGTCTTTTACCACATTCTGTTTTTCCTAGTGCCTTTCCTAAACTTCCAACACTGTAACTTTATGTGTCCCACCTTATTGCAGTGAAAACACCCGAGGTCTTTCACCTCTTTTCCACCCTCTTGGGTTTCTTTTCTCTTATGTGGTAAGCCATTCCCAGTGTGACCTACTTCTTGTTTTTTATTGGAGGATCTCCCTCTTACCCAATTTCTATCCCACATGGAATGAAACTGATGTTGGAAGCTAGATTTCGACTTATGTACTAATGCCTATTCATCTGCTATGTCTGCATCTTCTCTTGTTGTTTTAACTTCCTATTCCTAAACATGAGTTTAAGGTGTTAGGAGGAAGGTATAGTGGAGACGTCAGAGGGAGGTTCTTCACCCAGAGTGTTGTGAGCACATGGAATAGTTTGCCAGTGGAAGTCGTGGAAGCAGAGTCATTAGTGACATTTAAGCAACTGCTGGACATGCACATGGACAGCAGTGAATTGAGGGGAATGTAGGTTAGGTTATTTTATTTTTGGATTAGGATTATTTCACTGCACAACATCGTAGGCTGAAGGTCCTGTGCTGCGCTGTACTTTTCTATGTTCTCTGTTCTATGAGTTCTTATCACTTCCAAAGTGAGTTTTTAAACTTTTTTCAGTAGAATAATATCTCTGAGAGCCTCATATGCCCTTTCTATCTTTCATGCTCTCATCCATCAGTCAATTCTTTCAAACTTGATATAAGTCTGACCTGGTTCCTTCCTTTTATTTCTAAACCATTGTCTATATGCTTCTGGTCACAATTCTTAGGCGCTCAAAGTAGCCTGCTTTATTGTTTAATATTCACCTCCTCTGACAGCACTGCAAACATCTCACTAACTCTGCCTACTCACTTGGTCTATTTAGCAAATTTCTCAATGGAAAAGAAAAAGGTTTCTACCTATGTTTCAATCTAATTTTGGTAATGTTTCGACATATTTGTATACATCCCTACCAGGCCCTTGGCTATGATGGATTATCTACCCCCCTCACTATGTCTATCTTCTACCTTTATCTCCATCTTTTCGACTTGACTTTCCTGTCTATTTGTCAACTTCCAAAGTTCCAACACTGTCTTTTTCTTTTTCCTCTGTTAAAAACCTTCTTTCCCTTTCTTTCTCTTCTAACTCCAGTTGTCTTATTTCCAATTTCATTTTTTCTGCACTTGACTGCTTCTCTGGTATACCTAAATGCTTTAAAGTTTTAGAGTCGATTTGTAGCTTGGGTCATGGATGTTGTGGTTGGTTGGCTCATTGAGCTGGTTCATTGCTTTGTAGATGTTTCATTACTCTGCTGGGTAACATCTTCAGTGCAGCCTGAGATGAGGCGCCGTTGTGTTTTCCCACGTGTTATTTAAACTCAGGTGTCCGTTGAGCTGGATCACCTCACTTCCGGTTTTCTTTCACAATGGATACCTGATAAATCAGGCTCAGAAGGTGCCTATCACACACATGACACCAGGAAAATACAACACCCCCAAACACAGTCATCATGCTACCTTACATCAGAAACATATCTGAACTGACCATAAGAGTCCTATGACCCCTGGGCATCAGAGTAGCACATAAACCCACGTCAACCCTACGCCAACTGCTCACTGAACCAAAGACCCACTACCCACTATGGGCAGGACCATGTCATATATAAAATTCCCTCCAAAGACTGTGACAAACACTACATAGGACAAACTGGAAGGAAATTAACCACAAGTGTACATGAACATCAATTGGCAACAAAAAGACACGACTAATACTCACTCATCTCCATCCACATGGATGAGGAGAACCACTAATTTGATTGAGACAACACCAGGATCCTGGGACAGGCAAAGCAGAGACAAGCACGGGAATTCCTAGAGGCCTGGTACTCCACTGAGAAAGCCATCAATAAAGAGTTGGACCCCACATATACTCCATTGCAAAGGAAAACCAGAAGTGAGGTAATCCAGCTCAACAGACACCAGAGCTTAAATAACAGGTGGGAAAACACGATGGCACTTCATCAGACACTACAATGATGATGTTACCCAGCAGGGTAATGAAACATCTGTGGAACAATGAACCAGCTCAGTGAGCCAACCAACCATAATACCTAAATGCTTGTCCAACTCCATTACAATTTCAGATTACTTCTTATCCCTGGTTATACTCACTTGCATCTTGTCTGCAAATTCTGAAAGTGTGTCCTTTTTCTGTGTTTCTAAAATTTCTTGGCAAATTTGGAAGCACCTTTGACCCCCAAATCTTCTTTAGCAACACTAAAAGCCATTCCCCCATATTTGATTTAACCAAAAACAAGATCTAAGCACTAATCCCCAAGTCTGTATAAATTTGCTTGGATATTTTGTACCCTAAAAGTGTTCAAATCTGTTCAGATCTGTCAAATTCTGTTCAGATCCATCTAAATCCCACACAAAAGTCCCTGATCTGTTATAAAAGGGAGGTTAACCACCCCCAAGAACAAAAACCGAAACATTCAAAGAGGAGCACCTTACCCTATAGTTTTTAAAAGGAATGTGAAAAGTAGTATAACCTGCCTGTCAGCAATATCTAGTGGTTCAATAAAATAAACCGAAACACTCACTTTACAATCAACAAGTAACAATTTACTTATCTAACACTTACAGTGAACAAATTAACTAAATTATTAACAAAAGCAATAAACTTTTTCTAACTACTAATTGTTTCAGAATTAAACAAGATTCTAATGTTATACTGTTCCAATAAATACAAGCCACACTTATATAAAATAAAACAGAACTTAGTTCTCTTGAAATTACAGCCAGTTATATGTCTTCTGGAATACTCTGTGCCTTCTCCAACAAATGTTCCACTAGGAACACCTCCTCCATTGATTCTTCTGTCAGGAATATCAATTAGTTGTGCTATTTGTACTTTTGATATTTAGATAGTGCATCCTCTAAATCTTAGAGAGAACTGTGAGAGCCAGCAATTCTCTTGAGAGCTAAGAGTTGTTAACTCTGGCAGATGACAGCTAGTTCTCCCATTTTTGTCCAACTGTACTCTTCTTTTATACCAATGCCGACATATCAATAACATATACTAGGATTGATCCTATTTTGGTTTTTGCTATGTAAGTGCCTGTTTCAAATTGATTGGTTAAATTCAAAACATGTTCTATGTTCTATGCATCAAAACAAAACTGCTGATTTGCCGGCTAACTGGATAGTCTTTTGATACAAATGTTTCAATTGAGGTACTCTCTGTGCACTTGAAAACCCTTAAGTTGCTGCCCACCGACATTTTTTTTCGAATCTCTAAGCATAGAAAAATAAAACACATCATATTTTAAGGGACAGTGCAATGCTTTTCCCGTATTCTAACAGTCCGTGAACACCTGAAGAAATTAGCAGAAGGAGTTCAACAGGTGATTGTCAGAATTAAACATCTTCAAATAGACATTGGTGAGTTGGCTGCCAAATTCCAGCAGCTGTTTGATTTACAAAGCGGTGGTGTTGAAATAAAGGTAATTTCTGGACAAAATATTGAGCTGAACATTGGATCGAAGGACAGTCATTTTTGAGACTCATAAACGGAGAAAAATCCCACTGTTAGCATCCTGTGCTTTCAAAGTAAAGGCTTACTTTGTCTCCATATACTTCCATATTCACTCAAATGGAAACAATCAAGTCCGAGTATAACACCCTTCTCACAGTTGCCCATTTGATGAACTGTCTATGTTCTGTGGGCCATCAACATCCGTGTCAACCTTGCAAAGTCCTCCTCTAGGGGTAAGTGCCAAAAATGGGAGAGCTGTCTCAGAGGCTAGTTCAGCAACAGCCTGACATAGTCATACACACAGAATCATGCCTTACAGACAATGTCCCAGACACCACCATCACTATCACCATTAGTTCTGTCCCACTTGCAGGAAAGACCCAGTAGCGGTGGTGGCATAGTGGCATACAATTGGGAGAGAGTTGCTCTAGGATGCCTCAGCATTGACTCTGGACCCCATGTAGTGTCATGGCTTCACGATAAACATGGACAAGAAAACCTCCTGCTGATTACTACAGACCATCCTCCTTCAGCTGATGAATCAGTACTCCATGTTGAACAACAATTGGGGTAAGCACTGAGGATGCCCTGGCACAAAATGCACTCTGGGAGGAGGATTTCAATGTCCACCACCAAAAGTGGCTCAGCAGCAGTAGTCCTGAGCAAGCTGGTTGGGTTGTAAATGACATAGCTGCTAGACTGAGTCTGCAACATTCGGCTGCAGATGAGGGAACCAACAAGAGGGAAAGAACACACTTGTCCTCATCCTTACCAATCTGCCAGCTGCAGATGCATCTGTCCATGACAGTATCCGTAAGAATGACCATTGCACTGTCCTTGTGGAGATGAAGTGCTGCCTTCACATTGAGAATAACTTCCATTACCAACAGATCAGATCTAAGCTCTGCTTTCCTGCCACATCCAGTTGTGAATGGTGATGGACAATTAAACAACTCACTGGAGGAGGAGGCTCCACAAATATCCCCATCGTCAACGATGGAAGAGTCCAGCATATCATTGCAAAAGATAAGGCTGAACTGAAGCATTTACAACAATCGTCAGCTAGAAGTGCCGAATGGATGATCCATCTCGGCCTTCTCCAGTGGTCCCCAGCATTACATACACCAGGCTTCAGCCAATACAATTTACACCACGTGATATCAAGAAACAATTTGAGACACTGGATACTGCAAAGGCTATGGGCCCTGACAACATTCCGGCAATAATACTGAAGACTTGTGCTCCAGAACTTGCCGCTCCCCTCGCCAAACTGTTCCAGTACAGTTGCAACACTGGTACATAACCGACAATGTAAAAAATTGCTCAAGTATGTCCTGTACACAAAAAGCAGGACAAATCCAACCCAGCCAATTACCACTCCTTTGACTCCTCTCGAACATCAGTAAAGTGATGGAAGATGCCATCAACAGTGCTATCAAGCAGCACCTGGTCAGCAATAACCTGCTCAGTGACACCCAGTTTGGGTTCCGGCAGGGCCACTCAGCCCCTGACCTCATTACAGCTTTGGTTCAAACATTGGCAAAAGAGCTGAATTCCAGAGATGAATTGAGAGTGACTATACTTGACATCAAGGCCTCATTTGACCAAGCGTGACATCAAGGAGCCCTAGCAAAACTGGAATCAATGGGTATCAGGGGGCAAACTTTCCTGTGGTTGCTTACCACAGGAAAGAGGTAGGAAGATGGTCGTGGTTGTTGGAAGTCAATCATGTCTGCTCCAGGACATCTCTACAGAAGTTCCTCAAGGTAATGGCCTGGGCCCAAACATCTTCAGCTGCTTCATCAATGACATTCCCTCCATCACAAGGTCAGAAGTGGCGATGTTCACCGATGATTGCAGAAATGACTGCACCATTCGTGGTTCCTCGGATACTGAAGCAGTCCGTATTCACGTGCAACAAGATCTGGACCATATCCAGGCTTGAGCTGACAAATAGCAAGTTACGTTCATGACACAAATGCCAGGCTGTGACCATCACCAATAAGGGACAATCTAATCACCATTCCTTAACATTCAATGGCATTACCATCACTGAAACCCATAATATCAACATCCTGGGCTTTATCATTGACCAGAAACTCAACTGGACTCACCATATAAACATGGAGGTTAGGAATACTGTGGTGAGTAACTCACCTCCTGACTCCTCAAAGTCTGTCCGTAGTCTACAAGGCACAAGTCAGGAGTATGATGGAATACTCCCCACTTGTGCAGCCCCAACAACACTCAAGAAGCTCAACACCATCCAGGACAAAGCAGCCTGCTTGATTGCCATCACATCCACAAGTATTCACTCCCTCCACCACTGATGGTCAGTAGTAGCAGTGTGTACTATTTACAAGATGCACTGCAGAAATTTACCAAAGATTGTCTAACAGTGTCTTCCAAACCTATGACCACTTCCATCTAGAAAGACAAGGGCAGAAAACATATGGGAACACCACCACCTCCAAGTTCCCCTCCCAGCCACTGACCATGCTGGCTTGCATATAGATCACAATTCCTTCACTGTTGTTGGGTCAAAATCCTGGAATTCCTTCCCTAATAACATTGTGGGTTAACCCACAGCAGGTGGACTGCAACAGTTCAAGAAGGCAGCTCACCACCACCTACAAGGGCAACTAGGGATACGCAAGAAATGCTGGCCAGCCAGAGATGCCCACATCCCAAAAATGAATAGAAAAAACATACAGAGCTAACACTCTCACACCACAAATAATTCTCCAGCATCTGCAGCTCCCATTATTTCTGATACAACTCTCACACCACAACCCAGACTTCAAGGCCATGGCAGGTAATATGTAATCCCAGGTAACACACTGAGACTTGATTAGCAGATGACAAATTGAATAATTATATATCCTTGGTTACAGATTTTGCGGCATTAATTTTAAACTTTTTCTTTAAGGGTAGGTCCTGAGTTATATTTAATTTCAAAATGTGATCTTGTGTTTAAAAAGTTGGAGATCATTGCCTCACATGAACATTGAATTTTGTTCAGATGGTACCAGACTTCAGGAAGAATGATGAAGCTTGAGAGAAAATGCTGGAGATTTACTGTGGTATCTAAGATGTGGGATTCCGCTCTCTACAGAGATTGGAAAAGATGAGCTTATTCTCTCAAGAGCAGATAAGGTTAAACTTGGGAGATTTAATGGAGGCAGTCAAAACAGTATAGGAGTGAAATATCTCCACAAAGGCTGATATCCCGTCACCAAGTTACCCTTTATTTACACATGCATAGTACATGACACTGACCCAGCTAATTTAGAGCTGGCTCTTAGAGTGGGCAGAACCCCAATGCTCCTGTTTATATCTGTCAGCCAGGACTTTCTGATTGGATCAGATTAACAGTCCCAATCAGGGAACTCATATTCTGTGAGTACCACCTGACTGACATTGTTCAATCTCCACATCTCTACCCCTCTGAGTTCTGGGACATAGGCCCATTCTATTTCCTGTAGCTTCTCCTGGCGCATTTCGTCCAGATCCAGTTCCTCCAAATCTGCCTCAGATACTGGAGACATGTACTGAACTGTAACACACCTCTGGCACCTGGAGCATCTCAGCCAAACTTCATCTTATTCTAAAGGCAGTTACAGCATCGAGGCTGCCACATCTGCCATGTCTGTCTCATCCTCAAAGGTGTCTTCAACACTAGGCAGAGGTTCTGACAGCCTAGCTGGATGTTCTGAGGGGATGGATATGTTTTGCCCTGTCCCATTTGCGAGGCTGCAGTTTTCATGTAGTCCACACGTTTGTTTAGCACTGCCTCTCCTATCTGAACCTTGTGTGTCACAGGACCTGACGTTGCACCAACTATGCTTCTTACCCATGCAAGGCCATTCCCACATTTTTGACACCAAACTGCCTCTCTCTCTTAGAAGACTTTTGTATCCAGTGGCGTTCCTGATGCTGTTTCACCCTCCTGTGCAGGCCTGGGAATATTAGGTTTACCCTAGTGCAGAGCCTTCTTCTCATTGACAACTCTGCTGGAGCTGACTGTGTCAATGTATGAGGGCTAGTCCTATAATCAAACAGGAACTGGGACAGTTTGCTACCAAGTGAAGCTGTTGGCTGTTTCTTTAAGCCTGCCTTCAAAATTTGGACTTCACCAGAAATGCTTACCCCATCAAAGCTGACTGTTGTAAGTGAACCTCTTCAGAGGTGTGTTTTTCTCTCATCGCCACTGATAAAACCCCACAAAGGCCAGTATCCCATCACCAAGTTACCCGTTATTTACACATGCACAGTACATAACACTGACCCAGCTAGCTCAGAGTTGGCTCATAGAACCCCTGACATTCCTTTTCATATCAGCCAGGGTTCCCTGATTGGATCAGGTTAACAATCCCAATCAGGGAACACATATTCTATGAGCTCCACCTGATTGACCTCATTCTTATCACTACAAGAAGGAAACTGGGTCCAGTGGCAGAAGGGTCAGTAATCAAAGGATACGGTTAAAAGTGATGGGAGAAAGAACTAATGGCAAGTAGAGGAAACATATTTTGCACAGCAAATTATTGTAGTCTGGATTGGACACCATGAAAAGATATAGGTAGCAGATATAATAGTGGCTTCCATAGAGAATTGAATAACTACTTGAAGAAAATAAATTTATAATGTTATTGGAATAAAGCAGGGGAGCGGAATCAATTCAACACCTCTTTCAAACACCCGACACAAACAAGATGAGCTGAATGACCTCCTTCTGTGCTTTATCGTCCAATTATTCTGTGACAGTGTAAGCAGTGAACATGTTGGAGCCAATCTGATGTTTGAAAGCAGCTCCTGATCAAAACCCCTCTGCCAACTTGTCAAATTGCTTCAAGGCATTATTATTGCCAGGTCAGCAAGCCAATATTTCCAACACCATTACAAACAGCACATTAGCTTTCCAAAGAGCACCAACCAATAATTTACTGGAGTGTCACTGATGGTTCCTTTAAATATCAGTCAAAATGGAAAACTCAAGGTCTTTTTGAGTGATTTACAACTGACAAGAGCCAGAGCTGTTGAACAGGACAGCTGAATTGGAAAACAAGCATAAAGTATAATTAACATGTTTAAGTAGGTGTTCACAGATATAAGATCAATATACTACACTGTTAAAAGAAGCCTTCATATAAAGAATCTAGTACAGCTCCGGGAGCAATAAATGAGGCAAGTGGAGCCACATCATTCTAAAGGAGACAAATTACCAACTCCTCAGGAGCAAGGTGAAAATTGCGAATTAAGTTGGTGGCTTACGGGAGGGCAGGACGGCAGGTTATGGCACTTCCAATAAAGTGTTGTGGCAGACAAAAGAAGGAAGCTGGATGATACAAGGAAGGTCAAACTGTACCAAAGGCAGTTCAAACATGATGAAAGGAGATCATGGATGACTGAGGGCATATCAACATATCAAGAGGTTGGGAATGGCAAGAGTAATTGTGAGTAGGTCAACATTGATAGGGAGTTCAGCAGTTTATTGGTGATTGGGACAAGTCCGGGGTGCCAAGGAACAGCTCAAAGGTGATGGTCGGGCAGCTTGAAGGTGATCAACAAGGATCAAGGGTGATGGTGAGTAGCCCAAGGACCACAAAAGGCAAGGCGAGGATGATTGGGAAAGAGTTGAGGGTTAAGTGAACATATGAGTTGGGAGCAGGAATAGGTGTCTTATCTCCTTGTACCTGTGCAGCCATTCAATAAGATCATGGTGATCTAATTATTCTACATTCTCATCTACCATCCACAAAAGTCTGTCATCCCTTCCTTATCAAGAATACATCCATCTCTGTATTAAAAATATACTGATCCTTTGATGAAGAGAGCACAAAAGAATCACAACCCTATGCGAGGAAGAAATTCTCGTCTGCGTCTGAAATGAGCAACACTTTAGTTTCAAACAGCGAAAGCCATTTACGAGATTCTTGTATAAGAGGAACCATCATTTCCACATCTACCCTGTCAACACCCCTCAAGATCTTAAATATTTTAATCTACTCTTCTGAACTGAAATGTCAGTCAAAGCTGACTGAGGGAGGGTGAATGGTAACTCCAGGATCAGGAAAATGTGGCCAGAGAACAGGATAAGGAGAAGTGGTCACAGTGGGTAAGTGGAGACCTGGATATGGTCAACAGAAAGAGGCTCCTATTATTCCACTGTCCTGGAATGAGGTAGAAGACTCAAATAGGCAAACCCTAATCCTAATTCAAGTGCTGATCAGATCTTTGCTGGCCTTTAGATAGACAGGATAGGTCTCAGGCATTCAATGCTCAATCCCCTTCCCAACACAAGGTCACAGAGTTTCTAGCTGTATGTGACACATCTCCCACACTTCTGCCCTCACCCTTACACTTCTCTCCCATAACAACAATAGGGTTTCCCTGGTCCTCACCTTCCACCCCACCAGCATCCACATACAAAGGATCATAAGACTCTATTTCTGTCACCTCCAGTGGAATGCCACCACTTGACACATATTCTCTTTCCCTCCCTTGTCAGCCTTCCACAGGGACAGTACCCTTCGGCGCTCTCTGGTCCACTCCTCTTCTACTTCTAACTCCTCCTCACACTACCACAGCACCTTCCCATGCAACTACAGAAGGTGCAACACTTGCCTGTTTTCTTCCTCTCACCTCACTATCCAAGGTCTCCGTCACACCTTTCAGATTAAGCGGCATTATCTACCTGCACTTGACTCAATCTAGTCTCCTGTTTTCGCTGCTCACAATGTGGTCTCCTCTACACTGGGGAGATGAAACACAGACTGGGTGACGGCTTTCCCGAACACCTACATTCTGTTGTAAAAATTACCCTGATTCTTCAGTTGCCTGCTGCTTCAACACACTACCATGTACCCTGGCTGACATTTCCATCTCAGGCCTGCTGAAATGTTCCAGTCAGACTCAGTCCTGGCTCGAAGAATAGCATCTCATTTTCTGCTTGGGGACCTTACAGTCTTCAGGACTCAATATCAAGTTCAACAATTTTAGAATCTGAACACTTCTTCCATGCCCTTTACACATGCCCTACACCACAATTCCTGTCATGAGATGTGTAGCTTTCTGCATAGCCAACCCATTTTCACCCTCATTGTCCCAATTATGATCACCTATCTTGCTCCTCTTCTTCCCTGTCTTATCGGAACATTCTCTTTTTCTGCCTAACTTCTCCCCGTCTCTCTTTGGGTTCCCTCGTCACCTATCCACTAAGTCCTTTTCCTCTCCAGCCTCTGTGATAAAGATAAATTCTATTTTTGCCTGGATGTTATTAGTTCTATAGAAGGAAATATTAAGTCTGTTTTTCACTGCACAGATGCTGCTGTGTATTTCCAGCAATTTCTGTATTTCTTTCAGATTTCTAGCATTGGTAGTTCTTTCTTGCAATACCATGTGGCTCCTGCATGCTTGGTTCTCCATGTTGGCAACATTTTCAATCTGTTTGTCTTAAAACAATCTTCTAAACATATCCAGCTGAGCATCTGCCTTGTTTCCCATCAGTCTGAATGCCTTATCCTCTGCCAGGGTCACTATGAGGAGGTCAAAGACACCACAACTAATTTTTGATTTGGTAAAGGCTGCAATATACATAGTGCCTTGTACAGTTTAGGGTGATGATAGAAGAGGACAATAAACATTTCAGAGCAAGAGTAATAAGTTAGAGCCAACTTCAATGGGGCAAGAATAGAGCTGAGAGATAGACTGGAACAAAGTTTGGTGGGAAAAATTGTGAATAAGTAATGGCCAATGCTTAAAAGAGAAATGGCTCTCGCACAGTCAAGATATATTTCCTCAAAAGGACAAGGTGAACCAAAAAAATCCAGAAACCCCTGGAAGAGAAAGGGGATAGAACTTAAGATAAAGAAGAAAAAGCGTGCATACAACAGATGTCAGGCTGAAAATACAATTGACAACGAGGAGGAATACAGAAAGTTCAAACAGAAGGTTAAAAAGCACATCAGAAATGTAATGAGGGATTGAGTAAAGCCAAAATAGAGAGGAATCCCAAAGTCTTTGAGGGGCATATCCTCTGCAAAAAGGTGGTAAAAGGAATAGGGCCAGTTAGGGATCTAAAAGAGAATTTACACATAGAAGTATGATGCATTGCTGAGGTGTTAAATGATCTTTGCATCTAATTTTACTAAGGAAGCTACCACAACATGGTACCATAAAACAGAAGAAGAACTCTGTCACTAGAAGAGTTCAAAATCAGTAAGGAAGAAATGCTGATTAGACTGATGGTACTTAAAGTTGACAAAGTGCTGAGACCGGATGAGCTGCATCAAAGGATACTGAGGACATGAGAATAGAAATTACCAAGACACTGGTTATAACCTTTCTATCTTCCCTCAACTCAGAGGAGGTAATTGAGGACGGGAGACATTGCAAACAGTATGCCCCATCTTTGTTGAGAGTAATGCTTTTGATATTGTGTAAATGGACTTTTAAAAGGCATTCAGTGCAATGCCACACGATAGGCTTCTGAAAACAGTTACGGGATAGAATATCTTGACACGTGTAATCAATATAGAATTCCGTGAAAATTGTGTACTGTTGCCTTACATAGGTGCCATTCACCTTAACTGAGAAGAAAATAAGAAAAAAAGTAACTGAAAGAGAGTCCAACTTTTCTTTCTCCACTGCTACAGCAAGCTACCACCCAGAGTGACCCACTCTGGGTTTCCCAGCCTACGCCATGCTGTTGGCTTAGTGTCCTGCTCCAGGATTCAAAGCCCATGCCATGCTGTTGAGTTATAGCTCATGAAATGAAAAGGAAAGTCACAACATGGATACAAAATTGGCTGAGTGATAGGAATCACAGAGTAATGGTCAATGGATATGCTTTCAGGGCAGGGGAAATGGAATTTTCCAGGGTCGGTATTACGATCCTTGCTTTTCCCATGATGCATTAATCTTCTAGTAGTGGAGTTGGCGGATAGTTGGCAAATAAGGTTAATGTAGAAAGTGAAAGATGTTACAATTTTGGAGGAAGAACATTGAAAGGCAATATATGGCATTCAGTTCTTAACAGTGTGCTGAGGCAGGGGTCCTCAGTGCCCAGATCATTGAAGATGGCAGGAGCAGGAAAGAGCCATTTGTAAAGCTCACAGTATTCTTCGTTATATTAACAGTGGCATAGAGTACAAAAACAAGAAGGTTTTGCTGAATTTATACAAGTTAGCTGGAGGATTGCTTATCATTGTGGGTACTACGCTTTGGAAAGGATGTGAACACCTTAGAGAGAGCGCAGAAGAAGTTTCAAACAATGAGAAACTTCAGTTGAAGATAAATTGGACAGTAGTTTGGGACTTTCTATTTGGAGAGAAGAAGGCTATGAGGATATCTGATAGAAAGTTTCCAAGTTATGAGAGATCTGGATTGAGTAGATAAGGAAAAAAACTGTTCCTGTTCATAAAATAGTTGTGAATGAGAAGGTGCAGATCTAATGTGATTTGCAAATATGATGTGAAAAAAACCTTTCGATGAGTGTTTTGGGTTGGGAGCGCACTGTCTGCAGATGTAGCAGTCACAAGTTCAATTGAATGTTCAAGGGGACATTGGATGATTTTCTAAATAGAAACAGCATGAAGGGATATGCAGAAAAGGCAGGAGAATGGCACTAAATCATAATACTCATGTTGAGAGCCAGTACAGATGCAATTGGTTGAATGGCTCCAGCAGCACTGTAATACTTTTGTGATTCTTTGTTGATATTATTTTACAACAAGCATTTAAAATGCCATGAAATTTTACTTAGGAATGGTTGAAACAGGAGGAAATTCAGCCCCTCAGGAATGTCTGACACTACCTGAATGTAGCCAATCATCCAGTAAGTATCAGAACTAACAGGATAATAATTATCAGGAATACAGTTTACTTTGAGACACTATTACATTTAAAATGAGTATGAAACCATATACCTAAAAACCTTCGTAACATCCCAAATGGGCCAACTTTTCCTCCTGCTTTTGGTAATGAGCATTTTTTAAAAAATGCAAACACAAGATATATAATATGAATGCGCTTAATTCATAGTTGTTGGAAAGGTCTTCATCATTTAGGGTCAAAGCAATAATTTCATACTATTAATCCTGGCTTTGTTCAGGTCTTCTGAAACCCTGTGGTGGTAAAATTAAAATAGTTTTGCACAGACTACGTAAAACTGCTAAATTAATCATCATCCATTATCTGTTTTTTTTCAATCACATACTTGAATTTATAATCGGCAAAATAATAGTGCACATTTCAGATTTATTTTGCAGATGGATTCCTGATGAATAGTCTCTTCTTTGAAAGTGTGTTAAGTTGAAATGCAACTCATGTTCATTAATATTCAATCGGAAGCAATGCCAAAGACAGCTTCATAATGTAAGTGATGTCATTTGAAAGGTAAGAATATGACTGATTGTGAGAACAGTTGCTGATTTAGATGGGTTGTAGAAATCTAGATATAAAAAGTTGAAAGACAAAGCCAATGCTTTCATAGGAAATTGTATAAATCTACTACAATACGAATGAATGAAAATTCAACAATTATTTGCTTTCATAAAATTCAAGTAATTCTATTTGCAGAACAATTTTAGGAGTGCAACTCTGGCAATTTTTCTGACATAGCATTTGTTGGCCAGAAGCAATTTCAGGTCAGGAGCTATTTTCTAAATAATAACAATTCTCGTGCACTCCTATTCTGCAATCACATTTGACCACAGAAGCAGATGCAACATGAATAATACACTGAACTAATGGGTAACACATTGATAGCCTTGATAAACATAGCAATAGCCTGTTCCATTAAACATTTCAGGCTAATGTTGAAAAAACTAGAGAAAATTCTGCAAGGGTATTCGTGGCCTGCCTAGTTAATCTTACTTTGAGAATCAGTCAAACCAGAATGCTTAAAAAGTTTTTTACAGACTTTCACTCTTGGAAACCAGGAAAGCACAGGGTCTTATTTGAAATTTGAGGTCGTAAGTGAGAGCCCGATCAAGCTGGCATGTGAATAACCATTGTTTTCAATCACAATTCTAAGTGCTATTCTTAGTATTCTTAATTAGTATTCTTTACTAATGGCTCTTTCCTGCTCCTGCCATCTTCAATGATCTGGGCACTTAGGACCCCTGCCCCAGCACACTGTTAAGAACTGAAATGAGCATTACTTCTGTTCATTTATTGGGGAGAATATTATTTTGGAATTCTAATTGACTGATAATAAATAAAGTCAATCTGAGGCAGTGAGCTCAGATCTGATTGGATAGGACTGAAAACTTTTATTCTTACTCACTCTGAGAGTCTTCTCTGAAATGCAACTTCAGCCTATTTCTTAGTAACTTTTGTGACCTAGCAGCATTAAATTGATCCAAGGTCAGCTATCTCCCTCAGCAAGTCCATTGAAATGGTCAGTAGGGGAAGAGCAAAAATGTATTTTGGCGTTTTTTTTTCCTGCTTAGGCCACAGCTAAACTATTTTGACAGAATGGATGAAACAAAACTTTATTCAGCAGCTGGTTGCACTTCACTTGACCTGAGAATGCCAAGTAACAAAGATATCCCATTAGATAGCATTCTTCTGTCACCTTCGTCCACTTACAAATGACTGAAAAGCAGTTTAAAAAAATTGACGAAGACATGCAACTTCAACCAGTCCCAAAGCAATTTTTAGATAATTAAGCCAGGTTGGCTGAAAAGTTTAAGTTATCTATTGCCAACGCTTGAAGAGCTCTGGAAGATGTAGGAAATGGATTGGTTTACTAGTTTTTAAGATGTTTCTTTTTACTAATGCATATTGATGTTGAACAAAGTAAATATAAAATTGAAACAAAAGTTAAAGGGAAATAATTTCTTTCAATTTCAATTGTAACATCACTAATGTAGTTTAGTCATAGCCATCGTTGACATCTTACTAGCTATTTTTTCAGAATATTTGTTTCACTGCTGTGATATATATGCACACAATAAAGCAGTATTGCCCAGAAACCTGGAATATCCAAATGTGGAAATTTTAAACTTTGTTCAATAAGAATAGAAAGGGTTGATATGTGGTAAAGTGACTTCAGTTGAAATATGGTTAGGAAAGTTATTCTGTAGACATACAGTCTTATTAGTCACCAGTCAGAAATAAACTCAGTAATCATAGGATCATAGAATCCCTACAGTGTAGAAACAGGACATTCAGCCCAAAAAAGTCCACACTGACCCTGCAAAGAGCATCCCATCCTAACTCATCCCCCTACCCCAGCACTTCCCTCTGTATAACCCACCTAACGTAAACATCCCTGGATACTGCGGGCAATTTAGCATGGCCAATCCACCTACCCTGCCCATATGGGCCTGAATAGTTTTCTATATACCTAACAATAAAGTAGGCAGTTTGAATTGGTACTTTTTTTCATAAATGAATAAATTGCAAGCAACACCAGCCGCAATTTTCAGGAGCTCACTATTTTGACTAAGCAAGTTCTATTTGGCACTCAATTTTAAACTTAACTAAAATGTGACATTTTGTACATCTTAAACATATACAAAAATAGCCAGCTATTTCAAAGGAGGTGAATGTGCTTTCAATGCATCTGTAAAGTAATATGTTGAAATCTTCCTACAGCCTGCATGAATTTCATGTACAGAGACGCTGTAAGTGCAGATTGGTTAATGGCCTCATAGGTTAACCTGTCATCCACCATATTGTGGAAAGGGAAGACTCTTGTCAAATCCCTTACATCAGTGTGCACTTGAGTTACGATCATTTTCAGCTGTTTGTACCCTGATGGGAGCTCACTTGTGCATCAACCAGTTATTGTATCAGCTCCTGGTTTTTAATGCAGCTCGTAAAATGATAGTCCTGATGGAAAAGACTGAAGCACTTATAATTAGGGAAAGCATAAGCTAACCATTTACATTTTCCGCATGAAAATCATCATTACTGGAAATACGTTAGATTACCGAGTGAAATGAGTAGAATCCTGCTTGTTTATATCAACCAGCTTGAATTTAGAACAGCTCGGTCTCTGGAGAAACGTCCGTATGTGACTAATTACTCTATTTCAATAGCTTCATGTTGGCTTGCTTTGTGATTTGACACTAAAAAGGTAAGAACTTTGTCAGCATTAATGGTATGAAGGGAATTCTACAGCTTTCCACATCTCATGAAGGGTTTGTATTTATTTTTAACTGACACAAGGTCAATGGAAATACAGATTTCTTGTTCTGAAACACAATATGATTCAAGCAGAGGATAACAATTCACTTATATTTTATTCCCAATTCTGGCAAATACTTTGGCCTGTTGGTCTCACATTGCTTAGCTTTCAGGACTTCAGTAAGAAATGGAATTAATCAAATAATTATGTTGTTTAATGTTACATTACTTCTTAATTCAACAGAATTCAAACTAAAATCCCATTTTCCTTGAGTTCCCATGTTTGCAAGTTCCAGAAACATCTATGATGTGGCGTGTTTTGATGTTTCATTATACAAATTTCATTTGCTGTATCAAATGGTTGAACAATATGTTGCAAATGCCAGTGTAAAAATACCAAAATGTTCCATGTACATTAACAGGGTTTGTCTGAAAGAACAGAAGCCAACGGATCTGAGAACGATTTTTGATCCTTTGCCATACCTAGAATCCCTACAATGTGAAAGCAGGCCATTTGGCCCATCAAGCACACACCCAATCCTCCGAAGAGCATCCCACCCAGACCCACCCCACTACCCCATACCTGTAACCCTGCATTCCCCATGGCTAATCCATCTGGTCTACACATCCCCGACAGCATAGGCAATTTGGCATGGCCCATCCACCTAATCTGCACATTTTTGGACTGTGGTAAGAAACCAGTTCACCCAGAGGAAATCCATGCAGACATGGCAGGAATGTGCAAACTACACACAAACAGTCACCCGAGGCCGAAATCATACTTTGATCCTCGGTTCCTGGCACTGTGAGGCAGCAACGCTAACCACTCAGCCGCCGTGCATTTCTATCAAAATTTAAATGCTTGATTATATTAAAAATTGTTTTGCTTCACTTAATCCCATAACAGATAGAGAAGCAATACTTTACAAAATAATTACTAACTATTTGACCAAACATTATTGCATGCCAGTTAACATTCCAATGATCAGAAATGGGACATGAAAATTCTATACAAATTGTGGTTAATCAGTTTATCTGGAAAATTGTTAATTTCTTTTATCATCACATATTTAATATTTTAATATGCTGCACATAGCATTTAATTTTTTTGATAAATGTCTGTGTTAACTGACTTTTTTTATATCCAATCATTTCCAACCATCACCACAACCATAAGAGAAAAGGAACAGCAATAAGCCATTCGATGCCTTGAGCTTGCACCACCATTCAACAGCTCCATGTCTGATCCAACATTCTTCATCTCTACTTTCCTACCCTTTTCCTGCAACCCTTCAATCCCTGAATGATCAAGAATCTATCTGTCTCATCCTTAAATATGTGACAATCGACAATGTTAAGAAAAATATAGCCATGCTTCAACAATGACTTATCTTACTGTTGCTTTGTTTTCTTTGAAGTTGTCCAATATTATTCTGACTATAATTATGGACATAGATGGCTTTACAATCTGGGAAATTGTGAATGGAAATGAACCTTGAGCAATTATCAGTGAAATTCCCACTTCTGACCTTAGATGAAGCAAATGAAAATGATTGAGCTTAGGACATTATCCAGTGGAACTTAGGAGCTCATGTTTGGTACAGAACTTGTGTCCCTAACTATGAGGCTGAGGCTCAGGATCAAGTCCTACCTCCTCCAGAAATGTGAAGTAACATCTCTGGACAGGCTAGTTGGAAAATATATATTCTGATCAAACTAGGAGCCCTTCTGGCACAGTGATAGTATCCCTACCTCTCAACCAGGCCTGGGTTCAAGTCCCATTTTGCTTGTGTAATAACATTTATGAATAGGTTGATTGAAAAATTTCATATCTTGAAGGACCCTTGTAATGGTGTTCTAGGGCTGAGACAATTAGATTGAATTGAATTTAATGATTTATGTCACATGTATATAAAAAAACACAGTGAAAAGTGTTAAGAGTTACCATGCTTCAGTGCTTTTTTGAATCACTGAATATATTAAAAGATTTACTAAGGTAGAGTTTATCTTTCTCATCCCTTCTTGTTCCTCATCCACTGCTCCACTTGACATCAGCCGGTGCCTCTGTAATGGGCTCTGGGTATCAGTCACAGACCTCTGTTGCCCCCATTCTTTCAACTGCCACATCTGAGCTAGAGCCATGGACCAAATTTTCGTATCCCTGGAATACCAACTGATGCTCACCCGCATTATCCCATTGGACCTCCGCCAACAGTGGTCCTCCGCCATCCACTTTGCCAATGCTGCCCCTTGTTCAGACTCCTGGGTCTAGCTACTCAGCCAGTGTGTTTGGGCCACAGGATTTAGCCCAGGATCTGCTCCTCACTCACTGGAGACCACAGACTGGGGTGGAGCTACATTCATCTCATCTTGACATTGCTACCAAGAAGCCTCCTTCTTTCTCATTCTCTCACCCTCAGCCACCACCACTCTCTGGGCCCGTGCCACCATCGTAGTTCACTATCTTTTAATCTTTAATTGGCTTCTAATAACTGCAATGATCTTCCCTTGCGTTTAATATGATTCCAATTAGTGGAAGGTTTTGCACTTAGTTGTCATTGATTTGAAATCATTTTTGTATGGCTGGGGAGACAGTTACAGTTGAGGTCAAAAATTCATTCAGTTGCTTCATCCATCACAATGATTGTTTGTACTAGCACCAGAACCAAATGTTATAGGGTCAAAGTTCTGTATGTGGGTAGCAGTCTGACCTGGATAGCCATAATCACAACTCCAAAAGTTTCTCACGTTGACCTTGCGAAGCGAGTAACATCCATCTTCTCTCCATGGCATAAAACTCGGGTCCAAAATGCTGGTGGATCTGCTTCATGGCCATTAGATATTTGTCCCATTTTGAGAGGAAGTCTATCCCCAAGTGATGCTGGCCAATTAAATGATTGTGGCTGTCTTGTCCCTGGGGGCAGTGACCACAGATGGGATAGTACCAGGCCCCAAAGAAAAAGACTCCTGATCAGATATGTCCAGAGTCATGACAAGGCAAGGCAGACAGGTTCAGAGAGAGGGTTGGGATCAACAGGACTATATTGGGGGTGGTGAGGGAGTGGGAGGGAAATGTAGTGGAATACCTTTGGGAAATCTCAGTGAATACAGTGTGCTTGAAGAGGATGACCACACCTTGGCATGGATTTCACCTGACAGCCTGCATATTTGGTTTTAGCATCTCCACACCATGGGTAAAACCCCAGCAGCCCCAGAAGGAGACACACAGTTGGCTAACAAGTTGCTAAAGGGGCCCAGTAAGCTCATGAGTGCATGAGGCATCATAACACCTAAAAGACCCATCGGTGCATGGAAAATTGACCAATGAGGCAATGTCATGTTACCTAATTTCATGCCACCCCCTAGCCTGCCAAGCATGTTCCACCCCCCAACACCATGTAAAATTCTGGCTAATGTTTTATTATCACAGTGTATTTGAGTTTTAATCGAAAATTTCTATTTAAGCCCAAGCAACTTCTCAGTGGACAAAGTGTGAATATTTGGGAGTTAATTAGAATTTAGACTGAATTAAGAACTCATCTTCTCTTTGCAAAATTATTCTGTCTGGTAATCTATTGGTATGCAAAACAGCGCTGTTGTCCTGTCAGCAAAAGTGGGGTGATTCTAGTGACAGAGCAAATCAGTTGGTGCTGTTACCATTGTAAATATTGTGCATCTGCAGAATCTAAAATGACAGTAGAATCTACAGCAGCATGTTCAAAAGTATATCCGACTTATCTTCAAATTGTGTTGTTCACTTGAAGCCAGCACTGTGTCAGTTCTTGAAGCATAAAAATTTTAGAAGAATGCAATGAAAGCTCAGCCTGAAGTTGTTGACTTGCTTGCTGAGATGGCTCGTTTTCATTCAGATGTTTCATTACCATGCTAGGTAACAGCATCAGTGAGGCCTCCAATGAAGTAATGTTGTTCTACTCCACTTAGAATTTATAGTGTCTGGTCCACTACAGTGAGTAATTTCATTTCCGGTTTTGTTCTGTGTGGGTTTGTATATGTGATCCAATTCCATATGTTTTTTGATTGCCTTATGGGCTGAGAGCCATACCTTTAGGAATTCCCATGTGCATCTGCGTTTGGCTTTGGCTGCAATAGCTACGATGTCCCAGTTAAACCGATGGTCTTTGTTGTCCGAGTGTACCTATATTAAGGAGAGTTTGTTGTGCCATTTTGCTGCTAGCTGATGTTTATAGATTCTGATGGCTAGTTTCCTTCCTGTAAGTCTGATGTAATGTTTATGGCAGTTGATGATGTTATCTAGCTTGGTGACGAAACATCTGAATGAAAACAAGCCAGCTCGGCGAGCAAATCAACAACCTCACCCACAAATCAAGCTACAAATCTTTGCTAAAACTTTAAAGCTCGGCCTATCACTACATTATATTCAGAACACTGAGCTATTTAGTATTAACCCAGTTTCTGCTACTGATTCAATTTTATGATAATAGTAAATTTTAAAGCACAGCCAATCATATGAATTCTTTATTCCATGAATTCAATTTTCACAGATGCAGAAGTTCTCATATTATTTTGGAATTATGCATGAAGATCATGTAAAAACATATATGGAAATTACATCTCTTATTGGAAAATACAGATGATTATGCTGCTCATAAATGTTCAGATATCTTGAAGTATGTACTATTTAAAATAAGTGGAGTTTGATATAGATGTTGTGGTTCCCAAAACTTGGGTTCCAACTTCATTTGGGATCACTCAGTGGTCACGCTGTAATGAATGGATCATAATAGATCTGAAACTCAGAAGTAGTGACGCTGCCCTCACTGCAATACACTGACTCTGTCAATATGCAGTATGTGTTCAGGAATTTGAAGGATGGACAGTTGGGCAGGAATCTTGTGGCAAGTGTACCTTCAGCCAATCAACTGGTGGGAAAGAAGGGAGCTTCTAATTTGAGAGTGAGGTAGAAAGGTGGGACCAGGTAAAAGCTACTAAGATGGGTCCAGGTCCGAAACCTCAGCTTTCCTGCTCCTATGATGCTGCTTGGCCTGCTGTGTTCATCCAGCTCTACACCTTGTTGTCTCAGATTCTCCAGCATTGGCAGTTCCTACTACCTACTGAAAGTTCCAGATCTCTTGACTTATTTTAATCTCTGCTCTGAACTCAACAGTCTAACTGATAGTCAAGCTGGTAATTAACAGCAACTTGCTTCTAATGTCATTGACACATTTTTATGCAGAGCTTTTACCTCCAGTGCTGAATCACGTGACTCCATTGCAAGTGAAAAACAAAAAGGTAATATGTTAGCACTTTTATTCATTCATGGGATGAGGGCAATGCTGGCCAGGCAGTATTTATTGCCCATCCCTAATTGCCCAGAGGGCAGTTAAGAGTCAACCACATTGCTATGGGGCTGGAGTCACATGTAGGCCAGGCCAGGAAGGATGGCAGTTTTCTTTATTAGGACATTAGTGAACCAGATGGGTTTTTCCTGACAATCAACGATGGATTGAAGGGTCTAGGCCCGAAACATCAGCTTTTGTGCTCCTGAGATGCTGCTGGGCCGGCTGTGTTCATCCAGCCTCACATTTTATTACAATGGATTCACAGTTAGGTTTTTAATTCCAGATATTTTATTAATTCAAATTCTACCATCTGCTGTGGCGGGATTCAAACCCGGGTCCCCAGAACACTATCTGGGTCCCTGGACTAATATCCAGCAATAATACCACTAGGCCATCACCTCCCCATTGTCTACGAAGAACATGAAGCTATATAGGTTTAAGCAATATTTGAAGACTGTTTTCAAGGAAAATATCAGGAAATCAGAATAATTTTTCTACCATTGAAATGAAGAGCTTTCATAGAAACTTGTTCAGATTAAAAGGGCCTTTGAGCACAGGCAAAAAAACTTACATAATTGCAGAATGTTATTTATTTTACTTTGTTTTAATTATTTATCAATATGATTAGACCAATGTCTAGAGAAATGGAGAGGCAAATAAGTCTTCAGTTTATTAAGTCCTTTTCTTAAACAACACCGTGAGATGATGAGGCAATGTCAAATAATCAGAAATCTACATCAGTAGAGTGTCAGAAGCACACACCCACGTTTGCTCTTCATCTTGGCATGAACATCAAAGGGCATTGCAAACATAGAGTGACATTTGCATGTTACATGTAAAAGAAGTGTTATTTTGATATTTTGTTTCCTCTTTCAATTTTTGACTGTAAAAACAGTACTTGAGATATTCAGTGTGTTGCAGGGTTAATGGAGGACAGAGCAGTTCCCTGGGATTACATGACTGGAGTTTCTACTGTTGATGATCCATCTATGTTAGGGAATAAGTCTTTATTCTTTCACAGAATCAGCATGTCACTGGAAAACTTGACATTTATTGTCCATTCCTAGTGACCCTTGAACTGAGTGAATTGCTATGTCAGTTCAGAGGGCAGGTAAGAGTCAGCCTTATTACAATGGGACTAGAGCCATTCGTAGGCTAGGCTGGTTCAGATTTCCTTCCTTAAGAGAATGTTGTGAGCTGGATTTGAGGAGAGATCCTTATCATATCACTGGACAATAAATCCAGAGCACTGGGTTTTCTCTGGATACATGGATTAAAATCCCGCTGACGTCGACAGTGAAATCTGATTCAATATAAAGTTAGCCTACTGAGGATCATGTGGCCACTGTCAATTGTTGTAAAAACCCACCAGGTTCATAAATATCTTTTGGAGAAGGAAATCTGCCATCCTTACCTGGTGTGGCCTACATGTGACTTCAGAACCACAACATTGTAGCTGTCCCTAGCTGCCCTCTGGGAAATTAGAGATGGGTAAGAAATGTTGACCTAACGGCTCCTGTGAATGCATTTTTAAAAAGACAATTTTATGACAATTGATATCAGATTCATGGCATCATCAATGAAACCAGCTTTTCTAAATTCACCAAAAAAATCAATTAAATAATTCAGCACAGAACTAGGTGAGATACTTTAGCTGTCACATTCATTGTAAATTACCCACTAGTTTCACCTACTTCAGATATCTCTGTTTGCAAAAGTGTAAAGACATGAAGTGTGAACATGATTTGTAGTTTCACATACAGATACACTGACTGTCAAGAGGAAGGATACAAAAGATATTTTTGAGCTGAGGGTTCTGTTGCTTGCATTTAACTGGACTGCAAATAAAAATGGGATTTGTTGATTTTCTGTGAAATGTTTGAAAGATAGAATTATCCAAAGGAAATTAGACACAAATTACTTCGTGAGAGATTAAATCACCGCATTCATGAAGAAAATTACATTTTGGAAGAGCAATGTGCTAAAGTGGAACTGAGTCTTCCAAAAGTATTTGGTAAAGTGTCATGTAAAATTGCTTCACAGGATAGAGGCCATGCTGTTGATGATGATACATTTTAACATGGATAGAGGACTGGCTAACGAACACAAAGCAGACAGTTGGGATAAATGGGTCATTTTCAGCTTAGTGAACTGTAAGTAATGGCATGCCACAGGGATCAGTGCGGGTTTCAACAATTTACACTATATCTTAATGACTCAGATGAAGGGAATAAATGTATTGTAGCCAAATTTGCTGATGATATAAAGATCGGGAGGAAATCAAGCTGTAAAGAATGCGCAAATAGATTGCAGAAGGATATAATAAGTTGTGAGTGCACATGATTTTGGCAAATTGAGCATAATATGGGGAAGCATGAGATTGTTAATTTTGGCAGGAAGACTACAAAAGCAGCACATCGTCAATTGTTAAGGAATTCAGGGATAATGGGGAAAAGTGGAGTTGAAGTGTCAGATCAGCAACGATTTCATTGAACAACTGAATGGAGCAAATAGCCTGCTTCTGCACTTGTGTCTTAAGGTCTTATTGTCTGATGGATTCTTGTGTATGAGTCAAGTTTCTTGATTGTTGTTGGAGCTGCGTCCATCCAGGCAAGTGGAAGTACTCCATCACACTCCAGACTTGTACCTGGTAGATGATAGACAAGCTTTGGAGAGTCAGGAGATGAGTGCCTCTCCACAGCATTCTTGGCCTCTGACCTGCTCTTGTGGCCACTCTGTTTATGTGGTTAGTTCAGTTGAGTTACTGTTCAATGCTAACCCCAAGGATGTTGATATTGGAGGATTCAGTGATGGTAATACTATTGAATGTCAAAGGTTAAATGATCTCTACTTGGAGGTAGTCATTGCCTGGCATTTGTGTGGTTGCTTGCCACCTTTCAGCCCAAGCCTGGATATTGCCAAGATTTTGTTGCATTTGAGCATGGACTGCTTCAGTATCTGAGGAGTCAAGAATGGCCCTGAACATTGTGTAATCATCAGCGAACATCCCTATTTCTGAACTTAGGTCGGAGGGAAGGCCATTGATAAAGCAATTCAAGATGTTTGAGTCTAGGACACTACCCTGAGGAGCTCCTGCAGAGATATCCTTGAGCTGAGATGACTGACATCCAACAACCACAACCATCTTTCTATGTGTCTGTCAGCTATGGCTCCAACCAGCAGAGAGTTCATCCCTGATGCCAATTAATTCCAGCTTTTCCAGGGTTCTTTAATGCCACACTCGGTCAAATATGAACTTGATGTCAAGGGGTGTCACTCTCACCTCACGTCTGGAATTCAGCTCTTCAGTCTGTGTTTAAACAAGGCTGTAATGATGTCAGGAGCTGAGTGGCCCTGGCAGAACCCAAACTGGGTGCCACTGAGTAGGTTATTGCTGAGCAGGTGCTGCTTGATAGCACTATTGATGACACCTTCGATCACTTTACTGATGATCAAGAGTAGATTGATGGGGCGGTAATTGGCTGGGCTGGGTTTGTCCTGCTTTTTGTGTACAGAACATGTGTAGGCAATTTTTCACATTGTCAGTTGTTACTACTGGAACAGCTTGGTTAGGGGAGTGGCAGGTTCCAGAGTACAAGTCTTCAGATCTATCACTGAAATGCTATCAGGGTCCACAGTCTTTACAGCATCCAATGTCTCCAATCATTTTTTGATATCATGTAGAATGAATAAAATGGCTGAAGAATGGTATCTTTTACACTAGGGACAAATGGAGGAGACCAAGATGGATCATCCACTTATCACTTGTGGCTGAAGATGGCTGCAAATGCTTAAATCTTCAGCCAGAAGTGTGTAGAAAAGGGTGTGGCCAGCAAGGAAATAGAGTTAATGCCAGTATCAAATCAGCACGATCTTTTCTCTCCATAACTTTCTAAATTTCTATCCGATAACAAGATGAAACATGGTCTCATTCCCATGATGAACAACCATTTCAACTACCTGGAAGCACACTTTACATCCTTCCATGCCCCCATCTCAACTTAAATGTGTCAAAGTTCAGCCATATGCAAAGATTCTTTCAATGGCAGCCTGATGACATGGATTTGCTCCTAGTGGAAATTGAGTAGCTTACTTAAATTTTAAGCAAATGATTGTTGTAAAAGGAACAAGATCTGGAGTTTCTCTATTAGAATTTTGGTTCAGTGTGAGGATTAATTATCCTGACAGTGCACTACACACTGTGAAATGCGTGTAGGCCTGAAACGTCAGCTTTTGTGCTCCTGAGATGCTGCTTGGCCTGCTGTGTTCATCCAGCTCCACACTTTGTTATCTTGGATTCTCCAGCATCTGCAGTTCCCATTATCACTGATCACACTATGAAAGTGATTGGCTCCTTTTGTCAGCACATGCTTGTGTGAAGCTGGATTTAGCACACGTCCATATCAAATTTATACAGTTAGCAGCTCTGGATGTCAGAGATTGGCATTCCAACTGATTTTGAGACTATCAGAAGCGCATGTGAATTGTCATTAAGCCCAATTAATACATTAAACATTTTCATAAGTTACATTAAAAGCACAATTTCTGAGGTATTTGATGTACATGTTTATATTTAAAATGCAACCTTCAGTAATTAATCATTGAATATTACAAGGCTGTTGCTTTGTTTTTTTTTATTGGCATCTGGCTCTCATTAATCTCCATTTAAGATGGGATTACACTGGCAAATAGTTTGGGAAGTGGTGTTTTAAAGTTAGGTTTACCTTATTCAGTTAAATTCTTATACCTGAAACTGAATAATTGGTTCATTTCGGTGCGAGAATATTATTTCAATCCTTTGCTTCGACGCTCCTGCATTGATATAGCTATCAAATTAGCCATTGGCTTTCTCTACACTCTTATCAAATTTTTGAAGTTATCTATTTCCTTTTTAGTACTGTTACGAATTCTTCTTCCATCAATGTTTTGGAAAAGAATTTCATATCCAACAATTCACAAACAGCACACTTTGTTCTTTTGGGAATATTTTACTTACATGCCTCTAGTTATTGGCTCACCAACCAGCTGAGATACATCAAGAGACTTTGAAGATTTCGGAGAACATTTCATATTTTTATACCAGCCTCGCGGATTAATTGAACCTGTCATTTGGTCTGAAAGCTCTTTTTAGTTTATATGTATATATTTGCCAGTGGCCTCAAGCAATATTTTCTGAGTATTAAAGACTTAAACATAAAATTTACAAGTGCACAAAATTAAAGGAGTCTGCTTTCAAGTAGCATCATCAATATAAATTAAGAGAACTGTCGTTACAGATTTAAGTCAGAAGGCTAATGAGTCTTTAGTGAAAATGTATTATGTTTCGAGATATGATGCATTCTGTTGTCTTTATTACAATACCAACAGAAGTCCCCTGAGTAGCTTTGGATAGTAATGAAAGGATTAGGCAAAGAATCAAATTACTTTTTATTTAGATACATAATATTTACTTCGGATAAGTATCTAAATATGAAGACATGTCTTTGTTGTATTTTTGGTTTCAATTTATGCCTAAGTGTTTCATTTCCTCTGATAGATGATTGACAGGTCTTTTTGAATAAAGAAATTTAATAGACAATCGGAATAAGCCATTGTAAATAAGCCAAAGTGGAACGTAATTTTTTTTAAATCTATATTTATGATGCTATCCAAAAAGACTATTCTCATAAAACTGTCCATCATCACATCTAGCGTTATCTCATAATGAATCATCATTCCCTCCCCTGCCAACAGATGAAGGGTCTAGGCCCGAATCGTCAGCTTTTGTGCTCCTAAGATGCTGCTTGGCCTGCTGTGTTCATCCAGCTCCACACTTTGTTATAAGATAATTAAGCAAGTTTTTCTTCTACTCCAAACTCCAAACTCCAAACTATGGATACGCTATGTAGACAACACCTTTGTCATCATTAAACGGATCAAATTAGAAGAGACACACAAACTCATAAAAAACACCCTCACTGGAATAAAACTCAACAGAGAGTTTGAGAAGAACAAACAACTCCCATTCCTGGACGTCATTGTAGAGCACAAGACAAATGGGGAACTGCAAATGAAAGTACACTGAAAAGCCACACGCACAGAGCAGGTATTGAACTTTAATAGTAACCATCCCAGCACACAAACAAAGCTGCATGCTTTGGCAATAACACACTGCAGCAATACGGAACTACGCCAAGAGGAGGAGGAATGCCTCTCCCAAGTATTCAAAGATAATGGCTATCCAAAGAACTGAGTCAGGAGATGCCTATAGGAACAGCATCAGAAAGATTCTACACGCCCCGACACACTCATCACATTACCCCAAATCAGAACTCACCACAAGACATCTACGACCGCTGGGCATCAGAGTGGCACACAAAGCCACATCACCCCATGACAACTGTTCACCCAAACTAAAGACCTAATCCCCGCCATGGACATCTACAAGATCCCCTGCAGAGACTGCAAGAAACACTACATTGGACAAACAGGAAGGAAACTAACAACAAGAGTACATCACCGACTGGCTACAAAAACCCACGACCAATACTCACTCATCTCAATCTACATGGACAAGGAGAACCATCACTTTGACTGGGACAACACCAAGATCCTGGGACAGGCTAGGCAGAGACAAGCATGAGAACTCCTGGAAGCAAGGCACTCCACGAAGCAGGCTATTAATAACCACATTGAACTCAACCCCATATACATTCCACTACAGAGGAAACCCGGAAGTGAGGCAATCCATCGCAACGGACCCCAGAATTTAAAAACCAGGCGGGAAAACATACCGACGTTTTATCAGAGGCTGCACTGAGGATGTTACCCAACACGATAACGAAACATCTGCAGAACAACAAAACAGCTCGGCGAGCCAACCAACCTCAACACCCACAACCCGAGCTACAGATCTACTCCAAAACCTTAGAAACTCCTTCCTTCAAACTCCTGTCCCCTGTAGCTTCTATTTCACTTTAAAATCAATTGCGAAGATTTTATGAATTTCTTTGTCTCTGAGATTGAGACCGACTGTGTCACTCTGCCAGCTATATGTTTGCTGGTCCCAACTCTTAAATCCACCCATCTTGACATTGGAGGATTTTTTGCAGCATCTCTTCAATTTACCCATTCCTGGGAGCCATCTCTTGCTTGTGCGAACCCTCTTTCCTGAGCAATTCCTAATCAATCAACTCTCTTTCTCAGACCAACATTAGCTGATGTTGTGACTGGTATGGAGACAGTGTCACTCTATATTTCCCTTCATAAGATCTTTCAAGCATATGATAATGCAATTACACTTTTGCACAAGTAATCTTGTTAACACAATAAAAGAGGAACTTGTTTTAAAATATCATAAGAATGGAGTTTTAAAAACTTAATTGAGCATTGATAGTCACTGCATGTTTAACGCATTTTGATTGTGCTTTTGCTTTGAGAATGTGTGAACGCTTTATTGATCCTGAAGCTGTTCTGTAGAATGGAGGAGCAGGGGTGGTGGCTTTGGAATGATTACATGCTCATCCCTCATGCAGTCTTTGGTGGCAAGGCTGGGTAGTGACAATTTCTGTTCTTTCCCCACGCTGATGTAAGGGAACTCCTGGTCTTTGCTGAAGAAGATAGTGGCTTGTTCCCCTGAATCATCTCTCTCTCTCTCTCATCTCACTTACTTCGATTGATAAACCTTATTTTGGGAGCTTGCAGTCTTGGCTGCATCAATCAGCAGCCTAAACCCACTTGGCCAGTGACCAGGGCAGCATCTCATGATGCCAAGATGAGCTTTGTCACTTGTCAACATTCATCTGTGTCAGAGATAATGGGAACTGCAGATGCTGGAGAATCCAAGATAATAAAATGTGAGGCTGGATGAACACAGCAGGCCAAGCAGCATCTCAGGAGCACAAAAGCTGACGTTTCAGGCCTCTCTGATTGAAGGGTCTAGGCCCGAAACATCAGCTTTTGTGCTCCTGAGATGCTGCTTGGCCTGCTGTGTTCATCCAGCCTCACATTTTATTATCTAACATTCATCTGTGTGTTAGCTTACAATTCTTTTTAAGAATAAAATTTCTCATTTTGCCCAACTTGATAGTACAGTAGTGCCGTGCTAAATAAGTCTTTCATTTCAGCCATGATGTTGGTAAAACTAATGTACTTTCTTTGTTTCATATATTACAGATTTGGAAAGTTAGCTACTGGTGTAGTGGCCTTTAAATGAAACTTCATCTTACACGGTAAGTCCTAGGTAAGTTCAGCTGTAAAGGGACCCCAATTTCCAACAAAAGGACAGCACCCAACATGGGTACATATCCAGTGGACCTTTTTTAGTCACTAACAGTCCCCATTAACAACTATTCATCCTCCCAGCCAAATTATTATCAACTCCTTTGTCTATCCAACTGTTCTTCTCTCTCTTCGGGCTCTATCCTATCATTTACTCCCTACTACATCTCCCTCCCTAATTTCTGCATATGAGCCAATGTTTTTCCAGCTACCATCAGTTCTGAGGAAGTCTCATCAGAAAGAAAAATGTTAACTGATTTTTTTTTTCTTCACAGATGCTGCCAGACCTGCTGAACTTTTCCAGAAACTTCTGTATTTGTTCAATGAACCTTCATTGCACTTTCTCTTTGACAATAAAATATTTCCTGAGTTAAAGAGAACAAAATAGCACACAGTACTATTACCAAGTTCCTATACAATTGAAGTAGAAGAGTCATACTGCACTTGAAACATTAACTCTGTTTCTCTTTCCAGAGATGCTGTTGAGTTTCTCAGCATTCTCAGTGTTTGTTTCAGACTTTACTACTCCTGTACTTAACTTCTTCTTACAATGAAGGTACTATTTCATTAACCTTCCTAATAGCATACTACATTTGCACAACAGCCTTCTTACTAAAACTATTATTTAAACTCCTAGTTCTGGGAAGTTCTGCTTTCTTCCTCAGTGAAAACAGATGTAGTATAATCACTTAGCTTCTCCACTATCTTATCTATTCTCCATTATAAATTTATCTGGCTCTGCCTGTAATGGGCCAATATTTATATTAGCCAAATATTTGCTTTGCTTGTACCTATAAAAACTCTAACAGTCTGTTTTATGTTTTGTTTCACTAGATTGTATTCATATTCTATTATTCCTGAACATATCAGTTTTTTGGTCCACCTTTATTATATTCTATAAACCTTCCGATCCTCATAGGTCGGTGCTTCTCTTTAAGTCAATGTTGAAAAACTAGCTTGATGCAAAGATGGAGTGAGAGATAGGCCAGGCCATGGGGTCACAAATATTGCTTCTCACAATCCACGGTACTTCATCATTGTCCAGTTTTGAGGGGATGACTCTATTTTGAGTTAATCCTATTAAGCTCATTGGTAAAGCCATACCACAAGACAGAGGAGTGTTCGCTGTGAAGACAAAAATTCTGCAAAAAAAAACAGTATGGTAGTCACTGTTACACTATTGTGAATTGTTGGGTAAAATGTCAGGGAAGGTTCTCATTGTGTTGATTCCGTCATCACCTGGCCCAGTTTGACAACTCAGTCGATTAGGTCTGATCAGTCAATCATGATGTCTTTCGTGACAGACCCTCAAGTCCCTTGCCCAGAGGATACTCTGCATCCCTGTTTCTCCAGTGCTATTTCCAAGAGGTGTCCAGCATCCGGATGTAGTGATTCACCAGCTTAGATCGCGATAGCTGGTTATCAGTAAGGGTTTCCTTGCCAAATTTGACCTGATTACATGCCACATCTTCTGGCCCAGAGCTTGCCTTGTTTTTGGGGTAAGACTTACTCACAGTTAGTAATAAAGCAGTCTGGAATATTGGCAAATGAAATGCTTTTGTTGATATGACAGTGTGGGAAAGCTATTATAATTGTAGCATTAATTCCTGAATGTTAATGAGAAGGATTTTTCAGTGTCAAGGAGCTTATATGTATGCCTTTGTCATGTCCAGTGCTTAGGTTGATCATGACTGATCCACCCAGCTTAATCCCTATTATTTTCATGGACTTCTGAGGCAACTTTGTTTTCTAAGTATTTACCGGACAGTTGAGAATCAATTACATGGCTATGTCTCTGGACTCTCAATATGTCAGGCTAGGAAGTGGTGTCCACTTCTCTTTCCCTAAGAAGCATTTGTAAACCAGATAGGTTTTTTATGAAAAGCCAATAGTTTCTTGATCACCATCACTGAGACAAGATTCAAATTCCAAACTTATTTAGTGAAGTGAAGTTAAATCCCTGCCCCTGCAACATAGCTCCAGCCTCCTGATTATGCTGCAGCATGTCCCATTGCCGCCATAGCCATTGAATAATGGTTTTGTCATAAAGCACAGAAGATTCTTGCAAAAAGTAATTTCCTCATATACCGTAAGGCCTTTCAAATGATCAGTTATCTGGCTTATTCTCTGGCTTCTACTTTCATACCATTTTCCCTTTAACATAAAGGATGAATGGTGATTAAGACATGTTGATAAGATACACAAAAAAACCCTTCTCTTAGTAGGTTGCTATTCTTATTACACCTCAAATAATTTGGCTTTCAAAGCATGACATCTGTGTTGCTGCAATATAATAACAGTGTTTGTTGACTTTCAAAAATACACAATATGTTTTGAACCTTCTATGAACTGCTTTGAGTCATGAAGAATGTGCAGATCCTATGACAAATTGCTTAGCACATTTGAGGCCATTCTCTCCCAACAAATACGTGCATACATTTTTCCATCATAGCCATTAAAATTGTCTCAAGGGTCCCATCTGGAAACTGAGCTTTTCTCGCATTTCATTCTGCCAATCTTCACAAATCCAATGTACTCAGTGTTAGATTAATGATCACTTCCACATTTACGCCAGTTAGAAGGCTTGTTATCTGCCTGAAAAGTCTTATCAGTTCATTATTCTGGCTACATTTTATTTGGCTGCTATTCTTTTTGTTCCCACTAATGAAACCACATTCTGAGGAATCATCCATTTTGAAACAGGCAAGTCCATATTATTCCATCAGAGGATCATAAATTCTAAAACGCAGACATTTCTCCTGTGTTTTTCTTCAATCAGGAAAATATAGCCCCTTAGCTGTAATAAAAGTAGAAAATAAGGTACTGTATTTCATTAGCAAAGGGCGAGAACACAAATCAAAAGCAGTTGCATGGTTTCTGAGTAAGGCATTGGCCAGGCCCCATCTGGAGAGTTGTACATAGTGCTATTCATCTAATCATTAAAAAGGATGTGTTGCTGTTTAGTGTAACAGAGATCATTGGGGTCAACAGAAACTGAAGTTAACAGAAAAGCTTGAAGAAGTTGGACATTTTTTTGCAGGTGGTGCAGGGTTGGGGAAGACCAATTCAAAGAGACTTGAAAAGGTAGGTTTTCAATGCTTTGAAACATACTACTGATGAAAATGATGTCTACTGAAGAGTTCAAATATTGCAGGTATGTGGAAAATAAAAGCAATTGAAAAGAAAAGTGAACGGGAGTCTTTCAGCCAAATGGTGACTGTGTTGTTGAGTAGATTATGTCTAAAGTAAATATTATCAAATCAGGCAAGCAGTTTACAGTCTCAGGGATCAACTGAGGTAATGTAAGAAAGTTTTCATTTCAACACAATATGTTTGTACAGACAGTGTGAAACAATATGTTCGGAATTCAGGAGGCAAGAGAGATGAAAACCCAGAGAAATAATGACCATGGTAATAGTGTAGTGTACAAGGATTCCATTGTGTGAGGCTTACTTAATTCAAGTATCAATTGGACAGATTTCTGAAGAGAGACGAAATTGAATAGGCAGTGAGAGAATGGGTAGATAGGGACAGTCTCTGAAAAAGGAGAAAATTTAGCTTTCTATAAAGACAGAGAAATTCAAACTGAATTCCAAATTTGCAAAAATATTTGCTATCGTGAAATCTTTTTTTGGAGATGATGCAGTGATTTTTGAGCCACAGATTTACTGTCATAGGGCCAGCAGACAACCATCTTAAAAAGTTCACCAGTTTGACACCTACTAACATTGGCTTGCAAAAGGAGAAGTATGATTGAAACATGGCTGGTGTCACAATAGTAGGAGTATAAGAAAGTGATGGCGGTCCAAGAGCAGATGCTCTACCCCTCTCAGCTCTATGAAAAGATGCTACCTCGATTGAGTCTTTTCTATCTGAAACAGACCGCTACTTTTTTGCTCCTTTCAAGACAAACCGCATTGGGTTTAAAGGGACAGAAATCTTGCTTCACTTTAAAAATATTACTGCCCAGTTAATGCTAGATGATACAAGTTAAAATCAACCCAATGTTTTCTACTTCATTGTTATTTTTGATACTTGAAACATTTTTCAAAGGTTAATCGTTCTGTAAACATAGTTTATTTAAATTCACCCCAGAACATTGCCAACACTATGATAAAATACTGGAGTCAATTCTAATCCAGTGCAGATTTTAAGAGCTCTTGGGCTGAATATTTTGGGACTTTTAGGACTTCATTCATCTTACGCCTTGCCAGCTGCTTCCTGAAGATAAGTGGAAATTATGAACCCATTCAGATAATAATGTAAATGATAACCAATTTCTACAAACCCCACACTCCCTTCCTCCCTCCATATTTAGCACCAGGGCTTTATATCTTTGCTGGTCAGGGTCTGTCATGTTTGGTAGACATTAAACATCCCTGAGCACTATTTCAAAGAAACGGAATGTTCCTTGTTTGATGGGCAATAATTATTCCTCAGCAAACCTGAATAAGATCATTGGTAATCAGCAATTGCTGTTTATTGGACATTGCAGCATACAAATTGACTATTATATCCCTATATTGTGATGGTAATGACATTTTGAAAATGCACCATTGGCGGTAAGCTCTTTGTGCCTCTCATTAGCAAAACTTGCCTCAGTTTAAATGTATGTTTTATTCTTTCTTCTTTCTGCCAGCCTTACGGAAAAGAGAAAACACTCATACCTAGATCTGTGTGTGATTCAGCTCACATAAAAAATCATTTCATTATTAAAGTCCTCTTGATATGCTATTACATTCCTAGGTAGTGGGCCATAAAACCGAGCTCCTGATCAGGAAGAACAGCCACTTACAGAAGATGCAACTGATTTAAGCTCCAGTAAATATTCAGTACAAATCCAACAGGACTTCAATACAACTCAAATCCAAAATTTTAAAAATATATAACTGCCAATAGAAACAATAGAAACTTTCATTGCTGCTAAGCATTTATCTGCTGAAAATTTCAGTTCCACCCTCATTTCGACTATATAACATAGATGAGGACAAAACAGATTCTTATCACTCACTGGCCTGCTTAAATCTTGAGCATGAAAGCTAATGAATATCTGAAGGATAAGTTAAAGAGACCATAAGAATGGACAAATGAATAGTGAACTATAGTTTGACTGCATTTGAGACTTCAGTGGAAGATAAAACATCATAGGAGTAGTCAGTTTTGGACATTTACCAGTTGTCATAATGAAATGACTTCAAAATCATTTTAAATTTTCAGCAGCCTTTACATTAATTGTGTTCAAAGCGTTTAAATAATCAATTAATTAACTGAACTGGCAGTTCAATTTATCAGATTATGTGGGATGGAATTTGCTTTTGCTATGAGTTAATATTTGGACCTTAAATTTTTGTATTTAAGGATATTTGACTCGTTGAACAGGAAAATTACAAATGAGTAAAGCCATTGCCTTTCAAACAATAAACAAATGGACAGTAAATTTTTGCAGAAATACCACTAAGATGTCTTCGACTCCAACAAACCATTGATCATGTTACAGACATTAAAGGCTTCTGTCATGCTGACTACAAATGTGGTAAAGAAATAGCATCTGGTGTCAGTCACCACACACGATGGCAGCTAACAATTTAACAATTGTCCTTTTGTTCTACAACAAAGCTGACAGGATTTTTAATTTTTAATATTAATAAATGACAAACACTTTTACTTTTGCAGACTGCAATCTGTTCATTTTAATATGTATAACATGGTCTAATCAATTCAAGTAGTTGCTAACAGAAAGATAGAATTAATTAGACAAAAATAAATGACAAGGCAGTCGTGGGGGAGGGCTTTGCAGACCAGTACATAATTTGGCTCAAAACAGATACAGTTAGATTGAACAAATTTTAAATTCATGAAAAGTAAAGATAAAATATCAGAAGAAAAATTGCCCTTAAGAAATCTCAATTTAATAAGAAGGATAACCAAAAGGGCAAATGCTTGTAACTAACTGGCCATGGACTATATTCCAGTAGTTACACTGAAAAATATAGCAGATTCAATACCAAAATTAGGGAACTTGAGCCTAATTGAACTCATGGCTGCTGCCTCATCATTAATCAGATCAAGCTCTTACTTCAGTATTGAACTGATGGATCATTAACTGTAGACTTTTTACGCAAATGTACTGTTGCCTAATTCTTTATCGTCTGTGCATTTCAGGATGAGTAACAGCATGAGGCTGACTGTTAAAGCCTCATTTCATTTTCGTGCCATCAGTAATGATGCAATGGCTCTTTGAATACATGACTATTAGCCACTTATGGATTCCATTATGTCATCTGGAATCCTGTAACACTATATTGTTCCTAATGATGTAATGACATGTCTCAAATTCCAGTCAAATACTCTAAACGACAGTTATCCACTGACAAGATGTGGAACAGCGATGAAAGCCAAAGCAGTGAATGTTAATTGAAATCTGAAAGATAAACAGTTATGATTTTTTAATAAATACACCACCTTGTTACTGCACCATTAATTTTTGTTTTCTTTATTCATTCAAAGGATGAGGCTGTCACTGGATAGGTCGGAAATTATTGTCCATCCCTAGTTGCCCAGAGGACAGTTAAAAACCAACCACATTGCTGTGGGTCTGGAGTCACGTGTAGGCCAGACCAGGTAAGGATGGCAGTTTCCTTCCCTGAAGGGCATTAGTGAACCAAATGGGTTTCTCCTGACAATTGACAATGGATTCGTGGTCACCATTAGACATTATTAATTCCAGACTTTTTGTTGAATTTAAATGCTACTATCTGCCATGGTGGGATTTGGACCTGGGTCTCCAGGATATTATCAGTGTCTCTGGATTAACAGTCCACTGATAATACCACTAGGCTATCGCTTTCCCAGAAACATACTACAAGCAACTTGCAGAACCTTAATGGATGTTAACTCAAAAGAGGAGGATAAGGAGGAAGAAGCAAAGACTTTCAAAGAGATGGATTTTAAGAAGAATCATTAAGGAAGAGAAGTGAATAAAGAAGGTAGTCGGGGGAATTTTTTGGGCATCCGCTGGGAAGCCAGCAGTTGAAACTTCAAAGAAGCACATCATTTGCCCCATTGACACTTCATGGAATTTTCAAGTCTACAATTATGTGAGCAGCCTGCTAATTTGAAAGCTACCTAAAGCTGCCATTTGTGCTTCAAGCCAATACTGCTACCTGCCCTTTTAGATACCACTTTGATGTGTCCCTAGGCCGTATATCTATGGATATTTACTGTCTCCAAGGCTGCTTGCATCTTATCTCTATATAATGCTCTTCAACACCTTATGTACTATAATACTCTTTTGCCTACATTCGTTGATAGTATGTTTTCCAATACAATTTTTTAGTGTGGTGTCTAAGACCGCTGTCTTCACATGTTCATTCTGGACTGGATTTCAGAGACGTATGATCAGACACATCATGATTTACATGCATTTCATTATACCAGATATCCCATAAGTATTTTTTTTCCGTCTCTCTACCTGGTTTATGTCATTCCAATAGTTACATTAGTTCCTACTTACATTATCTTGAAAATTGTTAATGTCATAATGAACATCATTATTACCACTATCTCCATGATCTAATTTCCCCCAATTCTTCAAAGTCCGTAATTCATAAATTAGATGACATCCTGTTACATTATATAAATGCATTGCAAATGCTTAATTTTATTCTCCCAAACCCTGACGTCACTGATAAAATCTCACTTGTTCTTTCACTGCATTTCCTTTGGGGCTCCAGTACACATCGAAAGCTTTAATGATGACATCCAACTCTGAAGAACTTTGTTCTAAACTTTGTTTTACCTGAATATCTTCAGCATTTAGACTTGCAGCATGTAAAAATGTGATGGGTGAGGCTTCAAAAGAAATCCTGAAGTTGTTCTATAAAGTACCAAAACTCCAGCTTTCTAAGCTTCCACTGGCCTGATTGAGGGTCTTCTGTATCATCAAATAGTTGAAGCAATGGCAAGGTATATTAGATTGTATTGATTGAGGTTTCAGTCCTTATAGCCTATTTCTCCTGAGTGGGTTGTTGGGTTTTCCCTTTTTGCCATAAAAGATTCCCTGTTTTAACTCTCCAGAGCATTGTCAGTTTGTAGCCAGGCTTTAAAGTCCATTAAAGCCCATTGAAGTTCTCTGTTTGCTCGGGAAATCTTCTCACTTCTTTTCTCAGCTACACATTTTTAAAGTCATTCTTGGACCTGCCTTACTCTTGGAGTCTTTCTGTTTTAGCCATGTCTCTTGTACTCTGCTTTAATTTCAGATCCACATTCAGGAAGGTTTTTATCCCCCAATGTGACATCATGCTTTATTATATACTTTATGCTAATATTGTTATTTTTGCATTGAGGTACCAGTCTGGAATATCATACATGTGGAGACTGTTTAAGGAGCAGTTGTTGCGAGTGATGCATAAATTTGTTCCTCTGAGACAGGTAAGAAGGGGTAAGATTAAGGAGCCTTGGATGATGGGAACAGAGGTGCTACTCGTCAAAACAAAAGGCAGCTTACGTAAGGTGGAGGAAGCAAGGGTCTAGCACAGCTTTAGAGGATTACAGGCTTGCTCGGAAGGAGCTCAGAAGTGGACTGAGGACGGCCAAGAGAGGGCACGAAAAAGGCTTGGCAGGAAGGATTAGGGAGAACCCAAAGGCATTTTACTCATACGTGAAGAATAAGAGAATGATCAGGGAGAAGGTAGGGCCGATCAGGGATAGCATAGGGAACTTGTGCGTGGAGTCTGAGCAGATAGGGGGAGCCGTAAATGAGTTTTTTGCTTCAGTTTTCACTAAGGAAAGGGACCTTGTTGTGAATGAGAACTTTGAGGAGCAGGAAAACAGGCTTGAACGGATCGAAATTGAGGAAGTTGATGTACTGGAAATTTTGGTAAACATTAAGATTAATAAGTCCCCAGGCCAGACCAGATTTATCATAGGTTGCTCCGGGAAGCGAGAAAGGAGGTTACTAAGCCGCTGGCAAAGATCTTTGCTTCCTCACTCTCCACAGGAGTCGTACCAGAAGATTGGAGGAAGGCAAATATTGTTCCTCTTTTCAAGAAAGGGAATAGGTAAATCCTTGGAAATTACAGACCAGTCAAAGCATAGCATGATTAAAGGGAGTCAGCATGGCTTTGTGAGGGGCAAGTTATCTTATTGAGTTCTTTGAGGAGGTCACGAGACAGGTTAATGTGGGTCAAGCAGTGGATGTGGTGTACATGGAATTCAGCAAGGCATTTGATAAGGTTCCCTACGGCAGGCTCATTCATAAAGTCAGGAGGTATGGGATACAGGATGATTTGGCTGTCTGGATTCAGAATTGGTCGGCTGACAGGAGGCAGAGAGTGGTTGTAGATGGTTAGTATTCTGCCTGGAGGTCAGTGCTGAGTCGTGTCCTATTCTTGGGCCTCTGCTCTTTGCAGTTTTTATAAATGACTTGGATGAGGAGTGGGTTAGTATGTTTGCTGGTGACACAAAGGTTGGAGGTGCCATTGGTAGTATCGAGGGCTATTGCAGGCTTCAGCGAGACATTGACAGTATGCACAGCCGGGCCGAGAAATGGCAGATGGAATTCAACCTGGATAAATGTGAAGTGATGCATTTTGGAAGGTCAAACTTAAATGCTGAATATAGGATTAAAGGCAGGATTCTCGGCAGTGTGGAGGAACAGCGGGATCTTGGTGTTCAAGTGCATAGCTCCCTCAAAGTTGCCACCCAAGTGGATAAGGTTGTTAAGAAAGCATATGGTGTTTGGCTTTCATTAACAGGGGCATCGAGTTTAAGAGCCGCGAGGTTATGCTGCAGCTCTACAAAACCCTGGTGAGACCACACTTGGAATATTGTGTCCAGTTGTCATTGCCCTATTATAGGAAAGATGTGGAGGCTTTGGAGACAGTGCCAAGGAGGTTTACCAGGATGCTGCCTGGACTGGAGGCTGCCTCCTTGTCTTACGAGGAGAGGTTGACTGAGCTCGGACTTTTCTTTCTGGAGAGAAGGAGGAAGAGAGGTGACCTGATCAAGGTGTACAAGGTAATGAGCGGCACGGATAGAGTCGATAGTCAGAGACTTTTCCCCAGGGCAGGATTGCCTGCCACGAGGGCTCATAGTTTTAAGGTGTTAGGAGGAAGGTATAGAGGAGACATCAGAGGGAGGTTCTTCAGCCAGAGAGTTGTGAGCGCATGGAATACTTTGCCAGTGGTAGTTGTGGAAGCAGAGACATTAGTCACATTTAAGCGACTGCTGGACATGCACGTGGACAGCAGTGAATTGAGGGGAATGTCGGTTAGGTTATTTTATTTTTGGATGAGGAATATTCCACGGCACAACATCATGGGCCGAAGGGCCTGTACTGTGCTGCACTTTTCTATGTTCTATGTTCTATCTCTAGAATGTGGCTATCTGCACCTACATTGTCTTGTTATTTCTCAGTAAGAGACTTCAACTCCAGGCAGACCATTACCTTTGTTTATTTACCTCTGTATGTAGCAGTTTCTCAAACACTGCTATCGTATGTCGTATCTAAGACCTATTTCTTTACAATTCATTCTAAATTTCTCTCTTCCTAATGACAAAGCTATGTGCTGAATTATATCATCATGAATTTTAACCAGATTTTCGTAATCTAATTAGCATTCCATACAATGGCCAAACATCGACCACAACTAGTTTAAGGTCCAATCCCTTAACTTCCTTATCCTGAAACATAACCTGCAAGTTGAAAATCAGGGCTATATGAGATAGAAATGAGCAAACCACACATTTTATCCACTTGGTGCTTCAGCCTTTAAGGTACCACACAAAACTGCTCACACAATGGAGAACCCTCTTGTGATAATTTTCTTCAGATAAGAAGGAACGGAAATTATTCTTTCTTGACTGTCTGACAAAGTCTAACCTGTTCATGAGGCATGCCAAATGCCTCTGCATCGAATTTCTTCAGGCACAAACCACTGGCTGAATAATGCAGTAGCTGGTTTCTTGCCCTCTGTAACTCATGAATCAGTGTGCTAGTTTGACATTTGCAGCTCCTTGCCTACCCGTAAAAAAGGATTAGACTTCAAAACTGTATAAGCCTCCTGGTGGTAACACTAGACTGAGAAGGGGGTGTACTTCACTGAAGAACTATGTGTGGCATCCCTTGAGTAGAATTCCCTGCCGCCACCCAACCCCTGGCTGGTCATTTGACACAGGGTTTGCATAAGCTACATTTTGTTGACATCACACAAGGAAAGTATTAATTTCCTAGACACCAAAGTTTTAAATTAATACGCGAGAACAGGCATAAGTAAGCAAACATTCTTTTTCCAAATTAATGATGTTTGAAAAGCCATTACCTTTACACCTATAATCCAAGAGAGTGTGACATTGTTTGAAACAGCAATAATGAGGAACATCGTTGGACTATGGATTCTGACATGCAGTACATTTGAGACCCCTCATGATGAATGGACTACTAAGGAGTGAAATGCCAAATGTTAGGCATTAATGGAGATAAAAATGGATGACACAAATGTTAATTTTGGTGCATGTGGGGACATGTCATCGGTGAATGTGTAGGCAGCACAGAGAGTTAGTTATATTGGGGTTTGGAATGAGTGCGAGTAAGCGTGGACAGATGTTGTAGTCAGTTGTGAGCGTGGTCGAACATGGGCCTTGGTAGGGGTTGGATATGAAAACAGAACTGGAATGAGGGCGGCACTGTGGCACACTGGTTAGCACTGATGCCTCACTGCACCAGGGAACCGGGTTCAATTCCACCCTCGGGTAACTGTCTGTGTGGAGTTTGCACAATTTCCCCGTGTCCATGTGGGTTTCCTTCAGGTGCTCCGGTTTCCTCCCATGGTCCATAGAAGTGCAGGCTGGGTGGATTGGTCATGCTAAATTGCCCGTAGTGTTCAGGGATGTGCAGATTAGATGGGTTATAGGGCAATGGGTCTGGATGGGTACTCTGAGGGTCAGTGTGGACTTTTTGGGCTGAAGAGTCTGTTTTCACAGTGTAGCAATTCTATGATCTATGAGTGTGAGGTGTCAAAGATAAGATGATGGCATTTACCCTAGCAAAACAGAGAAGGTCATTGTGCATTTCTTCAGATGGCTGAGAATTCAGTGAACTGGTGGTACCCTTGGATTGGGCTGGTATGTTCTGTGTTATGGTTTCCACTACTGATCCTAGTACAAGGAAGTCCTATGCCTGCACATCTTTGCCATTAGGACTCTAGGCCACGGCCCACACAGCAGGACACCAATTTCCCCTTCTCTCCCGTGTCCTGAGCAAATGTCAGGAACCTGGTGCAGGGTAGCTCTGGGCCGACGGCGCTTGTGCTGGTGTATGTGTGTTCAATTGGCTTTTAAAAATGGTACCAGTACCAGGGAGACCTGTCAATTCTTGGGTACTCGGGCAGTCAAAAATTGTTCTGGGAATAGCATGTGGAATTCCCTCACGAAGGGCACTATATGGACTGCAAAGTTCAAGAAAGCAGCTCATCACAACCTTCTGAATGGCAACTAGGATTGGCAATAAATGCTAGCCTCCCAGTGATGTTCATGTCCCACGAGTGAATTTTAAAAGTGGCTGAGGGATAGGAAATGTTGATTATAATTAATGGATAATTTTTGGGCTGAGTTCCCCTTGGAGTCATAAATGGAATCCTTGCTTTCTGTAAAATCTGTTAGTAATCCACACCTTGGCATACAGGGGACAATTTCAAAATTTGCAGACAAAACAAAGATCAAAAACATTGTAAACTGCAAGGTGGGTATTGCAGAATTTCAAAAGGGCATTGGCAAGTTGGTGAAATGAGCAGATAGGTGGCAAGTGAAATTCAATGCAATGGCATAACATGGACAGACAATATAAAATGAAGGGTACTGTTCTATAGAGTTTGCAGGAGCAGTGCCATCAGAGTGTGTATTTGTGTAAGTCATTAAAGGTGGCAGATTTGGTGGAGAGGGCTGTGAAGTAAAGCATCCAGGATCCCAGAGTTCAGTACCAAGGGCATAAAATAAAAGTACAAAGAGATGATGTTGAAGCTGAGTAAGACGCTAGTTAGATGTCAGTCGGAGTACTGTGTACCAGTTCTGGGCACCACACTTCACGAGGATGTGGACACCTTGGAGAGAGTATAGAAGACATTTATGAGAATGCTTCCAGGGATGAGAAACTTCAGCTATGAAGCTAGATTGGAAAAATCAAGACTGTTTTCCCTGGCGAGAGATCAGTACAAGAAGTGACTTGACTGATGAAATAACTCCACAGAGGCCATATCTCAACATCAAGTCACCTTTTCTTTGCTCCTGGATAGTCCTTGACCTTATCCAGCTCCCTCAGAGCCAGCTCTCAGAGTGAACAGGGCGTATGACACTCCTGTTGACAACAGTCAGCCAGGACTCCCCAATTGGACCAGATTAACAGCCCCAATCAAGGAACTCATGTTCTATGAGGTCCACCTAACTGACATCATTACAATCCTGCAACAGAAGTTTTCAAAATCTTGAGGATTGTAAAAGGAGCAAGAACAAAATAGGGGTAGTAAGAACTGCAGATGCTGGAGAATCTAAGATAAAAATGTGTAGAGCTGGAGGAACATAGCAGCCCAAGCAGCATTAGAGGAGCAGGAAGGCTGATGTTTCGGCCTAGACCCAGAGGAGCAGGAAGGCTGACGTTTCGGGGCTAGACCCATCTTCATTTCTGAAGAAGGATCTCGGTCCGAAACATCAGCCTTCCTGCTCCTTTGATGCTGCTTGGCCTGCTGTGTTCATCCAGACCTACACCTTGTTATGTAAGAACAAGAGTGCTCAGGATTGAAGTGATTTGACAAAGAAACAAACACAACGTGAAAGAAAGTGAGCTGTTACGATCCAAAAATCACTGCTTTAATGTGTCTGTGAGATATGTTCAATCAAGGCCCTCAAGAGGAATTTGGAGGAGGATTTGAATAGAAACAATGAGGAGGGTTATGGGACAAAAGCAGAAGAATGGCACCAAGTCATCAGGCTGTTCCAAACATGAAGGGCCGAATGGTTTCCTTCTGCTCTGTAGCAAACCTGTGATTTATTGAGTGTTGTTTCCATTTTCCAATGGCAAGTGAAGCAGGAAAAGGCCAGCTCGCCTAAATTACATATGTATAATGCTCTCAAGAATATTTTTACCCCGGGCCAAATTACTGAGGTATTGGATCTCTGAAGAACTATTTCAATTCTCTTGGCAGTAACATCAAGGGAAACTATGGTGTCTGAGAAAATGGTCAACTTGTGAGAGAGCATGCCTCAAGGGCAGCAATACAAGCTCACAATCTACCAAAGGAATTTCTACAATTTATTGCTAAGGCCTGTGGGATTCTTCCTTGTTATAATATAGACTCCACTCCTCCTTTCCTTCTGCTTAACAACATCTAGATGGGTTGATGTAATGAGAATGACATCTCAGCTTTAGGCTTACAGGCTCTTAAAATATATCCTTTGGTCTTGCATATGGATCTTAATATGCAGGAGGCTGGCAGTTTCTAAACAAATTCAAAGAAAAGACACATGACCAGTCTGAATTGTAACATATGTCACTGTAATTGGTGAAAGATCCCTGTTTTCTATCACTGTAGGATCTATGCCAGATATGATAACCCAGCAACTTTGCTGGGGCTAGATTTTCTTAATTAGCCATGAGTGTAGCAGGGAGGGATGTTTGAAGGGCGGTATGAGAAGCTGCCAAATCTTCATTATTTCCTGAACTCAGCTCACTCTATAACTAATGTATCTCTTGTCTTTCAAGTTGGCCTAGGAGATTGAGGGAGGTGGAGAAGGAAATATTGGAGAAGAAGGAATATAAACTGCTGAGGTCCTTTAATACACAGCTTAAAGTGACCAGTAATATAGCAACACATGGGAAAGAGCAGTAAAACATGAGGAATAGGCAGATACAAAGCTCTAACATTTTCTGATGCATGCAACATGATTGGCACACATCTACCATCATTAGCTTCTGTTGCACCTGAGAGAGGACCCGTTAGGTTTACCAGGGAAGTGAAAATGAGGCAATGATAATAATCTTGACATGGTGCCAGGTATAAACCAAATTCCATTATGTGCCACTTTTCATGGGTGATTGCACTCATGAATGGAATTCACCAACACAGTTGCTAAATTCTTCAATCCTGCTGCAAACTGGATTGTGACATTGAACATAAGAACATTAAAAATAGAAGCAGGAGTAGGCCATCTGGCCTCTTGAGCCAGCTCCACCATTCAACAAGATGATGGCTGATCTTGTGGACTCAGCTCCACTTACCCACCTACTCATCATAGCCCTTAATTCCTTTACAGTTCAAAAATCTATCTGTCTTTGCCTTATAAACATTCAACAAGGTAGCCTCAATTGCTTCACTAAGTCAGAAATTCCACTGACTGAGGGCGCGTTACATATCACTCTCTTCTTCCTTTTCCTGTGCTTGCCTTTGCAGTGGAGACAGAAAGGATTCTAGAAACGAGCACAAGTACCATTATCTGCCTGCTGTGTAAGGCGATGGAGAGAGAGCGGTTGCAGTTTGTGCCTGGTGGCACTTCACAGGGATGCAGGTATTCTGTTGCTACCTTGGTACTGGTAACATGCTGCTAACCATACCATTTTCCCCCAAGTGCTTCCCTGTGTTCCATGGTCTTCTTTATATTATTTGTAGATGAGCATGGCCCACTTTATGAGACCCGCATCTGGCAGGCATTGTTCGCCAATATCTCCTGTAAGAAAATAGAGTAAGTGAGGAAACTTTCAATAGTCAAGTGTGTACCAAATGGTCAATAAGAGATATGGATATGAGCCTGTTAGAGTAGTGGAAGGGTATTTAGAATAAAAGCAAAATACCACTGATGCTGGAAGTCTGAAAAAAGTTGAAAATTCTGGAGAAACTCAGCAGGATTGGCTACCTGAGATAACAAGATGTAGAGCTGGATGAACACAGCAGGACAATCAGCATCAGAGGAGCAGGAAGGCTGATGTTTTCGGCCTAGACTCTCCTTCAGAAAATGGGTCTAGGCCTGAAATGTCAGCCTTCCTGCTCCTCTGATGCCTCTTGGCCTGCTGTGTTCATCCAGCTCCACACCTTGTTATCTCAGATTCCCCAGCATGTGCTGTTCCTACTATCTCTGAAACAAGGATTGGCTACCTGTTGGAAGAGAAAATGTTAATATTTTGAGTCTGATATCATTCTTCTTCAGAAAGGATTTTTGAAATTTTACATTTGCATTTAGGAGAGTTGGGTAGCAAAAATGCAAAATTCCAATCTTAAACCAGAATGTAATGTGCTGGACCATTGTACAAGTTTCATTTTAAGTGGATTAAAAGGGTAGCGCTATAGCTGTGTAAAGAAGATAAATTTTACCAAACCTGGTGTTGTTGAATGACTTGTGCTGTTAGCTATTAGTTCTAGGAAAGAGAGTTCGCATTCAATGAGTCAGTGATATTCCTTGCAGACATCGTTTGGTTCATGGTATGTGGACATTGCTGGCTAGTTAGTATCAATGTATATAAGAAACAGAGCTCTGGAAAACCCTACACCTGAAGACAGCTCTTGTCTTTAACCTTCTCTTTGGCCAGTCTGTTTTCAGAATCTCTCCAGTTTAGATGTGTGTAAAATTGCATGATGAAAGAGGCATCGCCTTTATCAGGGAATTTAATTTTCTAACATGGAGAAGATAAAGATTTGTTAGAATGTGGGTTAACAGGATGAGCCTCATTTATAAAATGCTTTATATGTATGGATATCTGCATTCTCATTCCATACTGAATTATTACTTCCATTAATACTATGTCAAATATTTTGGCCACAGACTAAAATTTAATCTTTGTGCATGGTAACAGTTTTATTTTTGATATTAACTTCATTAAAGAAGGAAAATATAATAATCATTTTATGTGTTCAAGATTTTAGAAAAAAGTAATTTTATCAAGAGTCTGCAATTTTCATTGATAACATTGTTTAATGCTCACAATGCTAGCTCACAGTCTGCCTGTATCTTATATTGCAGCTGGCTTTTTGATGTGAGAGTCTGTGTGTGGAGTGTTCCTCAGGCTTTATTTAACAAACAGTGTTCTGTAATTGCAGTTCTGGGAGTCATAGTTCATTGGTTTTATTAATGTTTACCTTTGGTTAACTTCCATTTTGGGAATAAGACAGCTGTTTTTATATATACTTTGAATACCTAAAGGGTTTTAGTGCCAATTATTTTTGTCTAAATGTCTTCATCATTACCTTCTTGAAAATGTCAAGAAGTACATTTATCAAGCCTTATTTGCTATTTTTCTAGAATTGCTGTTTTGCAATAAAGTTGAGTTTTGACTGAAACTTATTTGCCTTATTTACTTACTTGACTGGTCCCAAGTTGTATTGAGGGATTCCCATCATCAGATTTCTCATAATATCTTTCTAAAGGTACTTCATTAACTACCTACCCAACCCCTATGGCACCCATTATGTTCCATCTTACTATATGCCGTTCCCAGAGCAACTCACCACTCAGTAGATAGCCATCAAAGGAACAGATTCCCTTGTGGCCATGCCACCATTAAAAGACCCCTGTGGATCCAAACAAGCACTGACATTTCAAAGCTGACCTGATCGATCAAGGATATCTCCAGAAGATGTTGGAGAAAGGGAATTTGATATCAGGACTCTCGAACAGGGAATTGGAGGTCCTGGTTGAGCAGGTAGTTCAAAGGAAAGGAATCACTTCCAGAGGACCCACAGACCAATCAGGTCCGTGTTGTTTCTATAGTGCAGTGGAAAAGCCAGCTTGCCACTTCTCCACTGCATCCAGGTTAAGTGCCACATTCTTCTTTCTGTCACCTCACACTCAGTCGTTCTTTGTAACTGCAGCCATTGCCCATCAATGCTGTCACTCTCACATCTTCCCTCAGTTGCTGTCACCCACTCGAACCTCTCACACCAGTTATCCTGCATGCCCTCTGCACTTCCTACTGTCTTGCTCAGAAACCTCAGTGCCTTTCCTCCATCTACACCAGCAACTGTGCCACCCACCCACTTACACCTCACTCAATTCCTCCCCTTCTCTTATTACAGGAGAAGTCAGGCCATAACAGCACAGGAGAGCCTGTGCTGTTGTTTGACATTATCTCCTCATCCTGTAGGAAGTACCACTCTGTGGAAGGTACTGAAACACCCATATCCCCCCCAGCTGAGTAATTATCACTCTTCACTCCATTGGTAACTCTCACATTAAACCAGCTGGAAGAATGATCCCTTACACACCACCTCCACTTATTGGCTCTGCTGTTTTCTCTGTCTTGTGTCTAATAGGTACCACCAGCATGTCAATCATCTCTACGATCAAACAGCCAGCTCCCCCAGAAGTCAGTTCTTCGAACTTTGAGTACAAGGCCTCAGGGAAAGCATCAGCAAGGCTGCCTCCTGCATTTCCCATCAGCTCAGGGACTGATACCTTGGTGGGAAGGTCAGGTTTAGAAATTTTGGAAGCACAATCTGTGAACACCCCACTGTGTCTGCTCCACAGATAGATAAGAAGGAAATGGCCCAGGCTGCTGGCACTCAGAGGACTACCCGAGACCGGGTCCCTGCTCAGGCTCAAGCAGGAGAGGACCATGTGTGTTGCAAATAGGGACTTCATCCATATGCACAGAGAGGAACAGCAGCAGCAGACAGGGAAGTAGGATGCATTTGGGTTTAAACCCCTTCTACCCCAAAATTGAGTTATAACATGTTTGAACAGGGTGATTAAAAATATCTAAATGATGCAGCAAGATACTTCTAGTCTGACTCTGTCACAAATCTAGCCATAGCCCATGTTGCCTTATAAGATTCTGCCCTTTGTGACTATTTGTCATTTTCAAATGTTCAACTGAATCATTTGGAAAACTACAAATATAACACAACAGAATCTCTTCTAATGTTAACAATCACTTTGTACAGTAGAAATGTCTGAAGATTTTAGTGCTTCAGATGCTGAGGTAGAATGGACCCTTTTCCTATCTGCCCAAAGAACAGATTAAATAAACAATGAATTTAATCAGACTGGTTTCAATTGGCCGAAATCATTGATCGTAGGGTTGCAACGACTACAAGGTGAAAGTGGTTGGCAGTTGTACTATCCCTACAGACAATTGTCATCATTTTCAATTGGCTTTTCATTAAGGTAAGCAGAACACAGGTTTCAGGCTTCAGGCCACTTTGTTGTGAAGTTCTGGTTTTATGAGAGAGAACAGGAATGTTCCTTCTGGTTCCACAATATTGCACTCATCTGTCAACCCCATGACTCACTTCCTTGTACGTCGACCATCCTACAGGCTGATTTAGTATAAGAAGTGATCTAATTTCTTCAGGTGCTGAATCAGGAAACTTGTTACCACATGAGGTTCATCGGTCCCATGTGGAATTGGGCCTTGAGTGGCTCTTGGTCCCAAGACAAGTGACGAGCACCCTCCACGAATCAACCATCCTCCCATTAAATCAACCTAACTAATGGCCAGAATCCTTTGGAGACAAAATGGTTTGCGGTCGGTATCTGGCCAGTGAACACACCAGATGGTGTCTTTTTGAGAAAGCTCATTGCATCTTGTGCCACCCAGGTACAAAACAATCGATCTTTCTCAGGATTAAGGTAAATCTAATCTCTACTCATTTCCACGTCAGGGGAAATGCTGACTGGAATGCCTTAAATGAGGAGCTGTTTCATTTTCTGGTGCTTGTATACAGACATCACTCGGTCAGTTTAAAGCACATCAAACTTACTGCAAGAATGAAAATTATTCTGCCGTAGTTGGCATGCCTGGAAATATTGGAATCTTTGTTAATTAGTTATAGTTTGAATCACTTGATCATTCATATCAATCCAGTTGTCAAATGAATGCTTGTTCAATACGTGATTTCCCACAGTGCTTAGATGAAAAGGAAACAGCGAGACGTTCTGTTTTGCCAAGATAAGGAATGAAAATAATTCTATTCAGATCGTTCATGATAGATATTATCTGATCGGTGAAGTCGCAGCCCTAGTTATGAAGTACACATCCCCCTCCTTATGACCAGTAAGCTACTAAAAAGAAAAAATAAAATGATATACATTTTAAAGTAGAAGCAATTGACTCTTCATGGTTACTTTTCCATTCTTCATTCTTGAGTTTAATGTTTCTGGCTGAAGTACAGGCCCAATTTTATCTCTGCCTAGTTGAGCCCAGATATCACGAACTAAATTAGCAAATATTCTGCCACCAATGATTTCTTGAGCACTTTTCCACTGAATCATAGAATCACAGAAATTTGCAGCACAGAGGAGACCATTTGTCTGTGCCAGCTGCAAAGCAGCTTGCTGTCTCACCCCCATTCCCCTGGCCTTTCTCTGTAATCTGTAATCTTGTAGATGTTTCAAGTACAAATATCCAAAAACATTTTAAAGGTGACAAGGATTTCTGTTTCCAACTTTTCAAACAGGGATGTCCAGACTTTTAGGCCCTTCCACCAATTACTGTAAATCTAAACCCTTTAATTATTGACCTCTTTGCAGAGGTGAAATAGGTCCTTCCGACGCACTCTATCCTGACCTCTCATGAATTTTAAATCTCAATTAAATCTCCACACAGCTTCCTCTATTTCAAGGGAAACAACCTTCACGTATCAAACACTTTTTTTCAGTTCTGGCAATATATTTATAAATTTCTTATATGTGATCACAGTAATTAGAATTAGAATTAGATTTTGTTGTCACGTGTACTCAAATATAGAAGCACATGATTGCAGTGAAAAGCATAAAATGTTGCCTTTCCCAGCAGCATCTTAGATGCAGCGACTAGAAATGCACACATACTCCAGCTGTAGCTTTGCTCATTTTTAAACAGTTCTAACATAATTCACTATTTGTGAGGACGCATTGACGTCAGCTCGCTATTTGAAGTTTACAAATATCACAACCAAGCCCTATCATATTTCCGATTGACACCTATACTTTTGCACTTACCAACAGATGTCATTGGGTGATAAGCCGGGAATGGAATATTGGCAGTGATTATGTGCTGACAGTGTGAGTGCACAGTGGGAACAAATAACAGGAGGCTTTGAGGTATTTGGGACGTCATGGACAATTCATATGACTTAGATGACCCCAGGTGCAGCAGTGTTGCATAAGTTTGAGAGGTTTTGGAGTTCAAGTTGGCAGCTGGACTCACTGATGCACATCTGTGAGGCACTGGAAGATTTGGGTAGATGTTCAGAGTTGCTCACATGCAAGTTGGAAGAAAACATGCAGATAGGGAATAGGTGACTACCAGATGGTCTAAGAGAAACAGAGGTAGTACAGAAGTCTTCAGAGGTCCTGTTCACTGACCAATTTTTCATTCTGGATCCTGGTGAGGGTCATGGTCCCTTGAAAGAATGCAACAAGAGGAAAACATGTAGCACTAAGTTCCTTGTGTGCTGTTTTACTAGTGGTGTTGGCCAGGATTTAAATTAATTCACCTGAGATGACAGTACGAGGAGAGAATTTTAGAGAATAATAACATGGTGCGTGAAATATTCAGAAAGGCAGCTTGCACTCGGAGGAAGAATAGTAATTTGACAGAGTTAGAGTGAGACAACAAATATTTAAGTCTAGAGTTGTAGTGTATGCATGTAAAATACACTCCGTACAATGCAAACTGCTTTTCAGTTGTAGTTAATAGACATAGATTTCTGTTCATAGTAGTTGCTTTCTTATTACAATTGCTTTTTGTCTTCAGTAATAATTTTTACCTATTGTTCATGATTTGAGTGCAATTTAGGAATGTTTGGGAGGTGTAATGAAAAGATACCCTGCCTAAGTGCTGGATTAAAGCCAAGGCAAGGGAACTGACACTACATGTAACCCTCAATAACATATAATTAATGTGCACTTTTTTTTATTCTGCAAAAATAAATAAACCAAACAAGAGCATGTTTTGCTACAAATAAGTACACATGTGTACAGTAATTCATGCGCTGGGTGTATCATGGCACCAATTAAGGTCCATAATCTTGTCTCAGCATTGCCTTTCCTTCACACAGCAGCCATGTAAACTGTACATCAATTTTATTATCACAATGGCATGCAGATCAGACTTCTACAAGTTTGGAATATCTGTTCTCTAACATTTTTCTCTGTAAAGGTTGCCAACACTGCAGAGAACAATAGTGTTTAATTTACAGTATAAGATGTTGACTCTGGCTTAATGGCAGTTTGCCCATTGTAACATTTTATTCTATCATCTGACTGCTTCTCAATCATAACATTTATTGCTGATTATATTTTTCCATGATTAAGCATTCATTATTTCAACGGCTATGCAGATCAACTAAACACATCTCTCCCTTATCCCTTCCCCATTCGTCAAATCACTATTTCTGTATATATGCATCATTTATGTCACATAGACAACTCAAAGTCAACAAAATTATAGAAGGGAAAAGACAGCTTAAATGACTCATAATTGAATCTCCACACTTCTGGTTCATAAATCTTCAATTACAATTTTTTATAAATATGGCATCCTGGTTATACAGTCTAATTACTGGAAAGTATTACATTTCAAAACTATAATTTAGCTGCACTAAACAGAACTGGTAGAGTTGATACAGTCACAATGCAATGCATTAGTAAGCAATAAAAACGAAGATTAAGTCCCAGCGGTGATCTAAATACATTCTGTACCGAAGTTATTAAAAATAGTTCAGAGAAAATCAGATTTATAATAGCAGATGTCTAGACCGCAGATGCATTGCTGAAGAAGTTTGCATTTGCTCACATGGGTAATGTGACCTTGGTCTAAGCAATTGGTATCATGTCATAATTTTTTATTATCACATAAACTATTTTGATGTAGTGCTTATACTGCTATCGATGGATGGTCTATCGAACCAAGTGGAAGTCTTTCCTGATTACTAAAACAATCATTAAATTTCTAGTGCAATAAAGTTTTATAACAATGTGACTTAGGAAAGCTGGTTTATCAACCGTGTGATCAAATCCTTTGAACCATCATCAAATCAAAGGCTGAGTTCTAGGACATAAATATGAGGCAAATATAACCCATGTTCAATTTGGCAACAACTACTGAGTTCTGGAGCTAAAGGCACAATATCAGGACAAAACAATGAGGCACAATTAAAGTGATACCCATGGCCAGATTAATGGAGCTTAGAAAGAACAACTGTCAGGAAAGGTTAATATCATATTTTTGTGTACGTGGTGAACAAATCACTTTTACTACCTAGAGTACCATCTCCCACAGCTTTTGCACGTCTGCTAAAATGCAGATTTTATGCCAATTAAAAAGCAGTGAGTGAGGCGTCACAGAGACTTGAAATGAATGAAATGGTGCATTGTGATTGGAGGAGAATGGCTATCCAAAAGATACAATTCAGCTGAAACTTATGGAACAGGCAACATCTGCAGAGAAAGGGAAACAGTTAGCAGTTCAGATCCATAAACGTTCATTAGAACTAGTAGATGCTTGAGATCTGTGGTGTGTTTTCAATGTTTTGTGTTTTGGCTCTGCACACCCCTGAAGTCCTCCTGGCTTTCTTCCACAATACTCTGGCTATAATCAGTTACAGCTAGGAGCTGCTCATCTCTAACAGCTCTTATTGACCAGAAAATGCTGGAAATGCTCAGCAGCTGGTGAGTGACAGCAGCCACACACTTACAGCGTGGGAGGGCAGCATGAGGAAACTAGGGAAGCAAAGAAAATTAATGTGACTCAGCAGCACAGTGGGCGAAAAACAAATGTGGAGGAGGGGGGTAGTGGGGAGGTGGATCATAATGCTGGTTGTGTACTGAGATGGTAGCCCCATCCAATAATCAATCCATGCCACTTTCACTCCCTGTGGCTTTGGTGCAGCCTTCCACCTTGCAAATTTCCCTTCTCCCTTATTCCCCTGGGTTAATCGTACATCACAACCAACAGGATCTAAATGGCTAAGCTATTCACGTACATGGCCCTTACTTTCATTCGGCTACACACCCAGCCTTCTTCTCCCCTTTTCCCCAACCCTGTACCTAAATATTATTCCAGCAGCTTCCAGTTCTAACAAAATAATGATTGACCTGAAATGTTGATTGCATTTCTCTTAACATGGATGTTACCTGGTCCATTGCCTGCTTCTAGCATTTTCTGTTTTTATTTGCGACTTCCACTGTGTGCAGTATTTTGTACCTGTTTGCAGCAGCAATACCTGTTATTGTGGAGAAATTCATGCTCTGAATCATCTTCTTGATATGGTTGAAGAGGATAGCATGGTGGCTCAGTGGTTAGCACAGCTCTCTCACAGGCCTTGGGTGTTGTGTGTGTGGGTTTTGCACATTCTCCCTGTGTCTGCGTGGATTTTCTCCTGGGGTTCTAGTTTCCACCTGCCACACTCCAAATACCTACAGGCCAGGTAGAGTGGGAAATGCAGAGATAGGGTAGAGGGATAGGTCGGGATGGGATGTTCTTCAGACAGCCAGTGCAGACTCAATGGACCATATGTCCTGTCTCCACACTAGTAGTGGTTCTATGAATTGGCTGAATCTTACTTTCTTGGAAAAAATACAAGTCACTTCAGGTTTGGTGGCGTTATTCTCACCATGAGACCAAAAGTCAAATCTCACCAAACTTGTCAAATCTAATTGTTGATTCTGCTCTAATGGTGTGCATCAAGTTTGATTTCCCCTCCACCCCCCCTCTTCAACTGCCCACCCCCCTGATCTTACCATGTGTCATTCTCAAAGCAACTCAGCCCTCACCAGATATCCTGGAGTTCACTTGCTGCTGGTGCTATCTTTAAAATCCCATGGTGTACATGAGCAAGCACTGTCAGTCTGAAGCTGCCTTACATGCTCCTTAATACTTGCCCCAGGTATAGCAGACAAGGAGAAATTGGTGCCCTGCTTTGTGGACATGGTCATGGAGATCCTGCTGTACGGGATGATGTGTGGGTGTGACTTCATCTTCTCCCAGAACCAGATGTGGAGTCACGACATCAGAATAGACCACTGATGCAAAATCTTCAACATTAACCCTGACCAATCCCAACCTATGATACCATTAACTCTGCATGCCCTCTATGCTTCCCACTCTCTGGCTTGGGTCACCTTCATGCCTACAGCAGTGGTAAGAGCATTTTCATCTTCCATAATACCCTGCCTCTCTCTCAACGCATGAGGACAACATCCCACAATAGGCTAGAAAGAGTCATGACGTGTGGTGGGCTGCCATCAGATCCTGAGGCAAAGTGAGTAAGGCATAGCAATGCAAGGCAGATTGCTATGAACATCCAGTTAGGCTGAGATTGAGTGATTGGTATGAGACCAAGCGAAGAACACGTGATCATGGCTGCTGCAGGCCAGCGGCTGAGTGCATTATCCGAAAAGCAAAATATTCTACAAATGTAATGCAGAAATATCCAAAATCAATACCTTCTGGCACTTTAAATGAGAGATTAAACTAACTCAAAAATGAATAATTTTTGTCTTCCAATTTTTTTTTGTTGTGACTGGCCAAATAAACATGTGTTTAAACAAAACAACCTGTCTCTTTGAGAGCAAGAGGTATGGGTCCAAGGTGATTAAAAAAAAAACTAAGAGCAATTATGAGAACCTGAAAGCAGAGTTTGCTAAAGTGAACTGGCAAATTAGACTAAAGGTTAGGTCAACAGAAATGCAGTGCCAGACATTGAGGGGATATTTTAGAACAGATAAATCCCAAACAGTAGAAAAAATTCAAAGGAACAGACCCATCATCCATAATTAACTAGAATTGTTAGTTAGTATCAAAGTTAAAGAAAAAGCATACCATTGTGCAAAGACAAAAAAGAGGTCAAAAGGGATATGGCGACCTAGTGGTATTATTGCTGGACTGTCAATCCAGAGACCCAGCTGATGTCCTGGGACCTAGATTTGAATCACACCATGACAAATGGTGGAATGTGAATTCAATACAAATCTGGAAATAGAAGAGCCGAGTGAATGATCCATTGTAGCTTCCTCCTGCGGTTTCCAGCCTTACAGATACCAGTCTTCAGCCAAAATCATTCATTCCAAGTGATATCAAGAAATGGTTGGAAGCACCAAATATTGCAAAGGCCCTGACAACATTCCAGCAATAATACTGAAGCCTTGTGCTCCAGAACTTGTTGCTCCCCTAGCCAAGCTGCTCCAATACAGTTACAACACTGGTATCTACCCCACAACGTGGAAAGATGCCCACATATGTCCTGTACAGAAAAAACAGGTAAAAACTATACCAGACATTTACTACTCCATCAGTCTATTCTTGATCATCAGTAATGCACCTGCTCAGCAATAACCTGCTCAGTGACGCCTGTTTAGTTTCTGCCATGGCCTCTCAGCTCCTGACCTCATTACAGCCTTAGTTCTAACATGGGCAAAAGAGCGGAATTCCAAAGGTGAGGTGGGAGTGACAGCCTTTGACATCATGGTCACATTTGACTGAGTGTGGCATCAAGGAGTCCAGGCAAAACTGGAATCAATGGATATTAATGGGCAAAATCTCCACAGGTTGGAATCATATCTGGCACATTGTAAGATGGCGGTGGTTGCTAAAGTTTAGTCATCTCAGCTTCAGGACATCTCTGCAAGAGTTCCTGAGGATAGTGTCCTAGGCCCAACATTTTCAGCAGATTAATCAATGACCTTCCTTTCCTTCCATCATAAGGTCAGAAGTGAGAGTGTTTGCTGATGACCACACAATGTTCAGCACCATTCGCAACTATTCAGATACTGAAGCAGTCTATGTGCAAATGCATCAAAATCTGGACAATATCGAGGCTTGGACTGACAAATGGCATGTAACATTCATGCCATACAAAGGCCAGGCTATGACCATTACCAATAAGAAATAACCTAACAACCAACGCTTGACATTCAATGATATTACCATTGCTGAATCCCTCACTATCAACATTAATACCATTATAACTAATGATCAGAATCTCAACCGGACCCGCCACATAAACACAATGGCTACAAGAGCAGGTTAGAGGCTAGGAATTCGATGGTAAGTAACTCATCTCTTGACTTCACAAAACCTGTCTATCCTCTACAATTCAGGAGTGCAATGGAAACCTCCCCACTTGCCTGGATGGATGCAGCCCCAATAATACTCAAGAAGCTTGATACCATCCAGGAAGAGGCAGCTAGCTTAATGGGTGACAGATTCACAAGCATCCACTCCCTTCAACACCAATGTTCAGTAGTAGCAGTGTGTATTATCTACATGATGCTTTGCAGAATTTACCAAAGAGCCTTAGACAACACCTTCCAATCTCAAGATCAGTTCCATCTAGAAGGACAAGGACAGCAGATGCATCGGAACACCACCAACTGCAAGTTCCACTCCAAGTCACTCACCATCCTGACTTAGAAATATATCAGTGTCCCTTCACTGTCATTGGATCAAAATCCTGGATTTTTCTCCCTAATGGCATTGTGGGTCAACCTAAAGCTGGTGGACAGCAGCGGTTCAAGAATGCAGCTCAGTACCACCTTCTCTTGAGCAACTAGGGATGGGCAAGAAATGTTGGCCAGCCAGCAAGACCATATCCCATGAATGAAAATAAAATTCTAGGCCAATCACTATTCTCCTGAAACCTTCTTTCTACTTTAATCTGCAATATTTTACTGAATTCCAATGCAACATTGCCACTTGAAGTAGGATTTGCTTCAATCAACATGCAAATGAGCTTTCTAATAAAACTCTGATGCAAACATTTCTCTGATTCATTTGTACACTCAAATAAGTTTTCAGTGTTGGAAATGCAACACAACTCAACCCATCAAAGTCCATTTTACACCCCCATTTCAATAATGCTTTGCCCATATCTTTAAATTAGTAAACTATGTGAAGGCACTTCACCGGAACATTAGAAAGCCACATTTGTCAATTAACCACATAAGGAGATATTAGGGCAACAACATAGCTTGGGCAAAGAGGTAGGCTTGAAAGATGAACACAATGGAAGGTCTTCGGGGTGGAGAGAAAGTCCTATCACCATCTTAGTTTTGTGATCCTTGCATGTTCATCAGACTGAGTCCAGGAAGTTGATACTTTGGGACAACACACAAGGGTTGAGAACTCTGCATGTAGTCCCAGAGATTTCATCAAATGATCTCCCACATTGGACTACCCCATCCACGCTCTTGTCATTAGTCCAGAGGGAACAATCTGTCTGGTATCCAATTGGATTTATCCTGTCTGTTATTAGCACAGTCTTTTTACCTCATCTCCATTATGTTTACAAGTAATCATTAAAAAGGGGAAAACATAATCACATTTTTCTTTTGTGTGCCCACTATTTTTTCACTTAGAGATGCCTTAAATTCTCAGCCCAATTAGATTCAGCTCTGAATTCCTTTACAGAGAGGTTCCAAACATACAAAATGGGAAAGATTAATTATGATTTCAGCACAAAAATGGAATTTGCCTAAACCAAGTTAATTCGCACACTTTGCTCTGAAAGCAACTAAAAATATTGAGTTGTTAAAAAAATAGGAAAACCAGTTTAAATACCAGCCATTGATGGAGACATAGAAACAGGATTTCAAGTTGACCATTTTTAAGCCAGAACTGGTGAATATTTGAAATGTGATTTGTCTGAAGCAAATGGAAAGCAGGGACAGGTGGAAAAATGAACAAAAGAGAAGATCTTTGAAAGGTGTAAACTAGTTGAGATTGAAAGTTAAAAAAAAAGGTCAAATGGTAATGGGCCAAATGAAAAAAAAAGCAGGATGGTGTGAATGGCATAATGATGAACCACTGCTTTCCATAAACCACTGCTTTCCATAAACAGAAGGGAGTGAATAATCGTGTAAAACTGAAAACTGAAATGAAAGGAAACAAAATACAGCACAGAAATATGGTCTAAAACTGCTGAAATCATGTGAGTACAGGAGATTATAATGGGACTAATTGAAAGATGAGGCATTGCTCCTTCAGGTTCTGTAAATATATATTGGAGCAGCGCAGAGGCCTGAGGACGGAGAGGTCAGCAAAATAACAGTGTGGAGAATAAAATTGGTAGTGTACTAAATTAAAAGAAACACACATAAATCATTGTTTTGCATAAAAGCAGAGTTTGAGGCTTGAAGTAATGAGTAGGAATGAGGCAAAGGGATTATACTTGTATGGAAAGGAAATGTGACAAAGAAGGGATGCCATTGGAGAGAATAGTACCTCCAGAATGCCAATAGGAGAGAGCACAGTAAGATTGGTGATAACATCATGTTACAGCTGACTGAAATTAAAGAATATAGTTTGTTAACACAGAGGTTGGTAGGCTGGAAGAAGGGGAACCCTTTCATGGTTCCGGAAGGGTTGGAAAAAGGGAGAGTACAAGGGAGCATATTTGTGGGCAACCAAGATGCCAGTAGTTTGGAGATTATGCGATTGAAGAAAAAGAAAAATATAGCTGTACCACCAGGATGGATGAAACAGAGATGGAGAAGCTGGGAGGGTGGAATAGAGTCCCTAGAAGAACCAACGTATGATGAAGTGTATTCGCTTTAGCACAATGTTTGTAGGGAATACTCATGGATATCTATTCACAGAAATATCAAAGAAGAATTCAAGAATGGAGAAGATTGAAGACAGCCTATGTGAAGATGAGAGAACTGTAGAAATTTGAAGAAAAATTGCTGAAACTTTCCAGTGCATGATAACAGCAGGAAATGACTCTGATACAGTAATTAATCTGCCAGAAACAGAGATGAAATTCAGACACAATTACAAAATAATAGTTTTGGCTTTCATGGACAAACTTTATTTCAAAATGTTCAAATTCTCTTTTATGAATATGGAGGATCGCATTTCTATCACTTGCTATTCATACAAACTGTTCTCCTGGCTATTATACCATGTCTGCAGATTTGTTGGTTTACGCTGATTTTACCATGGAGCCTTTATGCTGCTGACAAAACTTTGAATTTATATGAATTTCAAAGGGAGCATCTAACAAGATAACCATTCTTCACGAGCATTACTCACCTACGATGACAATGTCATTAATTCAGTTCCGTCCTGACATTGTAACAATGTATTTTGATGATTGCATGGAAAGTATTATCCTCTTTAGGTTTACTGTCCCAAGGCATAGAGTATGCAATGAAGTACTGATCTAAAATTACTGTAGATACAACATTGGAATCCCCAGATTAAAGTTGGAATAAGGAGAGGTTTCTGATTAAAGTACCAGCAACATTTTGATGCTTCCATCAGCTTCTAACGACCCAGGAACAAGGTGTTTGAAGATGCTCCATTTGAAAACATGTACTGAAAATTTGAATTGCACATAATACAGTTGTTGCTAAAAATTACAAAATGGTTTTATTTTTAAAATGTAAACAATGCAAAAAATCTCATTTAATTCTGATAGGCACCTGCTGTAACTTGAGCAGGAATCTGCTGGATCAGCTGCAAATTTCATTATGCCCTGACTGTAGGGTGAAATTTCTGAGATGACCTTGTCTGGGTAGAACTGCTGTCCAAATGTACAAAAAGGCCAATTTGAGAGACACTGTTCAAAGTAATAGGTAACTGCACCAACCTTCTAATCAGGGCTCCTTACCACACACTCAGTAGATATTTCATGATGACACCTGAGACCTGATGGAAAAAAAAACATGTGTGAAACCGTTTGCCACTACACTGATAAATACTGTTTAGAGGAAGCAAATATTAAAGGAAGCATAGGAACTGGAGTACATCAATTGGCCCATCAAATCTGCTCTACCATTCAACACAACCATGGCTCATGGCTTTGTGAACTCTTTAGTGCCTTTACTCACCCTATCACTGTACGCCTGGTCATCAGAAATGTATTATGCTCTCCCTTAAACATGCTCAGGGATGGAAGGTCTTCAACTATTTGTGGTAGAGAATTCTAGAGTTTTACAATCCTCTGAGTAAAACATTAGTCTCATCTCAGCCTTAAGTGGCAACCCCCTTATTTTTGTTTTGTGCCCCCTTGTTCTCCACTCCCCTAATCAAGGGAAACATATAAACCATATGTAATTTTTAAAAATTATTTTGTAGATTTCACTGAGATTACCACTTCTCTTTCTTCGAAGCACTAGAGAATATAGACATGCTTTGCCCAATCTTTACCTATAGGACAGTTTCGCCATCTTCGGAACAAGTATAGTGAAACTTTCTTGCATTCCCTTTATCTCAGTATTATGCTTCCTGCGGGAAGGAAACCAAAACTGTACACAGTGCTCCAGTCTAACAAAGTACAATGTCTAAACATGCTCCTGTACAACGGAAACAAGTTTTCACTACACCTTAACTCATGTCATCCCTCAATAAAGGCTAACATTCCATTACTCCGACTTATAGCTTTCTGCATCAACATGCTAATCTCCAGTAACTTATCAACAAGGGAACCCAAGTTTCTTCCACATCTGCAATTTCCAACCTCTTACCTTTTAACCATTAGTTTATATATCAAAATTCATAACCTTGTGTTTTTCAACATCATATTCCATCTACCATGTTCTTGCCCATTCACTAGCTTCCTGAAGCCACTTTCTCACAACACACATTCCCACGTCACTTTGTATCACCCCAAATTTGGAAATATTACATTTGATTGCCATGTTCAAATTATTGCTATATTTCATGAATTGTTAGAGTCCAAGTACTGAGTCTTATGGTAATCCACTAGTCAGGGTCTGCCTATACAAGATTGACCCAGTTTTCCCTATTCTGTTTTCTGTCTGTTAGTCCATGCCAATACATCACCTCATATCCCACGTTTTTAATACTTCACACCAGCCTCATCTCGGAGACTTTATAAATAGCCTTCTGAAAATCTAAATTTGCTACATTTATCAGCTCTCCTTTATCAATTTTGGTGGTAACAACTTCAAAATAGAACTCCAACAATTTCATAAAACATGATTACTCTTTTGCAAATCCATATTGACTATCATCCAAGCGTGTATTTATTCAATCCTTTATAATAGATTCAAGTATTCCTCTGCTGCTAAAGTCAGGTTAATAGGTCCACAGTTCCCAGTTTTCCCCTCCTTTCTTAAATAGTGGTAGTTGCTACTTTTCAATCTGCAGGAATCATTCCAGATTCGATAAAAATTTGGAAGATAACCATCATTGCATTGACATCATCTTTAGCCACCTCCATCAACATTCAGGGATAGAGACCATGAATTTCTGGGGATTAATCAACTTCAGCTCTATTGTTTCCTCCAGTACACTCTTCTTACAAATACAAATTTCCTTCAATTCCTCATTCTCCCATGAGGACTGATGCACAATTTCAATAAATATGCTTCACGTATCATTTATATTTGAAACTTGTAGTAAGAAAAGCTACATGGTGCCTAGTGCAAACATGAGAACGTATATTCATAATGTGTAGACAAAGCATTTTCACTTATTATCAAATGCCCATTAGTTTGAAATCTCTTGTGTACCCACAGTTTTGGAAGATTAATTTTAAAAAGGTCAGTTTTGTTCCAAAGGTATTTAGAGCCCTGAAACATGTAGGTGTAAACTTGACTTTCTAAAAAAAAAGTTCAACAGATCTTTAAGTATGTACATCTACAGAAACATAACTCTATACTTCCTGCAGAGTTTCAGGAATGCACCATATGTCTGGAGTACCATTTCAGCATTGACCTAACTGAACTGATTTAAAACAGGTGTAAGCCAAAGTATTCTTTTTTTAAAATGCTCATTGGTACAGGAAGTACCTAATTATACAGAGTGAAAGTAATTTAGAATGCCGTCCACCAAATACAGGCATTGGAGTTGGAGTCAGTTCTTGGGTTCCGATACATCATTATGTAACCTATCCTATGAAAAGTATAGTTTTGTCAAATTTCTGTAAGATTTCCATTCTGGCAGTCCCTGCATAATACAACTCATTTGTCTAAATAATGTTCACATCTAGTTAAAAAGATTGCAATAATCTTTTTGTTGAAGAAGCTCTGTGAAACCAAGTGCAGATTAATGCCATGACCTTTTGGTGGTGATGCAAATGAGGGATTAAAAATCATGAAATACTATGAAAGGTAATGAAAACACAACAAAGAGGGAGACTATCTGTCAATAATAAAGGCACAATGATTCATTTGTTTTACACTGTAATGTTTAGTGCTGTATTTTTGTGCCTTACATTTAGTGAAAATGAAGGCACAAACCAAACCACCAGTAGAAAAAACGAATCGATGATTTAACCACGCATGGCATGGTCCTTTAAAGTAATTGATTTACAGTCAGCAAAACAAAAATGCTGGGCTTCATTTGTTAATGTTATCACTAATAATCCATGTATTGTTTCCAACAGTGAAATTGAGAAGCAAGGTTTCTACTCAAATGGACAACTGGAAGATGATATTATATCACAGCAGTTAAAAAGTGAATTGCACAGAAGTGTCTGGATGATACCATGGACTTAATGCTATTTGATGAAAATTTATAGCTTCAAATTTCCTGTTATACTGACCATGATATGGTTCAAAATCTGCACTTCACCATTATCCATAACTGTTTGTCAAGTAAAGTAAATATTGATACAAGTTGCTGACATTTTCCTTTGTTCAGGCTAAGTGTAGCGGGCAACATCAGGTGTTGACTAATTCATCCCATCATCAAGAAAGCACACTGTATCTTGTGCCAATCATCTTGTCAAGAGCTCAACAGCAAATTTCATGGCCTTTTGAAGGCCTCCGCAGTGAAGTCCCAGCTTACTAACTCATGCCAAACCCTAGTCCCAGCCACTATCATTTAACATTACACCTTCCATGTAAATTTACATGATATCTACCATGAACAGATTCATGCCAAAACGTAATAACATGCAGTTCTGAGTGCCCATTGATGAAATCACTATTTCTGAAGGAAAGCACAGATTGAAAACCCATTCATTACATATTAATTTCCTTCAACTACCTTATACTTTTTAAGAATAAGTATTTATTCTCTTATCCCCACATCAAATACATTATATGTACTTGGAACTGTCAATCAAACTATGAACTGATAGATGCCCCACTGTGATAAAGATATTTTGTAAAATCAGTCTTTGTAAGACAAAACCCTTAATGGTAGCCCTTAGGCTAGGCTTGCCTCAACAGACAGTGTGGAAATATTTTTAAATTACATTTGTTTAAAAATTGGAGTTTTAAAGGCTCAACAGCTTGACAGTTCCAATGAGTTATTTCACTTTTTACGTATATTCATGTCTACTTTTAACATTGTCAATGGGCAATTTACCTCATCCAAAGGCACTTTCCTTCCCGCAAAGCAATCCCTGGGCCTATTCAGAAGCATATCTTAAAACACTAGCATCCTCCTACAATACTCTGGCAGTTTTGCACTTTCTTCTGATTTATCTTCAAATACATTGAAATGCTGACTTGCAAAATTTGACTCGACTAAAGGCAGATGTATTTTAATATGTGCAGTGGTCTCCATGAGGCCTTCAAAGTAGAACCAATCCTCTTTTCTGGCCCGGTGGAAATGTTAGATGCCAGGCTTTGGGCAGGACTTCTATTCTGGTTCAAATTAATGCCAAAGACTCTGAAGCAATAGTACATGTTTTCAAAGAAAGGCTTCTCTTTTGCCTATTAGCTGAACAACTGGATCTGTACTGTCAATGCTATCAGCGATTTTCCCTTGCTTAGTGGGAGTCTGTAATGCAAATAACAGTTAACATAATGCAGACATGTGAAAGGTGGCAATGAATAATATTGTTCCTGACACCCACAACCTTTCCAGAACAACATTTTGTGTGTTTCAAAACACATAAAGTGTTTCAAAATTATTTTTTAAACGGCTTTCAAACGAATTTCATGTTAGTCTTAGTCAAAAATATTATGAGTATTGTTAGGGCAAGGAATGGAAATGTCACATTGACACATAAGACGTTCAGGAGGAAAATGGGGTCACCCAGCCCATCAAGTCTGCTCTGCTGTTCAATCATGGCTGATATGTTCTCAACTCTATTCTCTGGCCTTCACCTCATAATCTGATCTCTTTATTAATCAAGAACCTACCTTTGTCTGAAATACAATCAAAGACTTAGATTCCACAGATTCTGTGGCAGGGACTTCCATGGATTCACCACTCTCTAGTTGAAGAAATTCCTCCTTAGCTCAGTTCTAAAGGGTCATCCCTGCACTCTGAAGTTGTGCCTTCAGGTGCTTGCAATGAATCTATGAAAGTGGAATGGAAACTCAATACTGAGGCAGATCTGAAAATATCTCTTGTGCTTCATGGAAAATGCTTCGCATTTCAACTGTGCTTTTCACGACCACTGAACATCTGAAAATGTTTTACATCCAGTTCAGTATTTTTGAATTGTGGACACTATTGTAATGTAGGAAATCGCTCCAAAGCTAAAGAGTAGGCACAGTGGATCCTGACACATGATACTTGAATTGTTACACTCTGCTACAATTTGTGGTGTCAGGGTCAAAATAGAGAGTCAAAAATGCTGTAAAATTGTAAAGGTTTCAAAAATACTGCCACTGTAATTTTTGGATATAATCCTATAACCTACTTTTAAATATGTATTGTGTGTACCCTTGACATGCTCCAGTAAATGTCAAATTTGGCTGAGGTTTTCCTTTTCGATTGGTGATAACCAGTTTTTAAATCACTGGGGATCAAATCCCCTTTACACCCTTGAACTGAAATACAAATGTGATTGGCTAAAATGTCATCACATGGTAACAATTTTCACTCCAGCATGGTAATTGACAGCAGTATCCCAAGATTGATGTTGTAGGTTGTGTCAGACAATCTATTGACTACTGAAGTTATAAAGCTTTCATCATAATGTTCATAAAACAGATCAAAGGTTGTTCAGTGCTGAAACCTAAATTAACTAATCCTATAACAAAATAAATAGTGATTATAGTTTTCAGCTTACTTTGTCCTTTTGATTTGATTACACTGGGCCAGATATTTTATTATTTATCATACCCTCACTCTTAATTATCTTTGCTGGAGCAAATTGATGACAAGAGAAAACCTGACAGAAGAGTGAGAATTCTTAAACAAGCCCATTCCACAACTGCTGTACAAAAGCTGTGCATGCCCACTGATGGACAAAGTCACAGTGAATAATGCTTGAGGAAACATTAAAGAAAAAGATTCTTGACAGTCTAAAAAGAAAAGCCTCATTGAAATACATAAAATTTAATTACTCTAGACAGGTGTGCCCAGGCTATTACTGTAATGCTTACAAGAAAAGAAAAAATAGAAGGCATAAAAAAGAAATTAGCTAAAAGTGAATCTGAAAGAAACAGAGTTCAGATTATATTTATTTAACATGATAAATGGAACAATCTACAAAACAAGATAATTTTATTTAAACTTTAGAATTTTCCAATGTACAATTTGATGGTCTGATTTGAGAGTTGATATATTAGGGGAATGGAGGCAAAATTTAATTATTTTGTCTGGTTTATCTTGCTAGTCATTCTTTAATTCAATATTTGAATTGAAAATGAGCAAATCAAAAACCATGTTATGGCCTAATTACAATCACTATAGCATTGTTTTGTTTGACTTTAATGTCACATGTTTGAAGGAGAAACCAAATCATCTTAGAAACAACCCAATGTTGCTGTAGCTGAGAGAGCTCAGGAGCTGAACTTGAAATGGATTTCTATACTGAAATACTGCTCTCTGTTGTTTGGCTTTCTTGAGGCAGTCATTTTTTACAACAAGCCAATAGGAATCTTAAATAAAATCGGAACTAGCTGGAAATACTCAGCAAGTCTGGCACCATCTGTGGAGAGAACTCGGAGTTAATGTTTTGGGTCCGATGAGTTTTCCTCAGAACTGGAAATCTCTTCTGTTCAGAATTTGTATAACCCAGCAGGTGATTTGGAGGTAAAGTTTTTTTGTTCATTTGTGGGATGTGGGCATCGCTGGCTGGCCAACATTTATTGCCTGCCCCTAGTGTTTCATTATCCTTGACATGAAATCTTATGGATACTTGCTATGTTGATGGCATGGAGCTAAGTCAATGTCCCAGTTTTAACCTGGCATCCCCTTTCATCCATGAACTCAAATAAGAGTACAATCCAGTTAAAGGTCCACTAATTTAAAAAATATATATATTTCTGGTTTTCCTAAGTGGAAATGTTCTTCCTTCAGTCATCAAATGCCTCCACCCGAATCTTGAGTGTCATGGATGCCTGCTGGGCAGATTCTGGATATTAGTAATAACAGCAAAACAAGTCCCCAGGCTAGTCAAAAAACATAAGCATAGACAAAATTTAAATACAAAGGAGTCCATTTGGAGTGGGAAGAGGTATCTATTAACAATGCATATAAAATATTAGGATTTGATATTTCAAAATAGGGCTGAAATTGAGGAATGGTTTGAGTGGGGAGAAAAGAGACTTTACCAATGAGCCTATCCTGTTTGGGTTGGGGTCCTATGGGCAAGTAGTTTGCATTGTGTTTAAATTGGAATACTATATTTAATACTTGCACCACAGATAATTTAAAATATATATAACAAAACCATAAAAATCCTAAAAATAGTAGGTTTAGATAAATTAAGAAAGGTCATGAGAGAATCTTGCTAAAAAGAGAATCAGAAGACAATGGATTTTCTGGGAGGCACATTGGCAGCAAGAAGATAGTAAGCGTTTGTATAGTAGGGCATGAATGGTGTAAGCTTGCAATGGCAAAACAGAAATGGAAGGAATTATAAATGGGAATTTTCCATTTTTTGTCAAACAGGAATCATCAAATCATTGAAGATTACAACAGTAGAAACCTATTCAGTATGTTGCGCTGATGCTGGTTTTGTGGAGACCTACCAAAAGCTAATCCTCTTGCTCTACTCTCGCTACAGGCCTGTTCCTTTTTCTGTTTCAAATGTTTATATACAGTGCACTTGAGATCTGGCTCAACCACTCAATTTGGAATCTCAGATCAAATGCTAACAATTCTGGATATAAAGAAATTCGAGATAAATTCTGCCCTTACTTTCAGATTTAAATTAATTAGCATCTCTTTGATGGTCCACCAGAAAAAAATAATCTCTGCTTAATTACCTATTGATATTTATTAAAACTCATGCAACTGCCCCCACTGAAACTAGTCCAAGAATCTCAAGTATCACCTCAGTTTAATATTTCATACAAAATTTCATTTTGGTGGATCCATTGGAGTGATTGTAACAAGATCAGCCAAATGGATCTTATAGAACAGATGTTCTTCGATTGGGGATGTTAATCTGGTCCAATCAGGGAGCCCTGGATGACAGATTAAAAACAGGAGTGTCTGACATCATGTCCACTTTGAGAGCTGGCTCTGAGAAAGCTGGATCAGAGTCAAGGACTGTCCATCTATAAATAAAGGGTAACTTAGTGATAGGATACCAGACTCTGTGGAATTATGTCAGTGGCACCTACTAGCCAAAACAGGCACTACAACTGGCTTTATCTTTGGAAAATGTAGCAAGTGGAGCTCACGAATTGCAGGGTATTCCAATGGAAGTGGGCACCTTCACCAGTCTGACTGAGATTGGGTAACACCACTTGGGTGAAGGCAATTGCATAGCCTCACTCAGGACACTTTAGGTCAACTCCCAGCAAAACCCCAAGCCTTGGCCATATGCTTAAAATTTCCTTCAGGATCCAGGCAGGCAAGCTATCACAGATTGGAGACAGCAATAGAGTCCCAAAAGACCTAAATTGAGTAAGAGAAATCATAGGACATTATCCAGGAAAATGCACACCTATATCTGGTTTGGAACAGTTAAATTGCCGAGCAACAACAAAATCAGAGCCAATCAAAATAAACATCCGGTTAAAGGTCAACCAGTTTTAATGGTTGTTAGTACCAGTCGGCCGTTTCAGTGATCAGAACCAGTCTTTAACAAAATTCGCTCTGGACTCCAATCCTTAAGTTTCTGCAAGACCTCGGCTAGACTGACAACCCATACCAGGGAACCTTTACAAACTAAATATCCAACTTCAGTTCCACTTTCTTACGAGAAACAGCCGGTTCAGTTACCACTAATTTTAGTAAAAGGCTTGGTCCCAGGCTTCGTGGGGCAAAATTGGTTGAGAAAGATTCAAGTAGATTGGTTCAACATTTTTCAATTTGAAAATGGCTGCCTGAGTGAAGGCCACCTTGCACATTGACCAGGAAGCAATTATTATGCAAGGCCTTCCCAGTGCCATTTGCCTTACGGGCAAAAGTAGAGGCAGAAATCAGAAGGGTGGACAGTGAAGGAATCATCAAACCCATTCAGTTTGCAGAATGGATAGTCATACCGATTGTGAAATCCGCAGTGTCAGTTCACCCTTGTGGGATTTCAAACAAATGGTAAACCGCTTTTCACAGCTGGATAAGTACCCAATCCCTCACATGGAGGATTTATGCGCAAAGCTGACAGGGGGTCTGTCCTTCACAAAGCTGGAAAATAAAGTGATATAATCAAAGGTGCCCTGGCTCCCATGTCTGTACCAGAGCTTAGGCCTTTGCTTGGACTTTGGAATTGTTATGGAAAGTTGGTACATAACCTTGTTTCCATCCTGGCACCTTTGCACCAATTCTTAAAAAAAAGGGTCAGTCTTGGAAATGGTCACATAGTCAAGCCACAGTGAAGAAACAGCTATAATCTACTAAGGTGTTGGCATCTATGGTCCCAAGCGAGATCTGGTATTGCCATGCGGTGCCTCCCCAGAAGGCAGCAGGGCATCATTAGGTGGCCCTGTGGGGTGGAATGCCCAATAGTATATACATTCAGGACTTTGGCTAATACAGGGCATAAATACACCCAGACAGAGAAGGGAGTTTTGGCATTCATATTTGGTGTCAGGAAGTTCCACCATTACCCGTACAGAAGTAAATTTGTAATAATAATGGGCCAGAAACCCTTGATAGGTCTACTTAAAGATGACTAGGCAGTGCCACCCATAGCTTAAGGCCAAATTCAGTGGTGGGCTGTAAGGCTAAGTGTATATAATTACAAGTTTGAACACAACCTGGGAGGCCAAGTAGCTGCCTCCTGCTGGCAGATACACTACCGGTGGCATTGCCCCTGGAAGAGTCCGGAATTTTTTGGGCACACGTTTAGTCACAGCTGACAATATCAGACTTTGGATGCTGCAAGATCCGGTCCTGGCAAAAGTGAGACAGCAGGTGGTGATGGGGGAAACCAAAGGGCTGTCACAACCAGAACTGAAACCTTTTTGGACCCAGGCAGACCACATCACTGTAGAGGATAATATATTATCATGGGGAGCAAAAGTGATTGTCCCGAGCCAAGGTACTGGCCAAACTCCACTGGGGCCATCCAGGGGTGTCCAAAATGAAGATGTTGGCGAGATGTTATGTCTGGTGGCCAGGATTGGATCCAGGCACAACTGTGTTGGTGGAGCAGTGCCTAGAGTGCCAACAAGTACAGAAGTACCTCCACCAGCTCCCGCCACATTCGTGGGAAAGGCTGGGTAAGCCCGAAACTCGGTTACCCGTCAACTATGCTGGTCCTTTCATAGGATCAATGTTCTTAATCATTGTGGGTGACCATTCAAAGCGGCTGGACATGCATAGCACTCATTCATCAAACATGGGATGACGATAAGTAAACTGCATGCATCTTTTGCAATCCACCGAATCCCTGAGGTGTTGATCAAAGATAAAAAGACCCCATTTACTTGCAGGGAATTTGAGTATTTCCTAAATTCAAGTGGTATTCAACATATAAGGACAGATTCATACCATCCACCATCTGGCAGAAAGAGCAGTCCAAAACTTTGAAACTCGACTTAAAGAAACAGCCACAAGAACAAAGTTTCTGGAAAAGCTCAACAGGTCTAGCAGCATCTATGAAGAAAAAAAAATCAGAGTTAACGCTTTGGGTCTGGTGACCCTTCCTCAGAATTCAGAACATTACTGTCAGTCTGGACTGCCCTGCAATAGCTGCTGGTGGCAGACAGAGGGAACTTGTCTCTCTAATTTGTAGGCAGGGATTTAGAGGTCCGGCTGAATGGGTGTGACATAACTGCAGCATTTCCTTCTCCCTTGGGAAGTGGAAGGCCATTAAACCAGACCATGCTAGCCCAATCTGAGGTTATCATCCAGGTCAGTGTAGCATCAGCTGATTTGAGGGAGGGCCAGGACTTAGAAAGAAGGCCAATGACTTTTTCTGTTCCTCCAACATTAGTCCCACCAGCTTCTCTCCGATACCTTACACTAACTCAATCACTGTAAAAGCACCCACCTCCCAACTCTTGCTCTCCCATTCTCACTATTGCCTGTAACCCCTTTCCTCACTTGCTGTTGCCCATCCCAAACCCCCAACATCACTAATCTTGAACGCTTTCTGCATTGCCTACTCACTTGCTCAAAAACCCTCCCCATCTGTAGGAATTGTAACAGCCACTTTCACCTCCCTTAATACTTACTGCTCCCTCATTCCAGGATTGAAAAGATTCCACAATAGGGCCAGAAGGTGGTGAGCTGCTGAGTTTTGGCTCCTCACCCGTTACGTGGACAGCGTCCTGACCCTGGCCATTAATGGATAGATGACTGACTATATTCTAGATCGTGGACTGGTAGCAGAGGCAGACCCGAGCTTATTATGCCAGGAGGCCCAGAATGAAGGCTATCCCCTTTGACTTTACTGAGCGCAGCTGACAACCATGATAATTTTCTTGGCATTTTACTTGTGCGGGACGATAGTAACATGGCTCGGTAATCCTGGTTGAAGGGATAAGTCACACAAAGGTTAAAGCAAGGTAGGGAGACTGCAAGTATCCAATAAGATCTGATGAATCAAGCACTGGGAGAGCACTTGAACAGGCTAGAACTGCAGCCTGGTCCAGTCCCTGAGCTGGGTGTGTGTCCCCAAGTGCACAGAGTCCTTGCTGCAGGATTACAATGATATCATCATAGAAGCCCCACAGCGTGTAAGCAAACCATTTAGCTCCAAGGAGCATCCCATCCAGACCCACACCCAGCCACCTACCCTATCTCTGTAACCTTGCATTTCCATGGCTAGTCCATTCAGCTTGCATGTCCCTGGACACTACAGGCAATTTAGCATGGCTGATCCACCTGACCTGCATATCTATGGACTATGGGAGGAAACCCACTCAGACACGAGGAAAATGTGCAAACTCCACACAGACAATCGCTCAAGGTTGGAGTTGAACACAGGTCCCTGGCGCTGAGAGGCAGCAATGCTAACCACTGAGCCATAATGCCACCCACTGACAGATGCTGTTACATCCTGAGGTACAGTGTAGAAGAGTACTGTACATGGATACACGATGTGCCTAAACTGCTTAATGTGTTCTATAAGTGGATATGAGATGTGTTCCTAAAGGATATTAGTGAAACAGATAGGTTTTTGCAACAATTAGCAGTGATTATATGGCCACAGTTAGGCTAACACATTTTTATTCAAAACTTTTTATTGAATTCAAACTTCAGCATCTACCTTGGTGAGATTCAAACCTGTGACTCCAGATCATTAGCCTGAGTTTCTCAATTACTAGCTCAGTGAAATTACCACCACAACATCACCTCCACATAGAGGACCAAGTGGCAAGTAGATGTCATCAGGAACCCACTCTGAATTTCATGTCAAGTTTTCTCAACATCAATCAATCACATCTGGTAAGATAAAAAGCTCAATATTAATGAGGTAAATTATGGCATTAATCAGGCATTTAACAAGCTGTAATCCCTGTCAATTGGCAAATTGAAGCTGCCTAAAGAGAACCTCATCTTATCACTCCATGAAAGTATTATAGATGGAACAAGCTGCCCTTACATTGAAATAAATCTTGGTGGAATTCTTATCCAATTTGACCACAAATCTCATGATAGCCACTCCAAACCAATACAAGATTCCAATCATTAGTTCCAACACTTTGTGAGGTGGCTTATACATTTCATGGTTATAATTGTCACCTTGCAGTTATTTGTTCAATAATGAGACTTTTGTACCTTTCAAGCAAGCATCTAGTAATGCTCCAGCACTAGCCTTCCACAGCTACGTTAGATAGTCAACTTCTCAGAACTGTGAAAGCAGTTAGCCAGACAAGGTTGGAACCCATCTTGACTAATATCACTAGATTATTGTGATATTTCATCTTTAAATTTAGTCCATCAATTTAATTATTGTACATAGAAATAAAGTTAGATTAATAGATCTGCAGTCACCTGTGTTTGTTTTAAACATGGGCACTGCATTAATATGTTTCCTATTTACTGATCGCTATCAGTGATTACCTTGAAAGAAAGACAGCGAGAACCTAGGGTAGGATATAAGGTGAAGACCTTGGAATGGAAAGAGGAAGTTAGTGATGATTAGGATTGGAGTTGCCTTTCTTTGATATTTAATACTGAGCTCTGGTTGGGCTCAGGAGGGGATTGGTATGGTAGCTGGTGATGGGGCCTTGGAGGTGTGCAGGAAGAGTATTTAGCCATGATGCTGAAGCCATCATGAGCCAGAGGCAAGTTCAATGAACCAACTATTCATTAATTTTGCTGATTCTTTCTTATACTTCAATTATGAGCTAGATTTAAGGTTTGAGGCACTATATCAACATTTGTTGATATCATCAAGCTTGGAGCAGCTGCCAGAGTGTGTAAAAACTGTAAACGACTTCAGGGAGACTGGAATAGGTGAGTAGAGTGTTGTAGACAAGAGGCTTTAATGCTCAATTGAAACAAACTGTACTGAAACAGTGACTAAGGGATGCTCCAGCACCAGCCTTGCGCTACCTTAGGGGATTGTTACTGTGAAAGTTTCAACAATAATATCAATTTTTCTTTGAAGAAATGTCAGGTCTACATTCCTCAGTTCTCCCAAGGTTCTGCTGCACTTTCAATAACTGCGTGATATCAGGCAAATTACTCTGATTTCTATTCTGGAAGGGGTAAAGTAGGTCACAACACTTGAGCTGAGCTGTTCTGAGAAAGAAAAGGTCCATTTTAAATAAAGACGAAGTGGAGAAATCTTAGTCGCTTATTAAAATTAGAGCAAAGATTTGTTTACTGTTATTACAAAAGAAGGAAAACCTCAACGTACAGCACTAAAATGACAGTATAATGAAAATTACTAAGTGTAAGGAGACAGTTCAAAACAGGTTCAGTTGAGTTATGATTATCAAGAATCAGAGACAAATGGTGAGCTATGTATTAAACATGAAATAACTTGTGAATATCTTGTAAGGAGCAATGTATGCAAGTGCCCCTTCTTGTGAAATTGCCTCATTCCTCAGCAATTAATTCTCATTCAAACTCATTTTACATAATTTCTTGGTGACCTTGAGAGCAGCATACAGCAAATTATTTTCAATAAGATGAAGAATATTATATGTTGCCAATGGCTTATTCACTTTAGTCAGTTGCTATGAAAAAGCATATTTATTATTCCTTTTTTGCCAGACTTTTGTTGTCTACTCATTTGCAATGAAGAGTAAAAAGACTGGACAAGCATCTTGGATGACTCAGACTGAATACAAATAAATTACAAGAATTCACTATGTTGTCTTTCATAGTATTACTGGAGTATGCATCATTTTACTCTTATTATGCAAGGCTGAAATTCCATATGGCAGTGCTGCCAGCAGAGCTCAGGACATCAATAATCTCTAGCGTCATCGGGGCTTATATAAACATGGTGAGTGTGCTTCCAGAACTGACACCCAAATGCGGGGGGAAGTTGGATTGACAACAAGCTCAAAGTACAGCTGCAGTTCCTCCAAGCCAAACATGCACTGTATTTGTGGGATAATGCCATTGCATTAGAAAATTTCACAGGATTTTTTTGAAAAAAGATGCCAGGGCAACTCTCCCTGAGTACTCATCATTGCCCAACTGCCAAACAACATCCTCTGCTCATGATCTGCTCATTTACTTCACAGCTTTTGTGGAACTTATCTCTGGACAAATTATTTGCTGTATTTTCACTAAATTAATGGCAACTAGACATCAAAAGAACTTAATAGGGTGCAAAGAACTTTAGGACCTCCCATGGTTGTGACATAATAAGTACAACTTTCTTTTATTTTAAGATTATTTCATACAAGTACAGGAAGTCCTCACTAATATCACTCTGAACAAATTATTTTATATTAATATCACTTTGTAATTTACATTTTCATTTTGTTGCTGCTGTTTCCTCTTAACATCATTTGGACCTCTGAGCCTAAATTTCTGGATGTTCCCACATAATTCCCAAACTGAACTTGACAGAGATTGTCCTTGGGTGAGACAGGGAGCTGGTAAAACTTCAAGAGCTGTAATAAGCCGCAGACAGCTGGAAGCAGCCTGAATTTTTAATTGTGCTGGGTCTATGTTGCAAGGTTCACTCGTATTTTCCAGTAGGCCCTTTAAAGGTCTCTGTTTAAACACTGACCGCTTCTCATAGAGTGAAGTGGATGCACACTATATCCATTTGTACCTCAACATTGCAGTCAGGCAAATCATGCAAAATAGCAGCCATCTCCTGTCAGCATTCTGGCGGTCTGGAATTATTTTGTGTTTATTCATTAAATTTCAAAGACTATTGACCATCTGAGAGAAGAAATTCCTCCTTGTCTCTCTAATAAGTGGGAGAAACTTATAGTTTTGAATTCTGCCCTCTGTTTCCTTGACTTCTCCACATATCTCAGGCCTTTCACAATCTTATATATTTTAATACAGTCATCTCTCATTCTTTTAAAATTCAGTGAGTATAGGCATAATTTGTTCAATCTTTCCTCATAAAACAATCCAATAATCCCAGGAAAAGTAAAAAATTGAAAGATCTCCGAATACTGGATATCAGAAGCAAAACCAAAAATTGCTGAAAAAGCTAAACAGACCTGGCAGCATCTGCAGAGAGAAATCAGAGTTAACATTCAGGTCCAATGACCCTTCCTCAGAACAGATTCTTCATTAACCCCAGAAATCAGTCTAATGAACGCACTCCAAGCTGCTTTCAATGCAAATATATCCTTTCTTAACTAAGGTGACCACAATTGTACGCAATATGCCAGGTGCAATCTCATCAATACTCTTTACAGCTGTAGCAACAGTTCTCTGCTTTATACTCCATCCCTTTCAAAGACCAATGTTCCATTTGCTACCTACCGAATTAGTTACTGTAGTTTGTTACAATACTAGTAAATATAGACTGTTGAATTTTAGTTTCAATCAACTGAGATCTTTCATGGGCTACTGTGTCTTTTAAAAAGGAAGAAACATGGACCTAAAATGACCTAAAACCCGAGTGAAGCTTCAGGACTGCCACATGGAATAATCAAAGCCATCTGCACTGAAGTTACCACCTTTAGCTAAAGATGGTGAAACCAGGTAACTGAGTCAGCATTAAGGAATTCACATCTTCTATTTAATTCTAATGTTTCTGGTAATTTCATGTATTGAAAAATGAAAGATTCACATGTTAATTAGTTGGCTTGGAAAGATCATGGAGATCGACTCTAAAATACACATTGCACTGTGTTTCAACTGCTGCCTTTGAGTTTGAGAGAAGAACATGGGTTCATATAGCAGAACCTGTAAGATTTTTTTCCCTCTGTGTGTCTTTCCCTACCTCTGTAAGAACTTGAGATATCTATAGATTCTGCAGTGGCAGTGGTTATGATTCAACAACTAATCAAGTCTAAGACCTCCAAGATTCTTGAGATATCTAAACTGCAAAGCTTTATTTCTTCCTGCCTGTACCAGAGAGAATCCTGTTTAAACTTATTACCTGTGTTTGTGTATGTGTTTAATGTCATCCTTTCATTACTTCTTTCAGAGTTAGTAGGTAACAAAATTCATTCTTTCACTCAAGGAAACTTTGTAACTGGCCATGTTTTTTCTAGACATCTACATTTTAATTGAAGTGTGACTACTGCATGCTAAAACAACGTGCATGCTGACTTTTTGCAGATCCATGTGCAAAGAAAGCCAGATTCCGGCCGATCACAACACTCTGTCTTTTCTTTCTATTTATATAATATTTCAGTTTTCTATTCTTCCTGTCCAAGTGATTAACTTCACGTACACTCTGGTCGCCAATTTATTTCCCATTCATTTAATCAATTTATCTTTGCAAACTCTTTGTAAGTTCTTGGTTGATCGTCGTACGTGTAAATTAATGTTTTTCATTAATCAGAATCAACATGGTGTTTTATCTTCCCTAAGAAATCAGAGCTTTTAAGTTAAATGGAAATTTATTTGTAGGGGAGTCTAAAAGTAGAGTGCATGGATTAAGGTGAGAAGGGAAAGATACAAAATGGTCCAAAAGGGTAATTTCTTTCACACAGAGGATGGTGCGTGTCTGGAACGGGCTGCCATAAGAGGTGGTGGAGGTGAGCACAATTTTGGCATTAAAGAAACATTTGGACAAGTACATGTTTGGGATAGGTATGGGGGGATATGGACAAAATGCAATCAATAGGGACTAAGTTATTTGTGAAATCTGGGCAACATGGACAAGTTGGACAAAAGGACCTGTTTCCATGCTATAAACCTCTCTGCCTCTATGAATTCTACACTAAACATTTGTTCTTAATGAGCCAGATAGGCGAACACCCAAGCTTGTTGATGTGTTCAACATTTACTTAGCTTTATGATGCTAATATATATGTTTATATGGAAATGCATATTTAAAAAGTCTTCTTCCAGTACCAAAATTCCCATTTATGACATAGTGTCTATGGGAAATTATATTTTGCATAATATCTTTCATTTAACTTTATGTTTTCCAGGAACCAAATTAATGACGAAAGGCAAGGACTTTTGGTACACATCCTTCCCAAAGCATTCTTTCTTTTCTTTATCTTTCTTTATTGGGAGTGTAATTCCTTACATGTTGGTTGCTCCTTTGTGCTTTATCCACCTGAAACCTGATAGTGAGTATTGACTAGCTGCTCTACAATGGGAGACAATGGGGGTTATGGGTAGTGTCCAAACACACACAGCCAGGAGTGACCATTGGGGCAGATTTTTCTTTCTCTGTCACAGGGATGTCAATCCAAACAATTGCTAACAACCTGGCTGAGATCAGATAGGTCAGCCTAGTAAGGGGTTGAAGCTATTTACTCTAAACATTCCCTTTCACCAGAAGGTGAGTTACTTCATTTTAATTACTGCATAGAGAATAAAATGAGAGTTCAATATGGTGCTGCAGGATGATGTAATATCTATTCAGGAGCAACAGAAATGTGACTACTGCACTATGGCTGAGAAAGTGCTATTACTAACAACAATGGAGGGTGCCATTCTTGTCAGAGCTTACATCCTTATGAAAAATCGTTGTAATTTTCTTAAAGCATTATCTTTTAAACATTACGTTCTTATCCTTAAGCATGCAATGTTTTTTGATTTACTGCATATAAGATTTTCCACAAAACCACTCACAAGCACTTGCTACATAAATATTAAAAACACTATTTACACATTGACTGTGCCCTAAGGAACAGTATGAGAAAACTAGACATATCACTTTCTGACAGGGCTAGTTTCGTCAGCCATGACTGTGTGCTATGTGACCAACAGTTACCATAATGCTGTTATCCTTTTAAAGGTGGGAAACTAAAAGGAGACAATGTAGTTTTAAACATGCATGCACAATAACAAGAACCTGTCACAAACTAAGGTAAGCTGAATATGATGCCAAAATCCAGGTGCTGCAGCATCATAAACTTCAAACGCCTCTTTGTTAAAATACATCATTCTTAGGGACAGTCTATACACTGTTCTTATTTAGGGGATACTAATCATCCAATGGTAAATGGAATGTAGCAGTAAAACAAAAGGATCAAGAAAGCCTCAGGTTTCATCACAGATTTAATCTCAGGGAGCATTAACTTGGGTCGTGGAATATCTCAGCATCCCTGAGATTGGAGAAAGAACTATCAACAGACTTTCAAAATTTCCATCCTGTTCATTGTTATCTATTCATTTCATCACACATATTACAACATGGAGGTGGGAAAAAATAATCCATGGGCTGAATCTTATGTTTCTTTAGTTAAATGTGAATGTGTTGGGTTTTTTTGGAGAGACGTATTCTGTAAACTTAAGGCCTAACGAAATCTTTCGCTTTATCTTAACAGACTTGCTTCTCTAGCTCCCTACCCCAACCCTATGGCATTTATTACAATTGATTCCAGTCCCATCTTACTGCACACTGTTTCCAGAACAACTGGCCACTCAGCAGATATCTGTTTAAACATTGGCACCCCATATGTCCATGCCATTTTGAAAAGGCCAACACTGGTATTCAGAAGCTGCCTTGTTTGGTCAAGAGCATTTCTAGGAAACGTCAGAGAAGTGGAATGTGGCACTGCATTTTTCCGACAGGGATGTGGAGGTCCTGGTGGATGGAATGGTGCAAAAAAGAGACGTCATCCTGGAGGACTGGCAGAGAAAGTCATGCCACGAGACCCTGGCAGCCTGCTCTGAGGCCACTGCCCAGGTCTGCGTCATCTCTGTTCTATGGAGGAATGACCAACAATGCTGTAAGAAGGTCAATGAATTGTTCACTGCCTCAGGGAAGGCTACACTCTTCTCTCTGCTCCTCCACAATCTCTCTGTTTCTGCTGCTACAGCCATCTTTCACTAAGGCTCAAGGTTTACCCCTCTCAATATTGCCTAAAACATCTTACCTCACATGCTCTCACTTACCACAGCCCCTCATCCCACTACCCCTGCAATGGAATGTGCATTGGGACAGATTGACAACTGCAGCTGCTCTAACAAAAGTGCCATCCACTTACAACTCGTTCAATCCCCCCTTTTCTCTTATTACAAGAGAAAACAGCACATGGCAGAGGAGTGAGATGCTGTATGGGTAGGAGACAATCCTGGATCTTGCTGGAGAATACTGGTACTGCTCCTGCAGAGATGTCTATGCATTCACAACCAGTAATGTACCACCCTTCATTCTACTGCAACTCTATCACTGTATTTGTGTTGTTATGCCATATTTTATTCCATGAGCTTCAATGTTGCAAATAAACCCAATGTATGGTACTTTTTCAAATGCCTTTTCAATTATAGCAGGTTAAGTCAATTATATTAGTAAACTGAATTCACATTTCAATAAATTAGAAACCATTCATGACTACAATTTTTTAATATGGCAAAGCAAAGAAGTGTATGAGATTCCAATTGTTTAATTTATATACATCCTATTGAGAAGAATCATACAGAACCATTTTCCCTAGAGGTTGCTTTCACAGTTGGCAGAACTATCATTCCTCAAACAGCAAGCAGCCAATTATAGTCGTTAAAGACATTGAAGGCCTCTTTTCAGAAGTCAACTAGAAATTTTTAGTCAGCAGATTGGTTCTCCATGGCACAGAGAGAAGGTCAGGCATCTGGAGTTGACTTCCAGCTGGCAGATCAGGGCGCCAGTGCTTTGACGCTTTCTCTCCTTGCCCACCTGACCTCAAATGTGATTGTAGGTTGTTCTCTGGTGGTGCATGCTTCACAATGGTATCTTAGTTGCCGCGCCTATTTTTAAACCTTTAAGTGTTGTAGAGAGCATTCCTCTTACTATATCAGGTGGCTGCTGCTTTTCCTTCACTGCTGCAGAGTCTGCTATCAACCTTTTGGCTTGGGTCTAGGCCTGAAACATCAGCTTTCCTGCTCCTCTGATGCTGCTTGGCCGGCTATGTTCATCCAGCTCTACACCCAGTTATTTCATAATTAATATTACTTATGCATAATATTTATTATGCTTGGTTTCTTGCATTTTGACCTTGGACCAGATTTTGCTCTCAAAATGATAGTGAGACTAATGAAATTCAGTGTGTTCAAGAGCCATTGCAACTTCAGACAAAGGAGAGTTTTATGGTTGAACACAAATGTCTGTCAATATCAGAGTTGTGGCATTTTGGTATCAGATTAACGAAAATTGCATCTCATCATTGAAATGGATTAAACAGCATGAAATAGCCACATTTGAATGATAGATATGCACTAAAGTCTCCATAGAAAGTTATTCCTCATCTTTTTCAGTCTAAATGTCTAGTTAACCCAAAGGTGAGCATTAATTGCTGCTGTGACACCAACAAGTATCTATTATTTTTTAATGGCTGTTGAAAATTTTATGTCAAAATTAAAACACTTTCCTATATTGCCTCCTCGCTTGCCTTCCTTAATTCAATATTTATTTCCTTTTTTGTAGCTAATTTAGCATTTCTGCTCATCCTTGCACTGTTTATTTAACAATCCTTAAGTTTGATTGGATATTGAGATATACACTTGTCTTTGAACTGTTCCACCAAAAGTTTGTTTCCCTCATCATGCTGATATCAATTCACACACCGCCAGTGACTTACCAGACAGAAAACTTTTTAAACCAGCATGTGAAAGAAGCATATGATGTATTTTAACACTCAGCTTTGAAAGAGACGGTTGAAAAAGTGAAAGCATGTTAGACTATTTCAGCCAATCATTTAATGATTGCATATTAAGGAAGGTGCACCAGAAGCAGTCTAGGAGTGTCAGCTCGGGTCAGAAAGCCTTAACAGCCACTGAGATATAATCCCTCAGTGGTTGCAGAAGCCATGGTATTAAATCAAGATCTTCCTTTGGTGAACATGAAAAGGAATCAAGGTCAGAGAAAATGACAGAGACGTTCTTGGTGCGCCCAATTATGATAAGTTCCAGCAATATAAAAGAAAAAGGTTGATAATGGAACTCCAGTTAAAGTCTTACTGTATTATGTACGTGGTGAATATATGGTTAAGGTTATCAATTTATGTAACATTTCAGTGCTCTACAGGAACATAACCAATGAGGCTATGGGTTACAGATTCCACCTGAAGGAAAAGTTTTTCAAATGGCTTTGAAAAACTTGTGCGATTAAACCATCTATCTCGAATGTGGAGGCTCAAGTGCAAGATTCATCACCAATTGATTTAAGATTTCTTGGTTATTGCTGAAAAGAAAGATTGATTTGATTTTGTTTTATTGTCACATGTATTTTACAGTAAGAATACAATAAAATGTAGTGAAAAGTTTTCATTTGTCACCACACAACACCATTTTGAATAATTTAAGAATAAGGAGAAAGGAAAGATAGAGCTTGAAGAGAGTCCATCAAGTCCTGAGCCAGCTCATCACTGTCAATGATGTGTGTGCCACCATCCCTCTGCAAACGCTTCACCACCGTCTACACCAGACCCAACAAACACTGAATTCACCGATCCTCAGGCGCCATCTTTGCTGCTAGGCTGTCCGTTGTCTTGCTGCCACCTGAACCAGACTAACCAACGTCAGAATCATGTCTCTCACTGCTGGGCCTTCCTCATTGATGTTGCTATGATGCCCTTCTGCCACCACTTCGCCATGGCCAGTGCTGGACCCAACCAACAACGAAGTCTCCGATCCTGAGACGTCGTCCTTTCCGTTAGGCCTACCTGGCCAATGTCACCTCAGTGGATGTAGTAGCCGCCGATTCAGGTTCTGTCCTTGCTCTGACAAAGTAAGTCGAGTCTCACTCGAGGTTCATGCCCCGGGAATGCCTGAAGTCATGCCCTGGTTGCGGCTTGAGACTGCACGAGACCTGCTCGAGATCTATGTGCTGCATTCTTGCTGTTGGGGATGCCATACAAGTAAGTTTAAAAAAATAGAAAAGAGGCCAGAGAAGGTGAGCTTTGGTACAGGACTTCTACTTCGCCACCATCTTGGACCAGAGTACACATCCTGCTGAAGCTTTCCATCTTGTACTCATCACGATATTTGCACAAACAATGCAAAGCATATCGTATCATATGAGAAGGGAGTACTAATGTTTCACAAATGAAATGTGTTAGATCCTAGTGTTGCTACAGAGAGTGCACCGGTAAGATAATGACAGAAAGCTGACTGCCAAGTTTGTTTAAATTTAAACTAGCTATGTTAATGCAGATTCATCAATGCATTGCCTGAAAAATAAACCAGAAAATGGCTGCGGTCTGGAAGCACCTGTGGAAAGAAAACTGGCATTAGCATTTTCGACTCTAAATGTTAACTCTGTTCCACTCCTCACAGCTGCTGCCAGACTTGTTTAATTTCTGCAGCAGTTTATATTTGTTTCTGATTTATAACATCCACAGAACTTCACTTTTGTTAAATGGCTGCCATCTATTTTGTTAAGTTGAAATAAAAACAATCTTTGCATATTTTTCTTCCATCTGCAAAAAAACAGGTTGTGCGCATTATGTGTAGATTACAGGTTTCACAAGTTTGTCATACTGCCAATTCAATTGACGACCTTAAATTAATTGTCAGCATAATTCTTAGCACATTTGGGAGCTTTTAGCAAATGTTTTCCAGTTTTAGAATAACATCTTCTGTTGGACACCACGTACTGAGTTTTACAACCATCAGCTGGCTAGGTACTACCCATACTTTGCCTATTGGGAACAGCCAAAGGATATGCTATTTGATACAATTCACCAGTCTTAAGGATGTTTGAATGAGGAGGAAGAGGTGTATATTCAGCTCCTATAACCAGCTTCACCATTCAATAAAATCATTGCTGATCTAATTGGACATTAAATCTGCATTCCTGCCTACTATGATGACCTTTCACTCCCTTACTTAATAAAATTGCTTTACATTTGCCTTTAAAAAATTTCTTCTTACAATGACAACAGTGTGGAGATGGAGGAACACCGCAGGCCAGGCAACATCAGAGGAGCAGGAAAGTTGACGTTTTGGGTTGTGGCCATTCTTCAGAAATGCCCCGACCCAAAATGTCAACTTTCCTGCTCCTCTGGTGCTGCCTGGCCTGCTTTGTTCCTCCAGCTCCATACTACTCTGTCTGTGACTCCAGCATCAGTGATGTATCAATGAAACTTCTTACACTGCCATTTAAGAAAGACAGTTCCAAAGGCTCACGTCCTCAGAGAAAATAGAAATTGCCTTATATCAGTTTAATTGGGCAACATTCCATTCTTGAACTGTGAACCCCTCAGTTCTATTTTCTCCCAGAAAAGAAACATTCTCTCCACATCTACCCAGACAAGACACCTCAGTATTTTATATGTTTACATCTAGTTGCTTTTTTACTGTTCTAAACTCCAGTGAACATAAGCAAAGTCTGTCCATCATTCCTTTCTAAGGCATCTCCTCACCCCATCATCCTTAGCAGGTATTAGTTTCATAAACCATCTCTGAACCGCCTCAATACATTTACATAATTACTTATGTAAGATGACTAATATTGTGCACAGTACCAGAGAATATGTTCTCACCAATCCCTATAAAATGAAGCATATCTTTCCACTTTTGTATTCAACTCATTCACAATGAATGATGATATTGTGTTAGCTTTCCTAATTATTTGCTGTAGTTGCTTGTAAACCTTTTTATGATTTATGCATAAAAGCACCCAAATCCTTCTGCATCTCGAAGCTCTGCAATCTGTCTCCATTTAGATAATATGTCTTTTTTATTCTTTCTGCTGAAACTGACAACTTCACATTTTCCCACATAATGCTGTTTTACATATGCTACCCACTCTCTTAATGCATTTTATAACTTGTCATTTTATGACAATGTCATTTTATAACTTCCTTGTGCTCTCTTACTTACTTACAACTTACTTTCCTACCTAACTTTATGTCATTTCGTAACCCCACTTCCATTCATTCATCTACGTCATTTCTATTCATTGTCAGCAGTTGAAATCTCAGCACTATTTCCTTTGACCCAATACTTGGTACATTTTGCTAATTTGAAAAATACCGATTTATACCTTCACCCTGCTTCCTGTTAACCAGCCAATCTTCTGTCATGACAACATGCCACCCCGACACCATTAGCTTTTATTTTCTGTAATAACATTTGAAGAGGCACTTTATCATATGTCTTCTGGAAAGCTGAGTACAATAGTACATCGGAGATAACAAAGTGTGGAGCTGGATGAACACAGCAGGCAAGCAGCAGCTTAGGAGCAGAAAAGCTGACGTTTCAGGCCTAGACCCTTCATCAGTACATCCACTAGCTTCATAAGGCCATTAGGCATAGGGGTGGAAGTAAGGCCATTCTGCCCATCGAGTCCACTCCACCATTTAATCATGGCTGATGGGCATTTCAACTCCACTTCCCTGCACTCTCCCCATAGTCCTTAATTCCTTGTGAGATCAAGAATTTTTCAATGTCCGCCTTGAAGACATTTAACGTCCCGGCCTCCACTGCACTCCGTGGCAATGAGTTCCACAGGCCCACCACTCTCTGGCAAAAGAAATGTCTCCTCATTTCCGTTTTAAATTTACCCCCTCTAATTCTAAGGCTGTGCCCATGGGTCCTAGTCTCCCCGCCTAATGGAAACAACTTTCCAGCATCCACCCTTTCTAAGCCATACATTATCTTCTAAGTTTCTATCCGATCTCCCCTCAACATCCTAAACTCTAATGAATACAATCCCAGGATCCTCAGCCGTTCATACGTTCATACGTTAAACCTACCATTCCAGGGATCACCCGTGTGAATCTCCGCTGGACATGGTCCAGCCCCAGTATGTCCTTCCTGAGGTGTGGGGCCCAAAATTGGACACAGTATTCTAAATTGGGCCTAACTAGAGCTTTATAAAGCCTCAGAAGCACATCGCTGCTTTTATGTTCCAACCCTCTTGAGATAAACGACAACATTACATTCGCTTTCTTAATTACGGACTCCACCTGCAAGTTAACTTTTAGAGAATCCTGGACCAACACTCCCAGATCCCTTTGTACTTCGGCTTTATGAATTTTCTCACCGTTTAGAAAATAGTCTATGCCTGTATTCTTTTTTCCAAAGTGCAAAACCTTACATTTACTCACATTGAATTTCATCAGCCATTTCCTGCACCACTGCCCTAAACTGTCTAAATCTTTCTGCAGCTTCCCCACCTCCTCAGTACTACCTGCCTGTCCACCTATCTTCGTATCATCGGCAAACTTCGCCAGAATGCCCCCAGTCCCTTTATCCAGATCATTAATATATAAAACGAACAGCTACGGCCCCAACACTGAACCTTGCGGGACACCACTTGTCACCAGTTGCCATTCCAAAAAAGAGCCTTTTATCCCAACTCTCTGCCTTCTGTCAGACAGCCAATTCTCAATCCTTACCAGTAGCTCACCTCGAAAACCATGGGCCCTCGCCCTACGTAGCTGCCTCCCGTGACGTACCTTATCAAAGGCCTTTTGGAAGTCTTGATAGATAACATCCACAGGGTTTCCCTGGTCTAACCTGATTGTTACCTCTTCAAAGAATTCTAACAGGTTTGTCAGGCACCACCTCCCTTACTAAATCCATGCTTTTCATGAAGTATGTGTTACCTTTTCTAAGAACTCGAGGAGATTGGTTTAATATGCTTTCCCTTTCACAAGTCCATTATGATTCTGTCTGACTATTTTGAATTTATCCAAGTGTCTTGCTATAACTCCTTTAACAATGGTCTCCAACATTTTTCGAATTTTTCATTTTAAGTCAACTAGCCTACAACTTCACACTTCCTGTCTACCTCCGCCCTTTTGAATCAAAGAGTTATATTTGATAACATCCAAACTAATGGGACCATTCTTAAATAAAGGGAGCTTTAGAAAATTAAAATCAATGCATCAACCCTCGCAGCAGTTATTTATTTTACCATTCTCGGATGAAGTTGATCAGGAACTGGGTACTCATCAACCCACAGTTCCATCAACTTACTTAGTAGTTTCTCTGATGATTGTGATTACCCTGGATTCCTCAATTCTTCCTTTTTAGATTAGATTTCCTACAGTGTGGAAACAGGCCCTTTGGCCCAACAAGTCCACAGTGCCCCTTGAAGCATCCCACCCAGACCCATCCCTCTATAATCCTCACACCCCTGAACACGACGGGCAATTTAGCATGGCCAATCCACTTAGCGTGCACATCTTTGGACTGTTGGAGGAAACCGGAGGAAATCCACACAGACACAGGGAGAACGTGCAGACTCCACACAGACAGTCAGCTGAGGCTGGAATCGAACCTGGGTCCCTGGCGCTGTGAGGCTGCAGTGCTAACAGTGAGCCACTGTGCCACCAGTTACTATCGAGCAGCCAATGCTGGGATTGTATCATCATGGGATACAATCCATTTTTTGTTGATGTATTAATCCTTCTGAGACATTACTTGTATCCTACATCGTGAAGATTGATGCAAAATACCTGTTCAACTCATCTGCCGTTTCTTTATTTTCCATTATTAATTCTCCAGTTTTACTTTCTATTCTGCCTTTGTTAATTCTTCTCTCCTTTAAATATTTCTAGAAATATTTATGATTATTTTTATATTCTGGCTAACTTTCTCTCATGCTCTAAAGCTTTCTCTTTTTATGATATTTTTGATATATTTTCCAATTTAAAAAAAATTCTATCCAATCCTGTCACCTATCCTCATACAGTTGAATTATTTTTCCCCTAGTTTAATACAATTCTTAGCGTTTCTAGATAACCACAGAAGATAAGTCCACCCCTTGAAATCATTCTCACATATTGCAATGTTGCAATTCTGTGCATTCTGAAATATTTCCTAATATGTCTTCCACTGTACTGCTTAACGATCAATACTTTAAGCTAACTTGCCATTTCATTTGAGCCAGCTATGCTTTCATGGCCTCACCAGTCCCCTTGTATAAATTTAAACACAGTCTCAGGCCCACATGGCTCCTCTTCCAACTGCTTAGATTTTACAATCCTAATATGAATGCTGTTTCTTAGTGGTGTCTTCGACAGGAGATAATTAATAAGTCTTACCTCACTGCACAATACCCAGCCTAGTATAGTCTGCTCTTTGGTCGGCCCCAGAATGTTCTGTTCTAAGAAACCACCCCAGAAACATTCTACGAACTCCTCATTGACTATCTTGGCCCACCTGACTTTTCCAGTTAATATATAAATGATAACTTCCGGTGATTATTACCACTGGGACTTGTGGTCTATACAGTTAGATCACATTGACACTGAACTCTTGCAATATTCAAACTCTGTATTATCAAATAGGCTTTTCTTTTGCTATCTTGTTAAATTTTCCTTAAGACTTCATTTGGTTAAACCACGAGAGTCAAAATTGAGACATTGTTCCTCAATGTAATTGCTGCTTTCAATATGGTTCCAAATTTCAGGCTAGAATTCTCTTTATTGAATGTTTGTCACAAAAGGAACTGCGTGGAAACAAGACTTTAATGTGCCCATCTGCTTTCTCACTACATTCAGTGTAAAACAAAGAACTTTCTATGAAGCCTTTCACAACCTCAGGGTGTTGCAAAGCACTTTACAGCCAATGAATTACTTTTCAAGTGTAGTCACCATGAAAGAAAGTAAAAAAATCTGAATTCAGATAGCACTTCAAGAATCTCAACAGATTTACTTAGTTGATTTATTGATTTATAAGGATAAGGGAGCTCATTTAGAATCGGTTTACTGATACCTGGGGACAGACAAAAGGTTGGTAGTAGACATATCTCTTCAAGAGGCACTTCCTCCAGTGTTCACAATATGCCTTGTGAGATAAAAGATAATTTCACAAGATGAAATACACCATAAACTTTTACATGCATGCATGCTCACACTCATTCCAAACTTGCTTCTTTCTTCCTAGAGTATTGCCTCTTTCACATGGGAGATATGGGATCCAGGAAATGTGAAACAAATGTTCTTTATGATTGTCAATTGTCTTTAGAGCCAGTGGAATGTAATCAACCCACTTACATCAGCTTCTCTGCCAATTAGCTGTCACTAAAGATGGAGGTGGTGAGATGGGAGTGTCAATATAATTAACCTTAAGGATCTGCAGCAGAAATATTGCTTCACGCTTATGACCCCTTCAAGTGCATGTTTTTGTGAAAGAGTTTGGAGTGGATAGCAGTGTGTTCATTAGCGCTCGAAGAACAAACTGCTTTTGAATGCTTCTTACAGCTGCTGTAGATTTTGTTCCCTTAAATTCCCCATGGATTGATGGTCTAAAAGGCTCCAGTAATGTCGACAAGTTGAAATAGTATTTCTTTTCAAATATTCATAAATACATCAAACTAATATAATTTTCAAAATTATTAATGTCATCTTTAGCTTGTCGATGTCCATTTTCGGTCAAATAAAAGGAAGAGATTATAAAGACTGCCCAGGGCAAGTAATGACAACAATGTCCAAACAGAATGGATAGTTTCTACTAGTGATATATGATATTTCCCTTTTTAAAGTCATTAGTGGTAATATTTTTCACAGGGAAGTAGCAGAAAATGCATAATGGCTTCAAATGAATCCACAGATACAATCTATTTGTGCCACAATGATTAGTAGTGGAGATGTGTACAAATAGTGAGTAATTTCCTCAAAGGATGCATAAATAAATAATTATCTCACTCTAAGTCTCATCTAGTTGCTTCAGAGCCAAAGTAATTTTAAATAAACAGTTCTCACTTTTTGCACCTTGTATGGTTTTATATTTGATCTACTTCACACAGGGTTGTTAATAGCATTCACCATACAAGCATCAATAATCTATTAAACATATGGTAGTATAAAAGTGGTCCTATATTAGTACATCGGTGTGCAAGCAATATGAAAAGATGAGAAAGATTTACACACAACATATTCTGACAAATCAGTTGGTTTTACCTAAAATACTACTGAAATGTTTTGGCTTATTCTGTGCAAACTGGCTTTCAGGAACTATGTAGATTATGGAATAATGTAGATTATGTAACAATGATATATGAACAATCTTGGCTGGGAATGGGATAAATGAAGATAATTTGTAAGCATGAGGCAACTGGTACAAAACAAAATATAATGTATGTTGTATTTAGTGCTTGAAGAGTTAATGAGCCAGTAAGTAAAACTAAATGGTCTCCAGGGCCTAATGGTTAGCTTCATGTATTTTTTTTTGAAAGGGAGCAGTAAACTTCTAAATAATGCCATTATGACCGTTTATCATTTACTGTTTTTAATTCATGGCAGAACTCAAAGATAGACAATAGAATATGTTTGTTCATCATAATCTTGGAGAACGGATCAATTGTCTTCATTCATGAGCAAGCAGCAGTGAGAAACCCTGTATTTTTGAAACGTAATCACATCACATTCTATAAACAAAATATTCTACTCCCAAAGAAACGTTACGCCATGAATTTGTAAGCATTGTATTAATTTTTTATTTAAAATAAAATTTGATGATTTGTCACTTTTACATTTCAGAAATACTCAATTTTATCTAATCACAGTCCATTAAAATAAAAGTTTTTAAACCTGCATGGTTCATTGTAATTGGTGTAACGTCCATTTCGATTAAGGCACAGTGTAATTGAACCTAATGACTATCCATATTACGCACAACAATGTTGAATATTTCATGCCATAACATCCTATCTAACATGAAAGTATCATTGAGGTGTCCAGGTATTGTAGCAATATTCTTATTCAGCAACAGCCAGTCTCTTAAAAAGGGGATTATTGCTTGTTAACAACCTCACTTACTGAGCATATTACCTCAGTATTTTGCTGATTCCTATCCTATCAAGCACGATGAACAAATTTTGAATTCTTGACATGGAACTCAGAGCAAGTATTGATTCCTGCTCACCCTCTGGCTGTGAAGAGCCTCCCATGTTCCTCATCATGTAATAGCAACTCAGGACATGATGCATAAGCACCAACCATGCACACCCCTCGCCATCAGACTTTGGATTCTGATAATTGGTCTTTAGCATCTGACAAGACTCAAGATGGCAACATAGAAGGCTTCTGGGTTCTGTGTTTGTCCACTACATCTACTTTTCTTTTCATTTCTTTTCTCGTTTCCCCCCCCCCCACCATTTCCTTGTTTTTTTTTTGTTTTCTGTTTTACTTACCTTTTACTTTACTTACTTACCAAAAAGTTTAAATGGCATCTGTGATGGCGTGTTTCCTGGCATGGAATTATGACAGAGAGATGGCGCAGCACAGGGGGAAAGTACAGGCCCAGCACGGGGGAAGAGTATAGGCCCACCTCGGGGGGAGAGCACAGACCCAGTGCAGGGAGAGAGTATAGGCATGCAGGGTTGGGAGAGCGCAGGCCCAGCTTGGGGGGGAAACACAGGCCCAGCATGTGGGGAGAATGCAGGCACAGCATGGGGGGAGAACGCAGTCACAGCACGGGGGGAGAACGCAATCACAGCACGGGGGACAAGCGCAGGCCCAGCATGGGGGGAGAGCACAGGTCCAGTGTGGGAGGAAAGTAAGCCCCGAGAAGATGTCGGCGAGACAGGTCTGGCAGTATAAAATGGTGCCTGAGGATTGGGGGCTTCATTGTTGGCTGGGCCTGGTGTTGGCAGTACAGTGGTGACGGAAGGGCATCATATCAACATTGACAAGGGGGCCACAGTGGCAGAATCTGACATTATTGGGTCCAGCATAGACAGTGCAGAGTTGAAGCAGCCCAGTGACGAAAGATGGTGCCTGAGTATTGATAACTGCAATGTCAGCTGGGTCTGGCGTGAGCGGCAGTAGATAAACTTCTCTTTAAGCTATATCTTTTCATTCTTCTCCTACTCTTAAACTATCAAAATTGTGCCGTATTGTGATGATGAATGAAAGATTTCCACTATATTTCTCACTGTTAAATACACGTGACAATAAAAATCATTCCTTCATTCAACTGCTAACCTCTTGGCATCTGATCGCTGATCCAAATAAAAACCGAAAGACCTGCAGGTGCTGTAAATCAGGAACAAAAACAAAGTTGCTGGAGTAGCTCAGCAAGTCTGGCAGCATATGTGAAGGGAAAAAAACAGGGTTAATGTTTTGCGTCCGATGACCCTTCCTCAGAACTGCTAAGCCTACCAGGCCTGCTAATCTTCTCCACAAACTTTGTTTTTTGCTCTCTGATCCACTTGCACATAGCTTAAGTACTATAGGCCTGCTTAGAATTTATTGACTTAGCATCTACCTGAATGCTCACAGTATCCATGCCTTGCATGTTAGTATTTAGACTCAGGTTAAACATGCTATTAGTATTGCCATATTGACGTGGTCTTTTGCATAGACACACTGTCAGCCAGCTTGTCACGCCCAATGATAGGGAGCTACCCTCGGTGTGAGGGGTGGCGGTTTGTGATGTGGGTACTATGAGAACATGTTGAGTGCCAATGACAGCAAGTGATCAGCTGAGTGATTAGACTGATCCAGTGCGTAAGCTAGGACCGGGTCCCTAAGTGCGAAGTGTCCTTGCTGCAGGATTACAGTCATAGTTGCCAAGCTGCCTAAGCTGCAGCATTGAAGCACAGCAGCATCTTCTAAGAGGGCTGGAGATGTATCACAATAGCTCATTGAGACTGATACTAATGTCTGTTGTCATGAGGTATGAGTGGCAGATGCACATGGCGTGTGTCCAAAATGTTGATTTCTGTTGTCCAATGCGAAGATCTTTTGGAACAAAAGGAGTGCTGAACCACCAAGAACCCACTTTGACTTCCATGACAACTTTTCCTGATGGCTAGCTTGTGTGCAGAGTTTGATAAATTGCAACCCCCTGGTTGTTAACAAGGCATTTAACAAGTACTGATGATTGTCAATTGGGATCCCACTGCTGGCGAGTGAGAATCTTGCCATGTCACTTGGGAAAAGTGCCCAAGATACATTGAGAAGGGTGTTGTCGAACATCTCTCCCTATTCAAACACTCATCTCACTATCCCACATTGCGCAGTTAAAATTCTGCCGTTGACTTTACTATTCTTTCCCTTTGTCCAATCCCTCCCACTTAACAGTCACGATTCCTCAGAGACCCTATGGCATTTCAACAATTTCTAGTTTCTGAGCTGCAGCTGCCTCCTCATCACTGTGGATGTCCAATCTCATTACACTTCCATCCCTGGAGCACAGGGTAGGCCCGAAATGTCAGCTTTTGTGCTCCTCAGATGCTGCTGGGCCTGCTGTGTTCATCCAGCTTCACACTTTGTTATCTTGGATTCTCCAGCATCTGCAGTTCCCATTATCTCTGACACTTCCATCCCTCACTAGTTGACTTGGTGGACTCTTAATTCTTCCTTGAATGGAAGACTGAACAGTCCCCATTCTTCACCATCCTCCTCTCTCTGGTTCAACGCAGTCACACTTTGAACAATTTCTCCTTTGATTTGGCTCACCTCCTCCAAATAGAACGAGCAGCAATGGTAACCCACGTGAGTCCAAGTTATGCCAGTTTTGTTGTGGGATTTGGGAACATTCCTGTTTCTGGGAGCAGCCTTTCACTATCCAAGTAAAACTCACCAGTGGCAGATATAGCGACAGGAAATTGGCATCCTGGTTGGTAGCACTTTTATTTGGCATCCACTTGCCTCTGTTGCCAACCTGTCACAGTCTTTCTGCCCTTAAGGGCTAACTTATCATTCCCGAAGGGCAGGAACTTTGGGCCATCGAATGTATTAATGTTGCTGTGAACAGCAAGGTCTGATTTACACAAGTGATGATCACATTCTCTGAAGAACATTGTGCGTTCTCAATGCGTGTAATTAAATGAGCGATTATTAGATCTGGCAGGTTTCTCTGTAATTTAAAAAAAATTGATGTTAGTCAGCATTAAATCATTCAATAAATGAATGTATAACTAATAGACAGTAAACTCCAAGGTTATTCAAGGAAATATCTGCCATTTGTGAAAACATAGCTATATAATATGACTAAAGTTACCGTCACTTCGCATAAATTACTTCCAGTTATGGAATATACAAAAAACTGTGACAAAAGATTTATAAAATTACCTTACAGGATTCTTTGCCTGTAATTCATCTATTTGCCTTTTGACCACATTACAGTCATGTAATTGTTTTAAAAAGTTGGACAACAATGCAGGCAAAACAGTGTTGTCTCAGGTATTTTAATACCAAAACATATTCCGACAAATACAACACACGCTCCCACAAATAGTTCAGTGAGACGTTTGTCATTTAAGAAACTACTTTCATCTTCGTAGTTCAAGTCTCACTATGACTATCAAGTGTCTTCCTTAAAATTGCTCTTCCTCTGCACCACCAACTTTGCTGAAAGTGAATGAGAAACCCTGCTTATGCACCTACATAAACTAATGCCATCCTTCCGGCAATGCCACAGCAGCAGAGCTCAAGGACATTTCTCGCTCTGTTGGTGAAATAAAGTTACAAATTTTACTTCATAACTGTTGTGAAAATGGCACTTGCAGCTAACATATTAATGATCAAAAATATGAATCACTGTATTCAGGTAAATCAGTGAAATCAGGAAATGTACAATCATGCAATTCTAGCATTTTAAGTATCAGGAGACAAATTCTGAAAAGTCAAGAGATTTGGCGTAAGAATCATGAGTTGCTACTCTTTCTGAAATACTAAATAAAAACAACAGATTGTTAGTTTATAAAACCTGCCCATGAGAAGGTGGTAGTGAGCTGCCATCTTGAAATGCTGCAGTCGAGTGAGTGGTTTTGTGAGGAATTAAAAATACTGGTATCCTTTCTATCTGCTGCCCTTATCCTTATTGGTAGAAGTTGTCACAGATTTACAACACGCTGACTAAAGGGCTTTGGTGAATTTCTGCAATGCATCTTGTGGATTTGTAATTTGTAATAGATTTAAGAACAGAATTTTCCCTGCTGTTGTCACACTTTTGAACAGGCCTCTCAAATATTAATTTTGATCTCTCTTACTTCTTCTCACTGTACCTTCTCTGCGGCTATAACAGTGTATTCTGCACTCTGTTCTGCTACCTGATGCACTTTGTATGGTATGATCTGCCTGTATAGCACGCAAAGCAACACTTTTCACAGTATCTCAGGACATGTGACAACAATAAATTGTTGCGAAGTCAGTTAGAGTACTTGCGGATTGGGAGACAGGAATCCAGAATTAGGTGTTTATAAAATGCTAGGCGGGGAATGCATTGTATGGTCCCTTTAAAAGAAGATGTGCTTTTTCTATGCTTAGACATTTAAAGAAAAGTCTGTGAGCAGCAGCTTGAGAGCTTGCAAGTATACGGAGAACAGCAGAATTGAAACATTTGTATTGAAAGGCCACAAAGTTAGCAGGTCATGCAGCAGTTTTCACTGAGACAACAAACATTTGAATTTAGCATTTAGATGCTAAAAACCAATTAAATTTAAATCTTCACAAGCTTCAAAATCTCCCCTTCCCCCACTGCATCCCAAAACCAGCCCAGCCTGTCTCCGCCTGCCTAACCTGTTCTTCCCCTCACCCATCCCTTCCTCCCTCCTCAAGCTGCACCTCCATTTTCTACCTACTAACCTCATCCGACCTCCTTGACCTGTCTGTCTTCCCTGGACTGACCTATCCCCTCCCTACCTCCCCACCTATACTCTCCTCTCCACCTATCTTCTTTTCTCTCCATCTTCGGTCCGCCTCCCCCTCTCTCCCTATTTATTCCAGAACCCTCTCCCCATCCCCCTCTCTGATGAAGGGTCTAGGCCCGAAACGTCAGCTTTTGTGCTCCCGAGATGCTGCTTGGCCTGTTGTGTTCATCCAGCTCCACACTTTGTTATCTTAAATTTAAATCTGATGGTTTTGACAACATAGGACCAATCTTATTGCAAGAAATTGATATGTCATCAAGGGTATAAAAGAATGGGCATTTGGGCAAAGACCGAGAACTAATTACCACTTGCTAGAATTAACAGCCCTGAGCTCTCGAGGGAATTGCTGGCTCTCACAGACTCCTCAAAGTCTTAGAGAAAGCACCATCTAAAGAACAAATTTACCCATAGTACAAGTAGCGAATATTCCTGAACGAAGAATCGACAGAAAAGGCCTTCCTGACAAAAAAATTGACAGAGAAGGCACAGAGCATTCTGGAAGATGTAACCTCACTACAATTTCGAGAGACTAAATTCTACATTTTTAATTTATGTAAGTGGGACCAGAATTTATTAGAACAACATACTATTAGAGTTAACAAGGTATAGAGCTGGATGAATACAGCAGGTCAAGCAGCATCAGAGGAGCAGGAAGGCTGACGTTTTGGGCCTACACCTTTCTTCAGAAATGGGGTTAGAATTAAAATTACTGTTGGAATCCTGTTTTATTTAGGGATAGTCAGTAGTTGGAAGGGATTTATTTAATTTGTTCATAGTTTAGTTAATTTGTTCACTATTACATAGATAAATAATTTGTTACTTGTTGAATGTAAAGGGAGTGTCAGCATTTATTGAACCACTAGAAATTGCTAAAAGGCAGGTTACAACAATTTTCACACTCCATTTACAGATTACAGGGCAAGGTGCTCCTCTTTGGGTGTTTCAGTTTCAGATATTGGGGTGGGGGTGGGGTCAACTTCCACTTTATAACAAAATCAATCAGTTCAGTTCAGTTATAATTGTATCAGAGATAATGGGAACTGCAGATGCTGGAGAATGCAAGATAATAAAGTGTGAAGCTGGATGAACCAGCAGGCCAAGCAGCATCTCAGGAGCACAAAAGCTGACGTTTCAGGCCTAGACCCTTCATCAGAGCTCTCTGATGAAGCGTCTAGGCCCGAAACGTCAGCTTTTGTGCTCCTGAGATGCTGCTTGGCCTGCTGTGTTCATCCAGCTTCACACTTTATTATCCCAGTTCAGTTCAGTTCATTTCAAGGTTAGTGATAAACCCAGGATATCTCCCTTATTCTCTCAGCTGATTTATAGCCTCAGGGTTTTGTGGATTCATGATTCTATTGTTTGGGAAAGATAGAATCCCAAATTTCACCAAGATAGAGAACATCTCTAATCTAGGAAAAAAAAATCCAGAACTGAGCTCAATACAAGTGTTTAGCACTACACATGGAGCTTGCAATGTCTGGTAATGTTTATAAAGCCAAGGGTAACTGCTTGCTTTTTAACTGCTTTGCATACCTCACCTTCCATCTTCAAAAATCTGTGCATAACCATCTCCAGGACACACTCTTCATTGCATTCCCTTTACAGTTATACAAATGAGCACATATTGATTCTCCTCAGTCTCCTTTCCAAACACAGTGTTAAGATCCCTGCACAGGCCAATTCATTTTAAGATTTCCACAGTAACAAGTTAGTTAAAGTTGAAATGGATTAATCATTACTTAGTAATCAACTAATTCTCTGAGCTGAAAATATATCTTCCTTATTAGTTTCTTATCCAATGAGCCTAATCAGGGGTTGGTTAGCTCAGTTGGATGGACAGTTGGCTTACAATGCAGAGTAAGGCCAACAGTGTGGGTTTAATTCCCACACTGCCTGGGATTACCATGAAAGAGTCCCCAACTTGCCCCTTGCCTGAGATGTGGTGACCATCCATCACCAGTTATCTCTCTCTCTCTCTCTCTCTAATGACAGAACAGCCCTATGGTCTGGTAGGACAATGACAACCTTATCAGTAAGCTCATACCATGCTGATACTCTCCACACAGCAGAATTTCATATCAGCTTGAGTAATGTGGGCTGTGGTAAGATGGATGGCAGGATCAACTGACAAGTATGGTGAGGCTCATTGTAACGTAGAACAGAGAACAATACAGCACAATACAGGCCCTTTGTCCGGTGATGTTGTGCTGAACTTTTACCCTAATCCTAAGGTCTATCTAACCTCCACCCCTACCTTATACTATCATCCATATGACTACCTAATAGCCACTTAAATGCCCCTAATGAGGCCGACTCCACTACCCTCTTCGGCAATGTATTCCACATACATCGAGATTATCTCACTCCATCTTTCATGCTTCTCATTTGGCACCAGCAGTTAGCCAACTGACAAACTCCCACAAATGTTTGCCTAGAATCTAACAGAGAACTCTCTTTTTCCATTGTTGCCCCCAACAAGATGATATTTTCCTCCCTCTACCTCACTCTCATTCTGTCCCTTTCTTTCCACAACCCAGGGAGTTTTGGTCAGACACTACTTGAGAATCTGTAAGTTTACCCATAACAAAGCCAGCTACTCTGTCATTTGTGTTTAGAAGTTAAACCCAACTCATGATAAGACTTGCCTCTGTCCTCATCATAGTCTGAAGACTATGCAGGATTAACATCAGGCAGAACCAGCAGCAGGTTACATGTCACTTTTCATTAGTATATTTTACCTTAAATGAAAGAGATGGCTTAAAGTATAACCATCTTATTATGATCTGTGCATCATAAATCTTCAGGGTCTCTGAAAGTAGCTGTGTTAGATGTGTAGAACATATGCATAAAATAATTGAAGCAGGCAACCCAAAGGTAATCCAACAGAAATGACAGAGGAGCAAGGTGTGGTTAACTATATTAAACACTTCTGAGAGGTGCAGTAGTACAAGCAGGATTTATTGTACATGATGGCATTCACAGAGTTGTCACAGCCATCTAGGCACAATGAGAACAAGTCAAAGAACTTTAGGAAGGATAGATATGGACTTTGGAAAATGGTGCATTTGTGAACCTTATATAGGAAAGCCTAGAATGAAGAATGTTTTCGAAAATAGGATCATTATCTAGTTTCAACCTTACAGGTGAATGGGGAAAAGAAGAGTAATTTTTGATTGGAGATCAACAAGAGGGAAATGTGGTGACAGGAATATTGGGTCCATTACAGCCGAAGTCTGTATTTAGAGACAAAAATTAATATAAAGCCTGATATAAATACCAAGCCTAGTCTAGGGTTACATAAATTTTATAAAGTATAAAATTTCTGGGCAGTGTTGTGGTTTATGCAGAGATGTGTCAAATTGAAACTAGTTTCTACATTTTAACTGGAATTTTATTCACAATGATTTTAAAATGTCAGCTCCCATTATAACAGATTTTTGCTTCAATTTTTATTTATGTTTCTCAGGAAGCAAACCTAGGCTTGACCACAGACATACAGTGATCAGTTAACAGACATACATAACCAAATTGCATCTAACTGTTCTCATAGGCAAAGTATGCTCATGTTGTTTGGACGAATTCTGCTCTGCTCCTTCCATATAATGTGGAATGGGAGTATGATGGGGGTACAGGTTGCTTAATGGCCATCCCTTACTCTGGTTAACTATGACAAAGTCTAATTTCACCCCATTATCTGCTTTCTTCTGTCAAATTTAGCTGAACTTGGCTTCCCAATTAAACTGATGCAGACTCCATCATTTCTTCACGTTTCCCTCATGTTTACACTAATCTTCCCCAGAGTATTGCTGACTGCTGGGCTAAGTTCCCAGCCTTGTCCCCTAGGTAATGAAAGCCCATTACACATAGTCAGTAGACTCTGCTGATAGACACAACACCATAAGGAGTTTGAGCTTATAATGTTATGGGGAATAATTTTGTTTAATTAGTCCAATTTATCCTATTCTGTGTTTTAAAGAAAAAATCTGATAGTAAAATGGAAATGAAATGTGGGGAAGTAAAATAAATAAAATTTGAAAGATCATACGGGCAGTGACATGTTCCAATCATCAAATCTCTAATCTGGTTACAAAGCCCGCAGAAATGATGCAATTAGATTTAGATTGCTGTCTGATAAAGTGTAGAATCAGACTATTCCTGCATCAAAATTCACAAACTCTTCTGAAGATATTTAAACAATACTCTTGCACAGCATGGGCATGTTATTCGCTCCACTGCTACACGGAATTCCAAATTTAAGCCAGGGGAAAATTAATCCCGATCTTCCGAAGGCAAGTCAAAACCTTTCCCGATGTGGTTAAACAATGTAGGCAATATGTGAAAGCATCATGGATGCTGCCTAGCTATATATTTTATATACAAAATATGTGTTTTATATATATATGTATATATACACACATAAGGTACAAAATAATACTAATAGCAGTGCACAAATTTAAGGTGATTGGCAAAACAAAACAAGAAAAAATATGAGGAAAAGCTTTTTGATGCAACAATTGTTTATAATTCAGATAGCACGGTGAAAACAAACTCAGCAGTAGCTTTCAAATTGAGCTGACTAAGTGTTTGAAAGATATTTGAGACACTGAATGAGCAACAAATGAGACAAATTGGATTATCTGCTAAAGAGCTGGTCCAGATTTAATGAGCTGAATAGCCTCCATTGGTAACAAAAATAATTTTCCTGTCCTGTCATCCTGTATGATTCCCCTGATGACATTCTCAATGCCCTTCTGCCTCACCTTGATATACCACTTCCCTCGTGGCGTCAATTTTGAAGGTAGTGGGAAGTGTTCAGGGGCAATGGGAAGTCAAGCAGATGACTGTGCTTGGGCCTAAGGTTGGAAGTGCAGGGTGATCCCTCAATGCTTCATTTCACTTATGTTTTACTCCTTGAATTCCAGATATCTTTCTGGTAAATCCATGCTGCAGGATTCAAAACAAATGCATCCTTCCTAAGGTGTGCTTTAACTTGGGCTTTGTGAAAGGTGAATGTGACTTCTACGCTCCTAAACTCTAGCTTGTTTTTAATAGAGCCATAGAGTCATAGAGATGTACAGGATGGAAACAGATACTTCAGTCCAACTCGTCCATGCTGATCAGATTTCCCGAATAAATTTAGTCCCATTTGTCAGCATTTGGCCCATATCCCTTTAAACGCTTCCTGTTCATATACCCATACAGATGCCTTTAAAATGTTGTAATTGTACCAGTCTCCATCACTTCCTCTGGCAGCTCATTCCATACACACACCACATTGTGTGAAAAGGTTGCCCCTTAGGTCCCTTTCAAATCTTTCCTCTCTTACCTTTAACCTATGCCTTCTAGTTTTGGACTCTTACCGTGGGGAAAAGACCTTGTCTACTTACCCCGTCTAATCCCCTCATGATTTTACAAACCTCGATTAGGTCACCTCTCAGCTTCTGACGCTCCAGGGAAAATAGCCCCAGCCTATTCAAATTCTCTCCGTATCTCAAGCCCTCCTTCCCCAGCAACATCCTCGTAATTTTTTTTCTGAATCCTTTGAACTTTCACAACATCCTTCCTATGGCAGGGAGACCAAAAACTGAAGCAAATGTAAACAAATATGAAGTCATTCATCGCAGAGCGAAAAATGATTAAACAGAGTACTTTCCAAATAGTGAACAGCCAGGAAATGACAAAGGCACTTGACAGCCCATATGCATCATTCATAGCCATTTCGATACAGCACTGGCTTGAAGGACATTGGCTGAGCCAAAGTCGAGTACAGCTTCAACAAGACCTCCCAACTCCTATGCTCAGTGCACTGACCAATAAACATGGGTGTAACTTACCTACTTGCACTTTTAAGGAACTATGAACCTGCACTCCAAGAGCTGTATATTCATCAACACTCCCCAGGAACATACCACTAAGTTTATGAGTCCTGCCCTGATTTGCCTTTCCAAAATGCAGCACCTCACATTTATCTACTTATAACTCCATTTGCCACTCAGCCCATTGGCCCATCTGATCAAGTTCTCATTGCACGCTGAGGTAGCCTTCTTCGCTGTACACTCGACCTCCAATTTTAGTGTCAGCTACATCTTATATTCACATCCAAATCATTTATATTAATAACGAAAAGCAGTGGACCCAGCACCAATCCTTGTGGCGCACAGCTGGTCACAGACCTCTAATGTGAAAAGCATCCCTCCACCACCACCCTCTGTCTTCTACCTTCGAGTCAGTCCTGTATCCAAATGGCTATGAATGACGCATATGGGCTGTCAATTGTCTTTGAGATTTCCTGGCTGTTCACCATTTAGCAAGTACACTGTTTTAACCTTTTCAGTAAGACGAATGATTTCATATTTACTTGCATTTACTCTAGTTTTTGCCTGTTCATTATGGTCTGAGCACGGTTCCCTTTATGTTGTTTGAGGTGTGACAGCTTTTAAGTACAGATACAGAAGAGCAGAACATATGAAGCCAGTCTGTACAAACACAACCAAAATGCTCTTAAAACAAAAAGGCTGCCAGAATGCAAGCAAACAACTAATTTTTTTTTCAAGAAACTGCCACACTAAGTCAGGCACCACATGCTCTAGCATTGCTACAGGCTGTTTTAATGATGAAGCTAATGCTATGGGTGGATTCTTATTCAAACTTGTGAAATTAGCCATGAGATCTGATTCACTTTATTTGCATATTAATATGAGGCCCATATTCAGTCTCTGTTTTTGCCTCAGACAAAACCCGGCCTTCAGCAAATTATTTTGCCCATGCACATGAGTGAGATCCAGCCTTACAAGATCAGGGCTAATTAGTATTGAACAGCTGGTTACCAGACTGCACTATCTTTTCCCACACCAGTTAATTTCCCAATAGACTAATCTCAAACGAGGTCTCTCTAATTTACAGTTTATGTCACATTGTGTGCTGAATGGTTTCATTTTCCATTCACTTAATTGGGCTCACCTTACCTAAAACTGACTATCAATACAGGGCACCAGAAGCCTTTTTAACAGATTTGCACACAGGCTAGGAATAATGTTCTCTACAAGACAGTAGAGCACTTATGCCAACCTATAAAATCTGGCAAAGTTAACAAAAGTAACTACAGAAGAGATTGCACTACAACAAACATGCTCACAACTTAAAAAGCAACTGTAAGGATAGCTTTCACACAGAGACCCTATCTGAGGTGACAATTTCAATGCAACTGAATTAAGTTGTCATTTTTGAGTCATTGAATTTCAGGATGTTTCATGCGTTATCATATCACATTTGAAAAGTCAACTTTGTTTCTGTGCTAAAACTCTCAATGACTTCACATATTGAGATGACTGATCACAGCCTTGTACTCACAAGCCAGTTGATGCAAATTACAATTGCTCCTGTATGACTTTGTAGTGGAAAATGTTGGAGTTTTATTTTCAATTTAGAATCAAGTACCCAATACACAGATCATTTCATAGTTTTATTTCCACTTCAGAGTCAGGTACCCTATGCCCAGATCATTTCCTGGTTGGCCACACACTGCCTCCTTATCATTCAGTTTTTGCGATCATTAAATATAAATACCCTAATTGTGCCTGTGGTGAACACGGCACCCAAACAGGGCATTGAGAATTATCAGGAAGCAGAAACTGCTTGCAGTGTGGAAGCAGCAAAAGAAGATGCGAGCTGTGGTGAGGTCTGTCTTGCTGAAGCAAGCGGAAATCCAGCAGTATCAAGGCAGGCAACTGAAACATGCAGTGTCCAATCTGCAGCAAGATCCTACAAGCCCCAAAAGTACACAACATAAAAATGGAACTCCCATGATTGAACTAACCAGACTGACTTGAGGAAGGGTCACCAGACCCAAAACATTAACTCTGATTTTTTTCTTCACAGATCCTGCTGAGCTTTTCTAGCAACTTCTATTTTTGAACCAGACTGGCCAGTTTGGCAACACACAGATTGAAAATTGCCTTCTTGAACTAGGTGACCAATGAACTAGTTCCTCAGGTAAGTTGTTATTAACTGGAGGCAAGTAGATACCCGATTCCCTATAACCACTGTCCTCACATTGAAAATTCAAGCACATCCTGGATTCAGCGGGACTCAAACACAACATCCAGGAGCACAATTTTGAAGTTTAATGGACAGCTAAAATGTTGACCTCAGCATCCTAGTTGGAAGAGTGGGCATTGGTTTGTAGTCAGGAATCTCTGAATTTCTGCTCTGCTACCTGGTTATGCAGAGATTTCACTTGGCAAATTTCTTTCCAGAAAACTATATCTTTGTAATCATATACTTGAAGTGGTCAGTATTTGTGAGGTGGAAGACAATTAGAAGCAGGCAGAACGCAAAATGATATTTGGGATTAGATGGATAGTTTAATGGAAGACCAGCTATATAGTAAAGCATAGTTAAGCAATTAATTGATTGAATGGATGTACTCCCTAATAAATGATCACAGGAACCATTCAATGTTACTTTAATTTTTCAGAAAGTATATGATTAAAGTAATTCTTTTTTTTTAAACTGTAGCAAGAACTGTCGTAAACCTTACTTCTGTTGAAGTATTGGGTAGAATCTCCTGAGCTTGTAAGAGTGAAAGATAGAGGCAGGAGACCTTGAAAATGAAGCAAGTTGTTGCAGGGAATGGTATTCCAACCTCTGAGTAAGTAAGTTTCAGGTGGAAAGTCCTAAGGGCTGCCTTTCCACTCTACCTCCACTTAAGATCATTTAACAGCCTTTTCAGACTGAGGCTACAATTTTTGCTGGTCCTTGTCTGGTCTACTTGACTGGTCAACCTATACGAGCCGCATGACAATTGTGGATTGTCCCTCAAACTGTACTAACCTGTGCATAATCAAGGGTGGCAAGGTGGCTTTGCGGTTAGCACTCTGCCTCATAGTGCCAGGGACCTGGGATCAATTCCCACCTCAGATTACTGTCTGTGTGGAATTTGTACATTCTCCCTGTATCTGTGTGGGTTTCCTCCGGTGCTCTAGTTTCCTCCCACAGTCCAAAGATGTGCAGCGTAGTTGGATTGGCCACACTAATTTGCCTATAGTGCCCTGGGACATTTGGGTTAGACAGGGGAGTGGGTCTGGGTGGGATCCTCTTCAGAGGGGTGGTGTGGACTTATTGGGCTGAATGGCCTGTTTCCATACTGTAGCGATTCTATGATGACACTGTTTCTGACTCCCATTGTACCTCTCTCCCCCTGAAACCCACCCTGTTAGACTATTCCCATCACTCTTAAAACAACACTTACCATTTTGTTGCAGGATCACTTCTCACCCCAGAAGTTCCAGGTTACTACATTGGTAGCAGTCATGGTCTCCTCTTTGATGCTGCTGATCTCTGATTGGAAGTAGCTTTGGGTAGCAGGATGTCATGTCCTGGGGTCCTCAGTCAAAAAGAAGGCCTGTTTGTGCCCCTTGAAGTGCCTGATTCGTATAAGATCCAGCTGGCCTTCCTTCCAAGAGTGAGTGTGATCATCTTGGTACTTTTTCAGGCATGGTGCAAAACACCACCAAAATCAGAGGATTCCATACATTAACTCAATGTCTCACTCCTTAGGTGCTGCCAAAACTGCTATTTCCAACATTTTCTGCCTTTACATTTGTCTTTTAAACTTCCTTAACTCAATTCAGTGCAGCAACATTTGGGCTAGTCTCATTTTTTAGGCATGAGGCTTTGTGTTTGCTAACCTGGCCATATATATTCAGCTCACAGTATGAGCATCATGCAAATTTGGAGTTCTCACCTCATCTACATGTGTCCTGGTAGCTAGAGCACTGTGCCTCCACTCTGCAATCATCAGTTGTTTGTACATCACATGGTGCAGCCAGGACCTCTTCTCATTGGCAGGCTAACCTTCTTAAAGGGGAACTGCTGCCACTTAAATGATGCCAAACCAAATGTCAGGACACTGAAAAGGATTCCAGAATGGACAGATGCTGTTTTGGAGGCACCAATACTGGGAGATGGGCAAGGGGAGAGAAACATGGTTTCACTGGTAGAGGGTGCTGGTATGGCCACCCTCAGAAAGGAGTGGGAGCAGGTGACCAGGAGTCTGGAGCCAAAGACCAAGCAGCAACATCATGAGGATCACATCACATGGGTGATCAATGTCAGTAAGCATGATACCTACCAAATAGCTCATCAGTAGCTTTCCCTAGCACACAAGGCTCATGGCTAACAGTCAGAGAATTCACAAACCTATCAATTCTACCAGCCCCACATCTACCTCTTGTTACCTCCATCTCACATACTTCCATCCTTTCAAGTTCGACAGGCCTATCACCCAAACACAGTCACTGACATTCTTCTGAGGTTGAGAGGGTGAAGAGCATCAAGTTCCTCAAAGTGACAATAATAAACAACCCGTCCTGGACTTCCCATGTAGATGCAACAGTCAAGAAGGCACAGCAATGCCTCTTCTTCCTCAGATGGCTTGGGAAATTTGGCATGGCCATAAGGATCCTCACCAACTGCTATGTACCCACCTTTGAAAGGACACTGTCTGAGTGCATAATGGCCTGATATGGCAATTGCTTTGCCCAGGGCCGTAAGAAACTATAGAAGGTGGTGTGCACAGCCCAAGCCATCATGGTAGCCAGCCTTCTATCCATGGGCTCCATTTGCATGGCTCACTACCACACAAAAGCTGACAACATTATCAAAGACCCATTGCACCCTGGTAATGATCTCCTGCAACCTTGTCCGTAAGCCAGAAGATACAGAAGCCTGAACATATGCAGGTGCAGATTCAAGAACAGATTCTTCCTGACTGTTATTAGACTAATGGATAGACTCTCTAGCCTCAAATACTGATCTTGCTAACATTGATCTCACCTAGTGCACGCCCTCTGCAATATAACCTGCGTGACTCTGTCTAAGTTTTTTTGATCTGTACAGCCTTGCTTACTGTGAACTGTCTGTGTTGCTCATAAACAAACTTTTCACTGTATTTCAGTGCATGTGACAATAAATCAATCAATATTCTCTCTCTTATAAGATAATGTGACACATAATAGAAGGGAACAGATTGATGAGAGACAAGAACACTGGCATTTCTGGAGCTCAAATGGAAGAGTTGGGGCTGAATTCTACTTTTTTCTGTTAAGTGCAAGTTGCATTGAGTTTTTTTGGAGGTTTCACATTATCTCATTAACTACCTACCCTGCCACTATGGTGTCCCACCCACCTGATTCAAGCCCCATCATACCTTACACTGTTCTTGGAACAATTTGCCGCTCCGTGTATATCCACTGAACAACTGGTGACTCTTTGAAGGGTCACTGTGCACCTGGACAAGTATTGGTAATCTAATGTTGTCCTTCATGACAGCTTAATAGTGCAACAGTCACAAAACAATGCTGCTCACATTGCATGGTTTACTCTCCCTTGCACATATAATCCGATTCTCTCACCCTAGTTGTCATTTAACCACTAATTCACTTTACCTTTTACAGCTAAATCCCATCTAAACGCACTCTCTACGACACTGGGCCACTGGAGACAGAATCTTGTCATTATCCTATAGGGGAACAACATGGACAGGCAAACCCGCAGATAATTCCGAACCTGAGGTTTTTTTTACAGCCACCATTAGTAATCACAATCAAAAAGGACAGAGATTGAAGTTCACCTCCATGATGCGACCAGGTGACGACATCATGACCATTGGAATGTTCTCCTCCTCGAGTGTCAGTCAGGCCCTGTCTGGTCTGTAGAACCTGATGCATCCGAATCGGCCATGGATAAGGGGGGTTTTTGTGTCCTTAATGTCTGTCTGGCACACCCAGATGAAACTGCACAGACTGCACTGGAGGGTCTCCGCAGACCGGTCCAAACAATATAACAGCATTTTCAGCAAACCCTGTCATCTACTCCACCATGATCCTAGCTGAAGCATTATATCTGTGATCCACATCAGATAGAGAGTTATGTCGTGGTGTAATGAGCTATGGTTAGAGTTGGTAGCCCTTGTCCCTCAGTAACCAGCCACTTAAGGCACTTGGACCCTCAGACACAGCAGGTACACGAGAGTGCTTCAGGATATAGGAGGTGTGGAAGCTGTCAGAGTAATGGACACATTCCTCCAAGATGTGGTCAAGGTGGTCACAGATCACTGGAACTTTAATTGAATGGAACTCTTGCCATTGATTAATTATGCAGTGTTGTAACAGAGCCTCTCAGTACTATATACGTTCAGTCAACAGCACCTTGAACCTCGGGAAGCCAGCTGTGTTTCTGAATCCTACTGCCCAAGCTGCAGCACTGACCCCTTTCACTGGGGGATAAAATGAAACTGACTGGTCATGAGTACATGACATCGGTCATGGTCCTGATGCATTTTGAGTGCATAACTAAGAGATCACACATAAGTCATCCATCACCGGTTGGAAGAACTGGTCACTTTGACAGCCACCAGGAAAGGATGGCCTCCAACTCCTGCAGCCCTCACATCCTGCTCTACTATTCACCGTCATTCTGTCACTGTCTCCAGAGACACATAGAGCCTGTGTCAGCACTGTGCCTCACTTCGTTGCAGGAAGTAGAGTCAAGTCAAAGATCTCTGGTATTCCTGTGGATCCCATGCATCCTGAGAGGCCCTGTGGCTGATCCTCTGCCTGGTCTGGATGCTCCAGGTCCTCCTGCTCTCACAACTGGACTTGCCACTGGCTGTGGTCTACCTCCCTTCTTCTATCTCCACCTTCTCAGGAGGGCAGCCATCATGAACGGGCTGCACACAGTAGATAAGGTGAAACTGTTTCTGCTTGTAAAAGAGACAAAAACAAAAAGGCTTAGAAGCAAGAGCATTGTGAGAAAAAAACGTGTCCGCACAGCAAGTCATTAGAGTATGGATTGCACTGTCTGAAAATGTTCAGTTCAATAGAGGAATTTAAGAGAAATTTGGATGGATTTTTGGACAGTAAAATGTGCAAGGATATGGAGAAAGGGCTGGACAGTGTAATAGAGCCAGGGCACAATATCTCAAATGGCCTCTTTCTGCGCTGTAGTAATTCTATGATTCTGTTATTGTCACCATTGGCTGGGAGCCAGGATCTCAGGAGAAATGACCTGTGTTGGGAGCAGAAGGATTGAAAGAGGTTCTTCAATCTCAGAAGAGTCAGGGGTGACATACCCTACAGACGAGAGCTACACATCACACTCCACACCCTGAGACATTCAATGCCCTAATAAAAAGGACTATGTCTCCATCATGCATCCAGCTTCATCCTCAGCGTATGCAGCACCTTGATGAAGGTGATGTGCCGGCTGAAAGACCAACACAATGAAGGAGTGTCTGCTCTGCTACAACACCCCTTCCACGCCAGAACCACATCAACCAACTTCTCACTGCATTGTTAAACATACATGACCGATAACGAAGTGATGATATGCTCCTCAAACGGCATTCCTGGAAGTTGCATGAATATTGGTTCAAAGTGCACATTGAGCCACATATTGTCTTCCCAACAACACCACTTATCAGGATATTGCCTGGTATTGGGGATTTTAACTATGAAGAAAAGTTGGATAGACTGTGTTTATTTTCACTGGAACGCTGGAAGTTGAGGGGCGACCTAGCAGAAGTTTATAAGGGATTGGGACTGGCATGGACAGAGTATGAGGTTTTTTACCAGAGTCGGCCTTACAGAGAACATCCATTATACAATAAGGAAGTAAAGTTTGCCTCCATACCAGCACTTAAAGCAATGCCGTGTGAGTGGATTTCTAACCCTTGCAGTTATGTTCCAAACTTTTTCATTTCCTGCAAAATATGTTTTTAAAGTAACTAACTTATTCCATTTCTTATCTGATAATGAAATAGTTATTCAGGAGCAGATCAAACACAGCAGAAATGGAATATTTTTAGATATTTATCTGCAATAAAGCTTTGCTTCATATCATCTGAAAATAAATTTGCATTTACATCTGTTTGCTTTTAGAGGAACCAATTTCTTAAAGATAAAACTGACTTGAAGCTTGGGTTTGGGGTACACTTAGCTTTTAGCACTTCTGATTTGCATTTACAAGAGGCATATCAATTTCTCCTTTAATAACATATAGCTTAGAGAAAAAATAAAACACAAGGGTAAGCTGAGGTTAGGAACGAGACACAGAACATACTTGAAAGTCCCTGTTTGGATTGAGTTTTCAGTCAGACAGTTTTGAAGAACTTCTAGCTCTTAAAGGCCTACTTATGTTTCGCGTGTTGGAGTGCTGTTCCTGCTGTTTTACTTTTAACCAGTCCTTTTTACACAGTGTTGTCCTTATCAAATGTGGGAATCCTACCAAAAGTCAACACTGCCCATCGAGTGATAATTCAGGCCAGATAAATGGTCTTGGCACGTTAGAGGTCCTGGTGGAAGCTCTAACTCATTGAAGACAGAAATACCAATTTCTACCTTTCAGAGTATTGATGTGCAGAGGGATCTGGATGTGTAGTCCATAGTTCACTCAAGGTGGCAAACCTGGGCAGATATGTTAGTAAAAAAAGGCTTGTGGCATGCATGGAAGGGGCATTGAATATAAAGATAGACAAGTTATGCTGCAGCTTTATAGAGCTTTGGTTAGGCTACCCTTGGAATATTGCACACAATTCCGGTTACCACATTACCAGAAGGATGTGGATGCCTTGGAGATGGTACAGAAAAGGGCTTATCAGGATATTTCAAAGATAGTAGGAACTGCAAATGCTGGAGAATCTGAGATAACAAAGTGTGGAGCTCGATGAATATAGCAGGCCAAGCAGCATCTTAGGAGCACAAAAGCGTCCGAGATAACAAAGTGCAGAGCTGGTGCTCCTAAGATGCTGCTTGGCCCGCTGTGTTCATCCAGCTCCACACAGAAGTTTATAAGGGATTGGGAATGGCATGGACAGAGTATGACGCTTTTTTTTCTCCAGAGTGGAGAGGTCAATTACTAGGGGACACAGGTTCAAGATGCGAGGGGAGGAAGTTTCAAAGAGATGTTTGGGCCAAATGTTTCACACAAAGGGTGGTGAGTGCCTGTTACACATTGCGAGAGGAGGTGGTGGAAGCAGACACAAGAGCAGCATTCGAGAAGCACCTGGACAAATACATGACGAGGAAGGGAATAGAGGGATACAGATTCTGTAAATAAATAATTTTAGTAAGAAAGGACAAAATGTGGCAGTGCACGCTTGGAGGGCCAAAGGGCCTGTTCCCATGTTGTATCATTCTTTGTTGTTCTTTGTTCTTTTTTCTACAAGAATAGAAGAAATAGTGGCAGAAGTAGATCATATAGCTAATCAAGCCCGATTCACCATTCAAAAGTCAAACAAAAATAAGTCTCTCTCAGTTATGGAATTTTCCTTTAGCTGAAAAGCATCAAAGTTCCAGAATTCTCAAACAAATCTTGAAGTTTCATTACTTACTATTGTGGATGACAAACAATTTGAAATAAAGCCCATTAATTCTGAAGCCAAGCCACAAAACTATTTCTAAAATAAATCATCAGGGCTATAGAAATGATTATAACTTAATTATTAAATTCTGACACACCAAAAACCTACCAGATATTAACTCAAAACCAGAAATCCAAGCTTATAACATTTAGTATTAAAATTTATACACATAAATTCTATATTTCACATCACACCTGAGAGCCTAAAAATCTACCTATATCAGTCGTATAAGCATTTAATGTTGGAGTATCCATTATTTTCTGGTATAGAGGATTCAAAAGATTCATAAACCCTTTGAGTGAAGTTATTTCTCATTTCTCAGTTTGAAACAGTTGGTCTTTAATCCTGAGATTGTGCTTCTGTGTTTTAGATTTCCCAACCAGTGGAAACAATCCATCAGCATTTACCCTTTCAAATCCTCTCAGAATTTTATTTCAATGATGTTGCCTTTCATGGCTCACAACACTGTTCACAATATTCCAGCTGCAGAGAATTGCACAGTTTTAGCAAAACCTCCCTACATTTTACTCCATTCCTTTTAAATGAAGTCTAATATTCCATTTGCCTTCCTATTACCTATTAAACACAGATGTTAGCTTTTTATGAATCATGAATGAGACATCCCAAGTGCATCTATTCCATGAGATAACAAGGTGTAGAGCTGGATGCACACAGCAGGCCAAGCAGCATCAAAGGAGCAGGAAGGCTGACGTTTTGGGCTGGACCCTTCTTCAGCATCTATTCCATGGCTTTCTGCAGTCCTTTTCTATCTAAAAAGAAATCAGTTCTTCTATTCTTCCTATCAAAGAGCATAACCACACATTTCCCCACATTATATTCCAACTACCAAATATCTGGCCATCCGCTTAACCTGATTATATCCCTCTACAGACTCAGTGTGCTATCCTCACTACTTGCCTTCTCACCTATTTTTGTGTAATCAACAAACCTAGCTATAGTACAATGAGTTTCTTTATCTAAGTCATTAATATATGTTGTAAATAATTGTGGCCCTGTAATGCTCCCCATGGCACACAACTAGTTTTAGGTTGCCATTCGGACAATGTCTCCTCATTCTTATTGCATTTTCTTTCCCTTCTGTCTACTTACCTACTACCCATCCTTGAGCCTCAAGTGAAGTCATCAAAGATTGCCGGCCTCAGCATGGACTCCCAGCCTCTGTGCAGATCCCTAGCCTCCTGCCAAAATATTTTCATACAGTTTATATCATTTCCTCATTCCCTAATTTCTCCTGTTTACACTTCTAAGTGTTTCTAAAGTATTTACTTCAGTTGCTCTTCTTTTTACACATTTGTAAACACGGCAGTTGTTCGTTAGCTCGCTGAGCTGGTTGTTCCGTGGTGTGCAGACACTTTGTTACCCTTCTTGGCAACATCATCAGTGTGACCTCTAATAGAAGTGTTGGTGTTCTGCTCTGTTCTGAATTTATGCGATCCTCTGGTGTGATGGGTCTTGTCACTTCCGCTTCTGTTGTATACGAGCTACAAAATTTTGCTAAGATTTGTAAACCCACTTACAATATGTTTTTATATTGTGGTCTAGTTTACTCTCAAATTTTATTTCTCTTTTTATCCCTTTTTACTTTGGTAACCTCTTATTCTAAATTTTTCCCAGCTCTCAGATTTGCTACTATCTTTTTGGAACATTATAAGTCTCTTCTTTTAATCTAATGCTCTACTTAATTTTTGGAGTGAGCTACAGAAGAGTCTATTTGCTGCTCTTATTAGTTTTAGTAGGGAAAGTACATTTTTCAATATTGTGTGTTATTTATTTAAATGTTCCCTGCTTATTTACACCATACCATTTTATCTAATAATCCAATCTACCTTAGACAGCCTTCCACCATATCCAAGTAATTAGCTTTGTTTAAGATTAAGATTCATGGTTGTGATTGGAGTAAAGCATGTTCAAACTTAAAATGGATTCACTTCTATTTCCCGGAGGATCTTTTACTCTGAAATTGTGAATTAATCCTACCTCAATGCACATTACTAGACCTAAAGTAGTTTTTCCTTAGTTAGTTCCACACCATATTGCTACACAAATCAGTCATGAAGACATTCTACAAACTCATCTTTTAGGCTATCCTTACCAATTTGGTTGTTTCAATTCATGTGACAATTAAAGACTCCCAACCCCACAATTATTACATTGCCTTTCTTATAAGCTCCAATAATTCAACATTATAGCTCCAGTGGGAGTCATATAAAGTACTTACACCAGTTTTTTTTTACTCTTGCTATCTCTAACCTACACCCATACTAATACAACTTCATGATCTTTTGTGTCTGGAAACTTTCTCACTTATATTCTGATGTCCTCCTTTACTGTCAGGGCTACCCTTTGTCCATTGCCATTCTGTATTTCTTTTTAAAATATTGTGTGCCTGAATACCTACTTTCCAATTTTGGTCACATTGTAACTATTTCTCTATTATGGTGATTAAATCAAAGCCATTTCTTTGTTCCACTAATTCAAATACTTTATTTCAGATGTCTCATGTATTCTTAGTATGGAATTATATTTTTTGCTATCATTTTTTGTAGCATTGCCACTAAACTTTCTGATCCTTGCTGACCCACTCTTCTTGTCTTTACTCATATCTCTATTCTGACTCATTGCTTTGATTATTCTCTCTGGATATCTAGATAGTCCTTTACTTGAATGTTTTCCCTCACTGTTTAAAGAACTCTTCACAACCCTATTTATGGTCAGCAATCTGGTTGCAGCCCAGTTTAAGTGGAGTCCATCCCAACAATTACTTTTGCTCCCTCCTAGGAGATTTATAGAATCCTTAGAGTGTGGAAAGGGGCCATTTGACCCATCAAGCCAGCACCAACTCTCCAAAGAGCATCACACCCGTAGCCAGCCCCTCACCCTATCCCTCCATAGCCCTGAATATATCATATTTAATCCACTTAACACGCACATTCCTGGAATCTATTGGCAATTTGGTGTGGCTAATCCACCTAACCTGCACATCTCTGGACTGTGGGAAGTAACTGGAACATCTGGAGGAAACCCACAAAAACACATGGAGAATGTTCAAACTCCACAAGATAGTCAACCAAGGCTAGAATCGAACCCAGGTGCCTGGCACTGTGAGGCAGCAATACTAACCACTGAGCCAACGTGCATACAGATATCAAACCGTTTGCTTTCTGTAACACTTCTTGAGCAACATGTTTGATTCTTTAATCTGTTGCCACTTCACTACTTGACAAGTAGCTCAGATAGCAATCCTAACCTTTGGTGTTCTGTGTTTTAATTTGGGCCCTAACTTCTCAAATTCTCTCTGAAGAATATCATGCTTTGTTTTACCTATGTCATTGCTTCCCACGCTAACTTTATAGACTTAGTCCTCTTACTTTAGCTTAGCACTGGGCCGAAAAATGACATTTAGTGGTCCTGGTTTCAAAGGCAGAGAAGTCTTCATCCCCTTGACTATATTGTCCTCGATCACTACCACATTCCTTTCAACATTCTCCATTGAAGGACAGTTTGCATGTTGTACCACAGTCAATTCACTCATCCTCCATGCAGCCCTCCTTATCTTGTACCTGTAATCTTGAGCTGGCACTCTCCCATCACAACATACTGACTCACCATTCTTGCCTGAATCATAATCACATCCTCTTGACCATTGACAAAATATGAAGTTCTGCCTGTTCTAAATGGTGTGACTGTCTCCTGAGCTTTTTAAAATACATTCGAGGGATGTGGGCGTCTTCGGCTGGCCAGCATTTATTGCCCATCCCTAGTTGCCCTTGAAACATTGGTGGTGACCTGTCTTCTTGAACCACTGCAGTCCACCTGCTGTAGGTTCGTTCTCAATGCCGTGAGGAAGGGTCAGCCAGGATTTTGACCCAGTGACAGTGAAGGAATGGCAATATATTTCCAATGCAGGATGGTGAGAGACTTGGAGGGGATCTTGCAAGTGGTGTCTCCTGCTCTCTGATATGGCACACATTCTAAGTATCATTTTAATAAATAAGTTATTTGGAAAAGGGCTGCATTTAAATCTTGAGTTTCTAAAGAAAAGTACATGTACCCAATCGTATTTTTTTTTAAAATGGACAAAGGTGAAAGATGGTTAAAGTGACAATGTGCTGGGGTTTGAAATTGGTTCCCTAAAGACTTTAACGAAGATCAACAATCAGTTAGCCTGTTTCAGCACTAGAAAATCTCCTGCACTACTATTTACAGTGTGTCAGACATCAACCTGTTGCAAAGGACAGGCATTACAGGCATGCCAGCTTCCTAGATGACATTATTCCATGTACTTTGCGTGACCAATTATTTAAAATCACTGAAAGGAAACTTGCAACTTACAGCAACATCGAAAAATTATTTTTCTGTGGGTCCAATGGACATTTTTTTGTTAACTGAATAAGTGATGACTTGTGCAATATATTCATTGATGTGACATCTTCCTCTGTCCTATTTAACACAAATTTGATCTTTTTTTACTGAGGTGAAGAGAAAAGAAAATTGTACACTTTATATAAATGACAAAAGATGGTGAAGTCAACCATAAAGGTGAACAAGACTTTCAATGGCTATGTGTGTACTGAGTAAAAACCAACTTCAAATTTTATATGTGCATATAATTTACCACTGGCCATCAATGAACCCATATAGATGCATATAAATATGGCATATATATGCAATAAATAAAGGATATAAGACTCTGACCTATGGGGTTTTCTAAGCAAACAAAGCTTGCAAATCTCAAACTGTGCTACCTCTCTGTTTTTAAAGTCTGGATTAAATAGAGCTTTTAAATTAAAGTGTAATGGTGTTTCTTTCTGGCATTATTTTATCACAAAATACTCAGAATAGAACATCAACAAAATGTTTAGGACAAGCGTTGCTTATATTCTCCATTAATAGTGTATAAAATCTTTTTATCAAGCATAATCTATATATGTTAAACAGAACTTAATTCTCACTACTACTGTGTAATGATTTTTTTCCCCCTAAGCCTGTTTGTCTAACAAGGAAATCAAGCCACCTAATTTTTGTTCTCATTGATGATAACCATAAAATGGTAATACTTGGTTTAGTCAGCTTGCTGTAGTTTACATTTCTGCTGGAAGGGCTGCAAGACACAATAATGTAAGCTGATCTTAATGCCCAATATTTGTAACCCCATTACTGCAAATAACCTACTTGGCTTACTCGAGCAAATGGAACTATGGTTTATTTTTGATTCAGTGACATTTTTCTTCATGTGGAACTCAGAGACAATTTATTCACATTTAGAAAAAAAAGTTCAGCTTTTGCATTAACCAACAGTAAGCTATGAAATGGCAAATATGGCTGTGGTTTTTCTGAGAAAACTACTGCAAAAATATCTTTGCAACATTTGAATGAGAAAGAGGAGAATTGTCTTTTGCTAGCCAGTAGTCCCTATTTTATTGTTGTAACTGTGAAAGCAATATACTTTAATGTATGGCACCTTGGGGAAAGCCACCTCTCCAGAAGGGATAAAAATGTAAATGTCAACAACTGAGAGGTTTGAGTCCTTCACTAAACATATAAACCAGTAAACATCTGCAGGAAACCAAAGTAGGCTGAGGCACAAGAACAAAAGGTTTGCATGCTAAACCTTCAATCCTCATGCTCAGTTGAACAGTCCACCTTAGATTTAATGCAAAGCCAAAGTAAAATGTGAAGGCACTGAATTAATTTTAAAACTAAGTCATGATGGAAATAATTTACTTTCAGGAAGGATTTGACAGCTGGAAAGGCCAACCTGAATTGCAGCTTTCTCTGATTCTATTATGACACAGAGCGACACATTTCAAATCTGGCAACAAATCAGTGTTCCATTTCTGCTTTGCCCCAGCTTTATTTCAGTTTGCAGTCTTGTGTTTGTCAGATTACAATGGACTAGGACTTTAATTTTTAGATGGCTACAGAAATATGTTTTAAATGAAAATTATGATGTGAAGGTGTCAATGTTAGACTGGGGTGGACTAAGTCAGAACTCACACAACAGGTGTTTTTAGAAAAATTCAAACTAATGGCACCTCTTTCTGAAAAAAATGAGGCTGAGAATTTCAATAGTATTTTGGAGTTTATTCGAGGCATAATCATCATTTTAACAGGTTTATTTGAAATCACAAGCTTCTTTGCCAGGTAAAGGTAAAGGATAAAGGAGCAGCCCTCTGAAAGCTTGTGGTTTCAAATAAATCTGCTTTAATGATGATTATGCCTTAAATAAACTACAAAATACTATTGAAATTCTCAGCCTCATTTTTACTTTCACAAAGATGGACAATTAGTTTGAATTTTTCTAAAAATTCAGGTGAAGTTGCTGGTTTGCTTCCCTAACAATGCAAGCCATTACATGAAGTGTAGAAACACATGAAGTAACAAAAAACCAACAAAGTAGAACAGCAGTTATTGGGAACAAGAGCATTTAAATTTATGGCCTCGAAGAATGCCAACAGTATCTGATAATCAAATGTTCACACTGAACAATAAAAATAAGGAAAATTAGTCACACTAGTTCTTGTCACAACAGTGGTAAGTTAGACAGCTCATTCTGATCAACACTGCAGGCAATAAGCTACAACAGCTTAATTCAGTGCAAAGGCATTATTTTCAAGCTGTGGGAATTACTGACATAAAATTACACAAGAGTCTACATAGTTTACAAAATTGCAGTGTTTTAGCAACCTAAGTCAAGTAAAGCAGAAGGACTATGACACAGTGGTGTATAATCCTTTCTCAGTTAATGATGTATTACAATGTAATGTTCCAATTGGTGCCTTAGTTTATAGAGTGGAAAAGGACGGCAAACTCTGGTCTTAATTGTCCCCACCTGACAGAAACTTGAGAAGAAAGTGGGAGTTGAAATTTGCCAAATCTCTTATTCTGCTGTTTTCCCATTTTGCTCCACTATTAACCTGCTCTTTTGAGTAGATGAATTGGACACACTAAGTGTGAAGGTAGTATAATTTAAAAATGTAAGGTGGACTTGATTATGTCATGGAGACCCAACGTATTTTGTTGAATGCCTGAACCAGGATGTGATCTGAGCATCTCTTACAGTCTGCCAGAGATACAGTGCTAGACTTTTTATCTTCATAGCAGTTGCTGTACCTGATGAGATGCTATTAGCTCTAGCTCTTATAACATAAAAACTAGATATACATAATGAGGTACTGAGAGATTCAATAGATAGTTATTAAAGCTCCTGGTATCAACAAATATTACAATCATAGGACCTGGGATAACATGAAGTAATTCACTCAGAAATTGTGGCACAATTCTCTTAGCAAGTCATGCTGCAAATGAGACCAGGAATAAAATGTCTGAGACGTTTTAAACCCTTGGGTCATCTGCCAAACTACAGTGACAACATCATGGGCATGGCTCTTGAAAGCTATATTGCATTGTGGCTATGAGATATAACATATCAGGGGTACAATAATAAATGCCTTGTGCCAGCTATCACCCTCCCAATTCTTGACAGAGCCATTCCACAACAACCCATCCCCCTCCCTCCTCCCAATCTTTGTCACAGGTTCTTACATGCTCCAGATCTGGCCAAAGTCTATCCTCCGCCACCATTCTGCTGACCATCAGGAATTATTCTCATGAATTCTAGGCTATAGCTGTTGCTACCAAATGCCCATTTTCAGCAACTGCCCACAAGGTTAATTGGGGTATCAGGTGGGATTCTGCAGAGTTGTATTTAAGTGAAGTACTGTTGATGAGGTACATCTCTCCATTCTGCAGCTTGCTAGGTTCATCCTCATTACAAGGCTCTTTTACGCCATCCCACCAAACCCATGAAAACTGAAGCCAAGATCTTGGTGATTTCTTGTCAGAAGAACAGTCATAATGGAGACTGGGGCACATTTTTAAGGTGAGAGCTGAGAGATTTAAAAAAGACATGAGGCAAATTTTTACACATGTTCACATGTGGAATAAACTTCCAGATGAAGTGGTGGATGCAGGTACAATTACAACATTTAAATGGCACTTGGATGGATATGTGAAATGGAAAGGTTTGGAGGGATCTGGGCCAGGAACAGGCAAGTGGGACTAGTTTAGTTTGGGATTAAGTTCAGCACGGTTGGACTGAAGGGTCTGTTCCTGTGCTGTATGATTTTATGACTCTCCACAGATAGTGCCATTTAAAAAAAGATGTTTTTCAGTATTCTCCTGTATTTTTTCTCTTTCCAAAAATTAAATGCTTCTTTCCTTCTTTGGGATTTGATTTGAGATTGAACTCACCTCCCTTTTAACTTAACCATCTCAGTCCTTCTTTTTTCACAATTTCCTAATTCTTAAAACTGATTGGCAATACTGTATTTGGAAATATCCCTTTGGCTGTCCAATTCACACAGTTCCCAATGCACAATCCTTTATTCACATTCTATTATCAGCTCATGATTTTAGCTATTTAATGGGAAATATATATTGAGCTGAAGGGTGCAGGCAAAACAAAAACTGCAATCAAGTATTTTGACATTTACCTTCATCATGATCTGCAGTTTGGTATAAAAAAAACACTTTTTATTTTGCAAATATGCCTCAACCTCTCTTGCTTAGTTTGGAGTCTCATAGGTGGTAAACTATCAATAGATGTAGCAAGTAAGCAGAGAGCGCTTTGATAGGTTCACTACTGTATGAGGACACTAGATTAATTCAGAAAAAAAAAGTTTCATTATATTATTGTCTCCTTCCTCAATGTCTCTAAATGAAAATAACTTACTTACTTGCACCGTCCAATGTTACAGCAGCAGCACAAGTAATGACCAATACATTTAATAGATAATAAATTTAATTAAAATTCAGTAACCCCATGGCAAGTATTGCTGTATCTATTTCTAAAATGAATTATCGCAGAAAACTGCTTTGACACAATGGTCCTCTACTTGACCTCAGCCACCACCTATATACATCATCTCATGCTATATGTGACTGCATTACAAATGAATGCTACAGTGAGTCAAAATTCAATTTGAGTCACTTATTTTTTCAATAATAGATAGTGTGTTGCTTGTGTTTTTCTACCTGATGCTTCACCTTTTTGACTGTGCACAGAAAATATGCTCTACCTTCTATTCTAGTGATGAAGTGTGCAACTAGCTGTTCAATGTTCTTGAATGTTTCCTGAGCAGATAATGCCTCCTACAGTGACTTCAAATAGCTTTGCATATTCTAATGATAAATTTATACCATGGTGATTGCTTGCGTCTGCTTTCTAGTGATGAACATGAGTACAGCTGAAGAACTGCCCCAACAGGCTCTTTTATTTGTTCCTGTTTCTACTGTAAGCTGTTGTCTGTGTGTTGCTCAATCACAGGATAGTAATAAAGATAGTAAAACCCTACTCCAGGTACTATCCAGCCAATTCCCAACATGGTGTAAACAAATATGACAGACTCATGGACACTGATGGCTAAGAGTGATAACATTACTTAGTTCACTTCCAAGAATATAATGAGTTTGCATAAAAACTTATAAATTAGAAGTAGGAGTGGACCATTTAGCCTCTTTGAACCTTTTTCAGTAATATCATGGCTGATCTGATTATAGCCTCCAATCGATTTTTATGCCTATCCTGTATAACCTTTGACTCCCTTGTCGACAAAGAATCTATCGAACACAATCTTAAAAATATACAGTGACCCAGCTTCAACTGTTCTCTGCAGAAGTGAATTCCACAGACTAATGATTCTGAGAGAAAAAAAATCCCCTTTTCTCTGTCTTAAATGGGAAACCACTCATTTTTAAACTGTGGCCCCCTCCTAGGTACTCCCATAAGGGAAAACATCCTCTGAGCACCACTCTATCAAAACTCCTCTGATCTTATTATGTTTGAATAAAGTCACCTCATTCATCAGAACTCCAATGTGTGTAGGGCCAACTTGCTTAACCTTTTCTCAGAAGGAACATTTCATGAATCAGTCAAATGAATCTTCTCTGAACTGCTTCTAATGCAATTTTATCCTTTCTCAAGGAGGGTGATCTAAATTATACACAGGTTCACACGCTGTGATCTCACCGAGACCCTGTGCAGCTGCATTCAAACTTCCTTACTGTTATATTCCATTTCTCTTGCAATAGACACCAACATTCTGTTTACCTTCTTAATCACTTTCTGTACTCACACACTAACCTTTTCTAATTCATGTACCAGCACAGTCAGGTTCCTCAGTATATTAGAGTTTTGCAATCTCTGTCTCTCTATAAAAAGGATATAGCCTTTCTACTCTTCCTGTCAAAGTGGAGAAATGAACATTTTCTCACATCACACTCCATCTGCTCATTTTTTACCCATTCACTTAGCCTAATAATATCCCTTTGCAGACTTGTTACATCCTCTTCAAAACTTGTTCTTCTATCTATCTTCATGTCATTAGCAAATTTGACAGCCACACATTTTGTCCCTTCATCCAAGTCATTGATATAGATTGCAAATAGATGAGGCCTCCAGCACTCATCCAGTTACAGTTTGTAAATCTGAAGATGGTCTGAAAATTCTTCATGTTGAAATGTACCACTTCAGATGGGCAGATGGTCCTGAGGCCACATGTCCCAAATCAACTGCATTTCAATGTACTGAAGTATGGCTGTATTCTATCACACTGTAAGCTTCGCAAAATTTCAAAGACTTCTTAAGTCAATGATGCTCAGAAAGCCGCATTCTACCTGTAATGCACCGTATCCAATTTGTAGCAGCTGAAAATTGTCTGGAGCTGGATTTCTGGGCAATCTATTGTGTGTTTATATACTATTACCTCCAATTAAGCTGTGCTTTTCAACCATTGTTCCAGACCCACCTCCACAGTGGTGCCACTCACTGTAACCCACTGCCATGAGTACCAATTAATTCAGCACTCACTGGCTCTATAACATCCTATTGTGCAGAGATACCAGGCTAATCACTAAAAGAAACCAATTTAAAATAATAGAAGCAACACGGTCCTTATAATAAAGGTGACTTGACAGCACATACTGTGTTGAGTAACTTGAACATGTGACAGATGAAGAAAATTTAGGAAAGACTGCAAAAATGGATAAGTCTTGAGATGTGGGTTGACATACTACGTGAAATTTTCAAATGAACTTCACTGGCTTCACTAACATTGACTTACAAGCACACGTCCTTTTAAAAATTAATTATACTTCCCTTCTTTTTATAACATAGTTTGAAGAGTTTCCATATCCCTAAAATGGCTTTTGGTGGCAACATGTTTAGGGATACGTCTTCTATCCACCCTACAAATTCTTCTACATGAACCGCTATTGTCAGGAGATCAGGAAAAGTTTAGACCCTGGTGCAGGATGTTGGGAAGAGACTGCTCTCAGTCTCTTTGAGCACAAAATCCAGATGGGGCTATCACAGGCTATGAACCCTTTACGAGCTGTTGGAAAAGCTAGGGCCATCCTGCCATGCCAGCTGTTGGACAGTGGAGGTTAGTGGGAGAACTGTAGAGATTAGAAAACGCTACCTTCCCTGATGACATTTATCCCAACCTATTACTCAGTGGTAGTCTAAGTGTCTAGGTGCACAGGCATTGTTTCAAAGGCTTCACAGAAACCCATATTATTTTCCAAATAAACCACGTTCAATGTTAATTTTGTTCCTTATGAATTCAAGCTTCCCTCCAAACATGAAAGCATTCTGGCTGTCAATTCAGTACAATTCTGAAGGACTGCTACAACGTTGAAGGTACTGTCTTTCAGGTGAGTCATTAAACTGAAGCTCAACTTGCTCTCTCAAATGAATTTAAACGATCCAGTGACTCTGTTGAAGAAGATCAAAAGAGTTGTGTCAATACCCTGGCCACAATTTAACTGGACAAAGTAGAAGATTCCATAGCTTGAACATGCAATTTGTATTTTATCATTTTTAAGGCTAATAGTCATGACTTTACAGACATGTTAGCCAGAAAACAGTCAGGAACAGCATATTGAATTGAATGTCATGATGATTAAGCCGGGAAACATACATTTCCCAGGAACTTTAAATACAAAACAGAATGTGTCTCCCAGACATTCCGGTGTACAGGCACAAAGAGGAATGCACCAGAAGGAATGAAAAAAATCTGTATGTATTTAATCTCAATTGATCACGTGACACTGAAGAGGAAATGGTTATTCAGAGAATGACAGTGAGATTTTAAGTTGTAAGAGAATGCAAAATGTGTCATTCAGTTCTGATGACATTTAATGTGCAAAGACATTGCACAAGATAATAAAATGTTGACATGAATATAAGTTTTCTAGAAAATCTCATAAAGCTTTCTCTTTTAAACACTTGCGGAATGTAAAGTGATGGGGCTAAAGTGTCACTGTCCCATAGCTACAGGCTGTTTGTTGTAATTGCACTGTCACAGGCTGATTGAGCCAGTCATAGTCATCGGCAATAGTGAAAGCTAGACCTTTGCTCTAGGACACAATCAATACTAAATTAGCCTTTAATTACAAGTCTTTCAATTATTCAGTGTTGACTTATGATGTGGTGTCAGTAGGCTGTAAATCTTTCTTGAAGGTCTGAAGGTCTTGTTTGGAAGTTCTTAATTTATTTTCACGACATAGGGTACAAAAATAGAAAGTCTTTCTTCAAAGTCATTTAATAATTCAAATAGAAATTCATGTACAGCACCATGTAATTTGTAGACATGGGAAATATGTTCTCATTTAAAGGCTGTATGGACAAATATTGTTTTTCTAATACCTCAAACAAATTTACGAAATGAACTCCATTGTAAATTATTTTGAGAAATCACTACTAATTTTGTGTGCCATTTTTACTTGGAGATCAGGTTAAATAAATGAATCTTCAATTTTTGTCTGGAAGGTAATATGTATGTGTCGTAGATGATACGGTGTGAAGCTGGATGAACACAACGGCCCAAGCAGCATCAGAGGAGCAGGAAAGCTTGACATTTCAGAAGAAGGGTCTCGACCCGAAACGTCAAGCTTTCCTGCTCCTCTGATGCCGCTTGGCCTGCTGTGTTGATTCAGCTCCACACCATGTTATCTCAGATTCTCCAGCATCGGCAGTTCTTACTATATATGTTTCATTATTGTTTCATCCATGTAATGAATATTCCAATTCTTATTTTGTCTTGCTTCAATGTCACACTCCCAAGAAAGACTTGTAATCACCTCAAGGAAACTAACAAGAAGGGCAATTAAAATGCCTTTCTTGCATATTGGTTATGTTGCTATTTCAAAATGCCTGATTTTCAGATGTATTTTTCAGGCAAGTCTGTGATACATTTATGCAAGGCAATGTCCTGGTATGCCAATGGGACTGCATTCTGGAAATTAGTGGAATCCAAACTGTGACTACTCTGTGAACAAGAATCTGGTCAGATAGACCAAACGCCAATGTCAGATAAATGTAAACTTCTTTATCGGACTGGAAAAAGCAGAAAGACTCGTCAGAGCTCCAGAAATATCGGCCACCCAGTCTACTTAACTATCACAGAATGCAGGCAAATTGAATAAACAAAAGCTCTGTTTGTCCCATCTCTCATTTTAAACCTATGCTATCTTGTTTTGGACTCCCCTATCCTGGGGAAAAGACCTTGGCTATTCATCCTATCCATGCACCTTATGATTTTATAAACCTCTATATTGTCACCCCTCAGCCTCTGATGCTCTGGAGAAAATAGCCCCAGCTTATTCAGCCTCTCCTATAACTCAAACCCTCCAACCCTAGCAACATCCTTGTAAATCTTTTCTGAACCTTTTTAAGTTTAACAATATCCTTCCTATAGCAAGGAAACCAGAATTGAACGCAATATTGCAATGTGGCCAAACCAATATCCTGTACAGCTACAACATGACCTCTCAACTCTTATACTTATTGCACTGACCAATAAAGGCAAGCATACCAAATGCCTTCTTTGCTACCCTGTCTGCCTGCGACTCCACTTATGGGATCTTGAAATTGATGAACTTTTTTTTGATTGATGAAATTGATGAAAACTAAAATTAACCCATCAACTATATCATTCATTACATCTTTCAACACCCGAGGATGAAGTGCATTGGGATCCAATCACATAATCCTGGAGCTCAAACATTTCGCAGTTCAATGAAAAAAATGACTACAGATGCAGAAATTACAGGAGAAACTCAGCAGGTCTGGCAGCATCTTTTGAGAGAAAGCAGCCTTAATACTTCATGTCCAATGCCCTTTCTTCAGAATTGGTAGTAGCTAGGAAAGGGTAGTATTTATGATGAAGATAGAGGGTGGGAGTGGGGGAGGCGGTTAGGGAAGGAGAGCTTGGATACATGGAGACAGAGCCCAGAAACAGAGAGAAAGGAATTTGAGCAGACAGGAGAATGATTGATAGTAAGTCCAAGAAGAAGGAAAACTGATAATGGGACATGAGTAGGCAAAACTGGGTTGGCTGCGCTGAAAGCAGCCCATATCAAGATATGATCGGGGAATAGGGGTGGGTAAAGGACATGGAATGAAGTGTTCAGTCCTAAAATTATTGAACTCAATACTGAATCCTGAAGGCTACAGTGTTCCCAAGCAGAATATGATATTCTGTTCTTCCTGCTTACACTGAGTTTCATAGGAGCACTGCAGCAGGTCCAAGACAGAAGGGAGTATGGTGATGTATTGAAGTGGTAGACAATGGGAAGCTTGGGATCACTTTCATGAACAGAACACAAGTGATCTGCCAAGAGTCAGCCAGACTGCATTTCATCTCTCTAATGTTGTGGAGATGATATTGTGAGCAGCTTTACTTGGTTCTATTTCTTTCATGACTTTACTTTTCTGAATTCCTCTCTCCATTCTATTTCATTTCCTCTGTGACATTACTTGTATCCTCCATAAGGAAGACATATACAAAATACCTTTTCCAGATTCTCTTTCTGTATGATCATTGCTCACTTTGTTAACTCTTCCTCTTTTGAACATACGTATTATCTATTTTCATATTTCTGGCTGGTTTTCTCTCATACTCTAATATTTTAAACACAGTTTTAGTCATTTTTTCATTTTTTTTAAGTTCTGCCCAGTCATTTGACCCGTCACCTGTCTTTGCACAACTACTTGTCTTTTTATTTAAAGTTCCATACTGTATTTTACTTTTTTCAGTAAATAACAGATGCTGGTTCCATTCTTAGAACTTTCCTTTCACGTTTCAACATCTCCATTCTATGCCTTCTGAAATGTTATCATTGCAACTGTATTGACTGACCTCCCACCCCAAGCCGCACCTCCATCTCCTACCTACTAACCTCATCCCACCTCCTTGACCTGTCCGTCTTCCCTGGACTGACCTATCCCCTCCCTACCTCCCCACCTATACTCTCCTCCCCACCTATCTTCTTTTCTCTCCATCTTTGGTCCGCCTCCCCCTCTCTCCCTATTTATTCCAGTTCCCTCTCCCCATCCCCCTCTCTGATGAAGGGCCTAGGCCCGAAACGTCAGCTTTTGTGCTCCTGAGATGCTGCTGGGCCTGCTGTGTTCATCCAGCCTCACATTTTATTCTCTTTAGTTGTTGTTGTTGTTATGACTCTTTAGTCTAATTTGCCAACTCACTTTAGCAAGCCCTGCATTCATACCTCAAAATTACCATAACTTAAGTTTCAAAAAATAGCTTCTGACCCACTTGCAACTCCCTTAAACTATATTTAAAATTCAGTCGTATTATGGTCACTCTTACCTATGACCATCCACACTATGAGATCATTGATCAGTCCTATCTCATTAAAACTTCCACCTTAATTCACTACACTTCATACAGAGTAATTTTAAATTTTAAATTCACCTTGAAGAAAGGGTGTATTATGCTTTCACTTGGAAAGCCTAGTAATTGAAGTGTAAATCTGTATTAAAGAATTCACACTGGATAATTGGTACCACCTACTGACTGCAAGAACATTCATATACATTGTGCAATGTGTGTGTTCTGCTGAAATTCTTCACTTGGCACAATCTGAACTACCCAAGTTTAGTGGCAAATTCATCTTTTGGACATGTATTTACAGTACTCAATATAAGTTCACGTTCTATTGTTGACATAAAAGAATTGAAGACAGGTCAACAGTTGCTGCATTAGTCATACTGCCAGCTTGATAATGAACAGCTCATGTGCCTGCACGTCATGACAGCATGCTGTAAAACAAAAACTGACAGTCCTTAGAGTAAGCAAGCTTCAGAATATTTCACAGATCTAAAAATACTGAACCTCAGCGTATTTCCTGTCTGTTCCACCCCACAATATATTACAGTGTAATGCTGATTAATAGCAACAGTCACTATATAAAGCCCAAAAAAGGAAAAAGATACTCCCTGATATTTCATTACTCATTTTGAAACTTACATTTTCAGAGAATGCCGAGCCATTGAGGGTTACTTTGATTTGGGGTGTTAGCATAAAATGGAAAATAAATGAAAGTAAAATATTGGGGTAATTGGGCATAGTGTAACAGGTAATAGTCCTTTTACAAAGTCAAAATTACCATCAGTAATTCCTTGGCAGCAGATCACGATGTATTAAAATGTTGTTTCTGTTGATAATCCAAAACATCACACATGATTCCTAAACTCACATCAAAATTTGCACTGCTCTGGATGTATCATGTACAAATTGACTCTCCTGGAAAGTGGAGGAGCAATTTTCTATGTTCTTCCTGGGATGTTGTTCAGCATTGACCAGCATTTGCTAATCAAATCAATTTAAGGAGATAGAATGAACTACTTCCTTGAACTGCTGCAGTCCATGTGGTGCAGGTGCACCCACAGTGCTAATAGAGAGAAATTTCTGGAACTTTGACTTAGCAAGAGAGAAGGACCAGCTGTATAGTTGCAAGTAACACAGGCGTATGGCTTGGAAGGGAACCTGCAGGCACTGATGTTCCTATACATCTGCTGCCCTTGGGTGTAACAGTCACAATCTTGGAAGGTTATGTCAAAGGATGAGTTGATGCATCCTGTAGACGATGCACACTGCTGTCACTGTACATTAGTGGCAGAGAGGGTGAATGCTTAAGCTGGTGAATGGGGCATCAATCAAGTAGGTTCCTTTGCCCTAGATGGAGTCACATTTCTTATGTGTTATTTGAGTTGCACTCTTCCAGCAGGTGAAGAGCATTTCACCCACACATGGGAACATTATCTTCATGTTGGTGATTCAGGAACTGTAATGCCATTGAATGTCGAGATTCTCCTTTGTTGGAGATGGTCATTGCCAAAAATCTTACTTGAAATATATCGATTCAAATCTTACTTTGTCCAGATCTTGCTGCATATGGATATGAATTCTTCAGTATCTGAGGAGTTATGAATTGTGCTGAACATTATGCAATCTTTAGCAATTTTTTCCACATTTGACTTTATTATGGAGGAAGGCCATCAATGAAGTAGATAAAGATCTTTGGTCCTCAGGCTCTATACTGGAACATTATGACTAGGGGACCAACTCTTCCTCCGGCTTTGTTTAATTGTCCACTGCTAATTAGTAATAGCTGTTCCTAACTGTGTACCCTTAAAGACAGGAAACTTTATTTTAGTCAATAAATGGAAGAAATTATTGGCAGACTTCTCAGATTCATCTGCATCTGTGAAAAAATGTCTGGCGATTTTATTATGGAATTCTTTTTTGGGAATATTGCATTTTCTGAGGATAAGGGGAAGCAAGCATGCCACCTCACTTTTTATTGCTTTTGAAATTTGTCTTCTCAGTGGGTACTTTAGGATCAAGTACAGACGCAATGCAGAAAGAGGCCATTTGTTTCAACCTGTCCTTGCCACCATGTACCCTTCTCATGAGTGGGTATTTTGAATCACATTTACCCACCATGTTTCGCTTTTCTTTTGTCCACTTGTGCACACTAACCATGAAAGCCCAACAAAGTTTTTTGTGTCAGCTATTAACCTTGGAAGTGAATTCCACATCCTCAATCTATTCTGTGAGGAAAGTTATTTGTCCAGACCTCTCTTTTCAATTTCATACATGTACTCCTGTATCTATGTGACCTTATTTTTGACCCCTCAGTGACAATAAAAATTTTAATTTGCACTTTTTAAATATATATTTATATATACGTTTCTATTCAACTTTAACATAACAAAATATTCCAATATGAGTATCACATAAAATTTGACACGTCAGGAGAAATTAGATCAACGAAATAGATATTTTAAGATATGCCTCAAAATCTAACAAAGCAAGCCAGGTGGAAAGGTTTAGGGAGTGTATTCTTGTGTTTTGGGTTTCAGAGGGTCATAGATCTAGGGGAGATTACTGAGAAAGGGAGAAACAACAAGGCTGTTGATAACAAGAACCAAACTTTGGAAACCATAGTCCTGCTTCACCAGAAGTTAATGTAGGTCAGTGAGTAAACAGGTGATGTGTGAACTGGATTTACTGCTAGTTAGAAGGTAGGCTGTGGAGTCAAGCTGCTTCTACCTTCTATGTCCTTTCCTTCCAGCATATTAAGCATTTTACCATAATTTGTGTTGTTCAAGTCCATGAATTTTAAAGTGTTTCCTTTTTGTTTTCTTTGAAGAAAGCAACATCCCATGGGTAACCTGCTTAAATCCCCAAAATCTTCCTTATCAGCCAAGTATGCTCTTCATTGAGGAAGAGTGCAAACATCAAGCAGACAAATCAATGTACACTTAAAGCAAAGGGATAATTTTGCTTTGTTTCTACAGTACTGAACCATGGGCCGCTGTAACATCTATTTTATAATTAGTTGTGTCTCTCCAATTTCCAACTTCTAAACAGTTGAAGCTGCAAGTCCATCAATGGTTAGCACTGCATCCTCACAGCACCAGGGACCCGGGTTCGATTCCAGCCTCAGATAACTGTCTGTGCGGAGTTTGCACATTCTTCCCGTGTCTGCATGTGTTTCCTCCAGGTGCTCTAGTTTCCTCTCACAGTCCAAAGATGTGCAGGCTAGGTGGATTGGCCATGCTAAATTGCCCGTAGTGTTCAGGGGTGTGAGGATTATAGGGGGGATGGGCCTGGGTGGGATGTTCCAACGGGCAGTGTGGACTTGTTGGGCCGTAGGGCCTGCTTCCACACTGTAGGTAATCTAACCCAATCCTGGTGGCTGGCAAAGAAGTAAGTCTCTTTCTCCTCATATGATTCTGGCAAATTTCTCACCAGCCCACTCTATGATTCCAAGAATTATCTGTCTGTATTTTCCCCATCCTTTCAAACCAAGTCAAACTTGTGTATTAGAGATAATGGGAACTGCAGATGCTGGAGAATCCAAGATAACAAAGTGTGAATCTGGATGAACACAGCAGGCCAAGCAGGATCTCAGGAGCACAAAAGTTTTGTTAAAAGCTTTGTTAACTCAAACTCGCGTATTATAGGCATTTTATTGGTCCTTATTGGGTGCCCTTGATTTCATTCAGAGGAGAAGGCTGCATATAGGCATGAGAGCATGAATAGCATATCAGCCAAGCTGAGAAAATTCAACTTCTACAAAGAGCAAGCCCCAACTAATCAGTGTCAGGCTCATGAGAGCCTGGGCTCAGTGATTGCCCAGAAGCCAATTCATTTTGTTCTGAATTCCACCCTAACAGCACCTCATGCAAGGTTTATTTCTCAAGTAATAAGGATAAAAATCTATTCCACGATCACATTGTAAGAAATGAAAATATAATAAATATTTGATTATTATAATAATCTATTTAGTTTCATACATATTTTAAAAAAACTTTCATTTATACAGTATTAGGGGCGGCACGGTGACTCAGCGGTTAGCACAGCTGCCTCACAGCACCAGGGACCCGGGTTCGATTCCAGCCTTGGGCAACTGTCTGTGTGGAGTTTGCACATTCTCCCTGTGTCTGTATGGGTTTCCTCCAGGTGCTCCAGTTTCCTCCCACAGTCCAAAGATGTGTGGGCTGGGTAGATTGGCCATCCCAAATTTCCCATAGTGTTCAGAGATGTGGGGAATAGGTGGTATTTAGGGGGAGAAGGGTCTGGGTGGGATGCTCTGAGGGTTGGTGTGGACTTGTTGGGCCGAAGGGCCTGTTTCCACACTGTCGAGATTCTATGATTCATAGCTTCTTTAAGGTAATGAACTTTCCATTTGTGCTTTACAAGGGCATAATGTAGCAAAATTTAGCATCATGAATTCAAGGAGATATTGCATCAAATATGCAGGATTTCTTCAAACAGGTAGATTATAAGAAACATTCCAAAGAAGACTGGGGATGTAATGAAGTGGAGAGGCTTAGGGTGTAGATGCAAGAGCTTTGGGTCTTGACAACTGAAGGTATGGCCACCAATGATGTAGCAAGTACCTTTGGAAATTGTCAGGAAGGTAGAATTGGTCAAGTAAGGAAACCTAGGAGAACTGTGAGGTCGCAGGAGGTTAAAGGGATAATGAGGGGTGAGAACTATGGTTGCATTTGAAAACAAGAACAGAAGTGTTAATATGGTGCCTTGCTTTATCAGGAGCCAACGCAGGTTAGGGAACCCAGTGGTGATAGGTGAGCAGAACCTGTGTGTTAGGACAAAAACAGCAAATTTTTAAGTACCGCAGGTTTGTGGAGAGCGTAAAGTCGTAGAGTTACAGAATGTACAGCATGGAAGCACACGTTTCAGACCAACTCATCTCTGCTGACGAGATAGTCTAAATTAATCTAGTTCTATTTGCCAGCATTGGTCCTGTATCCCTCTAAACCCTTCCTATTCACATACCCATCCAGATGCCATGTGAGGCCAGTCAGGAGGGTGTTGGAATTACAGGGTCTCATGATAATAAAAGCTTGGATGAGAATTTCAGTAGTAAATGAGTTGAGGCTGAAACACAGTCAGGTGATGTTCTACAGATAAGCATGTGTTGTAATTGTTGATATGTGATAGGAAGCTCATCTACCAGTTGCCCCGAACAGGATCTGAGGACTCGGCCGTGACACCATCTGGGCCAATCCCTCTCCTTGGGTTGAGTCCCAGGGAGACTGATCTGATATCTTCAGCAGCGACTGAGGGAACAGGTATGTCTGGTACTGTTGGGGCAGGCATTGCCATTTGGTGGTATTCTGCTCAAACCGAGCATGAAAAGCATTGAACGTGCCAGGGAGGGATGTGTCACTGTCCGCTATCTTACACTGTTTCATTTTGTATCCCATACTGTCATTTAGGCCTTGCCAGAGAGGGCTTTTAACTTGGTCTGGTACTGCCTCTTGCCCTCCCTGATGGCTTTGCGGAGATCATATGTGGATTTTCTGTATTCGTCTGGGTCACCCGACTTGAATGCTGCATGTCTGGTCTTCAAAAGGGAATGGATTTCCTGGGTCATCCAAGGTCTCTGGTTGGGGAATACTCGGATTGATTTCTTTGGTACACAGTCCCCCTCACATTTGCTAATAAAGTCCATGACAGTGTTACATACCCGTTTAAGATTTCGACTTGAATACGGTCCAGTTGACTGAGTCCAAGCAGTCCCAGAGACAGTCTTCTGCTGCCTCAGACCAACACTGTACTTCATTTTGTGAAGGCTTCTCCCCTTTCAGCTTCGGCTTGTAAACAGGGAGGAGCAACACAGCGCTGTGGTTGGACTTTCTGATGATGGTGCTCAAACACACTAGCTCCTCTCTACCTGCTATTTAATTGAAGGATACTGGATATTTAATATTACTCAACAAACATCTATGACGTATTGGTGCAGAAAATCAATAAAAGCTTTTCATATCCCACAAATCTTATTAATACTGATTTGATTGAACTAAGTAATTAATACCAGTCTACTTTAAAGTAGATATTTTTGCACTGAAAGCATCAACAAAAACTCTTCTATAAAATTGAAAGACTATTTAAAACATGCTTACTATCACATCTGCCCGCCAACAAAACTGCAGCAAAGGCTTCTGAAAACATGTTGCACAATGTAACAATAGGCACTTAAAATGAAACTGCTAGCAACAAGTCTAGACTGTCAAGTACCTTCAGATTGGATTTGAATTTATGAAGATTACTTTATTTGAGGTTCTCGTAATCTATGTCTCTGTAGTAATTCACATTCACACTAATTCCAAATGCAGTCAAAGACTGCTGTATTTCAAAATGACACTGTAATCACAGATCCACATTAAAAAGTCATTATTGTTTAGAATCTAGCCTGGTTAGGCAAACACTTACTATAAAATTCAGCAGCCTTTCTACATTACCCAGAGGTTTTTACTCAGGAATACAAGATGGAGTGATTTAAATCGTTGACTTACTATTTTATTGATTGTATGAGATTTTATGCAGTTATTTTGACTGAAATGCTTAGTGAGCAAACCAAAAATGAACTTACCTGGATTAGTTAATAAATAATTATGCACTGCCACTGTTCAAACTTGCCGGAGTGCAACAATTAATGCATAACAAGTTTATAGCACAACATTTTTTAAAATGTGACCTTTCTTTTCACAGGATGATCATATAACTCTGCACCATTATCATATGTCAATTGAAATTTAAAGAGCTTTTAAAAGGCGTTCAGCATGTGTTATTTAAGTGACACATTTTTTTCCAACAAGTAAAACCATTGATATTCTATTTGAAATGAATCAAAATAAAACTTCCTTGGCTTTGAAAAAGTAATAAAAAACAAACTAAGTCAAGCCAGCTTTAAGTTCAAGGTGACCTTGTCTTGCCAGATATCAAATTGGTAAGCACTTAAAATACTGACTAAGATGAACAGTGAGAACATAACTACTTGAGCTGACCAATATAAATAAAAAACTTTTAACTTAAACTAAGTGTTGGAACAAAGAGTGCTTGATTCATATCATTTAAATGTAAATGTAACCTTGTGTCCATGCTCTCGCAAAGTGGAACCACAATTAACTCTTTTTAAGCATTTGTGCTCTAATAATGCTATTGCATGGCTTGTTTTTCCTTCTTTTCCCATAAAGGGCTTTTATTTTTCTCCTTGTATTGAAATACAGAGAATGAGGGACCAGTGTGTGCTTTGTATTCATATAGACAATTACATCAGAATGCCTTACTTTAGTTCTTATTTTCACATTAAAGTTGGCTCTTAGAATAGAGTATGTCTCCTGTTGAGAACGCAGCACAATGAGAGATAATGGGAACTGCAGATGCTGGAGATTCCAAGATAATAAAATGTGAGGCTGGATGAACACAGCAGGCCAAGCAGCATCTCAGGAGCACAAAAGCTGACGTTTCGGGCCTAGACCCTTCATCAGAGAGTTGGCAGTGATGGAGAAGTGGGGCATGTGAGGGTGAGGGAGCAAAACGCCAAATGTTTAAGCACAGAAAAATACTGCAGCCAGATTTTTAACAATGTAGGCACTTGTGTTTAAGTAGATATGTTATTGTAAAAGGCTTTTTCATGTCAATATGGGAAAATCTATGTATCTTGAAAACAATGGCTGGTGACTCCCAGATCTCACAAATGAATAGAGAATTAAAAAAATTATAGATCTAAATGCAGTGATTGGATCTGTAACCAAGTGATAGATTGGTGCAGCACCAGACTGTGAATGCCACTCTTAACGTGGAAAGAGATTATGATAACTCAAATGCAGAAACAGCTGGCTTCTTAGCTCAACCTCTTTACCAACTCAATTATACAGGTCATGTTCTGCATGCTTCACTTCCCCATCTTTCACATGATGTCCCTTACTGTGGTTAGGTTCTGGTGAATACAAGCAATCTTTGTGAAATTGTACAGAAGGTCTTTTGCATTCTTCCTTGCAATGAATATATTCCATTCTTCCCCATCACAAACCATGGATTGCATGCCTTAAGTGTGGTATAGTAACCCAGAGGAGTCTGTACATAATGAAGCACCCAGCGAGCAGTAGAATGACTGGTGACAGGAACAGTATTGCTTACTGAAACCAAACAAACTTTGATGACATGAAAGAGACTCTCAAATCCATTCTGGCCATGCTGACTCACTGGAGGATGCAATCTACTCTTCCATTTTCAAATGAAGACTTTCAGGGCCCAGTTAAGAAAAAAAGATTGAACTCAACAAACAGCCATATCAAGCTGATGGCTCACGACTTTAATTTTGACTGTCTTGCTAACGTCAGTGTGTGTTGTCAGGATTTCTTGGATCAGACTGCAGGAAGTATTGATTGCCCCCCCAGTACACATTCTGTCACATTCTGAAACGGTTGAAGGTTGTGGGTATGAAATAAGAAATGGTTCAGAGTTTGATTAATTCAGTTGTATCAGAACCTTGCACATATGCATGATCCTATTATCTGTGATGGAAGACTAACTAGACCTAAATGGAGTAGGAGCTCTTGTTATTCAAGAGGGCTTCTGGCTGGTGTGTTCTGATAGAATCATATCTAATTTTTTGATGTGCTAGTCGCAAGAGAAGTTTGCCACTGGTGCCAATGCCATGTTGACGTCAATTAGTTAATATTTGTGAACATGGCTTTTGCGATCTTCTTATTGCTGCTGTCCAGTGTGCACTGGGATATATAAGGAACATCTCCTAGAGACAAAGTGTTAGCAGGGAAGTTGCAGAAGTCTGTGAGAATGGAATTAAGATGTGCCATTAAGCCCTGTCCATTGACTGCAATGAAAACAGTTTACCAACTTCAAGGTGGCTGATGTCATCATTTAGAAATCACTAGCTATCCTGTTCCTTGTTGCATCAGTCAGAGGTCAATTTCCTGGATGGCTTGTATTGCATTTTTATATCTGGGATCTATGCCACTCTTGGCATGGATGGCACTATTTTCTATGCATACATTAGATTTTATTCATAATGATTTAAAATATCCACACCATGCTTATAGTTCCAGCTTCCAGCTATTTCTACAGATTGTTTGCCTTTCTCTGAGCCTTCACCTGGATTGACCTAAATAAGTATAGTGAGAATCAACAGTAAACAGACTGACAATAATCACACACTGAACAATTGAACACTGCAACTAACACCTCTTAAATCTAACCTTCACTGTTTACAGAGAGCCTGCACCTCTTAGAGGAGAGGGATGTTGCGACTGGTTGGGTGCTGGACAATGTGGTCAGAAGAAGTTGAACTAGGACAGAATGAGGAATGGAATTATGGGAGGAATTTTCAAGGATTAAGTTAAAGGTTCTGTATGCTGTAATTGATGTGTTCAATCAATCATGATTGTGTTAAATAGTGGGAAAGGCTTGACAGGCTGAATTGGTCTATTTCTGTTAGTATTTTCCTAGGTTCCTACTTTTTTTTATTTCTGTGGTTTTCAGCATGGTTTTCAATATATGTGTGTGTGTGTGTGTGTGTGTGTGTGTGTGTTGATGTTGGTTGGCTTGCCAAGCTGGTTTGTTGTTCCGCAAACATTTAGTTACCGCTCTTGGTAATATTCTCAGTGCAGCCTCTGATGAAGTGTCAGTGTGTTTTCCCACCCGGTTTTTAAACTCTTTGGGGTCCATTGCGATGGATTGCCTCACTTCCGGGTTTCCTCCGTAGTGGGATGTATATGGGTTTGAGTTCAATGTGTTTATTATTAGCCTGCTTCATGGAGTGCCATGCTTCCAGGAATTCTCGTGCTTGTCTCTGCCTGGCCTGTCCCAGGATCTTGATGTTGTCCCAGTCAAAGTCATGGTTCTCCTTGTCCACGTGGATTGATATGAGTGAGTATTGGTCGTGGGTTTTTGTAGCCAGTCGGTGATGTACTCTTGTTGTTAGTTTCCTTCCTGTTTGTCTGATGTAGTGTTTCTTGCAGTCTCTGCAGGGGATCTTGTAGATGACATTGGTCCTGTCTATGGCAGGGAGTGGGTCTTTAGTTCGGGCGAGCACTTGTCATAGTGTTGACATGGGCATATGTGCCACTCTGATGCCTAGCGTTCGTAGAAGTCTTGTCGTGAGTTCTGATGTAGGATGGTGTGACGAGTGTGTCAGGGTGCGTAAAATCCTTATGATGCTGTTCCTATAGGCATCTCCCGACCCAGTTCTTTGGATATCCATTATCCTTGAACACTTGGAAGAGATATTCCTCCTCTTCTTGGCATAGTTCTATGTTGCTGCAATGTGTTGTTGCCCTTTTAAATAGTGTTCGCTATTTAGAACATAGAGTACGTCAGAACTCACCACAAGTCTTCTACAATCGCTGGGCATCAGCATGCGACAAGTGCTCACCCAAACTAATTATTAATGAGTAATTAGTTTGATCATGGTATGTTAAGAATTTAACACTAAATTTAAGATAAAAATAATACATTTTTTAAAAAGAATTTAGCCAATAGATTTCATGGAATCTCACAGGACAGATACTTTTGATTGATTCATTGTCATGTGTACCAAAGCGCAGTGAAAAGCTTTGTTTACGAGCAGTACAGGCAGATCATAGTAAGCAAGGATGTACAGATCAGAGGTTGTAAAAAGAGTTAGACAGTGGCGTACAGGTCACATTGCACACGATGTGTGTTTGGCGAGATCAGTTTAATCAGTTTAATAACATCCCTCTCATAGCATGATGACCAAAACTGAACACAGTACTCCAAGCATGGCCTCAGCAATGTCCTGTACAACTGCAAAGTAACTTCTCAACTTCTATACTCAATGCCACAATTAATGAAGGCCAGCGTGCCAAAAGACTTCTTCACTGCCCTGTCTACTTGCAACTTCAATTTCAGAGAACTGTGCACCTGAACTCCAAGATCCCCCTGTTCTATTACACTCCTCAAGTCCCTACCTTTCACCATGAAACTCCTATCTTGATTTGACTTTCCAAAATGCAACAGCTCACGCTTATCTCTATGAAAGTCCATCTGCTATTTCTTGGCCCACTTCCCCAGAATCATAGAATCCCTACAGTGTGGAAACAGGCCCTTCAGCCCAATAAACCCACACCAACCCAAACCCATCCCCCTATAACTCACCTAATCTACACATCCCCGAACACTGTGGGCAATTTAGCATGGCCAATTCACCTAGCCTGCACATCTTTGGACTGTAGGAGGAAGCCGGAGCACACGGAGGAAACCCAGCAGACACAGCGAGGATGTGCAAACTCCACACAGACAGTTGCCCAAGGCTGGAATTGAACCCAGGTCCCTGGTGCTGTGAGGCTGCAGTTCTAACCACTGTGCCACCGTGCCACCCAGCTAATCAAGATCCTACTGCAATTTCTGAAAACCTTCCTCACTATCCACAAACTTACTAATCATGCCTTGTACATTCTCATCTGAATCATTGATATAGATAACAAACAGCAATGGGCCCAGTACCTATCAGTCTCAGGCCTCCAACCCAACATGCGTCCTTCCATTATTACCCTCTGCTTCCTACCATCAAGTCAAATGTGTATCCAATTTGCCAGCTCTCCCCGGATTCCTTGCGATCTAACCTTCCAGAGCAGCCTATCATGTGGAACATTATCAAAGGCCTTACTGAAATCTATACAGACTACATCTACAATCCTGCTGTCAATAACTTTCCTGGTCACTTCATCAAAGAACTCTAACAAATTTGTGAGGCATGAGCCCCCAAACATGAAGCCGTGCTGACTACTCCTAATCAAACTCTGACTTTCCAAATGCATGTATATCTTATCCCTCAGAATCTTCTCAAGTAACTTACCTACCATAGATGTTAAGCTTACTGATATATAATTACCAGGTTTTTCTTTGCAGTCTTTCTTGAATATGGGCACAACATTCACTATTCTCCAATCTTCTGGGACCTCAGCCATGGCTAATGATGATGCAAACAAAGCAGCCATGGCTCCAGCAATTTCTTCTGAATTCCTTACTAGGCTTCTTGCGTACATCTTGTCAGGGCCAGGAGATTTATTCACCTTCATTCTAATACTTTCAATGTCTCCTCTACTTTGATATTGACTGTCTCCATGATATCACCACTAATTTCCCCAAGTTCCCAAGTCTTCATGTGTTTCTCCACAGCAAACACAAAGGAGAAATGTTCATTGAGGGCCTTGTTCATCTCCTACGGTTCTGAACATACATGTCCACTTTGGTCCTTGAGGGGTCCTATTCTCTCTCATTATTCCTTTTCCTTTAATATACTTTAAGAATCTCTTTGGATTCACCTTAATCTTCTCAGCCACAGCTATCTCATGCACCCTTTTAGCCCCGCTTGATTTCCTTCTTCAGTAAAATGTTGAGTCTCCTATATACCTCCAGAGAGTCCTAGATCCCAGTTGCCCATAACTGAGCCATGCTTCCTTCTTTTTTCTGGCCTCAATATCTCTTGTCATCCAGAGTTCCCAACTCCTGCCAACCTTGCCCTTCACCTCACAGGAATATATAGGCCTTGAACTCTAGCGATCACACTTTTAAAGGCCTCCCACTTGCCAGAGATCCCTTTACCTGAAAACAAACTACTCCAATCAATCCCTGCAAGCTCCTGTTCGAGTTTGATCTGCTGTAGGGAGCTCACAAGGGGTCGCATGGTATCGCCGTCATCTTGAATGCAAATAACACCAAAGTTAGGGGTGGAGTCAACAGCAAAGAAGGCTACATCAGATTTAATTTCGACCCTATTCAAATGGGCCAATGGCCCAAGGAGAGGCAGATGGAGTTTAGTTTAGACGAATGTGAGATGCTGCATTTTGGAAAGGCAAATCAGAGCAGGACTTACTGCTTACTGGTAAGGTCTTGGAGAGTGTGACTGAACGAAGAAGCCTTGGAGTGCAGGCTCATACTTCCTTGAAAGTGGAGTCCCAGGTAGACAGGATTGTGAAGGTGGTATATGGTAATCTTGCTTTCATTGGTCAATGCATTGAATATAGGAGCTGGTGGGTCATGTTGAGGCTGTGTAGGACATTGGTTAGGCCATTTCTGGAATATGTGTGCAATTCTGGTCTTTGTACTATAGGACAGATGTTGAGAAATTTGAAAGGATTCAGAAAATACTTACAAGGGCATTGCCAGGCTTGGAAGATTTCAACTGTAGAGCAAGGCTGTATAGGCTGGGGCCATTTTCTCTGGAGTATCGGAGGCTGAGGGGTGACCTTGTAGAAGTTCATAAAATCATGACGGTAATGGATAGGATGAATTGTTAAGGTCTTTTCCCCAGGGTAGGGTAATATAAAACTACAAGGCACAAGTTTAAGGGAAAAAGGAGCCTAAGTGGCAACTTTTTCACATAGAGGGTTGTGCTTGTATGGAATGAACTTCCAGAGGAAGTAGTGGAGGCTGGTACACTTACAACATTTAAAAGGCATCTGGATGGGTACATGAATAGGAAGGGGTTTAGAGGAATACGGTCCAAACGCTGACAAATGGGACTAGATTAATTTAGGATATCTGGTCAGCGTGGATGAGTTGCACTGAATTGTCTGTTTCTGTACTGTACATCTCTATGACCATGTCTCTACTCATTGGGCCACAAAATGTTCACCCTTATATCAATAGATGTTTATTTATTTCTAGTTTCTACTGATAATTAATATTATAACTTGTAAAATAAGTTGCTGCATTGCCCTGTAAATCTCCTCTTTACATGCAAGAGATTATACCGTGCGGATCTGGAGAAACACAGCAGGCCAGGCAGCTTCAGAGGAGCAGGAAAGTTGACATTTTGGGATGGGACCTTTCTTCACTTTCTAAAGAAGGTTCCCAACCTGAAACATCAACTTTCCTGCTCCTCTGACGCTGCCTGGCCTGCTATGCTCCTCCAGCTCCATACTACTATCTCTGACTCCAGCATCTGTGTTTTAAGGAGATAGCAAGAATTGTGATGTGTATTTGTTACTTGGAAGAGAAAGTATCGAGGAACTAGTTTAATCATGGTATATTAAAAATTTTTACTAAATTTAAAATAAAAGTAACAAATTTAAAAATAAAACTCAGGCAGTAGCTTTCATGGAAACTCATGGATCATATAGTAGTGGCTGCCCACCTTTGGAGTCTTTTACAACTTTGCAGAACCAAGGTTTTAAATGAGATATGGCATGTGTGGCATCATTTTCATCACTGTGATCTTTGCTACGGAAATTGATGTCATTTTCCCATTTAACCTTACATTTTTAGGAGATTTTTTATGAGTAAAAATCTGTCTCAGTTTAACTTGATTTTTCATTCTGCTACAACTTACACAGTATAAGCTACTTACTTTTCTCATTTACAGTATCAGCATCACTGCTGGAATTCAGTGCTGAGAAGAATAGAAAACTGGGTGGCATTGGTTCTTACTTGACCACAATTAGATGTCACTACTATCTATTTTACTAGGAGGGCCATCAACTCATATTACTTAATCTTAATCACTGAGGCTAATCAGTTCAGTTAGCCTATGTACAGAATTCCAGCAAGGGTTTTCGATGCCCTAATGAGTCTCCTACTGTAAATCAATGACTCTGAAAATATATTAGAACAGAACTTTCAGAAAGAAAATAATCTGAATAATGTAATTAATGTGCAATACAGTCAACAACTTATGGCAAGGAAGAGATATCTTGTGAATTGTGAAATACCAAAAAATCCTGGACATTTTGCACATTTGCACTGGGAAAACAGAAATTCTTAACATCCTTAAGATTTTCATGATCTTGTTGAATTTGCACATTAATCCAAAGGTAAGTTAGATCTAGTGACAAGTATTTTAAATATCATTTTATGAACATGGTAAATTTGAACAGGTGTCAATCAATTGCTGTAGTCCACAGAGTAAAAAATATTAAGCGAGGGATCTCATTTCTTTCATTTGTAAATTGATTTTGGAGACATTAAAATATCAAAGTTTATCCCTCACTTTCTCTTCTTTGTATTTTATTGTACTTGTATCACTTTATCCCACTTTTTAATGCTGTACCTGATTTGAAATTGAATTCATCGACTCAAATTTACACTTCTTCTCAGTTCTTCCTCCATTCATTTCTCAATTATTTAATCCCATTATTCCAAAATCCCATTATTAGAGGAGAATTTTTATGTCCCATTGTTCAACAGGGACATCATCTTTCCCTTATAGCATTGTTATCAACTTGCTTTTCCAGCAACTTTAAGAATAAGCTTTTAAACCCTAAATGTGCACAAAGGAAGTCTAACTAATTTGACACACGAGATGCCTCAATTCAGCCAAATCTTGGCTTTTGTTTATTTATTAATATAAAACAATGTCTCAAACTTACCTTGAGCAAAAGCACCAAAATCCTCTAGAAAACAGGTAAATATTTTCTAAATCCTTACTGAACAGAACCGATCCCCAAGCCTGCATTTGGTCTCCCCAATATAGAAGAGAACACATCGAGTGAAATGGATACAATAGATCAGGTTGGATGAAGTGCAGGCAAATCTCTAGTGGATCTGGAAGGATTGTTTGGGGCCTTGGACTGAAATGAGAGTGGAGGCGTAGGGACAAGAGTTGCATCTCTTGCAGTAGCAGGGAAAGGTACTGGTTGTGATGGAGAGGTTGGTGGGGAGTGAAGAGCTGATGAGGGAGTCACCAAATGAATGGTCCCTGCAGAAAGCAGACAGTGGGGAGGGAAATATCTCTTTGGTGGTGAGGTGTGGTAGCAGAAATGTTGGAGGACGATGCGTTAGATCTGCAAGTTGGTGGGGTGAGGTGTGAGGACCAAGGAGACTCCATGCTTATTGTTGATGGGGGTAGGGAGTTTGAAGACAGAAGTACGGAAACTGGAGGAGATGCGGTTGAGGGAATTTAATTACAGAGGAGGGGAAATTACAGCCGCTAATGTAGGAGCCTTTCTGGGATGTCCTGGACTGGAATGCCTCATCCTGGGAGCAGATACAGCAGAGGCGGAGCAATTCAGAGTATGAGATTGCATTTTTGCAGGAAGGTGCGTAAGAGGTATATCGAGGTAGTTGTGGGAGTCAGTGGGTTTTATATGGACATCAGATGTGAGTCAATTTCTGGAGATAGGGATGGTGAGGTCCAGGAAGGGGAGGGAGGTGTCAGGAATGGTTCAGGTGAATTTGATGGTGGGGTGGAAGATGTTGGTGAAGTTGATGAACTGTTCAAGCTCCTCACGGGAGCACAAGGATGCACCCATGCATTCATCAACATAGTGCAGAAAGAGATGACGGATGGTAATTGTTCAAGACGGACTGTTCTATGAATCCTACAAAGAGGCGGGCATAGCTCGGGCACATGCGGTGCCCATGGCTAACCCTTTGGTTTGCAGGAATTGGGAGGAATCAAAGGAGAAATTGTTGAGGGTGAGGACCAATTTTGCCAAGCTCAGACTTCAGTATAGTCAACAATCACATAAATGGATTTTCCAGCAGTAGAGTGTGACAGAAATACGTCTGCGATGTCATTGTCTGATATACAGATAGATTCAAACCATATGCAATGTAGTTAACCTTGGCTATCTCTGGCAGCCAAATAACTATCAAAATAATTGTCCAGTTCGAACTGATTCTAACTATCTCCAATCAGCAGGAAGCAGGGGAGCAGCTAGAATGAAAACTCTATTTCCTGCTGATATACCAACATTATGATGAAACTCCTGGGGGATTGCTCAGAAGTCTCATTAGTGAACAAAAATTCAGGTGTCACATTCTAAGAGACCCCACTGGAATTTTAATTGGCTCCTGAGTGGATTGCTTTCCACAACTGATCTAACAGATAAAATTGTCAGGAAGTTGGTGAGACGTGCGGAGGTAAGTTGATAAAACTTTCCTGCATCATTCAAGAGGAAAGTTTAAGCATTTTCTGAGTTAAGTTCCTTTGTGTGCAACTGAATTCTAAAAATCTTGAAATATCCACCATGCGTGATTGACAACTACTGGTGACCTTTTTCCAACGCTGACATCTGACCTCCAAGTCACACAAATTACTCTTCCCACTGGGTAGCATGTGATTTCCAGTGGGAATGACCATTCAACGGATGAGCAGGATTCAAATTAGACCCTGTAGTTAAAATTCACTTCATTTCTGCCTCAAGCCATATAAAGCATAAGTCTCCAAAATGACTATGCTCTGCTCTTTCATCCTTCTTGGTTTTTATCTGAGCCTCATTACATCTGTTGTTCTCTTTCAACAGAAGCCTTCCTGGTCTTATAAGCCATGGCTTCAGGGGATAACTCTGATCACAAAATAACCACTGCACATGCTTACAATTTCTTAGTATTGCATTCTAAATCTGCCCTAAAATAGGTAGCAAATCAAAGGGAAATGCTATCTATTCACCTTAGTAACATAAGATGAAATAAACCTTTTTCTCTTTGCCCAGATCATGGCTGCAAAATCGGACAATTATATGAAAGTTTTGATGTGAATCTCTCTACAGATTTAATTTAGTTAGATGATCAGTACCTTTATGAGTCTGAAGAAAGCACATTCAACTTGGGTCATCCTGATCCAAGTTGAAAGCAGCCTTTTGTTGTTGACATTATCAAGAGAACCTATCTGACTCAATCTTGTTTGCTATTCCATGGTTCTGTCTTCCTTTGAAATTGCACTTCACACTGGCTCTTTTATGTGTGTATCATGGACTCGGGAAGAAAGATCCAGCAAAATATCAGTATGTACTCGATAGCAGATGTCAATAAATAATAAGTCAGTGATGCAATAGTGGGGCTTGTCTAAGCAGTTTAATTTTGCCAGCTGAATCCTGTGATTTAATTGGTGCATGTCATGTGTTGACATTATTCACTATTGCATAGATCATTAAATAGAAAATAAAATGTGTTAGTTTCATAAATAAAATTTAGCTAAACTTGCTTTTTGATATCAAGGCGATGTATGACAGACACTCAAAACATAAAATATCAATATATCATCATAATACAAAACTGAAAGATCCTTATTGATAGAAGGCTTTTTTTTATTAATGATTACATTTATGCATAGAACTGAGTCAATATAAAGCAGAAACTGCAATACCTGGACATTGCAAGTCACCAAAAAGGCACTAAAGAACAACTAATAATTGCAGGGAACATAGATTGACCTCAATCATGAAATGGGATTAATCTTAATGTGAAATTCAATACACATCCTGCTGTTCACTTTACCACTGTTAAAGGAAGTGAAGATGTTGCACATGTAGAAGTTTATACATCTCCAGCTGCTACTTATCCTGATTTTATGGCTTCATTCTCTGACAATAAATCATTTTCAAACATGTTTAAATATTAGGTTCAAGTTATTGTGACAGACAGCAGGGGGTCTGTTGATTACTTTGTTCTAAACCACGTGCCACTTCACTAATTGATGTGAAATTAATAGATGACAATACAAGATATGTCTAGGGAAAACCTAATGTGATAAAGTGCAAAAATAAACCATCCCCAAACAGTAACATACACTTACAAAGTTGAAACAAACGAACAGCCCACCTAAGACTTCATCTGTTTGCAAAAAGTAACTGCATTCGTCATATTGATTAAGTGCTTTATTTTGTCTGACTGCCTGCGAAATGTTTATGACCAAATAATAAAAAGAGACAAAGTGGTGTGGCAATCCATAGAACAGGATTGTATTCGTGTTCATGTGGTATGTGTTTATGTTAATATCGAAGCCTATTAAATGAACAGCTACCCACTACATCTTTAAAGAGACTGAACTACAACTTGGTGAAAATATGTAGAATAATAAAGCTTTTCCAAATTTAAGAACGGGGTGGCACGGTGGCTCAGCGGTTAGCACTGCAGCCTCACAGTGCTAGGAATCTGGGTTCGATTCCAGCCTCAGGTGACTGTCTGTGTGGAGTTTGCACATTCTCCCCATGTCTGCGTGGGTTTCCTCTGGGTGCTCCGGTTTCCTCCCACAGTCCAAAGATGTGCAGGCTAGGTGGATTGGCCATGCTAAATTGCCGGTAGTGTTCAGGGGTGTGTTGGTTATAGTGGGATGGGTGTGGGTGGGATGCTGCAAGGGGCGGTGTGGACTTGTTGGGCCGAAGGGCCTGTTTCCACACTGTAGGGAATCTAAACTAATCTAAAAAAATTGTTACACCTATTGCTATCACCTGCAGAGTCAGAAGTCACATGACACCATGTTACAGTCCAACAAATTTATTTGAAATCACAAGCTTTCATAACACTGCTCCTTCATCAGGTGAAGTCATTATTACCTGTAGAATTCTGCCTTTATTTTGGTAACAGGACATAAAACTGTTTTTTATTATTAATGAGGGGTTTACAGAGGTTGTAATGAAAGTAAAAGCCTTGCACATGTTGAACATAATTGATTTTGCAAACAAACATGATTGGGGAAAGTTTTCCAGGCTCTGCTGGAAATGTGTTAGGAGACAGGGGCAGGGAGGTGTACTATGGAAAATTGGAAACAAAAAGATGTCAGACAGGAAAGCTAACATGTTCCTGCCTCCTTCTGCTTTTCCCAGAGGCACCTTCTGTGCACTGACAGCAGCACACCTGGTAAGTGACGGGAATTCAATTGAGGTTGTTAATGAAGCAATTAGCAGGCATTTTCTGAGGGCAATGGAATAATATTGGCAGCAGGACAGTCCTACAGCTTCTGCAGCTTGTCAGCTCTCAGGAGATGAGAGCACAACAGGAAGAGGGAGTGCCAGGAAGATAATATACAATCTGCACATGAAAACTGCAAATCGGCAAATCTGAGATCATCCACAGACAGGGGCTTGCAATGGCATGGCTATCACCTGGAGATTGATGTCACGGTTAGTACTAATGCGAAAGACGTAGCTGCTGGTGCCCTCCAGCTGTTGCACATCCTGTTTCAGCCCTGCCTCTCTCTTGTATTCAGTAACATTCACAATGCATGTACAGTTAAGGTTGTCAACCAATATTGCAAGCACATGGACTGAATTGCGCTACCATTTCCTCAATCTGCCCACCAATCCTATTTGGACATTAAGCACAAAGCCACTTGTGACCTTGCTCTGCCATTTAATAGGATCATGATTAATCTGATTGTAATTTCAAATCCACATTCCTCCTTTCTACTAAGAGCCTTTCAACTCCTTGTTTAACAAGAATATATCAACTGCTGTCTTAAACATACACAGGAAATTCAGGTATGACCTTTGCAAGGCAATCAGAGATGCCAAGAGGCAATTCCAAATTAAATTTGACAGCCACGCTAACCACATGGAGACTCGTCATTTGTGGCAAGGCTCACATGACCTAATTGGCTATAAAGCGAAGTCGAACAGATTAGCGGGCAATAATACACCACGACTGGATGAGCTCAGTACATTCTATGTTCACTTGCAATTTAAGTTCAGTGAAACAATGTCACCTATCCCAGCAGCCTCAGGTGCACCTGTACTTATGGTCACCACTGCAGACGTTAGATCAGTCTTCTAGAGAAAGCGACCAATTTCTGAAGAAGGGCCTAGGCCCAAAACGTCAGCCTTGCTGCTCCTCTGATGCTGCTTGGCCTGCTGTGTTCATCCAACTCCACACCTTGTTAACCCGGATGGAGTCCCTGGATGTGTACTCAAATCCTCTGTGGATCAGCTGGTGGGACTATTAGCTGACATCTTTAACATCTCTTTACTAGGATCTGAAGTCTCCACCTGCTTCAAGAATACCACCAGCATCCCAGTGCCAAAGAAAATCATGCAGTATGCCTCAACAACTACAGCCTGGTGGCTCTGACCTCCATAATTATGAAGTGCTTCCAGGGTTTGTTCATGGTTCACATCATCTCCAGCCTACCAGATTGCCTGGATCCTTTGCAATTGGCCCGCTGTTGCAATTGGTCCATGGCAGATACCATCCCCCTGGCCCTACACTCATCCCTGGAGCATCTGAATAACAAGAATGCCTATGTCAGGCTCCTACTTATTGACTACAGCTCTGCCCCCAGTGCCATAATTCCAAACAAATTACACTCCAAATTCTGAGACCAAATCCCAGCTTGTAACTGGATTCTTGACTTTCTGAGCTAAGGACCGTAATTAGTAAAACAAGCAACAACACCTCTTCCACCATAATCCGTAACACTGCTGCCCTATAAGGCTGTGTACTCAGTCCCCTATACTCCTTATACACTCATGACTGCATGGCCAAATTCCACTCCAACTCCATTTACAAGTTTACTGATGACACCAACATTGTGCGTCCAATTGCAAAAAATAATGTAACAGAGTATGGGAAAGAGATTGGGTGCTTCGTGGCATGGTGTAAAGAAATCATTCTCTTCAACAACATCAGCAAAATGAAGTCAGAACTTATGCAACACCAAGTTATATTCCAATAGGTTTATTTGAAATCACCAGTTTTCATAGCACTGCTCTTTCATCAGGTAAAGCAAAATGAAGGAGCTGGTAGAGGGCATTCCCTGTCCACATCAATGGTGCTGAAATGGAGATAGTCAAGAGCATCAAAGTCCTTGGAGTGATGATCACCAACAATCTGTCATGGTCCATCCACAACAACATGACAGTCAAGGAAGCACAATAATGTCTCCATTTCCTTAGGAGGCTGAGGAGGAAATTTGGCATGTCTGCAAGGACTCTTACCAATTTTTATAGATGTACCATAGAAAGCATCCTATCTGGTAATTGCAACTGCTGCTCCCAAGATGGCAAAATACAGAGAGTTGTGAGTGTAGCCCAGTTTATCACACAAACCAGCATTCCATTCATCCATACTCCTGCTGCCTCAGAAACACAACAAACATAACCAAAGGCCCCTCCCATCCTGGTTATGCTCCCTTCCACCCTCTTCTATCAGGCAAAATATAACAATTTATATACAAGTATGATCACATTCAAGAACAGCTTCTTCCCTATGGTTATCAGATGTTTGAATGGACCTTTCAAATGTTAAGGTCTCTCTCTGTGTATTCTGCATTCTGTTCTGTTATCCTGATGGACTTTTTAATGGTGTAATTTGCCTTTAGAGCACACAAAACAACACTTTTCACAGGATCTTGGTACATGTAACAACAATAAATCAAGCTCAAACATTCATGGGTTCTTCTTCAATTATCTTGCCAGGAAGGGAGTTTCAAAGACTCTCAATACTTTTAGGGGAAAAATGTTGCCTCATCTCTGTTTAAACTTGCTGCCTTATTTTTAAGTAGTGACTTCTAGTTTCGGATTCTCCCAAAAGTGAAATCATCTTCTTCTCATGTAAACTTTCTTAACCCCTCACAATCTTACGTGTTTCGATCAAGTCATCTCTTACTTTTCTAAACTCTAATAGATGCAAACCTAACCAGCTCAAACTCTTCTCATAAGATAACTCAACCAATTTCAGTATTAGCCTAAGAAAGAGTCTCTAAACTGCTTTCAATGCATTTACATTCTTCCTTAAATAAGACAACCAGTACCATGTAGGGTGCTCTGGACATGGGTGCACCAGTACCCTGTATAGCTGAAACATAACCTCCATAATTTTGGAGTCAATTTCCTTGCAATAAATAACAATATTCTGTTAGCTTCTATGTTTACCTACATACAAAACTTTTGTGTTTCATGCGTTAGGAAACCCAGATCCGTCTGTACCTCTGAGCTCTACAATTTCTCAATGCCTTAAATGTTATCCTTCCTTTATATTCTTCCTGTCAAAATGGATGATTTCACATTTTCTAACATTATACTCCACCTGCTATATCTTTACCCACTTTCCAAACCCATCTTTTGCTTTCTGTGCTTCTTTGTGTCTTCTTCAAAACTTACTTTCCCACCAATTCTTGTGTCATCAGCAAATTTAATTACCATATCTTCCATTTGTTTATCTAAGCCTCCATATAAATTGTACAGTTGAGATCCCAGCACTGTCCCCTGTGGCACAGCATTTGTAATGTCTTGCTTAAATGAAAAAAGACCCATTAAAGTCTATTCTCTGCTTCCTGTTGGTCAGCTAATCTTCTATCCATGCCGATACATTGCCCCCACTATCATGAACTTTAATTTTCTGTGTTAGCCTTTGACGTGGCACTTCATTAAATGCCTTCCAGGAATCTAAGTCTGGTAGCTGCACTGGCTCCTCTTTCTCCATGCCATTTTCATAATCAGACACTTCCTGGAAAGTAGCACCAGCAGTCCTATTCCAGTAGTGAATTTGTTTTTGGCCCTACCATCGAGAAAACAAATTAAGGTGGTAAAAATTTAATCCATCGCATCATCATGAATCTATCTGTGCATGGGACATCTAGATATATAAATATATAAATCTTAATATTCTATTTAGCAGCACAGATTTACTATCTCATAAAACAGCTACCTCATTAGAAACAGAGGCTCTATCCAGGCACACTTATGTAAATACTCTTGAAGTTCATTGGCTTTACATCGTCAGTTCGGAATGCTTTTTGTTAATGGAGAGGTGAGCAGACAAAAAAGGGCTGAAAGATCAGCAAGAATTAAATCAGGCCCCTCAATGATATCGTTGTGAATACAGGGAGTGGGCATTAGCTTGACCGTAAGCGTACACACGGTCTTCTAGCATTGTCTTACCAGAATAAGAACATAGAACCTAGAACAATACAGCTCAGAACAGGCCCTTCGGCCCTCGACATTGCACCGACCTGTGAACTAATCTAAGCCCCTCCCCCTACACTATCCCGTCATCATCCATATGCTTATCCAAGGACTGTTTAAATGTCCCTAATGTGGCTGAGTTAACTGCATTGGCAGGCAGGGCGTTCCGTGCCCTTACCACTCTCTGAGTAAAGAACCTGCCTCTGACATCTGTCTTAAATCTATCACCCCTCAATTTGTAGCTATGCCCCCTTGTGCAAGCTGACGTTATCATCCTCGGAAAAAGACTCTCACTGTCCACTCTATCTAATCCTCTGATCATCTTGTATGTCTCTATTAAATCCCCTCTTAGCCTCCTTCTCTCCAATGAGAACAGACCCAAGTCCCTAAGCCTTTCTTCATAGGGCCTGCGCTCCAGACCAGGCAACATCCTGGTAAATCTCCTCTGCACCTTTTCCAATGCTTCCACATCCTTCCTGTAATGGGGTGACCAGAACTGCACGCAATATTCCAAATGAGGCCGCACTAGCGTTTTGTACAGTTGCAGCATGACATCACGGCTCCGGAACTCAATCCCTCTCCCAATAAAACCTAACACACTATAAGCCTTCTTAACAGCACTATCAACCCGGGTGGCAACTTTCAGGGATCTATGTGCATGGACACCAAGATCCCTCTGCACATCCACACTACCAAGAATCTTTCCATTGACCAGGTATTCTGCCTTCCTATTATTCCTCTCAAAGTGAATCACCTCACATTTATCTGTATTAAACTCCATTTTCCACCTTTCGGCCCAATTCTGCAGTTTATCCGAGTCTCCCTGCAACCTGTAACATTCTTCCACACTGTCCACCACTCCACTGACTTTAGTGTCATCTGCAAACTTACTAACCCATCCACCGATGCCTGCGTCCAAGTCATTTATAGAAATGACAAACAGCAGTGGTCCCAAAACAGATCCTTGAGGCACACCACTAGTAACCTGAATATTTTCCATCAGCCACCACTCGTGGCCTTCTTACAGAAAGCCAGTTTCTAATCCAAACTGCTAAATCTCCCTCAATCCCATGCGTCTGTATTTTCTCCAATAGACTACCATGTGGAACATTATCAAAGGCTTTACTGAAGTCCATGTACACCACGTCAAATTATACCCTTAAAGAAAATTTAGAGTCAGTCATTCAATGGAAATGTCTGGATTTAGTACAATCTTTTGAGGCAGGAACATTCTAGCCTGTCAATGGAAACAAAGTATTTTAGCAATGATCTTAAATTAGTTTGTTATTCTCTGAAATATTGTACTGTCGCAGTCAATAGCAAATGGAACAAATGCAGTTAGTCAAATTCTTTACAATTCATTGAGTCCTACATTTGTGTCAAAAATAAAAATGTGGCATTCATGCAAATGTGATTGTACTGTATGGTTTTCAGTATTATTGTACATTCTAAAAAGCTACATTTTGCACATAGGTGTGGACTTAGTAAAAATTGGTTTCATAATATACAATTTAAAAATAGAAACTGAGAACAGACACCTATGTTACAATTTTTGCTTATGTTAACTTTAGTATTAAGAAATATTGGAGAAAAGAAATGTAAATAGTATCTTGCATGTGCAAGAAATGCCTTTGGGTTTGTTGAAACTGTCAGGAAAGCCAAACTCCAATATTTCTGAGGAAGGGTCACTGGACCTGAAACGTTAACTCTGTTTTTTTCCTTCACAGATGCTGCCAGACCTGCTGATCTTTTCCAGCAACTTTGTTTTTGTTCCTGATTTCCAGCATCCACAGTTCTTTCGGATTTTAAACTCCAACATTTGTTTGTTTCTCCATGTGCTAAAACTATATAGAACCAAACAGCTCTATTGACTGTGTATATATCTAAAAGATTACCGCTGTACCAGCATGAGCAATTAATCAACTAATGTGTCACCACCATTTCCTTAAAAATGACTGCCACCAGCAGAAATTCCACTTTCCACTAAATGGTTTGTTGGCCAAGTCCTCTAATATTAGGGGAGGCTTGATAACCAGCTTGGTAACTTCATAAAGGAAATACTTTCCGTATTTGAAGAAAAAACAAAGTTTAGGAACAAGATCTACAGTGAAGGGCATTTTGTTTGAAAGGAATGAAAGATATGAAGAATATCTATCATTTTTAGTATGACATAATGGCATTTTCAGCTACTCTGTCAACTTACAAAGGCTTTAAAAAGGTTTAACCATCCTACGGAAATATAGCTGTCACGCTATTTGAATGCCCCTGTGAGAGCCTACTTCAGAAAACAAAGCCAGTTTAAAACCAACAATCATTAATTCCTACTTTTGGTGCTGCACTGCAAAGATGAAAGATTGGGTTTCAGATAAGGAGTTGATGTTGAATGATTCAATGTGGTAACCTTTGTCATCCTATTTTGTAGGTTTGATGATTGTGAGAACATCACTGCAATTTTACTAATGAATGTCATTAGGTTTTCCGTAGCTAGTTATGCCCTAGAGGCCAATTTATTATGTTAAATCTTTCAAACTGTTTAAATCAATATTATGTTATCGTTCCTCAGATCTTCCTGAGAAAATGTAAAACTATGAAATGGGAAAGAGAATAAATTATTTCCTTGATAAGTAATGTCAACAATTCTTCTTAATTTCTTGAAGTTATTATCTTAATTGTCTCCTACAGTACATTTTCAAAATGTTAGAAATTTGAAATTTAACCATTCTGACTGACTGCTTCATATAAATAAACTGTAGCTGTAAAAATAATTTTTCAATAAATTTGACCATCTCTTAAAATGATCATCATAACCAACAATTAACTGAAAATAAAATAAATAAGACCGTATTTAAAAATTGCAATTACTCATTCCAATATGTTGGAAATTCCTCAGTGTGCCAAACATCTTCTTTACGGTAACTTGTGTAGGTTCAGGAACAGGGATTAACACAGAAATGTTACCTGTACTACCAGACAAATGCTTAAAGCAATTCCAACATTTGCTGTTTGTAAGCAATTTATTTTAAGTGGTTTAATGCTTGTTCTAAAATAGCAAAGTAATATTATTATGACATGTTAAGTATCCATTTGCTTATATTGAAAAAGCAATTTTGAGATTATAATTAGTTGATTTCTGGTTTTAAAGGAAGTCCACTAACTAACTTGGGCAGCAAATTTTAAGTGAACTAACCACCGGTATATTTTTCTTTTCACTGTGATTGCCAATAATACAATGAGGGGCAGCAGAATGGAGAAGTTAAAAGGGTATTACTGTAAAGGATCGTAATTAACATCTGTGGCCATTATCATTAACTCAGGCCAATTTGGTGATCTTAATCTATAAACTATCAATCAAAAGTTAACAAAATAAATATCTCATAATTCACGTCTTTTACATTTATTCAATGTTTTGGAAAAGAGTATTGATTATGTGATTCTTTCTTATGTCACTTTGGCATTACTGTGCACTCATCCTGAATGCAGAATTAATAACTAGAACACAATGTCTTGGTACTTCAACAAGACACATTCAAGGATAGATAACAAAGTGTGAAGCTGGATGAACACAGCAGGCCAAGCAGCATCTCATGAGCACATGATCCTGATATGCTGCTTGGCCTGCTGTGTTCATCCAGCTTCACGCTTTGTTATCTTGGATTCTCCAGCATGTGCAGTTCCCATTATTTCTGATACAACATTAAAGGATAGACTATGATTAATCAGGGAACAACTGAGCCAAGGTGAGAAGCAATGCAACTAGTATCTCTGATGTAAAGGTATGCTTCAACAAAGCCTGACAGATTTAGCCAGAGAGACCAGCAATAATGAAGGATAAAAGCGAGAGAGAGAGAGGAAGCAATGGAAGAGATGGACCAGACTGGAGAATCCAGCAGCAGCAAAGTTCAGGAGAGAAAGGGAAACACAGATGTACAGCAGTGGAAGAACATGCACTGGCTGGATACATTAGCAGTAGTGAAGACCGAGAGACAGAGGGTAAGACTAGCTGGACATAACAAAAACAGCCACAGTTCTGGAGCCAAATGAAACAGGAGAACTCAAAGAGGGATGTCATAATTACATCCCAATGAGCAGAAAAGGCCAGGATAGGTTTAAAGAAATCAGACTGATTTAAAGGCCTAGAAGTAGCAAAGGTTCAGAGGTTGGAAGTGGTAACCTGGACAAGATGTGACAATCTAGAGTTGCCATCTTCACACAGCAAGACAACAAGATCACAGCTATGTCTGTCAGGGCTCTACCAGTTGGTGCATTTCAACATTAACAACAAAATCAGAGCTAATTGCTAAGGGAGTAAAACATTCTAAGGCTAGAGTGGGATCCTTTTAAGGGGCTGGAGTTTCCCTCAAGTTAACATCTGGCCGCAACGCCTGCAACCAACAATCCAGAGGTATAGGCTTTTGTTTGTATTCTGGATACCAACCTACAAGGTCAAGGTGAGTGGATACAGATGTTAGGTAAGGTTGCATCTCCTTAAGCCATGTCCAGGCTATGCAGTAAATAAAGGAACTAATCCAAGACAGATGTTACTTCAGAAACTCACCTGATCCGGCAGCATTTTTGGACAGACAACAGCGTTAACATTTCAAGTCTAGTGGCCCTTCTTCAGATCTCCAGCACCTGCAGTTTTCATTTTATTAAAGAATATAATCTGGCAGTTTTGAGTAAAGCTGGAATTTGATCCATAAATCACAGGAAGTGTGCATAAGGTAGCCCTGACTGTGATTTGAACAAATTTGGAGTTGATATTGCTGCTGAATATTGATATAGATTTTAGAGTATAGAAGTACAGGAATACAGGAGTATAGGAGTGCAGTGAAAAGTGTATAATGCTGCCTCACATGGCACCATCTTAGATACCAAACTATCTAGGTACACAAGAAAAAGCTTAGGTGCAAAGTAGTAAGAGAAACAAGAGTTAAAAAGTTAAACATTACTTCACAGAACAGTAGAAATTAAAGAATGGGCAATAGTTTACATAAAAATCTTTCATATTTTCAACTAGGAAAATGAAGGAAAAAGTTAAAAGTCCAACCATCTTTGATGACTCCTCTGTTTATTTTTCTCTGCTGCCTGTTCTTGATGCTACCATCACAGATACTGTCACTGCTGCTGAAACTGCCACCTCTCCACTCTACTCTGGAGCCTTAGGAATGTGTCCACTCACAAGCTGAGCCAACATATAGCCATAAGCCACTGAAAGACCAGTTGATGTACTCTCAAGAGACCAGGCTGGGATCCACCACAAGCCACTGACAGACCAGGCTGGGACCTGCCACAAGCCACCGACCAGGCCTGGATCCACCACAAGCCACTGCCAGACCAGGCCGGGATCCACCACAAGCCACTGATAGACCAGGCCCGGATCCACCAAAGCCACTGACAGACCAGATCCAGATCCACCACAAGCCACTGACAGACCAGGCCGGGGCCCGCCACGAGCCACTGGCAGACCAGGCCAAGAGCCACCACGAACCACCAAGGGACCAGGCCCGGACCAGATCTGCCAACACAGGCTTTATCCTTAAATCAAGTAATAACTTCTACCGAGATGGATAGAGTGGTGCAGGCCGCTGTGAACATGTTGTAGACTATTCAGTGATGAACTATTTTCACAGGGAATTAAGCTGTGACATTGGAGCAGCTCATCTCCCGTCAGCTATTATCGGACAGAAATACAGACTAAAACATATAAACAGCCTCCAAACCAACTCAAGATGCCAGCATCTCAGACAGCTTCCAGTTCTGAAAACATTCTGAAGTACATTCATATTGGAGAAAGATCATTCATCCTGGGGGATTTCAACGTGCATGTTTGAGCAGAGGGTGATTCGCTACCAGTATGCCTGGGTCATCATGGTTGGGCAAGGTCACTGACAGTGGATGACGCCTTCTTTAGTTTTGAGGCCTCATCAGCACCTTCTTCCAAGCAGATACCATCACAAGGTATCATGGTGGCACTCAAGGCCGGGACATTGGTTCCAGTTACAGCAAGTCATAATGAGAAGATGCAATTCACCCAACGTTCTGTACACCAGCACCTACCACAACACAGCTGGTAACTTGTCAACAGCAGTGTCTTTTTTTATTCATTCATGAGATGAGGGTGTCGCTGGCTAGGCAGCATTCATTGCCCTTCCCTAATTGCTCAGAGAGCATTTAAGAGTCAACCATATTGCTGTGGGTCTGTAGTCACACATATGCCCGACCAGGTAAGGATGGCAGTTTCCTTCCCTAAATGACTTTAATGAATTGGATGGGTTTTCTGTACAATTAACAATGGATTCACAGGCATCATTAGGCTCTTAATTCCAGATATTTATTGAATTCTAATTTGATTACCTCGTGTGGCAGGATTTGAACCTCAGGTCCCCAAAACATTAACTGGGTCTCTGGATTAGCAATACCACTAGGCCATCATCTCCCTTGTTGTGAAAGGTTTATACTTCCAAACTTAGTAGCCTGCCACATATTAGGATCCCTTGGCTAACATGAAATGAGGTAACAAGGTGTAGAGCTAGATGAACGCAGCAGGCCAAGCAGCATCAGAGGAGCAGGAAGGCTGACGTTTCGGGGGCCCAGAACCTTCGGCTCTCTGCACTGTCACGACAGCAGGTGTTTCCCAGCAAAGGTTTTTCAGAAAATCCTGGTTCTGGTATCAAGGAAACTAAGCAAAGCAGTAGAAGCATCTTTCGTTTCAAGCAAGATGGATTAGTTTGGGAACTGCTCAGCTGAATGTTACTGAGCATTAATGCAAAAAAAAAACAAGCTATGTGATGCACCACACAGTCCCAACAGCTAAAAGACTGCATCGCCTGGAAGTAACCAAGACAGCTATAAAATAGACAGGGAGATACCACATAACAAAACATTAGACCAAACTGCCTATGGCAAGGAATATCTATGATCTATGAATGATGGACAATAGGACATTTGTGACAGAATCTGCCTCTCCAACATTGCTCTTGATAGTCATCAGCAAAGGTGCAGCAAATGAAGACACCCACGTGATAGGGCAATTTTCTGTATGCGAACATATCACACAGATGGAAGGATGCCAACGCACAGACGAGGCTTATTCAATGACATTTCTCATTTATTCCCTTGTACCTTGTTTATTCATAGTGACACAACGGCAAACACATTATACAAAAATATTATCTGCTATAGTTCAGAAATATAAATGATGCTGAAAAGAGAAGCATGTTGCCAAATCTTTTAACCTCGCACTCATCAGGGCAAACACAAGATTGGTATTAAAGTGTGTTGATTGATTCATGTTATTTGCTTTGATGTGTCTCCGTGCAAACTCTCTATGGGGTGAATTTTACGGGGAGACAGGAGTACCCACCCTCCTTACTGAAACCTCCATCAGCATCATACTAACAGAAATCCAACTGCCACGCAGCAACAATGCATTAGGGAACAGCCTTAATTGGTTAAGAATGTGACTTCCAACCCTTGGGAATGGGAATTCCTACCCGAGAGAGACGTCAGGCAATCTGATTGGCCAGCAGCTCAAATAAAAGCAAAATACTGCAGATAATAGAAATCTGAAACAACCACAGTGAATACTGAAGAAGCTCAACAGTGGAGAGAGAAAGTGAGTTGCCCTTTTGAGACCAGTAAGACTCTCGGTTCTGAAGAAGAGTCAGCAGTTCTGTTGTCCAAGTGCTGCCAGGATTGAGCTGTAATAACTGTTGGGACAACAGGCAGTCTCTGAAGAGGGAGTGCCTTGGATCCTGCATCTGAGGTTAGTCTGAGGATTTTGGACAGGCCTCATATTCAGGCCTCAGTGAGGGAGGTAAGGGGCATCATATTTTAGACATGTGGGAGTGGAGGGATAAAACAATGGGTATGTGATCTTGGGGTTGACCCCTTTGGGCACCAGTATCTTCCTGTCCCCTGAGTAGCTCAGCAGTGAAAGCTGAGGGTTGGTTACCTGTCCCCCAGCTAGATGAAAAATTGCAACAGAGCGAGATTGAGGGCCTTAGGTGCTGTTAATTGCCCACTTAAGGGCTCAATTGGCACAAGAGCAGACAGGCTGCTTAATGCCTTATCCACAACTTGTAACATGGAGGAACCAGGCAGGACCCACCACCTTTAAATATGTCACAGGCAGCAGCTTGGGGCCTTAAAACTCCCCCAATCCAAATCAATTCAAAACCTATTAATATCATGGTTCAAGGCAGGCATTGTTAAAACAAATGACAACAAATTAACTATCTGCAGTTTTAATTCTTTTCTAACCAATGTCCTTCTCTCCTCTTCACTTTTCTTCCAAAGGCATTGGCTCCTAGAATTGTAAAACAATGTAGCAGAGAGGGAGGCCATTCAGCCTATTGTTTCAATACCAACACATAAATGCCATTGGCCCATGAAAGGATGTGTACAGTGTCAGGGAGTGCGAATGTTACAGTGGCTGAGCACCATTCTGTTCATCCGACATCCACAAATCCAGTAGGAATTCTGAACAGAACAGGAAGCTTACCCAATTCTCTCCACAACCAGGGAGTTCCGCACTTAACTGTAACAACGCCAGGATGATTTTTGTTGAAATCCTTTACCTTGGCGCAGAACAGGGATAGAAGTCGATTTCTCCTTATGTAACAGCTTGTTTTACAGGGGAAACCTGCTGAGTCATCAATCCAGCGAGGTTGGTCTCTTTTTAAAAGTTACTCAATTTGCATCTCATGAACAGCACAATCAAAGTAAAGTGGAAGGATACTGCTGACCTATAAGGATTGATCTTAATCTGACGAGAGTAATGCGGACAGAAGGTTAAGGTAATGCAAGGTTTGTGCTGCATTCCTGCAATATTCTGGAATCCCACCATCTTAACTCACTGCAAAGCAGGAATTGACTTGCCATCTATCAGCTAGGCAGCATGCGTTACACTCAAATATCATGGACTCTTTCACACTGCACCACCATTTTTCTGAGGCCCAGTCAGTGTCAAATCAACACATGGGCAGAAGAGGTCAACTTACATAATGATCAGAGATAATGGGAACTGCAGATGCTGGAGAATCCGAGATAACAAAATGTGAAGCTGGATGAACACAGCAGGCCAAGCAGCATCTCAGGAGCACAAAAGCTGACATTTCAGGCCTAGACCCTTCATCAGAAAACTGATGAAGGTTCTAGGCCCAAAACGTCAGCTTTTGTACTCCCAAGATGCTGCTTGGCCTGCTGTGTTCATCCAGCCCCACACTTTGTAAACATACACAATGATTACTTTTTTCTGCGAAACACTGATGGGCCAGGAGGAGCTGGACATTTTATAACTTCATACACCTTGGTTGGCTCTGTCTCCCGGCAACAAGTGTGTTAAGACCAAATCTTCGCTGTGGAATGTTCCCGCAGCTTTGTATACAAACAGTATACTCTTGTAAACAGTAAACAATAATACTAAATGGGGCTTTGTGGCTGAAATGGCCTGGGCACCACTGAAAGATTACAATGGGACCTCTCCTCTACATGCACGAATTGACTCTGTGATCATCATGGCTGGATGAGGACAGGGGCTTTGGAGATACTGGAAGAAACCTGCTACTCCTTCTAACCCACAGATCTCATTTAAAACTTCCATTCCTTTGGATCACTAGATTTTTCTGACTTGAGCATTCAGTCACATGCTCTATCCAGTCAGAAAATGGGAACAGAAGAGGGTCATTTAGTACATGAAGCCTACTCCGCCATTCAACTGAGCCATAGCTCATCATCTACCTCAATACTATTTTGCTGCACTGTCTCCATATTTCTTGATGTCAATGTTTGAGTTCCACAGTACGCTGGGATGGAGAATTCCAAAGGTTTACCACCTCTGAGTCAAGAAATTCCTCCTCATCTCATCTTAATTAGTCTACCCCTAACCCTGAGGTTATCATGCCTGGGTTTAGTTTTGTTGGATTGCACACTCTGTAAGATTCATAGAGGTCACACCTCATTTTACAAAACTTGAGGGAGTGATAGACCTGGTCTCCTCAATCTCTTCTCATAAAGCAATCCCTCCATTACATGGATGAATCTAGTCAACCTCCTTCTATGGCAAGTATATCCTACCTCAAATAACGGGAGCAAAATTGTACACAATATTTCCAATATGGTCTCGTCAAAACTATAAAACTCCAACAAAGCACCAATACTTCTGTTCTCAAACCCTTGGTAATGATGGACAACATATCATTTGCCTAAAATAACTAGGTATAGAGCTGGATGAACACGGCAGGCCAAGCAGCATCAGAGGAGCAGTAAAGCTGACGTTTCGGGTCTGGACTCATCTTCAGAAATTATTTACCTTCCTAATTTCTTGCTGCACCTGCATGCTGACTTTTGATGACTCATGACTAGACCGTAAGAAGTAGGAACAGGAGTAGGCCATTCAGTCCCTTGAGTCTGTTTCACCATTCAATAGGGTCATGGCTGATTCAACATTCCTCACATTCACTTTCCTGCCCTTTCCCATAGTCTTGATTCCCCTTCTGATCAATATACACAAGGACTCTGCCCCAACAGATACCTGTAACAAAGAGTTCCAAAGACTCACAACTATGTGACACAAGAAATTCCTTCTCATATTGGTCTTAAATTGATGTCCAATTATTCTGAGACAATGTTTTCTGGCCCAAGACTTCCCCATGAGGGGAAACATCCTCTTAGTATTAACCCTGTCAAGCCTCTTAAGTATCCTTCATGTTTCAATGAGATTGCTTCTCATTCTTATAAACTCAAGTGAGTAGAAACACAATCTGCTTAACCTTTGCTCATAAAACAATGCCTCCATCCCAGGGATCACCCCAGTGAACCTTCTCTGAACTGTGGCCAATGAAATGTTAGCTTTTCTTAAATAAGGGATGGGTCTGGGTGGGATGCTCCAAGGGGCAGTGTGGACTTGTTGGGCCGAAGGGCCTGTTGCCACACTGTAGGGAATCTAATCTAATCTAATCTTATTCTCGAATTGCTGAGTAAAACCAATGGCATCTCAGAATTAGGAGAGGTTTGGAGTCATAATGCTCTTTAACTGAATCTGTCAATTCTTGAAAAATTTTAGTATCTGATGTTTCTGGGAAAGTTAAGTTACTAATAACTGAGAAAGCTATCATGAGAATTACTTGTTGCTTTTCATCTGCTCTATGTGATTTGCTCAGGAAAAAAATGCATTCTTCCCAAGTCCTGGGCTCTGTCTTCAACAGCAGGATCAAATGAGTTAAGTTTCCCAAACAACAGCATGATAACAGAAATGCTTATCCCAACTTAAAAGCAACTGTTGCGGGGAGATTTCTTCAGGAGTGGGATTTTCTCGCATCACCACTGCAATTTCTCCACAGAGGCCAGTATCCTGTCACCCTTTATTTACATGCACAGAGTCCATGACACTGATCTAGCTCCCTCAAAGCCAGCTCACAGAGTCAACAGGATGTCGGACACTCCTGATTGTATCTGTCAGCCAGGGCTCCATGACTGAACCAGGTTAACAGCCCCAGCCAGGGAACTCAATTTCTATGAGGTCTACCTGGCTGACCCTGTTAAAATCACTACATCTCTGGACTGGCAAAACTGGATAGATTTTATGCTGCTTCAATAATAGAAAATAATATAATCCCTACTCATGGTGAGGGTCACCTCACTCCTGAATTGATGGATGTATGAATGCTCCTCTGTACTATTGTGCATGATAATATTTATTCCCCTTCCCTTTATTGCATTTGGCATTGGCAGAACCTTGCACCATTGACTGTGATAGTCTTACTTCCAGCCATTAATGAGCCAGGATTTTTGGCCGTCTCATCCTTTTCCAATGTTACAATTAATTGCTTCATTCTTGTATAATTCACATGTGTATGTTCTGTGGTGATTTGGTTATTCATAAATCACATAACATAATCGCATAACATCACATAATCATGAACATGGGTTTATGAAAGGGAAATTATGTTTAACAAACTATTGGCATCTTTTAACAATAGTATGTGTATCACTGATAAAACAGAAACAATAGGATTTGGTGGGACTTTTGAAAACTTTCGATAAGGTCTCACTCAGGACATTAACAAAATTAAATATATGGGGTAAGAATTGATTAAAAGACAGAAATCAGACAATAAGAATAAGCAGGTGATTCTCAGGGTGAAAGGCTGTTTTAGTGGGGTAAAAGGATCAGAGACCCATGGCTGTTCACACTTCTATAGATGTTTTAAATAGGGGAACAATTCTAATATTTTCAGATGTGTTAGTGACACCAAAGTGAGCAGGAACTCAAATTGTGAGGAGGATACAGGGATGTTTCAAGACTACCTGGAGAGGCTAAATGGATGTGCTGGAACTTATCAAATTGGATAAAATGTGTGATTAATTGCTTTGGTAGAAATAAAAATCTGAAAGGCAGAATTTTCTTCAATTGTAAATAGAAAGGCAGGGTTTGTGGGTTGGGGGTTGGTGTGGGGTATATCAAAAAGGGATATTGACCTTTATTTCAAGGAGGGTGGAGTATAAGGGTAGGAAAGTCTTATTGTAGTTGTACAAGGTGTTCGGTGAGATCATAAGTTGGACTGTGGGTACGTTTGGTCTCTCCCCCTATAACCCATACACCCCTGAACGCTACGGGCAATTTAGCATGGCCGATCCACCTAGCCTGCACATCTTTGGACTGTAAGAGGAATCTGTATTGGGATGTTAGGTTAAGACAACTGGCAGAGGCATGTGACTTTGGTTTAATGCTTAGCGAGATGCTGAGCGACATGTGTGGTACATGGGATTAATAATGTAGCCATGCAAAACAGCCTAAAAACTGGGCTTCAAATTAGCATTGGAAATTGCAGTAAGTGGAGCATATAACTGGCAGGGTTTTCTGATCAAGGTGGACAACCTCTCCAGCCCAACTGACCTTTGGGAACACACCTTGAGTAAAGGCAATTGCATAAACTCACTCAGGACATATTCTGAACAGAGCAACTCCAGGTCAGCCCACAACAAAACCTCTTAAACAAAGCCAAGCCTCATCCAAATGGTTAAAATTCCTTTTGGATCCAAACCAGCAAGCCATTGTATTTGCTGCTGGTATGTGGATTTGAGACACTAAAAGAGTACCACTAGGCTTAAGTTGAGTAAGAGAACTCATAGGCACGTATCCATGAGAGTTCACACCCTGGAAAATTCACCTACATCTTGTTCAGACATCCTGTTCACTCACAGAAATAGCTTTGAGGAAGCTTGATCAGTGTCAAGGGCTTGCCATGTGTAAATGAAGGCTGACTTGGTGATGTGGTACTGGCCTCTGAAAATATTTCAGAGGCCATGGCATAGACCATGGATAAAAAGTATGATAAGCACTGGACATTCAGCAGGTTAGTAATAGTAGATGTATTTGTGAGGCTATAAACATCATAAAAAGAGAACAACACAACTGGGTAATTTCTTTACTGTCTGCTACGCTGAGGATTCCACAGGGTTCCCATGCTCAACTCCCACCCATACTGCAGAAATAATTATCTGGCCGTCAAAAAGTCTGGGACAGTAACTTTGTCTTACATGGCTTTAACTTCATCAAGCTTAAAATTTACAATAATTGATAAACCTTATTATTACTGTTAAATCTCATGCAATCTTAATGCACTTCAGTCATTGTAATAATGAAAATTGGAAGTTCTTGTAGTCATAGAGATGCATAACACGGAAACAGACCCTTTGGTCCAACTCATCCATGCTGAACTGATATCCTAAATTAATCTAGAGATAATGGGAACTGCAAATGCTGGAGAATCCAAGATAATAAAGTGTGAAGCTGGATGAACACAGCAGGCCAAGCAGCATCTCAGGAGCACAAAAGCTGACGTTTCGGGCCTAGAAAAGCATCAGCTTTTGGGCTTCTGAGATGCTGCTTGGCCTGCTGTGTTCATCCAGCTTCACACTTTATTATCCTAAATTAATCTAGTCCTATTTACCAACATTTAGCCCATATCCCTCTAAACCCTTCATCTTCATATACCCATCCAGATGCCTTTTAAATGTTGCAATCGTAGAAGCCTCCACCACTTCCTCTGGCAGCTCATTCCAAACACACACCACCCTCTGCATGAAAATGTTGCCCATAGGTCCCTTTGATATCTTTCCAGTCTCATCTTAAACCTTTGTTTTCTAATTTTGGACTCCCCCACCCTAGGGAACAAACCTTGCCTGTTTACCCTATCATACCACTCATGGCTTTATAGATCTCTATCGGGTCATCCCTCAGCCTCTGATGCTCCAAAGAAAATAGCCCCGGCCTATTCAGCCTCTCTCTCCAGCTCAAACCCTCCAACCCTGGCAACACTCTCGTAAATCTTTTCTGAAACCTTTCAAGTTTCACAACATCTTTCCTAAAGCAGGGAAAACAAAAGTGCGCCCAATACTCCAAAGATGGCTGAACCAATGTCCTGTACAGCTGCAACATGACCTCCCAACTCCTATACTCAATGCACTAGTAAAGGCAAGCATATCTAATGCCCTCTTCACTATCCTATCTATCTGCGACTTCACTTTCAAGGAACTATGAATCTGCACTCCCAGGTCTCTTTGTTGAGCAACACTCCCCAGGAACGTACCATTAAATGTATAAGTGCTGCCCTGATTTGCCTTTCCAAAATGCAGCACCTCACATTTATCTAAATTAAACTCCACCTGCCACATCTCAGTCTATTGACTCATTCGGTCAATATCCCGTTGTACTCTGATACTTGGGCATGAGTTGACCAACTTGATTTGAACTCAATCATTCCTACTCCACCTTTGCCTAACTATTGATTTTAAAATCCCCTCCATTGATCCTTTTGTCCATCATTTATCATTTCATGTATTTGTCCACATAACATGCATTTTCCATGATGCCAGTTACAGGGAAATTCTCAAAGTGAAGTCTTTCTATTTGCTGTGCAGTCTGTGATCCCAACTTCCTTGTTTTTGCGCAAATATAATCATGCAAGGTTCTTCTCAGTGAATGTGGCAGCATATTAAGTACTGTCCTCAAATCCAGGAAACAAAATCCTACTGATAAAATCAAACAATTCTTGCTCTAAATGTTTTATGTAATACCTTTAGTTAAAAAGCTTCACAATTCAAATATATTTACAGTTCCATATGAGTAAAACAGTAAAGTTTATATTTCAATTACAGTATTAAAACAGTACAAAAACTTCAGTATTAAAATGCACTCTTGCATTTTATAATAACCAAATATAATTAAGTATAAATATTTATATTATTGTAAAAGAGATGCAGCACTGAAATTCTGACTAAACAATGTGCTGTCTATTTTTTATCTTAATGACCTACTGCAGCACATTTTTATTATACTGTGAAAGTGGCTTTGAACACTACACAGCTCACAAATTATGTTAAGTCATTTTCATGGCAGCATCCATTCCTTTTAAGGTAAAATGATTTCTGTTGGAGTGTATGTGATGGGGTTCTTTTGGATTGTCACTCTGCAGAAGTGTCAATGACTATTATGGTCAATCATCCCTAAGATAGCTTAATAATAGAATACCTTCCAACAGCAACTTGCATTTACATCAGACTCTTAAAAATGCTCTATGGCACTTCATGGATTTTTTTATATAAAAAGCTGCTGAACAAAAGAAAGAGGTACTAGAGGGGTAATCAAAAGCTTGATCAAAGCTCATTCTAAGAAGAAATAAGTAGAGGAGCTGAATATGGAGTGGTAGACGGATTTATGTTAGAAAATCTGGAGTACCACTTTCCAAACTACTTTCTGATATGAACTGTCTTTTAGGTAAGAGATCTTTACTACTTGGTGCATCTTATATGTGATTTCAGACCCACAGAAAAGTGGTTTCTTCCTAATTTCCCACTGATTTGGCATCGCGAGAAAATCCATTTTAGAAGCAATTCAGGATGAAAATGCATTTGGTCTTGTAATTGATGTCCAAATCCTAATAAAGAATATAAAAATTTTGAAGGTTATGGTCGCAGCCCCAACAAAAACAAAGCAATAAGCCAGCACAGTAGCATACAGTTATATAATTATCCATGGGGAGACAGTGACATAGTTGCGTAGTAGCAGACAGGCCGAAACTAATATTTTCAGTAGATGTCAAATTCCTCCAAAGCAGCTGGTAGAATTTAAGTTTAATTAATAATTCTGGAATTGAAAACTAGTCTTCGTTTTGGTGACCATGATGATCACATACAAACCTATCAGTTTGCTAGAGATCTTTAAAGAAGGAAATCTGCCATCTGTTCTGGACTACATATAACACCAGATCCACAGTCATGGTGTGACTCTTAACTGCACTTTGAAATGGCATAGCAAACTATTCAACTATCCAATTAAGGATGGGCAACAAATGCTAGTCTCACTGGCAATGCCCACATCCCTTGAAAGAATAAACGAAAAAACACAACTAATGTTCTCATAGTTTAAATCATACTTTCTATCAATTGCTGTGTTTTTAAATTACTTCACTCATCCATTACCTCAGCTTAGTTGCACCAGTTGATGGATTTTGGCCAGGAAATATCCCAAGGCAATGTTGAGGATCTTGCTGAGTTTGGAGCTTGACATGTCGAGGTTATGAGTGATTAGTGCCTCGATGCTGGGCATGTTAGCTTGACACGAGGACACAGCTTTCAGACTCATGATTAAATCTACACTGGCATTCCCTTTTGTTGATTCTGAAATATAATGTATCAGAATATTACGCATTAGAAAAGTACTCTCCACAAATTCATAACCTTTCTTCAGCTACTCTGCTTTCCAAACTATACAAGAAAACCAAAGGGGCGATTGTTAACTTCCAAAATCTGATGGATTTTACTCAGGTGCCAAGTTAGAAAGACAAAGATTTGAAAGAAAATCCCCAACTAATTTCAGATATTTTGGTAGTTAAAAGGGAAAAAGAACAATTGCAAGCAACCAAATCATTCTAAACAGGCAGATCATTCATTTAAATGTTTGAAGTGGCTCATTATGCTTTTCTATGAACAGGATTTATGCTGGTTACAATGAGATAGAAAGCATTTTTGAGAAACACGTACCTTCAAGATTCGTATATATAAATCCTCCTACCCCACCCCTTAAATTTTGGGTTGAAAGTGCTAATATGTTTGCTCAACAATTTCCTCCTTTGCTCTTCAATGTTCGTAGAGCATGAAAGATGGGATGACTCAAATTCATCAGTCAGTTATTCTCAAGAAATGCAACCATTCTAATTCTCCAATTGGCTTTTTTTGTAAGAAACCATCGAAAATCTGTTATAACATCCTTAGGTAATACAGAGATGTTGTTCAAATGTCGTTTGCTCTTTTTCTCCACTCTTAAGACACATTTAAAATATTGCTTAAAAATGTTGAATAATGGACCTAAAGTTAAGTCATTTGTTTTATTTAATGCATCATGGAACCTGATTTACTCTGAATTTAATAGTCTCACGATGCCATAATATCATGGCTACAACAATACCCATTAACTTGTAAAATGCCTATGCCTAAAATTTTAAAATTAAGTTTCAAGATGCTTTTTAAAAGCCATTTTTACTTTTTTTTTTCCCTGGAGCATAGGAGGTTGACGGGTGGTCTTATAGAGGTTTATAAAATCTTGAGGAGCACAAATAAGGTGAATAACATAGGCCTTTTCCCCAGGGTGGGGGAGTTCAAAACTAGATGGCATATTTTTTAAGGTGAGAAGGAAAACATTTAAAACAATCTGAGCGGCAACTTTTTTTCCCACATGGAGTTCTTATGTGGAATGAATTGTGAGAGGAAGTGGTAGATGCAGGTACAGTTACAACATTTAAAAGACATTTGAACAGGCACATGAATAGGAAAGGTTTAGAGGGATATGGACCAAATGCAGACAGCTGGCATCAGTTTAGATGGGAAACTTGATCAGCAGGGATTATCTGTAATATTTGATCAACTGGCATTCTCCTGGTCCCATGTTCTATGACTCCAGCCATTTGGAATTTAATTTGAATAATTCACTGTAAAACCTGTTTCAATGTGGTTTAAACAAAACACCTACTAAAAAAACAGCAACACCTTAACTATCTCCTTAAAGCAAGACTTTTCACCAGCAACCAGGTCTCTGGTGGAGGAGGGTAATATGGTGCTACTGTTCAAAGAATAGTTCTCCATCATGTTAAGATTTCATCATTGACCAAGCAGGGCAGCTTTAGAATGCAACTACATCAAGCTTTGCTCCTCATCGATAGGCAAAATTTATGTATCACAAATACTGCGATCTACCACAATGTCCATGTATTTATGCTGTATATAATGTACAATGGTGATGTGTATACCCTCTGCATTATGTTTCTATTACTCACTTTGTGCTTTTACATTGATTTTAGGAGGCGTATTGATGTTTTTACATAGTTCTTTTCTGAGGAATGTTGATGTTTTGAAGCTTTGCCTGATCAGGGTTTATTGCAAATTACTGCATACGCTGGAATCTGTACTGAAAACAACAAATGCTGGAGATCGCAGGGAGTCAGGCAGCATCCATGGAGAGACAGCAAGTTAACGTTTCGAGTCTAGGTGCCTTATAAAGTCATCTAGATTTGAAATCTTAGCTTGCTCTCTCTCCATGGGTTCTCTTTGATCTGCTGTGATCTCCAGCATGCCTAACTCTTGATTATCTGGAATATTTGATCAACTGCATATTCCTGGCTCCATAGGTGCCGGTTAATAAAAGGTTAGCTATCTTCATCTTGGTGCACAGTGGCCTCTTCACAATGACACGGGTGATGGTCTTTTAGCTCATGTCAACTTGTTCTGGAAATGGTATGTGGTAAGATGGAGCAAGAATCAGATATGAGACATATAAGGGTGGGATAAGTAGTTGATGAGACTTGTTTGGGAAGATATAGCAAGAAATCTTGCTAATCTTCATGGTGAGAATCTCTCCGAAACAAGCTGGCACAACTACCACTTCTCCAAGAAAAGCAGTAAGTTACAGGCCTAGATTTAATGGAAGAGTTTAACATCTGGGGGAGTCCATAAAGGCTTTCATTAAACATCTCTGCAGATTAGTGGAGAAAATGATTATAATGATTTCAAATCAGAATTCGCCAGAGACTGAATTGGTGCAGGAATTGTCAACCAGTCCTTTGTCAGATTTATTACACAGTCCAAAGAAGATCTGTTCTTATAGAAAGATACCTAGGTGTGACTGAAGCAGACTTCTAGGAGAAGCACAGATCAATCCTAAGAAGAGAATATCAACCATGGTACAGGTCAAGTTAGCTAGGCCAAGATCCAGAAGGCATTTAATTGTCACTACATTTCTGTGGAACTGCATGTAGGCCAAACCAAGCAAGGGTGGCAGATTGTCTTCCCTATTTGGTATCTGCAAGGGTAAATATTGAGGAGAGCTATGTGCGCTACATACAGTATGTAGATGTCATATAGACCTGTGGGAAGAATAGCAAGACTTTGTAGCAATGTCTACTGTATCATTATAACCTGTACTTACTTGAAAACATGCAAACAGCTATATGTTCTTAACTGCAAGGAGCTTTTGTCATTACAATAGGAAGTAGTTTTCCTCTGTCACCATGGGCCAAGTAAGCTCTGCAGGTTCCTACAATTAAACAGGACGGTGGCAGCAACCTTCATTACAAGCAGCAGTTAATTTAGCATGGCAAGCTGGTGTGCCCATGCAACAATTTTGAGCTACCTGCTTAAATGCTGAATCCTATAAGAGGTAAGTACAGTGGCAGCACTGCTACAGATTGAGACAGTTTTAGCATTTTGAATCAGACACAGTGAAAGAACGGTGATATAGTTCCAACTACAGATGGTGTGTGGTTTGGAAGAGGATGTGCAAATGGTGTTCTTACCATGCATTTACTGTCCGTGGTTTTCTGGATGGTTGAGTTTACAAGTGCTGTTGGAGGTGCCTTGGTGTGGTGCTGACTTTATAGATGACCCACTTTGCAGCCACTATGTGCCAATGGCACAGCTAAGGTTGTGTAATCTGCCATGTACCATGTGGCATATTGTTAAACTCTTCCAGAGGAGTTCAGGCAGTAAAAGCAATGTTTAACCACCCTAATGGTTTGCTTTATTACATTATTTGTGGAAAATTACTTTCATTTTTGTATGGTGTGTGTGTGTGTGTGTGTGTGTGTGTGTGTGTGTGTGTGTGTGTGTGTGTGTGTGTGTATGTGTGTGTGTCGCGTGTCGCACATCAGACTCATGAGCCATGTGGTTAGTGGCTGGCCCTTGTCATCAGTTAGGGACCCGTTGGTTTGTCATGGCAGCTCAAATGTAGATGATATAATGGACGGCCATTGAATAAAGGCATCATGGCAGCTGCCAGAATATTAAAAAAAACTCGGGTTACAGGGATGGGGTAGGCCTGGGTGGATCGCTCTTTGGAAATTTGGTGTGGACTTGATGGGCTGAATGGTCTGCCATATAAATTTTGGGCCTTGACCAGACTGAGTTTGGTTGCACACGAGCTGGGAATTGAGGGACATTCTGGTTGTGATACATTTCAAAATGTACACACAGCACTCAAACAGCGATAAGTGCGCAGAAAATGGCAGCTGGCACCACAGAAAAACCTGTTGTTCCTGACCAGGCTGTGTGTTCTTCCATACTGCTTTCTGACAAGGACAAATGGAAAACAGAACTTCAATGATTTTTGTTTTCTAAGCAACAGCAGATAGCAAGATAAAAAAAATTGCACATGTTGTCTGCTGCAGCTTAGAACAAATCAGACACATAAATGCTCAATGAGAGGTCGTATTAACTGCCACTAGCAATGCAGTAACCATCCTGCTTTGAGGCAGCAGATGAAGTCATGTTGCAGACCGCACCTCCTTGGTACAGTCTGATACACTGCTTGACACTGTGGTGAAGTGGGAGAATTGCTCCCTGAATACCACGAGAGCATTTAGCCTCTAATCACAACCTGATTAGATCTGATTGCCCTCTTTTCTTTTATCTTTGCTCATTCCCCCAAGCCATACTTCAGGCTAAACAGCAGCGCCCCTTTTTTCAAAGTAAATTATCTCACCTCCTCATGAAGTCAGAATCAGTTCATGCTATACCATTCCCTCCAGACTATAGCAACAGTAAATTGGAGTACAAACTACCAAGTTCTTCCACAGAATCAGCAAAGGACTGCAGAAATAAATCTATGTCTTATTTGGTGAAGAGTTCTTCCTGCGGCTGAAATTCAGCTTCCATTATGCAAGGTTAAGAAACAGTTAAGTTACTTTGAGTGATCAAATCAAGAATGTATCACTGACATCAAATCAGTGTTACACACTGTCTGGCTTCACAATCTGCCTGCTTTGCTTCTTTATGGTACATGTTTCCAATGCTTAATTACAAATATAATCAAAATAACCTCTGGTGCAACTAGAATCATAACTATACACTGCACACATCAATTTGGACTCAGAATAGTATCTATAAATCTAGAATTATAAGAGCTAGGCAACCAAATTTCATAACCACTGCCAATTTATCACTCAGAAACAGCCAGAGCAACATTCTATTCCAATGTCTATTGCTTTCTTCTTTTCAATTACACCAACTGACCTCAACGACTATATAAAATATCTAATACTGGAATCTTCTGTTGAGTTGTACAATTATTAACTAATCTGGCATGTAGTTACCATGGGTTCTTTTGCTACATGTATTTTATCAACTAGCATGTGAAAATGAAAGAAAGAATTTCCCTTTGGATTGTAATATGTGATAAAGTCAGCGACTGACATGGAAAATATTTCAGTTAAGAATTGCAATGTGTTAGCATTTTTACTTTATCACTTCTCCAATTCTGGTATCCTTTCACCACTTCCATTATCACTGACAGAAACTTACTGCTTTAGCCAAATGCGGGTCAAACAAGGTTTGATCTCAAGATATTTCCATAATAATCTCTATCATTTTAGTAAAAAAAGAGAGCTCTTTTATTGCAGCAATAAAAACAGCAAAGTGATCTTCTGATGGTGCTTTATTAGATTCATTTTATCTCTTATCGACTAAGCATGACGTATGAAAACCAGAATTTATGAAGGAAGAATTAATGTGAGAATCCTATGATCCCTAACGCAATTGTGAAAAGTATTGCGTTAGTATTCATTATAATCTATACTTCCATCAATCTTAAGATAAAATGCAGGAAATTTGAAATTTCTTTCTGTTTTGTACAAGTAACCATAACAGTCTGTAGCTGATGCAGGGCTGAAACATCTGCAGTGTCTCATCTGCCTGCTGTGCTCTGAAGTTCAACAGCTGAAACATTGTATGTATTAACACATTTTAGACCATCTTGCTTCAGACCTCTATCCTGTGAATAGCTTCATTAAATGCCGTGATTGTCTAAATGCTCCAAGTAACTTCTATTCACATTAGTTTCCAGACGACAATCCGCATATGTACTTCCTGACAATTCATTGCTTGCAGTCAAAAGTGAAAAATTCAGGCCATTGGATATACAATAAGGAGCCACAGAAATTCACCTTAAGTTGGGAAAGAATTTATATTTCTCAAGCAGTCAGTTGTTCAGAATATTTTCTGTAAGTTTTGCAACTGCACGTGTCACTGATTGCATTAGAGCTTTCAGTTCATTGTGCATCTGCTACATCACAGAGCAAGCTTAGTTCCCTGGATCTTTCATTGATACATGTAATATATATTGCTAATAGGCTCAGGAAAAGAATATGTGAAATGTGCTGGAATAAGGTCTTGCTAACATACTTTAGGTGCTTCATTGATGCAGAACATTGCTTAAGATAAACAGACGACTTTAAAGCTCCCTTTGCTCCTATTTCATGTTTGGATGCTGGCAATGTTAGAATTAATAAATAAACAATGTTGCAGCAGCACTTCGATCTTCAAACGTTTAGCAAACGTGATACATCAAGAGAGGTCTTACAGACATTGTGACAAGCCTTACGGATGTACTGTCATCTTCAAGTTCCAAATATTGTGCAAGATACTAAAACAAAATCTACAAATGAAATAAGAACAGTTTTCCTAATCCGACTTGCTTATTTATCAATTGTACAATTTCCATTCGCATCTTGCACTCCAATATTCACTAGCTGACCCATTGCTTTGGTTCATTTCTGTTCCATTCGGTATGTCTCATTGATTGATTCCATTGTCTAGGTTGCTTTATTCCTTGTCCTTCTCCAACTTGTATTCCAAACACTTCATGATACACTTTACCACTTTAATATTGCCAGATACTTCAGCCCCTCCCTTCACAATGGGCATTCATCCACAAGATTTTATATTAAGTCCACTTATGCACAGGTTCATTCTCGTCTGGAACATCATGTGTAGTACAGGTCATTGCAAAACAGGAAGGGCATGTGACAGTCAGTGGTAGAGGCAACAGCACCACCCCCCCGCCATAAATTTCAAGCACCAATGGAACAGCTCCAGAGGACTAGCTGCGTTCTGTGCTGTGACAATTTTGCCCTAAGGCTTGGACTGTGGTTCTGTGTTGCTTCTGTTCTGCCTGTGGACTACCAGTCAGCATTTCTCACTCCACACTTGGTTCAGTTTTCTTTCTGTGAATTGACCAAATTTCGGAACTGAGCTGCGAGAAACCATTCAACTTGACACTCCATGTGGAGGTCGAGATGAAGCTCAGTGAGGGCACTATGTGGAAAGATCAGATCTAATTGCTCTCCAAAGTGTGGTATAAGTTTGGAATGGCCAGGAAGGCCATTGATGTTGATAATGTCAATAAATTTAATTAAGACGAGGATAGTTATTTGACAAATTCAATTGAAAGGTAACTAATAAACAGTGTCTTTTTTTTAAATGGACTGCATAATAGACAGCCTAGACCCCTGCATTCCCTCTTCCTAAGTAATTTTATTCCTGACAAAAACAGTCTCAGCAACCTTCCTTTATAGGTCCTGTGCACCATCTCAGTCAAACCATTACACTGAGCAAGGGTCACCAGACCCGAAACGTTAACTCTGTTTTCTCCATCACAGATGCTGCCCGACCTGTGGAGCTTTTCCAGCAACTTTGTTTTTGTTTTCAGTCAAACCTTTACCTAGTCCACCACTAAAGCCCAGTTGGGCTTCTTTTTTTGCATCCTCAAAATTTTCTGTTTTAATTCTTTCCATTTTCTCCAGGTAAAAGAATCCTGCTCCAGAAGCCTACATCCAACTTTTTGTACAATAAATAGTACAGTTCTCATTTCAGTCTTTAAAAGGTGTTCTCCCAGAAAACTTCACCTTTGTAATGAGGTTACTTCCTGCTCTCACTATAGTTTGGAGATGTCTTTGGTTCTGCTTCTAACTTCTACCCATGCAGTCTGTCTCCACTATTTGTGGGGTTTCAGCTCTGCCTCGGCTAAAGCATTCTTACCCAGTCTAAACACTTGGGTATCTAACTAGACTGATGATTCAGTGAGTATTATATGGATGATGTTGGAGGTGCTTTATTTTACAGGTGAGGTGCTGAAAACTGCCAGCCAGTCTGAAACCATAAGTCATTAATTTCTAACAATTAAAGGCTGAAAGTTTGAGATAAATCCAGGATCCACTGGTCTGTACACCGTCCAAAGAAGTCAGCGACTAGGTCAGCTGCCTGGTAGCAGACCAGGAAGCTAATGCTCCAGAGATAATAGGAACTGGAGAATCCGAGATAACAAAGTATGGAGCTGGATGAGCACAGCAGGCCAAGCAGCATCTTAGGAGTGCAAAAGCTGACATTTCGGGCCTAGACCTTTTCTGATGAAGGGTCCATGTCTGAAACATCAGATTTTGTGCTCCTAAGATGCTGCTTGGCCTGCTGTGCTCATCCAGGTCTACAGCGAATGCTCCAGGCAGCTTATGTAGCCGCCCTCACTTGCTTCGCCTCAACTGCACCAACAGGGCTCCTGGGTATGACGCCTGAGGACATTTTAAAGTTAGTTTAACAAATTGAAGAACGGGTATCTCCAAATGGAAATATCCATCTCGTCTTTTCTAAAAGAACCCAATGCTTTCTGAAGAAACAGTAACTCCGGCGTCTGCTTCGGCATTTCACAGCCTTCACAGCTCCACATTGAGTTCAACCACTGCAAACTGCAAACTCCATTTTCCAATTTGATTATAAGACCATAAGACATAGGAGTGGAGGTAAGGCCATTCGGCCCATAGAGTCCACTCGCCATTTAATCATAGCTGATGGGCATTTCAACTCCACTTCCCCGCACTCTCCCTGTAGCCCTTAATTCCTTGCGCGATCAAGAAATTCTCAATCTCTCCCTTGAAGATATTTAATGTCCCAACCCCCACTGCGCTCCGTTACAATGAATTCCACAGGCCCACCACTCTCTGGCTGAAGGAATGTCTCCTCATTTCCGTCTAAATTTACCCCCTCTAATTCTAAGGCTGTGCCCACGGATCCTGTCTCCCGCCTAATGAAACAACTTCCCAGCGTCCACCCTTTCTAAGCCATGCCCTATCCTTGCATGGGCTTCCTCTCAGTATAAATGACATATCTTCTGCTATTAACACCAACAGTTTATTCATCTCATTTGTCTACTACAAACATTCCTTTTGTCTTTTACTCTAGGGTATCCTTCCTATTTGTTTCCCCTCTTTTAAAATAGCACAAAAGTCATCACTTTTCTACCACCCATCAGGTCTGAGGTATAGTCTTACTGAACTTGAAACACTGACTCTGTTTCTCTCTCCCAGATAGTTCCAGACCGGTTGGCTTTCATCAGCATTCTCTGTTTTTATTTCTGAACTCCAGAATCCACAATACTTTGTTTTTATTATAATTACCTAAGGTCCTCAGCACATATTTCAACAAGAATAATGTTTTCATCTTCATCATCAACACTCTGAAGCTTTGTCCCAACTATAGAAATCTCAGACCTTAGACGTTTGCCCCAGTTACTGGTCCATTGATATAAGTAACTTCCCCTTCATTTCCATCAGTATTTAGACATTCCTTTTGTCTTTTCAATGCATTTTTTGTGTAACATTAAGAAAGGTTTTAACTCTTTCTTGTAATTCGGAAAAAATCCTGTTTATCAACTATTCGTGTTTTAATTAGGTCTTTGTGATATGATTGATGTGCCTAATTGATGACTTGCATCTGTTTTCTTTCTTCACTTTTCATTTGGTTTGGTTTAATAAGAAGGTTCATGATCATCCAACTGTTAGCAACATAAACATTTAAAAACTATCTCTTTTTCATATGCTGAAGAACCTGCTGTGCATTCCAGCTGTTTCGGTTTTCAGTCTTGGTACATGACTAGGAACATGTGAAGTAGATGTCATTCCCTTATGTCTTTAAACATACCTGCAATACTGAAATTGTCATTAACTACCAAAGTTTAAATAAATATATGGGATTCAGTGATACAGGAATGGTAGTACAACTCCCTTCAAGTATTGGTTTCCTGGATTCCTTTGAGATCTTTTGCCATGAGAAATATAATAAATGTGGTTATTAACTAATTAGAAAACATAATTAACCAGGGTATGTTCACAAGTGGCTGGATGAGCAAAACTGAAACAGTTTCTCATTTTATTGGTTTATGGGTTATTGTATTTGCTGCAGAAAACTAGTTGGTGGTTTGCACATTATTGATTCTCTGCCTTCCTGCACTGCTGGCCACAGGAATAATAGATCTTAGTATCAGTATGACACAAATCCATGTTCAGAAGCAACGTGGCAGCAAATGCAGGTGGGCAGACGAGAAAGTACAAAGTGACTAATAATTCTTTGCTTTCTGCTTGCACAAATAGCCCATGATCTATTTGGCAAGATGCGTTGACAATGTTGCATAGTCTTCCCTTAGGCAGGAGGCACTTACCAAAATGTAGTCAAATACTGAGCTACGCAGCAGAGTTTTGGACAGGGTTTGAAAACACCATACCAATGTTCTTTTTTTCTGTGAATATGGGATCATCTATAGTAAGGTTCGCACACATGTTGAAACGTAACATTCTAGTTTACATATTAGAATCATGACAAGCCAGTTAAAATTTGGTTGCACGGGCCTTTATTCTTGTTTATTACCGAAGTTGAATTAAGGATAATATTTTTGAGGAACAAAACTCTGGCTGGCTGCTTGATATGAATGTGGTCAGAAATCACACAACATCAGGTTATTGTCCAACAGGTTTATTTGAAAACACAAACTTTTAGAGCATCAGTCCTTCTTCAGGTGTTAGTGAGAGAGGTAGTATCAGACACAGAATTTATAAGTAAGAGATCACAGGTTCACACTATTGATGAGGATGTACGAAGCAAACCTAAGATGCTGTTAAATCTTTAATCAGTTACAAGGTTTTAATTGATTAATATGTTTTTGTAAATCCCTGAAATCCTTTCAAGTCACTGTCCTGAGGGAACTAAAGGTTTTATCAGTGTAAAGAAGAGGTGACATTTTTAGTCAGACAATGCGTGTTAGAAATTTATAAAACACCAAAATAACTGACTGTAAATTGTGGAGCTGGAGGAGCAGAGCAATCCAGGCAGCATCAGAGGAGTAGGAAAGATGACATTTCGGGTCAGGGCCTTTCTTCAGAAAATTTCTGAAGAAGGGCCCCGACCCGAAATGTTAGCTTTCCTGCTCCTCTGATGCTGCCTGTCTTGCTCTGCTCCTCCAGCTCCACTGTGTGTTACCTCTGACTCCAGCACTGGCAGTTCTTTCTACCTTTGTCTATAAATTGTGTGGTTTTTGAACAAAATAGAATGTATCTGCAAATACAAATTCGCCCCATAGTTTTACATATGTACGTGTGTGTGTGTGTGTGTGTGTGTGTGTGTGTGTGTGTGTGTGTGTGTGTGAGAGAGAGAGAGAGAGAGAGCACGTGTTTGTCTGTGTGTGTGCACGCATGTGTGAGAGAGAGAGCGCGCGTGTGTGTGTGTGTGTGTGTGTGTGTGTGTGAGAGAGAGAGAGAGACAGCGTGTGAGTGTGATAGAGAGAGAGAGAGAGAGAAAGAAAGAGAGAGACAGTGTATAGTATGGTCGGATCACTTGTAGTGCGACTTGAACCCAAGATCCTAGATGAGGATGTCCTCCTGGGTACCGAACTTGGCTATCAGCCTCTGCTCAATGACACTGCGATGTGTATTTTGTAGTCCACCTTGGAGGACGTTTACCCAACGATCCAAGGCTTTAAACAGTGTTCATAGCAAATTACCCAGCCTTCAGACAGCATCGACCACAACACCATACAACACTGTCACGGCAACCTCTGTAAGACATGTCAAATCATCAACATGGACACTGCCACCACACATAGGAACATCACCCACCACACATGGCAGATATTCCTGTGACTCGGACAATGTTGTCTACCTCATCCACTCTAGGCAAGGATGCCCCGGGGCATGGTATATTGGTGAAACCACGCAGATGCTACGACAATAGATGAATGGACACCACGCAACAATTGCATGAAAGGAATGTTCCCTCCCAGTGGGAGCGCATGCGCGTACACACACACACACACACACACACACACACACACACACACGCAGAATTTGTGTCCCCAGCTCCTGGGAAACTATCTGCAATTTCTAACTAATTTACTCCATCTCCAATACTTACAGTTTCTAATTCCTTGCTTTGGTTCGCCTTCATTTGTACATCAGCTTAACAACTCTCTCGTCCATTATTTTGTTACCTCCGAACTTCATTGTTCCAATACTCTTAATTTCTTAACTAGCACCAGACAAACTTGAGATCAACCAGAATTATGCCACCCATTTTTAAATTCACACTAGTCTCATTGCCCCATCAGTCCTGTGCTTGCTGACCTACACTGCCTTCTGCTCTGAACAATATTAAAAACCTCATCATGCTGGATGTGAGTTTGCTCGCTGAGCTGGAAGGTTAGTTTTCAGACGTTTCATCACCATTCTAGGTAACATCATCAGTGAGCCTCCGACGAAGCGCTGATGTTATGTCCTGCTTTCTATTTATCAGATAAATAGAAAGCGGGACATAACACCAGCACTTCGTCGGAGGCTCGCTGATGATGTTACCTAGAATGGTGACGAAACGTCTGAAAACTAACCTTCCAGCTCAGCAAGCAAACTCACATCCAGAACCTCAACCTGAGCTACAAATCTTCTCAAAACTCACTAGCACCTCATCATGCTTACAAATCACTGATTGACTTCACCTTAAATATCACTATAGCTTTCTCTAGCCTGCCAACACTCCAAGGTATCTGTTTTCTTCAATTTTATCCTCTTTCACACACCTGAATTTACATCATTCTAATACTAACATCCATCTTTTCAGGAACCAAGGCCTCAAGCTTTGGAAATACAACCCCACATCCACCGCTTCCTCCTACCCCACCATCGTCAGCCACGTCCCAGTCAAAACTGATCACATCTCACTCCTTATCTAAAACACTCTTTATAAACCTACAGTTGTACGAACAACCTTAATTGCTTCTCATCATGCTGTGTGAGATCTTTACGTTGCTGCTCACGATAAGGTAGACTTGCTGCCAAAATTCTCTTCTGTCATAAGCAATCCCCACAGTTACCATTTCTCAATAATGTTACTGAGGTTACTGAGCTGCTGATCCTCTAAGTTATGTCCTCCATCTTTTAAAGGACTACCAGCCCCAGTGGCAACTCATCAGTTGCCTGACCCATGGAAAAGAGGGAGAGATCACGTTCCTAATGAATTATGTACAAGGGAGGTGTAAGACAATTGGAGAGTGGTAAATGGGACATAGAAAAGGATACTGGGGGAGTAGAAAATCTGAAAGATTTCAGAAAATGCTGGAGAAATTCAGCAGGATGGCAGCATCTGTGGAGACAGAAAAATAAAGTTAACCTTTTATGTTGGAAAGGGCACTTCTGACTAACAGAAGGCAGAAATGTGATTTTGCAAATGTAATAACCTCAATTAAGAGGTTGTTTTTTCATATTATATATAAAAGACTTGGATCTTGAAATATAGAATAAAATTTTAAAATTTGCCAATAATGTCAATGCCAGTCGGGATGATACTGATCGGTTTGCAACAGGACAAAGATAACATAGCAGAATGGACGGATTAGTGGAAGGTGGTATTTATTATAAAGACGTTTAACGTCATGCATTTTAGTGGAAGAAATAGGCCAAACACTATAGACTTAATTGAATGGTTTTAAACTGTGTATGAGCAGAAGGACCTAAGGTTTATTTGCATTGTTTTTTGATGGAGGTAGATCATTTCATGAGAGTGGTTAGCATAGATTTACAGTTTCAGGCAAAAGATGCAAGGGGAATGTGGAGTACAATTTAAAGCACCAAGGTAAGGATCTGGAACTCATTTACTGCAAATAACAGGTTATTAACGATTTTTAAAGAAATTGGATGGGCATTTACAAAGTAAAATTGCAAGATTATGAGGATAAAGTAAGAAAATATAGCCCACAATATAGCTCTGGCATGGGCCAAATATCTTCCTGCAAACCATAAATGACTCTATGACTTTGTGAGTCTAGCTTTCTGGTCCATCAACAGTAAATGCATGGTGAGACTAAAAGGCTGCATATGGTATCATTTAACAGTGACACTTGCAGCAAACAGTATTTCCTCAGCACTGTAATGCACTAGTATTCTGGATTACACATACAGCTTTTGGACTGGGTCTACAACTCGCTGATTGAGAATCAAGGCTGATACAACTATGCCATATGAGAGTATCACAAGCAATACACAGCATCTCTGCATAGGGTAGGATACAAAAGTAACTATTTTGAGGAAAATGCCATCTTTCTAATACTGATTCCATGCATCATCCACATTGGTTGAAAAGGTATTAAAATAACATACGCCAAATGATCTGTAGAGTCATTAACTGTCTAAATATTTTAATAATGTGTCATCATTGGCTGTGCACAGCTGAGTAAGTGATAGAGTCAATTATTTTGTGAATTTTACAATACAATACACTCAAGTGCTTCTACCCCAGTACGATGACTAAGAAACAAAGTTAATTTTAATAGAGAGATTGCCTACATGAAACAAGACATCTGGCCAGTCAAGGAATAAGAGCAAAGAGCCAAGAAGGGGAAAAATAGGGGAAAGGTTTAGTTATTTGTCATATGGTTTTAAACAGGCACATTGGAATTGTATTAACTTTTTGGTTATGGCTCATTAATACAGTATTAAAATAATTATAAATTTTACAGTCTAATAAAGCATATTACTGTATCAAGTGTTTTGCATGCCACAGATTAAAGTTCTGTATAACTATGGATGCCTTTCGAGACAAAGCTGGCATGAAAGAGTGAGACTCAAGTGTTATAAATGATTACCGTCAGAAAAGTATTGACTGGAAATGCATGATAAATCTACATGAAGGAAGCAGTTACAAAGTTGGAGATGTCAGATTAAGACAGTTTTGTTCATGGGCTTGAAAATGTGATGAATGAATGAGGTGGAGAAAAAAATGATGTGATGATGATCAATATCAGGCATTTCTAGGGCTTGCAAATCCAGATTACATCAAAAATGGGGTCAGGATGTCGCAGTACAATTAACATAGAACATAAAACATAGAAAAGTACAGCACAGTAGAGGCCCTTCGGCCCACGATGTTGTGCCGTGGAATATTCCTAATCTAAAAATAAAATAACCTAACCTACATTCCCCTCAATTCACTGCTGTCCATGTGCATGTCCAGCAGTCGCTGTTAGATTTCAAATCTTTGGTATAGCTCACAACCAGTGCCCAACAGTCATCCGTGGTGACCTTTCACTGTCAGATTTCAAATGTAGCACCAGCAAATGAGAAGCTACTAAAGGAGTCGTTGTTCTATGGTGTGCCATGGAACACCTAGTCATGTCTGTATACGAAGAGGGGAACGATAAACTGATCAATAATTGTTGATTGTATCAGGTGCAGTGAGCAAGTTCTTTTTTGCTTTGTTCCAATAGAGTGAAATAAAAACCACATTGTAAAAAGTGCTGTGTTTACTACAGTGCAAACAAACCACAGCAAGTCAATCCAAGGGCAATTAGTTGTTGAGAGCAAACTGCTTTCTTTGCTCCAGTAACTGATCCTGCTAAGGGTATAGTGATATATGACCTATCATCACTAGTTTTGTGGCAAACATGCTATGCCCATGGCTGAATTAACTTCGGATCACCTTTGTAACTTAAAAGATTGATTGTAAATATTTGTATACACGTGCATTATACTTAGGCTAATGTGATCTGGAAGTGAAAACTAACTGGATGTATTTCATAGGTGGATCTTTTCAACATTTTGCTGTTAGGCTCTAATCGTAAAAAAATCTGAAATATTTTCATAGGTTTTCTAGGAAACATACTCTCCAAATGTTAAGCATCTTATATAACAAGATTTGTTTATCAAATAACCTGTAAACGGATTATTATTTTTCCTGTAGACTCAATCTTTTGGATGGGACAATGTAATATTTCACCCATCAAGGACATGACCTGGATTATTTATAGAGTATGATGAAACTGTCCAACTGTTTGATGTCACCATAAATGATTGCCTAGAATGAGTAAATTTCACACATCCCATTTTCATGACCAGCTAGGTTTGGTAATTTAAAAAAGACCTCAGACACTGCAATTAAGAACGTACAATGGCAAATATGAGATGTTGGCTCTGCTGTTTGAATTGCTTATTGTTGTAGAATTAATAGTTATGCACAACCATAATACAATAATAACTTACATATAAAACTGTACACCAAATGTTACACATTTAACTACATAATAATGTCATAATATTGCTGCGTGAGGTGAAGGCGTGTAAAATATCAGGGTTATATTTGATGAACGGAGTAAGGTTCTTTTACAACACAGGGCTAAACCAGAAGCAGCAGCAATTATCATTATTGTAACACACTTCCTGTAGCACCACAGCATTTATACAACTCAAGCCAAATTTGTCCATTTTTCATTGGAAAATCAACACTGTTAGATGATGTTATAAAATTACCCATTTGTTACCTGTTAATCCCAAACAAAAAAACTTTCTTTCTTCATGTAAAAGCCACAGTTCAAACGTTCACATCTTTTTCAAAAATCTGAGCGATCATTTGGAATTGAGTAAATGTTCACGTTTTTCACAAAACCAACATTGGCAAAGGATTAAGATAAAAATCAGAAAACTCATGGAGTGATTAGCTAAATTGGGAGCACTATGTATGAAACAGAAGCACTTCACATTCGTCATTTTGGTAATGAGCTCTGGTTGTTCTAAAATAATCACAGAAAATCTCAGTGGGATATTCCCAAAAATGGAATAACGCTAAAAGTTCTGGGGAAGCAACTTCAAAAAAAAACTGATTCAAACACCAGGCATTGCTCATCTATTAAGTTTATGAAACAGATATATTATTTGTTCAGCAAAGGGGAATAAATATCTTTGCAAACATATCCAGAAGTGATTGTAGATTTCTCAATAATGAAATATAATTGTAATAAGAAAACCTTGAAAAACAGTTCTCTGAATCAGAAACTAGATATCTTACATTTGAAGTAATAAAGTAAAAGGAATCAGTCTGCAAATCTAAGGCAGAAGAGGAGTTCCAAGAATGATTGACAATTGTCTTTTTAGTTAAACAGAAAACCTTAAGTGAATTAGCCACTCAAAATTTTGAACAAAGTATATCAAACATTCTAATATCTCATTTACTTATCTACACAGGCATAATAGCATTTTAATTTTCTGCTTTACCATGTACAGTGAAGGAATCCTAAGTTGGACTATCCTTTAACAACTGATGGTCTGAATCTTATCAGAAATCGGCTAATTGTCATTTTCATTGTTTTCATAGGAGTTTCCTTTGTGCAAGGCTTAGCAAGTTTTCTTATTCAATCATCCCAAACTCGTCTCATTAACTTTCTGTCAACCGTTGAAGAAACCTCAAAATCTGAGATGGACACCATGGATATTGGTGTCTCAATCCCTTTGCTGGACAGTAAGATGCCCAATATTCATCTCAACACTCTGTACACAGAAAGGATTTTGGTCCTTACCAGGGAGGACAGGGACCAGAAATGCAGAAACATCTACATCTTGGCAACCAAGTAAGAAGCGTTGTCTATCACTGTGCTGCTTTCCCATTAGCCCAGTGTGATTGTATTCTTAACATGTCTGAGCGCTGTCCATTTTAAAAAAAATATTTACTCACAGGATGAGGGCGTCGCTGGCCAGGCAGCATTTATTGTCCATCTCTAATTGCCCAGAGGGCAGTTAAGAGTCAACCACATGCTGTGGGTGTGGAGTCACACATAGGCCAGAACAGGTAAGGATGGCAGTTTCCTTCCCGAAAGGGCATAGTGAAACAGATGGGTTTTTCCTGACGATTGACAATGGATTCATGGTCATCATTAAACTCTTAATTCCAGATATCTGTTGAACTCAAATTCCACCATCTGCCACAGCAGGATTCAAACCCAGGTCCCCAGAACCTGGGTCTCTGGATTGACAGTCTATCATTTACACCACTAGGCCATTGCCTACCCCTTTTATACTCCACCAGTGCAGTATAAAACACTCCCCCAACCCACAACTATTATTCTGATTACAAGGAGTGAGACCATCTGACTTCAGTGACCAGCATTGAGATTGTAGAATCCTGTACATGTGCAGACAGAAATGAAAGTGGGACTGATAAGAATCAACATAGTTTCCTTAAACAATATTAGCTTTCTGTGATCATGTGTGTTGGCAACTTGTATAACCTATAACTGCAAATTATATTATTTGATTTTATTTCATGTAAACAGCAATATTTGGAGAAGAGCAATTGCACTACACTGAGATACAATGGCAGGGCATATGTGCAGCACAGTGATACATCACTGTAAGCACATTTTTGTATTTGTAAAAATGTTCACTTTTTCTCATCAGCTTTGTAGGTGAATGCCTATCTAGCCACCACTACAACATTGAAGATACTGAGCCAAGCTGTCCTTAGCACTGCACAATATGTTATTGTTACAGGCTTATTGTAAATAGAAACAGGAGCAAGCTATTCAGTCCTTCAAGCCTGCTTCCCATTTAATATGATCATGGTTGATCATCTAAATCAGTATTCTGTTCCTGCCTTCTCTCCACTCCCTTTGATCCCTCAAGAGCTAAGAAATATATCTCAGTCTGTCATGACAACATTCAGTGTCTTGGCTTCAACCACTTTCTGTGGTAGAGAATTCCAAAGGCTCACCACTCTGTGGGTAAAGGAGTATCTCCTCTTCTCAGTCTAAAGTAGAAAGTGAGCAGCTCCTGCATTACGTGAAGGCAGTGGGTAAATTGGAAGTAATTCATAGTTGAGTCAATTTTTCCAGATGCATGAAATAATTTCACATAGCCCAGAATCCCATCACAACGTCCCCCTTTATCTATACATGGAGAGTCCTTGAAACTGATCCAGCTCCCTTAGAACCAGCTCTCAGAGTGTGAGGATGTCTGACAATCCTGTTTATATTTGACAGCCAGGGTTCTCAGATTAATACTCCTAGTCAGGGAACTCTTTCCTAAGACATTCGCCTGGCTGACCTCATGGCAAACAGCGCATCCCTTCCCTCTGAGTCCAAGAACACAGAGCAGTTCATTTTGTGAGCAAAACGTGCCCACTCTACCTGGGGCATTTTAGCACGGGTTCAGGTTACTCTCCAACCCTGCCTCTGATATGGGCAGCATGTAATGCATAGTAACTCACCTCTTGTGCCAGTAGTGTTTTGGAAGAAATTCATTCAGTTCTTCAAGCAGCAAAGGCATTGAGACAGCAATTTCCACTGTGTCCATCACAGATTTTGAGATTTCTTCAATGCTTGGCGGAAAGGGAGAACCCGTGGGTTCCGCAAGCTTTTCCAACTGCTCTGAGGAGCTGGGCATGTTTTGCACTTGCCGCATTGGAGAGTTTGCAGCTTTCATCTTGTTCAGGACGATCACATCTACCTCAATTTTATCCACCACTGGACCACATCAACCATGCCTCTCACCCATGTCAGGCCATTTCCATGGTTCTGACCCTAACTTTTGTCCCCTGAAGTAAATGGTGTCTCTCGCTGAGCAGAGTTTTACATCCAGCATTGGTGCTCCTGATGCCGTTTCACGCATTCCCGCATTCCCGCAACCTGGTCCGAAAAGATCAGATTCAACTTGGTGTGGAGTCTTACCCCCATTAGCAACTCTGCTGGAGCTATCCATGTAGTTGCATGAGCGTGGTTCTCTCGTCAAATAGAAACCAGGATTGTTTGGTATCTAGTGAAGCTGTAGGTTGTTTCTTTAACCCTGCCTTCAAAGCTTGGACTGCACTTTATGCTAGACCATTGGATGATAGATTGTGTGGTGCTGTCAGGGGTCATAGCATGTCTAGTTCCCAACACTTCAAAGCTACAAAGCAGTTTTTTTTTCACTTGAAAGTTTGCTCCTCATTTCTGAAGCAGCTGGGATCAGAAGACCTGGTCAGAAATATGGAACTGCATGACAATACAATAGTGGGAACGGAAAAGCAATCTGAAGGGGACTGCTATTTCTCAGAAGGTCTATGCCTTGATATTTTGAGAATAAGAACAAGGCAAGGAACATATGTTATAATGACAAAAATAGAAGTTGCTGGAAAAGCTCAGCAGGTCTGGCAGCATCTGTGGAGAGAAATCAGAGTTAATGTTTCGGGTCCGGTGACCCTTCCCCAGAAGTGAAGAAGGGTCACTCGATCCGAAATGTTAACTCTGATTTCACTGCACAGATGCTGCCAGACCTACTGAGTTTCTCCAGCAATTTCTATTTTTGTCTCTGATTTACAGCATCCATCGTTCTTTCAGTTTGAAATAGTAGAATGAAGTCAATTTGAGAGGGAATTGAAACTTACAGCATAAATTGTAATGATTTAAACATAATCTAAATGCCATTAGCTATTGATTGCCCTTTGAAATTTTGCTCATGAGCTTGCTTACTGGGTCTACGTGTATCAGAGGAGCCAATGAAGTAAGAATCAGATGATTAAATCCGGAAATTAGATAAACTTTTGTCTGCCTTTTGCCCATTTCTGCAGCTGAAATGAAGAATGGTGAGAGTTGAGATTTTCCTCTATTTTCTTTGTTAGAATCTTGAATTGGTGGAGTAATCAACTCACTCAAATTGTATCTGAAGGGAAGAGTGCATTTCAATGGTAAAGAATGTTAAAATGTACAAATGTGATTGACAGAGCAGGATATTAATTCCTATCAAACAAGAAAAGGTAAGTATATTTGTGACAGAAGGGAACTAAATTTAAACATAAAATAAAACCTAATAAAATAAAATAAGATGAAATAAAACAAAAACTAACCTAATTTCATTCTTACCTGGTCTGACCTACACGTGACTCCAGACCCACAGTAAGGTAGTTGCCTCTTAACAGTGCCGTGGAAAATTAAGGATGGGAAATAAATGCTGGCTTAACCCGTAATACCCACATCCCATGAACAGTTACAGAACAAAGGCTTAGAAGTTACATTATTCAAAATGCTTCAGGAAATTAGTTGGAACTTATTTTTTTACAGACATCACTTTAACGAGGAGTTTAACCCATCTACAATATGGAATACATTACATATTCATTAAATGGTGGCTGACATTGTACAAGTTTCTAACAGATTGCTAACAACTCCACACAGCTAATTGTGTACAATAAGATGTGTCAATGTAATACACACAAAATACAACCCTTAAATGTTCTGCAGTCAACTCATGATTGTATTTATGTGTTAGGTTCAGAATTGGTCACAGCCAAGAAAGTGAATATTTTAAATTGTGCATTGGCTCTTTATACTTGAATAATTTTAATATGTTCATAAATTTGAAAAAATACTCATACAACATTAAAAAAAATTTGTCCAGGCCACTTGAACTTCTATTTTGCAGTCACTTTACTCAACAAATTAAGCATTAGCAAGATATAATGCTTCAAACCCAAACTCTGTAAGCTTAAAAACTGGATCTCCAGACTCGAGGCAACAAGTGAAAAAAGATATCTTTTCTTTATTACCATTTTCTGAATAGCAGTTGGCAAATTCACAAATAATTCAGTTATACTATACTAACATGAGTTCTACAGTTTGGTAAAATATGAAAACTATTATTTTTAATTGTCAGTAATCACATGCAGAGCTAGGAAATTGCTCTTTAAGGAGTTCTCTTAAACCTCCATATCTCTCAATATTATAAATTCAGATTACTAATCTTCCTGTAGAGTCTATATATATTTCTCTCAGAGCACTACAGTCTAATTTATGCGCATCTTATATTATGAATGCTAATTAAACTATAATGTTGTGGGGAAATTTAGTCCCATTTTTCCAGGAAGAAGCCAATTTTAAGTTGCAGATGGTGGGGTTGCCAGCCAACCTGATGAACCTCTCATTAAATATGCACATCAGGCTCGAATCTTTACATTTTACTGAAGTCTGAGAGAGGAAGTAGTGATGGCTACCCGACCAAACCAAAACTACCTGCCACAGAGTATGTTTATTGACCTCAGAAGTGACAAGAGTTTTATAGAATTGTAGAATGGGTACAGCACTGATGAAAATAGACCACTGGGCCTGTCAAGTCAATGCTGGCTCTCTAAAGGCAAGTCATCAGATCCCACTTCTTCACTGCTTTACTACTGTTATTGGTATATATTACTTCAAATATATGTTGCTAGCAATGCTAAGTAAATCTTTTAAATTGCTTTTCCTACCATGGGTTCATCTACTCTTATATTTTGGTCCACCAGGTTTTCTTCAAGGCCTTGTATCACAGAACTTGCTTTAGCCTTGCACGTCCTATGAGAAGACACCTTTTCAATGCACGTCCACCTACCTGATAGGACTGGTTGTCCCCTACCTGGCACCTCTGAGTGCACTCCAACATTTCTCCTGCTTTGCAATTCTTGCAGTCCAACAGCTTTTATTAACTTATTTTGTTTTCTATTTTGTTTGCGTCCAATCACATTGATTTTGCTGTTGGTGATATTCCTCGACTGTAATATTGTCATTAAACTTGTAAAGCTATGTCCTCTTGTCTCATGTCTCTGGTGGCTTGTCGCTAGTCTGTAACTATTGCTCCTCCCCTCCTACTAATAAGATTACTTTCAAAGGTATGGGATCTCTGTCAAGGGGCATGTTCACTCCCAGAGCCCCTGTCCAAATTTGCATTGCATTTTCTTGCCTTCCTTTTTGAACTGCAGGTCCCCATACCACGGGGTACAAATTCCTACCACTCTCCCAGTTGTTATACTTTCCAGTGGCCTTCACTGTTCAACTTATAATAGTGACATTTCTTCATTGACCAACCCTTTATGGTAACAATTTGACTTCAGTACCCACTTTTAATAGTTCTTCTTTAAAATGGTTGACCTCATTTTGAACAAAAAGTCTGATCTGAGAAACTGTCATCTTTAGCAGTCGAAACCTCATAGCTGAGTAACATATGGTAATACAAGAAGTGCCTGATTTGTCATTACTTTCTGAAAATTCTCTGGAATTTGCATAATTTCTAATTAATGCCAGCAACCTTGAAGAATGTTTGTGATTATAACCTTTCCCCAGCTTCCCCATGTTTTAAGGCCTTCTCTTACTCTCTTTTTACAATAATCCTTTTCTTAATAAAATATAAAAATCCTCAAATCTCCCATGTCCTTTTATTAACATTAGTTTCAAACGCTTTCTGAGATTTGAGGTTTAATGAAAGCCTTTCTTACCTGAATGCAGTGCATTCAAATACTCAAGAAAATTAAAAGTAATTGTACTCTCTTCCCAAGCTGAGGGACGGTCACTTGTTACTGAGAGATGCTCAGTTGGTTGGATGGCTGGTTTGTGACACTGAGTGATGCCAACAGTGTGGGTTCAATTCCTGCATCTTCTGAAGTTACCATGAATATCCTGCCCTGTCAACCTTGCCCTTCACCTGAGGACGGCAGCCCTCACCCTCAATCATCTTTCTCTCCAATGAGAAAAGAGTGTTCTGGGCTGATGGTGACTTTACCTTTATTTTTACTGACAGAACTTTAGGATTTTGACCAAAATATAACTGATATGGGTTATATCCTTTGACCAAATGCAATAAATTCTTTGCATGGACAGCCCAAGCTAGTGCAAATGTTAACTACACTTTGGATGTCCTGCCAAAGTTTTTTGAATCATTTTGTCAATTACTGCATGGTAATTTTCACATATCACCTTGCTAAAATGGCTTATTCAAAACTTGTACGTACACATATCTGAATCCATCATTGGCAAATTATCAATGAGAAATTTTGCCAGTGTCCCAGCTCTGATCTCAATCCACTTTTCTGGTACCTATCCACAATTATTTCTTTATCTTTACTACGTAATATTGTTGATGGACAAAATCTGGTAAAAAAAATTGTTTTATTTTCATCCCATACCTTTAAATCCATACTCACTACCTCATTGAAATCCTCATACTCAAGGCTGACGTTATCATGTTCAAATAAGGAACCGAGAACATACACAGTATTCCAGATGCAGCCTCCCCAGTTATTCTGTTTAGCTGCAGTAAAAGGTTCTCCTTTTATATTCTGTTCCCCCGTATTAAACATCAACATTTCCTCCCTAATAATTTTCATATTCATTTTTGAGGTTCATATGCCAACGTACCGTGATCCCTCTGGACCGAGTGCTGAGATCTCTCCAATTAAACTGCTACTGTTTTTCTATTTTTCACAATTATCCAAATTATACTCCACCTACACACTTGACGTATCTATGTCCCTTTTTTGACTCTTCATTTCTTCTTAAAAACCTGCTTAATTTCCTAGTTTAAATAAATGGAAATTACTGTCAATGCTAGAAATCTGAAATAAAAACAAAAATCCTCGAGAAACTTGTCCAGAGTCCAGACTCCATTGATAGTTGCTGGTGGTGATCATCAGCCAGGGGATGATAGGAGAAAGGGCTTGTGAGTTGGCACTCAGCCTCTGCAAGAGGTTAGCACCCCATAAGAGAACGGTGCCATCTTTTATCAGCAGGTCTGATAACAATGTCAGACCTGAAAGAACAGAGTTCAGCAAGTTCAGAAGGAGATAGATGTGAGTGGATGAGGGGAGCAGAGAAATTAAGATAGCTGATGTTACTTCATCTGTTCTCAATGTAGAGATAAAGTACAGCTAAAAGGCCAAATTAGTGGATCTAGGTGGAGGAAGAATATTGAAGATGGGTGTAAAAGTCTGTGGAGTGGGGAGAGGACTCCTGTCCAAAGTAGTGGGCATGGAGGTGAACAAGATGGAAGACAAGTTCAATGACATGTTGTGTCCAAAATTCATTGAGGTGGGCTACAAAGAAATAAAATATAGTCCTTTGCTGAGAACAGATATATTCAACATCAGAGGAAGGACAGAGGTATGGTTAATACATGACAAGGAGTGCGATTAGAAAACAAAACAGAGTCAGAAGGAAGAGGAGGAAGAATCCAATGGGGTGTCAGCACCAGTGACATTTTAGAGCTTGTGTTTTTTAACACCTGAAAGGAAGAGGAAAAGTCACTTGTTAAGGAGTTGAATGAGCTGACAAATGAAATGCAACTGGAGACTGAGACAACTTGGATTTGGTGTGAGGTGGTGCTGATAGACAGAGATTGACAGTGTGCATATGGTTGCCAAAGACACTGAGAGTGGATCTCAGTAAGTGGCTCCTGAAGTCTGAGGGCATTTGCATGAGTCAGAGGTAACTGTAATCCTAAATAAAAACCGAAAGAAGTGTGGATGCCGTAAATCAGGAACAATAACAGAAGTTGCTGGAAAAGCTCAGCAGGTCTGGCAGTACTTGTGAAGAAACAATCAGAGTTAACGTTTTGGGTCATGTGGCCCTTCCTCAGAACAGTTCTGAGGAAGAGTCATCGGGCCCGAAACATTAACCTTGACATTTTCTTCACAGATGCTGCCAGACCTGCTGAGCTTTTCCAGCAACTTCTGTTATTGTTCCTGTAAGCCTGTGTGGGTTAAGTCATGAAGACTTGGACTTCAGTTAGAATCCTCATGGGGTAAAACAGAGCTGAAGACAGTCACTAAGGAAGGAGATATGGCTGTAAGTGATTTTCGGCAAACATTATCAAACAGTAGGAGGGAAATAGAAGAAGAGAAGGCGAGCAAGCAACAATGGAAATCCCATCAGAGAGAAAAAGCAGAACTTCTTCAAAGTAGGCATTACCGGAAGAGAAGTGGTAGTGAGTTACACACTCAATAAAAGCAAAAAGCTGTGGTTGATGGAAATCTGAAATAAAAACAGAGAATGCTGGATGAACTCAGCAGGTTTGGCAGCATCTGTGCAGAAAGAAACAGAGTTAATGTTTCAATGTGACTCTTCCACAGACCTGGAGAAGACCTTCCAGAACTGGTTCCAATATACCAGGAATGTAAAGCCCGCTCTCCAGAGTCATCTGTCCAGATACGACTTGAACATCTATATATCTTACAAATTCCAAACTCTCTGGTTCATGGCATCAGACGGAATCTAAGATTACTACCTTTGATGTCTGACTTGTTTATTTCTTTCTAAGCTCCATACAATCTCTGCCTACAGGACTTCAGCCCTCTTTCTACCTATGTCGCGGATATGGCAATGGCCCACAATAGCTGGCTGATGATTAACAATCCTGGTTCAGATTGTGCACTGGTCTCTCAATGGTATCTGCTCCATGCTACGTGTTCAATGGACGCTATAAACTAAGGTGAAGCAACATAAAGTGAAACAAAACAAATGCCTGCACAACAATTTGAAGCTACAAGTTACCCAAGTTACAACATATCCATGGTCAGAAAAAGTATTATCAATTAACTAAACTGTTATTACTATTGTGCCATTAATTAATTTATTCTGTTCTGAATACCACATGCATTCAAGTCAAGAACCATTAATTTTTCATTTTTATCACATTTGTTTCTCTATTTGACATTATTTACTGATGTTTTTTGATGTTTGTACTTTCTGTCCCACCCAGTCCCACTGTAGATATTGTTAATCAAATAGCTGCCCTGTATTGCTGCCATTTCCACATCCTTTGTAAGCCAATGCTTCCTCTCTTCCAAACTCTCCCCACCTTCTAAATTAATTTCTGTATTCTCTACTTACCTTAATATTTAACTTATTGGACTTACCCTTCTTATCTTTAGGTTTTGCTGGTAGAGCATCCAGGCCATGCTCTCATCCAGTCTACTATAAAATTTAATCAGGATCCTATTAAATGTAGAGCCCTGGCTTGTATGGGATGACAATGTCACATTGCAGGCAGCCACCTCAATAACCCATAAGAACAAAAGAGGCAACATTACATTTGGAATCAAAGCCCAAATAAGACAATAACTTGTTATCTACAGTTTTAACTTTGCTTCCATTCAGCTGTTGCCGCAAGGGAGAGTTAAAATTATTTCTAATGTACTTCGTGAGAAAGAAGCACGTCGAAAGAAGAAAATAAACAAGCAAAAGGTGATAGTGAGTTATACAGGTGAAAGTTGCAAAAACCTGGTGTACTTCTGAAAATTAAGCTAAATATTTAAATAAACTGCAATTAGGTCAAAGCACACAAAACAGAAAGGACAAAATCAAGTCCAGATGCTTCCAAAAGTTTCTCATGTTTAATAACTATTGCAGCATTCACCTTCTCCAGGTTACTAATACTAACGCACTCTTCCATTCATGTGCAACAAACAGTTTGCTGTTAAAATGTCATATTTTGACGAACTGGCAGAATATAAATACTTTTCCACACATCCTGTACATTCCAAGCAATGCTCTCATTGCACATTGAGTTCAGGAAAACCAAAATATTAATCCATGGAATGCACAAAGTCCAGTTCTCAAAGAGAATTGAAAACTATGAGCCATCATAAGATACCAAGATTTCATATGGACTTATTTATAAAATTATGTGTTGAGGGTTCACGATTCTCAGGTCCTGTTAACTAGATTTTAAGGTTGTCAATTTGGTTTTTGTACTTTATATTTCAGCACAATATAAACTCCAACTGACTCCTGCTATGTTGTTAAGAATATACAGCTGCTGCATGATGGAATATTACATGGCCCGCTGAGGCAGGTATAACAACTTTTCTTCATTATAGGAATGATGCTTAGAATGTCACCCACACATATCAATGACACTTCATCTGTCAACCAGAGGAATTGCTTTTGATTACTGCTATCATCTTGAGCCCATCCAAGCCTTGCTCTACAAGTACGCTGAACATATTGCAATGGCAGCATACTGAAAGCTAGAGGTTTCAACTGGGCAATGGTCCAATCGGCTTACATCATATAGCAGGATAATTAGTGTGTTCAAGGAGAAATGAAACCAGCTGGTAGGCGGCCGTGATCTGCTGCAAGTGATGAAATTAGCTGCAGGTTATGAAGCAGCACCTTAAAAAAAGCAAGGATTCTCACTTGACATTGAAAAATTATCTTTAAATAAGGGTTTATCCCTCTTGCACATTAAGATAAAAAGACTTTGCTAAATACTAAAACTATAACATATTATTGATTGCTAAATTTGTGGGATTAATTATTACTACAGGTTATCCAGAATGTATGTAATCAACCTTATACCTTATCACTGTGTATATTAATGAAAATTAGCGCATATTTTATGCAATCAGCTGAACAATAATTTCCCATTTAATAACACGTTAAAACATTCTAATCAACTCATTTTATTAGCAACTGCTGAACTCAGAAATGTCTTTTCCATAGATTACAAAGGTGTGACTTTAAATGTAATAATTATAAGGAAGAAATAGATTTGAAGGAAATTAATTACCAGCAAACACTGCTGCACAAAATAATCACAGTACCTTTTGCAGTAATGTCATAAATATTTAAAGAAAGATCATTTATTCTCCATTATTTTCATTCTAGCCCCACATTGCCCTTTGAATGTGCAAAGATCTTTGTCAAATGTTGCCCGTCTGTTTTTCAAATTAAAAGTGCAAAGAATCATAGGCAATTTACTTGTTCACTGCAGCATGAAGGAAATCAGAAAAATTATTGTGTTTTGCTGCAGACCAAAATAATACGTATGTCTGATTTTTTTTTTAAAGAGTCAAGCATTTTGACCTAAACCTCAGGTTTATGGGGTGAAGTGTTGAATCATTCTGCAGAGCAGTAAAGCTTCTACAGAGGCAGATGCAATTGTATCTGTGCAGGATGATAAACTAACACTAGAATATGAAAAGGTAGATTTTAAGCACTCTTGACTAGTGGAAATGGACTGAGTGATGTCTCTCCTACAAATGGAGGAGTACTAATCCTGCTGTCACCATGATCACCTCAATCTTAACTCCACCTTGCTCACTCATGAGCAGCCAAAGGTCATACTCTCTCTTGCATTCAATCAGCTGCAAGGCCCATTTAAAATGGAAATCAGGGCCCTGAAATACACAGGATCCTTTTGACTGTTGCATGGAATCTTAGAGCATGCAAGAGTTCATCATGCTCGAGCCAACTGTTTGAATGATTTATCCTTTTATTCCAGCCATTTTTGCTATTTTCCCATAGCTGTGCAGACCTCTCCCTTACAAATATTGGTCCAATTCCATTTTGAATGTTATTGTTGAATCTGAATAAATGGCCTTTTGAGGCAATGCATTCCTGATTGGTGCATGAATCCAATTCTCATCTCTGATTGAACCGACTGAGCTACCCAATGTTGCAGTAGTTCAGAGTCAGTGGAATGCGCCAGAGTACTTGTTTGCTGCCTGCAACAGATTAATGAGACTCAAACATCGAATGCCCTCCCTCTGGACTTATAAATTGTTCTGCCAGCCAGTCACTTGAAGACCACACAGGATGAAAATTTCAACTTATATTTGGGTACAATCCCCACCATCCTCCACAATAACTATGGGGTAACAGTCACTGTTCTGTTAGTTATCCGGAAACTATGCAAAAAAAAAAGTGGCTCATTCATCACTAACAAAAAAGATCAGGAATAAAGATGTCATTCAGCAGGCGGGCTGCTCATTTTTCTGTTGTGTGGCTTTGGATTAATGTGTGTGCACTCCATCTGCAGTGCTGTGTGTCAGCGATTAATTTTCTATCGTACAGCATTGAATGAGTATGTGTTTGATTAATGTGTAATTGTCAACCTCTCCGCCATATGAAATGTAACTTTCAGTACCAGGGCTTCTCACAATGCAATGAGAAAAAAATTGACACTTAACCACAGCAACAGTAACTTCTATTGACTAAAACACTGGGAGGATTTGGGATGGGAGGTCGTGAAATGTGCATATTCCTGTGCTTGCCAACTGGAAATTTGATAGGTTAATGAGTAAACAAAAAGGCAGAAGTCAAAAATAAAAAGTAAAATAAACAATGCCCCTCAAAAAGTAACCACCAATAATGTTTGTAGAGGAAATCTTATAATCCAGGCTGCAGTCTATGTACGTTGCAATGACATTTAGAAACAGATTGTATATGTACCATTAACTGTGCCAAGAAAATGCCACTTCACAATTGAGTTGTTTACATCATCTTCATTCAGACCAACCAGGGTTTTTTTTAATGCTCAGTTATGTTAATCAAAGAATTAGGAGAGGCATGACATAATGATTTAGGTTCCAGTCTACATTGGACCTTGTCCCGTAAAAAAATTAATACACTCACGCTAATTCTGTACATACTAATTGGTACAAATTTATCACCTGACATTCGGATGGTCATGAATAGTGTGTGAATAAAATGAGGAGCCCAGCAGTCAGATAAATAGCGCTACATTTATGGCTGCTTTACACCAGAAAAAGAATGACCATTTCCTCAAATAGTAATCCCTGGTCTGGGAATACACCTTCAGAACTATATTTGTCTGACCTCAAAAGTTATCAGAAATTCAGAATATCAGGGGATTTGCACTGTAAAGATCTCTATATTATGCTTTTCTTAAAACTGATAGATTGCAGCACATAATTGGAACTTCAGACTCCATATCAATCTTTGTCAGTATGTCTGCATTCATATTAAACACACAAAATGAGAAAGAAAACCCTTAATAATGTGTTTTGTTTTGGTAGGAACATTTGTTGTTTTTTTCTTAAAGCCTTCTTTCAGTAACTGGGCAGAATTAGACAGTGGGTAACCCAGGTAACTGGAAGGCATGAGGTTTCATCTTTGGATTGCGCTGAGCTAAGACAACTCAATAAGGGATAGTGGTTTAGGAAAAAGGAAATCCATCCACTTCTGATCATCATCCAACAATATCTACCATAACTGGGCTGAAAATTGACAGAGCCGCGATGCCTTCTGAAGTTGATCAGTCTACTGACCCTTATTCTAAATGCTAACACCTGAATTATCATCAGTTGGTCTAAAGAACAAGAATTCTGGGACCAAAGGCAAACATAGGAGGACAAAAATTGAAGACTGGAATTGATGATCAGTGGGAAAGAATTGGAGAGATAAACAAGTGAGCAGTGAATTCTAGTGAAAGATTTGACAGCGTGAGAGAGCTAAATTAACGGCACTAGTTAAGGTCATTAACCAGGGACTACAGAGGCTGCATTGTTTGAACTGATTACGTGAATTCACCTTCCTTATTACTGTCAGACTTAATAATTCCTCCCAGTCAGTTTCCTTCATGATGCTATTAGTGTACATTTTTAAGCAAAATATATTGAGCAATGAGCAGAAGCAGCATGTGGTTCAGTGGATCAGCAGGGCTGCTGTCTCAACCTGCTGGGCCTTTCTGTACTCCTGAAAACTATCAGTGTTAATAATGCATGTAGAATACATTCTGAATTCGTGCTGATATTTGAATATAAGAGACTATAGCCTAGAAATTACAGCTGCTGATAAAAATAAATGGGTTAAAACCTCCATTTACACAGTCGACCATGTGAAAACACTAAACACTATTGGCTAACACTGATAGTGATCATTTCTCTCCCAATATATACATACTGCTTATTTGATGGTTATGTAACAGTGGACATAACAGGTAGGTCACTTGAGGGAAAGAAAGATCAAGTTTCTTATAAGCTGGGCTTCACAATAATCAGCCAAAAGACCAAAGATCATAATATCACTTACATAAGTATTATATACAGAGTGCTATTATCACAATTCAGCACAAGTACTAGTTGATGCCTGCTAAAATATCTGTTTTAAAAACTAAAGAAGAACTTCATGTCTGTATAAAATCTCTTCACCCCACTTTTCTATGAAATGTGTAAACAGGGTTTTCCAATCAAGGTATGATTTTTAATTAGTGCTGATTCCACCGTGGTCGGTATATCAAAGGCAAGCTTTGACTTTATTTTGCAGCAATATAGTGACGAGAACCTTAACTAACAGTGAGTGACAATGGAAGATACATTTGCACTGTTTGTGCAGCAAAAATGAAAAATTGTGTTACATTCCATCGCTGGTTACCTTCTTGGAGAATAAGCCAAATCAGTGTATGCTTTACTAGGTACATGTACATAATCAGGTAGTGTTCGAATCAAGTGCTACTGCATATAAATAACCATCTCTGTCACTCTGCTGTTCAAGTACTTAGATCAAATGACGACACCAGTGGTTTTCAGAAATCAATGTTACATACTTTAACTTCTCCGAAAGTATGCATCAGCTTTTCAAGAGCTCGCTAACTCCTTGTTACCATTCATGGCAGATGGCCATAGCTTCATTACATCCAAGCTTTTGTTAAGAAATATTTTCTTTCTGTTTTGCGTATTAGCTCCCTCCTTCCACTGTCCCAGCCATACTACTTGCTGTTGACACATTTAGAAAATAATTTACATTTATTTCGCACCTTTCATAACAGCGCTTTACAGCCAGTGAAGTACTTTTTGTGACTGCAGTCAATGTTGTGATGTACAAAACACACCAGTTAAATTGTGCACAAAAGCTTTCACCGACAATGTAGTAATGAAGAGTTTTGTTTAAGTATGTTTCAATGATAAATACTGGCCGAGGATAACTTACCTATCTTTCAAAATAGTGCAACAAGCTCTTTCACATAAATCTTAGAGGCCTTGGTCTAACATCTCAAGCGAAAGCTAAGTCATTGTCCCATATGTTGCATATATTAGTGGGCCATTCTTAAATGTGATATATGTACTTTTTTTTCAAAGGAGGAGTGAACATACTGAGGTGATGTAAGCCAAAGCTATTACCTTATACTCAAAACAGTGGATTAGACTTTACTAAATAGAAAATGAATATTTGCTGTCTTTTAGCAAATGCTTGCTAGCAACTAATTAAAAAGGAAAAATGTAAGCAACAGTATTAAAAGTGTCGGTGTTCAATAAACTTGGGACATAGGCTAAATAATTCACTAAAATTTTAAATGAAACTCAATGAATGATAAATAGAAAGAGGATTCAGAAAGGAAAGGTCAACACCTGCCAGAACCTCCTGAAGAGGGTGCTGTTTTATCTACTTGTCAGCAGGGAATTCTTGAAGATACTTAACAAGATACTATAGCAACACAGGGAGCATGTTTAAATCGGCATATATAAACAAGATGAAATGTCATTTCTTAGCAAAAGCTTTATAGTAGAGAATTTATCAATGTAGGCATGTTTGCAGAACTCTGACACATATATGCAAGGAACAAAAAATATACAATCGTTAACATTTCCATTGGCATCTTAGAGACAAATTGTAATTCTACTTTGTGGTTATATTTATTTAAATTAGAAAAGAAACCTAACCCTGAGAGACTTGCACTATTTGTCATAACTTTGTAGACATTGGATGGAATCTTCCCAGCCCATGAATGACATGGCCATTTCTGAGCAGTTTGGAAAAATATGGAAAGATTGGCAGAAATGAGAGTGTTGGCCGTTGAGAAAAGAAGTGACCAATTCTGCAATTAATAAGGAAAAGGGCAAGAAAGTGAATGTCAGGAATGTCAGAGCAGCCATGATGTGAGTGAATGGTGGAGCAGGTTTCAGGGACCAAATGGCCTCCTCCTGTTCCATTTCTATGGTCTGATTGTCAAGTGACTTTTCAGAACAAATAGCTGTCAGCAGTCTTACCATGTTACAGACATCTCACACCTGCACCATATGGCAGCAGGGTATGTAGCAAACACACTTCAAGTGCTTTGACCGAAGGGCTATGTCTCAATGTCTGCAGGCCTTCAGACAGTGGGTTCCCCACACAGTAATATCTGAGAATAGGTGCTTAAAGACAGTCACTCAGCTACTTGGGGCAGTTACAATCGGGAAAGCGGGGAAATAGTCCATAGTCAGCCCTGTAGGTCCAGTGCAACAGATTTTTTTTTATTCAAACACAGAATTTGGGTGTCACTGGCTAGGCCATCATTTATTGCTCATTTATAATTACCCAGAGGGCACTTTATAGCCAATCACATGACTGTGTGTCTGCACTCACCTGGAAGCCAAACTAGGTACATTTAGCAGACTTTCCTCTTCCCTATAGGGCATTAGTGAACCAAATGGGTTTTCAGAATAACCAACAACTGTTACACAGTCACCACAAGGCTAGATTTTTATTCCACATTTTATTGAATTCAACATATGAATCTGCCATGGTGGGATTTGAACCCAGTGTCCAGAACTGGGATCTAGATCACTAATCCAATGACATTACCACAATGCTACTGCTTCCCCTTGAACTGGCATAAGTCAGATGGGGAGTTACATGAGATCAGTCCGTGTTCCAGTCAGGCATCACATGGGAATGTCTGTTCAAGTGATGGGTCAATCCTGGGGGCAAGTGCGGTGAAAGTCAAAGAGGTCATCAGGGTCCACTGTTGTGGCAGCAAAGTCAGGTCTAGGGATTGGAGGCAATATATTGCATGTGGAGGGAACAGTAATTGTGAAGGATAGGCAACTCAACACGTAATGGGTTGTTGTGGAAGGGGTGATCATCAATGGTTATAACTGCCCTGACTTTGCTTGAAGGGCAATGCAATATGTTGGGTTATGTGACTAAGCTGTAGGCCTGGGGCTCAGATGGTAATGGCAGGAGGTGAAGTTGTTATTCAAGAGGTGTGGGTGAATGGCTGATGACTATGTTACACGATTCCCTGACTGAGGACAAATGTAAATACAATGCAGCCCATTCTCCCACCAGGGCCATGGTGGGGCAGGAAATAGGCCTGCTAAAGCTGAGCTCCAATGTTTTGTTTGGGGAGGCCTCCCAGTAAACAGTACAGACAGAGTGCCACATAATCCTTGCATGTTGCATTCTACACAATTTGATTGGCAAAGAGGTGACTCGATGGGAGTTGAAGAGTTAGGAGAGCAGCAGCAGCCTTCCGAGGAGCAAGATCAGGACATTAAGCAGGAGAGACATCATGGTCTCTTTGAGAGAGTGGGGGGCAACAAATCAGACAAGACTGCAAACCAGCTCCCAGTAGATGTGAGTAAGAACATAAATTCTCAAGATGTAGGAACAGGAGGCCATTCAGCCCATAGAGTCTATTCTGCCATTTGATGAGATCACAGCTGATCTGATAATCCCCAACTCCACTTTCTTGCCTTTGCCAATAACTCTTGGTTCCTTACTGATTAAAAATCTGTCTATCTTAGCTTTAAATATACTTAACCACCAAACTTTGACAGCCTCCTTTGGGAAAACATTCTACAAATTCACCAACTTCCCAGGGACGATCTTCCTCATCTATGTTTAAAATGGATGACCCCTTACTCTGATATTATTCCTCCTGGTCCTAGGCCTTACCACAATGGGAAACAATCTTTCTGCTTGTACGCTGTCAAGTGTCCAAAGAATCTGTATGTCAATTAGATCATCTCTCACTCTCCTCAACTCCATTGAGTACAGGCCCAATCTACACAGCCTCTCCTCCAAGACAGCTCCTCCATATCCGGGAACAACTTGCTCTTCTAGGTACTGTGTAGCAGGAACTTGCATTGAGCACAACAAACCAAATAGGGCTTAATTGACAACTGGCTCCAACTCATGTGAGCTGGGTGCAGTGATCATTCATTCACTGACCACAAAATTGTTGTTGAACAAAAAGCAGTCTCCATCTGTTCCCAGAAGCAAACATAATGCTTTTCTGCTTGCTTTCTTTTTCTTTTTGTTGAATAAAAGTAGAATCTTCAAACATTTTACAACTTTCCAGTATGATGGCCCCACATTGAACAGTGATGTGATGTTAAACTGCATGAGGCATTCACTGCCCTAGGGTTCTCAGGTGGGGTAATAGTGTGGACTGATAACTTGTGGAGGTTAGATCTTATAGCTGCAGTAGCAATGACTGTTAATCAGACAGCTTATTTGTAAAATAGTAATAAATGAATGAACATGAGCTTTTATATACAATGATTTGTCAACTATGCTACCATGTGCCCTTAGGAACATTTACTTTTGGAGGCCCTCCCACAAAGTAACGGGCAACTCCTGGCACTCAGTGCTTGACCTAGTGCATGACTGGGTATTAAAAACAGCTCCGCTGCCAGGAATCCCAGGGGCCCATTTCTGAGCAGAATACCGCGCAGTGGGTAACCACAGCAGCATGGTGTGAAGCTAAGAAGCCGCAGAGAATTGTTGGAGAAAACCCACAAAGACTCATGGTGGAAACGCTCCACAAAACTCGATGAAAATAACACTCAGTTGCTATCTGCTAAAATGCAGCCCAACTAATTTGTTTGAATGTAATCTTCTGGAAAGAGATGCACAAGCCATTCTCCACACTTTGCTTATTGATTCACAGGATGTAGAAGCTATTGACTAGGTCAATATTTACTGGCTCCCCCTCTGTGCCCTGCAGAAGGTGGTGATGAGCCACTTTCTTGAACCACTGCAACCCATGGTGAGTAGGTGAGCGCACAACGCATTTAGGAAAGATAGTGTAGAAAAGGCAATGACATTTCCAAACTAGAATGATGTGTAGCTTTGGAGGGGAACTTGCAGGTGATGTTACAGAATCAGAGAATCATAGAGACATACAGCACAGAAACAGACCCTTTGGTCCAAACACTCCATGCCAAACATAATCACAAACTAAACTAGTCCCACCTGCCTGTTCCTGGCCCATATCCGTCCAAACCTTTCCTATTGATGTTCTTATCCAAATGTCTTCTAAACATTGTAATTGTACCTGTGTCCACCACTTCCTCAGGGAGTCCATTCCACATGCAAAGCATTCTCTGTGTAAACAAATTTGCTTCTTATGTCTTTTTATAAAATCTCTGTCCTCTCACCTTAAAAATGTGTCCCTGACCGTCTTGAAATCCCCCATCCTAAGGAAAATACAACTACCATTAACATTATTTAAACCTCTAATTATTTTATAAACTTATATAAGGTCGCCCCTCAATCTCTTTCACTCAAGTGAAAAATGTCCCAGCCTATTCAGCCTTAACTCAAATCTCCATGTCTGGCAACTTACCGGTAAATCTCTTCTGAACCCTCTCTAGCTCCCTATAACTGGCCAGCCAGACCTGGATACAGTATTCCAGAAGAGGCCTCACCAATGTCCTGTACTTCCTCAACATGACTTCCCAACTCCTACACACAAAGGACTGAGCAATGAAGGCAAGTATGCTAAATGCCTTTTTAACCATCCTGTCTATATGTTACACAAACTTCAAAGAATTATGGACCTGTACCCCTATGTCTCTCTGTTCTACAACATTACCCAAGGCCCTATCATTAATTGTATAAGCCCTACCCTTGTTTGTTGCACCAAATGCAATACCTCACATTTATCCAAAAATAACTCCATCTGCCATTTTTCAGCCTGTTGACCCATATGATCAAGATCCCTTTGTAATCTTAGAAATCCTCCTTCACTCACTGTCTGCTATGCCACCAATTTTGGTATCGTTCTCAAATTTACTAACCGTGCCTTCTGCACTCTCATCTAAATCATTTATATAAATGACCAATAAAAGGAGGACCCTGAACTGATCCCTGTGGAACACAACTGGTCGCAGGCCTCCAGTCTGAAAAGCAACCCTCCACCAATACTCTCTGTCTCCTGCTGTTAAGCCAATTAGGTATCCAACTGGCAAGCTCACCCTGAATCCCATATGACCTAACTTTACTACTTAGTCTACGATGCGGAACCTTGTTAAAGGCTTTACTAAGATCCAAATAAACAATGCCTACTGCTCTGCCATCAATATTTGCCATCAGCCTTAACTCAAATCTCCATGTCTGGCAACATACCGGTAAATCTCTTCTGAACCCTCTCTAGCTCCCTATAACTGGCCAATCAGTTCCTCAAAAAACTCAACCAAGTTTGTGAGACATCATTATCCTCTCATAAAACCATGCTGACTATCCCTAATCAATTTTTGCCTCCCTAAATATGCACAAATCCTACTTTTTATAATCGCCTCCAACAATCTATCTATGATGTTGTTTCCCTGTATCTGCTACCCTTGTCTTCCTAGGTGGTAGGGGCTGTGGTTTTAAAGATGTCATCAAGGAAGCTTTGGTCAGTTACTGTAGTGCACCTTGTAACCACTGCTGAACTGAATGTTAAATTTGTGTTGGGGGCTGTTCAAGTTGGCAGCATTGTGAGGGATATTGCAAGCTTCTTGAGTATTTTTGGATCTACACTCACCCAGGCAAGTCGAAAGTATTCCATGATAATCCTGACCGGTGTTCCCTCTAACTTTCTTTCTGGCTGCACAGGTCACTGATGTCCGTTCGGGGCAGTGACTTCCGGAATCGAAGTCAGTGGCTTCCAGAATCGAAGGTCAATGCCGCAGTCAGTGTGCTGGTGCCAGTCACTGTGTGTGGAACCTTGCAGCAGCTGTCTGTATGCATAGTCCCAGAACTGAAGGTTAGTAAATTGTTGCTGACGTGTGCTTTGTACATGGTGGAAGGCTTTGGACAGTCAGGAGCTAAGTTACTGAATTTCTATCCTCTTCTGCTCTTGTAGTCACCATATTGATATCACTGGTCTAGTTCTCTTTCTGACCAATGCTGTCTCGCAAGACGTTAACCTAGCAATAGCCAACAAATTCTGGGTGAATAACCAAGATAATAAAATGTGAGGCTGGATGAACACAGCAGGCCCAGCAGCATCTCAGGAGCACAAATGCTGACGTTTTGGGCCTAGACCCTTCATCAGAGAGGGGGATGGGGTGAGGGTAACTTTTGTGCTTCTGAGATGCTGCTGGGCCTGCTGTGTTCATCCAGACTCACATTTTATTATCTTGGATTCTCCAGCATCTGCAGTTCCCATTATCACTGAATAATCAACATATCTAGTTTGCTAATGATTTAATATTGACAGAAGGAAAGATACAATGTCTCCTAAATATATTATGTAATTATAATGTTCGCTAGGAAAGGGCAGAAAAGGAGCTAAACTTAACATCTCATTCAATGTGATGAGTCCCATGGATACACTATACTTTGTACACTACATTACAGCAACAGCTTGGAGCTATGAGGTTCTATCTTCAGCATGTCAAAATCCATTCAATATTAAACTAAGAGCGTGTTCTGATAGTATAAATTCTTTAATATACGCAGTGATGAAACGGAACAAGCCTTTTTTTCCAGTATAGCCAAGTTAGTTTATTTCTAAGGTGTAGATTGAAAATCTAATGCTAATCCTTACAGCACATGTATAAATCAATTCCTGAAGGCTTAGATGAATTCTAACCAGCAACAGCATTAGGGAAATAGAAATAGGAACATTATGGTTTTGTTATTGGTCGAGTAATCTATTGGCTCAGGTTAATGGTCTGGAGAAATATGTTCAAATTAAACAGAATTTAAATTTAATTAGTAAATAAATTATGATTTAAAAGTCGTTGTGATTAATAAATGATCATGAAGCTATCGCGTTGCTGTAGAGGCCCACCTAGGTCATTTATAACCTTCAGAGAGGAACCTTGCCATCCAGGTCTGGCCTACATGTGACTCCAGATCCACAACACTGTGATTGGCTCTAACTGCCCTCTATCACAACCAATAAATCACTCAGTTGTAATAAGGGACTACGTGGAAAAAGCATTGTGAATGTCCTCAAGGCCAACTCAAGATGGACAATAAATGTGAACTTTGCTCACATGCCAAAAATGAATGAAATGTTTTGTGTGAGTAGACTCTACAGGTTAATAATAACTATTGGTTAAAGCAGATAAACCAGAATGAGGTCAGAAAATACATGACACCAGGTGACAAAGGGGTTACACTCCAAAAGCTTGTGTTTTCAAATAAACCTGGTGGACTATAACCTGGTATCAAGAGGTTTCTGACCTTGTCCATCCCAGTCCAACACCAGCACCTCCACTATACAGAGACCGGAATTTAGCTGATAAGCGGGTGCATCCTCATTAGCAATCACTTGCCAACAGATATGATCATCCATCTAAGAAATTCCGTTGTGGGGTATAGTCGAATTCTGCTGGGTAGATGCCTCATGCAGGACACCTTTTGACATCAGCAGACACACAGTCTTTGACAGAAGGTAGATCCAATTCCAGTAGCAAGGAAGCCTCAGTGACTGAGGATCTCCCTAATGTTGTAGCCTTCAACTGCTGTCACAATCAGTGCTTGTTTTATTTCAAGATGATACTTTATTCATAAAATCTCATTATATACATACATATTCACGAAGGCAGTTTGGTTCTGTACAACAGCACATGAAGAAACAGACAAACATTAAGTTTAACTCTATTCAGCAAATAAACTCAAGCCATTTGTTACTTGTGCAAGTTTATATTCACACACAATTGAGGCTTGGGAAGGGTCCAATAACTGAAGGGACCCCATTTAACTTTGGCAGATAGACCTCGGAGAGCGATCTTTCCCCACTGTGCCTTGGCAGCAGCTGCCCCAAGCTTTAGCACATCCCTCAGCATGTAGTCCTAGACCTTGGAATGTGCCAGTCTGCAACACTTGATTGAGGTCAACTCTTGCTCTGGAAGACTAATACATTTTGGGCAGGCCAAAGAGTGTCTTCCACTGAGTTGATTGTCCTCCGGGCACAGCTGATGTTTGTCTCGGTGTGTTCCTGTGAAACAGACCATACAGCACAGAGTCCTGCGTCATGGAGCTGCTTGGGATGAACCTCAACAAGATCCTGTGCATTTTCTCCAGACTTCCTTTGCAAAGGCACATTCAAGCAGGACCTGTATGATATTTGACAGTGTCAAACTCCTGCAGCTGCTTTGACAGCAGTGTGCGGTGTACATAAAGAATCTCACAGGTATTTCTTTTTCTATTCATTTTGTGGGATGTGGGCATCGCTGGCTGGCTAGCATCTCCTGCCCATCCCTAGTTGCCCTTGAGAAGGTGGTGAGCTGCCTTCTTGAACCGCTGCAATCCTCCTGCTGTGGATTGACCTGGAATGCTATTAGGGAGGGAATTCCAGGATTTTGACCCAGTGACAGGGAAGAAACAGCAAGGTATTTCCAAGTCAGATTGGTGAATGACTTGGAAAGGAACTTGGAGGTGGTGGTGTTCTCATATGTCTGCTGCCCTTGTCCTTCTAGATGGAAGTGGTCATGGGTTTGGAAGGTGCTGTCTGAGGATCTTTGGTGAATTTCTGCAGTGCATCTTGTAGTACACACTGCTACTACTGAGCGTCAGTGGTGGAGGAAGTGAATGTTTGCGATGTACAGCCATTCTCACCATCAGCCAAGTGATGTCTTAGTGCTTGTTGGAAAGTTCAGGTGACGAGGCATTCTGCCAAATGTCTGACAGTCTGTTCAGGGATCAACCAGACAGGATCCAGCCTCTCCTTTTCCTGCAGGATCCTGAGGACTCCACGTGCTGAGCCTTGTAGCCAAAGCTGTTTGTTTTTCAAATTTTTCCACGAAAGTCAGGTGACACAGAACTGTCCAACTACTTGCAGCATTCCGCGACAATGAGGCCAGCCCCATCTTTTGCAACACTAGGGACAGGTCAAACCTCAGTATGTATGGCATTTGGTGTTTGTGTACTAAGGGTCTACGCCCACCTTGATGCAGCTGGACACAAAGGTGGCCATCAGGATGAGGACAGTATTGGATGTGTTCTACCTCCACTCATCCAGAACCTTGTACATAGTGTCCCTGAGTACATGGCCCATCTTAGATCTCCAGGTGAAGTGGAACATTGGTGCAAGTTGTGCGAATGGGCCAGACCAGCACCATGTACAAAACAAAGAGTGCCTCACACCTGACAACCAGGTTTCTATCTGCAATGGGGAAGGAGCAGTGCTCCAGAAAGACCAGTATCTGCCTGCCTTGGTGATGGACTCTTCCCAAGGTTTTGCACATGCCCTGGCCCCTCCAAACCATATTCCCAGTGTCTTCAAGTAATCTGTCCTGACGGTGAAGGGGATAAAAGCACCGGTTGGCCCAGTTCCCAAAGATCATGACTTCACTTTTGCCTTAATTCACCTTGACTCCAAAGGCCAATTCAAACTGGCCCAAATGCTCCAACATCATCAGTCTGGATTGCTGTCAGAACTTAATTTGGAATGTGGAGAGGAGATAGACAGGTCAAAGAGGCAGGGATAGAGCCAGTAAAGGTGAGTGTAGGTGGAGAGGTAGTGAGGGGGTAGGTCAGTCCAGGGAGGACAGACAGGTCAAGGGGGCAGATGAGGTTAGTAGAGAGCAGTAAGGGAATGGAATGCTTTGCCTGCAATGGTAGTAGATTCGCCAACTTTAGGTACATTTAAGTCATCATTGGACAAGCATATGGACGTACATGGAATAGTGTAGGTTAGATGGGCTTGAGATCGGTATGACAGGTCAGCACAACATCGAGGGCCAAAGGGCCTGTACTGTGCTGTAATGTTCTATGTTCTAGATAGGAGGTGGGGTGGGGATGGGGGTGGGGCTTGAGGTGTTAGGAGGGATAGGTGGGAGGAAGGGCAGATTAGGGAGGCGGGGTCAAGCTGGCCTGGTTTTGGGATGCGGTAGGGGGAGGGGAGATTTCGAAGCTGCTGAAGTCCACATTGATACCATTGGGCTGCAGGGTTCCCAAGCGGAATATGAATTGCTGTTCCTGCAACCTTCAGGTGGCATCACTGTGGCACTGCAGGAGGCCCAGGATGGACGTGTCGTCTGAGGAATGGGAGGGGGAGTTAAAATAGTTCACGACTGGGAGGTGCAGTTGTTTATTGCGAACCAAGCGCAGGTGTTCTGCAAAGCAGGCCCCAAGACTCCGCTCGATTTCCCCAATGTAGAGGAAGCCACACTAGGTACAGCAGATGCTAACACCTGCCCCCACACCTCCCCCCTCACCCACATCCCAGGCCCCAAGATGACTTTCCACATCAAGCAGATGTTCACCTGCACCTCCGCCAATGTGGTATACTGCATCCACTGTACCCGTTGTGGCCTCCTCTACATCGGGAAAGCCAAGCAGAGGCTTGGGGACCACTTTGCAGAACACCTACAGTTGGTTCACCATAAACAACTGCACCTCCCAGTCACAAACCATTTCAACTACCCCTCCCATTCCTCAGTTGATATGTCCATCATGGGCCTCCTGCAGTGCCACAACGATGCTACCCGAAAGTTTCAGGAACAACTCATATTCCACTTGGCAACCCTGCAGCCCAATGGTATCCATGTGGACTTCACAAGTTTCAAAATCTCTCCTTCTCCCGCTGCATCACAAAACCAGCCCAGCTTGTCCCCGCCTCCCTAACCTGTTCTTCCTCCCACCTATCCCCTCCTCTCACCTCAAGCCCCACCTCTATCTCCAACCTGCTGTCCTCATCCCTCCCCCTTGACCTGTCTGTCCTCCCTGGGCTGACCTATCCCCTCCCTATCTCCCCACCTACACTTCCCTTTACTGGCTCCGTCCCCCCTCTTTGACTTGTCTGTCTCCTCTCCACCTACCTTCTCCTCTAGCCATCTTCGATCCACATCCCCCTCTCTCCCTGTTTATTTCAGAACCCTCTCCCCAACTCCCTTTTCTGAGGAAGGGTCTAGGCCCAAAATGTCAGCCTTCCTGATCCTCTGCTTGGCCTGCGGTGTTCACCCAGCTCTATACCTTGTTATCTCAGATTCTCCAGCATCTGCAGCTTCTACAATCTCTTGACTTGGAATGTGCTTTATCTGGTCCTCCCCTCTGACCTTACTGGCATGGTGACGCCAATCGGAGTTGGGAACTCCTGATGGTCCCCACCCTAGGGACCAGTGGAATACCTCTGCACCTGGAATAAGTTATGATGCAACAGCTAGAAACTGGGAAAAAAATAACTTGCCAATTAACCTAATCTCTGATCGATTTTGTGCTGTTATGTTCAATTTTCTTTGTTACATCATTTCCAAGACAAACCGCTGCGGAAGGAGAGATCGCAGGGAAATGTTCAGAATTAGTTTAGCCTCTCAGGGTATTATTCATGTTTCTATCCAAAGTGAGAAGAGTTCAAGACTATAGAATTAGAATCACATTTTCTTACGCCATAAAAAGTTATGGTGCTTTTTAATGATGAAATACAGTCCATTACTGACGAGGAAGGTTATGGCAGAAATCAAAGATTTTATGATAAACTAATTTTATGCAGCCTTTTGTTTCTCATACTCACGTTGCTGACCTTGCTCTTTGGTATACTTTGCAGTTTCCTATTTAATTAGCTTCCAAATCATGAAAATTCCGTTTGCTTTGCTTTCCCCCATACAATTTCTCTAATGGGCTCAAGTGCTCGACGCAGGATTTTAAAGCATCTGTGAATCTAATCAAAATAATCAGTTCATGGTGTGATCACATTGTAGTGATGTGATCACGTTCAGTTCTGATGTGGAATCGTAATCTAAACTACGTGTAAACCAGACAGTGCAAAAAGAAACAAAGAACTCGCGGATACTGGAAATCAGAAACAAAAACAGGAATTGTTGGAAAAGCTCGGCAGCAACTGTAGAGAGGAAACAGAGCTAACGTTTCGGGTCCAGTGACCCTTCTTGAGCACAGCAAAACAGTACACAAAGAAAACGGGGTATGGTGTTAATCAAAGAACATACCTAAATTCAAATGAAAACACAAAACAATGAACATGCAGAGTGATCTGCATCGAGAAAGGTTAGTTAGCATTTCAGGTTTAATGCTTCGTCTGAACTTGCTGCGTCTCATTTAGGCTTACAATCAGAGCTACTAACTCATTTCTTACAGGTAATGGATTGACTTGCTGTGTCTTTTCTGCACTTTGTGCAACATTCGGAATTTCCATCTCTTGCTTTCCTGCATTTTAATGGACATGTCCTTTACAAACTGTAGAAGCTTTAACTGTACAAGCTACAGAAAGCAGGTGTGACTATTCTGTTAATGGGACCTTCATGGTCATTTGCTTGTTTTTCATCACAACGGTTAATAGTGTTATGCTACACTCGTAATAAAATGCCATGACATTTGAGAATGAAATAGGGTTATAGGAATAAATTCAAATGTGGTACTGCAAAGGCTGATTTTAACCATTCAGAAGACGCTCACAATTTATTTCATGCAGTACAATGGTGAACATTACATCTTAGTGTTACACTTCTAAAGAATAACGTTACTCTAAAGTGGAAACGCAGAAGAATACGAAGTATATCATTAACTTTATTGTAACTGAAAGCTGGCATCGTATTAATTGACAACATTGCCATCTAATGGCACTATATTGAATAACGCAGTAGTATAATTCTGACAACTCATTTTTCATATCAGTGGACATTAACTTTGTCACTGAAAAATAACTATCTAAATAGGACCCTGAAGATAGCTGTAATTATTAAAGTTTAGAATAATTCGGCATAATGATATTTAAATCCAGATGTGACTTTTATTCTGAAAACACAACCTTTCGGAGTCTTGTGTTAGAAGGATTGAGGCTCAGAAAGCTTGTGTTTTTAAATAAACTTATTGGACTATAACCTGGTGTCATGTGACTTCTGACCTGTCCACCCCAGTCCAACACTGGCACCTCCACATCATGACTTTTTTTCTGATTTCAACTAAATTACTGAAATTCTTCCAGTTGATCTCTAGATTCACAACCACAATTTTGTTTGACATTTTTCCCGTTCATTATTGCTATTATGCTTTTTATATTTGATTAATTTACCTTGTGTTAAGTTTTCAATAGCGCCATGTTTTCCTGTGCAACTCTTAATGGCAATGAGGCGCAAACTCTGAAATTCTCTTTTTATGAAGATTCATTTCTTTCAGGTTAGCACAAACATTGAAGGTGTTTTCAAGGTGAGCTCCTGGAGTCGAGACCAAAGACAGCCCAGTCCATCACACAAGCCAACCTTCCACCTATTGACTCCATCTATACTTCTTTCTGCCTCAGGAATACGACCCAGCTCATCAAAGACCCCTCCCACCTTGGTTTTAATCTCTTCCAACTCTTTTGTCAGTCAGAAGATACAAAAGCTTAATCACATGTACCAACAGATTCAACAATAGCTTCTTCCCCATTGTTATCAGACTACTGAATGGACCTCTCGAATTTTAAATTTAATAGTAATTCGCTCTTTGTGAACCTTCTCTGCAGCTGTACAATTGTATTCTTCACTGTTCTATCACCTAATGCACTTTGTACAGTAAAATCTGCTTGTACCGCAAAACAAAACTTTTCACTATACCTAGGTACATGTGATAATAATAAATAAATCACATCAAATCAAAAATCTATGCTTGCCAAGATAAGTTCCCCATCTTCTTGCTGTTCCCTCGCATTCACAGGGCCAGCTAACATCGCCACAGCTCATACCTCTCAGTAAGGCTCATGGACAACATCTCTCTCTGTTATGTGTAATGTGTCCATCCAACTGTTCTCACTCACCTCCTCCTCCCAAACTGCTAACCCTCTCTGACCTCTGCACTTCCTACTCACTGTCCTCACCAGCCCTCCTGCTTCTGCATCACCTCTAACTGATTCTTCCATCAGACTCAATCCCTCCCGTTGATTAATTGCAGAAAAAATCTGGCCCACACCCTGGACTCATATCTCTGCAGCACCCCGATTGACCAGCCTTTAATCCTCAAACCGGTAGCGCTTCACCTGCATGACCAACCATGGCTGAACTCCAGACTGGATTCAGATGCATTCCTCGGCTAACTGTAGTCCCCACTAAGGATTGTGCCCCTTTCCCTTTCAGACATGGACATTTACATGAAGCGCACACAGCAGCTTTGCTGTGTACACTGTTGCTGTTGCATGCTGCAGGTCTGACATTGATGTAGCACTGTGCTATACTGCAACGTGCTCATCTTTTGCTGGTTTGTTTTCCCCATGATGACGAGCTCTGTGCTGCTCCCTGTACGTTTGAAAGCAATGCAAGTCATAGGGGCCGGCATGCTCCAAGGAAACACAAAGTGATTGAGCACTAAGGAGGCAAGCTAAGAGCCAAAAGATTAATGTAGCTGCATGAGATGCTTGTAAAGTGACGTGGCAGTAGCATATGGGCCATTCATCTTGCTGGGCTCCAAAATAAAGTGGTTAAGAGTCAAGCTGTTCTTTGAGTTGGTCCATGAACAGGCATAGTGATACAGTAGCTTGTTTTTGTGAATTGATGTGGGTGTAGGTTCAGTAAGAATGGTGACCATGGAACGTGCAGGGATGTTGCTGTGAAGAAGCAGTTGAACGATGGATAGGATAAGCATTCGATGAGCTGCAGTCTCCAGGTTCCTGCGCTGATTTCATATGGCAGCAATTTATGGCATATAATTGCTCAGGGAAGGAGAGGAGAATCAGAAATGATGTATAAATGATGTATAAATAATAAAATTTATTTAATGAGATGCAAATGTTTGGCACATACATAGCTGTTACTCAATGATCACTATGAAGTCACCATTAATATCGTAAGGGAAGCATTGGAAAATCTTTGAACATAAAGATCCTGATTTATTTTTCATTCTGGCTGCATTTTCCCGACTTACCCAACATTGCCATGCAATCATGGGTGGGGCATGTTCCACTTAATATATTTGGCTGTAGTTATAATGTCGATAACATTTAGTATATGAAAAAAGTCAAAAATTAGTGTTAATTGACAGATCATGAATCATCTCAGAACGTAAGATGCAACAGTAATGAAAGTATTGTCTGTTGTTAAACAATGTGTTTGTGCAGTTTGAACTTTTATTGAGTGTCAGGTAAACCAAACACAAACAGGATATTATAGTGACATTACCTGTTAAAGCCTCAATTAGGTTCTTTATACAAGCTGGGTCTTCAATTCCTGATCATTTCAGATGTATTAAGCTTCCTATGTCACTTTAAAGTTGGAGCTTATGTGCAATTTTTTTGGGCTATGGAATGTGTCCAAGTTATTTTATACTTTAAGTCAATACTTCCAATCTCTCCATTGGTTAATCAATGACTTTCGAGCTTGGAATCGACATCATATAACATGCTATCCAGAATTAATAAGCGTTTCAAAAATTCTAAGGGGTATTTGATAAGCTAAAACTTAATAAATTGATTGACCATGTAAAAAATACTAAGCTCAGAATGGGAAGGTGGGCAGGCAATGATCCAAAACTATGAAGAGAGTGATGTGTATATGCAACAGAACGCAAGAGGATACATGCAAATAGGTAATCACAATATAATTAAGAGTAAGTGGGATAACTGTTTGGTGAAATTAAAAATTAAGATATACAAGGCTGCACTTTTTATAAAAATCTTTGTATCTAGTCTCATGGAAATAATAATTTCTTCAGTCCTGAACTTTGCTATGTTCATTTTTTTCCCCAAAGTTTCCTTCATTAATTTAATCAAACTAATGGAATTGTTTTCATCTTGGGTGGCACAGTTTATAGTTAAATAGAATTTATTCTATAAACAAATATTGTGCCCCAAGTTAAGAGTCTTTACCTGCTCTCAATGTGAAAGATCCACATTTGTTAAGGCCAGAATATTATATGAGATTGCAAGGCACATTGAAAAAGAAACTATAATAGTTAGGCATAATCCTGAGCTGTTGTTTGACACAGGCATTCAAATGCCACAGCTGCAATTCTAATATAAAACTGAATTTCAAAGTCATTCTGATGCATAAACATGTTTAAACTTTAATAGTGTGATGATATTGACTGTAATGGTATCCCTGCAGTGAGAGCGCAAAGTCCTTTATATATAGGTTCATAATAATACATAGCATAGGAACCTCACTGGGAGTCTGAAGCTTATTGCAAGACATAAGCATTCATGTCCGTTAGCTGCAGCTTCTCTGCATGAGAGTGAAAACTGTTTCGTTATACAGTATCTGAAGACTGAAATTCCTATCATGCTGCATGCCAACATCAGCTGAGAATCAGATTGAAGTTGCTGAAGAGAAACACGTAAAACAAAATGCAAATAGCCACTGTATCAAATGAATATTTTAAAAATGTGATTGACAAATCACAGGTGGTAATAAAAGTGTAGATTCCCTTTGCAACCAGAGGTTTTGTCAGAAATTAGACTCAGCATTAGGTATCACTGGTAGGTTGCAACTGCAGCATAATGTAGCACTTGGTAGAACAAAATATATAAGCTACTTTTTTTTAAAAATGAACCAAAAGGGAGATTATTAGATTCTTACAGGCTAGACTAATTCCTTCTGAAATCCTCACACAATGATAACATTTATTTAGAACACTCAACTTTTATCCTAGCGCAACGTGTGTATGTGAAATGACAGCAAAAGTTAATCCTTGACAATATTGTTCATGCATTGCAATTATCTCCTCTGTGCTTTTCGTTGCACAAATCTGTCCAGCTGCTCTCTGAAGCTTACCGTAGGGGTTAGTATTCAATTCCCAAGGTCTGTCGTACATTTCTGATACTCTGAGACCTCAATTCATCTTCCTGTCATATTCTGCTATCACCTACCAGGCTCTTTTACAATACGGTTTATCTTAAAAGCACAACATAATCATCAGCTTCCTTGTCATCTAAAAATATAAATGCTTTCTAGTTCAGTGACAATTCCACCCAAACATGGATGGTTAGATTTTTGAATCATTTTCTTATATCATTTAATATTTATGAATTGACTTTTGTAATGATAATGATCTTTCTAATTGTGTGTTTCATATTGGTTTTCACTGCATGCAGGATGAAATGATGGATAAATGGTCCAATGTGGTGTCTAAATATTTGGGGTTATGCTTATTTTTCATGTGCACCCTGTTTCCCAATCTGCAGTAAAATTTTAAAAAATGACTGCAACTATTATAGACCAAACATAACCTTAGCCCTTTGGGGAAAAATATTAGCATGGTATCAGTTAGTTTGAGTGTGTGAGTTTTTATCAATGTGTTCTTAGAGAGGTGAACGATTTGGTGAAATTCCCCAATCATTCTTCTGACTTTCATCTACAAAACTCATTGGGTATTAATGAGCAGGATGTGTTTTGTTTTAACTGCTGGGAAATCAATTAAGAGCTACAGAAAAAAAAGAAGCTTGGTGAGGTCGTTTGTAGAGTCAAGGGAACAACTGGAAAAGCTGGGAGAGGCAAGATGTTGGAGATGCCTGAGGTCCTTACTGCATCAGAAAATATATATTCTTGGCCAAACTAGCATCATGCCAGTGTGGACTAAACAAACCAGTTCCTCCTTAAATTTTTGCATAACCTGAGGAGCTTTTGAATAACTCAAAAGACAAAGTAAGTTACAAAGTGGAGTAAGTTACCCTCTTCAAAAACAGAAAAGAAATATAACTCTATGTAAGTGATTGATTATTGTTATCTGAAATTATAGCCAGTTACATGCTGCTGCCACTTAGACGAAAAATAAAATAATGACTGTGCTCTGGCATTGTTTGGTGCATTGTTCCACATGCAACATGAAAAGTAAAACAACATTTTACAGTCTTATTTACCTTTTTCTTGGAAGTATGTCATCATAATTTTGTGATGCCAACTTTCTAGGAAAAACTTCATCCTATCTCAAATCAATGTAATATTAAAACAGATTATTTATTGGAATAAATCCCACTCATCATTGTCATACAAATTGTTTAACCAGCTCAGGATAAGAAGATATAATGTGAGATAACAGTAAGTGTGGAGCTGGAGGAGCACAGCAGGCCAGGCAGCATCAGAGGAGCAGGAAAGCTGGTATTTCGGATTGGGACCCTTCTTCAGAAATGGGGAAGAGAGAAGGGAGCTCTGAAATAAATAGAGAGAGGAGGGGTGGGGCTGGGGAAGGTCGGTGGGATGGTGATAGGTGTGTGGAGGTAGGGAGTGGTGGGGATTGGTCAGCGAGGTAGGAAGAGTGGATAGGTGGGGGACAAGATGGACAGGTAGTGGGCTGTAGGCTTCCAAGGCGGAACAAAAGGTGCTGCTCCTCCAGCTTCCGAGTGGTGTCGTTGTGACACTGGAGGAGGCCCAGATGGACATGTTGTCTAGGGAGTGGGAGGGGCAGTTGGAGTGGTTCACGAGTTGTCAATCTCCAGAACCTGTGGGCCATTTAACATCACACAATTGTTTGCTTTGCTCACATGGTACTTTGCCAATATATTATTCCATTCTGCAAACTTGTACACTATTTGCCCCTGAAAGAACTGCAGAAAGTTGGGATTACAATTAATAGCAGAAGTACCTTTTTTATCAGGTTACTTGCTGATGCAATGTCAATTAGTCTGTCTGGTGTAGAAAAAGGAACAATATACTATTCAATCTTGTTTCTGTGTGTAGTAAGTTGGTGTTCAGGGATTTTTAAAAAATGAAATTTGATGTTTTTCTTATAATCCTTCCTTTCACCTTTTTCTTCTCCTGTTTCTCCTCTCCTGTCTCCTTTCCAATCTTTCTCCCCACCCACTTTATTTCTCTATTTTTTGATCTGAATGTATTTACATTTTTCTTCCCTGCTATTCCTCCAATCCTTTTGCAATGCTTAAATTAAATTTAAGAAAACACACTGTTACTCCTATTGTTCCTAAATATCCCAGGGGCCATACTGCCCTCGCTACGCTCTTGCTTTCCCAACCAGATACCCTTCACAATTTAATGGAGCTGAATGATATAGGGTAAAAATTCTATCGAATGCCACATGATTTGACACAGAAGGTTTGATCCAGTTTCTTGTTTATTTAGCTAAGACAGCGAAATGCATTAATATTTCTGTCACAGCCACGTGACTTGTGTTTCGTACAAAGCTTGACTACAGACTGCAGACATATCAAAGTTACGCCTCCATTCTTTGAAACCCTCCATCAACTTCAGAAGGTAAATGTACAAGTCACTTTGATTCTTTTATCAGTGCCGAGTGTCTACGCACAGTGAAGTGATTTATAGTGGAAATTCAGGAGAATTTGAAGCAATAACACATGGAAATTTCAGCATACTGGATAGTGAGAGACATGGCGGTCATTGTCAATCTGGATCATGAACGTTATTATGGAAAGTTGCTTTCAGAATTAAGTGAGTTCAAACTGAGCTGCTCAGAATATTCAGTTCATTGTTTTTAAAATGTTGAACAGTAACTTGATGTTCCATCTGCTGTTCACTTGGAGCTGTTGTATAACTCCAAGCACTAAATAGGTCTGGCAACTGACTACAATGATTTTACAATGACTTCAATATAGACATGAACTGTCAATGGTCAGTTTAAAGATGAAGCAATACCTTTTTTGATGCTATCATACTTTTGCATCTCAAGAGGGACAGTGACGGTCCATTTCTGTGCATATTTATCTGTGAGACATAGATAGCAATGCTTGAGATGTCAACCACAACATAGACAGTGCTCTATTTTTATGTTTTCACAGCTGAAAGACCAGGTATTGCCAGCAATCCCACAGACAAGATAAGCTGCAACCTAAAGTGACAAAGAGCTCCTGAATCGATCATTATTTTTCCACTTCGCCTGACTAACTTGAAAATCACCAACTGTTCACTTCAAAGAAAACACAGCTGCAAGTGACGCAAATGCCATTAGGGAAGAAAATGATTTTTTTCCAGATTATCATATTACAAAATCAGACTGCAGGTGCAAGTTGTTAATTTTGCAACTCATGATTTAAGCCTGGGAGATGAGGACTTGCTAGCACTTCCTTCTGAATTGCATCATTGTTGGACCACTATTAAACATGACAGTCTAGGACTCGGTTAAATGGAGATTCAGTGCTACTGGTTCAGAACAAACATGAGAAAGTAGTCTGGATACAAAGGACTTGACATCAATTATCAAAGCCAATTCAATATTATGTGAAGGAAATGGAGAAAGTGGCAGTCAATAGGATCATGTTCTGCCTCTTTTCTCTCCAATTCTTCCTGCTGATAGTGAAAATCCAATCCATACAGGGAATAGCGTTATATTGCATAACTTTAAATACTAATTTGACCTGCTTTGTGCATGATAATGCATTAGATATAGACCTATCGTACCAATTTCACTTTGCTTTGTATGAATCATATTTTGGTGGTTTGCTCTCTTATTGGGTGAACTAAACATATCAGGGTAATCTCATGCAGCACAATTTAATTTGACAAGTTTTGCTAATTTTGTGCCAGTTTTTAGAGACTAATGAACAAAAGCTAAAGAAGAGCAAGCTACTGGCCAACTGACCTGAATCTATCCAAAGCACCAGTGAGAATGATGGCATAACTTCCTTTATAGATTTGCGTAAGCAGAATGGTTTATTTAACTGCTTAATTATGTTTTCCTGGATGTCTGCAAAAGAACACCTGCAGTGTGTTTCTCAGGCCAGTTTTCAGATTTAACCAGGTCAACGGCACATTTATCTTTAATTGTTGCTTATTGTAAACAAGCTGGTGAAGAAATGAAACAAAATTAAGCACAATATGATGTGGCAACTTAATTGAAAAATACATGATGGACTCACAATTACCCAGCAATCAGATGGGCTTTCACAGATTCATTATTTAATGCTGCAGGACTGATTAATTCCACAGAAGGAGGCAAATTGCTGCCTGGTTAAATGTGCAAAGTGGTCCAATTAATAGAAATATAGCAAAATAATTTTCTTTTTTACTGAACCAATTTTTCAAACTCCAATTTTGCTTATCCAAATATTTACAAAAGTAATTGTTTTCTCAGGTATTGCAACTGAACATTTCAAAAGTTCTAATTTATTTAACTCGTATTAATTATAGTGTAATCCACTTGATACAAAAGTCACGCACTTTAAAGAAGCAATAGCTTAAGATCATTTTAATTTGATTATATGCATGCTTTACTATTCAGCCTGGTATAAACCTACATTTTAAATTTGCATGAAACTGTAACAAAGATGACAAATTGACTAATGTGTATTTAATTGCATTTTTAGTTAAAAAAAACAAAATTAGCTGGGGTTAAAAAATGATCTTGAAGGACTAATGAAAAACATAATTTATGCAGATATGCCAGATGTACAAAGTACACATTAGTAAAATTCCAGGATAATATCCAAACACGCATACATTATATAGTCAACTGGCACTGTTGCAGACAATAGTAACAAAGAGAGTGGCATTTACAATTATCCATTGAGTAGAGAACACATGTAGTCGCATTTTGAAAATAATTCCTTGGTGGTGTGTTCTTATCCCGACACCATGCTGGAATTTGTAAAGTGAGGGTGGAGTGGGATTTGAAAACCTGCTCACTTCCAATTAACTGGCAGTAAAAGTCATAGATGAGTTAACAATGGGCTGGGGAGAATGAAGAAGTCATTTTCAAATACAGGTCCGCAAAACTAAAAGTACATCTTAGAACAAGCTGTCAAATTCAATTAAGTAACTTTTAAAAAAAATAATGAAAGCTATTTACCACTAAGGACTTCTGGTTCAAATTGGGTGCAGAACTCTAAAAATTCCAGAGTATCATTTGAACACTTCTGTGTGCAAGGAACCTACATCTGCTTTTGCTGTTCTTGTTGTGCAGCCTGCTCACATCTTCTGAAGATACTCAGTGACACTCATTGAGGATCTATTTCTTCTTCAGTAAAACTGAGATCTCTGTGTTTGAAGGTTGCACCAGGTCATAGACACAGATCTGATGCAGATAAAACAGCCAGAAAATATTGAGGAAACAGATTCTTCATCCTGCACTGAATATCAATCTCACAGCATCCATTGCAGCAATAGTTGTATATTACACATAAAATATTACAATTCTTATCTTCATGTCAGATCCCTATGTGGCTTTGCATGTCCCCATCTCTGTAACTTATATAGCTCTATTACTTCAAATTACTTCACTCTCCAAATCCTGGTCTGTTGGGATTCTCTGGTTTAATCACTCTACCACGTTCCTTCTATAAACCTCTCAACCTCTCTTTCCTCCTTTAAGTTGTTTCTTATGACTTAGCTCTCTGGTCAAGCTGTTGCTCATCTGTCCTAATATCACCTCATGTAGCCCAGATTTGAATCTTGTTTGATGACCTTATTGTGGGACATTTACTCTGTGAAATATGCTATGTGTATTATGCTGTTCAATATTTTATCCTTTATTACTTAATCTTTACATCAGTTATTTGGAAATCCACAAGAGCAAATAAAGCTACTTTGCCCCCAGTTCCCCGGTCATTCACCTCAACAATGAAGTAATCTACCAACTTGAAGTTCAGGTCCCATACAGAAAGATTGAGTCCACCCTTTCCTGTGTTGCCCCTATTCTCAATCACAAGTCCATTGTAATTGAAACCCCTTCCCTGCAACTGAAACAGATGCAGGGACTATTCCTTTGACCCCTGACCAGTTACCCCTCCTGTCTAAATTCCGCAGTGGTGTTTCTTGTCCAGTACCGGGGTTTCAGAACATCTGCTCAAGGCAGGAAAGAAATTTACCTTAGGAGGGGGATGATCCAGTGTTCATCGTCCATGTAGATACCAATGACATAGGTAGAGTTAGCATGCAGTAGATGCTCAACATTGGGATTAAGAGGAGCTAGGCACTAAATTAAAGAGCAGAAGCACAAAGCTTACAATTTCTGCATTACTACCTGAGCCACGTGTAAATTTGCATTAGCTTCAGAAAATTAAAGAAATGAATATGTGACTCAAAGACAGTGGTTTCCAGTATGTGGGTCATTTGTACCAGCACTGGGAAAAGTGGGAGCTGTACCATTGGGATGGTTTATATCTGAACCATGATGGGGTCAGTGTTCTTGAGAACTTTGTAACTAGTGAAGTAAGCTAAATAGTGGGGAAAGACATCATTTCTGATCTACTGGAAACTAGAAGTATAGGACAGGTGTATAAGAGTAAACTGTACGGGAAGGGCTACAGAGAGAAAAACAGTAATAATAATGGTAAAAACAGTAATAACAGTAATACCAACAATCAAGATTAGGTTCTGAATCTTACCTTTTTTTTGCTAACTCCATCTTATATCAAATTTGTTGGAGAGGACCTGGTCACAAGTCCCAATGAGTTTTCTCACTGCATTTTACCAATCTTGCGACAGTATTGGCCTACCCCTATGGCATTCCTCACAACTGATTTCTGAAAAGACCTCACCACTCAGTAGCTACCCATGTCTCGTGCCCATGCCACCCGTGAAAGCTCTCTGCACACCTGGAAGACAGCTAGTATCTGGAAGCACCTCCTTGTTGCTGGAAACTGAGGAGAGATGGGCAAGAATAGGAAGTTGGCGCCACATTTCACCACCACAGACCTGGAGGTCCTGCTCAAAACAGGGGAGGGGTGTAGCAATAAAGAGGTGTGCTATTCCCCAGGGCATCATTAGATGACACCACGCCTCCAGACAATGCTTGCCTGGTCAGAGATTACCCACCCAAGTCAATGCCATCTCCAGAATGTGTAGAACTGAATTGCAGGGTGAAAAGAAGGTCTCTGACCTTCTCTGCTCTACCAGGGCACGTGCTGTACTCTGCATTCTGGGGTGCCTAATCTATCTCTGCCACCACACACACCACCCACTGAGGCTCATGTTCTAACACCCCTTCTTTTGCATGTAACACCTTCCCTCACTTGGTCTTGTTACCCTCCAGCCTTCCACACAACTAAGCCTGCATTTCCTTCATTCCTTCTTTCTTCACTGTATCGGAACATCTCCCTCACATGTACCAACACTGGCCACCCTACCATCCACTTATATCTCACTCAATCAGCCATTTTGACATGATAGGAGGAGACATCCCATAACAAGATGGATAATGCCTCAGGAATGGGACATTGTGCACACTATGCGTGTCCTGACTACTACATGAAAAAAGTCCTGACACTCGTGGATAAAAACTAAGATCAGTCCCATGCAAAGATATCAATGACCTAGAAACTAAGTAAATACTAGTTATGGTTCTCTTGCAATGCTAACATTAACCAAGCAGCTAGTGTCATGCATCAAACACCACTTCTAACCATTAGGCACAGTGCCTTCCAGCTCTTTTGTCTTCAATGTGCATCCGGCCTTGTGAGTACAACTGCTCAGAACTGCTCATTCCCCCAGATGATGTCCTCGATTTTTGAGAAGAACAGTGCTGAGGCCCCAGAGGAAGCATCAGCAACAGCCACACTGCCTCCCGCACCCCGCACCAGCTCAAACACTGACACCTCGATAAATGTGCACAGTCTGAGATTGGATGAAAGTGATCATCCCACAATAACTGTTCCACAGTGAGTTGAGGGAGAAATAGCTCTCAGAAGACTGCTGGAGACCATTTGCCTGCTCTGTGCTCAGGTAGGAGAAGATCTTGTGCTCTCAATGCTGAGGGACTTCATCCACATGCACAGGACAGGTCAGAAATGGCAGACAGGCCCCATGAGATGCAATGATCTTCACCACCCAAAGCTGCAGCAATGCAACAAATCATGCAACAGCATGTCTGCATCCATGCGAAAGGGTTAGAGTCTAGTTTGGGACAGGCAGTGGAGTTGATATGAAAGGATGAGATTTGGGGTCTCTGAAGATTGGAGTAATCTGGTATAAGGCCAAGGGCGTCACATTATAGGCCAGTAGCCCTATCCCTCCCTTCCCACAAAGTGGACCATCCTGCCCTGTTAAACTTAAAATCATTGGCAAATGTACCATGTGTGAGGGCTGAAGATCATAGATTCCCTACAGTGTGGAAACATGCCCATCAGCCCAACAAGTCCACACTGACCCTTGCAGCATCCCATCCAGACCCATACACTTATGATCCACCTACTGTACACATCCGTGACCACTACAGGCTATTTAGCATGGTCAAACCACCTATCCTGCACATCTTTGGACTGGGAGGAAACCCATACAGACACAGGGAGAATATGCAAACTCCACACAGACAGTCACCCAAGGGTGGAATCGAACTGGGTCTCTAGTGCTGTGAGGCAGCAGTGCTAACCACTGAGCCACCATGCCACCCATAAATTAATGGGTTTAATCCTTTAGAGTTTAATTGGCTCATCTTAGACTTCATATTTGACAAGCAATTTGAAAATATATGTCTAGGTCATATGTAGGAGCTGACCACATGTTTGCAGCATGTAGTTACAGGAGTTGGGTTTGGTGGGGGCGGGGGGCGTGGCGGTACTCCAAATGCTCACAGTGGGAATAGAAACCATTATTGGAGGTTCTCTGGCCGCAGTCGAACCAAGTGAAACCAACAAGATGCACTGGAGCAGAATGTTTCAAATTTTCAGTCGGTAACAAGGAGGGACTGCTCGCTGAGACAGAGAATGGAATTTGTATCACCGCAGTACTGAAAAAACAAGTGGTGACTGCACACAACACAATATCCACAATATAAAATTAAGAAAGAACTGTAATACTGGGAATCTGAAATGAAAACACAAACTGCTGCAAATACTTCTGTTAAATAAGGAAAAGATTAATGATCTATTTGTGTGACAAGTGATCAAAATTGAAAAAAACTTTGAAGATTTACAGTGACTATTCAAAAAAAAATTTTTCATTCCTCATCTGGATCTTCAGGCGCAAAAATCCAAAGCATTTCAGTTATAAGAATCATTTAAATGTAATAATGATCATTTATGTAAATCTGTAGATGGATTATTTTCCATTGCACACTGAGAGTGGTTCCATTCATTTGATTCTTAATAGATGCTTTGAATTGAAATAAGTTGTAAACAAATGTAGAATGGCTGCCAATGAATAAAAAGACATTTTAAATCATTCTGGTGATTACAGGGCCTTAAGCTAAAAATGAAAGAAATCATTATAATCAAATTCTTTCACTTCCCATCTCCACCTCAGCAGCTACTAATCACAGCATTACAATGATTAGAATGCAAACTATCTCAAACAGTTAAACAGGAAATTTAATGGGAACAATAATGCTATATACCCACAGTGGCAATTGTGTTAGCTGTGACAATTAACTTTAGAAGATGTGATAGATTCATTAAGATACGAAAAGATTTTGAATGATGTGACAACATACAGAACTGGATTTTTGCTAACGCTGTGGGTAGCTCAAGTGGGAAAATTTCCCACTTGAAAGTCTCAGCAGCATTGGTTTACAGAGTGTCATTAGACACAATTTTCACTTTCAGGAGATGGGGGAGAGGGAGGGGGGTGGTCACATTGAGTCAGGTCCACCGAGCCCGGGTACAGATTGCTTGCAACTACAGGGTGGGAGAGTACTAAGGCAAGCCGGTTAGAAGGCATTTTCTGGAATGTGGTCCCAGTTGTTTTAGAAGCTGTTAAAGCTTCTAGCCCTCATGACTTTTGCTGCTCCCACCCATTTCCCCAAATTTCAATCTGTCCTCCCCAGCCACACCCCATGCTTTTGTGTGCCTGTCATACTACCAGTATCCACCAGGGGCAGACATCCAACTCTGCTTCACCTAATCCTGTCTTATTCCTTTTAAGGTCACATTTAGTTCCCTTTAAATCCAAAAATGATATTCACCCCAATTGCTCCAAGTGGTTACACTTTCTGACCACTCTCGGAATTCTTAGGTAATGTTGGTTTTTAACAAAGCAATGGCCTAGACGTTTGCAGAGTCACAAAGATTCTGCAGACCTTCAACATTGCTGGGCAGAACTTTGGTGAAATTTACTAGTTAGACAGCAGGGCTGAGACTAACTAATATTAGCAAAAGCGCACTGTGACTTCTCCTTTCATGAGCAAGAATGTCACAACACACTTTGACTCGAGCAAGAATGTTACTGAATTGAAATGGAGTAGATCCACTAGAACATAGCACATAGAACAGTATAGCACTGTACAGGCCCTTTGGCCCACAATGTTGTGCCTACCTATTATCCTACTAAGATCAATCTACCCTTCACACCCTGCATTTTATTATCCTCTATGTGCCTATCCAAGAGTTGCTTAAAAGGCTCGGAAGTATCTGACTCCACTACCACTGCAGGCAACACATTCCACATGCCCACCACTCTCTGTGTGAAGAACCAACCTCTGGCATCTCCCTTATACTGTCCTCCAATCACCTTAAAATTATGATCCTCATAATAGTCAATTCTGCCCTGGGAAATAGTCTCTGACTATCCACTCTATCTATGCGTCTCATCAACTTGTACACCTCTATCAAGTCACTTCTCATCCTTCTTCGCTCTAATGAAAAAAAACCCTAGCTCCCTCAACCTTTCCTCTTAAGACTTGCCCACCAGACCAGGCAGCATCCTGGTAAATCCCCTCTGCACCTTCGCTAAAGCTTCCACATCTTTCCTATAGTGAGGTGACCAGAAACGAACACAATATTCCAAGCGTGGAGGAGAGAGAAGAGCAGTTGGATAGACAAAGGAGTGAATAACAATCTGGTTAGAAGCTGTTAACGGGGACTATTAGTTATTGACAATAAGTATGATGTGGGGGTGCTGGTGTTGGACTGGGGGGGACAAGGTCAGAAATCACATGACACCAGGTTATTGTCCAACAGGTTTATTTGTAAACACAAGCTTTCGGAGCCTCAGTCCTTCTTCAGGTCTTAGTGAGAGAGGTAGTATCAGACACAGAACTTATAAGTAAGAGATCAAAGAGTCACACCATCAATGAGGATGTACTAAACAAACCTAAAATGCTATTAAATTTTTAAACAGTTAGAAGGTTCTAATTGATTAATATGTATATATATCTGTAAATCCCCAAATTCCTCTCAAATCCCTGTCCTGTGAGAGCTAACGGTTTTATCAGTGCAAAGAAGAGATGACTTGTTAGGTGTGAGACCTTGTTTAGAATCTCAAAGATAGTAGGAACTGCCAATGCTGGAGTCAGAGATAATACAGTGTGGAGCTGGAGGATCACAGCAGGCCAGGCAGCATCAGAGAAGCAGGAAAGCTAACATTTCAGGCCGGGACCCTTCTTCAGAAAAGAAAGGGAAGAAGAGTCCTGACCCAAAACGTCAGCTTTTCTGCTCCTCTGATGCTGCCTGGTCTCTTGTTTAGAATCTGTTTGTGTTTTAGATTGGAGTCAGAGTGGTTTTATTTCTAAAGTAGGAATTTATAAAACAGGGTTGCTCTACTCTGCAGTTCCACTCCATCCTCCGGCTCATTCATCATGCTAACACGAAACCTTTTCTTCTCCTTTCAGGCCCACAAGCTCAACAACTCAAAGATACCCATGGCCCTCCCTTTCCTCCCCTGCCCTCTGACACCATCCCTTCCCCCAACCTCACCTCCTGTCGGGTATTCACCATCCCTCCTAACCTTCCGCTCTCTAATGCTGAACATTTTGTACTCAGCAAAAGCCTCAGTTTTATTTCTTTGCATCCCCACCTTAATAAGTTTCAGGCACGACATGACGCCAAGCTCCATTCGCCGTCTTCGCCTTCGTCCTCATTTCTTCGGACAAGAGTCCTCTCACCGTCCCCAGACCCCTTTGCCCAGTTCCAACATTCTCCCTCCACCTGGAGCCCGCCCTCCGGCATTTTACCTGCACTCAGTCTGTTCATTGAGAACTGTCAATGTGATATTAGTCGCTTCAATTTCTCTGCTCCTCTCACCAAATCCAACCTATGTCCCTCTGAACTGACTGTACTCCATGCACTCAGATCTAACCCTGGCTTTGTCATTAAGCCTGCCGATAAGGGTGGAGCTGTTGTAGTCTGGTGTACTGACGTCCATCTTGCAGAGGCTGAGCGCCAGCTCTCAGATACCTACCTTCCCTGCACCGTGACCCCACCATGACACATCAGGCCATTGTATCCACTGTGGTTATGGATCTCATTTCATCTGGTGACTTCCCCCGCTTTGCTTCCAAGCTGATAGTCCGCCAACCCCAAACAGCTCGTTTCTACCTCCTCCCAAAAAAACCACAAACAGGACTGTCTTGTTTCAGCCTGCTCCTGCCCCAATGGACTCATCTCTTCCTCGCTTGACTCAGTCTCCCCTCCCCTGGTCCAATCTCTGCCCACATACATCCGTGATTCCTCTGATGCCTTATGCTGGTTTCAAAACTTACAGTTTGCAGGTTCCACCTGCCTCCTCCTTACCATGGATGTGCGATCCCTTTACACATCCATTCCCCACCAGGAGGGCCTTAGAGCTGTCCGCTTCTTCCTGGAGCAAAGGCCTGAACTGTCCCCACCCACCATCACCCTCCACTTGGCCAAGCACATCCTCAAGCCCAACAACTTCTCTTTTAACTCCTCATATTTTTTTCAGGCCAGATGAGTGGCCATGGATACCTGCATGGACTCCAGTTACACCTGTCTCTTTATGGGGTACATACAATACTCATTGTTCCAGTCCCATTCCAGCCCCACCCAAACTCTTTCTCTGATATATCGATAACATCATCAATGCTGCTTCCCTCTCTCATCCAGAATTGAAAAGGTTCATTGAATTCGCTCGCAATTTCTACCCTGCCCTCACTTTCACCTGGTCTACCCCTGACTCTTCTCTTCCTCGACATCTCTGTTTCCATTTCTGGGGATAGACTGGCCACTAATATCCACTATAAACCCATCAACTCGTACAGCTACCTGGACTGCACATCCTCACACCCTGCCTCCCATAAAAACTCCATCTCATTCTCTCAGTTCCTCCGTCTCCGTCACGTATGTTCAGATGAGGCCAACTTCAACAAGGGAGCCTCTGACATGTCCAACCTCTACCTCAACTGAGGATGCCCCAGCACTGTTCCCAACAGGGCCCTCAACCAGGTCCGACCCATCTCCCGCACTTGCGCCCTCACCCCTTCTCTTCCCTCCCACAATAGCGATAGGGTTCCCCTTGTCCTTACAAAGAACGAAGAACAAAGAAAATTACAGCATGGGAACAGGCCCTTCGGCCCTCCAAGCCTGCGCCACTCCAGATCCTCTATCTAAACCTGTTGCCTATTTACAAAGGATCTGTAACTCTCTGATCCCTGCCCATTCATGTATCTGCCTAGATACATCTTAAATGACGCTATCGTGCCTGCCTCTACCACCTCCACTGGCAACCGTTCCAGGCACCCACCGCCCTCTGCGTAAAGACCTTTCCATGTATATCTCCCTTTAACTTTTCGCCTCTCACCTTGAAATCATGACCCCTTGTAATTGTGTCCCCCACTCTGGGGATAGATCCCATCCAGACCTGGGGACTTGTCCACCCTAATGCCTTTTAGAATACCCAACACTTCCCTCCTCCTTATGCTGACTTGACCTAGAATAATCAAACATCTACCCCAACCCTCAACATCCATCATGTCCCTCTCCCCAGTGAATACCGATGCAAAGTATTCATTAAGAATCTCACTTACTTTCTCTGAATCCTCACATAACTTCCCTCCTTTGCCCTTGAGTGGGCCAACCCTTTCACTAGTTACCCTCTCGCTCCTTAGGTATGAATAAAACGCCATCTACCATCCCACCAGCATCCACATCCAGAAGATCATCAGGCGCTATTTCTGCCACCTCCAGCAAGATGTCACCAACAGACGCATATTCCCCTCTCCTCCCTCGTCTGCCTTCCGCAGGGACCACTCCCTCTGGGACACGCTGGACCACACTTCTTTCACCCCAACAACACCCCACAGCCCTAGGGCACCTTTCACTGTAACCAGCGAAGGTGCAACACCTGCCCATTTACCTCCTCCCTTCCCAGAATCCAAGGACCCAAAAATACCTTCCAGGTGAAGCAACACTTCACAGGCACTTCCCAGAATCTAATCTACCACATTCACTGCTCACAATGAGGTCTACTGTACATTGGGGAAACTAAACATAGACTGGGTGACTGCTTCACAGAACATCTATATTCTACTTGCAAAACAGATGCTGACTTACAGTTGCCTGCCACTTCAATGCACCACCTTGCTCCCTGGCCAACATCTCTGTTTCAGGCTTGCTGCAGTGTTCCAGCGAAGTTTAACACATTTGGAAGAACAACACGTCATTTTCCATTTGGGGACACTGCAGCCCTCAATATCAAGTTCAATCATTTTAGGGCCTAAACTCTCCCAGTTCGTAGACCCCCGCCCCACACACCAGGCCTTGTTACCATATACACAACTGAGGAAGGGTTAACTCTGTTTTCTCCTCCACAGGTGCTGCCAGACCTGCTGAGCTTTTCCAGCAACTTTGTTTTTGTTCCTTGTTACCACATAGCCTGTCATTGCACAGTACCTATTGTTAACCACTAACAGCCCCCATTAACAGCTATACACCCTTCAAGCCAAATCATTTCACACTCCTATGTCTGTCCAACTGGTCTTCTCTCTCTTCGGGCTTTATCTTTTGTCCTATCATTTACTCCTTACCCCATTCCCCTCCGTATTGTCTGCATGTAAACCAACATTTTCCCAGCTACCTTCAGTTCTGAGGAAGGGTCGGTGGACCCGAAACGCTTTTTTTTAGGTTAGATTCCCTACAGTGTGGAAACAGGCCCTTTGGCCCAACAAGTCCACACCGCCCCTTGATATATCCCATCCAGACCCATCCCCCATAACCTTCACACCCCTGAATACTGCGGGCAATTTCACACGGCCAATCCACCTAGTCTGCACATTTTTGGGCTGTGGGAGGAAACCAGAGCACCAGGAGGAAACCCACGCAGACACGGGAGAATGTGCAAACTCTGCGCAGGCAGTCACCCGAGGCTGGTATCGAACCTGGGTCCCTGGCGCTGTGAGGCTGCAGTGCTAACCACTGAGCCACCGTTAACTGTGATTTTTTTCATCACAGATTCTGAGCTTTTCCAGCAACTTCTGTTTTTGTTCCTTATTTACAGAATCCACAATTCTTTTGGTTCTTACTCTCTGCTGTAAGGTCAGATTAATAGAGTTTGAATTAGGTTAATTTTGCATTTGCATATACAAAACGTGGTGGAGAGAGTTGATGATCTGTAGGCACAGAGAAGCATGTAGAAGTGTGATATTGTGGCAAAAATTGAAGGAAGGCATTTTCAAGGATTATAGAAAAGTTATGACAAAGAAAGCCAAGTATTTTAATATGGACTGATTTGATCATAGGTAATGAACAGAGACATAATGTGTCAGAGACAGAATGTGTACAGGAGAATTTCCTGCAATAATATGTCTCTCGTCCAACCAGAAAGGAGGCAGTGCTGGATATGCTTCTGGGGAATGAGGTGGGTCAAGGAACCAAATGCTAATAATGGGTTATTTAGGCTTCATTCAATGGATTACCATTCAATGACATTACCATATCTGAATCCACCAGTATCTACAACCTGGGGGTTATCATTAGACCATTACAACTATGAACGAGATAGACCATTCCTCCGCTTGAACCTTGATCGTGCCTGATCTGACTTTCCTGATGCCTACTTTCCTGCATTTCCCTGTAAGCCTTGATTGCCCTACTGATCAAAAATCTATTTTTCTCAGTCTTAAATATACACAAGGACTCTGCCCTCAGAGCTTTTGGTGGCAAGAAGTTGCAATGTATCACATTCCTCTGAGATAGAAAATTTCTCTTCATTCCAGTCTGAAATTGCCACCGCTTTATTCTGAGACTATGTCTCTGGTCCTAGACTCTCCCATGAAGGGAAACATCTTCTCGGTATTCACAATGTCAAGCCTCTTGGAATCCTAAATATTTCAATGAGATCATGCCTTTCTTCTAAACTCCAGTGAGCAAAGTCCCGACCTGTTTAGTCTTTGTCATAACGTAATCCCTCCATACCAGGGACCATCATAGTGAACTTTCTTTGAACTGAATCCAATGAAATTATAGCTTTGCTTAAATAAAGAGACTGAAACTGTTCATAGCGCTCACCAGCACCTTGTACAGTTGCAGTAGGATTGTGGACCAGAACCTAAACTGGCCCAGCCCTATTAAAAGCATTGGCTACACGTACAGGTCAGCAGCTTGCAATTTTGCAGCAATTCTCTCGCCTCTTGCCTCCTCAAAATCTCGGGTCAGGAATGTGGTGGAAGACTCTACATTTGCCTGGAAGAATGCAGCTCGAACAGCACTTAATATGTTCAATACCATTCAGGGAAAAGCATCCTAATAGCTTGTAACCGCATTCATTATCTTCAATAGTCACTCCCTCCACCAGCAGCATACAGTGGTAGAAATGTGTATCATCTCCAGGATTTGCCACAGTAACTCGACCTGGTTCTCGAGCTAGCACTTTCCAAACGTGCAACCTCTAACATCCAGAATGATAAGCTCAGCAGAGTCATAGGAACACCACCACCTACAGATTCCCTATCCAAATCATTGACCATGCTGACATTGAACTATGTTGTCATTCCTTCTTGTTGCTGGGTCAAAATCCTGGAGCTCCTTCCCTAACTCCACTATGAGAGAATTAACACCACATGAACAGCTGCAGTTCAAGAAGACAGCTCACAACCACTCTCTTTATGGTATATAGGGATGGGTAATAATGCTGGCTAAGTACTAAATCCAGGGCTAAAATAAGTTGTGGGTGGAAAGTGTCAGTGTCAGTGAGGTGACAGTGGATCTGGGACAGTTAAATTAGAATCAAAGATTGGCAGACAAAACTGGAATGGAATGACTGGCTGCCTTCAAAAAAAGGGATAATTTGGGTAGAGTCAATGTACTTTCCCAGGAGGGAGGAAGATCAGGAAAACAAATTCTGAGTTTCCTGGATGACAAAAGTGAAAGAAAATATGATGCACCAGCAAACAGATGGGTATGTTGGTGCCATGGTGATAACTGAGCTGCAGACTGAATATAAGCGCAAAGGGCAGTGAGAAAATAAATAACGAAGCAGAGACAGAATATGTGAAGCAATGGCAGCTAGCTTAAAAGGGAATCCCAAAATTTCTACGGGTTTATAAATAGTAACACAATGCAAAAAGTGTCAGTCAGTTAGAATTTGCATATGTTAGCAGGAGGTGTTGTTGAGCTTCTTTGCATTCATCTTTACCAAAAAACTGATATAGTTCAAATTTTAGGCCCGGTTGTGAAACGAGATAATAAATCAACCAGGAGCCTTCACTTTATAAGTAAGGGGTTTGAGTACAAAGGCATTGGCAATAAAACATGGCTCACTCTGAACTGGAGTGTTGTGCCTTGATTTCGGCACCACACTTCAGGAGGGATGTGACTGCCTTGTTACGCAGTGCAGATGGGCAATATCAAAAGGAAAGGAGCTACACCTGGATACAGAAGCTGAGATGAACGTGTGGAGTAATAAGAAAGGACAAAATCAGAAAGAAATTCATCAAGGGGGTCAAAGAAGTTTGTGAGAGCATCAGAGAAAGGAGCAGAGAAAACGTTGAAACAGTATGCTTTTCTGTGACAGAAAGGGAGAAGGAATATGTGGTGAGGCAGGTAGGAGGAGAGCTGAAGACCTGGTTGAAAAATACTGTGGTGAGAGCTTTAAACATAACAGGATTGGAAGAGGAATGGGTGACTGACAAAATGAGATGGAGAAGTATGATCAGCTAGCATTATGGTGATGCCAAGCTAAATGGGAGAAGCTAAAAGAAGAAGTAGTGAAGGCATCAGTAAGAGCTCAGGAAAGATTCATAGAATGATTCCAAAATAAGGGACTTAAATTATACAGAAATAATGGGAACTGCAGATGCTGGAGAATCCAAGATAACAAAGGGGGTAGCTGGATGAACACAGCAGGCCCAGCAGCATCTTAGGAGCACAAAAGCTGACGTTTCGGGCCTAGACCCTTCATCCTCTCTGCTTGGCCTTTTGTGTTCATCCAGCTTCACACTTTGTCTACTTAAATTATACAGATGGATTGACAAAGCTAGAACTGTTGACCATGTAGAGAAGAAGATTAAGAGGAGATTGGAGATTTTCAAGACCACGAGGAGTAAAGTCAAGTAGATGCAGGGAAACTGCCCATTGATTGAAGAATTGAGAACCAGATCATCAGGCCTAGTGCCACCACCAGACAAGCTAGACTCTCACTTAGGGTAATATTACTTAGGAGACAGCTGAAAACTGCTAGCTTTATTTTCAAAATCAGAACAGAAACCCAGCATTTTATACAGATCCGTCCCATAATTCATTTTCAACAATCACCACCAAGGGAAAGAAATAGCAACACCCATGACACCGAGACATCCTTATGCAGTAACATCACATCCAGTGCAGCATCGACTAATCAAAGCCAATCCTCCTTAAATAAAAACTAAACGAGCTGCTGAAGCTGTAAATCAGGAACAAAAACATGTAGATGGAAAAGCTCAGCATGTCTGGCAGCATCTGTGAAGAGAAATCAAAGGTAACTTTTTGGGTCCGGTGACCCTTCCTCAGAATGCAATCCTCCTTACCTGAAAGAAAGTCAGAAGCACTCTGATTGGCTGAAATTTTAATGATGCACACAGATTGGTAAAAATTTGAGTTTTGTTGAGGGATTGGGCATAAGCAGAAGCATTTGTCTGAATACAATGGGATTCCACTCACTTCACCTCTGATTTATTTGAACAATTGGATTCCACTCACTTCACCTCTGATTTATTTGAACGTTTATTGCAAATGTTTTCACATCATTGCCATTATTAACTAAGACTGAAATTTAAACAACAGAGCTTTAACCCACAGCCTGCTCATGGTTCAGCATCATTCATGCAGTAGGGAGCTTGCACTCTCAAGGGAAGTGCTGGTGATTATGCCACTAGACTAGAATCCAGAGGCCCAGAGTTATATGCTTGGGACATGGGGTAAAGTCCCATCAGCCTGCTGAGGGATTTTAAATTCAATTAATAAATCTGGCATGTAAAACTAGTTTAGGTAAAACTAACATCAATTATTATCGACAATTGACAAATGTCCTCGTAGGTAGGAAATCTGTCGTTTTTCCCTTGTCTATCCTACATGTGACTCAAGACTAACAGCAATGTGGTTGACTTGTAGGATTACTGCACTTTTTAAAAGCAAGTTGTATGGCACTTTATAAGCATGTTAGAGCTTTAACAATAGAATTATATACTGATGGTTCATAATGGCTTATTTGTAATTAGAATCTATTTATTTGTAATAAACACTCTTGTTAAGTACAGAAACCCGGTCTGTGTCTTCTATCAATCTGTGTCTAAAACAGGAAAATTGGGGAATTCTGTGTGCTATTTAAAAACGTTAATTTTTGTGACTGCTCCAGGAATAATGAGACTTGATTTCCAGGATGCTCGCTCAGTGAGGTATAACACTATGAAAGAAGAAAAGAAATTACTGGAGGCATACACCTTCTCCCTAAACCCATTCCAAAGACTTGCATCTACTCAGAACACAATTGTGCTGAGGCCTCTCTGTTGACTTCTCTTGGAATGCGACAGGGAGCAGTCAGGCTGAAAGCTTAATTTTGGTGGCAAATATCCTTCCACCAGCTCTACAGATGACACTAAAGTGAGGTGGTTGGTTAAAAAGAAAGCAATGACAAGGAAAACTGTTTGTATACAATGACTGAGACTATGATGGAGGCAGATTTGGTTGTGGCTGTCAATAGACAATTGGTTAACGATCTTGAAAAGAAAATACTTGCTCCGTTTGGGAAAAAGGCAGGGGACTGGATGAGAGATAATGGGAATTGGATGAGTTGGTTTTTCAGAGATACAGCTTCTTTCTTGGTGATTCTATGATAACAATGGTGACAACACTTCAAGTAATAACTATCGTTAAGCTCAATTGGATTTCAGGTGGTTAGGGAGAATGTGATCTAATTTCGCAAGACTTCTTCAATGACTCTGCAATTAGTAGATTGTAGCTGTTCTGTTGTATAATCAATCCTGTAAAAGGAAGAAAATCTCAGTTTATTCCGTTCAATCAAAGGTTCTGTTTAAATGGCCACTCGATTGTCAGTTTATTGGAACAACTTGGTAGTTTGAAAAGCTTTGCCTTTTAACAGGCAGAAAACATGCAGCAATATATACAAACATGAACATTGTTGAATTTTCAAGTATCCTACGGTATTTTCCCAGGTCAAGTCAAAGAGTTTACAGAGTATTTAAAATAACATGAATATTTATAACATGCAGCATTTGGTTTGTCAGTGCCAAGTCCTAACAGCTTCCAAATGCAGCTTGTGAAGACTGAAATGTAGCAAAGCCACTTCCTCCCCAACTCCAGCTGCTGCTGGGCAGTCTCATACTGCAAGTGACACGAGGACAGGGGCTCTATACAGTTTTAAATGAGGTCAAAGACTCAAGATGAGTGAAGAGCGAAAAGCAAATATCAAAACCAGGTTCCTCCCACCCGACTGCCCCTCAACATCACACTTTCAAACATTCCCTGCTCTTTAACTTCCCTCTTGTTCTCTAAATCCTCCCTCGGTCTTTAACCTTCTTGCTTTCTAAATCCTGCCTTTAAATGCCCAAGCTGTCTATACCTTCTACTTACCCCGACACCCAGTTTTCTAACTTTCCCCAAGCTCTGTAAACTTTCTGGCCTCTTAAAACCCAACCGCCTGAAACCACCAACTCTTTCCCCCACACATCTACTCTCTCTCACTCACCTCAATTCCTCTTGATTCCCCATTTTTCTTGACCTCTTACACTCTTCATATCCAATGCATCTTACCCCAGCTTCACTATGTAACCCTAGATTTGTAGCATCTGTAGATTTTCTAATCACCCTTATGAAATGTTACAACTTACCTCTGGAACAACTGGGACTTGACGCTGTCACCACACCACAAGACCCCTCCTAGCATTTATGCTATTTATTTTTAGAGCTGATTTTCCATCCCTTACCCCTGAAAGCAAATGTGCAGCTCAATTATAAAATACAGAGGCCTTAAACTTGATCGACCTGGGTTGAGCTCCCGTGGCCAAGAAATGTGAGGGAGAAAAGATAAACCTCAGATAGAAGGAGCACATGACCTCTTGGACTCAGGTTTTGCAGAAAGCCTGTAAGGAACAGATAGTGTAGGTTAAATGTCAAAGATGACCTGGGCATCGAGGGATGATGTAGGTGAATAGTGACCAGTGAGATATCAGCTCAGGATATTTGTTATTCATGTCAAGAATACTGAGATTGCCCCTACCAACAGGAGACCTTGATAATGGCTCTATCTCAGTAACCTGACTGGACCTACTGGCACAGCCTGGGGAAAACTATTATAAATAATCATTATCATCTGAGGTCTTGATCCTTGCTTCAAAGCTGCAAATTGCTTTCATCGGATTGTGAAAAAAATATTTGGGACTGACCCAGGAGAGTTTACAAAATTGAGCTGTGATCCTGATGCATGTAGAGACAGCGAGGCAGACAACATTGTTGCGTGTTCACCTAAACACGTTGAGTGATAGACAGCTGGAGTAATGTTCATGCTAAATTGTGATTGTTCACGTTATTCTTGTGCTGTTTAATTTGGCAATTTATTCTACAGACTAATGACTCTGTGCCTTTCATTTTGAAAGTCGTGGCAATTTAGACGCAAAAGAAAATTTGTTGCATCAAGAGATTGTAGAACGAAACATACCCAGCATCAATCAAAAGGGAACTGAGAACTCAGCCCAGTGCAAGTTATAAAGGCAATCCATTTCCCTAGGGTGTATGAATGTAAAAAGTGAATATTTTGAGAAATGGTTTTGAAGCAGATTCTGAGGGCTGCCTTTGTACTACTTGGAAGAATAAAGGGATGAATATCTGCAAGATCTCCTGCGCAATCCATCCACTCCCCCCAGTGAGAGCCACACATTATCCTGACCTGGGACTTCTGTGGTTCCATCACTGTCACTGAATCAGCACTTTGGGAGTCCCTCCATAATAGTATCTATATATCAATGCAATTCAGGAAGGCAGCTCATTGCCAACTTATCCAAGCCATTTAGGCTTGCGCAACAAATGCTGACTTAGTGATGCTCACATCCCACAGATAAATAAAAATAAATTTGGTAGTGGAATCCAAACAGTTGCCCTCTACAAGTGTCACTGTTAAAGATGGTGAGATGTGTAATGATGATACAAAAACACTATCCTGAGATGCCCAGTGCAGACATGATGGGTCAAATAGCCTCTCCCTATCGTGTAAAATTCTATGGTTCTATATTTTTTATTCATTCACAAGAGGAGGGCATTACTAGCTAGGCAGCATTTATTGCCCATCCCTAATTGCCCAGAGGGCAGTTACGAGTCAACCACATTGCTGTGGATCTGGAGTCACATGTAGAATGGCAGTTTCCTTTCCTCAAGAGCATTAGTGAACCAAATGGGTATTTCCAATAAACGACAATGGATTCGCGGTCATCGTTAGACCCTTAATTCCTGATATTTTATTGAATTCAAATTCCACCATCTGCCTGTGGCAGGATTCAAACCCAGGTCCCCATAACTTTATCTGGGTCTCTGGACAGTACAGCGATAATAGCACTCGGCCAATGCCCATCACCAAGGAGGTGCTGGTACAACTGGTAGGCATTTCATGATTTATATCCTTTATTTTACAACCATCTCATCCCTTTTATCCTGAATTACTGAAGACAATTACAGTTACATGCATTATGCTACTGGAATGGAGAACTTTCCACTTGTATGAAAAAGCTCATTGAAATCCTCATTCATGCATTGAGCATAGGAATTAGGAGGTCATGTTGTGACTGTACAGACATTGGTTAGACCACCTTTGTAACACTGTGTGCAATTCTGGTCTCCCTGCTATAGGAAGGATGTTGTGAAACTTAAAGGGGTTCAGAGAAGATTTACAAGGATGTTGCCAAGGTTGGACAGATTGAGTTATAGGGAGAGGCTGAATAGGCTGGGTCTATTTTCCGTGGAGTATCAGAGGCTGAAGGGTGACCTTATAAAAGTTTATAAAATCATGAGGGGCATGGATTGTGTAAATAGACAAGGCCTTTTCATTGATGTGGGGGAGTCCAAAACTAGAGGGCATAGGGTTAAGGTGAGAGGGGAAAGATTTAAAAGGGATCTAAGGGGCAACTTTTTCTCACAGAGGGTGATGCATGAATGAAATGAGCTGTTAAAGGAAGTGGTGGAGGCTGGTACAATTACAACATTTAAAAGGCAGCTGGATGGGCATAGGTTTAGGAAAGGTTTAGAGAGATACGGGCCAAATGCTGGCAAATGGGACTAGATTTATTAAGGATATCTGGACGGCATGGACAAATTGGAATGAAGGGTCTGTTTTTATGTTGTACATCTTCATGGCTTTATGACTCTGTAACAGAAAAACAGCAGGCAGTATATTTTAGAAATGGCCACAGAACTGGAATTCTTGTGTATACATATCTGTGTTTTAAGTTCTAGCATGTTAACAGCGACACGTTTATCATATGATGGAATCCAGTGGTCTCAATATTTTGGCAAAGTTCGAATCATGGTGTCTAGTTCACCATGACTTGTGTCACTTTCTCTCACACAATCTTCACTTTTCAACTCATGAATAATATATCTGGTCTCTTTTAAAGAAAGTAAGTGATATTCTGTGCTCTGTAAGAATAAGTACCACCATTTTCTCACAATATCACACTCACAGGCCCATCACGCACTCTAATTCTGCCACTGCACACATTTTTCACCAAGGCTGATGGACTCCAACTCTCACAATTGCTTGCATCATGTCCACTCAACAGGTCCCACCACTTCCTCTAAAACTGCCAACCCATCCTTATGTCTACGCTTTCTACTCACTCATTGGGAACACGACCTCCTCCTGCCCATTCATCATCACAGCCATCACAGTCAAATGTACTTTTGTCTCATTGCTGGAAAAATGGGTTCACTCCAAACTGATGTCTGCATGGCAGCCAACTGATGTACTGATAAACCCCATAGTGACTGCACTTTACCTGCAGGACAAAGTGTGGCCCAATTCCTGGACTGCTAGTTCATGGATCTCTGGTAGGACAAAGCCCCAAGACAGACCATATACAAACCCTTGGACTGAAATCAGAGAAAACTCTTCACTGAGTGTGATGGCACCTCCTGTCTGACCATCGATTTGATTCCCTACATTCCACCAAGGACTGATCCCCTTTGAATTTCTGATATGGCCATTCAGTTGAAGCATACGCGGTGCATTTGCTGTGAAAGTTGCTAACAGATGCTGTAGGTGTAACATAGATGTAGCATAGTGCCATATAGCATTGAGTCTACTCTCTTTTGTATTCAGTGCTCTGAACCATGACAAGCTGTCAGCCTCTCTGCTTTTTATTGCTCTTTAGTGCATTTCAGGATGATGACTTTCTGTCAGCCCTGAAAGTCACCCGCCTGAAATGCTAACTTTCTCTCTACACAGCTGGTTCCTCACCTGAGCTTTTCCAGACTTTTCTGCTTTTATTTCAGATTTCTAGCTTCCAAGGGATATAGCTTTTTGTTCTCTTCTAATCATTCTCAGCTCAGGAATGATAGTGCAATTTGTAAAATAAAGAACTCATATTTATAAAGGTATTTTACAGTCTCAGAATACTCCAAAGTGCTGTACAGTTTATGAAATATAGTCCCTGTTGCAATTAAGAGAAATATTACAGCCAATTTGTACACAGTGGGTGTCAACAAATAATGAAATAAAGCAAGTGAAATAATGTCTATATAATTTGTTTTAGTGATAGTTGTTGGAGGACATTGGCCAGAACACTGAGCGGGAACTCCCCTCCAGTTGAAAAAGTGCTATGGACTCTTGTATATCCAGCTGTGAATGCATGATTACAAGCTTTATACAGTAAATATAAAGATAAATGTAATGTGCACTGTGATTTTCATCAGCAAATAGTAAAATTTCCCCTACAGCACATGCAATGAGTGCCTGGATGCTTGCAATGTTATTGTCAAAGTAATCTTTTATTGACAAAATTAGTGAACAAACTCAACTAAGCTCAAAGGTCTGTTCCCATCCTAGTTTGGTAAGTGCTCAAGCCAAATCCTGGACCAAGCAAAGCTGCAATACTCAAGTAAATTGAAAGTGTTGAAAGGTCAGTTTAATGTAACACACATAGGTGATTCTTTTTACTACGTTCACACTGCAGCTTTCAAGCATTGATTCATTGATACTGAAAACCATACAAACAAATCAAGTCTTCAATGTTAATCAGGTAATCATTAGACTTGGGTGAAACTCAAAGAGTTAAAGTCCCAAATTAGCCAAAGCTTTGTACATGACAAAAAGGATCAACATCCTTATTTTGAAGAGCAACTTCTGGTATATATTCACCAGTGTTAAGCTAATAGATGTGCTATCAGTACAATTGAAATCTATTAGAGTCCCTTTTTCTATTACAAAATATTTGAATCCCGATAGCACCTTTAAAACATGTCCAAAATGGAGCCATGTATTGATGCGTTCGAACACACTACACATTCCTAATGACTTTGATGAAGGGCTATGTGAGTTCTATCATTATGTCTTAAATGGTGCAAAATCATCACCATTACAGAGTAACTCATGTTGCCAACTTGGATCAGGCGTGCCTCATGTTTGACATTCTTTTCACTCAAGCCTAAGAAAGGAGAAAAATTGATCACCTCAGGGTCAACAGGCAATGAAAACAATTGTTTCTCTGGCATGCTCAGGGCATATGGAGATGGGATAAAGTTACCACAATATATCACCTTCAAGCAAAACATTCTCTCAAAATAATCAAATGGCCTTAGGAGTGATAATCCATGAACATGAAAAAGCTTGGATGGAAGAAGATTTGACCAAAGACTAGTTGCAAAGGGCCTACTTGGGAATTGTGAATGCTGATCCTCTATGCCTTAAGATGTCATTGAATGTTACACTACAAGGATATCATGGACAATAATCACACAGATCTTGTCATTATCCCAGGGGCATCACTAGTCAGTTGCAAATGATGGACCATTTAGACAACTGATATGTTACAAGCGTGAAACAAGTAGCTGCAGTCTAGAGCACTTATTTATACTTCTTCGTTGGATGATTGATCATAGGATCATGTGATGCGGTTCAATTGTCTGTATTCCAGTAAAGGGGAAAGAAGTCAGGAAAAACAGGCATTGTATTTGGAAAATTATTGTCACATGTAAATTATTACTTTAAATATAATGTAAATATGTATGCTTTCTGAAGAAATCATGTTGAACTCCGTTTCTGTCTCCACAGATGCTATCAAATTTCCTGAGTTTCTCCAGTATCTTTTATTTTTAGTTAAAATTTCCAGCATTTACAATGATTTGCTTTTATATACTTTTAGTAAAGGTTTTCTGGAACAATGGTGGTGTCTGTATCTCTGGGTCAGAATTTCTGAGTTTACATGCTTTTCATTCTGGAAGAGAAATCTTGATAAAGAAATGCTGCAAACAAAAGGCATGTAATACCCTTAAAATGAGTAAACAAAAATGCCTTTTCAACATTTTATTGCATTTTTAATCAAAAGTCAAGAATTAGTTGTGCTTTTTGTCAGAAAAGCAGTTTTCTAATTAAGTAGAGAATGAAAATTTTGAAAGCAAATATTCCGTTGCCCATCTTAATGATTCTTAAGTCCCGCTACTCAGTATATTCAGTGGAGCATCCCAGGATGGTGCTTAAATACAAAAGCTGTGGTGTATTTAAGGTCAACCAAGATGAGATGTTACACTGTACTTGTGCGTTAAAACATTTTCTCTTTAATATTTTTAAGTTTGAAAATGAATACAATGTTCCATTATACATTTTGCCTTGGTCATGCTACATCCCACAGTACTTTGTCTATTTATAATGACTAGAATGTTTGGATTATGAATCGAATGCTTCAGTATTTGAAAAGCCTTAGAAATCGCCCTGCAGAACAGATTGGACAATTGGAAATGCTGGTAACTTTAGACTAGATGTTCAAAAGTCAAATTCAGCCCTACATCCAGGAGAATTGTGCAAAGATATTGAAACAATTAGTGATTGGTTTTAAAAAAATCTCCAAATTGTGACGATCTGCACTCATTAACGGTAAACATATCTGTTTTCACTAACTTCATACAAGACAGATGTATGTTCTGTGTATTTGTTCACAGTCGTCTTCCTTGTTGGTCTGCGTGCTTGTGAGAAAATTGCGAGCTGCTATTTATGACTTACAGATACACAGTAGAGGCAACTCAAGACTCAAACATTCGCTGTAAAATTGCCAATTTCAGATAAAATTCTTAAGACTTTCCTGACCTAAATAATTTAGAGAACTGGCTTAATCCTAAAAAAAATGATTAGTCATGTCAGCAAGCAAGGCAAAATCTTCACAGAGAGGAATGTAGAATCACAATCAATGTTCTGTAATTAGCAGTCTGATTGTTTCAAGATTTTCATGATAATTGGATAACATATCAAACTCTGAGACTGATTCCACAATTTTTTTTTAATCTGCGGAAGTGCTGGGTCTTTGTTTTCTGTCTATAGTGAAGCGTGGTCAAACTTTGGATTAATACAAATGCCTTTACTGTTATATGTACTACCTTATGGTTTTTGAATTATTCGGGGCAACACCAGTATTTTTGAACTGCCGTAAACTTTCAGGTCAATTAACTTTAATTGAACTTTAGCAGGGGATTTGTAGTGAATGAAAATGGTAGAGATTTGTTATTTAATTTAATTGTACAAACATTGTTAAGATTCACATTGAAGAATGCATAAATCCTGATGAAGACCATCTTTTGAAACCATGGGGAGTGAGCACAGACAGGATCTAAGAAGTGAAGTGTTGTGTAAAGTAATGGCTCTAAAAGAGTTAATGCTGAAGATGGCATTACACTCAACAAATTTGATGATACAGTAAAGATGTGGGGATGGAAAGGTGGAACAATTTTGGATCTGGAAGAGACAAATCCACTTTAAAGGTCTCGTCATAGCTTTTTTACAATTCCTATGGTAGCAATGTTCATCTTGTGCCTATCTGTTGATATGCAATAAAATATATCTAGCATATGACAAGAGAGGATTCTGATTAGGTCACCCAGAAGTTATCTTTTACTACATTAGACGAACCAGGTTCTTTCAATCCCAACCTAAAAGGAAGACACAGCAAACACACCCTTTGGGTGACCAAGAGCTCAGCTGGCCTATACAAAATGGTGTTCAGGTTGGTCATCTGAAGGTTTAGTTTAGCTGCACCATTACAACATGGGAGGCAGCAGTGTGAATTGGAGTTCTGTTTAGCTGGACAGAAAGTTTTTATTTGTTCCCATCTGAAAGGGAAGCAGAGCCTTACCTTAGCATCTCATCCAAGTTGTTAAAGTGAGGCTCTTTCTGCCCTTGCAGGTGGATTTGAAAGATGCAATGGCATTAATTTGAAGAACAGCAGGAGAGTTACCTCCAAGCTAACAATTAACCCTCATTCACCACGACAAAAACAGTTTTGTTTCTTCTTCCAGGGTACAAAGGTTTTTTATCTTTGCTGTAAAACCCATCACTAGTGGACCAACTATCAGTGCGGTACCAATATGAATAATTGGCATAAACCCATGGTCTGCCATTTTTGGACAGCTTACATTTAATTTGAGCTGATATTGATAATTTTTGTCAAACTGAAACTTGCTTTGTTATCTGACATCAAGAAATGCCTTTGAAATCTTCAGAATGTTCTATAGTGCTTCATATTTAATAAATTACTGTCACTGCTGTTTTATAGACAAATTCAACTGATTTACTCACATTAGGGTCTCAAAAGCAACAAGTTAAAGGCTGAGCATTAATCTGGCATTGCGAGCAGACTAAATTATGGTCAGAGCACTCTGAAATCTTGCTATGTTTATTTGAGAAAAGATTTATTTGAAAACTCACTGCTTCAAAGGCTCCTGCCAGGGAATAACTCAATGCCCCTACATAAAAATACAGTTATAAAGTTGGAACTCCTTCATAGTGAGGTTACTTTCCTTTCTTTCTTGCCCTGGCAAAAAAAAACTATCATTCTGAACATATTCTTATGGCATTTTCCAAGATGGCTACTCCTGGCACCTAGTGTTTTTTTTAACCATCTCTACCAGTACAAAGTGCTGGGCAAGGTCTGTTTGAGACAGCTCACTGTCACCAATGCTCACGTATATTTGCTTTACCGTGGGCTGATCTGGTGATTAATGGTAAAAGTTACACCAATGTATCTACAGAAAAAACATCCCTTAGATGACAAGAAGGCTTGTTGCATGGTAGCAATAAGTAAAACAACATTCAGCCAGACATCAACACAGCAAGGACTGCAGATAATGGAAGCTAGAGCCAACACATGTGGAGCTGGAAAAGCACAGCACGTCAGACAGCATCCGAGGATCAGGAAAGTCAACATTTCAGGCCAAAGCCTTCTGCCAGGACTGGGGCTAGGTGGTTGCATTAGGAGAGAGAATCACTGAGCTCCCTTCAGAGGGAGGAGGAAATTTTATTCAAGGTGGTCATCCTTAGAAGCGACTTTGCAGTATGGTTTTCAGCGACTTGGAGATGGTAAGGACTGCAGATGCAGGAAGCTAGATTCAATAAACGTGGAGCTGGAAAAGCATAGCTGGTCAGACAGCATCCGAGGAGCAGAAAAGTCAATGTTTACAGGCCAAAACCCTTCATCAGGACTGGGACTATTTGGCCAGACATAATTACTAAGAGATAAGGGAGCTGGTAGAATTAGATCTGTCCCCTCTGAATCTTAGACTAGATAACCTTGGCTCAACTCATGGATAATGTGTGACATCAACAGAATGGGTGGAGACAATATAATATGAACATTCACCCCTTCAGAATGATGAGAACAATTCTTGTATATAAAAATCCATAGCTGTGTTTGGATGAAAAGCAAAAATAAATAAATGTGTTTTTTATGTATTCATCCTAACTCAGGCCTTCAACTGGTGTCTCAATGTTATCACACCTTTTCTCTGAAGTGAACTTTGTTTTACAACTAAAAACAGCATCATTCTGTACCCTAGCCTTGGAGATGATGTGTAACTTTAAGATAAAGCGTAACATCGCTGACAATGACCTCAAGTGTAGAAACAAACATATTAATTTTGAAAGGACGCATACAATACCACTCTTGATTCCTCAGAAACTTGAGCCATCCATGCCCAAATGCAACAATCCTAACCCTAACCCTATCACAGATCTGGATAACATCAAAGCTTTAGCTGAGAAATGACAAGTAACATTTGTGCAATGTAAGTGCCAGCTAATGGCCATTTCCAACAAGAGACAAGCTAACGATTGGCATTCAATGGTATCACCATCACTGAATTCCTCATTTTCAATATTCTGGGGGTTACCATTGACCAGAAACTGAACTGGATAATGGACTGTGTCGAAAAGATCAGGTCAGGAGTAGGTACTTTGCAGTGAGTAACTCGCCTCCTCAATCCCCAACATCTGTCCACCATCTTCAAGGCACAAGAGTACAATGATATACTCGCTACTTGTCTAGACGAGTGCAGCTCCAACAACACTCAAGAAGGTTGACATCATCTAGGATAAAGCAGCCTGCTTCTTTTGCACCACATCCACAAACATTTAGCCCTTCTGTCACCAATGTTCAGCCATAGCAGAGTGTACCATCTAGGAGATGCACTGCAAAAATTCACCATTGACTGCACTTTCTAAATTTACAGTTGCTAACATCTGAAGGACAAAGGCAGTGGATATATAGGAACAACACCACTTGCAGGTTACCCAGCATCCTAAATCAGTGTTACTGAGTCAAAATCTTGGAACTTTCCTAATAGCATTGTGGGTGTACCTATCCAAGATGGAATGCAGTTATTCAAGTAGGCAGTACATCACCACCTTCTCAAGGGCAACTAAGGAGAGAAAATAATTGCCGGTCCAGTCTATAAAACCAAAATCCAGAGAGTGAATTTGAAAAATCACTTAACAATCAGCTTTTAGACTGTGATGAAATTAGCAAAACAGATCAAAATTACCACAAGCTAAGATTATTTTAAGCATTTTTTTTACATTAAGTCCCATTGAAAGATACAAGTATGGAAAACTATTACAGTTGTAAAAATCCTTTACAATGTGCACAAACCGTTAACTTCCCATTTAAATCTGACAAAGACATGAAAATACTTATTGTTTCAAAACATACTGTAAATAAAACCATACCCCAATAAGAACTGGCTGAATGCAATGGTGATAACAAAGGTTAATAAGATCCCAACAGCATTCCAACAAAAGCGTTGAAAACTTGTACTTCAGAACAAAGCACACTGCTAACCATTTTGTTCCTGCACTGGCAGTAACTCAACAAAATGGAAAATTGCGCAGGTATGTCCTCAAAATGCAGTATTAAGCAATTCAGCATTGTCAGAATACACCCCAACTACATGGATGAGTGCAACTCCTAACTTCACTCAAGATTCTCAACACTATTTTGAGCAAAGTAAGTCTGCTTGGTTGGCTTTACCTTCTATTTCCTCCACTACCAGTACACCGTGGCAGCAATATATATCATCTGTAAGATGCACTGCAACGAGTTTCCAAGGTTTATTTGGCAGCAACACTAGCATTTAGAAAGGCAGCCGATACAGCAGTCTCTTAAATTGCCTTTCAAGTCACACACAAATTTCTTGAAAACGCATTGTAGAAACTGAATCATACTTGGTCCAGCATCCTGAAACTTAATACCTAACAGCACAGTGCAACAATAAATGCTGGCCCAGCCAGTGTTGTCTATAACTTGTGAGTGAATAAAACAAAACTTCTCTTCAATCTTTCACATAAGATAAAAGTTGATTACTGCTTCCTCCTCAGACTGGATTCACAAATAAACTCTCTTTGGCAGTCAGTAACAACCTTTGTAATGCAATGTTTTCCCACGAATCTGTTTCCTAATTGTATCTTTGAGTATTGTTATCATTGAGTTACTGGCTGCATATTGCGATAGTAATTCTGGATAACATGCATGCAGATAAACAATCAATTTGTAATCTTTTGTGTAGCAGGTATCAAAGGCAATTGTTTGAAGAGTTTGATAAAATTATAGGCTGACTATTACAATATTTTGGCCAAGTGTCAATTTCATCCAATTTCATGGAAGGTTTCTCTCTATGATACTCTTGTATCTTCCCACACTTGCCTCATTAATGGCTTCCTGTACCTCTCAGGTAACCCTGTCATCTTAGGCTCACCCAATTCTCCCACTCATCATAAGCAGAATTTGCTCACCTGCTATCTTGGAATAGGCCGGTATCCCTGTGCCCACGCTATCTTTAAGAGGCATTTGCCCACACAGATGAGCACTGGCATTCTGAAGCTACCCTGCATGGTTCATTTCATTTTCTCTGGCATGGCAGAGAAGGGAAAATTGGCATCTGATTTTGTGCTTAGGGACATAGGTGTCCTGGTCAATGGAATGTGTAGAAGAAGGATGCCCTTTTTGTCTAGGATCAGCACAGGAGGTCACAATAACTGACAGGGTCACCACTAGGGTAGCTGCAGTCTCCACAATGAAGAGGAATTCACAACAATGCTGTAGAAAGGCCAATTATGTTCTCTACTCCACCAGTGTACGTGCCACCACCTTCTGACTGCTACCTCACTCCTCTATTCCTGTTACCATACCTACATCCCACCAAGGCTTGGGCTGTCCACTCTCACTTATGCATGCAGCATCTTCCCTTCCTTACTCCTACCCACTCAACTTGCCACACTTATAGTTCTGGATGTCCTCTGTGCTGCCTGATCACTCACTTGGGACGCCTTACCAGCTTTCTCCCACATACACCAGCACTAACAGTGCCATCCACTTTCACCTCACTCCTTTTTTGCTCATCCCAGGAGAAACGACACACGAAAGAGTAGAAAGGGCCCAGGCAATGGTGGAATACCTGACAGTATGTGCCTCATTCCTCTATTACGGAAGAATCCTACCCCTCTTAGGAGAAGACTGGGATTTTTACTGCAGGGAAGCCAAGTACTGTTGATCATTCCCAATGCAGCTCTCACATTAACTTCACTGTCAGTGTCATTCATTGCACACAATGCATAAACCTTGAAGCTTCTCTTTTCTATCTGTTCCAAGTGGACTGCCATGTGGCTCGCCCACCCTGCATGGAAGACCCTCCAGCACATCAGAGGAGGTGAATTCAGAGGCTTCAGAAGAGGCTGTTCCTCCACACCAAACAACGCAGAAGCTTGCCACCTCAGTAGCGGCACATTAGTGACTTAAAAGTCACTGAGAATTTCATTGCCACATCTCTGTCTTTAGTTGCCCCAGGCTCCTGGCACTTGGAAGGCTGCTGGAAAGCAAATGCTTATTGCTCTCTGGCAGGAGAGATCCCTGTAATGTTGGCAATAAGAGATTTTGAACACATGCTCAAGGAAGACACAGGAGCACCAGTCAGATATGTGGGAGGCAAAGGCCCTCATAGCGCAGGGACTTCAATTACTCCATGGGGACTTTGCTGCCTCAGGCAAGTGGTCATCTGGATTTTCAGCTGCCATGAAGAGCCATGCCCAGTATCCAAGGGTCTGCTGGAGAAGGATCAGCACCCTTTATCCACTGGTTCTCAGCAAGTTCACAAAGGGAACCCTGACCACATTCCAACTGGCCCTCCTTCACAAGGGGACAGGGTACCAGCAGGCACACAGCCAGAGGAGGAGCCCCTCAAGGCACGCAGAAATCCCTTCCCATGACACACTCTAGAGATGTCTGGGCCTTCTACCTCCACCCTGCCTGCCATCTTCATTCCTTTGGGAGTTTAAGCCAAGCAAGTTACCCTGGTCTCTGGCAAGGACACATTCAACATGTCTGGGCCCTCTAGACATTTATGCCACTGGGCAACCCTTAAACTCTCAAAGGTTAATAGGGCTTCTACTGTTGGGCAGGTTCCCTTCAGACCAGGTGCAGAACCTAGACCTGCATTCAGGTGTACTGGGGAGGAAAGAAAAAAGGACGGTCTTGAGAGAACATTAGTGGGCATGAGTGACATTGCTTTGTATAAAGCCTCATGTTTGCTAAAACATGCTGAATGTGATAGCTTGTTTCCATCTACTAAAGAGGCCACTTAATTGACAACCCATCCACCACCTTCAACGTTCACTCCCTTCACCACTGATGTACAGTGGTAACGGTGTTACCATCCACAAGATGCATTGTGGTAACTTACCAAAGCCCCTCCAACCAAACCTTCTATACCTGCTACCGCTACCACCTAAAATGATAAAGACAGCAGATTCATAGGAATGAGACTCCCTGAAAGGTTCCCTCCAAGTGACAAACCATCCTGACTTGGAAATGTATTTCCTTTCCTCTCTGTCATTTAGGTGAAAATGCTGGAACTCCATTCCTAACAGCACTACAGATGCCCTGGCAATCCTGAAGGACTGTGCTGGCTCCAGAAGGAAGCTCAGCATCACATCTTCCAGGGCAATTATAGATAAGCAGTGAATGCTGGCCTAACCAGCAATGCTCACATGCCACAAACAACAAGTAAGGATATTGGGCAGAATTTTCCTCTTGCTGTTTGCTGAAAGTAGTGCTGAGTATGGTGTCAAATAGGATGAAAATGAAAAATCAAGATTCTTATCACTCAGAATTTTTACTCATCAAGACCTAATGTCAACCTCAGAATCTTGCCTTTCTCGTTATCTCTACGTATTTGTAGTTCATCAAATCTCAAACTCACCCGATTTACCGCCCACTCCCAATACTCCTCTCCCCCACCAATCAAATGCAAGTTGTCTGGGGATTACAAGTAAGTCCATTGGGGAACGTTGTTGAGACATTTTTCTGGGCTGAGACAATTTTACTTGCAATGAGATGCAAGAAGGGATTGAGACAGGCGGAAGTGGGCGCAAGAACAATTATTGGTGATGCAGGATCAGGAGAGTTGCTGTGGTGTTGCCAGAGAGTGCATAGAAAGTGCAGAGGACAGGAAGGATTTGTTGTTTCAGAGGATGAAGTCGGTGACAGCCATTGAATGGTTACGATGCATGTAATACTGGGGCTTGTAGTCCATGAGCTCTGGTCACAGTGCTGCACAATGGCAGAGTTAGAATAAGTGCTGCCCCTCTGAGTAAGAAGTAACAGGGAAAAGATGGTGGCATTTACCCTGGTGGTGCAGCATTGTTGGGCATCCAGTTGACATTGGACACGGCACTGTAAGTTCCTCTTCCAGTTGGCAGGGTCCAATGTGTGGCCTGCTTTGGCAGTCAGCAGGAAGAAGGACTAACCTCCTCTCTCCTCCCATCTAACAGCACCTCCAGATCCTTACCTGGGTGTAGGGAGTGAGCATTCCTTTCCATTGAGACAATTTTAGAGTCAAGCACTGGAGATGGAGAGGTAGTTCCTGGTTGGCAGCATCCGAACTAGTGTACAGCTAGTCCTTAAATAGAGTGTCAGAGACATGCAAACCAGAATATCCCAGCAGTGCCAACCATTTCTTCCTCATTTACCACGAGATTCCTGGCAAAACGCATCCAAAAGTTCAGTTGCACAATTAATGAAGTGAAAGGCAGAAGATTGCATGATAAATTCATCCTGGCCATGGCACACTGGCCTGGTACCATGAATCTCACTCGCCCACGACATTTTAATTGTAAATAGGAAGATTCAACCCCTAATCTTCCTCTGTGTGTCTGCATGTGTGTACATGGACATGTGTACGTGTCTACATGTGTATATGTGTGACTTCAAGTCTGTGTGTGCATGTCTGTCTGCATGTATGTGTGTGTATCTTTATGTGTATGTATATGCTTCACTGTTGTCAGATTATCACAGGAATGAAGAAGTGATCCATGCTTTCATATGGAAGATACTAATATTTTCTAATAGTACATTCCTGATAAAAATCCCTTGTCACATGTTTAGGCTCAATCTTTCAGCCAAATTAATAGTGATTTCCATGGTCTCACCTCTATGTAATTGCAGTTGAATACAAAATGTATGCATCTTTGTGATATGTGTATGCCACTTGCTGCAAACTATTAACAACATAAGACTAGGAGCAGGCAATTCAACCCCTCAAACCTTCTCTACCATTTAATACAAACAGTGCTTATCTCATCTCAGTCTCAACTTTCCATTCCTGTCTTCTCTCCATAGCACCTCAAACTGCCACTAATTAAAAATCTGTCTATTTCCTCCTTACTATACTTTGGGCTAATGAATTCCACAGGTTCACATTTTGCGAGAAGTAATTTCTCCTCAGTTTGTTCTAGATTGCCTTTCATGACAAATTACCTCTCCAGAGAGGCATGGTGGCAAAATCATTAGCACCGCTGCCTGTCAGCGCCAGGGACGTGGGTTTAATTCCACTCTTGGGTGACTCTGGTTTCCTCTCACAATCCAAAGATGCAATGTTTAGTTTGATCAGCCCTGCTAAATTGCCCCCGGGTATGTGTAGCAAGATGGATTAGCCACATGGATTGAATGTGGGGTTACAGGGGTGCATCTGGGTGGGATGCTCTTTGGAGAGTTGGTGCGGGCTCAATAGGCTGAATGGTCTGCTTCCATACTGTAAGGATTCTATAAAATCTTTGTCAATTTCCTTTAGCATTTTATATGCCTCATTTAGATCTCCTTTCAATTTTCTAATCTCCCAAGAGTATAGGCCTAAACTGCTCAATTTCTGTTCATAAGTCAAATCCCTCACCTCTAAAATCAATCTAGTGAACCTCCTCTGAATTGCCTCCAATATAAATACATCTCTCCCCCAGTAACGGGACTAAAATTATGCCCAATAATCCAAATGCATTCTCATTAGTGCTGTGTGGAATTGCAGTAACAAGTCCCTACTTTTATATTCTATTCCTTTAGCAATATATGCCAATGGATGTGAGTTTGCTCGCTGAGCTGGAAGGTTAGTTTTCAGACGTTTTGTCACCATTCTAGGTAACATAATCAGTGAGCCTCTGACGAAGCCTTCGATGGTGACGAAACGTCTGAAAACTAACCTTCCAGCTCAGCGAGCAAACTCACATCCAGAACCTCAACCTGAGCTACAAATCTTTTCAAAACTCGCTAATATATGCCAATATTCAATTTGCCTTCCTTATTACCTGCTGTAACTTCATACTAGTTTTCTGCAATTCACACAGGAGGGCACACAGATCTGTCTGCATTCTGAACTTTCTCTCCATTTAGGTAATAAGTTGTCTTTCTATTCCTCGGACTAAAATGGATAACCTCACATGTATCTGTGTTAAACTTCTTCTGCCAAATTTTAACCCATTCACCTAAATTACTCAAATCTATTTGTAGATTTCTTGTTTCTTCATTGCAAATTTCTTTTCCACCTATTTTAGAGTCATCTGAAAATTTGACTATAACATTTTCTATTTCTACATCCAAGATATTACTATATGCTGAAAGATTTGCCTCCAATCTTAAATAAGTCAGGAATTTAATCATGAATAAAAAGATTCTAACAGTGAGTTTAGAATAAAATTAAATGTTAAGATTTCCAGCATGTTTCTGACAATAGTTCGCTTTATTAAGATAATGATTTTTGGACCAGTGATACAGAAAGCACTTCACCAAAAGTTTCAAATTATTAACATCTATTAACCTCATATATTCTGTAAAATGCAGCTATTTGCATGAATTTAGGATACTTTCAAAGGATGCTGATAGTGCAATGCGGAATCAATCAAAATTTGCTAACCAGTGATGCTTGTAACCTGTGAATGTATGCAAAAAAGTTGATAATAAAATGGCATGGGAAACATTTAGCAAGTTATCAAAATTACTGAAAATGTTATAATGCTACCATTGCTTTGTGTTAATTGTTAAAAAGAAAACATGAATAATTACCACATGGCAGCAAAGTACAACAAATAGGAATGGGACAAATAACTAGTTTATCCTTTCTGTCTTGCAGGATCTTTCTCTTCTGTAATAATATGTACTGAATAGATGCACAAAATTCAAATTCTTTTTAAAGCATAGTGCTCTGGAATGTTGTATTAAAAAACCCACCTACTAGGCATTCGATACACAGGAGAATACTTGCGTGGATCACTATTCTGTAACATGTAATGCAAATAAACCTAAGCATTACAGATACACAGTACTTGAAATCTTGATGTTCATGACTCTGCTGATACTGACTTGAATGTACATTTGGGGTTGAGTTGTTCCCTTAGTTGTGCTGCTGTGAGGAGGAAAGAGGCTCTTGCTTCTAATCATATATGCACCTCCTCACTGCCAGATTGGAGTGTTGTAGAATAGAACACATATTCTATTCAGCTGCAGTACAGGTGGTATTCAGAAATCAATAGCACAGCGGTTTGTCATCAGCAAGAAAAAAAATAGTATTCAAATATGATCAAGCCATCTTCTCTGAAACGGTACTCAAATATCTTGGCTGGAATGCTATATGCTAGAGTGGTTTTCAAGGTATCTGCGTTTGGCCTGAAATACTGGAAAACAAATAGGATCTTCTCTTCTGGGTAATGATATTGCTTTTTAATGTAATATGCTATGAGTGTCTATTTTTATGATATGTGGATCATTTATCATATTCCAATTGTTACAACCCTTCTTAAATACAATATTTGACTCTGTATAACCAATTAGGGAATTATTTTTATGTGCATGCGTTAGATGAGAAGCATATTACCACGATTCTAAAAATATAAATCTAACATCGATTAGGACAATGAAATCATGTTCACTGCCACTTTACTGGTGATGTATTTTAATAGATTTAGGTATTTGTAGGTTTCGGTAAAGTAATGTTTGTGTTCTTTTGCCTACGTTGAAAGATTGAAGGTTAATTACCATTAATTCCCGCTGTGACTATTATTGATTATGCAGTTAAATAAGGTGTGCCAATTTTAGCAGATGTGTACACTTTGCTACATCTGCAACTCTGTCGACTGGATCAACCCTGCCATCTGTATAAAGTATAGCAGCAGACTCTGATATGCCAACTGTGGTCCAGCTACCTAGTCTCTTTCTGATGTTTATCAATCTAAAATATAAGTCATGATAGAGGTAAGAGATTAATGTATTCTATACATAAATTATGAACCCTATGGATTTGCCTTTGTATTTTCCAAGAAACAATCACTAGAGAAAAATTGCCAAGGCAACTTAAAGTGCTAGAGACTGTTATGTCCCCAGACCTGATGAGATGTATCCGATCTGCTGTCCTTACCTTTCTGGATAGCAGTGGTTGTGGGTTTTGAAGATACTGTTGAAAGAGTCTTTGTGAATTATGCAATCGATTTCATTCCCGTGCTACCATGGCTTTAACTTTGATGAAAAGTGGCATCTTATAAATTTCTTTTGGAATTCAATGTATGCTAAATCCTTAACATTGAATTAAGAGATTGACATCAATGTGTTTCTATTATCAATTCTGGTGCCTCTGTCAAAACTGGGTAGATGCTTTGGTTTCATTCATTTTAGTCATTGCTGAAATTTGGCTCAACTAAGTGGAGCCATCCAAAAATCAACCAAGTTGCTGTGGGTCCGGGGTCAAGGAAAGGGCAGTAAATTTGTTTTCTTAAAGGGCAGTGGTGAACCAACATTTTCTAAATGAAAATTGAGAACAGTTCATCGGTTACTCATAAAGCAGATCTTATTTCTTGATTTTTATTAATTGATTTTAAAGCCCATCAGCTGTGGTGGGATTTGAACCCTTGTCTCCAGAGCATTAACCTGGGCCTACTGGATTACTAAATCCAATGACATTACTGCTATGTCACCACAAACCCGCAAGGAAATAAAGCTTGTGGCATCACCCACCTGAACAATACTTTATGCCCAATGTATATTAGATTCACCTTTAAGGCTGCTGATAGGTTAAATTTTCAATACTCATATTGCACAAGAAAAAAACAATATTTCTTCAGTTTACACTGGAAATACCTCTATCTCCTATCTCAAGGCAACTAAAGCTTTCTAGTAACCAGCAGTGTGTAGATAACAGTGGCAAGAAGACATTACGTTTTTAGTGTTCCATCCATTCTTCAGCTTGAGCTTTGCATCAGCTACACACTTCAGTGCACTAGCCCTCATAACTGCTCAACTCCACAAATTCAATGTCCTTGCTACCTAATGGGTGCTGTATTCTTCATCGATCTATCTAAAACACAACCTGACTCTCTATAAATAATGCAGGGAAAGATTCACTAGCATCTATAAGACAAATGCAAAAGACCAAAAAGTAATTTATGAGTATACCCTGCCATTGTTATTAGATTTAAACATACATTAATATTTAAAGTTAAGAATAACTGCATTGATGAGTAGACTGCAGGGTGAGAACATGTCATGAAACAGGAATGTAAATTGCACATATCAATTTTTAGTTGTTTTTGCTCATTCGTGATCAGCGGATGGAAATTATGTGTTGCATATGTAAAATTTCTGAAATAGAAGTGCCATTTTTAATCATCCTCAGACAGTTATTCTTTGGCTTTGTTCGTTCATAGTTTATATTTTCTACCAGTGACAACTGCAAGCCATTTAGCTTTGCGTTCTGATATGACTATGAAGAAAGTTCTTCCTAAATTTTTAAGATAAGCTAGTTGGTACATTAAAATATGATAATTTTAATTGACATACATTTTTGATTATACCATCTATGTTTTAATGACTTTAAATTTGTATAGCAAATGAAGCAGTTCATAAAGGACGATTATTATGTCTCATTATTCGTGAACATTTAAGCGTGATTAACCATGTCAAGTCAGAGGATTCAAAGCTCTGGAGCTATCGTCTCAGGTATACACCAATCAGTGCAGTACTGTTGGAAAATGTGAACAATCAAGACATTAATCAACGGCAAAGGAGGTAAATTGATTTTTACTCTGCTGTTTAAACAATTGCTTGTTTATATTGTCTCTGCAGAACATTACATTCATTGGAAATGGTACTTAATGATTATATATAGAGACAAAGCAGACATTCAGCCATAAATATTCACTGTTAGATATAAGTGAGATAACTCTATAAACAAAGATTTCTTTATTAAAATCCCTTCTCCTATTCATGTCCTGAAGGCAATAACTCACGTTGTTAAATAAGTTACAATCATTAAATAGCTTTTCCAAAAAGAATGTTTTGTGATTAATATCATAATTGAGCCTGACCTCATTTTCTTTCAAGCAATAATGTATTGGACATATACAGTCATTTGAGATTAAAATGGAGGTCGAGAGGTAAAAGTAAACATTTACCATATTCTTGTCTGTGATAACAAAGTGTGAAGCTGGATGAACACAGCAGGCCAAGCAGCATCTCAGGAGCACAAAAGCTGACATTTCAGGCCTCTGATGAAGGGTCGAGGCCCGAAATGTCAGCTTTTGTGCTCCTGAGGTGCTGCTTGGCCTGCTGTGTTCATCCAGCTTCACACTTTGTTATCTTGGATTCTCCAGCATCTGCAGTTCCCATTATCTCCATATTCTAGTCTGTGTTCCTTTTGAATTTATCTACATGGGAGCTGTTGCTCAAACCTGAAAAGAGTCATACCTGTGGACGATCAAAAGGCAGATCTAGTGGAAGTTGTTAAGCAGCAAAGACCTCATCACAGTTGTAAAATGTACATTTGTAGGGCCACATTTGTCTCAGATTAATCTTCCAAAAATGATATGAAGGTATCAATTAATTGTAAGGGATTGGCCTCAGGATAATGAATGAATGATGCAAATAGATGGACTCATATGAGCAAAAAACAATGAAGAATAATGCAACAAAACTACAAAGTCCAACAGTCAAGGGTAAACATTAGCCAAAACAAGAGAATAGAAAAAACTGCAGCTTAAGATCATAATTTGGACCACTATTGAACGTGCTTTTGTTTCTTTCCAATGTCATAATGAAATGTTTTGCTATAATCCACTTTCTTTACGACAGTCTCTTTCAAAGTTTATTAATACAGCAAAATAGATGTATTACTCACACCATATTCATAACATTGATCTAAAATAATGTTCATTATTGTTTCCAAAATCGCAACGTCAAAGAAAATTTAGCACTCTCTGCCATTGGCCACCTTGAGGATCTTCTGTAATCATCGAATTCAATAAAATCCCTACACTGTAGAAACAGGCCATTCAGCCCATTGAGTCCACACTGACCAATCAAAGAACACCCCACCTCGGCCCATTCCCCTTATCCTGCATTTCCCATGGCTAATGCACCAAACCTACACATCCTACGTCATCATGGACAATTTAGCATGGTCAATCCACCTAACCTACACGTCTTTGGACTGTGGGAAGAAACCAGAGCAAACCCGCACAGATAGGGGGAGAAACTGCAGACAGATACTTGCCAAAGATTGGAATTGAACTCAGGACCCCGCTGCTGTGAGCCACTGTGCTGTAGTTAAGTATTATGTGTATCAGTTACCTTCCAAACTGGTAAAGGAACATAAGCCCTAAATGTGTCAGTGAAATAATAAAATGTAAAAGTATAATTATTTATTTTATTGAGAAAGGTCAGGCTATAGTCATTAATTAGCGGAGCACTTAAGGATAGAATAGAAACTGAAGAAACGGAAGAATCCATTACGGTATTTTCTAATACACCTAAATATGTCTGATCCAGCAAGGATTCTTCCAAAACTGGTTTCTCATTTTAGACTCATTGTTTTGGGGAAAAAGACAACTTTGTCCAATTGACAGTCAGTTACTGCTGTTTTTATGGAAAATCAGCAATCACTAACAGTCCTGTGCTTTTTCAGATTGAAATTTATCTCTAAGACCATGACTGCAATGTCAAATTATGATACTTAATGCTAACTGAATCAAATTCTGCCCATGTTGTTACAATGCTGATAGACATGTAAATAACCTAAGAGTATTGCTTGGATTTGTCAAATAACAAATCTGGACTTCTTTTACAAAACTATTATATGTAATTCAGGTACCTGTCCATATTCTATGGCTGCAAAATATATCATATTTCAAAGTTTCCTTTCATGTCTTTAATGTTTTGCCCCAAGCCGTGTAATCAATCTATCTTCACTGATGTATAAATAATTCAAGTTTAATTATTTAATCAAAATATGGTTTACTGATTCTCTGTACTAATGAAAACATTGAAACATGAAAAAGGAAGCTAAAACATTGAGTAAATGAGACACAGTTTGAAAAAGGTAATTAATAAGGGTCATGTTTTCATATCCCTTTCTTGAGCTAATGACCTGAGGGCATAATATAGGCTGATATTTCACTGTACTATTAAGAGAGTGCTGTGTTGCCAGAGGTACCGTCATTCAAAGGAAAAGTTAACTCTTGGCTTCTTGCTCAGGTGCATGTAAAGGTCTCCATGGTACTCTCCACATGACAGGGAAGTTCTGTCTCTGTCCTTGCAAGCACTCCTCCCTTGGCAGTTCTACCAAACAGATCAACTGACTACTCAACTAACTTTTGTTGAACATTGCAGTTGGAAAGTTGGATGAACGCTCACCTTTTCTATTCAATTGTAGGACGTGGGTCTTACTGACTACCCAGGATTTATGGCCCTGGAGAAGGTACTTTATTGAATTTCTACAGTCCATCCGCTATGGGAGTACCCACTTTTCTGTGAGGAAAAGAGTTACAGGATTTTGAATCATAACGGTGAAAGAATGGTGATATATTTCCAAGTCAGCAGGAAGAGTAAACACGTGGTGGTGTTTCCATGTATCTTCTACCCTTACCCTTCTATGGCAAGAGATCACAGGTTTGAACGGTATTTTTCAAGGAGTCTTGGTAAATTCCATTTGTGGAGCACTTTGCGACCATTGTGTTGGTAGTGAAGAGAGTGAATGTTGAAAATGATGTGCCAGGTGCTGAATAAAGCAGGCTGCTGTGTCCCTGACAGTTTTGAGCTTCTTGAATGTTATTGAAACTATATTCATCCAGGTAAGTAGTGAGTATTCCATTACACTCCTGACTTGTGATTTAGAGGTGGTGGTCAGGCACTGTGTCATTTGGAGGTAAGTTATATGCTACAAAACTTCTAGCCTCTGACCTGATCTTGTGGATACCTTATTTATATTACTGTTCTCATTCACTTTCTGGTCAATGGTAACCCCAGGATATAGATCATGGTGTTTCAATAATGATGATACCATTGAATGTCAAAAGAAGAAAGTTAGATTCTCTCTTGTTTAGATTGTCACTATCTAGCACTCATGTGGTGTTAAATGTTACTTTGCACTAATCAGCTCAAAACATGATGTTGTCCAGGTTTTGTTGGATATGGATGTGATAATGGGAACTGCAGATGCTAGAGAATCCAAGATAACAAAGTGTGGAGCTGGATGAACACAGCAGGCCAAGCAGCATCTCAGGAGCACAAAAGCTGATGTTTCGGGCCAGAGGAAGAATGGGTCTAGGCCAGAAATGCCAGCTTTTGTGCTCCTGAGATGCTGCTTGGCCTGCTGTGTTCATCCAGCTCCACATTTTGTTGGATATGGATATGGGTTGCTGCAGTAGCTGAGGAATCATGAATGCTGATGTGAAAACATCAGTGGACATTTCCGCTTCTGACCTTGTCATGGAAGCGAGGTCACTGATGAAGCAGCTGAAGATGGTTGGATCTGGACACTAAGAACTTACATTAACTCCATAATTAGTGTATTTCAAATATAATTTTGGGCATTTCAGATACCACAAGAAAGTAATGGTCTCTTACATGGGTAGTTATAGCCCCTGAAACTGTTAAAAAAAATACATATACTGATGACCACCACATGAAGAAATTACAAAATCTCCTTTCTGTACCTCCTAATTTAAAATAATAAAACCAACACAAATTACATATGAATCAACTAGCAAAGTTCGAAGGAAACTTTTTTTTACAACAGATTTTATAACCTCACTCAATTACAGGCATCTGTGTCACTCTCTGTAGCAATATAGTTCCAACTTCCCAAGCTCTTTAAACTTTCCCAATGGCATAGTTTTCAGTCAACAAGACATGGTTCATCATCTGGTCATCTGATACAAACTGCCAGCAGGTTTCATGCCTGAGCTACTTTACTCCAGTTTTGGATTTTAGTCCCTTTTCAATTGCTCACACATCACATTCCCAAGAGCTTCTGGAATTCTATTCTTGTTCTAATTATCAAAAAAATACTGGCCTTTTGGAGATAAAAAGGTCCTCCTAAAGATGCTTGCAACTTTATGGCTGTGCCTTGCTGTAGCATTGCTTTGTGTTTGCAACTTCCTTTTGTGACTGCTGACCACATGGCTTCCAAAAGGTCACATAATTTTTATAGCATGGCATCATGATTGGATCAGTCATCAAACAGTTACAATCCATTTTCTAGCACTGGGTCTGTGACTTTGGCATTTTTGCAATGGCATTTCGATCGCTCGTCTAGGTAGGTCTCAAATATCTTTAGGATTCCCATCTCTACCTTCCTTTCAGGCAGTGAGATCCAGGTACCCACAACTCTTTGGGCAACAATGTTTTCCCTCAAAACCCCTCTAAACCTTTTGCTTCTTACTTCAAAAACTGTGCCCCCTGCTTTTGACCCCCCCAAATTCCTCCCTTCCTACCTCGTTTATGCCTTTCAGAACTTTGTGCATCCAAATGAGACTCTGCAATCACATCCTTCCCATGGTGTGGTAACCAGAATTGCACAAACTTCAACTGTGGTCTAACTAACATTATATGCAGTTCCAACATAGCCTCTTTCGTAATTAAGGCATATATCCCATATGCCTTCTTAATCACCATATCTATCTGCACTGCTGTCTTCAAGGTGTCTCCAATCCTTTGTATTTCCTAATGTTCTACCATTTACTGTGTACACCCTTGCCTTGGTTAGTACTCCCAAAATACATCACCTCATATTTTGCAAGATTAACTTCCTTTTGCCAGTTTTTAGCCCACCTGGCCGAAACATCTTTATTGTTCTGTAATCTAAGGCTTTCCTCCTCATAATTTACCACATCACCAGTTCTCGTGCCATCTGGGAATATACTGATCCTACCTCTTACATTCACATCTAGATTATAAATGTAAACAAAAAACTGCAAGGGAGCCAGCACTGAATTCTATAGTATTGGTCATAAGCTTGCAGTCACAAAAACACTTTTCAATCATCACACTCTGCTTCCTTCCACCAAGCCAAATTTGGATCCAATTTGCCAAAATGCCTTAGATCCCATGGGTTCTTTACTTCTTAATCAGACTGTGATATGAAACATTACCAAAGCTTTACAGAAGTCCATGTAGGTGACAGCCACTGCAATACCTAGCCACCTATTTTAAAAAATCAATCACATTTGTTAGATATGATCCTTCTCATACAAAGCCATGTTGACTATCCTTAATTAATTGTCACCTCTCCAAGTGAAGATTAATTCGATGTGTCAGTTTTTTTTCCAATAGTTTCCCTAACATAGATGATAGATTCACTGGCCCATGGTTTCCAGGTTTATCCCACTGATCTTTCTTGAATAATGATACCATGTTAGCTGTCCCCCAGTCCTCTGGCATCCCTCCTGAGGCCAGAGATGACTTGAGGACTAATAAGAGAACCCCTACAAATTCCTCCCTTGCTGCCCAGAGTAGTAGAGGATACATTTCATCTTGGACTGGGGACTCATCCACTTTCAAGCCCACTAAAACTGCTAATCCCTCAACAAGTAAATCACAATCCCCTTCCTAGATTTCTATACCAATGCCCTTCTCCACAGTAAATGCAGACGTAAAGCTCTCATCTAAACACACACACACACAAACTGACACAAACACACTCTTTCCTAAGTTACTATCTAACACCTAACATAATTATAAAATGACTGAATTTTCCTTAGCACTTTTTCATACCCTGTCTTCACATTGCTAATTTCTTTTTAAAGCAACACTCCCTATACTTCTCTAAGGCAGCCTCTGTTTTGAACCTTCACGATCTACCACCAGCATCATTTTTTTTAATTCCCCTTGGCCAGATTCTGTCTTATTAAAATCAGCTTTCCCCCACTTCAGAAACTTCATTTATGGTCCATTTTGTCCTCACCAATAATTGCTTTAAATCTTATTGAATTGTGGTCACTGTCACTGAAATCCTCCTGTACTCCTGCAGTTTATTTTTTCCCTTAAATTCTGTCCAGCACCATTGTACTCTTGCAATATCTTCTACATGCTGTTTAAAAGCACCACAGACACATTTTAAGAATTCTGCCCCTTTAGGTCTTTCACACTTTATCAATCCCAGTTAATTTTCAGAAATTTGGAACCTCCTACCATTATTACCCAATTATTTTTGCAGGTTTCTGATATTTGCATACATACCTGCCTTTCAATCTCTCCCTGATAGTTCATAGATCAATTGCATGCCCAAGCAAAGTGTTTGCCTCCTGTCAGTGACCACAACCATTCTCTGTAAGGACAGCATTCTACGGTCATACCAGGGTTCGGGGGCAGACAAGGTCCAATATGGCGGAATCCAACATGGGAGGAATGAGTGGAATAGGTTGCTGGGGACATGCAAGATAATGTAGGACATGAAGGTTTTGAAGAACCTTGGTGACCAAGCAGAACCTGGTTCTGGGAGTGTTCAACATGACTGTACTCCCTAATATCACATGCTATAGTCTAGATATAAAACGCTATTGAAAATGGCTGGATCAACCACTGTTGATGGAGTAAGTGTCAGTTTGATGGGTAAAACTACAGGATGCACATTTTTTGCATACCACATCAAATATTTGAAGCAGCCATTTGCAAAGGTTAGGTACATTCAATTTGCAGTCATTACATTACCCATTTGATGTGTACAAAATGAAAGTGCTTGGGGCACAGGCATTGGTCAAAGGCGATTGGCAGCATGCCATTGGTGATTGCAAATTGAACTTAATCTTCTCAAGAATTTTGAAGTTAGCTGTAATAATATTACAATAGCCCAGTACTGACTGAAGAAGAATTACAAGGAGAATTGTTATTCATCCAAGCAGCCAGTGGGAGCCCCAAAACATCATGTCCTCATTGATCATGCAGCATTACAATGATCTGTACTGAATAGAGTGAGAATGTGAGTGTTTGGTAATGGTTTGGGGTAGAGATGGTGCTATAACACCGCAGGTACTCCCATGTCAATATCATTGGGTGGACTTCTAGTTGGCAAGCAGTCTTTACCAAGTTGCTGCAAATACTGAACCTGAATACAGATGGATGATGGGATTTAGATGTTATTTAGATGCAGCATGTCTCATTGCATGGTGAAGTGAGATCAGCCTTCATCTACAGGATAGGACACCAAAGACAGCACCTGGATCTAAGGAAGTCTCTCGTTCCTTATCTTCCCATATTAGGTCATTTCCACTGAGAAACCTGGGTCCAGTCTATGTTGACATGTTTGTCATTGTGGTTACCTGCACTAGATGGCAACAATGGATATGAGAGAAGCAAGGCCAATAGCATGCCCAGGAGCAGCAGCGACCAGTATGAAGGATAGGGAGCACTCAGCTCAGGGAGAGTTTGCTGCCACAGGGACCCCCTGAATGAGTGCAAAGAGTGAATGAGTGAAAAGTCACTGTGACATTAAATGTCTATATGACTGGGTCCATTCAGGGAACTATTGGAAACATATGTGGGATCTCCCAGCTGAATGCTCCCAAATGCATCAGGACAGTGACCAATGCTTCATGCACAAGATCATCCCTGGCCATTATATTCCCCCAATACAGGGTCAGTACTGCAGGCTAGGCCACGGGATCCAGGAACACAGATGGGAAGCCCCAGGTGTAGGGTGCCATTAACTGTGCACATGTGGCACTGAAGGGCATATCAGAATGCTGCAGAACTCATCTGGGATCTCATTCCATTCATGGACATGGCATCTGTGATCAGGTTACAACTGCCTGGAGGTGCGTGCCCACTACCTTAGTATGGAGCATTCTCTTGTACTTATTGCGTTTGAGGATCCAAAGCTGGTTGCAGGAAGACAGGAGGTATCCAGTGCACCATGGATCATGACATTATTGCACAGCCTCCTATCTGAGGGGAGCACAGATACAGTGCTAACCAGGCTTCATCCAGGGTGATAGAGGAGCAGACAATAGGGCTGCTGAAGATATGGTTCTACTGCTTGGAACGGTCTGGGCAGATCCTCTAGTGTAGTCAGGACAGAGAGTGTTGCATCATCCTGGTGTGCTTTACTCAGTATGATTGGAGCAGGCAACAAGGCATGTGCTGGATGCTGAGAAATTTGGGGGTGGGAACAGTCTACCGAGGACGAGCATGAGGAGACTGGGGCAGTAGCGGGGGGGATGGGGGAGGAAGTTGGTGTTGTCCATATCAGAACTTGTTGGGTAATTTGGGCCCAGAAAAGACAGTATTGATTCCCACTTCCACCAGATGAGAGCTGTGTGCAATGAAATTTGTGAACGCGAAATATCTTTTGGTCATGACACCAAAATCTGATTCATGTTGAGGGTACAAATTTCGGCCTTAAATTGTTTTGTTTTTGCCTCCTTTTGCTGCCTGTAAGTGAAAGCTCATGTTTACATTTGACTGATTTTTTTTGCCTGAATGTGATGTTCCTCTAGAATCATCGCACTTTACAGTACAGAAGGAGGCCATTCGACCCTTCATGTCTGTACCAGCTCCTGAAAGAGCCACCCAGCTAGTCCCACTCTTCCGCTATCTCCATTACCCTTTAAGTTCATCACTTTCAAATATATATCTAACTCTCTTTTAGAATGTTGCATACAATCTGCCTCTACCACTCTCCCATTTCAATCCAAGCAGTAAGGAAATTTCTCCTTATCTCACTCCTAGCTCTCTTGCTGGCCATCTTTTGTTTTATTCATTCATAGGATGAGACATTGCTGGCTAAGCTAGCACTTATTGCCCGCCTCAGAGGGCAGTTAAGAGACAATCACTTTGCTGCGGGTCTGGAATCACATGTAAACCAGGGCAGGCAAGGATGGCAGTTGGGTTTTTCTTGACAATCAACAATGAATTCATGGTCATTGTTAGACTCTTAATTCCAGATTTTGATTGAATTCAAATTCCACCATCTGCCGTGGTGGGATTGAAATTTGGGTCCACAGACATTATCTGGGTCTCTTAATTAACTATGATAATGCCAATAGACTATCACCTTCCATAATCTTACTGACATGCCAAGTAGTGAAAAAAGAATATTCTTTGTTTATAATTTTGAACACCTCAAAACAATAATCTCTTAATATTCTCTGCTCCAAGGGGAATAGCTTAATTCCTCCAAGCTTTTCTTTTATCTAAAATCTCTCACTCCTCATGTCATTCTAGTAAATCTGTTATGCCCTCTCTCCATTAACATTCATTAACTAGGGTGTCCAGAACTGAACACAAGACTCCAAATGTGGTCTGACCAATGATTCGTAGAGGTCTCTACAGGACAATGATGAGCTGCAGGCCTGCAATGGGTAATAGGGACAGCGTAGCACTGTCATGGAGATTATTCAGACTGGATGTAGCTAGGGACAGGTAATGTGTGTGACCTGGTGGTTAAGCAGTGACTGGGGTATGAGAATGGGGTCACATGTGGAAAGAAGTGTTAGCCATGCCATCTGCGTCATGGGCAGCATGGATTCTGGCTGCTGAGCCATTAAGTGGTGATAAGGGACAATGTCAGATTGCCAAAGCTTGTTTGGGTGTGCAGAGGCCTTTCAAAGATGCTGTGGGTGCATGGCAGAGATAATGGGAACTGCAGATGCTAGAGAATTCCAAGATAATAAAATGTGAGGCTGGATGAACACAGCAGGCCAAGCAGCATCTCAGGAGCACAAAAGCTGATGTTTCGGGCCTAGACCCGAGCTCTGATGAAGAGTCTAGGCCCGAAACGTCAGCTTTTGTGCTCCTGAGATGCTGCTTGGCCTGCTGTGTTCATCCAGCCTCACATTTTATTATCGTGGGTGCATGGCATGCTGCTTTCTGCTGAGAGCATTTCCTCTGATTTCCTTCTGTCTGTACAGGCCTCTGAGGTCTACGCATATGCAAGCGAATTCCAGACCCGGGCACCAATGCCAACTGCAGTGTGCAGAACCTGCACATAACTGATTTTAGGGACTACTTGCTTTTACTTCATGGGATAACATTATGGTCTTAACAAGGAAATGTATGGAATTATTATGTGCCTTGAGTAGATATGAACAGGAAATGCGGAATCATAGTCCAGATTTGCAGATAAACCAGCAGGGCTGTGAAGGTTCACAGTTGTGACTGCATTCAGAAGTGGGAGACCATTACTGCTGAAAATAGGATTAGCACATCTGCCTCACCGCACCACAGACCCAGGTTCGATTCCAGCCTACGTGTGTGTGTGTGTGTGTGTGTGTGTGTGTGTGTGTGTGTGTGTGTGTGTGTGTGTGTGTGTGTGTGTGTCTGTGTAATTTGCAGTCCAAAGATGTGCAGGTTAGATGGACTGGCTGTGAGGAATACAGGATTCTCGGCAGGATGGTCTGCTTCCACACTGTAGGAATTCTATGAAACATTGTAGTGGCTGCACATAGCCACATAGCTTAGACTAAGTGTTGCTGCTGAGTGGTAAATTGTACTAGGGGCCAGAATTGGGTGTGAAAGACATTGGGGCAGATAAGGAATGTAGTAATATTGGTCATGTACAGCTAGAGAACTTGCTAAGCCTTGCAGGGAATATTCCTCCAAAAAAAGCTCAACACAATTCAAAACTAATGTCAAGATTTAGCTTCTAAAACACGCAGCAAATTCTACAGACCTTTAAAAAAATTAGAGCTTTTCCTAACTGCACCGCTTCTGGGTTGATGTTTGTTACTATATAAGATTATATTTCTCTCCCTTTTATTTATATTTGCATTTTAACACCCTTGAAAGCACATCTTCACTCTCTCAATTTATCTTGTTTGCTCTCACTTTTCCCCTTACACTGCCTCCTGTACTCTTTATGAAGCTAAAGATCATTGTAGGAATTGAATTGTCATACCCTGCCAAACTGTAACCCAGAAGAAAGTGTTTTTTTGGAAATGCATATACAAAGTTAATCAATTTGTGAGTTCAAAATTCTACATGTGTGTAAACTACGAAAAATACAGATGTCTGTGTATATAGAAAAGTATAATTAATCTATCAGTTATTAAGGAGATTTGAGGGTTTGGATTTATTTCTGTATAAATTTATGACGAGTAACACCAGGGTTAAAGAACTCCATCCTTACATAAGCAGATAACTGAGCTCTGAAGTTAGTTCAGCTGAAGAAAGTACTACGAAGCAACTTTGATCAATCTCTCTGTAATGACGGAAGAATTAGGTAAGTTTCTTATGTTACCTTCATCTTGTACAGGACATGCTGAATTTATAATTTGTTTTCTGAAAAAAAAACATTTTAATTTCATAGCTGTGTTGAAACTTTAGTTTTGAAACATTCTAACGATACAGAGTTTTATCAATTAAAATTTGAGTTGATTATCTCATAATTGGTCACAGGTGTAACTTTATATTTTATCATCCTTATGATTGTTCAATATATTTTGAATAATGGCTTGAAGTGAACATTAATAATTTGGAAACTAACATTATTTGTGTTTAATATAAAATGTATTAAATGCTTTTGTTAGTTTTCCTGGATCCAATTCACTCCTGGTGGCCTCAGAAATTTTGCATACTTTAGCTGCTTTAAGAGTTGTGAAATCTTGATCTATAGATTTTCTATTCTTATTGATATGAAATGAGTGCTTGCCTGTAGAGTATTGTAAACAAACTTTGAATTCATTATTTCATCTTTCTTGACACTGCACAAAGGAATCAAGGCATTGAACTCCACAAGCCAAGCAGGGTTCATTGGACCAAAGTTGAGGAAGGACTGTTGTGGTGGCAGGTTAAAGAAGCATTAGGGTGCAGCTGAAAGGATAAGGAGATCAAAAGTTGGTTGATGACCAGGTCGAACAGATGGAGAGGGTCAGTAGAGTCAGAATAGATACCTAAGTAAAATGTAGGACAAGCTAGTGGTGAGAAAAAGATGATAAAATGGAATTAACTGTTGCATGGAGCTGAAGAGGAAAGTAGAGCAGCGATTTGAAGGAAATTTGAAGTGGGGGAAAGAGGAAGAGTGGGAAAGGCCTGAAGACTGCCCATGTATTGGTATGATGTTGAAGTTTGATTGAAGTGATTCTACTGCCCAGTAGCATGGTAAGAGTTGGACTGTGAGTGAGGAATAGGGAATGGGTGATGCTTCATAACTGAAAGGGAGGTAAATGACTGAAACAGGGAATGAAGTGTAGAAACATGCGCAGGAAACTAACAAAGTATATGTGCAGCAAATATTTTTTTTAAATCACAGCTGGTAAAATCTTAAACCAAATACAAGAATTAGGCTTTTTTAAAAATGATTTAGATCAAGCAATAAAAGGTCTAACAAAATGGAGCCAGTGGGTGCAGGAAGATTGTCATGCACTTGAGGGGGCAGGGGCGTTTAGGAATGATTGGTTCTCAACTTGGACAGAGGTAACAGAGAGGTAAAGTCTTTCTCTTGCCTCTGTCTCCATCTCTTTCTCTTATATATTCCTACTTGTGGCTGTCTCCACCAAAGTGTATCATGAGAATTGATGTTATTTTTGTCTCACTCACACAGACATACACAGGAATGTTAGTGGCTGGAAAATCCTGTGAGCATTAAAAGTCTAATCAGCAGATTTCCTCTGCTTTGTTCATTGTCGACAAGAGAATGATATGGAGGAAACTGCTTTCTGCACTCATTAATATAAGTAAGGAAGTCCTATTAAAGAAAGATAGTTTATATTCATAATAGAATCCTTTTCACTAATTGCATAACGTCAAGAATGACCCTACATCCCACTTTCTGCATGCTCTATCAAGGAAAATTAATTTCTTTGGTCAGCCTTTGCTGAAATGTGAAGTCCAATTTTAACCCTCAAAACCTCTTAGTTAAAATAGCTGCAGCAATTTATCTCCTGTGTTTTTAACGTTTACCTGTGGGTTGTTATGCTCGTCTGTTTCTGAACACATGAGCAGAACACCAAGCAACAGGCATAGGACAGCCTTCCTTTAATGATGACGGTTTGCCTCCATCTTGAACATTGAACCTGAGTGACATTTTAGTCTGAGGCCTGTGTTAATAAACTAGCTCAGCCCAACAGGCAAAACAAAACTGACTCTGGGCCAGAAGAGTCTGAGAGTCATAGGCTATTTAAAATGATTTTCTCTTTCCATGTCGAGCAGGAAAGATCCTCTGGAGCTCAAAAAGAAAATGTGAGCTTTTCCTAACTTGAGATCCCCTTTCCCATCTCCTCATTGAGATACATTCTTAAGTCCTTTCCTATGAACTTTTTAACTACTAGAGACAGTTGTATGAACTCAGTGATAACTTGAGTTATTTTTGGGATCCCAAAAATTTCTCTGCTTACTTGGCAGCTCACTGTTCCCACTGGATAAAGAATCAACAAGACAGCATTTCCTTGATACTGTGAGGTCATGCAGAGGTTGCACAGAGAGAAAGGAGTCGAGTTTCATAACTGTAAACAGGAATCTTTTATTAACTATATGCACAACATAGAGTTAGGTATAAGAGAGCATTCCTAGAACCTTGCTGGCTCAGTCCTAATTCTAAATGCATCAGCACATCAGCAGGCATAATTGATGCTGTACACTACTTATTAGCTTAACCATTATCCTACACCTTCTCCCAAGTCTTTCCTTTTGACCTTTTAAGCACTATTATTTCCTGTTAATATTTTACCACTGGTATTTCTGTTTACATTTACCCAGCCCCATCTCTCTCTCCTTAAATCTCTTTTTGACTCTGATTTTGGTAAGCAGGTTAGTATGTCAAGAATTATTTCACACCAAAAATCTGCTGGGCGGTTTCAAGTGATATGCATTTAACTAACTGCCGCAGACTGCAAATAAATACCCTTACAGAAGAGGGAAAGGTCACATCATTACAACAAGTTGGCCAGTGCACTAAGTGCAATTGTTCTTCTCCAAATATTACTCGTTTCATTAAATAAAATTGCATTTAATATAATTTGCAGTTATAGGTTATACAATTCGCCAACAGACACGGTCACAGAAAGCTAATATTCTTTAAGAAAGCTGTATGTTGATTCTTATCAGTCCCACTTTCATTTCTGTCTGCGCGTGTACAGGATTCTACAATCTCACTGCTGGTCACTGAAGTCAGTTGGTCTCACTGCTTGTAGTCAGAATAATAGTTGATGGTTGGGGGACCGTTTTATACTGCACTGGTACTATCCCTACTTCAAGATCAGGAGACCCTCATTCAAGCTGCACCTGCTCCAGAAGTCATACAGCTACACACTCATAGAGCTATTCAGCATGGAAACGAACCCTTTGGTTGAGCTTGTCCATGCCGACCAGATATGCAGATTAATGTAGCCCCGTTTGCCAACATTTGGCACGTATCCCATTCCTATTCATATACCCATCCAGATACCTTTTAAATATTATAATTGTACCAGTTTCCACCACTTCCTCTGGCAACTTATTCCATAAACATATCATCCTCTGCCTGAAAAAGTTGCTCCTTATGTCCCTTTTAAATCTTTCCCCTCTCATCTTAAACCTATGCCCTGTAGTTTTGGCTCCCCCTACCTGGGGAAAAGGCCTTGTTCTATTCATCCTTTTCACACCCTCATAATTTTACAAACCTCTATAAGGGCCCCCCTTAGCCTGCAACTCTCCAGGGAGAATAGCCCCAGCCTATTCAGGCTCTCCTTATAGCTCATACCCTCCATCCCCGGGAACATCCTTGTAAATCTTTTTTGAACCCTTTCAAGTTTCACAAAATCCTTCCTATAGCAGGGAGACCAGAATTGCACATAATAGTCCAAAAGTGGCCAAACCAATGTCCTGTACGGCCACAGCATGACCTCCCGACTCCTATACTCAATGCACTGAACAATGAAGGCAAGCACACCAAATGCCTTCTTCACTATCCAATGTACCTGCAACTCCACTTTCAAGGAACTATGACCCTACAAAGTCTCTTTGTTCAGGAACACTCCCAGGACCTTACCATTAATTGTATAAGCCCTGCCTGATTTGACTTTTCAAAATGCAGCACCCAACTTTTATCTAAATGAAATTCCATCTGTCAATCTTTGGCCCATCAGCCCATCTGATCAATGTCCCATTGTGCTCTGAAGTAACCTACTTCGCTGTTCACTGCACCTCCAATTTTAGTGTCACTGGCACACTTATGAACCATACCTCCTAGGTTCACATCCAAATCATTTTTATAAATGATGAAAAGCAGTGGACCCAGCATCGATCCTTGTGGCACACCACTGGCCACAGGCCTCCAGTCTAAAAAGCAACCTCCCACCATCATCCTCTGCCTCCTACCTTCAAGTCAGTTCCGTATTCAATGGCCGGTTCTCCTTGCATTCCATGTGATCCAGCCTTGCTAATCAGTCTGCCTTGCTGAACTTTGTTGAACACCTTACTTAAGTCCATGTGGATCATGTCCATTGCTCTGCCCTCATCAATCTTCTTTGAACCTTCTTCAAAAAATATTAATCAAGTTAGTGAGACATGATTTCCCACGCACAAAACCATGGTCACTATCTCTAATCAGTCCTTGCCTTTCCAAACGCAAGTAAATCCTGTCCCCTCCAACAACTTATCCACCATTGATTCTGAAAGCCAATTGTCTTCCTCAAAGAAAGCAAATTCCCAAGAAGTTGCATTCTTGCAGGAAGTAGTGATGGGAGGATATCTGATAGCATTGAGACACACCTGTTGTCTAATGTCAGACTCAGCGGTCTATAGTTCTCTGGCTTTTCGTTACCACCTTTCTTAAATAGTGGCACAATATTAGCCAACCTCCAGTCTTCCGGCAACTCATCTGTGGCTATATGAGATGAATACCTCAACAAGGGTGCCCACCAATCACTTCCCTAGTTTCGACAAAGTTCGAGATATTCCTTTATGCATTTTCATATGTCCAGCACCTCCTCCTCTGTAATATAGACATTTTTCAAATGTCACCACTTATTTCCCCAAGTTCTCTAACTTCTATATCCTTCTCCATAGTAAACACTGATGCAAAATATTCATTTAGCATCTCTCCTATCTCCTGCAGTTCCACATATAGGCAGCCATGCTGATCATTAAGGCGTCGTGTTCTCTCCCTAGTTATTCTCTTGCCCTTAATGTATTTGTAGAATTTCTTTGGATTTTCTTTAACCCTATTTGTTAAAGCTATTATATGTCTCCTTTTGGCCCTCCTGATTTCCCTCTTAAGTATTCTCCTACTGCCTTTATACTCTTGTAGGAATTCACTTGATCCCTGCTGTCTATACTTGACATATACTTCCTTCTTTTTCTCAACCAAAACCCCAACATCTCTAAGTCCTTCGCCCTAATAGGTATATACTGTCTCTGGACTCTCATTTGTGTGATAACACCTCTTAACAGGTAACTTTAAAAAAATACAATACTTGATGGTGACAAGTTAATCGGTTCATGTGAGAGTGAAGCGATCTACTCCAAACTTGTTCCATGGTCTGGGATGTTGCATGTCAAAAGTGGCTTTTTATAGCTTACCTTGGAACTCATTAAACCACTCCTTAGTACTGTTATGTACTCCTTAGTGTCTTTGCTCATGTTTAGCCTATAGAGCACCCTCTCAGCTTCCTCAGGCTTGACTGACTTCCTTGATGACTTTTATGGACATGCTTCAGCATCTCTTTTCACAACTTCTTAAGGATTGTAACTCAACTTCCTTCATACAAGGTGACATCTTAAGCTCTAACTTCATCTTTATATGTCCAATAGTTTCACATAGCAACAGGTGTGTCTCAATGCTATCAGATATCCTCCCATCACTACTTCCTGCAAGAATGCAACTTCTTGGGAATTTGCTTTCTTTGAGGAAGACAATTGGCTTTCAGAATCAATGCCCCTGCTAGATTGATGATTTCCATAAAGTGGCAAGTTGTTGCTTCTTAGTGATTCTGGAAATGTTCACACACTGTTTTAGCATCTTAACTTTCTTTATAGGCAATGCATATCTGTTTTCCTTATCTGTCACGTATGGTTGATATCTCTGCAAATAAAGTAATAGACATGAACTAGCTCCAGAAGCCAGTATCCTGTCACCAAGTCATTCTTTATTGATACATGGACAGTCCTTGACACAGATCCAGCTCGCTCAGAGCCAGGTCTCAAAGTGAGCAGAACTTCTGATACTCCTGCTTCTATCTGTCAGCCAGGGTTTTCCCCAATCAGGAAAGTCATATTCAATGAGGCCCACCTGGCTGATTTTGTTACGATCATTACAACACACAGATTGGACCAGTTTGAGGATGTTGCATTGAAGTGGCCTATATGTCACATCTGTTGTTTGCTGCCTCACTGCAGTAGCTCTTACCTTGTCAGTATCCACATCAAGTCCTTTTATAGCCAGTACACAAACGACATGCTTGATTTCAGGCATCTTCAATTGAAACTTTTTCGTGTTTAGCTTCCAATTCAACTAGTAAGCTCTGTCCAGCATTTACACGAGATCCTGATTTTGATTTGCTTGTTTCTTTTTTTTTCAGAAACATAGACCAGCAGATTATCCAAAAAAAAAGCTCCCACTCTGAGAAGATCATTGACTAACTTGGGCTGTCTGTGTTGATACACTTCTGGAACACTGGAAATGCTAAAAGGTAAGCACAACCATGTGGGTCTCATGAATGGAATCCAGAATGTAGTTAGAAAATTACTATTCTCATCCAGCTTTACTTGCCCGAAATCATTCCATACAATGATGGTAGAAAAAACCTATGCAATAGCAAGTGGTGACAAAATTCAAATTCAGTGGCCAAAATCTTGGTCAAGATTGTTTCCTTATGAATATTGTAAAGAAGAGAAAGATTTAGGCAGGAAAATCCAGATTTGGAGGAACTTACATAGATCTTGGAGGTCTGTGACAGCTGGAAGAGTGGGCTACCAACATTGTACACCATTATGCAGCAAGAAATCATGACAACTCAGATTTAACTACATTATTCCAAATACTGCCACAGGATTAGATTATTGGGAACATACTCTGGTCAAACCTCCAAGTAGATTACACAGATCTTTGTAAATTGTTCATCACATAACTGAGCTTCCCAAACTTCCTGCATCTTCCCTGTAGTGTCTGACAAGTAGTGAATGTTTAAGGCTGTGAAGTTCTCAACTGCATTAAAGAAGTTTTTTTGTTCTCCTCCTCATCTGGAGTGTTGAAAAAGTATCACTGTTACTTTGTTGTTTTCCTTCTACATGCTCTTGACTGTGTCATATTGTATCATATTGCAAATTGAATCCTTGGATTCTTTGCCAGTTCTTTTATGGTTAACAAAGTCATCACTGGCTTTCGGTCAGTTTCAATCCTGATCGGCAAACCTATAGGTTAATAAAAGACTTTCTTACGTGACTTTTTCACTGCAAGTGGTTCCTTCTCAATAAAGGCATGTATTTGTTCTGTGTCTGTGAGAGTGCTGAAAGCATAGTAAGCTGCTTGTCTGATTCCATCATGTTCGATCAGAAATAAGACTGCTCCTAGACCTGCGGATGTCGCATCTGCCACTATTACAGCTGGAAGAACTGGGTTATGATTTGCAAGTGCCTCAGATAAAATGAGCTTTTTTTTCAAATAATCAAATGAGCTTTGCTGATATTCACATCATCCCTTGATCTGATCTTGTTTCAAAAGTTATCTGAGGGGTTCATTGGGCTACATGAGGTAAAAATTTCCCTTTCTGGTTCACAATTCCTGTGAACTGTTGGAATATTGGAATATTCTTGGGTGGTGGAAAGATGATGGCTTCTGTCTTCTTTGGAACTGCCATTTTCTCTACTGCCTAAGCCACATGGCTCAACAGTTTGATTGCTATCTAGGAGAGCTCATACTTGTCATTAACTGTCATCATAGCATCTATAACTTATGCAACAAGACTCGCCACACTGTCTTCAGGAACAAAAATGGAAGCTGTTGGAAAAGCTCAGCAGGTCTGGCAGCATCTGTGAAGAAAAAATCAGAGTTAATGTTTCAGGTCCGGTGCCCGTTCCTCAGAACTGGTTTTTCGATTTTTATTCTCCATACTCTCTGGTTGGGTTGACCTTTTGTGGATCCATGGTCAAAAATGTTGTCCATGGGACATGTCTATGCCTTCTTATATATTGGACATTGCCCACTGAAAACTCTCAGGCTAAGGATATGACGGCAATTTTGCAGATGGTTAAAGTAATAATATCTGCAACGCGCAATGAATGTGGTGAACAGTTTCTCACTTAATAGAGGTTTCCAGAACCTACTGTTGGTATCTAACCTGGTGAGGAGTGTACTGTTTGCAAGTTTAGCCAGGGTCTCATCCACAGCTTCCATTAGAATTAATTCACATTTTACTGCAATGTTCAGATGTAGAAGACACATATTTGAATGAACCTCTGCGATCTGTGAAATGACAACATAACTGAGTACAGTGTATCGAGCTGAATGAACTGAGCATTGTCTCAATCTTCCTGAATATTGTCTCAATCTCCTCTTTGCCTTGATTCAAAGTGGGAAATGGAATCTTTCCTGGGTGTGGACAAACAAGAGGCGTTTGGCATCTGCTTTAGGTGTGACATGCTACACAGTACTGAGCTTTCTGAGTCCTGACAAGATGTTCAGGAACTTCTACCCAAACTCTGGCTGACAACTGTGTTTACCTGAAGGATGAGAGGTATACAAGTTTTCCTGTTGACTAGCAAGCTTGGTTGGTTAGCTCAGTCACTTGGATGTCTGGTTACCAATACAGAGTGATGCCAACAACGTAAGTTCAATTCCTGCACTAGCTGAGGTTACCATGTAGGTCCTGCCTTCTTAATGTGACCCCTACACCAGGCATGGGTCCCTCAGATTAAATTCACCACCAACCATCCCCCTAATGCATGAGCAGCCCTCTGGAATTATGGCGACTTTGCTCTTAACTGAAATAGGTGATTATAGAGAATGTTTAGTATTTCACAATTTGTCTGCCTTTGCATCATAGCATTTCCAGAAGTTGGCCTTTCGTCACAAGGTTCCATCATCCAGGGCAAATAACTGGGCAGATGAAGATGGAAGAGAGGAGATAATGGGAACTGCAGATGCTGGAGAATTCCAAGATAATAAAATGTGAGGCTGGATGAACACAGCAGGCCAAGCAGCATCTCAGGAGCACAAAAGCTGACGTTTCGGGCCTAGACCCTTCATCAGAGAGGGGGATGGGGAGAGGGAGCTGGAATAAATAGGGAGAGAGGGGGAGGCGGACCGAAGATGGAGAGTAAAGAAGATAGGTGGAGAGAGTATAGGTGGGGAGGTAGGGAGGGGATAGGTCAGTCCAGGGAAGACGGACAGGTCAAGGAGGTGGGATGAGGTTAGTAGGTAGCTGGGGGTGCGGCTTGGTGTGGGAGGAAGGGATGGGTGAGAGGAAGAACCGGTTAGGGAGGCAGAGACAGGTTGGACTGGTTTTGGGATGCAGTGGGTGGGGGGGAAGAGCTGGGCTGGTTGTGTGGTGCAGTGGGGGGAGGGGACGAACTAGGCTGGTTTAGGGATGTAGTAGGGGAAGGGGAGATTTTGAAACTGGTGAAGTCCACATTGATACCATATGGCTGCAGGGTTCCCAGGCGGAATATGAGTTGCTGTTCCTGCAACCTTCGGGTGGCATCATTGTGGCACTGCAGGAGGCCCATGATGGACATGTCATCTAGAGAATGGGAGGGGGAGTGGAAATGGTTTGCGACTGGGAGGTGCAGTTGTTTGTTGCGAACTGAGCGGAGGTGTTCTGCAAAGCGGTCCCCAAGCCTCCGCTTGGTTTCCCCAATGTAGAGGAAGCCGCACCGGGTACAATGGATGCAGTATACCACATTGGCAGATGTGCAGGTGAACCTCTGCTTAATGTGGAATGTCATCTTGGGGCCTGCGATAGGGGTGAGGGAGGAGGTGTGGGGACAAGTGTAGCATTTCCTGCGGTTGCAGGGGAAGGTGCCGGGTGTGGTGGGGTTGGAGGGCAGTGTGGAGCGAACAATGGAGTCACGGAGAGAGTGGTCTCTCCGGAAAGCAGACAGGGGAGGGGATGGAAAAATGTCTTGGGTGGTGGGGTCGGATTGTAAATGGCGGAAGTGTCGGAGGATGATGCGTTGTATCCAGAGGTTGGTAGAGTGGTGTGTGAGAACGAGGGGGATCCTCTTAGGGCGGTTGTGGCGGGGGCAGGGTGTGAGGGATGTGTTGCGGGAAATACGGGAGACGCGGTCAAGGGCGTTCTCGATCACTGTGGGGGGAAAGTTGCGGTCCTTAAAGAACTTGGACATCTGGGATGTGCGGGAGTGGAAGGTAACCTCTCTCAGATATGTAAGGTTGCTTATCAACAGATAAACAGATAATTGCTCCATCTGTGTCCAAATAGCATGTAGATGACATTGATGACAGTTTCTGCAGTCCAGTGTTATCATTCTGGTCAATAATTTCTCCAAGACCCAGGTATTGCATTGAAGGTATCTCTTTCCAAAACTATGTCATGTTTATTCCAAACACAAACTTCTGTGATAGACGAGGCGTATCATGACTGTAACCGTAGCTTGTGGCAGAACGGTCTTTCCAACTGTCGTCTTCATGCTGCTTTGAGAAACTGTAAAACAGCAATTGGTGATTTTTTAGTGCAGTCCCCTGTTTTTGCTATGGTGTTCTTTCAGCCTTGTACTCTCCCAGGCAGCACTGCCTCTGCTTGGCTCTTCTAGCCCCCTGACATGGGTGGATTAAAACAAAATGGATAGCTCATTTCAGCTGCAGTCTGTCTCCGATCAAACTTGACCCTGTGATCAGGTTATTTGCCAGCACTTGTAATGGAGACACAGCAAGGTCTCACTTTTCATAATTGTAACATCTTGGAGCACTGCCTGATTTTCCTGCTGTTGGTGTCTGATATGTTGAAGGGTGCTGATCTAATTTAACGCTTCAATGTAGGAACCTAGCAGCTGCCCATCACCTTTGTTTTCAATGTTTGTGCCAGTGGTGGGCTTCGCTTCCATTGCTCTGAAGGAAGACTTCTTCAACTGTTACTACTGCCACCTCATTGTGAAGTCCTGTTAAAATAGGACAGGGAGAGGTGTGTCATCTGCATACCAGTGAATGGGAACCCTTTGTCAACTACATACACTACATACAAAGCAAGGTAATAGGGAGCATTCCTGGAATCTTGCCGCTTAGGTCTAAATGTGTGAGAATATCAACAGCTATCATTGATGATATATACTATTCAATAGCGTAATGGGAACAAATTACCAAAATGGGGCTTGACCATTATGCTACACTCAACTGCACTTACACTATTCAATCATTAAGTTAAGCACTTGTTTCATGCTCATGAATATGAACCGTTCTTTTGTGCCATTTAAGTTATAGAATACCTCTTCATTGTTTTCTTCCAGATGTTTCAAATATTGGATAATCATTAAACTCTGACCAGCAAAGATTACAACGTTACTTATTAAACATAGAACCCATTACAGGCATTTTCAGTTCAACCCTTGCTGTTTATCTAAAGTAGCAATATGCCAGTTTTTGGCATCTCTTTTTCCTACCAGCTGAGAACAGGATTTAATGACGTGGTTTGATAGTCTTTTGTAATAGCCTCGGATGAAGGAGAAAGTTCGACCTCTTGTGCTCAGTCTTCAGCAAATGCCCAACTTGCCGGAGATTATAAGAAACTGAGAAAACTTTGCTTCATTTGCGAAAGGTAAGGCTTAAAAACAGTGTGCCTTACTGTTTTAAGATTTTGGAGCTTTTTTAAAAATTGTTACTGACACGGTGGAAACATCTTTTGTTACGATTTCGACAGGCCGGTATCCATTATTCTGATTCAGTTGTTATATTGCTAGCATTACAAGTACAAGTAACAATTGAGAGGCTTTTCGCAGTTTGGTTAAAGTATTTTTTTTCTGCATTGATGTGACAGTGTTTAAAATGATGTATAAAACACACTTTAACTCTATTTTGTGGTTGTGCATTAACTATTTTTGTAACCAGCATTTGAGAGTGCCTCAGCAAAGTCTCAATTTGTTTGAGATTCTTACAAGTTGCAGTGCAACATCACTGTTTTAAAGTTTGTTAGCAATTATATAAAAATCCCAGTTTTATCTTAGTAATGGCTACACTTTTTACTGCAAAAAGTGCTTTAAAATTCTACTGGAACCTTGGCGGCAATGAGCAAAACTTTATATAAGAGCTTTTATGTATATGCTCACAGTTCTGCTTTTTTTCATAAAGATCACTGTACAGCCAGAAGTGTAGTTGCTAGATAGCACTAGCATCATACTGCTAGCTACAATACAATGATACCATTATTTATTATAAGTATGTTATTTTTCCTATGATCACTTTCTTGGCCAATCCACTGTTTCCCACAAATACTAATTCATCTAAAACATTTAAACTTGTGTCCTCCCTCACACAATGCCCTGATTGTTATTAACCTCCATTGGTTTCCTGTGTCTAAGAATTCGCTTTAATATTTTCAGTTTAACTTCCTCATTTGACACAGCTATCAGCTTATCCAGTCACATGTGCCTATGAATATCACCCACTCCATTGATACCAAATTATAAGACTATAAGTAAAATAATGCAGAAATGCTGGATATCTGAAATAAAAACAGAAAAGACTGGTAATTGTCAGCAAGTCAGGTAACATCTGTAGACAGAGAAACAAGCTAACTTTTTATACTGAAGATCTTTTGTCTGAATTTGTCAGACCTGAAACATTAACTCTGTTTGTCTCGCCACAGATGCTGCTTGACTTGCTGGGCATCTCCCGGTTCCTGTTTTGATACAAGAGTACTTATTATCTAAATAGCACTACAGACAGCTGCTTCAAAAGCTTCTATGTTTTTGGAAGTCATTGAGCGCTGCTATCCAAATATAAATTATTGAAGTTTTGCAATCGTTGTGGTGATAGTTTCAGCGGTAAGTCAGCTGATGTCACTTTTTTTTGGGTTTATTTAAATACTTAAGTTGTAAAGGCTGACTGAAGTTGGTCAACTTTAAGAATGAGTAGCATCATTGTAATTACTTGATTTTCTTTGGCATGTGATGCAGTCTGGCTGGAAATTAGAATTGACCTCAACTTACTAAATACCTTTGACACAACTATAATAAATCAATAAACACTCAAATACTTCATATCTAAACTGTTTTTGTGTTTTGGATTGAGATTCACCTATACAGTTCTCAAATGAAAGAGGTTGTTGCTTTCATCATGCTCCATTTTTGATCTTTTCGCTCCACACCACTGATCTAAAAAACATTACTGTTGGATTGTTGGTCTTTGAGCATTGATCATGAGCATAAATACCAAACAGAGTGATCAGGAAAGCTGTACTGCCAAGGTAAAAATCCTAGAGCGTGAGTTTTATAAAATTAGAAGATAGTTGAATTGCATGTATAAAATGGTAATGAGCAAGGGAGTAGAATGCCTCTGAGTTTAATTTCTGGCCTTTTCTGAATTAGATGGTTTCAGTCAGTCAGGTATTCAGAGTGTGGTACACCTCCCTTGAGTACAAGCTTAGGGGAGCTGGGAAACTGACGATGGTTCTCCTCCCTGACCACCCTCCGCCCAGCTGTGTTGGAAATGCGCTTGTGTTTTGTGGTTTAAATAGCTATGGATTGGTTGTGATGTTGACTAATAATAATACTCAGTATCCACCCGAAATCCACATATGGGCAGAATCAAAGCTATTGCTATATGTGGAAATGTATGATGGATTGACAACTTTAAGGTATGTGAAATAAGGAGGAAAAGTTGGAAGGGATAAAGTCAAAGATAAAAGGTACTGAAGGAAAGGTGAAAAATGGGTTGTGATTAACTCAGGCTAAGCTTATTTATTTTATAGCTGCTGAATTGAATGCACTCAATATGCAGCTGCTATACCACAACAACATCTTTCTGCTAAAGTTAAATGGGCTTCCATTCAGTTATTGGACCATCCTGATGCCTCAAATATATGTAAATATAATCTTGCACAAGTAAGAAACACCTTTGCATTGTTTGCTGGATAGAGTCAAACTCCAATGTTTGTGCATTTCTTCATACACTACTGTGCGGAGCCAAACTCCTCTAGTGACTGTATATATAAAGATATTTTTAGGAATAAAGTATATTTTTGAAATTAAAAACAACAATGATGTTTTCACATTGTACAGTAGCATGCTGTATTTTATAGAGTGCAGTCACTGTTGGCTAGATAAAGCTAACAAATGACAAGTGTAGGAAAGAATGTGCTCAGTTTCTAAATAATTTATACAGCAGTATCACATTCAATCCTTCTGGCATTGAAGTGTGGAAATGTTGGAGAAAATCGGGATGCTATGTGATTCAGTGGAAAAAGAATAATCATGGAAATTAAAGGGATTTGTGCAAAAATATTTACAAGCAAATGGGAATGTAGTATTCTTATGCAATGTGTATAATACATCTTTTAATTAAAATGGTTAAAATGCAAGATTTTACATTAGTTGATGAATTTCTGTAAAAATATTTTGTTGTCAGAAACTTCCCTCCATGATTAGATCACATAATTTTAAGTTAATAACTTATCTGAACTAGGAAGGGCTAAGCTGTCAGGGATGTTGTTTTCTAGATGAGATGTGAAATTGTTATTTCCCAGTTCCTGAACAACAGGGACGGTGGCAGATCAGTTGGCAAACCACGTCAAGGTTGGAAAAATGAGATTCTCAACATCAAGAAGTGAAAGATGCGTTTTTCCATCCAACTCACCAGTGAGTAAAGAGAAGCCTATTTGCATGCTTTTACATTTCATTATTCCTAAACCAGTTATAAGCAGTTTGCTACTCTCCTGTGCACTGGATAGAAATTAGCCAGTAACAGTAACTGACATGAAAGTTTGAGTGGGTGCCTGGCAGCTCCACTCACCACTTGTTCCTCCAGGCAGCATATTGGACTGTCAGAAACCTCAGGCTGTAGTCCATGACCAGAGACTGTCTGCACCTCCCCATCCATCGATTTGGCATCAGGCATGAACCGACCTTACCACATCAGCATGGCACTGTAATGATTATAATGAGGTCAACTAGCTGGACATCATAGAAAACAAGTTCCATGATTGGGGCCATTAATCTCGTCCAATCAAGGAGCCCTGGCTGACTGATATACAGAAAAGTTGAGTGTCAGAAATACAGATATTCTGGCACCTGACTCCGAATGCGGCAGTACTAAAGTCAAGGACTGTCCATGTGTAAATAAAAGGAGACTTGATGATGAGATACCAGCCTCAGTAGAATTATTTCAGGCACATCTCTGACTCATTTAGAATGCAGTTTTTGGAATGAACTAACAGCATTCATTGGAATGCTGCTGCCAAGCCATTTGTGTACAAGAACCCATCTAATGGATTGGAGCAGAGCGCACCTTGGACATTTGGTTTGTTTTAATAGCACGTATTCATTTCACTCTTACTTGGATGGTCATAGCCTCTCAGCCTTGCCTTCCTATGCCTGCATTTTTGCAGCCTCTTGCAGAGTGTACAGGTTCACAGTATTTTGTTTTTCCCTCGCTGTTTGGCGCAGAATCAAAACCAGGCAGATTATCATTGGTGATTAGCAGTGATCAGTCATGGAGGTGGACATGTTGCAGTACAGTAGCATGCTATGTCAATCTCACACCTACAATGTATGTCAGCAGTTTATGTGGCAAACACACTGCATGCACTTCAGCCAAACAGCCCTGTTGCCAAGTCTACAGGGAATGTTCCTTTGGGATAGTCAAAGATGAACAGTTGTCAGCCAGGGGACACCACTGCAGTCAGTAAAGAGCTGTCTCACTCCTCATTATTCAAGGCCCCAAACACAACTTCCAAGAGACGCAGTGGTTGGACCGAAGGGTCTGATTCCATGTTGTATTACTCTATGTTTAGAGTAGTGTTGTGGAGATGGGGGTGTGGGTGTGCATGCATCTTCCTGCTGCCTTTCTACTGCCCCAACACCGCACCCCCCCAACCCTGTCCACCCCAACTGTGGCCAGAACTGTACAGTGATCAAGTAGCACAATAAGGTTGGCCTCCAGCTCTTGCCATAGCCGAGGCCTTTAAGAGCCAATTAATTAAATTTGCAGAGTTCAAGGATGGATATTAACCTGCGCAGGCCTTGGGCAGGAATTGAGTGCATACCTCCATCATTGACCTGCTATCCTGATCATGGGCCTCTCCATGCATCACTGCTGCTTAATTCCATTCCAGCTCAATCCAGGGCTTTGATTCATAGACTGCCCCAGCGGTTGTTACAGCTCCGATTTGCACAGCTGGCACCAGAGAGTAGCTGGTTAGTCAGATAGGCTCTTAGATTTATTGAGGCTTTGCAGATTGGCCATGCTAAATTGCCCCATTGTGTTCAGGAATGTGTAGATTAGGTGGATGATGGGGGGTGTGTCAGTGTTGACTTGTTGGGCCAAAGGGCCTGTTTCTACACTATAGCGATTCTATGAGGCTGGACTTCCATCCAAGTAAAGGATGAAAATCTCATCTCCTGCCAATTAACAGTCCTTCAAATGTTAGTTGGTTGAGGATCAAATGGCATTAGTGAGGGTGCAGGGCTAAGAAGTCTCACGGCTCATTAAGTACTGCCCATAGGTTGCAACAGGGGAGGTAATGGCCCAGTGGAATTTGTCGATCTCTGCCTTGAAGGCATCTAACGCCCCGGCCTCCACTGCACTCCGTGGCATAAGACCATAAGACGTAGGGGTGGAAGTAAGGCCATTCGGCCCATCAAGTCCACTCCGCCATTTAAATCATGGCTGATGGGCATTTCAACTCCACTTCCCTGCACTCTCCCCATAGCCCTTGATTCCTTGTGAGATCAAGAATTTGTCAATCTCTGGAATTATTGCTGTACTGTTAATCCAGAGACCCAGGTAATGTTCTGGGGACACAGGTTTGAATCCTGCAGATGGTGGAATTTAAATTTAATAAAAATCAGTATTTAAGAGTCCAGTGATGACCATGAAACCATTGTTGATTGTTGGAAAAACCGATCTGATTCACTCAGGTCCTTTTGCAAAGATAACTGCCAGGCACACCTGGTCTGGCCTACATGTGACTCCAGACTCAGCAGTGTGGTTGACTCTTAAATGCTTTTCAGTAATTAGTGATGGGCAATAAATATTGGCCTAGCTAGTGACACTCCCATCCCATGACTAGATAAAAAAAAGGAAAAAAACTGATCGAGCTGTTTGCTCTTATCCTTTTTACTGCTTACTTTTGATTTGGTCTTAGGATGTCAGTATTATCAGTAATGTTATTCCTCATTGCCTGTGAGCAGGTGGTTATGGCTTGCTAGGCCATTTTAAAATATTGTTCAGAGCCAACCATACTGATGTAGGTCAACAGTCAGATACAGGCAAAATTGGCTCAGGAAGGAAGATTTCCCTGAAAGGCACGGGTGAACAATTAGAATGCTGTTTTATTCCAGATAAATTAATTGACTTTAAAGTCCTCCAGGTACATTTGTATTTATATCTTTGGAGCATTCATTCAAAATTCTGAATTTCTAATCTAATAACACCACTGTCCCCTTGTAAGATTTCAGAAATATTAAAAGTTAAGAAGACGTAGTCGGATTAACACAATAGGCCAAGCAGCATCAGAGAAGCAGGAAGGCTGACATTTTGGGCTTAGACCCTACATTCAGAAAACCCCAACTGTGACAATTTCTACATTCAGAAAACCCCCAATGGACTACAGTCCACATTCAGGCCTTCCCAATTTGACCCCAACCGTGATAATGTCTACATTCAGAAACCATTTCTGAAGAAGGAACTAGGCCTGAAATGTCAGCTTCCCTGCTCCTCTGATGCTGCTTGGCCTGCTGTGTTCATCCAGCTCTACATCTTGTGATTTCAGATTCTCCAGCATCTGCAGTTCCTACTATCTCTTAAAAGTTAAGAATTTGTTTTTTGTTAATCAAAAAGTCTCAACTAAATTACCAAATTATTTCTCTTTTATAATTAATAGAAACTGCAATAAATCCCATCTTTCTTGCATCCAGTAGAAATAATCCCCCTTATACAATTATGTAACATGAAATAAGCAGCTGTTTAATGATTATCCATTTAAATAAAAACATTGCAACAAACCACAATCGTTTTCAAGAGAACTTTAATCTGAATGTTGCATAGCATTGTGTTGAAAGTCATTCTGTCAAATGTGTCTTGCTGTCAATACTAACAGTCAGGTTCTGTTAAATCAGCCCTCTATGCTGCACATTCAGCTTTGTTACACTAATGAATACATTGCACTGACATGAAAGATCACACTGCCCTGACAAGGAAAGCGTCGGATTAAAAGCAAAAGTGGCATATAATGTGGTCTTTTGGCCTGTGCATACATGCTAACTGTTTGAAAAAGAAGTGCTACTTGAAGCTTGACCCTTCTTTTTGACCATAACACTTGTAAAATTCTTATCCTCAAGGAACTTTTCAACTCCTTTTCAAAATAATGTATGGAATTGATTTGAGACATCTTTCAGGCATTCCAGATCCTGACAATTGTGTGTAGTGTTCCCGTTACTGGGGAAAGGAAAAACCATTACGACAACTGAAGTGGGCAAGAGTCCAAACAATCAAATTCTTGACATCATTTAGATTAGATTCCCTACAGTGTGGAAACAGGCCCTTCGGCCCAACAAGTCCACACCGCCCCTTGAAGCATCCCACCCAGACCCATCCCCCTATAATCCACACACCCTTGAACACTAGGGGCAATTTAGCATGGCCAATCCACCTAGCCTGCACATCTTTGGACTGTGGGAGGAAACCAGAGCACCCAGAGGAAACCCACGCAGACACAGGGAGAATGTGCAAACTCCACACAGACAGTTGCCCGAGGCTGGAATCGAACCCGGGTCCCTGGCGCTGTGAGGCTGCAGAGCTAACCACTGAGCCACCGTGCCGTTGATTTAAACTTTTGCAATTCATTTCTCTTTCCTTAGGTGAATCAGTTTATACCATTCAGTGGCAAAAGATTATATATATCTATTTTGATCTCAACAATTACCGACTCATTTATTTATCTTTCAGCTTTCACTAACTGCTGCCTAATCTAGATACTCAATGTTTCAGAAGCTGACTGCATAAACTATGCATAACTGGTAGATTTGTTCATGTGCCTCTAGCCCAGGAGAGTACACAGTTTTCACTGCCTCAGTTGAAACCTGGCAGTTCTCCATTCCTTCACACTTTGCTGGAACAACCACAACTGCAGTAGATGCCTCAATGTTCACAAAGGCACAATGTATCCCTTGTCCATTACTTCACCCAGATGGGCAATGACAATGCACTAGCATCAGCTTTTTCAGGTGGCACTTTAGTGCAGAGAGTCAACTAGCAGCTTTTCCCTCTCAGATGGCAACTTCGTGGGTATACTCAGACAGAAGAAATTGTCTCACAATGGTACCTCAGTTTCAATGGCAAGGCAAGTGGCTTGTGGCCGAGATAAAACTTTTAATGCAGAAGGCAGTGCTGGGCTATTTTTTGCCTGGGGATTGAAGATGGTTGATCAAGGAGTTTTTCTAAGGATCCTTGTGATTATGGCCTGGGATTTTGGCCATGTTCAGTCCTGGCAGTCAAGCAAAATGAGTCAAGCTCTTAGTTGGTCTATCAGTCTGGGTGAAAAATTCTGTCCAGAAGATGGGCTACAGTCAGTTGGGTCTGCTTGGATAATCCATCAGGGAATGGGCCACACTGAGTCAGTGCATTGGGCCCTACATATTCTGCGGAAGGAGAGAAGATGGCTTTAAAGTTTGGCCATAGCTTCAAGGCTCTAGGCTGTGGACACTGCTGCTACGGAGTATTGGTGATGGAGAGAGTGAATGTTCATGGATATAGTGCCAATCAAGTGGCTGCTTTGTTCTGGATGTTGGCAAGCTTCTTGAGTGTTGTCGGGGCTGCATTCACCCTAGCAAGTGGGGAGTATTCGATCACTTTGTAGATGAACAGGTTCTGAGGAAATCAGAAAGTGAATTACTCACTGCATGATTCCTAGCCTCCAACCTGCTCATATAGGCATGGCGTTTGTATGGCTAGTCTAGGGTAACCCCCTCCAGGATGTTGATACTGAGGTATTCAGTGATTTTGATACTATTGCATGTCAAGGTGTAATCGTTAGACTCTCTCTCCTTGGAAATGGTCATTGACTGTTACATGTATTGCATGAATGTTAGTTGCCATGTGTCAGCACAATCCTGGACATTGTTTAGGTCTTGTTGAATTTGATATCTGCTTCAGTATCTGAGGAATCTTGAATGATAGAAAGATTATGCAGTCATCATGAACATCTGCACTTCTAACCTTACAATGGAGGTAAGGTCATTGATGAACCAGTTGAAGGTGGTTGGGTCGGGATAGTACCCCGAGAAACTCCTACAGAAATGTTTGGAGTTGAAATGACTGACCTCCAAATACCACAGCCTTCTTTCTTTGTGCCAGGTATGACTCTGAACAACAGAGTTTCTCTCTTACTTCCCACTGACTTCAGTTTTGCCAGAACTCTTTGATGGCACATTTGGTCGACTACAACTTTGATTTCAAGGTGAGTCCCTCTCACCTCAACTCTGGATTTCAGTCCTTTTATCCATATTAGCAACAAGGCTGTCAGGAAATAAATGGCCATGTTGGAATTTGAAGCAGTTTATTGCTAAGTACGTGTTGTTTGATAATGATGACTAAGGGTAGATTGATGGGGCAGCATCTGATCATGTTGGATTGTCCTGCTTTTTCCTCATAGAATCCCTACAGTGTGGAAATAGGGCCTTTCGCCCAACAAGTCCACACCAACCCTCAGAGCATCCCACCCAGACCCATGCCCCTATAACCCACCTAATCTACACATTCCTGAACACTATGGGCAATTTAGCGCAGCCAATCCATCCAACCTGCACATCTTTGGACTGTGGGAGGAAACCGGAGCATGCAGAGGAAACCCATGCAGACATAGGTAGAATGTGCAAACTCCACACAGACAGTCACTTGAAGGCAGAATTGAGCCCGAGTCCTTGGCGCTGTGAGGCAGCAGCGCTAACCACTGAGCCACCATGCTGCCCCCTTGTGGAGGGGACATACCTGGGCAATTGTCAGTCAGAATTTGCTCTGAGCTCTCTTGATGATAGACATTGAAGTACCACACCATGAATACATTCTGTGCCCTTGCCATCCTCTGTTTTTCCTTTAAGCACTTTTCAACACAGAGATAATTTGATTCATCAGCTGAGGGAGGACAGTACATGGTAATCAGCCGGAGGTTTTCTTATCCATATGTGTCCTGATGTCATGAAACAACAGAATGGCTTCCTAAGCTATTTCAGAGGGGAGTTAAGAGCCAACCATATTGCAATGAGTCTTCAGTCACATGTAAGCCAAATCAGGTATGGATACAAGTTTCATTCCTTCAAGGACATTAGTGAACCAGATGGATTTTCCGGACAAGTGACAATAGTTTCATGGTCATCATTGAGCTTTTAATTCCAAATGTTTGCTGAATTAAAATTCCACCATCTGTCATGTTAGGATTTGAACCTGGGGTGCTAGGGAAAGTGAACTAGCAATTTAAATTAAGAAACATATCCATAGATATGCTGAGATGGTAGGAACTGCCGATGCTGGAGAATCTGAGATAACAAGGTGTAGAGCTGGATGAACACAGCAAGCCAAGCAGCATCAGGTCCAGACCTGAAACGTCAGCTTTCCTGCTCCTCTGATGCTGCTTGACCTGCTGTGTTCATCTAGCTCTAAACCTTGTTATCCAAAGATATGCTATGGTTCAAAGAATGACAACTGGGTTCTATTCAGTGTCACCAAAGCAATATACAGACCCAACACCCTAGGTCTCAAACCAGTAAGGCATAAGGATAGAACACTTTAGAAAAGTGAAGAGAAACTCTCAGCCTCTGAAGGAGAGAATGCTTCAAAGAACTCCTGAATCATGATACAGTTATCAATGAGGGAAAACTGTTCGACTTCAACTGGGAGAAATCCAAATAAAAAACAACAGGAACCTCTTTAGAGGCACTTCAGGATGGAGATGACAATGTAACCTCTGCTCTCTCAGTAGGAAAGTTTCATGTCTTGAGTAATGTCTTTGCTGAAGCGTACAGAAGAATTGGACTCCGCCTCAACCTCAAGAAGGCTCAAATCCTTCACCCAAGTCAAGTCCCAGATGATTCTTCCATTAAAAACAATGGAGAAATTCTCCCAAAAGTGGAGCATTTCCCTGACCTGGGAAGCTATCTCTCATCTAAGGATAACATTGATGCAGAGATTCGAAACCAAATCCTATTTACAAGCGTCACCTTTAGACACTTAAGGATGAGAATATTCAATGGCAGTGGCATTTCTGGCAATACCAAGTACCTTTCTTTATGAGGTAATTATTCTTCTGACTCTTCTGTAAGCCTCTGAAACTTGAATGTTACCTTTGTGATGTTCTATCAACGCTGTTTGAGATGGATTCTCCAAATCAGTAGAGAAGCGACAGTTTAGTGATATTGTCACCAGATTATTAATCCAGGAACTCAGCCAGTGTTCTGGTGATCCAGGTTCAAATCTTGCCATGACAGAAGGTGGAATTTGAATTCAATTAAAAATAAAAATCCAAATTAAGAATTTACTGATGACCGTGAAACTATTACAACTGTCAGAAAAGTCCATCTGACTCACTAAAACCCTAAAGTGTAGGAAATCTTCCACCTTCACCTGGTCTCCAGACTAACAGCAATGTAGTTGACTCTCAACTGCCTTCAGAAATGTCTTTGCAAGCCACTCAAAATAAGGGCAGCTAGGGAGGGGTAATAAATGCAGGCCAGTCAGAAAAGCCCACATCCTACAAGGGAATAAAAAATGCTATCGCACAATCAACAGGTCAGATCTAAGCCCTGCAGCCCTGCCATATCCAGTCAGGAATGGTGGTGAACAGTTAAGCCATTCATTGGAGGAGGCGACTCCACAAATATCCCCATCGTCAATGGAAAAGCCCAACACATCAGTGCAAAAGATAAGGCTGAAGCATTCGCAACAATCTTCAGCGAGAAATGCCTAATGGGTAATCCGTCTCAGCCTCCTCCACTAATGCTTGGAAGCATTGGGTACTGCAAAGGCCATGGACCCTACAAATTTCTTACAAAGTAATTGTGCTCCGAAACTTGCCACTGCCCTAGCCAAGCTCTTCTAGTAGAGTAACAACACTGGCTTCTGCCCAACAATGTGGCAAATTGTCGAGGTATGTCCTGTACACACAAAGCAGGAGAAATGCAAACTAGTTAATTACCACGCAATCAGTCCATTCCAGATTGTCAGTAAATTGATGGAAGGTGTCATCAATAGTGCTATCAAGCAGCACATGCTCAACAATAACCTGCTCAGTGATGCCTAGTTTGGGTCCCGCGAGGGTTCCTCAGCTTCTTTACTCATTTAGCCAAGGTTCAGACATGGTCAAAAGAGCTGACTTCCAGAGGTGAGCTAAGAGTGACATCCCTTGATTTCAACGCCACATTCAACTGAGTGCAGCATCAAGGAGCCCTAACAAAACTATAATCACTGAGTACCAGGGGTCACTCTACACTGTTTAAGAGTCATACTTGGCACATAGGAAGATGGTTGGGGTTGTTGCAGATCAGTTATCTCAGCTCCTCTGCAGGAGTTCCTCAGAATAGTGTCCTACGCCAACCATCTTCAGCTACTTCATCAATGACCTTCCCTGCCTCATAATCACAGCCCTTAGATACTGAAGCAGTCCATTTTCAAATGCATCAAGATCTGGACAATATCTAGGTTTGGGCCGAGAAATGTAAAGCAACATTTATGCTACATAAATGCCAGGCAGGACACTCTCCTATAGAAACAATCTAACCAGTACCTCTTGAAATTTAATGGTGTTACCATCACCAAATATCTCACTGTCAACATCCTGGGGGAGGAGAGTTACGATTAACCAGAAACTCAACATAGCCACAGTTGCTACAAGAACAGGCCAGAGGCTAGGAGTACTGCAATATGTAAATCACCTCCTGACACCCCAAGGCTCAAGTCAGGAATGTGATGGAATACTCTCCATTTGTCTGGATGGGTGCTGCTCCAGCAACGTTCAAGACCCTTGACTAAAAGCAAACATTCTTTGCTCAGATCAATGATGGCACTTGAATGAGAGAAGGACAAAGGAAGTGCTTCAAAGGTTACCCGAAGCCTTCCCTCAAGAAATGTAACATAGATGTCAATACATGGAAGGCCATCATTCTGAAGCAAGTGACTTAGATGGATCTCCTGTTGAAGGGAAGCTATTTCTCAAGACTATCAGCTGGCAAGAGGAAATGGATAAAAGGGACTGGAGAAAGGAATGCTAACTCAATGCCAGGGATTATATCCACATTCTGGAAACACCTGTCAAATGTGTGTTTAGAAATGCAGCTCTAGGATCAGGTGCATCAGCCACAAAAGGACCTATAGAACCAATGACCAATGATACAGAATTTCCTGGGTGGACAATCATATTCATTAGTGAGTGATTTCCAGTGACAAAATCCAGATTTTCATTGAATTCGAGTTCCATTGTCTGCCCTGGTGGGAGTTGAACCCTAGAGAAAGTGAACTGACAATTTAGATTTAGGGATAGATCAATATAGAAGCAATGGCAGATATTTAAGGGGATATTCCAGAAAGTGCAGAATAGATACTTTAAAAAAAAGGACAGACCTGCCGTCTATGGTTAACTAAAGGATAGTATTAACAATGAAGAAAAGACGTTATTGTGCAAGGATTGGTGGCTAATCAGAAGATTGGACAGAACATAATAAATACAACAAAGAAGTAGCAAAAAACTAACAGGATGTGAAAGTTAGCTAACTACAAGAGAAAATTAGCCAACAACTTAAACACAGATAGGAAAAGTTTCTTAAATACTTAAAAGAAAGAGAAGAGTTCACAAAGTAAGTGTTGATTGTAAACAAAATGAATCTGGGGAATTAGAAATGGACAATAAAGAGATGGCAGATAAATTGAACATATATATTGCATTGGCCTTCACCAACAATGATACAAATAATGTCCCAGAAATAGCAGTTCATTAGGAATTGAAATTGAATTGAATAAATTTGCAATTAACAAAGAAGTGGAATTGTGCAATGTTAGAATTGTGAGCTAACAAGTCCAAAGGCCTGGATGCATTTCATCCTATAGTCGTAAAAGAAATAACAAGTGACATGTTTGGTGTGTTGGTTTAAATTTTCCAAAACTCATTAGATTTATGGAAGGTTCTTTTGGATTAGAAAACAGTCAATGCAACTATTTTATTCAAAAGGAAGGGAGGTGGAAAACAGGCTAGTTAACTCAACATCTGTCGAAGAAAAATCATCAGCAGCTATTATTAAAAAAGTTATAGCAGGGTACTAGGATAAGTTCAAAGTAATCATGCAGAGCCAACATGGTTTTAACAAAGGAAAATCATGTTTAATTAATTTATTGGTCTTCTTCAAATAAGTAACTCATAGCTAAAAGGGAACTGGTGGATATATAGAATTTAGATTCTCAGAAGGCATTCGATAAGCTGCATATCAAAGATCATTATGGAAAATAAATGCTCATGATGTTGTCATGGGTAGCAGTTTGACTAGCTAACAGGATGCAGAGAATAGGTATAAATGGGTCTTTATCAACTTGGCAGGATGTCATGAGCAATGTGTCACAGGGACCCATACTGGAGCCTCAACTCTTTATAAGTTATATATATGATTTGGACGAAGGGACTAAAGTATGGTAACTAAATTTTATGATAGAAAGATAGATTAAGTGAGTGGGCAATGTTGTGGCAAATGGAGTATATTGTGGAAAAGTGTGAATTTTTCACTCTGGCAGAAAGAATGAAAAGAAACATATCTAAATGGTGAGACATCGCAATGGTCTGAGATACAAAGATATCTTGGAGTCCAAGTGTGCCAATTACAGAAGGTTAGTTAGCAGATAGAACAGGTAATCGGGAAAGCTAATAAAATGTGTTGTTTTATTATGAGGGAAATTGAATGTAAAAGTAGTGAGGTTATGCTTCAGTTTCACAGAGCAATGTGAGACCGTATTTGGTGCACTTTTGGTAGTACTGGTCACCACACTTACAGAAGGGTTTTAGTGTGTTGGAAGCAGTGCAGAGAAGGTTTATTAGACTAATAGCTGGAATGAGCAGATTGCATTGTGAGGACAGGCTAGACAGGCTGGACCTGAATCCTCTGGAGTTTGGAGGAGTCAGAGGTGACTTAATTAAAACATATAAAATCCCGAGGGGACTTGACTGGATAGATGTGGGAAGCAAGTTTCCACTTGTGGCTTGCTTAGAATTAGGGTTAACAACTTAACAATAAACGGTCACTCATTTATGAAAGAGATGAGGAAACAATGTTTTCCCTCAGAAGATTTTGAGTCTTTGGAATTCCATTCCTTGAAAGGCAGTGATTTCAGAATCTTTGGATATTTTTAACACAGAAGTAGAGAGGTTTTTGCACTAAGGGAATGAAAGATTATCAGGGATGTATAGGAATGTAAAGTTGAGGTTAAAATCAGATCAGCCATGAGTCAGCTATTGAATAGCAGAGCAGGCTCTAAGCACTGAAGGGCTTGTTCTTGTTTCTTGTTCATATGACCATATGACTCTGGAGCATTCTCCAGGTACCTGGATTATTAGGCCAGCAACAATATCACTCGGCCATTACCTCCCACGGGCGGGTGGTTCCGTATGGCAACTTTCGGAGGGCAGCTTTAGTGAAGCTAGGAGCCAGGTTGGACTTCTAGAGACATCTCTGAGCTTCTAGGGGCAGACACCACAGGCTGATGGTAAGTTCTAGGCCTGCAACATCTGAAGTAGTGTCCAGCTGGAATTTAAATATGGTGCCAGACTTTTGACTCTGAAAAGTCCAACCAGTGGCAAGAACCACCGACTCACACCCAGCGTGGGATTTGCTGACTAACTTAGACAACATCTCACTTGCGTAGATAGTGAACTGAGTACAAGTGATCATGTGAGGTAACTTGCCCTGGACGTTAGCAGATGTGACACTCGATACCATGCTTCTACTTCCAAACAGCCACTGAGTGAGAAAGTGGCTCTTCTTTTCCCCACAAGATCCTTTGTCAATGATTTTCAATTTATGACCCCTTGTAATTGACATACTAACCAAAGGGAATATCAACTCTATCCAAACCTCGCATCTTGTTTGAAAGTCTTTATTAGAACTTGTATTGAGTTTCTCTTTACATACCTTGTCTAGCTTCTCATCAAAATTGAAGTCCCTCACTACAGGGTAGCTTCCTAATTGACCTTCTCTATACCAAGACCAAGGCCTTCACATATTTCCTGAAGGATGATTTCCAGAGCTGTTCCATCTAGTGTATAGTGAGTGATTTATAACAATTATAGCCTGGCCTCTTTATTTTCTATTTTTTTTACCTTTAATCAGTTCTGATATAAGTGTTATCAATGAAAGGTTAACTCTGCTACTCTGTACACAGATACTGCCTGACCAACTGTGTATTTACAGCATTTTCCAAGTTTATTCAGATTGCCAACATTTGCAGGTTTTGCTTTTTTTTAAACCATCTCATTAACTCAACCTGTCTTATTTAAAAAGTTTGTAGATGACGTTTAGATCTCTGCTCATGTTCAATGTTCCAAATCATGACATTTATGATACACTGTTATTTTATGCTAGACCTCTCAAAATGCATTACTTCAAATCTCCCAGCATTGAACTTCATCTTTCACATTTCTGCTTGCATCATGATAATCAAATCTTGCTGTCTAGTACTTTACCAAGTTATACTTAATGACATTAGGATATAGTTTTTTGGAAAATGTATAAATTATGGTGAGGAAGATAAACTTACACCTAAATAATTGGCAATAAAATTCAATTTTAGCTTTATAGAAGGAGCATTGCTGTGTATCTGTAAACCAATTTAGATTAGATTAGATTCCCTACAGTTTGGAAACAGGCCCTTCGGCCTAACAAGTCCACACCGCCCCTTGCAGCATCCCACCCAGATCCATCCCCCTATAACCCACACACACTCCTGAACACTACGGGTAATTTAGCACGGCCAATCCACCTAGACTGCATGTCTTTGGACTGCGGGAGGAAACCAGAGCACCCGGAGGAAACCCATGCAGACATGAGGAGAATGTGCAAACTCCACACAGACAGTTACCCGAGGCTGGAATCGAACCCAGGTCCCTGGCGCTGTGAGGCTGCAGTACTAACCGCTGAGCCACCGTGCTGCCCATAAGCGAGACCTCTCAAAATGCATTACTTCAAATCTCCCAGCATTGAACTTCATCTTTCACATTTCTGCTTGCATCATGATAATCAAATCTTGCTATCTAGTACTTTACCAAGTTATATTAAATAACTATAGGATATAGTTTTTTGGAATCTTTATGAATTATAGTGACAAAGATAAACTTACACCTAAATAATTGGCAATGAAAGTCAATTTTAGGTTTATAGAAGGAGCATTGCTGTGTATCTGTAAACCAATTTACTTGATTTCAACTACTAAAGCTTTTGAAATTGCTTTATGCAATCATTGTGGGCCTTGATCCTAATCAGAATTGTATCGGGAACTAACTTCATGTGGTACTTTACTGGATGATCACTTCTGGCAACATATGGTATTTGCCACATTTACCAGTATGTGATGCAGGGGAAGCATTGTCACCAATTCTGGCCACTTTCACCAATCACCCTTTGTCTTTGCTTTGTCTGAGCCTGCTAATGAATAATGGTAAATGTTACTATAGAGTGTCTATAGAAGAACCACTGATCTAAAATAACTGAAAGGTTTATTGCATTACAGAAATTTATACTTCTACATTTGGTCAGGCATAACTACTACGACCTTACAGAGCAGGTACAGGTCCATCTGCTACATCTGAAAGCTAGAGTAGAGCTCAACACCTTCACCCGCAAACTGTGTGTGCCATCACTAGAATGGGTGGAACTAATGTAACATAAACATTAATGCCTTCAGAACCAGGTCTTATAATGGTATCTTACATCATTAAACATGTTTGTTTTCTGCTTGCTGAGTAATTTCTGCCTGCTGCAATTCCCATGTAGGTATTTAATGTGCTTATCTGTCTATAATGTCCAGTGCCACCCTAAACTTCTTTATTTTAAATATTTACACTAAGAAACTCAGTGAAGGAATGTTAAACTCTTCTATGGGAACAACGGTTAGTTTCACATATAATGTGAAATGGCAGCCTCCGAAGTAGTTATACATCTTTAAACTTAATTGACTCTAAAGACAAGGAGTACCAAGCTAGCTCTTTAAATTTAGTGAAATGGCTTCACGAATGAGAATTATTTACACAGTTGCTAACAGTTTGCTTTCAGATGCAAAATGATTTTTCAGATTGCTTTTCAATAATCATCAATAGTCATGTTGAATATGCTGCCAGTCTAAATAATTCATCTAGTGCCGTAAATATAAATCAATTGCTCTCATAAAGAGATTTGACATTCTTCGTCATAACAGGAAACATTAGGCTGGGTGTTTATTTATTCGTAATGTTTTCTATTGGCTGGCCTGTACTAATTTGGTATGTTTTTTTTCAAATGAATTATAGCCCATCTTTCAGTGATAGGAATGTCTGTAGCTTCTCATTAAGGTTTGAAGAAAATTGCCTTGTTTATTTAAAATGTGTTGAATAGTTTTAGCAGTTTATTGTAGCCAGCATGCAATTTGCAAGGTTCAGCTGTAAGCCCTCTGTGCCACTGGTACATACTGTCATCAAATTATTGACTACAAACAGTAGCAATTGCCAGCATGTGTAAAACCATTACTGAAGTTCCTATAAATCCCAGTGTAAAGGGTAACCGCACTCCCAGCAAAGAAGTAAGCCTGGATTCGAAATTGGGAACAACAATGTAGCTACAATTCTCTGCCTGCCCTTTCTATCACCATTGGCATTCTGTAGCCTGTAGGGATGCAATTGTTTTGTACTCTCTCTTACATATATCCTGACAAAATTGCACAATAGCTTTACAATATACATCGACTTTTCTTTTGGTTCGGTCATTGGATGTAGGGTTTGCTGGCAAGATCAGTATTTATCATTTATCCCTAATTACTATTGAAATGTTTGTGGTGAGCTGCCTTCTTAGAGTCACAAAGTAATGCAGCATGGAAACAGGCCATTCGGCCCTAACTGGTCCATGCTGACCATGGTGACCTCTCAGCTAGTTCGAACTGCCCACATTTGGTCCCTATCCCTCGAAACGTTTCTCATTCATGCACCTACCTAAATGTTTTTTAAATGCTGCTGTTGTACCTGCTTCAACCACGTTCTCCAGCAGCTCATTCCATATAAACACCACTCTCTGTATGAAGAAGTTGCCCCCTCAGGTCCTTCTTAAATCTATCTCTTCTCAACTTATACCTATGCCCTCTAGTTTTCAATTCCCCATCTCTGGGAAAAAGTCTATATGCATTCATCCTGTCAATGCCCCTCAAGATCTTATATACCTCAATAAGGTCATCCTTCATTCTCCTACATTCCTAGGAATAACATCCTACCCTGGCCAATGTCTCCTTATAATTCAGGCCTACTAATCCTGGTAACATCCTCATAAGTCTTCTTTGGGCGCTTTCCAGTGTAACTATGTCTTTCTTATAACAGACCGACCAAAACTGTACACAATTCTCTAAGTGTGGCCTCACCAATGACTTATATATCTGTAACATAACATTCCAACTCCTGTACCCAATGCCTTGACTGATGAAGGCCAGTTTGATAAATGCCTTCTTCACCACCCTGTCAACTTGTACACCCAGGCCCCTCTGTTCCACATCACTGTTCAGGGCCTTAGCTGAACCACTGAAGTCTATGTGATGTGGGTAGACACTGTAATTTTAGGGAGTTTCAATTTTCTTACACAACAGTGATGATGGTAATATATTCCCAAACCAGGATGGGAAATTTGCAAGTGGATATTTTTTTCTCTTGCCAAGACTGCCCCTTGTCCTTATAGATGACAGAGTTGAAGGTTTGTGAAGTGCTTTCAGAAAGTTCTTGGCAAATTGTTGTAGCGTGCCTTGTGGATAGCATATACTGGGGCTGCTGGAGAGACTAAATGTTTAAGATGGTGGACTGGTGCTAATCAAGCATGCTGCTGTATGAATCGTGTTGAATTTCTTGAATGTTGTTGGAGCTGTACACATCACCTGACTAATGCAAAAATGTTTTATCACACTCCTGACCTGTTCTTGTTGATGGTGGACAGTTCTTGGAAGTCAGTAAGCAATTCAATTAACAACAGGTTCACAGCCTCTGACCCGCTTTTGTAGCCAGGACATTTATATGTCTAGTCTAATCAATTTACTGGTCAGTAGTCGCCTTCAGAATGCTGGGGTGAGAGTCTTTCTTTTTGTTCTTTTGTAGGATGTGGGTGTCAGAGATAAAGTCAGTACTTGCTGTCCATCCCTGATTACTCTATGAGAACAGTTAAGAGCAAATCTTGCCATGTCTTTGGAATCACATCTAGCTCAGACCAAGTAAGGATATTAAATTCCCTTCCCTAAAGGACATCAGTAAACTAGATGGTTGTTTATAATAATGAATGGCAATTGTGTGGTCACCATGTCTGAGATGAGTTTTCAATTCTATTATTTTATAAATAACTTAATGTGTATTTAACCAACAGAGATCAAGGGAGCCTCAGTATGAGCTGACAGAAGAGGTTGGGTTTGGACCCATAGCCCCAGATTACTGATCAGTGCCATTACAGCTACAACACCATCTTCTCTTCAATGCATTTCTCCAGCAATTGTAATGTTGTATGTCATAGAAGATGATTAGATTTTGCTGTGTTGATGATAATAATTGATTGACACTTGTATTTCACAAATGCTCACTGCTATTTATCAGCCCATGCCTGATTAATATCCTGATCTAGCTGTATTTGTGCACTCAATGTTTCATTATCTGAACAGTTGCAATTATCAGTGAACTTCCCTGAATCTGACTTTATCATCAGAGAAAGTCATTGATGGAGTAGTTGAAAATGGTTAGATATAGAACACTTGCCCATGGATGTTCTGCAGTCATGTCCTGAGACAAGGTTAATTTTCCTCCAGCAACAAAAACTTTGTGCTAAGTATGACTCCAGGCAGCAGAGAGATTTCCTCTGATTTCCAACGACTTCAATTTTACAGGGGCTTCTTGATGCAATGGTCAATGAAACAATGCTTTGAAGTCAAGGGTAGCCTTTTACATATTACCTCAGGAATTTACCTCTTTTATCCATCTTTGGAATATGAATGAATCCTGGAGCTGGGTGGTCCCAATGGAACACAAACAGATCATGAGTAAATAGTGCTGTGTAAGTAATGTCAAGGATCCCCTCTGTCACTCCACTGATGACTGAAAGTAGGTTGAAGGAACAGCAATTGGCTGTTTTGGGCTGGACACATCTGGTGAGTTTGCTACATTGTCAGAATGTTGTAGTTGCACTAACATCTTAAATAGAGGCATGGCTAGCTCAGATTCTTCAGATAAATGTTAAATCGATTGCCTTTGTTCTTCGTGCACCCAGTTGCTTTCAGATATCACATGGAATGAATGTGATTAGCTGAAGAATGTCTTCTGTGATGGTAGAAATCTCAGAAACTGGCCAAGTCAGATCATCAACTCAAAGTTGGTTTAAGCCATGCAATGACTGGGCTGCAAAGGAAATTATCCCCAGATCTTGGGGTAAGACATTGTCAGGATGTATTTGATAGGGGAGTCCAATAACATATTCCCATCTCTGTACTCATTTTGAATCTAAAAAAGGTCACTGGACTTGAAATGTGAACTCTGTCTTCCCTTCACAGATGCTGCCAAACCTGTTGAGTTTCTCTGGGTCATTCTGATTTTGTTCCAATGTCCATCATTCCTAGAATGTGAAGGGCCCAGTCATATTCCGGGGGTGACTTCAATTTCTACCTCCAAGAGTGGCTCAACAGCTTCACTACTGACCAAGCTGGTCAACTCCTAAAGGACAAAAGTATACCACAATCTCTGTCTTATCAACTTCCCCTTCATGATGGCATACAGCTGCTCAGTGACATCCTTGACCCTGGCACCAGTGCAGCAACACACCATTCTGGAGTCACATCAGTGATTGCAAAAATGTCTGTCTGTTCCCTAACAGATGAATCCCTTATTACAATCGCTCCTGCTTTCTTCCTCCTCCTCCCTCTGTACAGTCAGGCCTCTTGCAGTACCAGAAGCTTGGCTCCGTATGCATTACCTTGAGGAATTGACACCCTCATCAATATCCAAAAGGAAAGCCAATTTGTAAGCAGGAATCCGGGGAACTCCTGCACTACCTGCCTGATTCTTTTTCACTGCCTGGTGGCTACCCATTCCCTTCTTTCCGTGAGTCCTTCAAGCTGCAGTATAACCAGGCTCCTTGTTATCCCCATAACTCTCAGCCTCATGGATGTGACACCCAGCATCTCCAGCTGAAGCATTGAGTTTAGGGTTCTGCAATTGAGAGCTCCCCCTGCACACCTTAGATCCATGGCTTCACAAATGTGACTGATCCTGCATTCCACTCAATTGCCTCGTCTGCCATGAATGATAATTAAACTTGCTTATTCTAGCTAAATTTTCTAAATGCTTTATGAGAAAGCAAAATATTTGTTATGTTAACTTTCCTTTTCTTAATCTCTAACTGTTGCTTATCCTTGCTGTGTTTCAGTTAATTTTCAGTTAATCTCTTAGTAATTTTACACTTTTCTTTACATAAGTGCTACTTGGGGTTAGTGTTTAAAGATAGATCATTGGCATCCAATCAGCTTACTGCCTAATTTGTTTTCTTTAAAATTTCTGACCTGTTCTTAGTTTCTTTAATATGTAAAATGATTCTATTTATCTTTAATCTGAAGCAATTTTCAGTTGATTGATTGGTTATGGCTGTCAATGAACTTAATTTCCTGCAATGTCACTTTTTTCTTGTACTGGGCATCCAAATTTGGGCTTCAATTTATTCTGTTAAAAAGATTTTACAAACTATGAGCCAAAAAAAAGCAAAAATCACCTCTTCTTCTCTGTACCGAATTCCCGGTGCTTCAAACACACACACACACACACACACACACACACACACACACACACACACACACACACACACACACACACACACACACACACACAATGTTGCACTCAGCATGTGCTCTCTCTCCCAAATGCTCATGTGTAGCTTTCTAAGCCAGTGTGAAGAGAAGCATACAGGGTGCGCATTAGATGCAAAAGGGAAACAAAGCTACAGAAACTCAGCCTGGGGAAAATGGTGGGGAGTGGGTGAGTTCTCAATTTATGGAAAAATTGCTTATCATACTGTTTTATTTTGTGATAAATGTCTAAAAATTTCCTAAATTTTAATTTAAAATGCTTTCAATGTGTAAGTACGCACCAGTGTATGTGTGGATATATACACAATAATATATGGTAATGGTAATTAAGCAACTTTGGCATCTCACCATCATTATAATGATCCTAAAAAGACAGGTTTTCAGCATCTCAGTGAGCTGAAATATTATGAGGAATGCAATGGTCATAACATACTGAGATGTTAATTTTCTGTGGTGCTTGATATTGTGAGTACTAAATAATAGGTAATAGGTAAGGAAACTTATAAATCGTGCATAGGCTTGGACAAATGCACATTCTGGTGAACCTATTTTTAATAACATTCACGTTATCACTCAGGTTTATCATTATTGTTGTTCTTGTGGTTCTCTGAGAGTAATTCTGTACAACATACAATTGAGCCAATGTCTTATTTCCTTCTTAAATTCTGTGTGTTTTCTAGGTCACAACCTGCTTTGGAATGCAATGTAGTGGTATGTGTTTCTCCATTTTAAAACATCTGACAGCATCTGCGAAGAAAGCTAAACAAAAGAATTATTTATGTTCTGCATCCAGCAAAAGCAGTTAATTTAGATTTGGGAATTGTTTGTAGTTGTTCACTGAGAGCAGCAAGTTAATTTCAGCTGTACCAACCAAAATAATGAAGCACTGGGATTCAACCCAAAGCTATTTGACTGCAGGATAAATTTTAAAGTGTAGCTTCACAATATTTACCTTACAACTCAAAGCAAGTTATTCTAGCTTTACAAAGATTGTTAGTGGTACTTCGTTTGGAATTTGTGTGTATTTTTGGGCATCCTACCTTCTAAAGAACATGTTCGGCTGAGGATAACAAGTCTCTTAACTTGATTTTGATTCTAAGCTGCAATGAAAACTTCTGAGATGAGCTTGTTTTGTCGGGGAGAAGCTTTAAAAATAATTAACTCAGGTACTGTGGTGAAGATGATTGTGTTGTTTGAATGTTATTGGACTAATAGTGTGCCAATGCACAGGAAATGTGGGTTCAAATCCCACCACACTAATCAGTGGAAGTTAAATTCAATAACACATCTGAAATAACAAGGTGTAGAGCTGGATGAACACAGCAGGCCAAACAGCATCAGAGGAGCAGGAAAGCTGAGGTTTCGGATCTGGACCCTTCTCCAGAAATGGGGGAGGGGTGGGCTTCTGAAATAAAAGGAAGAGAGGGGGAGGCGGATAGAAGATGGATAGAAGAGAGGATAGGTGGAGAGGACACACATCTGAAATTGAAATCTTGTCTTAATATTGGTTAAAATGAAACTATTGTCATTTGTTGCTATAAAGAAAACTTATCTGATTTATGAATTTTTTTTGGGGAAGGAATTCTGTCGTCCTTGTAACATCTGGACTATATGAGTCCCCAGATAGACAGCAATGTGTTTGACGGTTCACTGCCCTTGAAAATGGCCTAATGAGCCACTCAGTTCAAGAGGAATCAAAATGTAACGAACACTAATCTTGCCAGTGATATTCAAATCCTTGAAAGAATTAAGTAAGAAAAAAGAGCAAGGAGAAACTCTTCAGAAACAATCTTCAGGAAATTCAGTGGATTGGGCAGAATCCAGTAATTGCATCTTAGATGATTTGTGGAAGGAGTGATCTGGGTTAATTCTCAATTCTTGTGTTTTCTTCTCTACATTAGGAAATATTTGTATTAAAAATCCAGTTATTACCAGAAGCTTTGAATTCTTGACTTCCGAATGGAAAATGTTTGACAAAACAGGTAACTGGGCTATCTTTACTGCTGCAGCTGAGCAATGCCACTAACAGTGTGCCTGAAGAGGAAGCTATTCCCTTTTAGTGTGTCTTTGGACTTTAATGAAAGGCACTTTACTTAATTCTAACTGATAAGCCAAATAAAGATAACATTTTTGCGCTCTATTACATTATTTTAATTGAATTTGTAATCAGTAAAGTGAAATACGTCTTTCATTTTATTGCTGTGATAACAGTGCAATAATTTGTATTCATTCCTATCTGATCTGCATGTTATGCTTCAGTGGCAGCATCCATGAGAATGAGCCAGCCAACAGCATCTATGTTTATCACTTTGACACTACCCTTGGCTGCTAATACTTAATCTGACTGTCTGCTCGGCATCAAGTACATCTACACTGCATATTCTTCATAAATGCTGTAATATACACCCTCACCTTGATTTTTTTAACTCCAAACTGATTCTCAAACTTACATCTGGTGTCTGCCAGTTATTTTCATATTTGCAGGGTTGCCTGACTATATTTCTATCTCACTCTCATTGATATGTAAATGTATATCACCTCATGACTGCAGAACTTTCTTTGTCCTGGGCTCCAACCTAATTAAAAGCACGGGGTGGAATATTATTGGTATCTGAGCAACTTGGGCTATGGCGAGATTTTTGGCAGAATTGAATGAGAAATCTGACAAAACCTTTCTCATATCGGGAACATCTTGCTGCATTTTCTGCGGCTTTGTCCAGTGGCGTGGCATCTCACTCGGCTGCAGTGAGTTGCCAAATAGGGGGGATTATAGTTTGCTAGACACCTCAATAATATTCAGCTTCCTATTTTACCAAGTACATCAAACAAGTTAGATACGGACGTGGATGTCAGAGTAGGTACCTGACGATTTCGGCTCACCGTTGGCTGTGGGGAGCCTCCATGTTGCTCAGTGTGAAACACCACCTCAAGGTATGATTTGCGGGCACCATTTGCAGGCATACCTCATCCACAGACATTGGCATCTGAATTTGTCAATCTTTCATGACTATCATGGCACCTCTACGGCCATCACGACACCTCTCTGCTAGGCTTGAAGGACACTCTGAAAGCACAGGCCTGCATTGCAGAGTGGACCTGTAACTAGCACTGAAAGGCAGTTGCAAAGATGCTTTAGATGGAGGCATAGGTACAGGCACAGGCTCCAAACTCATGGATTGAACCAGGCTGCATCTCAAAGCAGCTCGGCACTTGCTCACTTACCACTTGCCTGCTCATAGCATCCCTGCCTTCCCCTGCCTTGCCTTGCCTCACCTTGCTTTGCAGTGATAATTAGTTAAACCACACAATCAGGCAGCCCTCAGTGAAGACGGCAGACGTTTTGCTGGATCACAGCTATGTTAATCTTACCACCTGCACGCTGTACTAGCACCTTATACAGCAAACACACTGCATGTGTCACAAGGAGGCTGCCATGTCTCATTAGTCTTCACCAAATCTGTGGAGTCATCCTTCAGTCAGTGGTCGCAGCAGGATAAGTTAAGGGCAGTCTCCTACACCAGTCCGGGGGATTGTCCACATTACAGACGGCGTCTTCTCAGTGAGAGGAACCATGCCTCTATGTTCCAGGTAGTTGGTCATAATCTGGCCTGTGTGGCCGATCCAGCAGGGAGCTAACCTGGTCAGGGAGATGTACAGCCAATAGTCAGGGGTTTGGCTACTTCACATCTGGGACAGTCAGGTTATGTTGCTCAAGTCTGTCAGGTCCATCCTCAGTGACTAAGGAGAAAGGGGGATGTTGGTAGTGGACAAGGGAGCCTGAATACTGGGGAAGGCAACTGGATGTTTGGGGCTTCATTAACATGCAGTGGTGGACGCTGCAAGACACTGGCCAAGGGATGATTACTGTCGCCTTCCATTATGCTGTAAATTAATAGGGTACAATGGGAAACAAAATGGTAGCGACCATACTCATAACGGATAGTGTTGGTGACTCGGTCTGTGAGACAGGGGACTGCAGGACCCACAAATGGGAGGATCTAATAAAGGGAAACAATACACACAGGCTCATGCACTGTACAAGCCATGGAGCTGGTGTGTCTCTTATTCCTGGCCATCCTAATGCATTGCCTCCCAATTTACTGTAAACCTCCTTGCCCTAAATCACTGACCTCCTCATTCACACAGGTTTTTTTCTAACTAGAGACCAGGGATGGAATAGGAATGTTGCAAGGCAAATTCCAGTATTGTTTGGGGGATCGATTGCCCTGTATACACCTTATTCCTCTTCCCTGCTGTAGCAGGTTATCAATATACAGACTATTCCATGGTACATCCTGTGTGATGGCATCAGTTAGGCATCATACTGGCACATTTGCACATGGAGTTACATTAAATATGCAAATGTAAGTTTATTAAAGTGAAATTTGTACAAATGTGACATAATATCTGCAAACTTTTTCTAGATTCTAAACAAACAGATAACTCAGCCATCTCCCAGGATTCTACTACTGATCGACTGCTTGATCTTTCAAATAAGGTTTTGCCACAAACATTTGAAAATTGTCCAGATGCAAGAAGACTTAAAATAAATACATTATCTTCAAAACTGTGTCATGCACAGGAGGTATGATATTTTAGCATGTCAATGTGTGCTTCTGCAGGACATTTGTGTCTTCCTGAACTTATTCTGAAGCAAAGTGAACTTGTCTTATAAATTAGGTTAGCTGTCATTTATATTTATACCTATCTTTAAACAAAAATCAGAGAAGACCTAATAGTGCTTATCTTCTTGATCAGATACTTTCTGCTAGTCAAGAGTTCAGCTAAAGGTCAATATTGACCTTTATTTCCTGGAAAATTACCTTTTTGATGAGAATTTAACAATCTGAGACAGACTACATGGTGTCTGAGAGGGAAAAAACATCTAGGAATCCAGTGAAAGAATGTTTGAAGTGGAGTTAATTGTCTACAGCCATTTGCTTAAAAACTTCATATTTTTTAAATTAAATTGTATCAACCACAATAGAGGATTATAGATTGGAAGCACGCTGGTGAATACAGAGATTAATTAATAATATTTTTAAACCGCCAGGTGATTGCACTTAAATGCCCGACATCTATACTGAGGAGGAAATCCAAAATGACACAAAATGCAGATGGTTGCATTTCTCACAGAACAAGAACTGAAAGAAGAGTTCGATTTCGAGAATTGGATGAGATAATTTTTGACAGTATGTTTTATCTACATTGTAACCATCTAATGTTATATAAAGCAAATGGATAGCAAAATTAAGCTTGGTTCATAGAGAACTATACAGGACTGGGACTAATATTTGCACTGGGAGATTTAATATTGCCTTTGGGGTGAGTTTAAACTACCTTGTCAGTGGCTTAGGAACCTGAGGAGTGTCCCAAATTGGAGGGAAGTAAAGTTAATAACAGGAAGTGGAAAAGGTATTACATGGTCTACAGAACAGGAGAAACAAAGACAAGCATTATGCTTCAAAGGCAGAATGATGTCAATTGGGCAAAGGGGCACTCTACCTAAAGGCAACAACATTAGCAACAAGATAGATGATCTAAAGACCCAGAAAGAAGTCAAGTGTTCTGATCTAATTGCCATTTCAGAAACTTGGCTACATCATGATCATGACTGGCTACTGAATATTTAAGGATATTGATGTTTAGGAATGACAGGCAAGAAGAGAAAAGAGATGGAATTGCCTTAATAATACAATATAGGACCAGTACAATAGCAAGGGAGAACCTCAGAACAATGCATGAAATCTGTTTGTGTGGAGCTCAAGAGGCAAGGTGCAGCAAACATTGCTTGGAGTTATTTATAGAGCACCAAATAGTCATGATAGTGGGTTGCGGTGCATTAATCAGGAAATGAGAGAAGCTTATAGCGTAGGAAGCTTGATAGATAGATAGATGGATGGATGAATGGAAATTTATTGTTACTGAGACACATTTTACTGTACTTTCACAAATATAATGCACCACAAAAACAGTGCCAAATGGGTGACCTCAGTCGGGATTTGGATCACATAAGCCAACTGAGCACTAAAAGGAAAGGGAAAGTCACCACAGTCCCACTCTTTCAATAGACAGAGGGAGAGAGAGATAACTGGTGATGGTTATAACCATGTCTCCACAGGAGGTGAGGTTGAGAAGGTGGAGCCTTCATAATAACCTCACCTGGTGTGGGAATTGAACCCATACTGTTGGCACCACTCTGCATCACAAAGCAACTGTCCAACCAACTGAGCTAACCTATCCCCCAATTACACACTAAAACTGGACAGGACAAGTTTTTGAAGTGTCTCAATTATGGTTTTCTAAAGCAGCATGTTGCAGACCCGTCTACTTTAGATCTAGTATTATGTAATAAAAAGGGACTAATTAATGATTAATTGTTATAAAAGAACCTCTCGGGGTGAGCAACCACAACATGATAGAACATTATATTGCCTTTGAATGTGAGGGAGTTAAATTTGAATAAGGGACATTAAGAGGCACTTAGCAACTGGGTCAGCTGAATTGGGAAAATACGTTAAAAGACATGACTGTACATTGGCAGTGTGCAGTCTTTAAAAAAGGACTATTGTGAACCTTTGGAATTCTGTACTGCAGAGGGCTATGGAAACTTAGTCTTTGAGTATACTTAATTTAGAGGTCGATAAATTTCTCATTGCCACTGGTATCTCAGGTTATGCAGATGGTGTGGATAAAGGCATTGAAGAGTTTGATCAGCCATTGTCACATTAAATAGAGAGGCAGGTTCAATGGCCTCAGTGGTCTATCCCTCTGTTTCTACATTCCTATGGAACAAAGGACAAGACTCAATGAGCTGAACAATTATTTTCAGCTCCAATTTGTCTTGTATAATACTATTTCAGGCTTAGTAATTCAAAATTTCATTAAGTTAACTTTATTATCAGAAAAAGGGCTATTCATTTAGAATAGTGCACTCAATTCAAATTATATTCTGAACATTTCCTAAACATTAAATTTTCAGTTAAGACGTTTATTTGACCAGCTCTATTGCTGCTATTCTATGTTTCATGACTAAAATATGTTCCTTTTCTATCTTCTAGCCATACACATCTGTATGCATAGCAAATTCTACCTACTACAATGAGAGCAGAATGCTGAGAATATTTGTAGCAGTCTGGCAATGTGTCACATCCAAAACATCTTTCTTTATTAAATGCTAGTCAATGTGTTCACTTCTAGATCTCTTATTCTTGTTTGAAATGTCCAGCAATTTCTGTTTTGTTATTTTGTCACCACGATTCATATCAAATTGTTTATATCCAACTTACAATGTGATTAAAGGGTTAATTTGCACTGGAAGAACTTACATTTTGAAAACATCTCACTGATGTGAGATAGAGAGTGAATTTATTAAGTGCCTGACCTAAAAAACCCGAGACTCACACGAGTCAGGAATCAACATGTGAGGCATGCTACCTGAATCTCTCATTATCTTTCTGTGTCATTCGAATGTGATTCTGATTGGGATTTCCCAGCTGTCTTTAGTACTACATAAAATTCTGCCAGCAGAATCCTTATATTCTTTTCAAATGTCTTGCAAAATTTTCAGCAAACCTGATCTCATGTTACAGGTTTACTTTTTCCACCTGGACAATGTTGGATGACCACTTTGCGGGCCTTTCTCTCTTCTTTCATTTTTGTAGTCATATTCAAATAGATGAAGCGACAAGGAAAACATTACTCGATGCAGTTTGTGAGGTTTGACTGCACATGAATTGCTCCTTCTAATGTTTTGACTTTTGTTATATAGAAGGTTTTTTTAGCTTCACCATTTAGATATAAGGTAAGTTAAAATGTAACTAAAGAGTAGATGAGAGGAAATTGAAGTTCTCTGCAACTGAAATAGGTGAATTAATGCTATTGTGAGGACATGAACTATCTTTGAGCTTTTTCTAAAAGTGGCCAGTCACTCATTGGTGAAATCATTCATAATTGTCACATTGATAAACTATTCCTTTTCATCCTTCTCAATGAACAGCAGCCTTTGAAATCGATAACCACACCATTCTCCTCTCATGGTTCTACTTTACTATCTTCTTGAATGGCACTATCCCTGTCTGGTTGCATTCTTATCAATGAATCATCTTTCCTTCCAGCTCCCACACCATTGCCTCTTGAGTTCCACAAAGATCTATCCTTGGAGCCGTCCTGTTTATCACTTAGATCCTGCCCCTTGGCAACATCATCCAGAAACACAAGGTCAGGTTCCACATGTACACATGATGAAAGCCAGGTCCATCTCACCGCCATCTCTTTCCATCTATCAATTGAATCAGATTTGTTTGATATCCAAAATGGATGATAAAATATTCCTTCAACTAAATGTTAGAATCTGGAATAGTATGTGCAGTTTTGGTCTCCTTAACTCGGAAATGGTATAATTGCTGAAAGGGAGTGCAGCAAAGTTTCACCAGGGTGGGCTTGTATGCTTAAGAATTTTGAAAAAATGATAGGAGATTTCATTGAAAGCTGCAAAATACTTAAAAGGACAGAATGGGTAGTTGCTAATAAGATGATTGCCCTTGATGAGGAGTCTACAACCATGGGTACAACATAAAAACAAAGACAATAGCACTTAGGATAACACAAAGAGAAATTTCTTTACTCAGAGGCTTGTCAAGTTTTGGAATTCTCTACTCCAAGGGGCTAAACAAGCTGAACCTTTGAGAATGTTTAAAGCACAGATTGATTGATTTCTGTTTACAGTGACATAAAGAGTTATACAAATAAAGAGTTATGCAAAAGGTATTGAAGTGTTTGATTAGCCATGATAGTATTAAGTCATTTTTCAGACTTAATGGGCTACTTGGCCTGCTCCTGTTCCTATTTTCCTATGAAAGCCAAGGCTATAGTCTAAAGCCTTAATGCACAATTACAATTTAATTCTGATTTAAAGTAAATCAGTATTTCATCCTCCTCACATATTCAAAGAATCCCTACAGTGTGGATGCAAGCCATTTGACCCATCAAGTCCACATCACCCCTCTGAACAGCAACCCAGCCAGACCCCTACCCTATCCTTGTAACTCTGCTTTTCCCATGGCCAATCCACCTAACTTGCACATCTTTGGACTGTGGGAGGAAACTGAAGCACCCAGAGGAAACTCACACGACATGGGGAGAATGAGCAAGCTCCTCGCAGACAGTCACCAGAGGCTGGAATAAAAGAAAGGTCTCAGGTGCTGTGAGGCAGCAGTGCTGACCAGTGCCACCCTTACTAACAAGTTGTTTGAATTCTATTATCTCAAAAGCAATAGTAAATTAAAGAGGATGGTCAAAGACAGTTCAGATCTATTTTCGCTTACCCAACTTCAAACACCTATCAGGCAGCATCCAAAACATCAAATCCAGAAGGGTTCTATAATTGGGAACAATCAGATTTTTCTGAAGAAGAGTCCAGACCCAAAATTTTCTGCTCCTCTGATGCTCCCTGGCCTGCTGTGTTCCTCCAGCTCCAAGATGAGTTATCTCTGGCTCCAGCATCTGTTGTTCCTGCTATCTCTGGGCATAGTTCAACAATCTTGCTACAGTCTAAACTTCCACAAACAATGGATGGATTTACAAGGGAGCAGCACTTGCTGTCATGTGTTGAGCTCAACTACATCACAAATTGTTTGTTCTAGTGCTTTGACCTTTGTAAGTGAGAAGATTTTTCTAACTTGAGATTAAACTGAATAATGTAAAACTTAAGTAAATGTGAAGGTGAAATTCACAAGGACGTTGGAGAAATCAAACCAATTTATCCTAGCCACAGTTTTCACCCCTTTCCCTGGTAAATCTGTGGCTGAATTAGATCATTCATAATTTTTGTTTCCTATTTGACACTGAAATTCATTTTCAAACTCTTATACTCTTAAACACCAAGACTACATACTTCTACCTCCTTAAAACCATCAGCCTACTGCCCTTTCCTCAGCTCATCAGCTTCATCCTTGTCCTTGTTTCAGTAGGCTTGACTACAATGTGATAATACAAATCAATGAACTGTGTATTCTGGAAATGTGAAAAAGACTGCAAATTTCTGGAGAAACTCAACAGTTCCAGTGGCATCCGTGGAGAAAAAGCAGTCTACAGACCCTTTCTTAGAACTGATAACAGCTGGAAAAGGTTGTGTAAGCACAATAGACAGAGGCTGGGAAGTAGAGAGATTGCTGGCTAGGTATCCCCTTTGAGGAAAATCTATGTTCTGTCCACAAAAATAACCCTGATTTTCCAGTTGCCTGCCACTTTAACACACCACTGTGGTCTCTGGTCAACATTTCTACCTCAGGCCTGCTGCACTGCTCCAGCAAGGCCAGCAAGGCACAGTGCAAGCTGGAAGAACAGTGTCTTATTTTCTGCTTTGCGGTTTCTGTATCTTTCAGGATTTATTGGATTCAATAATTTTAGAACTTTAATACTTTCTTCTACATCCTTTACACATTTCCACACCCAAAATCCTGTCATGACAATGACCTAGCTTCAACACAGCTAACTTATTTTCACGTACTAATGGTCACTATTACCAACTCTTCTTTCTTGCTAGCATAGTATCATCCATCAGTAATCAACAATGCCTCAACTTATCAATTCTGAGCTAAACCATTGAATCCTTTCAATAAATATAATTCTACCAAGAAGAAATTCCAAAATAATTAGCCTCGATATTTTCTAATCTGGATGCTTAGTCAGAATTTCACTTTCAATTAATAACAAAATTTTAGCAATGATGCTTCCAAGTCAGTCAGCTTAAAAAAAACAAATTAAATACAAAGTACAAATACAAATATGAAACAAGATCTCAATCAAGATTGGATATTTTTGTTACCATCTGATATTAGAAAAAGGTTAAAGTGTTCAGTAAATTCTCACTAGAAACAAAAATACTTCATTGTAACCATTCGTGGAACTCTAATCAAATTCACAATAAAGATTAAATTTTGATGTTTTAGTTAATCACTTAAGACACTGGTTTGATTAGATTAGATTCCCTACAGCGTGGAAACAGGCCCTTCAGCCCAACAAGTCCACACCGCCCCTCGAAGCATCCCCCTATAACCTCCACACCCCTGAACACTATGGGCAATTTAGCATGGCCAATCCACCCAACCTGCACATCTTTGGACTGTGGGAGGAAACCGGAGCACCCGGAGGAAACCCACGCAGACACGGGGAGAATTTGCAAACTCCACACAGACAGTCGCCCGAAGCGGGAATTGAACACAGGTCCGTGGTGCTGTGAGGCTGCAGTGCTAATCACTGAGCCACCGTGTTTGTTTGTGGTTCTGTAATGTCATTACTTACGTTGGGTATCCTAGTTGTAGGGATGTATATTACACATGCCTTTTCAAAGCATCTTCTTTTCAAAGTTACCTTGTAAAGTTTCATACACAAGCTGTTTGTTACTGATCACAGTTCCTTTCTGGATCTAATATTTCAAATGTTGCCTACACTGAGTGTGAACCTGTTGTGTGTGAAAATAGATCTCAACTGTCTTCATCCCTCCTTGTTAAATCACTTCTGTGCTATTGAGATGATGGAATTCTAACCTCTTGTTAGCAACATGACAGGGAATTGTGAGGATGAAATTTTTTTCTGAAAACAAACTAAAATGCTAATAGTGCATAACATGTAATAAAACCATTTTGTGAAAGGAGTGGCTTGAAAGGAAGCTCGTTAGAATTATATTTAAATATGAGGTAAGCTTACAGCATGCAATTTGAATAACTTTTAAAAAGAAATAATATTATGCTGACAATTGATTTTCATTTGGTATTCACTACTCCACAGGGGTACTTTGCTCCAAACTAATCTATTTTGCTCTCTCAGGGGTAACATTACTCTTTGTTTGTCATTTTATTTCCTCGTTCTGCCTTTTGCTTTCTTTCTGTTTGAAAGGGCCTCTGGTGCTAACCGTCCAGATGTGTGCATCTTTCTTTCTAGCGCCTGGTCAACACAACACCTTTCTGCAATTAATTTTTGTCTGTAACTGTGCTCATGGCTCAGCATGTCATTTTAAAAAGCAAGTTGTTTTTATAATGGAAGCCAGTCCAGATGGCCTTGAGCTAATATCCCAGCCATAATCTCACAATGCCTGCACTAAATTCAATATCATTATTCATGCAAAATAAACTGCTGAGCATTAAATTTATTTTATCTTGCTATGTGAAAGCTCCATACTTCTCCCACAAGTTGTGCTAACTGCTATAATTTCCAGAGTCTGAATTTTCATTGCGAAGTAATTTCTTCCATTGTTCTTGTTGGTTTACATGTGTGTAATCATACATTTTAAGCACAGAAGCTTTTTATGAAGTATTTTATTTTCCTTCTCAATGTTTTAAATGCTGTGGTTAAACAATATTGTCAGAGTGCAAGATTGGCTTCGAAAGAACTAAGTTACTGTCATTAGTTATTTGTAGGATGCATTTTGGGCCTCTTAGGGTCTCTTGCTGGCTATAACCTGATGAGAGTTCTTCTGAAGCTTATCAAGGAGTTAATGGATGGAATGTTTGAGGTAACCAGTTGACTCCCTTAAACATACTCTACTCAATGAGGCGTGGAGTGAAATTTTTAACTACATTGTCATTTACAGGACGTTGCCATGAATATGCAAATAAAGTCAAATAGTGTAGCGCCAAAGATAAGTTTTAAGAACATATGAAATAGACGTTGTATAATGGCATATATTCCAGAACAGACAGGGCTGTGCCTTTAAGACAGTTACCTGATATCACAAGATATGACATTTGGAATTAAAGGTACCCACCTCAATTTTAATCATCCTATCTGTCTAATGCAGTCTGTATGGAATCAATGTACAGTAACATCAGAAAGCATAGAACCAGAGTAGATGTTTAGGTCTATGATATTATAATTTTGTAAGTAGTTGATATTATAAAAAAATTCCAAGATATCCAACTCAACAGAACATAGAACATAGAACATTACAGCACAGTACAGCCCCTTCAGCCCTCGATGTAGTGCCGACCTGTCATACCGATCTCAAGCCCATCTAACCTACACTATTCCATGTACGTCCATATGCTTGTCCAATGACGACTTAAATGTACCTAAAGTTGGTGAATCTACTACCGTTCCAGGCAAAGCATTCCATTCCCTTACTACTCTCTGAGTAAAGAAACTACCTCTGACATCTGTCCTATATCTTTCACCCCTCAATTTAAAGCTATGCCCCCTCGTGCTCGCCGTCACCATCCTAGGAAAAAGACTCTCCCTATCCACCCTATCTAACCCTCTGATTAGTTTATATGTTTCAATTAAGTCACCTCTCAACCTTCTTCTCTCTAATGAAAACAGCCTCAAGTCCCTCAGCCTTTCCTCGTAAGACCTTCCCTCCATACCAGGCAACATCCTAGTAAATCTCCTCTGCACCCTTTCCAAAACTTCCACATCCTTCTTATAATGCGGTGACCAGAACTGTACACAATACTCCAAGTGCGGCCGCACCAGAGTTTTGTACAGCTTCACCATAACCTCTTGGTTCCGGAACCCGATCCCTCTATTAAGAAAAGCTAAAACACTGTATGCCTTCTTAACAGCCCTGTCAACCTGGGTGGCAACTTTCAAGGATCTGTGTACATGGACACTGAGATCTCTCTGCTCATCTACACTGCTAAGAATCTTACCATTAGCCCTATACTTTGCCTTCCGGTTACTCCTACCAAAGTGCATCAACTCACACTTGTCTGCATTAAACTCCATTTGCCACCTCTCAGCCCGGCTCTGCAGCTTATCTATGTCTCTCTGCAACCTACAGCATCCTTCGTCACTATCCACAACTCCACCGACCTTAGTGTCGTCTGCAAATTTACTAACCCATCCTTCTACGCTCTCATTCAGGTCATTTATAAAAATGACAATCAGCAGTGGACCCAACACCGACCCTTGCAGTACACCACAAGTAACTGGTCTCCAGGATGAACATTTCCCATCAACTACCACCCCCTGTCTTCTTTCAGCAAGCCAATTTCCAATCCAAACTGTTATTATCTCCCACAATTCCATTCCTCCACATTTTGTACAATAGCCTATTGTGGGGAACCTTATCAAACGCCTTGCTGAAATCCATATACACCACATCAACCGGTTTACTCTCATCTACCTGTTTGGTCACCTTCTCAAAGAACTCAATAAGGTTTGTGAGGCACGACCTTCCCTTCACAAAACCATGCTGACTATCCCTAATCAATTTATTCTTTTCTAGATGATTATAAATCCTATCCCTTATAACATTTTCCAACACTTTGCCAACAACTGAGGTAAGGCTCACTGGTCTATAATTACCAGGGTTGTCTCTACTCCCCTTCTTGAACAGGGGAACCACATTTGCTATCCTCCAGTCATCTGGCGCTATTCCTGTAGACAATGACGAGTTAAAGATCAATGCCAAAGGCTCGGCAATCTCCTCCCTGGCTTCCTAGAGGATCCAAGGTTAAATCCCATCCGGCCCAGGGGACTTATCTATCTTCACTTTCTGAAGGATTTCTAATACCTCTTCCTTCTGAACCTCAATCCCACCTAGTCTAGTAGCCTGTATCTCAGTATTCTCCTCGACAACATTGTCATTTTCTAGAGTGAATACTGTTGAAAAATATTCATTTAGCGCTTCCCCTATCTCACCTGACTCCACCACAACTTACCACTAGTATCCTTGATTGGGCCTAATCTTACTTTCTTCATTCTTTTATTCCTTAAATACCTATAGAAAGCCTTAGGGTTTACCCTGATCGTATCCGCCAACAACTTCTCATGACTGCAAGTGAAATATGTTACATAGATTAACATGAATAGCAGACCACCAACAACATTATGTTGGCAGTACTAAAAGCTACTTGCATTCTACTCGCGCACATCCCAGATGTCCACATTCTTCAAGGACCGCAACTTTACCCCCACAGTGGTCGAGAACGCCCTTGACCGCGTCGCCCGCATTTCCTGCAACACATCCCTCACACCCTGCCCCCGCCACAACCGCCCAGCAAGCATCCCCCTCGTTCTCACACACCACCCCACCAACCTCCGGATACAACGCATCATCGTCCAACACTTCCGCCATCTACAATCCGACCCCACCACCCAAGACATTTTTCCATCCCCACCCTTGTCTGCTTTCTGGAGAGCCCACTCTCTCCGTGACTCCCTTGTCCGCTCCACACTCCCCTCTGACCCCACCACACCCGGCACCTTCCCCTGCAACTGCAGGAAATGCTACACTTGCCCCCACACCTCCTCCCTCACCCCCATCCCAGGCCCCAAGATGACTTTCCACATTAAGCAGATATTCACCTGCACATCTGCCAATGTGGTATACTGTATCCACTGTCCCATTGCGGCTTCCTCTACACTGGGGAAACCAAGTGGAAGCTTGGGGACCGCTTTGCAGAAGACATCCTCTCAGTTCGCAATAAAAAACTGCACCTCCCAGTCACAAACCATTTTAACTCCCCCTCCCATTCCTTAGACGACATGTCCATCATGGGCCTCCTGCAGTGCCACAATGATGCCACCCAAAGGTTGCAGGAACAGCAACTCATATTCCACTTGGGACCCCTGCAGCCCAATGGTATCAATGTGGACTTCACAAGCTTCAAAATCTCTCCTTCCCCCACTGCATCCCAAAACCAGCCCAGCTTGTCCCTGCCTCCCTGACCTGTTCTTCCTGTCAACTATCCCGTCCTCCCACCTCAAGCTGCATCTCCATTTCCTACGCATTAACCTCATCCCAGCTCCTTGACCTGTCTGTCCTCCCTGGACTGACCTATCCCCTCCCTACCTCCCCACCTATACTCTCCTCTCCACCTATCTTCTTTTCTCTCCATCTTCGGTCTGCCTCCACCTCTATCTGTATTTATTCCAGAACCCTCTCCCCAGCCCCTCTCTGATGAAGGATCTAGGCCCGAAACGTCAGCTTTTGTGCTCCTGAGATGCTGCTTGGCCTGCTGTGTTCATCCAGCTTCACACTTTGTTATCTTGTAAAAAAATGAGTCTGGGGAATTAATAATGGAGGATAAAGTGTTGGCAGAGGAATTGCACACATATTTTGCATCAGTTTTCACTAGAGACTAAACAAGTCACACCTGAAAATAGCTGTGAATTAGGAATTTAAATGGAGGGAGGAACTGAAGATAATTACAATTACTAGGAAAGTAGTACTGAGTAAATTGTTGGAACTGCAAAATGAACAGTCCTCAGGTCCTGTTGGATTTCGTCCTAGGATCTTAAATGTAATAATGAAACAGTTGATGCGTTGGTTCTAAACTTCTAAAACTCGTTAGATTTGTGGAAGTCTCCTTTGGATTGGAAAATTACTAATGTAATTCCTCTATTCAACAAGGAGGAAGGCAGAAAGCAGGAAATTATCAGCCTATTAGCTTAACATTTGGTCACAGGGAGAATGTTCGAAGCTATTATTAAGGATGGTATAAGAGGGCCCCTGGATAAGCTAAAAGTAATCAGGCAGAGCCAACATTGTTTATCCAAGCTCAATCATATTTAACTAATTTATTAGTATACTTTGAAGAAGTAACTCGTGCTGTAGATAAAAGGGAACCAGGGAATGTATCACATATTGATTCCCATAACGTATTTGCTAAGATGCAATGTCAAAGGTTATTGCAGAAAATAAAAGCTCATAGTCTGGAGAGTAACAAATTGGCATGCACAGAATGTTGGCTAGCTAACAGGAAGCAGAGAGTAGGAAGAAAGGGTCTTTTTCAGTTTGGCAGGATGTCATGAATGTCAACCCCACAGGAGTTAGTGCTAGGACCTCAACTATAATTTATATAAATGATTTTTATGAAGAAATTGAAGGATTGTAGCTAAATATGCTAATGACACAAAGATAAGTTGAAATGTGAGTTGTGAAGAGGACACGAGGAGCCTAGAAAGAGATATAGATCGGTGAAGTGAGTGGGCAAAGAAGTGTCAAATGGAGTACAATGTGGAAAAATGTGAATTGACCATTTTGTCAGAAGGAGTGAAAAAGAAGCATATGATCTAAATGGTGAGAAGGTGCAGAGAGATCTGGTTATTGTAGTGAATGAATCACAGAAGGTTAGTATGCAGGTTAAACAAGAAATCAGGGAAGTAAATTTTATTGTGAGGGGAATTGAATGTAAGAGTATGGAAGTTATACTTCAGTTATACAGGGAATTTGTGAGATTACATCTGGAATATTGTGTGTAGTACTGGTCACAGTATTCACGGAAGGATCTTAATGCTTTTGAAGCAGTTTACTGTAAGTTTATTAGACTAATATCTGGAATGAGAGGAGTGGATTGCTTTTTGAGGAAAGGCTAGAGAGGCTAAATCTGTATCCGCTGGAGTTTAAAAGAGTCAGAGGTGATTTAAACTGTAACGTATTGGATCCTATGGGGAATTGATTGGGTGGATGTTGAAAGCATATTTCCTCTTGTCGGAGAATCTGGAACCAGGGGGTCTCATTTTAGTAATAAAGAGTCACCCATTTAAAACTAAGATGAAGTAACATTTTTTTCTGTCAGTTATGAGTTTTTGGAACTCCCTTCCTCAAGATGCAATGGATGAAAAATCTTTAAATATTTTTACAGCACTGATAGATAGATTTTTCATTACCAATGGGTTGAAACATTATCTGGGATATGCAGGAATGTTGACTTGAGATTAAAAACAGATCAGCCAGGATCTTATCGAATGGCTGACTAGGCTCAAAGGCCCAAGAGACCCAGTCCTGTTCTGCATTCATGTGTCAACCATTGCTTTTATTAAATTACAATAGTGGGTACAATTTTAAAGTAGTTCATTGGCTGAGATAATGCAAGGTGTTATATAAAGAAAAGTCACTTCTATTATCTGCAAAGAAAAGGGAATTCTCAATCTCGTAGACAGTGTCATCAAAAGAACACTTCAAAATTGTAGGACTAGCTAATGACAGACTTTGAGTAAATAAGTGGGAGATGCCTGACACTGACACCGAACAAACTGTTTAAGTAAAGAGATTGGAATATACAGGAAAGGAGATATGCGTTAATTATTTAGCATATTGATGTATTGCAGAGGTGTTATGAAGGAATTCCATCCCTGAGAGCAGACTTTTAATTCCACGAGTATGCACAAAAAGTGGCACAATTCATTGTATTGCTGTACTACGTTCCATGGCTCAGCATTACTGTGATGTTTAATGGGAATTGATGAAGCATATTTAATAATCATGTTGAAATTGTGTGCAATTGATCAATGTTATCAAAGTAGCTACAGTGCAATAATATTTGCCACGACACAGTTATGGGAGAGAGAAGAAGACACGGGAGGTGAAGTCAGACTGCCTGTTAGGTTTCCAGTTAACTTTAAAACCAAAAGAGAAAATTAGAATTAATATTATTAAACTGACTATTCTGAGCTCATAAGCCTGGTTCAAATCAATCATTGAATTCAGTTAGTCTCCAGTTCCTCATTGCCTGCTATCAAAGTGTTAGCTTAGAGACATGTAAACTGACGCAATAATACATATTCTGATCATGACTTCTTTTGCTAAGATGCATTATTTTTTGAAATTTGAAGACTGTTGTAATGATATAAAAGGATATAATGTTGAATTTTTGTGTTCTATTTGTATTTTTATCAGCTAACAGCAATAATCCCCATTTGCCGGCAATGCTTCTTAAATTATCGATCATCGTTTTGCTGAGTCTGGTGATCGCATTGCTCTATCATAGCAAGTCAGCAACAGTTATCGCTGATCAGCTTCAGTCAACACTCAACAATGTTTTCATGGAAATGAAGAATCTGACGTTCAGCTGGTTGACTCAGAGTAGGAAAAATTAAGATATTCATGAATGACATTGGCATCAGAGAAACTTTGTTTGAAAGGATTCTTAATGATCTTCGAGTACAAATACAAAGATGTCTACTGCAAGCAACCATTGAACAACAATTGGCAGTGGCTTGAAAGATTCAACCACAGGAGAAAGTAATCAGAGCAAAATACCACCTTCAAGCAAAAATAATGAGCTTCGAAAGCGCTGCTTTAAATTGCTGTCGTTATCAAAATTTTGTGATTTGCTTGAATATCAATCCATTAGCTATGTTCAGCATTACAAATTGAGTTGACTGCACTGGTAAGCAATAGCTTCAGTGAAAACAGTGACTTGAAGTAAAAACCTTTCATTACAATATATGGAGAGATGGAAGGTTCCTACCTGCCTGCTTACCAAATAGCCAGCAGCAAGTTATTGCCTCAATCACTTTATTTCAACCATTTAACTTGGGTTGGCAAAAAACGTTTATTTGTAATCGGTTCTTTTCAATGTTAGTTTCAAATATCTATCAAAAAATCAAAGTTATTCCTCCCACTCCTACCAATTTGTACTACTTCTGCAAATCCAAAGATTATTCATTTTGTTCTTTATGAAATGTTCTAACTTGCATTGACCACCCGTTCCAGCTTTGTGCCCTAAGTAACCAGATTCACTGATTTTCTTAACATTCAAAATGTAGATTACTCTTGAATGTAGAGGAACTTCAATGGAGGGAATTACTGAAAACAACACAGGGCACAATATAAACAACAAATAAATAATGCAGGAGCTGAAAATCAGAAACTGAAACATAAAATGCTGGAAATGTTTTGTGGGTTGGGCAGTTTCCGTGGAGAGAAAATAGATGAGATCTTTAATTGTTCAAACTGACCTACTTCCACAGTTCAAATGTTGCCCAAAGCTTCAGGTCAATGATCTTTGGTCAAGACTAGAAAGTTTAATGTTTTTTTTTCAGTTAGTACAAAGCTAAGGGAAGTGGTGATGGAAATTTGGGGTGTGTGTAAGGGTCGGGAGAGGGGGTGTTGTGGAGGGGAAGGAAACAAAAAAGAAGGTAGAAGTTTTTGAGAGATTAATACTAGAGCAAAATATGGTTGAAAGTCTCGCAGAAAATGCTTGAAAACCCAACAGGGTTGGCAGTACCTACAAACAGAGTAAATGTTTTAGATCAACCTTTGTCAGATTTCCAACGTTTTCCATTTTTATTAATAATTAATTGACAACACAGTAATTGTGCAAGTTAAAAGTTGGAGGGTATGTAGTGGTGGAAAATGAGACAATTAAAGAAATTAGTACAGAAATTGATGGAAAAACTCATTAGCTGTGGCAGCATCTGTGGAGAGAAAGCAGAGTTAACATTTCAGGTCCAGTGATCCTTGTTCAGGTTCTGAACCCAAAACATCAACACGGTTTTATCTTCGCAGATGTTGCCAGCTCTACTGAATTTCTCCAGCAGTTCCTATTTTTGTTTCAGATTTACAGCATCCACGCTTGTTTCATTAGGGCAGCATAATGGCTCAGTGGTTAGCACTACTGCCTCACAGCGACGAGGACGCAGGTTCAATTCCTGCCTTGGGTGGCTGTCTGTGTAGCATTTGCACCAGGTGCTCTGGTTTCTCCCACAGTCCAAAGAAGTGCAAGTTATGTGGATTGGCCATGCTAAATTACCCATAGTGTCAAGGGATGTGTAAGTTAGGTGGGTTAGCCATGGAAAATGCAGGGTTACACGGATAGGATAGGAGGGTGAGTCTTTTTGGAATGCTGTTCAGAGTCAGAGTGGACTTGTTGAGCCAAACAGCCTGTTTCCACACTGTAGAGATTCTATGAACAAACTAGATCAAGGAGTTGTAAATGACAGAAACAAATCTATTACTTCTCCAACTTCCCAAAATAAAATCTGGGAACAGTAATTGTCAATGTAAATACTGATATTTGTTTGATACAGCATCTCAAGCTATTTTTCTCAGATTGACAGGAATTGCAACATTTCTCTGCAATGTGTACATAAGAAAAGCAAATCTGTCTTCAGTGCTGTTTTAGCATGTGCCTGTATTTGGGCAGAAATGTAATATGAACCACAAGAGACTGAGACTGAGACTTCGAGCTTTTGCCTTGGTTTCTTCCAGGAATCCTTTTTTAATGGGTGACTACTGAAATAAGATTTGTCATGCTGAGAGCCATGGCTTTGGGATAAAACATTTACTGGAATAGCTAATTATCAGATAACAGATTGAATGGAAAAAGGACCAAAATCATTATTAATTCGAGAAAACTACAGTTTGCTGTTATAATTGAGCTTTAAAAAGCATTAATTATAATAGTAAATGGGAAATTTACAAATTTCTACTGGACCCTTAAGAAATGAATTGCAATGTTCTGCAGTTGAAACCAGATAAATTCTCTGAATTTTAAGTTATTGCCTCAATTATGTATTCACATATTTGGTGGAAAGTGTACTGTGTTGTACATTTTAAGCATCTTCTAGCCTTTTTCAAAGCTACATCTACCTATTAAAAGGCAGTACGCGTATGATCCCCATTCCATAAAACTAAGAGCTTAGAAATAACTTTATTTTATCATGCAGAACTCATTGTAAATTGCTTTTCAGTAAGCATTAGGCCCTTTAAAAATGCATAACATTTTGAATGTAATATAAATAAAAGAGGAAACTGTGGTTTAAAATTCATAATAATTTAGTCAATTTATCAAAATAGAGATATAATGTTGAATTTAGAGCATAAAGTTTTCAAAAATTTGCATTTTTAAATTCTACTTCCTTTAACTTGGCTCCATTTGAAACTGCAAAAGCATTTAATTGCCTCCATTGGATTTTATGATTTTATCCTAACCATTTTTCATTTAAAAGTTATCATATATTATAGTTATCACTGGTTTCTGGTTGTTCACAGTCTCTAAAGGGAAGTCTTCTACAAATTGTGTCTGTGGTTCATTTTAGAACCAATATTAATAAAGTTGCGAAGCTGTCCAACTGTGACAACTTTTATTTCCAGTTGCCTAGATACATGTCGTTCGAGTTAAAGGTGAGAATTTGAAACTCATAACATAATTTCAGCTACCTTTAACTTCACTATTTGGAAACAACCATTTAATTTGATGGAGCTTACATGCAAATTTTAAGTTAGAATATATTCATTTTTGTATGTTCTAGTGAAGTTGCGGTGAAATTGGCCAGAACCAGGGCTGCAAATCATTGTGGAGAAGAGGAGAATGGGACAGACAAAGGTTGGTTAACACAGGGCGGTTCAGGAAAAGAATGGCATCAGACATAAAGCAGTTTGACTGGCACTGACAAGAGCTTTTACGTCTTTTTTTTATAATTGCTCTTAAAAATCATCAACTGACTATAAGAAAGATTCCTCGTTATTAGTTACTTTGCTTCCTATTTTAATTTAATTCTATCTTTAAAGGTTTTTTTTTCTGTTCATCTTTCCTTCTTTTGAGTTTGGCACTACTCCCGGACTGTGGGTGAAAATAAATAACGTCCCATGTTTCTGGTGAAGTAATTCTTCAGTCTGTATCAAAGTAAAGGAACATGTAGTGACTGTCCTTTTAAGGGGCAGCAGCTGCTTCTCACTCAGTATCTCTCCCAGTCAGCACTGTCTAGAGAAAAGAAAACTCATCAAATGGTGAATCGTGGGCGCTGACCCATGTCACAATATTTAATTTCACTCAGTGAAATTGAAGTCGCATTAGCATTCTTTTAATTTCGAGAAGGGAAACTGTTAGATAATTAATTGAAAAGCATCAATGAAAGCCAATTTCTCCTACTTTGCTTGGAAGGCTGGCAGTTGAACTAAATGTATACATTTGAAATAAGGAGAAAGGAATAGATTTGATCTGGTTTGTTAGGCATAATTATTACATACTTCACCTTGAATTTTATGGCCATAGTTTCTGGTATTAATTTTAAACCAATGTGTCCATCTCAAGTGAAAAAAAGTTGTGACAGCTTTAAAATGTTACTAAAAACAAGCTTATCACCTACAAAATATAAACATAACATTTTTCTGTATCTTTGATTATGTGTGCATTGATTATAATGACCATAGTGAGAAAGACTTGATTTTATCTTGGACATCCATAAAATCAGAACTGAGAAAGGGTCACTGGACCCGAAAAGTTAACTCTGTTTTTTTATTCACAGATGCTGTCAGACCTGCTGAGCTTTTTCAGCAACTTCTGTTTTTGCTCCTGATTTACAGCATCTACAGTTCTTTTGGTTTTTGTTACTTTGACCAGTTAAGTTGGACTCAGTGTTGTATTTTTGTAATCCCTTGTATTAATCAAGTTTGTATTATTTATAGTTGGCCATTCTGTAAAGATATATTAGATTTTTGGAAAATATCAAAGGTATTTCTGGTCAAATTTTACCTTGCAGATTTTGCTGAAAGAAATATTAGTCCAATAATACAATATTTTTTAGTCCTGGCTCACACTTTCTACTTTAGAAATGGTGGCAACTTATGAAAAACTAGGATTAGTTGCCTAAAAGTAGTTACATTGTCAAATGCCCAAAATTCTCCAGGTTGTATGTTAGTGTGCCAGGTTAACTTTGTTTTAAACTTAAGGGCTGCTGATAAATGAAAGCTTGACAGTCCACAGGTGTAAAATGAGTTAAGAGATGTGCACAGCCAATGAAGATCAGGTAGCAATACTCAAATCACTTCATGGCTTTTATAACAGAAAATCTCTTTACAAGCGAAGCAAGCTCAGAGGAAATAAGGTTGTGAAGATATGGTTTCATAAATGTGAATAGTGCTAGACTTTGTCGAAAAATCAATTTGCAATCTGATGGGTTTTAACAGAAGTGTAAGATTTCTTGTTTGCTTTCAGTAAGTCCATAAAAGGAGTACTTAGAACCTGAAATATGAGTAATGCCAATGGCTTCTCTTCATAAATAGGTGTTACAGAAAGGTACAACATGCATTAAATCACAAAAACAAAACAAATATCTCCATTTTCAACTACAAGCATTGCCAGTTTAATCCATGCTGCTAAAGCGAAATAAAGCTGCTATCTCAGGAGCCATCATTTAATTTATTTATGTTAGTGAGGACCTCCCAGTATTATAAACATTATGTCCCGCAGTTGAATTATTAAGATTGTAGTGGTGTTGGAGTCCTTGCCTGTTAGCAAAATGGCAAGAAACCTGTCCTGCGTTTTCTTTTTCGAAAGACCCACCAAATCACACGCCAATCATAAGGTTACTGGCTCACAGATCTTTCCTGAAATCAAGACCTGAGGGAGAGTAATCCCAAATGGTGACTGCTGCAGACCAGCTAGAGGCTGGAAGCTCTTATGCTCAGCAACACCACTAAGGAGGCTCTGTGATAAGGACAGCCACCAGAGTTCCAGTATTAACGGGTACTAATGGCACAGGTAAGCAAGGCAAGGAGTTGGAGGGCATAGGGAGAGGGGCAGCCGTAGCTCTCCACAGAGACCATCCTTCCTGATGTCCAGTTCCTAAATCAGACATTACTTGTCTTTGTCAAGGATATCACCCACCCTTCCTCTAGTATTAACAATTGACCTGCACAGTTTCCCCTCCTGTGCACTTCATCTGACAATAGCCTGTCGCAATGTCAGATATTTTCTAATGAACCTGTTCAGATATGTTACAGAATCCCTCTGGAGCAGGTGGAGCATGATCCCAGGCCTCCTGACTCAGAGATGGGGACAATACAACCAGAGCTGGGCTAATCTCAACAGCCCTTTCCAGAGAGAGCAGGTGATAATGGCTAGCCGGGTAGAATAGAAGAAGAAAATGATTTTAAGGAAATGTACCTACAGAGGTGTTGACTTGGATCAGTTCCTTGCTTTGTCCCATGTGCTGCTGATGCAGTTGCATTGTGCCTGTCAGTGGAAGTTTGTAAACACAGGCCTGCGGTGTAAGCAACAGTCCCTTCTAAAAAGTCTGCACAAAGCCAAAAATGAAGCTCCACCAATGGAGCAACCTACAGGTTGTCAAGACTCAACCTTAGGATATGGTTATCCTTCCAAAGATGGTGGTTGTGTACAATGGCAAAACCTTCAACCATGATCATTACCACCGCCAACCGCACCCCCCCACCCCCCCCCTCCCCCCCTCCCCCCCCGCACCTCCCCCCCCCCCCCCCCGCAACTCCCGAGAATGTGATTCTGGTTGTGGCAGCAGGGTTCAGCTCTGCCCCCACCCAGCCTAATTACACGTCCCTCCCCACTCAGAGCTCACCACCCACAAAAGCAGAAGAATCTGAATGAACAGCTACTGACAAATACTTTCTGGGCCTTCTTGCAAATATCAGAAGTTCAATAAATATAGTTTAAGTAACATTTGCATTGGATTACTTTCCAAATCATTATGAAATGAAGGTTAAATGGATTAAGTTTTTTTTGAAAAACTTCAAATGCAGATTTTAACTCCATTCAACCACTGAGTAGAATCCTATTTATTAATGCAAATCCTTTTATAATGTTTGATGCAAAAATAAAAGAGAAAAAGGATCAGGTTAATGGAATATGGCCATGTTTGCTGGCACCAACGATCTAAATTACACAATAGCAGCCCATGCTCACCACCAATTATTTCCGAAAGCACACATACACGCACAATGTTGAGACAATTTTTATAAATTAAAATAAAAATCCTGATAAGTTTAACACTCAGACCCAGAAGCATGTGGACTAGCATAAATATCTGTCATAAATATATTTAAACTTTCTCACCATGCTTTTTCTTCTGCTTTTGTATTGGTGAAACTGCCGCAATGCATCATAAAGTTTCAGTTTCAAATTCTTGCTTGGAGATCATAGCTACATTAAAGAAGAAAAAGGTGCTTGGCTCATTTATAGGGTGGATGGACTTTTACATGTTGTCCAAATTCACATATTTATTTATGTATGCACCTAAATAGAATATGCCAATCTGATTTGTTTCATGATGTACAGTAAATGTACACTTAAAATGCAAATCCCTCGGCAAAATAATGTGTCACAACTACACACTAACCCTCCTGGTTCTGAGGAAGAATAGGACAGACCAGTAGTGCTAATTGATGATTCTGCTATTGGGTTTTTACCAAAGCATGTGCAAAATCGTATTAAGGAAAATCTATTCTATGACAGTTGAATTTAAATAATGTGTGCTTTAGGAAGGTAGAGAGGGTGTTCACATCATCTTGTCCATAAAAACATGCAGATAACTAGAACATTGATCAAATTAATGAACTTTCTCAGACCCTGGTCTAAATGAGAATGATGTTAAACAAAGTAAAAACATGTTCAAAACACATAGCACTGATAAATGAAAGTTAGTTTGGACTGTGTGAGAGATTGTGCTTCTGAAGATCTCACATTATTCGTTAGTTTTAGGATCTCAAATTTTGTACCACATCCAATTGAACTGTTATCCAGTGACTAGAATAAATTAATCAATTCATAATTATTTATTTTGAATTGCATTTTTGATTGATTTTTAAAGATATTTTCTCATGCGCATGTAAAGTGATATTCTAAGTAGGCACTTTGAAGCAGGTTAGTTTTCAATTAACTCATTAGGATTTTATGTTGTGTGTTGATAGCCTGTCCAAACGCAAAGAAAGAGATGCCCTTAATATGCCCAAATTGCTACTTCCTCTGTATCTGTGTTCTGTCCTCCAGTTTCACTCCAAGTAATTTCCAACACCATTGTCTCTCACATTTTGTCCATTAGATGATTACACCAACAAGTAATCTCTATTATGGTATATTACCTGTTTGCTTAATTAAAAGAGTGAATGACAATATATTATTCCTCTTCCAACTTTCACCTTTGAACTTCCTGTTGTCTTCATGTATTTTAAAGTTCACCATCTCATTTGTGGCCTCCTTTCCTCACTGGTCTCTGAAATTCTCTAATTCTTTCCTGGCATTTCCCTCCAAAACTACAATCACTCTCAGCACATCAGAATGATAAGACTCTGCAGTGAAGACTATATTCAGCTATTTTCCTGAAGATAGAAAAAATCAATGAGTTTCCATTTATATAGTGCCTTTCACAGTAGTGAAAGCCTTTTTATAGCCAATGAAATATTTTTGTAGTGGTACCACTGTTGTATGGAAAATTAACAGAACCACAGACTTGATGTTGAGGGAAAGGATCTAAGTTACAATTCAAACCCACCATTCAAATCCCTCCCCACCCCTATCTGCCTTTCGTAGGGATCGCTCTCTTCATGACTTCCTCATCTGCTCCACACTCCCCACTTACCCCACCATCCCCCGCACATTTCTCTGCAACTACAGGAAGTGCTGCACCTGCCCCTACACCTCCCACTTCACCTCCATCCAAGGAACCAAAAATCCTCTCACATCAGACAGAGGTTCACCTGCACATTCGCCAATGTCTACAGCATCCACTGCTCCTGATGTGGCCTCCTCTACATTGGTGAAACCAAGCGGAGGCTCAGAGACTGTTTGTAGAGCACCTGGACTTTGTTCACGACAAATGACAAGACGTTCTGGCGGCAAACCATTTTAACTCCCCTTTCCACTCGCCGGGTAACATGTCCAATCTGACCTCTTCCAGTGTCACAATGACATCATCCACAAACTGGAGGAGCAGCACCTCATATTCTGCCTTGGGAGCTGACAACCCAATGCCCTAAAAGTGGATTTTACCAGTTTCAAACCTTCCCCAAACCCCAGCCTCATCCCATGACCAACGCTCCCTTTCATCCCCGCCTCCTTGACCTAACACAACCTGTCCATTTTCTCTCCCAACTATCAGTCCCACCTACCTCATTGGCCAATCCCCACCACTGCCTACCTGTACTCACCAATCACCATCCCATCGACATTTTCCAGCTCCACGCCTCCTCTTTCTATTTATTTCTGAGCTCCCTTCCCCCTCCCCCATTTCTGAAGAAGGGTCCCAACCTGAAATGTCAACTTTCCTGCTCCCCTGATGCTGCCTGGCTTGCTGTGTTCCTCCAACTCCACACTGTGTTATCTCTGACTCCAGCATTGGCAGTTCTTACTATCTCTGAAGGATCTAAGTTTGTTAATGCTCACCCAGAAAGGTACATAGAAAGCATTAAGTAATGTGAAAAGATTCTGTAATAATAGTATACGTACAAGTGTGGAGAAGTGCGGGGCAGTTCTGATATGAATGAAATGTCAGAAAACACTTACTTCTGTTCATTTAGCTTGCTAAAGGCAGTTTCATATTTTATCTTTTCACATCAGGCTCTGTCATGTTTAACATTAGCTGCATGCCTTTCACTTTAAGTTGATCTTTGGTGCCTTAGCACCAATGATAAATTTTGATTCCAGTTTAACAGTTTCCAGGTTATGCTTAATAGTGCAGCAGGCTAAAGCAGTCAGTTGCTAAATCATTCATGCTGCTATGATTACATATTTAATAACAATTTATGGACTTGATTTATGTAAGATTGTGGGAAAACAAATTTATTTTAAATCCTGTGGATCAAAATTGTTTTTAAAGGATTAATAAAAAGACATTAGAGCTTTTTTTAACAAGGCATTTCTTGGAAACTACGTAATTCGAGAAATTGTTGATCTTGGTTGAATGAACTCCCTTCACTGAAAACACCTGACTGTTTTGATGACTGCATTTTTATGCTGTCTGTTTAAACAGTATTTTGCAGATGGTTTAACATTTTCAGTTTGGGAAGATTGCTGAAAGAAAGTGTTCAGCACATCTCCTAATTCTCAAGTATCTTTGTGGGAAATCCATTGTGAGGCCTGATTGTCCTCTTGAACTGGAAGACTTTGCTATGCTGTGTTTGCAAGTGCATCAACAAAGCATCTAACTGTGTTGATAATCAGTCAACACCTACCAGAATACTGGACCAATAGCTGTCTGAACATTTCACACCTTCTCCTTTCATTGCCTTCAAGAGCTAAGATTTTATTGGCTAAAAGTGAATTTTCTCAAACAGAATCTCTGTTGACAGAAATCTATTTTTCTTCTCTCCCAAATGTGAATGGGAATGGGTGTGTTTGGGATTATTTAAAGAGGTAAACACTTATTTTTTCATATTACAAAATGTTAACTAATTGCAGCTTTGAAAAATATGTTTTGTTTTATTAATATCAATAACTTTGTGTTCAGTAAGAAACTTGGTTGATGGAACCTTTTGCTCTAAATCTAATATAGAGAAAACATGTTATCGTTCAAGTGGAAACTGGGTGAATTAAAAAAAACTATTTTGAGACCCATGAAGGAATGAGAAAAGAGAAAGACTCAGTACACTCCTTGTATCTCAGTCATAACAAGGCCAAGAGGATTAATAACCAGACTGGGCTTTGTTGTCTGAATGTAAGTTATTACAATTAAACCTACTTTTGTGCCCATTATAAACAGATGCCATCTTGAAAACTTATTTATTTTATCATTCATTCATGAGATTATGGTTACCATGATTGATGGCTAGATCAGAAGTTATAATCCAACCCTAATTGCAATGATTGTAATGAGGTCAGCTAGATGGACCTCATAGACTATGAGTTCCCTGATTGGGGCTGTTGATCTGGTCAGTCTGGGAGCCCAGGTTAGAGACATTAACAGGAGTGTCAGACATCCTGGCATTTTGGGAGTTTACTCTGAGGAAGCTGGATCAGTGTCAAGGACTTTCCATATGTAAATAAAGGATGACTTGGTGATGGAATACCAGCCTCTGTGGAATTATTTCAGTAATAGACCATGAGAAGATAATAGTGAGCTATCTTATTGAAATGCTGCACACCTTGGGATGCAAATACACCCACAGTGCTGTTAGAAAAGAGATTCTAGGAACTTGACGCTACGACAGTGTAGGAATGGTGATATAGATCCAAGTCAGAATGATGAGTGGCTTGGAGGGAAACTTTTAGTTGGGAGCATTTCAATGTAACATAGAACATGGAACATTACAGTGTAGTACAGGCCCTTCGGCCCTCGATGTTGCACTGACCTGTGAACCAACCTGAAGCCCATCTAACCTACACTATTCCGTTATCATCCATATTTTTATCCAATAACCATTTAAATGCCTAACTGTTGCTCTTGTCCTCCTAAGTAGTAGAGGTTGTTACAGTAGACTTGGTGGGTTACTGAGTGCATCTTATAGCTGGTACACATTGCTGCCATTGTGTGTCAATGGTGAGGGCATGACTTTTGAACGTAGAGGATAAGGTGTGTATCAAATGGAATCTTTTGGCTCAGGTGGTGTCAAGATATTTTTAAGAGCTGCAATAGTCAAAACAAGTGGAGCATTTTCCCACAGATTCTAGATTTATGTTTTTTATATGGTGAGTGAAGATTGGAAAGAGAGGAGGTGAGTTATGTACAGCACAAGTTACTGGCCTCTGACTTGCTTCAGTAGCCCCAGTACTTGTATGCATGGTCAAGGTTGGTTTCTAGTCAAGCCTCCAGATATTGATCGTAGGGGATTCAGTAATAGTACTGCTATTAACTGACAAGGGGCAATGGTTAGGTTCTCTCTTGTCGGGCGTAGCCATTGCTGGCAGTTGCGTGGCACAAAATTGCCTGCCACTTATCATCCCAATAGTGAAATAGTGGCATGTAGAGGCCCAAACTCATGCATGGGAAACATGGGATCAAATCCAACTATGGCAATTGCTGGAAGTTAAATTTAGTTAGCAACCATGGAATTAAAAGTTAGCAAAGGTGATTATTATTAAACCCAATTGGTTCATTAGATGAAAAAAAAACTGCCAGTGTTACCCTAGACTAACATACATTTGACCACAGACCCACAGCAGTGGAAGTCCACATCCATGAAAACATTTGCAGAGTGTCCTCCTCCAGTGAGATGCTTATTTGTGGACTATTCTGCAACTGGACATGACAGGACTGCTGAGCTTGGATCTGATCCACTGTCTGTGCTTAGCTCTGTCTATTGCACACTGCTGTTGCTGTTTGGCACATCCTGTTACACAGTGCAGCCACTGGTAGGTTCGCACATGTCAATCCAAGTTGCTGACAAATTGACTTCTGCTCCTAAAACCATTGCCATACACAAATGTTGGACGCCTGTGTAATAGAAAAATATAGTTCGAGGAAGTACTGGTTCACTAGGGTGTTTGCATTTGGTCTGTGATCTAGCCTCACTCAACTTTAAAATGCTCATGTGGACAGTGGAATATGGCAGCATACTCCTGGCAAAATGTGGAGCCAGTTATGTCTCCTACAATCCACATTCTCATACCCTCAATGTACAGCTGCAACTCCTTCAGTATTCATCAATGCTAATTCATTGATGGGATGTCCACCACCCATATTTACCACTCCAAATCATTCACCATCCTAGTTTGGAATTATCTCACTATTCCTTCAGTGTCACAGATTCATCATCTTGGAATTCCCTCCTTAAAGAGCCATGCATGGACTGCAGTGATTCAAGAACGCAGCTCACCATCATCCTCTTAAAGGCTGCTTGGTACAGGTAACAAATGCTGTCCAGCAAGCAACATCAATGTCCTATGAGTAAATAATAAAGTAATTCATGGTCACTGATTGCAAACTGAAATTGCTCCATGTGGAAACAAGTGCCTCTGTGCTTTTCACTTGAGACAGTATTTAATTCCTTGTTAAATCTGTCATATCCAATAGTTTCTCATTTAAAGTTCTGTCTTATAACACCCAAAGAGTATTTACCTTAAATTATTACAACATTAAGATTTAAATTATAGGGTCCAGCTTTTATTTTGATTGTGAAGAACTATTCACATGGAGCTAGTTTCTACTCTGGCTCGTTGATATCCAACTTCACATTTGCAGTTTTTTTATGGTTGAAGGTCAGAATTGGTGTCCCTGATGCATCAATTGCGATCAGGGTGGATTCTGAAATCTTGTTAATGGAAGGAAAATATTGATTTGTTTGATTGTCATGAATCAATATCTCCGCCTTGGTGGTGCTCAGTTGGTAATTATAATATGCGCAACACAAAATGTTCATTTGCTGGTAGTCCATGAATAAAATGATAGAATAACAATAAACATGAAAATTTCCTGAGAAGGGAAATTATATTAGTGCCAAGGCAATGATTTGAAACTTTCGATGAGTTAAAAAGATAATATAGCCTTACAGAAACATATATTGCTGAAATGAACTCCTTCAGAAATCTATATTCAGGTTTTCAATGTTCTTCAAAGACTTGTTTCTTTATCACAAAGCCCATGTGCAGACTTGAATGATAAAGATGAGACCAGACTTACTCAGGTATGAACCTATGTATTATTGCTCACTACACTTTTGGAAGTCAAATGTAGAATTTTTCTTGATTTGTAGTTTCCTGTAGGAACATCTCTTCTACCCAGAGGTACACTGACTGGTTGCACGCAGATTTCCCATTTTTCCCTGTGCTGCTACCATAGCAAAATATTGTCTGACTAGTCCATTGTATGGAGCTTTAGGCAATCTAACAGTGCTCATTTCCAATAGACAGTAATCTATCTCTAATCAAACAATTTTAGAAATCAAAAATTATTTTCTAATATACATATATATATGCCAAAGTTAATTGTAAGAATCAATATGGGAAATTATTAATATAACTGTAAAATCCAAACACTGTTTAGAAACCCAGAAACATATGCTTTCAATCTGGCCACTTGCAAATCACAAAACATTTTAAAGAAACATAACTGCCGAGTTTTGCTGATTACTTTACAAGGCCTCACAATAAATCAGTTGAACTGACTTATCCTTACAATATGTAAAGTGCCTGTCAGTCAGCTTCTGTGTAATTATTTTCAACAATAAACTCGGGAATCTTGTGTTGTATTTCCCTTTCTCTATGTTACTTAGGACCTTAGCAGATAGCAGATAAAATTAGTTTGATGCTCTTCTAGGCAGGATTTTGAATCGTAGTCAAGATTCTTCAAGTGGGCTGGTGGCTAATGTTCATTTCCCTATGAAGGCTGAAGGTTTGCCATTACTGTAAATTCTGACAACAGTTTGGGTGGGTCATCTTTCTGTGAACCTGGTTTGCATTCATGCTGATAACAAACTGTGAAGCTGGATGAACTCAGCAGGCCAAGCAGCATCTGTCAGGTATGCTCATTAACATCCCACCCAACCTGCTGGAATTGTGCGCATGGACACAATCCTCTCTGGCAAAAATGGAAAACATGTTTGTAAACCCGACTATATACATGAGGTATACCTGGCTGCACAGATTTCTTCCCCCAAGTTCTGATGGGTACAAGCTTCTTCTGCTACTTAACTCCTTTGCAACCAAACTTTCTCTTTGTCAATATGCTTACAACATTAGGGGTAATGCTCATCTATGTCAATCAGACTGTGAGAAGCTCAATCACATGCAGCCTAGTTTGTTATTGTATAATCCTTACAATTTTGGGATTAAGGCATTAATGAGTCAATCATCCTGTCTCAGGGAAGCAGTCACAGTGGCTCACTCCAGCATACCTAACAGGGCAAGGTGGATGGAATGAAATTTAAAAGGGGCTTCTCTTTTGCCATTATTTGCCTTTGGTGAAAAGCAATCAGATATGTACATTTTCTTAGTCGTGTGTGAGCTGCTAAGTATTGTTGTTTATGTTGTAAGGGTGAAAACTGGTAAATATGTGAAAGACAGTATCACTGTGGTGTCAGTAATGCAAATTTGTAACGAAGTGACAGACATTGATTGCATAAGAAGGATCTAATGAAGATGCTTGGCACTTACCGTTCTGAGGGAATATCCTCCAGAGTGCAACATGAGAATGCTAACTTATAGAAGCATGAAGCACAGAGGGAGGCAGTAGCACATATCTTGACAAAGTAAAACTGATCATTCATCCACACACAGCATTGGAGTCAGCTTCCCTTGAGGTACGAGGAAACCTGCATATCCTTCTGTCCAGGAGGCCTTCATCAGTCTGGATGGTCCCTTGTTGCTGTGCATACAGAAAATAATCTCTTTTGGGCAACTTTCAGGAAAACCTTTGGGGAGACATTGCAAAACCAGGAAGTTGGTTTTTGCCTCTGGTATGTCCCAGGGTGAGGGGGTAATGAGCAGAGGATGATTAATACTCCTAGGTCGCAAAGAAAAAATAATTTTCAAGCTGCCTTTTAAATATTGCACCTGGTACTGGAGCCCAGAAAGTTCTGAATGTCTTCAGAACTTGCTGCCAATAAAATTTGGCCTTTTATCGCATACGCATATGTCACGGGGGCTGAGAAGGGAGTTAATCCCATTGGAAAACCCTGCCATCCACTGAGCTGGAGCCTTCCCACTCCTGGCCTGCTTCCACACTTGTTCTTGAAAAAGAAAATTCTCTGTAATCACAAACTACCCAACAATTGAAACTCGTCTTTAAAATGAACTATAAAGCAAAATGATACTCATATGCAATGAAAGATGGACCTAGGTCTAACAGGAAATAAATTGTTAGCGAATGGAATTTCCTAATCCATGTGATATGCTAATATTTGCCCGGACTCCGTTCTGGTTGAATATTTTAGCCAGCCACTGATTCTAGTTTCATATCCTTCATATTCTGTGCTGCGATATTCACAAGAAGTTATATGGTTTCTATTATGACTTGAGTACATGACTGATCCATTGAAAATGATGGTAGGACACCAATTTGTCTGTTCATAACTACATAACTGCAAACTAGGTCATGACAGATGAATTTGCCCTGTGTACCTTCAGCTGTAGTTGTGAATGTTTGAACATAGGCATAGCTCCTTATTAATATCAGGTTAATGCATACAATATGCATGTCGTCCTAAAATTGCAATTCAATATTACAAAGTAGCAATTGACGGTCTGTAGTTTAATTAGCATTTTCCCACTGAAAATATTAATTATGAGACGTTGATGCATATGGTCTGAGTAAAGATCACTCCATATATTTTCTTTCATCTAAAAAAATCTAATATACTCAAAAATTCTAGTTTAATTAATGTGGACTAAATATTTTCTCTGAAAGTTGTGTATATTTGGAACTCCCACCTCAGAAGGCAGTGAAGATGTGATCATTAAAGAATTTTTTAGGCAGAGATCTATAGACAATTATTTGAGTCATTGGAGTGCCAGTCCATGATCAGGTTATTGCATTCCATCCTTAATGTGTTGCTTTTTGCTTTGAAAAATATCTAAGTAAAAATCTAGTTTGCAATGAGGTGGACTTTTACTTCTGTTTTCCTGCTTCAGATTTCTTGTTGCTTGAAAATTAGTAGGCTTGTGTCTGTAAATAATCTTGATGCCAAAAAAAGAGTAGAGACATCATGTGCTTTTCTTATTTTAATGCTGTTTATGACAAGCAAGTGGGTGAATTTGACTAATGCCTAAACACAGGTAAGGCCTTTTTGATATAGAAAAATGATTTCTCTGTGATCATATCTGTATTTTGCTTTAGGAATATGTTTGTATATTGGAGTTTTCCATCAGCATCTTTAAAACTGCTGTTTTCTAAACCAGATCAGCTGTGACCTCTTTTTCAGAAAGAATACGCACAAATATTTGTAGCTTCACTATACTTGTAGCATTCAGTCTTGGCTGCTAAATATGAACTTTAGCCTGAACTCAGACTATGATGAGTTGTTGGGAAAAGAACTTCTCATAACTGCCTCTTCTATTGTCTATTGTCTTCTGTTATCTCCTTTGAGCCTTCAGTACCAATTTGCAGCAACTAGCTTTTAATGCCTGTTTGCTCTCAATGTCTGTTGACTGTTTATATGATTACGGTTTTCTATTTGTTAACCTGTGTAATGTATATCACAGAGAGTCAGGTTTATATTCAGCCAGATATCTGAAAGTTTATTGTAAACAACTAACTATATACACTAATATAACATATAAGATTTACATGTGCACTCTGGGTGTGATGATTACTTCTATTACTACGATGGGCTGAATCTTATGGCTTTTTTTGGCTAAATCTGAGCTGTTTTTTGGGTAGTTACTCATCCTGAGGCCTCTCACTGCAAGATTTCTCACTGAATCTCACTAAATTCACCTCATTTATTACCTACCATGCACATGGCCTCTGTCACATTTGATTCCAGCCCCATATTACCATGTGTCTTTCGCACAACAACTCACCACTTACCAGATAACCAGTGGGAGATCAGTATTCCTTGTTTCCACACCATCTTTAAAAGGTTGCTTTGTTCCTGGACAAGCACCACCGTTCCAAAGCTACAGGCAGAGTCAGAACATGGCAGAGAAGAGGAAGGTAGCACCGCAATTCTCGGGCAGCAGCCCTCTACCGAGGTTTTGGTGGATTCATAGAATCCCTACAGTGCAGAAAGAGGCCATTTAGCCCATTAAGCCTGCACTGACCTCTGAAGACAATCTCACACAGACCCACCCCATTCCCATTACCCTGCATAGGGTTTATAAGCCATGGATAGCCCAGCTAACCTGCACACCCCTAGAAACTGCAGGGCAATTTTTGTTTAATATGGCCAATCCGCCCAACCTGCACATCTTTGGACTATGAGAGGAAATCAGAGCACCTGGAGGAAACGCACGCAGACACAGGGAGAATGTGCAAACTCCACACAAGACAATCAGCTGAGGTTGGGATTGAACATGGGTCCCAGGCGCTGAGGCAGCAGTGCTAAGCACTACACCACTGTGCCATCCCTGGATGAAATAATCCCAAAGAAAAGTGTCTTTATCTCACAGGAGGCCACAGAACCAGGCTCTAGCAGAGGAATGACCAGGCGTACCACAGGAAGATTAATGATTTTCTCTGATCTGCTAGAGTTAGTATCATACGTTTCTCTCTGCCACCTTACAGTCAGTTTCTGCCACTGCACCTATCTCCTATGCATGCATGCAGTACATTGCCTGGGCTTGTGAACAATGTTTTACTCTATTAAAAATTCAATGGTCATTGTTTGCTGCAGCACGCTCCCTCACAGGTTGAACCACTTACCCCACCTACTCAGAGTACGCTCACAGCCATTTTCCTCCCCAGACTGCATTTTTCCAGCATGATGAAAGGTGGCAGTGAGTCCTTGCCTTCCACAGGGTTCTGCCTTAACCTGAACATGTCAGTGACCCCCCCAGATAACCACCACTGTTTCCTAGTAGCCCATTCCATTGGCCCTACAGCTCACCAAGTCCCCAGTCAACCTATCTACATACAAGCCTACACCAGCCTATATTTCCCATCCAGACCCTGGCACATGAGGTGACCATACCTGGTCTGGTCATTCGGTGCCCTGCTCCTCCTGCCAGGTTCCTCCTGCCGTGGACTCCCCCACCCCCTGTCATTATGGCCTTCCCAGCCACGTTTTACCATATACCCATTTATAGAATAGTACAGCACAGTACAGGCCATTCAGCCCATGATGTTGTGCCAACCTATTATCCTACTCTCAGATCAAACTACCCTGCATACCCTACATTTTACTGTCAACCATGTGCCTATCCAAGAGTTGCTTGAATGTCCCTAATGTATCTAACTCCACTACCACCTAAATTAATACAACAGAACTTCTATTCCTTGACTGCGGATAGAATCTGGACCGTGGACACAAAAGCGCCAAATCCTAAACACTAGATCACCAGGGAATACTTCTTGCAAAATCCTACTGCTCCGCTCTACCACTCACAGTTGTACTACACATTCAGTTGTTTGTTAGCTCACCGAGCCAGTTGTACTGTGGTTACCCTTCAAGGCAACTTCAACAGTGCAACCTCTAATCGAAGCATTGGTGTTCTGCTTCCTTCCAGATTAATACAACTATAACATAAATTTCACTGGTGAGGAAGAAAATAACAAACAGCTGCCGTTCTTAGACATAACGGTCGAGAGACCGCCTAACGGTGAATTCCGGACCCCAGTATACAGGAAGGCCACACACATGAACCAAATCCTTAACTTCAATAGCAACCATCCCACCATGCACAAACAGAGCTTCATTAAGACACTATCTCAATGAGCCACATCAAACTGCAACACCCCAGAACTCTGGAGAATAGAAGAGAAACTGCTACACATTGCTTTCACTGAAAATGGACACCCAAGAAGTTTCCTCCGCAGATGCCTACAAAACAGACAAGTCAGAGGACACAGTACAACAGAAGACACTAGCAACGCTACCCCACATCAAAAATGACTACCATACTCCTAATATCGCATAAGATCGTGATTGCAACACTGCGCCCAATGTCATCAAAGAGTATAGACCCTATACAGCCAGTAAACAAAGCCAAAGCGAGTGCAATAAACAGCGAGTGCAAGGCAAGTGCATTGGGCAAACAGGGAGGAAACTGATGACCAGGATACACAAACACCAGCGGGCAGTAAAGAGACATGACCAATATTCAGAGATAATGGGAACTGCAGATGCTGGAGATTCCAAGATAATAAAATGTGAGGCTGGATGAACACAGCAGACCCAGCAGCATCTCAGGAGCACAAATATTCACTTGTCTCAATACACACAGACAATGAGGGCCATCAGTTTGACTGGCCCAAAATAACCATACTAAGACAAGCAAACACCAGACATGCAAGGGAATTTCTGGAAGCCTGGATGTCAACACGGGACTCCATTAACAAACACATAGATATAGACCCCCTATGGAGACCACTGTTAAAACAACAGAAGTGGAAGCGACAAGACCATCACACCACAGGATCATATAAATCCAGAAGGAAATAGAACACCAATGCCTCGCTTAGAGGTCACATTGATGATGTTGCCTAGAACGGTAATGAAATGTCTGTACACCACACAGTATCTACAATATAATGCAAGTGTCAAGATCAGGGAGCCAACAAACAAGTGCAGCCACAAACAGAACTACAAATTTTCGCTGAGACCTTAAAAATGTACAACACATTCCCCAATACCTGAATATCCCAGTGGTTGGAGAGGATCCTCCTGAAACTCAGTCCCATGACAATGGCTGCACTTGTGTCCCTCCCTGCCTTCGTTTCTGTGGATGAACACAACAGACTGACCATGGTCCATACTTTTGACCAACATGATTTGGATAGCCCTGTGCAAAATATGCACAAATCTCTGACTGTTGCCTGTACATCTCCTCCATTGCATTAGCCCTCCATACCAGACTAGTCGCTTGGATCTAAAGAGCTGATCATTCGCTGCTCCCGGGATTGAATAGGCATGAACCTGACTGGATGCCTGACCATGGCAAATGCTGGCACTTTCTGTGCCAGGACCCCCTGACTGACAGGTATCATCATAGGCTTCATTAATGACTTCTACTTGAGAGTTGGATACCTGGCTGCTTACTCTCTGCAAACGCAATGTGCTTGCCACATTAGCTAGTGGCACTGTCGCAAGTGTGAGATTGATGTAGCACGGTGCTACTCCACGTAATTTACACATTGTAGACTGAGGACTCCTTAGCAGCAAGGCAAGCTGTGTGATTTTGTGACTGTACTAATTGATATGGCAAGGTAAGACAGGAATGCTGTGAGTAAGTTGGTCGGTGCGAAGTGTACAGTTTGAAAGGTGCAAGCAAGCTGCTGTAAAATTCTGCTCGATGCAGTCCGCGAGCTGGGTTGCCTGAATGCAAAGTGTCCCTGCTGCAGCCTTTCAATGTTAGTTGCTGTTGTGTCCTGCCTTTCCATAGCACACTAACGGTACATCAAGAGGAGTTTCAATGGTCTTGAGAGACTGGCAGATATCAAATGCCATTGTCCACGGAGGTTGATGCTGTTGGTCATGCCCTGAGCTGATCGTAGGTAATATAGATGTTACTTTGAACAACGGCAAACTGAAATTCCCAGGTACACACTGTGGTTTTCTTGCCAGGTTTTCCTGACATTGTTACGTGAGTTGTGTTTGGTGAGATGGGAGACTGAATGTTAATAAGGTAAGTTGGGCTGTTAACAAGTTACCTAACAAGCAATAATCACTGTCAATTGGCACCCCACTGCTGTGTCGCCTCAAGAATCTTGTCATGCCACTTGAACAGAGCTAAAGAAAAGGCATGAGTTGCTCTCCATGTCAAGATGGGCCTGTCATATTCTGCCACGCATTGTGCGAAAGGGCACATTGCTCAGATCCTTATCTGGTCCTGTTCCATATTGCTCACATAGCTGATGAGCTGGCTGGATGTCTGCTGATTACTAACAGACTGGCTGACAGTACCGTACACAGACCTCATACTCAGCATTACACATAGTGATATAATCTAGCTGTCCTTGAAGATATATGCCTTTCTGAGATCTGTGCAATTATATAACAAATGTGGATAGTTGTCTAAGAGGTAGCAGGAACTGCAGATGCTGGAGAATTTGAGATAACAAGGTGTAGAGCTGGATGAACACAGCAGGCCAAGCAGCATCAGAGGAGCAGGAAGGCTGACGTTTTGGGCCGAAACTGAAGGGTCTAGGTCTGAAAGGTCAGGCTTCTTGGTCCTCTGATGCCACTTGGCTTGCTGGATAGAAGTCTAATTTTGTTTGCATTAGATTTTGCAATGCATTAGAACTATGTTAAATGCACAATGTAAGTGCAAGGTAGTGAAATTTGCATTTGAGAAAAAGTTATTGCAGTCATATAGCACCTTTAATTTTAAAAAATTCCCCAAAACACTTTACACAATTGTAATCAAACATCATCACTCAGAAACGGTGACTGACAATTTAGTTAAATCCTTCAACTCACCACTTTAAGAGATAGGTGGGGAAGTGAAGAGTGTAGAACTTGAGAAAGGAAACTCCACAGCATAAGGGACAGCATGGATTGGGGGGGGGTGGGTGGTGTTTCTAATTCACTTGGGAACATACTGGAATAGCAATGACAGATAGTGCACTGATCAGTAAGTGCAACTGTCAAGATACTGATGAACAACTTTCAGGCATTTATTTACAGGAGGCAAGTGGAGTTAGAAAAATGTAGAGTTTGCTGCAGTGTGTGATTTTTGAGCACAAAGGACTTTTCAGGCAAAGAAGCAGAAGCAAAGTAATAAACATGGGTATGTCTACATCTGTACGAATGGCAGTAGGATAATTTCCATGTATTCAGACCTCCATTGCAGAAACAGGATAAACAAAGTCAGGTAACCAGGAAACACAGACAACAGTAACTACCATGTATGATTCAAAGAACGATCACAACATTTTAACCCCTTCACCTCTGTTTTGATCTTAATTGTGGTACTGCATTCCATAATCTTCCTTTTCATCTTTAAGATACTCCTTAAAATCCACCTTTGACTAATTGCCTGAACGTCACATTCAGTTCCTCAGTATCAAATTTTGTAAACTACCATGGGTCATTTTATTATATTAAAGGCACTACATAAATGAAAGGTGTTGCTGGAATTTACATTTTGGTCATGAAAAGTACAACCCAGGATTTTCAGAGTTTGTTTTTAGGATGAGCTGATAACAAACATAAAGTTCTAATAAAATTGTATGGTGGTACAGCTCATCAATTTGCCAAGCAATCGTGTCACAGTTCGCATGTTTACCCTTGTGGTTCCCATTTGGCAGATGTGTCATTTTTCCCAAGCTTTGTAGGCACAGGGGAAGCATAAAGGCACTGTGGCCTACTATATCCTGACTGACAGTTAAAAACAGTTATTAAATAGCAGCAGAAATCAAAGTGCGCATTTGTTCCCACAAGGGGAAGAAACAGCACAGATGTAAACAAGCATATGAATGAATTTAATTTTACACAGTTTTCAGCAAAGGACACTGTAATCAAGGTTAAAGAATTGACATTAGTGACAAGGATCTTTCTTTTTACGAGCAACATATGGCACAATAAAGTCTGTCACTTTATACCACTAAGCTTCCAATTGCTGTTGTTCATTTTATTAGCTGAAGAGAAGCAACTGATTTAAGGTAGAACATTCAGAGGTGTAAGATAGCAGCTGCTCCTAAGGAACCATCATTATCATTTTCTAAACATTGCGGATGAGATTTTCAAGTATGAAAGCAATGCATTGTCAATAGAAAGAATATTCAGGTTTCACAGAGTTTGGCTCCAAACAATATTGACATGGTGAACATGAAATTCATTACCACCTGCTATGAAAGCGGGCATCAGTTATCAACTCGTTCATATGCTTACAGTACAATATTTTGTAGCAGTGGGAGTATGCTGAACCATGTGGAATACAACTGGCTGTAATTTTTTTGTTCCTTCATTATTTTAATATATTACCATGTTTATCTTTAGCACATGAAATTTCTTATATGATGTTTAGATTGCTACTGCAAAACAGGATAGTTTTGTTCTTATCAATAAGTTTAAGGTTTTGATGTATGAGCAGAAGTTTCAATTTTAACTTAGCACTACGGCAGTCATTACCTTTTGCGCAGTAACATCTTACAAAATTACTACATTTTAAAGACTAATGTTTAGTAGGCACTGAAAGAACAACAGTATCTATAGTAAGACATAGTTATTATTTATAGACGTTATCATTACGATGAAGACTATCCTGTTTTACAGTTTTTTTTCTTCTTGACAAGAACATGCAGCATTGATTTATCTCAGGCAGAGTCATCCTTCTACAAGATGCAATGAAATTGGATTTAAATCAATGCATTTTTCTCAACTTGATCTAATATTCTCTTGGATGATCTTGCTAGAAGCAACTCCTTCTCGTGGACCAGGCTATCGAGGAGCTCCTTCTGCCTATAGTTGTCATACACCTTCAGAAACGCCAGAATGGTAATTGCCATCCAAGCAACCCATCCGGCCCATAGGCCAAACTGCAGGTGAAATTCCCAGATATTAGACAAAGTTTTATAATTATTAACTTACACATGTCATTCTTTTCACTTTTGAATATAATCTACAAAATGTTTATTTCATCATAACTTAAGCTCTACAATTCAGAAAGGATGTGGTTAATGTTATAGCAGGGGAGAATTTGATCGATATTATCCTAACTTAATCCAAAAAGTCATTTTGAATAAAATGCAGTTTTATGGATGCTGGAAATCTGGAACAAAAACAGAAAGTGCTGGAGGACTTCAGCAGGTCTGGCAACATCGGTGAAGAGAAAGCAGAACTCGAAACGTTAGCTCCATTTACTCTCCACAGATGCCCCAGATTTGTTGAGATCCTCCAACAATTTCTGTTTCTGCATAATTTTTGAGCAAATTGATTGTATTCGTACAACAGAAAAATTTCTGCAGATTATCAAAAGCTTTTTATTCATATATAATCACATTGCTTTTTATAAACATACATGCTAAAGACATACATTTCTGTCATTATATAAATAATCTGGCTGAGAATTCGATGGATAATGTCTCAATATTTGATTTGTATATCAGAGATGTCTGACTACATGCTCCAGTTGTCATTTTTACAGAGAAAATTTGTTCAGAAATGTCTTAATTCTGATTCTGCGTGGTAGCATAAAACGCGGCAACAGCTGAAAATTGGGTTCAGTTTACATTAGGTGTTCTGATCTGACCGACTTGACACAATCACAAAGTCAAAATTAAACCCAGGCAAAATTTAATAACTTAGTCTGATAAGAAATCCTTTGAAGCTATTCCTGCAGTGTTACTTCACCTCAGGAGCAGCACAGTTTCTGTGCGTAAACAGGGTTTTTGCTGCACTTTTTGAGGGAAAAGCCCTGGTAGAGTTATAGAATCATGCAGTCATACAGCACAGAAACAGACTCTTCATACGAACCAGTCCACGCCAAACATAATCCCAAACTAAACTAGTCCCGCCTGCCTGCTCCTGGCCCTTCAAACCAATCCTATTCTGGTACTTATCCATATTGATTGATTGTATTCACACAACAGAAAGGTTTATGCAGATTATCAAAAGCTTTTTATTCAAATATAATCACATTGCTTTTTTTTTATAAACATACATAAGACATACATTTCTGTCATGGCTGTAAATGGAAAACTCCCAGTCCCAATAATCTCCAGAGAGAGTTTTCCTCTGTCCATATAGCCTTCTGCCCTAGTCCCTTAACCTTTTCAATGTTACATACCAATCTGAGGGGCTTCCATTTCAATTGGGCCAGCAACATCAGAAGCTCACCTATTCAGTCTAAAGATGTGCAGGTTAGGTGGATTGACCATGGTAAATGCAGGGTTACAGGGAAAGGATGGAGTTCTAGAATGCTCTTCATACAGTCGGTGCAAACTCAATGAGCCCTGTAGGGATTCCACGATGCTACTGTCTTCTGCAGCGAGCATGCAGGCAGCCAAATGTAAGGTTCCTACATTAAAATCTCTGAGCAGGTTCCACTGTTTGCTAGTGTGGGCTTGGGACCTGCCTGCAGATTTGGTTGAGATTCCAAAGTAAATTTCAACCTCTGATATTAGGATTTTTATAAAGAAATTGGCAGGACAGTTTGCTACTGACATATTTTTAATCGCCTTCCTTCATTATTTATTTCCCCTCACTGGTAAATATGGAAGAATGTATATAAAGCAATGCTTAAACTTATTGTAAGCATTTGAGGTTTGTGAAGAAATAAGCAACGTATGACCTTGACTCAGATCATCTGTAATGCCTTTCCTTGTAAAAGGAAAGTTGAACCTAAGCATCTGTCTGATTTTACTGCATTACCCACTTTGAACATAAAATCTAAATGATGGTAGTTTAGTGGCAATAGCTCATATTATTATCAGCCACCTGGCTATTCAGTTAAATAGTTGCTCACTATGAATTAGCCATTAGTTAAGAAACATGCAGTGGCTGGTACACTGTTTTCCAGCCCAAGTCCTTCTGTCCATCCAGCTGTCTAATATGTCAGTGATTTTATAATTTATAGTCTGTTTTTACATTCTAAATCAACTTAATATTCATAACAGTTTAGAAAAGTGACTTTAAAATGTACAGTTTTTGCCTTAATTAAAAAGTGACTGACCATCTGTATAAATTACTATAAGCAGGAATTTATTACTTTTGACTATGCAATGGTTGTCATTGTCATGAATTCTTCCATGGAAAAGCAAGCCAACTAATGACTTTACCGTCAGCTGCCATCCTATTTTTCAGATGGCCTTCTCTGCAAATAATGTATTATGGATCACATTGAGGATTAAGCAGTCACACAGTATGGGTTCATTTAATACTTTTGATAAAGAACCCCACTGTGGCAATGGTTTGAAATCAATAAAAGTCTGGCTTAACAGCAACCATGTAAATACTGTCAATTGTTGTAAAAACCCACCTGGTTCACTAATGTGGTTTAGGGAAGGAAAATCATCCTTACCCAGTCTGACCTACATTTGACTCTAGACCCACTGAAATGTGGTTAACACTTAACTGCTTGATGGGCTTCAGATCGGTAATGGGCTTCAGATCGGTATGACAGGTTGGCACAACATCGAGGGCTGAAAGGCCTGTACTGTGGTGTAATGTTCTATGTTCTATGCCCTCTGCACAATTAGGAATGGGTATTAAATGCTGAATTAGCCAGCAATTCCCATTTTTTTTTTAAAAAGTGCTAGAATCCCTACAGTGTGGAAGCAAGCCATTTGGCCAATCAAGCCCACACCAACCGTCTGAAGAGCATCCCACCTCCCTACCCTATCCCTCTATTTCCCAAGGCTAATCCAACTAGCCTGCATATCCCTATGTGCAATTTTGCATAGCCAATCCACCTGATCTCTAGACTGTGGCAGGAAACCTGTGAACCCAGAGGAAAACCATGCAAACACAGGGAGAATGTGCAAGCTCCACACAGATAGTCACCTGAGGCTGCCTGATTGTGGATGCACGATGGAGACATGTCCCACATTATGGGGGTGCAGCATGTCTCACTATACGATGCAGTGCGCTCAGTCCTCATCTACAAGGTATGCCACCGATGACTGGTGTGAGATCTGAAAGACTGAAACTCTTTCTCAACCCATTAAGTCATTCCCATTGAGTGTCCTGGGCCCTGCCACTGGTAGCATGTTGGTCACTGAAGATATGGATCTGGTGTTCAGACCTATCTAGAAGGGCTCCTTCCAGTATAGTCCCATGACAGTATGCCACATTATCCCAGTGAACTACTGGAGCAGGAAATGAGGCAATGTGTTAGATGCTGAGAAGTTGACAGAATGAGAGCAGTCTTTCAAGGAGAAGGATTATAGGGTGGGGCAAAGATTGCCATTGCTCATGACAGTTCAGCTGCATCAGACACTACCAGCCCCGATAGATCCTCACTTCTCATAACTGGGATGTAGCAAACCATTGTGGACTGTAAAATAGTCACTGGCCATGATGCTGAAATCTGGCTTGCATTCTGGTGGCAAACTACAGTGTCTACTGGTTTTGTCTGTGTTTGCTTCTGTTTTCTGCAAATATAGACTTGTTTCATTTTGTCCAATTGTTTCCATCCATGTGATGCTCTCCAACTGGACAATGATGAGCTATGGGGCTATGGTGGGCAATGCATGCAGATTGGCACTGACCTTTGGAGGGTTTTAGGATGGGATGTAACTATGGACAGGTAAAGCGTGGCCAGGTGATTAAGTAGTGACTAGAATGTGAGAATGAGGTTGTATGTGCGAGGGTGTGTCAGCTTTGCCAGTTATGTGCCAAGTACAACTTGGCTTGTGGCTGTAGTGCCATGGCACTGCCTGTGAGGGATAAAAGTAGATTGACACAGCAGCCTTTAAAAAGCCACACGGATACAAGCGATACCTACCTTTTGGTAGATATCTGCTGAATGGTGAGCTCTTGCGGGAATAATATGTGGTGAAGTGGGGTGGCATCAGACTGGTGGGGACTTGTAGAGATGGGGGAGGTAGTGAATACATCGAGTTGCGTAAGATGCAAAGAGAAAGTTCACCAGGAGTGGCGGCAAAAAATTTCCAAAATACTCTATGCTACTTGGACTCAGCCAGAAAATCATGGGAGTCAGCTGATCATGACTATAAGTAATTTCAAAGCAAAGAAATTCTGCAGTGAATAACTGACTTCCAGCACTCGTCCAACATCTACAAAGTATAAATCAGGAGTGCAATGGGATACTTTCCATTGCCTGGATTAGAATGCCTCTAACAGTTCTCAAGAAGCTTGGCAGCATCCGGGACAAAACAGTTCACTTGGCTAGCATACCATCCTGCATGGCAGACATAAACTTCCTCCAACATGGCTCAGGGTCTACTGTATTCAAGATAGACTGCAACAACTCACTAATGCTGATCTGACAACATCTTCTAAGCTCTCAGCTTCTACCACTCAGAAAAAACAATGATAGTAGGAGCACTGGAACACCATCAGCTATAGCTTCTCTTCCAGGTTACACACCGTTCTAAGTTGGAAATATAACTCAATTCATTTATTATCATCAGACCAAAACCCTGGAATGCTCTCCCTAATATGACTGCGGCTGTACCCAGATTCCATAACCTGTCATAGTTCAAGAAGGAGGCTCACCAACATCTACTCAATGGCAAAGTGGGATAGATGAAAAATATTAACATGGCCAATGGCACCCACATCTTTAGAACAAGTATTAACATGAATTTATGGCATAAGTGCATATTATATGCAGGCACTCGAGCCAACTGTTTTCGTGAACTAAATATTTAGTTGGACTAAGTAACAAATTGCAGTGTGGCAATACAGAAGTGGTAAAGGATGAGAAGTAGAGAAAACATACACATGGAACCTGATCTTATGCTTACAGATAATGTTGCCAAAAAGCAGAATGTAGAACATAACAGGCAGGAGTTCAGGATAGATCCTCGGGAAAAATCCATACGTAAAAAGAGCAGAGGTCACAAAAAATGAGATTGCTTGAAATACTTCAGTGAGGATTGGTTAGAGCAAAAGAAGAGAAATTGGGAGATGGATGATGTGGTTGACTGCAGTAAGGTTGCGAAAGACAGGGGCTGACAATATACCACAGGCAGTCACCAAAGAAAGCACAATTTATTCTCAGGACTGCCCCTCACTAACTGTAATCACCATTTCTCAAAACATGAGGTAGAATTTACTGGGTGCAAATGTATTCGACTTATATTCTACAGGCAAAGTACTGTCATGGCCACTTGTTGGTCTTCTTGTGCATGAGTTTATAAATCATATGCTGAAGGCATCTCAAAATTTAACATGATACCAGCATGAAGTGACCTTCAGGTCAACTCTTCACCTGTCTTTACAATCCACAGGTTAATGTTAATAGATCAAATAATCAAAAAGGTTGTAACTAGCCTTGGCAGTTCTGATTTTAATTCTTGCGTCTGGTGAACAGAGATGGGGCCATTCTCAGCTCCACAAATCGCATCCTTTAAAAATGGCTGCACAAAGTTACTACGTTTGGTCTCAGGGTACAGTCCAGAGCGAAACGGCACCTTATCTCAGCTACAGAGCTGCTCTACCTCTCTGGATGAGTGCATTACCTCACTTTTACCTCTTACTTTTCCCAAAAACATCCTGAGATCGGAGACAAACGGATACCATACACCTCCTGGCTTTCCAAACAGGCCCACAGGTTCAGATCGTCTTTTACTTGGTCTAATCTACAGTCTTCAGGATTCAAACACCTATCTCACCAAAGCCGCACAGGACTGGAGTCAGCTGGTCATTCAAATGGGAAAATAGGAAGTGCTATGTGCAGGGATAGCATCTGAAAACCAGGATGTACGTGGGTAATAAGCCATGGGTAAATATCTGTAAGCCCTTTGTAAGAAATGACAAGGCAGTCAAGGCAGATTGTCTTAATATCGAATCACAAATTCGCAACTTTCCTCAGTTAAACCACAGAATCAAGCTGAACTATCCCTCAAGGAAAATGCTGCTTTTGCCAGTTACTACCTGCCATCTGCTGATAAATCTGTTTTTGTATATTTGTCATATACTATCCATATAATTTGACTGTCAATCCTGAACTCCTCTGTTCCCCTGATTGACAATGTGAATCACACTGAGACTGGAAAGCTGTCATCTCCATTGCAAGTTCAAAAAACTTTATGCAACAGGTTTACTTTCCAACTAAAAATGTTGATTAGGTACTGGATTCATTACTAACTTGAATACAATTCAGTAAAGCAGAAAACATACTAGACAGAAGCAGGAGTAGGCATATTGAGCCTCCTCTTCCATTAAAGCTGACTATCACCTGAATTAGTTATGAGTTGTCTTTCACAGAAACAGATATAAAATTATAATTTCAGAAGAAGGGTCACCTACTCAAAATATTAACTCTGCTTTGTTTCCACAAGTGACGTCAGGCCTGCTGAACTGTATCTAGCAATTGCTGATTTTGTCATAGGATTTTAAATGCAAGGCTTCAACATATGGCAGATGGAACACTGACTGGTGTAGACCCCATCAAGCCATTTTATTATGAATCAAAGGCTAACTGGTCATCCTGCACAGAACATTGTTAAAATTTTGTCTGCAAATTTGTTTCCTAGTCTCACTATGATTTTACTCGGTGGTAAATTAAAAATCTTGTTGACTTTTTCCAAGTCAATCGAAAACAAAATTTGGTACAGTTACAACTTGGCTGCTATTTTACTTGGAGCCCATTTTGTGCTGCTAGTATAATTTGGTTTTATCCTCAGATTGCTGATTGACACTCCAAGTCAAAACTCTGAAACTACCTCTCCAACAACAGCGTACCTTCACCAAGAGGGCTGAGGTGGTTCAAGAACGCAGGGCACCATCGCCTTCTTGAAGGCAGCTGCTGACCAATAAATGCTGACCAATTCCCACATCCCATATATGAAGTTAAATAAAAAACCTGGTGCTGACCAGAACATTATATCTGGTCCTTGGCCCATATGTACCAGGATCTGTCTGTTAGCTCTCAGTTAATGACAGATGCACAAAGAAAGTAGCCTTAATGATATATGTTCTACTATTTCCATATTATCCTAGAAGTGAAAGGCATCATTTGTCCACAGAGCAAGTTGTCAATATTCCAAGCTTCTTATAAACTGGACTAAGGTAGATACAAGTGAATGAATTCTCGCACTGGCTTTCAGGGTGGTGATTCCAGGGATACTAATTTGAGAATGTAACATTACTGTATCATGGAATAATACCAAATCCTACAACTTAATTCTGTTTGATATATTTACTTAGTTTAAAGTTTAAGATAATGGTTCAAATTTTGCAATTTATCCATTAGTACTATTTTCTCTTGATGCTGCAGTCTACAAATTAAATTTCTAAAGGCTTACCTGGATAATCACAAACTGGTCGTAGAAAGAAGAATTATCCAAATGGAGTTCCAGATCTATATCCTGCAATTCTTCACAACTGTTAAAATGAAAAAAAAATTTTAGGAAGTTCAACCAAGGTCACGCAACAGTTACATGTTATAAAGTCTGTTCTGGAAATACCTTTTATTAAATTTTCTGCAGGCAAGAACATTAATAAATTTATTGTTAATGTTAAATAGTGATAACAAATTTTATATTGAACTCCTCTATTTTTTATGCTTACTTTTCCTTGTTGGTTGAATCCAGAAAGTACAGAGTGTAGAACAAGAGGATTTCCTAAAATCACATACCTGTTAGGCATTCTTCCGTTCTCAGTGATCGCATCACACCACATATTGAAGCCAACAGTCACCAGAGTACTTGCCACGAAGATAAGGAAGACCACGAAAGTGCTGACCAGCAGATTCAGGAACGTTGCAAAGAAAGTGCTGCAACCAACATGTGGGGTGGACAGCAGGGAGTGAGAAGAAAGCACATCAGGAAGACAGCAAAGGCTGATCAACATTCTGTCAGGATGGATCCTAAGGATTCTGCACTGATGATAGCTCTATTTACAAGGACAGTAAGACAACTCACGTTGATTAGCTTCACTCTAAAATAAATCACAAACATTTACTCAGCTAGTTCATGATTTTTAAGTAAAGTTGCACTGGAAGTTAGATCATGTTTCAATTCGCTGTGATGTTTAGCAGACATTGCACCACAGATTACAAATATGTTGTTGTCCAGTATGAGGAATAGCTTTAACCCATAAATGAAGGAAAGTCCAAGGACCAAGGCTAGTAGTAGCACACTGGCCTCCGAATCAGAACATTGGGGATTCCAATCTTGACTGTGGTACATCACAAACGTCAAGACTGGCACTACTCATGTAGGACTGAATGAGTGCTGCCCTATCAGGGATGCAGATGCTGGGATGTGGGGATGAATGTCCTCTTTGATGGATGTAAAATATCCAAGTGCCACTATTTTTAGAAGGCCTTTGAAAAGGTGCTGCTCAAGAGGCTGCTACATAAGCTAAGACCCTCATGGTGTTAGGGGCAAGGTATTGGCATGGATAAAGGATTGGCAGAAGGCAGAGAGTAGGATAAAGGTGTCTTTTTACAGGATAGCAGCCAGAGGAGTTCTAGAAGGGGTTAGTGCTGGGGCCACAATTATTCAGGCTATATATGAACAATTTGGCCAAAGGAACTTAGGGAGGCGATGGCCCAGTGACATTATCACTAGACTATTAATCCAGAAACCCAGGGAATGTTCTGAGGTCCATGCCATGGTAGATGGTGAAATGTGAAATCAATAAATATCTGGAATTAAGAGTCTAATGATGACTATGAAACCATTGTCGATTGTCAGGAAAAACCTATCTAGTTCACTAATATCCTTTGGGAAAGGAAACTGCTATCCTTACTTTGTCTGACCTTAGCTTGTCTGACCTACATGTAACTTCAGTGCCACAGCAATGTGGTAGACTCTTAACTGCCCTCTGGGCAATTCAGGATGGGCAGTAAATGGCAGTGACAACCACATCTCATGAAGGAATAAAATAAAACTAAGGGTATTGTTGCTAAGTTTGTAGATGACACAAGTATATTCTGTGATGGTGATGAGACAGATATTGTGGAGGAAGTGAGGAGGCTGCAAAACGAGACAGGCCTGGAGAGAGGGGAAAGAAGAGCAGATGGCATACAATGTGGCAAAGTGTGAGGTTATGCACTTTAGTGAAAAGAACAGACGTACAGAAAATTTTCTAAATGGAGAAAGGCTTCGGAAATCTGATGCATAAAGTGAATTAGGAATCCTAGTTCAGGATTCTCTTCAGATTAAACATGCAGGTTCAACTGGCAGTTAGGAAAGCAAATACAATGTTAGAATTGATTTCAAGAGGGCCAAAACACAAGAACAGAGATGCACTGCTGAGACCACTTAAGGCTCTGGTTGGACTACATTTGGAATATTGTGAATGTTTTGGGCCTCATATCTAAAGAAGGATGTGCTGGTGTTGGAGGAGATCCAGACGAGATTTACAAAAATGATCGAGGGCATGAAGGACTTGGGTCATAGGAGGAGTGGTTGAGGACTCCAAGTCTGTTCTCAATAAAGTTAAAAGCAGGGGGAATCTGATTGAAACTCACAGAATATGGAGAAGTCCGGACAGAGTGGACAAAGAGAAGATGTTTCCACTTGTATAACAAACTAAGGCCCAAGGGCACAACTCAGAGTGAAAGAATTTTTTTTAGAACTGAGTTAAGGAGGAATTTCTTTAGCCTGAGGGTGATTAATCTGTGGAACTCATTGCTGCAGAAAGCTGTTCAGGCCAAGTCATTGAGTGTATTTAAGACAGGTTAAGATAGATAGGTTCTCAATTAGTAAAAAGATCAAAAGTTACAGAGAAAAGGCAGAAGCAGGGGTTGAGAAACATTATCAGCCATGATTGAAAGGTGGAGCAGACTCAATGGGCTAAATGGCTTAATTCTGTTCTTATATCGCATGGTCTTATGGTTTCTTGAACATTTTTACACAGCAGAGGATACCTGAGATATTGAATAAAGGTGGCTTTGGGGTTCTGTGGCTAAAAGGTTCAGTGGATAAGGAGTGCAGTGCAAAGGGTTTAGTGATTAAGAGGCTATGGATAAAGGTCCTGTGGGTAAAGAGTATTGTGGGACTGGGAGTCTGTGGAAATGGAATACAGCGGGAAAGGTTTCAGTGGATAACGGATTCACAGGGAATGCAATACAGTGAGAAAGATTTCAGTGGGTAAGCTGTTTGGGTAAGGACTCAATGAGTCAGGTACAGTGGCAAGGGGATCAGTGGATAAGGTTCTTTGTGTAATGTTTACAGTAGGTAAGGAATACATTTGGTAAAGCATATTGTGGTAAACATGTAAAAAGATTACAGTGAGTAGTGTGTTCAGGGATTTTAGAATCTAGCAGCTATGGAATTTAGTGCATATGGAGCTGAGTCCATTAGAGCTTTTAGGGAATGGAGGTTCAGTACATTAAGGGATTCAATGGGCAAGGGTATGAGTGGCTATGAGATTCAAAGGAAACGTGGTTCATCTGGAAGAAATTAATTACATTAGGGGTGAAACAGGGAACAGGCTTGATTGGTAAAGGGTAGAGTGGGTAAGGGGTGCTGTGGCCATCTAGTTCTTTGGTAAAAGGGATGAGTTGTTAAAGGTAGACTGGACATGGGATACAGTGAGTAATTTACTGGCTCACACCAGAAAAAGAAGGAGCAGAAGTATGCCATTCTGCCCGTTCAGCCTACTCTACCATTAATTGAGATCACAGCTGACCTCATAATCCTAAATTCTACTTTGTGAGGGTTTAGAATACAGTCAGCAACTGGTGGAGTGGGTACCAGGTTTAATAGGTAAATGGGTCAATGGGTTTGGAGTGCAGTGGCTATCATATTCAGTGGATCTGTGGTTTAGTTGGAAGAAGGTAGGTCTTGCACACAATGGAATTGGGGCCCAAAAGGATATGTGGGGTATACAATAAGTTTGAGGTTCAGTGGGTATCGAGTTCAGTGGGTTTGGGTTTTAGTGGGTATGAGGTTCAATAGGAATAGGGTAGAATTGGGGTACAATGGAAACCGGTTGGAATTGGGAATATGGTAGGAGTGAGGTACAGAAGATATGGATTTCAATGGGAATAGAATGGAATTTGGATACAAAGGATATGGGTTTCATTGGAAATAGGGTGGAACTGGGGTATAAAGAAGATGGGTTTTGCTGGGAAGAGGGGGGAATTGGGGCAGCAAGGATTTGAGTTTCGACGGGAAGAGGGTGGAATTGGGGAACAGAGGATTTGGGTTCCGATGGGAAGAGGGTGGAATTGGGGTACAGAGGATTTGGGTTTCCATGGGAAGAGGGTGGAATTGGGGTACAGAAGATTTGGGTTTCAATGACTATGGTATTCCGTGGGAACTGCCCACAAGTAAAGCGACTTACTCATCATGTCCTTTGCAAAGGTAGAAAAGGAGCCTCCAGGCCTGGACTGCCGACAGGAGGAGGCTGAAGAGTCCGATGAAGGTGGTGAACTGACAGGCGGATTCCGGGCCCCATTCCTCGACCATGAAGCGCTGTTTCTCCACCGTGATGTTCTCATTCTGCCACATCCCGCTGGTGAAGAGCAGGCATTTCCCCTGGAAATCACTGCCGTTCTCCGACAGCGGCACCACGGCGATGAAGCCAAACAGAAAAGCGAGAAAATACAGGATGCACTGAGCGAATAAAAAATTATTCATCCCCATTTCTTACATTGAAGCAGCAGCCAGACCTCCTAGTGCACGCCTGCGCCGATCGATCCACTGACGTCCAGTCGTTAAAGCTCAGGAAGATGGGAGGGAGCGGTTTGGGGATGTGATCCTGGAGACATCAACCTCTACCCTGAAAGGTCCAGACTTCACCCTCTCCTCACTCTACTCTCATTTCCTCCAATATTAACTTGTAATTAGAGATTTCCTTCAATGTGAACAATATTATTGCTTTAATCACCTTTGCATTTATTGGTACTTCAGTCCCAAATCTCCATTCTTGGATTAGAACGGTTTGCTTACTCGATTGTTTTAATCTTGTCAGTTTGTAAATAGATTGACGCAGGTGGATGCATTTTTTTGTTGTTATCCACTAGCTTGCAGAACATACCCAAAATTGTTACAAATGCAAAATACACTAAAGTACAAAAAATACTGCAAAAAATCTTACTCACAAATGCACCCTTTTACTTGGAGCTGTCCGAAGATCAGAACAGAATAGTTATCAGCCTGGTCCACCTCAACTTCTAGTGGCTGATCAGATGACCTCTGATTCTCTGAGCAAGCTAATTTTGCTATGAAGCAAGAGATTTTTTTTGTCCTATTCTCTTTTCTCACAAATAAGCTATGCATATATAATCTTGACGCTATCCAGTCTCCAGCAAACGACAACTGGCAAACATCACAAGTATGTCATGTATTCCATAATGGTTTGTTCAATTAACACATTAAGACTTGCTTGTGTCTCCTTGGGGGAAAAAAGGCTTATATCTTACGCTTAATGAACTTTCTGCTCAACTTAGTTTGTGTTTAACACTTCTATGCCATCTCCACCATATGATACAGGAACAGAATTGGGCCATTTCATCCAGCCGGTCTGCTCCAGCATTCAATCATGACTGATATATTTCTCAACTCTATTCTACTGCCTTCTCCCTATAATCCTTGATACCTTTATCAATCAATAACCTCGGTTTCTCTGTCTTAAAGACAGTCTGTGAAATGGCCTCCACAGCCATAGCATACTCGGGCAATGAGTTCCACAGACTCAACACCAGTTAGCTATATAATATTTACCTGGCACAATTCTATGACCATCAAAAATTCCGCTGATACACTATCAACATTATTGCGTCTGATTCATCATGTATGTTTTAAATAACTTCAGCTTTTCCAGACTTGCTGTGACAGCCCATGACTATTGAATTACTATGCTTAATGCAAACAAACATGCATATTCTTTCAGAAAATATACAAGCATTTCAAAATCAGTGATGTTTCTAATCATTAGGACACCACCGGGCTTCATCTAATTTCTCTTCATTTCATTCAATTTTGTTTATTTCCACAAACCCAACAAATTTTGGATGAATATCTACAGTCCATACTGCGCAGCAAATCCTATTCATATGTCACTTCTGTGCTTGCTGACCTACATTGACTCCAGTTAAGCAATGCCTCTGTTTTAAAATTATCTTCCTTGCTTTCAAATCTCCACATAGCCTTGCCCCAATCTATATTTGTAATCTCTTCTTGCCAAAAAAGCCTCCAAGATGCCTGTGTTCCTCTAATTCTGTCTTCTTGAACATCCCTGATGTTAATCATTCAATCATGGGTGTCCATACCTTCAGAAGTCAAGACTCTAAGTACTTGAGGCTGCATCTTAAAAGTACCTGACTCTCCACCTCTCTGTCCTCCTGTGAAACACTCCCTGAAACTTCTCTCTTTGACTATGCTGTAGGCTATGTACTCAAACATCCTCTAATGTGGGTTAGTGTGAAATCATACCATCTCGCTTGCAAATATAGAATGCTCACTGGACTGACAGAATTACAGGGTAGATGCAGGGATATTCCCGATGGTGCAGGAGTCCAGAAACAGGGCTCACAGTCCAAAGATACAGGGTAAAACATTTAGGACTCAGATGAGGAGAAATTTCTTCACTCAGAGTTTGGGAAGCTTGTGAAAAGCAGAAGAAAGAAGTTGAGGCCAAAATCTTATTTGATTTCAAGAAGGAGTTGAATTGGGGCTAAAATGATCAAAGGATAAAGAGGAAAAAGCAGGAATAGGCTAATGAGATGGATGTTCAGCCATGATCATAGTGAATGGCCGAACAGGCTAGAAGGGCCAAATGGCCAACACCTGCTCCTCTTTTCTATGTTTCTGTGAATCATACATTTCACCATTGGGCAACTATGGGGCACAAAAAAGAAAATTAGTGTGACTTACTATCAAGATTGTGCTGCACTCTATTTTCCACAACCAAATCATCACATTAAGAATTTGTGAGATATGACATGTTACAACTTTAAATTCTAGCTGCCATTTGAAAAATAGACACTTTAGAAAGCCTTATAACTTTGTTCTCAGGCTTATCATTCATTTTTGAACTGCACCTTACAAGGGAAATAATTAATTAGAAGAGGTTATTAATTAAAAGAGGTTATTTATTAAAGGGAAGAGCAAGAGAGAGAGAAAAATGAAATTACAGAGTTTAATGGCAATACAATGCTGCTTTTCGACTGCTTGCAATTCCCTTCATAGAGGACTTGGAAATACAATGCCTTTCCTAGTGATAAAAATGCCAAAGCAAAAAAGTGCCCAAATGCACATTATGTTCTAGGTAAATGGCTACACCACTACTCCAAGACTGAGGAAGCCTACTGACTCTTCAACCCTACTCCATCTTTCCACATGATCATGACTGATCATCTAACTCAGTACCTTGTTTCTGCTTTTTCTCCATAATCTTTGATCCCATTGCAACTAAGAACTATATCTAACCTCATCCTGAAAAATTCCATTCTTCTGCACTAAAACACTTTCTTTAGCTGGGAATTCCACAGACTCACCACACTCTGGGTGAAGAAACTTGTCATCATCTCAGCCCTAAGTCAGTCCTCACTCCATATCCTTAAATTGTGACTCTTGGTTCTAGACTCCCAGGTCATCAGGAGCAATCTTCCTCTGTTTACCCTGTCTAGTCCTGTTAGAATTTTACAGGTTTGTATGAGATCCCCCTCACTATTCTAAACTCCAGTGAATATTGTCCTAACCAATCCAGCCTCTCTTTAAATATCAGTCCTGTCATCCCAGGAATCAGTCAGGTTAACCATTGCTGCACTCTCTCCATAGCCAGAACATTCTTCCTAGATGAGAAGACCAAAACTGCACACAATACTCTAGCTGTGGTTTCACCAAGGCCCTGTACAATTTCAGCAAAAGAGCCATGCTCCTGTATTCAAATCCTCTCACTGTGAATTATAGAATCCCTATAGTGTGGAAAGAAGCTATTTGGCTCATTGCAACTGCACTGTCACTCTGAAGAGCATTCCCCCCGGACCCTGACTTATAGACCTACATTTCCCATGCCTAATCCACCGAACCTGCACACCTCTCAACACTACTAAGCAAGTTAGCAAGACCAGTCTACCTAACCTGCACATCTTGGGACTTTGGGAGGAAACTGAAGAACCTGGTGGAAATTCATGTAGGCACAGGGAGAATCTGCAAAACTCCACACAGTCACCCAAGTTTGGAACCGGCCACAGGTCCCTAGTGCTGTGAGGCAGCTGTGCTAACCACTGGCCACCAGTAAAGAAGGCAAGTAACATTTGCATTCTGCACTGAACACAGTGCCTGTATGCTTACTTGTTCAGTCTGATATACAAGCACACCCGGGTCTCATTGCACGACCCCCTTTCTGAATATATCACCATTCAGATAAAAATCCACCAAAGTGAATAACCTCACATTTATTCACTACTTAATCTGTACTTAATCCACCATGCATTTGTCTACTCACTCAACTTGTCCCACTATTCATTGTCCCACTTAGAAAAGGACAGCTTATTCTTGCCCTTTGTTTCCTGTCTTTATCCATGTCAATATGCTATCTCGAATCAACGTTCTCTTGAAACTGCGCAGCTAGGCATGCAGTTGTTCCAAAGGTTCTGCACACGGGGATCGCATCAGCACACTAATTATGCCATTGACTTTTGGAAGTTGCTACTGTGCACGGACCTCAGTGGCCTACGTAGCCAGAATGGAAAAGAGAACAAACGCTGCTCCTAGTCCCATGCACTTTAATTGTACATGCTAATCTCTTAAATGGGGCCTTTTCAAAAGCCTCTTGAAAATCCAAGTAAACCAAATCCCATGGCTCCATCTTATTGATTCTACTTGTTATAAACTCAAAAAATTCCAGTAGATTTGTTGCACAATTCCTCTTTCATAAATCCCAACTGACTTTGTTTGAGTTTGTTTTCCAAGTGCTTTGCTATTAAATTTTTTATAATCAACACTACCACTTTCCTCACTATAAAGGACAGGCCAGCCAGTATGTAATTCCCTGTTTTCTCTCTATTTACATTTTTGAATACTAGGGTTACATTAGCAATCCTCCAATCCAAGAGAAATGTTTCAAAGTTGATAGAATCTTGACAGATGACCACTAATGCACCTAATATTGCTAGGATCACTTCCTTCAGTACTGTGGGATGCAGATTATTGGCCCTAGGGAATTGTTGGCCTTTAACGTCAGAGGTAGTTTCTTTACTCAGAGGGTAGTAAGGGAATGGAATGCTTTGTCTGCAATGGTAGTAGATTCACCAACTTTAAGTACATTTAAGTCATCATTGGACAAGTACATGGAATAGTGTAGGTTAGATGGGTTTCAGATTAGTATGACAGGTTGGCACAACATCGAGGGCCGAAGGGCCTGTACTGTGCTGTAATGTTCTATGTTCTATGTTCCATAATTTCCCGAACACCATTTCCCTACTAACATTGATTTCCTTCAGTTCCTTCCTCTCACTACGCCTTGTGTTCCCCAATTTTTTGGAACGTTATTAATGTCGTCCTTTGTGAAGACTGAACCAAAGTGTGTATTTAACTTATTGCCCAATATAACTTCTACTGTTTCTGACTGCAAGCCGCAAGCATTTGTGTATTTCATGTAACCATGTGTTTCTCAGCTCTTTATTTACAGAAGCAGGAAGCTGGAGCAATACTCAGTGAGACCTCTAGTACCATATTTAAACTTTAGCTGGACACCAGTTCAGATGCTGCAAGCCAGAATTACCATTCAAAGTGCCTTTAAGTCCAAACACAATGACTGGAAGAAAACCAAGCTCGCTCCCTACTTCACCATGGAAGATCTGGTGGATTGGGTGACAGGAAGAAGGTCAGTCCTCTTTCTGGCTTGCCACAAAAAGTGGGCATCACACCAGTCAGGTCACCTGAACAGAAATAGCAGTATAGATCAGTAAGGGCGATGCACTCTGCAAGGATAAATGGCACTGTTGTCTCCCTGCTACCTCACACATACAGAGCCAAAACTCTACCAACAGCTAGTCTTTTCTCACCCTCCCCATACTCAGACCCCACTAAATAGCATCACCATTGATGGGCCATAATCCATAACATAATTTGTCAGGTATTTAATTGGGTCGAGCATATCAACACCATGGTTATAAAGGAAGACAGAGAATTGTGATATTTGGCCAATCCACCGACTCCTCAAAGCCTCTCCTCTGTGTAAAATATTAAATTTCGGAACATGATGGAATATTCAAAGCCTAATCGATGGCAAGTGCAACAACATGACTAACCTAGTAAATGATAGAATGCACTACTTTTTTGGCAGCCCTAACACTGGATTCTGTCCCAGCCCCCACCACTGGGGCACCATGGTTACAAATGCACCACCAACAGATTGCATTGTAGTGAATCACCAAAATTACTTGTATGGCAATACCTAACCTCATGAGACCATCAAAAAGACACAAACAGGAAAGCAAGAATATCATCAATGGTAAGCCATAAATCATCCCAATGTGAACATTCTTTTTCATTGTCTTGTTCAAATTGCTGCAACATGCAACCTACAAATGCAAAGATTCACTCCTACTGTCTTAGTGCAATAATTGCTATCATGGCAATGTCATTAATATCCAAAGAAGTCATAACATAAAACCAGAATCATTAACAAAACCTAGCAAAAAATAAGAAAAAAACTTTCAGCTTCATTTTAATTATGTAACAGTTAACACTATCTGAACACCACGAGTACAACTTCCATTTGAAGATTTTCTTTTAAGATGATGACGCTGTATGAATCTGAAGTTCTTTCTTTCTTCTGATAATTTTTGCAACGTTGCTCTTCAGTTTTCCCACACAACTTTCCAATTCCTCTCCCAGCTCTTTGATCAGTTGATTCCTTTCATTTGCAAAATACCTTAGGCAAAGAATACGTTTGTCATCCTAAAATGCATTGCACGAAGGACATTAATTAGGAGACACCATGAAAAGTTCCTGACCAAAAAATAAAACGGTATACAAATAGTATTATTCAAATGACCATGCAGTCCAAGTAACTGCTAAATTGTGGGAAGAAATTAATAGGTGTTTTTGCAACTGGATACCATGAAAAAATGGCAGATTCCTAAATGAGCTATTGCAGTCTTACAGTAGTATTTCTTGTTATAAATTGAATATACATGCAGAATAATACTCAGCAGAGAAATACCAACTTTTAATCAAAAAGTTGCAATTTTAAAAAATCTCTTAGTTGATTGTTTCAAGGTTTTTACAATTTTATTAATGAAATATCTCCCATCACCAGTCTGCCTAACTTTATTCTAGGGGTGATAATCGCAGCATTTACTCCCAGAGTGTCAGTAATGTGCCATGCTGCCAGGAGGCATAAACGGCTCAATGAGTGTGACTGATTCCTTCAATTTACATTGTAGAAATTAAAGTTTCTGTGCAGCGCCCCTGTGCTCATCGTAGCTGAGATTGGCAGCAAAATGAGTTGAATAAGGATCTGTCTTTCCTCTAGGGCATTAAATAACATCCTTCTAAAATGTTGAACCATTATGTTGCCTGATTATTATTATGTACTAATTTCTGACAATGAAGAATAGAAACCCTATACTATTTGTGTGACCTTGCTGTGCACAAAACTGGTACTGCATTTGACAGTATACCAACAGTAACTGAACTTAGATAACAGTAATGAATTATTTTGAATCATTTTGAGAGATTTTTCAGAGGTGCACAAGGTGGTCTGGTTAGTTTGGCAAACATCAAATAATTCTGGATTCTACAAGGAATAAGCCGCAAAGCAAATTAAAGTCTTTCTTTTTGTGCTGTTACAAGCCTAAGGACCATATTTGTTAGCATCTTGAGTACTGCCAAAGCTGAGGTCAGGAAGACCACAACATAGAAAAATGTCCTGATCTGAATGGCTCTATGCCGTAACACATGCTGCATTTACTCATGTTAGGTGCACCAATATTTATATTTCAAAAACTAAATATGGAAAGCGAAACCTACACAAACATCAAAATCTTTTATAAATTGACCTAAGTATTCTTATAGTAGGTAGCAAACTTTAGAAATGTTATCTCGCTTCTCACATGTCTGGAATACTGGACAATATCAAGACAAATACAGGTCCATAACTATTACAGAGGCACATATCTCAAATTAATTTTAGTTAACTGAACCCACGGCAATATATTTCAGCCAGACAGGGAACATGTGAGAAGCAGGATTGAAGGACAGGAGATAGAGCCAGAAGCTACATAAATGAAGACAGAAACAGATTTGTCAATGCCATTCTTCTCCAATATATCTCTGGACAACTATCCATGGTTGTCAGGCCTAATAAGGAGATTAGGTTCTGCACAAACAAAAAGAAAAAGCCTGTTTCCAAAAATAAGCATGTTTAGCTGAAAGTGGCAGAAAGGGTTGGCAGAAAGACTGAAGTTCTATGCTTTGGCAGATCGTGCCAGAAGAGGCTTAAGGCAGAAAAAAAAGTAGCATAATATATTCAACAATCCTAATGTTTGTCTTAGCCCAATTATCCACTCTCACCTTTCACTCTGTCTTCCTAAATCATCAGCTGCACATTACTCCTAACACTAACAGACTTTGCAGGAGTAACCACTCTTTCTACGTACAGATACTTCCTTACATCCCCTTTGACAGGCTCTCACTGACACTCAGCCTCATTTCAATACAATGTCACATCCATTCCTCACAAAGATCCTCCACAAGTGATGCCCTTCTATCCATCCAAATAATCAATTTCTCACACTCATACATCTCTTCCTTCTCTCTTTACGGATGACAAGCCCAGAGACCACCAGAAGGGACAGAAAACCAGAGGTAAGCCTCCAGCCACCACCACTTTGATAACCACAGAAAAGAATGTGCAGGAGATGGCCAATCTCATTATGCCTGGCTATGGGAGTAAGAAACGGGAAAACCTCACAGCCACCTGGTAGTATACTGTATCACATGGCTTATAACACTTACTTATGTAGATTTGATGTCAGACACTAAATCTGATGTGCATTATGATGGCTGAGTACGCAATTAACTTGTCACTTCTAATTCATGACTTTCATCTTTGATGTCGAACTTGCAATACATGATATGATCACTGACATAAAAATCAACCTTGCAGCAATGTAAAATATGACTGCACAAGGAAAACTTCAGCTTTTTCTTCTGTTGTTCTCCTGCATTAATTTCTTTGTATGGGTAGTTGTGTAATTTCTTGATTTTCCAAAATTGTACCCCAGATTTGCACATTTTCTGAAGGTGACCTATTACATGACCAATAACTATTTACTTTTAATAACTGGGCATAGCCTGTGCTTGTGAGGTTTCATTATTTCTCAACACTGATGAGAGGTTTTGATGCCTGGTAATTATCCTACCTATCGGACTGGTTTATCATGTCTGTTGTTTATGGTTTTGTACCTTAGCAATTAAAGTGATTCTGATAATCTCCAGTGCCAAGGTTGATTTTCCCCTTAGGATTGATCTATGCTGCTTCTAGACTTCTAGAATGTATCTGTTTTGGTATTACTGATACTCATTCTCCAAAGGTTGCTCACGTTCATGTCTCCTGCTCGGTCTAAAATGCTTTTACCATTCATTGGAATATTCTTCACAAGACCATAACGGCTTGAAGGCCTTCAATACCTTCTGCAGTCCCCTGCTCTTAGCTGTTCTGTATAAGCAGGTGACTTAAAGCTGAGTGTGAAGGTCTCACATCATCACTCACCATGTGGTATGAGCAGGCAAATGAAATTCACACTGTTGCACACATCTTAAACAAGCAATCAGATTATATTCACACTGCTACCTATCATGTTGTATGAACACGCAACACACCATGTTGTTTTGACCTCTGCTCATGGTAAAGGTTGCAGCTTTAAGTGTAGAAAACATAGGGCTTGTGTCATCCAGTATGGTAGAGGCAAAAAACTTCCTGGTCTAACTAGGAGGGTCTTTTATAGTTAACAAGATATATTTTATTGCCTGTAACAACTAGTTGCTTATTACATTGATATGACACACTTTGTGACAGAAACATTGAGGACAATCAGATGTTAAATCTCACTACTTTCAAATCTGAAGCTGATCTGCCCAGAAACATATAAAACGTAATAATGGTGCTTTAGGCACTCCTCACTATTTCAACCGTTTCATAATCTTTCAGGCTCATATACAACACATGTCTTAATCAGGCCATCTCAGGCAACCATGTGCTCAGGTACTGGTAGTTGCCTCAGTTTCCTTCACTACACAGTTACTTTATCACATCAGTCTGTCTCTTATCCTTGTCCACTTCCTGGCCTGAAGAGGCAAAATGTCCAGTTTTCCACAGCACAGATTTGCATCTTCACTGTTGCGTAGTATTGTTTATGATGCAATGACCACTGCCGTTCTGGATACCCTGATTGAAGGAAGTGCCCAGATTTATCCATGTAGTGCATCTTCATTCTGCGAATTAGGGATGGGTAGCAACTGCTGGCTCTGCCATTGATCCCAAAATTCCAGGAAAGAATGAATAAAAATCACTTCCTCTATTACAGCTCTTAAGACCTCATAAGCTTTCGTTGCTTGTTTACTAGAACATCATTGTCTGAGTTCCTCACCAATATCCTCAATTATGTTATGAGAAGGAAACCTCAGCTTCGAGGCACAATTTACCAACTCTGCATTAAATTGTGAATTTCTCAGAAAGGTTTGAAAACACAGGAGTGGGAGCATGACAGCCCTCTGCGAATCTTGCGTAAAAGTCATGATGATTTTTTTTTGTTCATTGCAGGCAAACTGAATATCATATGTACTTACGGGAAATTCTAGTTTGTGCGACCAAATCTTTAGACAAAAAGTAAGCAGTTGAGTAATATTATTGAGGTGGTGAATTACATTGCAGTTCTTGGGAACTACACTGCAGAATCTTATAGAAGTTGGAATAACATAGGTAATGCTGAAGCTTGTAGCAGAATTGCGTGATAAATCTAGCGAGGCTTATCTTGACATTTGAAGTAACTAGATATATCTTCAATGCACTTGCCAGTAATAGAGGTGAGATTCTCACTAGGTAGGAACAAGTTGCTGATTAAGGGGGATTATTGCTTGTTAAATACCTTTGAACTGCACAACTTCTTATTTTACCAAGCGAGATATTGAGAATTCTTGACATGGAAGACATAATGGATACCAGACAAACCCAGCTCACCATTGGGTGTGAATAGCCTTCATGTTACCCAGCATTAATCATGATCCATGGGCACCAGCCACACACAATTCTCAGCCATAGATATTGGCATCCACATTTTCCAACCCTTCATGATCCTCATGGCACCTCTCTGATCCATTTGCAGGGTGTTAAAGAAGCATAGCCTTGGATTGTAGGATGTATTGTCAACTTGACATAAAGTGTTCCGTTCTGGGCACCTTATTGAAGGAAGGATGTTAAAGCACTAGAGAGAGTGCAGAGGAGATTCATGAGAATGATACAAGGAATGAAAGATTTTAGATACAAGGAAAGATTAGAGAAATTGGGCTTATTCTCCTTGGAGCAGAGAAGATTAAGAGGTGATCTTAATGTGGTGCTTGAAATTATGAACAATTTTGAAAGGGTAAAGATGGATATTCTGTTTTTTCTTGTTACTATGACAGTAACTAGGGGTCACAATTTCAAGATATTCAGCAAAGACAGCTCGGATTGAAATGAAGAAAAACTTCTTTACTCAGGTTATGAAATGTGCTGCCTGGGAGGATGGTAGAGCCAGGCTCCACAAGAGTATAAATATGGAAAGCTCTCTGATGAAGGGTCCAGGCCCGAAACGTCAGCTTTTGTGCTCCTGAGATGCTGCTTGGCCTGCTGTGTTCATCCAGCCTCACATTTTATTATCTTGGAATTCTCCAGCATCTGCAGTTCCCATTATCTCTCTCTCTATCTGCAGAACCAAATGTCTGACTTTATAATGAGGATTGAATTATGTCTGCAACGTTGGTCCAAATCTTACATGCCCTCTTAACCCTGCTTCACCGTAAGATTAAATTTGGCCTTGACTTCTGTTTGCTATTTAAAGAGTAATTTCATTGTTTTCTGCCAAGATGTTGCCCATTAGCCAAACATAGAAGTGTGCTGCAATCGATCTTGACAATCCTGAGAAAGGGATAAGGAATCTTATACCATGCCACCAATCCTGAACAAAATATCAAGGACGGTGCTCGAGGTCCATTTGGTCCAACTTGTAGAATCATAGAATCCCTACAGTGTGGAAACAGGCTCTTCAGCCCAAGTCTGCACTGACTCTCAGAGCATCCAACCCAGCCCCATCCCCTTATATTCCACCTAACCTACACATCCCTGAACACTATAGGGCAATTTGGCATAGTCAGTTCACCTGGCCTGCGCATCTTTGTACTGTGGGAGGAAGCCAGAGCACTCAGAGGAAGCCCACACTGACACAGGGTGAATGTGCAAACTCCACACAGACAGTTGCCCAAGGCTGGAATCGAACCTGGGTCCCTACTGCTGTGAGGCAGCTGTGCTAACCACTGAGCCACTGTGCCACCCTGATTGTGATGAGCTCTCCTCTGCAGGGAAATAGCTTACTATCTTGGGTTGTTGATGTTTGTGGAGCAAAACAACAGAGGGCTACAACATTCAACAAGAAGGAATCAAAAGGTGAATGACTTCTGGTTAGGTGAGTAAATCAATTAAACAATACTCCTTAAAATCAATGGTAAGCCAGTGAGAGTTTTCTCTTGAGATTTTACCCTGTCCAAGAATATCTTTTAGTTATTATTTTATAATTCTTCATTCCTGTTGAATCCTGTACTGTTTAATAATAAATTACTTACTGGTTTGAAATAAATTGTTAAGTATTCCTTTCATCATCTTACTCCTACACTCTGGAGGTTCTTCCCTAAACTTCCCCCTCATGTCTCTACCTTCAAGAGGCTTGTTAAAACCTGCTCCACACGTTCTTGTCTGTGACTAGACCATCTGTAATGGTTAGAACATTTCATAATGAGTGGGTCCACGCATGCAGCTAAAATGTTCTGAAGGTTACTATTTGACGTAACAGTGCAAGAGACAGCTTGCACACAGATCCTGTGCTGTTTAAGGTAGTGGCCAATCAGCTACTCACTGAATCTTACATAATGGCCAAAAAAACAATTTTCTCTGAGACCTGGAGCTGTCATCTTGGGTCCCTGTTCACCCTAATTAATAACAGCAAATTCTCGAAATACTCAACAAGCCTGTCAGCATCTGCAGAGAGAGAGAAAACCAGTGAGTTGAAGCTACAGGTCACTGACCTTATTGTTCTTTCACTAGTTCTGGTCAGAAGTACCCGGCAGGGTTTAGACCAAGGATTAAAAGCAATAAAGAGAGTAGCCTAGCAAGGCAACTATCACATCAACAATAATGTTATGGAATGGGAGAGCAGACTTGTGGTACTGAATGGTCTACTGCTTCTAATTTGTTTTCTTTTCATTTTTGCACATATTAGCTCGCTCCACAGATGCTGCCAGGCCAGCTGAGTATATCCAACATTTCCTGTTTTTAATTTCAGAAACAGCCTGTAAGATTTCACAAATGGAAGGGTAGGCACAGGGATCCTCGTTGATGATGCACAATGTTCAGCACCATTCATGAGTCCTCACATATTGAAGCAGTCCGTGCTCAAATGCACCAAAATCTGGACAATATCCAGGCTTAAACTAACAAGTGGCAGGCAATAATGATGTTCAACGAAAGAAGATCTAACATAAAATAAATAAAGATCTACAGAAATCTAAGAAGGAATCCAATAGAGAATCTAATCGTCTTCCCTTAACATTCGATGACATGACAATCAATGAATCCCCCACCATCAACATCATGGGGGTTACCATTGATCCAAAACTGAACTGGGCTCGTCACAAAAGTAGTGTGGTTACGAGAGCAGTTCAGACATTAGGAATCTCTTAGTGACAAACTCACCTCCTGACTCCCCAAAACCTGTGTAATACAGAGAAGGAACAAGTCACGAGTGTGATGGAATAAATATTCCACAATTTCTTGGATTAGTGCAACTCTAATAAAAGTGAAGAAGCTTGACACCATTCAGGACAAAGCAGCCCAATTGATTGGCACCACATTCAGAAACATTCCATCCCTTCACCACCGATGCTCAGTGTCAGCAGTGTGTACTATCTACAAGAAGAACTGCAGAAATTCATCAAGGCTCCTGAGGCAGCACCTTCCAAACCCACGACCACTTCCAATTAGAAGGACAGGTGCAGCAGATCCATGGGAACACCATTGCTCGCAGGTTCCCTTCCAAGCTACCTACTTCCTGACTTGGAAATATATCACTGTTCCTTCATGAGGAGTTGTTGGTGGATAGGTAAACCCTAAGGCTTTCTATAGTTATTTAAGGAATAAAAGAATGACGCAAGTAAGATTAGGCCCAATCGAGGATAGCAGTGGTAAGTTGTGAGTGGAGTCAGATGAGATAGGGAAAGTGCTAAATGAATATTTTTCAACAGTATTCACTCTAGAAACTGACAATGTTGTCGAGGAGAATACTGAGATACAGGCTACTAGACTAGGTGGGATTGAGGTTCACAAGGAAGAGGTATTAGAAATCCTTCAGAGGGTGAAGATAGATAAATTCCCTGGGCTGGATGGGATTTATCCTCGGATCCTCTGGGAAGCCAGGGAGGAGATTGCCAAGCCTTTAGCATTGATCTTTAACTCGTCATTGTCTACAGGAATAGTGCCAGATGACTGGAGGATAGCAAATGTGGTTCCCCTGTTCAAGAAAGGGAGTAGAGACAACCCTGGTAATTATAGACCAGTGAGCCTTACCTCAGTGATTGGTAAAGTGTTGGAAAAGGTGATAAGAGATAGGATTTATAATCATCTAGAAAAGAATAAATTGATTAGGGATAGTCAGCACGGTTTTGTGAAGGGAAGGTCGTGCCTCACAAACTTTATTGAGTTCTTTGAGAAGGTGACCAAACAGGTAGATGAGAGTAAACCGATTGATGTGGTGTATATGGATTTCAGCAAGGTGTTCGATAAGGTTCCCCACAATAGGCTATTGTACAAAATGCGGAGGAATGGAATTGTGGGAGATATAGCAGTTTGGATTGGAAATTGGCTTGCTGAAAGAAGACAGAGGGTGGTAGTTGATGGGAAATGTTCATTCTGGAGACCAGTTACTAGTGGTGTACCACAAGGGTCGGTGTTGGGTCCACTGCTGTTTGTCACTTTTATAAATGACCTGGATGAGGGCGTAGAAGGATGGGTTAGTAAATTTGCAGACGACACCAAGGTCAGTGGAGTTGTGGATAATGACGAAGGATGTTGTAGGTTGCAGAGAGACATAGATAAGCTGCAGAGCTGGGCTGAGAGGTGGCAAATGGAGTTTAATGCAGACAAGCGTGAGGTGATGCACTTTGGTAGGAGTAACCAGAAGGCAAAGTACAGGGTGAATGGTAAGATTCTTAGTAGTGTAGATGAGCAGAGAGATCTCGGTGTCTATGTACACAGATCCTTGAAAGTTGCCACCCAGGTTGACAGGGCTGTTAAGAAGGCATACAGTGTTTTAGCTTTTCTTAATAGAGGGATTGAGTTCCGGAACCAAGAGGTTATGCTGCAGCTGTACAAAACTCTGGTGCGGCCGCACTTGGAGTATTGTGTACAGTTCTGGTCGCCGTATTATAAGAAGGATGTGGAAGTTTTGGAAAGGGTGCAGAGGAGATTTACTAGGATGTTGCCTCGTATGGAGGGAAGGTCTTACGAGGAAAGGCTGAGGGACTTGAGGCTGTTTTCATGAGAGAGAAGAAGGTTGAGAGGTTACTTAATTGAAACATATAAAATAATCAGAGGGTTAGATAGGGTGGATAGGGAGAGCCTTTTTCCTAGGATGGTGACGGCGAGCACGAGGGGGCATAGCTTTAAATTGAGGGGTGAAAGATATAGGACAGATGTCAGAGGTAGTTTCTTTACTCAGAGGGTAGTAAGGGAATGGAACGCTTTGCCTGCAACGGTAGTAGATTCGTCAACTTTAGGTACATTTAAGTCGTCATTGGACAAGCATATGGACGTACATGGAATCGTGTAGGTTCGATGGGCCTGAGATCGGTATGACAGGTCGGCACAACATCGAGGGCCGAAGGGCCTGTACTGTGCTGTAATGTTCTATGTTCTATGTAGTTCCAAAGAGAGCTGGATTATATTTGAAAGTGATGAACTTAGACGGTTACAGAGTCAGGGATGGACAATGGGACTGTATTTCTGAGCTGCTTGCTTGCTTTCTTAATGCATGGTCACTTACAACTGCACATGTTCACCTATGTACACCTTGCCTTACTGTTACTGCTGGTGTGTTGGTGCTCCAGCCAGAACATAAGGACTATCAGCAAAATGGTACAGCCATATCATCCGGTCTCTTGTGCAGACACATAGACAGGTTGCTCATCAGTAGAGATCCCTCTGGAGTGGACATCTTGGCATAGAGCATACCCAGACATGTGCCAGCTGCCTGCATGGCAAACACGCTGCATATTTATTCAGCTAAATGGCAATGTCAGAAAATAGTTGGTGTCCAGTCCGCACTCAAGTGAAGAGCGGGAGGGATGGTGGGGTTCCAGACTTAGCCAAGGAGTATTGGTAGCTTCAAGCCTCATTCCCACACAGTCCAGAGGTTTGGTCACTGTCAATTATTCATTCAGGCCAGTCATAGACCGGAGATATGTCTGACTACAGTCCAGGAAGTGGGTAACAAACAATCCTGTCAGGTCTGCTAGAATAATCAAGGAGCTCGAAATACAATGGACAGGAGTCTGGTCCATTATGTCTCTCTTCATTTTGTTTGTGTTCAATTTTGCTGGCTATAAATAAAAGGCCACTTTAGGATTTGTCCAATTGTTTGCCTGCTCTTCTACTGGATAATGACAAGCTGTGGACCTTCAGTGGACCTTTGAGATAGAGGAGGGGTGTCTGGGCAGGGATATAGCTAAGGACAGGTGAACTGTGTGGCCTAGTGTTAAACACTGACTTGGCTGAGAGAATAGGATTGCATGTGTGAGTGAGTGGCAGTCAGGCCAGCTATGTTCCATGAACAGCAAGGCTTTGTTTCTGTAACGCTACACTGCTGGTGAGGGACAATACTTGAGTTGACAGTTGTAAGAGATACATTGGGATTTCTACGCTCACAATAAAACCAAACAAGCAGAATTCACCAGACAAACATTGTATACCATAAGGAACAAGATCAGTATAATTGTCCAAAAGGACATTGGGAATGACAAAAGATGAACTGGTTTAGAGGCTTAAGTTGGGATTTGTGATAAACAGATAAGGGTGAAGCAAACAGGTACAGTGATGCAGCCAGGTTAGGACAGGATAAAAAGGTAAAGATTATACCTGGAACTGGAGAATCAGTTTTTCATATGAATTTACACAAACAAGATTAAAATTTGAGTTATAAAGGCAGTAAGGAATATTTTAAAAATGGTTCTTTTGTATTCAGTAGAGCTTGCCCTAGTTAATCTATGACTGACTCTCCTTAAATTTGCTTATGTACGTGATTGTTGACCTTCACTTAAAGTCTCCTGCAGACGATTCTTGGTAGTAACCACAACATCAGCACAGCAGCCGTTTAAAGATGCTGGTCTTTTTCCAAATATCTGCTCAGTGGCTAGTAGTTCTGGGAAAAGGGCGTGGTAAGATTTCGTTAGAATGAAAGGGATGCGATAAGGAAAGAGAAAGTAGTGAATAGGATAAGTTTGGTAAACACAGCAAGAAATCTCACCTGGCAGCGAAAAACTCTCCTTAAAAACTAGATCCCACTGGCATTTTGTCAAGAAAAAGTAAGGTTCATCCCACCATCTCAGTGGTTCTGATTGCAGAATTCAACAGGCTGTCTATTTTGGATGGCTTAAATGAGAAAAAGAGCAATTATAAATGAAATCGAATTCATGGAATGTTGCTATCAATGAGCATGAGATATATAGAAACCTAAGAATTCTTTGGCCAAAAGTTGGGAGTCAACTTTTATATGAAATTGACTGTATGTGTGTACAGGCCTCAATTTCCACATGTGTACGATTGATGAACCCCTGGATTTCTGAGGGATCAGCCAAAGAATAAAACCAAGCATCTACTCTCTTGGGCTGAACAAAATTTAAAACAATGAAAAAAAGGAAGTGATTACAAGGGATTATGGGCAAGGTCATATCAGAATATACATCTGAAGATTAAGTATTGCCTAAACTATTCTGCAGTATCTGTCACATGGATATTCTGGTTCATATGTTCTCTATTGTGCATCAGCTTTTTTGGGCGGGCAGTGAAGACACTAAGAATGCTTCACATTCTTTGAATTTGAATATTCATGTAAAAGATTAATGACTATGCTATACCTACTGCAGATTTAACAAGAAATAGTTCAAAAATTGATTGCCAGCTGATTTCACATCCCAGATTTGATATAAAAGAATATGTGGAAGGCCAAATTAATTCCTATCATGAGACAGCTCTAATACCTCATGCATGATGAACCTACAATGGTGCTTTCAAAATCTTTCACTTGAGTGCAATAAATTCTTTCAGATTTCCATTACATTTTCTGCTTATATATCTGCTCATTTTTTTTAAATGACAGAATGATGGGAAAGGTAGCATGCAGTGAAGAAAATAGTAACTGCCTTCAGATGGCCTTAGACAGACTAGTGACATAGGCAGGCAGGTGACATTTAATGCATAGGAGTGTGAATTGATATATTTTGGAAGGAAAAATGATGAGGCAATATGATCTAAATGACAAAATTTCAAAGGGATTACAGAAGCAGCTCATGATTCACAGACATAAATCTTTAAAGGTGCCAGAAAAGTTGATAATTAAAAACATATGGATCCTTGGCTGCCTAGAAACTGCAGAAGGATATAAACAAGTTAGTAAGATATGTTAAACTTTTATTGCTTGTTATACCTCAGCACACGGACTAAGCTTTATTAGCCGCTGAATAATTAGCAACAGTGAATCAATTGGAAAAATATCACAATAACAGCAAAATTAGATTCTTGATGTTGAGTGTACAAGTCATCAATATAAAGCAAATCAAAAATGTTGCAAAAATTCAAGTAGGCACAAAATGAGTGGGTGCTCAGAAAGCAATGTTTGAGGCCAAGATACACTATGTTCCAACACATGAGATGGGTGTATGCCCTGTGTGCAAAGTGGGTGAGCAACAGTATTGTAATGAAAGGCGTCAGTGTACTCCTTAAGAACATAGGAACGTAAGAAATAGGAGCAGGAGTAGGCCATCTGGCCCATTAAACCTGTTCTGTCATTCAATGAGATCATGGCTGATCTTTTCACGGACTCAGCTCCACTTGCACCTTTCATTATAATGCTGTTGCTAAACCACTTTGTACACAGGACACGCACCCGCCCACTTAACATAAATCTTAATTCCTTTAGTGTTCAAAAGTCTATCTTTGCCTTAAAACATTCAACAAGTTTACCTCAACTGCTTCACAGAGCATGGAATTACAGATTCACCACTCTTTTGGTGAAGAAGTTCCTCCTCAACTAAATCCTAAATCTGCTCCCCCTTATTTTGAAGCTATGCCTCCTGGTTCTAGTTTTACCTGCTAGTCTTTCTATCTTACCTATTCTCTTCATAATTTTATCTGTTTCTGTAAGATACCACTTATTCTTTTAAATTCCAGTGAGTAGAGTCCCAGTCTACTCAATCTCTCCTCATAAGATGATCCTGTCAACTCCAGACCAACTCAATGAACCTCCTTTGCACCCTCTCCAGGGTCAGTGCATCCTTTCTCAAGTAAGGAGACCAAAGTTGTACACAGCACTCCTTGTGTGGCCTCACTAGCACCCTATACAGCTGCAGCATAACCTCTCTATTTTTAAACACCACCCCTCCATCCCCATATTCCATTTGTCTTCCTAATTATCTGCACCTGCAAACCAACCTGTTGTCCTTCATGCACAAGGACACCCAGGTCCCTCTGCACAGCAGTGTGCTGCAATCTTTCAGCATTTAAACAACAGTACATTTTGCTGTTATTCCTACCAAAATGGATGACATCGCATTTACCAATATTATATGCCATCTGCCAGGCCTTTGTGCACTCACTTAACCTATTTATATCCCTCTGCAGACTTTCAGTGTCCACTGCACACTTTGGTCTACCACTCATCTTAGGGTCATCCACTCAACTTTGACACACTACACTTAGTTGCCAACTCTAAATCATCTACATAAATTGTTAACAATTGCAGACCCAACACTAATCCCTGAGGTTTACCACTGATTGCGAACCACAAAACACCCATTTATCCCCACTCTTTGTTTTCTGTAGTTATGCAATCTTCTATCCATGTTAGTACATTACCTGTAATGCTGTGCATCTTTCCCTTATGCAGGCACCTTTTATGTGGTACCTTGTTGAATGTCTTATAGAAATCCAGATAGACCATATCCACCGTAGATAACAAGGTGTAGAGCTGGGTGAACACAGCAGGACAAGCAGCATCAGAGGAGCAGGAAGACTGATGTTTTGGGCTGAGACCCTTCTTCAGAAATTGTGTTCATCCAGCTCTACATTGTTATCTCAGATTCTCCAGCATCTGCAGTTCCTACCTTCCCAAAACTGTACCCAACAGGACACCAACACCAGATGGACTACAGCAATTTGCAAAGACCACTGTCCATTACTTTCTCTAGAGAAATTAGGACAATGTCGGCCTTGCTAAGACATTGGGATGTAAATTACTTAAAAAAAAACCTTCACCAAAAACCAATTGTCTAGCAATCCCAAATAACAAACTAGCATAACATTCACAGCAGTAAAAGCAAATGATAATAAAATGTGAGGCTGGATGAACACAGCAGGCCAAGCAGCATCTCAGGAGCACAAAAGCTGACGTTTCGGGCATAGACCCTTCATCAGAGAGGGGGATGGGGAGAGGGTTCTGGAATAAATAGGGAGAGAGGGGGAAGCGGACCGAAGATGGAGAGAAAAGAAGACAGGTGGAGAGAGTATAGGTGGGGAGGTAGGGAGGGGATAGGTCAGTCCAGGGAAGACGGGCAGGTCAAGGAGGTGGGATGAGGTTAGTAGGTAGATGGGGGTGCGGCTTGGGGTGGGAGGAAGGGATGGGTGAGAGGAAGAACCGGTTAGGGAGGCAGAGACAGGTTGGACTGGTTTTGGGATGCAGTGGGTGGGGGGGAAGAGCTGGGCTGGTTGTGTGGTGCGGTGGGGGGAGGGGACGAACTGGGCTGGTTTAGGGATGCAGTTGGGGAAGGGGAGATTTTGAAACTGGTGAAGTCCACATTGATACCATTAGGCTGCAGGGTTCCCAGGCGGAATATGAGTTGCTGTTCCTGCAACCTTCGGGTGGCATCATTGTGGCAGTGCAGGAGGCCCATGATGGGCATGTCATCTAGAGAATGGGAGGGGGAGTGGAAATGGTTTGCGACTGGGAGGTGCAGTTGTTTGTTGCGAACTGAGTGGAGGTGTTCTGCAAAGCGGTCTCCAAGCCTCCGCTTGGTTTCCCCAATGTAGAGGAAGCCACACCGGGTACAGTGGATGCAGTATACCACATTGGCAGATGTGCAGGTGAACCTCTGCTTAATGTGGAATGTCATCTTGGGGCCTGGGATAGGGGTGAGGGAGGAGGTGTGGGGGCAAGTGTAGCATTTCCTGCGGTTGCAGGGGAAGGTGCCGGGTATGGTGGGGTTGGAGGGCAGTGTGGAGCGAACAAGGGAGTCACGGAGAGAGTGGTCTCTCCGGAAAGCAGACAGGGGTGGGGATGGAAAAATGTCTTGGGTGGTGGGGTCGGATTGGAAATGGCGGAAGTGTCGGAGGATGATGCGTTGTATCCGGAGGTTGGTAGGGTGGTGTGTGAGAACGAGGGGGATCCTCTTTGGGCGGTTGTGGCGGGGGCGGGGTGTGAGGGATGTGTTGCAGGAAATACGGGAGACGCGGTCAAGGGCGTTCCCGATTACTGTGGGGGGAAAGTTGCGGTCCTTGAAGAACGTGGACATCTGGGATGTGCGGGAGTGGAATGCCTCATCCTGGGAGCAGATGCAGCGGAGGCGGAGGAATTGGGAATAGGGGATGGAATTTTTGCAGGAGGGTGGGTGGGAAGAGGTGTATTCTAGGTAGCTGTGGGAGTCGGTGGGCTTGAAATGGACATCTGTTACAAGCTGGTTGCCTGAGATGGAGACTGAGAGGTCCAGGAAGGTGAGGGATGTGCTGGAGATGGCCCAGGTGAACTGAAGGTTGGGGTGAAAGGTGTTGGTGAAGTGGATGAACTGTTCGAGCTCCTCTGGGGAGCAAGAGGCGGCGCCGATACAATCATCAATGTACCGGAGGAAGAGGTGGGGTTTGGGGCCTGTGTAGGTGCAGAAGAGCGACTGTTCCATGTAACCTACAATGAGGCAGGCATAGCTGGGGCCCATGAGGGTGCCCATGGCCACCCCGTTAGTCTGTAGGAAGTGGGAGGAGTCAAAAGAGAAATTATTGAGGGTGGGGACGAGTTCAGCTAGGCGGATGAGGCTGTCGGTGGAGGGGGACTGGTCAGGCCTGCGGGACAGGAAGAAGCGGAGGGCCTTGAGGCCATCTGCATGCGGAATGCAGGTGTATAGGGACTGGACGTCCATAGTGAAGATGAGGTGTTGGAGGCCAGGGAATTGGAAGTTCTGGAGGAGGTGGAGGGCATGGGTGGTGTCACGGACGTAGGTGGGGAGTTCCTGGACCAAAGGGGAGAAAATGGAGTCCAGATAGGTGGAGATGAGTTCGGTGGGGCAGGAGCAGGCTGAGACGATGGGTCGACCAGGGCAGGTAGGTTTGTGGATTTTGGGAAGGAGATAGAAACGGGCCATGCGGGGTTGGGGAACAATGAGGTTGGAGGCTGTGGGTGGGAGGTCCCCTGAGGTGATGAGGTCATGAATGGTGTTGGAGATGATGGTTTGGTGCTCGGGTGTGGGGTCATGATCGAGGAGGCGGTAGGAGGTGGTGTCGGAGAGTTGGCGTCTGGCCTCGGCGATGTAGAGGTCAGTGCGCCATACTACCACTGCTCCACCCTTGTCTGCGGGTTTGATGGTGAGGTTGGGGTTGGAGCGGAGGGAGCGGAGGGCTGCCCATTCTGCAGAGGAGAGGTTGGAGTGGGTGAGAGGGGTGGAGAGGTTGAGACGGTTAATGTCTCGACGGCAGTTGGAGATGAAGAGGTCGAGGGAGGGTAGGAGGCCTGGGGGTGGTGTCCAGGAGGAGGACTGGTGTTGGAAGCGGGTGAAGGGGTCAGTGGAGGGAGGGTTAGGCTCCCGGTTGAAGAAGTAGGCGTGGAGGCGAAGACGGCGGAAAAACTGCTCTATGTCCAATCGTGACTGGTATTCGTTGATGTGTGGTTGTAGAGGAGCAAAGGTGAGCCCCTTGCTAAGGACTGACCATTCGTCCTCAGTCAGTGGAAGGTCTGGGGGGATGGTGAAGACGCGTCAGGGTTCAGTGTGGCTGTCTTCTCTGGGGTTGCTGGCTGTGGAGGTTGTAGGCGGAGCGATGAGGTCGTCGGCCGTGGGCGGGGATCCGTCAGCATCGGCTGTGGGTGGGGTTCCGTCGGCCATGGGCGGGGTTCCGTCGGCGTCGGCCGTGGGCGGGGTTCCGTCGGCGGATGGAGTATTGGGGTGGGCGGCAGCAGCTGCGGTGAGGGTGGTGTGTGAGGTGTTGTACCTGGAAGTGGAGATGGTGACTGCAGCAGCGGTTCCGGAAGTTCTGTGGCCGGCGGAGGCGGATGTGACGTCATCGGTGGGGTCTCCTAATGGTATCAATGTGGACTTCACCAGTTTCAAAATTTCCCCTTCCCCAACTGCATCCCTAAACCAGCCCAGTTCGTCCCCTCCCCCCACCGCACCACACAACCAGCCCAGCTCTTCCCCCCCACCCACTGCATCCCAAAACCAGTCCAACCTGTCTCTGCCTCCCTAACCGGTTCTTCCTCTCACCCATCCCTTCCTCCCACCCCAAGCCGCGCCCCCATCTACCTACTAACCTCATCCCACCTCCTTGACCTGTCCGTCTTCCCTGGACTGACCTATCCCCTCCCTACCTCCCCATCTATACTCTCTCCACCTATCTTCTTTACTCTCCATCTTCGGTCCGCCTCCCCCTCTCTCCCTATTTATTCCAGCTCCCTCTCCCCATCCCCCTCTCTGATGAAGGGTCTAGGCCCGAAATGTCAGCTTTTGTGCTCCTGAGATGCTGCTTGGCCTGCTGTGTTCATCCAGCCTCACATTTTATTATCTTGGAATTCTCCAGCATCTGCAGTTCCCATTATCTCTGATACTAGTAAAAGCAAATGGCCTAGTTTTTAAGACAACAAAGAGTGGGGCTGGATAAACATAGCAGGCCAAGCAGCATCTCAGGAGCACAAAAGCTGATGTTTCGGGCCTAGACCCTTCATCAGAAAAGGAGGAGGAGGAGAGGATTCTGAAATAAATAGGGAGGGGGGGGAGGCGGAGTGAAGATGGATAGACGAGAAGATAGGTGGAGAGGAGAGTATAGGTGGGGAGGTAGGGAGGGGATAGGTCAGTCCAGTGAGGACGGATAGGTCAAGGGGGCAGGATGAGGTTAGTGGGTAGGAAATGGAGGTACGGCTTGACATGGAAGGCGGGGATAGGTGAGAGAAAGAACAGATTAGGCAGGCGGAGATGAGCTGGGCTGGTTTTGGGATGCAGTGGGTGGGGGGAGGGGAGATTTTGAAGCTGGTGAAATCCACATTGATACCATTGGGCTGCAGGGTTCCCAAGTGGAATATGAGTTGCTGTTCCTGCAACCTTCGGGTGGCATCAATGTGGCACTGCAGGAGACGCATGATGGACATGTTGTCTAAGGAATGGGAGCGGGAGTTGAAATGGCTCGCGACTGGGTGTTGCAGTTATTTACTGCGAACCGAGCGTAGGTGTTCTGCAAAGCGGTCCCCAAGCCTCCGCTTGGTTTCCACAATGTAGAGGAAGCCACAATGGATACAGCATAGGTTGCAGGAAGAGCAACTCATATTCCGCTTGGGAACCCTGCAGCCCAATGGTATCAATGTGGATTTCACAAGCTTCAAATTCTCACCTCCCCCCACTGCATCCCAAAACCAGCCCAGCTCGTCCCCGCCTCCCTGACCTGTTCTTCCTCTCACCTATCCTGTCCTCCCACCTCAAGCCGCACCTCCATTTCCCAACTGCTAACCTTATCCCGCCCCCTTGACCTGTCCATCCACCCGGACTGACCTATCCCCTTCCTGCCTCCCCACCTATACTCTCCTCTCCATCTATCTTCTCCTTTATCCATCTTCGGACCACCTCCCATTCTTTCCCTATTTATTTCAGAATCCTCTCCCCATCCCCCTTTTCTGACGAAGGGTCTAGGCCCGAAACGTCAGCTTTTGTGCTCCTAAGATGCTGCTTGGCTGGCCATGTTCATCCAGCTCCACACTTTGTTACCTCGCAAGAAAATAGGTTGGGTCACTGTTTGCGTGAAGATTGTCTCTCTTGGACAGGTCCCTACTTCCCTAGAAATGGTCCCAGTTATTTAAACATCTTAAAGTCCTCCCTCCTACACAGAACGCCAAACTGGTGAACTGCATTATAGGTGACTCAGAAATGTGCCCTGATGATGTGATGGGTGTGTGTCTGATGCAGATCTCATGGCCAAAGGGTACAGGCTAGCACTGCCCATGGAACATGCCCTGGGACATTGAGGAATGCTGGCCAAAGTGGATAGTCAGAGAGGATACTGTTGAGCTGTAACTGCCAGGTATCTGCACAAACTTTTGTATTAAGAATTGGCACTGTCTACTCCTCTCCATTGCCTGGTAAAGTTGCAAACTGCATGCAAATAAGGTGAGGTTAGGCAATAATTAGATTTTAACAGATGCAAATCAGCACCTCATTACTCACTTATGAGTTTCTCATCTCGCTGTTAAAACATTAAGTGCAAAATCAGACTTCTTTCTTTTGCATTAGGAATTTCATTTGTACATTACTGCAATGTTTACCCAACTGATATCAGTGGCTGGAAAATTCCACCCAAGTTGATTTATATTGCTGGTACATCTACAAATGTGATGTTCTATTTACAATAAATACCAACATGCCACCAATGTACCTGTACTTCAGAAGCTTTTCTTTTATAATTTCCCATCCACCATGTCTACTGTAAAGGTATATTCCTGTCTGGCAGCATTTCACCTGGTGCACAACTTGGCTTTAAATATGATGCCAATGGCAGTATACCCAGAAGGCCATGGGAGTAATGAGAACTTCTGCTGTGATTTGGTGTAACATAGCATGTGAGGGTGGTTCACCATGTTCTGATGCGTGAAATGGGTGCCAATCCCTGTTCACAAAGCAGCCTGGCAGCAGCATTGGAGGGCAGGGTGTTAATCAGCTCCAAAGTGCAGTATTTATGTTTTTGAACCATACTAAAAGTAACTCCCGACTTTGCCCTGATGATGTGTTGATGTTTATGCTTTGCTTATGCCAATGACTGTGGGTGGAGGGTGTAGGTGGATGCTGTCATGCTGTGTGCTCTGAGGTTTTGGGGAGTGGTGCCCTGGAGGAGCGAACAATGAGCTGAAACCAGCAGGTACCTACTCTGCCTTTGATGTTGGGAATTGTTGTTGTCAGGTATCTTTTCAGTGTGTGGGGTAACATCAACTAGCATATAAATGAGGCAATATTATTTAAAAATGAGATATTAATATATGCAAATGGGCTTCTCACTGTTCATTAGCAAGACTTCTGCCTTGCTGTTAAAACCTTGAGTGGAAAATCATACTTGTACTTTTCTATATTGAGAATCATATTTTTCTCATCTCACTGTTTTATCAGTTGACTCGTTATTGCTCACCTCATTCAATAGTTCTGGAGTTTCCACCCTCTGAGGCTGTGTGTTTTTCAGAGCAGATAAGAGTAAGGGACATTTAAGATAAATACACAAAATTATCATGATTTTGAAAGAATATGTAGCAATAAATTGTTGCCACTGCAAGATAGTCAGTAATTACAGTATAAATGTCAGAGAAGAAATTAGGAAGACTCATTTTCACTCACTGAATTTTATGGTCTGCAATGAATTGCTTGAAAACAAGTACTGAAAGCAGATTCAATCATGGCTTTTAATGAAATTGGCTTTCTTCTGACTTAAAGGAAAATAACTGCAAGGCAACAAGGAGGGAATATTGACAGGGTCAAATTGGAAGGTCTTTAATTGAGTTAGCATAGGCTTTATGGGCTAAAGGCCTTTATTTGTACTATATAATTCTGTGATTCTTGTAAATTTTAAAGACAGAAGTCTTTAAAAGCCTCGTCCAGTGGGCTTCAGCATCACAGAAGTCAATCTGCAGCCAATTTGATTCATTCCACTTGATATCAAGAAAAAGTTGGAGGCAAAGCATACTGCAAAGGCTATGGGCACTGACTACATTCCAACAATAGTATAGTAATACTTGCTCTCCAGAAAATGTCACACTCCTAGTCGAGCTATTCCAGTGCAGCTACAACATTGGTATTTACCCAAAAACGTGAAAAATTGCCAGGCTATGTCCTGTACATAAGAAGAAAGACTAATGCAACCTGCTAGTTACTGTCCATCAGTCTACTGTCAATCATCAGTAAAGTAATGGAAAGTGTCGTCAGCTATATTATCAAGCAGCACCTGCTCAGAAATAACCTGCTGAATGATGCCCAGTTTGGGTTCCTCCTGACATCATTACAGCCTTGGTTCAAACATGGACAAAAGAGCTGAAGTCCAGGGGTGAGGTGAGAGTGACAGCCCCTAATATTATGACTGCACTCAGCTGAGTGTGGCGTCAGGAAGCCATAGCAAAAGAGGAATCAATAAGTATCGAGGGCAAACTTTCTACTGGTTGGAGTCATGCCTGGCATACAGTAAGATGGTTGTGATTGTTGGAAGTCAGTCATCTCAGCTCCAGGACACCTCTGCAGGAGTGCCTACGGGTAATGCCCTAAGCCAGACCATCTTTAGCTGCTTAGATTTAGATTTAGATTTATTAATATTTCACAAGTACAAAGTATAGAAATATGTAAGCACAATGAACAGTGCACAAAGTCACCATTCATGACCTCATCACCTCAGGGGACCTCCCACCCACAGCCTCCAACCTCATTGTTCCCCAACCCCGCATGGCCTGTTTCTATCTCCTTCCCAAAATCCACAAACCTGCCTGCCCTGGTCGACCCATTGCAGCCTGTTCCTGCCCCACCGAACTCACCTCCACCTATCTGGACTCCATTTTCTCCCCTTTGGTCCAGGAACTCCCTACCTACGTCCGTGACACCACCTACGCTCTTCACCTAATCCAGGACTTCCAATTCCCTGGGCCCCAACACCTCATTTTCACCATGGACGTCCAGTCCCTATACACCTGTATTCCGCATGCAGATGGCCTCAAGGCCCTCTGCTTCTTCCTGTCCCGCAGGCCCGAACAGTCCTCTTCCACCGACACCCTCATCCGCCTAGCCAAACTCGTCCTCACCCTCAACAACTTCTCTTTCGATTCCTCCCACTTCCTACAGACTAAGGGGGTGGCCATGAGGACCCGCATGGGACGCAGCTATGCCTGCCTCTTTGTCGGTTACGTGGAACAGTCCCTCTTCCGCACCTACACAGGCCCCAAACCCCACCTCTTCCTCCGTTACATTGATGACTGCATCGGCGCCACCTCTTGCTCCCCAGAGGACCTCGAACAGTTCATCCACTTCACCAACACGTTCCAAACCAACCTTCAGTTCACCTGGGCCATCTCCAACACATCCCTCACCTTCCTGGACCTCTCAGTCTCCATCTCAGGCAACCAGCTTGTAACAGATGTCCATTTCAAGCCCACCGACTCCAACAGCTACCTAGAATACACCTCATCCCACCCACCCTCCTGCAAAAATTCCATCCCCTATTCCCAATTCCTCCACCTCCGCTGCATCTGCTCCCAGGATGAGGCATTCCACTCCCACACATCCCTGATGTCCAAGTTCTTCATGGACCACAACTTTCCCCCCACAGTGGTCGAGAACGCCCTTGACCTCGTCTCCCGCATTTCAAGCAACACATCTCTCACACCCCGCCCCCGCCACAACCGCCCAAAGAGGATCCCCCTTGTTCTCACACACCACCCCACCAACCTCCAGATACAACGCATCATCCTCCGACACTTCCACCAGCTACAATCCGACCCCACCACCCAAGACATTTTACCATCCCCACCCTTGTCTGCTTTCCGGAGAGACCACACTCTCCATGACTCCCTTGTTCGCTCCACACTGCCCTCCAACCCCACCACACCCGGCACCTTCCCCTGCAACCGCAGGAAATGCTACACTTGCCCCCACACCTCCTCCCTCACCCCTATCCCAGGCCCCAAGATGACTTTCCATATTTAGCAGACGTTCACCTGCACATCTGCCAATGTGGTATACTGCATCTATTGTACCCGGTGCGGCTTTCTCTACATTGGGGAAACCAAGCGGAGGCTTGGGGACCGCTTTGCAGAACACCTCCGCTCGGTTCGCAATAAACAACTGCACCTCCCAGTCGCAAACCATTTCCATTCCCCCTCCCATTCTTTAGACGACATGTCCATCATGGGCCTCCTGCACTGCCACAATGATGCCACCCAAAGGTTGCAGGAACAGCAACTCATGTTCCGCTTGGGAACCCTGCAGCCCAATGGCATCAATGTGGACTTCACCAGCTTCAAAATCTCCCCTTCCCCCACCGCATCCCAAAACCAGCCCAGTTCTTCCCCTCCCCCCACTGCACCACACAACCAACCCAGCTCTTCCCCTTCACCCACTGCATCCCAAAACCAGTCCAACCTGTCTCTGCCTCCCTAACCTGTTCTTCCTCTCACCCATCCCTTCCTCCCACCCCAAGCCACACCTCCATCTCCTACCTACTAACCTCATCCCACCTCCTTGACCTGTCCGTCTTCCCTGGACTGACCTATCCCCTCCCTACTTCCCCACCTATACTCTCCTCTCCACCTATCTTCTTTTCTCTCCATCTTCGGTCCGCCTCCCCCTCTCTCCCTATTTATTCCAGAACCCACACCCCATCCCCCTCTCTGATGAAGGGTCTAGGCCCGAAACGTCAGCTTTTGTGCTCCTGAGATGCTGCTGAGCCTGCTGTGTTCATCCAGCCTCACATTTTATTATCTTGGATTCTCCAGCATCTGCAGTTCCCATTATCACCATTCACTGGTGCCCACTTGGTTACAAAAAACAGAATTAAAGGATTTAGCAGAGACAAAAGGTAAGCAAAAATAAAAAGTCCAGATCTCAGAATCCCAAGTCCCATCTGCACAATGGTGCAGGCGCCGCCCCGATTACTAGGACACCCAGGACGCTGTCACCGTCATGAGAAAGGACTGCTCTCACCGTGGCCTTGTTACCAGCCAGCTCTCACCGCCATCTGCTGCCCTCTCACCGACCCTGCTCTCACTGCCGTCTGCTGTCCCCTCACCAGCCCCGCCCTCACCGCCACCTGCTGACCCCTCACTGACCCCATTCTCATTGCTGTCACCACATTACCGGCCAACTCTTGCCATCAACTGCAGCTGCCTCTTTGGCCTGCTCTTGGCACCGAACCGCTCCACTCTTGATCTGTCGCCTGCACTCAATCTGCTGTCTCTGCCAGACACAGCCCACACATTGAGCTCCCGCCATTCGGTTCCCAGTTGTAACCCGATTCCTTCCCAACTCCTTAGGTTAAAAGGGCAGGGATTTGGGGGGATAGAATTACTGCAGAGAGGAGAGAGAAGAAGAAGAGAAAAAGAAAGGAAAAGGAAAGGGAACTGGCGACAGAGTAGAGCTCCGAATGGAGTGACTTGCTCTGCGGCCATCTTGAAACATTCCCTCCAATTTAAAACCAGAGGCAGGGATGTTGGCCGATGATTGCACAATGTTCAGGATCAATTGGAACTCATCAGATACTGAAGCAGTCCATGTTCAAATGCAACAAGATCTGGATAATATCCAGGCTTGTACTGACAAGTGGCAGACGACATTCACACTAAACAAGTGCCAGATAATGACTATTTCTAATAAGACACTGTCCCTTGACATTGAAACCCCCACTATCTACATTGTAAGATAATAAAATGTGAGGCTGGATGAGCACAGCAGGCCAAGCAGCAACTCAGGAGCACAAAAGCTGACGTTTCGGGCCTAGACCCTTCATCAGAGAGCGATCTCCAGCATCTGCAGTTCCCATTATCTCTGATACTATCTACATTGTGGCAAGTTACCATTGAACAGAAACTCAACTGGATTCACCACACAAAAACAATGGCTACAAGAGCAGGTCAGAGGCTGGGAATACTGCAATGAGTAACTCAACCCTTGACTGCCCAGAGCCTGTTCACCATCTGTAAAGCACAAGCCAGGAATGTGATAGAGTACTCTCCACTTGGCTCCAATAACACTCAAGAAGCTTGACACCATCCAAGACAAAGCAGACACTGCTTCCACAAGCATTGTCCCCCTCTACCATTGATGCCTAGTCGCAGCATTGTGTACAATCTGCAAGATGCACTGCAGGAATTAGCCTAAGATCCTTATTTAGCACCTTCCTATTCCATGAACACTTTCATCTAGAAGGACAAGTGCAGCAGATATATGGGAACACCACCATCTGCAAGTTCCCCATCCAAGCCAGTCACCATCCTGACTTAGAAATACACTGCTGGTCCTTCACTATAGTTCGGTCAAAATCCTGGAATTCTTTCCCTAATGTTGCTGTCAGTTTACCTGCAGTTCAAGAAGAGAGTTCACTACCACCTTCTCAAGGGCAATTAATACAGGCCATAAATGCTGACTCAGTCACCAATGTCTGCATCCCGAGAGAGCATTGAGAACAAAATTACAACCAGTTTGAAAGAAAAGTGATTTAAGTTCCACAGTTATGTTACAAGTGCTCAAAAATCTGAAGATTTTCTGCGGTACATACTAGATACTTAAAATCCACCACACACTGTGGATATTATGTAAACCAGCTTTAATTAGTCTTACTTCAATTCTGAATATTACTTTCCTCTACATCTAGGTCGTTAAAACAAAATCAAAGTGAAAATAATATCCTTCTTTAACTCACTGAGAATTCTGCAATGCAGGTAATATGGCATTTAATCCTTCCAGTTTCTGCAATAATATGTTTCTTTACATATATTATAGAACATTTAGGTTTATCTAAAGCTTTCATTCTTATGCCATAATTCCTCCTATGAACCACCTTTGCCCATATCTGTAATCTCCTACAGCACTAATTTAGAATCCTGGTTTCCTCTCACTCTGGCCTCTTCTGGATTCTCTAATTTCCTTTGGCATATTTTTGGGGATAGTACATTCAGCAGCCAGCCTGGTCTAAGGTCTAAAATTCCCTGTCTCAATGAGTGCTCTTCTCCACCACTCTCTCTTCTCTTGAAACTGCTCCTTCAACCTCTTCTATTCTAAACTGTTAGTCAATTATTTTAATGTCTGTTTTGTTGGCTCAAAATCAAGTTTATTTTAACATGTTACTGAGAAGCAACTTGGGGCATCTAAGTATGTTAATTATGCTCTAAAAATGTAATTTATTATTACAAATGTATTTGTCTGTAACTCTGTGAAAATTGATCTGATGAATCCATGCTGTAATCTGCTATATTCTGATCATCTGTAACAGTCCCACCCAATCTCATGTGCCTCATGCTGTCTTCCATGAGTTGAATCTCTGTTTAATACTTTCTCAAGTCACCTTCATAATATGTTTCTTTTGTACCTTGTGCATTTCTTCCAATATTTTAATTATAACAATGATGCCTAGCTTTTGCTGTGTTTAGCCTTTTTAAGTGGAAACATCTCCTTCCTTTGTCCTTTATAATCCTCAAATGCCATGTTTCGTTGAGAATTCAAAACCAGTCACAGGTTAGTTGGCTTAGGGGTAAATTATATATTCACAAAATAATTGGCTTACACAGAACAACTATTTCATACTGACATTGCCTGACATTGTTCTTTGTATTTTACATATCTGGGTAAATCCTGAGCGTGTAAGGTCATACTGCATAGGTTGAAGCATTTTTCTTACATATTTCCTGCTTGTCAACTTCAATCAGATTAGTATTGTGAATAAGTATGACCTGTTAATATTTAAAACAAATTTAAAAATCCTCCTTCCATATCCACCATGCAAAAGGAAATTCACAACAAAGTCATTTTTTTATATTTTTCACAGTGGTGTTCTTCTAATTCCATTTATTCTTGTGTGGAAAGTGGCACACAGTAGGAGGTAGATTATATTCCCGCAGACATTTAACTCAATATAAATATAGGTTCATGAGTTTAACAAATTTATTATGAATAAATGAAAGGCTTACAACAGGTTTACCGATATTAAATAACAACCTTCTTTATTTGGGATCACCATAACTGAAACATACTATGGGCAAGCAATGCAGAATGCAATGTCAATCAAAGATCATTTAATTTGGACATCTATTTTAAGCTGGTTAAACTTCCTTTGCAGTTGTAAGGTAGATGAATTTGAAAAATTAAAGTCCAGTTTGTAGTGGCCAAAACTGCCAGCAAAAAAATTATCCATGTTTCGGGGAGACTGCAATGAGATAATGCAAAAAAATCAGAGTACAGCAATCAATCCAATCAAATCATATAAAATCAAATAGAGCAATACAAAATACGTGTACTGGCAGGTATTTAATAAATGCTTTAAAATGGTAAATTGCAACCAAACTGTTGAAAAATCAACTATTGAGATTTCCTTTCTAATTACCTACACTAAAGTCTTCAGAATAAACAAAACCAATATTCACATCTTTGTTTATTTATTCTAATTCTATTTAATGAGGAGCTTCTATTATTATTAATATTAGTAGTAGCTTTGCAAAGTATGTTTGGAATTAGTCATTCTAGTTGTTTTCTAATTTTCCTACATGTTCTATTCAGCAAAGTACAAGAGTCCAGAAGGCTGTGTTGCCTGCTTCATGCTTTGGTTTGTGACATTTTCTGAGAGCTTAAGAGGAATTTATAATAACGTTCATAGAATGTTAATAGGATAGTTTCTTAGAACAGCTCAATCTGGTGTCTACGAGAGAGGAGACTACATAGTGTTATGTAATGAAATAGGATTGATGACCTAATAGTGAGGGGTGCCCAGGTTATGCCAACATAATATGATTGAATTTTACATTCAGTTTGAGAGTGGAAGAGTGGCTCCAAGGCTAGTGTTTACAATCTAAAAAATAGACATTATGAAAACATGAAAGCAGAGCTAGCTAAAGTGAACCAGCAAATAAGGTCAAGGGATAGGTCAATAAGGATGCAAAGGTAGGATTTATGGGGATATTTTAGAATACACAGGATAGGAGCAGAATATGTAAGAAGCATCCAGGACAGTTTTCTAGGGCAGTATGTAAATAGTCCAACTCGGGAAGGGACCATACTGGACCTGGTGTTGGGGAATAAGCACGGCCAGGTGGTTGAAGTTTCAGTAGGGGATTACTTTGGGAATAGTGATCATAATTCTGTAAGTTTTAGAATACTCATGGACAAAGACGAGAGTGGTCTTAAAGGAAGAGAACTAAATTGAGGGAAGGCCAACTGTAGCAAAATTTGGCAGAATCTGGGGAACGTGGATTGGGAGCAGCTGTTTGAAGGTAAATCCACATTTGATATATGGGAGGCTTTTAAGGAGAGGTTGATTAGAGTGCAGGTTGATTAGAGTCCCTATGAAAATGAGGGATAGAAAGGGCAAGATTAGGGAACCGTGGATGACAGGTGAAATTGTGAGACTAGCAAAGAGGAAAAAGGAAGCATAATTAAGGCCTAGGCAACTGAAAACAGATGAAGCTTTGGAAGAATATCAGGAAAGTAGAACCAATCTGAAATGAGGAATTAAGAGGGCTAAAAGGGGTCATGAAATATCTCTAGCAAACAGGGTTAAGGAAAATCCCAAAGTCTTTTATTCGTACATAAGGAGCAAGTGGGTGACTAGAGAAAGGGTTGGCCCACTCAAGGACAAAGGAGGGAAGTTATGTGAGGAGTCAGAGAAAATGAGCGAGATTCTTAATGAATACTTTGTGTCGGTATTCATTGAGGAGAGGGACATGACGGATGTTGAGGTTAGGCATAGATGTTGGATTACTCTACGTCAGGTCAGCATAAGGAGGGGGGGAAGTGTTGCGTATTCTAAAGGGCATTAGGGTGGACATATCCCCAGGTCCATATGGGATCTATCCCAGGTTACTGAGGGAAGTGAGACAGGAAATAGGTGGGGCCTTAACAGATATCTTTGCAGCATCCTTGAGCATGGGTAAGGTCCCGGAGGACTGAAGAATTGCTAATGTTGTCCCCTTGTTTAAGAAGGATAGCAAGGATAATCCAGGAAATTATAGACCGGTGAGCCTGACATCAGTGGTGGGGAAGCTGCTGGAGAAGATACTGAGGGATAGGATCTATTTACATTTAGAAGAAAATGGGCTTTTTAATGATAGGCAACATGGTTTTGGCAACACGGTAAATGGAAAAACCCTGGGGAAAATTGATGCACAGAGAGACCTGGGTGTTCAGGTCAATTGTACCCTGAAGGTACCAATGCAGGTCGATTGAGTGGCCAAGAAGGCATACGGCAGGCTTTCATTCATTAGACAGGGTATTGAGTACAAGAGTTGGCAGGTCATGTTACAGTTGTATAGGACATTGGTTCGACCACATTTGGAGTACTGTGTGCAATTCTGGTCGTCACATTACCAAAAGGATGTGGATGCTTTGGCGACAGTACACAGGAGGTTCACTAGCATGTTGTCTGGTATGGAGGGCACTAGCTATGAAGAGAGGTTGAGTAGATTAGGATTATTTACATTAGAAAGACAGAGGTTGAGGGGGGACCTGATTGAGGTCTACAAAATCATAAGAGGTATAGACAGTGTGGATACCAAGAAGATTTTTCCCAGAGAGGGGTTCTCAATTACTAGGGGTCACGATTTCAAGGTGAGAGGGTAAAAGTTTAAGGAAGATATGCATGGAAAGTTCTTTACACTGAGTGTGGTGGGTGCCTGGAACACATTGCCAGCGGAGGTGGTAGAGGCGGGCATGATAGCATTATTTAAGATGTATCTAGACAGGTACATGAATGGGCAGGGAGCAGAGGGATACAGATCCTTGGAAAATAGGTGACAGGTTTAGATAGAGGATCTGGATCGGCGCAGGCTTGGAAGGCCGAAGGGCCTGTTCCTGTGCTATAAATTTCTTTGTTTTTTATTCTAGATACATTCCAAAGATAAAGTAAGATTCAAAGCAGAGAACCCATCATTCATAGTCAACTGATAAAAATTAAAGACAGTGTCAAACTTAAAGAAATCATGTATAGTTATACCAAGATTGTTGGCAGCTCAGATTATAAAGAATATAAAAACAGTGAAGAATGACTGAATTTATAAGGAGGGAATAACTGGACCATAATAGAAAGCTAGTTAAAGTATAGGAACAGATAATAAGAATTTCTGTGTATATATATATATAGTTTAAAAAGAAAAGAGTTAATAACTCAGAAATAGGAAGGATGCAGTAACAATGCTGGGGCTGTACTACAGGCCTCCCAACAGCGAGCGTGAGATAGAGGTACAAATATGTAAACAGATAATGGAAAGGTGTAGGAGAAACAGGGTGGTGGTGATGGGAGATTTTAATGTTCCCAACATTGACTGGGATTCACTCAGTGTTAGGGGTCAAGACGGAGCAGAATTTGTAAGGTGTGTCCAGGAGGGTTTTCTAGAGCAGTGTGTATGTAGTCCAACTCGGGCAGGGGCCATACTGGACCTGGTGCTGGGGAATGAACCCGACCAGGTGGTTGATATTACAGTAGGGGACTACTTTGGAAATAGCGACCACAATTCCGTAAGTTTTACAATACTCATGGACAAGGATAGGAGTGGTCCTAAAGGAAGAGTACTAAACTGGGGGAAGTCCGACTATACTAAGATTCGGAAGGATCTGAGGAATGTAGACTGGGAGAAACTGTTTGAAGGTAAATCCACATTTGATATGTGGGAAGCTTTTAAGGAGAGGTTGATTAGCGTGCAGGAGAGACATGTTCCTATGAAAATGAGGAATAGAAAAGGCAAGATTAGGGAGCCATGGATGTCAGGTGAAATTGTGAGACTAGCCAAGAGAAAAAAGGAAGCATACATGAGGTCTAGGTGAGTGAAGACAGACGAAGCCTTGCAAGAATATCGGGAATGTAGAGCGAATCTGAAAAAAGGGATTAAGAGGGCTAAGAGAGGACAAGAGATATTGCTGGCAAACATGGTTAAGGAAAATCCCAAAGCCTTTTATTCATATATAAAGAGCAAGAGAGTAACTAGAGAAAGGATTGGCCCACTTAAGGACAAAGAAGGAAAGTTATGTGCTGATTCAGGGAAAATGGGTGACATTCTTAACGAGTACTTTGCATCGGTATTCACCAAGCAGAGGGACATGACGGATGTTGAGGTTAGGGATAGATGTTTGCTTAGTCTAGGTCAAGTTGACATAAGGAAGGAGGAAGTGTTAGGTGTCCTAAAAGACATTAAGGTGGACAAGTCCCCAGGTCCGGATGGGATCTATCCCAGGTTGTGAGGGAAGCGAGAGAGGAAATAGCCGGGGCCCTAACAGATATCTTTGCAGCATCCTTAGACACGGTGAGGTCCCGGAGGACTGGAGACTTGCTAATGTTGTCCCCTTGTTTAAGAAGGGCAGCAAGGATAATCCAGGTAATTATCGACCAGTGAGCCTGACGTCAGTGGTAGGGAAGCTACTGGAGAAGATGCTGAGGGATAGGATCTATTCCCATTTGGAAGAAAATGGGCTTATCAGTGATAGGCAACATCGTTTTGTACAGGGAAGGTCATGTCTTACCAACTTAATAGAATTCTTTGAGGACATGACAAAGTTGATTGTTGAGGGAAAGGCTGCAGATGTCATATACATGGACTTCAGTAAGGCGTTTGATAAGGTTCCCCATGGCAGGCTGACGGAGAAAGTGAAGTCACATGGGGTCCAGGGTGTGCTACCTAGATGGATAAAAAACTGGCTGGGCAACAGAAGACAGAGGGTAGTAGGAGAAGGGAGTTTCTCAAATTGGAGACCTGTGACCAGTGGTGTTCCACAGGGATCTGTGCTGGGACCACTGTTGTTTGTGATATATGTAAATGATCTGGAGGAAGGTGTAGGTGGTCTGATCAGCAAGTTTGCTGATGACACTAAGATTGGTGGAGTAGCTGATAGTGAAGGCGACTGTCAGAAATTACAGCAGAATTTAGATAGACTGGAGAGCTGGGCAGATAAATAGCAGATGGAGTTCAATCTGGGCAAATGCAAGGTGATGCATTTTGGAAGATCAAATTCAAGGGCAAACTATACAGTAAATGGAAAATTCCGAGGGAAAATTGATGAACAGAGAGATCTGGGTGTTCAGGTCCATTGTTCCCTGAAGGTGACAACGCAGGTCAATAGGGTGGTCAAAATGGCACATGGCATGCTTTCCTTCATTGGGCGGGGTATTGAGTACAAGAGTTGGCAGGTCATGTTGCAGTTGTATAGGACTTTGGTTTGGCCACATTTGGAGTACTGTGTACAGTTCTGGTCGCCACATTACCAAAAGGATGTGGATGCTTTGGAGAGGGCGCAGAGGAGGTTCACCAGGATGTTGTCTGGTATGGAGGGTGCTAGCTATGAAGAGAGGTTGAATAGATTAGGATTATTTTCATTAGAAAGACGGAGATTGAGGGGGGACCTGATTGAGGTCTACAAAATCATGAGGGGTATAGACAGGGTGGATAGCAAAAAGCTTTTTCCCAGAGTGGGGGACTCAATTACTACGGGTCATGAGTTCAAGGTGAGAGGATGAAAGTTTAAGGGAGATACGCGTGGAAAGTTCTTCACAGAGGGTGGCGCCTGGAACACGTTGCCAGCGGAGGTGGTAGACACAACACGTTAGCGTCTTTTAAGATATATTTGGACAGGTACATGGATGGGCAGGGAGCAAATGGACATAGACCGTTAGAAAATAGATGACAGGTTAGACAGAGGATCTTGATCGGCGCAGGCTTGGAGGGCCGAAGGGCCTGTCCCTGTGCTGTAGATTTATTTGTTTCTTTGTCTTTGTAATGAAATCAGTTTGCAAGAAGAGCCATATTGAACCTAAAGTGTAATGTTCACCCTATTCTCTCTCTCTATAAATACTGCCACACCTGATGAGTTTCTCCATAACATTTTGTTTTTACTTTCCATTTCCAGCATTCACAGTGCTTTCGTATTTTTTCAGAAAAGATGAGAATTTATCATTTAAAAAATGAGTCTGAGGAAATTACAATGGAAGATAAGGAGATGGTGGATGAATTAAACAATTACCTTGCATTGCTTCAATGATAGTAAGAACTGCAGATGCTGGTGAATCTGAGATAACAAGGTGTAGAGCTGGATGAACACAGCAGGCCAAGCAGCATCAGAGGAGCAGGAAAGCTGACGTTTCGGGCCTAGAAGAAGTGGTTAGGCCCAAAATGTCAGTTTTCCTGCTCCTCTGATGCTGCTTAGCCTGCTGAGTTCATCCAGCTCTACAACTTATTATCTTGCATTGCTCTTCATTTTTGAGGATACAAGTAGCATGCTAGAAATTGTTTTAAATCAGGCAGTGGAACAGAGGGTCTTTGGAAAATTTGAGTCGCCAGGGATGTGATGTTGGGCAAATTGTTGAAGCTGCATGTTGACAAGTTCCTGGGTCCTGATGAATTTCATTCTAGAATCTTAAAAGTAATAGAGGAATTGCTGGAGAAACTCAGCAAGTCAGGCAGCATCTGTGGCAAGAAAGCAGAGTTAATGTTTTGAGTCCAGTGACCTTTCTTCAGAACTCAATAATGTGGGAAAATGTGAAATACTCTATTTAAGTAGAAAAGAATCTTATTATCTAAATGGTGAGAGATTGTAAGGCTCTGATGTGTAAAACAATGTGTAAGACCTAGTGTAAGTATCACAAAATGTAAGTATGCTGGCACTGAAAGAAATAAATAAAGCTAACAGTGATGGGAACAGAATACAACAGAAGGGTGGTTTTACTTGAATTGTATAGGGCACTGGTGAGATCACATCTGTCGTAATGTACACAGTGTTAACCTCCCTGTCTAAGGAAGGAAGTAAACGAATTGGAAGCAGTTCAGAGAAAGGTTACCAGACTTATACCTTGAATGAGTGGATTGCCTTATAAGGGAGGGTTACACAGGCTAGGCCTGTGACTGCTGGAGCTTAGACATTTAGCATGCAAGTTGATTAAAACATTTAAGAAGACACATAGTCTTGGTCGGGTAGATGTGGAGAATATGTTTCCTTTTCTGAAGGAATCTGGAACTAAGTCATTGTTTAAAAATGATGTGGCCCCCATTTAAGAAAAAATGAGGAGAAACTTTTTCTCACAGAGGATCGTGCATATTTGAAGCTCTCTTCAAAGCAGAGTGCAAGCGGAGTTTTTGAAATCCTTAAGGCAGAAGTGAATAGATTCTTGATAAAGATGATCAAAGATAATGGGAACTGCAGATGCTAGAGAATCCAAGATGAAGGGTCAAGGCCCGAAACTTCAGCTTTTGTGTTCCTAAGATGCTGCTTGGCCCACTGTGTTCATCCAGCTTCACATTTTGTTATCTTGATAGAGATGACCTTACTGAATGGTTAGCAGGGCTGAGGAGCCAAATAGCCTCCTCCTGTTCCTAATTCGTATGTCCACGTGTTCTTCTAGTCATTGATCTTCATTGCATTCACCCTTACTGAAATATTGCCTCAGACCATATAGAAACAATGGTAAATACATTGAGAAATGTCTGCACTTATGCTAACATATGATATGTTTGCTGTATAGGACTTATTTAAGTCACATTTGGAACACTATGCAGTTCTGGTCACCACACTACCAGAAGGATGTGGAGATTTTGGAGAGGGTACAGAAATAGTTTACCAGGATGTTGCCTCGCTTGGAGACTATTAGCTGTGAGGAAAGATTGTACAAACTAGGTTCACTGGAACATTGAAGGATCAGTGGGTGCTCCTGAAAGAAGTTTACAAAATTACAACAGGCATAGATAGAATGGATAGGTGGAATCTTTTCCCTTGGAAAGAAGTGTCATTTACTAGGGGACAAAGCTTTAATATAAAAGGGGGTAAATTGAAAGGAAATGTGAGAGGCAAGATTTTTAAGCAGAGCGTGGTAAGTGTCTGAATATACTGGCAGAGGAGGTGGTGGAGGTGAGTACAATTGCAATGTTCAATAGGCATCTTGACTGATATATGAATAGGCAGGAATACAGGGATACAGAAAACATGGAGACAACAGGTTTTGAGTTTAGAAAGACATTGTGTGTTGGCACAGTCTTGGTGGGCTAATAGCCTGTTCCACTGCAGTGTTGTTCCTTGTTCTTTGACATAGATATCATGCTACACATGCCCACAATAGAGGTAAGTCTTTGTTATTTTCATTTGAAGATATGACTAGTTTCGTTGGCAGGTCTTGCTTTGGTCAAAGTGATTCTTTAAGCAGTGTTAAACGGTGCAGCAAATCTAGTTAGACTTTTTGTAACTCACATTTAAAGTTATAGTTAGCTTACTTTCATAAGAGCATTAGACCATAAGATATAGATGCAGAATTAAGCCACTTAGCCTTTCGAGTCTAGTCTGCTATTCGATCATGGCTGCAATGTTTCTCAACCCCATTCGCCTAACTTCTCCCAATGTCATAATCCCCCCTCAAATGCAACTTCTCTTCAAGTATGACCTTTTCTGCAACAGATGTTTCTCTCCCTGACCTCAATAGGCCTAATGATCACAACTATTGTGAACCACACAACCACCTCAACCTTCTACACACTTGATGCCCCCAGAACACAGGATGCCCTTAGCTGTGATCTCATCCTGCTGGTCATCCCACTGCTTGCTCCTTTATGCCACTGGCTTCCCCAACGAAAGAGGTCGATGTTCAGGCTGATTATTTGGCAGGAAACCTAATGCGACTTTGAACAGCAGGATGTATAGGAAGTAGGTGTGCTTGGATTTCCCAATCGGAGTTTTTCTTTCCTCACTGAGCCCTCCCAAGTCCCTCTTCCTCACATGCCCTCCCACCCAAATGCTCCTCCCATATAGCTGGGCCTATCTTTCAGATTGATGACTTTTAGGCGTTAACATAAAATGGAAAGTGATTAAGATAAACGAAAACCAATAGGAATGCAAATTGCAGGGAACAAACCCAGGACAGTTCACGACTCGACAGGAGGTGGGCTCAATTCTGTCATCAATTTTCCATCACTCTTCATGAAAACCATTATAAAAGATGACTCTTTAACAAATACAATGTTCTTACGTCTGGTTTCTGCTGTTGGCCCAAGATAAAAGAATGCATCATTCAAATATTAAAAACCATTTCTTAATGCCAACATTGGAATAAATCCATTTCCTGTGATAGTAAGCAGAAAATTCACCTCATCTAACTCATACCTCTAACTGTAAAACAAGGGATTCTTTTGATCAGCACACCAGGTGAGAACCTTCTTATTAATGAAAGGTACAGTGAAATTCATGAGCACAATCAGACCCAAATCAAGCCATGTCTTTATTCCTAGTTTATTTAATTTCCTCTATTATTCAGATTACTACCTTTGACTTATTTTTGGGAACTCAGTACCATCAATTTAAAACAATCACATAACATTGATAAGTTATTGTTTATTTGGATGAAAGACCCTTCTTTATATGATTCTAGAAGATGTATTGCTGAAAATTATACCGGAAGAAATTGTCATATACAGTATTTTTTTGGGTTACAGCATGATTCACAATTCGTTCCACCTTAATGCAGAGACAATGCCACCACATAATATATTTCACTATTCTAATTATAAAAGGGTGCAAATACGAAGAAACATGAGAGTGCACAAATCTTTGATGATATCAAGACAGCTTATACAGCATTGAGTACAAAAGCCAGGAAGCCAAACATTCATAAAAGACTGGATCAGTCCCAGCTGGATGATTTTATTCAATTCTGTACACCAGCCTTTAAGAAGAAGATAAAGCCTTTGGATAGGGTATCAAATTGATTTTCCAGAATGGTTTCATCAATGAGGATTTACAGTTAATGAATAGATTCAAGGAGCTGGTGTTGTACCCTTTGAGGCAGAGAAAGCCAAGAGTTCATTCGATAAGAGTTGCTTTAAAATCATGAAGGGTTTGGGAACAGTGAATAAACATAAATTGTTTCCAGTGGCTGCTAGGTTGATTACCAGAGGGCACATATTTAGAGTGACAGTGAAAAGAACCAGAAGCACTGAGAAGATAAAACATTTTCCCAAGGAGTGGGTCAGATTTGGAATACATTGCCTGATAGGGTGGTTGGTGAAAAAAATTCAGTTGTGCTTTGGATGAAGACATGAAGGATAAAAATTGATGTGATGTGGTGACAAACAGAAATAGAGGATCTCACAGTTTTTTTTCTTGGAAACAGTGGCGCACACCTGTTGAGCTGGATGACCAACTCTTGCGCTGCACTCTTCTGTGATTCAGTGGATGTGACTTTCAGGTCCCATCGGCCTAATAAAGGATGCATGTGATAAAAATAGCACTGTTGGCCAGCAAGCTGGCTTTCTGTCATGGCTCCCATTTCTGGTGACTTTCCTTAGGATGGAGGGAAACTCAATAGGCCCAGAGAGCCGACTCAAGTCCCAAAAGAGTCTAATGATTTGTTATAATGCCCATAGACACTTACAATTTTTTTAAAAACATAAAGAGATAGAAATTTCCCAGTGTCACTTTCAACTTGGAATACACCACAGAGGTGGAGAATTGAAAACAAAGGAACTTGAAGTGCCAAAGGCCTTACTCTGGCAGCAGGACTGATTTCAAGTTTACAAAGACTGTCTCCAGAAGACCAGCCAGCCACAACTCCTGTGGAACTTTGAAATCAACACTGGAAAATATAATTCCTTCACCTAAAAAATATGACTTTGTTTGAATTCCACCTACCCTCACCCTGAATCTTGTTCTGTTTGATTGCATGCAAGTATGTTTGTGTAAGTCATGGAACTTGAAATGGGGTTTTATCATCTTATGAAGCTTTATATTGTACTTGAGTAAGTTTACAATAAAATAACCCCTTAATTTGAATGAATTCACAAGAATCTGTCTGGTTTAATTAATGTATAACAACTTTACTGTATGGGCAAGTGCATATTGAACAAAGATGAAAACATCATTGTTTAAAATCCAAAACTCTGTTATGCCAACCTCAGGAGTGGTGAGAGGAGAATTTATTCACCCTTCTGAAATTAGTTGCAACAACAGCATAGGCTGAATCTATTTAATTAGGTTAGGTGCCAGTTGCATTGTTTTTCTTGGAAGGGTAGCCTGGTGAGATCCTTAACTATCTTACCTAACTCACCCAAAAATTAACTACCCTATCCCAAGATAACCCACTCACCTGATTCTAGCCCTTTCTCAGCATTCCCAGGGCAACTCACCACTCAGTACATGTCTGCTGAATGACCCTTCTACCAATGCCATATTTGAAAGCCCACTATGCACCCAGATAAGTATTCACAGTCCTGTGTTGCCCCTCACCAGCAAAAACCCGGCAAAGAAGCCACAAGACCATGCAGCTCATGGCACAGAGGCATGGCTGACACTCCCTTACACATACAATCATGTTCTCTCACTCTAGTCGCCGTTTAGCCATCACATTGTTAACCAGTCCTGAACTTTATCCCATCTAACACCCCCATGATGGAATGCTACACTCAGTTCCATTCTACAGGAATTGGGTGTCAATCAGGTCCTCGCTGGCTTGTACCACCCAATGCAGCTGACTTCTGCTAGATACAAGGAGAGGGTACTCCCCAACATCCTCATCCTCCTCCTCCTCAGAAGGCTACTCCCATTCCCTCAGTTCCTCAGCATCTGTCACATCTCCTTTGGTTCCTGCTTTATTTGCACAGAGTAAGGCATGTCAAGCTGGCATGGCACACTCTGTTCCTACAATACTGGAAGTCCCCCCACAAGACTGGTCCAATTGACAGAACCACATTTTCAATGGCTCTATCATCTGCTCCACCACAGCACTGGTGACCAATTTGGTAAAGGTACCACACTGGCTGAGTGGCAAACATATAACATATAAAGGAGGGGTGCCTGTTGTGTTCCGAACCACTTCCCATCCTAGGCCCTTGTCAATCACAAAGCAATGCTCCCCTCCACCCCCACCATCATGCAAGTTTCACAAGTGGGTGATGCTTTTTGTCTAAAATTCACCTCTGTTTAAGTTACCTTCTACATCATTGAGATGACAATGTTAGATTTGCAAGCACCGATGGCATTGCGCAAACAGCCTTCAGTCACCTTTTGAAGCCTAAGCACATTCACGCTGCATACATTGCAAATGGACAAAGGAATGATTGTAATTCAAAATAGCAGCAGTCCCAGCATCTAAGAGATGTGGATCCCATGCTTTCACCATCAAACTGACACTGACTCCACCCACTCCGGGCATTGTACCAGCCATTTTCTAGTTGCATTTAACTTCTGAAGAATTGCAAGTGGTCTCAGTGAACGCACCTCAATTGGACAAGCTCAGCTCCACTTGGTTAACAGATTCACTTCCTCCAGAGCCACATGTCTCTTTTTACCTCACAGTATCCTGACAATCTATTTCCACCCATCCCTCATGTGAAATTTGCATCAAACTGTCCTCCCTACTCTTGAACCCTAACGTTACGTCTTAATGATGTCCACCCGGGTGCTCTATGCCTCTTTCTCTGTGGGGTTCTTGTGGTACATGGAATATTCCTTGTGGCCCTCACCCACAACTCTTTCTCTGATATCATCAGTGCTGTTTCCGCCTCTCATCCAAAACTGGAAAAATCACTTTCACTTCCAATTTCAGCCATGCCCTTACCTCCACCTGGCCTACTTCTAACGCCTCCCTTCCCTTCCTCGACATTTCAGTTTCCATTTCTGGGGTTAGACTGGCCACTAATATCCACTACAAACCCACCAACTCCCATGGCTACCTGGACTATACATCCTCAACCCTGCTTCCTGTAAGGACTCCATCCCATTCTCCCAGTTTCTCCTTCTCAATCGCATATGTTCAGATGAGGCAATCTTCGACAAGGGAGCCTCCAAAATGCCCATGTTCTTCTTCAACCAAGGATGCCCCAGCACCATTGTCGACAGAGCCCTCAACCACGTCTGACCCATCTCCCGCACATCCGTCCTCACCCCTTCTCTTCCCTCCCGCAACAGCGATAGGGCTCCCCTTTTCCCTACCTACTATCCCACCAGCATCCACATCCAGAAGATCATCAGACACCATTTCCGCCACCTCCAGCAAAATGCCACCACCAGACACGTATTCCCCTCCCCTCCTTTGTCTACCTTCTGCAGGGACCCCTCCTGGACACCCTGGTCCAAACTTTCTTCACCCCCAGCACCTCCCCACACTCCTACGGCACTTTCCCCTGTAACCAGCCAAGGTGCAACACTTGTCTATTTACCTCCTACATCCCCAGTATCCAAGGGCCCAAACACACCTTCCAGGTGAAGCAACACTTCACTTACACTTCCCAGAATCTAGTCTACTGCATTTGCTGCTCATAATGTGGTCTCCTCAACATTGGGAAACGAAGCATAGACTGGATGATGACTTCACAGAACATCTACATTCTGCTCGCTAAAAAGACTCGCTAAAAGAGCTATCTGTTGCCTGCCACTTTAACAGATCACCCTGTTCCCTGGCCAACTTCTCTGTGTTAGGCTTGCTGCAGTGTTTCAGCGAAGCTCTGCACAAGCTAGAAGAACAACATCTCATTTTCCACTTGAGGACCCTGCAGCCCTCCAGTCTCAATACTGAGTTTCAATAATTTTAGGGCCTTAAAATCTCCCATGTCCTACTCCCCTACCCCACACACCAGGCCTTGTTATCACATAGTCTACCATTATACCTACCTATCGTTAATCACTAACAGTCCCCATTAACAGCTATTCACCCTCCCAGCTGGATTGTTATCCATTCATTTGTCTATCTAACTGCTCTTCTCTCTCTTCAGAGTCTCTCCTTTTCCATCTTGCTCACTCCCTACCCCATTCCCCTCCCTATTTTCTGCATATTTTTTCTTCCCAGCCACCATCAGTTCTAAGGAAGGGTTACTGGACCCAAAACGTTAACTCTTATCTTTTCTCCACAGATGCTGCCAGACCTGCTGAGTTTTTCCAGCAACTTCTCCTTTTGTTCCTCTGTGCACCCCTTGTTGGAGGCCTCCATTCCAGTTACTGCCAATAACCTACCCTAACCCTAACTCTAACTCTAACTCTAACCCTAACCCTAACTCTAACCTTAACCTTAACCCTAACCCTAACCCTAACCCTAACTCTAACCTTAACCCTAACCCTAACCCTAACCCTAACCCTAACCCTAACCCTAACCCTAACCTTCTCATTACCTAACAAGCCCTCCAATTCCCTTTTTCTTACCCTTCCATACATCTTGAGATTCTCACTCAGCACCAACCTTGTCCCCACATCAGCACCTGTCTTGATTTTCCCCATCCAGCCTTGACTGCCGCATCCCTTTTGGTACTAACTCCCCCCATTGCAATTACAGGTTTCCCTCACACCTCCTCAATAATTAACACACAACCCTTAGGACTGTATTTACCCCAGACATTTGACTGACTTCAGCAGACAGCTGATAGAGATAATTGGCCTGTGTTTGCAGCACCCGAACTGACGAGACACAATTCCCCAGAATGCCAGTGCTGATTCTACAGGACTGACCATTTCCCACTCCTCAGACTGTCGTCAGAAATATCCCCAACCATGCTGGGGACAAGTGGATGAATGACTGTGGCCAAGACATTTGGTTGTGAGCAGACTGTGCCCACCACTGATGGTACAGGGACCCCCTGACTGACAATGGTCTGCTTTGATTGGACTGAGGACTAGCTTCTATGTACTTTCCAACGCGGCCATTCAAGTGAATAAACTTTCATTGTGTTTGCCACGCAGGCAGCTAGTACATGCTTTCGGTATCAGATTGATGCTTGGGAGTGCTGTGTAGCAAGACTCTCTTCTCCCATCCCCAAACAGGAAAGTTCTCACTGGCAAATATCATAACAGTCTGTCTGTTTCTCTGCACAAAACAGCAGATCAATATGGCAGTACTGAAAGCCCTTGCCTCTGACTGAAAAGCCAATGTGTTAACCATGATGGTATATCACAGCAAGACAAGGTAAGGGAAGGCATAAATGTTGAGGCTATGCAGGTAGGCACCAGGTGAGCAAGTGCGAAGCAAATAAGCAGTTCTGAGATGGACCCCTGTCCAATGCAGGAGCTGGATACCTCCCTGTGTGAGCAGTGCCCTTGAAGCTGCCTTTTAATTCTCTTTGCTGGTGCACCCTGGAAAGCAGGTTTATGTTGCCCAAGGATCCTGCAAGTGGATCTGAGAGGTGACAGGAGGATTTTAAGGGGTGTTGAATGTCAGATGCCAATGTCCATGCTCAAGGGATGAATAAAGCTGGTGCCCATGAATCATGCATTGAGATCTTGTTTGGTATTGAGCAACATGAGGCTGTCTATAGCCAATGGAGAGGTCAGGTACTCGTTCTGACTTCCATGTCAATTTTTCTCAACATCTAGCTTGTTCAGTGTGTTTGGCAAGATGGGAGTCTGAATTTTAATGAAGCAAGTTTTTCTGTTTTTTATTCTTTCATGGGATGAGGACATTGCTGGCTAGGCAGCATTTATTGCCCAGAGGGCAGTTAAGAGTCAACCACATTGCTATGGGTATGAAGCCACATGTAGACCCAGTAAGGAAGGCAATTTCCTTCCCTAAAGGACATTAGTGAACCTGATGGGTTTTTCCAACAATCGACAATGGATTCGCAGTCATCATTAGATTCTTAATTCCAAATATCTTATTGATTCAAATTCCACCTTCTGCCGTGGTGGGATTCAAACCCGGGTCCCCAGCACATTAACTGGGTCTCTGGATTAACAGTCCAGTGATAATACCACTAGGCCATTGTCTCCCCAGCCTGAATAAAGTGTTTAACAAGCTACAATCCCCTTAAATCAGCAACTGGCCACTGCCTTGCAAGAATCTGGCCTTGCTGCCCAGCACATGCATTAAAAATGCATCAAGTTGCTTTTGAAGTCAAGTTAGGCCATATCAGACCTCTTACACAATTCTACCACAAGTCCTGCTGTAGCCCACATTATTCAGGCTCCCATATTTTGTTTATATTAAAGTTAAAAAGGTTCCATTTACTAATTCACTTGGAAAGTTTATAAATTCTACTGCTGCATTATCAAATAATAGTGCTGTGAAAGTCAGGTGCAAAGGTTCCTTACCAGTGGCCCGACCTCCTTCAGGTGGATTAGTCTCCCTCTCACTCCAATCATGCTGAAGTAAAATGTCTTCAGGGCCTTGGCAAACTCAGCATCCAAGCTGGGAAATGGAGATTTTTGACTGGATTGATCATCAGTAGATTTAATGGAATTCTCACTTGTGGCTAATCCTGGTGAGAAGTTCGGGAGTTAGTTTGCTCGCAATAGATGACAGGTGAAGCATTCAACATTCAACAAAGCACAGTAATAACAATTAGTTACCATGGCTTGAGGAGAAGCTTCTCAGCCTTTCCAGTTTCCTCTGCATTTTGATGTTTTCCTTTTTTAAGTCTCGGTTTGCATCTCTGAGGTTTTCAATTTCTTGTTCCAACTTTTTGAGTTGCTCAGATAGTTTGGATCGGCAATTCTCAGGATCCTAAATTGTGTCGCAATGAATTGTGTCAGAGAGAAATTTGTTCGAAATTGTTTCCTTGTAGCTAAAGTAAGCTGTTTCCTTCATCAAAAGGAAAGGTATTAATAATTGTAGATTAAATCAAACACCAAACATTACTTCATGCAGCAAAACAGAACACAGTTACAAGTGGTCTATCTGTTTGAAAATCAATATAATTAAATGTGAATCAACTACAAGCTAATCTTTCCAGTGCTGAATAATCTTGTCATGAGCAGATTCAGCATACCTCTGGCACGGATGTCCATTGATCGCTGTAGCACAAATCCAACAGCACACTACCATTACTAGATCGTGCAACTTGAGCAAACTCAGTTTCCATTTCTTGGCAACCATCTGAAAAACAGAGAGGGGTTGCTTTTCCATTTCTTTATAAACCTGTTTCTTCTGTGCTTGAGTATTTTATGAATCTGCATTGACCAAGACATTGAAAGCCTCTGCCATTTGAGGTCAATCAGAGTTAGAGTGCAATTGGATATTGGAACATGCTGAGTGAGGAAAAAGAGAATAGAGGAAGAGTGCAGGAAAGCATTGGGAGAGAAGAGGAGAGCAGAGGAAGTTGGGAAAGGACAGAGAGTGAGGATCGAAGAGGAGAAAGGAGGAATGGGAAATGTAGGGCAGGGAGAGAGATGAGTGAGGAAAGAGACGTAGTCTGAGTGAAGACTGAAGTAGTTAATCAGTTGAGAAAAGTTAGGAGGTATATTTTGTTGGGGAAGGAGAGTGCAGGAGCAGAATTACAATGTACAAGATCAAAAACAATATTCAAAAGCAAATTGGTTTAGTACCTGAAGGGAAATGATTTTATAGGGCTATGACAAAAGAGCAGGAGAATAATTAATTGGATCACTCAATCAAAGAGCAGGTGCTGGGATGGTGGGCAATTATCTTCCTTGTGTGTTGTATCCTGCATGATACTAGGATAGTCAAGACTGCCATTAATAGACTCCCAAGTAATTTTAGGTTATTCTGAAGATCCATCCACAGAAGAATATGCCAACTGGTCGGTGTTGAATATAACTCTTCCAGGTGCTGAGGAATGATTAGCATGGATAGCAATCACTTGCTATTCCAAGTTCAAGAGTAGCTGGCATTGCTTATCTTTTTAAAGGTTTTAGAATGAAAGTTGCCACAGACAAAGCCAAGTAATGTGAGCTTTTAATGATGGAATATTAACTCACATTAAACATTTTACCACATGTGCATTTGTCTCTGCCTTAGGCATTAACTTCTCACCCGGAGCACAGACATGTAGCTTGCTTCAGATTTCCAGAGCTATTACTCTTGAACTAGTCTTTATTCACTACTTACAAATACAACGCGTCATCCTCCGACACTTTCGCCATTTACAATCCGACCCCACCACCCAAGACATTTTTCCATCCCCACCCCTGTCTGCTTTCCGGAGAGACCACTCTCTCCGTGACTCCCTTGTTCGCTCCACACTGCCCTCCAACCCCACCACACCCGGCACCTTCCCCTGCACCCGCAGGAAATGCTACACTTGCCCCACACCTCCTCCCTCACCCCCATCCCAGGCCCCAAGATGACATTCCACATCAAGCAGAGGTTCACCTGCACATCTGCCAATGTGGTATACTGCATCCACTGTACCCGGTGCGGCTTCCTCTACATTGGGGAAACCAAGCGGAGGCTTGGGGACCGCTTTGCAGAACACCTCCGCTCAGTTCGCAAAAAACAACTGCACCTCCCAGTCGCAAACCATTTCCACTCCCCCTCCCATTCTCTTGATAACATGTCCATCATGGGCCTCCTGCAGTGCCACAATGATGCCACCCGAAGGTTGCAGGAACAGCAACTCATATTCCGCCTGGGAACCCTGCAGCCATATGGTATCAATGTGGACTTCACCAGTTTCAAAATCTCCCCTTCCCCAACTGCATCCCTCAACCAGCCCAGTTCGTCCCCTCCCCCCACTGCACCACACAACCAGCCCAGCTCTTCCCCCCCACCCACTGCATCCCAAAACCAGTCCAACCTGTCTCTGCCTCCCTAACCGGTTCTTCCTCTCACCCATCCCTTCCTCCCACCCCAAGCCGCACCCCCCGCTACCTACTAACCTCATCCCACCTCCTTGACCTGTCCGTCTTCCCCGGACTGACCTATCCCCTCCCTACCTCCCCACCTACACTCTCTCCACCTATCTTCTTTACTCTCCATCTTCGGTCCGCCTCCCCCTCTCTCCCTATTTATTCCAGTTCCCTCCCCCCATCCCCCTCTCTGATGAAGGGTCTAGGCCCGAAACGTCAGCTTTTGTGCTCCTGAGATGCTGCTTGGCCTGCTGTGTTCGTCCAGCCTCACATTTCATTAGCTCTCTCCACCTATCTTCTTTACTCTCCATCTTCGGTCCGCCTCCCCCTCTCTCCCTATTTATTCCAGTTCCCTCTCCCCATCCCCCTCTCTGATGAAGGGTCCAGGACCGAAACGTCAGCTTTTGTGCTCCTGAGATGCTGCTTGGCCTGCTGTGTTCATCCAGCCTCACATTTTATTATCATGGAATTCTCCAGCATCTGCAGTTCCCATTATCTCTGACACTAAACAGATTTGCCTTGTCACCTCCCCCAAGTTAAGCACCAACATTGTGTTTACATCTCTTCCACCTGATGATGTAAGAAATGCAAATTAACAGTGAGTGAAATTGCAACAACAGGAGCTGAAACACACTCCATCACGTGGTTAGCTACAATGTAGTAGCTTTGAGGATTTAATAACAATACATGTGCTTTAATTGCATCTTTATATCAGATTTTCTTCATTGCCTGTAACAATTCGGAAGCTCAATTCACACACCTTGCAAACCCCACAGCTCCAGTACTACCGCATGTGTTTTCAAATAGCTGAGGAAATCTGCAGTAACATGTTGAATCGTGAAAGACATTGTATAATCCATTTGAAAGTTGGCATTATTCCACACAGTAGGGGTAGAGAATGTTGCTGGAAGCCTATACATCGTAAACCTGTGCACACAAGAAGCTATTTGTTAACAACATCATTGTAGTTTGAAAAACAACACTCTGAAACTCTTTATAAGATGCTAAAAATGGAAATTTATACTGGATATCAACAAATCTAATGTTCTATGTATTGATAATGTGTTATAACATTGCTGAGATTTGGTATTAACACCTTCAGATCTGCTGCAAGTACGTGTACAGATATTGTTGGTTATAGAGTAAGACTAAAGCCTAAATAGGTGCAGAGAAAACTTTAATTGCAAATTTTAATTGTTAATTTAAATATTCTCCATCATTTCATTGAACTATTTTTATCACATTTCTACTAATAGAGAACTTGAATTCTTTTGACTCCATGCTGTGTTGATACATGTTACACCTGAATTTTCCCCTTGGCATTTCTCGCTGCATTTAAATCTGAATAAATGAGTGTTAAATTCTCATCACAGTCTGTGAATTTTGTTAAGTCGCAAGTGAATATGATTGAAGGACAATGTGGTATCTGAATATGTGGTGATATCTAAAAGTAGCAAGCTTAAATGTTTTGAAATGCTAGGGTTAATAATGCTTTCATGTAATTGGAGATCCGCTAGTCTTTAACAAAATTCTATCTGGCACAAGAACAGTCAGCACTCTATGCACTTCTCTGTTTTATGAAAAGAACAGACAGATAATTGCTGCAAATCAGAGTCCTGTATCAGTCAACAACATCAGTACAGGGTTTCTGGTTGTCCACTTACCCATGATCCCTTACAGGTTCTTAGTTGGACAATTAAAACCCACCCGAAGAAGGGCCTCACCTTGAGCTACTGGGATTTTACCAGATATGGGAAGGCCCATGCCAAGAACCCAATCTGACAGCAGTATCCGTGTAGCTTGGTGGTAAGCAAGGATGATGAACCCCCTTTCATTGGCTCCATGGACACAGGAAGTCTTGCTCCTGCCCACTAATTTTTACACCCTTTGGGCCATCTCCCCCTTCCACTCCTGGCCAATCTATCTCTGTCCTTGTCCCATCATCTCAGCCTGGCACTGTTGAGAGTTCCTGATTAACCTTTGATTCCAGAGAAAACTGCTCATCATAAATCCACTTTAAAATTGGTAACTTGGGAGCATAGCATCCCAAGAAGAGCAGCCCTCCCTGTATTGTACAAAAGCAAATGTGTCACCAAATCTGCTTCTACCAGTACTTGGCAACCAGTTCCAAAGCTGGAGGTGCTGGAATGGAATTTTTTGGGGTATTATTAATATTCAGCAGCTGCAGCTATACAAAACCCTAGTTAGATCTCACATAGAGTGCTCTGTTAAGTTCATCACACCACAGCTTAGGAAGTAAATGATGTGGAGGTGCTAGTATTGGACTGGGGTGGACAAAATCAGAAGTCACATGACACCAGGTTGTGGCCCAACAGGCTTATTTGAAATCACAAGCTTTCAAAGCATTGCTCCTTCATCAGGTGAAGTCTTCAAGTGAATAAAATACTGGTAACTATCCAGCACATCATCAAATATAAATCAGATCAGTAAATTACAAGGACAAAATAACAAGTAGAAGTATATAAGATATTTAAAATGACTGTGATCTTCACTGATTCACCTTACATTCCATTTGGCAGTTCTTGCATATTCAGATTGAGTTTTACAATATCCATCAGTAAGCCACACAAAATAACTTGTACATGAAAATCATCAGAAAGAAATAGTGACAGGGTTTCATGAAAGAGAGAATGAGTTTTCAATTTTCTACAATTCAACAGAATCTTCAGGAGGCGGAGGAAATCTTTGAAAAAGTTTGTGTCTAATTGTAAGCTACTTATTAGAATAAAACCTCAGGTGTTTGATTGCTTTGTGTGTCACAGGAGTATGTAGATGGAAGCTGGGATATCTCACCCAATTTGAACTCCTCTGCTGCTGTTTCCTTTGATCCATTTCACTCCCAAACATAGACTAATCTGCATTTGAAAGTCCATGCATTTTCCCAGCAAATCGTCAGAATCAACCATGACAGATTCCTCTCCCAGTGGGCTAAACAGGGAATGTACATATATCATATTAGTTGCCTCTTTTTTAAATGCACCTTCTCTTGAGTGCACACTTTTCAATTGAAACAACTTAAAAGGAATAGAAGGGTCCTGGCCCAAAACATCAGCTTTCCTGCTTCTATGATGCTGCCTGACCTGCTGTGTTCCTCCACCTCCAAACTGTGTTATCTTTAAAAGGAATGGGGTGACTCCCAAGGGCTTTTTAACAAAAATTATGCTCTGAAATCCTGACTATTGGAGAACTTTGACAAAGTCTCAAATGTGTGATGAATATCTCCAGGTAGCCAGAGTAATTCTTACTTTGAAAAATAAATATTCCTGACGTTTCTAAAATGCATGAAATATAATAGAATCAAGCATAGTGAGTACTCAGGACTATATATTGTACAATAATGAAGTAGATCAGTCACCGCAACAGGCCTTAGATGTATTTGTACTGTATTTCACTTGAGGGGCCCTTCTCCCGCCTCTCTACATCTAAACTCCTTCAGTATCATTTACTAATACGACCTTTGTAAATTGCTTGATGACTTACATTAGTCTGTGTTCTCCTGGAATTCTTACTTAATGGCTCACTCAGTGCTATTGCTCAGCAAGTTCAACCACTTCAAAAGTATATACTGCTCTGCAGGGGCACATATGCTTGAGTATACTTTGCAATCCTTGTACTGCAAGCAGTGCATCACAGCTTGGGAATAGTTAAAAACCTTTAGTGTCTCATTTGCAGTGCCCACATGTGAGATACTGATCATATTACAGAGTCTGCATTCATTCTGTCTCCAATAACAAATTATTTTCAGCTCAATCAAATGTTAGGCCCTTCCAGAGAAATGTGTCCAATTTTACATCATTCAAAACCAATTCACTTATAAAGGGTTAAAAATGGATTTACAAAGTAACAAATGGTAAAGATTCACTTGACTGGTTATTGAGGTGCAATCATTACCCTCAATCTACCCAAGTTAATTTGTGGCAACAAAAACATAAATTGTTGGAAAAACCCAGCTGGTCTGGAAGCATCTGTGGAGAGAAATCAGACTTAATGAGTCCAGTTCTGAGGAAAGGTCACTCGGTCTGAAATGTTAACTCTGATATGCTGCCAGGTCTGCTGAGTTTTTCCAGCAATTTCTGTTTTCATTGCTGATTTGCAGCATCCAAGTTCTTTTGGTTTTTAACTAATTTGTGGCATGCGTAATTATGTTGGTGAATAAAATTAACTGTTTTAAAATATTCTCAAGTTGTCTCAAATTTGGCTGTTTGGCATAAAAAACAGAGATTGAAAGTTGAAGTGAGAACACAAGATGAAGTGGTAAAATTCAAAGTAAAATGAATTTTCCAATTAATGTTATAGCACTTGTGAATATTTATGAGAATTTCAACAGCTACAGAGTGACAATCGAGTTGTTAGTTATTTTACTGGGAGTAAACATCTTATGGCATGGTCACATCATCCATCATGTTTTCTGCAGCCACAGTAATAAATATTTATGTTTTAATGCCAGTCTTATGTAATCCTGTTCTCAAGTTTATTTTGAAATTTAAATTGAGGCTCAGATTGCTGTTAGAAGCAGGCAGAATTAACGTGATATTTATTGGCTAAATAAATCAGAACTTGTCAAAATTCAGATCAATCTGTTGTGGCTTCTGTTGAGTACCTTCTCATAATTATGATGGCCGTAGACTTTCCAGCAGCCCAAAGAGTTTTTTGCCGTCTGCATAATGCCATTTTAACTTTCAAAGCCTTTGTTCTGCATATCAGATAAAGAGGAATGTGACTGCTTTTAATTTAAATGCTTCTCTTAAACAACAGTACAGATGATCTCTGGTAATCCACTAGATCTGGTAAAATTAGATGGCATGGTGGAGATGCTGTCCTAATCAACTGTCCAACTCTACTGCAGTTCTACCACCCTGACTACCCTTGGGTAAACTGTGAGCTGGAAGTGATGAATTAACCACTAGTGAAGAGGCTTTTGTCACCACCACTGTTCATTTTACCAGTGACAAAGCTGCCCATGCCACATGGCCAAGGCTGCTGAATAAACTCTAGGAAGCTGGTTGTGGGTTGCAATTTGGGAAACAGGCCGATAGTTTGGGCACTCAATGCCCAATGGAGTCCCTCTCCCTATACCGCAAAGTTGATTTGACACTGTACTCCACCCAAAGTCAATTTATATTTCACTTATGAGTGTTAACATTTTATAGTCATGTTTTGAGCTTACTTTCCACTTGGAGTGCAGGGCAGCAATCTGATCTGTATAACAGCTTCTTCTTTCCCTTGATAGTTAATAGCCTCCACCTGGTCTTTGTAAGCGATGCAATACACCAAAGTTTCCAACCACACATGGGCACTGCAACACATTTACAATGGTGCATGTTGATAGCAAAATGGGCATTAACCATTAAATCCAATGGTGGTCATGATACAGAGTAAAAACAAAATCACTTTGAGGTGCTCTCTCTACAGTACATTCTTTCTGATTTTTACCTCCCAAGATGCAAAATCTCAACAGAATCCCAGAATGGATCTTGTTCCACCATATTAGGTAATATTCCATTTTCTAGAAAGTGCATGTAAATGCCTTCAATTAAAAGCTCTTGATCAGTGAACTTGTCCCGTGGCCAGATCTCAACCTTCAAATAGACCAATAATCATTTTGTTTTCCATTCACAGGCACTGAACACAGAAAAAAAGTGCCTAGAGGATCTATTGGTTTGATCAAGTATGGCATGTGAAAGATGAACATGCTTGTACAAGCCTAGAAAAATAAACACAAAATAAATGAAAGCTAGGTTCCCTGAATTAATGAATCAGTAAGATCTTTCCAACCATCTGACAGCATATCATAATTTCTTTTCTCCTGCATCAGCTCTCAAATGGCCATATTTATTGTATTTCATTTCACAATTTATCATGGTAGAATGTAACCATATAAGCTGTCGGTATCTGACCCAGACTTTCGTCTGTATGGTAATGCACCCGATTGTTAGCGGTGTGTAGTGCAAATAATCAAATGTGAGATCATGCTCAGAGCTCGTCATGTTAGCAAATCCCTGTTCTTAGCCTTGGAGGTGCTTGGCTGAAGTAAGGCACCCTGCTACAAGACATAGAAAAGTTCAACTTTTGAGTTTCTCTGAAGTTCTGTAGTAGCATTCAGCTCATTATTGAATTGGCAGAGGTCTGATAAGTTTCCAGAGAAAGTCAAAACAGAACACATGAACGCTCATCCTTGTTGTATAATGTAGTAAATAATTGAGTGACATTATTCTTACTGTGGAATCAGCCAGATGGAAAGAAATATTTGAATTAACTTGGCATGGCTCCTTTTCCTCATAACTTACGATAGCTTCAAAGATGCCAGCACAGCTCATGCCCTTGCCGCAATATTGACTATACAGAGGTTTTGCTTACGTTCCCATGTTAGGCATGGATAAGACTCACATAGGAGGATAATTTGGGGAAAAATAAGAGCATGATTTTTATTCTACGTCTCCTCATAATTTTTAACAAGTTTCTCTCTAGGCAGCTAGCAAAACTGACAAGGCTGCATTTGTTGCCCATAACTAATTTGCCAAAGAGGGTGACATTTGTTTTTTGCAACTGTATACGTTAGGAGTCTTTCGAGTTAAATGGATAGTGTAAAACTTGACTAAGGTGAAGTACAGACCAGGCTCTTTAGTTGGAATAGTATTAACACTTAGTGAATGTCAATACATTGTTAGAGAAGAGTATATCATTAATTTGATGCTGTTCAGTCACACACATGTAAATATACGATTAGAATTTTCCAATCACATTTGTATTAACATGATTCAATTTGAAATTCTACCTGAACAGAATAGAACTCCTGATGTCACTTACCTGTTTTGTTAGCTTGTTTGTTACTTTCACAATAATTTCTTTTTCTAATCCTTCTCCCTTGGCATCTGTTGACGTCAAGTGCTTCACCTCAAGTTCAAAGGTAACCCCCTTCAGAAAGGCATAAATACACTATTGTTTTGGTAGTGGATTGAATAATGCATTGCCTTTCTTTGATTCATTTTAGCCTATTCTCTCTCTGAATTTGATGTACTTGATACCACTCATGGTTTCAAGAATGAAAATTAGGAAAATAAGTTTTTTCTCGGCTTCTGTACATGCATTTTCTAAACTAACCTCAGAGCATCATGGAAAATGGTATGGATTGAATACCTCACGGCTTTACCTCCTTGTGACAAATAATTTTCGATTTATTTTGGAAAGTCATATCATGCAGGAGTTTCATGGTGGATGGTAGGGCCTTAGGGAGTGTAGTGAGACAGAAGGATCTTGGAGTTCAGGTGCACGGTTCTCTGAAAGTGGAGCCACAGGTCAACAGGGCTGTGAAGAATGCTTTTAGCACACAGGTCTTCATCAGTCAGGGTGTTGAATAAAGAAGTTGTGAAGTTATGTTGCAGTTATAAATGACGTTGGTGAGGCCACACCTGGAGTGTTCAGTTTTAGTCACCTTGCTATAGGAAGGATGTTCTTAAACTGGAAAGAGTGCAGAAAAAATTTAAGACAATGTTACCAGGACTCAAGGGACTGAGTTATAGGGAGAGGTGGGACAAGCTAGGACTTTTTGCTTTAGAGTGTAGGAGCCAGAGGGTGAATCTTATGGAAGTATATAAAATCATAAAAGGCATGGATAGGGTGAATGCACTTAGTCTTTTTCCAAGGCTTGGGGAATTGAGGACTAGAGAGTGTAGCTTAAGATAAGAGGGGAAAGAATACATGGGAACGTGAGAGGCAACTTTTTTTCACAAAGGTTGGTGTGCAAATGGAATGAGTTTCTGGTGGAAGTGGTTGAGGCGAGTACATTAACAACATTTGAAAGACTTTTGGAAAAATACATGGATAGGGAAGGTTTAGAAGAATGTGGGCCTAGTGCAGTAAAATGGGGTTAGCGTGGATGGGCATTTTGGTCGGCATGGACCAGAGTGGGCCAAAGGGCCTGTTTCTGTGTTGTAGAGCTCTGTGACTCTATGACTCTAAATGGGACATTCCTTCTTTTATTAAGTGTCTTTTGCAACTTTGAGCATCCCAAAGAATTTTACAGTTAACAAATTACTTCTGAAATGCAGATTCCACTATAAATGAGAAAAGATGGCAGCAAATACACACACAGAAAGGTCCAAAAACAAGTCGAAACTCTGTTTCATCTTAATTGAGGATAATCATTGGCGAGGATACAAAAAATAACATTCCTGTTCTTCAAACAGTGCCTTGGCAACAAGAGAAGACAAATTCAGTTCAACATCTCATCTGCAAACAACACGTCTGGTAGCAGAAAACTTACTCAAAACTCACTCACTCAATGTCCTGAGGGCTCAGGAGCAGGATTTAAACTCACAAAACTTCCAACCACTTCAGAGTATTACTAGGCTCTGCAAAGCAATGTTTACTGCAACTAGAGACACAAATTTGCACTTGTAGGGACCACAACACGCACTACATTTTATTCTTTGGAGAAAATTTTAACCTCAAACAAAAAGGGCCTTGTTGTCTCATGACAAAACATTCAAAACATTCAAACCTGAAGCCAATCTGTCCATTCCCAGGCTTAGCAAAGGCAGGGCAAGGGGATGAGCTGTCAATCTACGTTAAGACCATAGATTGGCCACTTCTACGTTATAACAAGGCTGGGGGCCTCATGTTTATCCTGTTTTAAAGTGTAACATCGACTGGCCTTTATTCTTTGGCAGCTCAAGGAAAACAAGCACTGCTTCAGGAAGAGATATGTACCCTGCTTGTGGACCTATAGAAGTGGGAGAAACTGGCTTACCAAGTTTCCATGTGATCAAATCCCCACATCAAGCCATCCTCCATCCAAAGATTTCACTCCCCTTTGAGCAGGGACCTGGTGCCCTCTCCTGGGATTGGGAATCAGAAAACTTGTGCCGAACCAATGTTCCCAATAGGGTGGGTAGCAAGAAACTTTTTCCCAGAGTGGGGGACTCAATTACTAGGTGTCACAATTTCAAGGTGAGAGGGGAAAAGTTAAAGGGAGACAGGCAAAGAAAGTTCTTTATGCTGAGGGTGGTGGGTGCCTGGAACGGTTGCCAGTGGAGGTGGTAGAGGCGGGCACGATAGCGTCATTTAAGATTTATCTAGACAGATACATGAATGGGCAAGGAGCAGAGGGATACAGATCCTTGGAAAATAGGTGACAGGTTTAGATAGAGGATCTGGATCGGCGCAGGCCTGGAGAGCTGAAGGGCCTGTTCTTGTGCTGTAATTTTCTTTGTTCTATGTTCTTTGTTCAATAGTGTGGTATTTTCCCAGGTGACTACTGCTGGTACCTTATGGATGTGGTACTGGGTAAGCATTGTTTACAGTAGTTTGCTGTCACCTTTGTCTTTGTCTTTTGTCTTTGCTTTGCCTTCGGCTGATCTCGTGATCAGTGGCAGAGAATATGCCACTGTAGAATATCTACAGAAGATCTACTGTTCTTTGATATCATGAATATTCAGTGGATAATAGCAATTGTGTTGGTCACAACTATGTTGGTCAGGCATAATTATTAAAATCTTAGGGACCTGTACAGACATATCTGGTCTCTTTACAAATGAGAGTAAATCTCCTTGTATCCATCCACAGACAGTACTACACGTCATCAGTACAGTCGGTGGAGGCAATGTAACATAAGTATTAACCCCTTCAGACCTATTGCCTTTTAGAACATCAGTTGCTAAGCTTTTCTCTCCCATAGTTATCCCATTTAGAATTATAATCTGGAAGACCTTTAATCCCATGAATTTTCTTCACAGAAGAATTTCTCCCTCCTATTTCAGATAGTCACAATATAACATCACCTGGGAACCTTTTATTCTTACAAATGTCCATCATGGAAGATGGCAGCTCTTGTTGAAACAAGTACAAGCCTGTTGACTGAGTCCAGGCTGTACACCTGGTAATGCTGAGTGTCCTTGGCATAGCCTTCCTTTTACAGCTTCCCAAAAGAAAGCTGGAATGACTAGTTTTTTTGTCATACACTTGTAAATCAACCATGATGGTGAAATGCTGTTTGAGCCTCACAGTATGTGTTCTTAGCCTTCTCATGGCATTTCAGGTCCAGCCATTCTTCCACGCTGTATAAGATGGAAACAGACCCTTCGGTCCAACTCGTTCATGTCGACCAGATATCCTAAATTAATCTAGTCTCATTTACCAGCATTTGGTCCAAATCCTTCCAAACCTCTCCTAATCATGTATTATCAATATGTTTTTTAACTGTTGTAGTTGTTCCAGTCTCCACCACTTTCTCTGGCAGCTTATACTGTACCTTTTGCATGAAACAGTTGCTCCACAAGTCCCTTTTAAACCTTTCTCCTCTTACCTTAAACCTGTAGTCTTCTAGTTTTGGACTTACCTATCCTGGGAAAATGACCTTGGCTATTCACTCTATCCATGCCCCACATGATTTTATACACGTCTATAGAGTCACCCCTCAGCCTCTCATGCTCCAGGGAAAATAGCTCCAGCCTTTTCAGCGTCTCCCTTACACCTTCTTGTTTGTGATCATGTTCCAGCTGCTGGCTAACTGTATTTGTCTTGTTGAAGCAGTAATGCTCTTAAAGTGGTCAGGTAAGTAGCATGAAATTTGATCTTTTCTTCTAAGCCTTCTGGATTTCTGATTCTCATCATGGGGATCAGATCTGCATGACTGCAGACATGTTGTTGTATTTGTCACATATACAATTATGTGGTACAGAGTAACAATTTTTGAATAGTTTGCAGCTGCCAATTGAAGTGGCCCTGTTCTCAGATGATAATGAGGTTTGTTGCATGATTGCCATATATACAAATACATTCAAGCTGGCAAAATTACTGGCACCTCAGGGAGCTGACAAAAAGGCATTATCTCACAGTAAAACCTTGACTAAAACAATAGGTAAACCTTACGCTTTTTGGCTAAATTTGGGTTGCATCAAATTTTTTGAAGGGCTTACCACATGGCCTTAAATATCGAATAGCAGCTCAGGAGCTGCTCCCTACGAGAAATATGCCTGTCAATCAGGCTGAGCTCTTGAGAAGAGAATTTGCAATATATACATGCACACAACTTAATAGCACTTAGGGAGGTCTGGTTTGTCAGAGAAAACACCACTTCTGTCCATTTCAGGGGCCACTACTTTATAAAGCTAGAAAACATCTTCGATAAAGGAAGAGAACATATAATTAATGACAAGCCGCAGCAACAATGGCCTGTGGATAAGAATTGTGCTCCTCTGCAAATGTAACTCATTGTAACTTCCCAACTTGTGTTTTTATGGTGGATTTCAGAGTTGAACTCAGTGCAATTCACCAGCATTTTGCATTGCTAAGACAGGATTATAAAATTAAGAACTTAACTGCAGTCAAAATAATATGTAATTGAGTCATCACATGAAACGGACCTTGTTAAGTTCTTCACTTATTTGGTTTGCTTGAGCCACCATTGGCATGATTGCTATAAAATCATGAAAAATTCTGCTCAAATCAGGATCCATATTTTCCTCCAGTTTTTCATCCACTCCTAAAAAGGCACAAGAAACAAAATTTGATCTTAAAGAGAAAGACAGTTGCACAATAGCTACGCAAGCTCACCATGAAAAAGAACAGATGGAAAATAGAGATCGTGAGAAATTAAATACATGCCTGTAGCTCACAAAAAGAAATCACTGCAATGTTGTAGCTAAGGAATTATGAAATTAATAATTTTCTTGGTTGTTATATATTCCATCACATTCCAACTTACTACCATGATTGGAGAAAATTTACACTGAACCAATACAACTCAGTTTTTTACAAATGAATATTTCCTGACTTAATAAATGAGACTCGTTGGATCTCTAGTTTGGAGGATATCTTTTCTGTGGACAACATCTTATGAGAGTATAATGATTGTTAAAGAAATTTGAGCTGTCCATGGACATCTAAAATATTTTGCTGGTAGTTTTGCAGTAAATGTCATTGGCTACTCAGATTTAAAGGGAGCATTTTTTATCTTTTCACTCAGAAATTGTTTCTAATGGCTGTCACATTTTCTATAATTGTTTCAAATTGGAAGCATCTCAAAATATTACTGTGCAGTAAAACGATCTATTCGAATATTGTAAATGTCTCACAAACTTAAAATATCTGTAAACTACAATTAACAGAGCAAGTGCTGGAAATTACCACAAAGCAAGGCCATTATTGTTTATTGGTGTTGTGTTGGTCAGACTCCTACAATGTACGTGGGAGTCTGGTTACTATTGCAGGATAGAACTTAGTGGAACTTGCAAATACCTTGTACTCAGCTTGATCAGAGACTATTGTATGTCTCTGGAGCAGATGGGACTTGAATGTGGGCCTCTTGGATCAGAGGCAGGGGCATCATTCACTCTTCCATAAGTGTTACAGCAAATGGTGCCTTAAACAACAATAAAGGTTTTTTACAGTGCCAGGAGAAGCAGGAGTCCTGGGCTGCTTTGACTCTGGGCTATCAAAAAGTAGTCACCATTTGCATTGGCATGTGGAAGCACCGAGCTCTGAACTAGATGTCATAGAGTCATAGGGTCATACAGTATGGAAATAGACCCTTTGGTCCAGCTAGTCCACGCTGACCATGTTCCCAAACTAAACTAATCCCACTTGTCTATGCTTGGCCCATATCCCTCCAAGCTTTTCCTATTCTTGTATTGTACCTATCTAAATGTCTTCTAAATGTTGTAACTGTACCTGCACCCACCACTTCTCTAACAGTTCATTCCACACATGAAACACTCTCTGTGAAAAGGAGTTGATCCTCAAGTCATTTTTTAAAAATCTTCTCCTCTCAGCTTAAAAATATGTCTCTTAGTTTTGACTTCCCCCACTTTAGGGAAAAAGACCCTTGGTATTCACCTTACACATGCCTTTCATTCAAAATTTTATAAACTTCTATAAGGTCATCCCTCAACCTTCTAAGCTCTAGTGAAAGAAGTCCCAGCCTATCTAGCCTTACCTTATAACTGAAACCCTTCATTCTCAGAAACATCTTAGGAAATCTTTTCTGAACCGTCTCCAATTTAATAATGCCTTTCCTATAGCAGGGTGACCAGAACTGCACATAGTACTCCAGAACTCACCAATGTCCTGTAACAATGTCAGTATGATTTCCCAACTCCTATAGTCGTTCATCTGAGCAATAAATGCAAGCATGCTACACACCTTCTTAACCACCTTGTCTATCTTGTGATGCAAATGTCAAAAAATTATAAAAACCCTGAACCCCTAGATTTCTCTGTTCTACATTGCTGCTCAGGCCCCTTATCATTACTTATATATGCCCTGCCCTTGTTTGTTTTACCAAAATGCAATATCTTACATTTATCCATTCCTCAGCCGATTGACCAAACTGATCATGATCTCTGTGTAAGCTTACATAACCTTCTTCATTATCCCCTAAACTATCAATTTTGGTATCATCCACAAACTTATTGAACATGTCAGCTATATTCTCATCTAAAGTGTTTATGTATATGACAAACAAAAGTGGACCCAGTACTGATCCCTGTGGAAAACCATTAGTCACAGGCCTCCAGTTCGAAATATAATGGTCTCTGTCTCCTACCATCAAGCCAATATTGTATCCAATTGGCAAGATCTCCCCGAATCCTCTGTGATCTAATTTTGCTAATTAGTTTACCATGTGGAACCTTGTCAAAGTCTTTACTAAAGTCGATGTAAACAGTATCTACCACTCTGCTCTTGTCAATCTTTTCAGTTACTTCCTTAAAAAAGCTCTAACAAGTTGGTGAAACATGATTTCCTTGCAAAAAGCTATGCCAACCACCTCTAATCAGTCCTTGCCTATCCACATGCATGCAAATTCTCTCTTTCAGGATCACCTCCAACAACGTACCCACCACCGATGTCAGACTCACAGGTTTATTGTTCCCAAGCTTCTCCTTAACAGTCTTTCTTGAATAAAGCTACAACATTAGCCACCCTCCAGTTCTCCGGCACCTCACCCATGGCTATAGATGATACAAATATTTTGCAACGGCCCCCGCAATTTCTTCTCTAACTTCTCATAGTGTCCTGGGACAAACTTGATCAGGTACCAGAGATTTATCTACCGTTCTGGTTTCTAAGACCTCCAGCGCTTTCTCTTCTGTACTGTGAACTGTTTTCAAAATATCAATATTTATTTCCCTGAGTTCCCTAGCCTCCTTTTCTTTCTCCACAGTAAAAACCGACTCAAGATATTCATTTGGTACTTCTGCCATCTCCCATGGTTCAACACATAGATGACCTCATTGATCTTTAATGGACACTATTCTCTCTCAATAAAAACCTAGAGAACTGTGGATGCTGTAAATCAGAAACAAAATGCAAAGTTGCTGGAAAACCTCAGCAGGTCCGGCAGCATCTGTGAAGAAAAGATCAGAGTTAATGTTTCAGGTCCAGTGACCCTTCCTCAGAACTGAAGGTAGCTGGAAAAATGTCAGTTTACATGCAGAAAATATAGAGGGGGGTGGTCTAGGGAGTAAACGATAGGATAAAGGATACAGCCCGAAGAGAGAGAAGAGCAGAGAAGAGCAGTTGGATAGACAAAAGAGCTGATAACAATTTGGCTAGGAGGGTAAATAGCTGTTAATGAGGACTGTTAGTGACTAAAAATAGGTAGGTGTAATGGCAGGCTATGTGGCAACAAGGCCTGGTGTGTGGTGTAGTGAGCTGCGACTTGGGAGAGTTTAGGCCCTAAAATTATTGAACCCGATATTGAGTCCAGAGAGCTGCAGGGTCCCCAAGTGGAAATTCAGGTGTTGTTCTTCCAGCTTGTGTTGAGCTTTACTCAAACACTGCAGCAAGCCAGAGACAGAGATGTTGGCCAGGGAACAGGGCGGTGTGTTAAAGTGGCAGGCAACAGGTGCTCAGGGACATTTTTGCGAGCAGGATGTAGATGCTCTGCGAAGCAGCCATCCAGTCTACCTGGAAGGTATGTTTGGGGCCTTGCGTTTTGGGAGGGAGCAGGTAATGGGCAGGTGTTGTAACTTCACTGTTTACAGGAGAAGGTGCCGTAGGGCTTTGGGGGAGAGATGGGGGCTGGCAGTAGTGGGGGTTGTGTTGGGAGTAAAGGAAGAGTGGACCAGGGTGTCCCAGAGGGAATGGTCCCTGCGAAAGGTGGACAAGGGAGGGGAGGGGAATTTGTGTCCGGTGGTGACATCTCACTAGAGGTGGCAAAAATGGTGCCTGGTGATCTTCTGGATGTGGATGTTGGTGGGAGGTAGGTAAAGAAAAGACGAAACCTATCGTTGTTGCAGGAGAGAAGTAGAGGGGGTGAAGCTGTAAGTGTGGGAGATGGGTTGGACCCGGTTGAGGTAGAGATGCCACCATCAGACACATATTCACCTCCCCTCCCTATTTTCTGAAAATAAACCAATGTTTTCCCAACTACCATCAATTCTGAGTAACATTAATACTGATTTTATTTTCATACATGTTAAAGGACCTGCTGAGCTTTTCTAGCAACTGCTGTTTTTCTTCCTACTCTCTCTTTTGCTCTTAAAGTACTTGTAGAATATTTTTGGATTGTCCTTAACCTTATCTACCAAGGCCAGCATATATCCCCTCGTTGCTCTCCTAATTTCCATCTTAAGCATACCCCTACATTTGTTATACTTCTCAAGAAATTCATTTGATTCCAATCATCGATATCAAATATATGATTCTTTCTCATTCTCGACTAGAACCTCAATATCTTTATTCATCCATTTGCTCCTTAATCTTACCTGCCTTACCCCTCACCCAAACCAGAACATAATGCCTCTGAAACCTCATTGTCATACTTTTGAAAATTTCCCACTTGTTAGCCATCCCTTTACCTGCAAACAACCTTTGTGAGCCCTTCTCTCTGACACTAAAATTTGCTTTACTCCAGTTAAGAACTTTACCTGTTATGAAGGGCTTATCTTTTTCCATAACCATTTCAGAACTAATAGAATTACGATCACTAATCTCAAAATGTTCCACTACTAACACCTCAGTCACCTGCCCTGCCTTATATCCCAAGAGGTCAAGATTTTCTCCTTCTTTAGTAGGAACATTGACATATTGTCCATCCAAGCCTTTAACACTATGGGCAGTTCCAATCTATGTTTGGGAAATTTAAATCCCCTAATATTACAAACCCATTATTCTTACATTTATCTGACATTTGTCTACGTGTTTGCTCCTCAATTTCCCTCTGACTACTGGGGTGCCTAGTGTCCGATCCCATCGAAGTGATCATCCCTTCCTTTTTTTTAAATTTCTACCCATAGCGTTTCACTGGACGATCACTCAGAAGTATCCTCTCCAATTACAGCAATGATTTCCTTCATCAAAAATGCCACTGCCCCTCCTCTCTTGCCTCTCTTTCTATTTTTCCTATAACATCAAAACTCAGACCATAGAGCTGTCAGCCCTGTCCAGCCAGTTTTCATCTTTCAGCCAGGTTTCTGTAATAGCTATGGTGTGCCAGTCCCATGTTCACATACATGCCCTCAGTTCATCAGCCTTGCCTGTAAGACCTCATGCATTGAAATAAATACAGTTTAATTCTTTAGAGTTACCTCATTCTCTGACTAGCTCTTATCTGCCCTTTCTAATTAACTTGCAGTTTTCTGATTTAGAACCGTCTTTATCTGTCTTTCTCTTTCCAATTTTGATGCTATTTAGGAAACCCCCAGTCTCCACTACTTTAAAGGCTTCCAAAATTGAACTGGTAAATCTCCCCGCCAGGATATCGGTCCGTTTCCAGTTCAGGTGAAACCCACCCCTTTTGAACAGGTCTTTTCTGCCCCAGAAGAAATCCTCATGAGCTAAAAATCGGAATCCTTGCACATTGCACCATCTCTTCAGGCATTGATTTTTCTGCCCTACCTTTTTATTCCTACTCTCATTAGAATATGACACCAAGAGGAAACCAGAGGTTACTAACTTTCAGGTTCTTTTATTTTAACCTTCTGCCTAATCTCTTATATAATAAAGTGTGAAGCTGGATGAACACAGCAGGCCAAGCAGCATCTCAGGAGCACAAAAGCTGACATTTCCGGCCTAGACCCTTCATCAGAGAGGGGGATGGGGTGAGGGTTCTGGAATAAATAAGGAGAGAGGGGGAGGCGGACCGAAGATGGAGAGAAAAGAAGATGGTGGAGAGGAGAGTATAGGTGGGGAGGTAGGGAGGCGATAGGTCAGTCCAGGGAAGACGGACAGGTCAAGGAGGTGGGATGAGGTTAGGAGGTAGGAAATGGAGGTGCGGCTTAAGGTGGGAGGAAGGGATGGGTGAGAGGAAGAACAGGTTAGGGAGGCAGAGACAGGCTGGGCTGGTTTTGTGATGTGGTGGGGGAAGGGGAGATTTTGAAGCTGGTGAAGTCCACATTGATACCATTGGGCTGCAGGGTTCCCAAGCAGAATATGAGTTGCTGTTCCTGCAACCTTCGGATGGCATCATTGTGGCACTGCAGGAGGCCCATGATGGACATGTCATCTAAAGAATGGGAGGGGGAGTTAAAATGGTTCGCAACTGGGAGGTGCAGTAATGCCTAATCTCTTATATTCAGTCTGCAAAGCCTTAACCCTTTCCCAACTATGTTGTTCCTACCAAAGTGCATAATTTCTGGCTTCGCAGTCTCCTTTTGACCATATGTTTCAAATGTTTTGAGATGTCCTTAACTCTGGCACCAAGAAGGCAACATACCATCCTACATTCATGCTTATTGCCACAGAATCGCCTGTCCGCATCCCAACAGGAGAGTCCCCTCCAACAATTGCTCTTTTAAAACTAGACAAGCCCCACTTAATATAAGATTCATTCTTAGTAGCCACAATCTGATCACCACTTCTATTTTCCATTGACTGACTATCCTCTTCAACAGTGAAGATATCTTCAAAATGAAATATCTGTTTGAGAGAAGCATAGCCACAGGGGACTTCTGAGCTACCTTCTTATCTTTACTGACAGTCACCCATCTCTCTGACTGATCCTGCTCTATGATCACCTCTCTAAATCTATGAACCATCACACTCTGTGCCTCTTGAAAGCACTCACTGACATTAAACCTAAAAAGAAGAAGACCTTAAAAGCACCTTGTATCGAAAAAAAGCTACCCTTCTTTCTATACATACTTTAATATTAAGTATGTAAAAGATAAAAAAAATTATAATCTTTAAAAACGTTACACACTTAGCTGAAACTCTTACCAACCAAAGAAAAGCCTCCTCCTCAAGCCTCTACGTCAGCTTTCAAATCTCCAGATAAACAGAAAAATAATGTCTTTCATGAGCCATTGAGCAAAGAAAAAGTGTCTCCTTCTTGACATTGTTTATCTTCAGTCTTACTTTCTCATAAAACCAATGGTCAAACACAAACATTTCCGCACATTATAATTCAGACCTATCGATTTGTAAAGTACATGTGAACAGAAACAACACGGAATACTGACAACAAAGATCATATCAATACAGCAACTTGGAAGCTTTTTGGATTTCATCGCAACATAGAAATCAGAACCTACCTTCTACTGCCAATTCGGATGTGTATTATCAATTACTCATGGAAGTACTCAGATACCCTCATGAGGTAAATAACTAAAGACTGTTTGAAGATACTTTTGGTTATCATACAAGGAAAACGAGCACAAAATAAGTATGAGGTTTTATTGATTATAATTAAATGAACACATCTGAAGATTGTAACTAGAGATAATGGGAACTGCAGAAGCTGGAGAATCCGAGATCTCAAAGTGTGGGGCTGGATAAACACAGCAGGCCAAGCATCGTCTTAGGATCAGAAAAGCTGACATTTTGGGCATAGACCCTTCATCAGAGATGAAGGATCTAGGTCCGAAATGTCAGCTTTTGTGGTCCTAAGATGCCGCTTGGCCTGCTGTATTCATCCAGCCCCACACTTTGTTCTTGTAGATTGTAACTAGCTGGTCATTCACGTTTGTTTTGTTTGCCATGATGATGGACAGGACTGTCCAAATACAGCTCTAACTTAGGTCTATCTTCCTAAGCACCAGCAATATGCTTATATATGGCTAGTAAACTCAAAATGAAACATACCTAGATTCACCATTCCAAACCCTTCGATACATGCCAATTCAGAAGCAAAAAATTCATAGTTGTATTCATGAATTTTATCTCTGTCACTTCGCTCATGTGGGAAATCCAAGTACAGGTAGAATGAACAGGATCCAAATATAACTCTGTCCTGCCAAGGCAATAAACAATTGTTACTGTTATCATTTGCTGTATGTCACAGGATAGGGCAGGTCTTTGTGATCTTTATGAAACAATCTCTGATTTGTTATGTAACTACACACTAAAAACACAAATTTAGCACTCTTAAAATTTGAAGTTTTAGAATGCAGCATTCCATGTCTGTGAGATGAGTTAAAAGATACTATAAAACAATATGATAAAGATTGAAGCTAAATTTTTAGATTACTTTTTTCATGAATGATTACACATTTGTTCTGACCTTTGAATTAACCAACTACTATTCAGCATTCTCACAGTTACGTTTAATGTTAATTATCATCATTATTGAGTCATGTAGCAATGAAGTTGCCAAGATAATACATATAAGTTGCAGCCATAAGTTATTGGTTCACATCGCTCTCACACACAAAAAACTAGGCTGAAACCCCAGTGCAGCACTGAGGGAGTGCGGTACCTTCATGGCAACTACTTTTCAGATGATTTCTTAACTGAAAGGCAATGTCTGTTTTCCTGGACAAGTATAAATGTTCTTCTAGAAATATTTAAAGAAGAACAGCTGACCCATCCTGGCCCTGATTTTCAAGTCTCCTTCAATGTCAGAATGGAGGCGGATGCTTTAAAAAGCATGGATCCAATTCTGGAATTCTCATCCCCCATTCCTGGATTGTGAGTTTATAAGGTGCCTACACTTAGAACCCATTGTTGATTCCATCAATGAATCTTGGAGTTATATCTGCTAATGTTGATACAGTTGCCAGTTGGCCTTATTATGAATGCTTGACTATATTCCAAGGCTCACAAAAGGAATCAGCTGCGGGAGCAGTTCACAAAGTCATAAGGGAATTATTTGCTTTGATTCAGAGATAGTAAGTTGATCTTTCTTTGATTTTCTTTCAAAGTCTGGATGCTTATTTGGAAAAGATTAAGAGGTGGCAAACAAAGTAAAGTTTTTGTACTTGATGCTGTAAAACACTCTTGTCTGATTGACATTTTTATGAGGTTGTGAAAACAATACCTTTTCAAAGGAGTTTTTGAGTGTTTTTTTCTTTTAAATTGCCACTGTTACTATATTGCTCATTAGTTCTATACATTGCGCATAAGACAACGGGCAGAGAGGATGCAGGGTGACATGGAAAGGACACAGGAGCATTGAGGGGGGCATGAGTTTATCAGAGACATAGAGAGCGAGAGGGGAGGTGTTGTGACACTGGATGCTAAAGAGCCTAATGGCCTTTAGTACAACCCACCAAAGTTGCAGATGAGGCAACCCTTCTAACTAGCCCATTTAGACACCCGTCTGCCTTGGTGTTGTTTCAAATTGCCTCCAGAAACAATGCTCCCACTCCATCCCATTTCACATGAAATACATTAGTCGACATAGCTTTCTAAAGAAAATGGCACTACCAGGCCAGTCATTTTCCTAGTTTACCTTCCCAAATGTTGAATGAAAATCTGTCTCCTGGTGTTCTGGCCAATATTTATCCCCTAATCAATATGACTAAAAATGAACTGTCTAGACATTATCATGCTGCTATTTAAGCAATTTTCCAGTGAACATAAACAGGAGTTTCTGGAAAAGCTCAGCAGGACTGGCAGTATCTGTGAAGAAAAAATCGGAGTTAACGTTTCAGGTCAAGTGACCCTTCCTCAGAACAGTGTTTTGAGGAAGGGTCACCGGACCCAAAAAGTTAACTCTGATTTTTTTCTTCACCGATGCCACCAGGGCCTGCTGGGTTTTTCCAGCAACTTCTGTTTTTGTTCCTGATTGACTGCATCCACAGTTCTTTCAGTTCTTCCTGTGAACAAAGCTGCTTGCTACATTTTCTATATTGCAATAGTGACTATAATTCAATAGCATTTCATTGGCTGTATAGCACTTTGTGCACTCCTGAGGTCATGAATGACATTAAATAAATGTTGCATAAGTCTTTCATTGTTGTCGCACATAGATGTCAGGTCAATGTTAGCAGACATTGACAGTAAATTATGTAGTTAAGTTAACTATATCTCAAGAAGCAACTCGATCTCAAGAATGGATTGACTCAGAGTATTGTTTGTATGGATGTGAGACATAGGTCTCATTGGAGGGTTGAGACCATCTTGCTAAACGGTTTTGAAATGTGGGTGTGGAGGACAATGAAAAGGACAAGTTGGACAACAAAAGTAACAAAATGATGAATTACTGTGAAGAGTGACTGGATGAAGACATTTTCTTAAGGTAATTAGGAAAAAAGCATCAAAGGAACAACTTAAAAAGAAACAGACTTGTAAGAAATCTCATGGATGGAAAACTTGAAGGTAGAAGAGCAAAATGAAGGAAGAGAATATCAATTTTGGATCATTTGGAAACTGACAGAAGTTATTGTGAAGTGAAAAGAATGGCACAGGATAGAGTTATTTGGAAAAGCTACTCTGAGGCAAAGACCTGCTTTTAGATAGAGCACACATGATGCTCATTACGGAGTAATGTTATGTGAGTTACATTATACAAATACAGACCAGTCGAGACAGAACCCTCACCAGATGCTGCAGCTGATGCTTTGTTAGAACAGGTACTCCATTGACCACAACCCAAGCCTTGTTTATGGGCTCAAGAACCACTTTGTGGTCACAACAGTAAGTACTGCATGCTTGTCCAGAATCCTAAAAATTCAAAGCAAACCCAGTTAGAGATCATGTCTTTCAAATATTCAATCCTACATCTTTAATAAAAATTCCCTTTTGAAATTATGTACATTATTTTTCAAAATTAGCATCATGGCCTTGAATGGGGAAGGAGGAAGATACCAGAAGATAGGTCATTCTTTGCTGCACTTACACATCCCCATGGATCTTGTAACAAAGTAGCCTTGACTGAGATCTAAAAAAAAGTGTTAGTTTATGAATCACTGACATGAAATATTGTGCTGACAGAGGTACAATTTGGAGAGCAAAAATATTAATAACCAAATATTGAAAAAATAGTTACAAGTCAAATGCTAAGATGAAGGAGGAATCTCTAAGTGCTCCACAGATGCGCAAATTGTAAAAAGAATGGCACAAGGACCGGGCCCAATTAGGGACCAAAAGGAAGACTTACACATAAGAGGCAGAAGATATGGTTGAAGTCTTAAATACAGGCAGGAAATGCCACCCAGCCATGGTGAAAAAGGGAAATTTCGTCATCAGAAAGATTTACAATTAATAAGGTGGAAGTATTGAATAGGTTATCAGTACATAAAATTGACAAGTCACTGAGATTGAATGGGATGCATCCAAGAACACTGAGAGAAATAACAGTTTAAATAGCAGAGGCACTGGCCATCATTTTTCAATCTTAGACTCAGGACTGGCCCCAGAAGACTGGAGAATTGCAAACATTATACTAAATAAAAACCGAAAGAACTAACGGATGCTGTAAATCAGGAACAAAAACAAAGTTGCTGGAAAAGCTCAGCAGGTCTGGCAGTATCTGTGAAGGAAAAAAACAGAGTTAACGTTTCGGGTCCGGTGACCCTTCCTCAGAGCCCTTCCGTTCTGAGTATGGGTCTCTGGGCTTGAAAAGTTAACTCTGTCTTTTCCTTCACAGATGCTGCCAGACCTGCTGAGCTTTTCCAGCAACTTTTTTTTTGCTGCAGACATTATACTGTTGGTGAAAAAAGTGTAAGATAAGCCTAACAAATAAAGATCTGTTAGTTTAAATCCCACAGTGTGGAAGTTCTGGCTTAAATAATTTGGGGCAAAATTGATAGACAATGTTGGTTAATTTAGAATTATTCCTAAAAGAAAATGATGTTTAACTAACTGGCCATAATTTTTGCGGAGGTAACAGAGTGTGTTTATGAAGGCAAGTCTTGATGTAGTATACATGGACTTCCAGAAGGCATTTGCTTCGATGTCACGCAAATGACCTGTGAGCAAAGATTCAGCTCATGGAACAAAAAGCACAGTAACAACATGGATACAAATGTGGGGTAATCAAATGTGAGGCTGGATGAACACAGCAGGCCAAGCAGCATCTCAGGAGCACAAAAGCTGACGTTTCGGGCCTAGCCCCTTCTGAGTGATAGGAAACAACGAATAACAGTAACTGGCTGCTTTTTTTGGACTTGGTGAAATGTTGTGTGACAGTGTTCCCCAGAGGTCAGTTTGGGCCCTTGTTTTCCCAAATATAAAAGAAATGCTCTGAACCTTGGTGCGCAGGCCACAATTCCAAGCTATGAAACCCGGAATCATTGTTAACTATGAAGGGCACAATGTAGGGAATCAAAAGGAGACAGGTAAGTTAGTGGAGTGGATGGATAGGCGGCATTGGATGAAGTTTAATGTGGAAAATATGAGGAAAAACGTGGACAAACAATATTTTAAAAGTGGTACAATTCTAAAGCAGAGCCCTGGGTATTGATGTAGTCATTGAAGTCGAGAGGGTAGCAACCAATAAAGTATATAATATCTTAGGAGAGTTCTTGTGGTGAAGTGGTAGTGCCCCTGCCTCTGAGCCAGAGAGCCCGGGTTCAAGTCCTTTCTGCTCCAGAGGTATGAAATAACATCTATAAACTGGTTAGTTAGAAAATACCCACAATATCCTAGACTTCATTAACAATGACACCGATGCCAAAGCAATTTGTATCAGACGTTATTCGGCTTTAGCTAAATATTGTGTCCAATCCTGGGCACCAAACTTCAGGAGAGATGTGAAGGCATTAGAGAGATTGTAGATGATGTTTGCGAGAAACATTTCCAGTAATGAGACATTTAAGTTCTGACACTAGATTACCAAACTTGGAGCTGTTTTCCTTAGAGGAGAAAAGGCTAACAGCAGATCTGATAGAAGTCTTGAAAGGAAGAGAGGTCTGGAGAGAATAGTTTAGACAATAGTGTTGCCACTTATGGATGGATAGAGAATGAAAGGGCTCAGATCTAAAATAATTAGTAAAAGAAACAGCAATGATATAAGGAGAAACTTTTCACACATTGGGTTATTAGCATTTGGAATGCTCTGCCACAGTTTGTGATGGAAGTAAATTCAATCTCAGCATTCAAAAGGGAATTAGGTAGACATTTAAAAGGAGCAATATGTAAGATTTCAGGGAGAAAGCAGGAGAATAACTCTCATCAAGATTCTCATTTAGAGCACTCGCACAGATGCAGTAGGTGACATGGTTGCAGTTTAAAAATTCTGGGATCTGTTGCAGTTACTTATTCCCTTTAACAGTGAGACTACTTGGAAAAGCCTCACCTCTGGACAATCAAGAAGCAGGCCCCCTACTCAAAGAAATCCGTGTCCATATGACATACTTTGAACACACATTGCAGTCTCAATGGGTACTGCTGGCTGTGTGGTTAAGGCAGATATGTACTGGGATTCAGCAATTTAACTGCTGTTGAACTTTTAGGAAAGGCCCTCCTTACCTGATCGTGTCACCATTCCCCTTCCTGCGTACTCATGGGTACTGACATTCCTAGAACCTGATATAGGGGAGAAACATCAAGGAACCTGTTTGACATTCATAGCTTGTCAGTCAGATTCAAAATGGCAGCTGCCACTTCATCAGCAGAATGGGTAGCTGGCCAATGTGCTAACAATTTATAATACCTGTCTTTCAATAGACTATTAAACTGTGTTCGTCTTTAGCTTTTCTCATTAGATATGATAACAATGGAAAATAACTTAATCCCTAGGTTTCACTTACCCAAGTCCTTTCAAAACAAGGTCCTGCTGTAAACCAGCTGTTCGCCCAATTACAGAAATGCCTGCAATATTAAAATAAGTTTTTGGCTTCACAATTCAGTAGTTGCAATTATAGAACATTGACTTATTCTAGATACTTGCTTGGCACACAGCAAGAAGTCAGTTTATTCAATTGCAAATGAGAGTCAGGAATTTAGTAAGTGCTCTCAGCCAGAGGGAATGCACGGAATAATCTTGTAATAGATAAAAAAAATTTCCTGAATACTAAGTACTGCATAAGGTTAAAATAGGTATAATTCTATTCTGTTTGTTTTAACTCTTTCATGCATGAATCAATTATGAATGTTTCAAAACAGCATTAAGCATTTCAGCAGTCAAATAAAATAGATTGGCTCCTTTCACATTGTAACATGCTTGATTTTCTGCCACAGCAGCAATGCACTATAAATGCATAAGGTGATCAAATGGCTTGAAAACTGATCACTACTTGCACAGTAGTCATGCAAAGTGGAGATGTTCTTAAAGGGTTCACCTACCACGATGAATAAAGTGTCGGACCACCCCAGACAACTGGGCATCTTCATTGACATTCAGGAAATAGGGAAGCTGTGTCATCATTTTCTCTTCCTGAAATTAAAAATAATTGGTTACAATTCCATTCTCAGGGTTTTTCTTGAATTAAAAGTTAAATTGCATTGCTATTTAAATAGGAGATTCATTCAAAATCAATATTCACTGTTTAAGGTGATTTAAATTATTTGTACTTAATGGTTTTATTGCTGTGCTTGTATTTGGATTTCACAACCACGTTTAAGTACAGTCACGTAGCATGTGCTGCTTTGAAACCAGATTTGACATTTATTTGAATTTTGTTCTACATTGAACTTAAATAAATTTAAACAGATCTATTCTGTTTCACTCTACAAGTTTGAAACTTTAATATTGTGTTCTTCTGAAAATAATATGTAAATAAAACATTGAAACACGAAGTGAGTTTTAAACCTTCACAAAAGAAAAACACAACACCAAAACTCTTGACACATGCTGATAGAGCAGATAACTCCTGACTTTGGAATTTTAAATGTAATGTTGCTGCATAAATTGCCCACTACATTTGCTTAAAAATATTTGTACAGAATGTAGTAAAATATTATGTCCATAAATAATTACCTTTCTAATATAACTACAATGTTGCTCCCATTCCCTCTTTGCTTCTTCCAGTTTCTGCTGCCATGATTTCTGCATGTCTTTCAATTGTCAGTCATTGTCAACAATTAATCTTTTCAGCACCTCTGTATTGAATGATAATTTTATTTCTCTAATAAACATCCCAAACTGAGTTCATCATAAACTAACTGCCATAACCAGGGCAGAGATAATGGGAACTGCAGATGCTGGAGAATTCCAAGATAATAAAATGTGAGGCTGGATGAACACAGCAGGCCAAGCAGCATCTCAGGAGCACAAAAGCTGACGTTTCGGGCCTAGACCCTTCATCAGAGAGGAGGGTCCAGGCCCGAAACATCAGCTTTTGTGCTCCTGAGATGCTGCTTGGCCTGCTGTGTTCATCCAGCCTCACATTTTATTGCCATAACCAGGGCATCACATTTCATAAAAATGGCATCAAACCTGTAAAGAATTAATGTTATTAAATTAACATTTAGAAAGTAAATCAAGTAAGTAAATCAAACAACAAGGTGCAGAGCTGGATGAACACAGCAGGCCAAGCAGCATCAGAGGAGCAGAAAGGCTGACGTTTCAGGCCTAGACCCTTCTTCAGACTACGTCCCACTATCTCTGAAGAAAATCAAACAATTTGATTTCCAAAATTTGATTTCATTTCCAAAAATGATCATTCAGTGATTTTAAGAAAGTGAAAATCCAAATGATATTAATCTGAGAAATACAGAAGAATCATGATGCTGACATGACTAGTGGAAAACAGCACTACTGCAAGAGAAGGTATTCTTTCTGCCCGATTGTAATACGATTGAAAACATCCCTGACCAACAGCAATTAACTTCAAATTGGTCACAGTATGTAATAAGTGGGGCCAAATTTGATAATCACCTGTTGTGCCCAGGAGGCTAAATTGTTTTTCTTTAAACTATATTCTTTTGCTTATTCTTTTTTGGACTTTGCTGTATTGACAATATGGCTGTTGATGATCATTTGTTATCAGTTGGTCTCCAATTGCGTAGGGACAAGCAGCTTACATCAACTTACTGGAATGTCACACACCTAGCATTGCAAAGACATGCCAATCCAGCCAACATTAAGGAGCTGCAGATGACTTGCTACTCTAGCCAATCTGAACAAAGACAGAGCTATTGCAATTCTTTACATCTAAAATAATGCTAACATGCCCACAGTAATTTGAGGCAATACCCAGTGGGTTTTGAAAGGAATCATCAAGGCTGTCTGAATAACTAAAGTGACTGACAAGGCACAAGTCAGACCCCAGCTGGAAGACTGTTCAGGGCCCCTTAGCTAAGTAAAGCTATAGTGGCATTGGAGGCAGTTCAGAGGAGGTTGTCTAAGTTGATATCAAGAATAAAGGGATTGTCTTATGAGTAGAAGTTGAGTAGATTGGGCCTCTACTCATTGGAATGTAGAAGAATATAAAAGAATGAGAGGTAACTTTATTGGAATTTACAAGATTCTTAGAGGACTTGACAGGGTAGATGTGTGGAGGTCGTTTCCCCTTGTAAGGCTAGGACCAGCGGGCAAAATCTCAAAATGAATGGTTGCACATATAAGACAGAGATGAGGAGAAATTTCTTCTCACAGACTTTTGTGGATCTGTGGAATTCTTTGCCACAGAGGCTTGTCGAGGCTGGGTCATTAAGTATATTCAAGGCTGAGGTAGATAGATTTTTTGGTCAGTAAGGGAATCAGTTATTATCGGGAAAAGGAAGGAAAGTGGAGTTGAGGATTATTAGATCAGCCATCGTCCCATTGAATGGCAGGGAAGACATATGTCGCATGGCCTGTTTCTGCTTCTATGTTATATCGTGTCAGGACCTAACTGGAAGTTCCAGCCATGTGACTGAAGCTGTTAGACTACTTTAAACAGCTTTAAATGTACAGATTTTATCTCTCTCCTTATTCTGCGTTTTAAATCAGTGTAGTCAAGAAGAAACAGCTTCAAGCTTAGCTATAGTGTGCTGTTGGTCTTGACATCTTGTAAAACCTGATTTCCTGGAAGAATGCTGCATTCTACCTGGAAAGTGAACTAGTTTACCAACTTACAAGAATTATTTTACATCTACTGTGAGTTCCTATGAAAAGGAATCCTACCAGCCCAACCAACTGCAAGAACTCACTCGACATTGGTTTATTAGGCTCTAAATCACATGAACTAATGCCTTTTTCTAACCAATACTTAATTATAATGCAAGATAACAAAGTGTGGAGCTGGATGAACACAGCAGGCCAAGCAGCATCTCAGGAGCACAAAAGCTGACGTTTCGGGCCGAGACCCTTCAACAGAGAGGGGGATGGGGAGAGGGAACCGGAATAAATAGGGAGAGAGGGGGAGGCAGACCGATGATGGAGACAAAAGAAGATAGGTAGAGAGGAGAGTATAGGAGGGGAGGTAGGGAGGGGATAGGTCAGTCCAGGGAAGATGGACAGGTCAAGGAGGCGGTATGAGGTGGTAGGTCGGAAATGGAGGTGCAGCTTGAGGTGGGAGGAAGGGATGGGTGTGAGGAAGAACAGGTTAGGGAAGCAGAGACAGGCTGGGCTGGTTTTGGGAATGCAGTGGGGGGAGGGGAAGAACTGGGCTGGCTTTGGGATGCAATGGGGGAAGGGGAGATTTTGAAGCTTGTGAAATCCACATTAATACCATTGGGCTGCAGGGTTTCCAAGCGGAATATGAGTTGCTGTTCCTGCAACCTTCAGGTAGTATCATTGTGGCACTGCTGGAGGCCCATGATGGACATGTCGTCTGAGGAACGGGAGGGGGAGTTGAAATGGTTCGCAACTGGGAGGTGCAGTTGTTTGTTGCGAACCGAGCAGAGGTGCTCAGCAAAACGGTCCCCAAGCCTCCGCTTGGTTTCCCCAACGTAGAGGAAGCCACACCGGGTACAATGGATACAATATGCCACATTGGCAGATGTGCAGGTGAACATCTGCTTGATATAGAAGGTCATCTTGGGTCCTGGGATGGGGGTGAGGGAGGAGGTGTGGGGACAAGTGTAGCACTTCCTGTGGTTGCAGGGGAAGGTGCCGGGTGTGGTGGGGTTGGAGGGGAGTGTGGAGCGGACAGTGGAGAGAGTGGTCTTTCCGGAAGGCAGACAAGGGTGGGGATGGAAAAATGGCTTGGGTGGTGGGGTCGGTTTGTAGATGGCGGAAGTGTCGGAGGATGATACGTTGTATCCGGAGGATGGTGGGGCGTAATGTGAGAACGAGGGGGAATCCTCTGGGGGCAGTTGTGGCGGGGGCAGGGTGGGAGGGATGTGTTGCGGGAAATACGGGAGACGCGGTCAAGGGCGTTCTCGACAACTGCGGGGGGTAAGTTGCGGTTCTTGAAGAACGTTGACATCTGGGATGTGCGGGAGTGGAATGCCTCATCCTGGGAGCATGTGCAGTGGAGGCGGAGGAATTGGGAATAGGGGATGGAATTTTTGCAGGAGGGTGGGTGGGAGGAGGTGTATTCTAGGTAGCTGTGGGAGTCAGTGGGCTTGAAATGGACATCAGTTACAAGCTGGTTGCCTGAGATGGAGACTGAGAGGTCCAGGAAGGTGAGGGATGTGCTGGAGATGGCCCAGGTGAACTTGAGGTTGGGGTGGAAGGTGTTGGTAAAGTGGGTGAACTGTTCGAGCTCCTCTGGGGAGCAAGAGGCAGTGCCTACACAGCCATCAATGTAACGGAGGAAGAGGTAGGGTTTGGGGCCTGTGTAGGTGCGGAAGAGGGACTGTTCCACGTAACCTACAAAGAGGCAGGCATAGCTGGGGCCCATGCGGGTACCCATGGCCACCCCCTTTGTCTGTAGGAAGTGGGAGGAATCGAAAGAGAAGTTGTTGAGGATGAGGACAAGTTTGGCTAGGCAGATGAGGGTATCGGTGGAAGGGGACTGGGCGGGCCTGCGGGACAGGAAGAAGTAGAGGGCCTTGAGGCTATCTGCATGAGGAATACAGGTGTATAGGGACTGGATATCCATGGTGAAAATGAGGTGTTGGGGGCCAGGGAATTGGAAGTCCTGGAGGAGGTGGAGGGCGTGGGTGTTGTCACGGACGTAGGTGGGGTGTTCCTGGACCAAAGGGGAGAAAATGGAGTCCAGATAGGTGGAGATGTGTTCGGTGGGGCAGGAACAGGCTGAGACAATGGGTCGACCAGGGCAGGCAGGTTTGTGGATTTTGGGAAGGAGATAGAAACAGGCGTGCGGGGTTGGGGAACAATGAGGTTGGAGGCTGTGGATGGGAGGTCCCCTGAGGTGATGAGGTCATGGATGGTGTTGGAGATGATGGTTTGGTGCTCGGGGGTGGGGTCATGATCAAGGGGGCGGTAGGTGGTGGTGTCGGAGAGTTGGCGTCTGGCCTCGGCGATGTAGAGGCGCCATACTACCACTGCCGCACCCTTGTCTGCGGGTTTGATGGTGAGGTTGGGGTTGGAGCGGAGGGAGCAGAGGGCTGCCCATTCTGCAGGGGAGAGGTTGGAGTGGGTGAGAGGGCTGGAGAGGTTGAGGCGGTTGATGTCTCGACGGCAGTTGGAGATGAAGAGGTCGAGGGAGGGTAGGAGGCCTGGGGGTGGTGTCCAGGATGAGGGCTTGTGTTGGAAGCAGGTGAAGGCGTCAGTGGAGGGAGGGTTGGGCTCACGGTTAAAGAAGTAGTCATGGAGGCGATGGCGGCGCAAAAACTGCTCCATGTCGAAACGTGACTGGTATTCGTTGATACGTGGGTGGAGGGGGACAAAGGTGAACCCCTTGCTTAGGACTGACTGTTCGTCCTCAGTCAGTGGGAGGTCTGGGGGGGATGGTGAAGATGCGGCAGGGTTCAGTGCGGCTGTCTTCTCTGGGGTTGCTGGCTGTGGAGGGTGTGGGCGGGGTTCCGTCGGCAGCGTCGGCTGTGGGCGGGGTTCCGTCGGTGTCGGCTGTGGGCGGGGTTCCGTCGGCGGCGTCGGCTGTGAGCAGGGTTCCGTCGGCGTCCGCTGTGGGTGGTGCAGAGTGGGCGGCGGCAGCAGCGGTGAGGGTGATGTGTGTGGTGTTGGTTCTGATGAAGGGTCTCGGCCCAAAACGTCAGCTTTTGTGCTCCTGAGATGCTGCTTGGCCTGCTGTGTTCATCCAGCTTCACACTTTATTATCTTGGATTCTCCAGCATCTGCAGTTCCCATTATCACTTAATTGTAATGCCTTTTATTTCTTTATTTTTCTGCCCTATCTGCTTTTGTGCATGATTGTTATGAGCAATTACCTTGGGGTTTTAACGTATTAATGCAAACTTGTTTGATTTAACTCTAAGGAATTTGCTTTGGGTCATTTTAAAACAGGATTTGGGAAGATGTACATCCACCTATTTTAAAAGGGAAAAAAAGTAAAAGAAAAACTAAGAACCAGCTATGTTATGGACAGAACAAGAGAAGTTTAAAATTCCACTTTTCTCACTTGTATATGAAACGAAATTGAGCCTAACTTCAAAGCTAAATCCATTAAAATAAGCCAAATGTGACCAAAATGCACAAAAATCTGACCAGCATTCAAATTAAGACAATGATTCTGAATCAGCTACCAGTTGGAAGCCTGGAAAGGCACATTTCCATAGGTGCAATTATTTTATTGCATGTAAATGTAACTGCAGCAAATACTCTTAATGTGACTTTAAAGACCTCAATCTCAATCTAAAGCAGACAGAGGAATCAGAAATAAAGTTAATTGGTTTATTGAGCCCAAGACTCCATCCTAATTTAGGAAATGGCTCACAATGCTGGGAAGGAGGAAGCTGGCAAGTTGCTTCAGGAAAGAGAAGAAAAGAGAGCGTTTCAGCAGAAAGACAGAGTAGCTCAGTAAAAGAGAACAAGTGAGAACATGCTTTTCAGAAAAAAAAGTGCTGTAGATGAAATTAGAAGCCCAAAAAGGGATTAAATAAGATAGCAAGAACTGGCTACTTCAGGTGAAATGGTTTGAAAATGTTTCAGCCATTGTGCCTCAAGAATTCCAACAAGTCCAAAGAAACTGGAAAAGCAGAAGGCACCAGAATTGTCTGCTCAACTTCCCATAGTTGAAGAAGTCTTGAACAACATAAAAGGGATAAATTAAGAGGAGATAGGTACCACACTGAGAAAGAGAATGCAAAGGTCATAATCTCTGAAATATTATCTGAGTCATGTACAATTTGTCATAGTGCAAATCATATTAGAGGAATGAATTCATGGCTCAAAGGCTGGTGTGGGAGAAATGGATTCTGGTTTGTAGCACAGTGGCATAAGTACCGATGAGACACTCCACTTGAACTTTGCTTGGGCTGACATTCTTGTTGATCCCACAACTAGGGAAATAGAAGGAACGTTAAACTAAATAGTGGGTGTAAGGGATCAAAAGACCTAGAAAATAAAAGAGTAAATCAAGGCTAAAGAGAACTTTGCTAAAACAGGAAATTAAAAACAGCCCATAACAGGAAGAGAGAAAGAGAGAGATTACAAATTTAAGAATAAACCAACATATAAAACTGGAATTTACAAAAAGTACCTGAATGCACATTATATTACAAAACTGGATGAGCTTACAGCGTAAGAAGAAATGAATAAGAGTGACCTAGCAGTTATTACAGACTCACGGTTACAGGATGACATGGATTATGACCTGAATCTTGAACAATAGAAGACATTTAAGAATGACAGGAAATGAGGAATAGGTGGAGAGGAGCTCTGTTCATTAATGCTAATATTAGCTCAAGAGAAGCAAGTTAACTTTTGCAGCTGTGATCTGACAAGTGTCTGGATCCTGATGGATTTAACCCTAGAATCTTAAAACAAGTGGCTTGTGAGATAGTTGATTCATTCCCAGAGGAAAAATCCTATTTAAAAGTATAATATTTACAAATTAATACACTGGTTGTACTGGAGCTCTGTTTTGATATATACAATATAAACTGGATAGGTGTGTGTCATTTGTAAGTTTTATGTACGTTTCCTTCTGACTTGGTTTTAATATTCTAAAATCCCTGGATTAAGGGATGGTCCCATTAGATTGAATGATAGCAAGACCAACTTCTTTATTCAAAAAATGAGCAAGACAGAAAGCAGGAAACTACAGTTAGCTTAAGATCTGTGGCATATTACATGTATTGTGGAAAATAATAGTTCCTGGAATACAGAGTAACATGTTTCCATGAATTGAAGATTGAATAGATAACAGGAAAGAAAGCAGGTGAAAGAGGGTCTATTGTAAGTTGGTAGGACGTATTGAGAGTAGTTTGACACAGCGATCAGTGCTGGTATTTCAACTGTTTACGCTTCCTATACATGATTTAGATAAAAATATTATCATAAAATTTGCAGACACCACAAATGCAAATAATTTAGCAAGAGGATATAATGGGGCTTCAAAAATACATAGACAGGTTAAGTGAGTGGGCCAAACTGTTATAAATGGATAATAAAATGGGAAACTGTGAAACTGTCCATTTTTGGCAGAAAGAATCAACTAGAAATATGTTATGTAAAGTTGTGAGATTGCAGAGCTCTGAGATGCAGAAGTAACTGGATGAATTATAAAAGACTAACATGCAGTTACAAAAAAACTTGGAAATCGTAATACTATTGAAAATTAAAGTAGGGAGGTTATTCTTTAGTTTCACAGCACAATGCATGGTCACACTTTGAGTATGATGAGTATTGGCGATTATATTTAAGGAAGGATGTAAATACTTTGGAAGCAGTTCATAGAAATGTGACCCTTTTCTGATGAAGGGTCTAGGCCCAAAACGTCAGCTTTTGTGCTCCTAAGATGCTGCTTGGCCTGCTGTGTTCATCCAGCTCCACACTTTGTTATTTCGGATTCTCCAGCATCTGCAGTTCCCATTATCTCTGAGACTAATACATGAAATGGCTGGGCTGTCTTATGAGATGAGGTTGAACAAGTATCTGTTTTTGACAGAGATTAGAAGAGTTGGATTAGACAATTTGATTAAAATATATGAGGGGGTTTTGACAGAGTAGATGTGGAGAAGATAATAATTCCTTTTATGGTGTATCTAGAACTAGGGTTCAAGGCTTAAAATTAAGATTTATGCATCATAGTACAAAAGAGTAATGCGTAGGGTCATGAGGCTTTGATATTCTCTTCCTGAAAAGGTGCTCAAAGGAGAGTTTTTGAACATTTTTAAACATGATAAATCTTTAGTGAAGTGAAGTGAGGTTGCAGCTTTGTGGTTTTCAGGTTACAATCAGATTGTTCATACTCGGACAAAGTGGTGGAGAAGGCTCAAAGGATCGAATGGCCTAGCCCTGTTCCTTGATTATATGTTTGTCCAATAGTTTTTCCTAGATGTATCAAAGGGGCCTCAATAACTAAAATGATTCAATTATGAGCTCAATTGCATGATGGAAAAAAATGGGGTTTAATTATACAGCATTGATTTATTTCCTTCGTCTGCTTTTGATATTAGTACGGTATATAATAATGTTTAGTTGTCGTCTGCCTCTAATTTCAACTTCTCATAAAACTTAATTTCCAAAACGAATCCTGTAATTCACTTAAAATGTGAGCTAATTCTCATCCCACGAGAATAATATCGCTGTAGCTTCAACTGTATTCGTTTGCATTTGAGTTTCTACAAAAAGGAGTTCTTTCAGAGCAGCCAACTGAGGGAATTCACAAAGCTCTACTTCACATTTTTTTAAAAATTGCATTAATGTAAGTGATTTCTGATTGTAACTTTGTATTTTTTTCTTTCTGTCCTACCTGTATGCTTGTGCATGCTGCAAACTATTGCCCTGCATTTTGAAGGTCTTAATAAACTCAAACTTGGTTTTAACCTTAAAGAAGTTACTGAGGCTCATTTTTAAATTGGACCTCACAAACTGGTTTTCCAAAAACACACCTCACCAAATTTCAGAAGGGAAAGGGAAGGGGAGAAAACAACAGACAAAAAAAAAGCCATAATGGGCATAAGACGAGGACAATAACAATGGTTCAATTTACTTCTCGCTCTTGTCTGTGAAATGCCACATACAGGTGGAGGGATCATTGTACATGATTAACCTGCATTTGTTCCTTCAGATGCAGATATTATGGAGACTAGGCACTGGCTGATTATTGAAATAATTACAGCATGCAGCCAATGCTAAGCACACTGTTGAATAGCAACATGTCTTAGGAAAAGCCAAATTGCGAGAAGACAAGCTAGGCGACACCTGCCAAAGTTAGTCCACACCTGTTAAAGCTGGCAAGGATTATGTGGAAATTGTAGCATTTTACATATCTGCATTTTTGATTGTGGGCTAATGTGAAAAAAACCAAGGAGTGTCAATGTGAGTTGTGTTTACACTGTTGTCTTTACAGGGGGAAGGTGTGATAAGACAGCATGATGCCAGGATGTGTGTATTTGGACAGCAACAGGTAGCTGATTTGTTTGTGCAATTGTGAATACCAAAGTCCATCAGTTATATGACACCTTTCTGCTTGGCTCCTAGGTAATGGAACAGCTTATGTATGAATGGTACAGTAGCAGAAGTTTTCCAGGCTGGAAGAAGTAGCATCTGTCTCTATACCTCTCTATGGCAAGTAACTCAAACCTGAAGACAGTATGTTTTTTCCCCTCACCAGTAAGCTGTTCCCACTAACCAGTGACTGCGAAACTGAGTAATTAATGTATAAATCCCCTGTGATTTAGGCAAAGAGCTGAGAATCTGGAAGGAAGGACTTTGTAGGACAAATGATTTTGGAAAGATTTAGGAATGTCCCATCTAAGCCTGTAGACTGGTTCTCTTTGATTGTGATTCCCCCGTATTTACTCTTCCATTCAAAACACCTGGGCTTTTTTGTTGATCCCTATGTATGTCTGGGAATGTCTAAAAAGCAGGTTAGAATTTTATATAGTAGAGTCTGATATTATTAGTTTACAGCTGTTCACCTGTGGTTGGATCTAACTCATTTGTAATAAATGAGTTGTAGTTCTTGTCAGGTACAGGAACCTGGTCAGTGTTTTCTGTTAACCTGGCACCATCATTCAGATAACTTTGGGAGTTTGATTAAATCAGTGAATTTTCTGTTGGCCCAGAGAATAGTGGAGCTTGAGAATCAGCACACTTTACCAAGTGGGCCCCAACAACTTTGACAATTAGAACAATTAGACCCTGCTTTTTCCATTCTGGAGAATTTTCAAAGTGTTTTTCACATGTAAAGTCACGTAAATGGCAAAACATTCCAGAAAGCTGGCTTCAAGATTTTTAAAGCACTGCACTGGAAGCCATAGTGCTGAAAGCGGAGTGAAACAAAAGTATCATCTGTTCAGCTGCAAAGACAAAATTAAACATAATCGCTCAGTAGTAAGGGCATGGGATGCCCTGCCTGCAACAGTGGTAGACTCACCAACTTTAAGGGCATTTAAATGGTCATTGGATAAACATATGTATGATAATGGAATAGTGTAGATTAGATGAGCTTCAGATTGGTTTCACAGGTCGGCGCAACATCGAGGGCTGAAGGGCCTGTACTGCGCTGGAATGTTCTATGTTCTATGTTCATATTGCATTCAGATCCTCAATGATCTCCCTTAGATACCATTTGCTGGTGATCGAGGGGGTATTGGAGGTATCACTTGATCCAGCCTGGGACGTGGCAGATCATGTTCACAACCACCTTCTCAGCTACTCTCTCCCTGATCTGAGGCTACAAGTCTGCTCGCATCAAGTTGCAAGTTTTGGTAGTGACTTCCTTGGTGAAGAAAAGACATCACACCTACTGTTCATTGAGGTAAGAGAACTGCTCGCTGAATATCCTGAGTGGAATCGAAGATGGGTGCTGAAATGTCACTGAAATAACAGTCTGTGGCTCATAACTGCTGCCTTCAATAATTTGGTGTCTTTAGGATTTCTAACTTTGCAGGACTTACTTCAGGAGATGTCATCACATGATTTCCTCCCGTTAACTCTTGCTTCCCCAGAATCTTGCCATCGGTTGCCCAGAATGCGCATCGTTACAGAAATCTGTCTTCCCAAGTCTTTTCAACTTGCCCCCATTCTAACTTTTGCAAATTTGGTCACCTTTTTAGCAGAGATCTATTCTTAAACTCACATTCAGCTGTGCACGGTAAAGATAGTATGTTAGCTGGAGTGATTACCTTTCAAATAGATAGTGAAGTGAAACATTTGAGTCCATTCTGGTAAGCTCCCAATGCAAATTTAGCACAATCTGTCAGACTAGGCATAATCTGGACTGTGTTCCACTTACTCCAGCTCCAAACAGGGACATAATCTTAAGGAAATCTCAAATTAATCATGCTGAGTGGTATAGGTGCATAATAATGGGATACGATCAACCTAAATCTCCAGAAAGAAAATAAAGAAAATGCTTAAAACATGTTGTTGAAACATTGGAGACTATCCCTTTTGAATATTAAATGCCTTGAGCATGTTCTGGACCTGCTGAAAAGCCAATGTCAGTCGCATTACAGTAGTTTGGAAGTGTCACTGGAGTCTGAATCACATTATCAGACCTCGACTTTTAAATCCCACAAATTACACAAATCACACCTGTCAGATTAGCACAGGACTCATATGTAGAGTACCAAGCTGCCTGTATTTTAGCACCCTGCTTCATTGTCATGGGCTTTAGTTTTTGCATGTAAAATGGAGGAGCAGCATTTTACAGGCTCAGCCCATTTGCTTTGCCATTAATTCTTGTTTGCCATTTGGCTCTGTGTTGTATGCAGAAGGTTCGGTGGCTATTTCCCAACCTTTATTGTACCACCTCGCATGTGCCATGAACATTTTAGTTTCTTTTCCATACCATCTGTCTTGCATTCACCTAAGGAACCTATAAATACACGGATCCAATGGCATATTAAAAAGTCACATGGAGTCAAACATGTTGATGTATATAGATTACCTGTTTGCTTTCTTATGCAAATGCCTAGAAGTAAAACAACCATCAAAATGTATCACATTACCTGCAAATTAAAATTGCAAGAAGAATAGTTGTTAATGTAATGCTACTTAATCTGTTTCAATATTGAATCTGTTCACAGTGATGATGCCTTAAAGCTGATTACCTAATATGAATTGAAGTATATCGATAGATTTTATTTGTCTTGTTCTGTTGTTAGGTAAAAAGGAAGATGGATCAAGATGCTCAGTGGTAGAACTTTTGCTTTGTAAGCAGGGTTGGTCTAGTCACCATTACATATCAGCATTAAAACAATGGATTCCTTCATTACTTGTGGTCTTGGTCTACTCAAATTCACACCCTTATTTCCCAATCCTAAATCTGTGATTACTCTCCAAAATATCCTCAAAGGTATCATGTGGTTGTCAATGATGCAACTTATATGCAACTTCTTTCATTTATAATGTCTTATCTACCTTCACCAGAAAGGAATAATAAAGCAAAATATGCCAAAATCTAGTCAAATAGATAATGAAAGCTATCTCCAGAGTGCAACAATTAAGTAAACATAATGCGTGAGCATCATTCAATAGTGAAAATACTGCCTGGGCAACCATAGTTACTTATTCTTAACCTAAATTCTGAATGCTCAATATGTTTTAGCTTGTATTCTTGTCAAAAGTTGAGTTTCATACTGAACAGACAAAAGAAAATTACTGTAACCAAGTATAGTGAATCAAAGACAGTATTAAATGATCTCAATGGCTAAAACCTTTTAAAGAGTATTATCAGTACAGTTGCATAAATATATTAAGTTGATGACTGTTACCATGGGATAACCCACTGATTCCATCATACTACACTCTTTAATAAATTCTCAACCACCTCCACAGTAGTATTCAATTAATACACAGTAAAATAATAACCCAACCTTGCTCATCAGTGTGAACATCTCCAGCTTTTTCCAGGTCGCCAATTCTTGCTTGCAACCTAGTATTATCCTCTTTCAGATCCAGGAGAAGCTGCTCAGTTAGACTTTCATTAATCACTGCTCTGTTCTGGATGTTCTTTGCTCTTTGAAGATAAGAAATGTACAGATGATGTGTGCCATTGGCTATAGGCTTGCATTATTATAATACATAACTGCATTACACTGTATCACACCACATTATTTTAAAATCTCTGAGGTATCTTTTTTCAGCAGGTAATATTGTTACATGGCAGATGGACATCAGAAATAGACAAAGTTGTCTCATTTGTGCTATGTCGATAGGATCTTATTGCAGCTGAAGATGTCTCGTTATAGATGAAAATCATAGATCTTTATGTTTTTCATAGGCAATAGCATTGAATAAAAATGTTGAATATATTTTAGTGCTTCATTACAAACAATTTTTCACCTCACGCTTGATATCTCTATTCTCCTGAGCAAGGCAGGAAAGTGTAGACTGAGATAATGGGAACTTCAGATGCTGGAGAATCCGAGACAACAAAATGTGGAGCTAGATGAACACAGCTTCTCAAACTGCATCTTAGGAGCACAAAAGCTGATGTTTCGGGCCTAGGCCCTTCATCAGAAAAGGGGGAAGGGGAGACGGTTCTGAAATAAATAGGGAGAGAGAGGGAGGCGGATCGAAGCTGGATAGAGGAGAAGATAGGTGGAGAGGAGACAGACAAGTTAAAGGGGCAGGGATGGAGCCTGTAGAGGTAAGTATGGGTGGGGAGGTAGGGAGGGGATAGGTCAGTCCGGGGCGGACGGACAGATCAAGGGGACGGGATGAGGTTAGTAGGTAGGAAATGGAGGTGCAGCTTGAGGTGGGAGGAGAGGATAGGTGAGAGGAAGATCAGGTTAGGGAGGTTGGGATGAGCTGGGCTTGTTTTGGGATGCAGTGGGGGGAAGGGAGATTTTGAAGCTTGTGCAATCCACATTAACACCATTGGGCGACAGGGTTTCCAAGCGGAATATGAGTTGCTGTTCCTGCAACCTTTGGGTGGCATCATTGTGTCACTGCAGGAGGCCCAGGATGGACATGTCGGAGGAGGAATGTGAGGGGAAGTTGAAATGGTTCGCGACTGGGAGGTGCAGTTGTTTATTGCGAACCGAGCGTAGGTGTTCTGCAAAGTGGTTCCTAAGCCCCCACTTGGTTTCCCCAATGTGGAGGAAGCCACAACGGGTACAGTGGATGCAATATACCACATTTGCAGATATGCAGGTGAACATCTGCTTGATATGGAAAGTCATCTTGGGACCTGGGATGTGGGTGATGGAGGAGGTGTGGGGACAAGTGTAGCATTTCCTGCGGTTGCAAGGGAAGGTGCCGGGCGTGGTTGGGTTGGATGGGAGTGTGGAGCGGACACGGGAGCCCCAGAGAGAGTTGTGTGAACTGCAGCTTGGATGTTTGCATAGAAATCGAGACATTGTTATGGCAAATGCATAATGCATGTATTAGTGAGACTATTATTTCGATTTAGGAAGGATAAACATAATTTTCAACATCTTGACAGATTGGTCTTATCATAATATAATTGAGTACTATTCTATCTCTGGTGACCATTTTAGAGTAGCTGTCAGCTCAAGTACTGGTGAATTCTGCCATACAATCATCAGACTAATGCAGCTCTCAGTGTACATATCATAGCATTGTAGAATCTCTACAGTGCAGAAAGAGGCCATTCAGCCATTGAGTCTGCATTGTCCCTCTGAGAAGCACCCAAACCCAGCCCAGTACTCTATCCCTGTAACCTTGCATTTATCAGGAGTAAACCACTTCACCTTCACAATATTGGTTCAGATATTCCAGTTTGGATAGTCAGAGCCAAGACATCCGAGAGATAAAAGTCAAGACCTACATGGATTCCGCTGCATTAAATTGACATGAATTGTCCAGCAAGTTTAAATTTCCAACTTTTCTGATCCTGGGGCTATCCAAAAAAAGTCTCCAACTTTGTTTTAAAGCTGGAGATTTCGGACGTGGGCTGAGGAGTAGCAAATGGAGTTTAAGTTTGATAAATGTGACACATTTGTATTTTGATATTACAAACAAGGACAGGACTTTTACGATTAATGGTAGGCCCTGAGTAGTATTGTAGAACAGAGGGATCTAAGGATTCAGGTACATCATTCTTTGAAATTCACATCACGGGTGGACAGGATGGTTAAGAAGGCATTTCGCACACTTGCCTTCATTGCTCAGACTTTTGAGTGTAGGAATTGCCGCATCATGTTGAGGTTGTACAGGATGTTGATGAAGAGGAGTGCTTTTTTATTCAATTGTGGATGTCACTGGCTGGCCAGCATTTTATTGCCCATCCCTAGATGCCTTTGAACTGAATAGTCTGCTTGGCCATATCAGGGGGCAGTTGGGAGAACACCACATCACTGTGATCCTGGAGTCACATATAGGACAAGCGAAGTGAGGGTGACAGATTTCCTTCCCTGAAGGATGTTAGTGAACCAGATGGGTTTTTTCAACAATCGATAATGGTTTCATAGTCAACAGTAGATTCTTAATTCCAGATTATGAATGAATTCAAATAACTGTGTGCAGCTATGGTCACCCTGTTCCAGGAAGTACATTATTAAACTGGAGAGAGTTCAGAAAAGACTTACCAGAATATTGCCAGGAACGGAAGGTTTGAGTTATAAAAATCGGAAAGGCTCGGACTTTTTTCACTGGAGGACAGGAGTTTGAGGATGACCTTATGGAGGTTTATAAAATCATGAGGCGATAAAGTGAACGCCAAGGGTATTTCCCTCGGGAGGGGAACTTTAGAACAATGTGGCATATTTTTAAGATGGGAGAAGTAAGACTTTAAAAGGACACAATGGGCTACTTTTTTACACAGAGTGGTTCGTGTGTGGAATGAACTGCTAGAGAAAGTGATGGATGCAGTTATAGTTACAACGTTCAAAAGACATTAGGATAAGTTCATGAAAAGGAATGGTTTGGAGGGATATGGGCCAAATGCAGACGGGTGGTATCGGCTTAGTTTGGGAATATGGCCAGTGTGGGCTGGTTGGACACGTTGGTCTGCTTCTGTGCTGTGTGATTCTATGAACCTATGGCTCTAATTCTTGCCTGTATAGTTACCCAGGAAATGTAAAAGAGATTAAAACTATGGCTAACAGCTGTGTAATGATACAACTGACTCCTTTAACACCTCCTAGATGCCCTGACAGCTTTGCCCCAACACCTTGACTCTCAGACCCAGCCTGACAAGACACCACTATGCCGTTTCCTTCTGACTTACATGTGCCCAATACTGGAAACTAACATCTAAACAAAAACTATTGAATCAGGCCTACTAGTATGTGAGAACAGAAAAGATTTCAATGTAGATCATTAATTCGAACTGGAAATTTGGTTAAGTAAACTGTCCGACAAGACCAACTAAAGGTAAGGCATGGGGAAAGGGGAAACCATGAAGGATAAATCAGGAATATTAATTCATACCATAAAGCAACAAATCATGTTTTATCTAAATATGGTATAAGTGCATAGGAAGAGCAAGATCATAGAAAAACCTAGGGTCAATTTGGGAAAGAGACGAGTTAAGTTTCTTTCTGATGCCCAGTTCTGATCAAACAAACACTGTGTAACAACTGGTGTTCCGTAAAAGAGTCACTGGACTCGAAACCTTAACCCTGTTTTTCTTTTACAGATACTACCAGACCTGCTGAGTTTCTTCAGTACTTTCTGTTTTTGTTTATGGCATTCTTTCTAATGATCCATCAATTTTTTATTTCTGTCAGTAAGCTCGCCTCTTCCAAGGACTCATTAGCTCTCGTTAGAGCAGCATTGGTAATACCTATGTACCTTTGGTAGAAAGCTGCCACCAATTCTTCTTCCTGGGCTCATCTAAGAGCATTCTAGCACTTTATAGTGTAGAATGAGCAACAAATAAGTCTCAGCAAGAGGAGGCGCTTGTCCTCAACAAGAAGATAATGAGTATTACACAGCACATATACAAACTATATTGTATTGATGATAATGTCTCCTACTACAACTTTCCTGAATTCCCCAAGACTTTTCAAAACTCCTCAAGATTCTTCAACATTGCCCAGTTGCTGGGTTATATATCAGAGTCTATGAAGTTACAGTTGAGCTGCTAGGCTAAGCATTTTAGCTCCACCATCTAATATAACAGCTCCTTTACCAAAATATTTGTAGTAAATCTACCCTCCCTAAATGTAACAATCTATTCCAGAGATTGATGGCTATTTGTAAAAGAAGGATTTCCTAACAGCTAAACTATTTCCCTTTTTTTTATCATATCCTACCTTCCTCCCTAAGTTATCCAATTTAAATAAATAGTGGTGAGGGTGGTTTGATCTTTTCATTATTTCATGACCTCCATGATTTCTCCCTGCAGTTTATGCTTTCCTAATGTTAAATAGTCCCTGACCACTAAACTTAACCTATTAACTAATGGCACTTAACTAGGTACTGATCAAAAGATTGTCATCTTGATGAGCTTGTGACTAGGTGTTTGATTCTTCAGATTGAAGAGATGACCATCTTTACCACTGTGGGCAGACTGTGTGGTCTGTAATGATTGTCTATGTGTGACTGCTGTCTGGCTCTAGTGGGTTCTGCAAGCTCTTTTATTCATACATTATGCTATTCTAAGTGCATCACTCACTAGTAAGGAGATTCCATCCCAGTCACTTGCCCAAGATGGCTGATGTCTCCAGTATATCGTGGCTTTTTTTAATCACTGTCTTATTATCATGTCCATTCTCATTACAGCTTGCAAAAATTTTCCAGTCCTGTCATATTTCCCATCATATGAAGGAACAATTGTTACAGATGAGGCTTGACATTTGCTCTGCTTAAAATATGGTTTGCATATTAGTTTCATATTCCATTGTCCTGGCAATGCATTTTAAGACGCTATTTCCTTTCAGAACTACCTCCCCAAATTGCTATGGATTTTTAACTAATTAGGTAATGGAAACCACTTCCCCCTTTCTTCTTAACACTTCTGTTTAGAACTTCTCCATCCAAGTACATTATGCCAATCTACAAGTGTTAATGGACGTTCACCTGATGTAGGCCTGCTCTTTCATCTTATCGGCTGCAACCTATCCTTTCATGGTTTTTTCACTAACGTAATCAGTTCACTTGCATGCTTGTATAAGTTTTTCTCAATTCCTTCAACCAGATCATTGATAAAAATAATAAAAACAATTTGTGTGATACTTATAATAATGACTAGGCCACACACAGGGACACAGGGACTTTACCATCTGCCTATACTGAAGAACAGATTGTAAGGATCAAAATGCTACACATTTCATTAGAAGTGGCTTTGTTGTTGATTTGGAGACAAAGCTTAGAAATAAATTGTGTTGTTCTTTACCTTTCTGCAAATCGTAATGTTGACATGGTCTCATCATAATAGATGTCTGCTGGACTAATCATTGTAACCTGGAAATAATTCTTGCAGTAAATGATCAGCATGCAATAGTAAATGCAGTAAATCATTATGAGTGAGATGCACATCTTTTAGTCATTTCAAAATTTTTCGAAGAGGTACCAACAAAGATTTGTTTAACCATGCCTGTTTTTCATGTGAATTAAAAACAGTCTTTTACATTTAAAATTAAAAGTGCCTCATGTATCAGTTAATTTAATTCAAACTTCTATTTTAAATATACACACTGTACATGGGTTGAGGATTGGTCGATGGAGTTTAATTTAGATAAATGTGAGGTGTTGTATTTTGGTAAGGCAAATCAGGGCAGGACTTACTTAGTCAATGGTAGGGCCCTGGGGAGTGCGCTCAAACAGAAAGACCTATGGGTGCAGATACATAGTTCCTTAAAAGTGGTAAAACAAGTCGATAGGGTGTTGAAGAAGGTTTTTGGCACTTTTCCTTTCAGCACATTATGTTATGTCTGTACAAGAAATTGGTAAGGCCATATTTGAAGCACAGTGCACAATTCTGATCATCCTGTTATAGGAAGGATATTATGAAACTGGAAAGGGTCCTCAAAAGATGTACAAGGATGTTTGAGATATAAGGAGAGGTTGGCGGCTGGATATGGTGGGACCTTTTTCCCTGAAACGTAGGAAACTTATAAAAACATGAGAGGCAGAGATAACATGAAAAGCCAAGATCTTTTCCCCAGGGTAGGGGAATCCTAAACTGGAGGGCATAGGTTTAAGGTGAGAAGGGAAAGATTTAAAAGAGACACGAGGAGCAATTTTTGTCACACAGACGGTGATGCATATATTGAATAAACTGCCAGAAGAAGTGGTGGAGCTGAGCACAATTGAACATTTAAAAAGCATTTGGGCAGGTACATGGATAGCAAAGTTTTAAAGGGATATGGTCAAACGGGCCTATGGGATTGGTTCAGTTCAGGAAACCTGGTCGATGTGAATGAATTGGACCAAAGGGTCTGTTTCTGGGCTGTGTGACTATATGACTCTTTGATTCTAAAGGAAAAGGAAGTCTTCATTGCTCCATTTATTGAAGCTGTAGTTTGGGGATTTTTGTGAGAATCGGTGCAATCTTGCCAAATTAGTAAATCAAATCTCATGCCAAAGGCATTGCAAGACACAACAATATCCATTCAGGTACTTCTGGATTTCAACTCTATTGAACTCTGGTTACTTTTTCACTTTCTTAGTCCAGATTTATGAAATATTTGCACTCCAGCATGTCAGATAAAATGCAGTCTGAAATTGTGGGAAATCCCCTGTAAATAAAAGATCTCTGTGGTATGCTGTTCAGTTTCTGACCAGCAGGAGAACATTTGGGCCACTGTGCTCAGCCACCCTGACTTTAATTTTCAAGAAAGTCCCAGGCTGGTGAACATGGGAAAATCTCAGATCTTGTGTTCAGCAGATGGAAAGATCAGAATTATTAAGTTCGCTGTTTTGATAGGGAGAAGAGTCATGCTCATATTTGTCACCATGTTATCCAAAAGTACCACAATGATTTATTTCAATGTGAGTTATACTCTTGAATTATGTATTCTGAAACAAATGGGGAATGTTGTCAGCCAGTTTTCATGAAAATGATACCCTTTAAATATTTACCAAAGCAGATACCAATTTCAATACTGCATTCAGGATTATTAACTAATAAAATCAGCAAAGTAAGTTAGCATTCTGCTTAACATCACAGCCCTTGAATGATACAATATGGAAACAGGTTTAAAAACTTAATACGTTTGAAAATCTCCTTTCCTGCTTTTGTAGGGTTGCATTAATCCATTTATTTTGAAAGGGTAGTGCTAATGGTGAATAGCAATTTAAGGAACTTGGAATGAACACCTTAAATGTTCATGTATATCAACCCACGTCATAATTTCAAGGTCATTTATTAAAAAAAATGTTATTTATTTGGAGGTTGGTTATTTTCCTTCCACTTTGGATTGCCAAACCCCTGTAGTTTCTTAAAAATTTGCAGAAATATTTTGGAAACATAAAATTTACTTTTTGAAATGTGCTGTGTGTTTTCCTCTTACAGAATGTGCAACAATTATCTTGACCTTTTTTGATTTTCTTTCTCTCCTATCCATAGACACCAAATCTTTGGTACTATGCAAACATGCTTCTTAACATATACATTTAAACACTGAAATCCCAGTACTGGTTTCCCATGGTTACATTGGTGGGCAGAAGACTGGCAGAACTCCTGAAGAAAAATGTTTAATGAATTGAGAATTAGTTGACTTCCCACCAATTTTACAACTTAAGATTGTGAAATCCCTGTTGCAGCATTAGTAATGCAAATTACGGATAACAGTCACATCATTTCCATTTGATTCCTAATGTTCAAAAATGCTGGCATTCTGCAACCAAACACTGGATAGCAATCAGAATTTGAAACAGAAATTCCTTCTCCAGCCCCTGTGCTAGCAGTAACGCCTAATCACTCCTGCAACAGAGAACAACCAATGAAGAACTGAGTAAGCACATTGCTAGCCTGTATGGTTCAAATGTTACACTTGGTCACCGAAGAACTCTCAGAAGCTTATCTGCAATTTTCTTTCCTTTGAGGTGAGATGGACTGTTGCATAGTTTGCAAGTAGATTAACCCTAGCGAGTTTTGAGAAGATTTGTAGCTCAGGTTGAGGTTCTGGATGTGAGTTTGCTCGCTGAGCTGGAAGTTTAGTTTTCAGACGTTTCATCACCATTCTAGGTAACAAGCAAAACGAACGTCATCTACAAAATACCTTGCAAGAACTGTGACAAACACTACATTGGACAAACAGGCAGAAAGCTAGCCACCAGGATACATGAACATCAACTAGCCACAAAACGACATGGCCCACTATCACTCGTATCCTTACATACAGATGAGGAAGGACACCACTTTGATTGGGACAACACATCCATCCTAGGACAAGCCAAACAGAGACACGCACAAGAATTCCTAGAAGCATGGCATTCCAACCGGAACTCCATCAACAAACACATTGATTTGGAGCCAATCTACCATCCTCTGAGAAAAAGAACAGGAAATGACATCACCAATGTGGGAAAGGACATCACCAACCCAAGGAAACCTAAACAGGTAAATAGAAAGCGAGACATAACACCAGCGCTTCATCAGAGGCTCACTGATGATGTTACCTAGAATGGTGACGAAACGTCTGAAAACTAACCTTCCAGCTCAATGAGCAAACTCACATCCAGATTAACCCTGTTGAATTCTGTGTCATTCCAATCATGATATAGTCACAAATAGGTCTTACTTCTCTAAGTGAATGGGATCTGTTATGAGCTTGTTCATGAGCTAAATAAACTAGCTAATATAGTACTACTCACTTCAGATTCTGAATGTACAGCAATATGGGCATAAAGCACAACAATAGATTGTGAATGTGATACACTGATGAATGAACAGATATCTTACGAGATGACATTTACTATATAACAGTAAAATGAATTAATTTCCCTCTGATATATAAACAGCACAGGTCAGATGTTCCAAAATGTATTAATCACTGAGCTACTTTGCAGTTGCACGTATGAGTGTACCAACCTCTTAATAAAATTACCGAGTCTATTTAGGTGTAATTTGGAAAATTTCAGGTAGAAGATTTTAAATTTATTTCAACATTCTTGAACTGAGAAAAAATAAATAAACACTTCAATGAAGTCATCAAAACTCACCATAATTGTCTTGCTATTCCCTCCTAGTGCAGTGCTAAGCAACCTGGTAAGCACTGAATTACGATAAGGAATGTACTGAACTCTCTTGCCCACAGCCTTGTTCGAGAGAGAACTGCACAATATTTAATGAACAGTAAGCAGTTTCTCACTTTAACAACAGGTACATAAAGCCATCAAGACTTGGTCACACTGATTTTGTTTAGTAAAAAAAAATGCCAGTGCAGATGTTAGGCATAAATATTAAAACTGTGAGCTGAACTCCAAAAGCAATATTGGTTTCATTTATTTTTTGAAGAAAGGTCAGATTGGGTTAAGCTCACCTAATAACATTTCCAAGAGTTGTTAGACTGAGATTGATTGCCCGTGCTTCATTGAACCTGTCAAGAGCAGCTCCTGCACTTCGTTGCCTTTCACTGCCAGCCAAATCCACCAAGTTAATCTCCGAATGTTTTGTCACGAATTGGTTCGCAAACACCTGTTATGAATACTGAACAGTTATTTATCTCTTCATCAAGCTATGTCAAGGTAACTGTCAAGTGGAGTAGAATACGACAGATGCACTATGAATTGTGGACATAAAAATACTGATCAAAAATGTTTTAAGTAACATGTAAGTACATGCCTGGTGTGTGGTAGTGGGAACCTTATTGCAACAATCATTGTCAGGTTAAAAGTAGAGCATATTTGGCTCAGTTTTCTGGAAAATATTTATACAAATATTTAAGCAACCATTCAACAAGTGAGGAGGTAAAAATTAAATTTCTGGTTAATTCCTTTCGTGTGTTATTTTGTAGAATTCTAAAGGACTTGAAAGAATTAGATAGAGCAGCAAATCAGAGCTGTTTTAAATACCCTGTGGCAGAATTATTCACTGGTCCTGAAAAATATACTGCTATTCAATAATACCCCAGGATTGACTGACATGATTGTAATTTAACATGGATATAGAATAAATTATGAACAGGAAATATCCTTGCAGTTGACAATCAATACTGCTGGATATAAATAATGGAGTCAATAGTGATAATTCACTTTCTTTTGTGGCAAAGGACATCAGCATCTCATCTATGGACACCTAATACGACTAACCTAATGGACAACCAACACAGATGTATAAATCACTGGAATTAACTGTTAAAGAACCAGGTAGTTTTGTTGTTTATACCACACATTGGGACCAATTCTTGGTATTGAAGCAATTCAGTTTTGAAGCAGTTCCGGTAGTTAGGTGCCCAACATAAAGCTCTAAGGTCGCTCTAAAGCCTTCTATCAACTTCCAATTATATCCAAAGTGTTAACTTTTGTATGATGTCACATGTCTCATCTGCATAACAGGAAAACATCTGAAATAAGATATTTACTATTAAACAAAACCTGTTTAAAAATATTAATCTTCATCATGTTATCACTCATAATTCAAATATATGTACGTATGTATGAGATATTGGAGGAATGAGTATGGAGAATGCCTGGGAGACCATGAGATATAGAGAGTCATGGAAGGTTTGACAGCTTGATATTCATTGTTACAACTGGGTCGATGTTACAGCTAACAGAAGCGCCAAAGAGAGATAAAAACAGTTTGACGTTTGCCTGGATCAGTTACCATCCTTTGTGTCCTTCTGGAGGTTGAGGACCTGTTTCTATCCCTCTCCTATGTCCTGGGAACAAAAATATGGCAGAACTTTATCAAGGAGACAGGTCTGCTGACTTGCCACACTCAAACATCCCACCACCTCCTCAATAACCCAATCTTACATCTACTGTGCTTCTTTATGCACCCTATTTATCTCCTCCTCAAAAAAGAGTAAGTTGTAATCTAGAATTTCCTTTTCATAAAACCACATTGGCTCAGCTTGCTTGAATTATGATTTATTAAATACCCTGCTACTATTTTCTTAATATTGTCACCTGAACTGCTCTTTTTTACAGCTCTCCTTTAATCCAATTTCCTGTTTCCTGTTTCATGGTAATACAATGTCAACCCTGGGTTCTGTTTTCAGTGACTATGCTCCAATTAGATTATCTTGTGACAATTCTCAGCACAAGTAGAATGCATTAGTCAACCTACTCGCCCACAATATAGGACATTACAAACAAATTATGCAATGAAACCAAAGCATTTAATGTGTTCTCAGTTTTGAAAGGAAAGGAACCTAATTACAAGCGATACATAGAGAGTGAAAATAAACTTTTTGCAGCCTACACAACACCCATCATTGGGTTTAATTGACATAAACTTTGAAACCAAGTTTCTCAGTGGAAAGTGCTTAGTTGGTGTTGTATGTGAAATAGCTTTGTTTGATACCTTATTTTGAAAAAGAAGATGGCTACCATGCACGTTTTTTCATGTAATCAAGAACAGGATTCCATTATTAAAGCTAGATTGCTTTGTGGTTATTCAGCAATAACTTTCCCTCATCCAGATAAAACATAAGGTATGGAAACTTCCTCTCACTCTCCTCAACCCATTCATGATCCCCTCAACTCCTCATGATCAGAATATCCTCGTGCTGGGCTTAACATCTGACCTTTGATATTTGGGTTCCTGCTCTGAGACTGTTGGTTACTAAGGGTTAGTAGTTAACATCAGTGACATTATGAACAACAATTATAGGTTCCTAAAATAATCTTTGTTCTAGAAAATTTGACAGAGAAGGTAACATGGCTCTATGTTCACTTTTTGGCCAGAACTCAGATTTTTGGTTTTGGCCTATTCAAGAGTGACATTGCCAACAATGAGATCTAGTTGATTTTCATGGCCAATTGATAGAATAGAATCTGATCACCATGATGGAGAGGCGATAGGTTTTCAAGTGGCCTCAGGCTGTCACTGGAGAAGTGAGGGGATGGCTTTCAACATAAAGTAATGGAGTTCCTGAGGAGATAACAGTCAAATTATTGGGCTCAAACCTCAAAGCAAGGCAGGCATTAGGTGATGAAGAGTTAACCTCACAGTAGTAAAGTTATTCCTCATAAGTAGCCAAATGATTGCTGTGCACTTCAGCACTTCATAATTGTACTGAAAATTTGTGGTGAGAAAGTTCAGGGATATTATCATTTGGAACAGTCAGGAGTTTAAGGATCATACACAGTTTGGAACCATTCACAGTTTTGAATATATTTTTCCTATAATGAGGCTTATACGATCCATTATGCAATAAAAAAAAGTACCTACCATATTTAATTGCACAATCCCTACTAGCTCTGATAAATTATTGTGTGATATGCATTACTGAATTAATAGAAATTGACTGTTCTGAAATTACAGTTCCACATACACTTACCCTGGAGATTGAATATAATAGAAAATTCAATACTGATTTATACATATTGTCAATCGTATTAAGAATGCATAACTTGCAAAGAATTCTGGTTCTCTATCTACATCTCAGGATATAGTATTTGCCTTGAACATAGCTGCTGGTTTTTAGATTTCTGACAGATTTTGCACAGTAAGTTGCTAAGACTTGCAGTGTCTTTGCCATCAAGATCTGTACATTTGCACATTCAATTTTTTAGTTATTAGACACTCACAAAACTGTTAGTAAAGGCTATCAGATGCAAGCTTCCAATTATTTCCTGAGTTCCAAAGGTTTTTTTTCCCCTCAAAGCTGACTTTTTGTTGACATGAGTTTGTTTCCAAAGGATACCTTAGCTGATGCAGCAATACTTATGCTGTTCCTTGTATATATTTAATTGTTCATAATACTATTATTCATAAATATTAGATTATATTGTACAGAAATATTAGATTCCAATTGAGAAACATGCACCTAGTAGCGTGGTTCGTTGGAAGTGATCTTGAAATAAAATGAAGTCTGAAACCGTTATGCCTCAGATCACATGCCATGATACAGTAATAATATCATGAGCATGTCTCTTAAAGGAATACTGACACATTGACCATGAGATATATCACAGCATCCCTTTTTTTCCCAAAAGATCAAAACTTAGCCTAAACAGATGTATGTAATTGTGTATGCTGTTAATTTGATGATTGTACAAACAGATAAAATAGAGTTTACATGACCAATGTTTTAAATTTCAATGTAATGCTTTGGAGGTTTAGTAATACACCCTGATTGAGTGGAGAGAAACACAATGCTCGCTATTGCTCGCTTATTGTACAATTTGCTTCTCTTCCTGTTGCTCATGGCAGTTTAGTTTAAGCTGACTTCTGATAATTTGCAGTCTATTGCCATGATCAGTTATGGTTTTGCATCATTTGGGCTAGTTGCATATTCTGAAACTTTTGCTGGTATCTACAAATTTGTATTTGTGCTTCTAACTGATATTGTCGGCTCAGTTTGCAGCCTGGATAGCTCGCTATTTGCTGGCACATTGAGCATCTCTTTCATTCTCCTCTGGACTTGAAAAATAATGTCCTGGGTAGTTATCCCTTCTCCATTGGTGTAGCATGGAAATGTAGTAATGCAATGCGAGTACCTTCTTCATTGTTTAATGCTTAATAATTATTAATTTGATCATATGCATCATATATTCTGCTAGAATATGTGAGCAGAGATATCTGGGTAACAACGCAATTACGGGTTGCTCCCCACATAGCAAATGTTGAAACAGTTTGACAGTGTTCTGCAGTCTGATGTCAGATATTATCTGATCTAGCATGCTGAATAAACCAAAAAGAACACTCTGTCTCTTTATGTTGCTAAACCATTGAGCACGCATCACAAGGATGTAATCAATCCGTGCACTGTGAATTGTCCTGCTACAATTTTTGTCCAAAGAGTGAATTATGTGGATATTGAGATTCCCTTCTCTGCTGGGCTTAATATAAATCTCACATGCATTCATGAGTCTTTGAATATCCTGATTTATCCCTGGTCAGTACATGATTCCTTTGTGTTATATGGAATGTTATCTTGGTATAATGCTTTTAATATTAAGACTTTTTTACCCTTGAATAGCAAAAATAAATAAATCTTTGCAGGTTCTTCAATCCTATCTGGCCATTCCTCGATACATTTCTGTGGTTGCTCATTTTCAGCAGCTGTTGTTTGTAACTGTTCAGGCTCGCTCTGGCCAAAGTGTTACAGATCAACCTTGAGAACCTGTTAGTCAATCGCATCAGTTTGTAGATCAAGAGGAATATCTTAGTCTTTATGTGGGCTGGCAATCTGTTCAGTGAGTCAAATGCAAGCATCTTGGTATCTGGAGTAAATCTCACTCTGAAGTCATATCCTTTTAAGATTATAAAATGTGAAGCTGGATGAACACAGCAGGCCCAGCAGCATCTCAGGAGCACATAAGCTGACATTTCGGGCCTAGACCCTTCATCAGAGAGGGGGATGGGGTGAGGGTTCTGGAATAAATAGGGGGAGGGGGGAGGCGGACCGAAGATGGAGAGAAAAGAAGATTGGTGGAGAGGAGAGTATAGCTGAGGAGGTAGGGAGGGGATAGGTCAGTCCAGGGAAGACGGACAGGTCAAGGAGGTGGGATGAGGTTAGTAGGTAGGAGATGGAGGTGCGGCTTGGGGTGGGAGGAAGGGTTGGGTGAGAGGAACAGATTAGGGAGGCAGACACAGGTTGGACTGGTTTTGGGATGCAGTGGGTGGGGGGGGGGAGAGCTGGGCTGGTTGTGTGGTGCAGTGGGGGGAGGGGACGAACAGAACCCTCACCCCATCCCCCTCTCTGATGAAGGGTCTAGGCCCAAAACATCAGTTTTTGTGCTCCTGAGATGCTGCTGGGTCTGCTGTGTTCATCCAGCCTCACATTTTATTATCTTGGATTCTCCAGCATCTGCTGTTCCCATTATCACATCCTTTTAAGATTACTTGGATTGGTTCAGATGTGATTGGTTCTGCCTCAGTAAGTGTGGATTGAATCTGATGAATTGTGATTACATTGAGATCTGTGCACATTGATAGTCCTGCTGCTGAATTGATGATATCTACAAGGAAAAGGATTTTAGAAACCAAGATGAGCATAAGCATTGGCTCTGCAGTGTGAATCTGTTAATGAATGGAGTTGTTTTTCAATTCTACACTGAATCATTCTAGAGTGTACCACAGATTTCCACTTGCTGAGGTAGATACCTTTCAGAATGCACAGTGATGATATGTTTTCACGAGCTCCTGAGTTGATTTTTGTCCTTAGTAAGTACTTTTCTGTCTTTTCAGGACATATGGTATTGATGAATTGATCACTTTGTATCATTGACATAGTTCTTGAGTTTAACAACATGGAAAACATCAGGAATCTTCTGAAATTTTCCTCTCATTTGATTGACTCAGAACTTCACTAATCTGTTTACTTTTGTGCAACTTCTTAATACTTTGCTTCATGCCAGTATTGGGTATTATGTCACCTTATTGGTCACCAGGGTTGTGATCCAGTATCTGGCTTGACCGTTGGAACCAAATTTTCCACATGTACCCACAGTCTTCAGTGCCACAAGTTTCACAAATATCAAGAAAATTTGGACCAATTTTGGTTAGGTGTGATAAACCAAATTGGTTACAGATTTAGTCGGTTTGATGCACCTTGCTGGCTCTAACAATATTGTTGGTGACATCAAAATCATATAATTGCTGTTGATTTAGCAACATGGGTTTATTTTTCTGTACATCCTCAAGCAATGAGTCAATGGTATCACCTATTTTCTTCCCAAATGATCTTTTCTAAAGATCTTAATTGGTATGGAAGCAGTGAATAACTCAATGATCTTTGCTGATAATACCTCTTCAGAAATATTGTACTTATGTTTTTAGCTGAGGCATCCTGTGACATACTCATCAATAGACTCCGCAGGCAGCTGTCTGTGTGACATGAGTTGGAGCTTGTAAATCCTGAAGTTAATTCAACCTTCAGCTGATCTTGGGTGAACTTTCCAGATCACTTCTGGATCTTTTCTGATCATCCATGGAAAGGCCAGCTGATTAAATCCTGTGAAGGCCCTCCTTGCTGATAACAAGCACAATTTTCAGAGCTCTTGTCTCAGAATGATCTACTTTACTGGTTTTGCATCTCTCTCCTTTTATTTTTCCTCTTGTTTCTCTTCGTCTTTATTTTTCTCTGTTATTGCTCCTTCAAGAAATGCGGCCTTGATGTTTGAGAACTGAAGGCTTGTCGTAGCAGGTTTTTGACTCGAAGTGGCATTCATGCCAAGAAAAGGGAATGTTGATACTCTGTAGGAGCAAATTACTTTCCTGCCCCTTCCCCATAATTCTGATTCCCCTACTGACCTACCTATCTCAGTCTTAAACATACATAAGCACTCTGTCCCCACAACTCTTTGTGGCAACAAGTTCCAAAGATTCCCTGCCCTCCCAAAGAAGAAATTCCTCCTCAACGCAGTCTTAAATCAGTGTCCCTTTATTTTGGGACTAAGCCCTCTGGTCCTAGACTCTCCCAATGGTCTCCCTCCTATTGGAAGGATGTTGTGAAACTTGAAAGGGTTCATAAAAGACTTACAAGGATGTTGCCAGAATTAGAGGGCTTAAGTTATAGCGAGAGGCTGAATAGCCTGTGGCTATTTCCCATGGAGCATTGGAGACTGAGGTGTGACCTTATAGAGGTGATGTGCATGGATAGGGTAAAAAGGCAAGGACTTTTCCCAAGGGAGGAGGAGTCCAAAACTAGAGGGCATAGGTTTAAGATGAGAGGAGAAGGGTATAAAAGGGACTTAAGGAACAAATTTTTCACACAGAGAGTGGTGCATGTATGGAATGAGCTGCCAGGGGAAGTGGCGGAGGCTGGTACGATTACAACGCTTAAAAGGCACTTGGATAGGTATATGATAGGAAGGGTTTAGAGGGATATGGGCCAAATGATGGGAAATGGAACTAGACTTATTTTGGATGGTCAACATGGACGTTTTGGACTGTTTCTATGCTGTTCATCTCTATGACTCTATGAGGGGAAATATCCCTCAAGATTTAGTCTTTCAATTTTCTTAAGAATTCTCCATGTTTCTAGGCCATGTTTCACCTCTCAGTCTTCTAAACTCCAGTGAGTAGAGTCCAAGCCTGTTTAAACTTTGCTCAGAAGACAATCCCTCCATAAAAGGGATCGTCCTAGTGAACCTTCTCTGAACTGCCTCCAGAGAAATAATATATTTCCTTAAAACATCATTAACTAGTGCAACAAAAGCAGAAATTGCTGGAGAAACTCAGCAGGTCTGACAGCAGACTCATTGTTTTGGTTCCAGTGATCCTTCTTCAGAACTCTCAAACTTCCTAACCTACTGATTTCTGAAGAAAGGCCACTGAACCGAAAATGTTAACTTCGCTTTCTCTCCAAAAATGCTGCCAAACCTGCTGAGTTTCTCCAACAATTTCTGTTTTTGTTTTAGATACTCAGCATACACAGTTCTTTGTTTTTAACTGACCTGATTATGAAAGTAATAAAGTGAGACTACATTTGGAATACTGTGTCCAGTATTGTTCTCCTTATTTGAAGAAGGATGTGATGGCACTGGATGCATTTCAGAGAAGATTCACCAGATTGATTCCTGGGATGTAAGGACTATTTTATGAGGATCAATTGAATAGCTTGGGCTTGTATACTTTGGAGTTTATAAGAATGAAAGGAGATCTGATTGAGGTGTAAAATATGCTAAAGGGGAACTATAAGGTGGACGTTGAACAGATGCTCCTGCATGTGGGACAGTCTCAAACAAGGAATCGTGGATATTGAGAGGACGTAACTTCCAAACTGAAATGAAGAGAAATTGCTTCTCTCAGAGGGCTCTGAATCTGTGGAACTCACTACCCCAGAATGCAGTGGAGGCAGAATCCGTCTGCAGATTCAAGAAATAAATAGATATGTTTTTGATGAAAAGTGGGATAAAGGGCTTTGGGGAATAGGCAGGAAAGGGAAGTTGAGAGCAAGATAAGATCAGCCATGGTAATGTTAAATGGCAGAGCAGGCTCGAAGGTCTGTATTACCTATTCCCACTCCTAATTCCCATGTTCCGAACTTCCTATATTTAACGTTAATTCACAACATTTCACCTCACCCCTAACAGCTCTATTCAGTGCATTATTTAAATTATCTAACACTGACTTTGTTGATTGGGAAATAAGTTTCCCCAACCCATTCCTTCCTCATCCAAGTCTCATTCAATCACTCAGCCACAAAGAAATTCCAGAGACCTTAAAGGGCTAATTGACTTTAAATGCCTCATTAATGGGCTTAACTGCCATCTAGTTGCTGACAGGCAGGATTCCTGCAACAGGGCCCTCCTGCTCCCCCACACCATACTTCCTCACCGCACATTCCCCCCCCACCCCCAACTGGTAAGCTCCATTAAATCTAGCCCAATATCACTGAAAGGTTCCTGCTTTCAGAGGAATAAAACATGATGAGGAAACTATTGTACAATGTACACTATTGTGAAGTCATTTCTGGAGTTGAGATATAGATTCACAAAGCAACATCCAAATAATTTAGAGATAATGGGAACTGCAGATGCTGGAGAATTCCAAGATGATGCGGCCCAGGTGAACTGAAGGTTGGGGTGGCCATCTCCAGCACATCCCTCACCTTCCTGGACCTCTCAGTCTCCATCTCAGGCAACCAGCTTGTAACTGATGTCCATTTCAAGCCCACCGACTCCCACAGCTACCTAGAATACACCTCCTCCCACCCACCCTCCTGCAAAAATTCCATCCCCTATTGCCAATTCCTCCGCCTCCGCCGCATCTGCTCCCACGATAAGACATTCCACTCCCGCACATCCCAGATGTCCAAGTTCTTTAAGGACCGCAACTTTCCCCCCACAATGATCGAGAACGCCCTTGACCGCATCTCCCGTATTTCCCGCAACACATCCCTCACACCCCACCCCCGCCACAACCGCCCCAAGAGGATCCCCCTCGTTCTCACACACCACCCTACCAACCTCCGGATACAACGCATTATCCTCCGACATTTCCGCCATTTACAATCCGACCCCACCACCCAAGACATTTTTCCATCCCCTCCCCTGACAGCTTTCCGGAGAGACCACTCTCTCCGTGACTCCCTTGTTCGCTCCACACTGCCCTCCAACCCCACCACACCCGGCACCTTCCCCTGCATCCGCAGGAAATGCTACACTTGTCCCCACACCTCCTCCCTCACCCCCATCCCAGGCCCCAAGATGACATTCCACATTAAGCAGAGGTTCACCTGCACATCTGCCAATGTGGTATACTGCATCCACTGTACACGGTGCGGCTTCCTCTACATTGGGGAAACCAAGCGGAGGCTTGGGGACCGCTTTGCAGAACACCTCCGCTCAGTTCGCAACAAACAACTGCACCCCCCAGTCACAAACCATTTCCACTCCCCCTCCCATTCTCTAGATGACATGTCCATCATGGGCCTCCTGCAGTGCCACAATGATGCCACCCGAAGGTTGCAGGAACAGCAACTCATATTCCGCCTGGGAACCCTGCAGCCATATGGTATCAATGTGGACTTCACCAGTTTCAAAATCTCCCCTTCCCCTACTGCATCCCTAAACCAGCCCAGTTCGTCCCCTCCCCCCACTGCACCACACAACCAGCCCAGCTCTTCCCCCCCACCCACTGCATCCCAAAACCAGTCCGACCTGTCTCTGCCTCCCTAACCGGTTCTTCCTCTCACCCATCCCTTCCTCCCACCCCAAGCCGCACCTCCATCTCCTACCTACTAACCTCATCCCACCTCCTTGACCTGTCCGTCTTCCCTGGACTGACCTCTCCCCTCCCTACCTCCCCACCTACACTCTCTCCACCTATCTTCTTTTCTCTCCATCTTCGGTCCGCCTCCCCGTCTCTCCCTATTTATTCCAGTTCCCTCTCCCCATCCCCCTCTCTGATGAAGGGTCTAGGCCCGAAACGTCAGCTTTTGTGCTCCTGAGATGCTGCTTGGCCTGCTGTGTTCATCCAGCTCCACACTTTGTTATCTTGGATTCTCCAGCATCTGCAGTTCCCATTATCACTGATAACATTCTGCTTGTTTCTCAGCATTTAATTCCAACTTGTTCTTCATTTGTAGTTCTTGTTTGCAATTTCATGTTTAGGTTTGCTTAGGATTACAATGGATATGAAGTGCAGAAGCAGGGCATTTGGCCTAAGCAGTCCATGGTGGTGATTATGCTGCACTCAAGCCTCCTCTCATCGAAATTTATCATCGTACCCCTTTCTCTCCCTTGTCCCTATTGTGCTTGTTCATCATCCCCCTAAAAGCGTTTCTATTATTTGCTTCAACCACATTTTGTGGGAGAGCATTTCACATTTACACTACTCTTGTGAAAAAGCTTCTTCTGAATTTCTTATTACACTTCTTGGTGACTAACTTATATCGATGGCATTGCGTTTTGCTATTCCCACAAACGGTATCATTTATTTTGTATCTACACTATCAGAGCATTCCATCATGTTAAGTAACTCCATTAGGCTACCTGCCAGGCTTCGGTTTTCAAGACAAAATGGGTCCAACCCGTCAGTCCAATCCACACATGAGTGCCCACACATTCCTTGTACCCTCCTTGCATATCTGCTTTGTACTCTATCCACTCTCTCTACATCTTTTATATGATGACCATAACAGCATGCAGTATAAAAAGTGTAATCTAGTGAAGGTTTAATACAAATTTAGCATAACTGTCTTCCACTTAATACTACAACTTATTTCATAATTTTGCCTGAGCAATTTGATTCAAAGTATTATTTTACCAGATGAGACTCTTTAAAATATTATCAATGTAGGAGATAGAATTAGGTATTTAGCTTGCTAAGTAGCCCATCATACTTAATGACACCTACAATTCACCAGTTTGACACAGAGGGGCTTGGGTAACAATAAACTATGCTAAGCTTAAACAAGGGCAATTACAAAGAAATAAGGACAGAGCTGGCTAGAATGGGCTAAGAATGGAGTCTAGCAGCAAAAACAGTTAAGGGATAATGGCAGACATTTAAAAATAGTTCATGAATCATAGAAAAGACATATTCCACTGAGGAAGAAAGATTCTAGAAAGGAGAATTGTTAACCAGGGAAGTTAAGGATAATATCAGATTGAAAGAAAAAACATGCAATGTGGCAAAGACGAGGAGTAAACAGTGATTGTGAAAATTTTAATATACGACAAAAGATGAGCAAAAAAAATAAGAGGAGGAAAATAAACTTTGAGGGCAAACTTGTAAACGGTATAAAAAGGAAGAGAGAAGCCAAAGTGATCATAGGCCCTTTAGAGAATAAGCCTTGGGAAATAATAATGGGGAACTAGAAAACGGCACAGGAGTCAAATACTTTTTATCTGTCTTCATAGTAGAAAAGATTCAAAGTATTCCAAAAATGTTAAATATTCACCAGGCAGGAGGAGAGGAAATAAATACAAGAACTATCACTGGTGAAGAAGTGGTAAGGATGCATCCGAGGATATTAAAGGAAATAGATGCAAGGACAATGGATGCACCAGGAGGAATCTTCCAGGAGTCCTTTGATTCTGTAAAAGTTTTAGAGAATTGGAAAGCTGCCAATGTTTTTCTTTTTCAGTTGTTTCAGTGGCAGGAACCCGGGAGGAAGCGCAAGGTCAGCTTGGGAAGGTAAGCTTTTTCTTTATAAAAGTCTTACCGCATGTGACTGCAGCCTTTTCAGTTGTTTCAGCGGCGGGAGTTCAGGAGGAACCGTGAGGGCAAACTTACCTCATGGATAGGCGGAGCGCACACTGAGCAGGAGCGGATACGGGACAGCTGAGTGAGTGAGGTAATATATTTTGGCCAACACATTGTAGAGCTGGATGAACACAGCAGGCCAAGCAGCACCAGAGGAGCAGGAAAGCTGACGCCTCGGGTTGAGACCCTTCCCAAAACACTACTTAGGTAAGGTCTCCAACCCATCCTCCTCCTCTAACCAAACAAAGGGTTCTGAGCGCGGATTTTGTAAGGTTACTAGTTTTTTTTTGTTTTTTTTTCAATAGTCTGTTTGGGGATTCAGAACAGTGGGAATGGATGTTAGCGCAGTTGCAAAATCCTCCTGCAGAATGTGGGAGGTAAGGATCACCACTAGTGTCCCCACTGACTTCATCTGCGGGAAGTATACCCCACTCCAGCTCCTCGGAAAATGCATTAGGGAACTGGAGCTGGAGCTGGATGAGCTTTGGATCATTCGGGAGGCTGAGGGGGTAATTGAGGGGAGTTACAGGGAGGTAGTCACACATCAGGTAGAGGCAAAAGGTAGATGGGTTACAGTCAGGGGACGGAAAGAGAACAGCCAAACAGTGCAGGGATCCGCTCAGCAACAAGTGAACTGTTTTGGATACTGTTGGGAGGGGGGGGGGGGGGACGTACCAGGGGTAAGCCAAGGGGTACAGGTCTCTGGCACAGAGTCTGTCCCTGTTGCTCAGAAGGGAAGGGGGGAGGGGAGGAGAGCATTAGTCATTGGGGACTCTGTAGTTAGGGGGACAGATAGGAGATTCTGTGGGAATGAGAGAGATTCGCGGTTGGTCTGTTGCCTCCCAGGTGCCAGGGTCTGTGACGAACGGATTGTGCTTTCAGGATCCTTAAGCGGGAGGATGAGCAGGCCCATGTCGTAGTCCACATAGGCACGAACAACATGGGTTGGAAAAGGGATGGGGATGTGAGGCTGAAATTCAAGGAGCTAGCGTGGAAGCTTAGAGCTAGAACAAAGAGTTGTTATCTCTGGTTTGTTACCTGTGCCACGTGCTAGCGAGGTGAGGAATAACGAGAGAGAGCAGTTGAACACGTGGCTACAGAGATGGTGCAGGACGGAGGGATTCAGATACCTGGATAATTGGGGGTCATTCTGGAGTAGGTGGGACTTCTACAAACGGGATGGTCTACACCTGAACCAGAGGGGTACCAAAATCCTGGGAGGTATTTGCTAATGTTCTTCAGGTGGGTTTAAACTAACTCAGCATGGGAATGAGAACCTGAATTTTAGCTCCAGTGTACAGGAGGTTGAGAGTAGTGAGGTCATGAATAAGCTTTCAAGGTCGCAGGAGTGTACCGGCAGGCAGGAAGGTGGTCAGAAGTGTGTCTACTTCAACCCCAGGAGTATCCGGAATAAGGTGGGTGAACTTGCAGTATGGTTTGGTACCTGGGAATTCGATGTTGTGGCCATTTCAGAGACATGGACCGAGCAGGGACAGAAATGGTCGGGGTTTAGATGCTTCAGTAAGATCAGGGAAGATGGTAAAAGAGGGGGAGGTGTGGCATTGTTAGTCGAGGACAGTACTACGGTGGCAGAAAGAAGGCTTGATGAAGACTCATCTACTGAGGTGGTATGAGCTCAGGTTAGAAGCAGGAAAGGAGAAGTCACCCTGTTGGGAGTTTTCTATAGGTCTCCAAAAAGTTCCAGAGATGTAGAGGAAAGGATTGCAAAGATGATTCTGGATAGGAGTGAAAGTAACAGGGTAGTTGTCAGAGGGGCCTTTAACTTTCCAAATATTGACTGGAAACACTATAGTTCGAGTACTTTAGATGGGTCAGTTTTTGTCCAGTGTGTGCAGGAGGGTTTCCAGACACAGTATGTAGATAGGCCAACAAGAGGCGAGGCCACATTGGAATTGGTACTGGGTAATAAACCAGGCCAAGTGTTAGATTTGGAGGTAGGTGAGCAGTTTGGTGATAGTGACCACAATTCAGTTATGTTTACTTTAGCGATGGAAAGGGATAATTGTACACTGCAGGGCAAGAGTTATAGTTGGGGGAAATGCAGTTATGAGGCGATTAGGCAAGATTTAGGGAGCATAGGATGGGGAAGGAAACTGCAGGGGCTGGGCACAATTGAAATGTGGAGATTGTTCAAGGAACAGCTACTGCATGTCCTTGATAAGAATGTACCTGCCAGGCAGGGAGGAAGTGGTCGAGTGAGGGAACCATGTTTTACTAAAGAAGTTGAATCTCTTGTCAAGAGGAAGAAGGAGGCTTATGTAAAGATGAGGCGTGAAGGCTCAGTTAGGGCGTTTGAGAGTTACAAGTTAGCCAGGAAGGACCTAAAGAGAGAGCTAAGAAGAGCCAGGAGGGGACATGAGAAGTCTTTGGCAGGTAGGACCAAGGAAAACCCTAAAGCTTTCTATAGGTATGTCAGGAATAAAAGAATGACCTGAGTAAGATTAGGGTCAGTCAAGGACAGCAGTGGGAAGTTTTGCATGGAGTCCGAAGAGATAAGAGAGGCGCTAAATGAATAATTTTCATCAGTATTCATATGGGAAAAAGACAATGTTGTTGAGGAGAATACTGAGGTATGGCTATTAGGCTAGAGGGGATTGAGGTTCATAAGGAGGAGGTGTTAGAAATTCTGGAAAGTGTGAAAATAGATAAGTCCGTTGGGCTGGATGGGATTTATCCTAGGATTCTCTGGGAAGCTAGGGAGGAGATTGCAGAGCCTTTGGTATTGATCTTTACATCATTAGGAATAGCACCAAAAGACTGGAGGATAGCAAATGTTGTCCCCTTGTTCAAGAAGGGGAGTAGAGACAACTCTGGTACTTATAGGCCAGTGAGCCTTACTTCGGTTGTGGGTAAAGTGTTGGAAAGGATTATAAGAGACAGGATGTATAATCATCTAGAAAGGAATAATTTGATTAGGGATAGTCAACACAGTTTTGTGAGGGGTAGGTCATGCCTCACAAACCTTACTGAGTTCTTTGAGAAGGTGACCAAACAGGTGGATGAGAGTAAAGTGGTTGATGTGGTGTATATGGATTTCAGTAAAGCATTTGATAAGGTTCCCCATGGTAGGCTATTGCAGAAAACTCGGAGGCATGGAATTGAGGGTGATTTAGCGGTTTGGATCAGAAATTGGCTAGTTGGAAGAAGACAGATGGTGGTGGTCGATGGGAAATATTCATCCGAGAGTTCAGTTACTAGTGGTGTACCGCAAGGATCTGTTTTGGGGCCACTGTTGTTTGTCATTTTTATAAATGATCTGGATGAGGATGTAGAAGGATGGGTTAGTAAATTTGCGGATGACACTAAAGTTGATGGAGTTGTGGATAGTGCGGAAGGATGTTGCAGGTTACAGAGGGACATAGATAATCTGCAGAGCTGGGCTGAGAAGTGGCAAATGAAGTTTAATGCGGAAAAGCATGAGGCGATTCACTTTGGAAGGAGTAACAGAATACAGAGTACTGGGCTAATTGTAACATTCTTGGTAGTGTGGATGAGCAGAGGGATCCCTGAAAGTTGCCACCCAGGTTGATAGGGTTGCTAAGAAGGCGTACGGTGTCTTAGGTTTTATTGGTAGAGGGATTGAGTTTCGGAGCCATGAAGTCATGTGGCAGCTGCACAAAACTTTGGTGCGGCCGCACTTGGAGTATTGCGTACAGTTCTGGTCGTCACATTATAGGAAGGATGTGGAAGCATTGGAAAGAGTGCAGAGGACATTTACCAGGATGTTGCCTGGTTATGGAGGGAAGGTCTTATGAGGAAAGGCTGAGGAAGTTAAGGCTATTTTCGTTAGAGAGAAGAAGGTTAAGAGGTGACTTAATAGAGAAATACAAGGTGATCAGAGGATTAGATAGGGTGGACAGTGAGAGCCTTTTTCCTCAGATGGAGATTGCTCGCAGGAGGTGACATAGCTTTAAATTGAGGGGTGATAGATATAGGACAGATGTCAGAGATAGGTTCTTTACTTCGAGAGTAGTAAGGGTGTGGAATGCCCTGCCTGCAACAGTAATAGACTCGCCAACTTTAAGGGCACTTAAATGGTCATTGGATAAACACATGGATGATAATGAAATAGTGTAGATTAGATGAGCTTCAGATTGGTTTCACAGGTCGGCGCAACATCGAAGGCTGAAAAGCCTGTACTGCGCTGTAATGTTCTATGTTCTATGTTCTAGTGTAACACCTTTATTTGAAAAGGGATGATGGTAACATTGGAGCTGTTAGCTTCCTATCTGTCTTGGGGAAAACATTAGTTTTTTTTAATGAAAGATGTAGTAAAATAGACATTTAGAAATACATAATATGATCAAGCAGTTTGTGTGGCTTTATGAAGCGGAGTCATGGCTGACAAATTTGCTAGAATTCTGTGAGGACATAACAATCATGTATGATAAAGGAATGAAGGTATTCATATTTTCAGAAGGCATGTGATACGGTACCACACATTAAGCTACTTAAAAGACCTCACAATGTTGGGTGGAGTATCTTTTCATGGATAGAGGATTAGGTAGCAAATAGAAGACAAAACTTGAGATAAGGGGGACATTTTCAGGATGGCAACCTGTAACTAGTGGCGTGTCAAAGGGATCATTGTTGAGACCACAACTACTTACAACATATATTAATGATTTGGATGAGGAAAGTGAATGGACTATAGCCAAATTTAAGGATGGCATAAAAATAGGTGCCAGGAAAATGGTGAGCTTGCAAAAGGATTTAGGCAGGTCAAGCAAGTGGGCAAAACTTGGCACATAAAATATGATATGGGAAATTACAACGTTATCCACTTTGGCAGGGAGAATGGAACAGTTGAAAATTATTTAATTGGACAAAAACTACAGAACGTTATGGAACAGAAGGATTTGAGAGTCTTTGTTCATGAATCACAGAAAGCTACCATTGAAGTTGAACAGGTATAGGGAGGGCAAATAGAATTTTGGCCTTTGTTTCAAAGGGGATGAAATATAAAAATAGGGAGGTAATGCTAAAACTATGCACGGCACCAGTCAGACCACAACTGAATTACAGTGAACAGTTTTGGACTCCTTTTCAATGGAAAGATACACAGAGTAAATTCACTCCCCTGATGCCAGTTATGGAGGAACTGTCTTATATAAGAGGTTGAGTACATTGGACCTGTACTCATTGAAACATATAAAAGCCTTAAAATATTTAACAGGACTGATGTGGAAAGGGTGGTTCCCCTTATTGGAAAGTCAAGACAAGAGGACAGAATAAGGGGTCACATATTTAATACAGAGATGAACAAGAATACTTTCTCTTTGAGGGTTGTGAATCTATGGAATTCTTTACTACAGAGACCTGTTGAGGTTGGGTCATTAAGCATCTTCAAGGCTGAGATAAACAATCTTTAATTGGTAAGGGAATCTAAGGTCATGGGGAAAGACAAGAATGCTGAGTTGAACATTATCAGAGCAACCATGATCTAATTGAATGGCAAAAAAGTTTAGATGGGCTGACTGGCCTCTCTCTGCACCTATGTCTTATGGTCTCACTACCTCCCTGATTAGGCTTATAGTTACTACCTGTTGAAACTGGATACTGATCACCATGTGAGATCTGTTGCTGGTGGTGTTCCAGTTCGTTGTTGCAACACTTCTGTTCTGAATTCCTTGATCCAGCAAAACCTCAAGTTGCTTAAAACTGCCACATGGCACTGATTTCAGATACTCAACATAAAATCCATTTCTGCCTTCCCACACACGCAGACCACTCGGCTTGCGAACCTTTGCCAGGAGGTCCTGAACCTTCGAAATCAAATATAAACATTAGCATGGACAGAAATAGTATCAATGGGATTGTACTAGATAACACAAATATGCAGGTAGGAGACAGCGAACAGCACCCAATCATTTGAATTAATCCAATATAGGTTAATTAGAATGCTGTTTGGTATGAGGAAATGTTTTTTACTTGCTGTGTTTCCCAGGACTCACACTGAGACAAACATTGACTATGCCTGGAGGGACATCAACTTGGTGAAGACATTTCTTGGTCTGCCCGAAACTCATTGGTTTTCCAGTGTAAAGACTTAACCTCAACCAAGTGTTGCAGACTGGCACATTTCTAGCTCCATGACTATGTACTGAGAGAAGCATTAAAACTTGTGGCAGCTGCCACCAAGGTGCAGTGGGGAGAGACCACCATCTTTCTGCCAAAGTATAACAAGGGTCCCTTTAGTTGTCAGGCCCTCTCAGTGCCTCCAAGTTAACAAAAATAGTTTCTTGCATAAGTAGAAAATGCCTTTGATTTTTGCAACTTAGAGAAGCTCTGAGAAATTTGAAAGCTCCAACATGTTTGCTTGTGTTTTTTCTCTCTCTGCAAAGATGGTGCAGAACTGATTTGGTACATTTCTACGTGCTTGGAGATGATTTTATGAATAAAGAATATTTTTAAATTAAAAAACATGAGGTAGAAATTATGTCAGCATTCAAGATTAATTTGGATAGATGGTGAAAGGAAAAGGGGTTGAAGACATGTGAAAGGAGAATTCTCATGGTGTTGAGTGTTTTAGCTTAGATGGAATCAATTGAAAATGTTTTGGACAAATTACCTGTTCAATATTGTAACTACATATTTCTAATGAACTTTAAGCATCATTATTTAATTTTTGTAAGGATATTTTAGAAATCAAATACATTAATTAAAGTATGCGATAAAGTAGTGAGGCTGGTTCAAAGAAAAAGGGCAAAACTCATGTTTTGTTCACATTTGCTCAAGTGGCAGAAAAGTTAGGAAATAGTACACACCTAGGTTTGCGTTTGCCATTTGATTTCTATATAGTGCAATATTTAAAAGTACCTGTTCATTGTAGATTTCAAACATGCTGAAAGAACCCTATAAAAGACTATAGAGCATCAACAGAGGAGCAGTTTAGGTTGTCACAACAAATGTGAAATAAACTCAAATTGACTGTGTATGTGATAACATTGACTTCTTACATAAAACTGTCCATTCTCGTTTTGGTGTTGTTTAATTTCCTGGAAAAGTTCTTCACAAATCATGGGAACAAGACCTTTATTTCCTCCATATCCAGTCATTGAATAGCTCTTTCCTGATCCAGTCTGTCCATAGGTAAAAAGGGTTGCATTGTACCCTTTCCAGGCATTTTCTAAGACAGCTCTTCCAAGTTCATTAAAGGCTTGTTTCTTTAAAAGTTAACAATAAATTAGCCCCTACATAGTTCAAATTGTAGTTCATATTCTAAATTATTATTATTTAGCCCAGTCTATGCTTGTAATGCTTTTCCTTATAAAAGAGAATAAAATTTCTGATATTTAATCGTACTTAACTACATATTAGCAGATATAACCTGAGTACCAAAAACCAACTAATGATTGCATTGTTATACCTTATTTCTAAGAGAAGATTGACTGACCTGACTGATGTATTGGCTGTGAGGTCCATTAGGCAGAAAAACTCCTTGGTCATTTTCAATATGTCCATCAGTTGACCAATAACAATAATCAAAGGAAGACATTTTTTTGTTGCAAAGGTCTCTGGGATCCTGAATGGTGCAATTGTTGCCAGCCATTGAAATTATACGTTTACTTCTCATTGCTTTTTCTCCCTTAAAAAATCATGCTCAAGAAAAAAAAAACACATACTGATTAATTTTAAGTTATCAGTCCTGAAAATCCACATGATATAATCTTGATTATGCACATCCAATGCTAACCATGCGAAGGCGGTGGGAGAGCAGCTAAATTCCATGGGGTGGGACAGTGAAAGCACTATTGAACATGTATCTGTATGCTATGATTCACCTCCTTTTTAGTAGAAGGTTGCCAATCACTCTCACAAACTGTTGGCAATCTACAATTAACCTCTGAAGCTAATCTTAATGTAGACATTGACGACTGGGCCAACAGTTATTACCCATCATTAGTTGGCTTAAGGTGATGGCAGTGAACTGCCTTTATGAACTGCAGCAGTCCATGTGCTGTAGGTAGGCCTACAATGCTATTTAAGGAGGGAGTTCCAGGGTTTTAATGTAACAACACTGAAGAAATGGTGGATTTCCAAGTCAGAATGGCGTGTGCCTTAGAGGGAAATTTGCAGATGGTGGTGTTCCCATGTATCTGCTGCACTTGTCCTTCAAGATGGGCTTGGAAGGTGCTGTCTAAGGGGCATTGGTAAATTTGTGCAGTCCATCCATAAGATGGTACACACTACTGCTACTGAGTGTTGGTGGTGGAGGAAGTGAATGCTTCTGGATGTGGTGTCAAACAAGCAGGCTGATTTGTCCTGGATGGTGTCAAACTTCTTGACTGCTATTGGAATTTCACCCATCCAGACAAGTGGAGAATATTTTATTACACCTCTTACTGTGGATTTAAGTGAATAAATAGGCTTTGACAAGTCAGGAGGTAAGTTACTCACCACAGGATTCCTAGTCTCTAACCTGCTGTTGTAGCCTTTTTATTTAATATGAATTGTACAGCTCTAATCAATAGTAAGCCCCGAGCATTTGGAGAGTCGAGTTACAGTGATGGTAACATGATTAAATGTCAAGAGACATTGGCTAGATTGTCTCTTGAAGGTGGCTATTTGTGTGGCTCAAATGTTACTTGCCATTTTTCAGTCCAAATCTGGATATTGTTTGAGCCTTGCTGCATTGAGACATGGATTGCTTCAGTATCTCAAGAGATGCTGATGGTGCTGAACATTGTGCAATCATTAGTGAACATCTGCACTTCTGACCTGATAATGGAGGGCAGGTAATTGTTGAAGCAGTTGAAGATGATAGGGCCTAGAACACTTTCCTGAGGACCTTCTGCAAAAATGGCCTGGAGCTGAAATGACTGACCCCCAGCAACCACAACTACCTTCCTGTATGATAGCTATGAATCCAAACAGTGGAAAGTTTGCTCCACAACACCCATTGACTCTAGTTTTACTCAGTCTCCTTGATACTACACTTGGTGAAGTGTAGACTTGATGTCCGGGGCTGTCACGCTCACTCTCACCTCTGGAATTTAGCTCTTTTGTCCATGATTGAACCAAAGCTGTAATGAGGTCAGGAGTTGAGTGGCCCTGATGGAACATAAACTGGATGTCTTTGAGCTATTGCTGAGCAGGTGCTGCTTGACAGTACTGTAGGTAACAACTTCCACTATTTACATGATCAAGAATAGACTGAGAGGGCAGTAATTGGCCAGGTTGGGTATGTCCAAATTTGTCTGCAAAATCCAGGGCTTTTCCACATTGTCAGGTGAATGCCAGTGTGTAGTTGTTTTGGAACAGCTTGGCTCAGGGTGTGTCACGTTCTAGAGCACATATCTACAGTACTGTTGCTGGAATATTTTCAAAACCTACAGGCTTTGCAGTATCCAGTGCTTTCAGCCATTTCTTGATATCACCTGGAGTGAATTGGCTGAAACCTAGTATCTGTGATACTGGTGACGTCTGGAGAAGGCCTAGATGGATCATCCATTCGGCACTTCTGGCTGAAGATTGTTGCAAATGCTTCAGCTCCATCTTTTCACTGATGTTTTCGGCACACCCATCATTGGCAATGGGATATTTTCGAAGCCTCATTTGTGGAGGGAATTGTTGAATAGTCCATCACCATTCACAATGAGAGAATGGCAGAGTTTAGATAAGATTCATTGTTACTGGAATTGCTTAACTTGTCAACCACTTGCTACTTATGCTGCTTGTCATTGCAAGCAGTCCTATTTTGACACCTCGTTTTTATGTATGTCAGGAGCTGCTTCTGGCATGTCTTCCTGCACTCCTCTTTGAACCAGGGTTGACTCCCTGGCTTCACGGTAATGGTTGTGGGGGGGATATGACGGGCCACGAGGTTACAGATTGTGCTGGAGTACAATTCTGCTGCTGTTGATGTCCCACAGCACCTCATGGATGCCCAGTCTTGAGTTGCCATTTTCTTTTGGAAATCTATCCCATTTAGCACAGTAACAGTGCCACATAACATGATGGAGGATATTCTCATTGTGAAGGTGGGGCATCACCTCCACAAGGGCCGTGCAGTCTTACCTGTTTCTGCAGCTGACAGATTGGTAAGGATGGCGTCAAGTGTGTTTTTCACTGACCCTCATCACCTGCTGCAGTTCCAGTCTAGCAGTTATGCTCTTTACGAACCAACTTGCTCGATCAGTAGTACTGCTGCCGAGTCACTCTTGATGGTGGGCATTGAAACCCCCACCCAGAGTACATTTTGTGCCCTTGCCATCCTCGGTACTTCTTCCAAGTGTTGATCAACACGGAGGAATAGCTCTTCATCAGTTGAGGGGAGGGTAATACATTGTAATCAGCAGGAGATTTCCTTGCCCGTGTTTAACCTGAAGCCATGAACTGTCTTGTGTCCAAAATCAAGATTGAAGACCCCTAGGACAATACCCTCAGGACTAAGTACGATTGTGCCACTGCATATGCTGGGTCTGTCCTGCCAGTAGGACAGGACATATCCAGGGATGGGGATGGTGGTGTCTGGGAAATTGTCTGTGATGTATGATTCCATGAGTATAACTGTTACAGCCTGTTGCTTGACTAGTCTGTGAGACAGCTCTCCCAATTTTGGCACTAACCCCTAGATTTTAGTAAGAAGGACATTGCAAGGTCGACAAGGTCACATCTGCTATTGTCCTTTCCAGCACCAAGGCTGATGTGCCAGGTAGACTGTCCATTTTCATTCCTTTTTGAGTCTTTGTCATGACTGGTACAGCTTAGTGGCTTGGTCAGGCCATTCCTGAGGCCAAATGAGAATCAATCAAATTGCTGAGAGTCTGGAGTCATACAGAGAAAAGACAAGGAAGGGGTAGCAGTTTCTTTCCCTAAAGGATATCAGTGAACCAGATAGACAGATTTTTCCTGGCAAATGTTTCATGGTCAGCATCAGACTTGCAAATTCAGATCTTTGTTGAATTTCACCAGGTGTCTTAGTGGGATTCGAAACCAAGTCCCCAAAACATCACCTGGGTGTCTGGATGACCAGTCTAGCGATGATCTACTACACCATTGCCTCCTCTTGAAAAGAAACTTGGCTATTCTGCAGCAGTCTTCTCCATTTGAGGACTATGTACTAGGAGGTAGACCAATACACTGCATCTCATTTGACCCATGAGCCTACAGCTCCAAGTGAAATGAAGCCAGAAATCACATGGCACCAGGCTGTAGTCCAACAGGTTTATTTGAAAACACAAGCTCTCGCAAGGCTGTGAAACTCTGACTCCTTTGTCCACCCCAGCCCAGATCAAATGAAATGAAGAAGCAGGAGCTCCCAGACTAGCGATCAGAGTGATCAGAATCCTTAAATTTATCCTCTTCACATTCCCTTGATGACATTTCAATTTTAAACATTCAGAAGTTCAACTTTTATGAGTCATCAAAAAGATCTATCCCCTATGATGCAAGCTTCAAAAACCCATAAAGAACAAAGACTTAACGTCTATAGGATATGCAGCAGGAATTATCTCCCCACTGCGGTTCCTTAGTGCTATTAAAAACAATCGTTTCAGTGTCACAAGTCAGCAGATTAACATGCAAGTAACAACCAAGGATTTTTTTTTAAATGGTTAGGAAACTTTATGTTCGATTTTAGTTTGGTATTTGAAATGTAAATTTGCAGTCAAGTTTCTGAACTGTGCTTGCCTGTTATGTACAGCATAGTCTCAAGTAGTGGATAATAAGGAGACAATAAATTATTCTGTAAACACAGCCATAATTTGCCCATGCACTTCCACAATTTTGACTATGAGTTGAACATGATGTTTTTTACACATCACAGTAAATTTTTCTTTTCAGACTCATGCTGAGGCCATGATCATTAGGAATCACTTTCCAACTTTATGTTATCAGTGGGGAGCCTCAGCAATTGGCTTCGCTTGTCGTAAAGTCAGGTGCATTCTGCACATTTTTCAACATGTGTGATAATGGTTGAATGCACCAGAAACTCCTTTGGGCAAGGCTCCCTGCAGTAAACACCAAATTGGAAAATGACCCCTGTAGTCTTAATCAGTTTGGATGAACTAACGGCATCAAAAACAGATGGATTGGCCATTCATTTTATTACAGTCTGTAGGACATTGTTCTCGACAAAATGACTGTTACTTTCACCTCCAAGACAAGTTACTGAACTTCAAAATGCATACAGCTCTGAAAAAATGTCATATCAATGTAAAAATGATCTTTATCTTCCATGTAATTTGTCATAGAGTCATAAAGCTGTACAGCATGGAAAAAGACTTTTTGGTCCAACTCATCCATGCCAACCAGATATCCTAAATTAATCGTGTCCCATTTACCAGCATTTGGCCCATATCCCTCTAAATCATTCCCATTCATATACCCATCCAGATGCCTTTTAAATATTGAATTTGTACCAGTCTCCACCACGTCCTTTGGCAGCTCATTCCATGCACACACCACACGCTGTGTAAAAAAAGTTGCCCCTGAGGTCCCTTTTAAATCCTTCCCTTGTCAGCATGCAGAATTCTAATTAAAGCAGTAAATGTATCACTCACATGTAATCTTCACAAATAATGTGTACATTGACTTTTGTGCAGGACAAGTTAAATTTTTGTCATTCATCATTTCATCTTCAGTGACACTAATCGACATTTAAGCTGCCATCCATAGTCACACAGGGGTTCACCCCTTAATTCTGCCCAGAAACATAACTAAAATTTTTCTTTGCAAACTTATAAATTGAGCTAATTATTTACTCATTTAATGGACCCAAAGATACCCTTAACCAACAGAATCATCTGAACTTCCTAGTCTTTTCATGGGCACGATGCTTCTCAATCCCTGGTTCCGCGGAGAGCTCTCCCTGGTGAAGCCTGTGTCATGGTTTGATTTTATGGCTGTCAGTTAACATGATTAGGGTCTGAACAACATCACTGGTCCTCGTTCTTCTGAATCTCAGTGAGGATCTGCCAGCCTGGGGCCAGTCTCTGTCACAATGTCTGAAAAGTGTCAATTAAAATGCCCTGGGATGCATGAGCAGTGTGCTTATGGTGTGTGCCAATCTGCTGATATTTTGTTGCCTCCACATAAGTCAATCTTAAGTGGAGATAAGTGAAGGTAGACATAGATAATGAAATTTATCATCACCTTCAAAGCACCAGCTCAGCCTTCAGCTGACTGAAGTAAATGGCATTTGTGGACCAGGATCCCAAAACTGAGACCAAGGTCATGGTTTACCAGGCTCCAGTGATCCCTGAATATTTTTCTGCTCTGAGACTTGGACATCAAGGCACCTCAAAGTAGTAGAGAATTACCATTACCACTGCTTTTGTAAGATCCTCCAAATCCAGTAGCAAGCCGATATTGCCAGGATCATTCAAGACCAGTTCTCCTGGGTGGGACATGTCAGCTGTATGATAGATAGCAAACTCTGAAGGTAGCTTTACTGGAAACTCAGTCACAGCAGGACATTCCCAGAAGGACGATGGAAACTCATGAGCAAAGTGTTCAAAGTATCTTTGAAGTAGTCAAGTAGACAGCTGCTGAAACATGACTGATCTTGGCTTGCGACCAGCCAAAATGGAGAAGGCTCAGGATGGGTGTAAAGACATTGTCAGGAACATGCAAAAACAAAGTTGAGGTGTCCTTGGTATCACACTTCCAAAAAAACCTTTCTATCTAATCCTTCAAGTACCCAATGTCCCACATGTGGCAGAGACTGCAGGTTACAGATTTTGAGGGACTGCCTAAGATAGAGGATGAGTAAACTCAATGTTACAATTCCTTAGAATTCTATTCTATCATCAAATAATGTAAAATACTGTACAATTTCCGATGAAATTGTTTTAAATTGTTTATTTTGATTCCACATCTGTCAAAGAAAATAATAGATTTTACAAACAGGCTTCACTGGGAAATTTACTCGCATTTTAAAAGGTAAAGTGGATAATCCTACCTGATTGAATGGGCGCACACGAACAGCAACTTTTAGATTATTTTCATTAAACATTATGAAGCTTCTCAAGTTAAGCAGATATGATGCTATTTGAATTTTTAAAAAAACACAGTAAAGTTAAAAAAAAGGAGTGGAAGCTATACCATGGGGTAGTTCATCTACTTCAAGCACTGCCAATGTTAATGGATTTGTGCCTTGCTGATCTCTTGTGGTGATGCTTTATATGATGCTATATTAGGAATGTGACCTTTGTGTGACAGATGCAATGTCATTGGCTTGTCTGAAAACCGAAGGGTGCTCTGTCAAGCCCAGTACTGGTCATGTTGACAACTACAGAGGTGTAGTAGAGAAAGTACTGAATTATTCTCCAAAGGACAAATTAATTTTTAATTCCTGTCACCTAGCTAGGAAACCAAAATACTGAAGATATAAAGTCACTGCATTAGAAGAAGAAAACAAATTACAAATAATTAAGTAAAGCTTTTTGTATGTTTTGGATACTTTTTATTTAGGATTCAAGGAAGTTCTTAATGTTTGGAATTTTAATTAAGTGATTTAATTATTTAAAAGCCAATTCTACAATGCTCATTACTAATTTATTCAACAGTCTCTTATGTCAGACAACAATATTAAGATTATGTTGAATTTCAATATAATCCTTTTCTAAATGAACATGGAATATTTTGTTTTGGTTCTCAATTAACTTTCTGCTAACTTACAAACTTCATTTTACAGCCTGACTGAATATATTCTGGATCTAACTTGCTTTTATCGAAGCACTAATATAAAAATATAGTCATTTGGTTGATTAGAATGTGGGAACATTTTTTTTGCCTTGCACTCGTCAAGACATTTTACAGAAACGTCAATTCAAAAGGAAAACCAACATTTATACTGCCAGAGAAAAGCATGTTGATTGATTGGCAAGTGGACCCTGAATGATAGGGACGTTGCCATGTGGAATTTACCCATTAATTCTAATTGAAAGTTGTCAGCCAGTCTTAATTTTAAACCAGGCAGATTGACTCTGATTGCCCTGAGAAATGAACAAGTTGAAACAGGTGCAGTGCCTGTACATATTCTTGTTATTTTCAAAACATGAAACTACTCTCTCGTTAGAGAGAGAGAGACAGAGAGACAATTAGTGGTGGTGGTGGTTAAACCTGAAGTCATCACATCTCAGGCAAGAGAAGTGGTTGAGAAGGCAGGACCTCCATGTTAGCATCTGCCAGTGCAGGATTTGAACCCATGCTGTTGGCATCACCCTGTATTGCAAATTCACCATCCAGCCAGCATTTTGTGCACCCACTCTCTGTCATGAGAAGGCATATCTTTGATTAAACACCCACAAAAAATACAAGGAGTTCTTTCAACTTGCAAGAAGAAATGACTGCACTTTTGGTCATGTCAATCTTTTTTGTTCTGAGTATTCAGAAGGATAACTGACAAACTTCAAACAATTTCCAGAAGGCTTCTCATAAAAGGTAAAGATATTGGCCCAGATATGTCAGGCTCTGTGTCCTTAGAGACTGGGCGTTACCTAAAGGTTTGTGCCAAGACTTGCTATTTTGACTACATATAAAATAATTCAAAGGCACTTACCCCACAATGGGCACATGATTACCTGCAACGGTATCCTAATTTTACAGTGATCTCAGGTTTTTAAAGTCACAATCCCCAACACACAATGGAGGCAGTGTTGAGGAGAAACCAAGCAGAGCTTAGGGAAATGCACTACATGCCAATTGTGCAGAGTGACCTCAGCAAAACACATACAGACGTAACAATGCAATGGAACACCATGACAATGAATGACACACTGGCAACACATTTGAAAATCAAGAATAGCCAGTGGAAAAATTTACATCTCCACAATGTTGCTCCACAGCAAAATCAAGCTTTTCTTTTCCTTAACACATTACTTACCTGGAATTTTTTGCATGCTTACAGTACCCTCTACTGTGAAGACTGATGCAAAATATTTGTCTAAGTTATCTATCATTCCCCTGTTCCCCTGTATCAGTTCCTCAGTCACTTCCTCCAACTCATTTTAGCTACTCACTTTCTTTTTATATATCCATATTTCTTGGCAATTTATTTTCATAATCAATTTTCTCCCTTTTTATAAGCTTTCTTGTCATTCATTGGTGATTCCTAAAACATTCCCAATCCTCTGGTCCACATTATTTTCACCACTTTTTATGTATTATTTTTTGATGGTAGATATTTTCTAATCGACTTGCTCAGGGATGTAATTACACACCCCTGGAGCAGGTGAGACTTGAATCCATGATCATCCTGGGTCAGAGGTAGGGACAATAAGCCAAGAGGATATTCTCCTCACCCACCTATTGAAACCTTAATCAGAATCTTCAGTCTGTAATATGGAGCACTTCCTTAATGTAAAAAAAAAGTGGATTGGCAATCTGAGTGGGATTGCCGCTACTTGGAAAATCTGCCCAATTTGTCCAACCTTCATCTCTGTTCAAATCATAAGTCTTTAATTCTGAAAAAAAATGTTTGTTACCCTGCTTTTGAATGGTATAGATAACATCTGGAAGCCTGAGAATTTGTAATTATTTACAAAGTAAATTCTGAATGTAAAATAGCAACCAGTAAAAGTGACAATAAACCTGTCAAAAAGCCATATGGTTCCCCAACTGTTCTTTTAAAGACGGCTGTTCTCCTGTCTTGACTTGGCAAATATACGACTCCAGCTACACACCAGTGTGATATATTCTTACTTTCCTCACAAGTAACTTAGAAAAGCCATTTGGTTACGTCCAGGTCAACTAGCTTTGAGTAATCAGTACTGCCTATGCCCCACTTCCATGAGCACACTGCCACCCTGCTCTCACCTTCACCCAGTGGAACTTTGAGGCATATGCAGCTGAGGTCCCGAAGATCAAATTTATTGTGAAAATTTGCTGTCCATCTCAGGCAATTTGCAACTCCTCAGATACTAAAACAGTCAATGTTCATATGAAGCAAGACCAGAACAACATCCAGGTTTAGACTGACACATGGCAGTAACACTGGAAACACACAAATGCCAGGAAATGATCATCACCAACAAGAGAGAATCTAACAATTGTCCCTTGCCATTCAATGGTATTGGCATTGCTGAACACCTTACTATCAATGTTCCTGCATATTAACATGGATCAGAAAGTCTACTGGATTAGCTATATAAATACAGTGGCTGCAAGAGCAAGTTTTTAATAAATTCATTCATGGTCATGGACCAACATTTTTTGCCCAGCCCTAATTGCCAAGAAGAACAGTTAAGAGTCAACCACATTGTTGTGTGTCTGGAGTCACATGTAGGCTAGACCAGGCAAGGATGGCAGATTTCCTTCATTAGAGGGAATTAGTGAACCAGACACTTGTTTTTTACCTGACAATTGGCAATTGTTTCGTGGTCAACATTAGACTCTTATTTCCATATTATTATTGAATTCAAATTCCACCATCTGCTATTGGCAGGATTTAAACGCAGGTCCCCAGAGCTTTATCTGGGTCCCTGAATTAATAGTCTAGCGATAATACCAGAAAGCCATCGCCCACTGAAAAACTAGGAATCCTGCAGTGAGAAACTCGCCTCACGACTCCCAAAAGCCTGCCCACCATCTACATGCCACAGGCCAGAAATGTGATGGAATACTCCCCACTTGCCTGGATGAGTGCAGCTTCACCACACTCAAGAAGCTTGACACCATCCAGGACAAAGCAGTCTGCTTGATTAGCACCGCATCCACAAATATGGTCCCTCCATCACCAATGCACACTGGCAGCAGTGCTTCCATTGAAAAGATGCACTGCATAAATTTACCAAGGCTCGTAAGACAGCACCTTCTAAAACCACAATGACTACCATTTTCAAAGTCAAGACAGCAGATACATAAAATACTATCGCCTGCTAGTTCCCCTCCAAAACACTCACCATCTTGACTTCTGAATATATTGCTGTTCTTTTAGTGTCACTGGGTCAAAATCCAGGAACTTCCCCCCACAACCCTTGCCAAATGCCTTGTAGAGGTACCTACACCAAATAGACTGCAGTAATTTCATAAGGCAGCTCATTACCAGCTTCTCAAGAGCAAGTCAGGATGGGCACTAATTGCAATCTCAGCCAGTGAGGCCTACATCCCGTGAATGAATAAGAAAAAATTCCTGCATCCCTCCAGCTGTGGTTCAGTGAAATTTCTAAGAAAGAATTGACATGGCTAAAAACATAGGTGCAGTAATGTTGCTCATCTGTTTTAATGAGCATTCTACATGTGGCTATGTGCACTGTTGCTTTAAAAAAGAACTTCTTGAGCCTCCTGGCTAGTGTGTTTTTTTTCTTTGTATGACCATCGCAGGGTGCTAAAAAATTGAAACCCTGTGGAATGTTCGTACTCATTCAGCCCCCAAAGTGAAGGTTGATGACAGCTGTGTACTCAAACCTTAATAGGCCACTATCGGCAGTAATCCTCAACACAGCGCTCAGCAGATCATGACTGGAATTACCATGTGCTCAGCCAAGGAATAAATATGCATTTGATGTACAGCTAATCCATAATTAGTGGTAAACTAACACTTCACATCTGAAGAAGTGTTATAGTTGTAATACACAGCAAATATAGCAAAGGAAATATGAAATCTTCGGGAGATCAACAATACGAATAATAGGCCTGCGCAACCTTCTCTACGCTATGTGACTTGAGGTCAATAGTCATTGCTCCCGCAATAGATGGTGAATGTTGGCAACAGCTAGACTCTTGAATGCAGAATTGGTTCTTAACGTCTGAAGCACATTAGAGGGTCAGTCAGTTGCAGTTCCTTCTTACAAAGAATTACAGTGCATGCACAGCACTTATACAGACAGCTCCATACTCCATATGTTTTTTAAAATGTGGATGAAACTAGCATTAGAAAGTAAGTACCAAGGAATACAAACTGCAAACAAACCTAGCAGTTAAAAAACAAGATTTCTCTTGAGACAACACAATCCCCTTTTAAGTTGATGTACCACTTCTTGTTCGTCTGTTATGTGCATCTGTGAAGCAGGGAACTGAGGGGGTCATTTAGGGAGTTGGTCACATTGCAAGTTAGGAAGAGATAGGTTGCCTCACAGGCAGTTGAAGAGGACAAAGCAGGCTGTGAACCATAGAATATAATCCTTACAGGGTGGAAGCAGACCATTCAGTCCATCAAGTTCACACCAACCTGCTGAAAAGCATCCCATCCAGACCCACCCTCTATCTTATTTCTGTAACGCTGCATTTCCATTGGTTAATCCCACCTAGCCTGCACATCCCTTTACACTACGGGACAATTTAGCATGGTCAACCCAACAAGCCTGCACATCTTTAGACAGTGGGAGGAAGTTGGAGCACCTGGAAGAAACGCACGCAGGCACAGGGAGAATGTGCGAACCCAACACAACAGTCGCTCAAGGGTGGAATCAAACCCGGGTCCCTGGTGCTGTGAGGCAGCAGTACTAACCACTGAACTACCACGCCACCAATAATATCATACAGCATTTAAAATGTCCCATTGGGTGTCGGATGCAGTACATATACAAGAATGCTGCTAGACTCCGGTGGAAAAGCCTGCAGAGTCAATTGTGCCTACTTTATTCTGGATGCTGGTGATGGCAATTGGTGAGGGCAAGGGTAAGCAGCAGAGCCTATTTGTAGGACCAGAGCTGACTTAGCTACATAGGACAAGAGGAAGAAGCGTAGAAGAGCAATAATGCTATGGGATTACATAGTCAGGGGATGAGAGATGTATTTCTGCGGCACAGTAAATGTAACTCCAGGATGATGTGTTGCCTCCTTTCTGCCAGAGTCAGGGATCCCATGAAGTGGCAGGTGAACTGAAGATGAGCATCAACTAAGCTTGGAATGCAGAATAATATCTGAAAGACAAAGTTAAGTTAAAGACAAAGTCAGCCAACTGAATGCACAAAGCATTCACAACAAGCTAGATTATTTAAAAGCTCAAATGGAGGTAATTAACAACAATCAATAAGTGTTAAGGAAACCAGGAGTGGGACTGAATATTTGTGGGTTTTCAACATGTAGGAAGGACAAGCAAAAGGGCAAAGTGGGGTGGTCTTGCGCTGACAATAATGGATAGGATCAGTATGTTAGAGGAGGAACTGAACTTTGAGGAGCAAAGTATGAAATCTGTTTGAGTGGAGCTAAGAGACATGAGAGAAGCAGCACATAGTGTTAGAATTCTTGAAAGGCCACCAAACTTTAACGGTAGTGTGGTGAATGGGCTTAATCAAAAGATTAGAGAAGCATATAGCATAGGTAATAGGTAAAGTTGCCATAGTCACTGCAGGCCAAAGAGCTGTTGTAATGATAGAGAGGGATGGTTAGTGGTGAATTTAGCCTAAAAGTCACCATGCGTCAGGTGGGTGTGGAGGTCCAGTTGGTGGGCAGCATGATTAAAAAGGTAGGAGCTTCATGGTAACCTCAGTCAGTGCAGAAATTAAATCCATCCTAGGGACCCAGCTTCAAATCCCACCACAACATATGATGGAACTTGAATTCAATACAAATCTGGAGTTAAGGTTCTGATGACCATGAATCCATTGTTGATTGGTGGTCCATCTGGTTCATTAATTCCCCTTTTGGAACTAAGCTGCCATTTTTACCTGGCCTAGCCTACATGTAACTCCAAACCCACAGCAATGTGGCTGACTCTTAAACTGCCCCTTAGGCAGTTAGGAATGGGCAATAAATGTGGCCTGGTCAGCGATGCCCAGAGTAAATAATAAAAAAACAAAACTTGTGAAAATGGTGAATGAATAACATTGTAAAATAAAGTTTTGGGATGAATTATCATACTATGATAAAACATTACATCATGTTTAAAAGTTGTGTAGCTCAAACCAAAGTCAAGGTGTTAAATTTAAACAAAGGGCATTATGAAGATATGAAGGGCAAATTGTCTAAGGTTGACTGGGAGTATACGTTAACGGGTATGAAGGTACCTGAGCAATCTTCCAGGAATTATTGCAGAGATTTCAGCAACTGTATATTTCTTCTAGGCTCAGACCCCAGAAAATAAGTGCAACCATGGCTGACAAAGGAAGTTACGGATATATAAGATTAAAAGAAAAGATCTATAAAATTGCTTGAAATAGTAATGCACTTGTGAAGCAGAAAGATGTTAGAATATAGTAAAGGAGGACCAATAAACTCACAAAGAAAGGGAAAACAACATGAATGTAAATAAGCAAAAAGATAAAAATGGTCCATTAAAACTTTTAAAACATGTAAGATTTGGCCAAGATAAATGTAGATCCATTACAGGCAGAGTGAAGAGAATATATATTGTAAATAAAGAAATATCGGAGAGGCTAAATCTTGTTTTCATTGAGGAGGATGCAAGAAATCTCCCAGAATTAGAGATCCAAGGGCCACGCCAGGTGTGACTCTCACCAAAGTAAAATTTCAACAAGACATCTCTGCTCCGATACTCAAAATCCTCACACTTTGCACGCTGGCATATATTTACCATCAGCACCATCTGCTGCATTTTCAGTGTCTGGTGTACCAAGTCTTGTTTCACCTCCCCCTTTCTCAAGCTATTGCCATTCAGACAATAATCTGCTTTCCTGTTTATGCCACCAAAGTGGATAACTTCACTTTCATCCACCTGCTGTACATTTTCCTTCTTGTGTCATTTATCCATAAATAAAATTAGGCATTACATCTAATCCCTTACAAAGGATTGGCATTTATGGTACCACTTCAAAGTGTAAGATAACAAAGTGTGAAACTGGATGAGCACAGTAGGCCAAGCAGCATCTCAGGAGCACAAAAGCTGACGTTTCGGGCCTAGACCTTTCATCAGAGGACCCTTCTCTGATGAAGGGTCAAGGCTCGAAACATCAGCTGAAATCAGTAATGTAGCATTAATCCAGCAATGATAAACCTCAAGTTTATGCCAACGGACAGATTGAAGTTGCAAACTTCATTTGTGAACAAAGGGCATTATGAAGATATGAACTTCATTTCCAAGATGCTGCTTGGCCTGCTGTGTTCATCCAGCTTCACACTTTGTTATCTTGGATTCTCCAGCATCTGCAGTTCCCATTATCTCTGACCACTTCAAAGTGCCTCTGGTCATTTGCAGCTGTAAACCACACTTTGAATTGAGAGGTCTCCCCACAGTATTAATGAAAGATTGTGAAATCAGTAATGTAGCATTAATCCAGCAATGATAAACCTCAAGTTTATGCCAACGGACAGATTGAAGTTGCAAACTCTGCATGTTTTTAAATACTGCACAGGCTTTTTTCAAATCTTTAAAGAGTTTTAAATGCCTTGCTAGCTCAACAGTTCCTTTTCGTAGATCCGTTAATAGTTCTACTGAGCTTGATCATTAAAATGAATTTATTCACTTTTTTAAACACACTTGTGTGTCTACTTTAACAATCCAAAAGGCACCTCACCTTTCCCAAAGGGTTAGTAAAAGTCAACCACATTTCTGTGGATCTGGAGTCACATGTGAATCAGAATAAATAAATGAAATGGGCTTTTACACCAATCAACACTGGTTATGTAATCGCCAACTTTCATTTTGGCTCTAGACTTTTATTTGATAGCGAAATCACAGTTTGCTGTAATGGGATTTGAACACACATCCTCAGCAAATCAGGGTTTTAGACTTCTTAATCTAGTGACATTACCACGATGCTGCCACCTCTCCCACTTATCCAAAAGACATAATTCATTGCATAACAGCAATAGGTACAAGTTACCTTAGTAAGATAAACAGTTCTAATAAGCATATTAGGAGAACAATGATCAAAGGCCTGCCCTCCGTGGGATTCTAAGGATTTCTGCTTCTCAACAAAGCCAGCGCAGCACCGTCAGATTGGTTGGAGTTTAATGCAATCTCCACTATTAATCCTTTCAGAGTCATTCCCCAATAAGTATATATTAGAAGTGTAAAGTGAGAAAGTTAACAGCCCACTCATCAACCACAAGTCATTGTGCTGTTAGTTCTTAAAAAGAGGACCCAGGGAAGTACATGGAACACAAGATGTATCTTAATGGTGGAAATCAGGTTTCAGATCTTCAGCATCTGCAGTTATTTTGTTTTAGGTGAAACAAACGTTTTTCTGTCAAACAGATTTCCTGTGCCCTTCCCACTCTATTTATCTGTCAAAAACAGTGAGCAAATTCACAAATCTTGTCTCACAAATCTCATCTTCCAATCCCTACCTGACCAACAATAATTAGTACCATGACAACTAAGACTCTCAATATAAATCAATGGAGTCAGTCAACCCCTTCTAATATCAGGCATTCACTACCGTAAAAATACTGATATAAATTAAAACCACTGAAATGATTCAAATAGTCCAATATAACATTCAGCAATGGAATATATCTGTACCGATCAATAAAAAAAAGAGATAATTCAACTTTGTATGTATTCTATTTAGACAAGCACTTTGCTCCTTTGGAATTAAGAAAATTCCTGGATGGTCACTGACAATGTAAGTACTTAAATGCCTGCTAAGTATCTAAAATGGAATAATGGAGTTCAATAAATAAACAATTGACATTCTTGAAGAGGCTAAGCAGAATGGTTTGCACAATATTAAATAAATGAACCAACACTGGGATACTCCAACCATGGTGACTGTGCAAAGACTAATAACATGGCTTTTATGTTTAAGAAAGCTCGAAGGCAGTTGAACTTGAAAGGTGGCATCTCTATAGAAGGGCTATCAAAGTAGATGGGCTATTAGATTATCTGCAAGTTAGTGGCTGATAATTTAAATTTTTATTGATTAATCATGAAGTAACAGAAATGTTTCAACATGTTCTTTGTAGATCTGCTATATGATTTTCTGCGAAATCATGAAAATAGTAAGGCACATCATTCACATTGTAGCAAATTGCTTTGTTTTCTGACATAATTTCTTCTAATAGCTCAAAAACACTTTACATGGCTTTATTGGATGTTATCTACTTTAACATTGGCACATTTCAGAAATGTTGCAATTTATTTTAAGTAGTAAAACCTATTTTACATTCATCTCTGAATAAGTGCATTTGATGCATTCATTTTAGATGGTATTTATCTTTGGGAAAAAGGAACACACGGTAAACCTGAGAGATAGTAGGAACTGCCAATACTGGAGTCTGAGATAACAAGGTGTAGAGCTGGATGAACACGGCAGGCCAGGCAGCATCAGAAGAGCAGGAAAGCTCTTCAGAAAAGAAGGGTCTAGAGCCAAAACATCAGCTTTCCTGTTCTTCTGATGCTGCCTGGCCTGCTGCGTTCATCCAGCTCTACACCTTGTTACATAGTAAACCCGCATTTTATGGTGAGACAGCAGTGTAGTGAAATTACTCACATGTCTGCCTCTACCTGACTGAGTAACCCAGGCCTGATTTTTCAGTGTCAACTTGCTAATGGGCTCAGGTTGTGGCTTCTGCTCCTCATCTTAAAGCAAGTCCCACCTCCAAGTGCTGTCAGCCAATCAACCAGTCCCAGGAGCACCAGGAGAGGCGGCCGCTCTAGTTAGTTCCTCAGCTGGAACAGCACTGAGTGTTGAACAAATGAAGTGGGTGGGCCATGATTAACTGGAGGGAGATGGTGGCTGTGGAGCTGACCATTACACAGACCTCTGTTGGGCTCACTCAAGAAGTACCATCCCAGTTTGCCGTCAGATTACCGGGATAAAGTGCTAGTGGAAGTGAGGAGACAATGGGCACTATGCTCCCAATTATATCGCCTGATTTTACCCTGCCCACTCCCTAGGCTTTGCAGCCCACTCCTGAGCTGGTGCAGAGGTGTAGGGGGATATAGGGGAGACAAGCAAAACTCTAGCCATAAAATCCTGTGGTGGAACTTTCTTCCCCAAGCTCCAGAGATAACTAATCTCAAGCACTTTTACAAGATGCCCTTTTCACAAATGTAATATATATTTCCATATTACATTTTGTTAAAAACATTAACTCTACAGAAAAAAATACGGTTTTATAGCACTGAGTTTCTTAATATATTTTGTTATCTAGCTTTTCCAGCTTTACTTTTACAAAGGTACATCAAAATTTGAATGATATGACACCCAAAATATCTTGCCTTTGAAAGGTTGCCTGTGCATGAATAGCCAGCTCTTAGGTTTGCCATTCAGCCTGATGCTCAAAGTTTTCTGCACTCATGCCATCTGATCACTGAAGGTCAATGAACTATTATAATGCTGCATGAAACAGGGCCCTTGAACACATTCATTATCAGTTTTCATGCTGCTCATTTTACAGATGTTTTTCATGAATATTTAAGTGCAAGCTTAACTGTTTATTTAGGGTGTTTATGAGGCTGAAACATAACAAATATAAAAGTATAAAAATAATGGCTTTTTCAACTGTGTCTTTGTCAGAAATAATCATCTAATTTGTTACTTACACATTTGAAACAAAATTGGCTATATACATGTTGATAAACTGCTGTTAGTCAAAACCAAGTGTGATTTTTATTTTGCTGTGCATCACCTTTGAATTATGTCCTAGGTGCTTTCTTTGAACTGGTAATAACTATCCTACAAAACAACCTTCTTGTCCTAGATTATTTAAACAATTTTAAATGATCTAATTGATAACTCACAATGGCTCATACCTTCAATGTTTCACACTTGTCTTTAGGTCTAAACAAGTTTTCAGTAAAGTGCTCCGAAAACAAATAGCAAAATTATCTCATACTTCCATCAATTTCCATTTAAAGATTAAAACAGTATGTGTATTTATCTTACATAATTAATAAGCATGTGGAATTAGATATATATTGTTTTATAATTAAACTAGAAAACCATTCACCTAATCCCTCAAGCAAAGTGTAAAATATTCAGAATTTTAAATTAATCCATTGCAAATAATTTTTTAATTACACACTGAGGTAGGAATTCAAATTTGTTCAGCACATTTTGCCAGCATACACTGGGTACAGAAATAGAATCCCTAATGTGCGGAAGCATGCAATTTAATCCATCAAATTCACACCCTCTGAAGGACATCCCATCCAGATCCCTGCTCTAATCCTGTTACCCGACATTTCCCAGAGCTAGTCCCACCTAGCCTGCACATCCCTGGACACAATGGGCAATGTAGCATGGCCAATGCACTTAACCTGCACATCTTTGGGCTGTGAGAGGAAACTGGAGCACCTAGAAGAAACCCATGCAGACACAGGGAGATTGTGCCCACTCAAACAGTCACCCAAGGGTGAAATCAAGCCCAGGTCCATGGTGCTGTGAGGCAGCAGTGTTAACCACTGAACCAGCAGGCTGCCCTCCACTGTCCTACCACTGGTAACCAAGTCATTGCTTATTGAATATGTGTTGTTGCTTAAAATAATTGCAATATATTTCCAAGTCAGAATGGTATGGGATTTGAATATGGAGGTGGTGAGGTTTATATTCAGCTGCTGCAATTGTTTTTAGTTTTAGACATTGCAGGTTTGGAGAATGCTGTGGAAGAAGCCTGAGTAAATTGTTGCTGTGCATCTTGTATGTGGTGTAATGCTGCACTGGAGATGACAGGAATGAATGTTAAGGAGCGCCAATCAAGTCAAGTTGCTTTGATTCAGATAGTAGTTAGTTTCTTGAACATGGTTGAATAAAGCAATTGTCGAAACTACTCCAAAATCTGTCACATTATACTGCATTTTAGTATTTAAACTGACATTGCAATGTGACATTTTTCGGTTCATCCATGAATCCAAGTATGTACACAAAGATGCAAAGTCAACAGAACTGGGAAATGTGCAATGTCTCCCAAGGTCAAATAGCTTTCTATTGCTTATTGCTCATGGGGAGTTCTGAAATACAGCAACTATTGAGGAATTATAACTCGGCAAAATGTCAAAGTTTTCAGGGCAGAAAGGATAACATTTACTTCTGATTACCAATTTAGTATCCAATATTGTACTGTTAAGGGGGCAATTAATGCTGTTTAGGTGCCAGTATGAATACAGTTGACATCTGTACTGAATGCATTTCAACATTCCAGCATAAACAATACGTCTCAAAAAAAATCTATGAAGATCAGCTTTCACAAACAAACAACATCAGGCACAAAATTTATTATGGATAATCTTTGACATTTCTTCCAATTAAGATTATCAATTTAGATAATCAATTTGTTTGTTTCTTCTGCTTCCGGCTATGATTTTATTTCATGTGTTCTAAAATCACTTATCTTTATTCAATTGCACAGTCCAGTCGTTGTTATCCTTCAGTAATTTCAAAAGAAATTTTAAAAAGATTAAAATGAAACATTGTTTTGAAGTTGCGCACAGCCACATGTCTTTGATTTCTTCTCCATTTTCTGTCCCACTGATGGTGAATGCTTTTCACAACTGACAAATCTTCTTGAAGCTGTATCAGAAACACATGTCTTATTTGAAACCTGGTACCAACATGTCTTCATGCTTTTCTTTTTAAATATCCTGTCCAATTAATCATTCCTTATGTTCGGTTATTGAGCTTCTTTTCACTGGCATAGATTTAATGGTCATAATAGATACTATTAATTTAAATGACAGTTGAAAAATTGTCATTAATATTGTTTTATTCATTTTTGTATTCTATTAAAATAAAACACACATTAAGGCCAGCTGGGTCAACCAGTTTTCAGCACTCTATGTGTCACACACATCAATCAAATCTTTGTACAGTTAAATGAATGTGTTTTCTACAATCAATTTTAAGGGATAATACTAAATTAAGGAGTAAATCCAAAGGACACCAAATTAGTAAATAAATAATAAGCAACAGAATGTACCCAATTGTAGCTATACATCCTGCATAAAATAAGATACTGCTGTGCTGCAATATATTATTTCCACCATTTCGTAACAGTATTTTAAATATTTTGGTTCAGATTAATATCATTTATGTTGCCTATAGCACCAGCTTGTGGTGGCTGTTATAATAGCATGCAAAGATTGAGCATTATCCAACAGGTTGACGCCAGCACAAATGTTTCTCCATACATCATGTGTCAAAGACACTGATCTGCATGTAAATAAGTGTGTTTACCAAAATATAAATTGTTCACCTTGACATGTTTACTATTGTTTGAAGTATCTAAGAATTGTTTACAACCACATTTCTTTCCTCATTTTGCTTTGATTGATATAACACATGTTCTCTCTTACTCTCTAACACAGTTCATGCTTGAAAATCTAATTCTTTGTACAAGTGAAGTCTGTCTTTTAATCTAATTTTTCAATTTTTTTTATTGGTATATGATGCTTCTTTCTATCCATGTGATATCGTTTCAATGAATATAGAAGACAGAACCACACAAATGAGCGAACACTTTTCAGGGAAAAGGAAAGTTATAAGAACTCTGAACTATGATAATATCACTGATCACAACTAACCTTTGTCTTCAACAAAATTAAAGGGGCATTTATACTCCACCATTAGGAAAGAAGCATTCATCTCTACTTTGTACAAAATCTCTGCAGTGTAGTTTAAGAGTCAGGGCCTAACCCCGCATTAAACTAAAGTGGAGAAAGACTGCCCTGTTCTTTGGTTAATGCTGTATTTAAGTAGCATAAATCCAGAATGATGGCTTAACCTGTAGAATAAAAAAAACAGAGTGATCCTTGTTCCTCCTGGGAGTATCTCTGCTTCATGTAAGTGCTTGGCTAGGCCATAACCCTTGGTTTAGGCTCCATTAGAAATCAATTGTAGTTGCAATTATGCTTCACGTTTGCTCCTGCTTTGACACTAGGAGCCATATAGAAACATAGGTATTGGAGTACTTTGTCCCCGTGATTCTGTTCCACCATTCATGAGATGTGTAATTGAACTCCATTCCTCTGCTACAGTCCAAACCCCTTAATATCAACAAGCCCAAATACATACATCACTAAAATGTTATGAACAAATATTGGAAATAATTATAAAGACTATATCTCCTCTATGTCTGGAAGTCTGGAATACAAGGCTGAATATAATGCCATCTGCCATTTATCTATCCACTCCACTGACTTATATGCATGACAATTCAGCCCCTGACCAAAGTGCAGCAGGCATCTGGGTGCTCAAGTAAACTATGTTGGCCTTGGAGGGAGTGCAACATTTACAAAATTGTTATGCTGCAGAATGGGATCATTTAGGCCATTGTGTCTGTGCTCTGTCTGCCAATAGCATTATGACTTCAATGCCATCCTTCTGCCTTTTCCCCATAATGTTGTATATTGTTTCTTTAAAATAATCTTATAACGTCCTTTTCTATGGCTCAATTGAGCCTGTCTCTATCACACTTCCAGGTAGTGCATTCCAGACCAGAATCACTCATTGTATGAAAAGTTCCTTTTATGAGAGGAAACAGTTTCTCTCTACCAACTAGGTCCAATCCCACATGATTTTGAAAGTCTAATTATGTCTCATTTTAGTCATTTGTTCTCCAGTTAGTATAGACCCAGCTTCTCCAATTGATCTTCTGAAGTTTTTCATCCTGGAAACGTTCATGTAAATCTCTTCTGCTGTCTCTCCAATGCATTCACATCCTTCTTAAAGTGTGCTGCCCAAAACTATACACAATCCTCCAGCTGAGATCTAATTGTGTCTCACATAAATTCAATGTAACCTCCTTTGTCTGTACTTTATGCCCCTGTTAATAAAACTGAGGATATTTCATGCTCTGCCTGCCCTGCCACCTTTAGTGAATTATGCATTTCTGCTCCTGCACACCCTGGAGGATATTTTATACTGTTTCTCCATCTCATTCTACCAAAGTGTATCACTTCACACTGCTCTGTATTGAGCCTCATCTGCCAATTATCCATCTACTCCACCAACTTGTCAAAGTCCTTTTGGAATTCTACACTGTCCTCATAATCTACAATGCTTCAAAGTTTTGCATCATCTGAAAACTTTGAAATTGTTCCCTGGTGTCCAAGATCTAGATTATTAATATATATCAGGAAGGTATCCCAAAACGGACCTCAGGGAACTCAACTGCAAATCTTAGTCCAGCTTGAAAGGTTTCCTATCAGCAAATTTAGTACTTACCTTACTGATCAATTGTTAAATTAAAATCTGAGATTTAGGTTGCAGGCCACCAATATCCATGTTAAATTGTGGAACAGGTTTTGGGGCTAAATGACCTCCTTCTGTTCTTATGTTTTTGATACCTCAAACAGCAAAAATGTCATTACATTCCAACCTAAAATTATTAATTGAGCTAACATTTACTGTTTTGTTTGTGAAAAAACTGTTCCACACTCCTATACCCTTTTGTAGGAAGATGTTTTTCTTTATTTGTTTCTTCAATGGCATAGTTCTGATTTTAAGATTCACAACTCCACTTAAGCAGAAACACTACTTTTCTGCTACTAGCAGAATGTTCTTCTGTCTAGACACCCCATTAATTTCTTTCAAAGTTTTAAAAATGCTAATCAAATTCCCCATCAGCTTCTATTTGACTGTGATGCAAGTCAACACAGCGACTGCATAGAATCTATCTCTTTCAGCCTTGTGTTGCACACATTCCAAATTCTAAATTGCATTCCCTTTCCTGCATTGAGATACGTCTGCCATAGTTATGCATACATGTTTAATCTATCTTTGTGGGTTTATGTCCCTGTCTATACTACTTACTGTGTTACCAATCATTATGTTATTAATGAATAGTTAAGGTCCCAGCGCAAATTTGAATGGGGCATCACTAATTGCTTTCTTCCAATTACCATTTGTGCCTTCTTTTTGTCTACTATAACCTAACCAGGTCAATTATTTGCCTTCAATTCCATAAGCATTTATGGATACTCCCGTGTCAAATTCTTAAGTTACTTCTTCAAACAATTCAACTAGATTAATTGGACATGACTAATCCTTCACAAATCTATAATTGTTCTCTCTAATAGTTCAAATTTCTTGAAGTACTCAGTTGATCAATCCTTAATTCCAATATCTCCTTCACTTATTTTGCCAACAAGTCTAAAGTTTCCTAACTTATTTCTATCGCTTTACTGAAATGATGGAATTACATCACAATTTTCCAATCTAAAGGGACAATTCCTAGATTGAGTGAAATTTGAAAGATTAAGGCAAAAGTATCTACTACTTCCTCTAAAATACTGGAGAACTATCAAATCTGGAATTTGTCAGTCTTTGTTCCATTTTTTTTCTCTAATACTGTTTCTTGTTTATGTTAACTTTGGAAAGTGATGGCAAGTGATGGAGAGGGATTAACCCATTAACTGGCTGTGAATTTTCAATGTGATACAAAAATTCTTAAATGGACTGTTTGTACAATAGTAAACTCCTTTCAATCAATAGAAAAACAAATTTTCCATCTGTAAATAAGAGGTAACAAAGTGTGGAGCTGGATGGACACAGCAGGCCAAGCAGCATCTTAGGAGTACAAAAGCTGATGTTTCGGGCCTAGACCCTTCTAGGCCTGAAACATCAGCTTTTGTGCTCCTAAGATGCTGCTTAGCCTTCTGTGTTCATCCAGCTCCACACTTTGTTTTCTTGGATTCAGCAACATCTGCAGTTCCCATTAGCTCTGATTCCACCTATAAAAGTTGTTATAAAAATTATATGAGTGCTACGATTAAATTAGGTGCAGTTACATAGTGTACAAAAGGACTAAGAAACTAACAGACAAGATATACATTCAGAGTAGCACAGCTAAAATGTCAGAATAACATCTTCAACAAAGTGTTGTAGGAAACGCCAGGCTCTAAATTCTCAAATGTCTCAAACTTTTGTTGTAAAAATCTCCAAATACAAGATACAGAAAGGTCAACAAGACTGATTCCATGAGCACACACTTTAGTCAACTCTGTAAACTTGGTTCTTCCCTTCTCGCTCTTGTACACATTTTCTGATATGGCTCCATAGATCTGGACTAAAACAGTCTCAATTATTTTAAGATGGTAGCTGGGATGTTCCAAAGATTTCACATATCTGAATTTCCAGATTTTTATCTATCATTATTCTGACTCAAGAAATTATTCCCAAGTGTAAGAAAGCTGCAAAATTTGTTTGGAATGCCTTTCGAGATATTCAATGTAGCAAAATGTCTGTAGCCCCGATGTTCCTTTGCTTTTATCCAATTTCTTGTTATTATTTTTCTGAACAGAAAGTTAACCTGTAAACTGTTCAATCTTTCAGACTAACTTCAAATAGTCTTTGATATAGGTCCCCTCCTAATATAGGTTCAAGACTGATTCAGATATTTGCGCACTGGTGTTAGCTAGCAGGCAGCTGGTGTTTTATGCCATTATCATGCTAGCAATTTGGCACCAGATTCATGCTGTAATTAGGGTGATGTGTGCACATGGCAGATGAAAGTAAGACAGAAATCCAAGCATTCTGGTGCTATCTAAAGCTTGGGATGTGCCAACTATAACATGCTGCACATGAGAGAGCAATGTTGACTATCGGTTTATTTGCCTGGAGCTGATAGTATTATTCTTTCTGAAAAGCACAGTGCACAAAGCTATTTTCTCTGAAATGTCAATGCTGCCACAATGACTGAACAGAAACCCACTGGGCTCACCAGTGTGCACAGTCTGTTGCTAACTTTCTTCTGATTAAAATAAACTCTGTGCAAACAATTGTGTCTTTAATGTTCACTTAGGCCACGATTTTTCAACAATTTTATTGGTTTGATTAATATGCCAAGGTAGGAAATATGATAGTTGATGTGACCCTTTATTGAACATTTAAGGGCCTTACTAGATGTTGGGTCAAGAAATCGCCCATGGACCTTTTCACCCAGCCCTTAATTGCTGAAGTGGTGGGTAGGGGTTGAGTATCTCTCCACGGTCAAACCGCACAATTGTTTTCTTTGATAATAGAAGAGAGACAACAAGGTGTAGAGCTTGATGAACTCAGCAGGCCAAGCAGCACCAGAGGAGCAGGAAGGCTGACGCTTCAGGCCTAGACCCTTTTCTTTATGTGGAAATTCCTCAGCACATCCACAGAGAGTAAGGCAAGCCTTCAATCGACCAAGCATTGATTCTAAGAAGTCATTGTGACACTTCAAAAGTACCTCATTGCCTGCAAATGACTTTTGTGATGTAATGCTGTCATGAGCTTTGAGTTAGAGGCTTCCCTGTATTGTGTCTGTTCCTTTGGATACTTTTTCTGCAATAGTTTGCCAGTGGCTACAGCTTGAGGAATTACTCTCCATATTAACATGGCTGAGCAGCATGCTCTCTTTCTCTTACCAACTGCTACAAGTGTGTGGTAGGACTTACAGGTTAATAATGAAATAAATTTCTGTGAGCATTAATTGATAGAGTGGGACTCAAGACCAGAGTTACTACCTCAGAGGCTGGCACACAACCTTCTGCAATTCAAAACTGCCAAGGTAATGAAAGGCATAAATGCAAATCTTTATTTTCTTCTTTCATGGGGCAACGTTGCAATTAACATTTCATGAATCTGATGCATCTAGCTACCACTTTGAACCTGATTATAGACTACTTACAGACAAAATCAAAGTCTTGTTCTTTAACATTAAATATGAATATGGCATATTCAGACTGTTTACCATAATGAGACATAAACCAGACAATATCTATTCAGAAGCATGCCAGTGCCAAGATCTACCTTCTACTCAAGGAACAATATAAATTATAAATACTTTAGAATAAACTGGATCAAGTTTAATTTCTGCCACTGTGTGTTCAAAACATGCAAGTGTGAAAAATGTTCACTTGTTATTTTGACTGCTGTTTATGAGCACTTATTGATTTTGCCATATACAAAACTAAAATCATACAATTGTTACAATAACCACACACAGAAAAATGCTAGGTGGCTTGACCTATTGAAAAAGGAGTGAGAAAGTTGGTGAGGGTAAAAAGTAATTAACAATTCCAGTCATCGTGTTGTTTTCTGATGTAAATTATGGTGTCTCTGGGGACTCATTTATTTGCCTGCAGAATGAATATGATGCAAACAATATGTAAATTGTGTATTTTGCATATAAAAAGCAAAACCAGTGTCAAAATTGGGATTGAAAAGTAGCATTTACAGATTGGACAACATTTATTTTAAGTTAATCAACCATAAAAATGTTAATCGACTACAGCTGTCCTTAATTATTAGTCAATTATCTGGCTGACTTTCTACATGGCATGAAACAGATAGGAACTGCTTTTAGGCTTTCAGTTCCCTACTGTCATCAATCCTCATCACCATGGGTCTTGATTTTGACAAGAGAGCAGATATTGTCAGCAAGTAGACTCTGTGCAGCAATGTGTGACCTTCCCACTGAGTGTTGTGTCTTCTTCCCTGTAGCACAGAATATAAATAGCGCTGAAAACTTCAGATAATTATGAAGCAGCAATGATAACTGAGGAGTTAAAATAAGACATAAAAACACTATGGGCATTATTACTTTTACTGATGTGATTTGAAAATGTTAGTAAAGAGCTGCAAGGTGTCTAGACGTCTCTTGTACTGGAGAGTCACAAGAGTTTTGATTATTGTTTCTGCAACAGAAAAGAAATACCACTAGCTATGTTCCCAACAGAATTTTATTACCTGAAGCTGTAAATTAAGGTTGAAAAGATCACAATATCTTAATTCTAGCTGAATCTAACTTTGAAAGGTATGTCCATTTCAAAGCTTTGCTGGCCTAACTGAGTTTAACAGTTGCTCTAAAACTAAGGGGTCAATTAGCCTCACAACTGACTTAGTGTAAAATGTTAATGGATACAGAGCATACATTCTGTACTGTTTTGGAAGCCAGTAGCAGCCATTTGGCTTGAATACAACCATCCGACGGATGAGACACCAGGGATCTACAGTGAGGGCATATCTTGTAGCTACGTGGTACTCAATTTCCTACTTTGCAAACACTTTTTCCTGTCATATGTAAGAAGCATTTGAACACTTTCACTAATTGCTGTCTCTACCCAGATACAGTTTATTAGAATTATGTTCGTCAAGATAGAAGGAACAGGAGCAAACTAATTGACCCCTAGAACCTGCTTCACCATTCAATGATGTCATTGCTGATCCAGTTGTGGCCTTGTTAATAAAAAATCTGGTGTGCTCAGCTATGGATAAATTCAATGATCCAGCCTCCACTGCCTCCCTGTGGAGGATTCCAAAACCTAAAGACACTTTCAGAAAAAAAATCTCCTTTGATCTGTATTAAATTGGAGGCCACATGTTGTGAATCTGTGCTAGATTCCCCTTTGATAGGATATATACTCTCAGCAGCTACCTCACCTATTCTCCTCAGAAGCCTGTATGTTGCAATTAGATCACCGCCCATTCTTCTAATGTTCATTAAGTAAATGCCCAACCTGCAGAATCTTTCCTGAGAAGACAACACCTTCTTCCCAGGAATGAGCCCAATAGTGAACATTCTCTGAATATTTTTCCCAAAAGAAACACATTGTGTGCGAAATTTGAAATGTACGTTTTTTCAAAATACTCTTGAAACTTACAAAATTTTTAATAAAATTCACCTTGACTCCATACAGCATGTTCCAATCTGAAGTGCCTCAATACTCTCAATATTGTCCTGACTCACTATTCATAGTACTCAATCTGTAATCATTTAAAGATGTTGAGTATCGCCCAGCCTATTGCAGTTTTATGTAAATTCAGGGGGCAACAGGGCATATAAAATTGGAGCACACACACACATACTCTATTTTCTGCCAGCCAGCTAACCTATCGATGCTAAAATGTTACCCTCTGCACCATGAACGTCTACTCTTTCACAACAGCTACTTTCTGGAATCCAAATTTTGTATGTCTTTCAATAACACAATGTGGTGCAGGAGGACACAACAGGCCAGGCAGCATCAGAGGAACTGGAAAGCTGACGTTTTGGGTCGGGACCCTTCTTCAGAAGATTTCTTCGGAAGACCCAAAACGTCATCTTTCCTGTTCCTCTGATGCTGCCTGGCCTGCTGTGTTCTTCCAGTGGCATACTGTGTTATCTCAGACTCCAGCATTGACAGTTCTTACTGTCTCTGATTGTATGTCTTTCGGCTCCTTTTATCCAGGGCATATGTTAGACCTTCAAAGAACTCTAATAAATTGGTTAAACATGATTTCCTTTTCCAGGGATGGCAAGTCTGACGTATGAGGAGGGATTGTCTAGGTTGGGATTGTTTTCGCTAGAGTTCAGAAAAGTGAGGGGGAATCTGATAGAGACTTATAAAATTCTGACAGAACTGGACAGGGTAAAAGCAGGGACTATATTCCTGATGGTGGGAGTGTCCAGAAACAGGGTTCACAATATGAGCATTCAGGGTAGAGGAATTTAGGATGGAGACAAGGAGACATTTCTTCATGCAAAAAGTGGTGAGCCTGTGGAATTCATTACTATGGGAAGTAGTTGATGACAAAACATTAAACGTATTCAAGAGGCGACTAGATATAGCACTTGGGGAGAACGGGATAAAAGGTTACGGAGAGAAAGCATGATTAGGCTACTGAGTTGGGTGATCAGCTATGATCATGAAGAATGACGGAGCAGGTTCTAAGGGCCGAATGGCCTTCTCCTGCTCCTATCTTCAATGTTTCCATGAAACCATGACAACTTTTTCTGTTCGCTTTCCATTTCTAAAATTGCACAGCATTAATTTATTTAGTGATTTATTTTAACTTCTCCACAACAGAAATCAAGCTATAGTTTTCTGTTGTCTGCCTCTCTCCTTTCTTGAATTTGATTGTTTAGGTTCACAGCAGAAGGGAGAGGAAGAGGAGAAGGCAGCTTGCATGGAGGCTCAGGCCCAGAAGAATAGGTCATTGGTGAGGAGGTGAGTGTGCAAAGCAATGTGTTTGGGGTCATGGTGGACGGAAGCGTCCATGGAAGAACAAAGAGTAGTTTCAGGGCAGTAGAGGAAATGAGAAGGGTTTAGCATCTTGTGGTGGGAACAGTGAGTCAAAGCAAGAAAATGAGGATTTGAAAGGGTTGTGTCAGTACTGTCCACATGGGTGTCTGTCTCAGGGAGCTGGCTGCTAGAGGACCAGGGCTTTTAGCTTATCTGCAACATTTCAATTATCGCTGCCACAAGTGATCTAGAATGATGTACTTTACAATGCATAGTAGGAAGGGTCAGCTGAGCCTGCGGGTTCAGCTGTGTCCCCGAGACTGGTAAATACAACACAGTACATTCAATAACAGGAACATTCAACAAAATAATTAACAAAAAAACACTTGCTTGTTTCTTCCACAATAAAGTGTGTCCCTAACATCCAATGCACATTAACATGAGGTCATAGAGTCGTACAGCTGTACAGCACAGAAACAGGCCCTTCGATCCAACTCGTCCATGCCAACCATAAATCCTAAATAAATCTAGACCCATTTGCCAGCATTTGGCCCATGTCCCTCTAAGCCCTTCCCATTGACGTATCCATCCAGATGCCATTTAGTGCCAGTACACTTAGTTCTCTGATTATGTTAGCCCCAACAAATAACATCGCATGTAGCAACCAAGTGACAGCAATGTAATATGACATTTTTACAAGTACAATATAAGTTTGAAAATCATCTGCACCACTTTTTTCATTTTCGAGTTGTATGTTAATGGTAATGGAGTTGAACATGAAAGTTTTGGCTGGGATACAAAGCTTCACAGTTTGACCAGAAGGCTTTTTTTCATCTCAAGCTGCAGCATTGTCAGCTGGTGAAGGGTTTTACCATGGAAAACCTTACCCCTCTTGGGAATCATACGTCTTATGTGTATGCTGGCAGCATTAGATTTTAATTAGAAACCCATGAGAAAGGGGGTAAAAACAAGAAACTGGAAGCAGCATAGTCTTCCCGTTCCACCATTGGGAACAGCATGCCACTGACAAAATTGTGTATTTTCACAACAACTGCCTATTTTTGTTTCATAAACAGTTGAAGCCCTCTGACCTATAAACTATGGAGGACTCATGTCTCTTGTGAAATATGAAAGTTCCTGTTAAATGTCACCAACTCCTCCAGCTGTGCTTCCTCACAAGGTCCTGGAGATCTCAGGGCTTCACCTCACTGACATTAAACACTTCCAGCTGTGACATTCAGGCAACTCAACATACCTTCCTAATTTAGATGTCAAATTCACAGAGTCTTCAGCTAGTAATGATTGGAACTTGCAGCATACTTTTAAGTAATTCTTTCAACATATTCATTATTTACATCAACAATAAATTATGAATTATTTGCATAGATCAACACAAACCAAATAGAACATACCAATACATTTCTCTTTAATTAGGTCAGAAGTTCAGCAAAAATAGCTATTTAACTCAATCAGAAACAAGATGCAGAATCTTACAGGGTCTGAACAATATGGTCTATGGCATGATCATGTGGGAAGTCTGGTAAGGTCTATCTCAAAAGTAATTTGCTGCTGCTTTTATGCTTCTGCTGGGGAAAGTCACTGCAAGTTCTTTGCTAGGTAGCAATGAGTTGCTCATTTTAAAGGGGATGATACCTTGTACACTAAGCTGGATGGCAATGTATGCTGTGAGGATGATGCTAAGAGGGTTCAGAGTGACTTGGACCGACTGGCTGAGTGAGCAAATACTTGGCAAATGCAATATAATGTGGATAAATGTGAGGTTATTTTGGTGGCAAAGACACGGAGGCAAATTATTATCTGAATGGTAACGTGTCAGGACAGGGTGAGGTGCAACGAGACCTAGGTGTCATGGTGGAATGCTGGCTGAAGGTTGGAATGCAGGTACAGCAATCTGTAAGGAAAGCTAATGGCATGCTGGCCTTCATAGTGACAGGATTTGAGTATTAAAATAAGGATGTCTTGCTGCAGTTATACAGGGCCTTTGTGAGGCCACACCTTGAGTATTGTGTGCAGTTTTGGTCTCCTAGAATGAGGAAGGTCATTCTTGCTATTGACGGAGCCCAGAGAAGGTTCACCAGGCTGATTCCCAAGATGGCAGGATGGATGTATGAGGAAAGATTGGATTGGCTGGGCTTGTACTCACTGGAATTTAGAAGAATGAAAGGGCTTCTCATAGAAACATATAAAATCCTGATGGGACTAGATGTGCAAGATGTGGGAAGAATGTTCCCAATGCTGGGGAGGTCTAGAACTAGGGGCCAGTGTCTGAGGTTAAGGGGTAAGCCATTCAGGACTGAGATGAGGAAAATTTTCTTCATTCAAAGATCTGTGACCCTGTGGTCCTTATTTCCACAGGAAGCTGTGGGGGCCAGTTCATTAGATATATTCAAGAAGGAGCTGGATGTGGCCTTGTGTTTTAAGGGATCTAGGGGCATTGAGAGAAAGTGGGAATGAGATACTGTGATTGCATAATCAGCCATGATCTTATTGAATGGTGGCTCAATTTTGAAGGGCTGAATGGTCTACCCCTGCACCTATTTTTTTTCTGTGCGTAAGTACCTCATTAAGTGCATATTTCACCTTATTAATATGCAGCTTCCTACTATTTCAAACGTGCTGAACAAACTAGACATTGAGAATTCTCAATATGGAAGTCAGAGCGGGTTCCTAGCAACTTCAGCTCAAAGCTGGCTGCAAGGAGCTGCCATGTTACTCAGGATTCATAGTCACTAGCCACAAGCACAATGTATTCATTGGCATTAACATTCAAGATTAGCCAAGCCAGCTTCTGCCAGAGCCAAAGGCTCTCTGTATTGCAGTATTCACAAGATCAATCATGCAGATTCTGTTTGTCTGTATGGATCTATATAGTGGCCAGAGAGAGGGGGTTACATGGCAAGAGGCCATCTTGCTATGCAGCACACCAAGGCGTCAACCTACCACCTGCAGCACGTGCCAAATGCCTGTGCGGTGTTCATACTGACTGATATCTATCTATTCAACCAATTGGTCACTGGGTAGTGACTAGTCCTCAGTCCAGTCAGGAGAGGGGTGAGGACGGGTGGGTATGGAAGGGATCACTAGCAGGTGGCATCAGTGATGCACACAGTCCAGGGCCTTTTCCACTGTCATTCAGCCAGGCAAGATCTGGGGATACGTTGTGCAGGAAGTGGCCCACCATTCAACCTTGTAAGAAGTCAGGGTAATCACATATTGAATCAGTCATGTCTACGGGCTAAGTCTCAAAGTTGCTCTGAGATCAGGGGTGGTTGGTGACTTCAACTCATTGCTGGGTGTTTCCCAGGACATGGACCATGAGTAGCTATCCCATGCACCACTTATCCATGGACATTAACATCTGAGATTTACCAAACTCTTATGATTGTTGTGGCATCTTTACAATACACTTGCAAGACATTTAGGAGCCAAATCCGCACTAGATGGCATTGAAAGGCTGAAACAAGGACACTTCACGCCTACACCAGGATTCCCAGCTCATGGATTGGACCAGGCTGCATCTCAGAACTACTCATTTGCTCCATTAACACCTGCTCACCAAGTGCCTGCTGCATGCATTTGGTGTGTCTATGCATTGCCTTGTCGTAAACCTGTTGGTGCTTCAGCCAGAGTCTAAAGGCTAGCAGTTTTGTTGTATTAACATGTTCTTTTACAAAGACATGCTGACAGACTGCTGGTTATCCTTGTCAGTAAGAATCTGCCCAGCTTGGGGGACAGTGATTGAACATCTTGCTTTTTAACACAAAAATATCTCAAGCTAAAACCTGCAGCATGTGCCAGCTACTTGCACAGTAAACTCACTGCACATTTATACAAGCAAATAGCCTTGTTGGCAAGTGAATGGTAGCCCGTCCCCAATCCAATCAAAGAGGGTGTGGCCGTTGTTAATCAGAGTGTCCTGCTCCTATCACTCAAGAACATATTCAATACACAGCTTAGGGCCTTGGCCACAGTCAGTTGTTCTCTTCCACCTGGGCTGCTTGCAGTCAGAGGATATGCCTGACTACACTGCAGAGAGTAGGTTACAAGCAGTCAGTTGTATGGACCTCACAGGAAGGGGAAATAAGAATCATCCATCAGGGCCACAAAGCAAAAACACAATCATGGCCTGCTCCTTTAAAATCAGCCAGTATCCTGAGGAAATACAGTCCTGGGGTTCCATGCAATGATTGAAGAAGAGAGTGCAAGGGCAGGCTGTAGGAACAGTGGAAGGGTTCAATACCAAGAGAGGCTTGGGAAATCAAGGTTTGGGGGAAAAACAGAGTTGTGTGTTGAGGCTTAGTCAGGACAGTGATGGAGGAAACTCAAAATACGTAGGACTAGCTGCTACACCATCAGAAGGCATGGTAGGCCACAGGCTTAGACCACCACCATGGTCTCCACAGGGACAGCATGGAGCACTGGAGAATGTGCATCATTAAGCTGTACTGGAGTGGGACTCAGGGCAAGGTGCAGGGGTGGAGGCAAAGTTCAAAGCGGTGGATTTCCACATGCGGAGGCTGGATAGAATTGGGCTATTGTGGTAGTGTGAGGTAAAAGGGGACACGGATTCCTGGGTGTTAATCTGAAATGGAAACAGGATTTGAGAAGAGCACACATTTAAGGTGGAGTCATCTATGTGAAGCTTCTGTGTTTTTCTGGTTCTTTGCATGTACTGGTGGAAATGAAGGGAAGTGCTTAGGAGTTATTCTTTTATCTTTATTCATTCACGGGATGTGGGTGTCACAGACTAGGCCTGCATTTATTGCCCAGAGGGAAGTTAAGCGTCAACCACATTGCTGTGGATCTGGATTCACCCATAGGCCTGACCAGGTAAGGATGGCAGATTCCTTCCCTAAAGAACATTAGTGAATCAGATGGGCTTTTCCAAAAATTGACAATAGATTCACAGTCATCGTAAGACTCTTAATTGCAGATAATTATTGAATTCAAATTCCTCCATCTGCCATGGCGGGATTCAAACCTGGTCTCCAGGACATTACCTGGATCTCTGGAGTAACAGTCCAGCAATAATACCACTAGGCCATCGACTCCCCTGATAGTTAGAAATAGCAGGACCAAACTGCTAAAGGGGAAAAGATGTATCAATGCAAGAGCAGGCCAGCACAGAAATGTTTCTCTTGCAACAGTTTGACCAGACTGTCCATATCCCCAGCCCCATGGGATCATTGCTGCAAAATGCAGGCAGGTCAAAAATTGGATGGTGTCAGACCTATAGCAGATCACCTGCAGGAACAGCATTTCTGGAGGTTAAACTCTAGCTGTCTTGCATGCATATAAACTCTAACAATGTACCTTTGGGATCTTCTTGTATTCCTCTACACAGAATTTAGTACTTTATTGATAAATTAATAATATATTCGTACAATCTCTTAGCATTTCTCATTTCAGTTTGTTTCAGTGCCCTTTTATCATTTGCAGCAAAATTACACAATGAACTTTTCACTTAGCACAAGTGGCTTCCCCCATGCAATTGTAATTGTTGAACATGGAAAATGAAGCATTCAAATGCATTTTTCAAAAAGCTACTCAGTGACATACGATTCCACTTATTTATCTGTTGTCAATCTGTGCTTAAAAACTAAAATGCTCAGCTTTTTTTAAACCTGTGGGTATTACAGTTATGCTCCAGAACAAAATGCTGACCTATTGCAACATCCTAGCTATCATTTATGCTGCATCTTTCAGTTAGTTCATCACTTTTGGCTGAAGACCAAATAGCATATGATACCAAGATTACATCTGTGGACATTCCCTGCAACCAAGTATTTGTCAAATTAATTTGCACACGTTATTGTAAATACTATGATGGGGGATTAATGAAATAATTATTCAGTGTGCGCCTGGAATTTGATTACAATCCTGACAAGAAGAATGTAAATCCTGTTTATATCATTTAATTTCAGGCCTGCAGGCAGAGATTGGATGAATCAAATCCAAGAAAATGTGGTTGATTTTAACAGCCATCTGGGCAATTAGGGATGGGCAATAAATACTGCCTGGCCCTCATCCCGTGAATGAGTAAAGAAAACAAAAAACAACTTCAGCCCCACATAAAATAACTTGCAGTAAGCTTTGCAGAGATTATCTAAACTCAGTTTATGCTGAAGATCGAGGGTACTGTTGCAACTGTGCCATCAAGCAGGTTTAGTAAGTAACATTCCTTTTGAATACATTGGGCAATGTGGTGGTCACTTGATCATTGATTACATATGAATAATACTTATTATCACGCCAAGCCTTTGTGATACATTGGTATGGGCTCAAGTGAGCATTGTGATGGAATTGAGATCATTTAAGAAGTTGCAGGAAAGATTTACAGGAATGATTTAGGGATGAGGCTTATAAGTTAGAATCTGAATTATAAAGACTCCCATTATGAAATGGGAACAGACTGAAGAATGTCAGGGTGAACAGGGAGTGTGTGGGGGTGGAGGTTGTCATGTTCATAACAATGACCTAAAATTCAATTGCTCATGAAGCAGTATAACAATTTATACAAGATGACAAAGTGTGGAGCTGGATGAACACAGCAGGCCAAGCAGCATATTAGGAGCACAAAAGCTGATGTTTCAAACCTAGACCCTTCATCAGAAAAGGGGGATGGGGAGAGGATTCTGAAATAAATAGGGAGGGAGGGGGAGGCGGACCGAAGACAGATGGAGGAGAAGATAGGTGGAGAGGAGAGTATAGGTGGGGAGGTAGGGAGGGGATAGGTCAGTCTGGGGAAGACGGACAGGTCAAGGGGGAGGAATGAGGTTAGTAGGTAGGAAATGGAGGTGCAGCTTGAGGTGGGAGGACGAGATAGGTGAGAGGAAGAACAGGTTAGGGAGGTGGGGACGAGCTGGGCTGGTTTTGGGATGCAGTCAGGGGAGGAGAGATTTTGAAGCTTGTGAAATCCACATTGATAACCATTGGGCTGCAGGGTTCCCAAGCGGAATATGAGTTGCTGTTCCTGCAACCTTCGGGTGGCATCATTATGGCACTGCAGGAGGCCCAGGATGGACATGTTGTCTAAGGAATGGAAGGGGGAGGTGAAATGGGTTGCGACTGGGAGGTGCAGTTGTTTACTGTGAACCAAGCGTAGGTGTTCTGCAAAGTGGTCCCCAAGCCTCTGCTTGGTTTCCCCAATGTAGAGGTAGCCACAACGGGTACAGCGATGCAGCATACCACATTGGCGGATGTGCAGATGAACATCTGCTTGATGTGGAATGTCATCTTGGGGCCTGGGATGTGGATGAGGGAGGAGGTGTGGGGGCAAGTGTAGCACTTCTTGCGGTTGCAGGGGAAAGTGCCGGGTGTGGTGGGGTTAGAGGGCAGTGTGGAGCGGACAACGGAGTCACGAAGAGAGTGGTCTCTCCAGAAGGCAGACAAGGGTGGGGATGGAAGAACGTCCTGGGTGGTTGGATCAGGTTGTAGATGGCGGAAGTGTTGGAGGGTGATCCCACCTCAAGCCGCACCTCCATTTCCTACCTACTAACCTGATCCCACCTCCTTGACCTGTCCGTCCTCCCCGGACTGACCTACCCCTTCCTTACCTCCCCACTTATACTCTCCTCTCCACCTATCTTCTCCTCCATCCATCTTCGGTCCGCCTCCCCCCTCTCTCTATTTATTTCAGAATCCTCTCTACATTCCCCTTTTCTGATGAAACGATCAAGGCCCAAAACGTCAGCTTTTGTGTTCCTAAGATGCTGCTTGGCCTGCTGTGTTGAACCTTAAACACAACTTGTTTTGACAAAAAAAAGAAACAAAAGATATATACTTCTGGAAACTGGCCTGGAGAGTTAATGCAGGTTTAATTACTGCTCTAATAATGCAGTAGATGATTCGGCACCAAGATTTGGTTACAGTCAAATGGTTGGATTTTGAATTGGTCAAACATGAGAAGACCAGTGCTAGCCACTTGCCCACAGAGAATATTGGAAAAGAAAGAGAAAATGAAGTTTAAATTGTTTCCTGCTGAGTTTTGAGCAGAAGCCAGTTGTTTGCTTTATAAGCTGCTGGACTGGAAAGCCGTTTTTGGTTTTGCTCTCTCTAGTTATTCTGCAGCTATTAAAATGCTGAGAATTCTCTGAACCTGTAGTGATTGAAAAGATATCAGCCAGGTGGATCGTGTTGAATGTAAGTTTCCTGATTTGGGCTGTTAATCTGATCTAATCAAGGAGACCCAGCTGACAGATATAACAGGAGTGTCAGAGGTTCTGGTCACTCTGTGAGCTGGTTCTGTGTCAAGGGTTTCCCATGAGTAAATAAAAAGTGAGTTGGCTTCTATAGTAAGATAATAAAATGTGAGGCTGGATGAACACAGCAGGCCAAGCAGCATCTCAGGAGCACAAAAGCTGACGTTTCGGGCCTAGACCCTTCATCAGAGAGCCTGTGCTCCTGAGATGCTGCTTGGCCTGCTGTGTTCATCCAGCCTCACATTTTATTATCTTGGAATTCTCCAGCATCTGCAGTTCCCATTATCTCTGGCTTCTATAGTGTTATTTCAGAATCCAATCTGTAAAAAATGAATAAAAGTCTCCAGCGGCTTGTTGAAGCTGTTTGTATTGACTGGTGACTTTAAATTATGTGCCTGTAATGTGAACAATCATCAAAGGATTTCATGGTTATCAAGCTGGTAAACTTTTTTTTTTCTTCAATTTATCCCTTAACTGTTTTGGTCTATTGGTGTGTGTGAGTGGGAGTTTTTATTCAAGGAAGACTGGGCTTTCAGCATAGATATTAATTAGATTATTTTATAGTTAAATCCTTCTTTTCTTTAAGTCTTACAAATTTAGTGTCCCAGATCTGTTATTTGTAAAGTCTGGTTGGAAATGATTGGGCAATTTGAAAGGTCATTGAATGTTTTAAGACCGTAAGACATAGGAGTGGAAGTAAGGCTGTTTGGCCCATCAAGTCCACTCTGCCATTTAAATCATGACTGATGGGCATTTCAACTCCCCTTCCCTGCACTCTCCCTGTGATCTAAGATCAGTGTGAATCCAGAAATAGTGACAGAATTAGTTTGACTTGCTATTATGTTAACACTTTTTAAACAAACCATACTTTTCATTCAACTGAGCAGGACTTCCATATCTGAAAATTATTTCCTTTATGTTAAACTTCCTGTTCTTAGGATTACTTCTATGGATTCATCACATTTCCCTAATTTTCCCTTGTTTACTGGTGCATCTCAGCTAAAGTCATAAGGGATGTGCAAGAAATGCTGGCCAGCCAGTGATGCCCACATCCCACAAATGAATAGGACAGAACAAAAGCCATGACTTTCTAAAATAACATTCTTTTCTAATTTATCACAATTTAAATTCAGATTTTCTGTTGCTATCACATCATCTCATTCTCCTTTCAAACTCAGAATGAGATGGTTCTAAGCAGCTGAATGGTGTGCCTATCCAAATCCCAGGCAAGTGGTGGAGACTTACAAATTCACCCATGATTTACAGCCTCTTACTGCAAGCCGCTCCCTCACAGATCTGATAGCTTTCTAGGAACACCAGGTAAGATGACTCTCTGGATCTCCCTTCACCTAATCTTGCATATGATTTTCTCCAGATCTTCACTTAAACGGGTGATGTCTTCATGGGATTTATGCTACAAAGTTCATAATTCATCCTTCTTCCTTTTGTCTTTTAGTTCCTCATTCATTTCAGTGAGCTGAGTTGAGGTATCCCCTAAGGACTCTTCCATCTCAAAGCTGCTGTTCAAGTTTGGATTTATCCTGAGCTGGTTGTTCAGATTTTTCATTTGTAAACATTCAATTTTAACTCTACAGCAGAGAGTTGTGATTTTGCTCTATTAATCCAGTTTTTTTTCCACGTTCAGTTCTGCAGTTGCCACTTGAATTGTTTGTTTGCAATTTCTGTGGTGTCTGACAGCTTCCATGGATAAAGACTAGTGTGAGGTGATGGTGTACTGCAACTGCTGGTCTAGCAATGTCTACATTGGAGAAGTCCACAATGTCTGTGTCGATTGGAGCACAAATATAGTCAATGTGATTGTTCCTGCACATGGGATGAGTGAACCATTGCATGCTTAAACTTTTTTACTTTCATACATTTTGTCACCTCTTCCAATGGCTGTGGGTACCTGCTTTTTTTTTTTAAAAGTCTCAGACAGCATATTGAGACCTGGCTCTGAGTTAGAGGTAATAATGAATAGTCACTGGGAAAAAGACTCCACTTGTCTATTCTACCCATGTTTCTCATTATTTTATTAGGTTGCCCCTCATCCTTTGATATTCAAATGAAAACAAACCAAATTGGTCCAATTTCCCCTCACAGTTAATATCCACCAAACCAGGCAATATCCTGAGAACTTTTCTGTACCTTCAAAGCTTCCACAGCTTTCTGGTAGTGTGACAGTCAGAAATGTAGACAATATTCCAAACATGGGCTAATAAGTTCTATCCTGCTACAGCAACACTGGCCAATCATCATAACCTATGCTCCAACCACTAAAGGCAAGCATGCCATACACATCTTGACCACCTTATCAACATGTATTACCACTATCAGGAAAATGGACATGTACACCTCAAACCCTCTGCATGTTGATGATACCAAGGGTTTACTGTATACTTTCCTCCTTCATTAAATCTTCCAAATGCATCATCTTCGTTTGCCGAGATTAAACTCCATCTGCTGTTTCTCAAGCCTATCTAAATCCTGCTATATCCTCTGGCAATCCTCTTTACTATCCACAGCTTTCCCCTAACCTTTGTGTCATCTGCAAACCAACTAATCAGGCTGCCTACATTCTCTTCCAAATCACATCTCACAATAAGGGCCCCAGGACTGATCCCTGCAGAACACAACTGGTCACAGATCTCCAGTCAGAAAAATACCTATCTATCGCTACTGTGTTCTATTACTAAGCCAGCTCTGCATCTGTTATATCAGCTCAGCATAGATACCATGTAACTTCACCTTTTGGAGCATCCTGCTATGAGGGACCTTGTCAAAGCCCATACAGACAATATCTACCACCCAGTCCTCCTCAAATCATCTTTGTTACTTCCTCAAAAAAGCCTCAATCAAGTTTGAGACATGACTTCCCCACATAAAGCTCACATAACTCTTCATCCTAAGTGCCACACTTAACTGCCTCTCGAATATGTTCAACATTTTGGCATCAACTGCTTCCTGTGGTAATGAATTCCACAGGCTCACTACTCTTTGGGTGAAGAAATGTTTCCTCATCTGTCATATGTGGTCTACCCCAAATCCTCAGACTGTGATCCTTGGTCTGGACACACCCATCATCGGGAACATCCTCCCTGCCTCTACTCTGTCTAGCCCTGTTAAAATTTTAAGAGCGCCCCTCGTTCATCTGAACTGCACTGAAAACAATCCTAACCTAGTCAATCTCTCCTCATGTCAATTCCCACCCCATCCCCAGAATCAGCCTGGTAAACCTTTGCTGCACTTGTTTGAGAGCAAGAGCATCCTTCCTCAGAAGTGGAGACAATATTCCATGTGTGGCCTCACCAAGGCCCTGTACAACTGCAAATGTTTCCAAATGTGAGTAAGTCTTATTTGATTATTTTGCTCCATTGACGCAAGGTTCAAGCATTGAGTTTGTACTTGGGACCTGTAAGCTTTGTCAATCTGCATGAATTTTTTTGTACATATTTATAACCATCCTTCAGTGGCTCATTGACATTGTAAACATTTCTTTGCTTTAGCTTCACTAATCTTCCTGAAAAGCTTCCATGTGACTGGATAAGTCACTAACTGTTATGCCTTACTGGGCTAGCGTGCTGGAAATCATGCCCCTACTATTCTCGGTGTCATTACAAAAGCTAATGATTTTACAGAAATGTGAATTTTCCTTATTAAACTGTCTTTTAGCCCCACATCAGTAAAGTACAGACCAGGTTTCTGTACTTAACTTGTAGTAATAATAATTCTTAAATTCTACCTACAGATATGGGGGAGGAGATGGCTTTGTGGTATTGTCATTGTATTGTTAATCCACAGACTTCAGGTAATAATCTGAGACATTGGTCAATTCCTGTCATGGGATTTGAATACAATTATGAATTTTTTGAAAAAATGGAATTAACAGTCTAATGAAACCATTTCTATTGTTGGAAAAATATTTGGCACACCAATGTCCTTTAAAAGGAAACTGCCATCCTTGCTAGGTCTGCACGACACATGACTCCAAACTCTCAGCAATGTGGCTTACTTTAAACTGCCCTCTGGCATGGGCAGTAAGTATTGGTCCAGCTGGCAACATTTTCACCCTTGAATGAATTTTTTTTTAAAAATTGACTCATTGGCATATAGCTCTACTAGTTAAAGCTTTAACCATTTTATAATACTTAACCCACACTTTTTTACAGATGGGTACAAACAAAAAGGTGTTAACAACACAAGGAAGACAGTTTAACAGTCCCTGCCCACAAGGTTCACTAAGATAACCCTTTTAGCTCCTCCTGTTCCTCGACCTGACTTCTCCAGGTGCTTCCCCTTGGTTGCAGGAAGCACAGGATGACTGGGTTGTACTTATAACTTCTGACCGATCAACTGAGGGGTACAGCTTACAGACGTGAGTTTTATCTTATTGAAGTGAGAAGAACAGGACAGCTCCATCCTCTCTGCAGAGCAAGGGCCTCTGTCAAAACATTCACACCCACAAGGGTTCAGAGGAAGTTTACCAGGATGCTGCCTGGACTAGAGGGCTTATTTTATGAAGAGAGATTGACTGAGCTCGGACTTTTTTCATTGGAGAAAAGGAGGAGAGGGGACCTAATTGAGGTATACAAGATAATGAGAGGCATAGATAGAGTTGATAGCCAGAGACTATTTCCCAGGGCAGAAAAGGCTAACACGAGGGGTCATAGTTTTAAGCTGGTTGGAGGAAAGTATAGAGGGGATGTCAGAAGTGGTTCTTTACACAGAGTTTTGAGAGCATGGAATGCGTTGCCAGCAGCGGTTGTGGAAGCAAGGTCATTGGGGACGTTTAAGAGACTGCTGAACATGCATATGGTCACAGAAATTTGAGGGTGCATACATGAGGATCAATGGTTGGCACAACATCGTGGGCTGAAGGGCCTGTTCTGTGCTGTACTGTTCTATGTTCTACGTTCTACAAGCTATTGTGCTTCTGGGAGACAGTCACGTTGTTGGCAGGCAGAATGCCTTTGTCATTGAACACAGGTTCCCAGCCCACAGACTAATCAGCTATTAGTTGCCAGTCAAATCTCCATTTGTATGCAGTCCCGCAGAGCCCAGCTTGTCTAAAACTAGATATTCCCATTGCTTGAACAAGTAGCTGTTTACTCAATTTATAATGAGTACCAGGTTATTGCTTTAAAAAAGAAAGTTGCAGTAATACTTTCCATAATCTTTAGTTATTAAAACACAATCTTTTCCACATTTTCAATCCAGTTTAAAAATCCAGCAAAATAAAAAGATATGGCCCTTCCACAATGTTTGTTAAATTGCCGTCCATGGCAATGATACATAGAACATAGAGAACATAGAACAGTACAGCACAGAACAGGCCCTTCAGCCTTTTCCATTTGAGGAAGAATTGTACCAATGGAACAATTTACACCAGCACATTGAATTCTACCTCAGTATGATGGAGACTCCTAACAGAAACCCAAATCTGTACCACAGTGAAAATCAGCATGTGTCTAGAATGTTATGTCATAAATATAACTCATTAAACCAAATAACTAAGTTAAATTGGTACAAATTTCTGTGACTTCCTCATTCCAACCCCAACAACACACCTATTTTAAGGGTGATAAGTGAATATTCTTGTCTTTTGGCCTCTGCCAATAATGACGTATTGCCAGTTGCAGGAAAATATTGGACAACAGTGGGATGGCTAGTAACAATATTTAGTACCACTAAAGTGGAGGAAGTCCTTAGTATCTAAATTTGTACAAGATGATAATCTTATAGTAGGCTGTAATAATGAACTTTGGCCTATTTCTAAACAGAATACCATCACCTGCAAGAAAGGCATCAAAGTGGTAATGTTATAGGACTAGCAAACTAGAGACCTGGACCAAAGCTTTGGAGATATGAGTTCAAATGCCAACACAGTAACAAGCAGAATAAAAATTACTTCATTAAATCAATGTGAAATGCATATCCACTCCACGTAATTAACACATGGTTGTTTTTTTTTAAATGTTGGTGCATTAATATCTTTTAGGAGTAAAAGCTGTTGCCAATACCTATTCTGGCCCACTTATGGTGATGTATTTGACCCTAAATTCTCTCTAAAAATGACCTAGCATGTCATCCAATTGTTCTGGCAGGGTAAACAAGAAAATTGAGTTAAGGTCATAATCAGATCAGCCAATTTTTCTGCTCCTATTTCCTGTATTCTTAAAGGCTGAAACCATATCATATCAGCAAAACAACAAACTGGGCTAGACCTTCTTTGAAATACCAGTCTTTAAAAGGAATGGAACAGCTTACAGTAAGGATAACTAAGACTGAATTATAGTCGGATGGCTGGCCAATGTATTTATTGTCAAGAGTCTGCATGAAACAGGATTTGCAACCATTTTAAATTTTTAATGGACTATCAACAAGCCGCAATGTCAGATTTGTCAGTCTTTGTATGTTCCATATTTTGCACGGCGATCTTAAAAACTCTGTTCAGTGAGCCTTATTTGCAACATTAAATAATTTAGTTGATCCAAGGAGATTAAGAAACTAATAAATAAGCATGTTGTGATAGCATGATTTGCAGCACACCAGTTGCCTTGGAGGCTTAATTTCCAGATGTTGTGTATATTAGCTGAATATATTTGGTGTATCCTGTTATGTTAATATTCCTGGTTCTTGAACAAGTTCCCAGATGCCATTTGCTATTCAGTGTAATTGGTAAAAGTGGTTATGATTACATATTGCCTTGTAAGCAATTAAAAGCAATCAGCATAATAGGATCAACATAATTTTGTGCTACATTGTGTTTTTTTTTAAAAAATGGTTTCAATTGAAACTGCTTTTTCCACCAATTTCTGGTTTAATTCAAATACTAGGGTTGTCAGCATTTTTAGTTCATTGATAATATTAATTGAAATGGCACACTTATTTAAATGAGGAAAACACTTACTTCTAAATGCTTTCTGACAATGAGCATGGGAATTCTTGAAAGGAAGGGTGAAATTTTGATATCTCAAATTGGTGAAACTAAGGAATCGGGCACAGATGGAAGTTAGTTCATGGTCGATTGCATCTGCGTCAGTTCTTTGTCAGAACAATCTAAAACTAATTCCACTGTCCTGTACACTCTCCATAGCTCGATATTTTCCTCAGCTTCTAAACTGTTCCCAATGCCCTTCAAATGATTGCCCAGTCACACTCTGACACCTCGTTCCTTGCTCCGACAGCTTGCTGCATAAATAAGTTTCCTTCTTATTCCCTTCATATCTGGCTTGTAAAGAGGGAAAAAATTAATCTTTTCCTATTTACTTTTCCAAAATTCCTCATAAGTTTAAAAATTGACATTAAATCTCTTCTTAACCTCCTGATGTAGTGGAAATAACCAATGTCTCAGGTCTCTCCTCAAGTTATAATTTTCCATTTCTGTATCACTCTGGTTTGGATTTGATTTTTGGGTCAGATGTTGTCTTGCCTGAACACATCAGCCCCAAACCCATTCACTTCTGGTTCAAGGGAAGGGGACACCAGCTCTGCTCACCAACCTGCCCTCGGGTAGCAGGTTAGATGCTCCTGAGATGCTGCTTTGTTATCTTAGACATTTAAATATTTTTGTGAGGATACATGCTCCACATTATTTTCTGATGATGCCGAATCCTGACCTGGAGCTTGAGTTGGTAAACAAAGGTGAGGAATTCTGCATTCAGCGATGAGGTGCCTTTCCAACATTGCTTGTGAGGCAGAGCTGCAGTAATCGTTCACCTCTGTTCTCTCCAAGCCTCACCCAAAACCATTCTTGGGACATGAAAGGCACAGGAATAACTTATTCCAAATCTGCTCAGAATTCAACATCATAGTGATTGTTCTGCCCCAAGTCTCAACTCCTCTTGTGTGGCTCCTCATTTCCCTCAACTGCTTAACACTTCAAAAACCTATCTTCTCCTCTTTAAGTACTTTAAGTGAACTAGCCTCCACAATGTGGAGCATTCAAGACATGCATTACACTCTGGGAGAAGGCATTTCTTTGCAACTCAGTTTTAAATAAGTATCCTTTTATTCTGAAATGACATTCGTTGATTGAGACTCTCCCCCCAAGTAGTGGAAAAATCTTGTCATTCCCCATCAGTATCTTGTATGATTCATTTAAGATCACCACTCATTCTTCTAAACTTCCCAGTTATCTTATTTTTAAAGTCCAACCCACCCCCAAACAATATGTCATTAATCCATTGGCTGGGTCAATTTCTTGCAGCATTAGCATACTAACATTTGTGTTTCATGCACAAGAAGACATGAATCTCTCAGTGCTGTACTTTTAAGAGTCTCTTTCTGCTTAAATTATAGTCTGCTTTTTGATTTGTTCTTCCTACCAAAGTGCATGATTATCTGTAAAGCCTTTGGCCACTCACTCAACTTATCCCCTTGCTGACTCCTTAGTCCCTGACAGCACGGCTCCCCAGATATTTTTGTATCATCAATAAATTTGATATGGCAATGTTCCTTCTCTTGGTCATGAATACAAATAATACATAACTGAGGCCCTAGGACTGAGCATTGTGCTACTCCACATTTTACCAAAGCGAAGCATACCCATTATCCCACCTTTCTGTTATCTATTCCTCAATCCATGCTAATATATTATCCTCAACAGTGTGAGCTCTGTTCTTGTGCAGTAACCTTTGTGCATCTTGCACCATGACTTTTGGAAATCCAGATACACTTCTTCAACCCTCAAAGAACTCTCCAGTAAACTTGTCAAACATGATCTTCCTTTCACAAAACCATGTTTACTTTGATTCTGTTAAGCTTCTCAAAATGTCCTGCTAATTCTTCCTTTGTGATGGACTATAGCATTTTCCTAACAACTACTGTTAGGCTAACTGGCCTATAGTCTCCCTCCTTTCTTGAACTGTTTTCCAAACCACTGGAACCCTCCCAGAAACAAATGAGTTCTGGAATATTACAAACAATAGCTCCACTATGTCTACAGCCACTTCCTTAAAAACCCTTAGATGCAGGACATCACGTCCAGCTGATTTATTTGTCACTAGTTGCATTAGTTCATCAAATACTTTGTTCCTCATGACAGAGAATGTTACAAGATCGTTCGTCCCATTCTCATCTTGCTTGCCTATTATCTTTGGGCTGGTTATAGTATACTCCACCATGAAGACTGATGTAAAGTATTAATTGAAATTATTTGCCATTTCCCTCTTTCCTGTGATTCTTCATTGCGTCCTTCTTTTTGACTGGAATACCTTTTTTTTTTGAATGTTATGAAATACCTGCTTAACTGTTTATCACTGCTCATCTACTGATTTCCTCCTTGATTTATTTTCCCAATCAGTTTTAGACAACTTCATCATCTTAAATAAAGGCAGTGATATGATACTGGATTGAGACTTGAATTGTTCCCCTTTAAACTGAATTTGAAATTGTTATATATTGTGGCCATTAACTACAAAATCTTGTATCAGATCTACTTCATTACACATTGCTTGATCTAAAATAGTTTGTGACTGATTCACTCATGGCTTTGATTGGTCACCCCACCCTGTAATCTGCAAACTTCTTCTGACCTGGTCTTTGCATTGTCCCACTAATTCCCCAGTACACCACTCCTTTGATTATGTGACGTCCTGAATCTCCCTGTAGCCTTCCCTCCCCACTTGCATCTTCTACCTGAACTTTCAATTCCACACCCCACTTCCAACCAGAAAGTACCAGGTAAGATGGGCTATTTATTACAGAACTGGAGGTATAGGCTACTGTCAGGTCAGCTTACCCAGGCTATGCCCAAAGGTTGGCACAACTGTTATTCACCAAAACTATTGCTTCTTAAAAGGTTTCAGAACCATTTTTGTTGAAACTTCAGGCACTTTAAACGTTTTAACATTGCCTAACTAAAAATTGTGAATTTATTAGCAGAGATTAGGGATTATAATTATGCTGTGAATCAGGCAGAGTCTCAAGAGTTTGAGTAATGAATGTCTGGCCTCTCATAAAACATCAAAAGCAGAAATTGCTGGAAAACCTCAGCAGATCCAGCAACATCTGTGGAGAGAAATCAGAGTTAACGTTTCGGGTCAGTGACCCTTCCTCAGCACCTGAGATGCTGCCAGACCTGCTGAGCTCTTCCAGAAAGTTATTTTCCAGCATTTTGTTTCTGATTTACTGCATTTGCAATTCTCTCAATTTTTAATCAATACTATTTTCCGACTCACCCCCCTCAGGAGAAGATCATTCAGACTATGGCTCAGAACAGAACAAAGGTACCATGAACCACCACTCTTGACTATGAAAGTTGTGGAGATCTAAATCATACCTATGTCCACACGCGAATTGCTAAAGTGCAGAAAGAGTCAACCAACCAATCATGCAAAGTGCATCTCACCCAGACGCCAGTCTATTCCATAACACAACACCTGGCACATGCATCCCTGGACACTACAGACAATGTAGCATGGCAATCCAACTAACCTGTACATCTTTTGACTGTAAGAGGAAACGGGAGCACCCAGCAGAAACTCACACATACAAACTCCACACAAATGGTCAGCCATGGCTGGAATTGAATCTGAGTCCTTTACTGAATAACAAGAAAGGAATATTGGTGTGAAATGAGAAAAGTTGCATGGAACTTAAATGCCACTTTGGTATGTTTCTGTGCTGTAAAACCCTACCTATTTTTCTCGTATTACATTCTGTGAAGAATTACCTTTTAATATTGGAGCATTACCTTCCATAGCAGCAACAACACTGCTGATGTTTCCCTTCCTTCATTCATCAAACAATCTTTTTCCAATCAATTTTGGATTTCTATTGACAAAAGGTATCTTTCATTGGCACCATTAATCTTCTAAATGTTTGTGCTTCAATTTTGTTTTTATTTACTTTAAGCTCATCCCTGCTACATGTTGCAGGATTTGTGAACATAGAACTGGTGTATTTCTGTATCATTGTGATTCAATCCAGAATCCATGAAACAAGCCACCTCAAATCCCATTTCTGATGAAAGGTCTAGGCCCGAAATGTCAGCCTTCCTGCTCCTGTGATGCTGCTTGGCCTGCTGTGTTCATCCAGCTCTACACCTTGTCTCAGATTCTCCAGCATCTGCAGTTCCTACTGTCTCTCTCCTCAAACACAGAGGCTTTCAGATCAGTTGTCATTTTGTTTGCAGATAACATTTCTTTAAATTCAAAATTTCCTTCGTGAAAACTCCTTTTCATTTCCCGATATTCGGAACATTTGAGGAGGTCACAGTGAATCATTGCACTGTACAGTAGTTAAAAGGAGTTGTTGCTTGTGCAGTGTTCTCTTCCCCACTCTTTCCTCTATTTTATTTGTATTTTCACCCCCATCTTTTTATCCCAGGTACGCTGAGCACCTGTTCAGTGAACTCTCAAGAGCTAAGAATCTCTAGGTGATCAATCGTTTTTTGTTCTTTCGTTCTTCTGTCCCCTTAAACTGGGTTTGGAATCATGCCCCCTTCTGAATGAAACAAAGACAGCAAGGTATAAACTTTAAAAATTACAAGAGATTCAATCCAGTTCAACCCCCATCTTAATAGAATTCTTTGTTGCCTTTCACCTGTTGCTCCCCACCTAGCTGTCTAGAAATTAATGACAACTTGCATTCAATTTGTATCTTTAATGTAGTAAAATATTCCAATTCAGTTCACATGAGAGTTATCAAATAACATTCAAACAAAATATAACCATATGTCACAAAGTTATTTTAGGAAAATAACGCAAAGTTTAAACAAGCCAGTAGGCTTAAACAATGTTTTATTTGAGAATAGAAAGATGTGAAGAGATGGAGAGGTTTAGGGAGGAGAATTCCAGAAGTTAGCACCTAAGAAGCTGAAGACATGGTCACCATTCAGAATGATTAAAATTGGGGATGTGTATGAGGCCAGCACTGGGGTCATGCAAAAGATCTCAGGAGTCTTGTGGGACTGGGGAAGATAGGGAGGAGGATTTCCTGGAGGAATCTGAAAAAAAGGGTCAAAATTTCAAAATCAAGACATGGCTGGATGAGCAGCAACATAGATCAGTGAGCAGAAGGGTGTTGTGTGAACAGGGTTTGGTGCAAGTTAGGATATGAGCAGCAGAATTTTGGATGAACTCAAACTTACGTAGAGTGGAAGTTGGAAAACAGGTTACATGGGCATTGAAATTATCAAATTCAGGGACAACGGTATAGATGAGGCTTTGAGCCGTAGATGAGGTGAAACAGGATCAAGGCAGGCGTAGTCACCTCTGATGGTACAGATACGTAATCAAAAGCTGGACTCGAGTCACATAAAGCACAGAGATTTGAAACCGTTTGGTTCAACCTCAGACTGTTGTTGCAGAAAGAAATGCAGGTAGTATCAAATGAATGAGCTTCATAGTGTGAACTGCAGCTAATGACTTTATTCTTCCCACGATTTGGTTGAAAGTATTTTCTGCACTCCCCGTCATGGCTGGCAAACAGCTGACAAACCAGGGATAGCAAATGGGTCAAGAATTTGTGACAAGGTAGAGCTGGGTCATCAGCATACAGATGGAACATGTATCAATAAAGTTGACCATGAAACTACCAGATTATCAAAATATCTTGGCTCTAAGGTTTTTTAGGGAACGAAGACTTGCATCCTTATCTGACCTTTCCGTTAGGTAACTCCAGCCCTACAGCAATGTGGTTTACTCTTAATAGCCCATAAGCCTATCCGGTTGTAGTAAGGCAATCTGTGGCGCCCACATCTTGAGTGAATTTTTAAAAAATGTGAATGAATAAAGAATAAACACTCAGCCAAGTATTACCTTGGTGTCAAGGACATCTCACATCTGGAATATGTTGTTTCATCCATAATCAGGTCAGGGCTGTACTGAGTTTAATGATCCATGTGAAATGCAAACTGAAGAGCCATAGGCTGTTTATTGCCACTTGATAGCACTATCAATGACAACTTCCATCACTTTGTTTTGTTTGGAGTACACTGATTGGGTGGTGAATTGTTGAATTAGATTTGTTACATTTTCTGCGGATCGGAAATTCCTTAGCCACTGGATTGAATGGAAGGCCATGTTGTAGCCATACTGCAGAACAAGAGAAGGGTGAGATAGGCCAGCCCACTTGATACCTTTGAAGATGATTGCTAACATTCCAGTTATTCTTTTGCACTGACATGCTGCGTTCACCATCATTGAGGATTAGCACGTTCAGGAAACCTAAAACTCTCTGGTAGCAATCTAATTATCCTATACCATTCATCACTGAATGTGATAGGAGCAGTTTTGGTCTGATCAATTGATTTTAGAATTGGTAAGCTCTGTCTATGTTGCTTTTGCCATTAGCCCTGCATGTAGTCCTGAGGGTACTTCATCAGGTTGATGATTCATTGTACCTCATCAGATTAATTTTTCATTTTCAGGTACACTTGGTACTGTTCCTGTCATGTTCTCCTAGGTCCCTCACTGAATCAGGGCTGATCACCTGCTTGTGGTAATGGTAAACTGAAGGATATAGTGGGTTAGAGATAATGGGAACTGCAGATGCTGGAGATTCCAAGATAATAAAATGTGAGGCTGGATGAACACAGCAGGCCAAGCAGCATCTCAGGAGCACAAAAGCTGACGTTTCGGGCCTAGACCCTTCATCAGATGAAGGGTCTAGGCCCGAAACGTCAGCTTTTGTGCTTCTGAGATGCTGCTTGGCCTGCTGTGTTCATCCAGCCTCACATTTTATTATCATGATATAGTGGGTTAAATGGATTTTCGGATGTGGTTAAACACAATTCTGCTGCTGGCGATGGCCCACAATTCTTCACTATTGCCCAGTTTTTGAGATGCCAGGTCTATTCCGAGTCTATGCTATTTAGCTTTGTGACAGTGCCACATAATGTGATGTTCCAATTCTCTGTGCAGAGTTACTGGTTCAGCTTTCTTACCAAGGCTTGGTTAATTGCTATCTGAAATCCATTACACCTCACCATACTTCAATGAAATACGGGGCCTATCCCCTCATTTGGCATTCCTCTTTCTCCCTCTTCTTCACCTTCTCCCTACTCCCATTCTCCAACTTTTTACTCTTCATTCCTAACCCCACCCTCCAACTCTCCTTCCCCCCTCACTCCTCCAAACTTTGTACCTCCCAGATTGCAACTTTATGCTTGAATCCATCCAATCAAACTTTTGCCCCTGCCATTCTGGTCCTTATCAAAGTCACAATTGGCATCTATCCTCATCTATCTTAAATTGTCAGCAGTCTTTAACATAATTGACTGCACTATCCATCCAGGGTTGCAGTCTAACTGTGCTTAGTCTAAATATTGCACTTGACTTTTACTCTACAATAACAATCCCAATGGAGATGAATCAATTTTTTTTAAATATTCAAACAGTAATCATTCTTGTCTTATGGTACTGAATTGATTAATGAAGTTACCCGAATTCCTCAGTGCCTTTATAGCATTTAAAAATATGTGTTTAGCATCACAATGTGAGAGCTAAACACTTTCAAAATGATTTGAATCCAAAACTCTGAAATGCGATACTCTGAATTTTTAAGTTCCCAGCAGGATAATTTTATAGAAAATAATAAAGCATACGAGGCTTAACTCAATCTATTTCACATGATTGTCTTTTGGTTACCTGTAGAGGTTCAAGTTCCAGAAGCGGGCTCAAAGAGCTAAAGTTGTAGTTCTCCTGCACAAATGAAGAACTCATCCAGGGCTCTTTGGAAATGGCAGCATCAGGTTTGTGAAATCTTTGCCATCTTTTATTAACCAAATGGACACCAACTGCACCACTTAAACTCTCATTACTTTCAGCTGAATAGGAAAGAGAAACATACAGGTTGTTATTTTGACAGAAATTAGTCATATTTATTGTAAAAACTTAGTAGCTGTTAAAAATAGCAGCTGTTAAAAATTGGTGTTTTCCTTTGCTCAGAGATTGAGTGTTTATAGGTCTTAATCAACGAAGTAAAAGCTTGAAATTTAGTTCCAGTGCTGTGAAAAGGCATAAACTGAGCCATTAAATAGTCAGCACTTTTGCTCAGCCTGTTTTTTTACTTTTGCTGTATGAATGAACTTATGGTTCCACAATTTTGATAAGCTTGGCACATTTCTTTCTTCGTAATTGTGTGTGAAACATTATTGTTAGCATCACATTAATATGTATCATCTTATGTAAAGGATTTTATGTGCTACCTATTTTACTAAAGCTGAAATCACATTTGACAGAAGACATTCTTTCACTATGTCTTTACTAGCTTGTGCTACATCTAATTGCTCTCCAGTTACAACCACTTTGTGAAAATCCTCTTCCACTGAAATGGAATGCATCCACACTTTTATTTTTCCATTATAGCCCAAGCATGAAACCTATACTTTGATAATGAATGTCTAAAGTTGAACAATAAGAGTTAACGACTGGAAAAAAAAATGCAAGTGTGGGGATACATATACACTATATACTGCAAAAATACACAAAGCTCTTTCTGTCTCTCCGTGGTCCATCAATATCCCTATGTTTCTATTAAAAGACTTCAATTATTCAACAGTTTCTAGAAAAAATTGAATACTGGCAATTTTTTGATCAAAATTGGGTCCTATTAGAAGGTACTGGATGAATAAGACCGTTTTTAGAAGCATTTAGTACTTTAATAACATAAATATTTTAAAATTATATCTCCACGAATGTATGATGAAAAATAATTTGACAAGGGGAAATATATAAGCTGAATTAATTTAAATTAGTCCTAAGGCAAAGTCAGTTTCCCTTTCTGATGGAAAATATTTTGCTACCACAATGTGTTCTATCCAGAAGTCATATTAATAATTAAAGAAACTCAAACTGCTGCACTCAATGCGCTGCAGGATATCAGATCATTAATGAACTGTTTAGAACAAGAGTATTGAAATTGGTACAATTCTGATTTGCTCAATATTTGGAGTGGATAGCAAGGGTTATGATGACACTAATCACATGAGAAAGAGCTTTGAAGTATCTTGGGAAGTTGTGCATCATTACCTTATGGTTCCTGAATTATGAATGTCAAATTGATGCCTTGTTCTTCTTCAGGAGACTATATGATGTTTGGAGAGACGTAGGCTGCAGATTTGAATCAAGGAAATACATCAATTTCAGAGCCCTGCTTTAACAGTTTTATGAATTAGGCAGCATGCAGATCTTTCTTTTCAACATCAGAATCCACGACAAAGCAGTTGTGAAATGTGTGATGCGAAAATGTTTTGGAATGAATGATTTCTTCATGTTCGATGCTTACATTTATATTCTCACCGCCCCCCACCCCCCATGTCTCCATTATGACATGCAGTTAGGCTGCAGCCAACTGAATCTGATTAAGAACCCTTTTGTCAACTTGAATTGCTAGTCAATTTTCTGTTCAACAGATGTATTTCATTCATAGGAAGCTGTCTTCTGATATTCAGATCACACAACTTTTCCAAAAAAGTGAATTAACTAGATATTAGCGACAGTGAAATTAGGATCTCAAGAGCGGTACCTGGACTTCAGAGGTTACATTATAAAGACAGATTTGACAAATTAGGCCTTTTATCCCTAGAATTTAGAAGTTAAGGTGATCTGATCAAAGTTTTCAAGATATTCGGAGGGAAGATTGTGTTGCTAAAGATAAATTATTTCCACTGGTTGGGGTCTGTAGAACAGGGGCAATAGTTTGAGTATTTGGGCCAGATTGTCCAGGATAGATATTAGGAAGGACTTCTATGCACACTGCGTGGTGGATATTTGGAATTATTTTCCACAAATAGCAGTGGATGTTGGATCAGTTGTTAGTTTTAAATGTGAGATGGATAACTCTTTTTGTTAAGCAGATATATTAAAGGATATGCGCCAAAGGCAAGTATATGGAGTTAATCCATGGATGAGTCATCACTTTGAATGGCAGAATAGGCTCACAGGACTAAGAGGCCTAGGTCTGAGCCTATGTCCCAAGCTCCCACTGCCTTTTTTTGTTTGTCTTGTTTATTTTGCTCTCTTCTTCCCCATGATCCTTGAATGCTCACGTCATCATCTACACTAATCCAAGTCCCACATTCCTGCTCAATTTTCAATACTCTTAATTTCCAGCAAATATTTAACTCCCTCTACCAATATTTTTAGAGGCTTTCTTCAAGAATGACTTGAGGAAGAGACTTCCACATTCTAACTAAACTTCTTAGCAAAAAGATTATTTTCTAACCTATCATTTCAGTTCTTTTTTGGATGTCTTGAAAATCTCCACCGCGCCATTACCACCCAGGTGACGAATGGAAACAATCCATCACTGCACCCTAATGTAACCTTCCAGAATCAGAAAGGCCTCTTTCACATTACTTCATAACTGTAATCCTTCAACCAAAGTAACAGTCCAGTTAGGCCCAAAACGTCAGCTTTTGTGCTCCTAAGATGCTGCTTGGCCTGCTGTGTTCATCCAGCTCCACACTTTGTTATCATGAATTGTTTTAATATTTTCACAAGTGTATTGCCATAAATTGTACAAAATACTCCAAGAATAGCCCAATTTCAGTCTTCATTAACTTCCCCATTACATCTTTGTCTCTAGGTCTATCCCAGAACATGGAAATTGGAACAAGGAACTCGGCCCACAATGTTGTGGCAAACTTTTACCCTAAACCTAAGGTCTATCTAACCTCCACCCCTACCTTATAATATCATTCATATGCCTTTCTAATAGCTGCTTAAAAGCCCCTAATGAGGCCGACTCCACTACCCTCTCCGGCAATGCATTCCACACCCTTACCACTCTCTGAGTAAAGAACCAACCTCCGACAGCTCCCCCATATCTACCTCCACTCACTTTACAATTGCCCCTCATAGTAGCTACCTCCACAGTAGGAAGTCGTCTCTGGCTGTCTGCTCTATCTATACCTTTGATCATTTTGTACACCTCTATCAAGTCACCTCTCATCCTTCGTCGTTCTAAAGAGAAAAACCCTGGGTCTCTCAACCTTTCCTCATAAGACCTTCCCTCCATTCCAGGCAACATCCTGGTAAATCACCTCTGCACCTTTTCCAACATTTCCACATCTTTCCTGTAATTAACAGAAAAGTAAGAAAATCCACTTGTAGTTTTATATCTTTATTGACTTGCATTGCTACCCTTTAGTCTGTTTATTTGTGCACCAACTTCTCTCTGCTCCTCTAATCCACTTGGAGGTGTATTTCCTTTTAATACTCTCTTACAAAATATGATGTGACATTTTTTTTTTCTACGTCAGGTTAGATTTGTCATTCTCTTAGCTCATCCAGCTAATTTTTCCGTTTCTCATATCCTTCCAATCAGGTACCATTGCTTAACTTCACTTTTAATTTTGATTGCTTTGGTTCATTTCAATTCTTCTACAAGTGATATTTCTTCAGCTATGTAATGATAGGGTTTTCAACCTAAGGATTATAGATCTTTTTAATATAAAAATAAAACTCCCTTTTAGAGTACTGACCAGTTGATTTATGACTTCAATCTTCAAAAAGTGAAACTGTTTTATAATTCACTAGAAGTATAAGTTCAATACAAAACAGTTTAAAATGAAAAATTATTTGTGCTCCTGATATGTATCAATCTGCAGAAGGAACATTGGTATTGGGAAATAAAAGTGCATATGTCACAAAACAAAGACAGATGCTAAATAATTTTATTTTTCAATAATATTGCATTTACTTTTCATCAATATTCAATTATTTTTACTGGAAATAGTCACCAGGTTGATCAACAAATCTGACATAAATTAATCTCCTGTGTCAATTGCTAATAATTTAATCTTATTTCACATTAAGGACACCGTGAATGGATCACGAAGTCAATAAAATTGAACTAAAAATGGTTATATCACAGATGATCGCACAATAACCACATGGATACCCGCTGTTTGTAGCAAGGCCTACACTATGTAATGGGCTACAAAATGAAGCAGAACAGGATGGCAGACAAAAATACATCCCTCCCTGATGTATTCAATGCATGCTTTGTTTGTATCGAGCAGAAGGTCACTGAAACAGTGTCATCTGCTGCAAGGCCCTTAGGTACACTTGTGCCCTCAGTCACTGCCGCAGACCTCAGATCAGCCTTTTTGAGCGGGCAAATGAAAAATGACCAGCTCAGATAGAGAACCCGGCTGTGCACGTAGATCTTACATGTACCAGCTGGTGGGAGTATTCACTGACATCTTTATCCTCTTCTTGTCATGATCTGAAATCCCTTCTGCTTCAAGAAAACAACTGGCATCTTGGTGCCACATGCCTCAATGACTATTGCCTGGTGGCTCTGACATCCATAATTATAAAGTGTTTTAAGAGCTTAGACATGGCTCACATCAACTATAGCCTCCCAGACTTGTCTTAATCCCTTGCAATTTGCCAGCATCTCACTAGATCCAAGGCAGACATCATCTCCACCTACACTTATCCCTGGAATATCTGGATAACAAGGAAACCTACATAAGGCTCCTGCTTATTGACTACAGCTCCACCTTCAATATTATAATTCCAAACAAACTCATCTCCAAACTCCAAGACCTAGGTTCTCAGCTCTGCCCTTGCCAACTGGATCCTAGATGTCCTGACCGACGGACTGCAATCAGTAAGAGTAGGTGCCAACACCTCCTCCACGACAATCTTCAACACCGGCACCCCACAAAGCTGCGGACTCAGCTCCTTGCTATACTCTCTGTCCACTCATGGCTGTCCTAATTCCATCTACAAGTTCACTAATGTCACCATGGTTACGGACTGGATCTCAAGCAATGACAAGACAGAATACAGAAAAGAGAGAGAGCTTGGTGGCATTGTGTAAAGATAACAATCTCTCCTCAATGTCAACAAAACCAAAAAACTTTTCATTGACTTGAGAAAACAAGATGGAGGGAACATGCCTGTCTGCATCAATTGAGCTGGGGTGGAGATGGACCAGCCGCATTGATGCTATGGTCAAGAAAGCGCAATAATAATTCTACTTCCTTACATCGCTAAGGAAATTCAGAATGTCTGTAAAGACTCTTACCAATTTTTATAGATGCATCATGGAAAGCATCCTATTTGGATGCAGCACAGTTTAGTATGGAAACTGCTCTGTTCAGGACTAAGGAACTACAGAAAGTTGTGAACACAGCCCAGTCCATCATGCAAGCCAACCTTCCATCTGTTGACTCCATCCACACTTCTTGCTGGCTCGGAAAGGCAACCAACAGAATCAAAGATACCTCCCACCCTGATGACAGTCTCTTCCGACCTCACCCATCGGACAGAATATACAAAGGCTTAAACACACATATCAACAGATTCAAGATCAGCCTCTTCCCTGCTGTTATCAGACTCCTTAATGGTCCTCTCAAATTTTAAATTGATTTGTTGATCTCGCTCTTTGTGTGTGTTCACTGCAGCTGTAACATTGTATTCTGTGTTCTGTTCTATTACTCTAATGTACTTTGTATGGTATGATCTGCCTGTACTGATGCAAAACAAAAGTTTTCCCTGTACCGAGGTACATGTGATAAATCAATTCAAGTATAAGATGGCCATTTAGCCCATTGTGCCTATTCTGATTCTCTAAGAATAATTCATCCATTTCCATCCCTTTACCGATAGCCCTGCTGACATTTGCTTTTCAAGAGTACATCTAGTTCTCTTTTGAAAGCCATAATTAAAGCCACAACGCCACCATGCTGCCCACACAGGTGCTGGTACTCACCTCTGCAAACCCCACTGCATACCCTCCCTCAGTCAAAAAAAAATTCTCATTTCTCTCTGTTTCGTGTCACTCAACAAACTTTGCGTCACTGCTGCCATTGACCCTTTTGTTCCATGTTTCAACTTTGCTGACAAGCCTATTGTGTGGCACCTTACCATGGAATTCCATGTACACCACATTAACTGCATGATTATCATCAACCTGCGTTGCTCATAACTTAATCGACTCGATTATATATGATATACCCCGAACAAATCTGTGCAAGTTTTACTTAATCCTCGTTTCTCCAGGTGACAATTTTTATTCTTCAGAACTGCCTCATCACTGGACCCGAAACATTAACTTTGCTTCAATGTCGAAGTGGTTTGCAGATGAGGTTTTTGGGGGTCATGAGTTCCAATACAGCCATGGCCAGTTATGAATTCCCCAAGTCTCTCAGAACCTCCTTCACACTGCTTGTTTTTTTTATAGCTCTCCTCCCGCTCTCTGCTCACTACTCCATCTCCTTCAATGTCCTTTAGGGAGGCAAACTGCCAACCCTACCTGGTGTGGCCTAAATGTGACTTCAGACCCACAGCAATGTGGTTGAGTCTTAAATGCCCTCTGGGCAATTAGGAGAGGGCAATAAATGTTGTCAAGCCCAGTGACACCCTCATGCTATGAATGAATGAACGAAAGAAAAAAGCTCAGAGTCTGTGATCGTCTTCAAACCTCTCAAGCAAGTGCTAATGGGAGACAAAGCACTGCACACAGTGCAGTGAAGCTAAACATTGTTTTCAACATAACAAAGCATGGAGCGGGATGAACACAACAGGCCAAGCAGCATCTCAGGAGCACAAAAGCTGACGTTTCGGGCCTACACCCTTCATCGGAGAGGGGGATGGGGAGAGGATTCTGGAATAAATAGGGAGGGGGGGGGAGGTGGACCAAAGATGGAGAGAAAAGAAGATAGGTGGAGAGGAGAGTATAGGTGGGGAGGTAGGGAGGGGATAGGTCAGTCCAGGGAAGACAGACAGGTCAAGGGGGCGGGATGAGGTGGTAGGTAGGAAATGGAGGTGCGGCTTGAGGTGGGAGGAAGGGATAGTTGAGTGGAAGAACAGGTTAGGGAGGCGAGGACAGGCTGGGCTGGTTTTAGGATGCAGTGGGGGGAGGGGACGAACTGAGCTGGTTTTGGGATGCGGTGGGGGAAGGGGAGATTTTGAAGCTGGTGGAGTCCACATTGATACCATTGGGCTGCAGGGTTCCCAAGTGGAATATGAGTTGCTGTTCCTGCAACCTTCGGGTGGCATCATTGTGGCACTACAGGAGGCCCAGGATGGACATGTCGTCTGAGGAATGGGAGGGGGAGTTAAAATGGTTCATGACTGGGAGGTGTAGTTGTTTATTGCGAACCGAGCGGAGGTGTTCTGCAAAGCGGTCCCCAGGCCTCCGCTTGGTTTCCCCAATGTAGAGGAAGCCACACCGGGTACAATGGATGCAGTATACCACATTGGCAGATGTGCAGGTGAACCTATGTTTACGATGGAAAGTCATCTTGGGGCCTGGGATGGGGGTGAGGGAGGGGGTGCAGGGGCAAGGGTAGCACCTCCTGCGGTTGCAGGGGAAGGTGCCAGTTGTGGTGGGGTTGGAGGGGAGTGTGGAGCGAACAAGGGAGTCATGGAGAGAATGGTCTCTCCAGAAGGCAGACAAGGGTGGGGATGGAAAAATGTCTTGGGTGGTGGGGTCGGATTGTAGATGGCGGAAGTGTCGGAGGATGATGCGTTGTATCCAGAGGTTGGCGGGGTGGTATGTGAGAACGAGGGGGATTCTCTTGGGGCAGTTGTGGCGGGGGCAGAGTGTGAAGGATGTGTTGCAGGAAATGCGGGAGACGCGGTCAAGAGCGTTCTCGACCACTGCAGGGGGAAAGTTGCGGTCCTTGAAGAACATGGACATCTGGGATGTGCGGGAGTGGAATGCCTCATCGTGGGAGCAGATGCAGCGGAGGCGGAGGAATTGGGAATAGGGGATGGAATTTTTGCAGGAGGGTGGGTGGGTGGGAGGAGGTGTATTCTAGGTAGCTGTGGGAGTCGGTGGGCTTGAAATGGACATCAGTTTCTAGCTGGTTACCTGAGATCGAGACTGAGAGGTCCAGGAAAGTGAGGGATGTGTTGGAGATGGCCCAGGTGAACTTGAGGTTGGGGTGGAAGGTGTTGGTGAAGTGGATGAACTGTTCGAGCTCCTCTGGGGAGCAAGAGGCAGTGCCTACACAGCCATCAATGTAATGGAGGAAGAGGTGGGGTTTGGGGCTTGTGTAGGTGCGGAAGAGGGACTGTTCCACGTAACCTACAAAGAGGCAGGCATAGCTTGGGCCCATGCAGGGGCCCATGCAGGTACCCATGGCCACCCCCTTTGTCTGTAGGAAGTGGGAGGAATCGAAAGAGAAGTTGTTGAGGGTGAGGACGAGTTTGGCTAGGCGGATGAGGGTGTCGGTGGAGGGGGACTGGTCGGGCCTGCGGGACAGGAAGAAGCGGAGGGCCTTGAGGCCATCAGCATGAGGAATACAGGTGTATAGGGACTGGACGTCCATGGTGAAAATGAGGTTTTGGGGTCCAGGGAATTAGAAGTTCTGGAGGAGGTGGAGGGTGTGGGTGGTGTCATGGACGTAGGCAGGGAGTTCCTCAGCCAAAGGGGAGAAAATGGAGTCCAGATAGGTGGAGAGAGATAATGGGAACTGCAGATGCTGGAGAATTCCAAGATAATAAAATGTGAGGCTGGATGAACACAGCAGGCCAAGCAGCATCTCAGGAGCACAAAAGCTGACGTTTCGGGCCTAGACCCTTCATCAGAGAGGGGGATGGGGAGAGGGAACTGGAATAAATAGGGAGCGAGGGGGAGGCGGACCGAAGATGGAGAGTAAAGAAGATAGGTGGAGAGAGTATAGGTGGGGAGGTAGGGAGGGGATAGGTCAGTCCAGGGAAGACGGACAGGTCAAGGAGGTGGGATGAGGTTAGTAGGTAGCTGGGGGTGCGGCTTGGGGTGGGAGGAAGGGATGGGTGAGAGGAAGAACCGGTTAGGGAGGCAGAGACAGGTTGGACTGGTTTTGGGGTGCAGTGGGTGGGGGGGAAGAGCTGGGCTGGTTGTGTGGTGCAGTGGGGGGAGGGGACGAACTGGGCTGGTTTAGGGATGCAGTAGGGGAAGGGGAGATTTTGAAACTGGTGAAGTCCACATTGATACCATATGGCTGCAGGGTTCCCAGGCGGGATATGAGTTGCTGTTCCTGCAACCTTCGGGTGGCATCATTGTGGCACTGCAGGAGGCCCATGATGGACATGTCATCTAGAGAATGGGAGGGGGAGTGGAAATGGTTTGCGACTGGGAGGTGCAGTTGTTTGTTGCGAACTGAGCAGAGGTGTTCTGCAAAGCGGTCCCCAAGCCACCGCTTGGTTTCCCCAATGTAGAGGAAGCCGCACCGGGTACAGTGGATGCAGTATACCACATTGGCAGGTGTGCAGGTGAACCTCTGCTTAATGTGGAATGTCATCTTGGGGCCTGGGATGGGGGTGAGGGAGGAGGTGTGGGGACAAGTGTAGCATTTCCTGCGGTTGCAGGGGAAGGTGCCGGGTGTGGTGGGGTTGGAGGGCAGTGTGGAGCGAACAAGGGAGTCACGGAGAGAGTGGTCTCTCCGCAAAGCAGACAGGGGAGGGGATGGAAAAATGTCTTGGGTGGTGGGGTCGGATTGTAAATGGCGGAAGTGTCGGAGGATAATGCATTGTATCCGGAGGTTGGTAGGGTGGTGTGTGAGAACGAGGGGGATCCTCTTGGGGCGGTTGTGGCGGGGGCGGGGTGTGAGGGATGTGTTGCGGGAAATACGGCAGACGCGGTCAAGGGCGTTCTCGATCACTGTGGGAGGAAAGTTGCGGTCCTTAAAGAACTTGGACACCCTACCACCCTACCAACCTCCGGATACAACGCATTATCCTCCGACACTTACGCCATTTACAATCCGACCCCACCACCCAAAACATTTTTCCATCCCCTCCCCTGTCAGCTTTCCGGAGAGACCACTCTCTCCGTGACTCCCTTGTTCGCTCCACACTGCCCTCCAACCCCACCACACCCGGCACCTTCCCCTGCAACCGCAGGAAATGCTACACTTATCCCCACACCTCCTCCCTCACCCCTATCCCAGGCCCCAAGATGACATTCCACATTAAGCAGAGGTTCACCTGCACATCTGCCAATGTGGTATACTGCATCCACTGTACCCGGTGCGGCTTCCTCTACATTGGGGAAACCAAGCGGAGGCTTGGGGACCGCTTTGCAGAACACCTCCGCTCAGTTCGCAACAAACAACTGCACCTCCCAGTCGCAAATCATTTCCACTCCCCCTCCCATTCTCTAGATGACATGTCCATCATGGGCCTCCTGCAGTGCCACAATGATGCCACCCGAAGGTTGCAGGAACAGCAACTCATATTCCGCCTGGGAACCCTGCAGCCATATGGTATCAATGTGGACTTCACCAGTTTCAAAATCTCCCCTTCCCCTACTGCATCCCTAAACCAGCCCAGTTCGTCCCCTCCCCCCACTGCACCACACAACCAGCCCAGCTCTTCCCCCCCACCCACTGCATCCCAAAACCAGTCCAACCTGTCTCTGCCTCCCTAACCGGTTCTTCCTCTCACCCATCCCTTCCTCCCACCCCAAGCCGCACCCCCAGCTACCTACTAACCTCATCCCACCTCCTTGACCTGTCCGTCTTCCCTGGACTGACCTATCCCCTCCCTACCTCCCCACCTACACTCTCTCCACCTATCTTCTTTACTCTCCATCTTCGGTCCGCCTCCCCCTCGCTCCCTATTTATTCCAGTTCCCTCTCCCCATCCCCCTCTCTGATGAAGGGTCTAGGCCCGAAACGTCAGCTTTTGTGCTCCTGAGATGCTGCTTGGCCTGCTGTGTTCATCCAGCCTCACATTTTATTATCCAGATAGGTGGAGATGAGTTCAGTGGGGCAGGAACAGGCTGAGACAATGGGTCGACCAGGGCAGGCAGGTTTGTGGATTTATTTGAATCTCCCATCTGAATTCTTTTGTTTATGCAAACATAAGAAAGAGTGTTGGTTTAAAAAGTGTTCTTTATCCTGCAATCCTCCATTGCAAGTTCCCAAATCACAGATGTAATAGAGAGATATTGAACAGAGAAAGAGGGAAGGAAGAAGTGTCACCTAACCTAGCTGTCTCTTTCACATTAGCATTGACAAAGGATTTGGGATGTATTTTGCAATTCAGTGAAGTCAGAATATAGGAAGGAGAGGAAATGACTATCAAACATAAAAATAGAAAATGCTGGAAATAAATTGCCTGTAGTGTTCACGGAGGTGTGGATTAGGTGGGTTATAGGGGGAATGGGTCTGGGTGGGATTCTCTGAGGTTCAGTTCTAGCAGGGAGTGACGGTAATAATATTTCATATGACTTATTAGCCGCATGGGAAAAAGGGGAGACCTAACGGGTTTTAAACAGCCCCCTTGAGGCAGATAAAATGGGAAGCAGCAAAGGGTTAAGAAATCTTCCATTCAGTTTGTAAACAGAACCCTGAGTTGCTGCATGCCTGAGATTTTAATTCTCTGCTTCACTTTCAATTTGATCTCTGTCATCAGCCATCTGCACTATTACAATTAAGCTCAATGTACACTGAAGGAACCGCATCTAATCTTTCGGTTCAGGACTTTACAGATTCTCAGTCTCCACACTGAGTGCAGTAATCTGACACACCCTTCCCCCTATAACCCACCTAATCCACACCTCCATGAACACTGCAGGCAATTTATTTCCAGCATTTTCTATTTTTATGTTTGATGGTCAATTCCTCTCCTTTCTCTATTCTGACTTCTCTGAATTGTGTAACATCCAGGACCGAGAAGTTAGGCAATTGCAAAATACATGCCGAATCCTTTGTTTCTTTCAGATGGCAGTTCGTAGTGACTTTTTACTTACAGTCACAGTGGATACATCCACTACTTATTCAATCAACATCATTTTCTTGTCTTGGACTACCATTGCATCTTACATTTAATCTCTCTTACCTCTCGTGCTCATTTAAAACTTTTCTAGATAAAACTTGTTACATCGCTAGCTTGCTCTGCAGCTGACAAAAGATGATTGTTTAATGTTAACTCTCTCCAATGCTGCCACATCTGCTGAGTATTTCTAGCATTGTATGCCTTTACTTCAGATTTCAGACACATTAAGTATTTTGTTTTTACATTAAAATTGACTTCTGAAAAGAGAAATCCATCCTTAGCAAAATGAAGTATATGTATGATGATGACTTGTCAGTCTACAATAGTTGGTTTGACTATTAAGGCAATTCTGATTGGAAATGTTTTCATGACTAAAGCTGCTTGTGTTTTGATTGGTCTAGATCTCACTGTTTTTCTTATGTAGGTTCACAAAGAAAGTTCCACACAGAGCATATCAGAGCATTCTAGATTATTATGTAAAAAATGTGAGTTCTCACCAGGCAGTGAATTTTCAGCATCACTTCTCTACTTTAAACAAAATGTTACTGGTGCTTAACTGGACTATATTCAAATTTGGGTTATGGTCTGGGACAGTAACAAAATGAGAAAAGCTCTCATGATTTGATTGTTAAAAAAAAATTTTCAATTCTACAGGACACACTGTAAACCTAAATAACCACATTTATCAATTGAATCCCAGATTAGAAATCACTAATATGATTCTACTTCCTGTAATTGTCTCCTTAAGGGCTTCACTTGACAATGAGACTAAAAGCCATAGAAGCAGAATTAGGCCATTTGGCCCATCAGGTCTGCTCTGTCATTCAGTCTTGGCTGATATGTTTTTCAACCCCATTCTCTTGCCTTCTCTCCATAACCCTTGATCTCCTTACCAATGAAGAACCTTTCTATCTCTGTCTTAAAGACACTCAATGGCCTGGCCTCCACAGCCTTCTGTGGCAGTGAATTCCACAGATTCACCACCTGCTGGCTGAAGAAATTCTTCCTTACCTCAGTTCTAAAGTGTAGCCTCTTCACTCTAAGGCTGTGCCTTCACATCCTACTCTTTCCTAATGGAACATCTTCTCCACATCCATTCTATCCACACCTCTTGGTACTTTGTAAGTTTCAAATTCCCCTTTATCCTTATAAACTCCTTCAAGTCCAGATCCAAAGTTCTCAACTGCATCCAGTATGACAGTTCTTCATCCACAGGATCATTCTGTAAGCATCCGCTGGACCCCCTCCAATGTCATCCTTCCTTGGATACAGGGTCCAAAATTGCTCACAATATTCTAAATGTGGTCTGACCAGAGTATATAACGGCCTCAGCAGTACATCTCTGCTCTTGTATCCTAGCCCTCTTGAAATGAATGTTAACATTGCAGTTACCTTCCTAACAAGCAACTGACACTTGAATATTAATCTTCAGAGAATCCAGAACTGGGATTCCCAAGTCCCTTCACTTTAGATTTCTGAAAAGTTTCTCCATTTAGAAAATAGTGTACACCTCTATTCTTCCTGTCAAGGTGCACAATATTCCATATGGAACTTCTTTACCCACTCTCCTACCTTGTTCAAATCTTTCTGCAGCTTCCAGCTTCTTGAACACTACCTGCCACTCCAACTATCTTTGTGTCATCTGCAACATAACAATAATGCCTTCAGTTCCTTCTCCCAGATCGTTAATATGAAACATTATTAGTTGTGATCACAACATGGACTGGAGTGGAATTCTACTAGTCACTGGTTGCCATGTCGAAAAGACTCCTTTGTCCCTAATCTCTGCCTTGTGCTGGTCAGCCAATTCTCTAAAATGTCAGTAATTTGTCCCTCACACCATGGCCTGTTATGTTATTTAGCGGCCACCTATACAGCACCTTGTCAAAGGGCTTTTGGAAACCCAAATAGATCACACCCATTGGCACTCCTTTCGCTAACTTGCTCATTACCTCCTCAAAGAATTCAAGCAGATTTGTCAGGCATAACCTCCCCTTGACGAAGCTATGTTGAGTCAATCCCGTGCAATTCCAAGTACTCTGCTATCTCATACTTAGCAATAGGATGTAAAGTCTTTTCAATGACCAGGGTCAGGCTAACTGGCCTGTTGTTTCTGCCTCCCTCCCTTCTTAAACAGGGATGCTGCATTAGCAATTTTCCAGTCCTCTGGGACCCTCCTTGACTCAAGTCATTCCTGAAAGATCACTACCAATGCCTCTACAATTTCCTCCTTCACAACCTCCTTCAAAACCCTAGGGTGCAGTCCATCTGGCCCAGGTTCAACTTCTCTCTAACATAACCTGCCTTTTTTTAAAAATAGTAATTCCTTAGATTAAGGCTGATTGCCCAATAAAAAAGAATTCACCCAATGGTTACAAAGTGTGGGGCTGATGAAGGGTCTAGGCCCGAAACATCCGCTTTTGTGCTCCTAAGATGCTGCTTGGCCTGCTGTGTTCATCCAGCTTCACACTTTGTTATCTTGGATTCTCCAGCATCTGCAGTTCCCATTATCTCACACCCAATGGTTACCTTTACTTTTAAATATAACTAAAAATTGGGCAATATTTACATACTCAGCTGGTTAAGATATTTAGTATCCAGTAATTCAACAGTAATTTAAAGAATATAATTGTATGGATTATTTATGATACAGTAGTTGTCAATACACTACAGTAGTAAAATGGACAAAAAGAAGCATAATTTCTTTGTCCATTAATGACTCAGCTCTGAATGAATCCATTCTTCTCTTTGGTCCTTGTTTGAGGCTGAATAAAACCTTCAACTCCTCACTCATTGTATCATCAAGAACCTCCATTTTGAACCCTAGAATGTTACCTGTCTCCATCCCTGACTTAACCTTTATCTCTGTTGCTCCTTTCGCTCCACTTCAATGCACTTCTGAGAGGCATTTGCACCCATTATGAAAGCTCATATAAAATTCAGATGTTCGTCTGAAATTTGAGCTGCAACTGCTGGACTTTATAAGTTGGTTGTATTTCACTCATAATATGGAATAGTTCCGAGAGTTACCTCTGATCTCTGTGATCTCTGATGAAATCTGCTCTGATACAAATTTATGTGACCCAATAGTCATGTGACAACAACTCAGATGGAAATTTGTTGAAAATAAGGCGCCAGTTTTAACACTTGGACACAAAAGAGAGGGCAACAGCTCTTGCTGCTTACGGATGTCTAGATTCTAAGAGGTAACCCGACTGAATATCTTTTGAAGACCCTCTACAGACAAAAGTAAAGGACTGTTTTTGCGTAAAACACTAAGTGGAGGCCTAGTGCTTTGCAAGCCTTGTTCAAGTAATTGGGAGATATATTCTTCAGCTGTGAAATGGTTGGATCTCCCCAGCCTAGGCATAAAATATGCTGTGACGATGTTGAATTGGCACCATAATGTCACCATGTCAATCTTTGATATTATGCACTAATTAGATACAAAAGCTTGCTATTTCAAATCAAAATGAACAAGCTATTAAGCCAATTCGTTCTTTTTGTTACCCTCTTTTACACTTCCGGATTTTCCTAACTTTTATTCAAAGTGTGGGGTTGCGAGCTTGTAACTTGCGGAAAAGTCCCACTACCACCAATAAGAAAACCTGCCGTGCAATCGGTCTCTCAGGCACGTAAATGGTCACCCAGTGAGTTTTTTAGCATTTCTTTCCTGAGGCAGCAATGTTCTGCCCTGCCTGAAGCTGGCAGCCAATCAAAAGCTGGAAGCATCTGTGTGTGGCAACATTACTTCAGAGGAGAAGACTCCTGGGTGAGCAGCAACTGCAAAGTCCTGGGGCAGACACCAAAGTAGGTGACTTTTTATCAAGGTTGATCGTGGTGAGAGATCTGTGGTGGGCGGGGGCGGGGCAGCACGGTGGGGGCGGCGGGCAGGGCAGGTGGGAGGCAAGGCAAGCAGTTGACTTTCGGGAACCACTACCTTGCCTCTAATCAATGTTGCCATTCACTCCCAAGTTTGGACAGGTGGATATCTGCCCACTACCCCCACCCCCACCCCCACCCCAACTCAGGAGGTAGGCTGTACCATTTTACCAGTTGGGGAGGCTGCCACAGTTCTCACTTACCGGGAACAGCATTTAAGGGTCTTGATTGGCAATGAGTTGGGAGGTTTTATCATGGGTTTGCCTGTTGAGTGTTTCTGCCAACCTGACCCCTCAGAAAGGAAAGTTTCTCTCCAGGAAGGGAGTACTGTGTAATAAATGGTATGGGATCTTTGCTTGTATGGCAATGTTAATAGGGAATGTATCTTTTCCATAGTTCTGTGTATCAGTTGTGTACTTGTGTGATCCTCTGACTTATCTCTCTTTTCAAAATTTGAGTTTCTATGAAAATCATAACATTTGCATTAAGTCCTAATCACCAACTATCCTTGTGCTAGCTAACCTGTACTGATTCTTTGACTAATAACCCCTTGATATAATGTTCTCCTGCTTGTTTTTTACGTTTGCCCATGGTCTTGCTCCTCCATTTCAACATAAATTCTTTTACCCATCCAACCCTTTAACATCTCCTCTGTTCCTGGCCTTCTGCAGATCTGAACATTTGATCACACCATCGTTGGCAGCAGTGCCTTCAGTTACCTAGGCTTTAAACTCCAGAACCCCCTTCCTTAATTTTTCCACATCTTCATCACTCACTTCTACTTTCAGACCCGACTGAAATAAGGATGGTGGCTCAGTGTTTAGCATTGCTGCTTCTCAGCAGCAGGGACCTGGGTTTGATTCCAGCCTCAGGTGACTGTCTGTGTGGAGTTTGCACATTCTCCCCGTGTCTGCATGGGTTTCCTCTGGGCGCTCCGGTTTCCTCCCAAAGTCCAAAGATGTGCGGACTAGATGGATTGTCCAGGTTAAATTGCCCATATAGTGCCTGGGGTGGGAAAGGCAGAGATGGGGGTGAGCCTGAATGGGATGCTCTTAAGAGGGTTGGGATGGACTTAATGGGCCAAATGGACTGTTTCCACACTGTAGGGATTCCATGATATCTTCTTGTGTGCTTTGGCATCAAATTTTCTTTGCTAACTGCCCTGTAAAACATGGTGGGATATTTGACTGTGTGAAAGGCTGTCATTACGGTTGTTTATCTAATTCTCTGAATGTTCTCATGGGTGAAATATAGAATGTCAGGGATGTCAAAATTACAATATAACAATTTTCCTCAACAACTTCCAGTATTTTGAAGGATTTAAATTTCTCCAGTTCATTTTTTCTGGAGCTGAAGCCGCCGCTAAGAATTGTAGATGAAGACTTGGGCCAAGCCTATCCATTCTATGCACATAGAACCTAGAACATTGAACATAGAACAGCACAGCACAGTACAGGCCCTTCGGCCCACAATGTTGTGCCAACCTATTATCCAATAAAATCAGTCGACCCTGCATGACCTATGCTTTACTATCCTCCATGTGCCTATCCAAGAGTTGCTTAAAACTCTCTAACGTCTCTGAGTCCACTACCACTACCGCATGCTTAGATTGACTATACTTCTGCAGTTCAGCCACAGGTAGATTTTGATTAGCAAGCCTCAGACAAGTGTTAAGTCTTAGAAAACGGAATACATTTTCTTTTAAAGAGCAGTCAACTTACAAAATGACAATTAAAAATGCCAAGCTGTTATCAAATTATAAACAAACAATGGATTCTTCTGGGTCAGGGAGGCTAAAAGGCCTGAATGCAAGAAGTGAACTCAGTTGGGGAGACAATGATAGACCAGAATCCCTCCACCTCACCAAAATTATATTCTGGATAGGAAGGCCCTAAGTCTACTTTCTTGCCCAGCCTTGAATGTGGCCATTCAGCTCCTTAACTGAATCCTTCAGGGCCTCATTCTGACTGGGCTACAATTATTTCTGCTTCGGGCACGAATGCGAAAAAGCCAATCCACCCAACTATAAGCCAGTCCTAGCAGGTAGCAGGCATATGTGTGCACATATGTGGTCACCCAACCTGCATTAATCTGTGCAAAATCCGCAGACTGGACCCGGCCGGGATTTCGCCACTGAAAACCATTCCCCCACTTCCTCTTAGTCAGCCACTCTTGACAGCCTGGACTGGATCATTCCCCAGGTCCTCATTCCAGTAGACAACACACCAATCAGCTGACAGATGCCCATCTTCATCAACTGAAGGCCATCCCCGCCTCCAACCTGCAAAATCCCTGTTTTCAAACTAATTCTTAAAAACAGAAAAATCCCAGCCAAAATCTACAAAATTAGATAAGACTTTTCAGTACAATTAGAAACTTTATTTTAAAATTGCAGTGTATACCGATATGTTAGTAGTGAATAACTGTCACTCAAATGAAATCAGATTTTTACCAAATGCCCATGAGGACATGTCTTTGGTAAAATTGCAAATTCAAAATGCGCAACAATTTAAAATGATAATTTTTAAAATGTTTGCCTATATAGGCTTCGAACTTACATACTTATAAAGGTTTATTCAGTAAAAACAATGAAAATGGTGACAATTCTGTACTAATAGATCAAGAATTCCACAATGTCACCCTAGCTCATGCAAATAGGCTATGAGTTTAGATTTTAGTTCAAGGGGATAATTTTTCATGTAATTATATAAAATGTCTAAATATGGTATATAGGTAGACAAAACTTGAGCAGCATGTACTGTGTGACTGACCCAACTTCCTGCACATGAGTCATTCTCTCTCTCTGCAAACCAATAAAAACATCCTGTGTTAAGTGATGGCAGCAGTGGACAGATAATGGCCTTGTTTTACCCCCTAATTAATAATGAAAGGTCAAAGGGCTTTTTTTTAAAAGGCTTCTTGTCTCTATTATAAATCATCTTCATTTTACTATGTGTCCGATAAGTTCTCTTATCAACAAATAATGACTTCCAGCATGTAACACTGCAGAAGGACATTGAAGACAAATGTGAGATCATGCGGTCAATTTAAAGGTCTTTGGTAACAAAGTACATGATCACACCACATAACATTTCAATTATCAGGTATTTTTAGATTGAAAGAAGCAATCTAGAAGCTTAGTTGCTGAAGGAATGCAGTAGTAGACAACGATAATGGGACTGATAGCAACATGGATAGATATATTGATCTTCCTATTGTAGGACACAGAGCTGAGATCTTCAGTATGCTTAATGAGCTTAGTAAAATCCAATGTGCCCTGACAACATGAGATGCTATGCACAAGCTCATTTAGGACTGTGAAAAAGCTTTAAATTGAGTTTTCTCCAAAATGGGGAGAATTCATTTGGAAAAAGAGTTAAAGAGATAATCCTGAGTTGTGTTGTTTTGTTACCAGGTAGCCCTTGGCCCTAATGGAAAAGAAAAAGAGTGTGTTAGTAGCTGAACTCAGATAGGCTAAAGCTTGTGACACAGATATTTGCAGTTAACTTGTAATATTGAAGGATAAAGTGCAGGTCTGTTTCACTGACCATGCCAATCACATACTGCTGCTACACTATACAGAGTGCAACTTCAGACTTCCTGATTCTGAATTTGTTTCAGCAAGTTCCAAATATGGCCCATAGCTTTGTATTGTTTATATCTTTCAGGAGTTTTGGGAGATAGTAATGTCTCTAGATTACACCTCCACAAGTCCCAACGCCCCAGGGGCTTGGGTTCAAATCCCAGCATAGCAGACAGTACAATCTGAATTCAACTAATAAATCTAGCACATGAAGATCTGCTCTCAGTAATGATAACCATGAAAATATCCACAATTGTCATGAAAACCTACCTGGTTTGCTAATGTTCTTTCAGCAAGAAAACCTGAATCCAGCATTCATATCCAGGCGCATAGCAACGTGATTGACTCTGAAATGGCCGAGTAAACCATTCATAACAAGGGTAAATTAGGGATATATAACATGTGCTAGCCTCCTCAGAAACATTCACATTCCATGAAACAATAACAAAAAATTGCACTTCTACCCAATCTTTTGAAACTTGTACCATAATTCTTTATACAATAGTTTAATATTTCAAAATTGAACTTCACATTTTTTTAATAATTATGATATACTAAGCACAGCAGACATTTGTCGTCAGCAATAAATAGCTCTGTTGCTTTGTTTAAACACCTCAGTTTAGATGGCTAATCAATACAGGAGAAGAGAGTATTGAATTCGGTACCTATAAAATTAACTATTGACTCCTGATATTTTTTTTTGCTTGATGTTCCACTTTATACTTTGCAGATTCTAATCCTTCAGAATTTGATGATTAGCCTTAGATGCATTCCCAACTTGCAGTGATGACATTAAAACTAACTATTCACAGGAGATTTTTGTTGAATACAATGTTGCAGGAATACAAGTTGTGCAAGCCAATTAGGTACATGTACATAACAAAGTGTGGAGCTGGATGAACACAGCAGGCCAAGCAGCATCTTAGGAGCACAAAAGCTGACGTTTCGGGCCCAGAAGGGTCTAGGCCTGAAACGTCAGCTATTGTGCTCCTAAGATGCTGCTTGGCCTGCTGTGTTCATCCAGCTCTACACTTTGTTATCTCGGATTCTCCAGCATCTGCCGTTCCCATTATCTCAGGTACCTGTACATGAAGGAAATGGATAAGGAACTACTGTAGTGAAACTTATCTTAAGCATTAGCACACCCAGAGCCCATATTAATTCATAGAAAAGCAAACAAAGTGGATATATAATCAGTTAATAATGTTATTGTCCAATTTTTGCAATTGTCCACAATCAATTTAACCCATAATGATGGTGGCCAAACTGTATTGGAAATGTCAAAACTGCAAAACTTTGCTCAGTACATAGTGCGTCAATCATGTGGACTGATAATTGTTGAGTAAGATTGATGTCAGTTGAGTCTCAGATAAACCAAGTCTAACAAGAGAGAGTCTGCTCACATAATATTTGGATTATTATCACTGATTTTCACACTATCAACATCGCTATTGCCTAGAAACACAATTGAACCAGCTAAATAAATGTCATAACTTTTACAACAGGTCAGAGGATTAAAATTATGCAGCAAGTGGAACATTGTCTTGCTTCTAACAATGTATGCACCATTTACAAAATACAAGGTGGGAGTATGTTGCAATACTGAGAGCCAGGTACAGAACTATTCAATAATGCATAGTTTCATTGCACCAAATGACCCACAACAATAACACTCCTAAGATTCTTCCAAATGCACAAACTCCAACATTTCAAAGGACAAGGGAAGCAAATGATTTGGTACAACTATCACTCCAGCTTCCTCTCTAAGCCACACAGCATCCTGACTTGTACATATATCATTGTTCCTTCATTATTACTGGATCAACATCAGGAAACTTCCCTACAGGTAGCATAGTGACTGTATCTAGTCCCCACAGACTGCAGCAGTTCATAAAGAATACCTGTCACCATCACTTTTTCTAGGGCAAACAGCGATGAGCGATTAACAACTGTCTTGTTAAAATGTCCCTTTCCCAAGACTGAAATAAAAACAGCCTATAATTAAGAGCAGCTACTCACAATAAAAGTCAAATAGATAAATAGAATTATAAGTATTTTCATATCTTCTCCTGTTACTTTTGATTATGCATGTTTATTTTGTTAATTTTTTTTTAAAAATTCATATAATCTTTGAGGAGCCATAGAGTAAAGCCATTAAAAGACATATTATCATTAACAAAGGGGTTTTTTTACCTTGAAATGATTATGCTAATTCATTCTATTATGCCATAAATCTTGGCAACCACCAGAGAATTAGATCCATATTTTGCATCGATCTATCCAGGGAATAATGGAAGCTATTGATCTGCAGATATTGGCTCAGACTAATGTCTTTACAGTTCAAAGTGCTTTATATCACAGACCACTGAACCTCACTTTGCCACACATTCTCCCAGTAAGGCAAGAGCTCAGTGTATACAGGTTTATAAACATGTACACAGGTTTACTCATGGACTAGTTAGTGATTTAGGACACCATTTATAAAGAATGGCATTTCTTTACAGACATTAAAATGATTACAAAATCAGTTTGTAAACAGACCAGGAAGTCCTATAGATTACCTGGTATTTTTAAGACGTGGCCCTACACTTAGTTGGAAGCAAAGTAAAGGAATGTAAGCCATAGACAACACAGCATGCAGCTGGAGGAACACAGCAGGCCAGGCAGCATCAGAGCAGCAGGAAAGTTGACGTTTTGGGTTGAGATCCTTCTTCAGAAATGGGCAGGGGGGAGGGCGCTTGAAAATAAAGAGAGAGATCAACTGAGGTCTTTCTGGAGGGAGGAGATCAACTTCTTCAAGGTGGGCATCCCTGGAAGAGGCTTTACAGTGGGATTATAACTCATTCAGAACTGCAGATGCTGGATTCAGAGGCAACACAGTGTGGAGCTGGAGGAACACAGCAGGCCAGGCAGCATCAGCAGAGCAGGAAAGTTGACGTTTCAGATGTTTTTACATGTCCTGGCATCAGTTGCTTAAAAGTCAGCTCATCTCACAACTCCTAAAGCTACAATGCCATAAAACTACATTGCATCAGTACAAAAGCAGCAAATTATAAGAACTGTTTATGTTACTAAATAACCAGATGAGGAGATGCAACTCATCAGCACACTAACACTCAGTTAAATCCTGATTCAAAATTGACTGAGAAGTGTGATACATACCACTTGAATACACAAAATCAAAGTTGTGTTTGCACTAATACGTAACATCAAGAAAAATCTTAAAATGTCTTATAATTAAGAAGATGATATGGATTCAGCAGGTGAATCTGTATATGGTGTGCTACACGGTTATTACACCTGGTGTATGTGGTACTTACTCAAGGGCCTCCAGGTCGAGCTCATTTGCATTCACATTGGATTCATCACAGATACAAATTGCATGTTAGAATATGTAATAAAAAAGGAAGAATAATGCTCAGCTTACTCACTTTACTGTCAGAGAGCTTCATCAATCATTTTAATCACACAACTCAAGAATATGGCTACAATAGAACCATCTGCGCCATAAATCTTGTTCCATGCCTCGCATCTCCCTGAACAGCAATTATTTACAAACTCAACTTTAAAATCCCATCTTCCTTTTCTTTTAAGGATGATGTCATTATTTCTCTACGTTTGGCTCTCTCATGTTACTTGGCATGTATTGCTCAACTGCTCAGCTTACCCCTCACATTGATGCAAATTTTTCCACAGGACAAAATAACACGCCATGCCCTCATGAGACCTTCCCACCATTAAAGCTTTCATATCTTAAAACAAGAAAGTCATAAATTCACAGGAGGACACTGTGCATGGGAGGTCAGCAATATCTTTCAGTCACCAGACAATGAGTGAATGACTATGTCCTGGCATCAACATTGAACACTTTAGGAAAGAATAATCCATTACTTTCTCACATGTTGTGTATTCTGCCTTTTCTTTCTAGCAGTTTCTCCACAGCAATAATGTAGAGGAAGAGATTGATGATGATAATGATGAGGATGAAGTAAGGATGTGCAACTATTCTTTTGAGACCAGTGCAACAAAAAGTTAAAAGAATGCAGTGTGAAAACGTTTGTCGTGTAATTGTTAATTCTAGAGGGTGCTAAGTACATTGGTATCTATCTGTCCAAGGAAGAAGTGGCCAGCATTTTATCTGCTCAATCCAATGGGTTCGTTACATTACAAATGTACAAACAAACCTACAGAGTAAGTGCCACCTCCACACATACAGTTCCTGTCTGCCCACCCCACCCCACGTCACACAACATTTATTTTGGACTGGGCACACAGACATGCTGTAATTTCAATCCATTCTTTGCTGAACTTTCTAACAGAAGAAGTGTAAGCTAACCTTATAGAAAATATGCACACTTTTATTCTGCTTTATGTCCTTCACCTTTCTATGGAGGCCCCTGCCAGATTCTGCATTTGAAAACATTGGAGTCAGCTAACAGTTATTCAATAGACAAGCACTTTTCTAGTTATCTCTTTCTCAACTAGACCACCATTGCAAACTTAAACTGAAAAATGCTGTACTCGAATTCCACACACAGGAGCATTTAAGCCAGAAAGTCAGGAATATTTCCAGAACACATTACAGTATATTTGACTCTGCAGAACATTAATGCACAAAAATCTCATCAAATTGGAACAAATCTAACTCCATTATCTACAAAAACTTGGATTTTTAAAAGTTAACCCATTTTTTCTCATCAACCTAGTTAGAAATGTTATTGCACACGTCTGAAGCAAGTGGGACTTGAATCCAAGCCTCCTGGTTCAGGGGTAGGGACATTACCACTGTGCCTGAAGACCCTTACACAGCAAATGAAATTCGATTATAAGCCACATAAGTGCTAGAAAAGTTACATTACTGAAGCAGGCTGCAAAAAACTTTTTAATAGAAGCGAATGAGAGGAGTAGTTAAAGGCACAGCCACTCATGATGATGTGATTAAAATGAAGACATGCAAGGAGCCCGAATTGGACAAAAGCAGAGGTCTTTGACAATTGTAGGACTGGTCAAGATTCCAGTGTTAGGGAGAAGTTGCTACACTGAGATTGGAAATTAAGAATAGGAATTTTAAAATTGAGACATTTGGAAATTATTTTTTGTTATATTTCAAATTGGTGTAATTTTTTCATAAATTCTTAGTTTGACTAGTCCAAATTGATTTATCAGATTGACCAGGATGTTGCTAGAGCTGGAGGTTTTCTGTTACAAAGAGAGATTCACAGACTGGGGTTGTTTTTCTTACAGCGGTGGATATTAAGAGAGGACATGACTGAAATATATAAAATTATGAGGAGCATAGATAAGGTAGAAGAAGAAACTTTTCCCCTGGATGGAGATATCAATGACCTGGGCAGATAATTAAGGTGAGGGGCAGATGGTTTAAAAGAGATTTGAGGAAAAACTTTTTCACCTAGAACCTAGAGTAAAGGCAGAAACCCTCCTCACAGATTTGGATGTGTGCTTAAAATCCAAAGGTGTACAAAGCTATTGGCCAAGCACTAGAAAGTCGGATTAGAATAAAAGTGTCATGGTTATATTTGACCACGACAGTCACGATGGACGACTTGTTTATTATTAGAATTTTCAATAACTGTTATAAAGTGAATGACTCTGCTGAATTCACTGTGTGCATAATTCTGTCCAGAGTTACAGCTTTATTTTGTATCATACAGTCTTGACTGTGAAGCATAATTTACAATTCAATTATATCTACAGAGAATAGTAGCACACTTCAGATTTCATTTGAACAGGCTTGTTTGAGACAATTATTATTTTGAGATTTAAATTTAAGCCATGTAAGATATCTGGCCACTTAGATGGCATTGAAACAGCAATTATATACTTAATGTTACACATTGTGTTGACCTAAAGGTAGTCACTGTATTAAAACAGTTACCAGTTTCCCTGTGTTTCACCTTTAACTAATCTCAAATCCAACTCACTATGATCAATTCCTATTATCAATTCTCAGTCATTCTTCATTTATGAGAAGATTTGCTGCTTTTTCTCAGTTGTTACGTAATAATGTAATCAGAGACTGCATTTTTCTGAAGGCCACTTTTATTGTAATGAAAAACCTGTTTGAAACTATCAGAAATCCATACATAGTCTGCCAGGCCCACAAACTTCAAGAGATCAGAAATGCTCATCTCAAGTTAGTTACAGACAAATACATATATGGCATTGTAAAGCAATTTTCTGTGACAGAATTTATTTATTTGAGAAATTAACAAATGCTGTTTGCATTTGAAGTTGTGCAAAGAGTTAACTGTCCTCATTGGAGTGTAACGCAAGACAGTCTGGAGAATGTCAGTGCCACAAATTTGCTTTGTGTGTATGTGACTCCACTGGCTGTGTGCTTTCTGATAAGCAAAGCATTTCTTGTATATACAATGCTAATTCAATTAAACTTGATTATAATGAGCAGAAAACAGGGGAACAAAAATTATGATAACTGAAGCCAACATTCATTCTAGCTATAGAAGTTAAACCCTAGACTAATGAGACATATGTCTTTTTCACACATGCAAATCTCAAGAAGGTTGGCTGAAATTACTTTTATTTTCAGATCCAAAATGATCAGAAGACATGCCAATTTAGCAAGCATGGTCTACACCCAAAAGTTAGGGACCAAATACCTATTATAGAATGCCTTCAAAAATTTAATGAACAATGTGCAAGGTCAGGATTAAGCTTTAAAGACAAACTGTATGCGAATATAATTTTTTCCTGTTACATGCATAAGGATCGAAGAGTTCAGTACTCAATCTTCAGTTCTCCCGAATATTTAGAAAAAAATATAAGTGTGGTTAATTAAAGAATCTTCTAACAAAAATGCCTGTTTTCCTAGCCTGAAGGGTGAATCTATCAGTTCTTTCAATACACCCAGCTCCTCACAGCTTTTAAGGAAATGTTGAACCATTCTATCAATACAGTATTCTCACACCAGTCCCCTGAGTAGATGCAAGGCCTCTGTCATGCACCTGAAGCGATTTAATAAATTTCAGCCAATGTTGATAATGAATTTGAATTTTAGATGATGAAGGTGTAAATTCACTGCATGTTCTGTGAGGGCAGAATTTTATTACAGTGTTAATCAGCTGTCAAAGGAATCTGTCTGATGATTCAGACAGAAAACTCCAGAACTGTTGTGAATATTCAATGTTCGTGGCACATTGTGAATACGTAACATTCACCTTTGCTGTCCTTTGGATACACCTTAATTTTTCAAAGATATCAAAGGTTAAGTAAACAAATAATCTAACTGAAATAACAAGGTGTAGAGCTAGATGAACACAGCAGGCCAGGCAGCACCAGAGGAGCAGGAAGGCTGACGTTTCGGGTCTGGACCCTTCTTCAGAAATAGGGGAGAGGAAGGGGATTCTGAAATAAATAGAGAGGGAGGGGGAGGCGGATGGAAGATGGATAAAGGAGCAGATAGTTGGAGAGGAGACGGACCGGTCAAGGAGGTGGTGTTGGAGCCAGTAAAGGTGTAGGTATGTGGGGAAATAAGTGTTGCAGTTTTACATAACTCACAATAGGTTAGGAGTTCCTGAAAACCCCACTTAGTGTAAGTTTAATTGTTGGCATTGTCTTACCCAGTTTAATTAGCATTCAAGTGAAAATGATAAAATTATAAATAATTTTTTCAGTTATCTTGACAACAGAGAGAAGTCCAAAAGTACTTGTAGACATCTCTCACTTATAATTCCTTCATGTGACTTTTTAAAGGAGGACTGTCAGAGCCAAAATATAACTCTGGATTCAACTTCAGTGATTATCTTGTAGAGTTCTAAGCGGACAATTGGAATGTCACACCTGCACAGAGTTAGCAAAACCTCAAACAGAAAAACCAAGAAGATTACTGATTATGAAGCAAAAACAAACCAGAAAATTCTGTGGATGCTGTAAACAGGAACAAAAACAGAATTTACTGGAAAAGCTCAGCAGGCCTGGCAGCATCTGTGAAGAAAAAAATCAGAGTTAATGTTTCGGGTCCAGTGACCCTTCCTTAGGATGGTTATGAAGTGTTGGGGAGTAAGAGGGTGGCAATGTAGAGGCCACTTTAAGTTTTTTATCAGTTAGCACTGGAGGCATACCATCAGAAATTCTGTACCCTCAGGAAATGTCCTGACGAGACATACCTGGCATTTAAAAGGCTTAAGGAGTTTACTTCTGACCAGTGGATATGCGTACGTAAAACAGAAACCCACCTGCAAAAATCTTTGTGAAATCATTCTCCTTGAGTTCAAATATTCCATTTCCTTCCCAATAAGGATACCCTTTGAGGAACTTTAGGGAGCATAGGATGGGGAAGGAAACTGCAGGGGACAGGCACATCAGAAATGTGGAGCTTATTCAAGGAAAAGCTCCTGTGTGTCCTAAATAAGTATGTACCTGTCAGGCAAGGAGGAAGCTGTAGAGCACAGGAGCCATGGTTTACGAAGGAGGTGGAATCCCTGGTCAAGAGGAGGAAGAAGGCTTATGTTAGGATGAGATGTGAAGGCTCAGTTGGAGCGCTTGAGGGCTACGAGGTAGCCAGGAAAGACCTAAAGAGAGAGCTCAGAAGAGCCAGGAGGAGACATGAGAAGTTGTTGGCAGATAGGATCACGGTAAACCCTAAGGCTTTCTATAGGTATTTAAGGAATAAAAGAATGACGAAAGTAAGATTAGGGCCAATTAAGGACAGTAGTGGTAAGTTGTGTGCTGAGTCAGAGGAGATAGGGGAAGCACTAAATGAATATTTTTCAACAGTATTCACTCTAGAAAACGACAATGTTGTCGAGGAGAATACTGAGATACAGGCTACTAGACTAGGTGGGATTGAGGTTCAGAAGGAAGAGGTATTAGAAATCCAACAGAGGGTGAAGATAGATAAGTCCCCTGGGCCAGATGGGATTTATCCTAGGATCCTCTGGGAAGCCAGGGAGGAGATTGCCGACCCTTTGGCATTGATCTTTAACTTGTCATTGTCTACAGGAATAGTGCCAGACAACTGGAGGATAGCAAATGTGGTTCCCGTGTTCAAGAAGGGGAGTAGAGACAACCCTGGTAATTATAGACCAGTGAGCCTTACCTCAGTTGTTGGTAAAGTGTTAGAAAAGGTTATAAGGGATAGGATTTGTAATCATCTAGAAAAGAATAAATTGATTATGGATAGTCAGCACGGTTTCGTGAAGGGAAGATCATGCCTCACAAACCTTATTGAGTTCTTTGAGAAGGTGACCAAACAGGTAGATGAGAGTAAACTGGTTGATGTGGTGAATATGGATTTCAGCAAGGCATTCAATAAGGTTCCCCACAGTAGGCTATTGTACAAAATGCAGAGGAATGGAATTGTGGGAGATATAGCAGTTTGGATAAGAAATTGGATCAGAAGACAGAGGGTGGTAGTTGATGGGAAATGTTCATCCTGGAGACCAGTTACTAGTGGTGTACCGCAAGGGTCGGTGTTGGGTCCACTGCTGTTTGTCATTTTTATAAATGACCTGGATGAGGGCGTAGAAAGACGGGTTAGTAAATTTGCAGACAACACTAAGGTCGGTGGAGTGGATAGTGACGAAGGATGCTGTAGGTTGCAGAGAGACATAGATAAGCTGCAGAGCTGGGCTGAGAGGTGGCAAATGGAGTTTAATGCAGACAGGTGTGAGGTGATGCACTTTGGTAGGAGTAACCGGAAGGCAAAGTACTGGGCTAATGGTAAGATTATTGGTAGTGTAGATGAGCAGAGAGATCTCGGTGTCCATGTACACAGATCCTTGAAAGTTGCCACCCAGGTTGACAGGGCTGTTAAGAAGGCATACAGTGTTTTAGCTTTCATTAATAGAGGGATCGAGTTCCGGAACCAAGAGGTTATGCTGCAGCTGTACAAAACTCTGGTGCGGCTGCACTTGGAGTATTACGTACAGTTCTGGTCACCGCATTATAAGAAGGATGTGGAAGTTTTGGAAAGGGTGCAGAGGAGATTTACTAGGATGTTGCCTGGTATGGAGGGAAGGTCTTACGAGGAAAGGCTGAGGGACTTGAGGCTGTTTTCATTAGAGAGAAGAAGGTTGAGAGGTGACTTAATTGAAACATATAAAATAATCAGAGGGTTAGATAGGGTGGATAGGGAGAGTCTTTTTCCTAGGATGGTGACGGCGAGCACGAGGGGGCATAGCTTTAAATTGAGGGGTGAAAGATATAGGACAGATGTCAGAGGTAGTTTCTTTACTCAGAGGGTAGTAAGGGAATGAAACGCTTTGCCTGCAACGGTAGTAGATTCGCCAATTTCAGGGACATTTAAGTCGTCATTGGATAAGCATATGGACATACATGGAATAGTGTAGGTTAGATGGGCTTCAGATCGGTATGACAGGTCGGCACAACATTGAGGGCCGAGGGGCCTGTACTGTGCTGTAATGTTCTATGTTCTATGTTCTATAACATTCAGTGATGGAATCCAATAGGCAAGCGCACAGGTTGAGGATTATGAGCTCATCTATAAAGCATTGTTCCCAAAGAAACAACCCTCCCTTAGTCATCCCAATCAACTCAGAAGTAAGGAAGTATGGAGTGTGATCAGAAACTGAGAACCCACAGGAGAGAGGGAAATGCTGGGTGCCTTCATCCAAGCAGAAAATGGGTGATGATATGAAAAGTGAGGTCAATAAACCATTTTTTAACTGCTAATAGAAAAGGTATTATAATCGCAGCTGCTATGTGTACTGCTCAAGGGAATCACAGACTGAAATTTGGCTTGATAGATTTTCTTTCAGTTTTAATGATCTAGTATAATGATTTGGTGTTAATATTTGGTTTTGGTAATCTCTTACTAAAGCATAAGCATTCATTGTTGCGTACATGGTTTTAACACGAAATCAAAAGCTTATTTTGCAAAAGAAATGAAGATAAAATTGGATAAACCAGATTACATGTTTGATATGTATTTAAATTGTTTGAAATGTAATTAATCCCAAAAGCACACTTTTACAGACGTCACACTCTTCACCGTATCCACAGGGCTTGATTAAATTTTACCTTTATCTCCCAGAGAATCTAATAATCTCTTCCTGGAGCATTCACACATCTGAGATTAAACTTTCTCATCTTCAAATAAACACTTTAGGGTTTTAACCAAACATTTCTAGTCTGAGCCTTTTCTTAAACTGCTTTAACTGAGCTACCTACTTCTAACAATTGTAAATTATCTTCTCCCTGTCTCAGGATTAACTGCCTTACACGTCCAGCTTCAGTTAAAAACCCTGCAGATCAGCCAGACTGAAATGAGAACATAAGACATAGGAGCAGAATCAGGCCATTCAGCTCATCAAGTCTGCTTCTCAACTCCATTTTCCTGCCTTCTCTCATAACCTCAGATCCTCTTATCAATCAAGAAACTCTCTATCTTTGACTTAAATACACTTAAAGACATGGCCTCCGCAACCTGTTTTGGCAAAGAATTCCATGGATTAATCATCATCTGGTTGAAGAAATTCCTCTTCACCTCAGTTCTAAATTCTCGTCCCTTCATTCTGAGGTTGTGCCTTTGAATCGTGGTCTCAGCTACTCAAGGAAACATCTTCTCCATGTCCACTCTATCCAGGCCTCTCAGTGTTCTGTAAGTCTCAGTGAGATCCCACCCCCACCCGCCATCCTTCTAAATGCCATTAAGTACAGTCACAGAGCTCTCAACTACTCCTCATATGACATGCTCCCCAGGATCATTCTTGTAAACTACCTCTGGATACCTCCAACACCAGCATATCCTTCCTTTCATGCAGGGCCCACAACTGCTCACAATATTCCAAATGGGGTCTGATCAGAGGCTTATGAAGCCTCAGCAGTACATCTCTGCTCTTGTAAACTATCCAAGCTTTGTGTGTTTCCCTAATCAAAAGAGGAAATCCAATACTGACATTCTAAACCAGAACCTAATGCACTACTGTTTACTTTGTTCAAAAATAAAACATCTCCAATGTAAACTAAAACCTCCAGAGGTAATCTCTCCAGGCTTCTCTCAAGCCATGATTTTAAAATGGTCACTGTGGCTATAGAAATACTTACAAGTTAATCAGTAAACCTCTTCAGTTGCAGAGAAAACCCATATGGCATGGTGTTGAAGGTAACTGTTAGTACACCAATGTCTTGAACCAATACATTTACACAGAAATATTAATTCATGATAATTCATGTTTTATAGTGCTTGCCAACTGCAATACATGTAGCATCTTTACAGAACTCCAGGAAATATGTAAACACTTGTACAATCGATGCAATAATCATGAGAAATAAATCGGCTCTGAACTGAAAAGCACTGGAGGTCTTTGTTGATGTTTGATGCATCTTCACCTTTATGTTCTAACAGAGAGCTTTCACTGGCATTTTGAGTTCCAAAGTAATATTCAATTTATTTTTTAAAATTCTTCTAGATTACAATGTCAAACCAAGCTTCCAGGAAGGTAATAGCGACTTGACTATCTCAATGTAATATAATTACATCTGTGATATTACGCTGACTGACTTAGAATATTAGGTACAGCTGTAAAACGACTTAAAGAAAAGTACTCAGATCAACAGCCCTTTGAATAAAAGCTACACATCATGTATCTTTTTCAGTCATTATAATATCCATCATTCTTTTTCCAGGAAGTACCAGAAGTTTTCCAACTTATGTTTTTAGGAAGCAGCCTCTGACTCCTTCCATTTTTTGTGGGGGAATTTAAGCCTAGTGTTGTTATCTATGGCTTAGAAATAAGTAATTATGCTCAAAGAGTAATAGCTCTCAGGTTTACTATAGCTACTATAGCTAAGTTTTCCACCCCTTTGCAAATAGCCTCAGAGGTGGAGAAGAAGAAATTTGCACATTGTAGTGACAGTCCTGACATTATCACAAGTAGTAATAATTTTCCCAGGGTAAACAGGCTGGTCTATGGGAATGGCAAGTGGATGGAAAGACAAGGTACTTAAGACACTTAAAGCATCAATAATCAGGACTTTCATTCATCCTTTCCAACATTGCACAAAACACACATGAACCACAGGGGATCAGAACACAAATTTTTCAGGGCCACAGTTCAGGGCTAATTTTAACAGCCATCAGCTGAAACAGCTTATCTTCAGAGGAAAGCTAAATGTCGTACCATGATGCTGTGAGGAAAGGTGCCAGGACTGTGGGGTATAGCATCTCTCATTGTATCTCCTCACTGACATGTAGCTGCATTTAAAGCAGACTGAAGGATGCCACAGCTACTAAAGTGTGTGTGACAGCAACTGTCAAAAAATGATAGTAGTAACCTTTCTTGGGCATTATCCATTCAGCAGACAAGCCCTCCAGTGGAAAAGAGATGGGGAGCTACTGCCACAGGGATCAGAGTGGAAACAACCTCTTGGTCACTATCAGGGCCAACCTCAAGGTGGGGAACTGAGAAATGGAATTCAAAGAAAGTTTCAGCATGGCTTCAGCTTGTAGCAAGGGCTGTGTATACAGAGAATGAGATACCGCTTTCTAATTCGCAATTTGATGATGTGGTGTTTGCTTTTTAGCCAATTTTGGAAAAGCGCTAATTGTACAAAGAGAAGTCTTTCTGATATTTGAAGCAGGAGCTCTACACATACGGGCAAGGTTCCCAATTCATCCTTATAATTCATAATGATCCTTACTTTGAGCTACTGTTCTCACTCTGTTCTCCATCTTTCTCATTATCAACTCAGGAATGACTCTGCTGTTTTAACCTCAAAACCACATTTTCTCTTCTTAACTGGACCGAGTATTCCACCCAGGAATACAAGTACTTCCCCAACTGTCCAAATTTAAAGGACTTGGCAGATTAAAAAACAAAATTGCAAATAGAAGTTTCCTTGGTGATCTTCTACACACCTAGAGCAAATTCCTCATGGAGAAACCAGCTCACTTCACCACATGTGAACCACAGCAGTGACCATTATGCTTAGATATCGCTAACTGATATCAACACGTCATTCTATTTCTCGGCATCTACCCAGAGCAGTCATTCCTTCTTTCTCATATTTTAAACTAACGTCCTGCTAGCTCAACTTGTCCATGCCAACCAGGCATTCTAACCTGATCTAGTCCCATTTGCCCACATTTGGCCCATATCCCTCTAAACATTTCCTATCCATGTACTTGTCCAAATGTCTTTTAAATGTTCGAATTGTACTCGCCTCCACTACATCCTCTAGCAGTTCATTCCAAATGTGCACCACCCACTGTGTGAAAAAGTTGTCCATCAGCTCTTTTTTAAACCTTTTCTCTCTCACCTTAAACCTATGCCCTCTAATTTTGGACTCCTCCACCCCAAGGAAAAGATCTTGGTCATTCACCTTATCTCTGCCCTTCATGATTTTATGAACCTCTAATAAGGTCAGCCCTCAGCCCCCTACGCTCCAGGGAAAAACATCTCAGCCTACCCAGCCTCTTCTTATAACTCAAACCCTCTTGTCTTGGTAACATCCCTGCAATTTCTTTTACTGTTTCCAGTTTAATAAAATCCTTCCCACAGCTCTTTGATTCCTGCTTCTAAGTCAACTTGAGCCTAATCAAACAATAGGACATTATGTGAAAGGAAGGAGTCAATTAAACATTTTTCATGAGTTGGGAAGAGATTTACAAAGGAACTCCTTTTGTGATGTGAATCAATTGTCTCATGAGTATTATTTGATTTACTTGAGTTGCTCAGAAATAATTTGTGTGCTGATACTCAAATTAAACGAATTTCAGTGATTTATTATTTAATACACAGATAAATTTTCAAAAGTTATAGTTTGATTTTCTAGCTGACAAGGTGAATTAATTATCTTTAAAGACAATGAAATTTTACAGTTTAAGTATATACAATCGACAGGGTTTGCCATTCTGATCCTGTGTACTAGTTGTGACATGAGCTTGGCTTTGTGCCATTGCAGATATTCAGATATTTCTCCCAACAATTTCTCCATTAGTTCGCTTATGATTTCATTTAATCTGACCCACAAAATACTTATTGAACTTTTAAAAAATGTGAGAAACTGATGGTGTAATAATAATCCAGGACACAGATATACAAGTATCCATAATTATTGAGGTCATTCCTTTAAACATGAAGGTACCGCTTATACTCCCCTAAAAATATACAATAGAATTATTCACTTATTCAACAACAGTAAATTAGTTATGCAGATAAAATTATGCGGGATTAGACAGTTTATTTTCTGACCAACTGTGAAAAACATGATCTTCGTTATCTTAACGATAATTAGTCCATAATACTGGTCACCCTGCCTACCTATTGTGAAGCAAAACATTAATATGAAGCTTCAGCTTCTCCAATTGCATAATAGTTAGAATCACAAATTGAAGGTATTTAAGTAGCTTGAATCTCTCCTTTGTTGGACAATGTTTTAATAACCTATGTTTGATGCCATGAAAGCCAAGTCTTTTTCAGCGATAAAAAGGGATATCGATGTATATCTAATGCAAGCTCCAAAAGAATAAAACAGAATGTTATCAAGTAGGCTCTTGTTTTATTACGATTCTGTCAGTCATGATATCTTTGGGATTAACTACATTTAAATGGATCTCTGACATGAGCAAACAGAACAAAGTATACTGGAAAAAAATGTCAGAAAGCATCGAGATTTGATCAGTTCTCAAACTGCAAACATTTATTAAATCTACCGAAATACAAAGACACTCAGAGGGATAGAAATCCAAGTTGATGTTTTAGAGTTAGTTTCTTCATTCACTCCACAAAAGCACCAGTTTATAAGATAACCAAGTGTGGGGCTGGATGAACACAGCAGGCCAACCAGCATCTTAGGAGCACAAAAGCTGATGTTTCAGGCCTAGACCCTTCATCAGAGGCCATAATAAGGGTTAGTTTACACTGCGCGTGGGCATGCTCGATGCGAAAGAATGCTTTCAAAAATAACTCAACATTTTGTCTGGGTTGTCAATCAATTTCCATTAAAAGAATATCATTGTAATAGAGATCATTAGTGGTACAATAGTTTAAAATTTACCTTCATTCTATAATTACGCTCCTTTAGTACAGACAGAAAGCTGTGATCATGGTAAAAAAGTTACCAAATCAACGCCAGGTAAACAAATATGCATGGGCTAAACCACACCCTCATTTTTGTGCGTAGGTTTGAATATTACCCATTTTCATTAGAATAAATGTTTTCCCTTTTCTCAAACCTCTGTTTGTGGACATGAAACTGTATAAATGACCAACTTAGCAATGCTAGAGATACCCATATTTTACTCCAACTGGGAACCTCTGCACAGACAATAAGTATCACTGCTTTGGGGTTTTTGTTTTAAATTCATAGCATATATTACCTAACCATAATTGCTCAGAGGGCAGTTAAATGTCAACCACACTGTTGTGTGGCTGGAGTCATACAGTAAAGATCAGGTAAGGACAGCAGATTCCCGAAAGTGCATTAGTGAACCAGTTGGGCTTTTCCAACAATTGACAATGGTTTCATAGTCATCATTAGACTCTTCATTCCAGATTTTTATTGAACTTGAATTTCACCATCTGCTATGGCAGGATTAAAACCCAGGTCCCTGGAACTTTACTTCAGTCTTTGTATTAACCGTCCAGCAATAACTCCACTAGGCTATCACCTCCCCTTAAACTCAGTGCAGGAAGTATCTTCTTCTGGACTTGGATATAAGAGCAAGCATAATCGATCTGAGACTTAGCTTGGTTTATCAATGCTTGGTACAGGCACTGACTGAAAAGTTCAGAAAAAGAATTCCATTCCCACTACCTGAAACTCTTACCTTGATGAGAGCAAAAGGCTTAGTTGAAAACATGTTGACATCACAATCAATGACAAAAAGGGTCAGTATTTCAAAATCGAATGAATGAACTTTCATTTCCATTCCATGTTTAATAGAACCCACTGATGGCTGCTTATGATCCAGCACCCAGAATCCTTTCATTAGCTGAGACCGAGTGCAGAGTAAATGCAGAGGAAAATACTTTCAAAACATCCTTCACACTTCAATCAAAATATTGAATATCTAACAGAAATTAAAGAAACTAAAACAAATGGTCAAAGTATTTGTAATCAAACATACACACATATAATATTTACCTGACAATTAGACGACACATCTGCGCTGGCTCAGAGAATAAACTTTCAGTCATGTGTTATACACCACCATCTCGGAAAAGGTTCATTATTTATACAATGAGAAACGGAGAGGCCGATATTCTAATGAATGGATCCATATCTGAAATTTTTTTTCTTATTATGGATTCCAATAGTACTGCTTACATTTCTAATTTTTTTTATTTCCAATTTTTATTTTTGTTTCCTTTTATTTCCATTATAACTGGCCTTAGTTGCCCAGGACAAAAAAAATTATGTTCATTAACACTAGTGAGTTTGTGTTGAAGGCGCTTATACGTAAATACCATTTAAAGAAAGGATTGAATCATATGTGATTGCCCCACATTCAAACATTTGACTATACACTTACTCTGCATCACAACAACATTGCTCATGCACCATGAAGAGCTTCCCATGTTCCATAATTTTTCACCTAAATGCAGTTCACAGTCTACAATAAAGAATACAGTGCAATCATATGATCTTCATCCAGAGTCATTAAATAACACTTTAAAGGCACCTCGAAAAAAACGAATTGAAATCTTCACAGAATGCCATTCTACATGATGTACTAGGACTAATAGCTCCTCCTCCCATCTTTTCCTAATAAATGGGTCCTTCACCAATAGCAAGGAAAGTAATGAAACCTAATCCTAGCGCAGCCAAAAACTTGGTTGAACATTGATCATCTGATGTATTTTACAACTCAGCTATCAATATGAAAATGTTTAACTGAATCAAAATTACTTCCTTTAACTGTTACATTGTTTTGGTAATGGCCTTGTTATTAAGAGATATTATCCTAATATTGTTTAAAAAATGTTACGTGGACCCGTATAATGTATCTTGAACTGTTAGTCATTCGGTACAACAGAAACAACCTTGCACTTGTAATGAGCTGGGAGCTCATGTGGAGTCTAATGATCTGGAGAACTTTCACATAGAGATCACAGTTTGCGAGGCAGATATGACTATTGCATTTTTGAATTCAGAAATTGATCTGTCGAAGCAATAACAGCATATTAAATAGAAACCAAAAGAATTGCGGATAGTATAAATCAGGAACCAAAAACTAAGTTGCTGGAAAAGCTCAATAGGTCTGGCAGCATCTGTGAAGGTAAAAAAAAAACAGAGTTAATGTTTCGGGTCCAGTGGCCCTTCCTCAGAACCTTCAGTTCTGAGAAAGGGTGACTGGACCCGAAATGTTAACTCAGTTTTTCAATAACAGCATATTGTTCACTCTCTCTTCCTTTCTTTGTAACCCTTCCCAGAAAAGCGTGTGAGATGAAAATGCCACAAAAGTCATCTTTACTATTGAAGCTGGAAGAGGCTTTTCTTGGAAAACTATGCACCCATGTGATGCAAAAAGGAATGTTTTCTTTATTCATTCACAGGATGACGGTGTCACTAGGCAGCATTTATTGCCCAGCAACGCAGTTAAGAGTCAACCACATTACTGTGGGTGTGGAGCTACATGTAGGACAGACCAAGTAAGAATGGCAGTTTCCTTTCCTGAAGGACGTTAGTGAACCTGATGGGTTTCCCCCCGAACAATCAACAATAGATTCACAGTCATCATTAGACTCTTAATTCCAGATATTTATCAATTTTAAATTTCACCATCTGCCGTGGCAGAATTCAGATCTGGATCCAGGTAGCATTTTCTGGGTCTCAGGTTGAACAGTCCAGCGATAATACCACTAGACTATCACCTTCCCTAATTCAGCCAATTACAACTTTTCCAGGAAGACACCAGTAGCTTGTGCATGTAGAATAACCTTGGATTCAGAATGGAACTGCAGTAGTCAAACATAATTGCCTAATTATTCCAACCTTATATGCCTTGGCATTGTTAGTACACTTTTTAATATGTCTTAGACGTTATGAAAGTTTCTGCCTCTAACATTTTTACAAGCAGTGAGTTCCAGATTCCTACTATTGTCTGGATGAAAAAGCTTCTCCTCACGTCTCCTTTAAACCTCTGTTCCCAACAGTACATCTATGGCCCCTCAGCATTGATCTGTCCATCCAGCATTGATCTCTCCATCCAGGGGGAAAGTTTTTTTTTCTGTCTACCATGCCCCTCATAATTTTATACATTTCAATCATAACCCCTCTCAATCTCCTCAGCTCGAAGGAAAACAACCTCAGTATGTCCGACCTCCCTTCATTAATGAAACTCTCCAAGTTGGGCAACACCCTGATAAATCTGGGATAATACAGTGCGGAGCTTCTGAAGAAGGGTCCTGACCCGAAACATCAACTTTCCTGCTCCTCTGATGCTGCCTGGCCTGCTGTGTTCCTCCAGCTCCACACTGTGTTATCTCTGACTCCAGCATCCGCAGTTCTTACTAACCCTGATAAATCTCCTCTGCTCTGCCTGCAGGCAATCACATCCCTCCTATAATAGGAATTCCTGAACTGCATGCAATACTCTGATACAGTCATTTGTTAGTTGAAAAGCTTAAAAGCAGAAAATATATCTAGATGGTTTCAAGTATGCATTTATTAGAAATATGGTAGAGTAATGAACAAGACCAGCTGAGGTGCTGTAATTATAAAGTTAAAATCAAGTTTGTATAAGTAATGCACAGACGCTTACCGTAACCTATGCATGTGAGGCTCTGCATAATGCTGGTTCATAGCCAATTATATCTGTGAAATCTTGTTATATTCATATTAGTCTGAAAAGATATTAAAACATTTTAACAAATATCTCCATAATCCAAATGAAACATTATTGTTGCAAAAAAAGAAGGGATATATAATGGTGCTTTTCTTTTGACATGACCTTATGATTGTATCAAACAACTTTCTGTGAAAAACTCACTGCAGAACTCCATCTTACAACATGGACAAATATTAGGTGTTGCTGAATACTTTTATAACCATCTTCTAAACGCAGTACACGTGGAAATGGGAAAACATCACCAACATTAGATCAGTGTAGGCACAGACATTTTTACAATGATGTTGCACATTTTTATACATCGTGCCAGTTGGTAAGATATTCAATGATTCATTATTTTTTAATATACTGGCTTGGAGTTTCCATAGGGAACCACCAATCAGAGTTGTCCCGAAGTTTGGAAGACCGCTGAAGAAATTCCAAACTAAGCACAAGTCTTGATAGGCAGTTCTATCCAAACAATATTTCAGGAAATCTATCTGAGGAAACAATTACCAGTGAAACACCTCCAGGTACTTGCTCATTAAAGAAAATTGTTTAATTCTTTTCTGAATAGCGAGTTTTGAGAAGATTTGTAGCTCAGGTTGAGGTTCTGGATGTGAGTTTGCTCACTGAGCTGGAAGGTTCATTTTCAGATGTTTCGTCACCATTCTAGGTAACATCATCAGTGAACCTCCGATGAAGCGCTGGTGTTATGTCCCGCTTTCTAATTATTTGGTTAGGTTTCCTTGGGTTGGTGATGTCATTTCCTGCATTGGTGATGTCATTTCCTGTTCTTTTTCTCAGGGGATGGTAGATTGGCTCCAAATCAATGTGTTTGTTGATGGAGTTCCGGTTGGAATGCCATGCTTCTAGGAATTCTCGTGCATGTCTCTGTTTGGCCTGTCCTATGGTGGATGTGTTGTCCCAATCAAAGTGGTGTCCTTCCTTATCTGTATGTAAGGATACGAGTGATAGTGGGTCATGTCATTTTGTGGCTAGTTGATGTTCATTTTCTGAATTCTTTTCTGAATTTTTGAAGAAGGGTTCAGACTCGAAATGTCAGCTTTCCTGCTCCTTTGATGCTGCTTGGCCTGCTGTGCTCATCCAGCTCTACGCCTTGTTATCTCAGATTCTCCAGCATAGGCAGTTCCTATTATCTCTGCTGAATTCTTCAAAGTGATTTGATTCAGTTTTTAACTTATTCATTTTTTTGCTTTTTAGTACAGACTACTTTTCCTCCTCATCCAATAATCAATTCCCTGCTGAAATGTTGGTTTGCTCTCATGCTGGTTGACTAATACTTCAAAATATGTGGAGTCATGAATAGACTTGCCTTTACATCTCTGCGTCTTTTCTGTGTGATGGCAATTATCCTCATATTTTTATCATAAAGTCTTGACTTGAACTCAAGTGCCCACTATGCAGAGAATTGCACATTTGTATCTATTTTATATTTCAAGGGATCATATAATGCTAAAGATATGATATAAAACTTAAATAACATTAATTGTCCTGTAATCTTTATACAATTAAATGCCTAATATTCTCAGACTCTGTTGGGTGTTGTGAAATGGTATTACTTTTCAGGTTATATTCTTCACTCATGGCTCACCTGTCTCCATATTGAGGTGGGTCCAATTTTTAAAGAATTTTATGACTGTAGCAACATTTCTTAGCAGTCTCTGCTGTTTAACCACACTTTAAGAGGTTATTATTTGAAAACATCCAGGAATCTGTGCAACTGCTAAAGCCTGGAGTGCATTAAATAATATCATATAAAAAGGTCAATCATGTGCTAACACCTACAAATACATTTCAGTCAGCCTTGTGTAAAGATTCTTACTTATATACTGATTAAGAATGGCAGAAACACATTATCAACCTGCCACTTGAAGGGGACAATCCTTCATAACAAAATCCATTGTTTGCAACACTTTTTGAAATGCACAAAAAAATTGTAGTAAGTCATTTACTTATCACACTATTATATGTATGAGTGCCCTATCAGCAAAGTTATTTGATAGAGTCTTGTCTTCCTTAAAAGCCACTATGATTCTAGTCTGTTCATAATTTGATATGTTTGGTTAAATATGTAAAAATACAATTTCAATTACACCAACTCCACGGGCAAAAAAAGTTACATTTGTAATATTCTGTTTTCAGTGTTTGAATTTTTCCAGTTCAAAATTATTTTTTGCCAAAATGTTACAATATGCTGAGCATTGATGCTGTAAAATGATACTCACTTGAACTAAGTTTGAATCGCGTTACAGCTCAGAGGAAGCATTAGCATAGAATGCACTATTATTCATAATTCAGCAGTTTTAATTGACAATTTTGATTAAGGTGATAAGACCCTTAGATCACAACTGCACTGTGATGCATGTGCAGCACAGCTTCACTATCAAACAATCTAATTATTTTGATATTTCAAAATTCAGACATCAGATATAATATGAATGCAGTTCAAAATGCATCAAGAAGAATCCAACAAGTCATTTGAACGGATTTATATGATTTCTACCACTATTATTATTGTTTCCATTGGAATTTAGGATTCCAGAACAGAACTGGGCTATTCAGCCAATCAGTAAGATCATGGCTGATCTAGTTGTTGTCTCAATTCTATTTCCCTGTGTCCCAGCCACCAACCAGCTTCCAACCTCATGTGCCCCTGGCTCCCTTGGCCATCCCCAAATCTATTTGGGATTGAGCGCATTTCCCATGTCCTGCCAAAACGACCACTATTCTTCTACAGAAGTAACAATCACATTATTGAAACTCTAATGGTTTTTAATGAATGTACACACTATCATGGTGGTTTGTATCCTGCCCAAATAATGTTAACATGAAAATTCATGAAGAAAAACCCAACGCTCCTCAAACCATGACATTGTTTTGTGCAGTGGAATGTTATTAGTGGTCAAAATATTAACAGTACAGATTTTCCCTTTTCACCAAAATCAGAAGCATTGAATATTTTCTGATCTTGTCTTTTTAGAATTGAAATACTCATTGGAGTTTGTCCATTTCAAACTTTTAATCATGTGCTTATATAATACGATCAAGTCATCTTTGCCCTGAGCTGTCATCTTCTGACTGCAATGATATAGAAACTAAGATCAATTGATATATCTGATCTGATCATCAGTGTTTGTAAGCAGGTTATAAAATTGCAAATAATTAGATATTAGCAGCAGTTCACAAGGACTAGATGAAGAATCTTAAAGGTTTCTTATTGTAACTCTATAGTTGCATGTTTAAACCTGTAACCAAATTATCATTTAAATTCTCTTGCTACAGATGTGCTTCATCTGTTTCAATTGAGCCATAACGGAGGTAACCCTCCCTCTAAGCCAGGTGATCCAGGTTCAAGTCCAATCAGGACTTGCTGGCTACAGAAGGAATGTTCATGACAGTAACAGATTGATAACTCATCTTCCAAACTTTCCAACAAGTCCACAGCTTGACATAGAATGATGGCCCTTAACTTTAACCATTTGTCTCTCCCACGTCCATGACTGATTATAGATCAGATAGACAACTATCAAAATGGAGTCATCTATTTTGAAGATGAGAAATCACACTCATTTGCCTTCAGACAAGTTTATTCAGCAGGTTCCAACAGAAATTAAAAATAAAGAAATTAAGATAATGTATTTGATAACTGATTCAATTGCAAACTTTTTTATTCAGTAAATTATCATTTAGCTTTTCTTGATTTAATTCTTAACTTGATTTGTAACTTAGCTATTAAAAATAAACCTTGTTAATAGATCTTCCAGTTGTTTATCCTGTGAAATATTAGCATAAAAGTTGAAGGTAAGTTTAACATCTTCCAACTGTCCTATTGTGTGAAATTCAGAATCCTTTTACTTGATTCTCACTTTTTGATATAACATGCATCTATAAAACTGCAGTTAATCAAAGATGCAACCAAGTTTATGTTTTTGTCACTTGTTCCATAAAGAACATGTTTTGAGCAATTTAAATCATGCTTGCTAAATGATTAAAGAATGTTTAATGAGCCCTGTCAACCTGACTCAGTGGTTCATTTGTTTCTGTAATCATGATCATTGGCAGTCCTACCATTTCAGGATAATATCTATTCAACATCTCTGGTTTTACCCATGGGTCTTCATGTGATTGTATAGACCGCACCTTGACCTGCAGATCTTTGACCACATGGCCCAGGATGTTCCACAAGGCAGTGAGATCCAGAGTGACACCACAAGAAGTTAATTTTTAATGAGGTAAGTATCAACTTTTATCAATAGCATATGGCTTAAAGCTTTCTTACCCTCAGTTCACATTTTACTTCATAGCTCCCAGATGCAAAGACAGTAACATTATCATGAAGCAGTAACCCTTCCTCAGAGGTGTTTTGAGGAAGGGTCACCGGACCCAAAACATTAACTCTGATTTCTCCCCATAGATGCTGCCAGACCTGCTGAGCTTTTCCAGCAATTTCTGTTTTTGTCTATGAGCTGCTGCAGGGCTGGGATTTTGATTTGCTGCATCTTGGATTTTTGGGCCTTGCAATGCCTAGGTACTAAGTGTACACTCATCATAACTGAACAAGTTGTTGACCTATCCTGCATGTATTTGTCCCCTGTTAGGATTATGTTTTTCCCAATGGTTTCACGCTAGACACTGGATTCACGGGCAACGCTGGTATTAAATTCTCCCAGGAGGGACATCTTTGCTTCTTTTGGAATGGCAATGAGGACGTCATCAAGGTCAAGATAGCATTAGTCTCTGTAGTTCTGTCCTCATAATAATCTTTGTCAATTTAGAATAGTTGTCCATAAAACATATTGGACCTAACTAACAAAAATCAGGTGTATTTGCTGTACTTGGTAAATGCTTAACAAATCAGGTTTCAATGTAAATTGCAGTGCATGGAGCAATGAGTAAGTGGTGCTACAGACCAAAGTTAAAACTGTGACATGAGCTTTCAGTAGGATACAGTTAAACGCTATTATGAGGCACATGGGCATACTTAGAATAGATTTAATTAAAGACCACATGAAATGGAACGAAGTATTTTAACTGGAAAACATTAATCATGCTAAAGCTGGATCGAGGATCAAAGCATAAAACCGGAACTTTATGTGATCTTTTTCCTATTGAGGCCTAGTTAGGAATAGTGCCTACTCTAGAAATATGTATTTACACAAACTGCAATAAATGTATGCCTTGTTACCAATATTGACAGTGTTTAAACTAATTTTAAAAACTGTAAACTTTAGCATATCCAATTTACAACAAAAAGTGACACTGGTCCTATTGGCTCATTGCATTGAAATGCCTCCACCTTAAAGTTTTTATGTCCCCATGTAAATCACTTCCTAACTTCTTTCATAGGATCCTTACAGTGTGGAAACATGTCATTCAGCCCAGCATACCCAAACTGCCCCTCCAAATAGCATCCCATCCAGACCCATTCCCCTGTAAACCAGCATTCCCCATGTCTAATCCACCCAATTTACACACCCTAGACAATTTAGCATGGCCAATCCACCAAACCTACTCATCTCTGGATTATGGAAAGAAACTGGAGCACTCAGAGGAAACCCACAGAGACACAGGGAAAACATGCAAACTCCACACAGACAGTTGCCCAAGAGTGGAATCAAACCCACGTCCCTAGCACTGTGAGGCAGCAGTGCTAACCACTGACCCAGTGTGCCACGCATTATATCTTGCAGACCTGCACATCTGTTGAACTTTCTGTTCCTCTGACTCTGTGAAATCCTCTCTGAGATTATTACAGATTCCACAAAAAAAAATGGTCTGAAGTTGGTGTATTTGTGCAATAAGTATCTTCTAGACATGGCAGAACAACATATATGTTTGAATGAAGTATATTTGTAAGCATGCAAAGTGTGTTACTAACTGCCATTGTGGCACTGATATTTAATTTTTGCAAGTACGAAGTTACATTCCATCAGTGTTTATTTACTGTTGCAAAACATTGTTTCCAATATTTTGTTAGATTTTCATTTTTCTCTCTTTTATCTCTCACTTTAAATCATATTGTTTTGTAGTTCATGTTCTGTGGTATCCATTAACAATTCTTGAAAATGATTGGTTAAGGAGATACATGATTGTTTGTACAAATAGGCCCTATTTGTGCTGAGATAACAAGATGTAGAGCTGGATTAACACAGTAGGCCAAACAGCAGAGGAGCAGGAAGGCTAGTGTTTCCAGCCTAGAATCTAGGCCCAAAACATCAGCCTTCCTGCTCCTCTGTTGCTGCTTGGCCTGCTGTGTTCATCCAGCTCTTCACCTTGTTATCTCAGATTCTCCAGCATCTGTGGTTCCTACTATCTCTGAACCCATTTGTGCTGAAATGGCTTCCCTAGTTACAGTAGTTGCAATAGAAAATCACATAAATGTCTATAGGAAGGTACTGGCATGATAAATGGCTGATGCCATTTGTTTGCCAGTCGCAGCAAATTCTGGCAAAGCAATACTTTACCAGAGAAAAAACAATAGATCTCTATCTGTAATTGTTAAGCATTTTATTGGCAATAGTTTGAGTTCTGAAATTTAGGAAGGATGTACAAGTGCGAACCAGTCAGAATGATGACCATCCAAATGATTTGGTTTCTAGTGTAATGGATGGTAACTTGACATCACAGACACTGGACCTTGGATAGATTTATTTATGTGTTTCAAAGCCCTGAAATTAAAGGTCGTCAGTAGCATGACACATTACAGAAATACTTTACAGTGGTGTATTGGATGAAGAAACTCAAGACTGCTGCATTTACCTGAAAAACGAATAGATTTATTGGCAGGGCCTGCAACACTGAAGATGTTCAGATACAATGTCCAATGTACCAACTGATTTTAAAATAACAAACTGACTTTTGTATTCTTATCTCAGTCATAATGTAGGTCTTATCTCATTGTTACATCTTAGGAAAGCATTGTGTTGAATTCCATTGTCAAGTAGACTCATAGCATCTTTAAAGGATGAAGTCATAAAAGCCAATGCAAGTTCATTAGTGATATATAGCCACGCAGAAGCACTTAAGGATATAGTGAAAACATCACTGTTCCACGTACAGATGACTAGTGAAGAAATATATATTGAATGCTGGATGATATTTTATCAAAATAAAGTGCAATGTATAACTTCTGTTATTTTAAAGAAAGTCACAATGTCATGAAAATAAACTATACCAAGCATACTGCTTCCCAGTGAATGATTAAGCTGTACTGAATGGTCTGTGTAGTCTTTTGTCCGGAGAAAGCTTTTATGAATAATAACAGCAAATATGTCTACATCATCAATCTTTTTCTTCTCAAAGCTCAGAGTTTAAAAGCTAAAATACAGACAGTCTTTCACATGTTGTTTGATCTATGAGGTATTAATATATAATGCCTTACTCAAACCAGAATACAGCAATGTCCCTATTTTATAACCACATCACTTTACAACTTTGTCAAAGCGTCAATGTTGTGCTCATTTGCCACAGAATTCGGTGATAATAATTTTATGTTCAATCTATTGTTTTATTTAATAAATATGGAAGGCCAAGAACAAAACTGATGTATGGCTTATGACACTGCATTCAAATTTGTAATATTGTTCAGCAGTCACTTGTGTAGAATCCCTGATCTATGCATAAAATATTCCTCATGATTTATGTTTTTAATGTTCAGCAATGCTTAGTATTGTCAGTCCAGCACATGTCAGCCCGGTTTTGGCCATTAACAAGCTCTTGCAATAGATTTTAATTTGCATTAATTATTTTATGTTTGGTTCATTCACAACAGGAGGAAATGAATGAGTAAAATGGTTTGGGTTTTCAATTAGTATTCTGTGGAGTCCCCAATTTATCAGTTAAGTTGTACACATAAGCAGGACACAAAAGTGGAGCAATTCATTCTAAAGAACTGCACAGACTTAATCTGATTAGACCATAAGACCATAAGACATAGGAGTGGAAGTAAGGCCATTCAGCCCATCAAATCCACTCCACCATTTAAATCATGGCTGATGCGCATTTCAATACCACTTCCCTGCACTCTCTCCGTAGCCCTTGATTCCTTCTGAGATCAAGAATTTGTCAATCTCTGCCTTGAAGGCATCCAATGTCCCGGCCTCCACTGCACTCTGCGGCAATGAATTCCACAAGCATTATCTTGGGGCAGGCACTGTAATGTGCTATACGGATAGACTTTACACCCAGGGAATTGTGGCAAGTCTGCAGAATGCTATCGGAAGTTGTGCCGCACAAACAAACAAATTTATCCCCCTAACTCTTTAGTTTATTGTCCAATTTTACAAATGGGGCATAGAATTTACCTTAGTGATCAAGGATTTCCTTCTATCAACCACTGCTCAATGTCAAACAAAACCAGATATACAACAGAGTTCACATCTTTCACATTCCATATAAATCTAAGCAGACTTTTTGGAGTTAAACATCTGGCTTGAGAGTAAAGAAAACAACCAGACTGACATCAATGAATTTTCCGTTTTACAGTTTAGACAAAAGTATGTGGCCATTTGCCTCTCTGTTAATGACAGTGATCCTTATGATACTATGTTAACTGGGATAGTGGGTTGAGCAGTATTAAGGCCCACCTGTTTTGGGAGGAAGAACCTACCTGTAATAATATAAATGGCAATTTTATTTCACATATAGGATCACAATTCAAATTGTGAGGTAAAAATTGATTAAGTTTGCACTGTACACACTTAGAACTGAGTTACCATTGAACGGAACTCTGAAGGTCACTCAGAAAATGGACCATGTTTGCTTTCAATTTTAATTTTTTTTACAGTCAGGCTGAGCAGGAAACGTCCCCTGAATCCAAAAAGTGCTCCAGTTGCCTGCCTGTCAATGCAATTTCCTTGCTCTGGTTATCACTTCCTTCGACCTCCCATTTTCTGACTGCAACTGGGGCATAAGCTTCAGTGTTGATTGATTCACACCCTCTCAAGCCATCAAGCTGCTTTGTCAATGAATAGGTAGCCAGAAGCATGTGTCTCAAATTGCTCGAGGCTTCAAGGCACAATAATGAATGATCGGTGGATATGTCGCACTCAACATTTTCTGGCTTGTGCTCTTTTTTTTTAACTTTTTATTTAATGAACAATCTTTTATCTTGCTTTTGATCTCAAAGTGTAATATCATTACTTTTACAAACTTCTGTAATCTGGATGTTGAGGAGGATTGTAGAATCTAACATACGTGACTGTGCCAAAATGCCTGGAAATGGAAAGATGCCAGAATTCATGCAGTGAGCATCTGATCTGAAATTAAATGCAAGTAACATTTAACAGAAGCAGTATAGAGGGCAAACATGGAGTTGATTGAGGGTAACCACAGCCACAATGTGATTCAAATGTTGTAGATAGCATTCCAGTTTTTCATCATAAATAACTACTGAAATATTCTTTGAATTTTTTTGAATTTATAAGATAGTTATGTTAAAAACAAACCTGACTAGACAATGGGGTTGCCCTTCTCAGCAAGCCAGTACTTTCTATTGTTTTCCCTGTGTCATTTAGGGTAAGGATGCACTTCTCAAGGTGAAGCTGCAACCACTGTTGGAGTCTTTAGTAAAGGACTCAGAAGTTCCAGCTGACAGCAAACATGAGCTGAAGGACTGCGCCCCTATTTAACAGATAGAGATGAAGAGAGTCTCATTTCAAAATACTAGCAAGAGCATCTTCAAAGGCATTATCAAGAAGACTTGGGCAGAGAGGGCTGAAAGGGTTTGTGCCAACTGCTTGAAGAAATGCCCATGTATGTCCTGCCCTCCTCTAAATAACAAGCTACCAGTGAATAGAAATATATGGACTGCAATTCATCCGATAAATTTCACCAAAGTATGGTGACATTGAGAAATGTGTGACAAAATCTCCAAACCAAAATTAGAGCCATAGTTAACAGGATATAATCACTAAAATCCACAGAATAAACCACTGCATCTCTGCTCATATAATTCACATAAATGGCCTCAATTATTCATCAAAACTATCAGCCCAGTGCGATCACGAACTCCTAACAAATATTTTCCTAAAATTAACAGATTAGATATGAAAGAATGTCATAATTAATTACAATTATTTGTGATTGATTTTGAAATGGGCACCAATTAAAGATACATTCAATGACGTGTGGAAACTCTAAGTGGAATCACAGGAAAATAGCTGATGAAGGTTTTAGTGATGACCTCCACAGAATGATGTAAATCTAGATGGAGATGTGCCCAAAGGTCAAAGTCAAAGGACAAAGTAAAGCCTGGCCTGACTTGAAAGGCTATGGTCAAGAGCAAATCAGCTGGCACCATTCTGACATATCTTCTCATGTTCAAATAATAGAACCTTGTAGAAACCTGAAGAAAGCTGCCCCAAATAGACAGAAAGTCATTATTTTAAAAATTATAGAGTGAAGTTCTTTCATACAATCCTTCTGCTTACGAAGTTCCATAGAAAGAGCAACAAAAGAAACAATAAAAAATATATTTTATATCTACTCTTTGGCAGAACAAAGTTACAACCAGACTTTATGGGTAAAGTGAATGTTACTACACAACTATGCTAAAATTATCTACATAATGGAACACATTAAGGAAACTTCTAAAATTTAAATGCCATTTACTACAGCTCAGTCAAATTTTTTACTTACAAGCAATTTCATCCATTTATCAAGCAAAGTACCCAAAATGCAATTGATGAAATGGGAATGTTCCCAATCCATTAAGAAATAAGGGGCACTATGGATTCAGAATTACAGCAGATAATGTTATGCTGATTAGAAATCAGCAGCCTTTCTCATGCTGTCTCCCAGAAATAATGGTTGTATATAGCAGAATAATGAAGAACTATTAAAGCATCGTCGAAAAGACAGGTAATAAAGCAAAATAAAACTCCACATTTCAGTGTAATTATTTAAAAATCATCAAAAAAATGCCATGAGAGCATTTATTTGTTAAAATCTGTTTTTTTTCAGACAAGGGTTCCCCTGATAATTAATCCAGCAGGAAACTGAAAGATAATGTGTCATTGGTTAATGGTAAGACAGCAGAGCTAGTTTAGCACTATAATAAATGGCTTTTCATATTTTTACAGGAAGGCTTTTAGTGACTTTATTGAAATTGCTCTGAAAACAAACATAATCGATGCTGTGGCTTACTTGATGAATATTATCTGAATAACTGTCATGCTGCAGGAAACCAAAGTGAAGGAGCTGGAATAGAATAAGTGGTCTTTTGCTCAGAAATAAAAAAAAAACAAAATTTAATACCTACTATCAGAAGCGAAAGTTGTGTGTTTATCTGTCATGGAAATCAATATCGCGAGTTGTCACTTTTGTTTTAAACTGAGGTATATTTTGAATTTAAGACATATGAGAAATTATTAATTACAGGTTGGGTATCCTTGATCAACACATCCAAAATCTGAAAGGACATAAAAGCAAAATATTTTTTTCAAAGGGTCTGAACAGACCAGAGCTTCTGACAGATTAATTCTGTAACTGCATTATTAAATGTCTCTGTCTCTTCTATTATGAATTATCTACTACTCAGTTAAAATGAAGGTATACTTATAACTTGTCATGCTGTAGTTCAGATCTCAACACATCAATGTTTCAATGCACAAAGCACTAATTAAAGCTACTCACAGCAAGTGTATTCAAAAGCTGAAAATATCCTATAGCCAAAAAGCAGTTGGAACTGAGTTAGTAGGAACTGCAGATGCTGGAGATTTCGAGATAACAAGGTGTAGAGCTGGATGAACACAGCAGGCAGAGCAGCATTAAAGGAGCAGGAAGGCTGATGTTTAGGGCCTAGACCCTTCTTCAGAAATGATTCTATTCATACACCCAGGTTGGCCAATGTTAGGATCCTTAATTTGTTTTATTACATCCCTCAACTCGTTAACTTGCTCCCATAACTCTCCTTTCACCACAATATAACACCTTCCTGCACTTTATCTGTTTGTTGTATGCACCAGGTACTGACGTTTCCTTCACACTTACTCCTTCCTCCTCTTAGCATGTACACTATCCTAAGGTGCCTCACCCATTTAACAAAACCCTTCATAAGGCCACACGCCAACACAATTCCATTCGTCTTATAGTGTTATGATCTGAGCTAATGTTATTACCACATAAACCAGAACTCGGCCTGAAATCTGTCTGATAGAACATGTTTTAAGAAATGGTATTTCAGTGAAACATAAGCGCACATTGTTGTACACTTTGCTTTCAGAACTAAACAGAAAAATACTAACAAAAGGAATGAAGATAAAACCAATTAATTCAAACTTTCTATTTATAACTCAGATACAAAATGTTTAAACACATCAAAGTATAATCTCATTAATCCCAAAACACTCTGTTATAAACTTTCATGAAAAAAAATAGATTTTGTATTAGGCAAGCTGTAACTGTGTTTGTGGGGTTTCAATGGAATAAAATCAACAATTTTGAAATCATACATAAAATAAATATTCCGTTCCACTGAATTTGATGTAAGGAAATATGGGTTAGATCTTATATTAGGAGCCATTTATCTCCCAATCTACCTGTATCACTCACTTTACACTGCAGGATAAATTCCACCCACAGTTTCCTGTTAAAGAACATATATCATTCCTTAACTCAGCCAAGGGTGAGTGAGAAAACCATACTCTCTGTGAAGGGACTGAAAGTTCCATAATTGCACTGTTCCCATTCAGCAAACCACAGCCAGTAGGTTTGATTGTTTAATATAAAGGAATGCCAGCACAGTTTCAGGTAGGCATGTAACCTTCATAATTTTATTTCCTTTAGCTTGATGCTGACATTTTCTTCAGACACCTATATTTTTAAAAACATTTCCAATACACAACTTTATGCACCTCATAACTGTAACAAGATTCACCAAAAATATGATCTTCCAATTCCTTTTTTCGATAACAGTCTTGTTGCAACAGCTGTAAACTATGCCCATAATGTTTGCTATGTTTGTTTGCTGTAACCTACACTGTTGAATCAAGCCAGGCCAGAAAAAGTTGGCTTTAAATTTCACCAGGGAGATTTCAGGATTTTTGTACAAAGATCTATTTAATGTCAACGGCCAAGGGTTGCAATATTTATCCCATTATGTTGTTTTATGTTCAACTATTTGATGGTAGACTGAATTAGACTGTATTAGTTACTTTTGGGACAGAAACTTCCCGCTTCCAAAGTGAAATTGAAGCATTCATACCTTCAGCTCATCCTAACATAATGCATTCATTTATCAATCCCAAATCATCACACATTTTACTCTAAAGTTAATTTTATTTCACTGTAATAGGTTGCTCAGTCATAAAGTCATAAGAGTTATACAGCATTGAAACAGACCCTTCAGTCTAACTCATCTGCACCAACCAGATATCCTAAGCTGACCTAGCCCTATTTGTCAGCATTTGGCCCATATCCCTTTAAACCCTTTCAATCCCTTTAATATCCCTTTAAACCCTTTCAATCCCTTTAATATCCCTTTAAACCCTTAGAGGTATAGACAGGATGGATAGAAAGAAGCTTTTTCCCAGAGTGAGGGACTCAGTTACTAGGGGTCACAATTTCAAGGTGAGAGGGGAAAAGTTTAAGGGAGATTTGTATGAAAAGTTCTTTACGCAAAGGGTGGCGGGTGCTTGGAACGCGTTGCTAGCTGAAGTGGTAGAAGTGGGCACCATAGAGTCAGTTACGATGTATCTAGACAGATACATGAAAGGCCAGGGAGCAGAGAGATACAGATCCTTGGAAGATAGGCAACAGGTTTAGATAGAGGATCTGGATCAGCACACGCCTGGAGGGTCGAACGGCCTATAACTGTGCTGTAATTTTCTTTGTTCTTTGTTCTATTCATACACTATTCCGATGCCTTTTAACTGTTGTTATTGAACCAGTCTCCATCACTTCCTCTGGCAGCTCATTCTACATGTGCATCACCCCTGTGTGAAAACATTGGCCCTCAGGTCCCTTTTAAATCTTTCCCTTCTCACCTTAAACCTATGCCCTCTAGTTTTCTCCAACCTAGGACAAAGGCTTTGTCTATTCACCCTATTCATGCCCCACATGATTTTATAAACCTCTATAGGGTCACCCTCAGCCTCTGACACTGCAGGGAAAATAGCCCCGGCCCATCCAGCCTTTCCCTATAGCTCAAAAACTTTCAATCACCAGCACATCCTTGTGAACCTTTTTGGCAACCTTTCAAGTTTAACAACATCCTTGTAGCAGGGAGACCAGAACTGAAAGTAGTATTTTAAAAGTGACCTCGTCTATGCCCTGTACAATGACAACATGATGTCCCAACTCTTGTAATCAAAGCACTGACCAGCAAAGGCAAGCATGCTAAACACTTTCTTCACCACCCTGTCTACCTGCCACTCCGTTTTCAAGGAACTATGCGCCTGCACCCCAGGTCTGTTTGTTCAGCAACACTCCCCAGGGCTCTATGATTAACTTTATAAGTCCACCCGTTGTTTGCTTTACCAAAATGTAACACTTCACATTTATCTAAATTAAACTCCATGTGTCACTCCTTGGCCCATCTCATCAAGGTCCTTCTTCACTGTCCACTATTCTATCATTTTCAGCGTCATCTGCAAACTTACTAACCATAACTCCTATATTCACCTCCAAATCATTTATATAAATAACAAAAAACAGTGGACCTAGCACCAATCCTTGCAGCACACCACTGGTCACAGGCTTCCAGTCCAAAAACAATCCTCCATCACCATCCTCTGCCTGCTACCTTCAAGCCAATTTTGGATCCAGTTGGCTAGCTTCTCATGTGATCTAACCTTGCCAACCAGTTTGCCATGCGAAACCTTGTTGAACTCTTGCTGAAGCCCATGTAGACAATGTCTACCACTCTACCTTGATCAATCTTCTTTGTCACCTCTTAAAAAAGCTCTTTCAAGTTAGTGAGGTATGATTTCCCACATACAAAGCCATGTTGAATATCCTTAACCAGCCCTTGTCTTTCCAAATAAATGTAGGTCCTATCCTTCAGAAACCCCTCCAAAAACTTACCTACTACTGATGCGAGGCTCACCTATCTATAGTTCCTTTGCTGCTTCTTACCACCTTTCGTAATTAAAGACGCCACATCAGCCATCCTCCAGTCTTCCTGTACTTCACCCATGATTTCAATGATACAAATATCTCAGCAAAGGGCTGAGCAATCTCTTCCCTAGCTTCCCACAAAGTTATAGGATACACATGATCAGATCCCAGGGATAAGATTTCCAGCGCTTTCTGTCTTGCAATATGGATACTTTTTCAAGACATCGCCATTTGTATGCACCACACCTTGTACTGTTTTGTGCTAATCAGCCATGAAAGTATCTGCAACTGCTTGGACATTCTGGCCATTCACTATTACAGTGTAGGAAGAACCGCCCCTGGAAATGGCTGATCTAGTGGCAAGTTGACACTGAGATTTACTGAGAGAGACCTGGGGGTCTTTGTGGACAACGTGTTACAGTTGATGGCTGTCCTGAAAGAACAGCCTCTGCTAGTCTAGACTAAAGGTGCTATCCAGTTCAGTGCAGTATCCATGGTCTGGAAAAAATGCCAGGAAATACAGAACGAGTTCCTGTGATTTGTTAGGGTAAGTGTCACATCGTCCCTCGGCTACCTCACACTCACTAACACTGCTGCTTCAACCAAGTCCTACCTAGGGTTATGCTCTACCAATTTCATTACTGCATGTAACTTTTTCCCTTACTGGCTCCCACCCAGCCAAAGCCTCCAGACTATGAACCCCACATTGCTCAGCACTGCCTACTCACACAATCAGGACACCACTTTGTGCTATCTACGGCAGCATTAACAACCACCTTCATCTCAATCAATCCCCCCCCCTTTCTCTCATTCTATGAGAAAATGTTCCAAAAACATCCATTTTTATGTTACTTAGATTTGAGTCAAGAACACATTCTGTTGAGCATATCCCTGGCACCCGTTTAGGCCGGTTTGGTGGCTCAGTAGTTAGCCCTGCTGCCGCACAACAGTGGGACCAGGGTTTGATTCCACCCTCTGGTGATTAGCTGTGTGGAGTTTGCACATTCTTCCAATGTCTGCATGGATCTTCTCCAGGTGCTCTGGTTTCCTCTGACATTCCAAAGATGTGCAGGATAGGTGATTTGGCCATGCTAAATTGTCCACTGTGTCTAGGAATGTGCAGGTTAGGTGAATTAGCCAAGGGAATTGCAGGGTTATGGAGATAAGGTAAGGGGCAACGGGTATGGTTGGAGACTCTTTGGAGGGTTGGTGTGGACTGGATGGGCTGAATGGTCTGCTTTGACACTGTAGAAGTTCTATGATTTTATGTGCTGGCTAAGGAAGAAACATCACAGGCCATCAGCACTCTGAGGACTACTGGGAACCAGGCACCTACTCAGTCCCAGGAAGGAGATGACCATGTTGAAATGAAAATATAGACACAGAAGCAGTTGGCAGATATATCATAACCACAGAAGTGGGAAGTTGTGTGCGGACCCTGTGGAGATCGGAGAGGTGCTAAATGATTCTTTCTCATCTGTTTTCACTGAGGAACAGGAGAATATTGTAGAGGAGACAACTGAGTTACGGGCTACTAGAATTGAAATGATTAAGGTTAGTAAGGAGGACGTGTTATCAATTCTAGAAGGTATGAAGGTAGATAAATCCCCTGGGCCAGATGGGATTTTTCCAAGGATTCTCTGGGCAGCTAGGGAGGAGGTGGCGGAGCCTTTGGCCTTGATCTTTGAGTCCTCAATGTCTACAGGTTTAGTACCAGAGGACAGCTTGTACAAGGGGGCATAGCTACAAATTGAGGGGTGGGTGGTGCTGACTGTGGTTCTTCCATAGTCTGAGTATGTATGGGCACTACCCCGTCTCCTTGACCTGGTAGGAGCTCCAGGTCTCTCATTATCCTCTTGACTTGCCAATGGTGGTGAGCACCAGTGGCTGCAGAGATGGAATATACTTTTCTGCACATGTTTGCAGACACTGAGACTCCTGGTCCTGGCTTTCCATGAGCACTACCACCTTAACTTCCAATTTGGATGCAACCAGATACTTGCATGCTGACGCAGCATGATATAAATAGTGCTATTAGAGCATTCCTCCAACTTTTGAATCACTTCCTTGAATGAACATAGAACGTAGAACATATAGAACATAGAACAATACAGCACAGAACAGGCCCTTCGGCCCTTAATGTTGCGCTGACCTGAGAACTGGTCTAAGCCCATCCCCTTACACTATCCCATCATTATCCATATGCCTATTCAAGGACTGTTTAAATGCCCTTAATGTGGCTGAGTTAACTACATTGGCAGGCAGGACGTTTCAAGCCCTTACCACTCTCCGAGTAAAGAACCTGCCTCTGACATCTGTCTTAAATCTATCACCCCTCAATTTGTAGCTATGCCCCCTTGTACAAGCTGAAGTCATCATCCTCGGAAAAAGACTCTCACTGTCCACTCTATCTAATCCTCTGATCATCTTGTATGTCTCTATTAAATCTCCTCTTAGCCTCCTTCTCTTCAATGAGAACAGACCCAAGCCCCTCAGCCTTTCTTCATAGGGCCTGCACTCCAGACCAGGCAACATCCTGGTAAATCTCCTCTGCATCTTTTCCAATGCTTCCACATTCTACCTGTAATGGGGCGACCAGAACTGCACGCAATATTCCAAATGAGGCCGCACTAGCGTTTTGTACAGTGGCAGCATGACATCACGGCTCTGGAACTCAATCCAGGACAAAGCAGCATGCTTGATTGGCACTACATCCACAAGCATTCACTCCCTCCACCAGAAATGCTCAGTAGCAGCAGTGTGTACTACAAGATACATTGCAGAAATTCATCAAAGATCCTCAGACAGCACCTTCCGAACTCATGACCACTTCCATCTAGAAGGACAAGGGCATCAGATATATGGGAACAGCACCATCTCGAAGTCACTCGCCATCCTGATGGACTTGATAATATATCACTGTTCCTTCACTGTCACTGTATCAAAATCCTGGAATTCCCTCCCTAATTGCAGGAGGAATGCAACAGTTCAAGAATGAAGCTCACCACCACCTTCTCAAGGGCAACTAGGGATGGGCAAGAAACGCTGGCCAGCCAGTGACGCCCATATCTCACAAATGAATAGAAAAGAAATGGCCCAATGATCCTTCTTCCAAAGCCACCTAAGCCTATAAGCTTCACAGCAGGATCTGGCCATATCTGCTCGAGGCTGATGATGGTCCTGAGCTTTCAATATGCATGTAGTTATCATTGCTCTGAGTATAACAGCCACCAGGATAACAGCAGTTTCTGTGCTGAATCTACTGAGGATAGTTCCAATGAGCCCATGTAGATATATCAGAAACAAAGCAGCTCATCAGCGCCGTAATCACTTACACACACACACACACACACACACACACACACACCAAAACGTGAACAGCATCCTCCAAACATATTGTTCTCAATGTTGAAAATTTCATTTTTCTGACCTCATACAATTTTCCCATCTGATTTGTCATTGTTCAGTTTGTTCAGGGTGTGGGAAAGTTATGTCCAAAGAGTCCACAAAGGGATGTAGGTACGTTGAGTCAGTGCCAAACATTTGATACTTTGAGTACAATGTAGGAAAATGTGAACTGTGGTCGGGGAGAATATACAAAGAAAATATCTTTTAAATATAGAGAATATATACAAAATATCTGCTGGATTTTAGTGTCATTATGTTTGAATCACAAAATGTTAGCATTCTTTTGCAGTGATTAATTAGGGTGTTAGTAGAATTTTGGCATTATTGAAAAAAGATGGAACATAAATGCAGGGAATTTTTGCTACAACTGTATGTGCTTTGTGAGTACTGTATAATTTTTTGTTCTCCTTACTCAACAAGGGCTATACTTGCATTGGAAGCAGTTCAGACACTGTTTCCTGCGATGAGTACTTAGTCTTATTAGAAAGGCAGGGATGGCACGATGGCTCAGTGGTAAGCACTACAGCCTCACAGCACCAGGGGCCTTGACTCAATTACCCCTTGGGCAACTGTCTGTCTAGAGTTTGCACATTCTCCCCATGTATGCATGGGTTTCCTCCCACAATCCGAAGATGTGCACGTGAGGTGGATTGTCTATGCTAAATTGCTCATTGTGTTCAGGGATGTGTGATTAGGTGGGTTTGGGGAGTGGGTCTGGGTGGGATTCTCTGAGGATCCGTTTGGACTTGTTGGACCAAAGGGCCTGTTTCTACACTGTAGGGATTCTATGGATTCAGCCACTTGGGCTAATATTTGCTAGAGTCGAGAAAAATGAGGCGAGAACTTATTGTAACATTCTTTCTGAGTTGGGTGGATGTGGAGATGATCTTTTGACTTGTGGTGGAATCTAAAACCGGGGCCACACTTAACAGACCAGCCCATCAGACTATTTCTCCTCTTTAAAATGGAACTGATGAAGGATTTCTTCTCTCAAGGGGTCCTAAATCTAAAAGGAATTCATTACCTCAGAGTGCAGTGGAGTCTGGGTCATTAAATATGTTTCAGGCTAAGGTAGACTTTTTAAAATATTCATGAGGTGTTAAAGGTTATGGAAAACAGGCAGGCAAATGGAAGTAAGAGTACAATTAAATCAGCCATAATCTTATTGAACATCAGAACAGAATGGGTAGGTCAAGTGGTCCAATTCTGCTTTTTCTAATGTTCATATACCTTGATACTGATTAAGGTGAAGGAATATTTCTAGTTTGCCTGATCAGATGTGTTCCTCTTTTACACTAATTTTTAAAGAAAATCCAATCTAAACATGAAACTTCACATGTAAATATCCTATATGTTTTGGCACATGACATTTCACAACCTTCCATTAGAACGCTGGTTGTTTTCAGTTCTGAACAGTATTTCTCATTCAATGCCTACTCTACAAGATGATTTGCCCTTGATCTGTCCCTTCAATGTTACTACATCAGAGAAACATTGCAAGATTCAATGAAAACTGCTTTTAGATGCATTGGCCAAATCAGTTACTGCTATCAGACAAGTTACTTGGAATAAAATGAGAAATAATGTGAAGTTTCCTTATATCTAAGCACATATTGTCAGATAATTATTTATCTACATACGTATATATATATATAAAACACATATGTATCTTTACAACTTGCATTACTACTTTGGCAAATACAAAAACAGATGCTAGGTTGTTGCATTTGCCAGCAGTGTTTTCAGAGCATACAGTGAATAGAATATGATTACTAGATTGCCAAATTGAAGCATTACTGCCAAGAAGAACATCGTTGTTATGTAAGTGTTAGGTGATGATGAGTTTGACTGAAATCAGCCTGTTTTCTCCTTTTGCTTAATTCTGATTGATGACATTAAGTAGAATTCACATAAATTAGGCTGAATTGCTGAGAGTTTCCTCCCAATCTTCAGTTGCAATTTCTCAAGGGCTTCATCAATCCACTTAAGTTTTGGAAAGTACATCTTCTCTCTCATGGCTCTAGTGATTGTAATGAGGTCAGCTTCATAGAATAGGCATTCCCTGAATGGGGCTGTTAACCTGGTTCAATCAGAATACGCTGGCTAACAGTCACAAACAGGAGTGTCAGAGGTTCTGTTACTCTGAGAGCTGGATCTGAGGAAGCAGGACCTGTGTCAAATACAACAAATATGTAAATATGGTGGCTTGGTGACAGGATACCAGCCTCTCTGGAGTTATTTCAATGGCCACAGTGCTTTTCATAGAATCCCTAGAGTGTGGAAGCAAGCCATTGAGCCCAGCAAGCTCTCACTAACCCTCCAAACAGCACCCCACCCACATCCACCCCATCTCTGCAACCCTGCATTTCCCATGGCTTATCCATCTAACCCTGCAGATCTCTGGAAACTATGGGCAATTTAGCAGGGCCAATCCACCTAACCTGCACATCTTTGGACTGTGAGAGGATATCAGAGTGCCTGGGGGAAACCCATGCAGAAACAGAGCACAAACTCCACACAAACAGTCGCCCAAGGGTGGGATCAAACCCAGGGGCAGCAGTGCTAACTATTTAGCTACCAGGCCATCCCAGGTGTCAGGTGAGTTGTTTTCAGTTACTGAGAGACTTCCTACATTCTAAAAAAAGTGGTTTTGTTTATTTATAATCTACTGACAAATGAAATAAAAATGATCAATTACTGAAAGCACGGTGCATAGGACAATCACAAAGGAAGAAAAGAAAATTAACTCCGCAAAATGATTACAGGTTAATTGTATCTGAGAACCATTTATGAAATTTTAAAAGCTGATTAATTTAAGAACAGCCTTATTATTTACTTTTACTTTGAGAGTTAGCTAAAGTGTATATCTTAAGTAATGAAGGGTTGTTGGAAAGATTGTGTTACAGTTTATACTTCAAACATACAGTAATATAACTTTCAACTATCAGCTTTCAAAATGAATTTTTTGAATCTTACCAGCTCATTCAAAGTGCAAATTGGCAAGTAAGCTTTCGTTAAATTCAAGTTAAGCATAGAAATGAGGTTACCCTTCACTTTTGAACAAAACGTGCATGTACATTTATTTTTGGCAATATTCAAGAAAAAGCTTAGAAGCAGTTAGCATTTTATATTGACCATGGAAATTTGGAATAAACTTTAAAGAATAATTATAACATATTTTAAAAGGAATGTTAATGAAAATATTAAGAGAAAGAATGGGCACATTAAAGACTAATACAGATGAGAAATCACTGGAAAATAAGTACAGCACTTGTTTTATAAGAAATTTATAGCAATGTCATTGTGTAGGAAGAGCTAAATACTATTGGTAAAAGAGAACCCAAAAATATGTATTGGGGAGAAATAAATCAGAGTTAATAAAGAGAAAGATAAACAAATACCAAAATGTAAGGTAGAATTTCATGTCACCAACCTCAGGGGAGATCTGGGAGGTTCTTTCTCACCATTGGTGGTGCTTTACCAGTGGCAGTAGGGTGGGGTCCACATCATGTGGGCAGGCAGCTGGATATATCTATACCCTGGGAACCAACCTGCATAATCAGTGGGAAGCACTTCTAGTGAGTTTTGTACCCTACAGGAGGCATCCACTAGCAATAATAAGGGCCACTTCTATTGGAAGAGCCACCTCCACATTTCACAATGATCCCCTCCCCTGTTCACTCACGCCTGCCTGACTAGCTCTGATGTGTTGGCTGTATTCATCACTTTCTTAGGGCATCCATCATTACTGCTGCTTTGGACATCTTACATTTCCAAAAGTTGCCACCACCCTCGACGGAGCTGCTGAGACTGAAGAGGAAATGTTCCTCTAATTGACCCGTAAATCAAACACTTCATCTTCAAAAGCATGGGCATCCTGGCATTGGGCAGAAAGACTGGATACACATTTAATTCTATCGGCATCCTGGATATGGACATAGCAGAGTTGCCACCGATATCATAATTAGTGAATGGGGCCATCGTTGTAGTCATTAAATTTAACGCAGTGTCTTTCATGACAATTGGATGTCTGAAATTGCTTTATAGGCAACAAGGTATTTTTGAGGTGTAGTTACTGTTGTGATAATGGAAGATCAACTTATGCTCAGCAAACAGCTGAAAACAAAAGCAGGGAGGTTGTTTCCTCTTTCCAGATGAAACTACGACTAGCGGGCATCACCTCAGAATAAAGGGAAGCAGATGTAGGACTGAGGTCAGCAGGAACTTCTTCACCCAAAGGGTTGTGAATCTGTGAAATTCCTTGCCCCCTGCAGTGGTTGAAACTAGCTCGCTGAATGTTTTTAAGGCAAGCTAGATAAATTTTTGAACAGTAAAGGAATTAAGGGCTATGGTGAGTGGGCGGGTAAGTGGAGCTGAGTCTCAAGAAGGTCAGCCATGATCTTATTAAATGGCAGGACAGGCTCAAGGGGCCGAATGGCCTACTCCTGCTCCTAGTTCTTAAAGCAATGGAAGTAACTAGGCAATCTGTGTAATGCTGAACTGGAGAAAAATATTGGCAAACTGGGGTTAATTCCTTTGCTCATCTTGGAAATAATGTCATGGGGCACGTTCTCACTATTTGTCTCTTGGAGGTACCAATGGATCACAATCTTGGCAGTCAAGGGGCCAGTGCTGCAATACAACCCTGTCTCCACAATGAATAAGAGAGCATTGATGCCTCAGAGGAAGAGATGGTAAGTCTGTCTCCTGCAGCCTCCTTCAGCTCAAGGTGAGACCGCACCTGGAGTATTGTGTGCAGTTTTGGTCTCCAAATTTGAGGAAGGACATTCTTGCTATTGAGTGCAGCGTAGGTTCACGAGGTCAATTCCCAGAATGGCTGGACTATCATATGTTGAAAGATTGGAGTGACTGGGCTTGTATTCACTTGAGTTTAGAAGGATGAGAGGGGATCTGTTTGAGGCATAAAAGATTATTAAGGGATTGGACACTCTGGAGGCAGGAAGCATGTATCCGCTGATGGGTGAGTCCAGAACCAGAGGACACAGTTTAAAAATAATGGGTAGGCCATTTAGAACAGAGTTGAGGAAAAACTTCTTCACCCAGAGAGTGGGGATATATGGAATGCTCTGCCCCAGAAGGCAGTGGAGGCCAACTCTCCGGATACTTTCAAGAAAGCGATAGATAGAGATCTTAAAGATAGTGGAATCAAAGGTTTTGGGGATAAGGCAGGAACAGGATACTGATTGTGGATGATCAGCCATGATCATAATGAATGGTGGTGCTAGCCCAAAGGGCCAAATGGCCTACTCCTGCACCTATTGTCTATTGTCTATTGTCTAAATACTGACCCTTCAGTGGTATTCGTTAGAGCCTGGAGCACCTGCTGGTGAACCCATCACTGCTACATCTCTATAGCTAACCATGTAAGTAATATGCTACATCACTGGCAGCCAGAGGGCAGCCAGAAATCAAATGCCTTCCCACCCCAAGCAGAGAGGTCCCCATGGTGTCTGCTATTTCATGGCTTCATTGACCTGCTGAAACAGACGCAAGAGCAGTAGACAGATTTTCCAGGGGCACTGGGCAAGTTGACACATAGGTTGCAGAAATGCAGCTGTGAGCTCCGGACGCTGCTATCTCTCAGACATACGGGTTTTAGGCTGCCTGTATGGGCAGGTTGGTGGATGCCATGGAGATACAGGTCCAGCAGAGTTGGCAGGAAATGCACACAGACCTGCGTTCCATTTTTCTGGCCAGTGGGGCTCAGCACCAGCGGTAGGGTGATAAAGGTACAGCTGACCCTGAAAAATAAATGAAGGATGTGAAGTGACATGCAAAAGAAGCAAGGATGATGTGAGAACAAACTTTTTCCACACAGTAAGCCTTTTGGGTACGGAATGCACTCCCTGGAAATTTAGTGGAGGCATGTTCAATTGAGGCATTCAAGAAAGCGTTAGATGGTTATTTGGTTAGAAATAGTGAGCAGGAGAAAAGGCAGGAAATTTTTACAAGGTAATAAAACCAGTGCAGGCTTGGGCTGAATTGGTTCCTTCTGCACAGTAATAATTTGGTGATTCTTACATACTGCATAGCCTCAACTTGACTATTACAAGCGTCTCCGCATCCCAATGTTCTCACACCAATTACCTAATTAATTCCTCTAGCTTCCCTCCCCCAGTTACGGAAGCTAGTAACTATCTCAGCACCACAACTGTCAGAGCTGGCCATGGCCCCCAGCTGTGAGTGGTTTAGCTGGGGAACTCTAAACAATGAGTGACCAGACCCCTGAATGATTTCTGTGCATTTCCTCCACTGTGTTCCTATGATTTTCTAGACTGTTTATGCTGGATCTAAGAGCTAGCATATCCAAATCTCCCACTGTTCATGCATGGAACCCCTGACTCTGACCTCTCTGAGCAGACAACTGTCTGTGCCCAAGTCCTGGGCTGATACCGGAGATTGCCTTTGACTTACTGTGCTGGAACCTGCTAACTGAAAGTTGTGGACTTAAATCAAGACTTTGAAACACGGCAGTCTGCTTGAAGCGCATGTGGTGACTTTGGCACATAGGTAGCTGACATGGCACAGCGGTAGCAGTAACATAGCATGGTGCTGTACAACACCATGCCAACCTTCTTGACTCATAACTGCTGGCAATTGTGTAAAATTGGCTGGCTATGTATCAGTGCTAAAAGGCAAGTGAAGACAATCATACTGCAAGCCTATAAGGGAGCAAAGCTTACAAGTAGACATAAGTTGAACAAGTGCTGAGAGGTTAGGACGAGCAAGTTGAGATGCTCCTGGTCCAATCCAGAAGCTGAGTGTCTGTCCCTGTAATACAACATACCCATGTAGCGGCATTGCCATAATGTCCATTCACTTCAAAGTGCAGCTTTGAAGTGCTGTCAGATACTGTTAATGGATAGGAGATGTGCTGCAATCTTATGGAGAAGCTGTTATGTACTGGTTGCAAATACCCACAGGTATGGGTATACATGGGAGTTGCCCAGAGAGGTTGGTGTCAAGATGGAGGCCTGATGGAAAAAGCAGTGAGCTGGAGTCACCCATTAGCCACTTTGACTTTCATGTCAGTAATTCTGATTTCTATTCAGTCTTGTTTCTATCCTGTAGATGGAAAAATAGTGATCTGCATATTGATGAGAGTGATAATGGGTGATAATCCATGCTCATAGACCTGTCAATGCTCTCTATGAAAAACCATGGTTCGATGTCCAGGACTTGATTGGAAATTGTGACATTTTGATTTCAAATTGTAATGTATCTCATCAACATCTCACTCAAGTTTCGCAAATTTCTCATCATAGCTCATATTGTTCAGCCCAAAGTGACTAATCCATAATTAGTGGAATGTAACATGTATGTCCCCTAGGATCAGGCTCCAGTTCCATATGACCCAGCATCACTCCTTTTCCGCATACTCAGTAGCCATACTAGAGTAAAGGTACAGTTCCATTTATGTTACATCTCCTCTTGGTTCTTTGTACGCCTTATGATCACTAACATTTGACCATAAACACTTAAAACATTTATTCCACTTACCCTTCGTTGCCCTCTCCTCATGCCATCCCAATCAGTCTTTTATGCCTAAGGGATTAAACTCCAAGTGTTCTCAGTTCTTAGAGGGTATGTAGGATTTATAAGCTTTTGTGCCTTTCCCTGAGAGAGCCAACAAATTGATGGACTAGAAAGGCAGTTTCTGACAATGGATGATCTTTGGACTGTGACATGCACAAAGACTGGAATGTAATAACAGTGAAGACCAACCAAGGAATAACTACTTTGAATGAGTAAACTCCAGATCTCATGTGATCATAACTTGTTGAAAAGGAAGGGTAAAGGAAGTGAAATTCTCAGCCTATTTTCTACTTGCTTTGCGCTCTGCTCTAAGGATGAAGTATGAAGGGCACTCTGAAGACAACATTGAAGGTGAAAAGAAAAGATATGGTACTTTAAATTACAGGGCTACTTGAAAGTACAGTGCCTATCTATAGGCAATATCTGTCATCAAGGAAAAATTAAAGGTTCTCTTTACTGTTTCTTTTTGAAACATGAGGTTAATTGTCATTAACTGTAGAAGAAAGCTTTCTTCAGCTAGCCATTCACCTTAATCCTGAAGTTCTGAATTCTTCAGTAAAAAGAGGTTTTTTTTATTACAAGAACAAGGTTCCTCTGTCGCGAGAATTGAGTAAGAACATTAATTGTCTGTGTATTTGTTGGTAGTACTGGACTTAAATAATGCTTAAGAAAAAGACAGATTTTGTTGAAGCTTTTCATCTTTGTCCACCAGAAAAGTTCACAAGAATACCAAAGTAAAAGGGAAAACAGTATTTTACACTGTGTCAGAAGAAAGGGCTGATCAGTTTGTAAGTTGAGCTACAGATCAGCCAAGCTTCATTGGAATTACAGAACTGGCTCAAAAGTTGAATTGCTTATTCCTATGTCAATGTGTATTTATTCCTTATTTTTGGGAAGAACAGTGATGGATTAAATATTTAAAGATAGCCTAATGTTATGGAATATTGATATATCAAGTTAGCTGTGCTTCAATGTATTTAATAAGTAATTATCCATAATCATGGAAAATGAGGACTTTTCTTTGCAATGTTTTGCAGCTTTAAATACATTTTTACCTCCTAGTTGAATTTTAGTTCCCAACAATGAATAATATAATTAATCCTTTAAATTCCAACAAAGACAAGTTGCATAAAGGTGGCTTGAATTTGATTGAGATTGGAAGTTGGAGGGATTTTGGAGGAATATCAGAAATGCTTTTTTTATATAATGGATAGTGTTATTCTGGAACTCTGAAAGTCACAAGAGAGAGATAAATAAGCTTCTGTTAGGAAATTAAAGGCTATGAAGAAAGGGAGGAACTAAGCAAAATTTACACATATCAACCATTTTCTGACAGAGTTACAGAGTAGGCTTAAAAGAATGAAGAGCTATTCCTCCTTCTGTGTAACCAACATTGGGGAGCTTAAATGCAGGAAATACCCCAGGCTAAAAAAGTAACATATGCAAAAGGATCCTGAAATTTTACTTTATGCCATTCTGGAAGAGATGTTGATATCCAGAGCATTTAATTGTTATTTGGCCTTACCTGGCTTAGGAAGCTGATGACACTTGAAACTATAGGTTTGCTGAGGTTGTATAAAGAAACCAGCAGTGTTCTTTAGAACTAAAAGTCAACCAGCAGTTTGCAATTTCTGTGTGACATGAACTCTACCATCTAACAGAAGCATTATCCCTAAAGACATAATAGGACATCCACTTTCTAGGTACAGAGTTGAATCAGATCCATGAATCAATCAGCCTAACCAGGGAACCACCGTGGCATTGGAAGATTTACACAACAAAAAGGGAAATCATTTTGCACCATCCAGATGACGCGAAAAATCTGGAGAAGTACAAATTGCAATCATTTAACTGAGAACCTTTTAAGAGCTTTTCTTTGCATGACGAATGGTGTTTGTGTACTGGGACACAATGTTTCTGGTGAAAGTGGCTGTCATTTTCTGCATTTGGAGGTGGGCAGTACCTTCTGGGTGAACAGACAAAGAAACTGTGAAGTAAATTTCTGAGGCCATTGCTTTATAGAAAATTCTCTGGTCTCATGAACTAACTGAATGCAACTGTAGAATCTCATCTCTGTGACTATTTTTCATGTATGAGTCTACAGTGAGTGTCAGCAAGCTATTTAATCATGGTCAGTGAATCATCGGTCAGGAATTGAACATTAGCTGATTTTTCCACTCTGTATTATAGCTGTCCCCACTGAGGACCCAACAAAAAAAAAATAAAGCCCACACAATTTTCATTATATGTGCAGCTTTATAGATCTACCAAATATTTAATAAAAACATCCCTGGACAAAAATGGGAAAGATGTCCAAAATATTGTTTACTCTAGTGTCAAAATTGTTGTTACTCCACAAATAAAATTATTCAATTTAATGTCACATTTAAATTCATTTTCTACAATGAGGCTAGACATCACGGGTCACTAAACTACTAAAATTGAATGGCATCAACTGCAGAAAAATGAGCTATTTTGTGTAAGTTCTGATATTTGCCACTTATGCATTTGTAGAATGTTATTTATCTATTCTGTTTGTAATGCTTTACACTGAACTTTTATTTCAGGATATTGCTATGAGTGATGTTATATGAACACACAAAAGCATTTGTCTAAAATTTCTCTCTACTATTTAACAGGCGTGAGAATTGAACAGGGTCTAAAAGAGGCTTCTGATTCACTATGGCCTGATATGCACTACTACCCAAGAATCATTAACCATTTACAATAAACCGATTGATGCCTCCATTAAAACAACAGAGAAGCTAACATCTGTCACAGTGACTTACAGACTGTGTTCTCCTTTCATCTCATGCTAGATTTTTGCTGATGTTAGCAAACACAGCTTTTTTTTACACAATTGAACTTGCAAGTTCATAACTGGAACAAGATATTAACAGCATCTGAGGAAAACTCGTCTTTTAAACCAGAACATCTTTCCCACATTTTCACAACATTTCAATGCTTAGAGTCATCTAAAATATTGAATATTGCACTGCCTGTGATGCACTACTAGGTTTATTTCCTTCACAAGAAAGAAATCATGGCAACATTCATAAATCATTAACTTTTCACAGCTCTGAATTAAATATGCCACTGTGTGGTTTATTACATCCTGTATAACATTCTCCTTTACATATTGGGTAATGTGGGAGACAAAATTTATTGCAGTCATGAATAATAGGATCATTCTCACGGAATACATTTGGCATTCCTTTATTCTCAAAGAAGAAGGAAGAAAGTAATAAAGCAGGTGTTGGAGTTTTTTCTGTAACTTGGGTGCTGTATCATAGATACCCTACTACCGGGCTTGTAGCAATGGGTCAGGAGGTTGAACGTAAAGGTTTTAGAATTATGGAATACTTCTCACATCCTGAGAATGTTGCAATGATCTTGCCAGACTGTGAATGATATTTGAAGTATTTGTCGGTTTTGATTTTTGAGGCAACCATGCCAGCAAAATTATGTATGGCAGGGGCTGACAAGAGCAAGACAAATACGTGACTAATTCATCCATTTGCTGCTGCTGACTGAGAGCTATGGGCTATGGGGAAGGCAATGGGCAATGAGATAAGTTTCAAAATTTTCTGGCAAATGTTCTCGCATAGGTACAAGTCACCAAAAAAGTTCCTTTTTGCATTCTAAAGGTTACGACAGAAATTTTACAGGAATCTGAGGAACGTGGGCTCGTGGGTGATTTGTGGCAGAGTTGGATGACAAGCTCAGCAAGACTCGTGTTAATGTCAGCAGAGTGTCACTCTGTCTTCAATACCCTTGCAAAGTGGGAAGGCAATTTCTTGCTGACCGGCAGTGAGCTGCCAGCAAAGGAAGATTATAGCTTGTTAAACACCTAATTAATTAATGCAGCGTGCATGGACAGTAAACCAGAGTTAAACGTTCGAGTCCAGTGCCCCTTCAGCTTCATTAATATTCAGCTTCCTATCTTACCAAACATGCTCAGCACCGAACTCTTGTGAGGAGGGGGCTCCCAGTGTGTTTGAGGTTCCCCTGTTGCCATGCTGGGGACCAATGGCTGGGCAGATAGCATTCAGTTGTGTGTGCTTCTCCAACACCTGAGGGTATTAGGCCTGGCTCTCCATGGCAACCTGACCATAGAGGGAGACAATCACTTGATCCTCAGCATTGTTGCAGCTTCTAGGCAACGAGAGTCATTGCCTCCCCCACCTCCCTGTCTGCTGCTCCTGTTCATCTCTGTACATATGGGTGAAGTTCCTGTTTGTGACACACAGGGTCCTCTCCTGCCTATGCCTGAGCAGAGGCCTGGTCTCTGGCAGAACTCCAAGTGCCTGTGGCTTGGGGCATTTTCTCCTCATCCAGCTGCAGAGCTATCACTGTGATGTGCTCACCAAATTGTGGGCTCACACTTTCTAAACCTAATATTCTCATCGTTGTGTCAGTGCCTGAGCTGGTGGAGGGTGAAGGAGGAAGCCATGCTGATTCTTCCTCTGAGGCCTCAGTGCTCTCATCCTCAGAGGTCAATGTGGTTGTTTCTGGGGGAGACACCCATTACCCTGTGGAAGAGGTTGATGTCCTGCTGGTACCTGCAAGACAGAAGATAGAGAAGGGATCACAACCAGTGGTTAGAAGGGGTACAATGAATGACACCGGAAAAGGGGTTAATGTGAGACTAACAGTGGAATGAAAGGTAGTAATTGCCTATATGTTGGGACATGAATGTCTCAGTATCCCCATAGGAGACATCTCCTCTCTCCTCCTACAAGGACCTGGGTCTCCAAGCTCATAGGGGCCAAGGAGTCCAATGTCAGGCACCTCTCTACCCATCTGGACTCTACCAGTCTTCTAGGCAGTCTTCTCCTGGAATGGAAGAAAGAGAGGGATTGAGAAAGATGAAAGTGGATGGCAAAGCTATCCATCCCAGAGCAGAAGAGTGGGAAGGTGATGAGGTGTCCCAAGTAAATGAGTAGGAAACTCAGAGGCTATGGAAGTTTAGTGATGTGGAGGATGGTGAATGAGAGTGGGTGAGAAAAGATGTTGCTGGCAGTGAGAGTGGCAGAGCACAAGGCTTGGTAGGAGGTAGGTGCAGCCACAGTGTGTGGAGTAGCAGAGAGTCAACTGGGGCACTTAACCTAGCAGAGTGGAGAATGACATTCCTCAGTGACCTGGAGATGGTACCAATCCAGGTGAGAACTTCAGAGCAGGCAGGCAGGGGTCTAAGTGGCATGACCTCCCGGAAGATGATTGTTTTCCTTTACACCACTCCATTCTCCAGTTCCCTGTCAGTAAATCACTGTGCCATTTTCCCTTCTTTGCTATGTTCCACTCTGTCTATCAATGAGTGGGCATTATCACTAAAGAGGCAGTGCTGGGCAAGCTAATGGTGCTAAAAGGTAGGCAAGTCTCCTGGCCCTAATGAAATGCATCCCTGGGTATTAGAGTTGATGGGAGAAATAGCAAATGCGCTAGTAATTATTTACCAAAATTCACTGGGCTCTGGGGTGGTTCCTGCAGATTGGAAAACAGCCAATGAGACACCATTGTTTAAAAAAGGAAGTAAACAAAAAGCAGATAACTATAGGCCAGTTAGCCTAACTTCGGTAGTGGGGGAAATGCTTGAATCTATCATTAAGGAAGAAATAGCAAGACACCTGGATGTAAATTCTCCCACTGGGAACACCCAGCATGGGTTCATGAATGGTAGGTCACGTTTAACTAATTTGGTGGAATTCTTTGAGGACATTACTTGCATGGTAGACAATGGGGAACCTGTGGATGTGGTGTATCTTGATTTCCAGAAGGCATTTGACAGGTGCCACACCAAAGGCTGCTACATAAGATAAAGTTGCACGGTATTACAGGTATTGTATTGGCATGGATAGAGGATCAGTTGACTAGTAGAAAACAAACAGTAGGGGTAAATGGGTGTTTTTCTGGTTGGTGGTCAGTGGCTAGTGGTGTGCCTCAGGGATCAGTGTTGGGACCTCAATTGTTTACAATTTACATAGATTATTTGGAGTCAGGGACTAAGTGCAGTGTGTCAAAATTTACAGATGACACTAAGGAGAGTGGTAGAGCAAAGTGTGCAGCGACACTGAAAATCTGCAGAGGGATATAGATAGTCTAAGTGAGTGGGCAAAGGTCTGGCAGATAGAGTACAACGTTGATCAGTGTGAGGTCATCCATTTTGGTAGGAATAACAGCAAAATGGACTATGTTTTAAATGGTACAAAAATTGCAGTACGCTGCTGTGCAGAGGGACTTGGGTGTCCTTGTGCATGAATCGCTAAAGGTGGGATTGCAGGTGCAGCAGATAATTAAAAAGGCAAATGGAATTTTGCCTGCCATTGTTCAAGGGATGGAGTTTAAAAACAGGAAGGCTATGCTGCAGCTGTACAGGGTCCTGGTGAGGCCACACCTGGAGTACTGTGATCAGAGATAATGGGAACTGCAGATGCTGGAGAATCCAAGATAACAAAGTTTGAAGCTGGATGAACACAGCAGGCCAAGTAGCATCTCAGGAGCACAAAAGCTGATGTTTCGGGCCTCGACCCCATCAGTTTTTCTGATGAAGGGTCTAGGCCTGAAATGTCAGCTTTTGTGCTCCTAAAATACTGCTTGGCCTGCTGTGTTCATCCAGCCCCACACTTTGTTAACCTGGAGTACCGTGTGCAGTTTTGGTCTCCTTACTTGAGAAGAGATATATTAGCACTGGAGGGGGTGCAGAGGAGATTCACTCGGTTGATTCCAGAGTTGAGAGAGTTGGATTATAAGGAGAGACTGACTAGACTGGGATTATACTCATTGGAATTCAGAAGAATATGGGGAGTTCTTATAGAAACATATAAGATTATGAAGGGAATAGATAAGGTGGAGGCAGGGAGGTTGTTTCCACTAGCAGGTGGATAAGGGAGAACCAGTGGATGTAGTGTACCTGGACTTTCAGAAAGTCTTTGATAAAGCCCCGCATAGGAGATTGGTGAACAAAATTAGGGCACATGGTATTGGGGGCAAAATACTGGCTTGGATTGAAAATTGGCTGGCTGACAGGAAGCAAAGAGTAGTGATAAACGGGTCCCTTTCGGAATGGCAGGCAGTGGCCATTGGGGTTCCACAAGGTTCAGTGCTGGGACCGCAGCGGTTTATGATATATATTAATGATATAGACGAAGGCATTAGAAGTAATATTAGTAAATTTGCCGATGAAACAAAGTTGGGTGGCAGTGCAAAATGTGAGGAGGATGTTATGAGAATACAGGGTGACTTGGACAGGTTAGGTGAGTGGACGGATGCATAGCAGATGCAGTTTAATGTGGATAAATGTGTGGTTATACACTTTGGTGGCAAGAACAGGAAGGCAGATTACTATCTCAGTGGAGTCAAGTTAGGCAAAGGGGAAGCACAATGAGATCTAGGTGTTCTTGTACATCAGTCAATGAAAGCAAGCATGCAGTTACAGCAGGCAGTGAAGAAAGCTAATAGCATGCTGGCCTTCATCACAAGAGGAATTGAGTATAGGAGCAAAGAGGTCCTTCTGCAGCTGTACAGGGCCCTGGTGAGACCGCACCTGGAGTACTGTGTGCAGTTTTGGTCTCCAAATTTGAGGAAGGACATTCTTGCTATTGAGGGAGCGCAGCGTAGGTTCACGAGGTCAATTCCCGGAATGGCGGGACTATCATATGTTGAAAGATTGGAGCGACTAGGCTTGTACTCACTTGAGTTTAGAAGGACGAGAGGGGATTTGATTGAGGCGTATAAGATTATTAAGGGATTGGACACTCTGAAGGCAGGAAGCATGTATCCGCTGATGGGTGAGTCCAGAACCAGAGGACACCGTTTAAAAATAATGGGTAGGCCATTTAGAACAGAGTTGAGGAAAAACTTCTTCACCCAGAGAGTGGTGGATATATGGAATGCTCTGCCCTAGAGAGCAGTGGAGGCCAACTCTCTGGATACTTTCAAGAAAGCGATAGATAGAGCTCTTAAAGATAGTGGAATCAAAGGTTATGGGGATAAGGCAGGAACAGGATTCTGATTGTGGATGATCAGCCATGATCATAATGAATGGTGGTGCTGGCTCGAAGGGCCAAAAGGCCTACTCCAGCACCTATAGTCAATTGTCTGTTGTCAGGTGAAACTAGGACGAGAGGGCATCAAAATAAAGGGAAGCAGATGTAGGAGTGAGGTCAGGGGGAACTTCTTCACCCAAAGGGTTATGAATCTGTGGAATTCCTTGTCCAGATGAAGCTGTTGAAGCTACCTCCCTGAATGTTTTTAAGGCAAGCTAGATAAGTTTTTGAACACTAAAGGAATTAAGGGTTATGGTGAGTGGGCGGATAAGTGGAGCTGAGTCTCAAAAGATCAGCCATGATCTTATTAAATGGTGGGGCAGGCTCATCGGGCCAGATGGCCCACTCCTGCTCCTAGTTCTTATGTTTTTGTGAGTGGGCAAATTTGGTTTGCCAGTGCTCAACCAGGTGCACAGGGCTGTCTTCAAGACAGCACGCGCGCAAGACATGATCATAGAGCTGCGACTTGTTTCAGGAATAGGATGTGTTAAGATGGGGCAGAGGAGATCAAATGCGAGAAATGCCATGGGGAGGATAATAGGAATTAATGAATTGGGTTTGGCAACACAGAGAGAGAAAACTCACCATGCCTTGGAGTGAAAAACCCTCCAAACCATAAGATTTAGCTACATGTTTCTCTCCAATTAAGCAAGATTGACACTTTTTTTAAAAACAAGTGTGTGTAAAAATATGGTTATATTAATGAAGCAACATTTTAGTCTTTAACAATATCTCCTTAAATATATTGAACAAACCTTAAAAGTGGTATTAATTTCTGTTTCTTTGATGAAATTCAAGGAACAGCGTTTAATTCTGCTTAAATTTATTTTTGTTCACCAATAAGTTCCCAAATCAAAATTAAGGCATTTGGATTTTGGTCAGTGGCTGACTTCACCTGATGTTACTGAATAAATATCCTTAACAAATTTATGTTAACAGAACTTGTGAACTTATGTTTTGCCCTTTCTCCATAATCAAATTTGGCTCAGTTTCAATTCAGAACTAATGTGACAGGCAATGGTCTGCTAATGTAATTTTCCAAAATGGAATAGAACAGAATAGCATTTCATTATCACTTGTACTTATGAAAATACAGTGAGATGTGTGTAAATTGCCACAACTGGTATTGTTTTAACTTCAGAATTATAAAAAAAATTGAGACAAAGTCAGGACAGAGTTCATCCTTTGTTCCCTCCAGGCCTCTGGGGTTTATGGAGTGGCTACGAGACACTGCCACTGAAACCACCCTGAGGCCACGAGAGCAAGCATTTCCAGACTAGACTGACCCTGCTGCCACGGCTGAAGCCGACACTGAAGCCACTGAACCGCCATCATTGGCGAGAGAAAAAGATCGGACACAACAAGTAGCTGACTCTCAAGCCGGCACAAAGCCACCGTATTTCCACCACGGCCACGAGGAATGAATTGGAACCACCACGCTGCCAATGCTATAGCAGCCTCATCACAGCCAGGAGAAACAGACCAGGCCCACTGAACGCTGAAGCCTTCAATAAAGCTGCAGCCATGACGGCCTCAAAGAACGGACATCCAGATCAACCACACTGCCACCACCACAGCTACAGCAGGGCCTCACAAATTCTTCCTCCACCACAGGCCCTCAACGTCCTTCCTCCGCCACAGCTGCAGCAGGCCCTCGCAGCCCCCTTCCTCCGCCACAGCTGCAGCAGGCCCTCGTAGCCCCCTTCCTCCGCCACAGCTGCAGCAGGCCCTCGCAGCCCCTTTCCTCCGCCACAGCTGCAGCAGGCCCTCGCAGCCCCCTTCCTCCGCCACAGCTGCAGCAGGCCCTCATAGCCCCCTTCCTCCATCAAAGCTGCAGCAGGCCCTCGCAGCCCCCTTCCTCCGCCACAGCTGCAGCAGGCCCTCATAGCCCCCTTCCTCCATCAAAGCTGCAGCAGGCCCTCATAGCCCCCTTCCTCCATCAAAGCTGCAGCAGGCCCTCATAGCCCCCTTCCTCCGCCACAGCTGCAGCAGGCCCTCATAGCCCCCTTCCTCCGCCACAGCTGCAGCAGGCCCTCGCAGCCCCCTTCCTCCATCACAGCTGCAGCAGGCCCTCGCAGTCCCCTTCCTCCGCCACAGCTGCAGAAAAGAAGAAAAAGGTGAACTGTGGTACAAAAGGGAAATGGAGAAATGAAGAAGCAAAACAAAAAGAGAGATGAAGAAGAATGATGTTGGCCAGGTGCGGAGAGCGGGAGTATACAGGCAACAAGCCCAGATATTTCCTGCCTTCCCACTATCTCTATCTTGAAAAAAATGAGTGTTAATCCCTTATTTTGAAGTTCTTTGGGAATAGATTTATGTTTATTACATGTTTGTAGATATTAATTAAAAACTCAGAGGTTTTGGTTGGCGGTTTTACATCTAAGTAGACCATGGATCATACGATAGCATAAAGCCATCAACATTTTCATGAAACGTTAGTTCTCGTCAGTTGAGATAACTAATGTATAATTACTCCTTTCCTCTTGTGCAACATCCGTTTATTGTGACAACTTATTTTTTCAAGCTTCTAATTTTAAAAATCTGCATTGCGTGCTCAAGATGACTATCTGTTCAATGGTGTGTGTATTGTTTAAGATTAGTTGGGATCAAGCAACAAGTAAGTGTAATTCACCAGATCAACAGATGTAACTCTTATATAAGGATTGTCACTTAACAGATTCATTCGAAATCACAGTCACATATCCTTGTACATGACTGCCCCCAGGTGGCCATATATTAGTATGAAGTCAGTGGTCGAGACTGAAGGGTGACAACAAACTTTACTAAAACAGCTGCAATGTAAATTAAAGGAAGGAAGCTCAAGGTTATACCATTTACAGAAACAAGCAATGTAGCAGGGTTATTAGACTAGCAAGTGAACACCCAATTGGGAACAGCTTTAAGGAAGTGGGAAAGCTTGATTGAAAATGCTAAGAGAGTTCACACAAGCAGAGTTTTGTTCGGTTGCTGTTGCGTGGAGGATACTACAACAATAATGATGATGCTGATCTGGCTACATGACTTCTGACTGCGGTTTTCAAGTATTCTTAAACTCTATGTAGCAATAAATTAATTGTTTTCATTCTGACTGAAATTTCATTTACTGACGAAGAGAGCAATATACTCCATCAATCATTTCTCAACCTCTGACCACAGTTTAGAGATCTATTAGTTCCATACTTAGTCTGTCAGACACAAAGACTTTTACTGTTACCAAGCCACAAGTATGAAAGATTCTGTGTTGGAAGTATTAGTGAGAATTCTTTTGATCTGGTCTACAACTTTGGCCAAATTAGCAGAAATTTGCAAGGAACAATGTAACTGGCATCTTTCAGCAGTTCTTTAGGAATCCTAAAAAAGTTATAAGCAAGAATACGGAGATTCCGTTGCTGAAAAGCTATCCCTCTGCATTCTTAAATGCTTCTTTTCCATCAGGAGGAAATTTAACAAAAGATCATTACTTCAATGTTATTTCCCTATTCAATCATCCAAAGTGACTATAGACCATCTTGTAAGTGTGGTGCAAGGGATTCAGAAAGATGAACTTAGAACGGATATCAGGAACTTTACCAAAAAAGTGTGATTCATATATGAAATAGATTTTTGGATAGTGCTCGAAGGCAAAAGCTCTGAGATAACTGTAAGCCATCTGAATGTTGAAAAGTTGACAGGACTTTGACCTTTTTTTTGCAAGAATGTGCTAAAAAAGGATGAAAGGAAGATAGGAACAGGAGTAGGCCATTCAACCCATCAAACTAGTTCTGCTATTCGATGAGATCATGACTGATCTGTGGAGTAAGCCCATCCAACCGCCTTTGGCCAATATTCCTTAACACTTCTGATGAACAAAAAATTATCTATATGAAGAACAAAAGTGTAAGTTATCTATCTCAGATTTTAAATTGACAACTGATCTAGCATCAACTGCCATTTGTGAAAGAGTCCCAAATACCCACCACCCTATGTGTGTAAACTTTCTTCCTAACATTACTCCTGAACTGCCTAGCCCTAATTCTCAATCTATTCTCCCCAGTTCTAGAATCCCCAAACAGTGAAAATAGTTCACCTTTACCTACCCTGTCTCAACCTGTCAATACCTTGAAGACTTTGATCAGGTCATCCCTTAACCTTTGAAATTCGAGAAAAGAGGCATAAATTTGAGTAATATCTCCTCATGCCTTAACCCCTGAAGTGCAGATATCATCCTTCTAAACTTACATTATATTCTGTCCAGGGCCAATATCTCCTTCCCGAGATGTGGTGCCCAGATCGGCTCACAGTGCTCGAAGCGAGGTCTAACCGGGATTTTGTACAACAGCAGTACAATAATGTGATCCAGCAGCATCCTGATACTCCAGCCCTCTAGGCATCAAAGCCAGCATCCTATGAGTCCCCTTGAATACTTTCTGCAACTGTTTGTGACATTTTGAAGATCTATGCACCTGAACCTACACCCTGACCCCCACCCACCCAAATCTATTTGGATTCCCATTGTATTTAAGATCATAATATCTCAAAAGTAACCTCACATTTGCTTATATTGAACTCCATCTGCCGCAATTTTTACACTCAGCCTATCATGGTGGCTCAGTGGTTAGCACTGCGGCCTCAAAGCATCAGGGACATAGTTCAATTCCAGCGTCAGGCTGTGTGGAGTTTGTGCATTCTCCCCGTGTCTGCATGGGTTTCCTCCGGCTGCTCTGGTTTCCTCCCACAGTCCAAAAATCTGCAAGCTGGGTGGGTTAGCTATGTTAAATTGCCCCTAGTGTCCGGGGATGTGTAGGTTAGGTGGATTAGCTATGGGGAAATATAGGGTAGGGGGGTGAGTCTGGATGGGATATTCTTTGGAGAGTCAGTGTGGACTTGTTGAGTTGAGTGGCTGTTTCCACACTGTAGAGATTCTATGATTAATTTACACCGTCTTCAAGATAACAAAGTGTGGAGCTGGATGAACACAGTAGGCCAAGCAGCATCTCAGGAGCACAAAAGCTGACATTTCGGGCCTAGACCCTTCATCAGAGGGCATGAGTCTAGGCCCGAAACGTCAGCTTTTGTGCTCCTGAGATGCCGCTTGGCCTGCTGTGTTCATCCAGCTACACGCTTTGTTATCATGGATTCTACAGCATCTGCAGTTCCCATTATCTCTGATCACACCATCTTCAATGCTGCCTAACTTTGTGTCAGCAACAAATTTGGAAAAATGACTCTGTGTCATTATCCTCATTTTCAGTATAATGCAATATGTACAAAAATATACATGAATGTTGTCAATATTGTGAAGGGGTAAGAAAAGGAGAGCTGTAAGGGAGATAACACAAGCAATTTCCACGTCCCATAGGCTTCAAGATAGAATGGTAATGACAAAAATAGCGTGTTTGGACCGATTAGTTTTGGTGAAGCAGTTACTAGAAACAGGCAAGAGTCTTGTGAATATCTGAAAAATTCTATAAAATAAATACTACCTACAGTGCAAAGCTGATGCTTCCTTTTATTCTCACCTCCCTTTAAAGGGTTTCTGCAAGTTCACTGTATTTGGTCACTGATCAGTTTCAGTCAGATCCAGATAGGTCACCCCTAGGGCATCACTGAGTTAATGTAGATTAGGCAAATCCAACTACAAAGCTCAACGCTATTTCAATGAGACTGCTGCATGATAGCTTCCTCTCACCAACTTGAATCATTTATTGACATGTGTATTCGATATAAAATATAGTGAAACGTAAGTACCATTGCCGTACATAGGTGTCATTCACATTAATTTAGAATAAAATAAAAGATAACTTAAAGAAAGACTCCAACATTCCCTTCTCCACTGCTACTGTCCCTCTTTGGCCGTCCCATCCCATGCCATGCCACTGGCCTACTCCATGCAGACATAAGAGTCCCCCATTCCAGGCTTCACAAACGGACTGACTAACTCTGTAGTCACACTGCCTCTCTGGAGGTCAAAGTCGCCATCCCTCTGAAAAGCTCTCTATCAGGTAAGTTTGAGAAAAAAAAACAAGAACTTCCAGGTATGTGCTTAAACTGAATATCACCTCTATCCCCATGTTTCACCAAAGACTGATTTTTTTGTTTTAGTAAGGCAGTGCATACCCAAGGCAAAAGGAGGTTATCCCATTCAAAGACAGCCTTCCCATTCTGATAAATGGTACGATCTTATTATACGCCTTTCAAACTTACATAGAATCCCTAATTTACAGCGGTACAGCACAGAAAGAAGCCTTTAGGCTCGCCATACTGCCAGCTCTTTACCAAAGTCCTTCCCATAGTTCAACTGATACAAATTCCTTATTAAAGTCATAGTGGTGTCTGCCTGTAGCAAAGTACGTGCTCTAACAATAGTCAGTGCATAAAACCTGAAAACAAAAACACATTAACAAAATCTTCCAAAATCAGTTTGCTAATAGTAACTTTAAATGATCTGCACATCCTAAGGGACGTATTTATGTCTTTGATCTCTAACAGTGCTTGGAAATTAGTAAATGAATGATTGCTTCTCTCTCTTTTGAAACAGCTTAAATATTAAATCCTATAATTAATGAATCGTCCATAGTCAATTACATAAAATGCTCTTTCAAGCCCATACATCACCTTAATTCTGTAATATGTGATTGGCTCTCGATGTCCTCTGAAGTGGCCTTGCTTTCATTTTTAATATAGTTATAGTGGAACACAACAAGTAAGCCAACTGACAAAAAAACTGATATCGTAATGTGACAAAATTTAAGTTCAACTCAGATCAATTGATCTTGCAAAGTCGGTAAATTAGTGCACAAGTTGGAGACCTTACAGACCAGTCAAACCATGGCATGACACTCTTCCTCATGTGATATGACCATTGTTGTGCTAGGTCTAACAAGCTAAAAAAATCTGAGAGCTCAAAGCTGGATATCCATGAGTTCCTGTGGGTCACGAATGACAACATAATTATATACACTCACAATCTGTATCCTCGTGATTTATTGAAGCTATGACAAAGAGTTGCAAAAGTGGGAGGCAATCAGCTAGACAAAATAATCCCACAATTAACAGGTCAGAGAAACAAAATGGTAGCCTTATGCAACCAGTTGAGAGTGGTGGAAAACCAGTCAGAAAGGGCAGGAGAGTCAAAGACCCTCTTTGTAATGATGACAGTTAGTAAATGAGTACGGGAGACAAGTTGTTTGACCATGTATCCTAAGTGAATCTAATGGGCTCCTTGTATTTCTCATGCCTGAATTTCTTAAATTGAAAGGTTACTATATTAACTATTCATGCACTTTGAAATGTTGCAAAAGCTAGAATAAAATCAAGCATACACTCTTAATTAAAAGGTAATATAAAAATACTTCCTTATAGAGTAAATGAGAAAATTACTGGTTACAGTTTAATAATAAAATAAAAGATCTATTTTATGCTTAAAATTTGCACACATGCACTATCTTTTTAATAACAGTATGTATGGACTAAAGGATGGTTTAAGTAATTTGATGAAACTATAATTGATGAAACCGTATAATTTCCTTATTCTGAAGCGTGTTTCAACAAAGTAATTATGGTAAATATGGTGACTGGTGATCTAAAGCACAAGTGCAGAAAAAAGAATTCTAAATTTGGTTCATTGCCTTAAATCATTCTGCTTGTACATTGATAAATGAATGGCACTATTTCTAAGCACTTCTGTATGCCCATGTTACTGTATTACATATAACAGCATTTACAATTAAACCACAAAAGCATCACTGTTGAACCAATAAAATGATACTACCTTCTAGTTTGTTTTTTATAGGTTATAAATCACATTATATTTTTATAAGCAAATTTTTTATGGGTTACAAATCTGCTGTAAACAAAAGAAAACTACAAACCTTGTTGTTTTTGAATCTTTAGTGGCGTTCTTACAGTCATATTCCCAAATATCTATGGTTTGCTTATTCCTCTGAGCACCATTAAACAGGATTTAAGACTTACATAATACATGGTGAAACAACAAGCAAAGTAAGATTGTGCTTACTATAATCGAAAATGTCTAAAGCCTTGAAGTTAAATGTATTTAAGTATGCACAGTTTATACGCTTTTTTTCTTTCTCAGGAACATTTTTCTGTTACATGATTTACTCATACTATGCCAGCTTTCTCCCACACATTTAAAGATGGCTTTGCCAAATAGCTTTAAGAAATGTCTGAGCTTGTACCTCAACTAGTCATTACTGAGAAAATCTTTGTTAAAATCCATGTAATCCAGTAATGTTAAAACCATGAATTCTCACTGGCCAAGTGGTGGTGAAGGGTTTTTCTTTGTATTGGAAAACTGTGACCAGCAGTGTTCCACAGGAATTGGTACTGGGCCCACTTCTGTTTGTTATTTATATGAATGATTTGGATGAGAATGTAGGAGGCATGGTTAGTAGGTTTGCAGATGACATCAAAATTGGTGGTGTAGAGGACAGGGAAGAAAGTTTTCTAAGATGACAAAGAGATTTTGATCAATTGGGTCAATGGACTGAGGCATGGCAGATGAAGTTTAATTTGGATAAATGTGAGGACTTAACAGTTAATGATAGGGCCCTGAGTGGTGTTGCAGAACAGAAAGACCTTGGGGTTCAGGTATAAAATTCTTTGAAGTTTATGTCACATGTAGACTGTGGGTGGTTAAGAAAGCTTTTAGCACACTTACCTTCATTGCTCAAACCTTTGAGCATTGTAGTTGTGATGCCACGTTAGTTGAGACATTAAAATTTTAGTGAAGTTTTCAACAAGGTCCCGCATGGCATGTTCATCTAGTAGATTAAGATCCATGGGACCCATGATGACTTGGCTGCATAGATTCAGAACTGGCTTTCCCATAGAAGGAAGACAGTGGTGGTGAAAGGGTGTTTTTCTGGCTGGAGATCCATGACTTGTGGTGTTCCTGAGGGATCTGTATTGGGACCTCTGCTGTTATATATATGACTTGGGTGAAAATGTAGACAGGTGGGTTGGTAAGTTTACTGATGATACAAAGATCAATGTAGTTGTGGATAGTGTAGAAGCTTGTCAAAGGATACAGCGAGACATAGATTGGTTGCAAATATAGGTGGAGAAATGTCAGATGGAGTTTAATCCGCGTAAGTGTGAGGTGCTGCAGTTTGGGAGATCAAATGTTAAGGAAAGGTACACAGTTAATGGCAGGACCCTGAACAGCATGGATGTACAGAGGGATCTTGGAGTTCATGTCTACAGATCCCTGAAAGTGGCCACGCAAGTAGATAGGGCTGTAAAGAAAACATATGGCATGCTTGCCTTTATTGGGGAGGGAACTGAGTATAAGAGTCAGGATGTCATATTGCAGGTTTAAAAGACTTTGGTTAGGCCACAGTCAGAATATTGCATTCAATTCTTGTCATCACATTATGGGAAGGATGTGGAAGCGTTGGAGAGAGTGAAGACGAAGTTTGCTGGGATGCTGAGATAACAACATGTAGAGCTGGATGAACACAGCAGGCCAAGCAGCATCTTAGGAGCACAAAAGCTGACGTTTCGGGCCGAGACCATTCATCAAAAAAAAGGGGAGGGGGAGAGGGTTCTGAAATAAATGGGGGGGGAGGCGGATCGAAGGTGTATAGAGGAGAAGATAGGTGGAGAGGAGGCACACAAGTTAAAGGGGCAGGGATGGAGCCAGTAGAGGTGAGTGTAGGTGGGGAAGTAGGGAGAGGATAGGTCAGTCTGGGGTGAATGGACAGGTCAAGGAGGCGGAATGCGAATAGTAGGCAGGAAATGGAGGTGCAGCTTGAGGTGCTAAAGGGGGATAGGTGAGAGGAAGAATGGGTTAGGGGAGGTGGGGATGAGCTGGGCTGGTTTTGGGATGCAGTGGGGGGAGGGGAGATTTTGAAGCTTGTGAAATCCACATTGATGCCATTGGGCTGCAGGGTTCCCAAGCGGAATATGAGTTACTGTTCCTGCCACCTTCGGGTGGCATCGTTGTGGCACTGCAGGGGGCCCAGGATGGACATGTTGTCTAAGGAATGGGAGGGCGGAGTTGAAATGGTTTGCGACTGGGAGGTGCAGTTGTTTATTGTGAACCGAGCATAGGTGTTCTGCAAAGCAGGCCCCAAGTCTCCACTTGGTTTCCCCAATGTAGAGGAAGCCGCACCGGGTACAGTGGATGCAGTATACCACATTGGCAGACGTGCAGATGAACATCTGCTTGATGTGGAAAGTCTTCTTGGGGCCTGGGGTGGAGGTGAGGGAGGAGGTGTGGGGGCAAGTGTAGCACTTCCTGCGGTTGCAGGGGAAAGTGCCGGGTGTGGTGGGGTTGGAGTGGAGTGTGGAGCGGACAAGGGTGTTCCAAAGAGAGTGGTCCCTCCGGAAAGCAGACAAGGGTGGGGATGGAAAAACGTCTTTGGTGGTGGGTCGGATTGCAGATGGCAGAAGTGTCGGAGAATGATTCGTTGGATCCGGAAGTTGGTGGGGTGGTATGTGAGGACGAGGGGGATTCTCTTTTGGCGGTTATTGCGGGGACGGGGTGTGAGGGATGAGTTGGGGGAAATGCGGTATACACGGTCGAGGGCGTTCTCAACCACTGCGGGGAGTAATTTGTGATCCTTGAAAAACAAGGACATCTGAGATGTACAGGAGTGGAATGCCTCATCCTGGGAGCAGATGCAGCGGAGGGGAAGGAATTGGGAATAGAGGATGGAATTTTTGCAGGAAAGTGGGAGGGAGGAGGTGTATTCTAGGTAGCTGTGGAAATCGGTATGCTGGAAATGGATAAAGGTTTCTAGATGGTTGCCGGAGATGGAGACAGGGAGGTCCAGGAAGGTGAGAGAGGTGTTGGAGATGGCCCAGGTGAACTTGAGGATGGGATGGAAGGTGTTGGTGAAGTGGATGAACTGTTCGAGCTCCTCGTGGGAGCACGAGGCGGTGCCGATACAGTCATCAATGTAACGGAGGAAGAGGTGGGGTTTAGGGCCAGTGTAGGTGAGGAAGAGGGACTGTTCCACATAACATTCAAAGAGGCAGGCATAGCTGGGGCCCATGCGGGTGCCCATGGCCATCCCCTTTGTCTGTAGGAAGTGGGAGGAATCAAAAGAGAAGTTGTTGAGGGTGAGGACGAGTTTGGCTAGGCGGATGAGGGGGTCAGTGAAGGCAGACTGTTCAGGCCTGCGGGACAGGAAGAAATGGAGGGCATTTAGGCCATCTGCATGGGGAATGCAGGTGTACAGGGACTGGATGTCCATTGTGAAAATGAGGAGTTGGGGGCCAGGGAATTGGAGGTTCTGGAGGAGTTGGAGGGCGTGGGTGGTATTGCAGATGTAGGTAGGAAGTTCCTGGACCAAGGTGGAGGAAATGGAGTCCAGATAGGTGGAGATGAGTTCAGTGGGGCAGGAGCAGGCAGAAACAATGGGTCAACCAGGGCAGGCAGGTTTGTGGATTTTGGGAAGGAGATAGAAGCGGGCGGTGCAGGGTTGGGGAACAATGAGGTTAGAGGCTGTGGGCGGGAGGTCACCCGAGGTGATGAGGTTGAGGATGGTGTTGGAGATGATGGTTTGGTGCTCGGGGGTGGGGTCATGATCCAGGGGGCAACAGGTGGTGGTGTTGGACAGTTGGCGTCTGGCCTCAGCGATGTAGAGGTCAGTGCGTCATACTACAACTGCACCTCCCTTGTCTGCAGGTTTTACGGTGAGGTCAGGATTGGAGCGGAGAGCTGCATGTTCTGTGAGAGAGAGATCGGAGTTGATGAGAGGGTTGGAGAGTTTGTGGCGATTGATGTCTCGAATGCTGTCGGAGGTGAAGAGGTCGAGGGAGGGTAGGAGACCTTGGGGTGGTGTACAGGAGGAAGGCTTGTGTTGGAGACAGGAGAAGGGGTCAGTGGAGGGAGGGTTAGGCTCACGGTTAAAGAAGCATGGAGGCAGAGGTGGCAGAAAAACTGCTCAATGTCCAAACGTGACTGGTGTTTGTTGATGCGTGGGTGGAGGGGACAAAGGTGAGCCCTTTACTGAGGACTGACCCTTCGTCCTCAGTAAGTGGGAGGTCTGGGGGGATGGTGAAGACTCGGCAGGGCTCAGTGTGGCTGTATCCTCTGGAGCTGCTGGCTGTGGAGGCTGTGGGCGGAGTTGCGCCAGCATCAGCAGTGGGCGGAGTTCCGTTGGCGATAGATGGAGTTGCATCTGTGTCGGTGATAGGTGAAGCGGCATCAGCGGTGGGCGGAGCGAGGGAGGCAGCTGCATTAGCAGTGATGGTAACGTCTGTGGTATTGGTTCCGGAAGTGAGGGCAGTGGCTAAGGCAGCGGTAGCGTTCGCTGTCCGAGTGGTGCAGGTAGTGGTGGCGGATATGATGTCATCTAGGCGTACTCCAGCAGTGGCCTCATGGCCAATGGCGGCAGGTACATTGTGGAGGAGGTGCAGGGGCAGGCCAGGGATTTGGGAGGTGGAGGAATCCCGTGTTAGGTGGCAGGGACCAGTGAGTTTGCTATACGTACGGTTTTTAGTGTCCAATAAAGCTGAGTAGAACTGTGAGTTCAGGTTGTGGATCCTCCGAAGAGTAAATTGGACACAGTATTCTAAATGTGGGGAATGAACTGCCAGAGGGATGCAGGTACAGTTACACCATTTAAAAGACATTTCAATAAATTCATGAATAGAAAAAGGTTTGAAGGGCCAAGCACAGGCAGAGGGGACTCGTTTAGTTTGGGAATATGGTTTGGGGGTGGCAGGGGGGGAGTTGGTTGGACTGAACGGTCTGTTTCCAAGACATCTGACCCTATCATTCTAGGTATGCCTGCATTTCTTCTTACTCAAAATAGCAAGGTAAGGATAGAGTCTAATCTGTGCTGCGGATGATTTCACATCAAAGTTTTGTTGAAATACTATGAAATAAGAATGATAACAATAAGTTGTTCAAGAACAAAGCAGCTGTGACTATGAGATAGTAGGAGCTGCCAATGTTGAAGATTCTGAGATAACAAGGTGCAGAGCTCCATGAACACAGCGGGCCAAGCAGCATCAGAGGAGCAGGAAAGCTAACGTTTTGCGTCTGGATCCTTCTTCAGAAAAATGTCAATGTAATCTTTTCTTCACTGATTTCCATAACTTGAAACTCAGAATAAAATAACGTATGCGGTAAAATGCCACCTGATTTATCTTTTTGTGTGTATATATGAATTAAAATAAGCTGGCCTCTTAATAATGCCATTAGAGAGGGGGATGGGGTGAGGGTTCTGGATTTCGGGAAGTACCTCACCCCATCCCCCTCTCTGATGAAGGGTCTAGGCCCGAAACGTCAGCTTTTGTGCTCCTGAAATGCTGCTTGGCCTGCTGTGTTCATCCAGCCTCACATTTTATTATCTTGGGCTGGTCATTGGTCATTGATTTCGGGAAGTACAGTGGAGGGCAGGCCCCTGCCTGCGTCAATGGTGCTTAAGTGAAGATGGTTGAGAGCATAAAGTTTCTGGGAGCAACTATTATGAACAATCTGCCCTGGTCTGCCCACGTCGATGCTTCAGTCAAGAAAGCACGTCAATTCCTCTACTTCCTCAGGAGGCTAAGGAAATTTGGTATGTCCATAAAGACTCTTACAAATTTTATAAATGTACCACAGAAAGTATCCTATCTGGATGCATCACAGCATGGTATAGCAACTGCTCTTTCAAGGATCAAAAGAAACTACAGACAGTTGAGAACACAGCCCAGTCCATCACGTAAACCAGCCTCCCATTCATTGACTCCGTCTATATTTCCCGCTGCCTCAGGAAAGCCACCAACAGAATCAAAGACCTTTCCCACCCTGGTTCTACACTCTTTCGCCCTCTTCCATCAGGCAGAAGATATAAAAGTTTTTATACATGCATGAAAAGATTCAAGAACAGATTCCTCTCCACTGTTATCAGACTTCTGAGGGGAGCTCTTCAATGTTAATATTGATTTCCTTCTACACGTTCTCAGCAGCTGTAACTCTGCTTTGTTCTGTTATCGTGATGCACTTGTACAGTATGATTTGCCTGGAAAGCACGTAAGACAACACTTTTCACTTCAGTATACATGACAGTAATAAATTGATTCAAATCTGAATTCCCACTTGACGAAAATTGCTGTGGTTTGATACTGGCCTGTACTTACACAAGCAGTACCACTTTTATGAATCAGAGGTAATGGGAACTGCAGATGCTGCACCAGCTTCACACTTTGTTACCACTTTTATGAATGTTTTCCATCAGGCCCATTTTCTGCTGACTTGGTGCAGAGATTGCCTAAGTTCTGTTTCCCTGGAATTGCCTGCAGACTACCACCTGCATTGAAATAAAGTCTCAATATTTATAATTCTTTTACCAGGCTTGGTTGTTCCTGCTATGGTCAGCATTCGTTGCACCTCCCAAATTCCTGTGAATTGTTTTGGGCTTTTGGGAGGATTTTACTTTACTTTCATTGGACAGTTTGGGTAATTCCAAGGTATGAATCATCGGTTAAACAGATAGTACCCAAGTAATAAATGCAGCACTCAGAGGGAAGCATGATGAGTAATCCATCCTCTTTTAGAAATATAACACTATAATGGCATTATTAAGAGGCCAGCTTATTTTAATTCATATATACACACAAAAAGATAAATCAGGTGGCATTTTAGCGCATACGTTATTTTATTCTGAGTTTCAAGTTATGGAAATCAGTGAAGAAAAGATTACATTGACATTTTTCTGAAGAAGGATCCAGACGCAAAACGTTAGCTTTCCTGCTCCTCTGATGCTGCTTGGCCCGCTGTGTTCATTGAGCTCTGCGTTTTGCTGATGTTGATAGAGAGTTTGTTGTCTTGACACCATGCCATTAAACATTCTATCTCCTTCCTGTTTCCCATCTTGTCGTTTGTTGAGAATTGACCTACAATGGTGGTGTAATGAGCAAACTTGTAAATGGAGTCGGTACAGAATTTGGCCACACAGTTATGTGTGTATAAGGAGTATAGGGGGCTGAGTACATAGCCTTGTGGGGCACTGCTGTTGAGGACTATCATGAAGGTGGTGCTGTTGCCTATTCTTATTGACAACAGCCTGTTGTCCTGGAAGTCAAGAATTAAGTTTCCTCTGGACTCAAAAATTGTAAAGACAAAACAATTTGGAGCTCTTTCCCACAGCAGCTACCAAAGGTTCCTTTAAAGGATCATTAACTTGGCACTGGCTAGCACAAACTAATAACGAAATGCTCCATACTGACTCCCTCTAGTTGTACTTCAAAATTGCAACTAGAGCCAGAAAAAGCCACAGGAACCCAATTTACAGGATTTATCCTCCCATACAAAATATACGTACTCTTTCCCTATCTACAGGTCACCTAAGATTTGCATCAGGTAAGCATTGGACCTCCAATGGTGGTTATTAATGCTTCACCAATCCCATTGACTCCACTTATCTCCCACCACCACCCACTTTTACTGTGGTAGCCACCACACTGTCAAGCAAAAATGACCAAGACAACTGTTGAAAATCATGGCCAACTCCAAAATTGAAGGAGGATGTTAACAGTAACTCTTCAAAGACCTATCAGTTACAAAACATGCTTTATGCATTCTTGGGCTGAAGGTTGCACACTTATTCAGGAAACCATTTTTTGCATTAGTTGAGTAGAGTCTGGGAGAGTAAAAGTGGATGTTGGAGCAGTTCCTCAACATTGAAGGCCAGCGTGGTTATGTTTCCACAACTTAGAAGAAAATTTAGCAATGTTTGCAAGCTGTATCAATGGAACTGCACATTCTCATGGCCAAGATAATCACAGGTCCATTCTATCTTAGACCATCAGACCGTAAGACATAGGAGTGGCAGTAAGGCCATTCGGCCCATCAAGTCCACTCTGCCATTTAAATCATGGCTGATGGGCATTTCAACTCCACTTCCCTGCATTCTCCCCATAGCCCTTGATTCCTTGTAAGATCAAGGATTTGTCGATCTCTGCCTTGAAGGCATCCAATGTCCCAGCCTCCACTGCACTCCGTGGCAATGAATTCCACAAGCGCTAGTTTATATTACATCTATTAAGTGTCCAGTCAGCACTGGTAAAATGTCAATGCAAAATGCTTCTAGGGCACAACCATTAAAAAAGAACTGAGAAATTCATCATTTAGGTCCAGAGTTTTTACTTTGTGACCAGACCCCAGCTATGTTCCCCGAGTTATAATGGTTCCGGACAAGATTCCACAAATTATCAAACTCACAAGGGAGGAGAGATGATCTGGCTCACCTTCTTTATTCACCTCCTTCCTTTTGGTTAATCACAATGAAGTTAATTTGCAAAGGCTTGCTCCTCTGTAGATACGTTTGCGTCAGATCAAATGACTTCACGTTTTAAAAGGAACTAGTTTAACCAGGCTTTCTTGAGTTAACAAAGAGTGAATTTGTAGGAGGAAATAATAGTGCAACATGCATGCACACAAATAAGAAATGGGAAGTGAGTCCAAGAAAACATTAAAAGATATATGGTTCAGTCTCTGGGTCATTTGCAAAGAGTAGACAGTGGAACATTGATAGACAAGTAGCTGATTTTAAGATTCTTAATTTTGCAAATTAATTGAAATTCCTTTGTATTGTTTCCTTTTGACTATTTTTTTCATCAGCTGGCTTCTCACAAGAAAATCCTATCACTACAGTATAGAGATAACTAAAGGGTGCTTCTTTAAGTGTGACTTTCACATAGGTACTAGCTCAGGTTTGAACACTAGACCAATCAGTACCCCAGCTCATGAGCACTCTTTCTTTCTGTAGCACACACAGATCAGGGTTGAACTGTTCTTGTATATTCTTGAAAGAGAAACACACAAACACATCTGTCGCCGAGACAGCTGTCTTTTTTCCTATCATGTACAAAGTCTGAGATGACTCCCAGGAGATTCTGTATCTGTGTGTTTTTTCTCTCTTTTAAGCCCATCCTTTGAAACTTCTTTGATATCTCATCTGGTGTGACATTCCAGGGTCTCTTTCTCTGAACATCCACTAAATTTACATCTGCAGTCTCTTTGGCTGATTCAATCCTCTTTTGAAAAATACAAGCTGGGATAAAAATGTCATTTGTCCCTAGGTGACCTGGGGTTATGATCCCTGTTCATGACAATTTTCAGCTAACTTATATGATCCAAAGTATATGACAAATCTTTTGAATAGTTCTTCATCACTTCCTAGAATTTTCCAAATTAAAACTTGGAGAATATTTGCTTAAATTACATCAGCCCTTAACAGTGGTTTGAGTGAACATTATTAATCAAGTTCATATTCGTTGTAAACTAATAACTTCTTTTTAGGCTAAATAATACAGCAATGGTACCATTGTATAATGGTATTATATTGCATATATACACACACACACAATATATGCAATAAAGACTGGTGGATTGACTGTGCAGCATGGAAGCAGTACATAACTCAGCAGCAAAAACAGAAGTTGCTGGAGAAGCTCAACAGGTCTGGCAACATCTATGAAGAGAAATCAGAGTTAACATTACCTTTCGGGTCCGGTGACCCCTCTACAGAACAGAGGAAGGGTCACCGGACCAGAAATGTTAACTCTGATTTTCTCTTCACAGTTGCTGCCAGACCTGCTGGGCTTTTCCACTAACTTGTGTTTTTGTTTCTGATATACAGAATCCGCAGCTCTTTCGGTTTTTAAATAAATCAGCAGATTCACTGCTGAAAACTTGTTTTACTACAATCTACTTCATATCCACTAATTGGTTTAGAGTTACTCACTTTTGCAAATTTGACCTGGTCTTATGATGCATCCTGACACCAAAGAGAGATTTTCATAGAGGTGGTGAGGTAATTCTTGAAACTCCATGTTAGGTCCAAGAGATTTTGGTAACCAGGCCTCAACTGATGGTTCTTTGATGGGCTACTCATATGCTGCAAGGATTGATTGGGCAACAATGAGGAATCGGGATTTCAACTGAAAAAGGTGAGAGTTTTTCTTGCGGGGGGGGGGGGGGGTCAGTTCAACCCAGATTTAATACTGTAGAGATAAAGTTTAGTTAATATCCATATGACCGCTAACGTTTGCAACCTCAGTAATCACATTAGATAGACATTGGCGCAGATAGTTGCTGTTGTACAAGGACTGAAAAGGATCTGAAAATGTTATTTGATTGAGTGCAGCAAACTCATTCACTGTGATTATGTCATGAGAACTTAGAGTAAAGAAGAACCTAATGTGCTCCTAAATGTTTTTGAAGTTACGGAGGTCTACTCTGCATTAAGTGCATCAACAAGCACAGAAATACAATGTGCTTGATTGAAAGAGAAGCTCTCTCAGTTACATGGGCCTGCAAGAGAGTATCAGATTATACATCTACTTTAACTGAAAGGGATTGGAAACCTTTTGTTTTGTTATTGGTGAGAAGAAACCTAAGAGAGTGTATATTGATTATAATGAGGTCAGCGCATTGAATCTCATAGAATATGAGTTTTCTGAATGGACCAGGTTACCAGCCCCAATCAGGGAGCCCAGGCTGACAGATATAAACAGGACTGTCAGAGGTTTTGTTTGTTCTGAGAGCTGGCTCTGAGGAAATTGGACCAGTGGCAAGTAAAATGCCCATGTAAATAAATGGTGACTGGTGACAGGATACCAACCACTGTGGAGCTATTGCATTGGCAACAAAAGTGGGAATAATAATGTAACCATATGAGCTGAAACCCAACTCGACTTCAAACAGGTGCTGCAAATAGCATTATCATTGGAAAATGTAGCAAGTGGAGCGCATGAGTTGCAGGGTATTCCAATGGAAGGTGACATCTTCGCCCGTCCAACTGAGCTTGGGGAATTCCACTTGGGTGAAAACAATTGCATAGCCTAACTTAGAGTCCTTCTGTTCAGGAGATGCCCTATGTCAGCACACAGCAAAACCCCAGAAGAGAGTTAGGCCTCAGCCAAATGATGTATATTTCCTTGAGGATCTGGACTGACAGCATGTGGATCCGAGACAATCAAACAAGCCCACTAGACTAAAAGGAGTAAGAGACTGATGGGCTGGTATCCAGGAGGGTGCACTCCTTGGGAAGTCCACCTACATCTGGTTTGGAAAAGTTAAATTGCTTAGCAACATCCAAATCAGATCCAATCATTCTAAACATCCAGTTAAATGGTCACACAGTTCTAATGGAGGTCAATACCAGCGCAGTCATTTCAGTGTTCACAAAACCCGTCTTTAATCAAAATTTGCTCTACACTCCAACCCTTATGCTTGTATAAGACCTCAGCTAGACTGAGAACCTATACTGAGGAACCTTTACAGATTAAGGGTACAACTTTGGTTCTCAGCTCTCATGAGAAGCAACTGGTTCAGTTACCACTAATTGAAATAAAAGGCTTGGGCCCAAGCCTGATGGGGAGGGGATATTGGTTAAGAAAGATTCATCTAGATAGTATCAACATTTTTAGATTAGAAAATGGCTGTCTGAGTGAAGTCTTGATTAAATACCCAAACGTTTTTCAGAAAGGTCTAGGTACTATCAAGTAAGCTAAGGCCACATTGTATGTTGATGAGGAAACCATTCCACAATTCTACAAGGCCTGCCCAGTGCCATTTACCACATAGACAGAAGTAGAGGCAGAAATCAGAAGACTGGAAAGTGAAGGAATCATCAAACCAGTGCCGTTTGTGGAATGAGCAGCACCAATCATGCTGGCTATGAAGCCTGATCGGTCGGGTTCGCTGTTATTGGGATATTAAACAAACTATAAACTACTTTTTGCAGCTGCATAAATACCCAATCACTCAATTAGAGGACTTATACACAAAGCTAACAAGTGTTTGTCCTTCATGAAGCTGGACAGAAGCCACGCGTACTTGCAATTGCGGTTAGATGAAGATTCCCTAAGTATGGTCCAATTAATACCCACAAGGGTTTGTACCAATACACCAGACTGTCATTTGGGGTATCATCAGCCTGTGCAATTTATCAACAGGCAATGGAGAACATTTTACAAGGTCTACCCCAGATCGACATTCATCTAGATGATGTGTTAATAACAGGGAAGATCAATAAGGTCAATAAAAGTCCTTAGACATTTCTCCCAAATAGGTTCACCCCTTAGAATGTAACAAATGTGTGTTCCAGGAACCCCAATGTCCTATTTGGGCTACAGAGTTGACAAAAATGGTGCTACATGTGTTAGAAGATAAAGTGAGGGTGATCAAAGGTGCCACTTCTGTGGCAGAGCTTAGTTCTTTCCTTGGGTTGATTAACTATTATGGAAAGTTTGTACATAGCCAGGCTTCCATTCTGGCAACTTTACATCAACTCTTTTTAAAAAAGGGTCAGCCTCGGAAATGGCCACATATCCAAGTCATAGCTTTCAGGGAAGTGAAGAAGCAGCGATCATCCTTTAATCTGTTGGCACACTATGATCTTATGTGAGATCTGGCATTGACATGCGATGCCTCCCCATATGGCATTGGCGAAGTATTAGTTCATAAGTGGGCCAATGGAGAGGAATGTCCAATAGCTTCTGCATCCAGGACTTTTGCGAATGCAGAGTGAAAATACACCCAGAGAAGGAATATTTGGCTGTCATGTTCTGGGTCAGGAAGTTTACGGACTTAAATTTGGAATAATAATGGACTATAAAACCCAGCTAAGTCTACATAAAGAGGATAAAGCAGTGCATCCGATAGCCCCAGACCAAATTCAGTGACAGGCTCTAATACTAAATGGATTAATTACAAGTGGGAACACCATCTGGGAGGCCAAGTAGCAAATGCTGGCAGATACACTTCCAGGGGCACTGTCCCGGTAGAGCCCGTAATGGTGTTAAATTTTCTGGACACACTTTCAGTGACAGCTGACAATATCAGACTTTGGATGCTGCAAGATGCGGTCCTGGCAAAAGTGAAACAGCAGGTGGTGATGGGGGAAACCAAAGGGCCATCACAACGAGAATTGAAACCTTTTTGGGCCCAGACAGACAAAAGAGCAAAGAAAATAACAAAGAAAATTACAGCACAGGAACAGGCCCTTCAGCCCTCCAAGCCTGCGCCGATTGAGATCCTCTGTCTAAATCTACCATCTATTTTCCAAGGCTCTGTATCCCTTTGCTCCCTGCCCATCCACGTACCTGTCCAGATACATCTTAAAAGACACTATCATGTCTGCGTCTACCACCTGCGCTGGCAAAGCGTTCCGGGCACGTACCACCGTCTGCGTAAAGAACTTTCCACACAGATCTCCGATAAACTTTCCTCCTCTCACTTTGAGCTCATGACCCCTAGTAATTGAGTGTATCACTGATCACTGACCATATTACTGTAGAGGATAATATATTACTATGGGGAGCAAGATTGATTATCCTGAGCAAAGATTGATGCTAGATACTGGCTGAACTCCAAAAGGATCATCCGGGCTGTCCAAAATGGACTCGTTGGTGAGAGGTTGTGGCTGGTGGCCAGGATTTGATGCAGTCATAGCTGCGACGTTGGGTGGTGCCCAGAGTGCCAAAAATGCAACCAGTGTTTCCTCACATTCATGGGCTGGGCCAGATAAACCCTGGACTCGGTAACAGGTCAACAACGCAGGTCCTTTCATGGCCCAATGTTCTTAGTCATTGTGGATTCCCACTCAAAATGGCTGGGCCTGAAAAACTGTGTGCATCTTTTGTCATAGCCAGACTTCTGGAAGTGCTGTTCACAGATAACAGGCTATCATTTACCACCAGAGAATTTGAGTATTTCCTAAAGTTGAATATTTTTCATCATATAAAGACAGCTTCATACAACCCATCATCCACTGGTATGGCAGAAAGAGCAGTCCAAACTTTGAAGGCAGGCTTAAAGAAACAGCCTACAGCTTCACTAACTACCAAACTGTTCAGGTTCCTACCTGATTATTGGAACACCCCTCATGCAACTACAGGGATGGCACCAGCAGAGTTGCTAATGGGGAGAAGGGTCTGCGCCAGGTTAACTTTGATGTTCCCAGACCTGGGGCAGATTGGGTCTGGGAGAGGTTGGTAACATGCCATCAGAGCATCAGCGCATCAGTCCAGGCCAACAACCTTGTACCAAACAAACCATCATTTTCCGAGTACAAAGCAAACATGTTTGAGGAGCAAACTGAAACCATTAGATGCCTTGAATTTGGAAAGTCAAAAACTTGGGAAGAGCTAGGTTAGCAGTAGATGTGCAAGCAAATGCATAACACTAGTGGTATTAGGGAACAAAATTACTTGCTAGAGATGTTTTTTTGATTTGAAAGTATTAATACTTGACTGAGTGTAGTAAGTATCACCCATTATGATGATGTGTGTTTGAGGACCTGGGAGCATAAACAAAGAGGAAGTAAACAAAGATGGAGCTTATAGAGGCAGACATTGGGCTAATGTGCTCCTAACATCTATGTGGTAATGTGGTTCATATTCACGTAATGTATAAATGGTCAGAGTAATGCAATAAACCTCATATTGTTTGCTCAAAAAGACTTATCTAAGGAGACCAGAAAGGTAGCTATCCTCATCCATGTTGAACTACTTCAGGTTTGAAGGAATCCTCTCAAAATTATATTAAGAGAAGTTTGAGGCGGACATGACTGCTTCCATTTCATCATGTATATAATGTTAACAAATACTGTTTGAAGGAAAGGTTTATAATATGGCCTTAGTTTATCTGAAGAGCAAATGAACCCACACTAAAATAAGTGTTGAAGTGATCTAAGTTGGATCTTGACCGATCACTGCATTACTGAAGACACTCTGTAACTGCACTGGTGTTTTTTTCTCTATTTGCTTGAAATGTTTACCAAATGCAGAATGGCCAGAAGACAAAGTGCCAAATTCAGTGACCTAGCATTGGAAGTAGTGGTGGCAAGTGAGGGATGAAAGCAGATAAAATTGCAAGTTTCAGTTGGTTATGTTTCAGGTGTTTTTCACCTCTCTGTCACTGTTTGCCACCACCTTGCAACCAAACAGCACACAATATGTCCACCGTGGTCATAGATTGCCATTCCAACCCCATTGGGAAGCACAAAGTTTTTAGTTACCCAACTGGATAATACTCAACTGTCAGCTACAACAGTTTTTTCTTAACCTCCAATAATTTTACTAACTAACAAAAGTATTCAACTCATTTTTTACATATTGTTATTTTTGAACTTGCTTGTTTACGTCAGTGTCCATGTGAATAATCTTCAATTCTCAGAAACTCCAGGATAATCCTGAAAATTTGACAACCCTGCCTCTTCCCAATGGAGGACACTAATGACTGATAAACAGTCCCTGGAGCAATACAGGAAGGAAGATAAGGCTGAAACAAACACAGGACATCAACAGACACATTTGGATACAGATGGAAATGGCCTATACCCAAGTCAGATACTGTTCTAGTTTTGTTTATGGTTTTGTCTTCCACACTTCCATGGCAAGTTCCAAATGCGTCTCTCACTCCCACTTCAATGCATGGTTGAACTGCTTACTCCCCATAACCTGCATCCTTCTCCTGTACTCCAAGGAGGTCAGAGCTGCGTCTCTGCCTCTCTTACAAATAAACATTAACATGATCCCCATGACCCTGAAACACACTCAAACTGATGCCTGGGTACATCCACACTCTATTGGAAGACTTCTCATCAGTGATTGCTTAGCTCACTGCAGCTAACATCCTGCACAAGACAACCTCTGCTTCGTTCTCCCACATGTGCTTATTTTCCTCTTTGGCATGCTTTGGGGGCAGCACAGTGGCTCAGTGGTTAGCACTGCAGCCTCACAGCGCCAGGGACCTGGGTTCAATTCCACCTTTGGGTGACTGTCTATGCGGAGTTTGCACATTCTCCCCATGTCTGTGTGGGTTTCTCCGGGTGCTCTGGTTTCCTCCCACAGTCCAACGATGTGCAGACTAGGTGGATTGGCCATGCTAAATTTCCCGTAGTGTTCAGGGGTATGTGGGTTATATGGGGATGGGCTTGGATGGAATGCTTCAAGGGGTGGTGTGGACTTGAAGGGCTGAAGGGCCTGTTTCCACACTGTAGGTAACCTAATCTAATATAGAAGTCTTGGAATGCCATATCTTTGTTTACTTACGTTGGCAGTCAGGAAGTTAATTCCTTCTGAAAAACTGTCAGTCATTCTCTATGGGGATAATAGCATAACCCATAGTGGATAGTCGGATTACTCATAGAAGTTGCAAAAGGTTGCCATACATTACAAATTCTGATTTTAGGCTGAAGATGTTGCTCCCGTTAACTGAAGCCTTTCACTGTAGCTGACCATAGACCTGCTGAATTTACTCTCTATTCTGTTGCTATTTGTCAGTTTTAATCTATGAAGAGTTCCCGTTCTCTCACCAACAATTGTTCACTCCTTATCCTCTCCCCTATTTTGCATAAAAACTAGCATTTTCCAAGCTGCCATTAGTTCTGAAGAAGGGTCACTGGGCAAAAAATGTTAAGTCTGATTTCCCTTCACACATGCTGCCAGACATGCTGAGCTTTTCCAGCAATTTCTGATGTTGGTCAGAACTTCTACCGCCTCGGTCAAGAGAAACAGATACATAAGAACACCAACACCTGCAAATCCCCATCCAAATCACACACTATCCTGACTTAGAACTATATCACTGCTTCTCACAGCCTTGAGTCAAAAAATCCTGGGTTTCCCTTCCTGATAGCACTGTGGGAATATCTACATCACCAGGGCTGTATTAGTTCAAGAAGATAACACACACCACCTTCTCAATGACAATTAGGGATGAACAATAAATATTGACCTAATAAAAAAGTGCCCATATCCCATGAAAAATTTTTGAAAGCATCATGGCAAGGGTAATAAACACAAAAGGTAATGATACAGAGTTCGCAAACCCACCATTGCAGTAGGGAAATCAAATTCTGTTAAGAAATGAATTTTGCTTTTTTTGTTAAAATGACAATAAATATTGACTGTTGTTCCACACTGTTCTTTGTTCTTTGACTTATGACCACATAAACAGCAAAGTTTGCTAGGAAGACAGATTACATAAGCTGGTTTTTTAAAATAAATATTTCTTTTAATTTAAGTAAAACAAAATGTCATTGAATGTGGGACGGTGAAATTGTACTGGAACTGCTTGGAGAATGCGCATATGATTTTGTTGTCACAAAGAGACCCAAACTAAAACCGAAGAAAATCAAAAGCTCCTTTTCGTGTCTGGACACAAAAGAGAGGCAGAAGGTCTTGCTGGATGCAGATTCCCAGCCTCAGACAGCCAGGGAGAAAGAAAACAACTGCAGTATTGGGCAGTGGAGAAGACTCTTTTGTGTTCCCTACCAAGCAGAAAGCTGGTGATAATGGATTCTCTTATTGAATAGAAGTCACCAGAATGTATGAAGTCAATTCAAGGATATTTGGCAAATGGAGAGAGGGACATTTCATAGGGCACTAGAAAACAGTCAGGAGAGACCCTGATGAAATATCAGAAGTGCTCAATTTAATCTATAAGGCTACACATCTCTTGGGGGCTTTGGATAGTACAAGTTAGTCATGACTTTTAGATGAGCCAATCAGTTAATAGGAAATGACCTTTGCCGTTGTATGTTGGTAAGTTAGAGATAATGGGAACTGCAGATGCTGGAGAATCCAAGATAACAAGTGTGAAGCTGGATGAACACAGCAGGTCAAGCAGCATCTCAAGAGCGCAAAAGCTGACGTTTCGGGCCTAGACCCTTCATCATGAAGAAGGGTCTAGGCCCGAAACGTCAGCTTTTGTGCTTCTGAGATGCTGCTTGGCCTGCTGTGTTCATCCAGCTTCACACTTTGTTATGTTGATAAGTTAGCTGCCTATTAAGTAATGATTAGTCTTTTTGTTTTTAATTTGTGCATTACAGTAAAAATCTTAAAGCGTGAATTCAATTGTACAATTCTTTCTTTTGATCACTGGAAATTCATGAGTCTTTAAACATTGTTGTGGTCCCAGGGGAAACCAACAAAGTAAAAGTCTTTTTCGTTCATTGATATCATTTAAAGGAAAGAAGTGTTACCAGGTCTGATCGAAGTGTGATGCAGACCCATACAGCAACATGTTTGACTTTCAACTGTCCTACCTTGATATAGAAAGAGCAGTGAGAGATGTGGGAATAAATGCTGGTTCCTATTAGTGACAACCAAATCCAATGAATGAATGAAATCAATACTGCAAAACAAATTATAAAGTAATGATTGTGCTTAGAATGCTTCTAATTTCAGAGCCTGTTACCATAGTCCTGAGTGGCTACATCCACCCAGAGAACAAACTAAGTTGTAAGTAATTAAGAACATTCCAAATATTGTCATTTTCTTTGACGTTTCAATCCCATTTGTAATACTTATGATAGGAGATTGGAAAGATAGGCTAAATAAAGGAGGCTACAATACAAGGGCCTTCCTCATAGATATGTCCTTTCCTAACTAACTAGGATAAAGTGAAGCAAGAAAAAAAAAATTACCATGCACAGTTCCACATAACTGATATTTTATTCTCAAATCTCAGGTTACCAACTTTGAATTTCTGACTCCAAGGCATGCAAAATCTTAGGATGCGAATACCTCAGGTCTTTGTGGGCCTCACAGGACTGGAAAATAGCAAATTTAACACCCTTGTTTAAGCAGGGAGGAGGGTGTGCAGAAGACAGGACATTGTAGAAGGGTTAGCACAATCTTGGATTATTGGTAGAATTTTAGCGTCCATTATTAACTATGAGATTGCAGAGTACTTGGAAATGCATTGTAAAATAGGGTTGAATCAGCACAGCTTCCTCAAGCAGAGGTTTTGCCTGGCAAATCTATTAGAATTCTTTGGGGTGATAATGGAAGGTAAAGGAGAGTCAGTGGGCAAGATCAATTTGCATCTCCAAAAGATCTTGGACAAAAAGATACACAGGAGGCCGTTAAATCAGATAAGAGCCCATGGTGTTAGGGACAAGGTACTGGCATGGATAGAGGATTGGCTGATTCTTACTACTAAATGCAGAAAGTAGGAATAGAGGGTCTTTAGCTAGGGATTAGTGGAATTCCGCAGGCATCGGTGTTGGGACAACAACTAAGTTTGCATAACACAAAGATAGGCAGAGTGATAGTTAGTGTTAAGGAGGTGGGAAGGCTGCAGAAGGACTTGTACAGGCTAGAAAAGTAAGCAAAGAAGTAGCAGGTAAAATACAATGTGGCAAAGTTTGAAGTTATGCACTTTAGTAGTAAGAATAGAGGTGCAGACTATTTTCTAAACCGAAAAAGACTTTGGAAGTCTGAAGCACAAAGGCACTTGCAAGTCCAAATTCAAGATTCTCTTAAGGTGAACATGTAGGTTCTGCTGGCAGTTAATTAGTAAGGGGATCAAAGGTAATGGGGAGAAGGCAGGAGAATGGGGCAGAGAACCTATCAGCCATAATCAAACAACAGGGCAGACTTGGTGGGCTGAATGACCTAATTCTGCTCCTATATCTTATGGTCTGATGCATAATGGACTGAATTTGTACATTTGGTGATGGAGCCGTGGACAGGGAAAACAGTGAAACGCCATGTCAGGACTGCTCCCTGACAGCTTCCTGATGACTTACCGGTCTAATTGACCAAGGAAATCTGGATGTGGTACTGGGAGCTAGCTGCTAGCAGTGTGCATCCACAGCAGGCCCATTAGTGGGTCATTAACAGTAATATTTCACAGTATATGGAATTTTTTTGGACTCACAGGTCCCAGGGATTCAGCAGTTTGTCAGCTGCGATTAAGTGAGAGCTGTTGGGATGTTTTTTGCTTATCTTTGACAGGCAATAGGAATTACAAGCAGGAAGTATAGCTCAAGCCTACACTGGAATGGATTATGATAAGGAAGAGCTTTGGTCAGAGGTTTATAACAGGAACATCATTTCCCCTGCAGCAAGGCCAGACAAAACAAGGGGATGGCACTCATTAACAATCAAACATTGCAAAAGGAGCTGGGTATCCTGCTTTCAGAGAACACCTCCTGCATTCAGAAGCAAAAGGGAGAGAGAAAGAGAAATACTTCACCAGCTACATGGGAACAAGCACACAGTGGGAATCCCTCATCACCCAGGATCCATTCATAAAGATTTTCCAGTGAAATGGACAGTCATAACACCTGGGACAGTCATTCAATCATCTACTCTTGTCGAATAGCTACTGGCACCCATTTCCTGGTTTTTAGGTCCCTATCATAGTCTATCCATAGTGAGAGAGGAATCACACAACATGTCAATATAAAGGTATAGAATATGTACATTAAGTTCCATAAATCAAAGGCAGTTTAGTTTGAACCAAGTCCCTTCACCCATTCAACCCTCAACTCAGTCTAGGCCCATCTGCACGTCCCTACTTCTCAGGTATTTCACCCACTAACATACACTTCTCAGGACACACACAAGCCTGCATTAAATATTGCCCAGGAATAACATACTATTTTAGAGGCTAGTGTGCAGATCCTGCAGGCACTCAATGACATATCCTGCCCTGTCCTCACTCCTGTGCAATAGACATTCTCATAAGGAAAGTAAAACTCCTATTTAAGGTTAAGGCCTAACATAAATATTTTGCTCAAAATTTGGAAAAGATTTAGTGAATGGAATAAAAAGCATGAACTCATACAAAATTTAGTCATAAAGCAGTACCAGAAAAGAACAATTTGGAACAAAACCAGAGAATGCTGGAGAAAGTTAATAGTTTTAGCCGCATCTGTGGAGAGAGAAACAGAGTTAATGTTTTCAGTACAAATGACTCTTTAGAACTTCTTCTTCAGAATGATTTTAAGTTATTGGCTGCTAGTTCCTTTTTGTGCCTCCCAGATTCCTCAAAATAAAGATATCTCTTTGCTGGCCTTTCAGTTCTCCAGTGCAATTAAGTACAAAAAAGTGTTACAAGGCTCTAGTTGTTGGCATTAATCAACCAGGAATTGAAACCACATCTACAATTTGTTGTGGCCCGAACTTTTAAAATGAAATAAATTTCAAATCAAGTAGTCTCAAACAATATGATTTCCCTGATAGAGAAATGCATATGTGATCTCACGTAACATAAGAAATTGGCACTGGTTATCATGACAACAAAAAAGTCAAGAGACATTTATTACAGTTAACCATTATGTGCATATTCTACATTTGCAAGCATATAAGTGTCTGCACTAACATTAAGCTATTATGTTACAAAAGGTTGATATATATGCTGAAGTAGGGGGAGCAGGAAGGAGTGAACAATAGGTCAAGGTGGCTCCCAGAGAGAGAAGAAAAAAGCAATTGAGCATATTTCCTGTACAGTGTCACGCTTCAAGTGAGTAGAAGTTAGATGGAGTTTGAGACCATTATACTCTAGGCTGTCATAATGATGAAATTATGAATATCTCTCCCTAAAAGTGTGCTTACACAGTGACCATGAGGCATAAAATACTCTTCTCAAAAGTTTACAATTACCCCAAAAAGATCTGCATATGTTTGTCAATTTGACAATTATACTAACAGGTAAAAAGGTTTACAGGACTAAACTTTCAAAGTTTAATGTAATACTTTGAAGATTTAACTGGTAATATCCATTTGCAGTGATATTTGTTGTTCTCTGCTACCCTTATTTTACAACATGGCTGTTTTGTTGCTAGTAGCACTATTGTCATGAAGGCCTGATTGGTCTGCCATGGATTGAAGCTTCTATTCCTTCACAAAGTAACTTCAGGATCAGTACTGATTTCATGTGATGTAGGCAGATTGAATATTTTAAAAACTTGACAGAAACACCAACAATCACCATTAGCGATTAGTCATTCTCCCAGGCTGACGTCTACCCATTTCTTTGTATGCTCAACTGCTTTTTCTTCTCTCTCTGGGTGCCACCTTGACCTATTGTTTACTCCTTCCTGCTTCCCCTACTTCAGCATATATAACAAACCTTTTTGCTGATAATAAGAGTTCTAAAGAAAGGTCACTGGACTGAAAAAAGTTAACCGTACTTTCTCTCTACAGATGCTGCCAGACTTGATGAGTTCTTTTGAGCAGTACCTTTTTTGTTTCTGATTTCCAGCATCTGTAGTTCTTTGTATCTTTTGTCTATTAAATGTTATTATCTTCAATTATTACCTCTCTTAGGCATATTGGTATGCATGTTAATTTTAAAGCATTGAATACAATAGTGGAGAATGCCTGCAGTGTAGCGTCACACTTCAGTTAATCCAAGACAAAATGGAGTATGTGAACTTTATATGCAAAGGTCACATGCTATGATGTAATGATGATTTCACAAATTTGTTTCTTGAACCATATTGACCAGGAGGCATAACACAATATAATCTTAGAATCCCCAACAGTGTGGAAACAGGCCCTTTGGTCAACAAATCCACACTGACCCTCTGAATAGTATTCCACCCAGATCCATCCTCCTACCCTTTCCCTGTAACTCTGCATTTCCCATGGCTAATCCACCAAACTGACACACCCTTGAACACTACGGACAATTTAGCATAGCCAATCCACCTAATCTGCATATCTTTGGACTGTGGAAGGAAACCAGAGCACCCAGCAGAAACACACACAGATACAGGGAGAATGTGCAAACTTCGCACAGACAATGGCTCAAGGGTGGAATTGAATCCAGGTCCCCGGCACTGAGGCAGCAGTGCTAACCACTGTGCCGCCTATAATCAATATGTACATAATAAAAATGTTAAAGATGACATGTTAGTCAAGGAAACATAATGAGCAAAAACTTTTAATCTGTTTGTGGCTATTTAATCATAAGCCCACTTTAGGTGGCACATTATGCAGGGCAAAAATTTTTGCATCTTTCGATGAAATGATGGAGTTCAACTATGATGAATGAAGATGACAAACCAAGCTTCCAGTTATAATCAACCTGATGTACACTATGAGATAATGTGTACCTTAAAATTCTATGCACTTCGCTGTAATTTATATAATACGCAGGAACAAGAGTACAAAGAACAGATCGACTTTTATGTTAGTCTCGTGTTATGATTATCTATAAATACACCTCACACCAAGAAGCTTTTCGAACTACAACTGATCATTGAATAGAAAGCCTTCCTGAAAAGAGAAACGTAAAGATCTGTTCTTTCCTAAGCATTGTCATTAATATCTGGACAAACCTCTCAAATTTCGTTCAGAAATAATGGGAACTGCAGATGCTGGAGAATCCAAGATAACAAAGTGTGGAGCTGGATGAACACAGCAGGCCAAGCAGCAGCTCAGGAGCACAAAAGATGACGTTTCAGGCCTAGACCCTTCATCAGAGAGGGGGATGGGGAGAGGGTTCTGGAATAAATAGGGAGGGGGGGGGGGGGGGGGGAGCTGGACCGAAGACGCAGAGAAAAGAAGATAGGTGGAGAGGAGAGTATAGGTGGGGAGGTAGGGAGGGGATAAGTCAGTCCAGGGATGACAGACAGGTCAAGGAGGCAGGATGAGGTTCGTAGGTAGTTAGTAGGCTCAGCCGCACCTCCATTTCCTACCTACTAACCTCATCCCACCTCCTTGACCTGTCTGTCATCCCTGGAATGACCTATCCCCTCCCTACCTCCCCACCTATACTCTCCTCTCCACCTATCTTCTTTTCTCTCCATCTTCGGTCCACCTCCCCCCCCCTCCCTACTTGTTCCAGAACCCTCTCCCCATCCCCCTCTCTGATGAAGGGTCTAGGCCCGAAACGTCAGCTTTTATGCTCCCGAGATGCTGCTTGGCCTGCTGTGTTCATCCAGCTTCACTCTTTGTTATCTCTCAAATTTGGTTGTTTGGCTTCTCATCGACAAAATGGCATTTAAATGGAATTAGTCAATACTTCTAATTTATAATTCAAATGTTAGGAATCCTAATGAGGCTCCCACAAGCTTGGCTTCTCCAGTATGCAGTTGGTTCCTGCAACCAAGATCTCTCATTCAATCATCCCTTGCCTTTGCTGATTGTTGATGTGAACTGGACGTTGTGACAGTTAGCCTCAGTATACTTATAGTTAAGGGGAAATCAACCACAGTTCCAATTTCTGACTGCTATCTCGTGATTCTTTTGAAAGAAACTGTGTGAATGTAGAGTCAGATCTCATGTGACAACTTCTGCTGCTGACTACCCAGCTAACCATCATGTATGAACAATGGTTAGTTAGACAGGGTATCAGAATGCGAGTGACATCTGAGGAATTATCTTCAGTCCATGCACCTTTGATGAGAGGTGTCAATTAGATACTGTACAGATAAATATAATTTTAAAAGTTTTAGCTTGAAAATAATGGCAAACAGATGGGTTACTTTTGTGAAGGGCTTTTAAAATAAAGCTGGGTCAAATCGTCCTTCTGGAACTGTAACCAAATCCAGTAAGTGCTAGAGAGGAGGGACTGCCTTTAGAGCTGACGGAAAATTGTTTTTAAGTGTGGTAGTTTACTATAAATGAAGTATACATTGAAGACATTAGCTTATCTGTAGTTCAGATTAGTCAAGAACTGATTTTTGGATTCCTGGGTTTCCTAATCTACAGTTTAGGGCAAAGACATTACTGGGATCAGAAATAAATATTTTCTCAGAGAAAAGAAGATAGGCCAAATTAGGGAAATTTCAGGTATTTCAGTAAAAAGTTTATTTTGTGAGAAAACTTCCAGACCAGGAATGTTTAGTTAGGAATCTGCAGGTTTATCCCTGTCCGGTCTTTTCTGTATACTAATGTAGGAAGACTTCATGGTTCACAGGAAAATAAAACTGGGAAGAAAATTTTACATCAAACTTGAAGATTTAATATAGAGGGGCAATTTCTTTAGGTTTCTGTCTCTGTAAGAGATGGTGTCAGGAAATAAGATGAGACTTTCTTTTGTTGCATGTCTTAAGACCTCTCAAACTATGTCATATATCTAGACAGCCTTTTCTTAAATTTTTTTTGGAAATAAACTTCTGCTCTGTTTTGAAAGAAGATCTCTAGTTGTGTGATGTGTTTCAGTGAACGCTTATCAAGTTAGATTGATTTTTTTTTTGAAAATCTACCAGACTAGATTTCATTCTGGAATTTGACTTGTCCAGTACTATCAGCAGGGTCATGGCAGATTTGAATGGATAAAAGACAGCCAAAGCCAAATTTAATATCCAAAAATCCAATGAGTCTTGTAAAGAAGCATGGTTACTCACATTTAGCCTGTCCTTATCCCAATTTGTTGAAAGGCTTCAAAGTTCAAGGCACATTTATCCTTCTTCAAACCCTACCCAAACCAAATCACCACAATGCTAATCTGATAGGCTGCAGACAACAATTTGGCATGAGGATAAAGGCTATCATACCTTTCTCATTTCTAAACAAATATCAGCCTGTACATATTCCAGCCACCAACTCCTTCCAAGAAACAAATCCAGCTTTTAACAGGAAGAGTTTTGAATGGAAATTCCCAGGTCCGCCTGGGAACCCTGCAGCCTAATGGTATCAATGTGGACTTCACCAGTTTCAAAATCTCCCCTTCCCCAACTGCATCCCTAAACCAGCCCAGTTCGTCCCCTCCCCCCACTGCACCACACAACCAGCCCAGCTCTTCCCCCCCACCCACTGCATCCCAAAACCAGTCCAACCTGTCTCCGCCTCCCTAACCTGTTCTTCCTCTCACCCAACCCTTCCTCCCACCCCAAGCCGCACCCCCATCTACCTACTAACCTCATCCCACCTCCTTGACCTGTCCATCTTCCCTGGGCTGACCTATCCCGTCCCTACCTCCCCACCTATCTTCTTTTCTCTCCATCTTCGGTCCGCCTCCCCCTCTCTCCCTATTTATTCCAGAACCCTCACCCCATCCCCCTCTCTGATGAAGGGTCTAGGCCCGAAACGTCAGCTTTTGTGCTCCTGAGATGCTGCTTGGCCTGCTGTGTTCATCCAGCCTCACATTTTGTTGACGTTGACAACTGGGCCAGGGTGAGTGTGGCGGTGCTGATGACTGTGAAAATAAGGCTTGGGTGAGGGGTTTCACTGAGAGGAGAGGCTGAGGAAGGTCCTTGACAGCATAATAATAGGAGCAGAGGATGTTTGTTTTAACTGAACCTTCGTAGTTTGCTTGTTTAATCAAATGTCAGCTCTCTGCCGGCTCCAGCCCACTGACCTTGCTCTGAACTTGACAGAATTCATCCTCACCATCAAAAACATGACCAATTTTCGTATCATCTGCAAACTACTTCATCATGAATTTCTATGTTTTAGATATAAGTAATTGGTATAAATTATGATCAGTAAGGGATCCAGTACTTAACCCTGAGGAAACCCACTGAAAACAGCCTTCTGATCTCAAAAACTTCAGTTGACTAGAACTCTTTGTTTCCTGCCACTGAACCAATCTTTGATCAACTTTCCCTTCCGTTTCATGAGCTTTTAATTTTCTGACCAGTTTATAATTTGGGAGCTTGTCAAAAGCTAAAATCCCCATTGAACACATCAAATGGCTGACCCTCATCAATTCTTCCAGCGTCCTTCAAAAATTCATTGCAAGTGGACACAACCTTCCTTTAACAAGGAGCCTCGATTAATCCAGGCATTTCTAAAAATGATTATCTATACTGTCTCAAAACATTTTTCAAATAGCTTGCCAGCCACTGAGGTTAGATTGACTGGCCTGTAATTACTTGGGAAATTCTTTGGTCCCTTGTTTGGCAAGAGCATAATGTTTGCAATTCTCCAGTTCTGAGATGGTGCTGCAAATGACAGAGGATGCATTTAATTTTTTTTTACATATTCTTGCATGCTAACCTTGTAATTACAAGTGATTTAACCTCAATTTCTAACTAATCAGATTTGGACTAAATCAGTGCAATTAAAGCCCAGTAGAACGAATTTGTCATAGTGCTAGCATTTTCCCAAAGTTGGAATGAGCCTCTGTCATGTGTGGAATCAGTTCTTTCATCTGGGATGAGTTTCTGATGGTAACCCAGAACAGTCATTAGTCAATTCAAGAATTAATCAAGGAGATTGGAGGTGAATGGGCACCAGCCATGTGCATCTCTGTTTTTACAGAGATGTTTCTTTTGTAACCTGATTGAGTTTGGGCTTCCTGATTTGATGATTTCAGTGTCGCGATGTGGAAGTGCTGTTTAAATTGCTGGTGCCTGGTTCAGCATCTCCTAGTTGTGCTGCCAACCTGACAACTTCTGGGCTGAGCATATATCAACAAGAGATTTGGTGAATAGGAAGAATTTAGGAACACATGAGAGAAAGACAGAGAGTCCCAGGGCAAGTGGAATGGAGATTGCCATTATTGGACAGTGGGATCAAGCAGGCAAGGATAACCCACATAATGGCTGGGAGCTAGCAATAGAGATAACAAGATGTAGAGTTGAATGAACACAGCAGGCCAAGCAGCATCAGAGGATCAGGAAAGCTGACGTTTCTGGCCTGAACTCTTCATTTTTTCACTTATTTGCAGGATTTGTGAATGGAGTGGGTGAATTAATTCTGTAGGTTCTTTCGAATGTGTAGCTCTTAACTTGATCTTTTCCATAGTTTGACGGGTTGTTCTTTAACAGTTTCCCATGATTTCTCGGACAACTTGTGGGAAACTGCTCCTGGCAGTCTTCAGGTTGATTTGAGTAATTCATATGGGACTGCAAATAAGTGAGCTAGCCAGCAGAGAGATGATGTTTAACCCAGATTCCTGCAGATCTCCTCACAGGATAGTCCCTCATCCCTGGAAACAGTCTGGTGAATCTCTGTTGTGTTGCTTCCATTGCAAGTAGATCCTTCATTGGACAAGCAATGCACGGAATAAAATGGTGTCGTCTCACCAGCATTCTATACAATTGAACCCAGACTTTTAAATCCTACATTCAAGTCCTCTTTTGATAAAAAATCCAACATAGAGTTTGCCTTCCAAACAGCTTACTACAACTGCATGCTATCTTTAAGGTTTTCTAATTTATTAATGATGTACATTCAGCCATCTCAATGACGTTTTTCTGTCTTGGAGTACAACACACCCAAAATGTCCCATAATAGCAAAACATAAATTGTCACAAGCTTAGATGAGAATAGAAAGTCAAAGAATCCTCTAAAGCCATTATAGAATTAACCATTGTCGTTGTAAGTAAATTAGCATGAAGTATTGTCAATCATAAGTTAGTGGTAGTGTTACCAAATGCATCCTCTTGAAAGTGATTAGGAAATAATTCATATTAAGATAAAACCACCACCTAGCACTCCCAACTCAGTAGGAATGATTAATGGCAAGGGAAGCCTAGGTGTTTAAGATTTGAGATATTTAAAACTTTTAAAATGCTTGCTAAAATAAGGTGGCAGATGTAACTAAAGCATAGCGCTAATAAGTGAAGAGTGAAAGCTATGCTGTTTGGGGAACACAAATCATCAATTGGGAAAATGATCAGGAAAGAGGCATAAAGTACAAAGGAGAGCAGGAGGTAACACAGTGCTGGAGTACGAGAGGGAGCCAGCAAGGACAACTAAAAGAGGTCATCCCCACTATACTTCTGGCCGTCTGGCTTTTCTGAAAAAAATCACTGGCTGACTGATAATCATTCAAACCATAAGCTACAAGTAGCACTTCACGATTCCTGCTCAACTCTCAAATGTTTCAAAATCAAAGTTGCTGGAAAAACTCAGCAGGTGTGGCAGCATCTGTGAAGGAAACAGAGTTAATGTTTCAGTTCTGGGGAAGGGTCACCAGACCCGAAATGTTAACTCCTTTTTTTCCTCCACAGATGCTGCCAGGCCTGCTGAGCTTTTTCAGCAACTTTGTTTTTGTTCCTGATTTACAGCACCAACAGTTCTTTCAGTTTTTATCTCAAATGTTTCATTCTGGATAAAAAACGAGGTGTCACATCTTTAATTTAAGACTTACGTAATACATTTTTCCGTCCTTTTCAGTTTGACATCATTCTCTCATTTAAATCTTCATTGCCTCAGTTTGCACTTGCTTTACCTTAGATTCCTTGAACTTGTGCATCGCAATGGGCATGCTCAACCACTCAGCTCCTGAAACGTGCAGTGGATCCAGTCTGAGGATAAACTACTAAAATGGCTTACATGATCTTAAATCGAGTCCAAATGATTCAAACTATTTTTGCTCTGACAGAATTAAGAAGAGGTTTGCCTGAACAAAGGAGGCCTAAGAACAACAGCAGTTTTGTTAACAGAGATAATGGGAACTGCAGATACTGGAGAATCCAAGATAACCAAGTGTGGAGCTGGATGAACACAGCAGGCCAAGCAGCATCTCAGGAGCACAAAAGCTGACGTTTCGGGCGGATGAAGGGTCTAGGCCCAAAACGTCAGCTTTTGTGCTCCTGAGATGCTGCTTGGCCTGCTGTGTTCATCCAGCTTCACACTTGGCTATCAGCAGTTTTGTTATCAGAGATAATGGGAACTGCAGATGCTGGAGATTCCAAGATAATAAAATGTGAGGCTGGATGAACACAGCAGGCCAAGCAGCATCTCAGGAGCACAAAAGCTGACGTTTCGGGCCTAGGCCCGAAACGTCAGCTTTTGTGCTCCTGAGATGCTGCTTGGCCTGCTGTGTTCATCCAGCCTCACATTTTATTATCTAGCAGTTTTGTTATGATCGGTACCTCAAGTGAGGGTCCCCAGCTCAGCATAAATCAGGGTGGAATTTATGCTCCCAAGCAAGGAGGGATTAACTCACTCCCCTTCTTAATTCAACCCCTTTCTCATTAGTCATAACATGGTTAATTTTTGCTTTAAACCTCTTCCCTTGTGGATATCTTCTTCAATCTAAATATGCTTCTGTTTTAAAAGAAGCTGAATTAAATGGGTGTGGTGATTGGAACCGGTGGATCTTGCTGACTGAGAGATCCTTGGTTGGACTGGTTTACCTGGCAACCCAATATAAACATGGAATTCAGAATCTCCTCAATTCAGGGGCCGACTCCGAGCTAGCCAGCCACTGCCCGTGTGCTGTCCACGTGTAAATAAAGGGTAACTTGGTGATGGGATACCGCCCTATATGCAGTTATGCCAACTGGCTTTCTCGAGTCAGTTTATTAGAAAGGGTCAGTTTATTAGCTTGTAAATCAGAGAAGTGATAATAAAATATAACATGTGCTCATAGATTTGAAACCGGAATTAAGTAAAATAGGTAATAGTTAAAAAGATATGGATTAGATTCTGGATTTAAGATGTCTTGGGATTTCCAACCTCTCTAAAGTTAGCATTAAGGCACTTTATCTAAATGCTCGTAGTATTTGCAACAAAAGTAGATGAATTAACAGCACAAATTCTCTTGAATGATTATGATGTGATAGGCATCACAGAGACATGGTTGCAGGGAGTTCAGGACTGGCAGTTAAACATCCAAGGATTCACAACATATCGAAAAGACAGGGAGGTGGGCAGAGGGGGTGGGGTTGCCTTGTTAGTTAAGAATGAAATTAAATCTACGGCACTGAATGACATAAGGTCAGAAGATATGGAGTCTGTGTGGGTGGAATTGAGGAACCACAAAGGCAAAAAAAAACTGTAATTGGAGTTATGTACAGACCTCCTAACAGTGATCAGGACAGGGGCGCAAGATGCATCGAGAAATAGATAGGGCATGTCAGAAAGGCAAGGTCACGGTGATCATGGGAGACTTCAATATGCCGGTCGATTGGGTGAATAATGTTGCCGGTGGATCCAAAGAAAAGGAATTCATGGAATGTTTGCAGGATGGCTTTTTGGAACAGCTTGTGATGGAGCCCACAAGGGAGCAGGCTATTCTGGACTTAGTGCTATGTAATGAGCCAGACTTTATAAAAGACCTTAAAGTAAGGGAACACTTAGGAGGCAGCGATCATAACATGGTAGAGTTCAGTCTGCAGTTTGAAAGAGCAAAGGCAAAATTGGATGTAACGGTATTACAGTTAAATAAAAGGTAATTACAGGGGCATGAGAGAGGAATTGATGAAAATCAACTGGAAGCAGAGCCTAGCGGGGAAGACAGTAGAGCAACAATGGCAGGAGTTTCTGGGTGTAATTGAGGACACAGTACAGAGGTTCATCCCAAAGAAAAGAAAGATTATCCGGGGTGGGATTAGACAGCCATGGCTGACAAAGGAAGTCAGGAAATATATCAAAGAAAAAGAGACAGCCTATAAAGTGGCCAAGAGCACTAGGAAATCAGAAAATTGGGAAGGCTACAAAAACAAACAGAGGATAACAAAGAGAACAATAACGAAGGAGAGGATCAAATATGAAGTTAGGCTAGCTAGTAATATTAGAAATGATAGTAAAAGCTTCTTTCATACATAAGAAACAAACGAGAGGCAAAAGTAGATATTGGACCGCTCCAAATTGATGCTGGAAGGCTAGTGATGGGAGATAAGGAAGTAACTGAAGAACTTAATAAGTACTTTGCATCAGTCTTCACAGTGGAAGACATGAGTAGTATGCCAACAATTAGGGAGAGCCAGGGGGCAGAGTTGAGTACGGTAAGCATTACAAAAGAGAAAGTGCGAGAAAAGCTAAAAGGTCTAAAAATTGATAAATCTCCTGGCCCCGATGGGCTACATCCTAGAGTTCTGAGGGAGGTGGCTGAGGAAATAGCGGAGGCTTTGGTCGCGATCTTTCAAAAAAAAAATCTCTGGAGTGAGGGAAAGTCCCAGATGATTGCAAAATTGCTGTTGTAACCCCCTTTTTTTAAGAAAGGATCAAGGCAAAAGATGGGAAATTATAGGCCAATTAGCCTAACCTCGGTAGTTGGTACAATTCTACAATCCATTGTCAAGGATGAGATTTCTAAATTCCTGGAAGTGCAGGGTCAGATTAGAACAAGTCAGCGTGGATTTAGTAAGGGGAGGTCGTGCCTGACAAACCTGTTAGAATTCTTTGAAGCGGTAACAAGTACATTAGACCTGGGAAACCCAGTAGATGTTATCTATCTAGACTTCCAAAAGGCCTTTGATACAGTGCCTCACGGGAGGCTGCTGAGCAAGGTGAGGGCCCATGGTGTTTGAGGTGGGCTACTGGCTTGGATTGAGGATTGGCTGTCTGACAGAAGGCAGAGAGTTGGGATAAAAGGCTCTTTTTCGGAATGGCAACCGGTGACAAGTGTTGTCCCGCAGGGTTCAGTGTTGGGGCTGCAGCTGTTCACCTTATATATTAATGATCTGGATGGAGGGACTGGGGGCATTCTGGCAAAGTTTGCTGATGATACAAAGATTTGTGGACAGGCAGGTAGTACTGAAGAGGTGGGGAAGCTGTAGAAAGATTTAGACAGTTTAGGAGAGTGGTCCAGGAAATGGCTGATGAATTTCAATGTGAGTAAATGTGAGCTTTTGCACTTTGGAAAAAAGAATACAGGCATGGACTATTTTCTAAGTGGTGAGAAAATTCGCAAAGCAGAAGTGCAAAGGGATCTGGGAAACCCAGTAGATGTTATCTATCTAGGCTTCCAAAAGGCCTTTGATACAGTGCCTCATGGGAGCCTGCTGGTCCAGGACTCTCTAAAGGTTAACTTGCAGGTAGAGTCCGTAATTAAGAAAGCAAATGTAATGTTGTCGTTTATCTCAAGAGGGTTGGAATATAAAAGCAGCGATGTGCTTCTGAGGCTTTATAAAGCTCTAGTTAGGCCCCATTTAGAATACTGTGTCCAATTTTGGGCCCCACACCTCAGGAAGGACATACTAGCCTTGGAGCGTGTCCAGTGGAGATACACACGGATGATCCCTGGAATGGTAGGTTTAACGTATGATGAACGGCTAAGGATCCTGGGATTGTACTCATTAGAGTTTAGAAGGTTGAGGGGAGATCTAATAGAAACTTACAAGATAATGTATGGCTTAGAAAGGGTAGACGCTAGGAAGTTGTTTCTGTTAGGTGGGGAGACTAGGACCCATGGGCACAGCCTTAAAATTAGAGGGGCTAAATTTAAAACTGAAATGAGACGATATTTCTTCAGCCAGAGAGTGGTGGGCTTGTGAAATTCATTACCATGGAGTGCAGTGGAGGCCGGGACGTTGGATGCCTTCAAGGCAGAGATCGACAAATTCTTGATCTCAGAAGGAATCAAGGGCTATGGGGAGAGTGCAGGGAAGTGGAGTTGAAATGCCCATCAGCCATGATTTAAATGGTGGAGTGGATTTGATGGGCCGAATGGCCTTACTTCCACTCCTATGTCTTAGGGTCTTATGGTCTTAAAACTAGACGGTGGAATATTATGGCTGTTAGATCAGATAATGCCAATAACAATGAAATGGATGGAGAAACCGTTAGTTTGTCATCCTTTTTGTGTATTTCAGGAAGCATGAAATACAACCACGCCAGTCTGGGACATAAACCACAGGAAGGTCAGCTATGTGTTATCTCTTCCTTTAAAGCCTCTCAATTTGAAGATTTTCCCCAGCATTCTTTGGAATGTGCCATTCCATGGTTCCCAGATGGTTTTGCTGACAGCCATGAATTCAGCACAAAAAAATTACTGTGAATATATTATTTATAAACACATGTAATTGAACGTTCAATGTGTCTGTACTTAATCTGGGGCTCTGGTTCATTGTAGTGTCATGACAATCTCCTGATCCGAGAACCAGAAGGTGGAGGCAGAAAACCTCACAGTAAGAGCTGGAGCAGCTATGCCATCACAGCCTGTCTTTCCAGTCCTGAGAGGGAAGGAAAAACATACTGGGAGGCTCAGGAATACAGCGCAGTCTTCTGGCAGAAGCTAAAGGCTTTGGAGAATATAGTCCACATGGTGCAGGAGGAAACAATGGAAAACTGTCAAAGATAGGTGAGCTACATCTGTTATTTTAACATTACACGGTACACCTTTCTGCCTGATGCAGTTCTACCTATTTGGTTACATATGGGAGATTAAATTGGAGTTGTACAAAAGCTTTCCCAATTCTGAAATTTAGCTGGTATGAATTATTTTTCATCGTAGGGCAACAAGCATGTCACACATCTGTTGAATTGAATCATTTATTGTCATGTGTATTCAATACAAAATACAGTGAAAATTGTGTACTATTGCCTTGCATAGAACCATCCACATTAACTCAACATAAAATAAAAAACAAAAAGAAGATAACTTAAAAGGAGAGCCCAGAAAAAGGGCCCAGACCCTAAACATCAGCTTTCCTGCTCCTCTAGTGCCGCTTGGCCTGATGTGTTCATCTAGCTCTACACCTTGTTATCTCAGATTCTCCAGCATCGGCAGTTCCTACTATCTCCAACCTTCCCTTCTCGGTTGCCAGATTCCTGTTGCTTCGGGCTTCCTGGCCCATGCCATGCTGCCACCAGAGTCCCAATCTCGTCTTCCCAGCCAACAACATGCTGCTTCCTATATGTGAGGTGATGTTCCACCAGAAGGACAAATGTATTGGAAATGCCTGCACCCCCAGGACCATCCAGATAGTCAGCAAGCCCATGAGATAAAACACAGGCCAGAAAACAATTGTACAGACCAGGTTATAACCAGGCAAATGATTCTATTCAGTGATTGTCAAAGTTTTAGAAATTAATGTTTGCTTCAGCAAAACCTAATGAATCATTATATAGGTAGTTGAGATAACTGCAGATGCTGGAGTCAGTGATAACAGTGTGTGGAGTTGGAGGAGCACGGCAGGCCAAGCAGCATCTTAGAAGCAGGAAACCTGATGTTTCAGGCCTAGACCCTTCCAAAAAGTCAACTTTCCTGCTCCTCTGATGCTGCCTGGCCTGCTGTGTTATCTCAGACTCCAGTGTCTGCAATTCTTACTATCTCTGAGGTGCAGAATTAAACTTGCTTTATCACTAATGACTTGTCATTCAGTGACACTGAAATATTGAATAATCTCAGTGTGTTTCTTGTGTAATTTTTGACTCATGATCAGATATAGAAATATATTTTTACATGCTACAAAAGTGAAGTAATTGTTTTTAAAACTATTACCACCAAGTTTCATCTGTTTTGAGGAAACAAAAGTGAGTTTAATGTTAAGCGATGTTGACTTTCAGTGAAATATCAGCCTGTTTTACAGAATCATAACATCCCTACAGTGCAGAAAGAGACCATTGGGCCATCAACAAGATTCTGGGTAATCCGAGATGGAGGACGGGAAGAAGTTATGGCGAGATTTTTTTTTGAGATAACAAGCTGTGGAGCTGGATGACCACAGCATGCCAAGCAGCATCTTAGAAGCAGGAAAGCTGATGTTTCAGGCTTAGACCCTTCTGAAACGATGGCTTTCCTGCTCCTAAAATGCTGCTTGGTCTGCTGTGGTCATCCAGCTCCACACCTTGTTATCTCGGGTTCTCCAGCATCTGCAGTTCCCATTATCTACATTCTTTTTTGAGCTATTTCCAGTGTTGGAGCTGATTTCCTCGAATTCTAGGAGCAGTAATTACTATCTTACAAGCTGTTGGAACATTGGGGGAAAAAAAGATCAAAACAACAGCACTTTGTCTCCGTTCTGCCTTGTTTTAAAGGCAGTGGCCGCATGGTGGGAAGTAAAATCAACAGAAAGAAACCTGTCCTGCTCTCTGACCCAGCAGTGAGCCTTCACAGCTACCAACTCTGCTGTTTGATTTCAAGTACATCTGGACATTGTTTATTTTTCTTAGATGAACTCCAGCAAAATCCACAGCTGACCTTGGCGAAACCCGTGGACGGAGATCACAGCAGGCGAGCAGCTAAGTGGCTAGGCTTTGTTTTGTAAATCTATGACAGTGAGTATAGGGAGTTCTTTTTTGATTACATGTCTTTATTGAGATCCATCTCAATAAAACTTTAAAAATATAAAACATATATTAAGTTAGCCTGCAACAGTGATTTTAGAGCAGTAAGGCTGTGCTGTTTTCTGGGCCGATAGATTGTTAATGTGCAAAGATGGCATTTAGCAGGTAGAAGTGCTCTGTCTGTCAGATATGGGAGATTAGGGAGAGTTTCCATGTTACTGATGATTATGTCTGCAGGAAGTTGGCTTGGTTGCAAATCCTTTTGGATCAAAAGGATTGACTAGAGCAGCAATTAGAGGGATTGAAGAATTTACAGGAGCTGGGGATGTGACGGATGGCAGTTTCAGGAAGGGAAATAAACTGAAGATACAGCCGGATCGATGGGTGACATCCAAGAAGGGTAGGAGAGGGAGGAAAGTAGTGCAGAAGTCTCCTGTGGCTGTCCCCATCTCAAACAAGTATGCTGTTTTGGAAAATGTAGAGGGAATGGGAATGTAGCACTGACAGCCAGGTGTCTGGTGCTAAGACTGTCTACAATTAATGACGGGTACACCAGGTTCCAAGCAATCAAGAGTGATAGGGAAATCTAGTCAGTGACACATCATAATGGTGCATTGCCGCCCTGGTGCCAGGATCAAGGATATCTCAGAGGATGCAGAATATTCTCAGAGGCAAGATGGACCAGCTGCAGGGTGTTGTACACATTGGATCTAATGATACAGGAAAAGAAACAGATGAAATTCTGAGGAAGTTTAGGCAGGAATTTAAAAAGTAGGTCCTCGAGGATAGCGATATCTGAATATCTGAATTCCCTATGCTGCCGCAGGCTAATGAGGGTGGGAATAAGAGGATGCAGCACATGAATGGTGTGGCTGAGGAGTGGTGCAGGGAAGAAGGATTCACATTTTTGGATCATTGGAATATCTTCTGGGATAGAAGTGACCTGTATGAGGAGGACTGATTGCACCCGAAATGGAAGGGGACTAATACACTGGCAGTGAGATTTGCCAGAGCTGGAGGATTTAAACTGGTAAAGTGAGGGGCTGGAACCAAGGGAGATATTGAGGAAAGAGAGCAGTCTGAGACTGATACAGTAGAGGAAAGAAGTCAAACAGTCAAGGCAGGCAAGAACAAAGCAGAGAACAAGGTAGGACTGCTAATTAAACTGCATTTAATAGAAAAAAGTATTTTGATGCAAGAAACATGACGGTAAGACAGATGAAACCAGCATGGTCAGAGACATGAGACTGGGATATCACAGCAATTACAGAGACGTGGCTCAGGGACGGACAGGACTGGCAGCTTATTGTTCTAGGGCATAGATGTGATAGGAAGGAGAGAAAAGGAAGGGGAATGGCAAGATCAAGGATAACATTATTGCTGTACTTGGGGAAGATATTCCTGTGAATACATCCAGGGAAGTAATTTGGTTGGAACTGAGAAATAAGAAAGAGATGATCACCTGATTGGGATTGTACTGCAGACCTGCTAATAGTCAGCAACAAACGTAGAAACAGATATGCAAGGAGGACTCAGTTATCTGTGAGAACAACAAGGTAGTAATGGTAGGGAATTTTAATTTTCCAAACATAAACTGGGACTGCTGTAGTGTTAAGGCAATGGATGGAGAGGAATTTGATAAGTGTGCACAAGAAAATTTTCGGAGTCATTCTGTAGATGTAGCTACTAGGGAAGGTGAAAAACTTGACCTCCTCTTGGGAAATAAGGCAGGGCAGGTGATTGAGGTGTCAGTGGGGTGCACTTTGGGGCCAGTGATCGTAACTCTATTAGTTTTAAAAGTGATGGAAAAGGAGAGACCAGATTTAAAAGTTAATGTTCTAAATTAGAGGAAGGCCAATTTTGACATGAATAGGCAAGGTCTGGGGGAATGTTGCTGAACAAAGAGACCTTGGAGTGCAAGTTCATAGTTCTTTGAAAGTGGAGTTGCAGGTAGACACCATGGGGGAAATTTAGCGTGGCCAATCTACTGAACCCGCTCATCCTTGGACTGTGGGAGGAAACTGAAACACCCAATAGAAACCCATGCTGATATAGGGAGAACATGCAAACTCCACACAGGCAATCACCCAAAGCTGGAAACGAAACAGGTCTCTGGTGCTGAGAGGTTGCAGAGCCAAACACTGTGCCTGTACATTGTCCCTATACATAGTCCTTTTATACATGGCTCCTATTTGCCTCTCTCCAGCTCTTTCAATCCATGCAATGGTCCATTTGCAAAACAGATCACTTTTTTTCGCTTTGCTTCAACAGTATTTTCACTAGACCACCAAAGAAACCTTCAGCCCACTTGCCTTTTAAAGGTTCTTTACCTGAACACAAATGACAGTGATGTTGCCTGTCACTTTAAATCTCACAGCAGCAATGCAGCTTCCCAACACTAAAAGGGTGGACTCCAAATTGATTAACTTCTGTGTACCGAGAAGTTGTCGGGAGACTATTACAACATTGGTCATTGCCCAAGACAAACTAAGGTTCGTACTCCACCTAGTTGGGTTGTACTTGAATCAATATTCAATAGTCAGTGTAGTGAAAAATGTCAATTTAATTCACTTCACATCCTGCTAATTTATTTGCTAATAATATCTGGTCGGATTAACATGATGCATATCTAACACAGATCTCAAGTTCTGCTAGTGCATACTTCTAATCAACAGAATAACATTGTCATGAAGGCAGTACCAATTAATCTCTGAATGCACTTGTGGGTGTAAGACGTTCTGTAATTGAAAACCTACAGGATGATTATCGTGGGAAGGAGAAGAAATGGTGTGAAATAAAATAATGTTCAAATGGAGTTCGCAGTTGAATAGAAAAAATAAGTGGTGTCTTAAACACATTAGGACAGATACGCTGGATATAAAGAAACTGGGAAAATGCAATAAAGTCCATGCAGGAAGCAGTGTGTGAAAAACGTAGTCAGTCAATGTAAACGTGGGAGTTGGTGGTTTTGTAATGGATGTTGGTGGACAGCCTATCCCCAGGAATGGAAACAGTGAAGTTAAGGAAGGGAAAAGGCAGAAATAGACCAGATGAAGGTGAGAGAAGGATGGAAACTGAAAGGAAGACTAATATCTTTTTTCCAATTCCAGGTATGAGCAGGATGCAGAACCAATGACATCATCAACCTTTCAGAGAAATTTGTGGCTAAGAAACTGTTTGTTCCATTCTACTTACAATGTTCCATGTTCCTCACATAAAAGACACACATAACTGACCCGTGCAGATAGCCATTTTCTCACCTTTGACTTGCAGAAAGCATGATGAGGAGTGAAAGGAGAAGTTGTTCATAGTATGAACGAGCTCCACTAGATAGAGAGTGATGGAAGGGAACTGTTCAAGCCACTGCTCAAAAAAGACTTCAGACCATCCTGAGGGAGGACGGACATGATGAGGGATTAGGTACCCATGGTGAAGAGTTAGTGGCTAGGGCCAGGAAACTAGTGATTTCCACTTAGGCACTTTATGGCTTCAGGACTCAACATTAAGTTCAGTAACTTCAGAACATGATCTCTGTCTTCCATTTTGATTACAGATCAATAGACCCTCACACATCCCCATGTCTTGTTAGTTTGGTTTTTGCCAAAGCAGACTCCTTTTCTCCTCTTTCTCACTTATTATTTCCTCTATCTTGTATCTCTTTCTCCCTTACCACCCTTAGCAATGCCTTTGCCCATTGCTCTGGGTACTCTCATCATCTGCTCCGTTTATTCCCCCCATTCTCTGTCAATTGCGTAAAACCCATCATTCTCCAGCCCTTTCAGTTCTGAAGAGTCATCTACCAGATTCAAAATGTTAACTTTCTCCCCCTCTCTACAGATGCTGCCAGACCTGCTGAGTTGTTGCAACATTTTCTGTTTTTATTACGGACTAATTTAGCACGCTTCAACTATCTGATTTTAAAAATTGCCCCTTCATAATCATTGCAACAAATTTCTAAATGTTCACTGATCAACACTTAATTCAGAACAGCTCACTTTAGAAGTTGAGTAACTTTCAGATTTCAATGCAAGGTTGGGGGGATAAATTAGAAAATTTAAAGCTCATATTGCCAGTAAGCAAAATCAGAAAAAAAATTTCTTTTTAAAATTACAAATTCCAACAATCAGTATGCATTGCATAAGACCTCACTTTATTTTTAGATCCTGTAAGGAAGTTGCTCTTTGGATTTCATACATGCATGAAAATAAAATTTTTCTGCAGCAACGGAAATGGGAAGGAGAGATTGAATTCCCAGCTTAAAGGATTGAAAAAGAGATATGGCGCAGCAATTCCATTTTTAAGCAGAAGAATTATTTATTACTACACATCCATAAATGGAATACCACCATTGGGATTGGCTGTAAAGGATAACAAATGAATACAGACTCAGGTAGTGGTGAGTTGTGAATAGAAGTCTATCACAGACTGTTACAATTCAAATGAGTTATTTCTGGAATTATTTGAGGTGTCTGTCAACTTCTGGACTAAGCAGTAGATCCACTGGTCGTAAACTATTCATTCCTATTGAAGTCTGTAGCATGTACTGTAAAAGTGAGAGCAATTCCTTCCATAGCTGGAGTTAATGACTTTCCTGTTGAGTGTTTCAATTATAAAAATACAACGCTCAGGTTATTCATTTCACTGTGCAATAACAAACGAGGTACCTGCTTCAAGCATGCAATTCAGAATAGTGCTTATTCCTTCTTGAATACTGATATTCACTCTCTATTTTCAAATCATCTGAAAATAGAGAGAGAGAGAACTCTTAAAACCTGCAGGTGAAACAATACACATTGAGGAAAGGTTCAAAAGCATTCAGAAGGGGTCCAGATCAAATCATCTGGTGATAGCCCATGGCACAAGGCAAAAGTTTTTCAAGGAACATACTGGAGAACTGCTTCAGAATACAAAAGCGGTGATGTAAATGGCATCTTCAATTATTTTATGAAAGACAATAGCTTATTACTATTAATTAATAATAAGATTAAACAGGTGGCTAACCATTGTCCAAGTACTAATGCTGCATTTAAAATACTTGGACTATAATCACAACAAAAATTGCTTGTACAGGATATATGCCTGTATTTTAATAAGTTGGAATAATGGGTTGAATTTTAATCTGTAGGAGTATGTGGTTTGTCACTCAAGGTAGAAATTAAATTTTTACCAAAAGAATTGACAGTATGTCAGAGAGTCACTTCCAAACCAATGACTTCACATTTCACTGGAGGACATCAGCCTGCATGCATATAAATCCCTCAGGAGAAGCAGATCCCAATTGTCAATTGCCAAGTGTTAATAGGTAAATTATAGCAATATTTCAGACATCTTTGAGTTTAATGTCAGGTCCATGGGCTTTCCAATCCCTGAAATTTTCTAGTGAAAGGTGATTGTACAGCAGTAAATCAACTGAGTCAATCTGAAGCAAATATAATGCTATCATGGTGGCTCAGTGGTTAACACTGCTACTCAAGGTGCCAGGGACCCACATACGATTCCACTCTCATGCATGTCTGTGTGGAGTTTTCATGTTCTCCCTGTGTCTGTGTGGGTTTCCTCCAGGTGCTCTGGTTTCCTCCCACATTCAAAAGATGTGTAGATTAGCCATGCTAGATTGTCCACAGTGCCCAGGGATGTGCAGGGAAAGTGGATTAGCCATGTGAAATGCAGAGTTACAGGGATAAGGTAGGGGGTTAGGTCTGGGTGGGATGTTCGTCAGAGTTGATGTGGAGTCAATGGGTCAAATAGCTTGCTTCCACAAATGTGGGGATTCTGTGCAATATGTTGATGAACATTCAGCCTTCTTCCCTGCCAGAGTTTGCTCACTTACTACATTTTGAATGCTGCTTTGAATTTTTGATATTTGTTCCACAATTGGAATCACACCATTACTCTTTGTATTGCCTTAGCATTGAGTTCTGAAGGTACAATGTTAACTATTTCTCTCTCTATTGATATTCCCAGAATTGCTGAGTATTTCTATTTTCATTTCAGATTTCCAGCATTTGCAGCACTTCCGTTTTTTTTAAATTCAACAGTAACTCAATTTAAGGACACATCAGAAATCTCAAACCAAAGTCTAGCAGCATTGCAGTAATTGCCTGACACCACCTAGCATGTGTCTGATCGACCACTCACATATGGAAAGTGCACTGCAGCTGCAGATCCAGAGGCATCCCTCAGTGTGTATCAACCATGGTTTCCGAACTGAAGACAGATTGCTGTATTCTGCATAACACTGCTGAAAAGCATACGTTAATTCTGTAGGCGGTAAAGAGCTTGGATCCTCCTTTGACAGGTTGGAAGGGAAGGACTTGGAAGAGGAGAAGAAGGGTAATGAAGGTATATGTTCCACCAGCTGCTCATATTGTCTGGGATCTTAAGGGAACTTTAAGGTTCACTTCGGCTGCGCCAATGGGCTCATGACACAATTATACAAAACATTCACTGTTCCTGCTCCCATCACTCCCACACTATACCTGAGCATCAACCCTCAGATATCAAAGACACAAAGCTGTCCTGCAACCAACCATCCACACAATAGGATTTAAATAAGGTGTCCTGGCACACCTCGGCTGCTCTACTGACGAAGGCACAAGAGCTGGTTATTATAAAACAGCAAAGGTTAAAAAGACTACAGCTCACCATTAAAGCTGGGCTGCTGTTTTATAGGTATAAATAAAAGACAAAAGAAGACACGCAAAGAAAATAGCACTATTTTCATATAAGAGATAATGGGAACTGCAGATGCTGGAGATTCCAAGATAATAAAATGTGAGGCTGGATGAACACAACAGGCCAAGCAGCATCTCAGTGCTCCTGAGATGCTGCTTGGCCTGCTGTGTTCATCCAGCCTCACATTTTATTATCTATTTTCATATAAAACAGCTGCAGAGGTGCTGTGGCACAAATTCTTTCAATGGTGAACTTCCAGCATTGAACCATACAAGTGTAAGTGATTGAAAGATAATTACACACCCAGATATCAGCAGAACTTGGAAACAAATCAGCATAAAGTTTTAACTGCGATAAGTGCTGCTCAGGCTTACCTTCCTTTTAAAATATTGTCTTACAATGCACCTTGGCAGCACATCCTTTAAGCATGTTGCTATGTGACAGAAAGTACTTTAGCAATCACTCATGTATGGGCTCGTCCAGCTTTCTCTGTATCTCTAGTGAATCAAGGTAATTGTATGGTGTGCAATTCAATAAGCAGACAATAAATATCTCACAGACTGATATCACAACCGTAGGAGGGAGGGAATGACAAGGGAAAGTTTAACTCCCAAGAATAGGTAGAAAAGGGGTTGTGAGTCATCTCCTTAATATCCAATTACCAATATCTGACACCCACATTGTCCAACCTCCAACCCATGTCTGAACCTCCTGCAGTGCAACCCTGCCAATGTCTTAGACAAACCAGCATTCCACTCACCTCCTGATCACCAAAATCTAACTCTCGTCTCCATTCCTAACTCACCTTCCCAGTCCCAAATTGTATTTGCTCCAGCCTTTGGCTGGTCAATCAGCTCAGTATCTCAAAATACCTTGGTACAGCTAGGAAATCAGTTCAAAAAAATGTAATGTTCTGCTGATGCCCTCACTACAACTTCTGGAAGACCTTTACTTGCAAGTTATCTTGCAGTTGAATCTTACAACTCCTTACCTTTCATTTTTGCAGTTTTATTGAGCTAAAGTACCTGCAGACTGGAGAGACACATCCACATATACTGGCAAACTACCACAAATTCTTTCATTTTTACCACATGTGCACTGCTAGAAACTTGCAGGGAGTCAACAGGCCGTATAAATTAGGCAGGAAGGTACTGAATTCTTGTACAAAAGTTCCCCCATTTTCACAAAAGGAAACTATCTGAAAAGCTGCATAAAGAGTAAATCTAGTTTGGGCCCAAGTTGGGGAGTAGTGTCAGTCAACAACCCATGCCTATCAGGGGTGCAATCATCAGCCAGTAAAGCCCAAACAGATAGGCTTTGCAGGTTCATTTTATTCTTTGGGGATCAGGATGAGCAAAGTATTCCTCCATTCCCTTGGATCACTAATCTACTTCACTCCCAACGCCAACAATTATCAGACGATCAGGGCTGGATTACAGTGGGTCCTTGGGTGCATACTTATTTCTCTGATTTTCCAATTCTTGCATCAGGTCCTTTAAAAGACAGGTCCTTGCATCAGTCCTATCGTTTGCAGCCCGAAGAATGGCCATCAGTTTTACTGGCAGCTCTAGTTGCCAATCTGTAAACATGGAGGGCCCGATTTTAACCCTATTCATGCTTATAAAATTCAGAAAGATTCACAGTAAAAATGTGTGTGGTAACTTATTCGTGCTGATCCCACTGCATATTTAACATGATTGTTTAAGTGAGTGGGCTTTTGTTTTAAAGAAGAAAATCAAGCTTTATGCCCTTGGCCGACTCTGAACTGCCCTCTGGGCAATTAGGGATAAGCAATAAATGCTGCCTAGTCAGGGACATTTTCATGCCATGAATAAAGAAAGAATTATGGAAATGAGCTGAAAGCTGGCCAAAAGCAACTCATCACTTGTGAAACTTCCAAGGATGCTGTGGGAAGAGGGGAACACTATTTCATCATATGTCATCTAAGTATAACAATGAACTCCACTCAATACAATGGAAAGTGAAATGATTAATGTGGGAGCGATAATAGGAACTGCAGATGCTGGAGAATCTGAGATAACAAGGTGTAGAGCTGGATGAACGCAGCAGGCCAAGCAGCATCAAAGGAGCAGGAAGACTGACGTTTCGGGCAGTGTGGGTCTCGGATGGAAGGGGGTCAGAGTGCAGCAAGTATTCCCTTTTGATATAATGTGTTGCTCGCTCCATCAGAGTGACAACTTCATCAGATTGGTGCACATACTGTGAGCAGGGCCATGATGGAGCAGGTGATAGGACTGCTGAGGACATGACAGCTGTGTGGACCAATAAGAAGATGGGGAAACCCCAATGCAGTTCTGGGCAGATTGGGCTGCACCATCCTGGCATACTCTGCTCTGCATAATTAGAGCAGGCAAATGAGGCAATGTGCTAAGTACTGAGGAAGAGGGAGAATGAGAGTACAGTTCCAGTGAGGTGGACAAGGACGTTGGGAAGAGAATAGCTCTCATTGTGGATGACAAGGCTCAACTGCACAGGTCACAACAAGCCTGACTCATACTGGTTCCAGTAGTTAAGAGCTGGGTGCAGCAGGTCATCATGAACTGTTAGATATTCGTTACTCATGATGTCATCATATGGGTGTGTGTACCCAATGGGGTGTATAAAATTTAGCCTCAATTCATTTTGTTTGTGTTCACTTTTGCTGGCTGTAAATAAAAGCTCATTTTTTGACTTATATGATTGTTTGCCTGTACATGATGTTCTCCTACTGAATACCGACAAAACATGGGTCACCAGTGAGCACTGGAGACAGAGTAACAGTGATTTAAAGACGGTGTTTAAGATGGATGTAGCTAAGAATGGGTAAACTGTGTGCTCTGGTAGGTAAACGGTGACTAGAGTGAGTAAATGGGTTTATATGTGTGAGGGAGTTTCAGCCATGTTGGCTACATACCGTAATGTGGCTTTGCACCATTACAGGTGCGGGAACTTAGTTGGCAGGAGTTGCCCAGTTATGCAGTGACCGTTTAAAAATGGCATGACTGCAAGGAATGTTGGTATTTTAGCAGACATCCACTGAGTGGCGAGTTGTTCCAGGAACAGTAAACAGTACATGGAAGGATAGGACCAGACTCGGGTTAGGGGGACACCGCAGGGGCAAGGTAAGGAACTACTAAGGTGATTTTGGTGTGATATGATGAGAAATCTTGCTAGATGTTACAGCGAAAATCTCTAAGACAAAAATCCACATAATTGGCACTTAGAGTCAGAGTGCCCACAGCGTGGAAGCAGGCCATTCAACCCACTGAGTCCACACCAACACTCCAAAGAGCATTCCACCCACACCCGCCCTATACACAATCCCCATAACCCTACATTTTCCACAGCTAATCTATGTAGCCTGCACAGCCCTGAACACTGTGGGGAACTTAGCGTGGCAAATCCACCTAAACTGCACATCTTTGGACCATGGGAGGAAACCAGAGCACCCAAAGGAAACTCACACAGACATGGGGAAAACGTGCAAACTCCACACAGTTGCCTGAGGTTGGAATTAAACCCAGATCCCTAGCATTGTGAGGCAGCATTGCTAACCACAGCCACCCTTAGCAGAAACCAAATAAAATTCAGCCTTTGGGACAGTTTGCATTGAGGAGAATATAAAAATCTCCCATAATTAGAGATCGAAATGACTAGGGTGAACGAGGAGTCAAAGAAAATTTGTATTAATGATAAGGTTGTATGGCAGAAATGTGAAAGGCTTAAAAGGTGATAAATCTTAAGAATTTAATGCTTGATTGATCAGCTGGTGAGTGGGGACGGGCCAGGAGAAGTGTGTGTTAATCAGCAGGTAGTTTCCTTTCCCATGTTTGTCCTCACACCAAGACCTCATGGAGTCCAGAGTCAATGTTGAGGTCTCCCAGGGCAACTCCCTCCGGATTGTATACTGCTGTGCCACCACCTCTGAAGGTCTTTGTTCCTTCTGCACACACAACTACTGAAAAGAAACCCTTGCAAACCACAACCCATGATCAAAGATGTCCCTCAACCATGATTAATACACTCGTTGCATGATTCAATTTTTAACCGGTGAAGTGATGCATGAACTCTTCATGGTCAATCATGGATTGGCTAGGGAGTGCCTACCCAATTTCAGATTGGCCATTTCTTTTAAAGAAGCCATCTACCGTTGGCATGGTCTCCCAGTCCATTATTTCACATAGAACATAGAACATAGAACAGTACAGCACAGAACAGGCCCTTCAGCCCACCATGTTGTGCCGACCATTGATCCTCATGTATGCACCCTCAAATTTCCGTGACCATATGCATGTCCAGCAGTCTCTTAAATGTCCCCAATGACCTTGCTTCCACAACTGCTGCTGGCAACGCATTCCATGCTCTCACAACTCTCTGTGTAAAGAACCCGCCTCTGACATCCCCTCTATACTTTCCTCCAACCAGCTTAAAACTAATGACCCCTCGTGTTAGCCATTTCTGCCCTGGGAAATAGTCTCTGGCTATCAACTCTATCTATGCCTCTCATTATCTTGTATACCTCAATTAGGTCCCCTCTCCTCCTCCTTTTCTCCAATGAACAAAATCCGAGCTCAGTCAACCTCTCTTCATAAGATAAGCCCTCCAGTCCAGGCAGCATCCTGGGAAACCTCCTCTGAACCCTCTCCAAAGCATCCACATCTTTCCTATAATAGGGCGACCAGAACTGGACGTAGTATTCCAAGTGCGGTCTAACCAAAGTTTTATAGAGCTGCAACAAGATCTCACGACTCTTAAACTCAATCCCCCTGCTAATGAAAGCCAAAACACCATATGCTTTCTTAACAACCCTGTCCACTTGGGTGGCCATTTTAAGGGATCTATGTATCTGCACACCAAGATCCCTTGGTTCCTCCACACTGCCAAGAATCCTATCCTTAATCCTGTACTCAGCTTTCAAATTCGACCTTCCAAAATGCATCACCTCGCATTTATCCAGGTTGAACTCCATCTGCCACCTCTCAGCCCATCTCTGCATCCTGTCAATGTCCCGCTGCAGCATACAACAGCCCTCTATACCGTCAACGACACCTCTAACCTTCGTGTCGTCTGCAAACTTGCTGACCCATCCTTCAATCCCCTCATCCAAGTCATTAATAAAAATTACAAACAGTAGAGGCCCAAGGACAGAGCCCTGTGGAACACCACTCACCACTGACTTCCAGGCAGAATATTTTCCTTCTACTACCACTCGCTGTCTTCTGTTGGCCAGCCAATTCTGTATCTAGACAGCTAAGTTCCCCTGTATCCCATTCCTCCTGACCTTCTGAAAGAGCCTACCATGGGGAACCTTATCAAATGCCTTACTGAAGTCCATATACACCACATCCACAGCTCGACCCTCATCAACGTTTCTAGTCACATTCTCAAAGAACTCGATAAGGTTTGTGAGGCATGGCCTGCCCCTCACAAAGCCGTGTTGACTGCATTTAATCAAGCCATGCTCTTCCAGATGGTCAGAAATCCTATCTAACACCTTGCAGACGACAGACGTGAGACTTACTGGTCTGTAATTGCCGGGGATTTCCCTATTTCCTATCTTGAAGAGAGGAATTACATTTGCCTCTCTCTAGTCCTCAGGTACGACTCCAGTGGAGAGCGAGGATGCAAAGATCTTTCGGAGTGGCGAAGTAATTGCATTTCTCGTTTCCCAAAGCAGCCAAGGACAAATCTGGTCTGGGCCTGGTGACTTGTCAATCTTAATGTTTGACAAAATTTTCAGCACATCAGCTTCCTCTATCTCTATCCATTCCAGCATGCACACCTGCTCTTCAAAGGTTTCATTCACTACAAGTTCGTTTCTTTCGTAAAGACAGAAGCAAAAAAACTCATTTAGGGCTTCCCCTACCTCCTCAGACTCCACACACAAGTTCCCTATGCTATCCCTGATCGGCCCTACTCTTTCTTTGACCATTCTCTTATTCCTCACATAAGTGTAAAATGCCTTTGTGTTCTCCCTAATCCGTTCTGCCAAGCCTTTCTCATGCCCCCTCCTGGCTCTCCTCAGACCATTTTTGAGCTCTTTCCTCGCCTGCCTGTAATCCTCTAGAGCTGAGCTTGACCCTAGCTTCCTCCACCTTATGTAAGCTACCTTCTTCCTTTTGACGAGAAGCTCCACCGCTCTCGTCATCCAAGGTTCCTTTATCTTACCCCTTCTTGCCTGTCTCAGAGGGACATATTTATTCATCACTCGCAACAACTGTTCCATAGAGTCTCCACATGTCTATAGTGCCCTTACCATGGAACAATTGCTCCCAGTCCATGCTTCCTAACTCATGTCTAATCGCATCATAGTTTCCTCTTCCCAAATTAAATATCCTCCCATTTTGCCTAATCCTCTCCTTCTCCATAGCTAAGTAGAATGTGAGGCAGTTATGGTCACTATCACCAAAATGCTCTCCCACCACAAGATCTGATACCTGCCCCAGCTCGTTTCCGAGCACCAAGTCTAGAATGGCCTCTCCCCTCGTCGGCCTGTCAACGTACTGCGTTAGGAAACCCTCCTGAACACACCATACAAAAACAGCTCCATTCAAATCTTCTGCTCGAAGGAGGTTCCAATCAATATTGGGAAAGTTAAAGTCACCCATTACAACAACCCTACTACATCCACACTTTTCCAAAATCTGTCGACCTATGCTTTCTTCAATCTCCCTGCTGCTATTGGGGGGCCTGTAGTAAACCCCTAATGGGGTGACTACTCCCTTGCTGTTCCTAATTTCCACCCACACTGACTCGGTAGGCAGATCTTCCTCGACAATGGAAGCTTCTGTAGCTGTGATACCCTCTCTGATTAGTAGTGCTACACCCCCTCCTCTTTTTCCGCCCCCCCTCCCTATTCTTTTTAAATGCTCTAAACCCTGGAACATCCAGCAACCATTCCTGCCCATGAGAAACCCATGTCTCTGTTATGGCCACAACATCATAGCACCAGGTACTGATCCATGCTCTAAGTTCATCACTTTTATTCCTGATACTCCTTGTGTTAAAGCAAACACACTTTCACTGATCCCTTGGTTCCTTCCCAGGAAAATCCTTCCCACTAGCTGGTCTACCTCTTGCTATTGCCTCACCTGCATCAACTCTCACCTCCGGTATACAGCTCAGGTTCCCACCCCCCTGCCATACTAGTTTAAACCCTCTCGAACTACTCGAGCAAACCTTCCACCCAGGACATTAGTCCCCTTCCAGTCCAGATGCAACCCGTCCTTCTTGTACAGGTCCCACCTTCCCCAGAAGGCATCCCAATTATCTACATAACCGAAGCCCTCCCTCCTACACCAGCTGCGCAGCCACGTGTTAAGCTGCGCCCGCTCCCTGTTCCTCGCCTCGCTATCTTGTGGCACCAGTAGTAAACTAGAGAACACTACTCTGTTCGTCCTGCTTTGCAGCTTCCATCCTAACTCCCTGAAATCACTTTTTATATCCTCAGTCCTTTTTCTGGCTATATCATTAGTGCCAATATGTAACACGATTTCTGGCTGTTCGCCCTCCCCTTTTAGAACCTCATACACCCAAGCGGAGACGTCCCAGACCCTGGCACCAGGGAGGCAACATACCTTCCAGGAATCCCAATTCTGACCTTTAACATGCATTTCCTTAGCTGTGGTGGAGTGATGACACTCATTCCCCACAGGAAACCTCCTCCTTGTATAGATAGTTCTAGCTTCCATGTGACATATGGTTTCAGTTCCGGTTGCTCCCTTTGCAGTACCACATCCACCACTCACGTACTAGTAGTTCATTTTGACTGACTCTCTTAATTTGTCCTACCGTTGTCAGAGTGTTGCCTACTTGCTCGAAGTAGAAAACGTCGACATAAGGACTGTTTGTTGTCAACTCATTTGGCAAAGGTAACCTAAAATCCTCCAGCATTCTCTCCTAAGTTTCTGATTTACAGCATCCCAGAGTGAACTTCAGTTTTTACTTTTGAAGGGGATTTGTACAATCCCACAGCATCAATGGTATGGAAATCTTTTTTAAAAAATCACAGTCATTTTTCCTCACTTCTTCAAATCTAACTTGTGAGGATGCTCTTTTTTAAGTTCTCCCTGTGAGTAAGATATTGTCTTGGTAACACTAGACTCCTTACAATCCACTTCAAATCTGATCCATGGCATGTTAGAATAATCCAAGCACAGATGGATTTCAAATGGAAATCTCTTATTTTTGAATACTACTTTACGTGTTACAATAATCAAGTATTTCTGTGACTCAGGATCTCTATTCATCTGGAGATAGACTTGAATAAGGTCAATCTTACTGAAAAGCAGACCTCTAGCGAGTCCAACAAGTAGGTCATCGATTACAGGCAAAGCATACTGCTCAGCACAGTGCTAGATTAGTAGCGAACTCGTAATCAGCGCAGATGTATACTCCATCTATCAGTGGAATGATAGGTGTGGGCCAATCATTTTTGGATTCAAGGATTCCCATCTTGACCAGTGTCACTCAATTATGGTCATAGTGTCATAGAGACGTACAGCATGGAAACAGAACACTTTGGTCCAACTCATCTACGCTAACAGAATATCCTAAATTAATCTAATCCCATTTACCAGTATTTGGCCCATATCCTCTAAACCCTTCCTATTCATGTACCCATCCAAGTGCTTTTTAAATATTCTAATTGTGCCTGCTTCCACCACTTCCTCTGGCAGCTCATTCCATACACACACCATCCTCTGCTTGGAAAATGTTGCCCCTTAGGTTCGTTTTAAATCTTTCCCCCCTCACCTTAAAGCTATGCCCTCTAGTTTTTGACTCCCCTACTCGAAGGAAAAGACCTTGGCTATTCATCCTATCCATGCCCCTCATGATTTTATAAGCCTCCAAGTTCACTCCTCAGCCTCCAAAACTGCAGGGAAAGTAGTCTATTCAGCCTCCCCATAGCTCAAATCCTCCACCTTGGCAACATCATTGTAAATCCTATCTGAGCCCTGTCAAGTAGGTTTAATTCTGCCTCAACCTTTAGTCTGATTGCACAAGGCACTGATCCTGCCTTGCAACATTTTGCTGGACTCTCATAGTTGATTTTCAATTCCACAGAGGTCTTCTCCATGTCTCCCAGATCCTGATGAAAATAATGGCACGCTTCTTTAGAATTTTGCAATGAATCAGTTTCAGAATCTGACAAGCAACTTAGTTCAACCCAACTGAGTTTGATTTTTTTTTCCCAGCCATGGTCCTCCCAGTGAAACTAGCAGATTATCCATGCTGTCATTGTACCATGTAGAATTTTTTCCTACTCTTCACTTTCAGTATTTTTGCTGTACTCTGTTCATATTTCTTTCTCAAACACACCCATTCAATGGGCCCTTTATTGCCGCAGTTTCTGCATACGACTAATTTATACCAGCAATTTGCTGTTGAGTGAAGTGCTCTTTCACACCAATGGCAGTTGAGAGTCTGTGTTGGTGCTCATCTCTCAGCTGCCACTATTCCTACTATTTCTTCATAAGTTTTGAAACCCGGCTTCTCCGGCTGTACCAGGCTCCTCAGGTGACGAAGGACATTCCCACACCCTGCCAAAATACCAGGAACAATAGATTCTCTGGGTGGAGGAATTTCAGGTCTCTTTACTATAAAATATTTAACAGCTGAACTGTGGCAAGATCAAACAGGGACAGCATGGATTTATGAAAGAGATAGAGGGAAATCATACTTGACAATGTTTTGGGATTCTTTTTGGATGTAACTCATTCAGTTGATGAGGGGGGAACCACTAGATGTGACTTCTTTGGGCTTTCAGAAGGCTTTTCACAAAATCCCACATAAGAGATCAGTGCTTTAAATTAAAGCCCATGGGATTGCCATAGCATATTGAGATGGAAATAAAACTGGTCAGCAAGTATCAAAGGATAGGAATAAATGGTCTTTTTCCAAAGGCAGAGACAGGTGGTGTGTCACAAGGATCTGTGCTCAGACTCCGGCTACCCACCTAGTCAAACGAAGGAATCAAATGCAATATCTCCAAATCTGCAGATGACACAAAGCTGGATGAGAGGGTGAGCTGTAAGGAGGATGCAGAGATGCTTCAGTGTCATTGGGACAAGCTGAATGACTGGGCAAATGTGAGACAGATACAGTATTACACGGATATATGTGAGATTATCCACTTTGCGAGCAAAAACGGAAAGGCAGATCATTACCTGAATGGGTATAGATTAAGACATGGGTATGTAGAATAAGATTTGGACAAACCTGTACTTCAGTCATTGAAGGTAAGCATGCAGGTGCAGCAAGCAGTAAAGATGGCAAATAGCAGAAGGGCCTTCATAGTGAGAGAATTTGCATTCAGGAGTGGGGATGTCTCGCTACAATTACATACCAAGAATATTACGGGCAGTTTCGGCCTCTGTATCTGAGGAAGCACACTCTTGCTCTAGGGACAGTGCAGCAAAGGTTTAGCAGACTGATTCCTGGAAGGCAGACTGACATATAAGGAGAGGTTTTGTCAGATAAGATTATACCGCTGGCATTCACAAGAATGAAGGGGCTTCTCATCGAAGCTTAAAATTCTTACAGGACTAGACAAGTCAAATGGAGGGCGAGCATTTTACAACCCTCTAACAAGAGTTTGTTCCTTGAGCGTACTCATTCCATAAATCTCTATCAAAATAGATTATAACAGCAAAGCAACTTGTGTTTCTGCTCAGATCATACAGAGTCAGCTTCCCATGATTAACTATCATTTGAAATGTCCCAAATGATCAAAATGGATGATTCATTAAAGAGTCCAATTAAAAACATGCATATGTGTATATATGGTTATATCCATACTTTTATTTTATATTGTATGTAACTAAATGATTTTGAAGCAAACTGCCTTTGATTAAAAATTGTGCTCACTTCAAAAGCCTAAATGTGCATTAGCCTGAGACATGAGAATAAAATCATAAACCTTAGTCACTTGACAGTTCAAAACTTTTTGACTAACTACAGTTAAGGTACTTTCTAGTTAATTCCTCTTTTGTGTATCCATGTTTATTTGATCAAGTCAAATTTTCAATTATTGAAAAATTACTCAATCATATAATCCGTAATTTGAAGCTGAAAATGGATTTGCATCTCATCCCTTATATAATCTGATAACACCTAATTAACACTACAAACTCTAAATTTGCAAATTGGCATAAAATGGAGGTAGTTGTGGCCATGGGAGGTCAGTCAGCTTATCTCAGCTCCAGGGCATCTCAGCAGACGTTCCTCAAAGTACAGTGTTTGACCCAAAAAAAAAATCTTCAGTTGCTTCATCAGTAACCTTCCTCGATATAAAGGTGTCTGATGATTACACAATGTTCAGCACCATTCACAACTCCTCAAATATTGGAAAAGACCATGTCCAAAGGCAACATGACGTGATTAATATCCGGGCTTGAACTGAAAAGTAGTAAGTAAAATTTGTGCCACACAAATGCCAGGCAATGACCATCCGCAAAGAGAAAAATCTAGCTCTCAATGGTATTACCATCACTGAATATACCACTGTCAGTATCCTGGAGATTATCAATGAATCGAAACTAAATTAGACCTGCTATATATATGGTGGTGTCAAGAACACATCTTGGGAATTTTACAGCAAGTAGCTCACTTAACTCCTCAAAGCTTGACCATGATCTACAAAGAACAAGTAATGAATGTCATGTAATACTCCCTAGTTGCCATTTAGACAGACACATGAACAGGCAGGGAATAGAGGGATACAGATTATGTAAGGCAGATGAGATTAATTCAAAATGGCATCATGGGCAGCACAGACATGGTGAACTGAAGAACCTCTTTCTGTGCTGTATGGTTCTATGTTTCTATGTTCTATATTTGCCAACATTGCCCATGTCCCATGAATTTGTTTTTATAAAATAGGCCAAAGACTAATTTCCATAATTATTCTTTATAAACTCTTTTTTTAAAAATCTGTTCTAAAACACCAAGTCCTACTCTCTACTCTTTGGGCTCTCTCTTCATCTATCATTTACTCCTTTCCCCCGGCCCCACCCTTTCTTCTGCATAAAAACCAATATTTTTCCTAGCTACCATCAGTTCTGAAGAAGGGTCACTGGATCTGAAACGTTAACATTGCTTTCTCTCCTCAGATGCTGCCAGACCTCCTGAATTTTTCCAGCAATTTCTTTTTTTGTTTCTACACCAAGTATTCAGTTCCTTCCTAAGTTGTGGATATTCCCTATTATAACCTAACACAAACTCCTGATACTTTGTTCTATTCTCCCTATTCTTGCTCATGCAATATAGAGATCAGAATGGTGAGTGGCTTGGTGATATAACAGTGATGTAAATGTTTGAACCTCATTCTTCAGAGCCATGTATATCCATGTTAGTTACTCACTATGTATGTGATACATTCATCCAGTCATAACTGCACACTCATATTGAAATCCAAATATCATGTTACTCTTTCTGAGCTTCATTTAATCTTCTCCAAAAATCAAAATAGCTCTATATACATGAGGGACAAAGTTTTCACTTCCCTCCCCTTTATGATTCCAAAACGCAGGATAATGTTCAATTGATGTTCTGTCCCATTTAAAAAAATACCCTCAGACATAGACACAAACATTACAAACAAAAGCAACTAGCAGCTTACTGACCTATTTTACATTTCCTGACTCTCTCAGATCTCACCCATAATATTCACAATGTATTATTTTCTTGACCAATAATTCTTCTCCTACCCTCACTCACTCTTTCCCATACAATGTAAACACCCTGTCATTATCCAAACTCATCCATAAGTATTGAAGAAACATTACTGTCTACTATAGCAACATTTATTTCTTTTCTCAAGAATCAAATATTCTGTTTCCCTGTCTTAAACAGGAACTATTCATTTACAGGATAATAAAATGTGAGGCTGGATGAACACAGCAGGCCCAGCAGCATCTCAGGAGCACAAAAGCTGATGTTTCGGGCCTAGACCCTTCATCAGAGGGGGATGGGGTGAGGGGTTCTGGAATAAATAGGGAGAGCGGGGGAAGGCGGACCGAAGATGGAGAGAACAAGAGAGTTGCAGTGGGAGAGAGATTCCCTGAGGTTGGTCCGGAGGGAGGAGGGTAAATTCTTCAGGTTAGGCATCCCTGGAAGAGACTTCGCAGTGAGGGTAAAATTGTATCAGTGATAATGGGAACTGCATTCCCGTTATCACTATTCGTTTACAGTATCCCTTCAATAACCATGTTTTTCTTGGAGAATCATTCTTTTGCTTTTAGCTGTTTGGATCCAAGTTAATTCAAAATAGAGGCTAGGGTTCATTAGAATTCCACCAATTCTTAAAATCATAGAGATATACAGAATGGAAACAAACCCTTCAGCCCAACCAGTCTCTCCTGACCAGATATCCTAAATTAATCTAGTCCCGTTTGCCAGCATTTGACACTTATCCCTCTAAGCCTTTCCTATTATTATACCCATCTAGATGCCTTTTAAATGTTGTTATTGTACCAGTCTCCATCACTTCCTCTGGCCACTCAAGCTGTACACGCACCACCCTCTGCATGAAAAAATTGCCCCTTCGATCCCTTTCCCTTCTCACCTTAAACCTATGCCTCTAGTTTTGGATTCTCCCACCCCAGGGAAAAGACCAGCCTATCCAGGCACCTCATGACTTTATGAAACTCTATAAAGGGCATCCCTCAGTCTCCGACGTTCGAGGAAAAATAGTCCCAGCCTATTCAACCTCTCCCTATGGCTTATATCCTCCAATCCTGGCAACATCCTTGTAAATCTTTTCTGAACCCTTTCAGGTTCCACAACATCTTTCCCATTGCAGGGAGACCAGAATTGAATGCAGTATTCCAAAAGTGGCCTAACCAATGACCTGTACAGACAACTTGACCTCCCAACTCCTATATTCAATGCACTGATCAGTAAAGGCAAGCATACCAAACACCTTCTTCACTAAATAAAAACCAAAAGAGCTGCGGATGCTGTAAATCAGGAACAAAAACAAAGTTGCTGGAAAAGCTCAGCAGGTCTGGCAGCATCTGTGAGGAAGAAAACAGAGTTAATGTTTCGGGACCAGTGACACTTCCTCAGAACAGGAGGCAGGGTCTGAGGAAGGTTCACTGGAACTGAAACGTTAACTCTTTTTTTTTTCCCCCTCACAGATGCTACCAGACCAGCTGAGCTTTTCCAGCAACTTTGTTTTTGTACCTTCTTCACTATCCTGTCTACCTGCAACTCCACTTTCAAGGAAGTATGAACCTAAAATCCAAGATCTCTCTCTGTTCAGTAACTCTCTCCATGGTCCTAAATGCAGCACCTCGCACTTATCTAAATTAAATTCCATCTGCCACTCCTCAACCCATTGGCCCATCTGATCAAGATCCTGTTGTACTCAGATAATCTTCACCATCCACTACACTTCCAAATTTAGTGTCATCTGCAAACTTACAAACCGTACCTCCTACATTCACATCCAAATCATTCATTGCCACGGAGTGCAGTGGAGGCCGGGACGTTAAATGTCTTCAAGGCAGAGATCGATAAATTCTTGATCTCACAAGGAATCCAGGGCTACAGGGAGAGTGCAGGGAAGTGGAGTTGAAATGCCCATCAGCCATGATTAAATGGCTGAGTGGACTCGATGGGCCAAATGGCCTTACTTTCACTCCTATGTCTTATGGTCTTATTTATAAAAAAATGATGAAAATCAGCAGTTCAGCACCGATCCTTGTGGCACACCACTGGTCACAAGTCTCCAGTCTGAAAAGTAACCTCCCACCACCCTCTATCTTCTACCTTCAAGCCAGTTTTGTATCTAAATGGCCAGTTCTCCCTGTACTCATTGGTGATCTACCCTTGTTAACCAGTCTACCATGGAGGAGAGATAATGGGAACTGCAGATGCTGGAGAACCCAAGATAACAAAGTGTGAAGCTGGATGAACACAGCAGGCCAAGCAGCATCTTAGGAGCACAAAAGCTGATATTTTGAGCCTGGACCCTTCATCAGAAAGTGGGGAGGGGGAGATGGTTCTGAAATAAATAGGGAGAGAGGGGGAGGTGGACCGAAGATGGATAGAGGAGAAGATAGGTGGAGAGGAGCGTATGGGTGGGGAGGTAGGGAGGGGATAGGTCAGTCCGGGAAGGATTGACAGGTACCGAAACATCAGCTTTTGTGCTCCTAAGATGCTGCTTGGCCTGCTGTGTTCATCCAGCTCCACACTTTGTTATCTCAGTCTACCATGAGGAACCTTGTTGAATGCCTCACTGAAGTCCATATAAATTACGTCTACCGCTCCGCCCTCATCAATCCTATCCATTACTTTTTTGAACTACAAACTTAAATACATTAAGTCTCGAAAGATAAGAGAATCAGTTTAAAATAGAATATTTTCTTTTGGAAAACGAGAACCTTCAGTCCGTATTATCACAATACTATGATCAAGTTCTTTGACTCGTAAAAGGTGCTTAGCTCTGACTTTTTGCGTTGTATAGTTCACCTGTTTAAAAATAAACAAATTCCATTTGGCTCAAAACCAGATCAATTAGTTCAGCTGCAAAATTGGGTGGAGATAGTCAATTTGTTCAAACAAAGAAAGAACATTGTTTGCTCTCCCTAAGCAAAGAATTATTCCAGGTTCAAAAGTTTTAAAATTTCTACCTTCATAATTCCAGTTTTAAAATTCTAAGTTTCAATTTATCTTCTTCGTCCCCTGCAACATAAGCTTAAAACAGAATTTGAGTGTTTTCTTTATTCTACTTGACAGTATCCCAGACTCTAAACTCATACAAATTCACACCCAAATTAAAATTCTCATATGCTTAACAAAACAAAATTTGAATTTGATTAACAATTTTGGTCAAATTTGAACTCAAATTGCTAATATAAAACATTTATTCTGTTTAAATGACACCCTATTAATCTGAAATTCCCTTGCAAATATATTAAAACTCACTATTGCAAAGTAACATAGTAAACAAAAGGCAGATCTTCTCAGCTCATGAAAAACCTGGGCTCTGGTGAAAAATTTAGGAGAATCACGCAAGAGGTCAAACAAGATCTTTTCAGCAATGGGGACAAGAGGTCACATTCTCCAGCTAAATTCTAAGTGTCAAGTCAAGATTCTTGTCAGTGAGCAGTGAAATGCTTATCGATAAGAATTATTGCTTGTTATCACTCTTACTAACACCAGGTCTGGCCTCATTAATTTGTAGGTTGCTTTTCCACCATGTGCTAGCAAAAAAAAAGTACATACTGAGAATTCCCCAGATAGAAGTGCAGGTACCTGGCAACTGCAGGTGCCACCTTCTCTTCTTAGATTCTGAACATTACACTCCATGGGGAGTGGCCACATGCATGTCACATCCACAGATACCAACATCTGACCCATGCCATCCTCTCCACACCATCATGGCACATCTCCAATCCACTTACAGTACCTTCACCACTGTAATGCTCAAACTTAGTGTGCATTGGCAACATTATTGAAATGCTGCAGCAAGAATAGTTTGCACAAATGATCAGGCACCCAGCTCGTGAATACGACCAGGCCACATCCCAGAACTGCCTGCTTAATCCCTTAGCACTCACTAATTTAGCACCCACCCGAATGCTTAAAGCCTCGCATTGTTCTATTGTGTTTTGTCCACTTGGTGAGAGCTCAAATGTTCATAGAACTGCTGCATTGCCTTAGCAGAGACACAAAGTCAGGCAGCTTGTTCTGCTGGTCAGTAGCAGTAGCAAGGAGCAGACATGTTTCTATACACCACTTAGCTCCATCAATCTCACAGCTACACCATGTACCAGCAACTTACACTGCAAAGACACTGCATTGGCTCAAACAGACTGCTGTAACTCAAAATCTAAGGCAAGTCATCCTCACTGAAGTCAAGGGAGGCACCAGTCTGTCATGGGGTCCTGGAACAGTAACTGGAGGCCAGATGCTGACATTGGTCTAAGGGCTTCGGCACTTTGTGGTGTTGGGGCAGCCATAGTCAGGGGTCTATATTTCTACAGTCGAAGCCATGGGTCATCATGAGCCATGGGTCCAGAGCAACCAGTCCAGGGAATCAACACAACAAAATTGGGGAGTTGTGCAGATGCCACTCCGGGGTCTCGAATCAAATCAAAATTGAACATCATCGTTCAGTGCTGCTTGTCTAAATCATTTGGGGAGTGGGGAGAAGTGGTGGCATGGATTCTAAAAGTTAAGGTGGGGGCCAGTGCTGCAGTCAGCTGAGGAATGCAATCATGGGGATTGGAGTTAGAATGCTTGAGCGCAGGGAAGAATAACAACAGTGGAGGGGGTCAACTTAGCATGGAAGGGAACGGTACATAGTAGGGCATGGAAGGGAAAGAAATCGTGTGGGATTTGGGGTGGGCTAGGTGTGGAGTCATCGATGGTAAGCAGAAGCCTGGCTTCTGGTGGGGTAAGGGAGGAGGATGCAGACAGATCTTTCATGTTTACACTAATACAACTAGGGCTGAGGGACAGGGAAATGGTGGTAGGGGGAGGGATGGGCAAAGAAAGTAAGATGATGAAGAATCATATGGCCTAGTTTAGTTATGGATTTGGGAGCTGAGTAACCCTAAAGGGTTGACAGAGAGGTCAACCAGGACGGGTATGTTTATTCTCGGGTGGGGGGGGGTTCACCTAGGTGGAAAGGCGTAGCCTGGAACTCACTGTCTGGGAGCAGTCAGTCAGTGTTGCCTTCCGTCATCCTGTAAATCACAAGTATGCAATGGAACTGGAAATAGCTATGACCATACCCAGGGTGAGGGTTCTGTGAGGGATGGGGCTGCAAGTCTGTGTGACATGAGACCCTTCAAAAAGGATAATGCCAATGGAGACACCACTATTCGCTGAAGGTGAAACATTCCTGCAGGCTCCGCATTGTGATATTTTCTAACCAACCTGTTCAGAAATAATGACACACCTCTGGAACAGGTGGGACCTCCCCCCAGGCCGCCAAGCTCAGAGTCAGGGATATGATCATACTGTGTCCAGTGTAACTCCTTACCCCAACCCCACAATAGCAATGTGAAGCAATAGCAACATCTATGCAAATGTGAAAAGGAGCCTAGTTTCCGAAATTCGCCTGTACATTGTGCAGTAGCTGCTTGTCTGACAGCTTGATCAATTGAAACAACATGTAGAGATCAGCATGAGTGACTTTAGTCCCTGCAATGTGCTATTTGTGACTTGACAGAGAATCACACATGCAGATGATAGGGAGGACAGCACATTTGTTTACAAAAGTGGGATATTATTTACAATAACCCGTCACCCATTCCACTTATATGCCCTCAGAGTGTGCTCTCTCTTTCTCTCCCATCAAATGCCAAGTTCTGCAGCTGAAGAGATGGTGTGGAGGGGGCCTACCTATAGTCAAACCTCATTGGCATTGCAGGTCTCATCAGGCAACGCTGGGAGCGTTCTGTCTCCAAGATCGAGATGTACTGAGTGTGTACATATCAGAGGCAAGTCTACCCTCCTTGGCTTGAAATCTCACAGGGCTGAGGGGGCAGCAGACTGGGTGGCAGTGGAAGGCTGGAGCCTCTGGATTGTCTTGACAGGAAATATCCAAGGGATGTGTGTGGGTCTGCCAATTCTGCTGCCCCTTGTCAGTTTGGGGCACCAGGAGTGAGCTCAAGGCTCCTGTCACTTTATTTGCACAGTTTGCTGCCATGGAAAGGCAGCCAACATCATCAAACACCCATCACACCCCTGTAATGACCTCCTACAACCTCTTCCTCAAGCAAGAGATACAGAAGCCTGAACACATGCACCAACAGGTTCAGGTACAGCTTTTTTCCGGCTGTTATCAGGTTGTTGAATGGACTCTAGCCTCAAATAATGTGATCTGTAATGTAACCTGTATGCCTCCAAGTCTTTTTGATCTTTGCTTGCTGTGATCTGCCTGTACCTGTTGTAAACAAAGCTTTTCACAGTACTTCAGTGATAATAAATCAATCAGGGTTCTGGAGTCCTCACCTATTCTGATTTGGCTAATTAGGTGGACCTCATCTCCTGCTAATTTTCTTGCCTCCGGGGCACTGCACTCCATTGTCATATCCCCTGACCTATTACAATTATAACATTTAAAGAGAGGTGCTAAAGGGCTGGTCGCTGGTTCCATCGCAACATTCACATGTTTTATTGTTTTATTTCCCCATTGCTATCTTTCTAAAATTAAAGGCATTTGCTGCCCGTTCTATGATCTTTACCGCACTGTTATATTTGTTAGTAGGATATGATGATGTGTCCCTAAGGGAAGGAGCCAAACATGTTAAATAAATATTCTTGAGTGGGTCTATATCCATTGCTCTACTGAAATATTTTCATGTTTCCTGAACATATTTTATAAATCACATATAGGCACTCAGTCAGGCTCAAGGATTTTCAACAGTTTGCTGCTCACAGTTGTTCAATCACACTGATAAATTCAACACATCCCATCCCCTTTTAAAAACTCTTCCAACTTCGCATCCAGGTTCAATGCAAACAGAGGTACATTATGATCACTGATAAAACACAGGCTAACAAAAATACTCCTGATAATACATTTGCCTGCTGTAAAAGAGATAATGGGAACTGCAGGTGCTGGAGAATTCCAAGATAATAAAATGTGAGGCTGGATGAACACAGCAGGCCAAGCAGCATCTCAGGAGCACAAAAGCTGACGTTTCGGGCCTAGACCCTTCATCAGAGAGGGGGATGGGGAGAGGGAACTGGAATAAATAGGGAGAGAGGGGGAGGCGGACCGAAGATGGAGAGTAAAGAAGATAGGTGGAGAGAGTGTAGGTGGGGAGGTAGGGAGGGGATAGGTCAGTCCAGGGAAGACGGACAGGTCAAGGAGGTGGGATGAGGTTAGTAGGTAGCTGGGGGTGCGGCTTGGGGTGGGAGGAAGGGATGGGTGAGAGGAAGAACCGGTTAGGGAGGCAGAGACAGGTTGGACTGGTTTTGGGATGCAGTGGGTGGTGGGGGGGGGGGGGGGGGGGTGGGGGAAAAGAGCTGGGCTGGTTGTGTGGTGCAGTGGGGGGAGGGGACGAACTGGGCTGGTTTAAGGATGCAGTAGGAGAAGGGGAGATTTGGAACTGGTGAAGTCCACATTGATACCATATGGCTGCAGGGTTCCCAGGCGGAATATGAGTTGCTGTTCCTGCAACCTTCGGGTGGCATCATTGTGGCACTGCAGGAGGCCCATGATGGACATGTCATCTAGAGAATGGGAGGGGGAGTGGAAATGGTTTGCGACTGGGAGGTGCAGTTGTTTGTTGCGGACTGAGCGGAGGTGTTCTGCAAAGCGGTCCCCAAGCCTCCGCTTGGTTTCCCCAATGTAGAGGGAGCCGCACCGGGTACAGTGGATGCAGAAAACCATCTTGTGGTATAATGGCTGCCCTGATATATATTACACAAACTTATGGAAGGCCCCCCATTAGGCATTTTAAAAACATGAGCAATGAGTGAAACTAGTTATTTCACTCTGCTACTATACTATAGCAACACAGGTGGTGTTTAGCATTTATAGGAGGTTGCCATCAAGCCCCCACAAAAGTTTTCTGCCAATCACTCACATATGTAATGTGGTACATAAATTTCAGTGCTGACATGATGCCAGGTACGTAGGCTGTACATCTGAAAGACAAGCAGAAACAGCATGTGCTTGCTGCAAACAGCAGAAGAAAAAGTACAGATTGTAACTGACCAGTCTGTCCTTGTAAAACCCACACATAACGTTGAACATTAGATTCTGCAATTGGTGAGGTAACTGTGTTATTGGAAGTTTATTCATCCAGAAGCTCAGCGAATATTCTGGGGACCCAGGTTCAAATCCAACCATAGTGGATGGTGAATTTGGATTCAATAAAAGTAATATCTAGAATTAAGAATCTACTGGTGATGATAGGTTTTTCCTGATAATTAACGATGGTTCTATCTGGCTCAATAATGTCTTTCAGGAAAAGAAATCGGCTACCGTCATTTGGTCTGGCCGATGGAAGACTCCAGACCCACAGCAATGTGGTTGACTCATGCCACTTAGTTATAAAAATTGTTATAAAGTCTCAACAAAGAAACAAAACTAGACAGAGCAGCTAGCATTGAACTAAGCACCAGAAAAAAAAAACAATGGCCCTGTCAAAGTACTTCTTACTAACATCTGCGGGTTAGTGCCAAAATTGGGAGAGCTGTCTCATAGACGAGTCAAGCAACAGCCTGACATTATAAAACTCACAGAACCATAACTTATAGACAGCGTCCCCAGGCACCACTATGACCATCATCCCTGGATATGTCCTGTCCCACCACAGGACAGGCCCAGCAGAGGTGGCATTGCAGTTATATGCACTCAAGGAGGGAATTGCCCTGAGAGCCCTCAATATTGAATCCAGACACCATGAAATCTGAGATAATGGGAACTGCAGATGCTGGAGAATCCAAGATAACAAAGCGTGGGGCTGGATGAACACAGCAGGCCAAGCAGCATCTTAGGAGCACAAAAGCTGATGTTTCGGGCCTAGGCCCTTCATCAGAAGGGTCTAGGCCCGAAACATCAGCTTTTGTGCTCCTAAGGTGCTGCTTGGCCTGCTGTGTTCATCCAGCCCAACCCCATGAAATCTCATGGTTTCAAGTTAAGTACGGGCAGGGAAATCTCCTGCTGATTACCACATGCTGTCCTCCTTCGGCTGAGAACTCAGTGCTCTTCCAACGCTTGGAGGAAGGTGGCGAGGGTACAAAACGTACTCTTTCTTTTCCTTCTCCGAAGTTAACCGAGAGATCTTGAAAGCCATTTGCTGTTATCAGTTACCTGAGGCAAGGACATAGTTTATTAGAGATAACCGGGTGTAGAGCTGGAGGAACACAGCAGGCCAAGCAGAATCAGAAGAGCAGGAAAGCTGATGTTTCGGGTTTGGACCCTTCTTCAGAAAAGAAGATTCCAGACCCAAAATGCCAGCTTTCATGTTCCTCTGCTGCTTCCTGGCCTGCTGTGTTCATCCAGCTCTTCTCCTTGTTATCTCAGATTCTCCAGCATCAGCAATCCCTACTATCTCTGAAGCATAGTTTATTGGTTTTGTCATTGAGAATTTGGTAATTTCAGGACATTTATCAAAGAAATCCCATCAGCAGGGAAGGGACATTTTTCATGATTACTGCAACTCAGGACCGGCTAATTAACCACCAAATACCATTACGTCTGGCTTCCCTTCATTCCCTTTCATCACATTAAGCATTCACTTCCTCCTTTAGATACACTGCAATGAAATGTCAAAGCTTCTTCAACAGCACTTCCCAAGCCTGTGACTTCAAGTACTTTAAGGGAGAAGGTGACAAGTGCATGTGGACATCAATTCCCAAGTTCCCTTCCAAGTCCCAAGTTGTCTTGACCTGGACATAATTTGCTATTCCTATGTTGTTGCTAAGTCAGTGTTCTGTTCAGCTCTCTGTAAACACAGCATAGGAGTACCTTCACCACACAGACTGTAACAGTTCATGGCAACAGCTGATCATCACCTCCTCAAAGACAACTCAGTGTGGGATATAAATACTTGCCAATGGTATTCAGGTACCACGAACGAGTTGTTTAAAAAAACGGATGGCTCTCAGACCACAGATCAGTCAGCATTGTAAAGGCGTGCCTTCTACCAGGCATGTTGGTAGTTAGATTACATATTGTTGAAGTCACATCAAGATATGCAAGTAGGAAGGGAGAAAAAGTTAAACATATGATGACACTGCAACCATTTTAGAGTGCAGTTCAATCTGTGCGCAACTTAGCTGAATCACAAAGTAATCAAAGACTAACATTAGATCCTCTTTTCTTTCAGGGGATGTGGCCATCATTGGCTAGGTTAGCACTTATTGCCCATCCCTAGTTGCCCTTGAGAAGTTGGTGATGAGCTGCCTTCGTGAAGTGCTGCAAATCATTTGATGTAGGTTGGCCCAAAATGCCACTGGGGTGGGAGTTCCAGGATTTTGACCCGGTGATGCTGAAGGAACAACAATATTTCCAAGTTTGGATGGTGAACAATTTGGAGGTGCACTTGCAGTTGGTGATGGCCCCATGAATCTGCAGCTCTCAAACTGCTGATTGGTTGTAGTTATGGGTTTGGAAAATGCTCTCTTAGGAGCCTGGTGAATTTCAGCAATTCAGGATTCTCTTAAGGTTAACGAGCATTTTCAGTTGGCAGTTAGGAAGGTATTCATTTTAAAGAGGGCTAGGATACAAGAGCTTGGATGAGTGGTAAGACTTTATTATGCTCATCAGACCACAGTTGAAATATTGGGAGCAATTTTGGTCCCTGTAGCTAAGGAGAGATGTGTAGAAGTTGGAAGAGGTCTGGATGGGGTTTACAGGAGTGAAGATCTTGTCATATGTGGAACGAATGAGGACTCTGGGTTTGTACACGATGACGTTTGGAAGGAAGAGGGTGGAATATCATTTAAACTTACAGAATACTAAGAGGCCTGGATAGCGTGGATGTGGACAAAATGTTTCCAATAGGAGAACAGACTAGGACCTCAGGGCGCAGCCTCAGAGTGAACAAAAGATCCTCCCTGGCTCCTCTCCCCTTGTGATTTCGACCACCACAGTATGAGGGAAATGGCAACCGAGGCTCCGGCCACATGGAACGAGGCACCTCGCTCGAGAAGCCGAGGTCGGCGGCGTGGAGAACGCTGACGAGGTCCACTCTGCGGGCTTGATATCGGACAACTGGCTCTACAAGAGGCGGCTTCTTGGTCTCACCAGGAAAAGCAAAGCAGGGTACACGCAAGTCTACACCCGGGGAACGCCTGCCCAGCCGTCGACATGACCCTTTAAGACGTGGATGTACGCCTGCCAATGAGGGGAGGAACCGCTCAGCCTGAAGCGCTGGCCACCCCAAGAGGAAAGCCGGCCTGCCGAGGGCCCTCCCATGTCGGACAGGAATCGCCAAGTCGATCGAGGAGGACCGCAGCAAAATGTCGCTCGCGCACAATGCTCACCAGTCTGGAAGTCAACCCAGGGTGTGCCCTGCACTTCCGGGGCCGCAGGGCCTTAGCGTGGTTCGGACGGCTGCAGGTGCCTAGAACGACAGGGGTGGAGGGGGGGGGGGGGGGAGGCCCACCCACAACCAGTGCCATGGAGGTGTGCGGCATGCCAGGCCTCTGTGCAAACCAGCTGACTTTCTGGGCAAGCACGGGCCAGCCCACTACCTTCCACATGACACCCAAGGGAACTGGGCTCTCGAGCCTGCCGCTCTGCGTGCGGCCAAGAAGCCCGTGGAGGGGCGGCGGATTCCAGGTCATTTGGCTCAAAAAAATGCAGGTTGCCCGCCCTCCAAAATGCGTCCAGAGGCCTCTGAGTTTTAGAACAGGCCTGAAGAGTTCGGAAAGTCGACCAGGAAATCACCAAAGTGTCAAAAAATTCGCCAAAGTGTCCAAAAATCGACAAAGTCTTTAAAGTTAGACTTCTGAAAGCTCTTCAGAATGCACCCGAGTTCGAAATTGCATTGCATAAGCCTTGGAACAGCTTTTCAGGCACTTCTCAAAGTGGTCCCACAACGCCATTTTGTTCTAAAAAAACGCATTCCTGGGGCGGCACGGTGGTTCAGTGGTTAACACTGCAGCCTCTCAATGCCAGGGACCCAGGTTTGATTCCAGCCTCGGGCAACTTTCTGTGTGGTGTTGCACATTCACCCTGCGTCTGTGTGGGTTTCCCCCGGTTGCCTCCCAAAGTCCAAAGATGTGCAGGCTAAGTAGATCAGCCATGCTAAATTGCCCATAGTGTTCAGGGGTGTGAGTACTATAGGGGGATGGGTCTGGGTGGGATGTTTCAAAGGATGGTGTGGGCTTGTTGGGCCGAAGGCCCCGTTTCCTCACTGTAGGGAATCTAATCCTTTGGAACTGAGAAAAAAGGAGAATATTTTTCAGAGGGTGGTGAATCTGTGGAATTTGTTGCCCCCTAAAGCTGCAGAGACCAAATCTTTGAGTGTATTTAAAACAGAGACAGATAGATTCTTGATTAATAAGGGAATCAAGAGTCATTGGAAAAAGGCAGAATGGGTTTGAGAAACATATCAGCCATGATCAAATGGCAGAGGAAACTCACTGGGTGGAATGGCAGGATCCTAGGACAGGCCAAGCCAAGGCAAGCACAGGAATTCCTAGAGGCCTGGTTCTCCACTAAGAAGGCCATCAACAAACACAGAGCTAGACCCTACATATACTCCACTGCGAAGGAAAACTGAGGTATCCCAGTTCAACGGACACCAGAGTTTTAAATAACAGGTGGGATAACACAACAGCACTTCATCGGGGGCTGCACTGATGTTACCCAGCAGGGTAATGAAACGTGTGTGCAACGAACCAGCTCAGCGAAACAACCAACTACAACCACCATATGGCCTAATTCTGCTTCTATATCTTATGGTTTCACTGAGGGCAGTGACAGTATATACACTACTGAAACAAAAGCAGAAATTGCTGTAGTAATTCAGCAGGTCTGGCAGCACCTGTAGAAAGAAAGTGGAGATGACATTTTGAATCCAGTGACCCTTCTTCTGAAGAGAGTTCTGAAGAATAATTGAACTCACAATGTTTACCCTGCTTTATCCCCAAAGATACTACCAGGCCTGTTGAGTTTTGCCAGCAATTTCTGTTTTTGTTTCAGATTTCCAGCTCTTTGTTTTAATTCAGATATGTTTGATGCAGAAACTTCACATGACATTATGACCATGAGGATAGATCTAAATACCAAGTTAATATTTCCTGTTCATTTTCTATTGTAGCAAAATGCTCAATTTATTGATATTTTTGAGTGAGATTCTCATTTCACACAGTCATTTAGAGTTGTGTGAGATCACCTTGGTGTTTTTGAGCCATTTGGTTTGTACAATGGAGTACCATCCCTGAGCACCAACTTGCTGACTGATTTGGAGGTGAAATCTTACCAGAGTCCATCTCTTTCCTGAATTTTGGAACATTTCTGGATTCATACAAATATATTGTTTTCACTTCTGACTTAGATGTTATGTAAGACAATATACAGTTTCAACTTTCCCAATCCTATAAATAACTTCAGTGATTATGCCCTGAAGTTTCACGATTGACTTTAAGCATTCTTTATATTTTCTATGAATTAGATTCCACTCCAGAGATGCTTTTATGGTCAACAGTGAATAGTTTTGATCTTTAATTATACATAGTACTCCAGTAATCACTCTCTATTTTAAAGCAACCATTAGTTCTTGAAAAAATCCTCAGCTTTGCTCCTACTGGTCTGTGTAGCTTTATACTGGCTGGCTGAAGACTCATTTTTGTACTTGTAGTTCCGCACCTGAACGAATCAAAACTGCAGCTCCGATGTCTAATTTAAAGTGTATCAGCATCTCTGTTTGTTTTAAATCTTGCTTTAGAAGGAGCACTCAACACTTTGTGAATCTTCTACCCCAGGGATTCAGTTTTGAAAAGAAATTTTGAATGATCTGGCCATTTTGTTTTGTTTAAAAATGCCCCAGATTTTTACACCAATGGCTTGAGACAATTTTCATAGGACAACTCCGATGTCCACACCTTTCTCTGCCACACCAACAGCAGCTAGTCTTCTCTAGTTTTCTTGGCATACACCTCTTCTTCTTCTCTCTGTATTACCCATTATGTCTGATGAGTTCAACTATTATGTTGCAATTTGGGCTGTTCCTGCCTCCTTGGACAACCTCAAAAACAAAGTTGCTGGAAAAGGTCAGCAGGTCTGGCAGCAGCTGTGAAGGAAAATACAGAGTTAACATCTTTGGTCAGGTGACCCTTCCTCAGAACTGTTCTGTGGAAGGGTCACTGGACCCAAAGCGTGAACTCTGTTTTTTCCTTCACAGATGCTGCCAGCCCTGCTGAGCTTTTCCGGCAACTTTGTTTTTGTTCCCGATTTACAGCATCCACAGTTCTTTTGGTTTCCTTGGACAACCAGTTAGTTTTGTCTCCTAATTTCTGCTTGTCTACATAATTGAATAATCCTCAGTGTCAACTCATCTTGGAACTGCAAGATGATGTTTCATCCATATACCAAAGCCTATTACGTCATAATTAACACTTATTTCAGAGAAGTCAAAAACAGTGTATGGTAATCAGTACAAATCATTATTAGATGCATTGATGCTTTCTTTCCAATTCTAAGTACATTTATTGAATTGTGTACATTTCATGGTGTTCATGTAACAATCAACTTATACCTCTAATAAGCAATAACTTTGACACACAAGGCTTTACTTACATTGATGCATAGTGTATCCACAATGCCATCAGTACAATTACTTGTTGGTACAACGGTGTACTGATGAGACCATAAGGCCAGAATCCCTAAAGTGCAAAAAAAGGCCATTCAAGTCTGCACCAACCTTCCAAAGAGCACCCCTCAAGCTCATTGGCCTTGACCCTATACCTGTAACTGCACATTTACAATGGCTAATTCACTTAGCCTGCACATCCCTGGATATTAAGGGGCAATTTAGCATTGCCAGTTCACTTAATCATTGGACTGTGGGAAGAAACCAACATAGACACAGGGAGAACGTGCAAGCCCCACACAGTCACCCGAGGCTGGAATTGAACCCAGGTCTCTGGCACTGTGAGGGAGCACTGCCAACTACTTAGCCACCGAGCAGCACACTATCCTCATATCCATATTTTTCTAGTCTTTCCAGAGTCTGGTATGGTTGTAAGATCCAATGTGAAGAAATTGAGCTAATCTTATCCATTGCCCATGCTCCAGCTTGATTGAGGCCTGTGCAAAAATGCTCTGACAGAAATATGTACTTTTCTAGGGATAGTAGGAACTGGCAATGCTGGAGTCGGAGATAACAAGGTGTGGAGCTGGAAAAACACACCAGGCCAGGCAACATCAGAAGAGCAGGAAAGCTGATGTTTTGGGTCTGATCCCTTCAGGAATTTTGGAAGAAGGGTCCAGACCCAAAACATCAGCTTTCCTGCTCCTCTGATGCTCCCTAGCCTGCTGTGTTCATCCAACTCCACACTTTGTTATCTATGTATTTTTCTATCCCACTTAATTACTGCTACCACTGTAGTTGCGTTAAGTAATTTTAATAGCCCTCAAATTGCAACACAATAACTTTATTGTCAGTTCTTTACAGACATGCAAGCAAAAGTTTCTGTCCAAGCTTATTTTCACTGTATAAGTGCATGTCAGTGTAATGAGGTTGTTACACAGTTAATCCTTGACATAGGTTTACATAGATCACACCTTTCATCTGTTTTTGAAGAAAACCGCAAGGAGGCTCAGGGTGGAATGGTGGCTCAGTGGTTAGCACTGCTGCCTCATAGCACCAGGGACTTGGGTTCAATTCCACCCACGGGCAACTGTCTGTGTGGAGTTTGCATAGTCTCCCCTTGTCTGCATGGGTTTCCTCCCACAGTCCAACGATATGCAGGCTAGGTGGATTGCCTATGCTAAGTTGCCTGTAGTGGTCAGGGATGTATTGATTAGGTGAGTTATAGGGAGATAGGTCTGGGTGGGATGCTCCAAGGGTTGGTGTGGGCTTGTTGGGCTAAAGGGCCTGTTTCCAAACTATAGAGATTCTTTGACTCTATGAAAAACAATGGGTGTGTTGCTAAATGTTCCTAAGATTTTCAAGTTGTATCATAAATGTACAAATAAAATTTAAAATGAATTATGAGAACCCGCTACCTCTTTACAAGCTTCAAATCATGGTGAAATAGTATTCCTGATTTGTTGTTCCTTCTGCTCACAAACTATTAGCCCTTTGGTGGATAGATGATTGAGATTTTAGTAGAAACTAAAAGACAGACATTTGTAATATACCAAACACTACATGAATACTAATTACTCCATTGAAATGTAAATGACAATTAACTTGCTGACTTGAAACAGCTTTAAGGGTGAGGCTTCTACATAATTTAAATGTCATTTGTTTCTGCATTTTTAGAATTTGAACTTGTGGTGTTTGGGTTTTCTGTATGTCTAAAGGGGTTTAGTGATCAACTTGTATGTATTTCTGTAAATGTGATTCCTTTTGAAATACTGTTTGGAGAGATTGTCCAGTGTGTCATTGGGTTTTGTTTACATTGGGAGAGCTTACAAGTGAATGACGTAAACAATCTTCTTCAAATAGAAGATTGTGGACTGTTTGCGTGTTTCAGGAGACTACCTAACTTGAGGGAAGGTAAAAAAGAACTTTTGGGTTTCTTATTAGCAGATTGTAGAATTCAGGACCTAAGCTGAATATATTAAACTGCCCCTCATGATGAAAGGATGTAATTTAGAATTTTTAAGAGGTACCAATGTAAACAGTTTTGTCTGAAAAGTTCCTAGAAGTGTTTGGTTAACCCTGAAGGCAATCTTCCAAAGCTGATAAAATCCAGACTCAGTGGTACAAAGGCTTTACTATGAGGCTGTCCGATTCTCATGATAGAGGCCACCATTAAATTAAGCCTTTTTGATGTGAAATTGTAGAGAATCCTCTCTGGTGGGAATACTGAAAAGGAGCATTTTTTTTCAATTAATGGAATTAAAAATTGTATTTTACAGAGTCATAGACCCTTCGGTCCTACCAGTCTATCCGAACATAATCCCAAACTAAACTAGTCCCACCAGCCTCCTTCTGGCCCATATCCCTCCAAACCTTTCCTACTTGTGTACTCGTCCAAAGGTCTTTTAAACATTGGATGTGGATACAATTACATCACTTCAAGTTCATTCCACAGCCAAACCACCCACTGTGTAAAAAAATTTGTTCCTCATGTAGTTTTTAAAATTGTCATCCTCTCACCTTATAAATTTGTCCCTAGTCTTGAAATCCCCTACTCCAGGGAAAAGGCAACTACCATCAATTTATCTATACTCCTCATTATTAAATAAACTTTTAAGGTCACCTCCCAACATCCTACACTCCAGTGAGAAAAATCCCAAGCTTTCTTTGTAACTCAAACCTTCCATACTGACAACATCCTGGTCAATCTCATCTGAACCCTCTTTGGCTTAATAATATCCTTGCTATGACTGAGCACCAGAAGTTCAAAAAATCTTTATTTTTTGGTATCTGAAAATATTTTATCACTTACTTCCCATTATAAACTTCGATTAATCTTGAACCTCAAATCGCACACATTGCGTGTTTGTGTTTCAGTGAAAGACCACCTTGTTAAAACAAAAAACAAACCTATTAAGCCAGGTATCAGAGAACTGGTTTGTCTAGTAATAACAACAACTGGAAATATAATAGTGACAACTTTCTGGTTGCAATAACTGTTCCAGATATTTCTTATTGCAGATTTGTTCCTACATGTCTCAAAGGGTAAATTAGAGTCCTTTCCACGTGTGAACATTGGCAAGTCCTAAGATGCTGCTTGGCCTGCTATGTTCATCCAGCTCCACACTTTGTTATAACATGGTGTGAAGCTGGATGAACACAGCGGGCCAAGCAGCAGAGGAGCAGGAAAGCTTGACTTTTCGGCTCAGGGCTCGTCTTCAGAAATGGGGGAGGGGAAGGGGATTCTGAAATAAATAGGGAGACGGGGAAGGCGGATAGAAGATGGATAAAAGGAGAAGATAGGGTGAGAGGAGACAGACAGGTCAAGGATGCAGGGTTAGAGCCGTGAAGGCGTGTGGTCGAGGGAGAGGAGATTTTGAAGCTTGTGAAATCCTCATTGATACCCTTGGTCAAAATCAGCCCAGTTAGTCCCCGCCTCCCTAACCATTCCTCCCACCTCTAGCCCCACCCCCAACCTAGCCCCCTCCCTAACTCCCCACCTTCACTGGCTCTAACCCCACCTCTTTGAACTATCTCCTCTCACCCTATCTTCTCCTTTATCCACATTCTACCGCCTCCCCATTTATTTCAGAATCTCCTCCCCCATTTCTGAAGAAGGGTCCCGACCCGAAATGTCAGCTTTCCTGCTCCTCTGATGCTGCTTGGCCTTCTGTATTCATCCAGCTCTACACCTTGTTATCTCGGATTCTCCAGCATCTGCAGTTCCCATTATCTCTGAACATCAGCAAATATTTTGTTTTAACCACTTAAGATACAGTTCATGAATAATTGCACAAATATTAATTTATCTTAATTGCAAATTGGGTTTAACGAATTAGGATTTATACCAGAGTATAATACATTCACTTTGTTACATAGAGAAAATATTTGGAATTTAGATTGTTTACTTATGGATATTTTTTCCAGATCCCTGAATAATTACTAAAATACAATACATTCATTAAAGAAAAAAATCCGGAAGAACTGTGGATACCGTAAATCAGACAAAAACCGAAATTTGAGGAAGGCTCACTCGACCTGAAACGTTAACTCTGATTTCTCTGCACAGATGCTGTCAGACCTGCTGAGATTATCCAGCAATTTCGTTTTTTTTTGATACGTCCTTGTTTCATTTGATATTATCATTCACTATAAATTCAAAACCTCTTTCAGCCGCCGCCATTCCTAAGCACTTAACGACCAGAGTCAGATTTCCTGCTTTTCCTGCGAAAAACAGCAAACTCATTAACACTGCCACTCTTCAAAAACTTGCCAAACAGATCGGAATGTCAGCACAAAAATTGTCATACGCCTAATTGGAATTTGAGATTTTTTCTCCTGGCTAGCAAATATGTCAGAAACAAGAAATCATTGCAATAAAGTTTAAGTTTGTTGCATGATGTATCATTGTAGATTTGACTTGTTGTGGTCGAAAACAGAAAACTTTCAACTCTGGGGGGGAAAAGCCATTCTTAAAGTATGAGGCATATAGGAGGAGGAGCCACGGGTGCGTCCAGATGAGCAATGCTGATTTGAAAAGGCCGGAATTGTGCAGCGCTTGCTACTTGGGAGTGTCCTGGTGCCGGAGACACGGCTCGCTGAAGCAACATGAAACGTGGGTGTGTTCAGTTGTTTTAAGGGGGGGGGAAAAAAAACAGCTTCCCAGCTGCACAGTGAGGATTTAGTGGTGGTGAGTAGCTGAACTCCATTACGGTCTAACATTTTAGAGAGAGAAAAAAAATGTTTCGCAACACTCAGTTTTGATGCCCGTTTTCATATTTTGTATAGACTTTCCAGTTGCTTTGAAAAGTCAAATATTACAGTTTTTCGCCTGGGAAACGTCAAGACTTGGGCTAATGTTTTTACCGCACGAGAAGAAAGGTACAGCCCTTTACCAAGCCACGCCACACCACACCCTTCAAATTACTTCTGTAGTGCAGATCTTTTAGATATGTGGACAAATACAGCAGGCAAATTAGAATCTGTTTAGAGTTTTTCAAAAAATGTTAGTGGAGAGAAATATGTTGGTCGTTACAGAAGAACGCGCAGATTTTTTTTCACAAATATCATGTTAATCAATTCAGTACACGTGGAGATGAGGTTGACATCTCGTTTGGGAGCTTGCCCGACATACCTTCAGTATTCCAGCGACATAGTTTAAAATCTTTCGCCACCATCCGATTGCCCCCAAAAGGATTGAGGTAGATCTGGGTAATTTAATCATCTTTCACCAATAGCGCGCGTGTTGAAGAGTTAGAATAAAGTAGCCTTCATAAATACAAAAAGTTATAAATTTACAGCATTAAAACATATGCCTGTGAAAAACTCAAAAAGATGACAACGCCACAGAATGTCGAAGATCAGTCACCCCGGCACTTGGAATTTTTAAACTGTTAAAGTCAGCCCCCAGCTGGTATGATTAAGTTCTGCCACAACGATAGCTTACGTTCCTTAACTGCATTCGTGTTGAAACAAAAAGCCTGTGCTCCATAGCGAGCATATCAGTGTAAAATAACATCGTTTTGTGTCACTTGCTCTACTTGACAGTAACCCCCCCCCCCCAAAGCTGTCAAAAATGAACAGCTTTCCTGCTCCTGACGAACAAAGATCGTCCAAAGTTATTTCTATATGACTTGCTAATTGTGGAAAAAATTATGTAAGTAGAAAAGTCTATTTCTGGTAGATGTGTGCTAACATTGTCATTTCGCAAAGAGTTGATGCTGAACTGCATAATTGATGATCGATTTATGCATTGGTGAATGACAGTTCTTTTTCATCTATTGCTTTTTTAATGTTAATATTCTAAAAAAAATGCAAGTCACCAGGGCCTATTTAAATTTGATCAACATTGCTGACTAATTTTTAAAATAGTATGGGTGTGGCAGGCTGCACCTTGTTTTAAAAACAGTAGGGAAACATTCTTGCAATATTTGTGAAATAAGATATGCATGCATTTCTGTACATTAGTTATTTTGCTGTTATTGCTTTAATAGTGCATTATGTTGTCATTAGCGAACAGTTTTCTGAACTTGAAACAGCAGTGGATTCAACCCTATCATGATCGTGTAACAGACACTGCGTGCACATCCCAGTGCTGAAGTTAAACTTGATCAGTTCATTTTTAAAATAGAATAAAAGTGTTTGATTACAGAAGACACTGATTTGTTAAGGATTTTAAAGCCCAGACAGAAGTGATCTAATTATAGGAGCACAGCCTTAATCTAATTTCATTTTCAGTGACACTGTCTAATCCATGAGATTGAGGATGCAAAACAGGCAAACTTATTCTGAATTTAACATAACTGACCATCATATGCAGCATACAATAAATTTCTAATGTATATTATTTTTAATTCACATTGGATGTGGGCACTACCCAGCCCTAGTTACTCTGGAAAATGTGGTGGCGAGCTGCCATCATGAGCCACTGTGATCCACTTACTATACATAGACCCACAGAGCCAGTTAGGGAGAGTGTTCTAGGATCTTGACCCAGCAACAATGAAGGAATAGCAATACAATTTCATGTCAGGATGGTGAGCAACTTGGAGAGCAAGTTGCAGGTGGTGTCATCCAATGACTCCGATTCCCTTGCCAACTAAAACCTGAAGAGACCCGGAAATCCAAAACACCAACAGAAATCGCTGGAAAAGCTCAGCAGTCTGGCAGCATTGGTTAGGAAAAAATAAGAGTTAATGATTCAGGTCCAGTGATACTTGCTCTGAACTGATGGTAGCTGGAAAAAAGTTTCTTATTATACAGAAGATGATGGGGCTAGAGGGGAGGTGGTGAACAGGAGCCAGGCTAAGGAGTTAATGATAGTTGGTGATAGAGCCCAAAAGGAGAGAGAAGTACAATTGGACAAAGAAGTGGGTAATGATTAGCCTAGGAGAATGAATCACAATTACTGGGATAACAAGGCCTGGTGTGAGGATATAGTAGGAACTGCCGATGCTAGAGAATCTGAGATAACATGGTTTGAAGCAGGATGAACGTGGCAGGCCAAGCAACATCAGAGGAGCAGGAAAGCTGACGTTTCGGGCCTAGACCCTTCTTCAGAAAAATGGTGTGAGGACATGGGAGAAGGTACCCTCAAGCCCTAAAATTGTTGAACTCAATATTGAGTCCAAGATCTGTAGAGTTCAAGGGAAAAACGAGGGGTTTTCTTCCAGTTGGTGCTCAGCTTCGCTGGAGCACTGCAGCAAGCCTGGAGACAGAAATGTTGGCCAGGGAACACGGTGGTGTGTTGAAGTGGAAGGCAACAGGAAGCTCATGCTCTTTTTTGCAGACAGAGCATTGGTGTTCTGCAAAGCAAACACCCAGTCTGCACTTTATTTCCCCTTCCCCTTCTCCTCCCCCCCCGGGCCAGGACACCACATTGTGAGCAGCAAATGCAGTAGACTAGCCTGAGTGAGGTGCAATTAGATCACTGCTCCATCTGAAAGGTGTGATTGGGGTCTTAGATACTGAGGAGGGCTGAAGTAAACAGGCAGATGCTACACCTTCTGCAACTGCAGGAGAAGGTACCGGTGAGAACGTGGGGACATTGAGAGTGAAAAGGGAGTGGACCAGGGTGTCGTGGAGTGAATAGTCCCTGCGAAAGGTGAACAAGGAAGGGGAGGGGAATGTATGTCTGGTGGTGGCAGACATGGTGGCCAGTGATCTTCTTGATATGGATGCTGGTGGGATGGTAGGTAAGGACAAAGGGGATTCTATCGCTGTTGTGGGTGAAGGATGAAGTGTGGAAGATGGGCCAGACGCGGCTGAGAGTCCTGTCAGTCACGGTGCTGGGGATTTCTTGGCTGAGGAAGGTGGTGGACATTTCAGGCCCTCTTGAAGTTGGCAACGCCAGACAGATGAGACAGAGATGGAGGAACAGGGAGAATGGAATATTGGTTTTACAGGAAGCAAAAAGTGAGGACATATAGTCAAGGTAGCTGTGGGAGTTGGTTGGTCTGAGATGGATATTAGTGGCCAGTCTATTTCCAGAAATGGAACAGATGTTGAGGGAGGAAAGGGAGGAGTCAGAGAGATAGACCAGAGAGTGGGGTAGAAGTTGGAAGCAAAAATGGATAAATGTTTCCAATTCCAGGTGAAGGGGGGAAAACAGCATTGATGATTCATTAGTGTCCCAGAGAGAGAAAAACAAAAAAAAGTTGTAACATAGAAACATAGGAGGTAGGAGCAGAAGGTGGCCATTTGGCCCTTCAAACCTGCTGCACCATTCTTCACAATCATGGCTGATCGTCCAACTCAATAACCTAATATCTTGCTTTCTCTCCGTAAACTTGTATACAATTTGCCCCAAGTGCTATACCTAGTTGCCTGTTGAACACATTCAATGTTTTGTCATCAACTACTTCGTGTGGTAATGAATTCCCCAGGCTCACCACTCTTTAGGTGAAGAAATGTCTCCTCATCTCCATCCTAAATGGTCAACCCCAAATCCTCATGCTGTCACCCCTGGCTCTGGGCACGCTCACCAATCGGGAACATCGTCCCTGCATCTACCCTGTCCTGTTAGAATTTAGGCCTCTAACAACCCCCTTATTCGTCTGAACCAGAGCGAGAACTAGGTTGGGATTGTCTGTAATCTGTTCGTAAGTCAGTCCCGCCATCCCCAGAATAAGCCTGGTAAACCTTCACTGTACTTCTTGAGAGCAATAGCGAACTTGATCAGATTGAACAAAGGGTTTTCCACGTACCTCACAAAGAGACAGGCATACCTGGGGCCCACCTTGACCTGAAGAAAATGAGAAGGATTAAAAGAGAAGTTGTTCAAGGTGAGGATGAGCTTGACCAAGAAGAGGAGCGTAGTGGTGGATGGGAACAATTCAGGCCTTTTCTCCCCCCTCCCTGCCAAATGAAGCAGCGGCGAGTCCCGAGCCATCCCATTAGGGAAAGTGGATGCGTGAAGGGATTGCACGTCCATAGTAAAAAAGGGAAGGTGGCCTGAGCCTGCAAACTGGAAAGTTGTGAAAGCAGAGGAATCGTGGATCTGAGTGGGAAGAGCTGGTCAAGGGGAGAAGGAAATATATAGAGTCAAGGTAGGAAGAGAAGGGTTCTGAAGAGCAGAAACAAACAGTGGGTCTGCCCAGGCAGTCCTGTTTGAGCATTTTGGGAAAGAAAGAGACAGGCAGAATTGGGCTTGGGGGCCTGTGAGCTTGGAAACAGTGGATGGTTTGGGGTGTGTGTGGGTGGCGGGGTGCGCTCAATACTGGTAGGAGGAATAGAGATCACCAGATGAAATAAGGTTAGTGACCATTGTGGGCACAATGGCCTGGGGGAGATAGGAGGAGGTATCGAGACCTGGTACTCACCCTGTGCAACATAGGAGGTCAGTTCGCCAGACAGGAATAGCACCACCTAATTACAAAGTCACAGTTGGATCTGAGAGCACAGAGTTCCGTCACTTCAGAGGGAGATTGGTCAGAATGGGTGGGGGGTGGAATTGGAGCAGTGAGGTTGTAGACGTGCTCACCAAGCCAGTGGGTTTGGTTGGAAACGTTTTGTCACCCTGCTAGGTAATAGTCAGTGGTGCATTTGTGTTCCGTCCCACTTGTTCGTGTGCCTTGGTTGGCTGGGGGTGGTTAGGCATCACTTTGGGTTCTGTTTTTTCCAGTGATTTGTACATTAGGTGAAATTCAATGGGTTTGTTGATGGAGTTTCGGTTGGAATACCAGGCCTCCAGTATTTACCTGGCCTGTTTCTGTTTGGCTTATGCTATTATGCATGTGTTGTCCCAGTCGAATTCATGTCCTTCTTTGACCATGTGTATTGAGACCAACACTAATTGGTGTTAGTATATCCTGATGGTCAGTTTTCTTCCATTTTGGCCTACGTAAATGTTTTTCAGTTTTTGCATTGTATTTTGTATGTTATGTTAGTTTTATTGATTATTGGTATGGGATTCTTTACATTCATCAGTAACTGTTGCAGGGTGATTGTTGGCTACCCTGATATCTATAGATCGGAGTAGTCTGGTCATCTCGGATTTACCTATGACGTACGGTAGGGTGGCACGTTAGTCTGTCATGGAGGTAGCAGTGGCTTCTGCTTTTTGGGTATCAACTCCATTTAAAAACTCCATTATAGAAGTGCATCTGTTCTGCTTTGCGTATTTCCGGACTGCAGCAGTGTATTGGAGTCCGTTTGAAAAATACCCTGATGCATTGGCTCGGCAAGCAAGTGGACAACTTCATCCACAGCCCGAGCTATAAATCTTCTCAAAATACCTCGAGACAAATCAATGTTACCATCAGCAGTTGCAGGGCTTGAGGCTGTGTCTTAGCCCAACCCCTACAGATCAGGCCTTGCCCTCAGCCAGGCTGTTACCACACAACCCATTGTCAGTCACTAATAGCGCCCATTATGCTACTATTTATTTCCCCAAACTGGCTTTTACCCACCCTTTTGCCTGTCCAACTGTGCTTCTCTCTCTTTGGGCTGTATCTCTGCTCTTGTTTTATCTTCCCTTCCCTCTCCCCCCCCCCCCCCCCAAATCTTCTATATTTATATCAATCTTTTCTTAGCTACCAATCAGTTCTAAAGAAGGGTCACTGTATCTGAAACAGTGACTCCGATTTCTCTCTACAGAAACTGCTAGACCTGCTGAGTTTTTCCAGCAATTCGTATTTTTCTGTTTAAGAAGAATGATTGTTTGGCACACAGAGCAGATATGGCTGAAAGCAGAACAGCTAAAGAGCGGATAGTTGTTTCTGAAAAAAAACAAATTCTTCAGAGAGTAGACCCCTGTTTTCCTGCAAGAGGTCATTAGAAATAAATACTGTGCTGCCTACCATAACAATTCTAGATATGTTACAAGCTGCTATTTTCTGAATCCTGTGCAATAAGTATTTTTAATTTTCTGCATTTTTAAATTGTAGACTAAATGGAAAAAACCTCCAAGGATTTCTGCACTTAAAATAACTGACTGTCTTCATCTGGATCATTTACACAGTTGTTATTCAACCAATAGTTGAAATGTAGTTTGCATATGAACCGGAGCCAATGGCTCTGAAAAATGAAGACTCGGTGAGCAACAAGTACTTCATTAGTCACTAGTCAACAAAGGCCATCTACCAGCTAATACTTGTGGTGATTAGTTCTCAGGTAGCTGAACAGATTGGGACAGGTTCATGAGAAGTAATCAGACCATCACCAGCTCAGGAACTCTGTCAAAACCACTAAGCCTGAAAAAAAAAGTCTGTTCACCTTCCCGTTGCTGTAAGCTGTGACTTAAACTGTGACCCAACCACTCTATGCATTCTGCAAATCAATTAAAGCATTAAGAGAAGACAATGAAGCAGTGTTCAGATAAGTATTAACCTGGATGGATGCAGCTCCAACACTGAAGAAGCTTAACACCATCCAGGTCAAAGCAGCCCACTTAATTGGCAACATGCACAAAAATCCATCCCTTTCACCAACAAATCATCAGCAGCAGCATATCCCATCTAGATGATGAACTACAGAAATTCACTAAAGATCCTTAGACAGCGCAACCACTTCCATCTAGATGGGCAAGGGCAGCAGATATGTGGGAATACCCCCACCACCTGCAGGCTCCCCTCCAAGATACTCACCATCTTGCCTTGGAAATATCAGTTTCTTCATGTTGATGAATCAAATTCCTGGAATTCCCTTCCTAACATTCTGGATCTACCCACAGCACATGGACTGCAGCTCGAGAAGGCAGCTCACCACCACCTTCTTAAAGGCAACTAGGGACAACCAATAAATACGGGCAACAACACTCACATCCCATGAGTGAAATTAAAAGAAGAAATCTTAGTAGACCCTGTCAATAGAGACCATAGAACTGCTTTGCCAGTTCTGTCTATATCCATAGCACCCTTCTCCCTGTCTGACCATAGGCAAAGTTTATAAGGGGATTAGTACAATTCTATGCCAAGCCTTCATAATTATTTACCTGTAGCTAGAGTCTATTTACTTGTACTATGTAACAATTCTTGTTAAATATAGAAATCTGGGTCTAAAAGACAGATAAATTACAGAATTCTGCTTACTTCCTAAAATCTTTAACTTTTGTGATGGCTCCAGTAGTGTCAGGGCTTGATTACCAGTGCACAACCCAATGAGTCATAACAGTCCAGCGTTGCTATGGAGATATTATTGGCTAATGGGATAAATGATGTGGTTGCTCACACTTTATTAAATGGGTCATGCCGTTAGCTGGAAAAAGGCTTTTTGGCTCATATCCTACCCTAGTCTCCCAGTTCTGCAATGCCATTGGATTGCGGGCCAGTGTGTGTGTGTGTGTGTGTGTGCGCGCAGTTTTAGAATTTGTTGTCTTTGCTTACTCTATTTCGTTATCTTGTTTACCACATTTTGTAACTTATTACTTAAAAATTCTGCTGGGAAAAGAAAAAAGGAAAATGCTTAGCCTGGAACTTGTTTTTACAAGCTTAATTTGAAGACTTTTTAAAATATTTCATTTGTTCTTATGTTTCACTGAGCAGCAATTTCCATTAAACTGGTTATATTGTTGAAAATTGCATAAAAAGTTTTCTCCTGCTTTTAATTCGAGAGACAATACAAATCACCAAAAAGAAAGGGAAAGGGAGAGATACACTTGATGGCAATAGATAAATAGAACTAAGACGTTTCCCTTGGAAGAAAAGGAATTGACAATATGGAGGAGAGGTCTTGTATGCTTCTCAACATCTAGGGTGTATTGAGGAAACTGAAAAGATATGCACAGCAAGCAAGGCTGGGTAAGTGTCAGAGCTGGTGAGCAAGGTGCGGTGGGGTGGGGGAGGGGGGGGATGGTGTGGCCGTGGTTGTGGAAAAACAAAGCAAAGTCAAGCTAAGCAACACTTTTCCTCTTAAACAGCAATCCATGACGACCTTGTTTATAAAGAGATAAACATGTAAGTGTATACATAGAAAATCAATTTTTAAAAAAAGCAAAATCACAACTCGGCAGTCAAAACATGGCTTGTTGGAGGTTACTGACTCACTGGAGGGAGGGTCTTGTCCCTATGGCCTAGAAAATTGCCTTATGCCTGCATGGGCTTGCTGATGGTTTGCATCATTTCACTAATGTTTGTAGTTACATATCATTCCAAGTGAGAACAGTGCATGGAAGATACTGGCTCTTCCCCGAAACAGTGTTGGTAATCTGTTTGGGTATATAACTGGAATATGTAACGAGCCAAAAATCTCCCTTTAACAGAGAGCCACAGCTGTGGTATTAGTAGTTTGATCTTGTGTTTCAGCAAGTTGAGATTTCACAACCTCAGGCTGTGCTATCACTGCAGTATTGAGAGATTTCTGTCACAGCACAAGTTGAGGCATGGCATCTTGTTTGGCTTGGCTGAAACTGGGCTGTCACGACTACATGGAAGACTAGCCCCTAGGCTCTCTGGCAAGCCAAACACTATACCAAGAATTTGTTCTGCATGCCTGTTCAACCCCTGCACACCCCCCCCCCCACAAAAAAAATCATTCCAATGAATCCCTTCGGTACCCATATGACTTAACTCTTCAACAGGCTGATACTTTCGCTCCCCTTGCTTTCCAGTCTGTCTGTGGGTCTGATGAGTCACCATGTATAGGCCCTCTCTCTTACTGCCTGTCTCTAAAGAACACTCAGCTAGCATTAAGCTGGTTGACTGCACATGAGATTGAAGGACAACATTTCACCTTCACTCTCCTCTGCTTCCTGGACATCATGCTTTCCTGCAACTACCTCTACAGGGTACAAGTCTTGTCAATGTCAAAACAAGAAAGACTCAAGCATTTGGTGAAGGAAGGTTTCAAAAAAAAAAACCAAGACGACTATCCTTCAGTTTACACACTGGAATGGATTGTAGGGTGAAGGTAGAAGTGGGATTCAGAGTCAGAATTTACCAGGAGCTGGGTATGGTCTCAGTCAAGAGTGCACTGCCAAGTAATTACCAGCACTATTGGTGACGGGTAGTGGGGGTTTGGGGTAGGTGGGGGTTGGGGTGCGGGGGGAGAAGTGGTGTGATTGCCAGCACCATTGTTGCCTGCCTTCTGGTCAGCTCTCATTGTTGTCTGCCTCTTTGTCTTGCAAGACAGGAGTGTCAGTGAGTGTGGTTTAATGTGCTTAGGACACGTGCATTTCATTGAATAGCTGGCTGTGTGTGCAAACAAAGCGAGAGTGAGAAAGATTTGGTGATGGGTGGGCAAGAAACACAAAAGACTTGTGACGGCGAACCTCTGGAATGCACCAGCTCAGTTGTTGGTGGCTGTTGGAGAATCAGTTAAGGCTTTATCCAGTCTGTCTGGTATCTGGAAACAATAAATTATTTTGACTGCTGAACAAATTGCCTTGCTGCAGCTTTTTTTTTGTCATGAAACTGTTAATAGGGATCAGGAAGGAAATAATCTCACACTAAAGAATTATTTCCTTCCTGAGAGGAGGCAACAAGGAAAGGATTATTCAGTCAAGAAAAAGATAGATCACTGGGTTCATTTCTTATATTCAGGATTTTTATAACATGTGCCAACTATCTTTCAATGCTATGAATTACTTTTCTCACAACGCCAATATAAAGTTTGGGTAAATATTTAGATATATTGTAGTTGCTGCCTTAGTTGAGAGAGGTTTGAATAGGTTCACTGGGGAGTTGGAGAGTAGTGGTTCTTAGCTCTGTACTCTCAGTGTACGTCACGTATACTGACAATGAATACAAGCCAAAAACATTGTAGCAGGAATACAAGCCAAACCTGCACCAGGATCAAAAGCATATGGTAATGATACGGAGAGGAGACATCATAGGCATCAGGGGATCTGGGGCATTCCACACCCTGAAATGCCAGTATCATTTTCAAAAGCCAGTCTGCAAAACAATTCCCCGGGAATCGGAGGGAAGCAGTGAGGATGTCTGGTTGACAGCATATTGTGAAGACGTGCTCAAATTTAAGTCAGAAGACTTTTCAGAGCAATCATCCAGCAACCCTCAACAGTGACTGACTATTGGGGGACGATGACCTTTTTAACCATACAAGCTACTTGAGCTGAGGCAGGGGGAAAACTCTCCGCTGGTTGGAGTTATACCAGACGCACAGGAAGATGGTCAGAGTTGTTGGAGGTCAGTCATCTCAGCTCCAGCGCATCTCTGCAGGAGCTCCTCAGGCTACTATCCCAGGCCCAAGCATCTTCAGCTGCTTCCTCACCAACTTCCATGTCAGGGTCAGAAGTGGGGATGTCCTTTGTGCAATCATCAAATCGTTAGCACCATTTGCGACTCTTCAGACAAGTTTTTACAACAAATTGAAGGCAGTTTCACAGTAAAACTCAAAAGCCTTTTCCCCCTGTAAACTCCTGGATACACCAGATGGAACTCCCAACTTTTAATAGCATATCTGAGCTGGTCACATAACTTTACAGTTTCAATCCATTCAACAGCCACTACCATCTTCTTATGTTGCAGGTACGACTTAACCAGTGGAAAGACTTCAGTCCACCTCCCCCTCTCTCCCTATTTATTTCAGAATCGTCTCCCCATCCCCCTCTCTCTGATGAAGGGTCTAGGCCCGAAACGTCAGCTTTTGTGCTCCTAAGATGCTGCTTGGCCAGCTGTGTTCATCCGGCTCCACACTTTGATCTTGGATCCTCCAGCATCTGCAGTTCCCATTATCTCCGAAAGACTTCCCCACACTGGTCCAGTAGCTTTTGGTGATTGAAAGGGGTCATCATCCTTGATGATCCACCACTACAGAAGAGCTCTGCATTCTGAAGAGATTTGACACTGGGGCCAGATATGCTGATCTGTGTTAGATGGGAGGAAAATGCCATTAATCCTATGGAGATTATCCGAGTCAACAAAACACCACAGGTCATTATGTTCAAAAATGCTTTTGGTCCTTTTGCAGCTTTGGAGTTTGAGGGATTGGCAGCCTCTTAAGAAAACAACTTACATTGTCAATCTTCCAGCCATGGTGAAGGGTACCCATTAAAAAAAAATATAATTTCTAACTTCAAAAAAAATGTAGAACTACTTTTTCCTGTCACAGTAGGATTGACTCTAATCCTATATAAAAACAGAAAAAGCTGGAAAAAAAATTGGTAGATTTGGAGTACGAAGTTCAATTTGCCCGAATTTACTAGCAAAGCATCAAACCACTTCATTTCACCACTTTTGCATAGTATTACTGAAGGGGGGAAAAAAAAGCGTCTGCACTAAAGCTGAAAAGTTCATCCTCCAACTTTGAGGTTAAAGTAAATGACAAAATGCTTTCCACTCTTTGCTCTCATGTGAATTACTGTAGAACATTGTAGTACCAGTTTCTAAAAAGGAAAATGAATCTATTGTATGATGAAAACAGTTGTTGGCATTTGGCTGAAACCTCTGCTATGCAGCAGTGACGAACTAGGCATTCATGTTGGCACTGGTTCTGCTGGAATTAGCATTTTAGTCTGAAATCTATTGCAGGAGCACACAGTCTATTCCTTTTCCGCCCCCCAGTAAATCAGGTGCCGAGGCCCAGCACAGCTTGACGCGCTACTAGTGCTAACCATATGAAGAACTTCCACCTTGAGCCTTTGCAAATAAGTTTAGTCTCCAAAACTAAAAGATGTTAAAAAGCAAACAAATGAGGGTAAGTAACTTTTTTGAAACAGTAGACAATGCAAGCTAATCTCTGCCAAAATATGCAGACAACTGCTGAGCAAATTTCTTCCTTATTGAATTATTGGTCAGAAAAAAAAAGTGTTATTCAAAAATAAGTTTAAAAGACTAAACTTGTCAGCCATGAGGACTCATTACTTAAGCATTTTGGAGGGGAGGCACGTGAGATTAACATTCAGCAATTTCGAAAATAAAAGCAAAACTACCTACCCGGAGGATCCAGGTCTTTCAAAAGGATGGCAAATCAGTGGCGGGGGGCAGGGGGTGAGAGGTGGAGGAGAGTGTGATGGAATCCACTCTACCAAGGTACAGCTCCAACATCATCCACAAAATTCACTTGTTTGATCTAGTACCTTTAACATTATCTCCCTTTACTGTTAGCAGTGACAGCAATGCGAATTTACAAGGTGCACTATCGTAACTTGCCGATGGTCCTTTAATAGCACCTTCAAAACCCATGAACTCTACTATCTAGAGAAGTGTGAGGGCAGCAGGTGCATGGGAATACCACAACCCGCAAGTTCCCCTGTGAGGCACACATCAACTTGATCTAGGATTACATTGTAAGATGTAGAATCTTCAATTTCCCTTCCAACAGGGCCGCCAGTGTACCTATCCCAAATGGGCTTCAGTGCTGCAAGATGGTAGCCCACCACTGCCTTCTCCTGGGAAATTAAGGGTGGGCAATAAATGCCAAACTAATTAGTAACACCCAAATTGCATGAATTCAATTTTTTTTAAAAAACAAACATTTGCCCTCTAGGCCCGAAACGTCAGCTTTCCTACTCCTATGATGCTGCTTGGTCTGCTGTGTTTATCCAGCTCTAAGCCTTGATATCTCAAATGCTCCAGCATCTGCAGTTCCTATTATCTTTGAAACATTTGTCCATTCTACTGTTTACTGTTTAAAGATCTTTCTGCAACCTGTCAGCATAACCTTTATTATACTATGTTCCCTTAAGGGCTCAGCCATGCTAACATGAAATAATGACACTGAAGTAAGGGAATGCCTCAAATAGTGTAGTGTAATGGGAAGTGTTGCTCTTGGGATTTGATCTTAAAACAAAAAATTTAGTTTTTGTGAATGCGATTTATTTCATCATGAAGGTACAGATTTTTTTTTTAAAATGTATCTTTAAGTATCAACAGGAATTATAACAATCCAATCTTCATTGCTGAAGCCATGTTCAAAGAAAAAAAGTCTGTGGTGTCAAAAGCTGTAGCTGACTTACTTTCCCTTTAAAAGAAAATCAGACTGGGAGCATGAAATTTACTTTAGTCTTCTAGAGAAACTCTCATTGAACCATAGATATTGAAAATAGCACTAGGGCTGGTTAATGACTGCATGTCTTGCCGACATTCACATCCAGATCTAATAAATCAGGACTCCGCTACAAACATTCACAGTGCATCAAGTGGCTCCCACTTCACCTTGTCAAGCATCTATTTAAAGTCAGAAAAGCAAGAAACTAGAAAATTAAACTGTATGTCCTGAGTCACTGACAACCATTTTCTGGATTTGGAAGGTGCTTATAAATGTATGATATCAGATTAGATTTATTTATTTGTCACAAGTAGAGGAATACTTCAGTTCAGCAAAAAGTGCACAAAGTTACCATTCACTGGTGCCCATTTGGTTACACAAACCAGAACTAAAAAGACCTAACAGAGCCAAAAAAAAAGCAAGCAAGAACAATAAAGCCCAGAGATAAAGTATTGTTCTTGTGTCTGCGTAGAATGATACAAAATAGGAGAAAGGTGAATGAATATTAAAAAAAAAAGGTACTCATTCAAGCACCCATTACATGCTCTTAATACACACCTTTGTCAAATCTACCTCAAAAGCGTAAAATGCAATTCAAGTTTTAAGGATGATACTGTTATGTAAATTAGTTTAAAAGTTTTACTAAATTCTTAAATCTGATTTTGATCTTGTAATACTTTATTCAAACTATTAAAACTTGAGCTAGAGGAAAAAGTCATCCAAGGGTTGATACGACAATGCAGAGTTTTCAGCAGTTACAGTTTATCCATTCTCAGTACTCCTGAGCCACAGCCACTCAATTAATCAAAAGTACTTGTCAGTGTAGTGCAGCCAGCTGTTTAAACAACTGGTCAGGTATTTATTATTTCTAGAAACTTTCCCAGTGCTGAACCAAAGTAACAATTACAAATCAAAATCCAGGTCGATATTTGAACTGCCAAAGTACACAATTGTATCGTAGTTCACTTGCTAAGGATTTTGTTGTTTGAATGAACTCATGTTAAACTGCTGCATCTTTTCCTGAAAGCTCATTAAGCAAATCCTAAGAAACAGCATCTACAAGAAAAAGAAAGGATTAGTATTTTAACCCACCTTTTCTACATGCTGTGCAAGTGGCTTGAAAAATCAAGACAGATCTTCACTCCTGTTTTGCAGATATTTTTATTTTAATGGCAATGACGTACATAAAGTATCTGCCCTTTGTTCTAAATTTGTTCTTGGGATGTGGGTTTACCTATTCTAATTGCCCTTGAAAAGGTATAGCGATGGACTTTCTTAAATGAATGCAGTTCTTGGGATGTAGATATGTTACACTCATACCTCCTCAGCAGAAAAGTTCAACTTTAAAAGGACTTAATAGGCTGTGTCTGCGTTGGGCCTCGGTTTGTTAGTGTGCCGTGAGCTTGCAAGTCAAACGCATACAAGTTGACTCTTTGCTGTGTGCTTAATAACTTGGTGTGTTTTAATTGTTTTAAAACAAATGTATCCAGAGAGTTCAGCAATTTCTGATGAGCGTTTGTTTTAAAAGATATTAACATTATGGGTATGTCCACAGTACTATTAGGAAGAGAACCAGGATTTTGACCCAGCCACAGAAGGAACAGTAGTATATTTCCAAGTCAGCATGATGTGTGGCTTGGACGGAGAGACTTGCAAGACACCTGCTGCCCTTGTCCTTCTAGGTGATAGAATTTGTTCATTGGAAGGTGCTGTGAAAGGTGACTTGTGGTGCTGTAGTGCAATTTTGACAACTACAGTCAGTCAGTCATTGTGCGTCGGTGAAGGGAATGAATACTAATGGGGTGCCAGACGAGCAAACTGTTTTAGCCTGGATGAGGTCAAGCTTCTTGATTGATGTTGGAGCCACATTTATTCTGGCAAGCAGACAGCATGCCATCACATTCTGGACCCTGTGCCTTGTAGAGATTGGACGCATGTTTGGGCGCTAGGAGGAGGAGAGTTCTTGCCGCAGAATTCCTAGCCTCCAATTGCCATGAAAAAGGTATGAGAAGGAATTCAAAACACCTTAACCTCAAATCTTAAGGCTAATTAAGACTTAGCAATAGTTCGTAACATGCTGGAAATAGAAACTGACTTACAAGAATAAAAGATAACAATTTTTCTTCTAAAAAAACCACATACCTCAATTTCATAAAATGTCAAGGCATAAAATTTTAAATCAGCTAGTCCACTAACAGAAATTAATGTTTTGAAAGTCCTGAATAACAAGAACCTCCAATTTATACTTACAGCAGGAGATTGGTTATTGGACGTGGAGTCTCACATTCTGCTGAGACATTCTGAAGTCAATGATTGTATCTTGCACAAAGTGATTGAATTACATTACAAAACTTGCTACCCACATTAACACATTTTTTTCCCCACTCTATTTCATAGGTGAACAAAGCCCATTTATATAAAAAAAATGGCTGGTAAACAATCAGGTGTGCAGAAGAACTGGACTCTTCTGAAAGAGAAAGTCACCCCCCTCGATGCAGACACAACAGAAGCCAACCTGGAAAATGCTGAACCTGAGCTTTGCATCCGCTTGCTGCAAGTCCCAACTGTTGTTAATTACTCCGGGCTAAAGAAACGACTGGAAAATAGCAGTAATGACTGGATGGTACAATTTCTAGACCTCAATGGGCTTGATGTACTGCTCGAGGCCTTAGATAGGCTCTCTGGCAGAGGTGTGGCAAAGATCTTTGATGCCCTCCTGCAGTTGACTTGTGTTAAATGTGTACGAGCTGTGATGAATTCTTCAAGTGGCATTGACTACATCGTAACAAATGAAGGCTACATTCGAAAACTATCCCAAGGTATGAAGAGTGAGCATATCTCAGTGCAGTGTCAGTTAATGGGATTTGCAATATTAAAAAGCTGTGGATTCTTTTTCCTGAAAATGAGGCTATCAATAGTTAGATTCCTCAGAGAAAAAGCATTATCAGAAATAATGAGAAACAATCAAAGTTCTCCATAACTTTCATCAATACAGTTATTGTTAAAAATGCAACCTAAAGAAAACTATTAAAACAAAAAGCAACTTAATTTACTTTGGACTAACTATTAAAATCATAAAAATAACATTTTAGATCAAATAATAGCCCACTTTTGTCACAGTTTACCTGACTGAACAGGAGTTGATGTTGAATGTGTGATCCTCCCAACCAAGTTGGAAGAAATTCTTCCATAAAAATAATTGTGAATTTTCTATTGCATGTTACATTAAAAGGGAATGACATTTAAACAGCAATATTCATTCCCTTTTTGTTCAAAGTAGATCACATCAGTGTTTATAGTCCAAGTTAGTCTTCAAAGTTTCTTTCAAAATGCAATCAAGATAATTATTGCAAGAATAAAGAAAAGCACACTAAAAAGAGAGAATCCCATGGCCTTCATTTACAGGAATATTGTGTCATGCAGGAGCATGTGAATCAGGATGCATCACAGAATTGTGTGGAATCTGAAAGCAGAACTACTTCATTGTACTAGTGTAGTCAAATATTTGACTATGAACTATCTTGTTTTTTAAACAGTGAGTTTTTTAATGTAATTAAAAAATCTCCTTAGTACCTATTGTAATGTACATGCATCTTTAATTTATTGATATTATTCACCTTCTGTAGGAAATAAGAAATTTGATGGCTTTTAATCGGATTTGACACATAGGCCAGTGCAATACTACAAAGGCTTAACCTGAATTCATCAGTGCACAGTAGCCTTGATCCCATCTCTATTCCATCACAGGCTCTCAATCTGCTATTATGTTATTCACTTTCAGAAATTGGTAAAGTCAACATTTCAGAGTGTACATCAAGCTAGTTGCTAGCATATTGCTTTTTTTTGATATCAGTTACAAAGACAAATGATAATGAGAGAGGAAGAGTTGTTTTGGAAACCAGCCAAATCACACTAGCTTTCCTACAGAACTCTGCTGGGTGACAAAAACTTATCAAACTTTAAAGCTAACTAAATAAAGTTGACAGGTGATGACCTAGAGGTATTCACAATAACAAGGTGTCGAGACAGAGTCTCAAGCAACTGTTCACACTGGTGGATGAATTGAAAGCAAAAATTACCTGCGACATCAAGAAAATTGTTCTTCTTTGCAAAAAAAAACACGTGGTATGGTCTGGGAATAATTGCCCAAGGATATGTTGAAGACAGCTTTAATTGAGCTTTCCATAGGAGAATGATAATAAAATGGATCAAGCAGTGCTCCGGGCAAAACATAAGCAGTACCAAAGAGGTGGCACGGGCTCATTAGATCAAGAGGGACTCAAGAGTACCGCAGCTATTTTACATTTCAATAATTCCAAGTTCCCCAAGCATTTTCAGAACACAACACAAAACTAGTTTCATAGTTTTAATTTTCCAAAACAGGAATAGTAGAGATTTATAGACAATTCTTTCAATCAGCATTTGTTATCATACAGATGCAGCATTACATGTTTACCTAGTTATTTGATAGAACTCATTAATGTAAACTACTGCATTTAAAAAAATTAAGTCACAAGGGCATTGAATCACTACACTCGAAGTTACTCAATGAGAAGTCAATCAATTGAAAGTCATTCAAGATTTTTCAGTGCTCATGCAAAATAATAGCTTGAATTTTTGCTAACACTGAGAAAAGAATGACACTTGCTATTCATTTGGCTGAGAGTTGCCCATTTGTAGCTGACATTTCTTCTTCACTCTTTAGGTGCCTGATTCAGCACGATGCCCTCTACAAGGCTGGATGCCACGTAAATAAAAGCAACACAACCTATTCAACAACCCAAAATTATCCTTTCAAAATCTGCAGATTCCAAATCAATAGTTATAATTCAGGAATAGACAAAATTAAAACGATTGTTAACAAAAAAAAAACAGGATTAGAAGCAAACGTTTCTTTTAGTAGTTTCTCAATTTCCAATAACTGAGGGTCCGAGAAAGCTTATAAACATAATGTTTCCAAGGCCATAAATATTGTTCAGGAGTGAACCATTGAATCCCGACAGTGCAGAAAGAGGCCATTCGGTCCGTCAAGTCTGCAAAAACTGTCCACAAGGATTTCATCCAGATACACCCCTCTATCCTCACAAACCCACATTGACCCAGTATGACCCTAGGCTGCACATGACAGGGAAGTTTAGTCTACCCAGTGTCCTTAACCTTCATGTCTTTGGACTGTGGGAGGAGATTGGAGCACCTGGAGAAAACCTATGCAGACACGGTGAGAACATGCAGACTCCACACAAGGATGGAATTGAACCTGGGTCCCTGGTGCTGCGAGGCAGCAGTGTTAACACTTGAGCACTGTGCCATCCCATTTATCCAATGGTACTTCACCTACAGCAAAATGTTCCAATCTAGATTATCCCATCATGTGGAAATCTATTGGTGTGGTATGTATGCAAGTTCACACCATTGTGGTAATTTCTGTCTTGAGTGTATGACAAGAACTACAACAGCATATCCTAAGGAGAAGGATATCAGACGCCACGTTGCGGGTTTTCACATTTATCAGTATGTATGCATACATCAGGACTTGCCTTCAGATTTTCTCAATTACATGTGTTTGTGATCTCCAAGTCTACTTTCCCCCCCACTACAAATACCAGGCCAACAAATTTTAAACAAAATGGAGTAGGAAGATCACGAACAAGAACAAGCAGGTTATAATTATAAATATTTTTGTTTCTTTTGTGCAAAGTACTGATCATGTTAACTGTAATTCACAGCTTTGGACACAGCCAATATCATGGTAAAGAAACAAGTGTTTGAACTGTTAGCAGCACTATCCATCTACTCACCGAAAGGTCACCATCTGGCCTTGGACGCGCTGGAACACTACAAGGCAAGCTACTTCTGTTTGAAAATTACTGTTCAAGGCATTACACCACACACTATGTGCACCCACATGAACACCCTCATCAGCAAACTTATCCTTCTATTGAATCACTTGACTGTCCAAGTGGACAGGAACACACGTCTCCATTTAACAATATTTGAATTCTAGTAGACAAGACACCAAACAAAACCTAGTGAAAAAGCAGCCAGTCACAGACATTAGAGATAGTAAGAACTGCAGATGCTGGAGTCAGAGATAACACAGTGTGGAGCTGGAGGAACACAGTAGGCCAGGCAGCATCAAAGGAGCAGGAAAGTTGATATTTCAGGTGAGGACCCTTCTTTAGAAAGGCTTTGCTGCTTAACCTTTTATATTTGAATTAAAATTCAAAGTGAATTTTCTTCACAATGCTGAGGTACTAAATAGTACTAATTCCCTTGGCCCATTTCCAAAATCTATAAGCATTCTGATTAAATGCTAACTAACTGTAAGATACTATGAAGGCACAGCAATTTTGTAACAATAAAATGTCATGCAGAAATGTCCCTTTATAGTCACTTCAAGAGAAGCCTGGATAAAGTGGACATAGGGAAGATATTTCTACAGGTAGGAGAGACTAGGACCAGAGAGTACAGCCTTAGCATGAAGCGATGACATTTTAGAGCCAAGATGAGGAGGAATTTTTTTTTCAGCCAGTGGATGGTGAATCTGTGGAACTCGTTGCCGCAGAAGGCTACGGAGGCCAAGTCATTGAGTGTATTTAAGACAGAAATAGATAGTTTCTTTGTTAGTAAGGGAACCTAGGGTTGTAGGGAAAAGCCAGGAGAATGGTGGAATGGGGTTGAGAAACATATCAGCTCTGATCAAATGGCAGAGCGGACCCTGCTCCTAAACCTCATGAACTTAAATTATACAATGTTCATTTATTCGGCAACAAGCAGTAATTGCGGCTTTCTAAAAAAAAAACCAAAAAACCTTTCTTTCAATGGATGGATTTTAATGCCTTCTCTCTGTACCCTCCCGTTAGCTAAAGGCAGTGCAGATTTAATCGGTTTAGCTGTTGTGGAGTAATGAATGCACTGCCTTCCTACTTTTGCCCAGGAAAGGCTCATGAACAGTTCACTTCTCATCACCAATTGAGGCTGTTAAGTGGGAAATTAATGCCCACTTGGCCTCTTCCAAGCACCACTGGTATTAACTATGGCAGGAAGGATTATTACCTAATGGGAAACCCAAAAATTCAAGTTCTTTTGAGTTTACTTGTAGGTTCCTAGGTTAAATTCTTTACGAGCAGGCAGTGAATGCCCGAATCCTGGCGTCAGGAAGGCGGACCCCACTGAGAGCCATCTGTCATTTTTTCCACAGACCCCCCCCCCCCCCACGCTCTGCCAGCCAGCAGTGCCCATCCCACCATCACCACTTATTGTTGGGTCCTTTTCTGATTGTGGTCTTCTGTTGGATGTATTGCCAACAGCTACCACTAATCCCAATGGCACTGAACACAGTGGAGACCTGTCAAGTTCTGGTTGTTTGTTGGGAGGGAAAGCAGAAATCCCTGAGCAATACTCCTTAAATTAAGAGACATAGTTCCATCATTGGTCTGTGTAATGAGTAGGCCACACTGTCACCCAGATTGAATTCCATCCAGTGGATCTAATGATTACCTGAGAGAACAGTGGTGAGTTTTCCCTCACCAGACCTCATAACCTATCACAGACTTCACCTTTACACACGTTCTCAATAATTTAGAAGGTTTGTATTTACAGATAAACTTGTGATAATTGTGTCATTTCCCTCACCAGCCAGCTTTTGGAACACACGCGTTATTTTACCAAATTAGTAATCCAGAGGGGCCTGAATTAATGACTCAGACATGAAATCAAATTTTATAACGATATCTCTTGTTAAAAATACAAAACGTGCAATAAAAAGATTACGTCAGGAGTGGTGACTGTAAAAAGCACAAATCACTGGAAATCTGCAACCCACGTGATCTTGCCTGTATTCAACTTCAGATCCACAGCATGACATTGACAATTAACAGCCCTGTGAAATGGCCAAGCATGTCCTGTCATCCATGGTAACTCAGCATCTTCAAGGAGGTGGTCAGTAAGCACTGGTCTTGCCAACAACCTCTACTTGATACCAAGTCGAAAAAAAAATTGCTCCACCACTTTCAATATCTTCTGCACACATCATCAGAATAACCTGTTACTCAAAATTGGACTATCCATGCTTTTGCCTTCCATTTGCCACACTGCTTCTTATATGAGCAATCTGCTCAACTAATCACCCACTCCCTCTTTTGATGCCAGTAAAAGTGTTTTTTTAAATTATTACTCTATCCTTTATGGCCATCTTCCAGTGTAGACTCAAGTCCAAGGGAAAGTAATCTTCAACAAACAGTGAACATACCTGCAAAAGTTATTCTTACCAGATCTGGCAGAATCACAAAGAGAGCCATCATTCCTTTCTGTCAATACCACTCCCGACTCTTGATCGTCCTGGAAAGCAAAATATGACTGTCTTGTCCCACCTCCATCCTCTACTGTTCTGTTGACTCCACTTTCTCCATCACCCACCACACATATTTTCAGCAGTAAAAGCCAGTCCTGATTATCTTTACCATGAACATCAAAACCATCCAACTGCCCCTCAACTCCCTTCTTGCCAAGTCAAGCCTTCCCAACACACACCTGCCATAGCCTGAACTCGCATCTTTCTTACGTTTTCTCTGTTCCCTTTCATTCCTTGTCTACAATGTCCATCTGCATCTCTTTTAACACCATTGTCCTAGAGTGCTGATCAAACTTCTATTCCTCACCCATGCTAACTGCTATTGTAGATAGCTCTCATTCTTCACATATAGTCAAGGCAATCATTAATGGAAACTTTGGTTTATATAAACATTTAATTTTCTTTGTTTGCTTCTCAATAGACTGCAAAAAGTCAACAGTATCGATTCAGCGTTATCATGAATGAACTTCAGACCACAGATAATATTCCATATATGACAACACTCATGAGTATCATCAACGCAATCATTTTGGGAGCTGAGGAACTGATGTTGCGTGCAGAGCTTCGGAATGAATTCATAGGTACAAGGCTCTATTTGACACAAGTCAGTGTAGTTGTAGTTCTTGTGGTTTACCCATAGTGCTGTACAACTTCCCAAAAATCACTGTTAACTACAATAGAAGGAACATGTATGCTAAACATGAAGAGTCACCATTTCATTATGATAAATAAACATCTTACTGACTTTAGACAGAAGACCTGTAATAAAAAATGGGGGTGGGGAAAGAGGGGAAAGTTGGTCCAGCACCTTGTCACTGAAAGATGATTCCTCCAAAAGTAGGTGGAATACCCTTGGTGCATTCTTTAAATGAATATAAAAATCAAAATTATTTCCCCAAAATTTTCCTTCCTGCTTGATGGAAAAAGAATAAGTTGTCCTGTAATTAAAATTATTTTGAGAAGCTCATTATCTCAAAATAAGCTTTTAGTGAATCTAGAAATTTCCCAGGTTTCATGAAATTGTTTCCACTCAAAATTGACAGTACGATCTGGAGTGTAACATAACAAGCAAGTCTTTATACTATACTTTTTTAAAAATGCATTTTCTTTTAATTAGGGAAAAGATGGAATTAAAGAAAGAAAGAAACAAGCAAAGAAAGAACAAGATTTTATTTTACATAATATAGTTCTAACTACTTAGCAGAATTTATCACAGCCTGGAACTGAACAAATAAAAGGATTGTGAAACTTTATTCCATGAGTTAACAACAACAATCATGTGGTAAACCTCAAAGCTTCTGCTTTTTAAAAATATTAATTGGAAGTTATTTTTAGATTTAAAAAAACTCAGATTAAACACAAAAGTACATTTATCCTATTTAAATTTAATGTTTCACTTCCAATAAAAATACTTTAATACCTTTCCCTCTGTAAAATGATTCCCTTTCTAAACTTAACAGCAGAGATAGCTGAAAAACAACATCATCTGAAGCACACTTATATTAAAAACTCCAAATCATCCCTTGCAGAACAATGTATTGTTTTGGCCTGCACTGACAGACAATGTTTAACTTACTCAGATATAGGACCAAATGCAACCACCCTTCTTTCTGTTACAATTAATTTACTTCACTCTAAGTGATTTTAAGAAGGGAGCCTTTACCATGTAGCTAAATCATTTCCTAACCTAGCAGACAGATGTCCTCAATTAGGCAATTATACCTCAACTGGTTTCCCAATGGTATTCAGATAGGAATGCTTTTGATTCTAAGCAGTTCATTGTCTTGGCTCTGACTTCTATTGGTAACTTCCCTTAAAGTGATATATTCAGAGTTATATAACAGTTAACTCAAAACTGTTAAATGCCAGCTTTTAAAAAACTTAAAGTATAAATGTGTGGATAACTAATGTGTTATTTCAATACCAGTCATTTTTTTCACGCAGTCAGATGTGAGAAATGTCACTTTAAATGTTAAATGTACACATTTGTATTGATAAACAACACCTGAAAAGTTTGGGGTCTGGCTTTTCCTGAGTTACTCACCCTATGTTGGAACTGTTTTCTGTGCAGAAAAGTAACTGTTTGCTCAAAATAAAAAAACTACAAAATAAATATTAGCTTTAGTTTTAGGTTCTTTTATTCTTCCTTTAACTAAATTGGTTACTCCAAAGCAAAGCCAAATATTAAATCACTGTTTTCTTGGCTTGTAATTTGCACTTTCAAGCTGGGCATGGCTTCACATAAGTATTGTTGAAAAACAGTAATTTCAAATCCTACCATGACCCAAACCATATTGGTTGAATCACTTGGATTGTGTTTGTTCTACACCAAATAATTTTAAACAATTATTTGTTTTTAGGTCTCCACCTGTTGGACTTACTGCCATTACTAAGGTATGAGTTAGTCATGCAGATTGTATAATTTTTTGAACAAATTTTGTTTCATGATTCTTGAATTTGGCTTCAACTGTGCTAATCGCAACCCATTAATCATTGTGTAATTTCAACTGTGATTTTGTATTTTTGAAATGATAAATGAACAATATTTGTTTAATCCTCACGTTGCTTTACTATCCTGCTTAAGCCACAGGATGGCATTATCTGACAATGGTAATGTTTTGTTTGAAGGAACTGCATAAAAAGTAATCAGTATGGTTATGCATTATTTCAGGGAAAAAGATGAGGAGGATCTGTTGGTCCAATGTCTCACGTTTGAGGAAGCTAAAGAAGATGATGATGAAGAATTAATGAGACTCTATGGTGGTATTGATATGACCAGTCACCAGGCAGTATTTACAGCATTGTTTAATAAGGTGAGAATTTGGTTTACTGCGGATTTTTTTTTAAAGATACAAACTGTTTTACTATTTCCGTTGTTAGGACAAGTGAAATGTCTTTCAGTGACATTTAATTCCAACTTGATTGTCCTGGAGTCCTACAGCATTATTAAAATGTATCTTTAAATCTGGCAAAGTCGGTTGTCCTCATTCTAGATTAAAGAATTGTCAGAATAGGACATTCGTAGCCAAGGTAATTATAAAGTGGCTAAAAACAGTGCGGATGCTGTAAAAAAAGGAACAAAAACAGAAGTTGCTGGAAAAGCTCAGCAGGTCTGGCAGTATCTGTGAAGAAAGAATCAGAGTTAATGTTTAGGGTCCGGTAGCCCTTCCTCAGAACTGTGTCACCGGACCTGAAACATTAATTTTGATTCTTTCTTCGCAGACACTACCAGACCTGCGGAGCTTTTGCAGCAAATTCTGTTTTTGTTCCTAATTATAAAATGGCATAAGGTGATACCATTTTATTTATTCTTTTTTAAAGTTAGCATCCCGGTCCCCACTTCCTGTTCATTCATGGGATGTGGGCATTGCTGGCCAGGCCAGCATTTGTTATCTTTCTGTAGGTGCCCTGGAGAAGATGGTGGCAAGCTAACCTCTTGAAAGTTGCAACCCATTTGCTGTAAGTAAACTGACAATGCTGTTAGAGAGGGAATTCCAGGATTTTGACTCAGCACAATTGAAGGGTCGTTAAGAAGTATTTCCAACTTAGGATGGTGCGTGGCCTGCTGCCCTTGACTTTCTAGATGATATTCATCGTGGGATTGGAGGATGCTGTCTGAGGAACTTTGTTTGTAGATGGTACAAATTGCTGCTACTGAGCATCATTTTTGAATGGAGTGAATGTTGGTGGATGTCCTGGATGGTGTCAAGTTCCTTGAGTGTTGTTGGAGCTGCACTCATCCAGGCAAGTGGAGAGTATTCCATCACACTCCTGACTTGGAAACGTAGAAGCTGGAGTAGGCCGTTCAGCCTTGTAGATGGTGGACAAGCTTTGGGGAGTCAGGATGCAAGTTACTTACTGCAGGATTCCTAACATCTGACCAGCGCCGGTAGCTGAAGTATTTATATGGCCAGTCCAGTTCAAATTTTGGTCAATGGTAACCAACAAGATATTGATAGCGGGGAATTCAGTGATGCTAATGTCACTGAAGATCAAGGGGTGATGGTCAGATTCTCTCGTTGGAAATGGTCATTTCCTGGCTCTCTGTGGCATTTGTCCTACTAGTTACAGCTGTCACTCACCATCCATTTCTGAACATCATGTTATAATCTGTAGAGACTGGTGCCATAAGTTACAGGATACAGCACTATGTGAAGTTAAGCATAGAAGCAGAGAAAATCAGAAATGCATAGAACATTTAACCCTTTGACTCTACTTCACCATGCAATATAATCATGGCTAGTCATCCAACTCTGTACCCTGTTCTTGCTTTCACACCATTTCCTTTGATTCATTTAGCCCTGAGAACTATAACTGACTCCTTCTGAAAAACATTCAGTACTTGGGCTTCAACCTCTTTCTCTGACAGTGAATTCCACAGGCTTACCAGTCTCTGCATATAGAAACTTCTCCTCATCTCTGTCCTAACTGGTTCTACCCTGTATCGTTAAAACTGTGATCCCTCGTTTTGAATACACAAGCCAGCGTGTACATCTTCTTATTTTCATTTGTAGCTTATTGTTGAGAACTGTGAAATAGCATCAATGACAATCAACTATTTATTACCTCCCAACAAAATTAGAGTGATTTGTACTATAATTCTTCACTGTTTTGCGGATCCTCTAATATAGCCACTTAGTGAAATATTTGCCTGCTGATATATAACACCTTTACAAATTAAAAACCTACTTCTAGGGCGTTATGAAGTAGCCTCTCAAATTTATGATGTGGAGGTGCCGGTGTTGGTTTGGGGTGGACAACTGGTGTCCTGTGATTTCTGACCTTCTCAAATTTATGGTCGCGCTGATTACTCTGTACTGTGTACAGAAATATGAATTACGGATGGGATCAGGCCTTGGTCTGCTAGAATACCACAAGCTAATAACCCTCTGACAAAAGAAGTTTTCTTTGTCTGCATTGAACTAAAGGTCTCTTACTTTTTTTTGCATTCCTGGTTCTGGTTGCTACTGCTGGAATTTAAAAATAAATATACCACTTTGACCTGAGAAGAGAAATGGGTAAACATATACTTTTGAACGTGGAAGCCACAAGTCTTTTCTTTTTAAGGCTAAACAGATGTGTACTGTATAGCCTTGGGGGCTCACTTGCAATTTAATTCCACATTTCCAAAATATTCTCTGTGGCCGACGCTAATGGATCTGATTTATGGTGTATCAGTGAAGCAAAAGTAATTACTTATCTACAACACTCACTCAAATAGGAAAAATGAATTAGTAAGAAATACAAATGCACTGGTTATCAGAGCTGCTGGTAAACCTGAACAATAGAGTCCAGGGTTTGCAAGTTTTATTTTACCTTGAGTCTTATAGAAACAACCTTGCTTTAAATAAGAGTGTTCTGAATGGCCATAAGAAGAAGTGATCTTGGGGTGCACATGAATATAAGAGCAAACTTTGTTTTAACCGGCACCTTATGAGCTAGCACTCTGGCAGAAGTTATATACCTCATACCACAAAGTTTACAGAATTATTCTGTCCAATTATTGTAGTTTTTATTTCAGTGCAAGTATGCTTGTTGTTCAATTGGATGGCCACGTAAAACACCGATAGTTGATTTAATTTCGCATCAATTTCTCCTCAAATACTGTGATCTACTGTGATGCCCAAGTTGTCAATTGAGGGTGGAATTGAAAGGGCTGTTTGCCAGCAAGTTTTATTGAAAGCAAAGTTGCGCTACTATTTAAGTCATTTGTATTTACTGTATAAATAATGTGTAACAATGATGTGTACACTCCCTGCATTGCATTTCTATTATTTAGTGTGTATCTTTACATTGTGTGGACCTGTTGATTATCCCGAATGTTTGATCAACCAGCACACTCCTGGTTCCGTAAGTGCTGGATAGTAAAAGGTTTGTTGTATTTAAAGTGAGATTGGTTGCTTCCAGTTGCGTAAAGCAATGGTTGATTCTACTCGGACAAGACCAATGATGAAATGATTAATTTCTCATGAGAAACATTAACAATACCATAGCTGTATTCACTGGAGCAGCAGAAATTTAAGTGCAAGTGTAATCAAAATCAAAATCACGAATAGTTTTAAGTGGATGAAAAGTGAAAGATTGTCTCCAATGGCATGTGTAATGACACGTAAGTATATGAAGACCAATCAAGCACAACTTTTAAGAACACAAAATTGGAATGTGCATTGGTATTTCTGGTATAGCACAATGTGTTGAAATGCCTTTCCTTGATGCTTACTTTCTATGATTTTATTTAATGTTTAATTCCAGGTGAGCACCTCACCAGTGTCTACTCAGCTGCTGTCAATTCTGCAGGGGCTTCTGCAGCTGGAGCCATCTAACAGTGCCCTGCTCTGGGAAGCATTGGAAATCTTGGTGAATAGAGCCATTCTAATCGCTGATGACAGTAAGGGAGTATTTTTTTTCCACAGTATTTGAAAAAAAATTTAATTCTTACACATTTAAAAGATCACAATGAAGGGGTGAGGGGGAAAGATCTAAGCTTTGAAGGGTCTAGGCCCGAAACGTCAGCTTTTCTGCTCCTGAGATGCTGCTTGGCCTGCTGTGTTCATCCAGCCTCACATTTTATTATCTTGGAATTCTCCAGCATCTGCAGTTCCCATTATCTTTGATTTTAACTGCCACCGGTTAGATTGGCTAAGTGGGACATATATCACTTAGCAGAGAGATTAATGATAACCAGGGGAGATTAATTTAAAGTAATTGGTAGAAGACCTCAAGGGGATTTGAGGAGTAATTATTTTGCCTAAAGAGTCATGAAGAATTAGAACCCACTCTGTCGAATGTGTTGTGGAGAAAGAAACCTTCATCATATTTTAAGAAAACTCTTGGATGTGCACTGCAGATCAAGGTAGAAGATGAAATTGAAGTGGGTAACTCTTTGTCAAATGCCGTTGATACAGTGGGATAACTCGCTTCCTTCCATGGTGTGAAGATTTCTGTGTTTGACATAACACGTGGTGCTGTCCCCATGACAAAATAGTTAACTGCAGCACCCCGAGTGCTACTAAACTTTCCAGTCAGGATAGTTCTGATTTTGATTCTTTGTAAGAATTGATCTTTTCTAGAGTAATGATTAGAGCAGCCCCAACCACTTTCCTGATCCTGGTCCAGGGCGAGATGGAAACTAGCAGGTTCTTCATACTCCTGATGACCATAATCACTCTCCCCTTGGAAAGCACCTAGTCAGCTATTCTCTTACTATATTCATACATGGCAACTTACCACATTGATGTAATAACAGAGAGCAGCTGACCTTTGTTAATTTAAATCCTACTATGAGTCGATGCCTTTAGGAAGTGAAGAAGAAACTTTATTTTTAAAAATCAACTTATTTTAAATATAAAATTTTAAATGATTGACCAACCCTAAAATGGTTTCACAACATAATTGCAACATGGTTAAATATTAATCCAGTTCATTTCTCTTTCTTTACAGCAAATGAAGAAAAGGATGTTGGCCCTATTATGGAAAAACTTGTAGTTAAGAAATTAGGAAAAGATCAGTTGGTGAGACAAAATGCTAATAAAAAAGCCGTTGATAGAGGTATACAGACAGAAATGTCTGAGCCCATGACATCAACTGCCATAAACTCATCAGATCCAGCCACCCTTCCAGCTAACCAGATACCTCCTCAGCCCTGCACACCACTTGCACCTCCTCTTCCAGGCACTACCAGTGAACTTCCACCGGCCCTACCTCTCCCTGGTGCTGGTGGTGTCCCTCCTCCCCCTCCTCCCCCACCTCCCCCACCTCTCCCTGGTGCTGGTGGTGTCCCTCCTCCTCCTCCTCCCCCACCTCTCCCTGGTGCTGGTGGTGTCCCTCCTCCCCCTCCTCCTCCCCTACCCCCATCCCTCCCTGGTGCTGGTGGTGTCCCTCCTCCTCCCCCTCCCCCACCTCTTCCTGGTGCTGGTGGACCACCACCCCCTCCCCCACCCCCGCCTCTCCCTGGTGCCAGTGGACCACCATGCCCTCCCCCACCCCCACCTCTTCCTGGTACTGGCGGTCCCCCTCCCCCTCCCCCACCCCCACCTTTTCTTGGTGGCATTCCTCCACCACCAGGGGCATTTATTCCTGATGCGCCCATCGTGCCACTCCAAGCTGGCAATCTGTTAGGTTCATATGCTCCACCTAAGCGACAAGTTCACCGCCCAACATTACGGATGAAAAAGCTGAACTGGCAGAAAATCCCTTCAAGGATGGCTTCAGGTATGTGTAGCGTTCACAGAAATAAATTTTAGTGCAACCTTAAAGGGTAGTAGATACACTATAAATAGAGGTAAGACTGAAATGAGCAGGAAAGCAGTGCTGATTATGTTACCACTTGAAGAAATTCTCTAAAGGTGGTGGCAGAAACCAATCCAACTTTATTGTGTCATCACAAGATACTAGCCCTAATGTATTCCTATCCCAGGAAGGCCTGGCTATATTTTAATTAAGCCCAGTATCCTGTTTTTGACAACCCTTCCTGACAAAGGCCATCCTTTGTTCTATCCCATGGTGATTATGAAACTTGTGACAGTGTATCCATTCCATCCTCTGCCCAGTTTTCCTTCCTGAATCATTCTCCCAGCATGGAAGCGCCCACGTACTTTTCTGTTGCAGTAACCCATTGTACTTTCAGATTTGTTTGTCTCTTTCACAGGTTGTAGGGATTTCTTGCCTTTCCTTAATTATCCTTGACCTAATTGGCATGCTAGACTGTTTTAGAGGATGATTTCGAGTCAGCCACATTGCTGTGGATTTGGAGTCACACACAGGCCAGAACAAGTAAGGATAGATGCCTTCCTTGCCTAAAGGATGTTAGTGAGCCTTAGGACATTTTACAACAATAGTTGATCGTAATGGTGCCTTGAAATTTCTCCAGCTGCTGTAATAGATTTTGAACCTGTTCTCCCAGAACATTTGCCTACTAGTTCAGTGGCAATGCTACTATGCCATTGTCTCCTCAGCTTCAGCCTATGCACAGCACTTTCCAACTTCAACTGACTTTTTAATAATACTCTTTAAATTTGCTTTGTATACTTCTCCTTTGCACTGTTAGGTCTGGTAAGCTATCAATTAATTAAAACCTCTTGAGTCTTTACAAATCTTCCTATTGGGATATTCTGTCCCATCCATTCAGTCTTTCTTTCTCCCTCCATTTGCTACCTGTTGTAAATTTTACTGCCTTGCAATGTAGTTGAGAATCTAGGTGAATGTGTCAGGAATAGGCAGGGCTCCAGCTCAGATTCCACGGTTCTTCACTCAATGTTTCAAAATTACTCTCAAAAGCGTCATGTAGTGCTTCATCCCTTCAACCAAATGATATTCCACTGTCACACCTTCCTATTGCTGAGGCCTCTTCCTTTCGAGTTGTATTTTACCGAAGGTTTTTTAGATGTTGACAATGACTGATGAGAAACCTGCAAAACCTGTAAATCTGACCTATGAAGCAACATTTTACCATTTGCATTTTTTATTTCTTCCAATTTGATTAATTCTATTTGGAATTTGTGGGCCATGAAGTTGAAAAATATTGCTCCTAATGTCACGTAATCTGTAGATGAGTCTTGAATCCAGTGCCAAGCTGCATTAGCATCTACAGTTTGATGTATGCATGTCTTGGAAAGTAACAACAGGAACGCCTTACCAAAGTTGGGGAGGGATGGAAGTGTTGCATTTCAGACAGGAATCCAGGTTTTTTCAGTTGTTGTGGAGTATTAACCCCAATGTGAACATTTTACATCCTTGCTAAGCTTCCCATCCAGAAATCAGCCTGATTGACAGGATTGGCTTTCAGGCATATTTGGAGCAAGTGGGAAGACCAAATCAGATTGTGACCCTGTGGGAAAGGGAATCTGGTTATGGATCCTGAGATATGGTTGTTTGGTCTGGAAAAGATGAAGGGAATTCCGATCCCAAGAAGATAGTCTGATTGCTGACCCTGAGGGTCTGTTGCGGCAGAATTTGACTGGTAGATTGGAGGAAGTGCAGTCACAAGCCATCTGGTAAAGACCCTTACCTTCTCCCTGAACCCTGCTTCACTACAGCTGTCAGGGATCTAGAGGCCGGAGAAAGCCCACAAGCGTTGGTTCACAGGAATTATCAGGGGTCTCCAAGATTCATTAAAATATTTGAATAGCCAACCTGGCTTCTAGCAATGAGTCAACTGTCTTTCCCCTGGCCAATTTCAGTAAACCAGGCAGTGTGCAGATTAAAATCCTTTTCAAAATAAAATCAAAAGTTGTAACTTTTGACACAATGCTATCCAACCCATTTTTGTGTGGTTAAAGCCTAACGATTCTAGTCTGAGTGACGAAGTGGAGTCCTATGCATCGCATTTATGGATTAGGTGGAAATAAGAAGGTTTGGGCCTTCTAACACTATCACATACTACTTTTCACCATCCCTGTTAGTGTGAAATGTCACTTCCAGAAGGAAATAAGTCTGGGCTGATGTATATCCCTGAATCTACGTTAGCTGTCATTTTATTAGGTTATCATCATATAGTTTATTTTTTTCCATCTTGCGGTTATTAACTTCATTCGTATTTAAAGGTTGAGCTGGGCTACTGTGTTTGAATTGCAAGATGTAAGTTTTCTTCAGTGAGCTACCTTTGTCCATTTGTTATTTTTGATCTTTATTGATGTCTCAAATGCAACAAATCTCTCTTAAATCTGGGGCTGCAATACTTTCGAGTTTTCTTGGTTTCTTCCCCTCAATCCCCTTTAGTTCCTTTGGCTTCAGTAACACATAAGTCTCAGAGTACCCGTACTATTTTTGAAATTAGATATAAGATTGAATTCTTCCCTGATTTTTAAAACTGCCCAGCAATAGTTATTAACATGTTTATTATCCCATTTTCAATTCCAAATGGGACCTTTAGGCTTTAATTATATAATATTATAACCCTTTGAAAACCATAAACAAGTCAATGTTATAACCAACTTCTGCATTAGTTCTTTATATAAGATCAGAAGACCATAAGACATAGGAGTGGAAGTAAGGCCATTCGACCCATCAAGCCCACTCCTCCATTTAAATCATGGCTGATGGGCATTTCAACACCACTTCCCTGCACTCTCCCCGTAGCCCTTGATTCCTTCTGAGATCAAGAATTTGTCGATCTCTGCTTTGAAGGCATCCAACGTCCCAGCCTCCACTGCACTCCGTGGCAATGAATTCCACAAGCCCTCCACTCTCTGGCTGAAGAAATGTCGTCTCACTTCAGTTTTAAATTTACCCCCTCTAATTTTAAGGCTGTGTCCACAGGTCCTAGTCTCACCGCCTAACGGAAACAACTTCCTAGCGTCTACCCCTTCTAAACCATATATCTCTGATTATGTATTCTCCGCAGCAGTATACCTTCTGTTTTCTTCAATTCCCTCTGTGAGATTTGTGAATTTACCTGATGTTCTTAAAGTCCCTAGAAATGTTATTGCTGTTTGCTTTGAGCACTGCTGATCTGCACTCTGTGGAAGTGTGCATTAGCCTTCCCTGCGGAATGTTTTATGAGAGCATCCATTGTCCATCCCCCTCCACCCCAGCCATTACCAGATTTGTCACTCAGCTTTTCTAGCAACTTTGTTTTTACCTCTTAGCATGACCACTGAACATTTGAAGTTTACCTTTCTAGAGTTTTTTTTTAGGGTTTAGCTTCATACGTCCACAGTTTCAATTTTGAATGCGATGATGCAATGAGTAATTTCATTCAGTAGTCCATTTATGTGAATAATTGAAATTTTCCAATGTACTGCAGAGAAAAGAATCAATGTATTACATTGACAGAGTGTAGCTTATTTTATGTTTTACCATTATCATTTGACACAGAATTTGCCTGGCAATGACTAGGAAGTTCAAACATTATCCCAGTCTGTTTATTGTTCTGTATGCCAACTAAAGAGAACCTCAAACCACAACTCCAGCCACACTGATATAGTTTATCCTCCCATATGACCCGTCAGATGTACCTTATGAATGATGATCAATACATGCGGTTCAGGGAATTTCTAAAGAAAGTGTCTGTTGTCTGTAAAGGGAAGACAACCAAATAGGGATGGCTTTGTGGCTTATTTGGTAATAGCTGACTGGAGCTCCCATCGTAGCAAATCCATCAATTGTTATCTTGGTCAGGGAATTTTAAATAGCATGAAGAAAGTGTAAATAGAAAATATAAGAAGTAGCGTATTGTCCACATCTCTTAGCTTTTAATGAATGTGGTTTCTTTCTCCATTCTTTCTTTTCTGCAGAGAGAAATTCCTTATGGTCATCCATCCCAAAAAATAGTGAAGAACATTTCGATCTTGATTATGCCAGTATTGAGCAACTCTTCAGTTTTCCAGTGTCAGAACCAAAACAGAAAGAACAAACTGTTTGCAAAAAGGAGCAGAAAGAGGCAAGTTCCATTGAATGAAAGCAGTCTTTTAAACACAAGCAATTCTTTACATATAAACTCATTTGATCTTATTTTCTTCTCATCCCAGATCACATTTCTAGACTCCAGGAAAAGCCTTAACTTAAACATATTTTTAAAGCAGTTCAAATGGTGAGATACATTTAAGTAGATTATGTTTGCATATAGTTTATGTGGGCATTTGTAAAATATGAAACACTTATACCGCACTTCAAGATTGCTGGCACTTGCTCCATTTGCTCCAATCAGTTGATGTACCCAAATTATTTCATGTTCATGTGCTTTTCATGTGTCAGTTTTTTAAAACAATAACTATTGTTGCTTCAGTTATTTGCTTATCAACTGGTAACTTATCATTTAATGTCAATTTCTGAAATTCATTCTTTAGATCAGAGAGTCTGGCATTTATTGCCAATCAGTGAATGACCCGCGAATGGTTTGGGCAACCTTCTTAAACCATTGGCAGCAGTTTGAGTTAACCTGGCGAACTATTCCGTTGTAACAGAGGACATTTAACACTCCTTGCAATTATTGAGAATGGAGTGACTTATAGGTTAGACTGAGTAAAGATGGCAGATTTGCTCCATCCCATATATTACTCTATAAAGTCCATGGCTATTTTTACAGAAATCATCTTTATACTTTCAGGCTTTTTTTAAAGAAAACTCAATTCTCAAGTTTCTGCAGTGCAATTTGAGCTTGGATTCTGTTAGTTCAATAAAATTACCATTGTGCTATCATATCAGTTTTCGGCCTGTTTACTAAGGAAAGGAAAGGAGGGTCTGCCTCCTCAGGAGATGTTGGTTAGATTTGACCTGTATTCAGTGGAATATAGAAGAATAAGAGGTGGCCTTATTGAAATATATAAAATTCTTTGGAGGACTTCACATGGTTGATGTGGAGAGGTTGTTTCCCCTTGTGGGGCAGTCGAGAACCACAGGACATAATCTCAGAAGAAGAGTCGCATACTTAAGACAGAGATGAGGAAGGAATTCTTCTTTCAGATGAGCGTTTAAACACCGAGAGCTTTTGAGCCTGAGTTCTTTAGTTATATTCAAGGCTGAAATAGACAGATTTTTAACCAGTAGAAGAATTGAGGGCTATGGGGGAAAGGCAGAACACGGGATTGAGAATTATCAAATCAGCCATACTTCCATTAATTGGTGGACCAGACTCAATGGGCTGTATAGTCTATTTCTGCATCTACATCTTGTGGTCCTGCAGGAAAATTTTGAGGGTAAATGGCCAACTCCTGCACTTGAACCATTTGTTCCAGCCTTTTGTTTAGAGAAAGGGGACCTTAAGCATCAGCCCATGCTTTACTTAATTTTCAATTTTAGCAAAATGCTGCTCCTTGCAATGAAGGGTACATAAAGTATTCTTATTCTGCCTCATTAGCCCTTTTAAGTTGGAGTGTACCTCCAGATCACCATCACCACCCTTGTTTTGGTTGCAACAGGTCCAGACTGAAAGAGGCCCAATAATGAATCCCACATCAAAGATGCAAATGGCCTTCTGTTTACTCCCTTCCTCGGGCAATGAGATTTGATAGGCTAATTGTCCTCTTTATGATTGCAGAATAAGCCAGCACGTCAGTCAGAGCCAGCAAACTATTTCCTTTACAGCTAATTATTGGTTTTTTGTTCCAGTTGGCTGTTATAAAGCCTTAGAAATAGGACTCAACAAAGCAAGTTTTAAAAGAAGGAAATTTATTTAGCTTACACCACTGAGTGCAGATTCTCCATAGCTGAGTATTAATTATGTTTACTGGTCTGGTAGCATCTATGGGAAGAAAACAGAGTTAATGTTTCAAGTCTAGTGATTCTTCATCAGATTCACCAAACTTGATCATTAATTCTGCTTTCTTCCCACAGATGCTGCCAGACTGAGTGAGTTTCACCAGCAATTTCCTTTGTTTTTATTTCAGTCCTCCAGCATCCGCAGTTCTTTGTTTTATATTAATTATGTATTTGGAAATCGGATGTTTTCATCGAAACAGAGCAAGCTCTGTATAATGTAAAAAGCTGCTTCCCTGGTTTGCTCTGAATTTGGTTGTTTTGATTGCTTTCTTTATCAGAAAAAAATATGATTAATGTTTAATTTTTCAATGCTATTAGTTCTGATGAAGAAGTGACAGACATGATCAGGCAAGGGGACCGATCTAAATTCGATGTAGAGAATCTAAAGCAACTCCAGAAACTAATGCCAGAGAATCATGAAGTGAGTTGACAATGCAATGAATACCAGATTTAAAAATCAAGTTGGTCAGTATTAGTTCAGACATTTTCAGACATTTTCAGACTAATTCAGATTTCTTTAACATTCATTCCATGTGCAGATAGAAAACATAAAGGCTTACAGTGGAGAAAAAGAAAAATTAGCAAGTGCTGATCACTTCTACCTTCTTCTCCTTGATATTCCTTGGTAAGTATTACTGGTATCACTTTGTAACTGAGCATTGTTATGCACGTTTTTCTCAGATACAAGTTATATTTGCTGGTTGACTCATTCAAAATTATCCATTCAGAAACGCTACCGCAGCTCATAGGTGGGAAATAATTCTCACAGTCAAGTTGTACATTTTGATTTAGAGTTCCTACTGATTTTAAAAGCGAGTTTTAATATTCAAAGTACTGCAGTAGTTTGGCAGAAAATTGAATGAAAGAAACCTAAAGACGTGCCGGTTTAGTGGATTGGCCATGCTAAATTGCCCATAATGCCCGTGGATGTGCCATTTAGGTGGATTAGCCATAGGAAAGGCAGGGGTTATACATGGATATGGTAGCAGGGTGGGTCTGTTTGAGATGCTTTTCGGAGTGTCTGTGTGGGCTTGATGGGCTGTATGGCCTGCTTCCACACTAGGGATTCTATGATTCTAAGACTCTGAAAAAAGTGACAAGAATAAGAGAGTGTCCCAGGAATGAATAAATAAGAATTAGCCAACACTGTACTGGTAAAGATGAAAGAATTGAATTTTTATTTTGAAATAAGTTAACACCTAAGTTAGTTTTAAAATCCTTCTTTGAACCTCTGCCCTTTTTTAACTCACACTGAATAGGCAAGTATTTCAGCGAATATATTTCCAGTAAAATTGCATGCCTGTAAATAAGATCCTCTTCATGATTTTTTTCTAGAAATAGTGAATGGCAACACTCTTCCTGGTAATTACTTTTCATCCCAATAGAATTTAACAAGTGTAGATTGTTTGATGAAAGTTTGCGAATAACAACTAATACCTCTTCCACAATTGTTATATAAATCACTAGAGAATGTGGACATAAACTAGATTACCAGTGCTAAAACAGTCTGTTATTAGCTGCTAATGTACTAAGCTTGGAAGTTAGACATCAAACTCAAAGGAATAATTAAATCATAGTTAACTTGATCACTACTTTGACTGATTTATTTTGTATACAAGATGTATTCTTTGGATCATAAATGTCAGGTTCTATCTGCAGTTGTAACTGTTTCTAGCATACAAGCACTAAAGTACCTCACCTACATGAGACCAAATGTTAAGTATAGTGATGCAAAGGAATGGGAGTATTGTTATTGGCTTAGTCTTAATGAGAATCTAATTATTTTGGGAAAATATTGATATACTCCTCCCTTCATATTGAACAGCAGCATGTGTAAAGTGCACAAATCAAGCATATTTTTTGCCAAAAATCTAGGAATCTCTCCAATCCAGTTCAGAAGATATTTCCCTAAGGCCTTTTTTGCACTGATTTCCACCAGAAGAATGAGCCAAATTCATATTTTGTATTCTATTTTGTATATTCTGGGCCAGCCACTTTAAATGGTGTGATGTTTTCCTGGTTCAAGCAATTCACTCGCTCCATTCTTGGCATTTTTAGTATCTTTTATTATTGTAATACTTAACCAGGATTTTTTTTTGCTCTGTGAGCCTCGTATTAACTGTTCAATGATGAGATGCAAAAGTAGATCCCGACCGCTCATTTGCCTGAAACATGTTAATTTTCTACAAATGCTGTCAAGTTCTGCAGCCTTAATTGAGTTATTTTTGTTTGTTTATTTATTTCTTTGCCTCGTTCTTCAACAGCTACCAGCTGAGGATTGATTGCATGTTACTGTGTGAAGAGGCTACTGTTACCCTTCAGCTGCTCCAACCAAAAGCAGAACTAATTAAAACTGCTTGTCAAGGTAAATGTTAATGGTAAATATGGTGCTTTCAGAATGAGTGTTTAAAGTTCAGAACACAACAAGCATCTGACCAGCATTCTGATATTGATGCTATACAATGAAATACTGGCAGCAACATTAGTGCCATATTTTGCCTGTTGCCCATTCACCTGCTCATGGCCATCCTCCATTTGAAGGATGCAAAATTGTATAAAATTAAAATACTCTCTGCCATCTCCAGTATGACACAAATATCTTAGATTTTGTTTGAGTGATTTCAACACCATTATCTGTCCAGTTACTTTTTGTTCAGTAAATGTGATGTTCTTTCAATTTAACCAATACACTTCTAATCAAACAGTTAAATACATTAAGACCTCAGTGCTGTTACAGTCACTTTTAAAAGCAGATATGAATGTTTACAGAACAGAGACATGTGTTTATAGTGGTTGAGTTTGTGTCAATATTTTTGTCTTGTAATGATGTAACTATATAATGCCCTGCTACAGAACAAGAGCTAGCATTTATAACCCATTTTACAAAGCAAAGTACCATAAGGTACTGCGCAGGATGGTGTACCAAACATGTTGGTATCAAACTACATGAGGAGATAGTAAGACAGGTCATCAAAGTCATCTTCAAAGTGCAAAGTCTAGGTGACCCTCTTAAAGCAATTGAGAAATCTACAGAGGCCTATGAAGGAAATTTCAGATCTTAATTTGGCAGCTGGAAGCTGAAATGCCTATTGGAAGTCTGTCTGCAACCATACTGCAGTGGACTAAATTGTCTCATTGTAGAAGTTCTACACCTCCATGGGAGGAAAGTCATGTCCTGGTGTGCTGTTGCTAGATCTGGTAGTCTGTTTGCCAGACAACGCCAGCAGTATGAGCAGCTCCACAGCTCAGTAGTGGGCAATGCCGCTACTGCAAGCAGACCCATGAGTGATCCAATGAAACCTGGACTGAGGTAAATCTGAGAGTATCTGGGAGGGTCAGAGATGGTGGTGGGTTTTGCAAAGGCAGGTGTCTAAGTATGAAGGTGGCTCCTAACTTCAGGGGATGCCCCAGTGCACATGGGCATCTCCTAAAGACAGTAGTGTTCTAGGTTTCTGCCATTTTATGAACTTATTTTAAAAATTGGAATCCCAATTCCACCACCTGCCCATGCTAACACTGGGTATGCTTAATTGACCATTTTAATTGTTGATTTACATATGCCACTGCTAGGTTAGAAAGATGGCAGACTGTGTGCTCTCCTTATATGTGCCCACCCACTCGAAAACATTTCCTGTAAGGACCTGCAGTATCTAGCCCTGTGAGATCATTGAAGGAATTTAGACTGGAGGAAATGGGGAGTTTCAAGCCACAGAGCAACCCAACAGCAAGGAGGTGAAGTAAATAATCTAGATATTTTCCAACTGAGAGCCAACAAATGTTTGTGAGCACAATGTAAAAAAAAAGTCCAAACAAAAGCATTATTCATTCTTTTAAATTTCTGTAATAGCTTTGCTTAATGCATCATCCTCATGTGACTTTAAAGATCTCTAGTCAAATACAATTGGGCCACACAGTGGCTCAGCGGTTAGCACTGCAGCCTCACAGCGCCAGGGACCTGCGTTCGAATCCAGCCTTGAGTAACTGTCTGTGTGGAGTTTGCACATTCTCCCCATGTCTGCGTGGGTTTTCTCCGGGTGCTCCGGTTTCCTCCCACAATCCAAAGATGTGCAGGCTAGGTGGATTGGCCATGCTAAATTACCCATAATGTTCAGGGGTGTGTGGGTTATAGGGGGACGGGTCTGGGTGGCATGCTCCATGGATCGGTGTGGACTCATTGGGCTGAAGGGCCTGTTTCCACACTGTAGGGAATCTAATCTCATCTAATCTTATAATCACCAAATTCATGTTAGCAGGCTGAAATTTTTATGCCGTAATTGTTTTCTGCTTTTGACCAGATCTTCGTTCTGCCAAGAGACTACCCCTCTTCTGTGACTTGATTCTTAAAATTGGAAACTTCCTTAACTATGTACGTATTCAATGGACAGGTTTACACAGTGTCTTCTAGGAAGCTAGAACTGTTAAAAAATTTTCAAAAAGTAATTAATACGTTATTATGTTACACTGCTAGAGATTGCTATTGTGAAAATAAACTTTTGCAAATTTTAATTTTTTTTTTGTATACTATTTCCAATAGACAATAAGAAAACATTGTTGTGAGGAACAAGGGTTGCAAAAGATGTACAAAATTAGAGCCGTCTCTTGACTATTCAAAATCTACGACAGTTGTTTGCACAAATAACTTTTTATTACATTTGTGTAAATATTTAAATGTGTATCTTGTGTTTTCTTTGTCTTTCATCAGGGCAGTCACACAGGAAATGCAGATGGATTTAAAATCAACACTCTACTAAAACTAACTGAAACAAAAGCAAACCGATCGAGGATTACATTGCTCCATCATACAATAGAGGTGTGATATCTTTTAAAATTTGCCATCTTTGTTTTTATGTTAGGTAGTATCTAAATGTGTTTTGACTTTTTTTCGACATATTATAGGAGATTGAAAAGTCCCACCCAGATCTTCTGCATCTTCCTGAAGACCTAAAAAATATTTCGAAAGCAGGAGGGTAAGAAGACCATCAGTAATTTTTTTGCTAGCTGTCTAACTTTAACAGTGGTGTTCTCTTAAATAGTGTCTGAAGTGACAATTTTATTTAAGACCATAAGACACAGGACTGGAAGTAACGCCATTCGGCCCATCAAGTCCACTCCGCCATTTAAATCATGGCTGATGGGCGTTTCAACTCCACTTCCCTGCACTCTCCCGGTAGACCTTGATTCTTTCTGAGATCAAGAATTTGTCGATCTCTGCCTTGAAGGCATCCAACGTCCCGGCCTCCACTGCACTCCATGGTAATGAATTCCACAAGCCCACCACTCTCTGGCTGAAGAAATGTCATCTCATTTCAGTTTTAAATTTACCCCCTCTAATTTTAAGACTGTGCCCACGGGTCCTAGTCTCCCCACCTAACAGAAACAACTTCCTAGCGCCCACCCCTTCTAAACCATACATTATCTTATAAGTTTCTATTAGATCTCCCCTCAACCTTCTAAACTCTAATAAGTATAATCCCAGGATCCTTAGCCGTTCATCATACGTTAAACCTACCATTCCAGGGATCATCCATGTGAATCTCCGCTGGACACGCTCCAGGGCTAGAATGTCCTTCCTGAGGTGTGGGGCCCAAAATTGGACACAGTATTCTAAATGGGGCCTAACTAGAGCTTTATAAAGCCTCAGAAGCACATCGCTGCTTTTATGTTCCAACCCTCTTGAGATAAACGACAACATTACATTCACTTTCTTAATTACGGACTATACCTGCAAGTTAACCTTTAGAGAATCCTGGACCAACACTCCCAGATCCCTTTGTACTTGTGCTTTGCGAATTTTCTCACCATTTAGAAAATAGTCCATGCCTGTATTCTTTTTTCCAAAGTGCAAAACTTCACATTTACTCACATTGAAATTCATCAGCCATTTCCTGGACCACTCTCCTAAACTGTCTAAATCTTTCTGCAGCTTTCCCACCTCCTCAGTACTACCTGCCTGTCCACCTATCTTCGTATCATTGGCAAACTTCGCCAGAATGCCCCCAGTCCCTTCATCCAGATCATTAATATATAAGGTGAACAGCTGCAGCCCCAGCACTGAACCCTGCAGGACACCACTCGTCACCAGTTGCCATTCCAAAAAAGAGCCTTTTATCCCAACTCTCTGCCTTCTGTCAGACAGCCAATCCTCAATCCAAGCCAGTAGCTCACCTCGAACACCATGGGCCCTCACCTTGCTCAGCAGCCTCCCGTGAGGCACTGTATCAAAGGCCTTTTGGAAATCTAGATAGATAACATCTACAGGGTTTCCCTGGTCTAACATACTTGTTACCTCTTCAAAGAATTCTAACAGGTTTGTCAGGCACGACCTCCCCTTATTAAACAAAACTTTAAAAGCAAACTCTTTCTAACACAAGAATCAAGGCCCACCAGCAGAACTGAACAAAAATTGTTGCATTATATTATTAAGGCAAAGTGACTTTTGACTATCTGACATCTACTAATTGCTGTTTGATTTTTATACTAATTAGAAAAGTCTTGGAGCTACAGTTTGAGGATAATTAACATTACTCCTTTAGGAATCCAAAATCTTGTCAAAAATTGCAAACTTTGAGGTCTGCTAAAAAGGTCCAAGTTCAAATCTCAATCTCAGCTAGCCTATGAGTAAAATGAGGTCTGTGAGGATTTTCCATCTGATTAAGGGAAAATTTACTTCTATCGTTGATATTCCTTCTGGCATGTCTTTCCAAAGGGTAGAATCCAGACTGTCTCCTAGAAGCATGGGTTGGAGTAAAAGGCCAGAAAAGAAAATTAGCTGAGATAAAACAATAGCTAAGATTACCATGTTGTTAAAATATATGCCATTGCTTCTTTTCCCTGTCTTAACTATCCCATCTATCAATATTGCATTGTTAATTGTTGACCGACCCCCCCCCCCCCCCCAATTTTTATAACTTGGAGATTATGTTTACTGGCAGCCTGAGCGTGGATTCGCTTCAATCAGATACAGTCAACGTCTTAGAGCGCCTCAAGATGATTGGTAGTAAAGTCAAGTCATCAGCAGATGATATAAAATTACTGTTTGATAAACCTATCCAGGCAAGTACAACATCAACTGTAAATAATTGAGCTTTTCAGCTGCCTATTGTGATATTTTAACTTCTTTTTTGAAACTATGATTTCAGGAAAGTTTGTCTGAAACAATTAAACTGAAGGAACTTCTGGAAGATGTTGAGGCAGAGAGAAAGAAACTGGCCGAGTACTTCTGTGATGATATTAGTAAATTGTCACTAGAGGAACTATTTCTAACCATCAGAACTTTCAGAGATTGTTTCCTTAAGGCCATGAAGGTAATTCTGCATAACTTCAATATACATCTGTTACAATCCCATCTGATAGTACTGGATGTGTAAAATCCTAAAACAAAACCTGATCTGATATCTTTAATTTTTGCAGTTGGTTAGTCACTGAAACATATCCACACAAAACTGTAGATGTTCCTTTACAACACAATTTTACCATGCAAAAGAGAGATAAAAATGCAACTATAACTGTATTTATATACCACTGATCTTGATACAAATGGCAAAACCAAGTTTTGCTGTCCTTTTACAGATACCCCAGTCTGAGAAATTTCACTCCTGTCTTGTCTAATTAAGTTTTTACTCAACTGTTTCCCGTGTTTCTCTCCTTTGGATTGTGGGAACAATATCATGATACTCTTACAGATTTACTGGCTTTCAATTCGAATGACCTGGACTTTATCAGTTCTAAAAACTTGAAGTTTTCTATCCAATTTCCCCTGGCTTATAAGGTTCATCGAACTAAGGTACTTCAGCTATGATGACGGGTTCCCCTAAGCTAAAAGAAATTAAATCTATTGACTTTCAGGCCTATTGCAAACTAAGTAGGATGTGCATTCATTAACATGGCAGGGGTTCTCCGAGGCACTTCATGACAGTGACGTGTTTTCTTGGAAATTATGCAATTAGGTCACTGTTCCAAATGAATTCTCAACCTGTTTTTCAAAGAAAATACAGAGACAGAACTGACCAACATCAATCAGCTCCTCTTTTAAAATCCAAACCCCCAAAGAAACACAATTCGCAACATAAAGTCTGTTGCATGTTTTGTGTTAAAGACCTTAATTTCAAATATTGTAAACTGACATCTCACAGTAAACTTTAAAATGATTAAAAATGGATACTAAATAAACTTTTCGCAACAGGAGTATACCCTTTTTTTAGTGTATGCAACTACAAATAGCAAATGTTTAATGATGTTAGCCTGGCAGATACTTTACATCTCAAACCTGTGTGTATTTGTTGCTCATTGTAAGAGACTAGCTTGAGCCAAAAGCAGGCTGCCCACTCAACTGCCAACCCCCAAACTAGGACCACTACTACCCAAAAGAACAAGAGCAGTTCATACATGGCAATGTATACCACTTGCATGTTCCCCTCCATGCCACTTACTGTATCCAGAGTTCGAAACACATCCCCATTCCTTCGATGATAACAAGGTGTAGAGCTAAATGAACACAGCAGGCCAAGCAGCATCAGAGGAGCAGAAAAGCTGATGTTTCAGGCCCAGACCCTCTGTGTCTTCGGTATCACCTTGTCAAAACTCTGGAAGTCCCTTCATTAACAGCTTTGTGGGTGCCCCTGTATCAAATGGACTGCAGCAGTTCAAGAAGGCAGCCCACCACCTCATCAAAGGCTGTTAGGAATAGGCAGTAAATGCTGGCCCAGCCTATGACATCCCATGTATAAATGGAAGAACGGCCATCATTGACACTGAAGATTACTCATGTGATGACTGTCAGTTGCAAAAGCCTTTGTACGTACTAGAAGACATTGCACCATTGCTATGCAAGACTGTCTAAGTACCTTGAATGAAAGAGTGACGTGCCTTAGGAAAGATCCCCACTGTCCTGTTGAACTGTCACGTTGTGGATCTGTGAGCAATTGTTTTAGCCGGCCTCATTGTTTCTGTGTTGGTGTTGAAAAATGAGTAACATTTTTTTCTCATGCTTAAAGGAAAATAAGCTCAGAAAAGAGCAGATTGCAAAAGCAGAGAAGAGAAAACAAAAGCTTCAAGAAGAAGAAGAAGCTAAAAGACAAAAAGGAGAAAATGGACAAGTTAGTAAGTGTGAATCATATAAAGGAGTTCTGTCTTGAATTGAAGAAAAACTTGGTGATTTTAAATGAATTTACCAATGTTTTCTTAAATGGATCGTGTTTATTTACTAAACTTGTATTAAGAGCAGATGCATTGTGGAATTGCTTATAAACTCCATCTTAATGTAAAATAAACCATGATGAGATTGTAATCCAGTTTGCATCTGACAAAATGTTGATTTAAGCTGTACTATGTGTCAAGTTTCTCCATTATTACTAGTTTTCACTTGACTCAAAGATGTTTATGTCTTGTCTAAATTTGTGAATTGATTTTAGTATTGAAGCTGTAGTAAATTGTGACCACTTTGTTTTATAGTTCATAAATCATCAATAAAACAAGAGGAGGGATGTATTATTGATGCTCTTCTGTCAGACATAAGGAAGGGTTTTCAGTTGAAGAAGACTGCCAGGAGCAGGTGCGAAACTTTGTCTGCTCCAAAACGTTCTAATACTGAGACACATAAGATGAAAATATCACTGGGTAAGAGCACATGCCTGCATGCATCTAGCTTCAAACTGTAAGCTTGGCTAGATTTTATCTAAAATAGCAGCATTTCCAAATTGACCTAACTGTCACGTCAACTTTTTTTTAAAATGGGGTATCTGCAAGTACTGGTTTCCTAATTAATTTTCCCTAACCCTGTTATTTTCAATTATTTCAATCGGCAAGTAAATAATGGCTATGTATCATCTGAAAGATTTTAATTCCATATTGCTTGATGCTTAATATGCTGCAGGGCACGTGCTTTAAAATGACTTGCTGCAGTGCATGAAAGTGGGCGTATCTAATTAAAAATTAACACAAGCTCAATTTTACCTTGAATTTGTATACTTTTACAAATCTGTCAAATTATTTTTAACCAGTACAGAATTGCAAGATAACCTGAAATCTTTTGACACTATTTGCCTTATTCAGGGTTCTTCTGTTTTGAATTATGTCTTTTTCATTTATTTGAGAGCTGCGTTCAATGGAAACTTGACAAGTATTTCCAAGCAAAAATAAACCCATTCACTACTGGGGATTTTCTGCCATTCTTTTCGAAGTATAAAGCAAAAATGAGAGATTTTGTCTTGACTTACTGGCCTGGGTATCTGTCTTATTCCATAATTGTAAACTGAAATTATTTGCAATGATGGCAGATTTATTGTTTTGTTAGATTTATATTGTTTACAATGGAATTGCTATCTTCTTTCTTTTTGTCTGACTAAGGTGTACAGGGTAGAGTGCACTGTGCAATATTGAAACAGGGCTTTAAGGTGATGCATTAAATCAGGTGCAGAAACTTTGATGTGACCCAGGATATGTGACTCAGGATAAGACTGGAAAGGATAAATCTGATGCTTGTGTGTGAATGTGTTATTATCAGTTTCTTGTGTGAAATGTGTGGCCCAGAAATTTCTGTGATGAGTTTGCATTAAACTATATCACAAGCCGATATATCCATTTTAATTTTCAGTTTTATCGCACTGGGTTATTCATCTGCCTTTCTTTGCCCTCCAATCTAATTTCCACGCATGATATTTCACTCTTGTATAAATTCTATTTTCATGAGCCAGCAAAAAAGCAACCGAAGCTTATTTAAGTTTTTGTTAAACTTTATCTCTTCAAGATTTTGTTTCGTTTTGATGCATGTGACCTACCTACGTGTACAGATGACAATGCCTGCATGAATGGTTGCACAAATTTTGCATCTCCAGCTACTGACATATTCATAAAGATGTATTATATCCTCTTCCAACAACTTTGATATAAAATTGTGTTCTATTAAAAGTTACGATTATGCCTTTCTTTCTAATTAAAGAATCATTTGAAATGCTTTATAGCTGATCAAGGGCAGTCTTCTGAGTAACTTCAGTTAAATTAAATATATTTTCTCAAGTACTTGTTTTTGTGGTAACTGTTTTACTTTTTTTAAAATTGTGAGGTGTGGGATGAGCGTGTCGGGGTATTTTTCAGCATTTAAACTATTTAAGATGCCTCTGTAGAAAATGGCATAAACTCGCACTTTCATAGCTGTACAACACCTTATTCGTATGTATATTTACAGACCAAAGTGCCCCTTCTGCAGAAGACAAAGGAAAAGCAGTGACTCCTCAATCTACAACTGTATCGCAAGTTTCACATGGTATTTCTGATCCCAAGGTGGAAGTTGACACCCAGCAACCACCTGCTGAAGAGGTGCCTGCTCAAAATGATGTGGTGCAAGATACTATGCAGCAGCTGTCTGCTGATCAAGTGTCCAACTCTGAAAAAAATGAGACTGAAACTCTGTTAGGACAAGAGGCTGTGACTGATCAAAATACAAGTGAAGTAAATAAAGAAAATATTTGCAAAGAAAACTCCAAACCTAATTGTGAAAAAGGTCATGAACAGTTGAAACAAAGTCACACTGAAGATAAGGTCAATACAACCGATAAAGAGGAAGAAAATTACCCTATTAATGCTACTGTAGATGGGAATCTACCTAATGTTGTTAATGAAATAAACTCCCTAAATAAAGATGTTGTTAAGCATGTTGACCCTGCACCTAGTGTGCCTGACTCAAGTACGAGTGTGGCCACTGCAATGACAGTATCACAAAATGTGGACCAAAGCATACCTGACACCAATATGTCACATTCAAAATCAAAAGCCCAGCACACTGATCATACATCACCTTCAAAAACACGTTCTTCCAGATCTGCTTCATGTTCATCTTTACCAAAGTCATCCACCAGAAACTCTCTAGATGAGAAAAGCAAAAAAATCAAAGGTAAATGTTTTCCGTTTGTTCCAAACACTCTCTCCATCAGCAATGTAATCTTGTTACACTTTTGTGCATTTTGAAAATGCATCGAAATTAAACTTCGGTTAAAATAGTTCTGGCCTTTGCAGTTTTGAGGTGCAATTAATTTGTGAAAATGGCCTAGTATTGCTGAAAAAAAATACATTTTTTTCGACGATTTTTTATCCTCCTTTCATTTTAGGATTGTTAGTTTGGCTTACTAGCACGTACTAGAAGCTGTGTACGTTAATACTCAGGAACCATGACAGAAAGGACACATACACACATTGCATCTGTTTACAGTGCTGTGAGTAGCTTTGGTCCCCTAAATTAAGGAAATATATCAATTTGTTGGAGGCGTTTCAGAGAAGGCTCACTAGGATGATCCCTTGTGTGAGCAAAGGCTATACAGGTTCTGATTCCGCTGACTCAAGTTTAGTAGAAGGAGAGATGATCTAATTGAAATGTACAAGATTATTAAGAGACTTGACAGAGTAAATGCTGAGAGGATGTTTTCCCCTTCATGGGAGAGTCTAGGACAAGAGGCATAGTCTCAGAATAAAGGGCACCAGTTTAAAACTTGAGATGAGGAGGAATTTGATCTCTGCAAGGGTGTGCATCTTTGGAACTCCTTGCCACAGAGAGCTGTGGGGGCAGAATTATCATGTATACTTCAGGCTCAGATAAGACTCTTGATCAGCCCAGGAATCAAGGCTTATGGAGAAAGGGCAGGAAATGAGCGAGCCATGTCAGATCAGCCAGATTTAATAGTCAGGTGGGCTCAAGGTGCCAAATGGCCTACTCCTGTTTCTATTCCTCCTGGTCTTACGTTTCAACTCAGTAAAATAGGTGACAACCATTTGCTGATTCATTTTCCTGCCTCATTTAACATTAAGTCTAGCAGTTAATTATCAGTCCACAATGATGGCTGCACCTGCCTCTGCAATGTTTCTATCAATCAGAATCCAGTCACTAGCCATTCCAGACTCTTCTCAAATGCAGTTTTTCCCTTGAGTTGGTATTTGTACAAATTGTTCTGATGTGTTCAGAATGAAAGGTTTTCACAAAACATATCTTTTTTCAGCAGTACTCAAGTACTGTAAAGCCAAATGACTATTAAAATCACCTAGATTGAACAAACACTGTCAGTCAGGGAGTTTGTGGCCAATTATTAAGCCAAAGGAGCCTCACTGATAATTGCATGTATCAAGTATGCAGTTACCAGATGATAGTCTGCACATTAAATGGAAAATTAGGAGGCTACATGCATAAACACCATTCCAGTGTTTGGTGAAAGATCCCTCGAGTTGCATAGCCCTGTCGTCCTCTGCACAAAGTAACCCTTTTTGTGTTTTTGCTTACTTGAGAACATACTGTCAACCAACAAGCGCTGGCACACTTGAGTATATAGCCCAGTGGCCAATGAATTTTTAATTTGAACTCAAAGCAGTTAGGAAACCAAACAAATGTTAGATAAAATTTGTGTTCGAATGGAAGAGTAGCAAATAAAATCTACATTTGAGAAATAAAGTGAAATGTGTTGCATGTTTAAATTAGGTGTAAAATAGGTGTAGTAGGTGTACCACTGAGCTAGCGAAGAGTAATACTTAATAGCTCAACAGGATGTAAGATATTTCCAAAGTGATTGGTATTTGAATGTAGTTAATGTTAGTTTATAGGACTGGGTTCAAATCCCACCTGCTTCAGGCATATGTCACGGCAGATTTGAAAAGATTAAATAAAGTATCTAAAGAGGCAGCATTTCTAAACCTACACCTTTCCCTCATGACACATTTAAGTACCAGTCATATTTAGATGCTGAAACCTTGCAGTGGCCCTTGATCCCCCAATCTGCTCCGTCATAGACAAGATGTTCCCACTGACCAAATTATCATGAAGTGAAAGGGAAGTTGAAATTAATTTCATGGTAACCATTGGTTTAACATTTCACTCAAATGTGGGCTAACAAAAACCAAAGAATGAAATGCTGCACTGAATGATAAATCAATTAAATATAACCCAGAGAGAATGGTTTGTCGGAATTGTGGAATTATCTATTGCAATGTTCTTTGAATATTGAGTTCAGTTTGATTAATTTAGGTGTTCTCTTTGTGGGTTGGCAATATGGAGAACCTGAAGGAGCAAATGTCTAGTATTTGAGTTTTTAGTTGCGAGGAAACTCTGGAGTTCTTCAGCTTTGTAACTGAAATTGGATCTTGTACAGATAAAATATTAGCTAATACAGACAAATACAATAGAACCAAAGTATAGAATACTGTTTCAGGGTAAGTTAAGCCAATAGCAGGTTGGGCTTTATGTTAAGTTGGTGAAATGACAGTTTTTGATCATCAGAAATGGCTCCTTCATGGCAAAATGTGAAAATTCATTCCTGATCCACTTAATTACCTAGAATGAGGAAGGGAAGGTAACTTTCAGTCTTTGCTGTATATATTCATTTTGTGGTTAAGATTACCTCTTATAATTTGCATTTACCTTATATAAATGGACGTTTTATAAATCACTTATCACAGTATTCAATACACTTTCTTTGTAAAAGAATGACTAGTTTCCTAAAGACCTCAGAGCCATGAAACATGGCACAGCAGCAGCAGTTTAATTACTTTGCTGAGTCTTCAGTTATTTTGCTAAGGTCACTTTCTCTCCATTCCTCCTGTCCCATCAGCCAATGAAACAATGAGGCAAACTATCAATGTCTTTAATATTGATGCAACTCTGTCCCTTCATGGGACTGGTGTAGTTTAATGTTTATGGCAACAAACTGGTCTTGTCCAAGCTGTTTAATACACACTATATGTGAGGCTAATATTTTAATATCACGATTTTTATTCTGAGCTGTAATTTATTGTCATTAGTTGATTGTTACTTTTCATTTCAAACAGGTGAGCGTTCTGAAAATAGGAGCAATAAACCAAAAAAAGCCTGTATATTGCACTGAGGTAAGTATGAGCTGTCAGAACCTTTTTTTAAACTCTAGTACATTTGATCATTTTTGACTTGGGCACTATGCTGAGTGAAAAGATATTATTTTGTTGCATGTCAATTGACTGCTGTCAATGAACATCAATGCTCAGCCAAATAAAAACTGAAAGAACTGCGGATGCTGTAAATCAGAACAAAAACAAAGGTGCTGGAAAAGCTCAGCAGGCCTGGCAGCGTCTGTGAAGGGAGAAGCAGAGTTAATGTTTCAGGTCTGGTTCTGAGGAGGGGCCTCCGGACCCGAAACGTTGATTCTGTTTTTTATTAATACTCAGCCATTTAATTAATGAGGAATTGTACAATTGCTTCTGTTCTCTTTCTAGAACTAGTGCGGTAAAATTGGAAGTGGATAGTCATGTAAAACAAGTGATATATATTCAGTGAAATATTTTGCCAACATTCAGTCTAATTGATTCCAAACGAAATTAAACATTAAATGCGTATTTTAACAACGGATATATTGGACTGATTTCCGTTGTTGACACTGCCCAAGTCCTGTTCCACCATCAAAATCTCCGTTGTTTAAAAAAAAGTTTTAATGACCAGATCCCGTTTTGAATCTAATTATTTTGTGGGACTTCAACATGAGGACCACTAATGAGTGCATTCATGATGTTTTTACTAGTAGTATGTATGTAGTATTTTATGTAGTAACATGCCCAATTACACACCAAAAATGAGATTTACACATAGGGGCAGAGGGTATAAGTTAAGTATTAAATAAGTATTTTATACCTGTCTTTACTGAGGAAAAAGTTTGTCTACATGCCCTAGTGATAAAGTATTTTAATTAGAGGGCTCAAAATAGGTAAGGTACTGGATAGCAAAGTGTGGAGCTGGATGAACACAGCAGGCCAAGCAGAATCTCAGGAGCACAAAAGCTGACATTTCGGGCCCAGACCCTTCATCAGAAAAGGGGGATGGGGAGAGGGTTCTGAAATAAATAGGGAGAGAGGGGGAGCCGGACCGAAGATGGATAGAGGAGAAGAAAGGTGGAGAGGAGAGTATAGGTAGGGAGGGGATAGGTCAGTCCGGGGACAACAGACAGGCCAAGGAGGCGGGATGAGGTTAGTAGGTGGGAAATGGAGGTGTGGCTTGAGGTGGGAGGAGGGGATAGGTGAGAGGAAGCTACTGGATAGGCTGCCTGAACTTCAGGTTAATCAGACACCAGCCCCAAAGTGGCCACAGGGGCATGTGAAGAGGGCACTCAAATGTACAGGGAATGTGAGGAAGGAATATTTTACATTTTGTTCTTTTGTTTTAATTTTTGGCCACAGTGCTTGAGTCCCTTTCTACGCAGCTTCCCTCAAGGATTGGCAGCCTACTCTGATTTTTGTCATCCACCCTGACTCCCAAATCAGCTTACACCATGAATGAACAAAGAAACCTACAGTACAGGAACAGGCCCTTCGGCCCTCCAAGCCTGCGCCGATCAAGATCCTCTGTCTAACCTGTCATCTATTTTCTAACGATCTGTGTCCATTTGCTCCCTGCCCATCCATGTACCTGTCCAAATATATCTTAGAAGATGCTAACGTGTCTGCGTCTACCACCTCCGCTGGCAACGCGTTCCAGGCACCCACCACCCTCTGTGTAGAGAACTTTCCACGCATATCTCCCTTAAACTTTCCTCCTCTCACTTTGAACTCATGACCCCTAGTAATTGAGTCCCCCACTCTGGGAAAAAGCTTCTTGCTATCCACCCTGTCTATACCCCTCATGATTTTGTAGACCTCAATCAGGTTCCCCCTCAATCTCCGTCTTTCTAATGAAAATAATCCTAGTCTATTCAACGTCTCTTCATAGCTAGCACCCTCCATACCACGCAACATCCTGGTGAACCTCCTCTGCACCCTTCTCCTTCCAAATCAGAAAAAAAGAAGCACAGATGGAAACTGGGTTCTTTGAATCCAAGCATATGTAAACCTATTTATCACGGAGTCTGAAAGACCAATTTCTGAACCTGGTTTCTGCTGAATTAATTAACATCATTTGAAGTAATGTTGGACTGTAGATATTTTTATATCCAGCTGTTCAAACATATTATATCACACTTCTAGAGAAAGTGTGTTTTCTGGTTGAGAGGTAGGGTCACTATGACTATGCTACAAGAGCCCTATACTTGACTTGTTAACTCCCTGCTAGAGTGCAGTCAGATTAAGCCAGGTTCCCTCTCTTAATCACTTACGAAGTGCCTTTTGCTTGGAAATACATCTGCTTGGACAGTGGGCTGGCTTGCTTATACTTGAAAAGTAGCTACCACAGCAGAGGATCTTTAAACTACCTACTTGTAAAATATTTATCTTTGTTCAATCACTTGATCATAACTAATACATTGTATTATAATTTACTATTATTGATTCTGAGCCAAGAGCTTATGTAAACACATATTACGCTATAAATGTTTCAGTCATTCATAAATTTATACAGTAAACCAGCTACCTTTGTCTTTTTATTAATCATACTTTATATATATCTGGAATACCAACACAATAAGATTTAACATGATTCACTTTGTTTTTACATGCTAAAGTATTCATATGTATTGTCCAATGTGTCAGTTATTCTCTCCTTTGTAATGAGATCAACTTTTTTGATTTATTTCCATTATCCTTTTCATTTCAGCAAACAGGAAAATGATCTGCAGTATATTTAATATCTTTACAGTAACTGTACTTGTGAACAACAAGCTTAATTAGCGAACAAAAGCAGAAATTGCTGGAAAAGCTCAGCAGGCCTGGCAGCATCTGTGAAGAAAACGTCAGAGTTAAGGTTTCAGTTCCAGTGCCCTGAAGAAGGGTCACCGGACCTGAAATATTAACTCTGATTTTTTTCTTGTCAGATGCTGCCAGACCTGCTGAGTTTTTCCAGCAACTTCTGTTTTTGCTCCTGATTTACAACATCCACAGTTCTTTTGGGTTTTACTGAGCTTAATTGTCAATCTAGTTAGATTCATGTGCTTTCCTAAATGTTTTTTTATCTTCATTTACATTCTCCTGACGTCTGTAGATTTGCATCAAGTGATGTTTTAGTTTGTGCTCTCAGTGGGAAGCCTCACTTGGCAGCTCTTAAGTACACATTGGAATTTACATGAGTGTTGCCTTGAATTTCCAGTATGGCAGTCACAGCACGAGAAACTTCTTCTCAGAGCATTTGGAAAATTGCCTTTAAGGTCGCTAGGTCTCAGGCATACAGTTTATTTTCAGTGTCTGCCTATGCTGCACTGGGAGAAAACAATGAAAATTGGTTGTGCTTCAGTCAACTGTGTAGCAAATTCTACCATGGGTGTACACAGATGGAAAATTGTAAGAGCTTAGCAAAAATGTCCTATGCAGGTAAATTCTTTGCTGTTACTGTTAAGATTTATACTTAAATAATGACCAAGTGAGGTGTTGAAGGACGGCTAGAACCAATTGAAAACATACTCCAAAGCAGGAATCTGGGGAAATAAATTAAACCTTTCATTTCTAATATAATAGCCAGAAAATATTGAAGTCATTTGCGTTGTTTTGTGTGTCTAAAAAAAAACTTGATTTTGTCTGATCCTTGTTTCAGAAGAACTGAAGAAAATGAAAAAGACATGAAACTAATTCACAGCTGACTCTACTGCAAGACTGTATCTAAAACAAAATAATGAATCTGTTTAGATAGACTACGATGGATGATTTTAAAAGCATAGTGAAAGCTTTTAATAGAGATTAAGGTATTCAATATTACTGAATATGTCATTTCTTCAGAAGTTATTTTAATTTATGATTAAATTAGCATTTCTTTTGTTACATCTCATCTAAAGTAGACAAAAACACTTTTCAGATACTTCCAAAAACCTGTAAATTGAATATAATTAAAAGAAAAGATCTCAACTGAGTTGTGATGACGTAGACGCTTCAAATTCAATTAGTGTCCTGTTATTGCCGATGAGTGATAATTTCTATGTGCAAATTGCCATATTCTATTATAGTCCTTGACAAAAGAAGCGACAGATACTTAACACATAATATAAATGCAACTTGGAGCTAAAATCGTAGCGACCAGTGTGAATTTGCCAGGAAGGTAGAGTTCATCTAGGGCTTGGTGCACGATTTATTGTCCATAGGTTTGGGTTTGTCATAAAGCTAAAGCTGCTGCACGGTTGCAAAAGGCTTCTAATGTAAATGTATAAAACAGGACATAAAAGTATGTTTTATTGCCTGAATGCATACTGGAATCTAAAATATGACAGTGATCTAACTGCTGAAAGCATAGGTCATATTGCCAGCTGTATTTAATATTCTGCAATTCTTGCTTTTTTAGCAAAGTAAAGATTACATAAAAAAGACAGTCGAGTATTCAGTTATATGCAGGCAAATGTGCTACACAGGCAAACAATTTGTGAATGCTTTGAAAACAAAAATAAGTGTACAATCTTAATTTAGTTACTGTTTATTCTGAATCTCATTTTGAAATTTCAAGTATTAAAGGTTGACATTAATGATCAATTGAAAAGATTTTTGTTTGTTTTTAAGCAACTATGTTATTCTCTAAGCATAAAATTTCCTATTATTTTAGTAGGGCATTTTTCTTGAGTTTCTCCTCCAGTTTCATATCGCTGTTCATGTTCTTTTCGGATCAACAAAATGATGTTGACACATGACTTTGTAAAAGAAGCCTTTAAAATGGTAACTAGTTGCAGATTAGAATATTTGTATTCATTGTTAATGGGCATAAGATAAAATGTAATAAGAGTAAGGTCATATTGTACCAACAAATAAACATTTTGTTAAATATTTATGAAACTCTTTACACTAGTACCATGTACATTTTTATACTGTATATCTAAGATGTAACAGCTGTCCTGTAAGAAAAAAGAACAAAACTTTATAACAGATAACTTGTGTGCCTACAATAAAAGTATTAACAAAATGCAAATATAACTCCTAACAAAGTTATTAATTTCATTTCAGCACATGAACTTTGTAACTTGCTAACTTGTTCCAAAACTTGAAAATTCCCCTGAATGTTAAAGTCAACAAAAGTTGAATGTAAATTTGCAGAATATAACTTGTGACAAAATTTAAATTGACAGCATCAAAATAATTTCCAATTGAAATGATTTAATGTAAGGAGACTACTTCCTAAATGTATGTTTTCAGTCTGAGACATGCAGTTTTGAAAATAACAACTTATTAAATGAAGATATTGTGATTGAAGATATTCATATTTAGTAGAAATGTTAACTTTTTATACAGCTGATTTTATTAATTGCCTTTAATGTATAAGTCATCGGACATAAGAGTTCATTTAGGAGGTTAGTTTTTGTTTGGCATTTAAGTGCAGAGCAGAACTCATTGAAAAGGAATGTCACACATTCAGACCTGGGGCTTAGGGATCATGCTTATGACCTGTACAATTTTCTATCCATTAAACTGAAAATCAATGGATTGCAAATTATGCGGGTTGTGAATTCTTTGTGGCATACACACTCAAGTTTGTGATGCTCCTTTCCATTACATAGTGAGCTATGCTGAGAGCATTAAATTATGAACTGGAGCAGTCACAAGGATGTGAATGGGTGGAAAATAATTTTGATTATACAATGGCTCAAATCTTCCTCGATCATAAGAGACTAGAAATTCAAAACTATTGACACATCCCTTCACTAACTCTCATTAAAAGACTGGATCTTTAAGAGCTTAGCAGTATATAGCAATGAATGCTTAAAAATACCACACTTACCCCAAATGTGCCCTGAAGAGGTTCCCCATGTGTTACTGCATTACACACTTGTCTGATAGTTGGAATTAGGGCATCCCAGAAAAAAATGCACAATAGCTCATGTAATTAGAATTATTGCACACAGCAGCTACTGCATTAATACAATAGTATTCAGAAGATCCAGGTCAAGAGGTTGGATTTTGTGGTCAGTTAACAAAGAAACATCATGCATCATTCATTACAAATATAGCAAACTAAAAGCGTTTTGTGAACTTTGTTCACAACTTCTGGCATTTTTAGTGGGTAATGGTATTATAGCTTTCAAGAATCTGAGAACACAGGAATAGGTGACCTGGAATTTGATGAGAACTATAGATATATAATAAAATAAATCCAATGATCTGTTTGTTCATGATAAATGCCATCTTGGCATTAAAAAGGGACTGTGTCCTATATTCAGTAGCTGAGCTTCATCACTGCACTAATATTATCTGACCCTGAAATCGGTTATCATTCTGAATTACAATGTAGCTTTTACTGGATATTTTCTCTCTAGAACAGTGAGTTAGCAACCACATGTTCACACTCTGTGCATATTTAGATTGAAGAATTTCACATCTTACTTCAGTTGGGCCCCTTTGGATTTGAACTCACATCAAATGCTGGTTGAATGTTAGCAGTCTGCTCTGTTTTTCATTGCTGCCATCCCTTGCTTCTTAAATCAGTGCTGTTGCGTACTGGGATCTTAAACCAACATGCCCCTGGGATAACAATGCGTAGAGCTGGATGAACACAGCAGGCCAAGCAGCATCAGAGGAGCAGTAAAGCTGACGTTTCGGGCCTAGACTCCTGCCCCTGGACTCTATTGTTCCATTTTCCAGTGCCACTCTATAGCATTACATTTCCCAGTGATCCAGACTCGCAAACCTAAAATAACTCTGTGGATGATTCTCAACAGAGCATTGATTTATGGTAATCAAAAGGGATAGATTTAAGAAGGACCTGAGGGGCAACTTCTTCACGCAGAGAGTGGTGTGTATTTGGAATGGACTGCCAGAAGAACTGATTGAGACAGGTACAACAGCAGCATTTAAAAAATGTTTGGATGAGTGCATGGGTGGGAAGGGTTTAGAGGGATGGGGCCAAGTGCAGCCAGTTGGAAATAGCTGAGTAGGCACTGTGGTCAGCATGGACCGGTTTGGGTCAAAGGGCCTGTTTCCATGATCTATTACTCTATGACTCTGCTCTAAATCGGTCAATTCTTTTTAAAATATTCTCTGGGATTTTTACTGTTCTACTGTGGATTGAATTCAATCTCCTGTCAATATTCTAACTTTGAAAAATTTGAAAGAAATGTCCTTTTCATTTTATATATACGTAGCTGTGGATATTCCATTACCACAATATTTAGTTTTCATTCCCTATCACACATCATACAAAGTGATCAGATTGGAGGTAACAAGGTGTGGAGCTGGATGAACACAGCAGGACCAGCAGCATCAGAGGAGCAGGAAAGCTGACATTTTGGGTCCCCTGATGTTGCCTGGCCTATTGCATTCATCCAGCTCCACATCTTGTCACCCCAGACTCCAGCATCAGCAGCTCCTACTATCTCAGATTGGAGGTAAACGCTTGGCTGGGCAAAATGGAGAAACATGTGGTGGTAAGCAGAGGCAGCTTTGGTATTGATTATATCAGGGATTGGTAAGGAAAGATAAAGTTTCTGGAGATTAGCAGAGCTGAAGTGGAGTTGTTGAAGTACGCCGCTGTCACTGATGCAGAAATCTGTTTTGATAGATAGTAACTAATAAATCAAGGAAGAGTTGGCTGGATAGTTGGTTTGCAATGCAGAGTGACATCAACATCATTGGTTCAATTTGTGCACCAGTTGAGGTTACCATGAAGGACTCTCTTTCTCAGCCCCTGCCCTCAGCTGAGGCATGGTGACCTTCAGGCTCAACCACTACCAGTCAGACATGAGAGAATATTAGAAAATCTAGGAAATGTTACAAGTTTAGGAGGTAGTGGATGGAATGACAGAAGTACAGCCTGGCTGGGAAAAACATGGTTTTTGAGTAATGTCCCTCTCTAATGTCTTGTCAACATCAGGGGCAATGCTTGGACCTTACAACATTGATTGAAAGGTCACAAAGGAGGTTTCCTGGCTTTCACACAAGTTTTTCATTTTCCAAGGGATCCGGACAAATATTCAATTTGGTGTTTTGTGATTGGTTTCTGGATTTGTCTCTGTGTTGTTTTCTAATTCTTCGCCTCACAGTTCAAAGGTAATGATTGTTGGTTTTAATTATTGCACAGAAACCACAAGTCACAGTTACAGCATTTAAATATTGGTTTATTGGTTACATCAAGTTAAATAAAAAAAATACAATATATGCTCGGGTCTGATAGTTGTTAGTGTTGACATGGCTGAATTCTTTACTTATATTAAAAAGAGGCAATTGGATACTATAAGGCTATTTACTTCAACAACAATACTGTAGTTGCATTTCGCAACAGCAGTAAACTCTCAGGGGAGTGAAATTGGACATCATTTCACTCAATATCTAACAGTAAAATATGTTATTTTGTGCAGACAGGAACCAGAGTGCAGCCGATCCTAGAACCATAGCAATCTTGCAGCACAGAAGGGGGCCTTTCGGCCAATTTTGTCCATGCCGACCCAAAGACACCCATGTGCCCTTTCTTCCTGCTATCAAAATAATCTTTCAAAAGTGCAATGTCATATGTCTGAAATAGAACAGAATTTGCTGCAGATGCATGATTGCAAGTATCCAAAAAGGGAAGAGATCGGTTTAGCTTTCAGGTGTGACAGCATGCCTCTTACTTGTTCCACAGCCCCCTCTCATGGACTAATTGCATATCACTTCAATATACATTTTAGATAGAATTTGCAGAACATAAACAGGCTATTTGGCCCACTGGTCTGTGCTGGTTCACATGAATATGTATAAAGCAAAATTATAACCAGACCAACAGGTTTATGGAGACTAAATGCATCAACATGTCTATTTCTGTCACATGGGATTACTGTGATTGGAACGACTGCGTGTGAATTCCACATCCTTATATTCTACCAGAGGTCAGTTTAAAGTAACTAAAGACACTGGGTAGGGAAAATCAGGGACAAAAACAGAAATTGCTGGAAAATCTCAGCAGGTCTGGCAGCATCTATGATGCGAAATCAGAGTTAATATTTCGGGTCCGGTGACCCTCCTTCAGAACTGGGTTTCTCTTCACTGTTGCTGCCGGAACGGCTGAGCTTTTCAGCAACTTCTGTTTTCGTTTCTGATTTATAGCACCCACAATTCTTTCAGTTTTTGTTTAGGGAAATCAGGGAGTTGTTTGCTTGCTCTGTAATAACAGTATGACGCTCTGCTATTATTTGCAATTACCCCCATTAAGTCATACTCATTTCCTGATTCCATGTGATTCTAGGGAATTTTTGCTGGTGATTTAAATCGCTGAACATTTTGCTATTCCATCCATTACTGCATTGTCTTGATAGTAATTACCTAGGAATAAATAGGAATAGTGTGGATGTGCAGAGGGATCTTGGTGTCCATGTACATAGATCCCTGAAAGTTGCCACCCAGGTTGATAGTGCTGTTAAGAAGGCTTACGGTGTGTTAGGTTTTATTGGGAGAGGGATTGAGCTCCGGAGCTGTGATGTCATGCTGCAACTTTACAAAATGCTAGTGCGGCCTCACTTGAAATATTGTGTACGGTTCTGGTCGCCCCATTACAGGAAGGATGTGGAAGCTTTGGAAAAGGTGCAGAGGAGATTTACCAAGGCATTGCCTGGTCTGGAGCAAAGGCCTTATGAAGAAAGGCTGAGGGACTTGGGTCTGTTCTCATTGGATAGAAGAAGGCTAAGAGGGGATTTAATAGAGACATACAAGATGATCAGAGGATTAGATAGAGTGGACAGTGAGAGTCTTTTTCCTAGGATGATGACATCAGCTTGTACGAGGGGGCATAGCTACAAATTGAGGGGTGATAGATTTAAGACAGATTTCAGAGGCAGGTTCTTTACTCAGAGAGTGGTAAGGGCGTGGAATGCCCTGCCTGCCAATGTAGCTAACTCAGCCACATTGGGGGCATTTAAACAGTCCTTGGATAAGCATATGGATGACAATGGAATAGTGTAGGGGGAGGGTCTTAGATTAGTTCACAGGTCGGCGCAACATCGAGGGCCGAAGGGCCTGTTCTGCACTGTATTGTTCTATATTCCATGTTCTAATTATAAAACGGTGATCTCAATCCTGATACAGTATGTAAGTCTGCCAGTGTTAACATCGCACACTGACACACAGATGTTTAACCGAGGGTGGAAAGCAGAATCAAAGCAAAAACAAGTACTGGCCATTGTCTAAGGCTTAGTCAGATTGTTTACAACCTTCTTATGCTATTTGATCTTGAGCTGAGTTTCCGACTCCACTTCCTCTTCATCATCAAAACCTTTTATCTCTGTCTCAATTACATTGCAACCTCTGCTTCGTCCTCTGTTCAAGTGCTATTGAGACCCCCATACACATCTTTATTATCTGCTGACCTGACTATTCTAATATTCTCCTGGCAGGTATCTCACTTCATCCTCTCTGTAAACTTAAATTCATTCTAAGTTGTGCTGCTTCGATCCTAATTTGTACTGCGTTCCATTCACTCACCACCTTATGCTTACTCACCTATATTGGCTCAAGATATGGCAGTGCCTCAACTTCTAAAATTCCACATTTACAATCAAGGCTATTCATATCATTCATCCTTCCCTAGTTTTGAAATCTACTTCAGCAGCACAGCCATCGAAGATTGTCCAGCTCTGGTCATTTTCACATCCAATTTTCATCCAGGAACATCAAAAAAAGCACCAGGAGACAGAATTTTCCCCTTGGTCAGTGATGATTGATACTGCTCTCACCTCTGGGTGTAAGTAGCATTCCAAGGCTTGAAGTCCAGAAATCAAGGTTAATTGTGGTACTGGTAGAAAACTGTTTCTTTTTTCCTTCATTCATTTATGGGATGAGAGCATTGCTGGCTAGGAAGCATTTATTGCCCATCCCTAACTGCCCAGAAGACAGTTAAGAGTCAACCACATTACAGTGTGTCTGGAGTCACATGTTGGCCAGACAAGGTAAGGATGGCAGTTTCCTTCCCTAAAGGACATTGATGAACCATGAAAGATTTTCTCCAACAACCGGCAATGGATTGTCAATATTAGACTCTTAATTCCAGATAGCTATTGAATTCAAATTCCACCACGTGCCGCAGGATTCGAATCCGAGTCCCACGACCATTATCTTGTGTCTCTGGATTAAGAGTCCAGCGATAATACCACTAGGCCATCACCTCCCCTCAATTGTCAGAGGTATCACCATTCAGGTGACGTGTTAAATGAAGGCCCTGATTGCCTTCTTGAGCAGGTGTAAAAGATGACATTATACTGCTTTGGAGAAGAATAGCGAATTATCCATGGTGTCCCAATTTCTTCACATTGGATTAAATGGTCATTATCACAACGCTGTCTTTGGGAATTTGATGAATGCAAAATGATTGTTAGTTTTCCTACACATTGTTTTATTTGTTTGTGAAATATTAGCATCGCTGACTAGGCCAACATTCATTGCCATTCCCTAATTGCCTTTGAGAAGTTGGTGGTGAACTGCCTTCTTGAACTGTTACTGTTACTGCCCTTGAGGTGTAGTGCTGTTAGGAAGGGAGTTCCAGGTTTTTGACCCAGTGACAGTGAAGGAACAGAGATGCAGTTCTAAGTCAGGATTGTACGTGACTTTGAGGGGAATTTGCAGATGGTAGTGTTCCCATGCAACAACTGCCCTTGGAGTTCCAGGTGATAAAGTTCGTGGTTTTGAAAGATAACACAGCGTGGATCTAGAGGAACACAGCTTGCCAGGCAGCATCAGAGGAACAGGAAAGCTGATGTTTCGGGTTTGACCCTTCCTCAGAAATGGGGGAGGGAGAAGGGAGCTCTGGAATAAACAGAGGGGGGTGGTGGTGATAGAAAGTCGATGGTGGAGTGGATAGGTGGGAGGGAAGGCAGACATCTCAAGGAGGCGGGGATGAAGCTAGTAAAGGTGAGTGTAGGTAGGTAGTAGTGGGGATTGGTCAGTGAGGTGGGAGAAGCGGATAGGTAGATTTTGAAAGATGCTACCAAGGAGGCCTCAGTAAGTTGCCACTGTGCATCTTTTAGATGATAGATGGTAACACATGACATTTACGAAATTAACCACATTCCAAAAATATTGAATTGCCTGTAAAACACTTTGAGACTTCCAGTGCAAAGCACGAGACAAATTTGTTTTCCTTATTGAAACTGCAACCGAGTAACCATAGAGACTGCGACAACACATTTTAGATGACCCCATCTACAGTAATGTCCTTCTGACAGCTTGCCTTTATCCCACTGCTTATCATGTATGTTTCCCAGTGAGTGGAGCTTCTTCCTCTCATGACTGTCAGTCCGCTGCCCACAGTATAATTTTCCAAGGGTCGTGGTCAATGTTTTGTAATGAAAGCTCAGGTTAAGAAAGATATCTGATTAGCACAATGTTTCACAAAGATGTTTGCAGGTACTAGCATCATTAGCATGGAAATGAATATGTGTGTGGTTTTCAAGATGAGTTCAAATACTAACTATCATATTCATTCACCATTTAATTTCAGGGAGAATGATTTTTTAAAAAGGCTGAATTTCACAATTCTTAAATCCAGATTTCAAACATGCTATCCTTACTCAATGATACCAACCGCAATATCTGGCAATGGACTTTCTTATCAACCCCTCCCTTACCTTCATCTCATCAATGCATAGATGTCTCTGAGGACTATGCCACAACAAAAACCTTTGGTGCTGTTCATTCTTCTGCCATTTCTGTGTGTTCATGTTTCTCATTCTTTTTAAGTAGCTGCCGGTTTTTACACAATGCGGTTACACTCCATGTACTATCCTCCCAGCAATGAGAAACCACTCAGGAGTGAGGGAACTACTGAAAAGGTCACCGGATATAAAATGAGGAGTATCCCGATCAGGAACATGCTGTGGATTTCTACTGGAGCCCTATGGATGATAGAACACCAGAACCACTGACTTTCTAGTTTGAGAGCTGACTCCAAAAGGGCTCAAGAACCAATAGTACTCAGTATCAGTGAGAGCATCATTTGAAGCAGGAGTATTTAATATATCAGTACCCTATCTCAAGGGGTGTGGTTACCATTTTATTTTTAAAATATGTCTTATGGCGTGGCACCAGAGGATATGATAATGTGGAGAGAAGTAAATCACATGAATGACATGTGACTGCCACATTCAAAGGTCTATATAAGGCTGCAATGCTCTTTTCTGTATCTTAATGAGCAAAATATTGCGATTGTAATTCTCGGAAAACATTAAGACCAGCAGATTGCAAAGCAACCTTGATTGTTGGAGGAAATGCAATTTTGAAAACAAAAGAACCATAAACGTCTGATTGCTCAGAGAATTACTGCTGCACAGTGAGTGAATTTTACTTTGTGAAATAAACAGTAATCAACTGTTATATTGAAAAAAAACTCATTTGTATCATCTTAGTTCAGTCTTAATTTGTACACTAAATATTATATTGCTGTAGTATTTAACAATAAAGTTACTCATCACAACCAAGTTATTATTACATCACAACCAAGACCTTCTGCAGCGCATCTTATTGAGTATACACACTGCTGCTACTGAGCATTCATGATGGAGTTGTGAATGCTTGTGGCTGTAATGTCAAGCAAATGGGCTGCTTTGTCCTGAATGCTATCAAGCTGCATGAGCGCTATTGGAGCCACGCACATGCAGGTAAGTGGGGAGTATTCGGAGACATTCCTGACTTGTGCCTTGAAAATGATGGACATGCTTTTGGGGTGTCAAGAGATGACTTACTCACCGCAGTCTTCCTAGCCTCTGACCTACTCTTATAGCATACTTACCTAGAAACATAGAACAGCACAGCACAGTACAGGCCCTTCGGCCCACAATGTGGTGCCAACCTATTATCCTACTAAGATCAATCTACTGTGCATACCCTACATTTTACTACTCTCCATGTGCCTATCCAAGAGGCGCTTAAAAGTCTCTAAAGTATCTGGCTCCACTATCACTGCGGGGAGCGCATTCCACACATCCACTCTGTGTGAAGAAACTACCTCTGACATCTGCCCCATACTTTTCCTCCAATCACCTTAAAATTATGCCCCCTTGTAGTAGACATTTCTGCCCTGGGAAAAAGTCTCTAACTATCCACTTAATCTCTGCCTCTCATTATCTTGTACACCTCTATCACGTCACTTCTCATCCTTCTTCGCTCCAATGAAAGAAGTCCTAGCTCCCTCAACCTTTCCTCATAAGACCTGCCCTCCAGTCCAGGCAGCATCGTGGTAAATCTCTTCTGCTCCCTCTCTAAAGCTTCCACATCTTTCCTATAATGAGGTGACCAGAACTAAACACAATATTCCAAGTGTGGTCTAACCAGATTTTTGTAGACCTGCGTCATAACCTCGTGGCTCTTAAACTCAATTCTCTTGCCAATGAAATCCAACACACCATACAGCATCTTTACAACCCTATCAACTTGTCCAGTTGAGTTTCTGGTCAATGGTCACCCCAGGATGTTGATAGTTGGGCATTCAAAGATGGTAATGCCAGTCAATGTTGAGCAGTAGTGGTTACATTGCCTCTTATTGGAGACAGTCATTGTCCAGCATTTGTATGGCACAAATGTTACTTGCCACTTGTTACCAGCCCAAGTCTGGATTTGTTCAGACCTTGTTGCATATGAACATGGACTGCTTCAATATCTGAGGAGTAATGAATGGTGCTGAACATTGCGCAATCATCAGAGAATATCCCAACCTCTGACCTTAAGATGGAAGGAAGATCATTAATGAAGTAGCTGAAGATGGTTGGTCCTAGGATACCATCCTGAGGAGCTCCTGCAGAGATGTGCTGCAACTGAAATGACAGACCACCAACAACAACAAGAATCTTCCTAAATGCCAGGTATGACTCCAACCACTTGAGGGTTTGACCCCTGATGACTACTGGTTCCAGTTTTGCTGGGGCTCCTTAATGCCACACTTGGTCAAACGAGGCCTTGATACCAAGGGCCATCACTCTCATCTCACCTCTGGAATTCAGCTCTGTTGTCCATGTTTGAACCAAAGCTGTAATGAGGTCAGGAGTTGAGCGGCCCTGGTGGAACCCAAACTGGGCGTCACTGAGCAGGTTATTGCTGAGCAGGTGCTGCTTGAAAGCGCTGTTGATGGCACCTTCCATTGCTTTACTGATGATCAAGAGTAGACTGATGGAATGGTAATTGGCCAGATTGGATTTTTTGTGCACAGGACATATCTGGGAAATCTTTCACATCGTCAGGCAGTGCCAATGTATAACTGTAATGGAATATCTTGACTAGGGGAGCAGCAAGTTCTGGAGCACAAGCCTTCAGGTTATTGCCAGAATTTTGTCAGGACACATAGTCTTTACAGTATCCAGTGCTTCCAACCGTTTCTTGATATCACATGGAGTGAATTGAATTTGCTGAAGACTGGTGTCTGTGATGGTGAAGACCACTGAAGGAGGCCGAAGGGGATTTTCCACACTGCATTTCTGGCTGAAGATTGCAGTGAATGCTTCAACCTTATCTTTTGCACTGATATGCTGGGCTCTTTCATCATTGCCGATGGGGGTATTTGTGGAACCTCCTCCTCCATTGAGTTGTTTAATTCTCCACCACCATTCACAAGTGGACGTTGCAGGACATCAGAACTTAGATCTGATCTGTTGGCCGTGGGATTGCTTAGCTCTGGCTATCACTTGTTGCTTTCGCTGCTTGGCGTGCAAGCAGTCCAATTTGGTGGCTTTTCCAGGTTGAAACCTCATCGTCAGGTAACACTGGTGCTGCTCCTAGTATGTCCTCTTTCATTCTCAACTGATCCAGGGCTGGTCCCCAGGCTTGTTGGTAATGGTTGAGTGGGGGATATACCAGGCCATAATGCTACAGTTTGTATTCAAGTATAATCTGCTGTTGATGGCCCACCATGCCTCATGAAAGCCCAGTTTTGAGTTGCTAGATCTGTGTGAAGTCTGTCCCATTTAGCATAGTGATAGTGCCACTCAACACGATGGAAGTTATTCTCAATGTGAAGGCAGGACTCCATCTCCACAAGGATTGTGCAATGGTCACTCTTACCTTGCCACCACCTCTGCTGGGTCTGTCCTGCTGGTGGGACAGGATATATCCAGGATGGTGATGGTGGTGTTTGTATTGAACCAGTGGAGAGTTTGTCCCGATTTCCATTGAATCCAGTTTTGCAGTTTTTCCACATAAAAAACGAGGAGAGGCTCCACTCCAATAGGGCTGAATGGAAATTTGCAAGTAAATGCGGGAGACTGTGTATCTGAGTCCTCACATTTTGCTGTGTTATTCCACTGACATTTGGGTGAGAGTATAGTACAGTCATCTGAGTAATTAAGCTCCCTTCTGCACATCTGTCTCGCCAAATGTGTCCCTGCTGATGGAGAGTCCCTTCTATCAATCAAGCCGCACCAGAACTCAGATGGATCAGATAACTTCGGCAAGAAACCAGTAAAATCCCCAAAGGATCTCAGTGCCATTTGAGGAACTTCAAAATAGCAAATAGAAACGTGATCAATACTAACTCATGCTGCCATCTGCTGGTGGACAATAGAATTTCCACAATCCCTGCAATCCTTCACAGAATGGTAGAGATGTCGTATGCTGCTCAATAGTTTTTGTTTGTGATTGCCTCTTATTCATTTAAAAAGTGACTCATGAATAAAATGCAATCAACAATGCAAGATGGAATGAAATAAAGAATGGTTCGTGAAAACATCACTCTAGTAGCTCTGTCATTGTTGTTTTAACATCACAACTTGCATTTTGATAGCAAAATGTCAGCAGAGCTCTTGAATTTTTCTTTCCATTGATGTATAACTTTACTGGCTAGACCATATACAAAAGTTAAGGGCATGAAGGCAGTAGCAGTATGTACTCTTGGAAGTGTGAGGTGATGCACTTTGGTAGGAGTAACCAGAAGGCAAAGTACTGGGCTAATGGTAAGATTCTTAGTAGTGTAGATGAGCAGAGAGATCTCGGTGTCCATGTACACAGATCCTTGAAAGTTGCCACCCAGGTTGACAGGGCTGTTGAGAAGGCGTACAGTGTTTTAGCTTTTATTAATAGAGGGATCGAGTTCCAGAACCAAGAGGTTATGGTGAAGCTGTACAAAACTCTGGTGCGGCCGCACTTGGAGTATTGCATACAGTTCTGGTCACCGCATTATAAGAAGGATGTGGAAGCTTTGGAAAGGGTGCAGAGGAGATTTACTAGGATGTTGCCTGGTATGGAAGGAAGGTCTTACGAGGAAAGGCTGAAGGACTTGAGGCTGTTTTCATTAGCGAGAAGAAGGTTGAGAGGTGACATAATTGAAACATATAAAATAATCAGAGGGTTAGATAGGGTGGATAGGGAGAGCCTTTTTCCTAGGATGGTGACGGTGAGCACGAGGGGGCATAGCTTTAAATTGAGGGGTGAAAGATATAGCACAGATGTCAGAGGTAGTTTCTTTACTCAGAGAGTAGTAAGGGAATGGAACGCTTTGCCTGCAACGGTAGTAGATTCGCCAACTTTAGGTACATTTAAGCCGTCATTGGATAAGCATATGGACGTACATGGAATAGTGTAGGTTAGATGGGCTTGAGATCGGTATGACAGGTCGGCACAACATTGAGGGCCGAAGGGCCTGTACTGTGCTGTAATGTTCTATTATCTATCTATCTAATAAATGTGTAAAGTTAATCCTCAATAAATATATATTGGGTTTTTGATGTTGACCATTAAAATGTATAAGTCATCCTGGCCATTTTTTAAATCCACACTTATCTTGTGGTAGTAATGAATCAAGTTCTCCCAGGCCATCAATAGTATTTCTAATGCAAAATTCAAGTATCTGGCACCATTTCCCAAGCATGCCAGATTCCAGCAAACAGAATTGGTGTGCTTCCAGAAATCTCAATTTTACGTTAATTTGAAGGAGACATTTTAAAGCAGGTATTTTGATGCCCATATTTTACAACAGTATGTGGAGTTTTCCAAATTTAAATATTTTCCACTGCACTTTTCCACATTGATGGGAAGGGAATCAGCTTCGCACGTGCAGTCATTAGCCTAACCAAATTGGCCTCAGCCCATGGATTTGGTGTATATTTTAACACCTGTGAAAATCTTCGTTTCTTTCTAAACACATGAATGCTTCCAGTAATGCTCTTAATTCAATATCTAATAAAGTTGATAAACAGTCATTTTTCCTGCAGTATTACTAACAGTAATACTGTATCCGAGCCACATACAGATTCATTCATAATACCTGCTGCCTACGAAATTTCAAGCAGTTCTTCATCCAGCATAATACATACATGTAATGTAATGCTGCATTGCTTTGAACTAATAATGATATGTTCTATCTGTTTGCACAGGAAGGTATGGCTGGTAAAATATATGCACGGCAGAAATGGATTTTATTGAAGCGAGCACTTCCTAAAGGGAAGTGAAAAGCAGTTACAAGTAATCCAGAAGATGACTTTGAATGTGAAGATCCCAAAGTCTGCATCCATTTGCTGCAGGACCCTACTCTTAGAAACTACTATCTCCTGAAGAAGTACCTGACAAATTGCAGTGACATGTGGATGGTTGAATTCCTAGAACTCAGTGGCCTCAACTTGATGTTAAAAGCCTTGGATAAGTTGTCAAGCAGAGGAATGCCTAAGATTGATGATGCCCTTCTACAACTCACCTGTGTGAGCTGTGTAAAAGCTGTGATGAATTCTCCAAATGGAATTGAACATCTTGTGAATGATGAAAACCAGATTAGAAAACTACTACAAGGTACGGTTAGCAATAACACTTTGGAATACAATTCTTCATCCCGCAGTCCTAATGTGGTGGCTCTCCCAATAAAAATGCAGATTAAACAATCCAATTCAAACCTTAGGCTGTCCATTCACATCACTGCCAACTGTTAGATTGAGTGCACTATTAAACCATGTCTGTGATGTTGATGTGTTACAGTTCACTCAGGGAGTCCAAGTTACTGTGGCAACATGCATTCTGCATGCACTTTGCAATCTGGAGCGACGGACAGTGATGGTTGAGGCTCCAAAATTATTCCCATCACACTGTTAACCAGAAATCTCACCCACTCATACCACCTGCCATTGGCATGTGTTGGACTGCTTCACAAATTGATATTTAATCTGTGTGACTTGGTTATGAAAGCACCATGTCCTTGATATCAAGTCGTGGGGTGAGACTCAAATCCAAAACAAAATGTATCTTTATTTAAGTTATTGTTTCTGTCTGTTTCATCAATCTCTTTTAATCCCTTCATCATTAGGCAATAGACAATAGACAATAGGTGCAGGAGTAGGCCATTCGGCCCTTTGAGCCAGCACCTCCATTCATTATGATCATGGCTGATCATCCACAATCAGTATCCTGTTCCTGCCTTATCCCCATATCCCTTGATTCCACTATCTTTAAGAGCTCTATCCATCATTCCACCTCTCTATTTTGCTTTGTGTACATGATTTTACGCTGGATTAAATATTCTAATTTACACTTCCTGCTTCAGACCGCATGTGCCTGAGGAAAGATTCCCCATTTTGATTGATTCAGGGTGTGCACACTGTTTCTTACCTGTTCATGTATGTCCCTGACCCTTGTGGCCATGCTCTCAGTGTCCGTAAGGGTAAAACTTTCTCAGTAAGGGCACACAGTTAAGTTGCCTAGAAGTGATGGTTGTTCTGGATCCCAACACGATCATGCCCTTTTCCAGACTTTACTGGGACAGGAACGAGAAGTGAATCTACTTGAAAAGCCCAGCAGGTGTGGTAGCATCTGTGAAGGGAAATCAGAGCTAATGTTGTGGATCTGAGAATGCTCTGAGGAAAGGTCACTGGACCCTCAATGTTAACTCTAATTTCTCTTTGCAGATGCTGCCAGGCCTGCTGAGCTTTACCACCAAATTCTGTTCTTGTTCCTTATTTACAGCATCTACGGTTCTTTCAGTTTTTATTTACTGAGACAGATTTAAAGGTGAGCCAGGAACAACCTTGGATCTGTCAGGAAATCAGTGAATATAAGGAAAAGGGATAGTAGGAACTGCAGATGCTGGGGAATCCGCGACAACAAGGTGCAGAGCTGGATGAACACAGCGGGCCAAGCAGCATCATAGGAGCAGGACAGCTTCACTGATGTTTTTCCAGAGGGAGGAGGGTAACTTCTTCAGGGGTAGGCATCCTTTGAAGAGGCTTCGCAGTGGGGTTAAAATTGTTTCAGAGATAGTAGAAACTGCAGATGCTGGAGAATCTGAGACAACAAGGTGTAGAGCTGGATGAACACAGCAGGCCAAGCAGCATCATAGGTCATTTCAGCAATTTACCAAGATGCCCAAGGTGAAAGCACAGTAGGAGGAGTGTTCCTCAGTGAAACTAACAAACAGTGAAGGCTTTGACCACTTACACTGAGGACTTCTCAAATCATAGCCATTGAGAAATTACTGTTCAAAGCCCATTTTCTCCCAGTCTGTGCTATCACTATTTATCAGGAGATTGTCATCTTCTTGGAAGGCACTTTAGCTATCCAGTACTTCGCACCTTTAGTTGCACTCGTCTGTGGCCAGCCCTCACCATGGGATGGGCCAGTTTACATGCATCTACTTGGTATTTCACAATGAGAGACAAGTTGAGAAGCATCACCAACAACAACACAATCACCAACAGCACCAGTCAACCATCAACAGCAGGAGAGCTCCAGCAGCAACACCAGCTGCCTTTCTTTCAGCAGCATACCACTACACAGGGTAGATGGGATGAACACTGAGATCAGGCTAGAAGGCAGTTAGACCACAAATTGGGATCCAAAGCAGAAGATTTGCTCTCTCTCTCTCTCTCTGTCTATGCTTCTAGGCAGCAGTATCTCAAGAAGCTGAGGCTATCACAACAGATCACTGTTGACATCAGTTTCTCTGTAAATCCATGCCAACCCCAACCAATCACCCACCTCCCATCAGTGTTCTGCCTCTTCCAACTTTGTGTGCTTTTATTAAATGCAAGGAGAGAAGGCAGAGAGGTACGAGAGTTGAAAATGGTGCTTGTGCAGAGGTGGGATTTGTGTAAGGTGTTTGTAAAGCATGGGTGAAGGGAAGATGAAGGGAAGTGTAGGTGCTTAGGTGGGAATGCTAGCTTCATTGAGAGTGGGGAATGAGTGAAGCTACATACAACTGAGAAATGCTGTGCAGGAGAATCCTTGTGTGGAATAGATATCCCCGACTCATACCCTCCCTCTCCCCAACTCTGTTTGCTGTCACTCCCTCCCAATTTACTGGATCTCTTGGGTACATTGTTCCCAGTTTGGAGGGAAACCATTTTCACTGCCATTCCTGGCCCCTGGCATCCATGTCCATTTGGTTGTAGACATTGTCCATTTCCTTCCGTCCCTTAGCTCACTGCAGCTCTCAGATTCCACAGCAGGAATACCAGATAAGAATTAGAGATGCAACAATCAACCTTTCCACATCTTCCTTGCATTTCTGTGGTTACTGCAGCCTCAGAAATTCAAGCGCTGATGAGCCATTCAAACCCATGTCATACACCCTTTAATAAGAAGTGCCTCGTTGCTCAGAATAGATGCATAATCCCACTCAACTGCCCTGACTAGCCGAGGCTGGCTGCTAAAGCCATGACTCAGTTAGAGAGTTTCAGCAAAACCCATTCCAGCTATCAACAGGCTACCTGTCTCCAAATTAGCCATAGGCTAATTTGGCAAACTTCCCTCCTAAGACTCTGCTTGAATGCTCACTAAAAGACGGTGGACATATCCAAACGCCATTCATTCACAACTGATTTAAAACAATTAAGATTGCCGACGGTGTGGAATTGATGGGACAAATGATCTTTATATAATACATACTTTCTCTTGGTCTTTATTATGATTGATGACATTTATCAGCAGAGAAATTAATAATAAAATAAGTTGAAACTCAGGATAGTATCCAGAAAGCATGCATCCGGCTTAACACATTCTTACAAATCTGTATGTATAATATGTCATGTACAGAATTTATTAGAGGATACCTTTTCACAAAGAAGAATATGATTTATGTTGATTTCTAGTGCAACTGCTGCAATGTTTATCCTGGCACTTTTATCTTCTCAAGTAATTGTGCTTGTGTAAATTCTGACACTTTACAAATAAATTCTGCTTACTTGCAGCTCTGAATACATCTGTGATCCTGGTGAAGAAACAAGTATTTGATTTGCTGGCAGCCCTCTGCATGTACTCCCCAGAAGGTCATGATCAGGTTTTATATGCACTACAACACTACAAGGCAAGGATTGTACCACAGGGAATATAGCAGCACCATGCTTTGAAAGAAAAGTGGAGATTTTCAAGGGTCTGCACTCAGAGTCATAGAGTCATACAGCACAGCAACAGAGCCTGGTCCATCCACTCCATGCCAACCATTTTCCCAAACTAAACTAATCTCACCTTCCTGTGCTTGGCCCATACCCCTCCAAACATTTGTTACTCTTATCTAAATGTCTTTTAAACGTCGTAACTGTACCCACATCCGTCATTTCCTCTGGAAGTTCATTCCACACACAAACTACCCTCTCTGAGAAAAAAATGGCTCCTCATGTCTTTTTTTAAATCTTTCTCCTCTCACCTTAAAAATATGCCCTCTGGACTTGAAATCCTCCACACTATGGAAAAGACACCAGCCATTCACCTTATCTGTACCTTCATAATTTCATAAACCGCTCAACCTCCGGTACAGTTATTGAAAAGAAATAAAATCAGAGTCTCATTTTCTGATATTTGCTGTTCCAAGCAATTTGCTCTTACAGGGGAAAGGTTCCCAACTTTGCTTACTTTTCAGTGCATTGTGTCAGGATATTTCAGAATTGACAAACAGCTTGTTTTGATGTAGATTCCTAAAATAGCATCATGCAGTGTTGGACTGAGCAACTCTCTGGTCATTATTTTCATAGTGTTGACTATTATGGAATACTTGCAATGCTAAATACTTTGTAAAATGAAATATCCTTTTCTCAAAGGACAGATGCCAATTTATTGATAATGAAAATAACAGGTTAACATTACACCAACTTCAGTGTAATTTTAATATATAGTTATTAACTAAGCAATTTGTTAGCGAGCAAAATTGGACATTGCCACTGAATGGGTTGCCACCCAAATAAGTAGATTACCTGCACAAAATCAAAGTTGCTGGAAAAGCTCAGCAGGCCTGGCAACATCTGTGGAGGAGAAAATAGAGTTCACGTTTCGGGCCCAGCGACCCTTCCTCAGAGCCAGACCTGAAACATTAACACTTTTTTCTGCTTCACAGATGCTGCAAGCCCTGCTGAGCTTTTCCAGCAACTTTGTTTTTGTTCCTGATTTACAGCATCCGTAGTTCTTTCAGGTTTTTTTTAAGTAGATTACCTGCTTCTTTTTGGTTAGACTCACAATATGCCAGCCAAGTGCTGTTGTCTCATTCATGTGTTGTTGGACAGTCTGGGTCTCCTGGATTTATGCTAGCAGGTACTTTGGCTAAGTTCAAATAAGAATTATAAAGTGTAACTCTTGCCAGAGGAAGTAAACTTGGTTAACAAAGCATTCAAGATCCGAGACTTTACCACAAGGAGCAGAGTACAAAAGCGAGGAAGTTATGACAAACCATCATAAAACATTAGCTCTGCCTCAATTGGAGGATGGTGTCTAATTCTAGGCACCACATGTTAAGAAGGATGTGAGAACAATGGAGAGGGTACAACAAAGATTCATGAAAAGGTTTAGTGGAGGAGAGGATAGATTGGAGAAGCTGTGCAGGTTCTGGGGGAAGTGAATACTGACAGGAGGTATTCAAAATCCGGACCTGGACAAATTAGAGAGGGAGAAATAACTTTTCTCATTGGTATAAAGGTCAAAAGGCAGATGCACAAATTCTAGTGGGTTGGCAACAAAAGAAAAGGCTATGTGAGGAAGATCATTTTCACATTGTGACTAATTCAAACATGGCTTTCAAAAGAGAATTGGATAACTTTCTGAAAAGGAAGAAATTCCAGTGCAATGGAGAGAAGGTGGGTGAGTAGAAGTGGATAAATTGATCGTTCAGTGAGCTGACACTAATTCAATGGACCAAATGCCCTCATTTGTGCTCTAATCATTCTGTAGTTTGATGAAGAATGCACAGAGTTTCAACTTTTGCAGCTGAAAACCATATTTTCTCTAGGGCAATTTTTTTGCCATTCTCCAGACAGAGACAGGACATTGGCAGCATGAGATCACAGCAAGTTTTACAATCTCCCGAGCCCTTACCGATGGTAGTGGTTACCAACAAACAGATATGATACTCTCAATGGGTGTATGCTTTTCTATAATTACGGAGAAGAGATTAATGATAAAGTCTAAGGTTGAGCGGTGTTAGACAGCATTTAAGGAGAGGAAACCCATTGAAATATGGAGGCATTACAGGTTACAAGAGGAGGGTTGTAAAACTATGCATTAGTACTTCACTAAAGATTCAATAGGGGAGTCTGTGTGAGAACCCTCAGTCACGATTATCTGCACTGCTGGCTCTGTACCAATGATTACGATAACTGCACAGTTTTGTGGTGTTTCTTGCAGCCATAGGAGTTTGTGCAATTTATCAACTGACTGCTGTACTTTACAAGAGAGCTGGGGAATTCATCACAATTTGATATCGCAGACAGGCAGCTGCTCTCCAGCTTTATGACTTTCTGACTTTCCCATGCTCTGAGATGTAGTTTCATGAGATCTATAAAAAAACTCACAACTTCCATAACAGGAAGGGCTTCCAGTCTCTAAATGGAGTTAAGGTGGAAGTCTGGTTAAACGGCCAAAGGAACTCAGCCCTTGTGACTGTAGAACTGTCAACATCAGTAAAATATTTGATATATCTCATATTACAAAGAGTGAGACAGGATGCCGATGGTAAAGTCATGAACTACTTTTACTTTTAGCAATGATGAAAATATAGATAGGTCACATTTTTAATCCTAAATGTTTGAGAGATATATCTGTCATGCATTTCAAGAAGCTCGTCTTTCAAAAATATGAAAATTGTCTGCTGTTCCTTGTAAAATCAATGCTGTCAGTGATCCAATAGTGGGCAGGTACACCTAAAGACAGCAAGGTCAAATCCATACTTGTTCAGGCTTGTCTGAAATCTATCACTGGACGTTCAGGTTTAAGCTACACAAAGCAGAAAATCTTGACTTGTACCATTATAGAAACTCAAATATTCTCGGTTAGAAGATTCAATGTCTACGTAGCATGTTTGAAAAGATACAAACAGCCTGTAAAAATTGTTTATCACACAAAGGAGTGTTACAGATGGCCGAAAAAAGTTACTGCACTGTTAATATAATACAATAAATAAGACATGATTGCAGCACAGTTTAATATCCTTGCCACTGATTGCCATTTACATGGATTAATATCAAAGAAATATAATCTACAACAGTGCTCTGCTAAGTACGCTAAATAACAATTCTAATGTGTACTGATGATAACCAGAAATACTCATTAAACTAAAATGCTGCTTAAAACTGACAGCTAATGAAAGCAGTTCAGCTAAAAAAGGCAAAATTTGTGACTGAAAATCCCATCTGGAAATTATATACTCCATCTAATCGCCTAACTAATTCTATTGTTCACTCCAATCAGTGCCTGTTGTCTTCCTTGTTGGCTGATATGATTAATATCTCTACAAATTAATTCAAGCTCTCTGGTACATTAAGTGGAACATTACAGTTAGTAGCTTCATTAGATTGTCAGACTGAAAGCTCTTGACAATTTCAGTCTTTTGATCTTGCCAACAGAAAATGTTTTAGATTATACTCTGTTCCAACAAATTTTCCTCTGGCAGATTTCAAAATGTAAAAAATCAAGAATGAATCTGAATATTTAATTGCTGACTGACCTGAATGATAACAGCATGAAATGTTATCACAATCAAATCCATTCCTGATAAAGAATTGTTCCCTGTATCTTTTAATCAGCTACAGATATTTAAGTGTTGGAATTGTGCTTTCAGAATCAACTGGCTGGATAATGTGTCAACTCTGATATATTTGTTTTTGTTATGCTCTTCTGAACTTTCTAGCCTATTTTTAATTAGACTTTTGTATTGCCTACCCTGTTCCTAATTCCCATTGTTGTAAATTACTGTCACTCACAGCTTTAATTTGCGTCATTTTTGTTATCCCAAGTACTTCATAAGTCAGCGACTCCAGCACCTGTTCTATATGTAATTATCATTCCATTCAGACTTAACTTGCCTGCCTCTCTACATTGTAAAATTATGCTTTCCATGATCATGACTCAGCAATATCCTCTGCTTTCTCTAAGCTTTATACACTGTTGAACTTTGTTTCCATTGCCTGTGGCTCCCCACCCTCTTCTCCAGCCAGAAGCTTGTTATCTGAATGTTTTTTTCCACCTGGACCCTTTTCTCCAGCCTCTTAACCCCTAGCATTTCTATAGTGGGAACTGCTGGTGTGACATTAATTTCCCCAATTTTTCCGTTTCATTCATTCAGTCTAACCTGTCGCCCTCTCAACAAGAAAGGCACAATTGTCTCTGGTCTTACTCTAACATGGTCAATAAACCTGAACTGTTGGGCTTTGATAATCTGACAAATACCTTGCAGATGCAGAAAATCAACTCTGACACCTCTTACTTCCTCCTGGGCCATGATCCCACGCTGAGAATTGTTTCCAAAACACTGAGTGGCCTTCTCTCCTCCAGTGATTTTCCCTCCCTTGTCTCCAATCTTATAGATCCCAATTCCATACGGCCCACTGCTATTCCTTCCCTAAACATACTTGTCCTACTAGATCTATAATTGCAGTCTGTGTTATCACTCCATGGAACCCATTATATTCTATATCAATTCTATTTTTCTTGCTTTTTCCAGTCTTTTCCCACCACATACACCCTCTTCACTTTAACAGCTTCCTGGCCCTAACCAACTTTTCACCATCGATGTATAAGCTTTCTAAACCTCCATCTCCAACAAAGTTGAACAGAAGTCCAACCAATCCCTCTCCCCCAACACAATCTGCTGCCTGACTTAACTTGTTCTTACGTTGATTAGACAACCGTTTAATTCAAATCACTTCCATATAAGAGTTTTATTTCAGATTTCCAGCATCCACTGTAATTTTTTTATATTATTTCAGTGGTTTATCATATTTTGAATAACTTTGTAGCGTAGAACTCCCTTCTTGGGACATCCTTCATTATTCGTGTGGTACCCCTCGCCAATATCAGTCAGAAACAGTGAAGTCAACTTTTAAATGTACGGCGATGTCACTAAACTCTTTCAATTCCATGTCTTAATTTTATTCTCCCACCACCTGATATACTGGGGCACATTGAAATTTCTTCATACAGAAGTACCCTTTGCAGTTTCCTTCATCAGCTATTGAGTGAGTTGGCTGGATAGCTGGTTTGCAATGCAAAGTGACACCAACAGTGTGCATTCAATTCCCGCACCAGCTGAGGTTGCCATGAAAGATGCTTCTTGTCAACATTTCCCCTGACCTGAGGCATGCTGACCCTCAGGTTAAACCATCACTAGTCATCTCTGTTTAATGAGAGAGGAGCCCTATGATCTGGTAAGACCAGGGTGACTTCATCTTGCCTCTCACTTTTTTTTTCTGAACAAGGGTCCAGACCCAAAACGTCAGCTTTCCTGCTCCTCTGATGCTGCTTGGCCTTTTGTGTTCATCCAGCTCTACACCTTGTTATCTCAGATTCTCCAGCATCTGCAGTTCCTACTATCTCTCTCACTGTAATGCAACTGTTCCCTCAGAATTCCATCTAGGACAAGGTCTGGTAGCTCAAGTCAGGGATGGATTGATTATTGGCAGAGCTTCCCTGCACTAGCTTCATGACCAAAACTATCTTTGTTACAGCTCAGAAACATTTTCTCAACTATCCATCATAAATACAAGTTTCTAATCTGTGCTTTTGTAGTCATATGATTTGATTTCTTTTCTGGTTTTCAGGTGTGCCTCCAACATTCATCAATTTCAGTTCATTCAGAATGCCAATAACTGAATCCTTGCCTACTTAAAACCCCCACACTTCCATCAATCCATTCCTCCAAGGCTTAATTTGCTCCCATGTATCAATTTAATAGCCTTATCCTCAACTTCAAATGTCTCTAAAGCCTTATAACACCCTATCCTTGGACTTTATGTCCCTCTTCTATTTATCTAACACAGAGTGTTTTACTTGTTTCTCATATTGTCATTGCTGACTGTTTCACCTGTCCAACGCTTTTCTTAATAATTCAATCACTTCAACTTATGTCTTCCCATTAGGAGGTCCTCTCTGAACTCTTTCCACTTCTTTGCCCCATCTCTAATTCCATCTATCTGTTATTCTCCCATTCAATGTTGTTTCTTCGTTCTCCATTGAAAGAGAAGTTGTAAGTTAGAGACACGGATCTGTAACACCAATATTACAGTCTTTAATAACTGATTCATTGATGAATTTTTTTAAATTCTCATCAAATTATGGCATGGTACCAAAAGAAACATCTTCTTGATTAATGTCAAAATAAATTTCCTTTGATGACCAAAATATTTTCCAACAAAACTGCTTTGGAATTTCATAATTATATGGAATCCCATACATTCTATAAATCATAAGCGCGTAAGCATTATAATGCTTAAAATATCATTTCAATCAACTGTTGGACTGAAAAATGGCAGGTGGAGTTTAATACAAACAAGTGTGAGGCAATACATTTTGAGAGGCCAAATACAGAAGAAAAGTATATTATGAAAGGCCAGATCCTGAAAGAACATTGATATACAGAGAGATCTATGTGTGCAAGTTCATAACTCCCTGAAAGTGGCAATATAAGTGGATTTGGTGCTAAAGAAGGCATACAGCATGCTTGTCTTCATTGGTCGGGGAATTGAGTAAAAAAGTTGTCAATCCATGTCGCAGCTGTGTAAAACTTTAGTCAGGCCACATTTGCAGTGCTGTGCACAGTTCTAGTTGCCACACTATAGGAAGGATGTAGAGGCTTTAGAGAGGGTACAGAAAGATTTACCAGGATGTTGCTTGGATTGGAGAATATTAGCTACAACAAGAGTTTGGACAAATTTGATTACACATTGTGGAGCTGGAGGAACAAGGCAGCATCAGAGCATCAAAATTTTCTGAAAAAGATTCTGAAAAACATCAACATTCCTGGCCTTGGTGCTGACTGGACCCTTGTGTTCTTCCAGCTCCACACTGTGTTATCTCTGATTCCAGCATCTGCAGTTCCTGCTATTTCTTGGACAAACTGGAATTGTTTTTACTAGAGGATCGCAAACTGAGGGGCAACATGAATACAGTACATAAAATTATGAGGAGGCATGAATAAAGTGGATAGTCAGAGTTTCTTTACCAGGTGGAAATAGCAAATGCAAAGGGGTCAAAGGTTTAATATTAGAGGAGAAATGTTTAAAGGAGAGGGCAGTAGGTGCCTGGAACATGCTGCCAGGAGAGGTGGTAGAAGCAGATACAGTAGCAAAGTTTAAGGGGCATTTAGAGAGACACATGAACAGGCAGAGAATAGCAGGATATTGACCATGTGCAAGCAGATGGGATTAGTTTAGATTAGAATAGCATCATGGTCAGCATAGACATGGTGGGCTGAAGGGCTTGTTCTATGCTCTATGTAATACACAAATATACATAAGCAGAATAAACAGTTTATTATTTGTTTCCTTTTGACAGAATGCACAGAGGTATCAATATGGATTGAATGTCATTGTGAGTGAACTCCAAACAGATAATGTTCCTTATCTGGTATCACTCCTGAGTGTGATCAATGCTCTTATTCTGGGAACTGAAAACTTGCAAAAACGGGCAAGGCTCAGAAATCAATTCATTGGTAATATTTCTTTACATTTTGTGTTGTTTGTCTTACATTACCCATATTATACAGTTTATTTTATAAAATTTGAAGGAATATTTATATTGGGTGCAGATTGTCATGCTTTCTTCCTTTATTCATTGATGCAGGGTGATGAGGAAGGTGTTTGGCACACTTACCTTCATTGGAAATAACATCGAGTATAGGAGTTAAAACATCATATTGGGGCTTTTCAGGACATTGTGAAGCCACTTTTGGAATACTGTATACAATTCTGGTTGGCCTTCCAAAGGAAAGCTGTTGTTAAACTTGAGAAGGTTTCAGAAAAGATTCACAAGGATGTTGCCAGGAATTGAGAGTTTAAGCTACAGGGAGAGGCTGAATAGGGCGAGGCTTTTTTGCCTGTGGTGGCAGAGGCTGAGGAATGATCTGATAGAGATTTATAAAATCATGAGGGGCATGGATAGGGTGAATAGCCAAGATCTTTCTCCTAGGGTGGGGAGTCCAGCATTAGAGGGAATCAGTTTAAGGTGAGACGGGAAAGTTTTAAAAAGGAGTAAGAGGTAACTTTTTCCCAAAGTGTAGTGGGTGTATGGACCGAGATGCCAGACGGTGTGGTGGAGGTGGATACAATTGCAATATTTAAAAGGCTGGATAGGTATATGAATAGGAAGAGTTTAGAGGGATATGGGCCAAATGCTGGCAAATGGGACTAGGTCAGATTGGGATGTCTGGTTGGCTTGGAGGAGTTGGATCGAAAGGTCAGTTTTCATGCTGTATGTCTCTATGACTCTATGGTAGTGTTTATTGCAGCAACAATATGAATGGTTAACAATGATGGGAAGTGCACATTTAAATGTTAGATATGTGACATTAACAGACAAGATGTTCTTTGAGCAGCATATAATCAAATAAATATCACTATAATGTCCCAAAGCCAACAATAATGTTGTTTTGTGAAAATAACACATGTCAATAGTAATTCAAAAGCATAATTTGGCCAAATGAATTGGTCCTTGAGCACAAAGGAATGAAATTAATGATGCTAGTGTATTTTGAAGCATTTGACAAGAATTATCTCTTTCTATTGTAGGTCTTCATTTGCTGGATGCACTGCCAAATCTCAGGTAAGGACTATGGCTACAATACTAAAAGCCTCTGCTTGAAAAATGCAGTCTAGTATATTGCTTTAGTCAGTATTTAATTTATACATGTAACATTTGTGGGAAGCATCTACCTAGAAATAACGGTTTTTACATGTGTATAAATTGCACCTTGAGATTCACAGACAGGAAAACATTGAATATTTAATTCTAATTAAAGGTAGGATTTTTTCAAAACAACAAAGAAGTATGGCACAGGAACAGGCCCTTCAGCCCACCAAGACAATCATCATGCCCTAAAAAGCAAACCTTCTGCCTTATTTGGTCTGCATCCCTCTATTCCCTCTCTACTCATGTAGCCATCCAGTTACCTGTTAAATATTGCCAACTACCTGTTTCCACTCCCTCTTCTGACAGTGCATTCCAGGCTCCTACCACTCTCAGCATGAAAAACTTTTATCGCACATCTCTCTTAAACTTTTGCCTTCTCACCATGAACCTATGCCCCCTTGTAATTGAAACTTCAACCCTGGGAAAAGGTCTCTGACTATTCTCCCTTTCTATGCCTCTCATAATTTTGCAGACCTCTATCAGGTCTCCTCTCAGCTGCCGTCTTTCCAGTGAAAACAATCCTAGTCTTTTTAACCTTTCCTCATAGGCAATGGCCTCGAGTTCAAGCAACTTCCTGGAGAACCTTCTCTGCAATCTCTCCAAAGCTTCAACGCCTTTTCAATAATGTGGCGACCAAAACTACACACAATGCTCCAAATGCGGCCGAGAAAGGGTTTTATGTAGCTGCAACATGTTTTGCCAACTCTTGTATTCCATGCCCCGGGCAATGAAGGAAAGCATGCCGTATGCCTTCTTAATCGATTTGGCAACCTGTGTTGTCACTTTTTGGGAACTATGGTCCTGCACACCCAGTCCTGTCTGAAACTTAATGTTCCTAAGGGTTCTACCATTTACAGAATAATTCACACCTAAGTTTGATTCTCCAAAATGCATCACCTCGCATTTGTCTGGAATAAACTCCATCTGCCATTTCTGTGCCCAAGACACCAATCTACCTATATCCTGCTGTATACTTTCACAATCGTTGGCACTATCAACAACTCCACCAATCTTCATGTCATCTGCAAATTTACTAATCAGGCCAGCCGCATTTTTCTCCAGATTATTTATATATACCACAAACAATAGAGGACCCAAGACTGGTCCCTGCGGAACACTACTGGTTACCAGTCTCCATTTTGAAAAACACCCTTCCTTCGCTAACCCCTGTGTTCTATGACCAAGCCAGTTTTGTATCTATTTAGCCAGCCCACCCCAAATCCGACGTGATTTTAGTTTCTGTATCAATCTGCCACGTGGGACTTTATCAAATGCTTCAGTAAAGTCCATATAAACTACATCGACAGTTCTTCCTGCACCAATTATCTTTGATACCTCTTCAAAAAATTCAATCAGGTTGGTGCGATATGACCTTCCCTGTATGAAACCATGCTGCCTGTGGCTAACTAGCCCATTTTCTTCCAAATGTGCATATATCCCATCCCTCAGTATCTTCTCCAAGAGCTTCCCCATCACAGATATCAGATTCAATGGCCTATAATTTCCTGGGTTATCCCTGCTTCCTCTCTTAAACAAGGGAACAACATTGGCTAATCTCCAGTCCCCTGAAACCTCGCCTGTGCTTAAAGAGGATGTGAAGATATCTGTGAATGCCCTAGCTATTTCTTTCCTTGCCTCTCGCAGTGACCTGGGATAGATCCCATCTGGCTAAAGGGACCTGTCTACGTTAATGCAATTTAGGATACCCAAAAAGCCCTCCTTTAATATATTGCCATTCTCCAGAGTATTCATACACTCACCTCAACATCAGTCATGCCTTCTCCTTAGTAAATGCTGATTCGAAGTACTCATTCAGGATCTCTCCCACTTCCTGTGGCTCCACACATAACTTACCTCCTTTGCCCTTGAGGGGGCCTACTCTTTCCCTTGTTACTCTTTGTCTTCTAATATATGCATAAAATGCCTTGGGATTCTCCTTGACCCTATTTACTAAAGACATTTCATGGCTCCTTTTAGCCTTCCTAATTCTACATTTTAAGTTCTTTCCTAATTTCTCTATACTCTTCAAGGGCACCTCTGTCAGGTTTTAGCTGCCTACACCTATCGTATGCTTCCTTTTTCCTTTTGACTAAGTTTACAATTTCCCTTGTCATCCATGGTTCCAAGTGATGACATTCCAAGTGCCCATCAGAGTCTTTTTTTAAAGATTGTCAGATTTCCTGCCTCAAAGACTCTCTCAGGCAGCGCATTCCAGATTCTCACTACAGTCTGTGTGAAAAGAAATTCCTCAAAACCTCTAAACCTCTTTTCATTCAACTTAAAACTTGTATTGACCCTTCAACTAAGGGGGATAGCTGCTTTCTATCCACTCTGTCCAAGCCTCACATAATTTTATGCGCCTCACTCAGGCCCCATCTCAGCCCTCTCTGCTCTGAAGAATTTAACTTTAGCTTGTACAGCCTCTCCTCGTAATTATACCTCTTCATTCCTGGAAACATCCTGTTGAATCTCATCTACGTGTCTTCCAATGCAACTGCATCCTTCCTATAATGTGGTGGCCAGAAAGCATGTAGTACTGCAGCTGTGTGCTGTATAGCTCAACATAATCTCCCTGCTTTTATTATCTATGACACAACTCATAATTACAAGTCCCAAATGCCTTCTTAACTATCCCATTAACCTGACTACCATCTTTAGGAATCTGTGCAGAAGTACCCCAAAATCTCTCTGTTCCACTGAACTTCCCAGTGTCCTGCCATTCATTGAGTACTTCCTGTATCATTACATCTTCCAAAGCGCATCACCTCACATTTATCTGGGTTAAATTCCGCCTGCCACTGTCTGCCTGTCTGACAAATCCATTTATAGCCTACAGTAACCTAACAATTCTGTCCTCACTGTCAACCGCCTGGCCAATTTTTGTATCATTCACAAATTTACTTATCATCCCTCTACACTTTCTTTTTTGTCTTTTACATATGTTACAAACAGTAAGGGACCCAGCACTGATCCCTGTGGCACACAACGAGACACCAGCCTCTAGTCAAATAAACTGCTTCCTACCACCACCCTCTGTCTACTGCCACTTGGCCAGTTTTCGATCCAAGCTCCAGGCTATCCTGGACCATTGTGCTTTTATCTTCTTTATCAGCCTTGTCAAATACTTTGCTGAAATTTGTATAAACTGTGTCATAAATGGAAGATTCTTCGAATTACTGCATTCAAACAACTATTTTTTAAAGCTGCTGATATTTCAAATTCTAGTTTACAACAAAAACATCTCAAAACAAGGGAGTATTAGAAAACCATTCTTGCAGTTTCCATAAAAAATAAAATACATGGCTGTTTCCAAATATTAAATGGCCTTTCAGCACTCAAGTTTGATGCATTTGAAATCAAATCCAAAATATACCTAATAGCAACAAATGAGCACAAGAATCAGATTTCCACAGACAGGCCAACTACAAAGTCCTTTAAAAATACCATGGGGGCACTTAGATGTGGAATTTCAAACCCCATTTCTGACACATTCCTTTTTTTTCATCAGTAGGAGAAAGGCTGAAGCATAAATCACACAAGTGAGAAAGTCAAATGCATGAGGCCATTGAAATTAGACTCAATTTTTGCTGTTCCAAGAGTCCTTACTTTCAATATATTCACTACTTTATAGTGGAATTGTACGTGTTTTTGGATGGCATAAAAGATCTCTTTAAGTATTATGATCTAAATTAATTTCAATCCCCAGTTCTTTAAAAGTTGAAAAAGAGAAGGATCCAATTTTCAGTTAGAGTACAAATATGTTACTTTAAAACTTTAACTGACAGGCCACCAGTTGCAGTCCTGCAGTGCCAAAAGCCTTCAGTATAACATTCCCAAGGGCTATTTCTACAGATAAGCCCATTAAACATGCTTGGTTGAGTTTGCAAAGCTTGAAAACTTCCTATATTAGTCAAGTGTGTTACTACAATTTGATTGTCATTACTAAGAGAGTATTAAAGGATTGGCTTCTTTGAGGTAATGACTGAATAGATGTTTGTTTGTTTTATAACAGATTGACCACTTAAGGGAATATGAAATCTTTGACTGCATTTCTTGAATAAAAGGGATTTTTCCATGAATGATGTACATGAATGAAAACTCCATTAGATTGCTAGAATTTGATAAATATGATCATAACATGATAGAATTTCTGTTTGTGGGTGAGAAATTTGAGTCTGAAAATATTAAGCTGAATTCTAAGGAACATACTGTGATAAACTTGAATCTGCACCTTCATGGGAAAAGGAGAGGAAAATTTACGTTTCAAATTTGAAATCTAGACATGAAGGGTGGGAGCCTTTCCCATGAGAATGTCAAGATTTGGGGATTGTGCCTCAGAGGTCTTCCTGACAATTGAATTTAACCGTCAGAAAAATTTCTTTTGCAAATGCCTAGTTTCTAACTTAGAACAGCGACAAAGATTCACCACTACAGAGATAAAATTTGAAAAAGTAGTCTGTCATTTTGAAAATTTGTTTATATTGTTTGTATTATTTGTTTTCAGAAAAAAAGATGATGTAGATGTATTAATCCAGTGTTCCAAATTTGAGGAAGCCAGGGCAGAAGATGATGAAGATTTAACAGGAATCTATGATATGAACTGCCATCAAGATGTTTTTGCAGCATTGTTTAATAAAGTAAGATCATAAACTATTACATTGCCCTAGAAACTGTACACTAAATATAATTGTAAGAATCATCATTTGTTCTTTGTATTATCAATGGATCTTTGTGTACTAGTTCTTAAATTAACATGTGCTGTAATTTGCTGTTAAAATAACAGAGCTAGTTTTGCTCACTCCTGTTTCTGTTCAAATGCTGCAACAATTCACACAGGAGCCAATGTGCAGTCAAACACAGAAGTCCAAAAGCTGCTATTCAAGACGCATTGCTCTTCCTTTACTTATGCAAAACTGTCAACTCACTGTTCACCTCACAAATGGCATGATATTGCTGTCTTGTACTTTTGATATAAACAAGGTTTGAATGCAATTACTCTTGTTCATTTCAGACTAACTACCCTTTAAAAATATAGTAAGTATTAATTCTTGTTAAACAACCTTTCTTGCACTGTAAAGTAAGACAGCTGACTGATTATGCATAGTTGCAACATTTACATGCAAAATTATAGAAGAATTACAACTCAGCTGCATTAAACTGCCTTAGAGGTTAGACAAAGATAATAATTGTATGTTGGTCAAGTGCTGGTACATAAGACCTTCAATTTATGCAACTTATTAATCTTTGATACATTAAGGATGAAATTGTGAGGTATTTGGAAACGCATGGTAAAATAGGGCTGAGTTAGCACAGCTTTGTCAAGGGGTGTCGTGCCTGACAAATCTACTAGAATCCTTTGAGGAGGTAATGGGCGAGTTAGACAAAGGAGGGCAGGGGACAGGATCTATTTGGATTTCCAGAAGGCCTTTGAGAAGGTACCACACAGGAGGCTGCTAAATAAAACAACAGCCAATAGTGTTAGGACAAGGTATTGGCATGGACAGACAATTGGCTAACTGGCAGAAGGAGGAGCGTGGAGATATAAGGGTCTTTTCTCAAGATGGCAGCTGGTTTCTAGTGGAGGTCCACAGAGGCCTGTGTTGGAACCACAATGATTATACATTAATATTATACATTGATGATCTGGATGAAGGAACTGAAGGTATTTTTGCTTAGTTTGCAGATCTCACAAAGGTAGGTGAAGGAACAGGTAGTTTTGAGGAACTGGGGAGGCTGGAGAAGGACATGGAAAGGCTCAGAGAGTGGGCAAAAAAGTGGCAGATGGAATACAATGTGGGAAAGTGTGTGCTTTGGCAGGAAGAATAGAGGAGCAAACTATTTTATAAATGGAGTAAGGCTTTGGAAATCTGAAGCACAAAAGGGTATAGGCCTTCTACTTCAAGATACCCTCAAAATTAACATAGAGGTTCAGTTGGTAGCTAGGAAGGCAAGTGCAATATTAGCATTCCTTTCAAGAGAGTTAATATGCAAGAGGAGAGGTGGACTGCTGAGGCTGTATAAGGTTCTTGTCAGACCACATTTGGAATATTGTAAGCAGTTTTGGGCTTTCTATCTAAGGAAGGATCTGCTGGCATTACAGCAGGTTCAGAGGTGGTACACATGAATGATCCTAGGAATGAAGGGCTTAACATAGGAGGTGTAGTTAAGGACTTTCAATTTGTACTCAACGTTGTTTAGAAGGATAAAGTGGGAATCTCATTGAAAGCAGCAAAATACTGAGAGACTTGAATAGAGAGGACATGGAGTAGATGTTTCTACTTGTAGGAGAAACTAGGACCTGAGAGCACAGCCTCAAAGCGAAAGAAGGACTTTCAAAATGAGATGAGGAGGAATTTCTTCTGCCAGAGTATGTTTAATCTGTGGAACTTGTTGTTGCAAAAGGCTGTGAAGGCCAAGTCATTGAGGGTATTTACGACAGAGATAGTTAGGTTTTTTATTAGTCAGGTGATCAAGGGTTGCAGGGAGAAATTAGGAGAATGGGGTTGAGAAACATATCAGCTATAATTGAGTGGCAGAACAGATGTGATCAGCTGAATGGCCTAATTCTGTTCCAGTACTTTATGGTTTTATGCATAGTAACTCTTAATAATAGCCTTTTCAGATTTTCCCTTTTGCTTCTTGGAGAATCCTGATGTTGTTAATCGTTGACATTAGCCTCAATTGACCCTTTTGACTGTGAGAATTATTCATGACAGGCTCTAGCAAATCTAACTTTATTGTAATTCGATACATGGGGCATAATCAGTTATTCCCACTTTCTCTCTTTAACATCTTTCCTACTTGCACAACAAACTGTAGAATAATTTACCTTTGCAGTAGCTCCAAATCTGCTTTGAGTAATGCCTGAGAAACTTTTTTTATCTAAAAGCTTTCCTTTCTCAAATGATTTGCTACTTTGTGGATGAGTAAATAGCATCATGGATGAAAAGGTTAAACAACTAAAGAGGGAGAAAAATAATTTGAACTGAAAAGGAAAATGCACTTTTTACAATCTCTGTATTTCCTACATGTTTCATGTACATTGACATTCAGTAGATCCACTTTCACCTTTGTCTTCAATTCTAGGTGCGTACCTCCCCAGCTTCTATTCAGCTTCTATCAATTCTCCAGGGTCTCTTGCAGCTGGAACCATCTAACAAGAGTGGTGGTCTGCTCTGGGAAGTCCTAGAAATATTGGGGAATATAGTCATCCTAATTGCTCATGACAGGAAGGAAATATTGTCTGATAAAATATTTACACTATAAAGGTAGTTAAAATTGTAATAAATGCAAATAATTCCTTATGGTCTTCTGAAAAAAAATCGCATTGTGCTCATTGTTCAATGTTTACATTTTGAGATTCATTGTAAATGTGATACCTTTAAAAAGTTTTATTGAGGTTGAAAATTTATTCCTTCCTCAATTTATAATTCAACCAGTTTTACAACTTCAAAAATATGTTGAAGTGTTAACACATCAAATGTTTTACTTTGCACAAGTCCAGAAATTGATGTCAATACAATCATGAAAAGACTTGTCTCAGTTAAACTGAAAAGAAACGATCAGTCTGTGGAGCGAGAATTGATTATTAGCAAGCCTGAAAATCTTGACTGTCCTGAACCTAAACATTCAACTGAAGGAAGTCTGAAGTGTACTTACTCTATCACTACCACATCTGCACCAACTCCCACACCTCCCCCTTCCCTTCCACCTCCCCCTCCTCCACCACCTCCTCCCCCAGTACCACCTGGAGCGCTTCCTACCTCTTCAGGTAAGACAGATATTCCAAGACCATTCTTGCGGATGAAAAAGCTGAGTTGGCAAAAACTCTCAAAAGTAGCTTCAGGTATGTGTGTGATAACACAATGTGGAGCTGGAGGAACACAGCAGGCCAGACTGCATCGGAGGAGGAGGATGATACGTGTCATTACAATGAGAGAGTGACTTTTACAATTCGCCTGGGGACAGCTAACATTTAAACTGTCCTTAGATGCATCTTCCACACACATTACCACGGCCATAGAAGGACAAAAGCAACAGATATGGGAACAGCACTTGCAAGTTCCCATTCATACCACTGACCATCCTGATTTGGAAATGTATCACTGTTCCTTCATTCTCACTGGGTCAAAAATCACCCATTGAGGGTCTACCTACAGTACATGGGCTACAGCAGTTCAAGAAGGCAGCTCCCACCACCTCTCAGGGGTAACTAGCGACAGGCAATAATGGCAGGCCAGCCAACAATGCTCACGTCCCATAAGAGGATTCAGTAAAAACCAGAATCAATCAATTTATTAGCATGGGTGCTGTATCAGATGGAACACTGTTGTTCTTTTTTGTCTACATCATTGTTCTTATAAATTCATATAACTCCAGTAAAGAAGTTAAACAAATGTTATTGACACTAAAGGTTACAAGGGTTTCGGGAGAGATGGGAAAATAGCATTGAGATAGACAAACAACTACGCTCACTTTTAATGACAGAGCAGGAATGATGGACTACTCCTGCTCCAATGTTTTGTATTTTCTGTTTTTCACTATCCACACACTACTCTACTTCACACTTTACACATTTAACATCTCTCAGTAACTTCCAAAGTGGCTGTGGGGCCCTTTAAACAACAGAATGCAGCACTTACTGCTGAAAAAGCACTGTGGAATTTTGCTACTTGAGACCTTGTAATGAGAAGTAATTCATATAAAATTAAAAATCTTTCTCTTATTTCAGAAGAGAATTCTTTATGGTTACTTGGCCGTAATAATTCCATAACTCCTGATTATGCCAGAATTGAACAGCTTTTCTGCTTCTCCTTCTCTCAAACAAAAAAGAAAGATCAAGCCCTCTTCAAAAAAGAGTCAAAGGAGGTAAATGCAGACTTTGTTTTATGGGAGGTATAATGTAACCATTCAATTTGACTGTTTTGTTAGGTTATACAAAAAAGTCAAATTATTTCTGAAAGTAAGAATATATTTTTTACCTTGGTATATTGTTTTAAGTTCTTAAGTATCAACTCTGGCTCAGTGGTAGCAGTCTTTATTCCTTAATTATAGGGACAAGCCTTATGCTAAAGACAAACACATAATCCCAGTTACTACTTCAGTGCAGTATTGTAGGAGTAATTATTAAGCCAGAGAGTGTTCAGATGAGATTTTTCAGGCTGTAAATCCTGATAGGGGTGAAACACTGCTGCCTCAAAGTGCCAGGGACCCAGGCTCAACTCCACGCTCGGGCAACCGTCTGTGTGGAGTTTGCACATTCTCCCTGTGTCTGTGTGGGTTTCCTCCGGGTGCTCTGGTTTCCTCCCACAGTCCAAAGGTGTGCAGGCTAGGCTCGATTGGCCGTGCTAAATTGCCTGTAGTGTTCAGGGATGTGTAGGTGGGGTGGGCCTGGGCGGGATGCTCTGAGGTTCAGTGTGGACTGGTTGGGCCGAAGGGCCTGTTTCCACACTGTAGGGATTCTATCTATTCTATGTTGCCAAGAAAGGAGGGTTTGAGTTACAAGGAAAGGCTGGATAGGCCAGAGCATTTTTCACTGATCCATGGGAGGCTGAGGGGTGAACTTACACTGGTTTATAAAATCATTAGGGGCAAAGATAAGGTGTCTTTTCTTCAGGATGGGGGATTTCAAGACTGGCGGGGGGAGCATGTTTCAAAGGTGAGAGGAGACAGGTTTAAAAAAGACACGTGTGACAACTTTTTACACAGAGAGTGATGAATGTGTGGAATGAACTCCCAGGCGATGTGTAATATGCAGGTACAGTAACTTTTAAAAGACATTTAGATAAGTACACGACTAAGAAATGTTTGGAGGGATATGAACTAGCACAGGCAGCTGGAACTAGTTTTGTTTGGAAACATGGTTAGCATGGATTGGTTGGACCGAATGGTCTGTTTCTATGATAGAGGACTCTACAAATGTGTTTTTCGGACTAAGTCTCAGGTGAGAGCCCTATCTGCCTTCTCAGATAGGATTCAAAGAGCCAGGAGCACTATGTACCAAGATAAAGACCTCTCCTAATGTAAATTTTGGTCATTTATTGCTCTACTGGTGCCAACAAACAGACAACATGTTTGTTTGCGGAAGCTTTGCAGAAAACACACCGGTCACTTGCCTACATAAAAATTGTTCACAATTCAAAAACAATTTTTGAAGTGCTTAGGGACATCCTGTGGATGTCAATGGTACTGCATAATTGTAAGATCTATCTTTCTACATGTAATGATTGTTTATGCTAAATGAAACTGCATACAACATGATCATTTTAAGATGTGAGTAAAATGAGTTATTGGAACAATTTGTGCACCAGAATCAACACAGATGTATAAACACATGGCAAGATTTATATTAAAAAATGTTTATAAATGAGAAAAAGGAATGTTAAGCAAAGAATTTTGGGACTCACCTTTTCTCTAGAATTTGTCTTTGCCTTTCTTTCAGGTCACATTTTTGGACTCTAAGAAAAACCTGAATTTGAACATATTTTTAAAACAGTTCAAGTGGTGAGTCATACCGCATATTGGCCCAGACATTTTGATGATCCAGTAGTTATTTCTACACAGTAGGTTCCAGTTTTATGCCAAGACTATGCAGAAGCCCAAATGCAGCTGACTTTGAAAGAACTGCCCAGAAAACCGAATTTTCTGACAAGTAATTCCTCTCGGTCCGGAAGCCTCCCCAAAAAACCCTAAATTTTTAGAGATTTTAGAGGGTTCAAACTCAGTTAAGCTTAACTCTCACCCAGAAACAAAACCTACCCTAACTCCTGGGTAACTATTAAAATGAATTTCCAACTGACCACTGACCACTCTAACTGCGACCCCTTAACGCTGGCATTCTCTGATCAGATACCCTGCCTCCACCAAGACTTGGCCAGACCTGACCCCACTGGATGTGACACACCACCCATACTTCACATCCTGACCCTCCAAATCCAACTATACCATCCAAACACAACCCCCTCTCCCCCACTGCCACTCAACCCAGCTAACCCTGCTGGATCCAACACCTCTTCCCTTAGCACAGACCCTACTCCGCACTGCCAGACTTGGATATGATCTCCTCACTCCCTCTCCAAACCCGACCCTGACAGAACAAAACTCTCATTCTGCAACGGGACTCTCCTTGATTCCAATGGATTCACCAACTCCCCCTTCCTGAACTACCTCTGTCTAACCTGACAATTAAACACTCCCAGCTTAACCTGCCAGTCCCAACAGCTTGCCCATTCCCTCAGATCCAATGCCCACACAGTCTGACCTGACACCCCAGCTCCGAAGTCGCTAACCTCAGGCTTGAGTGCCCTGCCTAGCAGCCATGACACTTGTACCCCTGATCTGACCCTGCCCACCCTGCACGGACCCATCACACTCCCCTGATCTCACAATCCTGACCAAATCCTCCCGTAATGGACCTCATCACCGCCCCCCCCCCCCAACCAAAAGACAATCTTGTCCCCTACAACTCATCCCCTCTGACCTATACTAACACTCAGACACTTGTGTGGCACCCTCCCCCGTCTCTCATTCTACTCCCTCATCCACCTGGCACCATAAACCTGCACCCACCTGGCACCCTAAACTCATACTAACTTGACTCATTTACCTTTCCTCCATCAATGCCAAAGTGGACCTTTAAATAAGAAAACTCCTGAACTAAAGGAGCAAATGCTAGAGCAATGAATATGTTTCAGCCTACAATACCATATCTGCACTATGCAGCTTTTTCCTTGGTTTCTACTGATGGACACATTCAGGACAAGTCAGACTTGGAATCTGACCAGAAAAATCACCAGAAAACAAGTGGTTAATTTTAAAAACGATTACCATTGGTTGAATCGGTTCCAAAAGTAGTCAGAAAATCTCGGCTATTGTTACTTCTATGTATTGTGGTTATGTATTTTCAGTTCTTTTATTTTTACAATACAGATGACAGGTTTATTTTGAGTTTTTCTCCTTTTATGTTACTGGCTTATGTGAGTTAATGGCTCTGGTTTTCGACCACATAAATGTTCACAATTCAAGGATTTTGGGCACCAAACATAAACTGATAAAAGAATGCAACTAAAAGGATGAAAGTTAAGTGACAGCACTAATACACTCAAGGCATTCAAGATGGAAATCATCATATAGTTAGGAATATTGTGCAGGGCTTTGGGGAGAAGGTGGAGGAATCAGTACAGGTGAATTGCTCCTTCAGACATGACAGGAAAATAATTCCTTCTGCTCTGTTACCATTCTATAATTTTAAGTAACTTTGAGGGACGAGTCATATTGTTGAAGGAACTTGAGGTTAGTGCATTTCATTCTGTTCAAAATTGTTCACAAATTATACTGCATTGATCTATTTGAAATCATGTAATTTGACAGTCCATGGAATACATCACCATTAGAATGCTACTTCATTTGTGAGACAGAGGGAGGGCATGATCCTTTGAAGGGAATCAAACCACCAAAAGCTAGTTTAGATGTTCTCTCCTCCATCCACGTCCTGTGGGATCTTCTCCTGGGACAAGAGAAAGATAGCTTCCATTTTGCACAAATTAGTATCTATTCAAACAGTCCTATAAGTATTTTAAAACACTAATATAAAACTGATGCATTTGCCTATACAATACTCTCTTGGAGCAGTCTTTTCTATACCCATTATATAAATACGTATCATCAGGAACAATCCTTCCAGCATTTTCCTCTCTTACCCCACTGCTCATCCAAAGTACCCTCTTCCCATCAAAATACAACTTCTCTTCTAAAACTGAACCGTTACATCAATCAAAGAACAATTTGTTTTGTTAACTTTCTGACTATGCCAGCACAGGTGCTCTGACATTTACACTCTTTTTCGAAGAGATTTTTTTTAATATCATGTTGCATGGTGACTTCAACGATTATGGTTACAGCTCCCTTCCATTTGTATTCTTTGTTATTGGATCCATAGATTAAAGTTTCGAAGTTCCGTTTTAGCTGTATCTGGCAACTCTACACCACCTTGTGGTCGATATCAGACACACAATATAACTGCGTAAAATACCAAGATGCACAAGAAGCTGCATGACTCTTAAAGTTATAAATGCCCTGCTAGGGCATTTAGGGCACAGGATAATTGGTGAAATTATGGGACGATCCTGGAAAAATGAAATGGTTGGTGAGGATACTCATGTTGCAGAACAAGGGCAATGGTAACTTTACGACCCATCAGAGGAGCAAGTAGTCTGTTGGAACCTTTGCAAGCAGGACCAAGGTCTTCCCCATTTGCAACACCAAATGCTGTCAAATTCACTCACCTTATACAGCAACAATAAAACTCACAGGGCTTCTGTTATCTCAGACAAAGCCAGTAGATATTAGTTAGCAATTATATTTAAGCTGATCTGGGTGGTTGGGCTCTCCTGTTCATGTTGGAGTGAGGGCATTAGTTGCAATAACACATGGCCAGCTGATCTGTTGTTGTGCAGAGTTCATATCATATGACCTTCTTCATTTCTCGATTCTGGATGCTTATAAAACATAACAATCTCATAAACAGAGATAATAGAAACTGCAGATGCTGGAGAATCTGAGATAACAAAATATAGAGCTAGATGAACACAGCAGGCCAAGCAGCATCTTAGGAGCACAAAAGCTGACATTTTGGGCCTAGACCTTTCATCAGAAATGGGGGATGGGGAAATGGTTCTGAAATAAATAGAGAGAGACGGGGAGGTGCATCGAAGATGGATAGAGGAGAAGATAGGTGGAGAGGAGACAGACAAGTTAAAGCAGTGGGAGAGTTTTAACCTCACTGCAAACCCTCTTCAAGGGATACCTAACCTGAAGAAGTTACCCTCCTCCCTCTGGACAAACCTCAGGGGATCTCTCTCCCACTGCTTTAACTTGTCTGTCTCCTCTCCACCTATCTTCTCTCTATCCACCTTCGATCCACCTCCCCCTCTCCCCCTATTTATTTCAGAACTCTCTCCCCCCTCCCCCAACAGACAAGTTAAAGCAGTGGGAGAAAGATTCCCTGAGGTTTGTCCAGAGGGAGGAGGGTAACTTCTTCAGGTTAGGCATCCCTAGAAGAGGCTTTGCAGTGAGGTTAAAACTCTCCCACTGCTTTAACTTGTCTGTCTCCTCTCCACCTATCTTCTCCTCTATCCATCTTCGATACACCACCCCGTCTCTCCCTATTTATTTCAGAACCCTCTCCTCCTCCCCCATTTCTGATGAAAGGTCTAGGCCCAAAATGTCAGCTTTTGTGCTCCTGAGATGCTGCCTGGCCTGCCGTGTTCATCCAACTTCACACTTTGTTATCTCGTAAACAGTGTCTTCCTACAAGAGGGTATTGCTGAATCTGGGTGCTGGGGAATGCCAGATAGTGCAAATATCTGTGGAAGAGCATCATATCATAAGGCTTGCCAAAGAAGAGCAAGAAACAAATCTAAAGGAAAACATCTGATGAAGGTTCCTCAAACCAAAATGTTATTGTTCCTCTCTCCACAGATGCTGCCTGACCACCTGGGTATTTTCAGACTTTTTAAATGTCAAATCTCCATAATTCAGAGTACTTTATTATGTCCCAGTATGTTAGGTAACTGAATCAGATTACTTTGGATGACATGATTATTTAATCTCATTTCCTAAACCAGAAAATAAAGTGGGCTGATGTCTCTTGCACTTGCCCAGCTATGGGGTATCCTTGCTATTATGCTATCTCTACAATCTCCTCAAACTGTTGAGGACTCCATAACTAGGCCTCACAGACTCAGAATATTGGGTCAAGTATTAACAACTCTGATGAAGAGAAACATTTTTCACTTCAGCAGTTGTGAAGTTGTGGAATTCACAACCACAGAGAACTGTGGAAGTTGAATTGTTGTGTAAATTCAATTCAGGGATCAGTTGATTTTTGGCAACTAAGGAAATGAGGAGATGGTGGATAGTGTGAGGAGCCTTAACCAAAATCAAAGTTTATCTTATTGAATGGGTGAATGGGGGAAGAAGTTTCAAAATGAATCAAGCATATGAACATACAAAAGTATACAAATACAAATTATGAGCAGGAATAGGCCTTTCAGCCATCTGATACACTCTCCCATTCAATAAGATCGTGGCTGATCTGATTGCAAACTCAAAACCACATTCCTTCCTAATTTATGTGGTAAATGGGTGGCCGCTAATTTTTAACCTGTGGTCCCTAGGTTTTGATTCCGTTATAAGACTAAACATTGTATCCATATCAACTATGTCAAGAGCACTCAGGATCTTATATATTTCAATGAAATTACTTCTTCCTCCTCTAATATCCAGTAAATGCAGACCTACCCTGTTCAAACCTTCCTCATTAAACAATCCTCTCATTCCAGGAATTAGTCAAGTAAACTTGATCTGAACTGCCTTCAACGCATTTACTTCTTTCAAAAATTAAGGTTACCGATATGTGCACAGTACTCCAGATATGGTGTAACCAGTCCCTTGGTCATGTCTATTATGCTGCTCTAAACAATGAGCTTTTATTTTCTGCACTATCGTTTGATATGGAGACCTAAGCATAGAGTATCTACCAGTTCCCTTTAACCATTGCACATGCTCCAATAGATTGGGTAAGCATGATTTCCCTTTCATCAAACCATGTTGACTCTGCCTAATCGCCTTGAACTATACCAAGCCTTCAGTTGTACATTGTTACAGCTATAGGGTGGCATGTAAGTTTATATTTCAGCAAAAAATTATTTGTGAAATGGGAGCAGTAAACATGTAACAATGTGCATTAGGTGTTCATTGTGACATGTTCACTGCTAACTCAGGTATAATTAATAAATAGAATACTGAATTTAGCTGGCTTGTTACCTTTTGGTTTGCTTCTTTCTACCTGTTTCCAGGCATTGCATATAGCGAACACCACATTGACCACTTTTTAATTAATCCTGTAATTTTATTTTAACATATTTGCAGTTCTAATGAAGAACTGGTAGGCATGGTCCAAAAGAGTAGGAAATCTGAATTTGATGCGGAAGTTTTGAAACAATTTAAGAAACTCCTGCCAGATGAACATGAAGTACTCTCCATCTTCGGTCCGCCTCCCCCTCTCTCCCTATTTATTCCAGTTCGCTCTCCCCATCCCCCTCTCTGATGAAGGGTCTAGGCCCGAAACGTCAGCTTTTGTGCTCCTGAGATGCTGCTTGGCCTGCTGTGTTCATCCAGCCTCACATTTTATTATCTTGAACATGAAGTAAGCACTGTTCTATTTATACATATTAACAAGAATGGGAGCAGTTTTCATGCTTTATTTTGCTAATTATAGTTCTTTGTTGTAACATTTTAATATGCTATGTCCAGAGAGAAAATATAATCACTTACAAAGAAGAAAAAGAAAAATTAGCAAATGGAGATCATTTCTACCTTTGCCTTCTCAAAGTGCCCTGGTACGTATTTTATGTTATACATATGAAAGATATAACGGTCCAAAGAAATTTTTCCAGAGAAAATTGGAAAGAAAGTCATTCTATCACCTCCCTTCTGTCCAACTGATATTTACTTTTCTCTTTAGATTTGGAGGGAGGCACTATCAATGAGCAAAATGGTAATTTTTGTTCAGGCTGTGAACTTGAGCTAGCAGTAAACAGTGCATTGATTTCAATATTTGAAATGATGCACCCTCAACATTCCTTCTTTGTCTGGGCTCTGTGCTCAGCTTTCTATGTATCTGATTCAGAGATATGAAATTTGCCATGTGCAGATATACAGGCTGAAACTCAGATCCTCTGCCATTCTGAGAGGAATGCTGTAAAACTTGTGTGTTTTGCAGTTCCAGATCGATACAATTTGCCAAACGGTGAGTTCTTCATTTTCCTTTACAAAATGGGTGATGTTCAATCCTGACCTTTGTTAGTTTCTTTCCCCTGCATTCCCTCAATTTTCACTGTTGTATATCATTGCTGTATGCTAGAACAGAAAGCCAACTTTTTTTCAGAATTTGGCCATTCCAGAATTTGTGTTGGTCAACAAAATTGTGGAGAATCTTTTGATTTCTCTCAGTAGCTTCTTCTGATGACACCACAAGGTAAAGAACTCTCAGCGTGGAAAATCTGAAACATTTCCTACCATATGAGACAATCACAGTATTCACTGGAGCACCAAATGTTCTGCCAGCTCTTCTCTTCCACTCTGCTTCACTTTCCCAGCAACATGCAGCAATGTTAGATTTTTGTATCGTGCAAAAATGTCCTGCATAGCAATTGTAGATACTTTCCTTGTCGTACCCAAAAGAAATGACAAAGATGTTGTTAAGAACTATTTAATATCATTTTCTTTCGTTATCACATCTACAGCTATGAGTTGCGGATTGACTGTTTACTTCCATGTGAAGACATAGCAATTCTACAAAATGTTCACCAACCAAATGCAAAACTGATTAAAAAGGCGTGTGAAAGTGAGTTTTGTGTGTCTACTTAAGCCATAAATATATTTGCATTTCTCAAAATATTTGTTCTTGGTTTACAAAGCTGTTAAATAAATTATGATCAGATAATAGTTAAAACAATGTAACACCTAATAGAGACCAGTCTGTAAAGAAAATGGCTGATTTGCATTTATTGCTAAAATAATCAAACATTCTCTGTTACAAAAGTAATGAAATTAGGATAAGGCATTTCACTCAAGTATAGTTTTCTGACTGAGCTAAATATGCAGTTTATCACACATCTTACATTTATCCAGCACCATAAGTAAACTGCCTCACAGAGGTTTAAACTCACTAAAAAGCATATCAGGAGGGAGGAAAAGAGAGAGATGGAGATGCAATAGGGGTTCAGGGAGAGAATTCCAGCATCATGGGTTGAGATAGATGAAGGAATGGCCATTAATGGTGACGAAGAAGAGGGAAAAGTGAAGGGGAAATGCTGGCGAACAAGATGGTGCACAAGATGGCCTTCCTTTATTCTGCGGACAACTACAGGGGTCCATGTAACCAGTCCAAGGCTTCCAGGATACAAGAATCAGCCTGCATTAAGGGCTGTGTCATGAGAATGGCAAGAAGTCCAGTAATGCAGGAATCGGGCCAGTGATCTTCGGCACTCCAAAAGGGTAATTGCTGCGATCTTCTCTCTGCTGCCTCAGACTCACAGGGTGATTAATCACTCTAAACCTGTTATTGCACATGTCTCTCATCAAGGTTCATGAATTCATCTTGAACTATTACATGCATTAATACAACTCAAGTCTCTCAAGCACCTCAATCTCTCAAACTACTCATGGTTTTTCCTGAACTCTGAGATTCCCATTCACTCACTGGGCACAATTTTCCACCTCTCCTGCTTTCTTATGGAAAGTTACTGTTTTTTCCTGTGTCACTGGGTCGAAATCCTGGAAGCCCCTCCCTAAATGACATTGGGGGGCTATTTACAGAACATGCGCTGCAACAATTCAATTAGACAGCTCTCTACCATCTTCTCAAGGGCAACTAGAGACAGGCAATGCTGACCCCAGCCAATGAAACTCTTGTCCCGCAAGTGACAATAGAAACTGCAGATGCTGGAGAAACCAAGATAACAAGGTGTAGAGCTGCATGAACACAGCAGGCCAAGCAGCATCATAGGAGCAGGAAGGCTGACGTTTCAGGCCTAGACCCTTCATCAGAAAATTGTTTTACATAATCATCACTAACTGCTCTTCCATTTGCTTCTGAAATACTTAATCCCTCCTTTCCCCCATCTCAGGGAAATCTGTCCCACAACATAATCAAGGTTAATGAGGGGAGGTGACAGACATCAGGCTCGTCAACCACACCCCACCCCCACAAACCCTGTAAGCCCAGCCTGTCTGACGTATCCTCATAAATCAAGCCATTCATCCACTTATCAATCTAGGAAACCTCCTCTGAATTACCACCAATGCATTTACAGCCTTCCTTCAATGAGGAAACCAAGACAGTATGTGGTATTCAACATGTGGTCTCAGCAATGCCTTGTATATGTAAATAATAATATGTTCAAATTACTCATAATAGAAGACAGCATCTTATTAGTCTTCTTGATTATGTCTTGCCCCTGCATACCAACTTCATGTAACTCATGCACCCAAACACACAAGTTATAATGGGTAAGTATTATTCCTTTCTCACAAGCAACCAACTGTTTGAATGCAGATAGCATCAGATGTCAGGGATCCTTGAACTGTGACATTAATTGCACTTTAATGGGGATGATACTGAAGATAAACACAGAGTGCAAGGATTGTGCTAACCACACAGATATCCACCTTGTGAGTGATGGTATAGAATCAGTGATGATTGCATACATCTCTGCAGGGAAATGTTCATTCTATCTTCCAGCTTTTCAAGGGACAACATTGGCACTCAAGGCTAGGGGATGTAGAATAGTCAGGTCAGGTCAGGACAGGGAGCAGGTTCGTGGTAGACAAGAAAGGTCTATTGTAACAAAAGAACAATCTCCAAAACAGTTCAGGCTGAGAAGAATTATCAGGAAGAAAGAGCTCCAGGACCAGTAGGCTGTAGGAGGGACATTTAAGGAAGTTGTGCGAAGAGATAAGTCCATTTCTGTTAGCCATTTGTTTAAGGTAATCATGAAGGGACATTATTTAAAGAAGAAAGCACTGAGTGAATCCAGAGATGGTAAGAACTGCCAATACTGGAGCCAGAGATAACACAGTGTGGAGCTGGAGGAACACAGTGGGCCAGGCAGCATCAGAGGAACAGGAATGTTGACATTTTGGTTGAGACCCTTCAGAATTGGGAACGGGGAAGGGAACTCAGAAGTAAATAGAGAGAAGAGGGGTGGGGCTGGGGAAGGTCGGTAGGATGGTGTTAGGTGAGTGCAGGTAGGCAGTGGTGGGGATTGGTCAGTAAAGTGAGAGGGGCGGACAGGTGGGAGAGAAGACAGACAGGTTGTGTCAGGTCAAGGAGGTAAGGATAAGAGGGAGCGTTGGCCATGGATGAGGCCGAGGGCGGGTGGTGTCACAACCTTCTGGTCTGTACCATTTTAACTCCCCTCTCCTACTCCCAGGGTAGCATGTCCATCCTGGGTCTCCTCCAGTGCCACATCAAATATCGTCCTATTCCAAGGACATCAACTCCACCTTCGCTGATCAAAAATGCCTTCAACCACACCTCCTGCGTTTCCTGTCCCTTTGCATTCGCATTCCCTCCTTCCCAACAAAAATAAAGACAGAATCCCCCTTGTCCTCACAAATCACCCCAGCTATCTTCGCATCCAACGTATCATTCTCCATCACCTCTGCCACCTACAATCCAACTGCATCACTAAGGATACAATTCCCTCCCCATTCCTGTCTGCCTTTCGTAGGGAATGCTCCCTCCATGATTCCCTCATCCACTCCACACTAACCCCACCACACCCAGCGCCTTTCTCTGCAACTGCAGGAAGTGCTACATCTGCCCCTACACCTACCCCCTCACCTCCATTCAAGTCCTAAAATCAACCTTTCATATCAAACAGGGGTTCACCTGCACAACTTGGTCAACTGTATCTGCTCCTCCCGATGTAGCCTCCTCTACATCGGTGAGACCAAGAGGTGACTCGGAGACCATTTTGAAGAGCATCTGGGCTCTGTTCACAACAAACGACAATACTTTCCAGTCATGAACAATGCTAACTCCCCCTCCCACTCTCTGGGTGACATGCCCATTCTGGGTCTCCTCCAGTCTCACAATAACGCCACCTGCAAACTGCAGGAGCAGCACCTCATATTCCACCTCGGGAGCCTGCAGCCTGATGGCCTAAATGTGGATTTTACCAATTTCAAAATCTCCCACCTCCAGTCTCATCCCATGACTAGCTCTCCCTCTGATCCCTGCCTCCTTGACCTGACACAACCTGTCCATCTTCTCTCCTACCTATCCACCCCTCCCACCTCATTGACCAATCCCCTCTCAGCTATCACCATCCCACCTACCCACCCCAGTCCCACCCCTTCTCTCTCTATTTTTTCCCAGCTCCCTCCCCCTCCCCCATTTGGGAAGAAGTGTCCCGATCCGAAACATCAACTTTCCTGCTCCTCTGATGCTGCCTAGCCTGCTGTGTCCCTCCAGCTCCACACTGTGTTATCACTGAATGAATCCAGATATTTACCTGTAAATAAAGATCATTAAGCTACCCTATCTGTGAGAAGATAAGTGTGTAAGGTAAAGTTGAGGGTTGTGTGACGTTTTGTGGAACGAGAGGGTGCCAGGTGGGTGAGGGGTCAGGCTGCTTAGACTGCCAGGTAGGTGTGCAGGTAGGGGATTCCTGCATCAGATAGGCTTTGGGCTGGATTGTGATGGGTGCCCAAGGGGTTTGGGGCAGGTTGAGAATGGGGGTTGTTGGGGAGTCAGTGTTTCGGAAGAGGTTGGGCAAGTCCGACCATGGATTCAAACTCGGTCAGGAGAGAGGTGGCGGTCAGGTCAGGGCAGTGCTTATGTCTGGGGCACATTAAGTCAGGTGTCTGTGGTCATTGATTAGTAAGGAGTGTCATTGGAGGGGAGGGTGATCAGTTTTAAGTGTAGCATTGAGCGAGAACAGATTTTAACGTCACTAATTTTACCTGACTAACTATTCGAGTAAATGAGTCGGAATACTCCAAATTCGCAAACTCTGACTCTGAACTGAGGACTTCCTTGGAAAGCTCCAGACTCTGGGAAATTGTCCGTGAGAAGTTTCAACTTCCTGGGTACCTCTTGTAGTGTCACGTATGTCAGGACCTTGTGCTGATGCACAACTTCCATCTATGCTGCTTGCATAAAAAGAGCATAGACTCAAGCAGCATTACCTAGGAAGGCTTTATGCCCAGTGGCTTTATCACTAAGCTATCAATCCAGAGACCCAGGTAATGTTCGAGGGACCTGGGTTCAAATCCTACCATTATAAGATGGTGCAATTTGAGTTCAAGTATTAATAAAATCTCGAATTCTAGAGTCTAATGACAACCATGAAACCACTGTTGGAAAACCCCAGCTGGTTCAATAATCTTCATATGGGAAGGAAACCACCACTCCTATCTGGTCTGGCCTGCATGTCACTAACAATGTGGTTGACTCTTAACTGCCCTCTGGAAAATTAGGGATTTTCAATAAATGTTGGCCTAACCAGTGACTTCCACATCCTGTGAATTTATTAAAGAAAAGCCAGTTCCTGAATCTGTTTTGTTGTATTCCTAGGCTACTTAAAGCATATGTGGAGGCTTGGCTTCTTGCAGATTGATATAGTTATTGCTGTCGGAGCAATCTCTTTAAAAGGTCAGGAAAATCAGTTTGGAACAGAAATTTAGATCCATTGGTTCTGAGAAAGCCTGTGATTGCAGCAGTGTGCGTGAGAGAATCGTATGACATTAATAGATTGAATGCTTATACTTTTGGGTTAATAACAAAGGCAGAGCTGACACATTTGGGCGGCACGATGGCACAGTGGTTAGCATTGCTGTCTCACAGCACCAGGGACCCGCATTCAATTCCAGCCTCAAGCGACTATCTGTATGGAGTTTGCACATTCTCCCCATATCTGCATGGGTTTCCTCCCTTAGTCCAAAGATGTGCAGCGTCGGTGGATTGGCCATGCAAAATTGCCCATAGTGTTCAGGGAGGTGTAAATTAGGTGGGTTATAGGGGGATGGATCTGAGTGGGATGTTCTGAGGTTCGGTGTGGACTTGTTGGGCTGAAGGGCCTGTTTCCACACTGTAGGGATTCTGATTCTGATTAAGGCAATTTATATAGATTTGATCATATCAGAAAGTGCAAGGTTTGAGTTCAGTTCAGAAGAGAACTGTCTCTGAGAAGGAGAAGGAGAAGGAGAAGGGTGTTTTCCAATTCAGATCAGGGGAGCCAGTCTCCTCAGTGGAGATGGGTTTCGAATCTGTAGAGCTTCAAATCAGTTGAGTTCAGCTAGATACCTTCAACTGAGAAAGACTTGGGCCATCAAACTTGTTGGCAGACTCTGAAATTGATGATAATAAACATGATTGGCAGCGCAAGAAGGGAGAAACTGGAAAGGGCTGGTAAATAAACACTTAAATTGCTGAGATTATAGCGATACATCTCTAGTATTGAGATTCTGTTATGGTTGGTGTTGACAAAGATGCTGAGGTTTGTTGTGATTTTTGAATTAACATCATTTTAGCTGTCTTCTATATAGCTTTGCTTGTTTTTATTACGTTTATGTATGATGAACTTAGATTCTGTTGTAAAGAACATCCGCTGCCTCGTAAATATGTTTTAGTGACGAACCACCACATTAACCATCAGCAAAAATTAAACATATGCTCTATCAAGTCAGGTTTTATTCTGTGTTCTGACTTGTCCAGTAGTACCATCTGCTGGGATCATAACAATGTGCACTTGTATTGATCTACTGGGCTCAAAACAAATTTGTAATTCAGACTTTAGCCAGCCATATTTGTTTGGTTGAATCCAGAACTTGAATTTCTAATGTTTAGGAGGAAGATTAGTATCTGTTTTGAGCTATGCACATTTAGAGCTGTCTCTCAGCAATCTGAAATTTAAATGTTTTGACATCTGAGCTTTTTACCAACCTAATTTACCAATCACCACAATGACCCTACACTCCATGTCGTACCAAGCTGAAATGATAAAAGGTACGAGTTGGTGCTAATCTCAGTTGCTGTACTCCAAGTTCACGCCCATGTTTGGCTTTTGATTTTATTTTGTCAGTTTAGTTTTCTGTTTCAAAATGAATTTATTTCATATCAGCATTAATCTTCAATCTAAAGATTCATGGGCCAAATAGATCTATTAGAAGAAACTCCCTGAATTAGAGTTATGTTGTACAGTTCCATGAGGTATGATTTTCCATGTCTTCTGTTTTTGTATAGATCTCCTAACTTCTCCAAGACTTACCCAATTCTGTCAGCTAATACTTAAAATTGGAAACTTTCTCAACTACGTATGTATACTGCCTATATGTTACAACATTCATTCATTTTTGTGGTACTTTTCAAGGCACTTTTCATCATGACGAATCAAATTTATTAACTCATCAGATAATGTACAATGAACATTCCTGCTCTAATTAGACAACGCTATTAAAGTTGGAGTTTATAACTACTTACAGAAAATCAAATAATTTATTGTTTTCAAAATTCATAAACAATCAATTTTTTTAAAATGCCAGTGATGAAATTCCCAACATTTGTATGTCTATTAGACCATAAGATGCAGAAGTAGGCTATTCAGCCTATTGAATCTGCTCTATTATTCAATGAGGTTATGCTGATCTGATAATGCTCAACTTCACATTCCAGTTTTAAATCCATAATCTTTGATTCCCTTACTGATTAAAACTCCATCTAACTCAGCCTTGAAAGTACTCAGCAACACAACCTTGACAGCCCTCTGCAATAAAGAATTCCACTGATTCACCACAGAGAAATAAAATCCTTCTCAACTCCGGCCTAAATGGATGACTGCTTATTCTGAGATTATGCCTTCTGGTCCCAGACTTTTCCAAAATGGGTAACAAACTTTCCGCATCTACCCTGTCAAGCCCGCAATAAATACTTTTCAATAATGTCTCCTGTAATTCTTCTAAACTCCAGTGAATACTATCCCAACCTACTCAACCCCTTCTTGTAGGAAAATCCCACCATCTGCCTCCAATACCAATATATTTTTCCTTAGATAGTCACATGAAAACTGCTTGCAATAATCCAGGTATGGTTTGACTAATGTCTTGTATAGTTTAAGTAAAATTTCCCTATTTTTATTCTCTGTTCTCTTTGAATTTTGCCTTCTCTCTGGAGGGAAAGCAATAAAATGTCATTGATATAGAGGATGAACCATGATCCTGTTGAATGGTGGAGCAGGCTCAAAGAGTTGAATGGCGTATTCCTGTTCTTTGATTGTTTGTTCATTTGTTTTGATCTCTGCTGTTTGTTACCCCCTTGAATCCATATGGATTTGTCAGGCATGATTTCCCTTTCATAAAACCACGCTGACTCTGCTTGATCATATTGTGTATTTTGAAATGCTCTTCTATTAAATCCTTTAGAATAGGCTCCATCATAGTTTTATATAGTCATACAGCACAGATACAGCCCCTTCGGTCCAACCAGTCCATGGAAAAAATAATCCTAAACTAAACTAGTCTCACCTGCCTGCTCTTGGCCTATATCCCTCCAAACCTTTCCCATTCATGTACTTATCCAAATGTCTTTTAAATGTTGTGATTGTACCCACATCCATCACTTGGCTCAGGTAGTTCACTCTACGAGTGAACCACTCTCAATGTAAAACATTTGTTTCTCATGTCTTTTCTCAAACTCTCTGTTCTCACCTTAAAAATATGCACCAAGTCTTGAAATCCTAGGGAAGAGACAATGACCATGAACTCTATCTGTACCCTCACTATTTTATGAACTTTTATAAGGCCTCCTCTCAATGCTCTAGTGAAAAAGTCCCAGCCTATCCATCCTTTCTTTATAATTCAACTTTCCATACCCGGCAACATCCTGGGAAATCTCTTCTGAACCATCTCCAGCTTAACATCTTCCCAGCTTTTTGCGTAAGGTTGTTACAGTTACAGTTTTCCAATCCTTTTGGACTTGTTCAGATTGAAGTATTCTTGGAAGATTGCTACCAGTGCATTAACTATCCCTGGAGATACTTCTTTTAAAATCCAAAGATATACAAGTATGTAGTGAGCAAATCAAAAACAAACTAAAGTATACAAAAATATGTAGGGAAGAAAGCCAAGGAGTGATTTACCCCTGGGTTGCATTTAGGTGCATTACCCGTAATTTGCCATGGACCTGAAATGGCAAGTCACTTTTGACCTTAATAAAACTTAAAATAAACCTTTGTCTCACATATATAGGCATCTCAAATACGTACATCCCTTTTAAGATTCTATTTTTATAAAATCTATATTAAATCTATCGAATTAAATATTTATATTTACATGCCATTATTTTTGGATAAAGCTGCATTCCCAGCTATGTGTAATTATTTAAATGAGCTGAACAGCCAGTGTGCTACCCTGGAGGAGTTACAATTGTGCCGATCGCTGAACTTGGGTCTCATTGGTGCAACAATATACATTACCCAAAACTGTATTAAAATGTAACAAAGATATTTCCCCCTAAAATGTAGCAGATTTAGTGAATCATGCAGTTAAAACAGGGACAAAAAAAAGACATGCATTTAGATGGCACTTTTCACAACCTCAGGAAATCCCAAAGTGCTTCACAGCCAGTAAAGTAATTTTCGATTACAGGAGACAAAAAGTGGGATACTTTAAATGATTATTACTGGAAAGTTGTAAAAAGCAGAATACATCGTCAGATAATTCACTATTTTTTTCTGGTTTCAGGGTAGTGCCATAGGAAATGCAAATGGATTTAAAATAAATAGTTTGGTTAAACTCAAAGAGACGAGAGCAAATGAGCCACAAATCACACTGCTACATTACGCTGTGCAGGTACAATGGCACTTCAGATTATGAATAAGATATGACAAATGTTTTGCAATTTTCAGCAATGTACCACATTTCTCACTTGATTCTTCATAACAGGAAATTGAAGAATCCTATCCAGATCTTCTAAATCTTCCTGATGACCTCCAATCGAGATCAGAAGCAGCGAGGTAGCAATTTCAAGTTATCATTTTGAAATGGCTTTCAGCCCATGTTACATTTTGCACGCAACCAATAATCACATTAAAATGCACTTACGTTTGTTTAAACTATGTGGTAGAAGTGAGCATTACAGATACAACCACAGTAGTCCTAAAACTCAGATTGAAGATATTCAGTCAAAAGATAAGGTGGTGTTTCTAAATTTCACCCTCCTGCCAACTGTTTCCCAATGATCATGCATTCTTTTCCAGACAGCAGACTTGTTATTAATTTGTTTGACAATATCACTCCACATTAACAGCCACTCCTCTCCCACAGCCTAAGTCTAAACATTTACCCAGGTGTATTAAATTGATTCTAGACATAGGAGATGATCTCGGAATACAACACAACCTTGATCAGATGGGCCAATGGGTGAGGTGCCAGTTGGACTTTAGTTCAGATAAATGTGAGTTGTTGCCTTTTGGTAAGACAAACCAGGGCAGGACTTATACAGTTAATGATAAGCCATGGCCAGTGTTGCTGAACAAAGAGACCTAATGGTGTAGTTGCATAGTTCCTTGTAAGTGCAGTGCAGGTAGACAGGTTGGTGAAGAAGGCGTTTAGCATGCTTGCCTTCATTGGTCAGAATATCAAGTATAGGAGTTATGATATTATGTTCCAGCTGTATAGGACATTGGTGAGGCCATGTTTAGAATACTGTATACAATCTGTTTGCCCTTCTTTAAGAAGGATGTTGATAAACTTGAGAGAGCACAGAAAAAATTTACAAGGGTGTTGCCGGGACTAGCGGGTTTGAGTTATAGGAGAGGCTAAAAGGCTGCGATTTTTTTTTGCCTGGAGCATCCACAGCTGAGGGGTGACCTTATAAAGGTTTATAAAATCATGAGGGGCATGGATAGGGTGACTAGCCAAGGTCTTTGCGGAGCCCAAAACTAAAGGACATAGAGGGGAAAAGTTTAACAGGGACATGAGGGGTAATTTTTTTCAGCAAAGGGCGGTGTGTGTGTGGAACAAATTACCAGAGGAAGGAGCCAAAGCCATTACACTTACAACATGTAAAAGGCATCTAGATGGATATATGAATAAGAAGGGTTTAGAGGGATATTGGCCAAATGTTGGTAGATGGGACTAGGTCAGATTGGGATGTCTGGTTGGCATGGACAAGTTGAACCAAAGAGTCTGTTTCCATGCTGTATGACTCTAAATAGTGTTCATGTTACAGCCCATCAGTCTGTTAATGAGTCTATAAATTCTTCCAAATCTTCAATCTGGTTTCCAAAGGTAGAGCATGAAGGTACCGCAACAACCAGCCGCTAGGATATGTATAAATGTCTAAATGTATGATATTTTTCCATCCCTCCTTTTGAGGAAACATTCGGTTTCCATCAAATGCGACTAAAATCTAAATACCAATAAATTACCAATAGAAAATCCAAGCCCTATTACCTCACGGGACAAAGTGCTGTAACCTCCTGCAATTTAACAAAATTTCAAATTTTAAACAGACCTTGAAACATTACAGCTGTATTTCTGTGCCACATTAAAATAATGCAAGATTACACTTGTATTTTGTAATTTTGTAACAAGAAACATGCAGATTTGTGTCTTTTTTTGTTGGTTCCTAAATGTGCAAAAGACATGGTTTGCTCAGCACTGAGAACTCTTTAAAATATCTGACTGATTTATCTGCAGTATCAAAACTGAGTCAATCCAATCTGAAGTAAGCAGCCTTTCACAGCACTTAAACAAGATCAGTGATGACATTGAGTCATCCATAGATGATATAAAATTACAATTCAGAAATCCAATTCAGATAAGCAAATATCCAATGGTAAGTTGGCTTTCTCAAAATCACATTTATAACATGCCACTATTAACAAAAATTTATTGGCAGCAAGGTCTCACTGTATCTGAGGAGCTCAAGGATCTTCTGAAAGCTATAGAGTGCAAAAGAAAGGAGTTGGCTCAATATTTCTGTGAAAATGAAAACAAGTTTTCACTGGATGAATTGTTCAGCACATTCAAAAAATTCAGAGAACTGTTCTTGCAAGCGATAAAGGTAATAAGTAAACATAGTTTTTAACACAAGTCATTATTTGGCTTAATTGCCCTGGAACCACTCCCGTGCCACACTCATGTAATTCTTTATGATTCCAAACATAGGATAACAATGAGCAAAAACACAAGACCTCAAAAATGAAGAAAAGAGAGAAACAACTTGCTGTGCAAGTAGCAAATGAACCAAATGAACACAACAGTAAGTTTGGAGTTAGTAGAATTAGTTTTGTATCGCCAAATGTATGTAGTAGATGTTATATATTATTCTGAAAAAAAAGTCTTAACTGGTTCGAGATAAAATACAAACCATCGTTTCTGAATGATTACGAACTTTTAATAGCTTTTATTGCCTCTTTGTAAGAATGCCAAAATAAGGAAAGAAAAAGCATGATCCAGATCTGTGACTTCTAAATTTTTGATGCAAGAAAGTGTTCCTGTTTCTATAACAACTGGTAATATCAGTTGACATGGATATCAGCATTGGCTTTTGAGCAGATGTAGTTTATTTCAGGGTGGGAGGAATAGGATTGATGTTGTACATTACGGTTAAGACAGAACTGCAAAAACTATCCAGATGAAGTAGTTTTCAATAAGTTTTTGCCAAAGGCCTATGACTACAGATAAATGTTGCAAATCTCCCACCTTCTGGCCCTCCTCTAAATGATCAATGTTCTCCCCTTCACCATGGTGACGGTCATTATCCTTGATGAATGGCGACGTTATCTCCATTGTCAAACAAAGTTATGCAAAAATAGCACACAACTATTATACAGGGTGCATTTTGTGCACTATATTACAGAGAGAGACACTAGACCAGTATAGATTTTAGACTTTGTTTTCAATTTAGATTTTATTGCCAAATGTACTCAAGTGGAGAAGTACAGCAATACAGTGAAAAGTGTATAATGTTGCACACACAGTGCGATCTTAGCTACAAAGATACCTAGGTTCAAAAAGATATAGGGGAATAGCTAACATTAAAATCCTTCTCAACATAAACTAGAAAAACAAAGGAGTCATGTTAAAAATTCAGTAGTCTTTGATGAGTCCTCCATTTAGTTCGCTGTCTGGGAGACCTCAGTTGCCACCACCACAGATATCGGAGGACCTCCCTCAACACTCACTATTATAAACAGCTGGACTGTTATTGGAGCACTTGAATAGTAAACGACATGTTCCACAGCCAAAAGTGCAAAGGATACTCTGTGGTCCAACCAAATATCTCACTTGCTATGTTCAGTTTTCCAGACACATCTGTTCTTTGAACAAGAAATCTTATCAATGTTATATTTCATGGCAATAGTGCTTTCATGGTGGTTCAACCCCTGGTTCTTGAACAGCACAGAACATCATAATAATTTTTAATCCGGAAAATATTGTTAACATTTGGATGGTATTTATTGGCTTATTCTTGCCTTTTACAACGTTTATACTGGAACCCTAAAGCAAGATGATACAATGTCTAAAATTAAACATGTCAATTTAACTTTCTAAGCATATATAATAATTTATATTTTCTTTGCTTTCCAATTCACAAACCATCAGCAAAACAAGAGAGGAACAATATTGTTGAAAGACTTCTTTTTAATATAAAGAAAGGCTTTTGTCAGAAAAGTAACTCTCTGAACATATGTAAAGCAGAATTTGCTCCAGAATCTCCTGCAACCAAAATACTGGAAGATCAAGCAAAGCCTGGTAACTTTCTGAATGATTACGAACTTTTAATAGCTTTTATTGCCTCTTTGTAAGAATGCCAAAATAAGGAAAGAAAAAGCATGATCCAGATCTGTGACTTCTAAATTTTTGATGCAAGAAAGTGTTCCTGTTTCTATAACAACTGGTAATATCAGTTGACATGGATATCAGCATTGGCTTTTGCGCAGATGTAGTTTATTTCAGGGTGGGAGGAATAGGATTGATGTTGTACATTACGGTTAAGACAGAACTGCAAAAACTATCCAATGGTGGTTCAAGTTTTTTCTTTTCACATCGTTGCAAACAAATACAGAATAATTCGTAAGGAACCTTTAGTAAATGTCACATTTAATTAACTACTCTACTGGTTTCACAAAGGAATTCCCCTTCATCCGTGTTCTCAAATGATTGCCTGAGAAGATAACGTTGAAGAGTTTATGCATGCAAAATGAGAAAAGTACTAAATATTTGCTTTGTTTTTGATTTCCCCAATAATATCATTGAGATCAAGGAATGTGCTTAATTCCTTCCTGTAGCCCTCAGTTACATTTGACAGAATTTAATAACACCACAGCAACACCAAGCAAGAGCTGAACAGTTAGCAGTAACCATTCTTAGAGCCCCAGTAGGATTAAAATCCCTATCAGGCACAATCCTACCTGCCTTCAGGGTTCCCGGGTCTTTGGAGATGGAGATCTACCTGCAAGAGCTGCTAGGCAATTAGAGGATATGTCTCAGCAATGCTGCTGGTGCTGGTGGTCATTGCTGGGAGTGCAGTAAGCCTCAGACGAGGAAAAGAATGAGAGGCATGGAAAAGTAAGAAAGGTTAGATTCCCCAGTCAGGCCTGGAAGAGTGTACAATTCATGAGACAAGAGTACAAATTTCCTTCTGCCTTTCTCCTTAAAAAGGCCTTAAAAGAGATGATGAAGGAAGATCTGCTCAATCTTCTAATCTTGCTATCCTTGAGAGTTAATGGAAAACTGTTTGATGTAAGATAATTTACAATATCTGGAGTAAACATTGAAGGTCATTAGTTTGGTTTCAATGTAGAATTATCAAGATAAGATTTTTGGTTTAGGAAGCCTAGAGATTGAAAACTTGCAGGGAAGTTCAGAGAACACCCAACATAAAAGCATAAGATAATAAAATGTGAGGCTGGATGAACACAGCAGGCCAAGCAGCATCTCAGGAGCACAAAAGCTGACGTTTCGGGCCTAGACCCTTCATCAGAGGATGCCTCTGATGAAGGGTCTAGGCCCGAAACGTCAGCTTTTGTGCTCCTGAGATGCTGCTTGGCCTGCTGTGTTCATCCAGCCTCACATTTTATTATCTTGGAATCTCCAGCATCTGCAGTTCCCATTATCTCTGATAAAAGCATAAGATTTTGGAGAAGCTCAGCATGTCCGATGGAAACTGCACAAAAAAAACAAAGTTAATACTTTGAGTGTAACATGGCTCTTCTTAAGAACTGATCTTTATCCAATCTTATCATTCACATGAGGAGAACAATTCAGTTATAGAACATAGAACTGTATAGCACAGTACAAGCCCTTTGACCCATAATGTTGTGCTGAACTTTTACCCTAAATCTAAGGTCAATCTACTCTCTACCCCTACCTTATACTATCATCCATATGTCTATCAAATAACCACTTAAACACCCTTAAGGAGGCCAACTTCACTACCCTCTTTAGCAATGCATTCCAAGCCCCGACCACTCTCTGAGTAAGGAACCTACCTCTGACATCTCCCCTATATCTACCTCCACTCACTTTAAAACTATGCCCACTTGTAATAGCTACCTCCACCCTAGGAAAAAGTCTCTGGCTGTCCACTCTATCTATACCTCTGATCATTTTGTATCAAGTCTCTTCTCATCCTTTGTCGTTCTAAAGAGAAAAGCCCTAGATCTCAACCTTTCCTCGTATGGCCTTCCCTCCATGCCAGGCAACATCCTGGCAAATCTCCTCTGCACCTTTTGCAACATTTCCACATCTCTCCTGTAATGAGCCAACCAGAACTGGACACAATATTCCAGATGTGGCTGATCCAGGGTTTTCTACAGCTGGAACATAACTTCACAGCTCTTGAACTCAATCCCTCTATTAATGAAAGCTAACACACCATACACCTTCTTGACAACTCTATCCACCTGGGTGGCAGCTTTCAGGGAACTTTGGACCTGAACCCCAAGATCCCTCTGCTCCCCTACACTGCCGAGAATATTTCCATTAACCTTGTATTCTGCTTTCAAGTTTGTCCTTCCAAAATGAGTCTCCTACGTTTTTCAGGGTTAAACTCCATCTGCCATTTCTCAGCCCCACTCTGCATCCTATCAATGTCCCCTTGTAACATAAAACAGCCCTAGGCAATGCCCACAACTCGACCCACCTTTGTATCTTCTGCGAACTTACTAATCCAAATATTCAGAAATTTTAAAAAAAGCTTTTCTGATCTTCTTTCTATTTTTAAGATTTCTTGATTTATCGTTTGAAAAAACTCCACAGAGGCCAGTATCCCATTACCAAGTCACCCTTTATTTACACATGCATAGTACTGACACTGATCCAGCTTCCTCATAGCCAGCTCTCAGAGTGAACAGAAACTCTGGCCCTTCTGTTTATGTCTGTCAGCCAGATTGAACCAAATTAACACCCTCAAACAGGGATTTCATACCTGGCTGATTTTGTTAAAATCACTAGATAATTTTTCCTGCAAAATACTTCAGGAGGCATGAACATTTATTATTAACAATTGAATTCTGTGTTTCATATTTATGAATCTTAATTTCCTTTCAAAACGGATATCTACTTTGGAAGTGCAAGAAGGTAATTTCTTAAAAGTGCTCTAAATTACAACGTAGGCGTAAAAGTGATGGAAATCAGTAAATCAAAATTCACTTAAAGCAAATTATCTTCTAATTAAAAAGGCAAATAGGATGTGGTCCTCTGTTTGAAAGGGAGTAGAGCATAAAAACAGAGAGGCCTTGCTGTAACTGTACAGAGAATGGAGGGGGGGTGAATAGATTTATAGGGTAGAATCTTACAAGGGGTCTGAGCAATGTGAGGTCTGGTGAGATTGACGGCTAAATCGTACTAGAATTCCAGTGAGGCCAATCTTGACGTTGCAAATGTCTTGCTCCATTTTTATGCTCTTGGCAAGCAGCATAGCAAGTTTCTGAGTAGGCAGCAGTGAGCTACCAGCTAAAGGGGGATTATTTCTTGCCAAATGCCTTATTAATGGCCGAATGCACCTCGTTAATATTCTGCTTCAGTTTACCAAATGTACAGAAGTATCTAGATGTTGAGAATACTCAACACGAAAATCCTGGGCATCCACATGCCCAGGGTGGGTGGAGTCAGTGTCAGGTTGATGAATTAGACATGAAAGCTGTCATGGGGTAATGTAAATAATTAATGAGGTAATTTTGATTAGATTCAGCTCAATACTTGCTCTGAATGACCTGAATGCTGTATATCGGAACAAATGTTATCACAGGCACCAGCCACATGCAACTGTCATCTGTAGGCATTCACATCTGGCATTTGCTAACCGTCATCCCACTACTCTGATATGCTTGTTGGCTGCTCAGGAAGTATAGACCTACATTGTAGAACACACTGGCATCTAGCATTGAGAAGTTACTGAAGGCATGCAGCAGTGGGCAGGGCAGCATCTCTCAGGGCTGGTCACTTGCCCTTTTACTGCTTGTTTAATTAGTATCTCCTACACTTTTGTAGCATCCATGTCTTGCCTTAACTTGTCTTGCCATGATTTTCAATGCCTGTTAACTCATTGACTTTTCAACCAAAGATAATTAGTACTGCTACATTGATTGCTTTCTTGGGCAGATACAACAACAAGTCACTTACCACACATCAGTTGAGATCTACCGAGCAGGAGGTGGGGGAAGTGGCAGGGAATATCTTGATGGATATCGAGGGTGGGATCTGTCAGCCAGGAGGTCCTGGCACTGTCTGCCATGGGCACAGTCTGCACACGACCCAGGGGCTAGGCCACAGTCAGTTTTCTGCATGGTAATTTCACAGTCAGGGTATTTGTCTGATTATAGTCTGGGCAATGGGCAGAAGTCAGTCGTGTCACATCACATGCAGCCAGCAGAACCATCTTTAGTCAGGGAGCTGCAAACAGTGGTCAGTGACCCACGCAGTCATTATCTAAATGCTGCCTGTCAAAGTAAATCAGAGATCTGGGGTGAATATAATCCTGGAGTCCATTGTGATGCAGCATTAGATGGCAAGGTAGCCAATGGATGGGGTTTCCTGGCAGTGACCACCACCATGGCTGCTACGGGAGCATAGGAGAGCAAGGTAGGCATCAGTAAGATGCAATGTCAGTATTCTGGGTGCAGCAAGGAAATTGTGGCTCTCCATATGGGTTTGATGGGCAGAAGGGGCTCTTGAGATAGTGTGATATTAAATAGGACATGGGGACTTTGGGAGATAGCAAGGACTGCAGATGCTGGAAGTCAGAGTCAATAAACATAGAGCTGGAGGAGCACAGCAGGTCAGACAGCATCAGAGGAGCAGGAAAATCAATGTTTCAGGTCAGGACCCTTCATCAGACCTTGCTGTGTGTCAGCCAGGTAGAACCTGATGCTGACAGTACCCACCATGAGCTTCACTCCCTGTCATCACTTGCTGTTCTCTAGATGTCAAATGCAACTGGGAAAATTACAGGGACAATGCCCAGGGTGGGTGGAGTCAGTGTCAGGTTGATGAAATAGGCATGAAAGCTGCCATGGGGTAATGTAGATAATTAATGAGGTGATTTTGATAAGATAAAACTCCTTTGGTATTGAAATAAGAAACCCTCCAATAAAACTTAATGCAACTCGCATTTCACCCAAAAGTAATAAGATTCATACCATTGCTGTTTTTCCCTTATTTATGTTGAGTAGATATTTTTAATAAACCTGCTCAGACATGTTACAATACATCTCCAGAGCAGCTGGGACTTGTATCTGGGTCGTCTTTAAGGTGGGATGTACTTGGATTGTGACAGTTCAGAGAAAGTTTGCTATTTTAATTCAGGACATGAAGCATTTATCTAATGAGCAAAGGTTGGGCCTAAACATATTGGAATAAAGGGAAAAAACTGTGGATTCTGGAAATCTGAAACAAACGCAGAAAACTCTGGAGAAATTCCAGGACGGTCAGGATTTATTGTAGAGGGAGTGGGAAGGAAGAGGTGCACAAATGAATGGAGTGATAACAAGAGGGATGATAGGGATACAATACCAAGCTAAAATACATTCTTTATCATCCACATTTCACATTTATTTTTTCAGATTTACCCTACTGAAATATAGTTCTCCAGCAACCACTATTCTAAGGGACAGGCTGAGTGAAATATATACTTTATATCCCAGATCTGCTTTTTGTCACACAGATGGGGTAAATTTGCGTTCAGTGGTGTCAATCATTCATCAAGTGAACCTGTTGAGTACTATCTTTGAAACGCTGCCCCGTATTTGCTAAGACATTAGCAGCACCTGGTTGTACAATAATTAAGTCCCTTTGTGGTGTGAACATGCCTGAGTCTCATATGATTTTTGTACTTCCTGCAAAGGCAGACTTATTGAAGCACCTTTAGATTTGATTCATAAGATGCTTTACTTCGTAATAGCTCACTAACTGAAGTAGCAATCATGAGGCAATGGACTCTAAAGGAAACTTCTGCTTATCCTGACTTCATGTGAATTCTTTTCCAAACTTGCCTTTTGTAGTTACCATAGAATTTTGAAACTGAAGTACAACCCTCATCTACAATTTTTAAAATTCTATCTGTGTGTAAACTATCAAAAGTCTTGTTTATGCATGTACTTTCTTTAAGTGTCTTATTTATTTCCTGTCAGGTCTATTTTTGTCATGTAGCTTCTGATACTATTTCCATCATGCCTATCTGTCATTTCTCTCTGTCACTGTTTTAACAGATGTCAACAATTGTTGCCTGTTTCTTCTTTACATAGATTTGTTGTGACCAACCCTTTTTGTAATAGTCGTCCATGGGGTTTATGAGAACAAAGTGGTGAAGGATTAACCATTAACAAGCTTTTGTTAAAAGAGGCACAAGGTTGAATAAAAAGAGGTAGTTTAACACATAATTTAAAAAATGACAGGTTACATTAGTTTAAGACCGATGAACTACATTGACACTAGGCAAGAAATATTATTATCTCCTAAGAGGTTATAACTAAAACTATGCTACATGGCTATGGACTGCAGAAGTGATTAGCTTAGAACTAATCTAGAACAACTGGCTAGCTCCATCCAGAGACAGCCATGTGAGTTGCATGATACTAAAGCATCAGAATTAACTCTTTCAGGCTAACTGCCTTACACAATAACTACTGTGAACTTTTTTTTCCTGTTTAATACATTATGCAATTGCTTAGTCAAATATTTTAAGTTTACAATGATCTCTTTTCCCTAAGTCTCTGACTTTATGCATTTGATTTTGATTTGGAGGAGTAGGTGGTTGTTTGCTTGAGCATACTCTACTCAGATGGTGCTCTTTACTATTGTCTGCTATTAGTTGGTCTTCTGTTTCTTGAATAGAAACAGAAGAAAATTTTAGATGGTCGACCATTGTCCTGTCCAGAGGATATTTAATTTCCTCAAAGTGCATAATGGAAAACAACAGAGTTGGTTCAAGAAATAATCTTCACCTTTTAATTTTGTCACAAAGTAGATTTAGCTGATATAAACATTGTTTTGTTTCTTAATGTCAGTGATACTGAATGTATAGCGAGTGCAATCTCTGCTGTGAATGTTTTCTGGAATGATTGTACTAAGAGTTCACTAAATGGCTTCAAATGGTAGTTCCACCACAGTTATCTTGTCAGACCTGATCTAATATAACTCAGGACTTTGTGGGAGCTAGGGGAGGAAATTGCAAGGCCACTTGCATCATCTATAACTACAGGTGAGGTGCCTGATGACTGGAGGGCAGCTAATGTTGTTCCTTCATTTAAGAAGGTTTGTCAGGAGAAACTGGGGAGCTACTGACCTGAGAATCTGACTCCAGTTGTGGGTAAATTGTTGGAAATGATTTTAAAAGATAGGATTTGTAGACATTTAGAGAGGCAAACATTGATTCAGGATAGTCTACATGGTTTTTGTGCGAGGAAAGTCATGTCTCACAAACTTCATTGAGTTTTTTTGAGGAAGTTACCAAAAAGATTGAACAAAACGTTGTTTACTTGGGCTTTAGTAAAGCCTTTGACAAGATTCTACGTGGTAGACTAATTTGTAAAGTTAAGTCACATGGGATTTAGATTGAGCTTACCCATTGGATACTTAATTGGTTGAACAGCAGGAGACAGAATGATGGTGGACTGTTGTTTGTTCACCTGGAGGTCTGTCACCAGCAGTGTTCAAAGGAATCAGTTCTGGGGTCCTGTTTTGTTTGTCATTTATATTAATGATATGGATGAGAATATAAAATGCACGGTTAGTAAATTTGCAGACAACACCACAATTGGTGGCATATTAGATGGTAGAAATGGTTTTCTAAGATCACCAAAGAGATCTTGATCAAATAGGTCAATGGGTTGAAAAATTGCTGATAAAGTTCAACCTGGATAAATGCAAGGGAGGACTTATACAATTAATGGTAGGGCGTTAAGTAGCATTGTAGAACAGAGGGACCTATGGGTTCAGGTACATAATTCTTCAAAGTGTGTGTCACACCCAGATAGGGTGGTTGAAAAGGCATTTAGCATGCTTGCCTACATTGCTCAGTCCTTTGAGTATAGGAGTCGGGAAGTCATGTTGAGGCTGTGCAGGATATCGGTCAGGTGTCTTCTGAAATATTGTGTCCACTTCTGGCTGCTGAGCTATAGAAAGCATATTATTAAGCTGGAGAGGGTTCAGAAGAGATTTACCAGGATGTTTCTGGGTATGGAAAGTTTGAGTTATAAAGAAAGGCTGGGGCTTTTTTCATTCAAGCATAGAAAGTTGAGATATGACCTTTATAAAGATTTTCAAAATCATGAGGGGTATAAATAGAGTTAACTGTCTTTTCTCTGGGATGGGGATTTCAAGACTAGGTGTATATTTTTTCAGGTGAGCGGAGAAAGATTTAAAAAAGACATGAGGGGTGTGCAGAATGAACTTCCTGAGGAAGTGATAGATATGGGTACAATTGCAATATTTAAACGACACTTGGATAAGTACATGAATAAAGAAAAGTTTGGAGGGATATGGGCCAGGAACAAGCAGGTGGGACTAGTTTTAGTTTGGGATTATGTTAGTTTGGACTGGTTGGACTGAAGGATCTGTTTCCATGCTGTCTGACTCAATGTTCTAAAGGCTTTTCTTATTGATGAGGAACAAGTAAACAATTTGTTCAGCCCAGCAAAATTTATAGTTTCTCTTACGTTGATAATATGAAACAACTATTTAATACCAATGTGGCTGATCTCAATTCATGTATGCTCCTTCCTGGGTTTGGCCAGCATTCTTTTGAGACCAATAAAGTTTTCTTTTTGCTGATATATGTCAAGATGCTCAATGACATATTAACCGCCTCAACCTCTCCACCCCTCTCACCCACTCCAACCTCTCCCCCGCAGAACGGGCAGCCCTCCGCTCCCTCCGCTCCAACCCCAACCTCACCATCAAACCCGCAGACAAGGGTGGCGCAGTGGTAGTATGGCGCACTGACCTCTACATCGCCGAGGCCAGACGCCAAATCTCCGACACCACCTCCTACCGCCCCCTCGATCATGACCCCACACCCGAGCACCAAACCATCATCTCCAACACCATTCACGACCTCATCACCTCAGGGGACCTCCCACCCACAGCCTCCAACCTCATTGTTCCCCAACCCCGCACGGCCCGTTTCTATCTCCTTCCCAAAATCCACAAACCTGCCTGCCCTGGTCGACCCATCGTCTCAGCCTGCTCCTGCCCCACCGAACTCATCTCCACCTATCTGGACTCCATTTTCTCCCCTTTGGTCCAGGAACTCCCCAACTACGTCCGTGACACCTCCCACGCCCTCCACCTCCTCCAGGACTTCCAATTCCCTGGCCCCCAACACCTCATATTCACCATGGATGTCCAGTCCCTATACACCTGCATTCCGCATGCAGATGGCCTCAAGGCCCTCCGCTTCTTCCTGTCCCGCAGACCCGACCAGTTCCCCTCCACCGACACTCTCGTCCGCCTAGCTGAACTCGTCCTCACCCTCAACAACTTCTCTTTTGACTCCTCCCACTTCCTACAGACTAAGGGGGAGGCCATGGGCACCCGCATGGGCCCCAGCTATGCCTGCCTCTTTGTAGGTTACGTGGAACAGTCCCTCTTCCGCACCTACACTGGCCCCACCTCTTCCTCCGGTACATTGATGACTGTATCGGTGCCGCCTCTTGCTCCCCAGAGGAGCTCGAACAGTTCATCCACTTCACCAACACCTTCCACCCCAACCTTCAGTTCACCTGGGCCATCTCCAGCACATCCCTCACCTTCCTGTACTTCTCAGTCTCCATCTCAGGCAACCAGCTTGTAACTGATGTCCATTTCAAGCCCACCGACTCCCACAGCTACCTAGAATACACCTCCTCCCACCCACCCTCCTGCAAAAATTCCATCCCCTATTCCCAATTCCTCCACCTCCGCCGCATCTGCTCCCACGATAAGACATTCCACTCCCGCACATCCCAGATGTCCCAGTTCTTTAAGGACCGCAACTTTCCCCCCACAGTGATCGAGAACGCCCTTGACCGCGTCTCCCGTATTTCCCGCAACACATCCCTCACACCCCGCCCCCGCCACAACCGCCCTAAGAGGATCCCCCTCGTTCTCACACACCACCCTACCAACCTCCGGATACAACGCATCATCCTCCGACACTTTCGCCATTTACAATCCGACCCTACCACCCAAGACATTTTTCCATCCCCATCCCTGTCTGCTTTCCGGAGAGACCACTCTCTCCATGACTCCCTTGTTCGCTCCACACTGCCCTCCAACCCCACCACACGCGGCACCTTCCCCTGCAACCGCAGGAAATGCTACACTTGCCCCCACACCTCCTCCCTCACCCCTATCCCAGGCCCCAAGATGACATTCCACATTAAGCAGAGGTTCACCTGCACATCTGCCAATGTGGTATACTGCATCCACTGTACCCGGTGCGGCTTCCTCTACATTGGGGAAACCAAGCGGAGGCTTGGAGACCGCTTTGTAGAACACCTCCGCTCAGTTCGCAACAAACAACTGCACCGCCCAGTCGCAAACCATTTCCACTCCCCCTCCCATTCTTTAGATGACATGTCCATCATCGGCCTCCTGCACTGCCACAATGATGCCACCCGAAGGTTGCAGGAACAGCAACTCATATTCCGCCTGGGAACCCTGCAGCCTAATGGTATCAATGTGGACTTCACCAGTTTCAAAATCTCCCCTTCCCCCACTGCATCCCTAAACCAGCCCAGTTCATCCCCTCCCCCCACTGCACCACACAACCAGCCCAGCTCTTCCCCCCCACCCACTGCATCCCAAAACCAGTCCAACCTGTCTCTGCCTCCCTAACCGGTTCTTCCTCTCACCCATCCCTTCCTCCCACCCCAAGCCGCACCCCCATCTACCTACTAACCTCATCCCACCTCCTTGACCTGTCCGTCTTCCCTGGACTGACCTATCCCCTCCCTACCTCCCCACGTATACTCTCTCCACCTATCTTCTTTACTCTCCATCTTCGGTCCGCCTCCCCCTCTCTCCCTATTTATTCCAGTTCCCTCTCCCCATCACCCTCTCTGATGAAGGGTCCAGGCCCGAAACGTCAGCTTTTGTGCTCCTGAGATGCTGCTTGGCCTGCTGTGTTCATCCAGCCTCACATTTTATTATGCTCAATGACATATGTTTTCTTAATTGGTTAAAAGCCTACCTCAATTTCAGGACTTTTAATGCAGCCATTCCTTTGTGTTTAGAAGTGAAGACTTTGGCTTCTGGATGATATAACCATCTATGAACTGATCGTATTTATGTCAGAAAAAAATGAACATTCTTTTAATCCTAGACATTGATCTACGTGCTTCATGTACAATCAGATCAACATTCAATCTTGTATCAAGCTTGAACAGAACTGCATATCCAGAGATGAGACCACACAGTATGGAGCTGGAGGAACACAGCAGGCCAGGTAGCATCAGGGAACCGGAAACGTCAACTTTCCTGCTCCTCTGATGCTGCCTGGTCTGTTGTTTTCCTCCAGCTCCACGCTGTGTAGTCCCTGACTTCTGCATCTGCATTTCTTGCTATCTCTGATATCTGGAGATGAACTCTGTTATGTCTGGTTCAGATGGTTCACTAGTTTCCCATTGGAATGGCTATATATTTCTTCAAAACATGGTAAATGTCATCATGTCTGGATACACGGTATAATGGAAGTGTGAGTTGTGAATCAGTAATTAGTTTCAAAAGTGTTTGGTAAAGATACAGCCAGCGTTATTTCTATTATTTAAAGATTGTGCAATACCTGGAAACCATCTTTGAAAATGTCGCACTTTCTAGTGAGGGTGATATTCTTGAAATAGATACAGACTTCGCTTTTATTTGTATAATTAGTTTGTTCTACATCTTGAACCAAAAGATTTGAACACTCTGTTAGTTTGTAATCTGATTACAAGTGTTTATGCCATCTGAGGTTGGTAAGTTCTGATGGTCTTCCACAATAAATTTGTCCTTCTGTTCCCCAGATTTTCCTGAGTCTCAGTTTCCATCATTATTGGGATAAGATTTACAATGTGAGACCTTCAATTGTAAAAGGATCTGAAAGAGATCAACCAGAAAGCCTGATGACAATTATTTAATGAATTAGTTCTGACTGTAATGCTCCATATTTTCACAAGATGCAGACAATGTATAAAGATTAAGTTGGTAACAGATTCTCTTGGAAACTATATTCAATGATTAGCTCTTGCTTTCTCCACAATATGATTGTATCACCGAATGAAATAATTATCAGATGCTTTTAAGACATAATTTTTTTTTTACATTTTGTCTGTTAACAACATGCTTTTATTCACTGAATAAAACAGTGTGTTAACTTGTCCTGCTTCCAATTTGGATCTAAAACACTTCTGTATCTCAGAAATTGTTTCTTCTATGCTGACCAATTTAATTCTCTGCTAAAACTATCTGTAATTTTTGAAAATGCCTGGAAATGTAATAAATTTTGCTATTTCCTTGTTTAAATTAAATTCTCAATTTAAATTCAGAACTTCTTAAAATCAAATAAATTTTGTTGTAAGATCAGCTTTTCTTCATTAAGTTTGAATTGTGCTTTCAATTCAACCACTATAAAGCTTGTCCAGAATATTCAGAATTAACAATAATTTTTGAAATTGTAATTAAATTTTAATTGCTGATAAAGCAAGACAAATCATCTCATAAGCTGCAAAATTACAATGAGTTCCTGCTTTAATAAAGAAGCAAAGATCCTTTCCTTATTTTTGTTTTGGATTTTTTTGCTCTGTTTTAAATGGTTGGAGTTTTTTAACCTCTGTACTGTAAAGATATTCCTTCAGTGAAGCTTTGTTAATTTTAAATTATTTGAGATATTGTAAATCTTCTCAAATCTTTTAATAAGTGAATTTTTTTATTTTCCTCTTACAAAAATGTAAGATGGTGGTTTTGAACTGTTTTGCCCTTCGATTTGATGGGTTTTGTGCCATTTTCAACAACATGTCTGATTCATGCCTTTTTTTTACCCCAAAACAGCTGCTCTCTTTACAACCTGAAGAATAGCATCTCACACTTTTAATTTTAAATAATTTCTGTTGTACAATTAAAATTTAAAAATTTGCTTCAGAATGTCTGTCTACTTTTTTGCAAAAACTTGTATCTTTGACTTTTAGGTTCTATCTTTTTTGACCTATTGGCTAGTTTGAAGAACTTTTTAAAGAACTACCTGATATTTTGAAGAATTTGACTGAAACACAACAGTTTCTTTGACTGGGAAAAAAAAATTCTCGTTTTAATTCTGATACTGAATGTTGCCTTGTTTCATGAACTGTGACATTAATGGTTTTCACTCTTTCCACATATGGTCTCAGCTTACATCTGGGATCTGATGTCACCCTTTACCTTCCTGGATTGTGACTCAGAATTTCTCCCTTGTAGCACAAGGGAGGATATCCTCATTAGCTTTCCTGCTCTTCATTTCCCTAGTTGTAGCTTTTATAAGCATTTTGAAGAAAGACTGCCTCACTGCTTAAAGCCTTTCTATTCTGAACCAATTGATTGCTGCTTCAGCTGTTACAGCTGCCAATGCCTTGCAGCTCCTTTGTTAAAACAGCTATATTTTTCAACAGAGATAATGGGAACTGCAGATGCTGGAGACTCTGATGAAGGGTCTAGGCCCGAAGCGTCGGCTTTTGTGCTCCTGAGATGCTGCTTGGCCTGCTGTGTTCATCCAGCCTCACATTTTGTTGTCTTATATTTTTCAACACTTTTTTTGTGCAGAATTCCACAGTTCCATCTTCTCTTCAAATTGATCTGAATTCTTTGCATAGCAGGTGTTTTCTTCACTTCAAATAGCAATCTGAATTACTTGCCACCATGTTGTACGAAATGTCCACAGCAGGAGCCTGGTTGTGCTAGTATCTTTGTTGATTTGAAGTCACCGAGCCTTCGTTTAATCTCTATCTCCTGGCCCATTAATATTAAGTAGTGAATGATTAACCACTGATATCTCCATAGCAGAAGATGCATATATTTGAGTAACTAAAATTAGTTTATTACATAATAAACTAATAATACATACTAAGAAAACAATTGTGTTAACTTAAGATGGGTTAATTCCAGTCACACTAAGTAAGAAATACTGACAAAATCAAGAGAATGTCTCTTATAGAGACATACTAACTACAAGAAATAACACAATATTCCCATTTTCCCAAAGATTAAAAAAAATCCTAAATTGCTTACATAGGCGCATATTGCCAATTCAATGATCATGCAAAAGATAAAACACAGCTTATGAGTTTAACGTTTCAAACTCACCCAAATCTGGTGATAGTATACCCATTTGGAGAGATGCATTTTTTCTATTACATTATTTGACAACTTGTTTGTCTTATTGTTTGTTGATGTCACTCAATATCACTACTCAATCATCATTGACAGAGTGTTCTTCCTCACTTTCTACATGCATGACTACTGTGCTGTATATTGGTTTGAGCTGGCCTCTGTTTGTTCGCAATGTTGCATCATGATCAGTCATGGCTTTGTGTGACCTGAGATCACTGTACATTCTGGAAACATTTGCCAGTGTTCAGGCTTTTGTATTTGGATTCATAATTTGCACTCTCTAATGAGTAGTTTTTGTAGTCCTCTACCTGGTTGTTTGTTGGGTATCTTCTTCTTTCTCTGTGGTGTTTCAGGAAACACCGGACACAAAGACAATTAAAAATGCAAACAAAGCCACGGTGATCTAATGTACAAGTATGCAAACTGGAGATACTGCTCACAACTGCAGTTTGCATTACATCTCCATCTTAACATCAGTTTCTCAAACATCCTTATTCATTGCATACCTACAAGCTTTGTAAGGTTGATCATGCCTTTACCTTACAGTATATTCTTTTATAAAGCCAATTGAGAATCTATCTTACAGTATCTATAATTATTTTTAAAAGTTCCCCAATTCTCCACAGCACTTAGGTTTCTTTGAAAAACTAAGCTGTTCTTCACTTTACATGGTAGGGCCACAACCTTACATCAATTGTGCCTCACCACTGAAGTGACATTTGGCTTTGCTTGGCACCCATCCTATTGTGTAGTGCACCCCTGTACACATATATATATTGTTAATTTCTTTATCTTTACATTATTCTGTCTTTGAAAAAAAATGTCTTGTGCCTTGGAATGATGAAATGCTTTGTTATCACCTGCTTTCCAAGCATTAGTTGGACCAGAAATTGTAATTCCTTATCCAGTGATGTTTCACAAAACTGGAACAATGCAAGGTGAAAACCTATTTTGTTGCTTGACAATTAATTGTCATTGATTTGATAGTATACACCATATGTTGGACGACAGTTTGAACATGTTCGTGATATAATGATGTGATATGTATCAATTCCACTTATATAAATCTTTTTTATAGTTTGGCTGTGTATTGTCAACTTTTATTAGATACTATATATTCTGCAATACCAAATAAACTGAAGATAGCACCCATCGTGTTACTGGCATTAAGTCATCAAACAATGGTAAATTTGGTGAAATAACCTAACATAAGGATGTAATCTTCTTAGTGCACTATGAATGGGTCTATTGCTACTTTCACTATAGGAGTACTTAGAATATTGTGCGGATGTAGATGCTTCCTTTGTCAGTGGGGTTGTTATGTTTGGCACATCTCACATTCACTCAGATCGTTGAATATCCTGATTCATCCCTGGCCTGTAGACAAACTAATGGGCCATCCATCTTATGTTTACAATACCCATGTGTACCTGATGTAAAATGGACATAATATCTAGGCATAATTCTTTTGGTAATAGGAACTGCTTACTCTTGAAAATGAATTACATCTGCAAGTTCATCTCTGCAACTCCAAAATGAAGAAATAATCTTAGGTATGTTTTTCAGCATACTGTCAGAATGCCCCTGGATAATGATTCTTCACAACTCTTCTAGTTGTTCATCCTCAGCATTTGCAATTGCAACTATTTTCACTGACCCTGGCCAAAGTGTAATAGATCAACGTTGGGAAACTCTTCAGCTTTGTAGTCTTGTGCATCAACTTAGTCTTTCCCTGAGTTGGGCAATTTGTTTAGCATGTCTGATGTAATCATCCTGGTGCTCGGTTTATATCTCACTTCAAAGTCTTATCCTTGTAGATCATTAACTTTTTCAATTGCCAGAAGTCACATAACACAAATTTATAGTCCAAACAGATTTATTTAATATCACAAGCTTTCAGTACACTGCTCCGTCATCAGGTGAAGACTATAACCTGATGTCCTGTAACTTCTGACTTTGTCCACCCCACTCCAACACTGACATCTCCACATTTTAATGTAAAGAACTGCTTTTTTAGTGTTCTTAAGTTGTATTTACTCATCAAATGACTTTAGAACTGTGCTTTTTGGACCATTTAACTGCTTTTGTAAAAATTGAATCAGGTGACCTTTGAAGAAAAAGAGAGGCAGCATACTCTCTGCTGCTATACAAGTGCGTGTGAACTTTACTTTTGATTGTACTAGTAGCTCCACCGTTGTTACTTTTAAGTAGAGCCTGCTTAGATATTACTTCTTTATGAAAGAACTGAAAAGAAAATAACTCTGTCCTCTCGATAGTCAATGCCCTATCTACAGACTGGCACAGCTGTGCATACTGGCAGAAATAGAGGCTGCAGATTGTTAGAATTCACTGACGTCCACGTCTGTTGTCTGGTTAATTTTCCAGCCAGTTTCCACTAAAATATTGGCATCTTCTTTATAATTGGCATCCTATTTGTAGGTAGCCACCACTACTAAACATTACTGAATGTAATTTTGCCTCCAACATGGGTAGTTTACCTGATTTGGCAATACTTACATTATCTCCTGTAATAGAAGAAACCAGGCGTAGCTATTGTGGGATTGAAGAATCCAACAGGCGTCTGTTACATTTAGGTATCATGTACACTGCTTTGTTCTGGCTTATCAATGTCTGGGATAATATTAAGCTATTAAGTACATACAGCAACATGTTTGAAAAGCCTGTCATGTTTCAAATTCTCTGAGGTAAGATGGCGTGTGAGACCTCTATATTCTCAGATGATGTGCCTGATGCAATAATGGTATCCTAAGGTTCCTTAAAGGTCCTAATAGCGAAATACAACCTGAAAGGGTTTTTTTTTTCTCTGAAGAAGGGTCGAGGCCCGAAACGTCAGCTTCCCTACTCCGCTGATGCTGCTTGGCCTGCTGTGTTCATCCAGCTCTATACCTTGTTATCCCAGATTCTCCAGCATCTGCAGTTCCTACTATCTCTGAGAGGGGTTAACTCTACCCTTCCAAAGACCTGTGAAGTGCTTCCAACATATTTTCCACTTCTATTTCATATTTGCGGCGTCCACAACTATTTTACTCTTCTGGGAAAATAACCCACTGATGATTCACAGCAGTCCAAGTTGCTCACTGTCAGATGCAAGAAGATCCTAGCGGGAAGAAGGAGGGCCCTTTGGTCACGCCCTCATCTGGGGGAGGGGGAATAGGTGAACGCGCGGCCACGGCGCTCGTGCACGTGGAGGTGCGGGAGCAGTGCGCGCTTTTCTTGGGTTTCAGCGAGCAGCAGCAATGAGCGAATCCAGCCGGCGGGGCAGTGAGTATAGAAACTATACCGGCTGCAAACGGCCTCGCAACGGCGGCAATAAAGTCACAGTGGCCCTCGGTGCGCAATGGGGAGATGAGGGCAAGGGGAAGCTGGTGGACCTGTTGGCCACTGATGCTGATATTGTGTGCAGGTGCCAGGTAAGGGCAGCTCTCAGTGCAACAAGTCAATTGGTATCTATTGCAAAGGAAACTCTATGGCATATCCTACTTTACAAGCATTGTAACTGAATCCATCCCCTAAACTTTGATTCTTAAGTTAACATTAGTGTAAAAAGTGGCATCCAGCTTCTGTTACATTTGTTTTGTTTCAAGCGTTAATTTGCAATTTATAATCGCGGCATAGGAATCATTTTTGATTTTAACCTCATTGGTTGTGACACCATTCTGTCTTGAGAGTAGGTCAGTCATCCAGGGCAGGGAATGAAATGCTGCTGAAAACTTAACTAAAAATAGACGAGCATTTTGCTTAGTTAAAAAGTGGCCTCAGATTCAACCAAGGTCGATCGTCCTCTGACGCAATTGTAACTGATAGTTGAAGAGGAAGTTTGATAGGTTCTGAGAGTCATGTACTGTACGGCCATGAATATCAGCCTGCGTGCAGCATACTTTCATAATGTTAATAAAATCGTAGATCTTCAGTTGATTAGGACGTTGTAATTAAAGTGTATTTTATTAGGAGGGTGAATTGTATAGAAGTGTGGAGTGAAAGAGGTAATTTGCCCCATGCTAATTGACCAATACACAAAACCTAGCCCTCTCATGAAACAGTTTCTTGTGATTACAATAACTTTATCCTATCCAAAAACACATTCTAAATTTTGCAGACTGGTTGACTAACTTGCAGAAATCAGCCCTCGTTTTCTTTGTGTTTATTTGAACAGAGAATAGGACATTTTCCATTGGAATTAATTTTTGCCACCACAAACTTTCGTTTTCTGTACCTTATTATTACCAGCCATCACTAGTTACTAATACTAGTTTTCTTGTCAAAGTTTGATGCAGTATCGGTGAGTGGGAGCTAATAAATCCACAGCTGCCTTGAAGATTTTATAAAATCATCTTTCCCGTATTTCAATAAATGATGTTTCTTGAAAGAGGGATGTTTTGACTGAAATAATTTGCAATTCATGTTTTGTCCAAAAGGTTGACCTTTGAGACTCTTTAACTATCCAACTCTTTACATGATTACACTCAATCATGGTGAGCAACAAGTACTTTTAAACAGTTTACTGGTGTGAGCAGCGGATCTCAATACCAACTGATCTGTGATCATGTTAGCAGTGGAACGGATTGCACACAGTCTAACCTGTAGTTTTAGAAGAGCATGAAAGCTATAATTTGAAAATCCCAGAATATACGTACAAATAAGAAATACAGCAAACAATATTTCTAGTAAAAGTAAAATATGCTGGAAATCACCGCGAGCCAGGCAGCATCCATGGAGAGAGAGAGCAGCCAACATGACAAGTCTAGTTGGCTCTTGGTCAGAGCAACATTTTTCTGTTTTCAGTATGGTTTCCAGCATCTGCAGTATTTTGCTCCTAAATAATATATCTAGGTTAGCAGGTTGCAACTTTGGTGTGGAATCGTGCAAGTTTCTAAGCCGCAAAGAACTTCTACTCCTTCGCCCGGTTAGGGATGTTGTTATATTTTGACTTATTCGTTGGGCTGTAAGACTAGGCTATCAAAAAAAAGGGAAGTTCTGAATCAGAGAGCTCCTTAAGCACAAATCAAGATCAGACACTGTTGAAAGAAGAAACTCTGAGGTCGAAACACCATATCAGCCAGCCGCTGATGTCACCAATGGCAAGTTACGTGCTAAGCATCTTTTCTGAGAATCAGGCTTTCCACAAGTATAAAATATGGTTCAGAAAAGCAATCAGATACTGGACTAAACGAAATATTGGCAAGGGGCAGACTATACAAATATAGATTCATTGACAAAGTACATCTGTGTGGAATTTAAAGTAGGAAAGAAAGGTGGAGAGGTTAAAAGGTTTAGGGAGAGAATTCTAGAGCTTGGATTCTGAACAGCTAACAACACCGTTCTTAATAGTGGAATGATTAAAATTGATTTACTCAAGACTTGAATTAGTTGAGCATGAATATCTTAGGTTGGCCTGAAGAAGGTGACAGGGATTTGGAAAGGCAATGTCTTGGAGTGATTTTAAAACAAGGATGAAAATTTTAAAATCAAGGTTTGTTTAACTGGAGCCAATGCAGATGAACAGCCAAGGGGCAGATGAATAATCAGGAGGGCTCCGTGCAGGCAATGTGTTATGGGCTCGTAATTTAAATAACATAAGCAGCCTTGTTAGTTTTAGGTATCCTCTTGGGTTGAAAGCAGTAGAATTTATAGGGAACCATCTGAAAAAATGTTTTTTTTATACCATGAAGTGGGCATGAATCACAACAATAGAACACAATGTAAATATGAAAGAATATCATCACAAACTATACCCATTGACATCATGTGAAATGATACACTTCAATGAATGATTCAATAGTATTTGTTACGTGGATACCTGTGTTGATTCTTGGGAAGTTTAACATGACAGTTATAAAAATTGATGCTCACATTCTAGTTGGTATTATTATGGGTTTTAAAAGTTTCCAGTGTTTGCTGTTTAAAAAGTGTTTGTCAACCCTTTTTTCATTTGGAGCAGGGAACAGGTCTGTTAATTAAGTTCATATTTTTGTGACAAATTTATGTTGTGTGCAATCTCTTATACACTAATCATTTCATTGTTCACTTGTAAACATAAACACATATTAAGAAAGAAATTAGTTCTTTTAATCTGAGAGGAATTTTGCTCATCAGTCAAAATCAATGGCTTTCAAGTTGACAAGCCACTTGAAGTTGTGTTGAAGAGCGAGATAATGTGGTCTGTGTAATATTTTGATTTTGAACAGCTTCTTCTTGATTTATTTCATGTTTTTTTTTCTTGAAAGAACATACCGTCCTTATTTCATCTGGCCTATATGTGACTCCATTGTGTAGTTGTCTGTAAGTTTTTCCTCGAAGCGCCTTGATAGCAACTGAGTTTTATCAAACTGCTTCCAAGATGGGGCCCTTCTCAACTTTCTCAGGGCAGTTAGAGTTGCACAATAAAACCCAACCTTTTTAATACCACTCATGGTTTGACCATGTACATTAGTCATCTGTTTTATTACATTCTTCCTATTCTACATTTTATGTATCTTGTGGCGTCTTTCAATATGATCTAGGAATATGACATAAAGAATATATAAGCAGGAGCAAGCCATTCAGTCCCTCGGGCCTATTCCGCCATTCTAGATCATGGCTGATCATCTACCTCAATGCTATATTCCCATATCCCTTGATGACATTAGTCGCTAGAGATCTATTGATCTATTGATGTTAATATTGATGTGGAGATGCCGGTGTTGGACTGGAGTGGACAAAGTCTGAATTCCCACAACATCAGGTTGTAATCCAACATGTTTATTTGAAATTACAAACTGTTGCAGCACAGTTCTGAAATAATGAATGAGCTTCTACCACTGTTTGGAATTCTCTGTGCCAAAGATTCACCATTCTGTGAGTAAAAATGTCCTTCATCATCAAAATCCTACCTGACTTCCCTTTTATTCTGAGACTGTATCCCCTGGATCTAGACCCCACAGGCAGGAGACCTTCCTATCTGCATTAACTGCCCTAGGCATCTGAAAGTTGGATTTCTTGCCCCCAACATCTGTGTGTCAGGATTTACTTACCTTTTCCAAAATTATAACAACTATTTGTTCAGAAGATAGAAGCAGGAATACACCATTCAGCCCCTCTTGCCTGTGATATCATTCCACATCATGGCTCATCATCAACATCAATGCCATTTTCCTGTGCTATCCCAATGTCCCCTGAAGTGATTAGTCTCCAGAAATATTATCAATTTCCGTCCTGAAAATACTCTATGACAGAGCTTCCACAGCCCTCAGGGTCAGACTCGTCCAAAGATTTACGATCCATATGTAAAAATTCTTCTTTTTTTAACTGTAAATGTTTTCCCCTTATTCTGAGTCTATGATCCCTTTTTCTAGATCGTCTACCAGGAGAATCATCCTTTCTGCATCTACCCTATCTAGCCCTTTGAGAATCCTTCAAGTATCAATGAGATCACCTCTCATTTTTCTAAGTTCTAGAGATTATAAACTCACTCTCCTCAATCTTTTCTCATAGGTCAATCCCACCATTCCATGAATTAGTCAGGTGAACCAGTTTTTCTTTCCTCAAGTGAGAGGACCAAACCACACACAATTCTTCAAGAGCAATCTCTCCAAAGTTCTATATAATTGAAGCAAGATATCCGCTAACTATAAAGACCAGCATACCATTTGCCTTCACCTGCGTGTTAACTTTCCATGACTAATGAAGGATGCATGCATCTTCAACTCTTCCATCATTTAAGCAATGTCCTGCATCTATATTCTTCCTACCAAAGTGGGTAACCTCACATTTATCCACATTATGTTCCATCTGCCGTGATTTTGCACATTCGCTCAGTCTGTCCAAATTCCTTTGATGCACCTTTGCATTATCCTCACAAAGTATATTCCCACTTGGTAGGTTTGTACGTAAAAGTTAATAAAGTCTAGGCTCTGCGGTATTCTGGTGGTGTATCATCTAAAACCTTGGACATATTACATTTGGTCACCACATCCAAGCCATTGATATCAGTTGCGAAAAGTTCAGGCCCAAGCACTGAATCTTGCTTGTCCCATCTGCCAACTTGAGAATGGCACATTTATTCTTACTGTGTTTTCCTTCTGTTAACCAATCCTGCACAGGACCTTTCATCCTGTGTGCTCCAATGTTTGTTTATGAACCTATGTGGGATATTATTGAACCCCGTCTAAAAATTCAAATGCACAATATTCTCACTTGTTTCCCCCTTCTCCACTAACATACTGCAACAGGTTTGTGTTTTCTTTCTGATTTCCCTTTCATCAATTTAGGTTGACTGACCAACCGTTTTTTTTAAGAAAAACAAATAACTGCGGTTGCTGAAGATTGGAAACAAAGACAGCGATTGGTGTTCTCAAGAAGGGTCACTAGACTCAAAACAATAACTCTGCTTTCTTTCCACAGATGCTGTCAGACCTGCTGAGTTTCTCCAGTAATTTCTATTATTATGTTCTAAGTGCCCAGTTGTCACATCCTTCACATTAGATTCTAATATGTTTCCTATTACTAATGTAAGATTAGCAGTTCTGTCGTTCCCTGTAGTCCTCATGAGAAAGTTCAGGCCTTTGTGTAGAATACACTTGTTTATCAGGCTGTGCATCCAGTCCAGTCTCCCTTGTGGAGTAGCTAAAGGTCAGACTGGAGTCATCAGAAAGAACATGAGAAGGTCAGTTAAATGTTTCAGTTGTTGACAGTCAAACAAGACCTAATGCTGTGCCACTAGTCACTTAGATGTTTTAACATGTTGACTGCTTTAAAAACTCATTCAGAAACACATGCATGATGAATTGCTGTTTAGAAGTTAAAAAAAATACAGTACTGTCTGTAGATGTTTTAATCCATTATGTGCACCAAGTACAAGTGTTAGAAATAAAATTGGATTATGTGAAACAATAAAGTTTTTCATTATGGTTTATATTTCTAGATGAGTCTACTTTATCTGAAATAATAAGACGTACTTAAATGTAAATCAATTTCAGCAAATCTCACCTATCATACTGTAAAGCAGTATATTTTTGAGGCTACTTGATATTGCTGTATTTTACAGATTTAAGTGCTAATGCTGGCTTCCTTAGCCAACTGATTGTGGTTTGTAACAAAGTATGGAGCTGGATGAACACAGCAGGCCAAGCAACATCTGAGGAGCACAGAAGCTGACGTTTTGTGCCTAGACCCTTCATCCTTGTCTGATGAAGGGTCTAGTCCTAAAACGTCAGCTTTTGTGCTGCTTGGCCTGCTGTGTTCATCCAGCTCCACACTTTGTTACCTCGGATTCTCCAGCATCTGCAGTTCCCATTATTTCTGATTGTGGTTTGTGCTGCTCTGTAGTAACACAGCTAGAATTGTTGTTGGAGGTCAAGTGTATGAGACGTAGAGAAGCAGAAAGCTCAGAGCAGTGAATAGGGAAACCAGAGAGTCATCCAAGTACAAGTTTTGTCCAGAATACCGCAGAGCCTAGACTTTATTAACTTTTACGTACAAACCTACCATTATTACTTTCTGAAAAATTAATAACCTGTCTATTTTATGCTATGTATTGAAGACATTAGAGAACACGAAAGGGCTTATTTTCACCTGGAGAAGAAAAGAAAATAAATACCTTGCATTTATATAGCACTTTACAAGACCACTAGGCAGCACAAAATGGTTAACAGCCAATTCTATACATTTGAAGTGCTGTTGTTGTTAGAATGTAGGAAATACAGTTGCCAATTTGTGTACAACAAGGTCCACAGACAATAATATGATAATGACCAGATAATGAGATATTGATTTGAGAGAACTATTGGCTAGGACACCAAGCATAACTCCCTGCTGTTCTTGAAATAGTGTCCTGGATTCTCTTAAACCCACCAAAGTACTGCTTCAGCTTACCACCTCATTTGGAAGATGACTCCTCAGATATACAACTTAGAACAGTACAACACAAGGCAGACCCTTCGGTCCACCATATGTGCCAACCACAATGCTGTTCTAAACTAATCCCATCTGCCTGCAAATGATCTGTATCTCTTTATTCTCTGCTTGTTCGTGTGTCTGTCTAAATGCCTCCTAAAACATGACTGGTATAGCTGCTTCTATCACCTCCCTTGGCAATGTATTCTGGCACCTCTGTTTAAAAAAAGCTTGCCTTGCACATCTCCTTTAAACATTTTCCCCTCTGACTTTAAACCTATGCCCCCTAGTGTTTGAAATTTCATCCTGGGAGAAAGACTCCAACTATCCATCCTATCTACCCCTCCCATAATTTTTATTCTTCTTTCAGGTTGCACTCAGCCTTCGAAGCTCTAGTGAAAACAATCCAAGTTTGTTTAAATTCTCCTTACATTAAATACATTCCAATCCAAGCAACATCCTGGTGAACCTCTCTTGCACCCTCTCCAAAGCCTCCATATCCTTCTTATAATGAGGCGACCAGCACTGCAGACAATACTCCAAATGCGGCCTAACTGAAGTCTTATACAGCTGCAACATGACTTGCCAACTTTTGTACTCAATGTCCCGAACATTGAAGGCAAAAATTCAATATGCCTCCTTTACCGTCCGATTTACTTGTGTTACCACCTTCAGGGAGCTATGGATTGCACTCCAAGATCTCTTTGTACATCAATGCTCCTAAAGATGCTGCAATTTAATGTATATTTTCCTCCTGCGTTTGGCCTCCCAAAATACATGGCCTCGTACTTGCCTACATTAAACTCCATCTACCATTTTTTCAACCGACTTTCCAAGTGATCCATATTCTGCTGTATCCTTTGATAACCTTCCTCACTGCCAATATCTCCACCAATTTCCCAGTTATCTGCACACTTACTAATTAGGCCACCTGCATTTTCATTCATATAAATTATAAACATGAGGTCCCAGTACTAATCCTGTGAAACGACACTGGTCTCATGGACATCCAGTCAGAGAAAGGCCCCTTCTTACCTTCTCTTTTGTATTCAACTTACAAACTTACTGTGGATCCTGTGTGTCTTATTCATCTAGGTCAGCCTACCATGAAGGAACTTATCAAATGCTTTAGTAAAGTCCGTGTGGACAACATCACTGCACTACCTTCATCAATCATTTTTGTCACCTTCTCAAAAAACTCAATCAAATTTGCGAGACAAGACCTCCCTCTCACAAAGCTATGCTGGCTATCCCTATTAAGCCCCATGTTTTCCAAATGGGAGGAGACCCTGTCCCTAAGGATCTTCTCCAAATAATCCTACCACTGATGTAAGGCTCACTGGCCTATAATTTCCTCTGTAACTTCCTCAGTATTGAATTGGAACATCAGCCTTATGCTTAACCACAGACTGGATCTTGGACCCAGAACCTTGTGACTCAGAGGCAACAATGCTACCAATCGCAGTGATACATACATAAAAAACTCTACTAAAGCCCAGGCAATTTTAACTGGCCTTGCCCAGGCATTATTTGAATAAAGTCAGACAGTCTCCTGTTTAAAACTGGCAGGATTAATGTCACTGCACATCAAGGAAGCTAAGGATTCCTTGAGGAATTCAGAGAAGCACAACTTCTCATGGTAAAAGTTCTAAATTTTTAATGTTACTTCATGACCATTTAGCAATCCCTGCTCCACCCAGTGGTTTGGCTGTTTGTTTTGGGTGGCCTTCCAAATTGAGGTTTAAACACCATGACTTAGGAAATGAAAACTGCTGTAACTGGCTTTGTTTGTACTTGGGTAAGTTCCAAGGAAAACATAAACACTATGATACCAACCCGGCCAGTAACTTATAATAATTTCATTCTAATTTTTAACTCCACAGTCTTTGTATCTGTAAATGCAAGTTTGATATTTGGGATCATGCAAGTAATCTCATTTTAATTCCGTTAAAATCTTGAGTGGAAGCTTGATTGGAATTATTCTAGGTTGACTACAGTTACCATGGCAAATGGCTTTCTTTTCAATATTTTCAAAACTGTATTTGAAGGTATTGTAATAAATTTACATTTCCCCAAATTTTCAAAAGTGCTTTGTAGTCACCAGCAAATGCTTTCAAAATACCTAAGGGGAAATGTTCTTTGTGTGACCTAAGAACTTCCAGCTCTAGAGCTGCCCATTTAATATGGAGTTCAGCTATTGAACGAAGTGCTGCAAACTGGTAAGTAAGCAAAATTCTCAGCCGATTAAAGCTAATTAAAACATAAGGCTCTAAGAACAAATCCATTCAATAAAAATAGGGCAACTACAGGTTCACTGATGGTTTTACACCCCATCCAGTTTTACTCTTAATTGACACAGCTGTTTGAGATGTAGAGCTTTGTCATAGACTAACAGTTTATATTGCAGATAACTTGCCAGCTACCTAACAATTAAACTTGGGAACTACTTTCAAAAGGTGAAGTTTTGTCACATTATAGAATCCCTTCAGTGCAGTTAGAGGCCATTTGGACCATTGAGTCTGCACCAATCCTCGAAGGAGCATTCCACCCATATCCACCAGCACCCCCATCCCTGCAACCCCTCAACTACCATGGCCAATCCACCTAACCTGCACATCTTCGGACTTTGAGACAAAACCAGACCACTTTGTGGAAACCCATACTGATGTGGGAAGAATGTGCAAACTCTATAGAGACGGTCACCTGAGCTTAGAATTAAACAAGCCCCTGGTGCTGTGAGGCCACAGTGCTAGCCACTGTGCCACCCAAAGCAGTCAAAGTTTGTCATCTTGCACTTATCAGGATGTTTCACAAGAATACACATTCAAGGAGAAAACCAAAATTTTGCTGCATGACAAGAGATTTGTTTAGTAAGTGGACTGTGTATGGTAGGGATATTGCAATGGAAAATGGACCCAATAATTTTGATTGACAGTTAACTGCCAGGCTTTGTTTACATTTTAAACCAGGCAGGTTGATTTTGGTCAGGGCATTAATCTGAGAAATGAACCAGTGAATAGCTGTCACCTGTATTTTTTGAAAAGCACTGCAAGTATGTCTTTAAACTACAATACTCAAGTTCTGTGCCATCAAATGACTGTAAGGATTAGACCATGTGTAATGATCACACATTCTGACTACCAACACTGAATTACAGTGATATACTGGGCAAGATTATTTTTAGTTGGCAATATTTCATGCCTTGCCATCTAAATAATTAACAGGAACACATCCCAAACAATAATGACAACCCCACAGCCATTTACCGCTTCAAGGAATATTAATTAGCCAGAGATGGGAAATCCTGCTCTAACTCAGATGGAAGTCAGGCCTTGGAGAGCTGACAATTCTCTAGATGCAATACTGTCATCAACACCAGAGACCCAGGACTGGGACTACAGGCAGTTATTAGATTACAAGTCCCAGAGTCCTAGACCAGGGCCACGGTCTAAGGATAAGGATAGGCCTTTTAGGACAGAAATGAGAAATTTATTCAGCCGGGGATTGGTGTGCCTGTGGAATTCTCTGCCACGGGAAACCGTTTGAGGTCAAAATATTGAAGACTTACACGAAAGACATAGAAATAGTTTTTAGAACTTAAGGGATCAAAAAATATGGGGAGAAAGGTAGAACAGGAAACTGAGTTGGATGATCAGCAATGATCTTATTTGACTCAAAGCATCAAATGGCCGACACCTGCTGCTATATTCTCTGTTTCTCTGATTCATTAACAGTAACATCCTTGAACATCAAAGGGCACTGGCTAGATTCTGTCTTGTTGGAGATGGTCATTGTGCGGTACTTATGTGGCAAATGAATTATAGAGGACCCTTTGGTGCAAATTAAAAGAGTCATTAATTTTATTTCTGTTATTAATTTCATTTTATACATTTGGCACTTAATGACTTTCTATTCAAACCACTGGTTAACCCTGACTATATTGATTTGTATCTATGAACAACTAAGTTCTGAACATGTAATAGTATGATTATTTAAGTTAATAAAGAGTTGTTCATGCATAACATATTGTCTGACTTATTCTTTTATGCTTGTGCAAAAAGGGGTTAATTAATTAATCCAGTTGTTTGCATATAATTGAAGTTTCATCCAAGATCAAAAACCCGTTGGAAAATTCCAGATTTTTCTCACCAAGAGGTTATGCGAGAGTATTAAGGACTTGTCAATCTCCTCAACACTTACCTGTAATTATACTAAAATGAGTTTTAAGCTATTCTGGGCACCACACCTTTGATAGGATATAGTGGCTTTAAAGAGAATGTCATGTATGAATACCAGAATAATTCCTAAATTCCAGGAGTATGTTCCAGGGAAAAGATCATATAGATAAGGCCTCTAGATTCTTCCTGATGTCCCTACATTTGTATGTTCACTGTTCTGTATTCATGGACATTCTTCACTGTCTCTCCATATCTCTTGATTTTCCATCTTGCCCACACATGGGAAGTACCTGGTCCGTACTGAACATCTACTTATGGTGTAGCATTTGAGATCAGAAGTCGTCTTGCAAGCAATTGTAGACATAAAGCTGTTTCCCACTGTTTTATTGCAACATCATCTTGTTATGGAACCACTTTAAAAATGGCAGCTTTTGGAATAAAATAATTGTTCTTTTTAATTCATATCACCAATATATGTATTATTTCTTAAGATTACAAATGTATTAATATTTTCTGAGTAGCACAAATTACTGTTGAGTGTTTTGCTCCATGCACTAATTTGCAATTCCAAATATCTTTTAGGGTGGAAACAATGCTGGCCATACGGTTGTTGCAGATGGAAAGGAATATGATTTTCACCTCTTTCCAAGTGGCATTATTAACCCAAAAGCTACTTCCTTTATTGGTAAGTCAATTAATTTTTAAAAACTGCCAAGTTTTGAGAAAAGAAATGATCGGTTAAAATGTTATTACCATTCACGTTGAAAACATATATGGCTTTTTCCATTTTCCATGCCATTAGGTACTTTCAGCTCTGGTGATTGGATGTTATAATTCGCTTCAGCATCCTTGCGTTGGAGTAGAAAAATCAGCTAACATTCCTGTTCTTGAGATTATTTAGTGGTTTCTGGTAAAATTCGAAAAAACACTTTGAGAAAATGTGATCAGGCTCAGGTGTGATAACCATTTAGTAATGAAGTGGGAATAAACATTGTATTGTCATGGAAGAGAATGACCATGAGAAGTCTAAAGGGGATCTGTCATCTGTGGTTCCACACTTAAGGAAAGATCATGATACAAGATCACTGGGATTGGAGGAATATGTAAATGAAAATCATTGGTATACCTGAACCATGAGATTTTGATTCAAACTGATCAGATGTTCTGACACATTGTCAGGGCAGGTGGAAATTTGCACCAGAACTTCTGAACCCAAAAGTAGGCGCAAACCCACTGCACCAACTAGCATTGAGTTTTATGCTGAAGAATCACCTGTTGTTCATTAAAGAGAGCCACTTCACTAGAAATAACTGGACAGAAGTGCTTGAATGACAATAACGAAGATAACTGGTTGCAGTAAAATCTGTGTGCCACTTTTCAAAGCTTTTGGGAGCCTGCAAGGATATTAATGCCATACCATATTACAACAAATCAGTGATCTGAATTGCTCATTTCTGTGCAGCACTCAATCAAACAGGAAGGAAACCATAAAACTGGAATATTGCACAAGAGTGGGAGAATGCAAGGATCTTGTTATTTCTTGAGATCTAAAGCGAGTAACTTTTGCAAGAATAGAATGCTTAGAAGGAGCTCTTGTGGTACAATAGTGGTTCGAAGGCTGAGGTCTAAGTTTCAGCTACCCCAGGTGTATTTCATAATATGGCTGAGCATGTTGATTAAAAAATAACTAACTGAATTCACTGAGTGCACCAATATGCGTGTCTAAGTGGAATTTAAACACTGTCTTTCCTTTAAAGGGCTCTTGTGATGCAATGATAGTGACCTTGCCTCTCAACCAGAAGGCCAAGGTTCAAGTCTCACCCACTCCAAAGGCGTGATGATGAGTTGATTGCAAATATGTCACGGGTGGGAGTTCATTTTGCAGTAAGGGATGTCACCTTTGAATGCAAGGATATTTTAGGGCATTCACACAGATCTGAACTGGGAGTAAATTCCTGATTCCTTTTGAAGGATTTTAAAACTATTACTAATTACCATATCCTAATGCATTATGTTTTTTCTACTTTAGGGAATGGTGTTGTAATACATTTACCTGGTTTGTTTGAAGAAGCTGACAAGAATGAAAAAAAAGGTACCCTTGTTCAGCTCCGCATATTTTGTGACCTTTACATGAACTGTTACATCAAAATTAGAGCACACTTGAATAACGTTTCAGATATGTATGAAAGAGTTATGTTAATTTCTGGCTTTTCTCTATGGTCTATACCACCATACATATAAATATATGAATCCAAAGGAGACCACTCAGCCCTTCGAGCTTTTTCTCTGTTTTAAATGGTTGGCTCTTTATTTTTAATCAGTGACCCCGGTACTAGATTTTCCCGCGAGAGGAAATGTTCTTTCTACAAGCACCTTGCCAAGACACCTCAGGATCTTATATTTCAGCCAAGGCACCTCTTACTGTTCTGAACTCCATCTGTTACAAGACTAGCTTGCCAGCCTTTCCTCTTAACACAACCTGGTCAATTCAAGTGTTCATGGAGCAAATCTCCCCTGAACTGCTTCCCATGCAATTACATTCATCCTTAAATAAGGTGATCAATACTGTACATGGCACTCTAAATGCCATCTCACTAAAACCCTCCATAATTGATGTATAGCCTCCAACCTATGTCATAAGCAGATTTAGCGTCTATAATTTCAGTCCCTGCATCCAAATTATTTGCGTAAGTTGTAAAAAGCTGAGCCCTAGCACTGGTTTCTGTGGCACATCTCTTGTTACATCTGGCAACCAGAAAATGACTCATTCATGTCTATTCTACCTTTTCCTGTTAGTCAGCCAATCTTCTGTCCATATCTTTATGTTACCCCCTACACCATGGTGGAATTTTCCCATTTTCCATTAGAGTGTTGTCAAATGAGATCCAGAAGTGTCTGATTCCTCAATCTCCTCGCTGTCTGTAATTACACCCTTCAGCAGTTTAGGCTGAAGAGGGGGGGGCCTGCATCTGTGCAGGGGCCTGTTAGGAGGCCTAGGCCTTACAGGCCCCAAAACACCAGGAGACAGCAACTCAAATGTTCCAACTGCATGGAAGGAAAATTGCTGACGTGTCTGCAGACTTGTAGAAATGCGGTTGACTCTTGTATTGCACTTTGTATCTGGCTGACAGTGAAGCCCTGAATTATTAACCTGAAAGTACTCCTGTTCTTTAAGGCCAGATCAAAATGAGTACAAGAAGATATATGCACTGCAATATATAGCTAATGTATTAGATTAATCTACTTAATATATATATACAAACTAATCTATTAGTTTAAACCACTTTATATACAAGTAAATGAGCAAATCTATTAGCATAAACTACTTTATACAACGGCAAACTAACGTGTTGCAGTACATTTTCTTCACACTAGAGTTTTTGGACAGCTAACATTTCAAGCTCCACCTCAGGTTCCATGGCCCAGTCTCACAGACCAAGTCCAATGGAGAAAGTCCAACGAGTGGGCCAATACAATGGGAATAAAACTATAGCACTGCACTGATTACACGCTGTATCATCACTTCATGGTATTTTCAATACTCTTCTGGACATTCCATTGATCAAAAAAAATTGGAAACCTCTCCTAGTGGCTCCATGTTAACTGCATAAACAAATAGTTCCCACAAACAATCAAAGTTATACAGTTACTGCTCAGTCAGGTAAGGCTGTTTTTGTTTATTTTAACACCAGCCCTATTTTCATTTATTTGTCCACTTTGCTTCAATTGCAATTTTCACGTCCAATTAACTCTTAACCATTAGCCTTAATGGTCTGGTTTGAAGATATCATTTTTAAGCCCAACACTACGAGCTCCTGCACTCCTAGCCACCATCACCATGTTTTCTGTGTGTACCTCCAACTTCTGGAACGGGAAGTTACTGCTGAGCAGGTGCTGATGCAGCCACGCAGCATGGAGGGAACCTTGACCCTAGCCTTCCTTTATGGATCGTGGTCCATTTGTGGTTATTAAAATTTGATCCCTAAGTGACTGAAACTGATTCAACCCTTGCAGTGTCCCTCAGTTCCAAAGTAGAGATTAGAAGGGCTAAAGTAGTGTGTGTCTTGGTCCGAAAGCATGTGTGATATAGTGGTGAGGCTTCATGGTTTACTGATGCCAACTTGCTCGGACAAAAGGATAAGGAAGCTGATAGCAATGAAGCATGCAGGGACATTGGTGTGAAGAAGCAGCTGTACGATAGACAGGAAAATCTTAGCGAGCTGTACCAGTGCTGGTTTACATGTTGGGAATATGCACCTTACTTCTCAGTGACGAGGAGGAGAATTGGAAGTGACACATATTTAAGGCAAATTAGAGCTTAAATAATTAAATGCAAATGCGAGGCAACAGTCACTGTTGACCAGCAAGAATCTGAAGTTGCAATCTGTATCTTGAGTAGAATATTGGAAAAGATTTCTCAACACAAGAATCTGAATTTTTTTTCATGCTCCCTGCATTTTCCCACCTTTCTTACCATTGTTCACATCACATCAGGAAGGTAAAATTCCACCCCATAATACTTTCTTTATGCATTCTTTATTTACAGCTCGAAACAAATGTTATCCTTTCACAATGAGAGAGCTTCTACTCCTTCCCAGCTGTTGCTGTTTTAACGTGTGTCTCTGACATCATTATTACATGGATGCTTCTAATGTTAATCCAGGTTCTCTAGAATATTGTTCCTTAATCCTAACCAAACTGGATCTTGTCTTTGACCTCCTATAACTACATCGGTACCATAATTTCTTCTTTGATAAATTCCACCATTCCTCTCTGTTATGTTTTGCCATCTTGGGAATATTAAGGAAGTATATATTTAAGGAAGTTAATTCTTGATAAAGATTTCAAGTGAAGCAGTCAGAAGTTTTAGTAAATTATCTCCAGAATGTTTTTAAGCTCACAGAGCTTCTCAAAATGGCAGCCTACAACAAGTTTCAATCATAGGTCAATGTCAGAAATTGTACAACTTGATCTGCCAATTTCTTGAATTATCCATTTGATTCTGTCTTAATGCTGTAGCCCTAGACCCCCTACTCTCTCTAGTAAGGATACACTTTAACTTCATCCCTTTTTCTTCCTGTCCATCTCAACAATATTATAACCAGGACTGTGTTCCCATTGTAGTCTAATTTTAACTCCATCACAGTTATGACCATGAAAGTCCTTGGAGCTGATCTCACTCAGCCAGCTTTCTTTTAGTCAAATGGAAGCTGCTTTGAAGAATTTGCTTACCCTGTCTCATGGATAATCTGTAAGAATTCTATATTTTGATCTTCTGCACTGTTTTGTATTTTTATCAGGATTAAAAGAATGGGAGAAGAGGCTGATCATTTCAGACAGAGCACACTTGGGTATGTAAGTGATGGTAAAGATGTTCTTAAAATTTTGTTTGTTGAAAGAATCACACTTTGAATTTCTTAACCATTAGTTTGGTAATTTTTCTCTAACACTGAAATTAAGGAAAATAACAAATGCAATTTGGCATACATTTTGAGTTTGATGTTTTTATTTGTTGTATTTAACAGTGTTTGATTTTCATCAAGCTGTTGATGGTCTCCAAGAAATTCAGCGACAAGAGCAGGAGGGAAAAAAGTAAATATCACCGTCGGTGTTAAATATATGATGCAGCACTTAGAAGTTAAGTTATCTTAAAAAATTATGATGCTGACAGTCTGGCTTATTCTCCAATTAATGTATATTATTCCATTTATTGCCATTTATACAAAAATAGCATAATCAGATTTTAATTGATTGTAATGACAACAGTGCTGGATTAAGAGGGAGTCTTCCTGTAAGTTTTATACCACTGGGTATTTCCAACCCAAGACTTGCCATTAGAAGTATAAATAAGTATAAGATGACATCTGTGATTTTAGGTCAGATTTAACACATTTGTGTAGACTAAAAAGCTGCAAAATGTTTTCACAATACTGGCCTGAGCCTCTCTCTTGATTTCAGGAAAGATCTGTACCCTGAAAATATTACCCCTTAGTTAAATGTATGCACACAATGTTAATGCAGTGCCATTGGAGAAGCTTTGGCAGCATGGGAACTGCATAACATTACAAAATAGCTTCCACTATGAGCAATCCAATTGATATCACTTAGTAAAGAACAAATCTATGTTTATCTTTACTAATTTCCTTTTCACAACTTTCCTTTGCCACGATACTTTTTAAAAGTACTTTTATTTGAATGATGGGGCTTCTTTTGTTTACATTATATTAAAGAAACATATGTTGTTTTTCTAGTATTGGCACCACAAAGAAAGGGATAGGACCAACATACTCCTCCAAAGCAGCACGAACTGGTCTGCGAATCTGTGACCTTTTAGCTGACTTCAGCGATTTCAGCACCAGGTAATAATATAGCGACTGTTGTAGACACTTGCATTTACGGGATGACTTAGGTTACAGCTCAGCAAATTACTGAAGTTTGCTTGTAGAGTGTAATTTGTTGATGATAATACTAAGTAGCTCTGGACTGAATTTAAGTCACACTTGAGGATTTCCTTACACACGTAAGGCTCTGAACCAAGTTTCCTGCAATGCCCTTTATTGTCAAGTGTATATGTGGAAAGGAGAATGTAAGTATTTTAAAGTGGAAAATTAAGTGCATACAGGATGAAATGTCCGGATTCTTGGAATATTTTCAAGCCTGCTCAATCAGTTGTGTTTTTAGTTGTATAATAATATTTAACACGTGAAGTGCATTCTTTTCAGTGATGGACCTGATTTGGTTCACAATGATAAAGCAGCAAACGTAAATTATTCACAATTGTATTGACTGCATATCACCAGATATTTGAAGGACCAATCCATATATCAGCTTTCCATGATTGATAATGTTCACAATGTGTAAGTGCTGGGGCTTGCTTAGCTTTTGGGTCGGGACCTTCTTCAGAAATGATTTCTAAAGAAGGTCCCTGACGCGAAATGTAAACTTGCCTACTCCTGTGATGCTGCTGATGTTCCTCCAGCTCCACACTGTGTTACCTCTGACTCCAGTATCAACTGTTCTGACTATCTCTGCTAACACTCAATGATTGTCCAACTAAAGTTTGATCACTACACCAATTTCTGAAGTTACATTTTTTGCCCACGTGTAATGCAAGTATCCAAAACTTAAGATTCTTTTCACAGTAAAATGAGAAACACCATGATACTGACCTGCCTTCCTTAGCTTTTTCAGAACTTGTTTAGCAAATGTGATATTTTTGGCCAACATCTAATTTTAAGATTATGTTGTCCTGGTTGAACAATTAGTGATGAGAATTATTCACTTAAAATTATCACTTAACCGATTTAAGAGAGAGGTTAGAAGACATTTCTTTACCCAGAGTTAGAACATAGAACATTGAACATAGAAAAGTACAGCACAGAACAGGCCCTTCAGCCCACCATGTTGTGCCGACCATTGATCCTCATGTATGCACCCTCAAATTTCTGTGACCATATGCATGTCCAGCAGCCTCTTAAATGACCCCAATGACCTTGCTTCCACAACTGCTGCTGGCAACGCATTCCATGCTCTCACAACTCTCTGCGTAAAGAACCCGCCTCTGACATCCCCTCTATACTTTCCTCCAACCAGCTTAAAACTATGACCCCTCGTGTTAGCCATTTCTGCCCTGGGAAATAGTCTCTGGCTATCAACTCTATCTATGCCTCTCATTATCTTGTATACCTCAATTAGGTCCCCTCTCCTCCTCCTTTTCTCCAATGAACAAAGTCCGAGCTCAGTCAACCTCTCTTCATAAGATAAGCCCTCCAGTCCAGGCAGCATCCTGGTAAACCTCCTCTGAACCCTCTCCAAAGCATCCACATCTTTCCTATAATAGGGCGACCAGAATTGGACGCAGTATTCCAAGTGTGGTCTAACCAAAGTTTTATAGAGCTGCAACAAGATCTCACGACTCTTAAACTCAATCCCCCTGTTAATGAAAGCCAAAACACCATATGCTTTCTTAACAACCCTGTCCACTTGGGTGGCCATTTTAAGGGATCTATGTATCTGCACACCAAGATCCCTCTGTTCCTCCACACTGCCAAGAATCCTATCCTTAATCCTGCACTCAGCTTTCAAATTCGACCTGTGTTGGAGCACAGAATGGTTTGCCACAGGGAGAGTGGTGAGACAGAGGTCATTGTCTCCCTGAAAGGAAAAATGATAAATATTTGGCGTAGAAGATGATACAGTGGTATAGGAAGAGGACAGGACAGTGGAATTAAGTTTACATTGCTGTGCCAAAAAGACAATAAAACCAGAAAGGGCCAATGGTCCCCTTCTGTGCTGTGAACTTAAATGATTTTTCTTTGGCTACAAACAATAGAAAGTAAAGCTAATACTTTTTGTATGATTCTTGAATCATTAACAGGTTTAAACTTCTGGCTCAACAATATCAGTCCATGTTTCCTAACCTGAGAATAGACATTGAAGGACAACTTAAAAAATTAAAGGTAAAATGATGTAAGAGCATCAACAGATTTTTCTTCTGTGACTCAAAATTGCATGCAAGAATTTATTATCATTATGGTCATTGCATGGTAACTGTACTTCACACAGTAAAACATTTACCCATGATATTAATTTGCCTACAATTCCAAACAATTTTCAAATGATGCCAAAATATTTGTCTGTCATACTTTTTATCAATTTCAAAGGCATTTTATGGAATTCTGGAAGGATTGTATTAAAGAAAAGAAACTAGCACTGAGAGGGCAATGTAAAGTTTGAGGATATCTACAAATTAAACACTCTAATTCCAAGTCCTCAATGCAATCATGTATGGATGTGGTATACTTGTCCGCATTGAAGTGCTAAATTGGAGGCTACTCTTAGATCTCGTCAGACTGAGTTCAGAATCCCATTCTGTAGTGGAGGAACTACACTGAAACCTGGCTCCTGGCTGCCTTTGAATAACTGTTAGTGAATGATTTAAACAAGAAAAGCCAAAAACCTATGAATAGGTGATTTATTTTGCTTTTTCATAAGCTAAATTGAACATCATAAAGGTGCCATAGAGAATTGGAAAATTAATGCACCATGTAGAGAATAAATATTTTTAACTAGAAGCTAAGATGTTTACTTTAGTGAAGAGGAGATTTTGGTAGCATTCTGTAAAGGTGCCAGGTTCAAATCCCATACCAGAAAATTCTGATGGGTAAAGTCCAGTGTTTACCTCTTTAATATTAATGTTGGTGTCCAGCTAAATACGCAGAAATTCAAATTTTCCACCCAGCATAATCATGTGGGCTGTGGAAGTGCATAAAATACATAATAATCCTGACACTCCTCTCTCTACCATGCTTATGACCTTAAAAATAAAACAACCCTTTTAATCTGACATGAATGCAAAAACATATGTACATTTGATCTGCTCGTACTTGGTAAATGTTCAGGTACTCTTCCCTGATGATTGACATATTGTATTTTATTGCAATTTGTTTTGGCTAGAGCTCAATGAACCATGGTCACAAAGATCTGGACAGTTATTTGTCAATAATCCATGTCTGTCCATACGTTGAATTGAGTGTATAAGAGTTCATGGAGATTCTCTGGAATCCTCGTATAACTCACCAATGACCTATTCAGAGGAAATATCTTTTTGAAATTCAATCTTAGCCAGTGGTTGTTGCCTATTATCTATAGTTGACCTGAGATAGCAGACCTTCTTGTTGAACCACTGCATTCAGATCTTTGGATAGGTGATTCAAATAAGGAGATTGCCAGGACACTTAAGAAGCTATTCAAGACCAACCACATTGTTTTACGAGTGAAGTTATGTATAAGCCAGGCCAGGGAGAAATATCCACTATTATACTGATGAACTAATTTGTTTACCAGTTGGATTTCTGATGACAATTTACCAATGTCATTATCAATTTTATTGAGGGCAACATTTTATTTTTCTTCGCAGACACTGAATTCATATTTTCAACCTGCCATGGTGATATTTGAACTGGTGAATCAAAACCTCAGATTATTGGTTCAATAAATGCAATAGCTTCATGGAACCAATTCCATCTTTTCTTTTACCCTGTGAATATCGAGTTCTTGATGTCAACATAAGTGGTCTCCAGCTCCTTTTCTCAAGTTCAGTCACCATCTCATTCGCCTTTACACACATTTCCAAATATTTCCCCACAATGGGGAGAGTAATGAGGTAGGAATGAAATCAATATACCACTCTGGGAATACTTAATGACTCATCCCAACTATCCAACTACCTCAGTCAGTAAGGTATAAAAAGCAAACTAAGGAGAAAAACTCTTAAACACGAAGAGAAAAATGAGAGAAGAAAACATGTAACTTAAATTTTTTAAAGTCTTCAACAAAAGTTAAAGTCACATTTGTAGATGTTAATTTTCCAGTTTCACGCTGGTATCACTGGCTAGTATGCCTAATCACCCAGAGGGTACTTAGAGTCAACCATGTTGCTGTGTAGGTCTGGAGTCCTATGTAGGCCCGAAGAGGTAAGGATATTCTTCCCTAAAGAATATTAGTGAACCAGATAAGTTTTTCCCACCACTCAACAATGGCCTTCATGAGACTCCAGGTTATTGAATGCACATTCCACCATCTGCCACGGTAGGATTCAAACTCAAGTCCCCAGAATATTGCCTGGCTCTTTGGATTAATATTACCACTAGGCCATCACCTCCCTGAGTGGAAAAGTCCTAACTTTCTGTGATAAGTTTGATCATCAATGCGCATACAGGAACTTCACACCATTTAAATGCAGAGCCATCAGAGAGATACAGTTTCCACAAGCCGCCTGGAGAAAGAGCTCATCTTAGACAGCAACTTCTGGATATTCCTGTTTAACTGTAAAGCTATCTCCTAAAATTGTCCAAGTTATGTAAAGTAAAACTGGGCATTTTTGATCTTATTCACAGTTATTTTTACAATAAATTTGGGCTGGGCACCACACTTTAATTTCCTCAACCCATCAAGCTAGAATCTGTTCTTGCCATTTATGGGGGAGCTAAATAAAAAGAAGAATGAGGAAGATCCTATAAGTTAGTAGTATGTCTTTTAGCTACTTCAAATATCATGGTTCATTTAATCAAATTTGTATTAACGACAGCCTGGAGTTTTATAGTATAGGTCAATAATGGCTAAATTCATTAGCCTTCAGACGCACTCATCCTAAAATATTGCTGTTTGAACCCAATGTTACTGTGTTGGATGTTTTAGGACTTTGCAATACAGAATCTGATATGGTTTCACTTAACAGATAACTATAAATTTTCTTTTGAAGAGAAACAAATTGCTGTTAATGGTAATTCTGTAACATAGAAATGAATGGGAGAATTTCTGGTGCTGCAATCAGCTTGCTGTTATCTGAAGCTTGCTCATAAATATGATATCTGAATTTATCTGTCTTCTTTACCAAAAGTATACTGTAAGGTTCAAACTCTCATTGTCAGGAATATGCTGAGCGTATAAGGCCAATGGTGCGAGATGGTGTTTTTTTTATGCATGAGGCTCTTCATGGTCCAGCAAAAAAAATTCTTGTGGAAGGTGCCAACGCAGCATTACTCGACATCGATTTTGGTACGTTTGTGAAGCTGTGCATTTTGCCAACTAAATAAATGAATGCATTTCACATTCAAAACGGAACTGAGAAATGTATTAATGCACTCTAAAAAATGATGATATTAGCAGCAGGGATTTAGCTGCTCTATTTTGAAGTATGTTCATATTTAGCAAACATTTACTTCCAGGTTTATTAAGAACAGCTAAAAAGAGCAGGCCTTTATTTAATAGAGTTTATCGGGATAAAATGTTATCTCATTGAAACATACAACATTCTGAGGGGGCTTGACAGAATTGATGTTGCAAAGATGTTTCCACAAATGGGGGAATTCTAGAAATAACGGACAGGGTTACAGAATAAGGGAACATTCATTTAAAACTGAGATGCAATAGAATATCTTTTCTTCGACTAGTGAATGTCTGAAATCCTGTACTCCAGAGAAGTATGGTGCCCAGATCACTGTAAGCACTTAAAAAGGACTTAGATTGATGTTTGAAATATGGAATTGCGGGCTACAAGCAGCTTGCACCAAAGAGGAATTAAAGCCTTGAGTAGATCAATTATTATCTTAGGGAATGGCAGGGCAAGTTTGAGGGACTGTATGGCTTGCTTCTGCTTTTATGTCTTTTTTTCTTCCCATCAGTTACAGTGTTAATGTGTTATGATCATTATTTGGCAAAAAATACCTTTTTCAGCACACATGATCACACTTGTTGATTGCTAACTTGGCCATTTCAGTAAAATAAGAAATACCTACAATGCCTACTGCAGCTTTGCTATATCACCCAGATTGGTATCAGAGAACATCCACCTCAGTCATTGAGGTTCATTGAAAGTTAATAGGATCAGACCAGTGTCCTTTCAGGAGCAGGAAAAATTAAGGCTTAATCAACTGGAAAGTGATAACACAATTAATCAACTAGATATTCATGTTAAATGTATATATTTAAAAAATGATGTTCAACAGGTCAGAGCATCCATTAGGCTGTTTACAATACATATATTATGGTACGTATTAAGATGATCAGAATTACCATGTAGCTGAAACCAATAGATCTGAAAACAGAACTGTGTAGTGAGGACTTATGAAAAAAATCCATATTTATGTGTTGTCTTTATTTCCCAAAATAATTCAAAATATTTATTGCAGTTTGAGGTTTCCCAACTGGAGAGCACCCTGAATAAGAAGAAAACAATTTGCTGCTGAAACAGCTAAGTTTCTATAAAATTCAAAGACAGTTGTCCATTAAGCTGTGTCCATGTCTTGTAAGCTTGAAGATAGAAATCGTGATTAATCAATATAATTACCATCTCCTTCGCGCAGTACTTAGCACATCTTAGCAAACCCTGTCTCTATGGAAAACATTGGTCAAACAAAACACTATTAGCCAAGAAGATTTATTACCTTGAAAATTCATGTATAATTCCATCATCAAATCATCTATTGAACCCAAGCTGGTGGTGAATAAATCTATTTCTCCAAACTCTCCTGTAGGGATCAAGCAGTGTTAAATATGACTGTTGACTATATTCTGTCTCTCCAAGAATTTGCATGTGGCTTTCTTAAGGGTAGCATCTGATCTTGTGTTAACTGCTTTCTCTGGGAGGTTTTCCACAAATCCGTTCTCTTCTGGGAGAATGGAGTTGTCCTCTGATCTTGAAGCTTGTGAATTTTGAGCTTGTGTCCTTCAGTCGCACCCCGGATCCCATCTGCTCTGTGTTTCTTTTCCAGTGATGATACTTCTAGGATGTGTTTTTGTGTGCCTAACCTTGACATTCAGCAGAGGATGTCTTGCTCACCTGCAGATAAAGTGTTTAGACTCAGAGCCTGTGATTGTTTAAAATGAGAGATAGAACATAGAACATAGAACAGTACAGCACAGAACAGGCCCTTCAGCCCACAATGTTGTGCCGACCATTGATCCTCATGTATGCACCCTCAAATGTCCAGCAGTCTCTTAAATGACCCTAATGACCTTGCTTCCACAACTGCTGCTGGCAACGCATTCCATGCTCTCACAACTCTCTGTGTAAAGAACCCACCTCTGACATCCCCTCTATACTTTCCTCCAACCAGCTTAAAACTATGACCCCTCGTGCTAGCCATTTCTGCCCTGGGAAATAGTCTCTGGCTATCAACTATCATTGATCCCTGTGGCACCCCAATGGACACTAACCTCCTGTGTACCCAGTCTATTATGTGCTGCACTCGTGTGTACATTTTTTGATTCATGCACAAGGACATCCAATACCTCAATGCTTCAGTGGTGCAGTATTTCTCCATTTAAATAATTTTTACCTCTTTTGTCCTTCCCGCCAAAATGCATAGCCCTATATTTTCCCTTTATATTCCATCTGCACATTTCCCTTCAAGCCACACACCATTCTTGATTGGGACTATATCACCAATCCTTCACTGTTGCTGCCTCAAAACGCTCAACTTGCCCCAACAGCACTATAGTGCACCCAAGGCACATGGGCTGCAGCAGTTCAAGATAACTGCACCTTGAAAAGCAATGCGAGATGCGCAATAAATGCTAGTCTTGTCAGTGACTCCTACATCTCAAAAACAAAATCAAAAAGGATGCTTTGAATATAAAACGGATATACCTACTGTGAATCAAAACTGAATATCAAGCTTTGTGCCGTTTTAAAATTTATAACAAGAACGCCTCTCTTTCATTCTCAGAACCAAATAATCAACTCATACGTATGATTCTACCGGGACCATTTGAATTCCATTGCTTTGATCAGGGCTCACTCTTAATATGAAATGTGGATGTATTTTTGTTGTTTATTGTAGATGTCACTGGCTAGGCCACAAATTAGGAGTCATACAGCACAGAAGCAGACCCCCTAGTCCAACTAGTCTATGCCGAACATAATCCTAAACTAAACGGGTCCCACCTGCCTGGTCCTGGCCCGTATCCCACCAGACATGTGGTTTCAGTTCCAGTTGCTCCCTTTGCAGTACCACATCCACCACTCATGGAGTAGTGGGTCATTTTTACTGTCTCTCTTAATTTGTCCTACCGTTGCCAGAGTGTTCCCTACTTGCTCAAAGTAGAAAATGTCTACATAAGGACTGTTTGTTGTCAACTCATTTGGCAAAGGTAATCTAAAATCCTTCAGCATTCTCTCCTAAGTTTTTGATTTACAGCATCCCACAGTGGACTTCAGTTTTTACTTTTGAAGGGGACTTGTATAATCCCACGGCATCAATGATATGGCCTTAGTATTGTATGGAAATTATTTTTAAAAATCATTAGTCATTTTTCCTCACTTCTTCAAATCTAACTTGTGAGGATGCTCTTTTTTAGGTTCTCCCTGTGAATAAAATATTGTCTTGGTAACACTGGACTCCTTTCAATCCACTTCAAATCTGATCCATGGCATGTTAGAATAATCCAAGCACAGATGGATTTCAAATGGAAATCTCTTGTTTTTGAATACTACTTTATGTGTTACAATAATCAAGTATTTCCGTGACTCAGGATCTCTATTCATCTGGAGATAGACTTGACTAAGGTCAATCTTACTGAAAAGCAGACCTCTAGCTGGTCCAACAAGTAGGTCATCGATTACAGGCAAAGCATACTGCTCAGCACATAGTGCTGGATTAGTAGCGAACTTGTAAGCAGCGCAGTTGTAAACTCCAGCTATCAGTGGAATGATAGGTGTAGGCCAATCATTTCTGGATTCAAGGATTCCCATCTTGACCAGTGTCACTCAATTATGGTCATAGTGTCATAGAGGCGTACAGCATGGAAACAGAACACTTTGGTCCAACTCATCTACGCGAACAGAATATCCTAAATTAATCTAATCCCATTTACCAGTATTTGGCCCATATCCTCTAAACCCTTCCTATTCATGTACCCATCCAAGTGCTTTTTAAATATTCTAATTGTACCTGCTTCCACCACTTCCTCTGGCAGCTCATTCCATACACACACCATCCTCTGCTTGGAAAACGTTGCCCCTTACTTTCATTTTAAATCTTTCCCCCTTCACCTTAAAGCTATGCCCTCTAGTTTTGACTCCCCTACTCGAAGGAAAAGGCCTTGGCTATTCATCGTATCCATGCCCCTCATGATTCTATAAACCTCCAAGTTCACCCCTCAGCCTCCAAAACTGCAGGGAAAGTAATCTATTCAGCCTCCCCATAGCTCAAATCCTCCACCCTGGCAACATCATTGGAAATCCTTTCTGAGCCCTGTCAAGTAGGTTTAATTCTGCCTCAACCTTTAGTCTGATTGTACGAGGCACTGATCCTGCCTTGCAACATTTTGCTCGACTCTGATACTTGATTTTCAATTCGACAGAGGTCTTCTCCATGTTTCCCAGATCCCAATGAAAATAATGGCACACATGTTTTAGGAGCTGTTCTTTTTGTCAGTTGCTCAATTACATACCTTTTTTGCAAGCTGCTGTTTAGTCACTATCTCCTTTACAATAATATCGGTTAATTGGATCCAGTTATTCAAGTAGTGAATACAAGATAGCCGAGAGTGGCAAGTGAATGCTTTAATTCCAGCTACTAATTAGTAACTTTAATGGTGCAGTTGCACAATTGATTTTTTTCAATACAGTAAATATTCAAGAAAAACGTCATCACCACATGTAGGCCTCAAAACTACAGTTCTCTGATTCAAGATGCCATTGTCCACAAGTTGAGTTGCCATACTATTATGAGAACTTTCTACGCCAACATTATCTAACTTGATCACTGCTTTAAATATGATTAGTTATATATGAACATTTTGTTTGATGGTTAAAGTTGAAGTTAAACTGGCCTTTTTGCATGTAAAACTAGCGTGCAGGTTACACAATATGTTTCTGCATTTTTGGTAAGACAATCTGGGCATTCATCAACGGCCCCGTGGCAAGCCAAGTGCACATGTACACATATTCCTGATACCTTTCCAACCAGTAGCAGGAGTTATGGTATAGTTTTAATCGCCTGACTTGAGCTTAACCAAGAATGCTAATAATTAAAAGTCAAATATACAATTCTGCATTATTGTTTTGAACAAAATACTTTTCAAGTATGAATAAGTAATTTATGCCTGTTTATAATTTCATAGCCATTGGATCAACATCTTGAAAAATGTTAGTTGTTTATTAAGCCTAACTAAAAGAATGCTGCAGAAACTGTAATCCGTTTTTTTTATATTCAAAGGAACTTATCCATTCGTGACATCGTCAAACTGCACAGCTGGAGGTGTATGCACAGGCCTGGGCATTCCTCCATCGAACATTGGAGCAGTTTATGGTGTTGCCAAAGCCTATACCACTAGAGTGGGTATTGGGGCATTCCCAACAGAACTCAAAAATGTAAGTTTGGAGTGTTTTATGATAATAGATTCAGAGTCATCTAGACTCAGAACATTAGCTTTATCACCCCCCATGGAAGCTGCCTAACCAGCTGTCTTTTCCAGCATTTCTTGTTTTCAGCACAGATTCCAGCATCTACAATAATTTGCTCCTCAAAAACTAGGTTTGCTAGAAAGGTCTTGTGGCCGAGTGGGAGTGTCCCTACCTCTGGGCCAGAAGATCTGGGTTCAAGCCCCACCTGCCCCAGATGTGTCATTACATGTCTGGACAGTTTGTTTAAATAATAATCTACTCACCGTTTGCAAGGGCATGAAAATCTTACTGCAGATGTTCAGGGCTTTGGTAATGGAGCATCTGGAGTATTGTGGGTAGTTTGTTCACCAGACTAATTACTCAGAGGGTAGGTTTGTTGTATGAGAAGAAATGCAAGTGCTGTTGGAGGCTGCTGTTGAATTATTGTGCTCGAACCCACTGAGAGAAGGTTAGTAAACAGTTTAAGAACCCTGTGTCCTGGCAGAGATCTGCTGACAACAGTAACAACTTCCTCCCTTTGTGTCTGCACTAAATGACATAATACAACAGTAATATGAGTCACTTACATCTGGCTGAGAGGCAAAATGCAGAAATGCCTTGTTAGGCTCCAAGTGAGTGAGCACTGAGCCAGCGGGAGAAGAGCCCCCCCCTCCCTAACCTGTTCTTCCTCTCACCCATCCCCTCCTCCCACCTCAAGCCGCACCTCCATTTCCCACCTACTAACCTCATCCCATCTCCTTGACCCGTCCGTCCTCCCCGGACTGACCTATCCCCTCCCTACCTGCCCACCCACACTCTCCTCTCCACCTATCTTCTCTTCTATCCATCTTCGGTCCGCCTCCCCCTCTCTCCCTATTTATTTCAGAACCCTCTCCCCATCCCCCTCTCTGATGAAGGGTCTAGGCCCGAAACATCAGCTTTTGTGCTTTTAAGATGCTGCTTGGCCTGTTGTGTTCATCCAGCTCCACACTTTGTTATCTCTGTCCAATATGGAGCTGTTTGAGGTGTGCGTGGCCAGTGTGAGCTCAGAACTCTGTCTAGTATGGAGCTCTTTGAGAGCAAGCAGTGAGTTGTAGCCTCCAGGTGCTGAACAAGGGCACCAGAGCAAGTTTTCCTGACGTTGAACGTGTTTGATGATGTTGGTAAAATTGGAGGATGAATATTAATGATGCAAGTTGGGTGTTAACAAACTGTTTAAGAACCAATAATTGCTGTCATTGGCAACTCTCCACTGCCAGGTGGGAATCTTGCCATGAGAAACATAAACACTGGTGAATATTGTTCCTGACATTCAGAAAGGCCTCGTTGTAGTTGTTGGTTCAATTTTGCCACACATCTCGCCACTGCATACATTGCTCAGACCCTATAACAGTTAATGGGGCTTACATCAAAACCATAATAAAATCATAGAATCCCTGCAGTGCAGCTAGAGGCCATTTGGTCCATTGAGTCTGCACCAACCCTCTGAAGAGCTCCCCCATCTCCATCACCCACATTTCAAATGGCTAATTCCCCTAGCCTGCATGAGTCCTGGATACTATGGGACAATTTAGCATGGCTAATCCAGCTAACCGGCACCTCTTTGGACTGTGGGAGAAAAGCAGAGCCCCTGGCAGGAACGCATGCAGACGCGGGAAGAGCATACAAACTCCACACAGACAGTCACCCCAGGGTAGAATCGAACTCGTGTCCCTGGCACTGTGAGACAGCAATGCTAACCACAGAGCCACTGTGCTGCCCCCTAATCCCCTAATAAATTTCCATAATTACCACAATTATCTGAACTTGTATTGATATTATCTTAAAGGCAGACGTTATGATGGTAATATTTGAATGGTAGAGCATTTGTTTTAAGTTACTACTTGTATGTATATGGTTTTATACCAATTACAGAGTACTCCTGCAAACCAAGATTAAGTTTGCTTAGTGCATCAATTGCTGAATTTTAACTGAAATATTTCAGGAAATCGGTGAGCTACTACAATCTCGAGGCAATGAAGTGGGTGTAACTACAGGCAGGAAGAGACGCTGTGGCTGGTTAGATCTAGTCATACTGAAATATGCTAATATGATTAATGGATTTACTGCGTGAGTACCAAATTCCATTGTATGTGCTAATGGTAAAAAAAACTTCAATTTATGTAGTGCCTTTTACATTATCAGAACATGACAAATCAATTCATCGTTAAAGATACATCTTTGATGTGATACTGCTTCTCTTCCGCCATGCCTAAATACCTATGTTTCAGCTGTGAAGTTTCATTCTCATATGAGTCACTGTTCCTAGAGAATGAGGAGAAAACTGAATAGCATTCAATAGAATAAAAATCAGGACAGATGTAAAATAGATTCAGATTTTCATCTTGCCACACACCTACATTAATCACACATTCATCCCAGTGTCTGATTTGGCTCAATACAACCTCAATGTTCTTTACATTTATTGGGCATTTGTAATGCCTGACAGAAAATAAAATGATGTGAATCATAAGATCTCCTGAAGCTAAGTTACTGTCACACAAACAGCATTGTTATGATAACCAATGTGCCAATTTTCTCAAATTCCTAATGATGTAGCTTTGATTGTTTGTTTACGAAATCCCCTTCTAGTAATGTATTTTTAAAAAATGCTCCTCCCCAATTAAGTGATCCTCAATTGGTTTAGTCAATTAAAATGCAAAAAACACACACACTTTATTGAACAAAGCCATCTCCCAATATACATACCTGGATTCAAATTTGCCAACAGAAAGATGCAACAGAAGCCCGCACAACTTGGAAAATGTGATGTATTTATTCCAAAGCACCTCAATGTGCTCTGAATAGAATATCTGAACCAAAACTTAGGACACTGTGGTACATAAGTGCATTTCTACCCAGGTATCAAAAATACTAAAAGTTGTCAACCAATAGGCGAGATTAATAAAATTGGGACCCGCATTCAATTCTAACAGTAATATTATTGCTGTACCCATAGGTTGGCTCTAATGAAGCTGGATATCCTGGAGATCCTTGATGAGATTAAAATCGGTTTAGCTTACAAATTGAATGGAAAGCGAATTCCATATTTTCCAGGTATTGTATGCAAACAAATGTTGTAGCCTCGTCATTTTGTTAGTTTTCAACTTAGCTTGTTTCAATGCAAGAAGACGGGAACAGCTTCACAAACTAAAATCTCAACCCAACATGTTGAAATAGAGTTTCAGAGAAGAAGTACCAGAAGCAAAATTATGGTTCATCTTGTAATATAAAACCAAAACTGTTAGGATTGTCACAAACAAATTTCCAAGGCAGTCAGCATTTGGAACATAGGTTGAAGTCACTCAAATTTTCTTCATAAAGCTCAACTACCTATATATTTTGAAATACTTTAAATATTTCTCACATATATTGTTTAAGCCATATGATAGTGCTTTTATGTGGAAGAATGTATTCTGTTCCTAGAATATTCTTGTGATTTCATGGGTGAGATTTTCAACATCTCCAAAATGAACATGAAATGAATAAAGTGTCCATGGCAACCAACTGATTATGTTGTCGTTTGACACAAACTAGCTGATAACTTCTTTTTCATATAGCCTTGGGACAGTTTTATAGCCCATTTCAGTTGCTCTTGAGAAAGTGGTGATGAGCTGCACCCACAATGCTGTCAGAGGTGGAGTCCCAGGATTTTGATTTGTATATGATGAGTGAACTGTGGGCATGACTCATATTAGTAAATGGCAGTTCACATCCGCAGGGATGAGAGTTCATAAAATAGAAAGATCTGTTCAAGTGGCTGGAGTAGTGAAAGGGGATGAGCATTCCTCATTGATCAGCTTGTGTGCATCAAAGGGTGGGACTTGTTTCTGAATGCCCATGATTTGGTCAGTGAAAGCTCTGGTAAGAGCTGCAGCTCTGCTCAGGTTACTGTCTGGTGAGTTGAGCTTTGTTTTTATGCTTGAAGAAACCCGCCTGAAACCTTGTGACTTGAATGGAATTGAGGGGAATTTTGGATTGACTCAGACTGAACATATGCTTGACATTACATAACAGCTACACATTCACCCAGTAGAAGGAACTTTGTGCATGTTTTCTTTGCATTCTTTTTATGAAGCATTCCAGATTTGTGGATGCAGCCAAAAATCCCATGCTTATTATCCTGACAGAATTCAGAATGTTGAAATATTGCAGAAATATCTATGCCATTGTACATGAATCACAAAGTTAGTTTACAGGCATAGTAAGAGATTAGGGAGGTAGATGGAATGTTGGCATTTATTGCAGGAAGAATGGAATATAAACGTAGGGAGATTTACTGCAGCTGCACAGAGCAGTAGGCTCAGTGGTTACCACTGCTGCTTCACAGTGCCAGGGGCCCGGGTTCGAATCTAACCTTGGGCAACTGTCTGTGTAGAGTTTGCACATTCTCCCAATGTCTACGTGGGTTTCCTCTGGGTGCTCCAGTTTCCTCCCACGGTCCAAATACGTGCAGGCTGGGCGGATTGGCCATTGCTAAAGTGCCCATAGTGTTCAGAGATGTGTAGGTTAGGTGGGTTGCAAGGGGATGATTCTGGGTGGGATGCTGTAAGGGTAGGCATGGACATGATGGGCTGAAGGGCCTGTTTCAACACTGTTGGAATACTAAGAAGTATCTGTTTGGGTCTCCTTACTTGAAAAGCAATTTAAATGCTTAGGAAGCATTTCAGAAAAAGTATACTTGACTCATTTCTGAGATGAAGAGCTTACCTTACAAAGAAATTTTAAACAGGTTAGGTCTATTTTCTTTAAAGCTTAGAAGAATGAGATATGATCTTAGTGAAACATACCAGATTGAGGGGTCTTGACAGGTTGAGGGAACTCTTTTGGGGAAGATTAAAACTAGAGACTAAGTTTAAGAACAAGCCTCTCTTTTAAGATAGAGATGAGGAGCTGATTTTCTTCTCTGAAGGCCATTAGAATTTGTAATTCACTTCCCCAGAAGGCTTGAAGAATAAAATGGTCTACTTCTACTGCTAAGTCATATATTCCAATGTAACTCTATATTACCACTTGCCTATCACCAAGGAATACTGTTTCTTCACGTACTTTCTACCTTCAAATAGCTAGCTACCAAGCGAGGAACAGTTATATGAATGAGTGCAAGGCCAAATCTACATCATTGATTTTTTTCCTTTTGTTTATTTATCTCTAATGAGAGTTCCAGCATTTGATACCCATCTCAAAATGTCCTTGATCTGATTGGCTTTCAGGATGATTTCATTGGGCAGTTAGGAGTCACCCACATTGCTGTGAGTCTGGAGACCAGGGAGAGATGGTAGATTTCCTTCCTTGAAGGATATTATTGAACTTGATCTCTTTTTTTTACGACAATTGGTAATGGTTTCATGCTCACCATTACAGAGAAAAGCTTTCAATTCCTGATTTATTAATTAAATGTCATCTGCTTTTGTGACAGATGTGCACCCCTGTTAGTAGATCATTACCTGGGCCTCTGGAAGTACTAGTCCTCATTCTCACTGCCATATTAATACCATCTTGTCCCAGCTCCCAAAAGTACACTCATTGTCAGCCCACTTCCTATGTAGACTCTTTACCATTCCTCCAGTTTCTTCAACTCACTTGTCTCTGTTCTGACAATGCAGCTGTCCATACTGTTGCTTCTGACATGTCTAACTTTCTCAACCAAAGACTTCCATCCACCCACTGACTCAGCCTTTGACCGTTTCTATCCCATTGCCCACACATCCCTTACTCTTTCCCTTCCAGGATTTTGACAGGTTTTCCTTTGTCTTCACCTTCCATCCCGTTAGCCTCGTGACTTGGCAAATCACTTTCCACTGTAACGACCATACCTTAACTTCTCTCATTCCCTTTCAGAATTTTGAATGGATTGTTCTATTAGCAACACCCTGGTCCACACTTTAAATAGCAACCATAACTCCCATTAACCAATTTTATACGGTACCTCCATGCAAATACAGGTAATGCAACACCTGCTGTTTTCCCTATACCCTTCCATCATGTGATCTTGAGGTTTCGGCATCCATCATATTAATTATTAGTCCCTTTCCACTCTGACTTCTTAGTTCTGAGTCTCATACGTGAATGAAGTACAGCAGAAACTAAAGGAAAATCAGGTAATGAACACTATACAATAGTCTTGATTGAACATCAGTCTGTCAATTTCAGATATTAACTGCATCTTCCATCTTTCCAGACAGCAGCTGCTGGAATTGACATCATTTAGAGCTCCTCTAGATCGATCTGTTTTCTCTTATCCCGTTGCCCTCTCCTTTTGCCTTGTTACAACCATTTTGCCATTTAATCACTCCTGCCTTTTACTCTATCCCTTTTGTTCTTTCCTCCTCTGCCTTCCTCTGCATCTGTTTGTTTAAAACCTGATGCATCTCTAACCTTTGTCATGAAAGAAAAATGTCTTGAAGTGTTAATTTTGTTTTTTTTCCTCCACAAACAGCACCTGATCTGCTGAGTATTTCTGGCATTTTCTGATTTCATTTCAGATTCCAGATTTTACTTTTTAAATCTAAAACCACCTGACTACAAAAATGCATCACCATCTGCTATGTCCTTTTATTCCTCTTCTACAGTTTGAAGAAATAGTTTGTTACATTGTGTCTGCTACTTTCCTCATATATTTTGGCTTTCTGCTTAATAGCTTTTATGGAGACATTTTAGTTCTCATGTAAAATTTTTTGTGCCTCATTCTCAGATAGAATAATAGTTTAGAGTAGTATTGTTACCTCATGGTTATGTTTTATCCATTCCTCTAGCAAACCAGGAAACCCTGAACCAAGTAGAGGTTGAGTATGAAACACTTCCGGGCTGGAAGAGCAGAATCAGCAATGCTCGGACATGGGACGATCTGCCACCTAAGGCTCAAAACTACATCAGATTCATTGAAAATCACGTGGCAGTCCCAAGTGAGTTTCCAGGAATTGTACGGAAGGAAGTTATTTAATAAGATTTTGTAAAAAAGGACTGTATATTTTTAAGCAATACATTCATCATTGTGATCTACTCAGGATTTTTACTTAATATTTACAAGTTGTTTTAATAGTAAAGAAATACCTGATTTTTTTTTTGTGCTAACATTGGACAATGACTGACTAAAATTTGCATTGGTTTTCTTTCAGTTAAATGGATTGGTGTTGGAAAATCAAGGGAGTCCATGATCCAACTTTTCTAATCGCAGAGCAGGACAGGGTTGAGTAATTTCAACACCCTGCCCTGATTTTTCTGCATAAATTTAAGATTAATGTTTGTGTTATGTTGAAAATATTCCTGATATTGTATGAAGCACTTAATTTACAATTTCAGTTCTGTACATTAATAGCTCTTAAGGTCATCGTTAACTGGAAGTTTAGAATACCTGAAACACCACCATATTCTTACAATTCATGTACACCTTGCTAAAACAATACACCAGTGAGTCACTTCCATCAAATAATATAACAAACTGAAATTGTGAATGGATACTATTTTGGCAAACATTTAGAATTAAGAGCACTGAAATCACTCAAGTTATGTTTAATGTTGGAGTTTGTAGTTAAAGATTAAATTTATGTTAATTGTTGTTTGAATTAACCTGGTAACAAAAACTACTGTAGATCATGTTTGTATTTTTTGCCATAATTTATTCAGAAGACCCTCAAGTTAACTCAATCAAAGCATTTAAGTTATATCCTACAGCTCCTCTTCTTAAAAAAATTATTACGATGGGCATTTGTTTTATTTCATTACAAAAGGGAGGTGCTTTTATTTTAATAGCTTCAGAATTGTTTTGTAATAGGTAATTTCATTATTTAAATGCAAATATAAATTCTAATGAAACAAAATCACAATGCATAGGATTAAGTGTGAACTTTGTGTATTTATTAGACATTAACAGTAGACAGAAAACATTTTTCCAAATGCCTTTTCAAGCCTGTTGAACTTTGTGAAGCATGTCACCAGTGTTTTTACTTCCAAGTGCCCTGTAAATGGATTCAGCAGAGTCAGTAATGCAGCCTAGGTATTATATAACAAGTCAGTGAATCAAGTTTCACTTGCCTATTAATTATAACTTACATCAGGGTTTATGTTGTATGATGAATCATATTCTGTCTTCCAGCGATAGGTGTCAGGTTGCCCGTATATATCTTTTGGGATTTGTTTAAATGTCTCTCTTGCTGTTTGCAGATTGTTGTAAGTGCCACCTTCACACTTCAGTTCTTCAACCACTCTTGCATATTCGCTGCTGTAATGTTTATTAAATAGTCCTCTGTTAATGCACTAATTTAAACGATTATGATCTTTCATTTTCAAGTTTTATTACACAATTAAGCCAATTAGCCTGACATCAGTGATGCTTAATCTATATTACTGATAAGATAAACAGGGCACTTAGGAAATACTTATATAGTTTAGTAAAGTCAGAGCATATATATATTTGATAAATCTGTTAGCATTTTTGAAGTTGTAGCTCAGAGGGTATATAGAGTGCCATAAGTGAATGTAGTATATTTGACATTTCAGTAGAATTCGCTAATAGATGATATTAGGTGATATTATCACAAATAATAATTTATTATTAGATATCACATGAGGTTATTTCAGGAAATTAGTGTTTAAGGGCTTTAATTTAATGTATTAGCATGCAAATAATGATTACTAATAGACAGAAAATAGAGTGGGAGTCTAAGAATGTTTGGGGAGGCTGCAAATAATGGAGTACGTCAGGCCCTTTATTTGGGCCTCACCAATTTACAATTTAACATGAATGAATTAGATGAGGGGACTGACTGTATTGTATGTAAGTTTGCTGGCATTACACAATCTAGTGGGAAAATAATCTATATGGAGGGTGCAAAGTGCCTGTCAAAACATGGTGACTGGGTACAAATGTGTCAGGTACAAAATAATGTAGAGTAATATGAAATCATCTTCTATTATTAGGAAAAGCAATAAACCAGAATGTTTTTAAAAAGTGAGAAGAACTTGGGTATCTTTGTACCAGGATCACAAAAAGTTAATACAGATACTACATGACACAATTAGGAAAGCAGACACCCGGCATACTGTGTGCTGTTTTAGTCATCTTTCCTAATTTCCAGAATGAGGGGATTGTTGCTTTGAGGAGAAATTTGTCGATTTGGCCTATATTTCGTAGTGTTGAAAATAGAGAGGGATACATAGATGAAAATGTTACATTCTTAAAGAGCTTGTTAGGAGTAAATACTGGGAGCAAGTTTCCTCTTCATTTAGTGAGTACACAATAAGGGGTTACAGTCTCAATATAAAAGAGTGGCCATTTGGGACTGAGATGAGAAGAAAATTCTTCTTAGAAGATTAGGAATCTTTGGCATTCTGACCCAAGGTGAATGCTTATTCATTGAGCATTTTCAAGACCCAGATCAATTTTTGTTTTGGATACAAAGAAAATCAAGTGATGTACACACAGTGAGAAACTGGAGTTGAGGGAAAAGATCTGGCATAATATGATCGAATGGCAGAGCAGGTCTGCAGTTAGGATGGCCTACTCCTATTTCTTGTTATGCTTTAATTACAGTTATGCTGAGTTATATTTATTTTCCTCTTTATTTTTAAAGAAATTTGGAGTTACTACAATTTAGAAAATAATTCAACCAACAACAGCAGTTGATCACAACGTATTGCATGTGGTAGAATTGTCAGTCTCTTGGAAATGATAACAACTGTCGATTGCTTTTCTTCAACATCATAAAATGTTCTCTCGCTGGCTGAACACAGATCCCTTCATTGCTGGTATTATTGATTTTTCTTTTTTTCCAGAAATTGCCTAGCACAGATGTAATGTACCAAATGCCATCCTTCTGTGTCAGAATATTTTTGGTTCTATGAGTCTGTCCTATCACAAGAGCAGGATAAAGTAGTGCTATTATACACAATGACTCAAAGGGGACTCTGATGCAAATATGGTGGAAAGTAGGGAAAAAGATTTTGTTTCCCTCCAGGATCAACTAGGCATTTGTACTGACTACATGTGTCAGCATTAGGCAAGGGATAGAAAAGTGGAGGGAGATTTTGCAACATTTTCGTCAACATTTATCCCACATCTAATCTCATTGAAACAGTTTATTTTATTGTTTTAATCTAAATACTGTGTGTGGAATGTTCCTGTTTACAAATTTACTACAGTATTTTTATACAGTAGACTGAGTACAATAAAAAAAATTGATTTTGAAGTGCTTTGAGATGTTTTGAGATTGTGAAAAATGCACAATATTAAGAATAAAACAAAGCTGTGTAAACTGTAAAATCCTGATAATGTTTTCTGTATCTTAAAAAAAAATTGGATACAGATGTGGTGGAAGTCTTGACAATTTTATGTCAGTTTTTCTCTCATCTCTTTCCTGGTCAGACTCTTTGTTAGGGCCTGGCACCATACTGGTAATGTCATTCAGCCCTCACACGCTGCTTGGCTCTGATGTTAACAGGACCTAGCTTGTGAACTGGGGAGAGATTGACAATTGACTTTGTAGGGTGGACAATATCATTTTGCTGCCTGTTACATGCCAGAATGGGTGATGGTCTAAAACATTATTCAATTTATGCCATCCATTTGATCCAGGTGTGAGCATCCTGCCACTCCTGGTCACTTGGAGCTGGATGTTTAGGAGTAACACCCAATTACTGGGTGAATTACTGGCTCTGTAGGAGAACTGGTAGGAATTTGGAAATTTCTATTGGGTGTTGAGCAGACCAAAGTTTCACCTTTGGTAAGGACACCCAGAACTAATCTGTTCACTGTTATTGAGTTTGGGTTCCATGAGGAAGGCTTGCTTCCAGAACCCATTATATAATCAGTCTATACCTGAACAGAATAGCTGGATTCCAGGTATGAGGAAAAGTGACTACCCTTGACATAAGTGTAGCATTTGATCAAGTGTCCATCGAGGAGGACCTACAATTGAAGTCAAATAGGAATATGGGAAATGCTCTCCACTGGCTGGAGTGATATGCTGTGCAAAAGGTGATTGTTGTGATTATTGGCACCAAGACAATGATTTCCTGAGCCCAACCATCTTAAAATACTTCAGTAATGGCCTTCTCTAAATCATAAGGTTACAATTGGGGATGTTCAATAATGATTGCACAGATCGATTAACAATTTCTCTGATAACTATGTAATCTGTGCCTGAATGCAGCAAAACCCAGACAATATCTAGGCTTGGCTGATATGTGGTAGTTAGACTGATGCCACACGACTCCAACCAGAGCATTTAATTCCAATGCTTGGTATTCAACGGCATTGCTGTCATCACCTTCCTCAGCTTGGCCATTGAACAGACCTGAATTGCACTTGCAGGATAAATAGTATGGTTACAGTAACTTCATTTTCCATTTTCACAAGAATTACCAAAAATAAACATATTATCTGAATGGTGAGCATTTGCAGCACTGAGGTGCAGATCCTGGTGACTTTGTGCATGAATCATAAAAGGTTAGCATGCAGGAACAGTAACTAATTAGGAAAGCTAAGAACATTACTGTTTATTTTGAGGGAAATTGAATATTGTAGGCAGGTCATGCTTCAGTTACAAGGAGCACTAATAAGACTATGTCTGGAGTACAATGCAGGGTATTGGTCTCCTGATTTAAGGAAAGGTGTCGTGCTTTGGAATCAGTCCAGAGAAGCTTTACCAGACTAACATGTGATGGGTGGGTTGCCTTTTGAGGAAGACTGAATGGACTAAGTTTATATTTGCTAGGGTTTAGAGAAGTAAGGGTGACTTGATTGCAGTATATTAGACAGAGAGGTTTAGCAGTGTGGATGTGTGAAAGATGTTTCCTCTGTGGGAGAGTCGAAAATGTAAGATTACTGTTTAAAACTAAAGGGTCACCATTCAAGAGTTTCTTTTCTCACAAGGGTCATGAGTCTTTGGAAATTTTCTTGAAAATATGGTGGGAGCAGCATCATTGAATGTATATTCGAGGCAAAAGTAGATAGTAAGAAAGATCATAAGTAAAGAGCTGAAAAATAGTCAGGAATTGGTGAGCATCAGCAGTAGTCCGCTCAACAATGATCTTATCGGATGGCAGAGGAGTTTAAAGGATCCTGTTAACAACTCCTCTCAATTCTTATGTTTGACTGTTCTGTCATCTATTTAACTGTGAGATCCCCCAGTCCTCCCTTTCAGCTACTTACTTGACAGCATACACAGTTCTATGACTCCCTTGCCCAGGATCTGTTTCCACCAATCAGTCGGCAGTAATTTATTGTTGTTGCACTCATCAGGTTATTTTATTAAGAAAGTAGACTGGACCCCACACTTCACAGAGTAAGTCATTCATCTCAATTCCTGCTAAATAGGAATCAGCCCGACTGTTTCTGATGCATTTTAGGATCTAAAAAAAGTGAAATTTGCACACCTTACCTGCGAGTGATCCTGCCTTTACAAAGTTCCATGGTCCCAAGTGGTGGCACAATTGTATTCTGAGAGAAAAAAAGTTTTTAACGAGTAAACATTTTTACATAATTGCTGGCAACATGTCTTAATTGTTGATTTTGTTCTAATTCACTGTTTCCCAAACCTTTATTGTGTTTTCCAATATCCAGTTAATTACTGACTGAATTTCTGTTTCTCTGATCCCTGCGGCTAAGAACAGAAGAGACTGACTATTGAAATTCTTCTTTAAAAAAATTACTGGAACTTGAATTACAGGAATATGCCATAAAATAAGTTGGATACAGAAATAAATTTATAAACCCCGCACCCTGTTTTTCCAAAGAGTTTGCATCTTAATCAGTAAATAACAGTGCCAGCTTAAACTCACTGAGGCAGTATGAACTAACCTGTGTGCTAAGCCAGGTTGCAGTTTGCATTGTGTACCTAGGATACGTTAAAATCAGCTATGGTATGTCAAATAAATTACCACTGTACAAAACCAAGCACAATAAGAATTACATTGTTTCTTAACAACGGCTGAATGTTACTAACACATTAAGGAGGTGGGAGGGTTGAAATGAAAAAGGTCAATGGTGGGGATGATGCTCCTCATTGAGTCCTATTCAAACCCAGGAAGAGGCCCAGTAGCTGCCTGCTCAGCATATCCCCACCTTAGTTTGCCAGGTGTGTTTATGACAAGAATGCTGCATCCGGTGTTGTTTTGTGGAGGTCTGTTCCAGGACCTTATTTTCCATATCAATGACTTTGGTTTAAATGTGAGGTAACTGTTTTAGAAGTTTGTTGATGATGCAGGAAAATGCAGGACTGATTGATAATGTGGTAAAGAAGGTATGGAGGATATCATTCCTTTATTACACAAAGTGTAGAGTATGCTACAAACTTTATAAAGCACTGATTTTATAGGTTAGAGTACAGTGTCCTGGTTCTGATCACAGTGAAATCATACTAATAAGGCTACAGTGTAAATTTACAAAGATGTTGCCTGGAATGGGATATTTTCACTCTTAGGAAAAATTGAATAGGCTGGGGTTGTTTCCTTTGCAAGCAAAAATGCTTAGGAGGGGATTTAACTGAGCCGTTTAACATTATGAGGGGCCTAAATAGAGATCAAGGGAATGACTTATTTTTCTTAGCGGAGAGACCGGTAACAGATGGGATGGATTGGAAGGAAGATATGAGGAAATTGGCGGAAAAACCTTTTCATTCACAGATTGGTGAAGGGTGGGAATTAACTGCCTGAAACAACCTCGAGGTGAGTGCACCATTACTTAGAGGCCTGCAAACAGACCGTGGTGATGAGTTTAGTTTGGACAATCCTTTTCTTTCCTCCTAAACTAGTCACAATAGGTATAAGGGCCTCCTTCATAGAAGATTTCTATGATTTTATTGCCTGAATTTAACCACAGCTATGGCTGATAGGACTACCAGCAATTTTATCAAAGGTGACTTCAAGATGTGCAGGCAGGTTTATGATGCTGCAGGGCTAGTCAGCAGTCTCTGAAGACTCACAGCCCTTGGAAGGAGGTAGTCCCTGCTTGGTAGGTAGGGGACATCAGGAGCTGGGTCAGGTATATCTAAAGATTTTTGAGAAGCTCAGGTTGCAGATGAGGTAGTAGACATGCTCGCCAAGCCAGTGGGTTTGGTTGCAAACATTTCATCTCCCTTTTAGGTAGCATTGTCAGTGCGCCTTCAGTGAAGTGTTGGTGTTTTGTCCCACTTGTTATTTATGTGCCTCGGTTTGCTGGGGTGGATGATATTACTTCCGCTTCTGTTTTTCAGTGGTTTGTATATCGGATCCAGTTGAACTGGACCTATCTCAGATACCCCACTTAAGAGGATAGTGTAGGGGCAGGATCTGAACATAGTCGACACTGAGCATGTGCCGAGCACCTATGGTAGGGACAAGGTATTGCAAGGCACCAGGTTGCCAGAGGGTGAGGTTAGTAGTACAGGACTGTACAGGACTTATTTGAGGACTTTGGTAGGACAGGCTTTGGAAGATGACTCAGGGTGCACATCACAAAATGCTTAATGTAGCACCAGAGAGCCTGCAGTCAATATCAAAGAACATAGATTTCTCTGAATTTTCACGGGAATTCTCTGCAGAGTTTGGAGTCCATCCTTCCTAGCATAGAAGTGATGGCTCAGTTCTTCAGCATCCTTAGATGTGACCATGATGCAGCATCTGTTAGTCACATTACAGCTCCCATTGCAGCACAAACATCAATGCTGGCAGATGCTGTGAAAGCTTAGACTGAGGTTATGCAAACTCAGACTGTTGTGGACATATCTGCAGTTTACAGTAATCAAAGCAATTTGCAAGGTGACACAGCAATCCATCAACTCCTCCGAAGTTGTTGGGGACCATCAAAAAGGAGTAGCCTGATACCAACCAGTAAGTCTTATTCCCTTATGATGGTGAGGGTGGATAGTGTCCAGAGACTGCCACAGTCTTGGATACAATCTTGTGATCCACTCAACCCAGGCAGCAGAATTGCCACCTGAGCACACCAAAGGTCTGCAATATCAACTTACTGAGACAGTGCCGTGTAAGTGTGCATCAGTTCATATTAGATTCAAGAGCCATGTCTTCAGTGTCGTAGAGTTGTAGGCTCATACAGCACAGAAACTTTGGTACAACCAGTCAATGCTGAACCTAATCCCAAACTAAACTAATACCCCTGTCTGCTCCTGGCCCATATCCCTCCAAATCTTTGCTATTCATCTATCAGTCTAAATGTCTTTTAAACTTTAATTATACCCACATCCACCACTTCATCAGGAAGATCATTCCATGCATGAATCACCTTCTGTGTAAACAAATTTGTTTGTCGTGTCTTTTATAAATTTCTCTCCTTTCACCTTAAATATGTACTTCCTTGTACTGAAATCTCCCATCTTAGGGAAAAGACAACTGTCATCAACTCTATCTATACCTCTTATTATTTTATAAGCTTCAATTGCATCAACTCTCCACCTCTTGCACTCCAGTGAATAAAATCTCAGTCTATCCAGCCTTTCTTATAACTCAAAACTTTCATACCTGGCAACATCCTGAAATCTCTTCTGAACTCTCTCCAGCTTGATAAATACCTTTTCCATAACTGGGTGACCAGAGCCAAACATGTATTCCAGAAGAAGCCTCAACACAATGTCTCAACTCCTGTACTCACAAAGGACTGGACAATGAAGGCAGGTGTGCCAAATGCCTTTTTAACCATCCTGTCCTATGTGATGCAAACTTTAAAGAATTATGTATCTGCACCCCTTATGTCCCCTGTTCTACCTACCCTTAATTGTGTATGCCTTGTTTTTTATACCAAAATGCAAAATTTGCATTTATCCAGATTGGACTCCATCTGCCATCTTTCAGCCCATTGACCCATTTGATAAAGATCCCTTAGTAATCTTAGAAAACCGTCTTCTTTGTCTACAATGCCACCAATTTTGGTGTCGTCCGCAAAGTTACTAACCAAGCCTTCTATATTCTCATCCAAATCATTTTATATAAATGATAAGCAAAAGAGGACGCAGAATCAATTTCTGTGTGACTTCGCCTCCAATCTGAAAAGCAACCCTCCACTATTACTCCTGCTGCTAAGCCAATTATGCATCCAATTGACAATTTACCCTGAATCCCATATAACCTAACTTTAATAATTAGTCAACCACGCAAAACCTTGTCAAAGGCTTCACTAAAATCCAAATAAATAACATCTACTACTCTGCTATTATCAACCATTTTGGTAACTTCCCCAAAACATTCAGTCAAATTTGTGAGACATGATTTTCCTCACACAAAACTATATTAACTATTGCTAATCAATCTTTGCCTGTCTAAATGTCCATAAATCCTATCTTTTATAATCAGCTCCAAAATTTAACCGCAACCGAAGTCAGACTCACAGGTCTATAGATCCTCAGTTTCTCCTTCCACCCCTTCCAAAACAGAAGTACAACATTAGCCACCCTCCAGTGATCAGATACCTCACCCATAGCTACAGATGAAGCAGATATTTCTGCAAGGGGTCTTGTAATTTCCTCTCTTACTTCCAACAATATTCTGGGATACATTAGATCAGGTCCTGAAGATTTGTCCACCTTTACATTCTCTAACACCTCCTGACCTTCCTCTTCTGTAATGTGAACTGTTTTTAAAACATCAAGTCTTTTTCTCTGCATTCTCTAGACTCCATTTTTTTCTCCACACTAAAAACAGACATGAAATTTTCATTCAGTATCTCTGCCATCTCCCAGAGTTCAATACAAAGCTGACCTCCTTGATCTCCCTCTCTCTAGTTACCCTCTTGCTCTTAATATATTTGTATCTTAATATATTAACCATATCTGCCAATGCTATCTCATATGCCCTTGTTGCCTTTCTGATTTCTCTCTTAAGAATGCCTCTACACTCTTTGATAAAAAGGTGTACAGCCGGATGAACACAGCAGGCCAAGCAGCATCAGTGAAGCAGGAAAGCTGACGTCTTGGGTCTAGACCCTGCTTCAGAAATGGGGAAGGGGATTCTGAAATAAGTAGGAAGAGAGGGGGAGACAGATAGTAGATGGATAAAGGAGAAGATAGGTGGAGAGGGGACAGACAGGTCAAAGAGGCGGGGATGGAGCCAGTAAAGGTGAGTGTAGATGGGGAGTTAGGGAGGGCATAGGTCAATCCAGGGAGGACAGACAGGTCAAGGAGGCAGGATGAGGATGGTAGGTAGGAGATGGGGTGGGGCTTGAGGTGGGAGGAGTAGATCAGTGGGAGGAAGGAAGGACAGACAGGTCAAGGAGGCAGGATGAGGATGGTAGGTAGGAGATGGGGTGGGGCTTGAGGTGGGAGGAGTAGATCAGTGGGAGGAAGGAAGGACAGGTTAGGGAGGCGGGGATGAGCTGGGCTGGTTTTGGGTGGTGGTCGGGGGAGGGGAGATTTTGAAGCTGGTGAAGTCTACATTGATACCATTGGGCTGCAGTGTTCCCAAGTGAATGAGATGCTGTTCATGCAACCTTTGGGTGTTCTGCCACCTGAAGATTGCAGGAACACGGCTTGGGAACCATGCAGCCCAACAGTATCAATGTGGACTTCTCAAGCCTCAAAATCTCCCCTCCACTGACCACATCCCAAAACCGGCCCAGCTCATCCCCGCCGCCCTAACCTGTCCTCCCATCCTCACCTATCCCCTCCTCCCACCTCAAGCCCCACCCCCATCTCCTACCTGCTAGCCTTATCCCGCCCCCTTGACCTGTCCATCCTCTCTGGATTGACCTATTCCCTCCCTACCTCCCCACCTACACTCACCTTTACTGGCTCCATCCCCGCCTCTTTGATCTGTCTGTCTCCTCTCCACCTATCTTCTCTTCTATCCACCTCCCCCCTCTCCCTATTTATGTCAGAATCCTCTTCTCCTCCAGCATTTCTGAAGCAGGGTCTAGACCCGAAACGCCAGCTTTCCTGCTCCTCTGATGCTGCTTGACCTGCTGTGTTCATCCAGCTGTACACTTTGGTATCTCAGATTCTCCAGCATTGGCAGTTCCTATTATCTCTGTAACAATTTTAACCCCCCCTACACTCCTTATAGTGATTAAGAGATACAATTGAACTAAGTGTGTCACCCTTATCACACAGTATCCAGTCTTTGTTTCTCCATCTGTCTCAAATGTAGCCAACATAACAGAAAGCCACAGAATGAAGTTGCCATTACAGTTTCCAAGATATCAGCTATTGGCATGCATCGTGTGCTAACAATTGACAGCCAGCAAATAGATAGTGAGGAAGTGGAATCCCTTTCAATTCTACTACATGGCAGGATTGATTTGCAGCACCCACAAAGCCATGTGCATGTGGTCAACGGCACACTGCATCACGTGGAAACCTGCAAATCTGGGAAAACTGTGTATTCTCTTCACCTGATTCACTCAGGCAAGAGGGAATTAAATTATCTCAACGAATGAAAAGCCTCAGTGACGGCCTTCATGCATCAGGGCATTGCAAACTGCAAGAAGTTGCAGACATTGCTTTTAGCAGCTCAAAAAAACTCCTGAGGTTTAAACGTTCGTAGCTTTAGTCATCTTTACTGCAGCTGGAAATGTGCTCCTTATCAAACTCTGAAATTGCAGATGTGCTGACAGTTTGTTTCCCTTTCTGTATCATCTGAAACATGCTTGATATGGGAAATCAAGGAACAGTTTGCTGTCCCCTACAACCACATCTGCAGGAAATGTGACCAGCTGCAGCTCCCCACAGACCACATTGTTCAGTTGGAAAAGCAGCTCACTGTGGTGCACACAGGGAACAGAGAGAGTGATAGACACTAGTTTTAGGGAGGTGGTTACACCACAGGCCCAGGTAGGTAGATAGAGCGGGGGTCTCCTGTGGATATTCTCCTCTCAAACAGTTATATCGTTTTGGATAATGTTGGAGGGGCATAGCCTCTCAGGAGACGGTATAAGTAGCAGCCAGGCCTGTGGCGCCACAACTGGTTCTGCTGTAGACCAGGTCGGGGCAAAGTCCAGGCGGGCAATAGCAAAACAGACAGGGTGTGTTGCCTCCCTGGTTCCAGGGTCCTGGATGTCTCTGAGCAGGTGCAGGACGTCCTGAAATGGGAGGGAAAACAGACAGAAGTCATTGTCCACATTGGTACAAATGACACGGGTAGGAAGAGGGAAGAGGTCCTGCAAACACAATTCAGGGATTCAGGTAGGGAGCTAAAAAGCAGAACTACCAGGGTAGTAGTCTTAGGATTACTACCCATGCCACGGGTGAGTGAGGCTAAGAATAGAGAGGAAATGCAGTTTAACATGTGGTTACAGAGCTGGTATAGGATGGAGGGCTTTAGATGTATGGATCATTGGTATATCTTCTGGGGAAAGTGGGACCTAAACAAGAAGAACAGGTTGCACCTGAGCTGGAGGGGCACCAATATCCCAAGGGGAGGAGGTTTGCTAGAGCTCTTCAGGATGGTTTAAACTAGTGTGGCAGGGGGATGGGAACTGGAAATAACAGGCCAGTAAGTGCAGGGACTCGTGACAAAGGCGAGACTGAGATATACATAGCACAGAGTAAGAGCAAGCACAGGTTGGTCGCAGGGCTCAGAGGGACTGGTGGTCTGGAGTACATTCATTTCAATGCAAGAAGAATAATAGGTAAGACAGAGGGACTAAGAGCATGGATTACTGCATGGAATTATGATGTTATTGCCATTACAGAGACATGGGTAAAGGAGGAGCAGGGCTGGCAGCATACCATTCCTGGATATCACTGTTTCAGACAAGACAGAAAGGGAAAGAAAAGAGATGAGGGAGTTGCACTGCTAATTAGGGATCACACCACAAGCTGTATTGAGGGAGGAAACATTGGAGGGATCTTGCAGTGAGGCATTATGGATGGAGTTCAGGAATAGGAGGGGGATAATCACAGCGTTGGGAGATTTCTATACACGTCCCAACAGCCCATGTGAGACAGAGGAGCGGATATGTACTCAGATACTAAAAAGGTAGTGTAGTTGAGGTGGGTGACTTCAACTTTCGTCTTATTGACTGGGACTCCCTTAGAGCCAGGGGCTCGGATGGAGATCAAATTGTTAGATGCATCCTGGAAGGCTTTTTGGGATAGTATGTTGACAATCTGTCCAGAGAAGAGGCCATTCAAGACTCAGTATTAGGGACAGGTGATCAATGTTTCAGGAAGAGAACATTTTTGGCTGAGTGACCATAACTCCAGAAAATTTTGAGCAGTGATGGACAAGAACAAGAGTGGCCCTCAGGTGAGGGTGCTTAATTGGGCAAGGGCCAATCACATCCAAATTAGACAAGAACTGGGGGAGGTGGATTGGGAACAATTATTTCAGGGCAAATCTATGTCTAGCATGTGACAGGCTGTTAAAGACCAGTTGATTAAAGTGCAGGACATGCATGTCCCTGCAAAACTGGAGGATAGGAATGGCAGGATTCAGGAACCATGGATGACACGGGAAATTGTAAACCTAAGCAAAAGGAGAAAGGAAGCATACAATAGGTCTAGGCAGCTAAAAAAAACTAGCAAAGCCCTTGGGGAATATACAGAAATTCGGAACTTAAACGCAGAGTTAGGAAAGCTAAAAGGAAACATGAAATGTCTTTAGCAGACATTCAAGAAGAATCCCAAGGTTTTTAATGCATATATTAGATGAAAGAGGGTAGCAAGGGAAAGAGTAAACTCCTTCAAAGACAAATGTGTGGAGCCATAGGAAGTGGGAAAGATCCTTAATGAGTACTTTGTATCGGCATTCTCTGAGGAGAAGGTAATGACTGATGTTGAGTTCAGGGATGAGTCTGTGAATTCTCTGGAGAATGTCAATATATTAAAGGAGGAATTTCTCCGTATCCTAAACTGCATTAAGGTAGACAAGTCCCCACGGCCAGGTAGTTACTGCAAGAGGCAAGCGAAGAAATAGCTGGAGTATTAGCAGATATCTTCACATCCTCCTTGACCACAGGTGAGGTTCCAGACGACTGGATATTAGCCAATGTTGTTCCCTTTTTAAGAAAAGAAACAGGGATAATCCAGAAAATTATAGGACGGTGAGTCTGACGTCTGTGGTCAGAAAGATCTTGGAGGAAAAGATACTGGGGGATGGGATATATATGTACATTTGGTAGAAAATGTTAGCAACAGGCAGCATGGTTTCATACAGGGAAGGTCATATGCCATCAACCTGATCAAATTTTTTGAAGAGATGACAAAGATAATTGATGAGGGAAGAGTTGTGAACTTTACAAAGACATTTGATAAAGTCCAACATGGCAGATTGGTTCAAAAACTAAAATGGCACGGTGGGCTGGCGAGATGGATGCAAAACTAGCTTTATCGTAGAAGACAGAGGGAAGCAGTAGAAGGGTGTTTTTCAGAATGTACCTGCTTCCATCACCCCTTCTGGCAGTGCATTCCAGGCTCCTACCACTCTGCATGAAAAACTTTCCTCGCACATCTCCCACTAGTAACTACTGGTATTCCACAGGGATCAGTCTTCGGTCCTCTGCGGCTTGTAGTATATATAAATAATCTGGAGGAAAATGTGGGTGGTCTGATTAGTAAATTTTTAGAGGATATGAAGATTGGTAGAGTTGCTGATAGTGCCGCTGATTGTGAAAGGATACAACAGGATATAGATAGATTGGCAACTTGGGCACAGAAATGGCAGATGGAATTTAATCCAGACAAATGCAAGGTGATGCATTTTGGAGGATCATATTTAGGTGCGAACTATATTGCAAATGGCAGAAGCTTTAGGAACATTAACATACAGTCAGATCTGGGTGTGCAGGTCCACAGTTCCCTAAAAGTGACAAAACAGGTAGCCAAGGTGATTAAGAAGGCATACGGCATGCTTGCCTTCATCGCGCGGGGCATGGAGCACAAGAGTTGGCAAAACATGTTGAGCTATATAGAACCCTTGTGTATTGTGTGCAGTTTTGGTCACCACATTACCGGGAGAACGTGGAAACTTTGGAGAGAGTACAGAGAAGGTGCACCAGGATGTTGCCCGGTCTCCAAGTCATTAGCTATGAGGAAAGGTGAAAAATACTAGGATTGTTTTCACTGAAAAGACGGCGGCTGAGAGGAAACCTGATGGAGGTCTACAAATTATGAGACGCATAGATAGGGTGGATAGTCAGAGACTTTTTCTCAGGGTTGAAGTTTCAATTACAAGGGGGCACAGGTTCAAAGTGAGGAGGCAAAATTTGAGGGAGATGTGCAAGGAAAATTTTTCATGCAGGGAGTGATAGGAGACTGGAATACACCGCCAGAAGTGGTGATGGAAGCAAGCATATTGGCGACATTTAAGAGGCATCTGGATGGTTACGTGAACAGGGAGGGAATAAAGAGATATGGCTCGAATAAGAGCAGAAGGTTTGTTTTTTTTCCGTTTAGTCAGGGCAAGATGATCGGCACAAGGCTGGAAGGCAGAAGGGCCTGTTCCTGTGCCATAAGAGATAATAGGAACTGCAGATGCTGCAGAATCCAAGATAACAAGGTGTTGAGCTGGATGAACACAGCAGGCCAAGCAGCATCATAGGAGCTGTGCCATACTTATCTTTCGTTCCTTTTTTGTACCTCACCTATCACTCATTGCTGAGGTTCACGAGATATGCCCCCAGTGATATGGCCTTATAGTACACCTTCCACTCCCTCTTCCTCCCTCTTCCATCAGTTTGTCCTTCTCAAGGGATTCTGATCATTCTAGCGATCCTACTCTCTTCCAAGAAGAAACCTACTGGGCATCCATGTCTAGCAGCAATTGGTTTGTGAAAAAATCTTGAAGTCAGCAAGAAGAACTTCACTATCTGCCACACCACTCACTGCAGACTTTTTAAATGATAATGGAATGCCCCTAAAAACATCTAGGATCATAACAACAGCCAGAAGAAAAGAATCAACAATGAACCTATTGATATAATGGTTGACTCCTTTAAATCATCCTGGTAGGGAGATCCTTCCAGCTGACCAATGCACATTCAATTGCACTTAACGGAGAGGCTGGAACATTGAATCTCAAAATAAACAGCGCTGCACACAGCTTCACATTGATTGACATAAATGTCAAGTTGCACTGTATACTTCAGCAGACAGTAACTGCAAGCTCTAATTCCTTTAGTAAGACAGTGTCCAACATGCTTTACTTCACAACTGTGTGGGTGCTAATGAAAAACATTTAGGCTCAATGCTTCTTATATTATTGCATGAATACTATAATAAGTAACACGAAGAGTTCTGAGCAGAACAAGCACCTCTACTTTGTCAGGTCAGAAGAGAATCTGTTTTCAAATTAAATGAGTAGTTACAGTCCAACTTGCAAACTGATAGTTAAGATCTGATTTTTTTTAAATCTTGGTGACCACAATCAACAAAAAATTATGAATGATATGAATTAGTGAACTTTATGCATTATGGAGGAATTCAATCCTTGTCCGGGGGGCAAGCTATGTCTACAAGATTTAAATTGTATTGATATCTGTTCTGTAGTGATTTACTGCTTTCAAACTCTCAAAAGTCTGTTTTCTTGTAGTAATGTATCACTATATGACTTACTTAATACTTCTGTCTTTTTATGGAGTTTTCCGCCATCTACAGCTAAGATGATGGTTTCCTGTTACTTCCCAAGCAAATGGATGTTTTCCCAAATTTTATGGACCAAAACACAATGCATTTTCTTCTGCAGAAACTTTTAAATAAATATCTCTGGCTCTAGCCTTTATAAACCTTCCTGCTAAAATCACAACTGTTTTACTTTTTCCTTGGATTTGCTCTCTTCAAGCTGAAATAAGTTGAAGACTTTCTGATTCTGTAACACTGATAAATTATTTCTCTGTTCATTTTCCTGCGCCTTGCAGCTGTACATTGCTCGTTGAGAGATGAGAACTCTCTTTACACTCGCTTGCCTTCCCTTTCTGGGCTTTGTATTTGAAATTACTTCCCTTCTTTTCCCTAGCGATATCTAACTTTTTACTCTAGAGTCTTCTCTTGCCACTTACAGTGTTTCTTCCATTAAGGTCTCTGTCTTCTCAAAAGTGTGTTCAGCTTTTTCTCCCTTTTTGGAGCTCATACTCTTTCCCTTCTCACCAATGTCTTTGTGAAGGTTGTCTTTAAGGTGCCTTGTTTCTGCAATCTCCTTCTTCAGTTTTTGCATTTCAGCCCCTGATTGATGGTCTTCCCAATGCAGCAATGCTCCTGGAAAATTGTGAATTCGTTTTTGTTTAAAAGACTAATTTCCTCTGGATATCCTGGTTGTTGGGAACTCTGGATGGAATTCAAATCGGCACTGCTGCCACGAGGTATTTTGCCTGATAGTTATTGGTGGCACCTCAGACACCCGGCACCACTTTCAGTTTTTGGCACAGTTTAAGGGTTATTGGCATAGTTCACTGTCCCCAATCCTCCTTTGTCTTTTGTTTTAAAGTAAGCCATAAATGATTTAAACGTCCCCTATTTGTAACAAAAGATCAAAACATTCATAGAAACTTACAATAAGCACAACTTTCATCTCTAGTCAGGCACAATTATGAAGGACTCTTTGGAGCGATACAGAATACATCTGTAAAACATAGCGCAGGACTCACCATATCCAGCCAAAATATCCAGCGTAACATCAGATTGGGTGGAGCCAATGCAACTTTTTATATTAACTTTTTTAGAACTTACATCACAGTTACTGTATTTGCAATATTTTCATGAAGTTGATCATTTACTCACTGTTGGCCCATGCTGACACCCTACACACCCTGCCTTTTCTTGTCGTCGTTCCTCTTCGGTTTTCCAGTTAAATGTTATACCCTGAAACATTTGTTGAAAAAGAAAATGACTCTACCAAGCAGTTTATGTTTGTAGGATTAACACCTCCTACCAATCCCATCTTCTCTCAAGACAATTTCAGTTATAATCAAAAGGGTCCTGCAACAGTGTAATACGCTAAAGATGTTATATGCTGTACCAGGGGATTTTTAAATGTATTAAGCATAGTTTATAGTTGCCTTATAGGAAACATCAAATATCATTAACATTCGCTAACTTCCAAACTTATCTGAGGAAAAATTGTCAAAAATAGACAGTCTGATATGGAGATTGATAAACTCAATAAGAATACACTGTTGGCTAAAGTTGAAGCTCGTGGAATTGAAGGAAATTAGATGATGAGCCAGAGACAAGAGAGAAGACATATTGAGCAGGAATTCTAATTGACAATATGTGAGAAATAGTGAAATGCATACATCTTGTTAGAGCCTCAAAGTTCAGTGTATTTATTAGCAATTTATGTGTTGGGATAGAAAGCTACACATGGAAATCTGTCAAGAATATAAAGATCGATGCCAGTGTAGGTAGAAGCATGAAGTTACAAAGAAATATTGTTGGATTATGTGAGCAAAACTATGACAACTGAATTTCAATCTAGATAGATTTAAGAGTCATTCAATTTGGGTTGAAAAGGGTAGTGAACCTTTTAAATGACGATGATCTAGAGACAGTGCATGTCCAAAAGTAGTAAGAGGACACATTGAAGAGGAGAGTACACCAAAGTGCAATGTAGACTGAATGTCAGTTCAGGAATTTGCATCACATAGGAATTCCTGATAAGTTTAAATTTAAATTAAGATTCAAACGTAGAAATCTTCAACTGAAAACCACTTCAAAGGTCTAGTTAAAGCTGAATTATTGTAGATTATTGTAGCAGGAAGCAAAGGTAGTATCACAACCTGGGACTAATTGGCCAGTGAGATAACAGGGTGTAGGGCTAGATGAACACAGCAGGCTAAGCAGTGTCAGAGGAGCAGGAAGGCTGACGTTTCAGGCCTATACCATTCCCCATTTCTGAAGAAGAATCTAGGCCCAAAACATCAGCTTTCCTGCTCTTCTGATGCTGCTTGGCCTGCTTTGTTCATCCAGCCCTACGCCCTGTTATCTCAGATTCTCCAGCATCTGCAGTTCCTACTATCTCTGAAACTAATTTGCCAGTGTTGTTAGATGTCAACAGGTTTGCAAACCACACTAAACAAGGGGACACACAGAAAGGAAACTTTGAGTATAATGGGGACCAAATATTAGTTAGCAAATTTGGTGCAGAAGCAATAAAATGCTCCTTTTACTTTTTCCTTTAAGCATCCTGTAGCAGCTGAGTGTTCTTATTTTGTTTCCAAGCTACGAGAGTAATAACCTTATATTATTTTATTTGTATAGATTAATAGCTAATGAAATAAATGAGGTTAGACAGAAGTTGCAGAGATGGTGGGCCGCATCTGTGGCAATCTGTTGAATACACTGTCATCCCAGATAAACATGTAAGCTGTGAGTGTCTGCACTTTGCACAATTTTACCACAGATTTGATCAGTTGGAGACTGAGTAGTAGACATTGTGGGACACCAGGGAGGGGGAAAATTATCTGAATGCTTTCTTTCAGGAAGCAGTCACACCCCTTAGGTTAGCCAATAGTTTAGAATTGTTGAGTGGTCAGGGATGGGATAATGTGACTGCATGTCGGGTAGATATAGAGAACCTGCATGTAATGATGGAGGAGCCAAAGCCTTTGATTTTGATCCTTGAGCTGTTTGCCATTTATGTGGAGAAGGAATGCAGGGTGAATGAATGAACTGACCATGGTATCAGGATGCAGATACCATTCAAGTCAGATGAGCAAAAAGGAATGTCATACTGATAAAAGACAGTACAACCAGAGGAAAGGATCATGTTCTCTTTATCTGCAGCCAGGAGCTCCAAATGTTGAATTACCTGCCCAGCGCTAGGATTAAGGACATCTCCTCTTGGCTGAGAGGAACTTGAGGTAGGAGGGGTTGGATCCAGTTGGGAACCAACAATTACACACTCTCCTAATAGAGCTTGAGGAGTTAAGATGCAAACTAAGACAAAGAAGATGGAAGGTAATCATCTCTGGAAGGTTGTCACAGTCGCAGGCAAATTGGCACAGAGTAATGCTGATTAGGGTTTTATACATAAACAAAAAGTGCTGAACTGGACTCAAAATATTAGCACTGTTTTCCTCTCTACAATGCTGTCAGACCTGCATAAATTCTTCAGTTTTTGTTTCAAATTTCGAGCATCCACAGTGTTTTGTCTAGTTTAGAGAATTTTTCATGTGGTCCAAACAGTTGTATGGAAAGGAGGGGTTTTGATTCATGGGTGCTGACATCGGTACTTAGAAGCAGACAGCTACTTAGTCGGAATGGGCTGTATTTAAACCAGGCTAGGGCTAATGTGACAAGGGTTGTGACAGGGCTTTAACCTAACAGAGGTGGCAGGGTAGAGTTTTGGTGAAGTGGAATTCAGAAAAAATAAAAAAAGGATCAATGCAAAGGAACTAGGTAAAGCCATGCCTAGTGGGACAGAATTTTATTGTTAGTTTATAGAACAGCGATTATGGTTGATGCAGAGTATAATTGTTTAAAAAATAAACCAGAGGTTTTTTTTGTCTGAATCTCAAACCATCTGCAATAAGATCAACTACCTTGTAGGACAAATTGAGATAAATGGTTTAGATGTATTCGCCATTACAGGGAAAGTACGTGAGAATATTAGTGAGAAGGTATCTGGCTTCTGAAGTTGTGACGTGGAATTACTCTGGGTAGTTTTTTGGAATAGCAGGGGTCAGAAAATACTAATGGAACTACGTAAACCCCCAATAGTAACCATAACAGAATAACAGTTTGTCACAAAAACAATGTGATATTTGTGGGAGTGGGAGGATTTAATCTTCAAACAGACTCGGACTATCACACTCATAAAATCGTAGAATCCCTGCAGTGTGGAAACAGCCATTTGGCTCAGGTCTACACTGACCCTCTGAAGAGCATCCCACCCAGACCCACCCCTTTACCCTGCCTGTATTTACCATGTGTGCGCATGCTGGGACACTAGGGGGCAATTTAGCACGGCCAGTCTACCTGACCTGCACATCTTTGGACTGTGGGAAGAAGCAGGAGCACCCCGAGGAAAGCCACGCGGACATGAGGAGAATGTGCAAACTTCACACAGACAGTTGCTTGAGGATTTTGGCAAAGATGATTTAAAAGATAGGTTTGTTGAAATGTTTTCATGACAACTTCCTGGACCAAGACAGTGTGGAGCTAATTAGGAATAAAGCCAACTTAGCTCTTGTATTGTGCACTAAGTCAAGTTTCATTAGGAATGTCATAGTAGAAGATTCACTGGGAAATAATTATTGTAATACTACTGAATTCCATGATGAGCTTGGAAGTGACATTTTCCAGTTATATACAAGAATCTTAAACTTAAGCAAAGCTTTTACATGGATATGAGGTTCGGACCAGCCAAGATTAATGGGTAAAGAGATTAAAGATTAAAGCTGTAAATAAGTAATATAAAACAAAGAAATATGAACAATATGCTTGGAATAATATTTTGAAAATCATTAAACTGTCGTAGATGGGTGCAGAAAATAATGAAGTGGTTTAATGGAATGTTAGCCTTTTATCAATAGGCCTAAAATAAATAGGGTTAGAAGTTTTACTGCAGCTATATAATAGTCTGTTTTGACCACCCCCTGAGAACTGTGAACAGAATGGTCTCCACAGATTTAAACAGATATAATGACCTTAATGTGAGTGAAGTACAGATTTACTAAATGATATCAAGACTCCAAAGTGAAAGTCAAAAGAGGGATTATGAAAATTCTTGCCGTTGCACCTGGACTTTTGAAACTTGGAAAATAAAATTTATCTTTCTAGATATAAAGTAAGAACAGATGGAGTAGGCAAAGAGAAACTATCTCCCCAGTTGTGAAGAGATAGAGGCAAAAAAAAATTGTCTCACATTTCAGTAGTAAAGTTAGGAAACGCTTCTATATGAAAAGCATAAGTGAAATTTGGAACTCTATTTTTACTACAGTAATTGATGCTACGTCAATTGTTAATTCTAAATCTGCAATGAATATTGTCGTTAACCCAAGGTTTCAAGGAATACGGTGCAAACATGGGTATTTGGGGTCAAGTAACAGAGCAGCCATGATCTAATGGAACAAGCTTGAGGGGATAAATGGCCTTATCTTGTTCCTATTTCCTTTGTTGTCAATGTTTGTCAATTACAGAGTGTCCTATTGAGGTAAGAAAAGGAGAAGGCAAAATTCTGTTTTATTTACCCACCTTTTTAAAAATGTGTAGCTGATCACAAAATTTCAATGTCTTATGTTTAACCTGTTATCAGAAAAAAAGATGATTTCAACTTACATCCTGTGGATCATGGTATGTGTTGTAGGCATCATGGTATGTTGTCGTCCAACGATCAAAATTTGGTCTGCCATAGACATCCAGTGGAACCAACTTCTGTGATCCAGTTGATGTTGGAATACAGCATAAATTGGATTGAGTATTCATATATGCCTGAGAATGATATGTTTGCTCAGCAGGTCTACCATATTGTTCCCTGTAATGTTTGTTAAACAACCAGATTTTATCGCATTATATTTTGTAGTTTCTTATTCCATTCAGTGTAGGTTTTCCCTTTTAAACTGTGTAACCTTTCAGAAATGTTTTCTTATATATCTTTTACATAATTTCAAAGTGTTTTTAATGTTGATTTAATGAAATTCAAAGCACTGGGGAAGACCTCCTACTAGAATCCAAACTAGAATTTACAATATGTTATAAAATCCAAAATTGCTGGAGAAAATCTGCAGGTCTGGCAGCATCCGTGGAGAGAAAGCAGAGTTGCCAGTTCACATTCAGTGACCATTCTTCAGTTTCTCCAGCAATTTCTGTTTTTGTTTCAGATTTCCAGCTTCCACAGTTCTTTGTTTTATTTTACAATATTTAACCTGCAAATCAAGCATTTAACTTCCGATGTAAGCCTACAGATTCTGATCCTGCTTCAGTATGATTTTACATACTTGATTTTGTTTTTAAAAGCTACTATTAACACAACCAATCAATACTCTTCCCCTTCTAGCCATTGAGATTGTTAAAGAAAAGCACTGGCAGATAGGAGAATGGGGCAGCTAGTCATACGGCCATAGAGACATAGAGCTGTAAAGCATGGCAACAGAGCCTTCGGTCCAACTTGTCCATGCCAACCAGATATCCTAAATTATTCTAGTCCCATTTTCCAGAATTTGGCCCACATCCTCTAAACCCTTCCCATTCATCCAAATGCCTTTTAAATGTTGTTATTGTACCAGCCTCCACCACTTCCTCTGTCAGCACATTCCATGCATACACCACCCTCTGCGTGAAAACATTGCCTCTTAGGTCCCTTTTAAATCTTTCCAATGTCACCTTAAACCTATGACCTCTAGTTTTGGACTCTCTCTACCCTGTGAAACGACCTTGGCTATTCATACTCTCCATTCCCCCTCATGATTCTATAAAACTCTCTAAGGTCATCCCTGAGCCTTCAACGTTCCAGGGAAAATAGCCCCAGCCTATTCAGCCTCTCCGTTTAGCTCAAACCCTCCTGGCAACATCCATGTAAATCTTTTCTGAACTCTCTCAAGTTCCACTTCATCCTTCTCATAGCAGGGAGATCAGAACTGCATGCAGTATTCCAAAAGTGGTCTCACCACTGTTCTGTACAGCCACAACATATCCTCCCAACTCCTATACTCAATGCATTGAACAATAAAGGCAAGTATACCAAACACTTCTTCACTGTCCTGTCTACCTGGAACTCCACCTTACTATTAAGTGTATAAGTACTGCACCGATTTGCCTTTCCAAACCTATTTCCCATTAGAATTGCATGTTGGAAGTCAGAGAAATAGATGCTTGGTAGGTGGAGGAAAATTGGGTTTGGACAGGAGCACATAGTGTCTAATTTTGTCATTCATTTCCACCACGGCCATGCCAAATATACGTCCGATTCAAATCTCAGTAAGAGGTGATCAGTTGCATCCATTTTTCATTACAGTGCTATCCATATTATACCTACCTGAAAAGAGATCATAAAATTATTTTATGAGCCTACACCTCTTATGAACTCCCTCAAGGTGAACAAAACTTTTCTACATTTGCACTTTAGAGGCTTATATACCATCCATCCAAGTTCCTGAAATGAAAGGAGCCTCAAGCTATTCTAATACCCGTTTATCATTTTCAAAATTCAAATGCAATCAAACATGTTTTTGCATACTTTACACAATGCAGATTTTTTTGAAAACTTGGAAATCTATCAAAATAATATAAAATACTCACCCAGGAGGGCACATATTTGCAAAAGGATGCCTGCAAAATTCCATATCGTCCATTTTAACATTAACAGGCTAGGAAAATGGCAAAACTCTGTTTTAATGAAGATGTTATATGAAGCACTGTTTCTGTATCAACCACAACTATCAATTGTGTTCTCAATTTCTAAATATCTACTTTTGTTATATTGCATCCAAATGATTTATCACAGATACATGCTGAAATAGCGAGACTGCAACATTGCAGTTCAATTCAAAATTGCGCTGGGCATGAAAAAAGTTAATTCCAACAAATTTCTCCTCTGCTGTTCTTGGACATGACCTATTAAGCATTCCTTCTCCCCTCTGAAGATTTTTTCCACACAATCCTCTGTATTAGCTTTCATCCATAAAGATAGATTCTGTAGAAAATCATAAGAAAATGAACAAATAAACCTTCCTTCCCAGACTAATAATTCACTGTATATTAATGTTAGTGCAATTAAAGATGCTTACTTCAGTTGATCTCATCAAATAAAACCTCAGCTATAAAGGCGAAATATTGAGGATGCTGGAAATCTGAAATAAAAACAAATAGAGCTGGAGAAGCTCAACAGGTATGGCAGATCTGTGAAGAGAAGTGAAACTGGACTTGAAACATTAACTCTGTTTCTTTTTCCACCGATGCTATCAGAACTGTTGGCACTTAATCTGTGTTCTGTAATATCTTGAGAATTGTAGCTATTCATCAGTGTTCATAGTGGTTTCTTATTAGCTGATTATCACAAATTCATACAACTCATATGGGAAGATATGGGTGCAGAGATAGAAACAGAAAATACATATTGAACAAGTTACACCTGACATTTGTCAAGTGAATGAAGTTTTACCACAGAAGTTCCCCTACGTTGTTTCTTTTCTCTCTATAAAGTCCTCACATTAAGTTTACTACTTTGTACCTGGAATTTAGTGCATTGAATTAACAAAATATTAAATTAAGACAGAATACAAAAATACTAAATATACATGGGCCACAAAATTTCACCTATTTTCATCAAAGAGTCATGACGTTCTGATCATTAACTTAATTTAACATTGCATTTAATTTTGAGCCCTGACATGATTTGAGTACTTGTGAATTCAACTTTAATGCATGAAAGAATAAAATATCATACCTCAACTGATTAATGAAATTTTTGACCTGTTGGAAGATAACCCTCAATAAATTATCAAATATAATTTAGCTTGATTGAAGTGATACAATAATCCCATTGTGATGTCAGACAGACTGGCATAAATTAAAATTAATGGCAGGAGGAGGGAGATGTATTTTTATTTTCTTACATAAGCTGTGAGTAGATGGAGATAGTGGTGTAGTGGTAATGTCATTTGACTAGTAATCCAAAAACCCAGGTTAATGTTCTGGGATAGGGATTCAAATCTCGCCACGCTGGCTAGTGAAATTTAAATTCAATTGATAAATCTGGAATATGAAGTTAGTTTTGGTGATGGTGACCATGACAACTTCCATTTTTTGTTGCAAAGACCCATCTAGTTGACTCAGATTCTTTAGGGAAGGAAATCTGGTATCCTTCCTTGGCCTGGCCTGTTTGCAACTCGACTACAATGTAGTTGGTTTTTGACAGCCCTCTGAAATGCTGCAGTAAGCCAATCAATTCAAGGGCATTTTGGATGGGCTTTGTCAGTTATGCCAACAACTTACTAAAGAAACATGTTTTTATTATGGCCAAGATTCAATGTTCTGTGTACTCAGGGTAAAGCTTTTTCAGGATGTGAAGAGTCGTTTCAGACTCAAAATGTTAACTCTGTTTCTTCTCTTCACAGATGACGCCAGACCTGTCAAGTTTCTCTAGCATTCAGTGTGTTTAGTTCACCCAATTATTTGCCCTTTTTGCCATGCTCCTTGTCACCTCCATGAATGGAATAACCACACCATCTTTATGAAATGCATAATTTTAGGAAAAGAGCATAAACAAAATGACCACTTCAGAATGAAGTCAGATGCAGGATGTACAACACTGTGATTTGTATTGTTGTGTATTTGAAACTAATGTCATTTAAATTGTACAGTGTGATCTCTTTAAAACTAGTTTCAATAATGAAAAGAATTGCCTTCCTTTAGATGTTCCTATCATTGCAGGGTTATTCTGTAATTAGTCATTGCAGAACAAGTTTAAAACTACTAATGATTCATTTAATCACAGGTTAGAAATACATTGAAGTTACAGCACTGAAACAGATTATTTGACTCAAGTATAAGATTTAGAGGTTCACTTGAACTTTAATTGTAGGACTTAAGTCAATTACAATGATAGACTGAGTTTAGAGAAGGCCAATCTAACAGTTTACAAGTCCTGAATGTTTACAAGATCCATTCTAGGTACAAGTATGTTTTTACAAGTTCTGCAGATTTATGATTATCATAACAAATGCAACAGAAACAAAACTTTATAAAAGCAGTGGTTCTCAATTAATTCTCTTCAGGTTACAGTTTATAACATTAGTTGACTAAGCACAGATCTCCTTTTGTTCTGTTGACTAAGTTCTTCTTTTGTCTTTGGTCTTCTTCTGTGTGCATTGAACCCTTGAGAATCACTGTGTGCTAATCCTTGCTAGCTACTGGCCCCGACGGTATATGATCAGAGTTTCCTGAACTCAAATCGATTTATCAACATGTGAACAGCTCTTGGTCAATTCTGGATTGGCTAGGTAGTGTCCTGATTGATTTCTTCAACAAAAAAGATCATCATAATTATTCCATTCCTTACTGTCTTCCGACTGATTATTTGACATGCCAATCACTTTATTAGATTATTCCTTTTTTAATGGTTTTCTCTCTTATCGACCAAGTCCATCGATCTTTACCAAGGTAGTGTGGCATAAATGAACAAGGTGTCCGCTCTAAGTATGTAGTTTCAACCTATAGTGATCTAATATAATCTTAAACGTCTAATCTAATATATTGAATGTTCTCTGAAACCTATCGATACCCTATTGATTCAATGAACCACGTGTGACTACACAACAACTGCCAATGTCTAAATTAAAGCACAAAATAAAAATTCAGAACTAATACACATAGATCTGTTACATACTTTAAGTTCTAAAACTAAACCAATTTAAAACATAGCTATGTGTTTGAGTGTGTTTGAGAAGAAGAATCCTTCTTCCTCAAAGCATTCTCACAATTTACATTAGCTTGAGCCATACGAACAACCATTAAAACCATGATCTTACTTCTGACCTAGGTCATATGCTTTTCTTCATTGCAGAAATAACTTAAAACAGAATATAATTTAGTTTCACGCTTTCTTAATTCATAGAAAATTCTTAAGCATTGAAAAAACACATGACCATACTTATGTTAACCTTTGCGTAAAAATATAATCTCAATCACATTTACCCACGCTGTTCTCATGTTCCTGACCTCCAATTTTGTTATTCGTCTGCCCAATCTGATTTTGAAAGTTGGCAGCTTTTGTCTCACCTACTAATCCTAAAATTAAATTCCGCTACCTGAACTCTCTGGTTAAAGAAGTTTCTTTTGTTCTCTGTTCTAAATCTTGTACATTTAATCTACTGTGTATTGCCTCTTATTATATACTATTCGACTAACTGATGTTAACAGAGCAGCTTTGAAGCGGTAGTTTGTATTCAAATTTCTGCACATTAGCTAACATCCTGGGGAATATGTGTTTTTTTTATCTTGATTACCTCAAAATTGTTACAAAAATAGGAAAAATGGGTAATCAATTTTCAACTTCTATTATTTGATTTTTAATACTTGAGACACTTCACAGATGAAAATGTATTTTTAAAAAGCATGAAATATTGATTTAAGAAGGTTCCGCTGATCACCTGATGACAGGGTGAGCCAGTTTGATGAAACCATCAATTAACAAGACCCGGTCTGAACAGAAGTTGACATGTCATCAAAATGACTGGACCAAATGTATCTCTTATTGGATTTACATCTTTCTTGAAGTTGCAGATATTGGGGTGAAAGTCAGTGGGATTCATGACAGCTTGTCCAGTATCAGAAACCAGACATGGAATTTCATAAAAGAACTGTATTTCAGGCCTTTGCTTTGGGCAGAGAAGGATGAGTGATTCATAACAACAGAACTGAAAGGCTTACTTGTTTTCTCGTCATTTCTTTTAGACTCTCGGAAACAAAGCAAACACTGGAGCAAAACAGAGAGACATTTATTATCCAAGAACTCACACATATCTACAACTGTTACTAATTTGAAGAATGCAAATCAATAATTAAATAACTGTAGTCTCAGGTTAAAACCTAACAGCTCAAGGACACTTAGCACTTTTTAAATTACGTATTCTTGATCTTCCTTTTGATACCAAATGCTCCCAACAAAGAAGTTATGATAAAACATTAGCTGGGCCATAGTTTGAGTACTGATTACAGTTAACAAATCTGCGTACAAGAAGGATGCACTCTCACAAGAAAGGATGGGGAGGAGATATGTGAAGATCCATAAGTTGAGAATCTTAGCTATAAGGAAAGTTTAGAAAGACTTCTTTTTCTCTACTACAGAGATGGTGAAGGGAAGATTTAATTGGGATGTATAAAATTATGAGGCTCCTAAATAGATTGGATTTGTAGGACCTATTTCCTTTAGCAGAGAAATCAATAATGACAGTCATAGAATGATTGATGTGAGGTTTATAGGGACATTGTTGAACCATTTGTACACCCTGCTGTGGTGGGGATCTGTCTGAAAGGGTGCTAGAGACAGAAGAGCTCAGGTAGAATGTTAATTAGATTCCTGTTTAGATTTCAAAAAAGCTGCGACTAAGCAAGACAATCGATGGAGGACAGCTGATTCCTCGTCTTCACCCGGTTGTACACAGTGGAAAGGAGTTATCTGGCCTGTTCCCACTCGCCAGCCCTTGATCCTTAGGCCTATACATTATGGCTTCAAGTACACATCCAAGGGATTTTTAAATGTCATAAACATTTAATGTTCAGACAGGCAGCTGCCTCTCAATGCTTAAAAATGATCTTGGCTTAGTTGTTGCTCTTTGTGCCACCTAGACATGATGTTCAGAGGACACTCTGTCATTTTTAACAGGGAACAAAGTTGGTCACTGTATCATGTGATCTTCAAACAAAGTTATCTCCTCATTAAAGTAATGTCAATACAAATAGTATCCTATGACCCCGTCTCTCACCTGTGGATTTTAAGCTTTTATACATTCAATTTAAGGTACCACACCTGACAAAAAGGCTTTGCTCCGAAAGCTTGTGTTTTCAAATAAACCTGGTGTCATGTGATTTCAGATCTTGTCCATCCCAGTCCAACACCTTAAATTTAATCAGTGATAATGGGAACTGCAGATGCTGGAGAATCCAAGGTAATAAAATGTGAGGCTGGATGAACACAGCAGACCCAGCAGCATCTCTGGAGCACAAAAGCTGACGTTTCGGGCCTAGACCCTTCATCAGAGAGCTTTATTACCTTAAATTTAAGATAACATGGTGTGAAGCTGGATGAACACAGCAGGCCAAGCAGCATCAGAGGAGCAGGAAAGTTTGACGTTTCGGGTTGAGATTCTCCAGCATCGGCAGTTCCTATTATCTCTGTAACAACCTTAAATTTAAGGTTTGGATTTCCTGATGGCCAGATAGTCATTTCTGTAGCATAGGAGGATGTTGCATGTGGAACCTTGAGGAAACCCTGGTGTAGTTGACTCTAAAAGAATTGCCCAAGAAACTGAAGATTCCATGGGTAATTCCCTGGCACCTCAAACCCGTGGAAAAGCATCCATTTCATTTGGATGCTACAGGGGTTCAGCTGCAGTTAACAGTTGGCTAGGAAAAGTTAAAAGATTAAAAATCTAGTCTAAGTCCTGGGTAAATACTAAATTACACCCACTCCTAATGTACCATTCACCATCCCACTACACTTCTCCTAGACCCTTAATACCCACTGACCCTAATCAAAAATCCCCACCGTAACGCCAGACCTGACACCCCTCTTCTCTGGGATCTGACATGAATTGACATCCACCTTGCCAGCTACCGGAATTGACACATTCGTGGCAGACACTGGACCTAATGTGCCTCGCCTTCCCTCCAGATCTGATGTCCCAAAGAATATTCCCTCCCAGTAGTCTGGCTGCACCTGCGGGCAGCCATTCCAAGAGTCCAAGCACAATCCACTCCTAGAAGTCACTACCACACACGAACCTCAGAGGTCTGCACATAAGAAGAATGAAAAAGATTGGGAATGCTGATCTCAAGCCCCGCCACCAAAGTTCCCTCTGAGCTGCATAGCTACATATATGGGTCCATAGATACGGACACACACACAGCTGCTCCCAAGGATCCAGGCATGGCAATCGGCAAGCCTGCCATCACACACAGTGGCACTTTTCCTACATGCTGCCAGATCTGATGCGCCTCAGCTGCCCCAACATAGCATAGACATTCCTTCACTTACTTGGCACCGTACCCATCTTGCTCCCTAGCACTTAATCCAACTGGTTTCTGATCCACCTGACACTCTCCTGGACTAGTACCTTGCACACCCAGTTTCTGGCACGGTACCACCCTATTGACTGCTACAACCCTGAAACACTGGCACCTAACACACTTGGTACCCCATTCACTTGACGCCCTATTCACCCAATATCTGAGCCCACTTTTCTTACATTGTTGAATTTTCACAGAAGCTGTCAAAATAGCTGTCAATGTTATTGGATCTTAAATCTCAATTACTGCTGTGATAAAAGGGGTATGGTTTGACTTTCTCAAACAATCCTGCACCACAAGTGACTTGTCAGATTTTAGGTACAGTCCACGTTTATGAAGGTGCTGTGTAAAACTGCAACACTCAATAATTTTGACATCATAAAGGATAAGGCAGCCCACTTGATCAGCATCACATCCACCACCTTCAGCCTTTCCTTATTGTCACTGGGTCAAGATCTTTAACTGCCTTCCCACAGCACAGTGGGTATCCCTACACCTCAAGGACTCCAGGCTGGCTTAGTCAATGATGCCCACATACCATGAAAAAACACTAATATCTATGGAACGTTAGGGATATGAACAATGACCCTTGAGAAAGTTCACTATCAACATTGCTCCAGTTAAAATGAAAACAACTGTTTTGATATACCGTATTCCCTACCACTGAACCAATTTTGTATCCATGCTGCTACTGTCTGTTTAATTTTGTGAGCTGTAATTTCCCTAACAAATTTGATGTATGACACATTATCAAATGCCTCCTGTATACCATTGATCACATTACCCCCAACAACCTTTGCTACTTCAGATAAAAGCTCAAGCCAGTTAGTTAAACACAAATTGCCCTAAACTGATTTGTGCTGGCCTTCTATCCATCTAACCTATGTTTGCCCAAGTAATCAATACTTTGCCTAGAATTATCATTTCTAAAAGCTTTCCCACCACAAAGATTAAACTGACTCATCTGCAGTTACTGTGCTTATCTTCTTCACAAGTGTGCAACATTTGCAATTTTCTTTTGATGCTTCCATTGAACTGAACTACTTGATGTTTCCCACTTGTTCCCCCACTCTCACATGGTTACAGATACTACATGTCTCCCAGAACTAAATTCAGCAATGTTATTCTCATTGGGCTAGAAACATACAGATTGCAAAGGTGGGTTTTAGTCTATTCTAAAACATGCCCCCTACTTTATCTACATATGCTACAGTATTGGCGAAATTGAATTATTTAAACACCCATCTATTGTAGATTACTGATCATTAAAACAGCAATGTCATACAAAACTTGCTGCTCTAAATAGAAGTGTTGCTCACCCCAGGAGACTAACAAGTACATCCTCAATCTATCAATGGCCATTAAAAGAAATTTCATAACCATTTAAACTATGGGATGCCATTCATTGACTCCTAGCAGCCATTTAAATGAACAAGGTGGATAGTTGGTGATCATAGGCAGAACTCCCACTCAGTTTATTTCCTGCTGGCACTTAGCTTGAAGGTGACTGTAAAGTGAGCCTCAGTTTGCAGAGTTAATCCAACAATGGGTCGAGACACAAGAGGGAGAGAAGTGGAGAACAATTAGCCCATACCAGCAGAGCCAGGAGGTAAACTTACTGAAAGATTGAATGATTAATCTAAGCACGGCTGTCTCTAACTTGCTCAAACTTGCTTGAAAAATTCATACCCACCAGTACAGCGCCTGGAAAGCTTTAGTGGCTCCCAGCACCACACCCTACTTTTAAAAATCTCCCATGAGTCCAAGACTCAAGATGATCTGCTGCTTCCAGGTGCCTTTATTTGCTGCTGAGCTAGACAAATTGCATTGTAAAGGCCAAAAAACCAAACTTGTAAAGCTTTCCAATTGACAGTTGATTCAATCATAGATTGTTAATGTAACGTGGACAAGTAGTCGAAGAACATGCAGGTCTATTATACAGCAGAATTATCAAAAACAGAAATTGCTGGAAAAATTCAGCAGATCAGCAGCATCTGTGGAGTGACAACAGAGTTTCAAGTGCAGTGACCCTTCTTCACAACTAGAAGCAGGTCGAGTAACATAGTATTTACGTTAACGGTTAGAAAGAAAGGAGAGAGTGAATAGTTGGAGAGAAAGAGAAAAAATGTCAGACAAGGGTATTGTTGATAGTAAACCAGGGATAGCTAATGGGAACTATGAGTAGTAGAAAATGGGTTGGCTGTAGGAAAACAGTCTACTTCAACATGGGTTCAGAGATAATGGGAACTGCAGATGCTGGAGAATCCGAGATAACAAAGTGTGGGGCTGGATGAACGCAGCAGGCCAAGCAACATCTTAGGTGCACAAAAGCTGACGTTTCGGGCCAAGACCCTTCATCAGAGAGGGGGATGGGGAGAGAATTCTGAAATAAATAGGGAGAGAGGGGGAGGCGGACTGAAGATGGATAGAGGAGAAGATAGGTGGAGAGGAGAGTATGGGTGGGGAGGTGTCCGCTCCACACTCCCCTCCAACCCCACCACACCCAGCACTTTCCCCTGCAACCGCAGGAAGTGCTACACCTGCCCCCACACCACCTCCCTCACCCCCATCCCAGGCCCCAAGATGACTTTCCACATCAAGCAGATGTTCACCTGCACATCCACCAATGTGATATACTGCATCCGCTGTACACGGTGTGGCTTCCTCTACATTGGGGAAACCAAGTGGAGGCTTGGGGATCGCTTTGCAGAGCACCTTCGCTCGGTTCGCAGTAAACAACTGCACCTCCCAGTTGCGAACAATTTCAACTCTCTGTCCCATTCCTTAGATGACATGCCCATCATGGGCCTCCTGTTGTGCCATAATGATGCCACCCAAAGGTCGCAGGCACAGCAACTCATATTCCGCTTGGGAACCCTGCAGCCCAATGGTATCAACGTGGATTTCAGCAGCTTCAAAATCTCCCCTCCCCCAACTGCCTCCTCCTCCTCCCAAAACCAGCCCAGCTCGTCCCTGCCTGCCTAACTTGTTCTTCCTCTCACCTATCCCCTCCTCCCACCTCAAGCCGCACCTCCATATCCTACCTACCAACCTCATTCCCGTCCCCTTGACCTGTCCATCCTCCCCAGACTGACCTATCCCCTCCCTACCTCCCCACCCATACTCTCCTCTCCACTTATCTTCTCAATCCATCTTCAGTCCGGCTCCCCCTCTCTCCCTATTTATTTCAGAAATCCTCTCCCCATCCCCCTTTTCTGATGAAGGGTCTAGGCCCGAAACGTCAGCTTTTGTGCTCCTAAGATGCTGCTTGGCCAGATGTGTTCATCCAGCTCAACACTGTTATCTTACTGCAGCATGGGACCTGGGGCAGTGGTGGGTAGCTAATACACAAGGAAGGAAATGCCTGTGCTCTGAAACTGTTAAACTCAGTATTGAGTCTTGAAGGCTGTAAGTCACCTAACGTGTAATTCCTACAGCTTGCATTAAGCTTTAATAAGAACCAAAAGAACTGCGGATGCTGTAAATCAGGAACAAAAAGAAAGTTGCTGGAAAAGCTCAGCAGGTCTGGCAGCATCTGTGGAGGTGAAAAAAGAGTTAACGTTTCGGGTCCGGTGACCCTTCCTCAGAACTTTTGCATTAAACTTTGGGAAAGCACTGCAGCGGATGCTGAAATAGTTAGGTAGTGTCCTAGCGTTAACTGTCAACAGATGCTCTGATTCCCTGAGCCACAGTAACACACATTGACACTGCAGGTCGTGGCAGGAGGTGGGGGCAAGGGGAGTCACGAGACACACAGGCGGGCCACACCACCGGGCCCCGCCCCGTCACGTGGGCGAGCGCCTGCCTCCTGATAGGCGCGTTCCGAGGGGGTCAGAGGTTGCGGTTTGGCGCCTGTTGGTTTCCCCGTGTATGCCGTGGTGCTGTTGTCGGTATGACTAAGAGAGCCAGCCCGTTTGGCGACACGGCGCCGCTGCAGTGGAAGATTCACGTTACCCAGAAAGAGTTGAATGAGGGGGTCTTCGGGGAGAAATACAAGCGGGAGGTGTACGGTGCGTGAGGCTGGGCCTTTAGAGGCCGCACTGGGAGGGTGGGAGGGAGGGAGGGGTGAGGTGAGGGAGAGCCGAGTGTCTTGAGCCCACGGTCAGGATTGACCCGGAGGGAGGCTCGTCCAGCATTGAGAAGTCGGCAGGAAAGGAGAAGATAGGAGTCAGTAAAACGCTAGTGTCTGGTCATGTACCTCGGCGTTGATGGTAATTGGCCTTCTGAACAGCGCGGCCACTTTCTCAGTGAGCTGCGACTGGGGCTGTTACTAAATTGAGCTCAGTTTCGGGGGAGGAGGGGATTAAAACACTTGTGGGCTGCGTTTCTGTTTGCAGCAAAACTTTGCTTGAGGGAGAAAGGCTGTTTTGGTGGAGGGTTGAGGGTTTGTTGAAGTTGGGTAACAGAGCGAGTCTTAGTAATAACTTCAGTTGCAGAATCTTTGTTGAACCGTGTACTACCTGAAACAGAACATTTTAATTTCACTGGAGAAAGGGAAAGAAATCTCCAAACCATAGCTTCCAATGAAAAGTTTCTTTAAAATTAAAACGATAAGCTGAAAAAGTGAGTTTTCTCACACTTGAAAGTTGACTTGGTGCTGAAGTGGCTGTTTGGTGGAACTTGTGCTGTTGTTTTAAGTCTCTTTTTCCTCGAGTGTTTCTTCTCCTCTAGAGAAGGTCCTGAGGATTGTTGCTGAACAAAGAGATTGGAATGCAAGTTCATAGCTTTTATTTTGAAAGTAGAGTTGGTGGTAGATAGGATAGTGAAGGAGCTGTTTGGTTGGTCAATGTGTTGAGTATAGGATTTGGAAGGTCATGTTGTAGCTGTCCAGGACAATGGTTAAGCAACTCTTGGAATACTTTGTGCAATTCTGGTCTCCCTGCTGTAGGAAGCATGTTGAAAGGGTTCAGAAAAGACTTACAAGGATGTTCCCAGGTAGAGGGTTTGAGCTATAGGCAAAGGCTGAATAGGCTGGGGCTATTTTCCCTGGAACATCAGAGGCTGAGGGGTGATCTTGGAGGCTTATAAAAGCATTAGGGCTGTGAATAGATGAGGTCTCTTCCCTGGGGTGGGGTATTCAAAACTAGAGGCTGTAGGCTTATGATGAAATGGGAAAAATTTTAAAGGGACCTAAGGGGCTCCTTTTCCATGCAGAGGGTGGGTGTGTATGGAATGAGCTGCCAGAGGAAATAGTGGAGGCTGGTACAGTTACAGCATTTTAAAGGAATATAAATTGGAAGGATTTAAAGGGATATGGGGCCAATACTGGCAAATGGGGCCAGATTATTTTATGATTTCTAGTTGGTGTGGATCGGATGGACCAAAAGGTTTGCTTCTGTGCTGTATGACTTTGACTGTGACTGAGTCTCATGAGTACAGTAGCTTCATGGGGCCTGTATTTCACTGCTGAGTCTCTCTCTATACTGTACCAGTTTCCTGGAGAGTGGTAACTTCCTGATTTTGTCTTGAACTGTTTGGCTGTTGAAAGTTCTTACCTGATTTACACTGGCATCTTTTTATTGCAGGATCTGGGCCTCCTAATTTGCTTTGAAAATAGTGAAGACTTGTGCTCAAACACCATTGCAATTTCACGTGATAGTAGATGAGACTAAATCAGAAATCCAAAACCTGATCTAAGTGGCTTATAATTTCTGTCAGTAACGTGCTACAAATGTTTGAAACTAGGCCTTTCTTGCTCCATTGCCTAATAAGTACTCTTTTATTTAGTAACTTGCGATGTGGGCATTGCTGGGTGGCCCACCAGTTATTGTCTGTCCCTAGCTTTCCTTGAAAAGGTGGTGAGCTGCCTTTAGAACCGCTGCAGTGCTGTTAGGGAGGAGGTTTCAGCATTTCGATCCACTGCTCCTCAAGTTCTAGGCTTTTTTTTGTGGTCAATACCCATGTAAATTGCTTGTCGTCTTGTTCTATTGTAGTACCTCGCAATGCAGTTTCTTCTCTAGATGTGGAAATTTGCATCATGGATGTTTCTAAGTTTTCCACTTGTTGATGGTTTGGCAATTTATTCTTGATGTATTTTTATAATGAACATTTGTCAAAGAACTCTGAAATTAAACTTCTTTTCCAAAGTTACAAATATGGAACTCGTACTTAACTAAAGTGCATTTTGAAAATACAGGTGATAAAAGTAAGACAAGAATACTTGGCCCCATATAGTGTTGGCTGAAAACAATTAATAATGCTAGCATTTGCTGCTAAGGGGTGCTTGCCAGATTAGGCTATGCATTTAGTCCATAGCTTCATTGCAGAATGCTCGGAGTCCAGTGCATTAGTCGATCTGTGCTGGTTTTTTGTAGAGTATTTTGGTCTATTTCCTTGTAGCCCTATGGCCCTACAGGTTTACCTCTCAAGTACCTGTACAATTTTGTTTTGAGATCACTTATCATCTTTCAACTGCTCTTAGAAGAGCAAACTCCAGATAACTTAGTTCACCCCTTTCAATTGTTAATGAAAACTTTAAAACTATGTCCTGTAGTTTTTTCATCAAGTAAATGGAAGTTTTTTTGTCTACTTGATCAAAACCTGTTACAATTTTGACCATGCCAATCAAATTATCTTACTGCCCTACTCAATTTCCTTGTTTTTCTCCATCTGTTGTGTTGAGTAACTTTTCTTCATGAATAGAAGTCAACCGTTTGCTGCAATTCACTTCAACTTTTACTTCATAAGCAAATTTAATTGGTCAAATGCATTGTCTTTGACAAATCTGTGCAGTTTCTCTAATCAACTCCACCTCTTAGGTGTCTGATTTTTTTTTTTTTTCATGCCCTGATGTGCCTAAAATTTTGATCAACTGATGCCAAACTGACTTTTCTAGTTACCAGGAATATCCCTACATCCTCCCTTGAACAGCCATATCACACTTCTTTACTTTCCAATCTTCTAATACATCCCATATGTCTGGAAAGTCACTTCTACTATCTTCTCCCTTACTTGCCTTAGCACTGGAAACATCCTGACAATTTCATTCCTTACCTCTATTGTCTCCACTTCAATTTTGTAGTATCCTTTTCCTGAACGTTTTTTTAATAATGCCCGCTATATAGTCTAGCCTTGTCCTGGGCTTGAGTACAGGTCATTCCTTTTCTGTAATATAGCCAATGCTGTCTCCTACTTGCATGGTGGAGGTTTTGGGTTTTTGTACTCCACCATTTTATTCTGTTTGCTTTCTTTCTCTCTTCCCTGTGAACTTGTTTGCTTGGTTCCAGTTTGAAGAATTCATCTGATGTGTCTTGCACCATTGTTCCAACACAGTCTTCCTCCTCTTCATATGTTCTTCATTCCTTCTTGGTCTGTTCCTTTCCAATGTGCAACTATTTTGTATTTTTAACACTACCCCTTTAGTACACCATATCCCTGTATATCTTCTATTTGTGCACATCATTCTTCCAGTTCAGTTAATCGCTCCCATCACACTGGAAATACAACTCATCTCTTGAATACTCGCTATCAGCAGCCCGATTAATAATGTAAGCGAAATGGTGAGTAACATGCAGAACTTCCAGAGCAGATAATATCTGTGCCATAATATTTCTGTTTAAATGCTGCTGAACAAATAGGGATGGCTCAGTGGTTAGCACTGCTGCCTTACAGTGGCATGGACCTGGGTTCAGTTCTAGCCCTGGTTGACAGTGTGTGGAGTTTGCACATTCTCCCCATGTCTGTGTGGGTTTCCTCCCACAATCCAAAGATGTTCAGGCTGGGTGGATTGGCCATGCTAAATTACCCATAGTGTTCAGGGATGTGTAGATTTAGAGCGCTGAATCTGGGTGGGATGCTCTGAGTGTCAATGTGGACTTGTTGGGCTGAAGGGCCTGTTTTTCCACTGTAGAGATTCTATGAATATCTATTCATCTTTTTAGAATTTTGTCACTGACTTGTTTTACTTTTTTAATCCTTTCATATCAACTTAATTTTTATTTTTAATGTTTTTCTTGCAGAAAAAACAAAAAGCTTGCTTTTTAATGGTGCACAAGCCTTTATGGGATGTATGTGGGCTGGCAATTCAGAAGAGAATTGTACACTGGTTCCCATGACCAAGCCTATTGAAGATACCTGCTTTGAAAAAACAGATGTTTGTAATGGATGTGAAAGACGAGAGTTACTCCATGGGCAGACCTTTCTCGGACACAATGGACAACTTATAAAAGGTTCACGATCTTCATATAGATGTAAGCTTACTCCAAATTAATCCATATTTGTTTTATATTGTGCTTGCATTCTGTTGGATTCTTGTCTAGTTGCTGGAGTATTTTAAACTTCTAAACACTGAAGTCCACAAATGTGTTCCTAGGTATCCAAGTGAGCACCCTAAAAACAGTTGCCTAGAACATTTTTAATAGCATTAGGATTTATACCAGTTCCTCATTTCACAAGTTTAAATCTATTTCAGGTAGTGTTTATAAACTTGTGGGTCTGTTGTTTTGAAATGGGGCATTGCTTGTGTTCTGTGCTCTTTTTGTCTGTTTGGAAGATGATTGCTAAAACTAAAGTTTCATAAGCAATTTTTGGCAATATCAGCACCTTTATAGTAATGTGGTAACTCAATGCATATTGAGCTGTTTGTAGAAGTGAATAGAAATGCTGTTCTTGTGTGGCAGAGTCTTAATATCTATTAAGATAGTTACTCAACTATTGGCATTAAATGTGAGTTTTGGGTTGCAGGGTGTCACCGAGGCTGTTTGACTCTCATTTCTGTTCATGATGAAGCTAGCCACTGGGTGGAGTATGACAGCAAAATAACTGCTGATGTCTTCTCAGACTAGCATAGCTGAATTATCAACTTGCCACTAAGTGGCCAGATGAGACAAACCTCCCTGACAACTCGGGTAGTGTTTGCTGGTTTCAGATTGACAAATGTTTTTTTAAAATGTAAGTTTTTTTGACACAGTATAAGAATTTAATAAATCTTCCTATATCTCTTATATGAAATTGTTTATTGTAGTTTGCTCTAACACGCTCATTTTCATTCCATAGCATCAGTCAAGCCAGCAACCGTGAACTGTTTTAGCTGTTTGAAGCCATCAAATTTCAAGGAGCCATGCTCTCTGTGTGACCACTTAATATGTCAACATTGCAGCAAAGTGTGTGATCACTGTGCAAGGATTTGTTGTTCTTTATGCTCACTTGATGAGTGAGTAATCCTATTTTGTGCTTTGCATTCTATAAATTGTCATACTGTGGGGGGGTGGGGAGAGAGGGAGAGGAAGCTGGAGGACATAATTCCACCATTTCTCTTAACAAAATTCCTTCAACCATTCTAGAAGTTTACAAATCTTTCATGCTTAGTGGAAAAAAGCAGGAGACAAAATCAAAGGCTCAATATCTATTCTCTCACTGGTAGGGAGAATTGTCAAGTTGCTCCTCTTCCACCAAACTTGAATGCTATTTTTGTACACTTTTTTAAAACATCTAATTAAATCAAGATTTAAACACTGCCCCAAGTTGGCCATTTTACTTCTCATCCCTTCCTGGTTCTGAGCCATTGATTGAATTACTTCACTTCACTAATTTCATATTCAAGTTTGTCTTATTTGTCTTTTGTTTTAAAAAAAATAGACAAAAAAAAACTCAGTATAACAAGGTGTAGAGCTGTATGAACAGCAGGCAGGCTGACATTTCAGGCTAGACCCTTGCTCAGTGTTTGACTGCATTTTGAAAATGCAGTATGTTCTTGCAATAATGATGATGGAGCAGTGGTGGCTAGAACTCCATTTCTAGTGACTGTTCTAAATTTTATTGATCACCTGACATCCCGCGACTCTGCTTAGGCTAGTTTTACTTAGCAGTTTGGAGTTGGTGCACAAGAGTGGTTTGGTGTTGTAATTGGAGTGCTTTGATCTTACAACTGATTATCAATGGTTTCTTCACTACAATCAAATAGTTGTCCTCCTATAATGTGAGAAATACCACACTAACACAGCTTTCTTTCTTTTTTTTAAAGTTATAATGAAGCTTATGATCGTGTTTTCTGCTATGGCTGCTTCCTGTGAAGATGTTGAAGCTTTGAATTAGCTGTAACTTGTATAGAAATGTTTTACAATTAATGCATTAACTTGATCACTTTCTTTCACAAATGGAAGTGAAATCCTACATTGTAATATACTATTTTTAATGTGTATTTGTATAAATAAAACTTTGTATAAATTTTTACAGTACTCCACTGCTCTTGCTTTTTATTCGTTAAGTACTGACTCTACTTTTAATCCTAATTTAGCTTTAGTCTGATTTGCACTTATGTTCTAATGGGTGATAGTCCTGTCTAATTCTTCCAGCAAAAGTAAAATTGAAAATGAACATTACCAAGCTAACACTGAAGACTTAGCCAAGGGGTATCTGAAGGTGTCAGGATGGCTGCTGTTAGATATGGAAAACAAACAGTCTTTAGTATAAATTTATCCTTTAAAAGGAAGCAGATGTTGTCGTAATTACAACTTTAAAGCTTGAGGATAATTGCTAGGTGCAGAAAGTAGGAGAAAAGACTCAAATGATTTGAATGAATTCACTGGTATAATTGCAGACTGAAATTATGAATTAGACTGAGTATCCAGTGAGGCTAGTTAAAATTCTGCAGTCCTGCTACAAGTGGGCTATTTCCAAAGGCTTGTGCATAATTCAGTTAGTCACAATTGCAAAATTCCAAGTATGGATTTGTTGCAGTATCTCTTAGGTCTGATCCTGTGATACTGATAACTTGGTGTTGATGCAATCTAGTACAGTTGATGTGCCTTCCCACTAACTCTGCTACTGATGCTGCTTGGTGAAGTTTGATACACTGGTCCTCTGTAGCAGTAGGCACATCCATTAGCAAATGGTGCTTGAGCAGGACCAAACTTGAATATCCTTTTTTTGGTATAAATTATTCCCTCTTGTAGACTAAACCTGTATTGTCCCTTAAATAAAGTCAAACCTGAGAACTTACTTAACCCCTTTTGGCTCATCCCCTTAAAGGGGAACCATTAAGACTAGGAATTCTACAAATATTTCATCCACTGTCTGAGTTGTAGCCTGTTGGATGTCTGCAATTAAGTGAAAATTTCCAGAGTTATGCTGCTAAATGTATTTTTGAACCACAGAATTAGAAATGTTATACATATCTGAACAGTGATTGCACCAAATAAGTGGAGCTTCAACGCAGACCTCTTGGCTCTGAGGGAAGGACAATTCCATTGTGCCTAGAGGCCCTCCTTACTTGAGGTTCTAAAAACCAAAAGAACTGTGGATGCTGTAAATGATGAACAAAAACAAAAGTTGCTGGAAAAGCTCAGCAGGTCTGGCAGCATCTGTGAAGGAAAAAGTTAACATTTTGGGTCTGGTGACCCTCGGAACACTTGAGAATTGGTCTGATTTGCAGTATTCATTCTGTTTGCAATGTACTCGTGAGGAAAGTAATCAAATGTATATTTTAATCAGGGCAGGGGTGTTTTTTTTTTTTGAAAAAAGGAAGGAAGAATATTTTATTTCTTTTGTCTATCTGCCTTTACTAAGGATGGATCCAAAGCATTTGTGTGGTTGTAAAGGGAAATGTGAGCTGACTGGCAGTAATACTCTGTGAACAGCAACTGAGATTGATTTAAAGGCTACTGGGACAAATCCATGACATCTATTCTACTGGAACAGGTGAAATTTAGGATCCATTCAAACAGCATAATTTTTGATTTAATGCTGAGTGACAAAAGGGTACAAAGTGGAGTAAATGATTTGAAAGACAGTCAAAAGTCAAGCAAAATCAAACTGGTCACTTTTTTTTTAAAAAAGTAATCTTTCATCTTATGCACATCTGTGGCTAGCTCACTACATAGCTGATTTAAATCACTTGTGCCCTCAAGCTGCCTCCTTTATGGCTTCATTCCTCCACTGCCACCCTTGGTTTCTCAGTTTTCCCCTAAGATGCATCAGTTTCTCTTTCAGCTTTTTAGTGAATGCCTGTCCAGCCACTAGAGTGCACTGCTGAGCTACACATGAAATTAATATGAATTGAGGTTAACCACAGTTGGGGAAATTTGCACTGACTACTTTTTTCCTGAACTGTAGACTACCCCAAAGTATTTAAGATTTATTGAGGCTTCAGATTTAGTTTCTGCATAATCTGATTTTACCTAATTAAAGTTACATTTGCAAAACTTGATAAGATTGTCAGTTAGAGAGATAGGATTCTTGGCCTGCTGTGTTCATCATATGTTAATCTGTGATAGAATTACAAGTTGTCAACCTGAATAAAGAAAGATTTTGAAAGTTTGCAAAATGGAATCTGAAAATACCTATTCTGAATGAGAATCCCAAGAAAATGTGTGCGAAGCGGTATTGAATGGTGCATGCAGTTTTTTATATATATAAAACAAGTAGGAAATTATTTTAAAGTAAATCTGCTCATAAGCAATTTGGGGAAGTGGACTTTTTTTTAAAAAAAAAGTTCTATTTGAATTACCTGAGAATATTATTGGAGTTCTATTTACTCACAGGATGATGGCATCTCTGCCCATCCCTAACTGCCCAAAATAGTCGTCATTAGACTCTTAATTCCAGATTCTTAATTGAATTTAAATCCCACCATCTGCCATGTCAGGAGTCAAACCTGGGTCCCCAGAATTTTGGTGAGTTTCAGGATTAATAGTTGAGCAATAATACCAAATGAATGATCATTAATGTTAATACCCATTGAACCTGCATCTTGACTAAAGAAAAAGTGTTTCATACAATGGATGTGTTCCTGCACTTTTACAATCATAAGCTGCACTGGCAAATTTTAGCACTTTACCATGATCATACTCAAATAAATCCTACAGATGCATCTTTTTACTAAATTACTTTGTTTTACATTTTGGCATTTCCTTACAATCTTTTTAAATCTCTGCCCTGCTTTGTACTACCATGTCTGGTCATGATAGCAGATAAAGCTGCCTCTTTCTCATCTGTAGGCCACAAAGAGTTCTATTTCCCATTGCATTATATACACTGGGAATTCAAAATAAATTTCAAATCAATGTAGGAATCCAGTTTCACTGTCAGAGTGTAAAGTGATATAGTTCATATCGTTTTCAAGTGAATTCCTTAGACAAGACACAAGTAATAAATTGTTGAAGATCTAGTTATGTTGATATATAATGTCCTCCAGGCACTGAAACTACTTGAACATGCAAAAGATAGAAAAGTTTAAATACAGGTAGCTTGCTAGCTTTTATCACTATAAATTAAAATTACAAGAATATCTGTTTTAAACTTAATGTAATGTTTTCACTTTCAAATTTTTCTTTTATAAAGGATATTCCACTTCAAATGGCTTTGATCTGTTAATGATATCTGAATTCAGTATATTAAAGGACTCATTTTAAACCCTGGATTTAATAAGATAATCAGTTAATGTTCAATAATTTATTCTTTTTTCATGTTTGCACATTTCAAAGATAAAGTTTGAAGTAGATAGCTAACACTTTCTTTTATATCTGACCATAAAATGGGAAACACAACTTCTATGAGCTCTTTATTCCCCCTAAAGGCCAGCATGTTATTATGAAGCAAACTATTGTGTTGATACAGATGTAAACCTTTTGGTGAGAAATTCACAAGACACATGACAATTGTTCTTTGCAGCTTAGCTTTAAGTTGCTGCAGTTATATGAAATGGCAGTTTGTTCTCTTTATTAAAAGTTACTCCTTTCTTATAAAAGTCAAGGATTTTTAAGATTAGGATTTGCAATCTGTTGCTTCAGGGTTCAAGCCAATCACATCTACTGGGGGCAGATGCTGTGACAGCTGACACATGTTCCTACTTTTGCAAAACAAAGAATGATTCAATCTGTCAGTCATTCACAACTGCTTTTATGCAGAGTTTCTAAGCACGTCTAGTCTCATGAAGTATTTTGTGTGTCTGGATGGGGCAAAAGAACATGGCTGATCCCCAGTACATTCTCTGGGGCAGTTTTGATTCAGTATAGCACAGCATGCAGTCCAAAGGCCTCGACCTTTTGACCAAAGTGGACCCATGCATCACTCAATCACAGTAGGATACTGAAGAGGTTCTGACTAGTCAATTGCAACCAGTGGTTTCCCCTGTCTAATAACTACATCCCATCGATATAGGACAAAGATTGACTGATATTTTATGTACAACCATATAATGCAAGTGGCTAATGACAAGAGCCTATCAGCTACTATAGAACTTTTTAATCCAAAGTAGAATATTAGTCAAATTCTTGCCTACAAAATGATTACCACGAATTAATTTTCAATGTTTATATAAGCTTATAACATTGTCTTTGTGAAAAGTTAGAAATTTATTTTTTAAAAGAATACATTGAATTTGTTCATAGTTCGACATTACTAAATTAGTCATGTGAGCACAGGTGGCTTTGTGGTTATGTTATGTTTTCTTTTCCTGCTGTGGGGTTCCAAGTTTGAATTATGGTGGGAAATGAAGCTGGATCCCAAAGTAAGATGAATCATCAAACTTCAAAGCCTGCTGTTCAATGCCAGTTTCAGACTGGAAGGCTATATGTGCACCAGATGGTGAAATGCTGTTATGGGCACAACAACCATTCATATTCAGCTTTAGATTGTCTTGATATCCAAGTTACATAGCTGTGTTGGGGCTAATGTAATGTTCCCCCACCCTCAAAAAAAGTAACACACTAGATATTTACAATAAAATTTGGTTCCATAATAACATATAGTCAAATATTGGTTTCAAAACATTTGTCTTCCTTCTAAGATGTCCAATGAATGTGATCACAATCATCAGAAAATGAGAAGCGAAAAAACAGAAATTGCTGGAAAAGCTCAGCAGGTCCAGCAGCATCTGTAGAGAGAAAGCAGGGTCAATGTTTTGGGTCAAGTGACCCTGAGAACTGCATCAGAAAGTTATTATTTTTAATATTGCATTTAAAGTCAGCTGATCATTAGTATTGGCATCTCAACATGCAATTTTCGGTCTACTGCAACAAAGGTACAGAAACATGACCCAATAACTTATGGTGTTGGCACAGTTTGAAACATGTTCAAACCTGATCAAAATGGAAGTCTGCTCTTTGCACCCGGTTTTCCACCTCAGTTAGATACTTGAATATGTGTAGACAGAAAATCCTTGGAAAATGTAAAGGCTAGATTGAACCATCAGAAACATTAGAGATAAAAAGTTCTTCTAGCTTTGGGAAATCTAGAGGAGATTGAAGAGTTGATTGATGGCATTTCAAAACATGAAATATAAATAAAATTTAAAAGTAAAGGATTAGGAAATCTAAGTTAATATTAGCACAGTGGCTCAGTGGTTAGCAATGCCACCTCACAGCGCTGTGGACCCGGGTTCGATTCCACCCTTGGGCGACTGTGTGGAGTTTGCACATTCTCCCCATGTCTGTGTGGGTTTCCTCCGGGTGCTCTGGTTTCCTCCCACAATGCAAAGATGTGCATGTTAGGTGAATTGGCCATGCTAAATTGCCCACAGTGTTCAGGAATGTGTAGATTAGGTGGGTTATAGTGGGGTGGGTCTGGATGGGATGGTTTGAGGTTTGGTGTGGACTTGTTGGGCCAAAGGACCTGTTTCCACACTGTAGGGATTCTATGATTTATTAGAAATCTGCAGATAAGTAAAAAAGCAGCCAGTCCCCAATACTTTTGATGATCCCTGAGATGGGGTTTGATGCTGGATGAGGTGCAATAAGTCTTTACTTTGTTGGTGCTTCATAGAGGCATCTTAAAATATCTGCATGGTCTTGCACCTGTAACAGTGCAACCGGTCACTACACTCACTGAATGTGCCAACCTTTAGCTTCGTGTCTATTGCAGGTATACAGGGGTGGCATAGTTAATTGATTCCTTATAGCTTTACTGAGAACACAATCCTGTTAGTTCCTCTTGTCTGCTTTTTCCGTAGAAGCTTGCAATTTTATCCTTTTCAAATATTTTTTAAAAAGCCTTCCTCACCACTTCCTTTGCAAGGCATTCTAATTCCTAAATTATTTCTCATCTCTCCTTTCACTCATTAATAAAATTTACCTCTGTCTCCTAAACCGTGGGTACTAACTGAGATGGTAAGCAAGGCAGAAGTACGAGCATAAATAGCCTCTCATGCAGGCTAACCCAAAATTAAAAGTAACTAAAATAGTCTTACCCTAACATTGCTGTGACCTTTTCACAAAATTCTACTTAGATTATGAGCAAGTCAGATACATGTTTCACAGGTCTGATTATGAATTCCACAGAGAAACACTAAAAATAGGTACAGGAATACTCCATTCAAACCCACTGAGCCTTCACTATTCAGCATGATCATGCCTGATTCTCTATCTCAGTACCATACTCCTGCTTTCTTCCCATGCTCTTTGATGCCTCTAGTGTCTAGACATCTATTATTTTCTTAAATATATTCAGTAACTTGGCCTGTATGGCCTGTTATGGTAGGGAATTCCTTGGGTTCAGCACCTCAGTGAAGAAAATTATCCTCATCTCAGTCCAAAATGACCTACCCTGCAAATTACATCAGGAACGAGCATGTGGTTTAAAAAAAGAGTATGGAAATTAAAGCTCTAGAAAGTGGTGACCATTCCCTGCATTAATGATGTAGGATTCTACAGTCAGCTTCTAGCACTTCAGCAAAGTGACTATTTATAACGCTTCTTCAAAGGCTTCAGTCAAAAAGCACATTCCAGTTAGGACCAATTAAATATTCAGTCAAGCAACAAGCTTTAAATATCAGATGTGGAAAGTAATAAAGCAAATTGTCATGTCTCAACTTCTATTCAAACTGATGTCAGTGAATTCAGTACAGATCAGAATTTGTGCCTGGCATTTTAGCTAACTTATATACTATTCTATTGATTATCTAAACTTAATTAGCTATCAAGACGCATCTTATGTGGAAGTTATTAGAGAATCTTTCTACAAGTACTTAACATCATAGATCTGCCTATTAACAAAGTCAGCTATGATCATTGGTGTGTAATATTGTGTCGCAGACTAACTGGATAAAAACGTAGCTATTGCAATCTGCAGTAAGTTTTAGGTTGGAGCAAGAGCACAAGATTAGCACAAGGAAATGTTGATCCTAGGAACTAAGTGGGAAGGGGACAAAGAGAAGGACTAAATTAAAGAAAGGCAGTTAAATGCAGGGAACTTAGACGTATTCTAAGATTCTTCACCTTACGAATGGGACCCCAGCAATGATTAAAATATTTAAAGACCCATAATAAAATATTGTTCTTTTTCAAAGAAATCTGGGCAAACACGAAAAAAGTGCATTAAATTTGCTACAAAGAGGCACATTGTAATGACGTACATGACCAAGCGCTCAAATGGAATACAAAGCATTCTGTTCTACTGTAAAATTGTTCAAGTTGAATCCTTTTTCATACTCAGGATCTCCTGCTCCTCTGATGCTGCTTGGTCTGCTGTGTTCATTCAGCTTCACATCGTGTCATCTCAGATTCTCCAGCATTGGCAGTTCCTACTAGCTCAATGTAAAATGGTTTGAATTTTCACTACAAGCATCATCTGGGCACTTAACAGATGTCACATTCTAACAACTAGGGAGAATACAGCCTGTCTGTCATACCACCGGGACTTGAATTAAGTGCCAACCATTGATGGCCTCACTGCCACATGGTGCAGGTTAGCCTATTTCTCACAAAGATATGTAACGTGCATTTACTTACAACGAGAGATGATTTCAAATATTTAATTAATGAATGCTTGATTGGAAAACCTGTGGAAAAGGATATTTAATCCATGGAATAACGAGGAACATTGCTTTTGAAGTTGTTTCAGATCCAAGTACACACAAAAGATTACCATATCTGGACGTAAAAATACTAAACTATACTGGACAAAAGCAGGCCATTCAGCCCTACTAATCGGTGTTAACATTTAAGCTCAGCTCAAGTCATCTTTCATTTTTTCTTATCTAAATTGACCATTGTAACCCTCTATTCCCTTCTCTCTTATGTTGGCTAGCTCCTCCATAAATGCAATGTTTGTTTCAGCCACTCCCTGTGGCACAGTCTTACATTGATGTTGTCTAGTTGCGCTCTTCTCTCAAAGTGGAAACACTCATTACATATCAACTCCATTAAAACCTTTCATAATTTTAGAGATTTCCTACAGGTCACTCCTGATTTTATTTGCAGCCTTTGCTGATATGTATACCCACATACTTTCAGCATTCTTTGTTAATTTCCCCTGCACACGAGTGCCTCAATGATTGTTTTATGCAATATGGAAACCAGAACTGTATGCTGTAGTCTTACATGTGATGTATCTAAGGCTTGATTTGATTTAGCATAACTCCTATACTTTTCAACTCTACCTCTCTAGGAATAAAGCCTGGTGCTTAATTTATGTATTTTTTTTAATGCTTGCTAACCTATGGTGCACATTTTTCAGTTGATGCATTTATGCTCCAGGTTATTCTAGGTTAATTTTCCTTCCTTGTTTAAAACCATTTTGGTCCATGAAGGCCTCAATTATTAAAGTCAGATGGTGGAAGTTGAAACTTCAAAGGCCATATTTTAATTTTGTTGTGACAACATAATACTTCAACTGTCATGTCATTGCCCATTCACTTACCCTGTTCAAATCCTGCCTCCTGCCACCTCCTCATAACTGATGTTTCATCCTAGCTTTGTATCATCAGAACATTGGGAAACATCATAAATAATCCCCACAAATACAGATTGTGAACAACGGGGCCCTAGCACTGATCCTTGTGTAACATCGTCTAGTAACCACCTGCCATTCTGAGGATGAATAGATTTTGTCAAAACAGCACATTTTTTGCCTCAATGCTAAAATAAAATGCATAGTCAATGCATAACATCCAATGATTATAGGCTTCAGAGGTTATGTCTCTTATTTATTTATTTATATTTGAAGTAAATTTTTACATTAGATATGTAAAAATACTACCATAGAGGGTACAAAATAGTGGTAACTGGTTTTGTTTACCAACACCTAATTAAGTAGTTATCCTTGAACCACCAAAAGCCAAATGGAAAGCAGGAACTACTGAGTATTTAAAACACAAGTCATTTGTAGAATATTCACTCCACAAATAGTGCACCGGGTGCTAGTTCAATCCTGCAATTTCCATCTAGATGTTTCAATTGAGCTAGAATGATGTGAACAATCTCAATGGAATGTAACTGATGACTGAACTGATTCATTATCATTTGAATACAATATGATAGATATTTTTCTGCTCCATTTAGGACAATAAGATACAGAAACAAACCTCAAATGGGGAAATAAATGTTCCTCAACATTCATTATTAAACATTAAGTTACTAAATGTGGTATTGACATAATTGATTTAATTTTTTTTAAACTGATAAATAATATTAACAAACTGTGAAAGTAACATCTAAAGATGACCAGGAAGTATCAAAGAAATGGCACATATATTACATATAAACAAGGTAATATGTGGAGTGTATTTCAGTTAGTATGAAGCTTGACACTGAAATGCAAACAATTGTTGTAGATTTCAATTTTTCCTCATAGACTGCAGCAAAGTTCCTGCTGCTGAAGATATTATTGTGCCTCACTGAGGCAATCTGATGTTTACACATTGTAGGAAGGTAAACAAATTGTGGCAGAAGCTCTGGTTGGACTCCAGAGTACATTTCACCTTTACAGTACTGTATACTGGACCAGTAATACTTAATGAGCCATCTGTGACTGGAGAGGTTTACTTTTTGCACTATTATCTTACTCAGATCTTACATATGTTATCAATAGACTGGATTGATCATTACCTATTTTATAGATTTGAAAATATCTTACAAAGAACCAATTACTGAAATAGAATTTTAAACCTATCTGATCAGTTGGGTACATTTAATGAAGTCCATAAATAATTAGCAACAATAAAGGGTGTGTTCCATTCAAAATATCAGTTTCCACTGTTCTGTCAATCAGAATGGTGCCTATTTATCCCAAATGTATACCCTCACAACTGCTCATTTGAAATTAGTTCAGTGCACAAAGAAACAATACTTCAGTTTAAGAAGTAGCTCATTTTCCAACATATCACAAATGAAGATTTTGTTGAAACAGCAAACATTGTTGTCCAAATTATCTACCGACCAACCAGTTTATACTGATGACCTCTTGTACTCATTCCTTATAATAAGTCCTTAAAATTTGATCTGATTTCCTTTATTCATTTTTAAGGTGGTTGAGTTCAGTCCCTTCCACTGGCTGAGTAGGAAAACTGGGGAAAGTGTGGTCTTCTCTCATTGTCTATGGATTCCATGCTGCCATCTGTTCAACACAAGGGCCTTATCAATATAGCAGACAAGTGTAACATTTTCAAAAGTTTGACTAAATTATTTTTGAACAACACATACAATGGAATGGGCCATTAATAAAAATGTAATGCACTGTACCTCGATCAGGTGGAGTGATTGTTATTGTCTGTGCAGTAAATTCTTCATCAAAATATCTTGTGTCCATCTCAGATGTCACTTGAGGCTTAAATGGTGGAATAAGCTGTTGAATGTAGAAAATGTCATTATTTCATTGGTGTCATAAAAAAATTCTCAAATTGAAGCTAATAGAGGATTAAAAAGTGATAATTTGGTCATATGGCAGTGTCATGGAAACACAAAGTGGATTTATTAAATACATCACTGACATACCGTTTTTCACATTTTACAATGTTAGGAATGTTGGTTTTGGAAAGTGGAATACCTTTCATTTCAAGAAACTGTTTTCAGTATTCCTTGTTCAGGCACAGCACTGTCATATGTAAAGCCTTATGCTTTCCTCAACAATGTAAATCCTACAGTAACAAGGTTGTTTAGAGTGGTACCTTAGCCAACTTCCCAGCCTCCCTAATCAAATCTTCCACCATGATGCATTAAATTATGGTGCAGTGAGACCAAAGTAGCCAACAACTGGAAGAGGTATAAAAAAATTATTGCACAACAGGAAAAACGGGAGAATTACACATAATAGTGCACTGGGGTCGTTGACAGGATGCAGCATTTATATCTGCGATTCCTACATACTACAGTTTTAAATGCAGCACTGAAAGACCAATCCAGTGCAAATTAAGCCTCTCCATAAATGAATATATTCAGACCCATTTTGTTCAGTAAGTTATGCACTTGCGGTACAAACTGAATGGCTAGACCATTTTAAATATATTTCATTACCTTTTTCTGATACACATCTTGCCACTCAATTCCAGCAAAGAATTTATCTTGCATTACTTCCTTTGCATCATCATAGCCACCACCCAACCTAGTAAGAAATATAACAACTTGCATTTACCTAATGCTTTCAACATAGAGAAAATGTCTCAATGCACATTACACAGGCATAGGGAAACAAAATTATTCCAAGGCATATAATATTCAAAAATGCACATACATGAAAGAAAACAGTACTTGGCTTGATATAAATTTAACTTTTTTTTTGTAAATTAGATCCACAGATTCAACAATGCCAACTTCCAACATATCATGAAATCACAATTACATTGTACATCTCATGTCACTTCTTACAATTAATTACTTCAATTGAAGTTTAATGACCATAAACCACTAGATTAGCAATATTTTCCTGAAATAATAGAGATGATTGACTAGTCTTTTGCTTTGTTTTGTGTCAATTAACAGAGGGGGGAAAAAAGTCAGCTGGTGCCTCTGCTCATTTTTAAAATCCATCATTGAAAATCTAACTATTTTTATACGTTGGATTTCAGTTTGATAACTTGTGTCTCAAGTGTAACACTTCACAAAGCACAGTTATCTTCTGTACTACATTGAAATGTTAACTGAAATGGAGTATTTAAATCCTGATCTGCAGCTTAATCTCTCAATAAGTGCCATAAACCAAGCCAAGTGGACAAATATTCTGCGATAGCTTTAGTTTATTTCCACAAAAGTACATACAGCCATTCAACAGTTTGCAAAATTAATCCCAAGTATTATCACTGGGTAAGTCACTCCACCATGGTGAACTATTAAAACAGTATCAGGGAATGTGTATGTGTAACAGGACCACGATGCTACTAAAGTGGTTCAAAGTCAGCAGCCAGGTCAGGGAATGATATGCATTGTGGAAGAACTAAGAACAAAAAGAATACTAAAATAGATGGGTTTTGTAAAAAATAAGTATTAATTGGAGATACTTCTGCCTCATTAACCACTTAAAACACAAGTACACTAAAAAATTTATTGGCAGTTTTTTTTCAGGAACAGCATCTATATATGAAAATGAATGACCTGGAATTCTTTACAAAGCAAGTGAATGGTAAATAATCTCAAACATCATAAGTTTCTACTCTATCAAATATTTAGCCAAAGTTAATTTATTGCCACTGGCTTTCAAAGGCAAATCAATGAACTCTTTCCAGTTCTTACATGTTTGTGTGTTTTTCAGTAGAAAAACACTGCAAGCAGCATAGCATATTTCACAATCATTAGGATGCCCAAAATCCCTTCAATGTAGTCACTTGTAATGTCAATTTACAGATGCCGATGTCCTAAAAACAGCAATGATATACCTCGTCAGATTATCTGTTTCAGTGATACTGCCTGAAGGATAAAATGTTTGCCAGCATAAATGTTGGCCAGAACTACGACACACTTTTATGGGTTTTCAATAGGATAGTTTACATTCACCTAAGCAGGCAAATGAGACTTCAGCCTAAATGACCTTTCTTGCCCCAGTGGAACCTAGTTCTATAGATAACACACATTAAAATGGTAGAGAATATTCTTATCTGGTAAATATGGTGATGAAATTTCAGAATCATGTATTAGCAAAATGTATAAATTTCTAAACTAAAATGTACATTTTATCTTTGATAGTATCAGCTCACCTTCTCTAAGTGTTTTCAAACACTGCTCAGACTTGTAAGCATTGATGGTGCAATTATTTGTAATTAAATTCCTTCTACAACCCAGAGAAAGCCAACACACACCTTTGTTTAGGATCTTTCTTCAACAACCCAGAAAGAAGAGATTTGGCTTCAGGTGACAAAGTGCGTGGAAATCTGATCTCTTCCATTAGAATGAGTTCAAACAGCTTTTCATGATCCTGATTGTAGAAGGGAAGGCGGCCACACATCATTTCATACATCACAACTCCAAAACCCCACCAGTCTACAGCGCGCCCATAGTCATTATCCTCTAAAACCTGAAATGTATGAAAATGAACATGTGGTATACATTATAGCAATAAATATAATTAGTTGTAAGGTTATCTGAAAGATCAAACATTGCTCTAAGTGTGAACAATTCATATATTATTTTCAGCTTTTATAAGAATTGCTCACTTTGAGGCACTTCATCATGGCCAGGAAGGAAGTGCCAACCAATGAACAGTAAGTTATTCTACTAGCTACAAATGCGCCTATTGTTGGTAACTAGATAAACAATCTGCATCCATTGTACAATGACTGGGGAAGCTTTGTACCATGGCTCATTAACAAATATGACAGCTTTGTAAAAACATTATTTGATGAAAAAATTATGAACTTTTGGCATCCCTAAAATAACCTGATTGTTCATTTAACATTCTCATATTAGGTACTTTGTACTTCTATAGCTCCTCTCATACTACAAATATCTTTAAGTGCTTTATAAAGGCTCGGTTTGGGCAGGAAATGGAAAGGAAATTATGAGACATGTGGAGATGTTCAAAAGGTACAGCGAAAAGCAATAACATACATGGATGCAGAAGCAAATTGAGGGGACATAAGGTCCATTGGATCTGCTGTCAGGTGAGAGCAGAGAACCAGGATCAAAGATTCACGGTGCACATTGGCTGCAAAATAAGATTAGAGAAAACTGCATAAACTGCGTTTCTGAATTATAGGAAGATTGTCAAAATCAATTAAATAGTGCAATTTTGATTTACTTGCATATTACCATTGGTGAAGATTCACAATATGAAGAGTGATTTAAGAAATTTAGAACTATGTCTCCAGACATGAAAAAGACTTCCATGACAGAGTTGTTCAAGATCATGAAGTATCACAGTAAGTCCACAAGTTTATTGGCTGGTATTGGAAAGAAAAGATTTGAAGGCAGGAAGCTCAAACCTAAACATCAGATTAAGATCTGACACAGTCACCAGGACAGAGTATTTGTTAACTGTTTTAAGTGTGTTCCATTCTCATGTTTTAACATGTGTACATATTAGTGGTAAAGTTAACAGAACACGTAAAACACAATTTAAATAAGTGAATAGTATAACTAAATAAGTAATGAAAATTCATTAAGAATGACAGTACAAGTTGGGATGTCAAAGTTGCAGCATGTGGTAGCTCAAGAATATCATCCAGGGAAATCTTTAAACGTGTTAAGTGTTTGAGGTTTGAGTAGCTTTGCCTCAGAGTATGAGAGCTGCAGGCAGAATCACAATCACTGCAGTGCATCAGGGAAGGGCGAACTTTACCTGGATTTTTTTTTGCCAAGAGGCCGTCACACTTTTTAGCATCGGGTGTGCTGATCCAGTCAGTGGCCAGGGACAGGAAGAGTAAGGCAGGTAAGAGGACCCAGAAGACAGGAGTGTCAGTCTGTGCAATTGTCCAACTGACTTGAGATTCTCTCAGGTTGTTTGTCTGAAGACAGGGGCTATGGGAGGGATGAGCTAAATGACCATGTTACCGTGGTACAGGAAACCATTCAAGTGGGGTTCGGGTTAGAGTTAAGGCTCGGGTTAGGGTTCACGACATGTGCTCTGTCCTGGAGAAGGATATACAGTGGAGGGAGAGGATACAGTTGTTGTGTTCCATGAAGGCACCAATGACAATTGTACAACTTGGAAAGAGGCTCTGTACAGCCAGTATGAGGAACTTGGCATCAGATTATGCAAAAGCTCAAAGTTAATTTGTGGATTATTACTTGAACCACATGCAAATTGGCATCAGGTAAACAAGGCTAGAGAGATAAATATGTGGCTGAAAGGCTGGTGTGTGAGAAATACATTCCTGTTCATGGGACACTGGCATCAACACTGGGGAAAATGAGATCTGTACTGGTGGTACAGTCTACACTTGAACTGTTACTGGGACGGGTGTTGTTGCAAACTGCATAACCAGGAAAGTAGAGTGGGTTTTAGACAAAATAGTGGGGCAAGGGCTCAAATTTGGGAGGTTGTGGTGAAATAAAAAGTGGAGAAAAGGCAACAGAGGTAGGAATTAACAGTAAATAGACAATGGCAGGGAGGGACAGAATTCTAAGACCATCCAGCAAATAAAAATAAATGTTACAAAAATAATAAAGAAAAATAGTTAAAGCATGTAGCATTAAGGACAAACGTAAAGTCCCAGGTGACAATAGGCTTCTCCCTCACTAGAGAAAAATGACTGCTTGTAGTTTAACCTTAAACCATGCCTAAGGTAAGGGGTGAGCTTGAGAAAACAGAGCCTTCATGGTACCTGCAGTCAGTACAGGAGGCATCATTTTGCATTAGACAATAGGTGCCGGAGTAGGCCATTCAGCCCTTCGAGCCAGCACCACCATTCGTTATGATCATAGCTGATCATCCACAATCAGTATCCTGTTCCTGCCTTATCCCCTTATCCCCATTGCAAACCAGTCGTCTAGTTAACCAAGCTGCAAAACGAATTAACTAATAATATAAACAAAGGTAAATATGTATGATCTAGTGATTATTAAGGAGATGTGGCTGTAGGATGACCTAGTTTGGGACCTAAACATTGATGGGTATGTTACATATAGGAGAGACAGGTAGCCAGGAAAACGTGGAGAAGTGGCTTTTTTAAATAAAGATGACATTGGCTCAATAGAGAGAAATGATATAAATTTCAAGAGACCAGAACGCAGCAGCTGTCTGAGTTGATGAGGAATAATAAAAGGCAAGAGGTCACTTGTGGGAGTTGTGTACAGCCCCCCAATCCCCTCCAAACATGGTAGGGCAGAGTATCAAGGAAGAAATAATGGGCACTTGTCAAATGGGAACAGCAACTGTCATGAGGGACGTTAACTGACACAGACTAGAAAAATGGGAACAGTTTAGATGAAGAATTCATTGTAAGTTTTCAGGACAATTTCTTAGACCAGCACCAACCACACAGCAGGCTATAGCTTTTTTTACAAATGAGATAGGAATAATTACTGGTCCATACTCAGTGCACCCCTCGGTGGCAGCGAGCATAATATATTTGAATTTTACATATAGTTTAAAGAAAAGCAGCGCAGGTCCAAAAGTACTATTTTGAATTTAAACAAGGGCATGCGATAGTGTGTAAACTTCAGAACGTTAATAACACTTCATAAATGAAAGAAGCAGCATTAAGTCTGTTTAAGGGACATGGACAAAGCTATACAGGAATTGAAAGCAATTAGCCATGTCCAGGAAAAGAAGGAGTCAAAGCAACATGGACAAAACTTCACAGCGCCAGGGACCCAGGCTCACTTCCAGCCTTAGGCGACTGTTTACGTGGAGTTTGTGCATTCTCCCCGTGTCTGTTTGAGTTTCCTCCCACAGTCCAAAGATATGCAGGTTAGGTGGACTGGCCATACTAAATTGCCCATAGTGTCCACAGATGTACAACCGAGGTGATTTAGCCATAGGAAGTGCACGGTTACAGGGATAGGGCAGTGGAGATAAGGAGTGGGAGAGTGGGATGCTCTTCAGAGGGTCAGTGTGGACTCAATGGGCTGAATAACTGGCTTCGTAACTGTAGGATTCTAAGAAGATCAATGATGACATTGCAACAGGGATCTTCAATAAGTTCAAGGCAATCAGAGCCAACACAGTTTTACCAAAGGGCAATCATGCTTAACTAATTTATTAGTTATTTGAATTAATGCTGCAGGTAAAGGGTAACCAGTGAATGTATTGTATTTTAATTTCCAGAAAGCATTTGACAAGGTACTATATCAAAAGGTTATTGCAGAAAATAAAAGGTCATGGTGTCAGGTGTAATGATTAGAAGATTGGCCAGTTATGGGAAGCAGAGAGTAGGAGTAAATTTGTCTTTTTCAAGGTGGCATAATGTCATGTGTGGTGTGCCACAGGGGTCAGCACTGAGCCCTCAAATTTTACAATTTATATAAATGATTTAGATGAAGGGACTAAAGCTAAATTTGCTGATGGCCCGAAGATAAGCAGTAAAGTGTACTATGAAGTGAATGTAAGGAGCTTACAAACGCATATCAATGGGCAAAGATCTGGCAAATGCAATGTATTGTATAAAAGTGCAAAAGTGTCCATTTTTACAGAAAGAATAAGAAAAAGCAAATTGTGAAAGGTTGTAGAATTCTAACACGCAGAAAGATCTGTGTTCTAATGCATAAATTGCAGAAGATTAGTATAAATGCACAGCAAACACAAGGGAAGCTAAGAGAATGTTATGTTTTATTGTGAAGTGAATTGAATGCTAGAATAGGGAGGTTATGTGTGAGTAGTGCAGAGTGTTGGCGAGACCAGTACTGTGTACTGTATTGGACACTGCACTTATGGAAGGATGCGCTGGAAGTAGTTCAGAAATAGTTTACGAGACTAGTGTCTGGATTGGGTGGATTGCCTTATGAGGAAAGGCTAGACAAGTAGGCTTGCATCATCTGGAATTTCAATATGAACTTGGTCCTGCTAGTTTTAATGTCAATTTGACGTTCCTGTATGTCCACAACAATGTTCCATCCCCTTGGATAATAGAATATATTTATCTTTGCCTTAAAAATGTTGGAACATTCTGTTTGTATGAGGTGCATTCACAAACTATATTTTAGTATAGAAAAATGTTCCAAGGATTATCAAAGAGGAAAGACGCTGACAAACGAAGGGATGAAAAAGATGATTGAAAATCCACTCAAAACATTGCATTTTAAGCAGTCTTAAAAGGAAGAAAGTCAGATAGAAGGGTTTAGGGATGAAATTCCTGTAAGCAGCAATAAGGTAGCTGAATCCATTCAGGGCACTAATAAGGTTAAGTAAGGGAGAGCATCCTGATGTTAGGGAAATGGATCATTTTAAATTCTAGACATGGGAGAACTGGGAATCAATACAGGTGTGCATGGAAGGTGATGATAGGCAAGCAGACTTTGATCCAAAACATACAAATGTACAATTTTTGAAAAGTTGGAATTCTGTTAGAGTAATCTGGTCTGGAGGCGGTGAAAGTCACACACAAGTGAAGAGAACTGCAGTTATGATTTTGATGTAGAAATGATCCATTATTTATCTGAAAAGCTGCATACTTGAGTGTTCCGAAACAATGCAATATAGAAGGTTTCACTTTAAACACTGATTATAGATACAGTGCATTCCAAACATCCCTCCATCACCATTAATTTGTAAGGGGATAAAACTATAAAGGTCTGGATTCTAGAGTACAAATAATGACTAAACTGTCAGCCTTTGCTGTAATGATTCTCTGAAACTGGCAGTAACTTCAGAATGAACACATATGCAGTTAAACACATTCAGAAGCTTCAGCGAGTGATTCTATGATTGGACACACTGGTAAGTGTCTCTATTTGTGACCAATTAGGTATGAGAAAATTGACATGAACCTTTCTTCTTAAACAAAACTAGAAGCCCTTGAAAACTGCACCTTGTCCATTGTTTGTGGTTTAGTATTTGTGCACCAGGTTTGTGTACGCAATGGAAGCTCGGTCATTCAATTTATTCAGGGAGTTTAATTTGTTTTCCATTATTCGTTCATGGGATTTAGGCACTGCTGTCTAGACATTTATCGCCCACTTAATTGCCCTTCAGTCACCTTCTTGAGCCACTGAAGTCCATATGATGTAGGTACCACCCGTTGTGCTTCTCAACAGGAGTTCCAGGGTTTTGACCCAGCATCAGTGAAGGAACTGATACAGTTCCAAGTCAAGATGGTGTGAGCCATGAAGAGAACCCACAAGTGGCTGTGATACCCTGTATTTGCTGTTTTAGTTGTTCTAGGTGGTGAGGGTCATGCGTTTGTAAAATGATGTCTAAGGAGCCTTATTAAGTTGTTTGGAAATTTAATTTACGGTGTATTTTTTAAAAATAAGACATCTGCTGAATTTAAACTTACATTTCAAGAAAAAATATTTCTTTTGAGTTCAGAATCAAATGTCTTCTGAAATTACCTCATAGGGTGATTTCACTGACCTCCTTAATAGCATTATTAGCCGGTGTAACTGCTCATTTTTAATTCTTAAAAAGGTTTGTGGAGAAAAGTAAAACTCATCTGCTGACAAGAATCTGAGCAGGTATTATATTACTTACACACAGGTCTATTTACAGCAGCTCCTGCCCAAATGATTCAAACCAAGCGACAGCTGGTTGTACAGCTGCCCCATATATGTATAGGAGGAACACAGCTGCTTGCCAGCCAGAATTCCAGGAGCTACACTCATCGACTCTTTTAAGAGTAATCAGAATCTTTTTTGCTGCTTGGAAGGTATCACTGCACCCAAAATTCAGGATTTTCCAATCAACAGAACTGAAAATTAAAAAGATGCAACTTTCCAAAGATGTTGCAGTTAATTAAGTGCATCTTAATTCGGATTAATCTTACCCTCCCCCTTTTCAGGTGCTTGCAATACTGACTTGCAGTGTGTTTTATTACAAGTTCCACAGCTGTCATTTTAAATCCCCACTTGGAGTTCTTGATCCATTTCATACTAACAACCCTTTACTGGCAGGAACAGCCATTAAGTTACATTGCATTGGCCCAACATACAAAAGTATTAGTCAGAGTTAATTCTGCAACAGCATGGCTATACATTTCTCCACCATGAAACGAAGGTAGGAGGCAATTTTAGCAAATCAACATTATCAATATTCCTTAGATTAAAGCACACAATACTAGAAACACTGAAATAAGGTAGAGAGGGAAAAGATTAAAATTAGATTCTACAATGATAATAACTGTAGAAACTGCCTAAATGCAGCATCGGGTCTCAAATTCTCATTTTAAATACGAACAACAGCTTTGTTTTCAATTCCTTTCCACATGGCTCCAGAGAAAGAGTCTACTAGTACACCTGAGCCTTCCTACACAGAGTTAACAGACACATGCAATAACTCTATCATTTAGTTTCATAAGTGCACTTTGGATAGTTCAAATCGAACGTGATGGTTCGATTCCTTTATTATTTGTGCCTCCTTTAAAACAACTGAGCATAGCAGATTTGTTCTGATGTAAGGTCACAGATCTGAAATGTTAAATCTGACTCAGACAGCATCTGTGGTGGAGAAAAAACTGCATATTTCCAGCACTATTTGCTTTTATTTCAGCATTGGCAGTATTTTGATTTTGTGAGCCAAATATGCATTGCTGTTTCTCCATTAATAACCCATGTCATATTTAAAAATCAATTGAACAGGGGTAACTGAGACAGGTTATTTTTCTGGAAAACTTCACTTTTATATAACAATTACCATACAACATGATCAGGATTATAACAGGAAATATTCAGGCTTGAGCTCTTTACCTGGAGACCTTTTGATGTCAGCTGTGCTGTCAGGAAGAAACCTCCCAGCCACATTTAGCTATTGCATTTAATGAAAGTGCATGGGCTGAGCTGGCTGTTCTCACATGCCAACAGCTAGCTCTCTTTCATTTCTTCAGGGAATCGATGTGTTGTTGGCAAGGCCAGCATTGTTTCTCGCCTCTAATTACTTGCTTTTGAGAAGGTGATGGTCAGCTGCCTTCATAAACCAATGATGGCCATCTGGTGTAGGTACACCCATAGTGTTGTTAGGAAGGGAGTTTTTGGCCAAAGAATAGCAAGTGAGCGGAATATTGTTCAAATCAGGATGACTGGATGGAAATTTGCAGGTGTGCATGCTCACATGGATATTCTTATCCTTCCAGGTGACGGAAGTCACAGGTTTAGAAGGTGCTGTTAAAACTGTCTTAGCAAATTACTGCCACTATGCATTGATGGTGGATGAAGTGGATACTTGTGGTGATGAATGGAATAGCAAATAAGCAGACTCGATACCATTTAATTATTCTGACTGCAGCCATAGTCATCCAGGCAAAAGGAGAATATCCCATCACACTCTTCATTTCCCTCTTGGAGATAATGGACAGGCTTTGGAAGTCATGAGTTGAGTTACGTCCCACAAAAGTTCCAGACTCTGACCTATTCTTGTAGCCACAGTATGCACATGGCTGTCCAGTTCTTCTTCTGAACAATGGTAACATTCAGAATGTTGATGGTGAGGTATTCAGAGATGATAATGCTGTTACTTTACAAGGGCGATGGTTAGATTCTCTCCTGTTGGAGGTGGTCATTGCTCGACATTTGTGCAGTGCAATTATTACTTGCCAATTCTCAGTCAAAACCTGAACATTATCTAAATGTTGCTGTATATGGACATACACTACTTCAGTATGTGAGAACTTACAAATGGCACAGGACACCAATTAAACATAAGTAACTATCCGTTGTGACCTTACAATGCACAGAAGGGCATTGATAAAGCAGCTTAGGATATTTGGGCCTAGAACGCTATCCTGAGGAACTCAACAGTCACATTCGTAGACCAATGTGTCTGAACACCAAGAATCACAACTAGCTTGCTTTGGCCTGGATATGACTCCAACAAGTCAAAAGTTTTGAAAAGAGAATGTATGTAAGGAACTCAGGGGATCTGGCAAAATCTGCAAAGAGGGAAACAGAATTGATATTTTGAGTTCAATAACAAACTTCCGAATTCAAATGGAAAGTTTTCCCTTATTGCCAGTGGCTTGGGTTTGACTAAGGTTATTTGGTGCCACATTCAATGAACTGCAGCCTTGATATTAAAGGCAGTTGGTCCCACTTCACTTTTACATCATCCATTATTAATATTCCTGACTATTAAAGTGACCTTTCCTAAAAAAGATCTCCCTCTTAACCTTACTATTAACTGTTTGAATGAGTTCTGCTGCATAATAAGAAGTCCCAGTTGCTGTTTCCATACAAATTTCTAAGAAAAGCTCCAATCAATTTTTTTTTAAAACCAGCTCCATTAATCCAACAGCTCATTCATTGCAGTGAGAGCTCAATCCTCAGCCAGAAAATTATACAAGCCAAGAACTCTTCAAAGAAATAAGAAAGGTATAGTCTCTCAAACTATTACAACCAAGCTTTGCCATCTTGGTCTTCAATTTGCAAGCTTCTGTATCTCAAGACCATCCAGCAGATCCACCAGTTCAGCTTTGGATTGCGTGTAACTACTATCTCCTGTGATATGTTCCACGTTAGCACTTTCTGAAGTTATCAGTTTTAAATCTCAAAACTCAGACCATTGCAGTCTTTCTTACCCAGCAAGAAAAAATATTCTGTTAATAAAAGCAGAATACACCGCATGTTGGAAATCTGAAATAAAAACAAAGTGCTGGACTATTTCAGTAGATCTGGTAGCATCTGTGGAGAGACGGAAACAGTTAATATGGAGTCCCATTTGATTCTTCTTCAGAACTGCTATTATTTGACTGAGCAGGGCAGTCAGTCTGCATTTGGCATAGAAAAATCCAACAGGGATTGCTGCATAGTGCTCCCCAGTGGCTGCCTCCCTAATAAGAGCAACTGAGATTAACTGCCCCAGCCTTCCACTAGCTTACAAACCTAGATGAAACCTAAGACTTGCTACAGGTCTATATCTCCTGTTATTCATTGCAGGGAGGCAGCAGGTTGGAATAATTGTTTCCAACTGGCATGAGCCTCTGGAAAGGCTCCTGATTTTCTTTTTGTTAAGTTTTACATAGTTCGTGGAGGTACCATCAATAAAATTGACTTCAATTAATCAAAGACTGTTGTTAAGTAACTCAGCTGTAAAAATAAAGGAACTCTGATGGCATTTGCAGAATGCCCACACCACATCCCCATTTGTGAACATTACGTTGAAACAATGAGAAAACCAAAGTCTGTTAAAATGGGTAGCACTAGAATATCACAAGTACAACACATGACAGCTGTTTAACACAATTTACAAGAGGAACCAAGGCAGTGATAAACACTGAAGCCTTTGATAACCAGAAGCTCACATTTCCAAGATACTCCCATTCCCAGAACCAAATTCCATCATGCAGCTAAAAACAACTATGCAACAACTGTGTAAACAGAAGCAACTATTTTACATTCCAGAACCCATGTTAAAAGATGACATTAAAGCAAAAGAAGCATCCACTTTTTCGATGGAAGTGCATCATTGAGGTTAGCAAACAGAAAAAACACGGGGTTTTAAATTTGCACGACAGCACAATGATCCAGACTTGAACAAATTGTTCTTAGTTGTAAACATCCCTAGGTCCTTCTTAATGGAAGGAATTCTTTTGCCCACCTTCAGCTTTTATTAATGACAGCATAATTTTCAATACTTTCAATAGTACCAGTGTTCAGTGCAACATGGACTTAAAAAGGTGATTGCAAGAGTACACTCCTGAATGTTTATATTCATTGTAGAAACACAGGAACAAGGGGCAGCAGCAGGCATATCTGTCACCCAAGTTTCCTACCCTAATCCATAACATTGTGGCTGGCCTTACTTTTTTAACCTCAAACCCACACTCCTGTCTATCCCTCATTTATCACCCTCTTACTTAACAAGAATATATCTACCTCTGCCTTGAAGATATCCAAGGATTCTGCTTCCACCACCTTTTCAGGTACAGAGTTCCACAGACTCATGACCCCCAGAGAAATAAATTTGTCTGATCTTTTTAAATGGGACTCCCTGATTTTTAAAGTGACTCATGTTTCTAGATTCTCCCAGTAGGAGAAATATCCTCACCACATCTACCCTGTTAAGACCCTTCAAGATTTTACATATTTCAATCATGTTACCTGTTACCTTTCTAAATTCCTCTAGATATAAGTCTAGTCTATCTAGTCTTTCCTTATAAGAAAAACCAACCAATCCAGGAACAAATTTGGTAAGCTTTCTCTGAACTACTTCAAAAGCATTTACATCCTTCCTTAAATGAGGTGTCCAATACTGTGCACAGGACTCCAGGTGTGGTCTCAATAATGTCCTGTACAACTGAAACATAAATTCCTTAATTTTGTATTCAAATCTGTCTGTGATAAATGTCAACATCCTGTGAGCTTTAATAATTACTTGCTGTAATTTCAAACTAGCCTTTGCCAATTCATGAAGTAGGGCACCAGGTTCCTCTGCATTGCAGAGCTCTGCAAGCTCTCACCATTTAAACAATATGCTTCCTTTTAATTCATCATCATAAATTGGAAAATTTCACATTTCCTCACATTATGCTCTGCCAAATCCTTGTCCACTGATTTCAACTACGTCTATCTTTTTGTACCCTTTTTAAGTACTCTTCACTACCTATCTTTGTCATTAGCTGTAGAGCATGCTGCTCTAAGAAACAATCCCACAGACTTTCTATGAACTGTTCCTCTAGACTACCTTTGTCTGTCACTATGTGGATTAAAATCTCCCATGATTATCACCATATCTTTCTGATAGGCTCATTATTTCCTCCTTTACACTTCACCCTATCGTGTGGTTACGACTAGAGGCCTGAGCATCACTCCCATAAGTGACTTATTGTCTTTACCATTTCCCCTCTCTACCCAAGCTGCTCCCATATCTTGATTACCTGAAGTTAGATCATCTACAGTGGCAATTCAGCATTAATTGCCAGAGCCACTTCTGCACCTTTTCCAAGCTTCCTGCATGTCTAAAAGTTCATGTCCCTGTCAATGTCATCCTGCAGCCATTTCTATGTAATGACTGTTTGTACCTATTAGTTTATATTTATGCTCTGGTCTCAGCTGTTCTTCTTTAAATCCTATATGCATGCAGATATAGGGCCATTAGTTTAATCATTTCATTCTTTTTGTAAATTCAAGGCTGTTCTCTTGATCTACTTTTAGATTTGTAATTTCACAGTTTATTTATAATTCCACATATTAATATTTTTCTCTTTGGCCTTGATTCTACTCTTTGATTTATTGCATATTCCCAAATTTTATCCCTTCCCTGAACCATTTAATCTTGACTTCATGCTATTTCCTTAGTTTTGCAGGAAGAACACTGGGCTCATCATGGTTCATCTGGAGATCATCCAATCAATATAGATCCCATTTTCCCCAGTACTGATGTCAAATCCCCACAAACCTCTCTATATGTTCACATTTCATAAATTCCTATAATTTATTCTCTTGTCAGAGCCCAAACATGGTTATGAAAAATACCTAAAGCTGTGGTCTTTGAGTCACATTGATAATAATATTCAAAACTATACTATTCTTTTAAATTTGACACCAATTTTTTTAAATATGCTTCTTGAAGGAATGTCACAAAACACTTTCCCTGGGTCGAAAATAAATTTTATTGGTGACACTCTAAATTTATTGGTTAAAACATTTTCACTTAATCTATCGAGTGAGGTTTTCCAGCATTATGCACTTAACTTTGAACTGCAGCTGAAAATGGTATCAATGAAGTTTGCAACCTCATATCAGGTCATATGGGCTTTACAGAAATTGCCTGACCACATAACAATATGCATAAAACACGATTAAAGCTCCAATAATTAATAAACCATATTTAGATATTTTTACTTTACAGCATATTTTGATGTTGTTTCAACAATCCTAATTTTTAAAAGCTCCAAAAGCCTGTTTTTTTGTTTCAAAATGCACCTAAGCACTGTACTTTAAGACACTTATAATTGATTAATACAAGATATTACTGTGCTGCAATCTCCTCAGCAGACCTGTTGTTTAAACCAAATACTCCAAAACAGTAGAATTTTCAAAACAAACAGAGGCTGATGACAGGAAAGTGATTCAAGTCAAGTAATTTTTAAAAAAAATTGCATTAAGGTTCCAAAGTTACCAAAGTGATACTTCAATGCTTACTAGCATGCAAATAAGAGAAACAAATAGTTCAGTGTGGTATTCGCAAAGGGAACCAAGTGTCTAGCAACAAAATCGCATGGTTAAAAGATGAGGAAGTGTGTTAAAATTAACCATTTGCCATTTCAAAAACTGTTAATAGACAAATATTGCTATCAACATAAATCCTGATATTTGTGCTCAGAGATATATCTTAGTGGGTTTACTAACTAAATTAGTTTAAATTCAAAGGAATCTTTGCTTTGCTCAAAATTTATCCTAACACTAGTTTCAATGCTATGTTTTGTGCAAAATGAAAGGATATGCATTGACAGAAAATCTTTCAAAGCCAATGGACACCTCTAAGTGCTTTATAGCCAAATACTTGCTAATGAAATGTAGTCAGTGTTGGGAAATACTTCAACGAATTTAGCACAACCAAGTCCGACAAACAACTGTGAAATATAATACCATTAAATACATTAAAAAAAAATACTGGTTAAGATATAAATATAAGCCATAACACTGGGAATATACCCCTGCTGTTCTTCAAATAATGTCATTTAATGTCCATCTGGCAGAGCGGCCACGGCCTGGTCTACTCTATCATGAAGGGTAGCGCTTCTCACAGTGCAGCATGGTAATGAGGGAATGCTGCAGTGAGTCTGAACAAGATTTGTTTCCAGTAAGTTCAGACCAGTAAGACAAAAGAATTAGCCAGCAGTTCAATTGGCATTAAACAGGTACCTCACTCAAACACACAGACACTAGTGCATCAGAAAACTACAGGATTGGCTTAAGGCATGCTGTTGAGATTCAGCAGAAATATACTTAAATAGAACATCAGGTTGAACAGCATTTCACCTGGAAATGCTTGATGCCAACAATGGAAAGTAAATGTGGTAAGCATACTTTGTTCTCTAGTCACATTATCCCTCATTTGATAAAGCGCAAAAATGGCACAGGATAAAAATAAGTAATAAAATGAAACAACAAACCTCTGGTGCAAGATATTCTGGAGTTCCACAGAATGTTCTCATAGTTGCTCCATCCTTGATACCTTCTTTGCAAAGTCCAAAGTCAGTTATCTTAATGTGACCATCACTGTCCAGCATAAGGTTTTCCAACTAAACAAAATTAAGCAACACACTGAGCATAAAGAAACTAGTTATTGCTAATCAGCTTAAACTCTTAAATTAATTTTCACATATTAAGCTGACACTTTACTCAACAACTTAAAGATACGATTTTTAATTTGAATGATTCAATACCCGTTTTGGGGAATCTTGTTGGTAATTCTGCAAAGAGAGATATGTTTTACATCACTCAAGAACATTTTATTATTAACAGTTTACTGTACTCAAATGATGCAATGCACTGCACAATGTCTTTCCTACCTTAAGATCTCTATACACTACATTTTTTTCAGAATGGAGATAATCTAAGGCAGAGACAATCTCTGCTCCATAGAAACGGGCACGGTCTTCAGAAAAAACACGTTCTCTTGACAGGTGAAAGAATAACTGAAATAAAAACATATACTAAGAGTTACAAAAAACACTGACCATAGTTATTCATGTTTCAATTATAAGTCAACTATTCTGTAAATTTGTCCAGTAAGTACTGAGCCACACAGGCCAGGGGAGTTCAATGGGCTTCAGTGCCCATTCATGCCACGCTGAATCATTTCTGCCAAGATAAAGGGAGGGATATTACATGTGATTTTAGACCATTGGATAAAAGTAAAAGGGGAAAATATTATTTAGAACTTTAGTTCTTCTGCATCTTCCAGTCACTACAAGTAGAAGCACCGTTAACTGAGAATCATCATCAGCAATGATCAATAGCTGTGATTCTTATCATAGTGAAAGTTAAATTGTACTGAGTGTTACAATTCCATCCGATGGTAGTACTGGACAAATCAGATCCCAGAGTGAAACCTGGCTTAATGGAACGTAAATTTTAGTTTTGCAATTTGGTTGCCATGCTGGTCAGTCGTCACTGAACATGTTCACACGAGACTAACAAAATACTTTTATCAAAAGGACATAATTTACTATGCAAAAGGGAGAAAAACACTGAGTCATCACGTAGATAATTTGGAACGATCAAAAAAAGCAAAGAGAAAAATTCATTCCTTGTTCACACCAATATTCTTTACAGTAACTCAAACACAGTGAAGGATCACTCCTCGGTTATCTATTTTAATTCCAGACAGCCTAGAGATTTTTTTCCAGCCCTGGGCAGCCTGGAGACTCTTGAAAGCTAAATGGCACTTCTGCTGGTAGGAGCCATTTCTTCTCATACTGAAGCCCAGTTATGGCCATGGCCATCTGCTTTTCATCAATCACAAAATTTCAATCAGCAAGTAAGACATTAATTCACCTGATAGCTTACTAGGCATTTCACTGAAGTCCTGAGCTTTATTAGAAATTGTAAAGTTGGCTCACCGTTAAAAAAATGACTTTCTAACTTTTTGGAAACAACAAACAAGTACTTTCACAATACCAGAACCAAAAACCCAATCATCTCTAGAACCAAAACTCTCAAGTGACAATACTATGTTGTAAACCTTTATTCAACCAGGAATATCCTAAAAAAACAGGAACGGAAATCTAACAGGAGAAAAAGCAAACATTTTGGATGTCCTTTCTCAATTAAAAAAATTCCTCCATACCTCACCTCCATTTGCGTAATCCATAACAAAACACAAACGATCATTTGTCTGAAAAGAATACTTCAGTGCCTTGAAGAAAAAAATACCTTAAATGAGAAACATAATTTAATAGAACTAAACAGATTCTTTTGTTTAAATAACTAGGTCATTTAATCAGTAACAGCAATCCTGCACTGCAAATAAAGTTTGATTCTTATGAAAAGCCATGCTGACTTGAACACTTCATAAGTTGGGTATTACTCTGTGAACAGAAACACATGCATTTTTTCTGATTCTAGTTTTGCCAGAAACAAAAAACTGTCTAATCTCTGCCTTAAGTCTCAGTTAAACTCTTATACAGCGAAAAATAATGAAGCAAATCAAGAATTTTTTCTTTGAAAACATCATAGATTAAAATTCTACTTGTATATAGATGAGTCAGGAAGGAATTCATTAACCTGTACAATACATGACTTATATAGTTCACAGCTCAGGAATAAAATATTTGATTGTACAAATATTACCTTTGCTAACAATATGCAAGGTACTAGACATAACCTTTAAGCATTTAAAGTATATGCGTAACATTTACACAATCAATACAAACATTTCCCTGAAAAAAGATTTTTTTCAATGTACTACTGTGATGAATATGTGATTTACAATATTGCAGAAACCATGATAACAAGGTGAAAGGAATTTTATTACTTGGTCTTTAATTTAATTGAATTCATTGCAAGGACTTATTTTTAAACAAATTCCATGTCATGAATACAGCATTAGTCCTAACTGCAAGTTATTTTGGCAGCTATTAAAGTATGCTATGGGGTTAAATCTCAGAACACAAAAAAAATGATGTAGGAGTTGAAAAATAAGGTCCAATAATCAATTTAGTCATTTCAATGATATCTAAAATGCTCAACATCTGAGACGTGGTCACAATGTGCTCTTGAGGCCACATCAGTGAGGTTGATTTCTTTCTCCTCTTTAGGGTAGGGCAGTAAGACTCCTGAGATATTCTGCTTCTCAACAAGCTCAGACTTCAGGCCTTTACTGTCTGGTGCAATCAAATTTCTCGAACTCCAAACTTCTCCCCAAGTAATATACAAATAGATTACACCGATTAGATGTCAAGCAAATTACGTTCAATTTTGCTAAATGGTGATGCTAGAAAAGATCAAAGTGAATTAAAAATCATAAAGTGCATTTCAAAAAGCAAAATAATCTATGCACTTTCAAAAACTCATTTGAACAGTTTGCTTTGGCTTCTCTCTATGACAGATCCGAAAGAGTCTGTTCAAAAGAAAATATTAAATTATATAATTAAAAAAGTCAAATTGGATGTATTATGTGCATGAATTTTGAGCTTTTGCAACAGAGTAGTTAATTAACATCTCCTGTAGTGTGTGAGTAAGTACTTACAGTTAAGAATGGATGCCTAGAATTTTGTAACACTCTGTTTTCTGTCACAGTGTGTGCTACTTCATCCTGTATCAAAGATAAAAGAGTTGTAGATCAAGAAAAACCAAGGCATAGCAATAATAGAACTGAATTTCAGTTCAAATAACAGATAGTAAATGAATAGACTGTTTAAGAAGATTAAACGTTTTAGTGAAAAATAGTCAATGAAGCTTCATAAATTAAACTATTTTCCAGCACTAATGGTGATGAGTTGTTACCTTTGCTACAATTACTTCTTTCTTTAGAATCTTCATGGCATAATATTTCCCAGAGGCTTTCTCTTTTACTAGAATCACCTTTCCAAATGTACCTTTTCCAAGGAGTTTCAAGTATTCAAAATTATGCATAGTCTGCAACACACCAAACAAAGACCAACAAGTGTCCAACAGCAAACAAAACAGACCAAATGCATTCAAAATTTTAGAATCAGAAGACAATTTCTAAAGATTTATTTTACAAAGTATTAATGACTACATGGAAGGCTTTATTAGCCTACTTCTACTCCCAATTTGTATGTTTGTATGTCAAAGAGTTACTTGCCCCTGCTCTAACAGCAGATTCATGATGTAGTTGAGAAGCACTCAAAAGCACTTTTTGATTTCTTTGCATTCAAAAAATGCAGACATAAGATCAGAAGACATTGGCTTCAATGCCACTTACATGCTTTATTCTTGTTGTTACGTATTTGTTTAAGTATGCTGGACTGTCACTTTAACAGTCCAGTCACATAATATAATAATGTCATCATCTGCCACTTTGGGCAGGAAAAGTTTGATCTTGCTGCCCAGTGAGTGTGAGCATCACCTTAAGAAAGCCCTTGCAAGCTAACGTTTCAGCCTGCTGATCCTTAATAAGAAGAAAACTGGCAATGAGGATATAGGCTGCTTTGAGATCCACCAGGCCTATCCACTGATGCATTGGAGAAACGATCGTGGTCCTCACTGCAGTCATCGGCCGCACTTCAAAAAAAAAGGACAAGAAATAAAAGATGCCGTGGCAACACCAATACAGATACAGTCAGTGAAGGAATGAAAAGGAATTCACTCCTGGGAAGAGGCAAACAGTGCAGAAGAAAACTAGCCATGTGCTGAACTCTGAGCGAACACTGAGTAACAAGTGCCCCACTCAGAGGGAAATGTTTTGACCGAGTGGTGTAGATGCAGGAAGAAACAGGCAGCCGGAGATTTATTTTGTTTTAAACAGAGAGAACTGATGTCGTGCAAACATTTTAGTGGCTACACAGACCCTTCCCTTTGAAAGAACTTTTCGAAATTCTGTTCAAGACTCAAGGAGAAAATTACTTGGGATTAAAAAAAACAAGATGGGAGTAATTTATTTTTATTCACTTACAGGATGTGGTTTTGCTGGTTGGAAAACACCGTGAACTACCCTTTTGAACCACTGCAGTGCATTTGGTGTACACAGCCCCACAATGTTGTTAAGGAGGGAGCCCCAGGAATTTGACCCAGTGACACTAAAGGAACAGGATACATTTCAATATAGGGATTTTTGTATGGATTGGAAGGGAACTTCACAGTCATAGTGTTCTCATATATCTGCTGTGCTTATTCTTTGAGATAGTAAGGGGTCATGCTTTTAGAATATGCTAAGTTGCATTGGCAAATTTCTGCAGTGCAGTTTATAGGTAGTACAGACTGTTGCTGCTGAGTCATAGAGATATACAGCACAGAAACAGATCCTTTGGTCCAACTTGTCCATGCCAACCAGATATCCTAAATAAATCTAATCCCATTTGCCAGCATTTGGCCAATATACCTGTAAACCCTTCCTATTCATACACCCATCCAGATGCCTTTTAAATGTATTAATTGTACCAGCCTCCACCATTTCCTGTGGCAGCTCACCCCAGACACGCACCGCCCACTGCGTGAAAAAGTTACCCCCTTGGGTCCCTTTAAAACCTTTCCCTCTAGTTTTGGGCTCTACCAGCCCCTCATAATTTTACAAACCTCTCTAAGGTCAAACCTCAGCCTCCAGCTCCAGGGAAGATAGCCCCAGTCTATTCAGCCTCTCCCTGTAACTCAAAACCTCCAACCCTGGCAACATCCTTGTAAATCTTTTCTAAACCCTTTCAAGTTTCACAAGTATATAAGTCCTGTCCTAATTTGCCTTTCCAAAATGCAGCACCTCACATTTATCTAAAATAAACTCCATCTGCACTCTTCAGGTCATTGATCCATCTGATCAAGATCCTGTTATAGTTTGAGGTAATCTTCTTCGTTATCCATTATACTTCCAATTTTGGTGTCACCTGCAAACTTACTAACCATACCTTCTAATGTTCACATCCAAATAATCTATATAAATGACAAAAAGCAGTGGACCAAGCACCAATCCTTGTGGCACATCGCTGGTCACAGGCCACCAGTCTGAAAAGCAACCTTCCACCACCACCCTCAGTCTACTACCTTCAAGCCAGTTCTGTATCCGAATAGCTAGTCCTCCCTCTATTTTGTGCGATTTATCCTTGTTAATCAGTCTACGATGAGGAACCTTGTCAAACACATTATTGAAGCCTATGTAGATATGTCCAACACTCCGCCCTCAATCCTCTTCATTACTTCTTCAAAAAAACTCAATCAAGTTAGTGAGACATGATTTCCCATGCACAAAGCCATGTTGACCATCCCTCATCAGTCCTTGCCTTTCCAATTGCATGTAAATCATGTCCCTCAGGATTCCCTCCAACAACTTGACCACCATCGATGTCAGGCTCACTGATCTATAGTTCCCTGGCTTCTCCTTACCACTTTTCTTCAATAGTGGCACAACATTATCCAACCTCCAGTCTTCCAGCACCTTACCTGTGGCTATTGATACAAATATCTCAGCAAGGGGCCCAGCAATCACTTCCCTTGCTCACACAGAGTTCTAGTGTACACCTGATCAGGTCATGGGGATTTATTTACCTTTGAGCATTTTAAGACATCTAGCATCTCCTCCTGTGTAATATGGACATTTTTCAAGATGTTGCTATTTATTTCCCCACATTCTCTATCTTCCATATCCTCCTCCACAGTGAACACTGATGCAAAATACTCATTTAATATCTGCCCCATCTCCTGCAGTTCCACACACAGGTGGCCTTGCTAACCTGTAAGGGGCACTATTCTCTCTTCAGTTACTCTTTTGTCCTTAATGTATTGTAGAATCCCTTTGGATTCTCCTTACCCCTACTTGCCAAAGCTATTTCATGCCCCCTGTTTGCCCTCCTGATTTCCCTCAAGTATATTCCTACTGCCTTTATACTCTAAGGATTCACTTGATCTCTGCTGTCTATACCTGACATATGCTTCCCTTTTATTCTTGACCAAAACCTCAATTTCTCTAGTCATCCAGCATTCTGTATGCCTACCAGCCTTGCCCCTCACACTAACAGGAACATACTGTCTCTGGAATCTCATTATCTCATTTTTGAAGCTTCCCATTTTCCACCAGTCCCAATACCTGCAAATATCTAAGTTTCAACGGTGCAAAAAGTAAATGTTTTTGGCTATCATCCCAGCCAAACTTTGTCCTGGATGGTGTCAAGCTTCAGGGATAGGCACCTGATTCACTTGTAGTTGCCTTTGGGGAGTCAGTAGGTGAGCTACTTGCTGTAAGATTCCTAGCCTCTGACCTCTGTTGGAGCCAGAGTACTGATAGAACTAGTTCAGTTCAGTTTCTGGTCAATGAAAGCCTTAAGGATGTAAATAATTGTTTGACAATAAGGAACATAAACAATGTTTACTAGAAGAAAAGTGGTTTAAGCTTTTCATCTTATCACAGGAACAGGAGTAGGCTGTTCGTCCCCTTGAGCCTGCACTGCCATTGAATGAGATCATGGATGATCTTAGGCTTAACTCCATATGCCTGCCTTGGGCCCATAATCCTCTAATATCCTGGTTTTATGAAAATTTGTGCAGCTAAGATTTAAAATTAACAGTTGAGTCAGCATTGACCACTGTTTGAAGAAGAGAGTGCCAAGCTTCCAATACTCATGGAGACGTAGAAATGCTTCCTAACACCTCTCCTGAATGGCCTGGTCCTAATTCTTAGACTATACCCCTTGGTTCTAGAATCTACAACCAGTGAAAATAGTTTATCCAAGATAAAAAAAAGTGTGAAGTTGGATGAACACAGCAGGCCAAGCAGCATCTCAGGAGCACAAAAGCTGACGTTTCGGGCCTAGACCCTTCATCAGAAAAGTGGGATGGGGAGAGGGTTCTGGAATAAATAGGGAGAGAGGGGGAGGCGGACCAAAGATGGAGAGAAAAGAAGATAGGTGGAGAGGACGGTATAGGTGGGAAGGTAGAGAGGGGATAGGTCAGTGCAGGGAAGACGGACAGGTCAAGGAGGCAGGATGAGGTAGTAGGTAGGAAATGGAGGTGCGGCTTGAGGTGGGAGGAGGGGATGGTGAGAGGAAGAACAGGTTAGGGAGGCGGAGACAGGCTGGGCTGGTTTTGGGATGCAGTGGGGGGAGGGGACGAACTGGGCTGGTTTGGGGATGCAGTGGGAACAGTCAGCCTGTCTCCGCCTCCCTAACCTGTTCTTCCTCTCACCATCCCCTCCTAGGCGAGGCTAGGCCATCATTACTGATCTGCTGCATCTCCATGCAACAAAAAGCTCAACTCAATCAATCAGCACCCTCTTCTCATTCTATATAAAATGGTGGTCCTTTGTTCAAGTATGTTTCTTCCATCATAATTCTGATAGGTGAAAGATGAAAAGCTTCAAATCTTATCTCCTTTTAGCAACGTTTAACCCCCAGAACATTGATAATTGGCAATGATAATGCCATTGAAACCTGAGGAACAATGATCAGATTTTCTCTTGCTGGAGACAGTCATTCTCTGGCACTTGTACGACATGTAAGTTACTTGCTCCTTGTCAGCCCAAGTATGGATATCGTCCAGGCCTTGCTACATTTGAATCTAGACCATTTCAGTATCTGAGGAGTCATGAATGGTGCTCAATATTGTGCGGGCATCAGTGAACAATTTTGACCTCATGATGGAAGGAAGATCATTGATGAAGCAACTGAAGTTGGCTGGGACTGGTCACCATTGAGAGGAGCTCCTACAGAGATGTCCTGGAACTGAGATGACTGACCTCCAACAACCACAACCATTTTCCTATATGTTAGGCAATGTTCCCTCTAAGCTGCACTCCAAAGTTCTGTGCACACCTTGTGCAGCATTGACTTCTAGTTCTTGAAGATTTTCATCAAATAGGTGGAGCTCTGGGACAAAAATCTCAAAACTCAGTCTAATAATCATGATGAAAATTATGATTTTTTTTAGAAGATCTCAGAGGCCTGAGAATCTGGAAAGAAAATTAGAGGGACCACTGGTGAGGATGAATTTCTTCAGCCAGAGGCTGGTAATCTGTGGAAGCCAAGTCATTGAGTGTATTTAAGACAGAAATAGATTGGTTCTTGATATAAAGGGATCAAGGGTTACAGGTAGAAGGCAGGAGAAGGGTATTGAGAAACATATCAGCCAGGATCAAATAGCAGAACAGACTCAATGAGCCAAATGGCCTAACCTTGCTCCTATATCTTATGGTCTCAGGCTAGGTAAAACTGTAAGCCTTGAGGAGCACCCCCCAATTCTCACTGGCTCTCATTTTGCTAAGGTTCCTTGACACCATGCTCAGTTCAATGCAGCCTTAATGTTAACGGCTGTCATTCTCCACTCACCTCTTGAATTCAGCTTTCTTGTCCATGTGTGAACCCAGGCTGTAATGAAGTCAGGAGCTGTGTGGACCTGCTGGAACTCACACCAAGTGTCCACAGCAGGTTATTGCTAACTAGGTGCTGCTCAATAATACTGTTGAAAATCCCTTCCACCACTTTAGCGATAAGAGGAGCCTGATGGGGCGGTAATTGTGGGGTTGGATTTGACCTACTTTTTCTGTACAGAATATACCTCAGCAATTTTTCATATTGCTGGGTAGATGTTGGTATTATAGCTGTACTGGAACAACTTGGCTAGGGATGTGGCAAGTCCTAAAGCATTGGTCTTTTATACTATTGTTGGAGTGTTGGAGAATTCGATTGCCTTTGCAGTATCTAGTCCCTTCAGACATTTCTTGATATCACATGGGATGAACTGAAAAAGTTGAAGCCTGGTATCTGTGATGCTGGAGGCTGGGGTGAAGTGAATCATTGACTCAGCTGTTCTGTTTGAAGATGGTTGCAAATGCTTGTCTTTTGCACTGATGTGATGGACTCCCCCATCATTGAGAATAACGACAGCTGTTCTGCCTCCTCCTCCAGTTAGTTACTTAATCGTACACTACTTTTACAACTAGATGCAGCAGATTGCAGAGTTTGGAGCACATCCATTGGATATGGAATTATTCAGCTGTCTGTTGCATGCTGTTTTTACTGCTTAGCTTGCAATGTATTAGAGATGTAAATGCATTCAAGAAGGTGCAAGGAAAATTCAGGCCACTGGTTCCAGAGTTGAAGAACTTCTGTTAAGTGGATAGATTAGAATCACTGGAATTATTCTCCTTCGAGAAACAAAGCTTACCAGAGGTTTTCAGAATTATGAGGGGTGGGTTAGTCAGAGCAGATAGAAAAAAAGTTAGAAGAGCAAGTTTCATCAATTTATGGTGATTGGCAAAAGAATCAATTTTGACATAAGAAGAAAAGTTGTTTTACGCGATGAGTCGTTAGGATCCAAAATGCACTGCCCCATGAGAATGTGGTTCAGATAAATTTAATGCAGTCTTCCAGAACAGAATTGCATACATTTTGTCAGATTGCAGGGAAAAGGCAAGTGAGAGAGAGTAAATGAGTTGCTTATGCAGATAATCAGTATGGACATGATATAATGGTTGCAGTATGTTTGTCCTATGATTCTAGTCCCGAGATGTAGTTTGACCTCATTGTCACCTCATTCTTAGGTATGTGTTTTGTAGCTCCTTTGCATGTTCTGCTGTACATCTCACTGGACCAGGGTTGATCCCCTGCTTTGATAACAACGTTGAGTAAGAGATAAATCGGGCCATGAAGTTACAGCTTGTAAGTGAATTAATTCTATTGTTGCTGATGGCCCAAAGCACTTCATTGCCCAGTTTTGAGCTGAGAGTATTCAATGTATCAGAATTTTGTACAGTGGCAGTACCACACAGCAAGATAGAGTGTGAAGAAAGGATCTTGTCCCCAAAAAGGACGTTGCAACGGCCATTTCTACCAATAAGGTCATCAACAAATGCATCTGCAACAGATGGATTTGGTGAAAAAATAATATGAATCTAAGTAGGTTTACTCACCTCTGTGCCACAGACCTGGTCAGACAAATACATCCACCAGGACTCAGCCAGCTCTGATGATATTGAAACCCACTCTGGATGGGTGTTAAATTGAGTAGGTGAAAAATGAAAAGAATGACGTTGGGGGAAATTATACAATCAATCAGTGACACAAATTTTGGTGATCCTCCCTGTCTAGCACCCAAAAATATAAGAAGTTGAGCAATTATGTTGCAAGTGTGAAACCTGAGACTTTAAAGCCTACGTGCATCTGCCCTGCTGGTATTTTGAAGAAAATATAGGAACAGCCTTCCCTGTGTGGGGACTGGGAAAAGACTTCTCAAGGTCAGCATTCAGTCTGATATTGCTGCATGTGGGGCCTTGCTGTGAGCAAACTGACAACAATAGTTTCAGGGATAGCAGGAACTGCAGATGCTGGAGAATCTGAGATAACAAGGTGTACAGCTGGATGAACACAGCAGATCAAGCTGCAGTGGAACAGGAAAGCTGACGTTTCGGGCCTAGACCCTTCTTCAGAAAATGACTCTCAGTTTACACATTCATGAAAGAAGCAGAAGCTTACAAATTAATCAGTGAGAAGCTATGTGGGTGTTTAAGTTATTTCAATGCATTTCTTGGTCTATTTTAATTCATTTATTAAATCATGCAGTGTTATATCTTAGTAATGTTTTCAGTAATTATCAGTGTTAGCAACAACAGTAATTTCTAATCTATGGGGTACTATTCCAATATAATCAAAAATGTCATTCCACTAAATAATGAAAGTTACAATATAGTTTGTGTTTGCATATTTGCAATTAAGACATCCTACCACTTTGTCTTTTGGTTTAGTACGAGAAATTTCTATGGAATCAGTCCATGAGTGATCACTGGGGGACTCTGCATGGTAGTCCATAATCTCATCCTCTTGCTTAAGACTATCTGCTACTGTTTGGATGGCTTTTGTCCATTCTTCCCTGTAAGAATGAAACTAAAAATAATCAATCATTCTAAACCTCACCTTGCATACAAGATAAATTACTGATGAAACATCCCAAAGTTAATGTTTCTACAATTCATTTACTGGTTTTCTTTTTGTAAAACATATTTGTTGCAGATATAAAAACCAAATGAACTGTGGATACTGTAAATCAGGAATAAGAACAAAGATGCTGGAAAAGCTTAACAGGTCCGGCAGCATCTGTGAAGGAAAAAACAGAGTTAACGTTTCGGGTCCACTGACCCTTCTTCTGTTCTGAGGAAGGGTCACCGGACCTGAAACATTACCTGTTTTTTTCCCTTCACGGATGCTGCCAGACCTGCTGAACTTTTCCAGCAACTTCTGTTTCTGTTACAGATATTCTTTCTAAACTGTTCAATGCTTCAACTTAAATTACAGATAAAATGATCAATAGTTAAACAATGCAGTTTTATCAGTTGCTTGATTTCCCCCATTTGCAACAGGTTTTCAAATGTTCCGTTACTTTATGATGTTTTCAGTGAATACAAGTTATCATATCTCAGTACTCCACAACCAGTCATTAACAGGTGTCAGGTAAAACTGCTCTATAAAAAAGGATTCCTACTTTACCACATCATTGACGATAGGTACTTTGTCCAGCTGAGCTAACATTTATTGCCTATCTCTAGGTGCCCTTGAAAAGGTGACGGTGAGTTGCCTCCTTGAATTGTTGCAGTCCATTTGGTGATGGTTGACCCATAATGCCATTTGGAAGCACGTTTAAGGATTGTGACTCAGCAACACCAAAGAAACAGCAATATATTTCCATATCTGGACGGTGAGAGTGGCTTGGAGGGGAACTTGCAGGTGGTGGTATTCGCATGTATCTGCTGCCCTTGTCCTTATAGCATGCAGTGGGCATGGCTTTGGAAGGTCTCCATTACTAATTTATTCAACATAATCATCAATGCGAGTTTAGATTTACCGATGTAACTGACTGTGATGCTTCATACCGTCTTCCTGGACTTCAGCACAAAAAAACACTCCAGACTGACACTCCAGTAGAGTGCCGAGAGAGCACTGCACTATCAGGGGTGGCAGAATTTGGATGAGATGCTCAAATGAGGTGCTGTTTACCCTCTTGGGTAGACATAAAAGATCCCACTGACTCTGTTGATGCAAAGCAGATAATTTATCCAGAGTCCAGGCATTCATTAATCTCTTAATTAGAGACATACAGTTGTACAGCAAGGAAAGAGTCCTTTCAGTCTGACTCGTCCATGCTGACCAGATATCCTAAATTAATCTAGGTACATTTTCCAGCATTCCGCCCATATCCCTCAAAAACTTTTGAATTCATGTATCTATTCAAATGTCTTTTAGATGTTATATAATTGTACCAGCCTCCACCAGTTCCTCTGGCAGCTCATTCCGTACACACACCACCCACTGTGTGAAAAAGGTAACATCACAAAAATAAATAGCTTGGACATTGTCACACTGCTGTCTGTGCAAGTTAGCCGTGTGCAAACTGTCTCCACCATTATAACAGGGACTACATCCCAAGAGTACTTAATTGGCTGTAAAGTGCTTGGAGACTTCCAGTAGTAGTGATTGACGTCTTTAAATGGCAACTTTCTTCTCTACCAATGGAGATGTATGTATTGTAGTAGGTAGCTATAAAACTCGCCAGCATTAAAAATAAAAATGAAAATAATTTAAATCCAAAGTAAAACACCAATCCCCAAACAACTCTGACAAGAAAATGAATATCTTTCTTATTTTCCTCAGTTTTCCCTCCTTATTTGTACTTAAGTTCAGCTCGGTATATTATTTTTCTTCTGTCGGTGTCCACTATTCTCTTTTATTACTTTTCTTTGTTCCTTGCACTTTCTTATTTCTAATACAATAACAATATATTATTCTTCTTCCTTTTTCAAGAAACTCTCATTTTAAAGTAAAATATTTTCCAAAAGTGTAAATGGCTAAGCAGGATCAGGGAAGGCTCCCAGTATTCTTTCCTGCGATAGAAACCATTACAGTGATTGCTGGGCTCAGCTACTCTCCCTTTATCTAACTCTGTGGCTGACTGCACATATTTCAAAGAGTTCTCCCTGTTGAGGATCTCGCCACAAATGTCACTAACAGCAACAGTTACTGGGGGAACAAACAAAAACACAATCACCCGCTTGCAACACATAAAGGATTAAAATATCAGTCTTTAGATTCACATCGTATGGAGCTTGATTGTTCACTTTTCCTCTTTTTAAGTGCCTACATCACCATTGTTAATAGAACATGATGCATATAACTCTAACTATAACTGATCTTTTCAACAGTACAGCAGAAGACAAAGGCATAAAGTTAAATGGTAGAAGTCAATGGCTAGAAAATTTGAAAGCAGTGTTAGAACAGATTAGGCGTCAACTCAAAATTACAACACAGAAGATGTCCATTCGGTCCATCATACTCATTAAAGCTCTTGTATTTCAAGTGAAATTAATATGAATTTCTTGCTTTTTTCTGTATCTTATATATTATTTTTACCATAAACCTGGCTAATTAATCTGAGTTAGCCTCTATCTCAATAAGCAAATAGGAACATATTCCATTTTTCTAATAAATTTGTGAAATATATTCTTGAAACTGTCCCATTTATTCCCTTGGTAATAGTTTTCAGATTACTAATTTTCTATTTATAGTTTCAAAAACTTAGAACATAACTTCTAGATCTCCTTAAGCTTTTCTGTTCTGGTTAAAAAGTCTTAGTATTTCAATTCCCTCTTTATAATCTCATCACTGCGTAACTGAAGTCCAAATGCAGGTGCACATTCTTTCAATCTAAAACTCTAAACAAAAAAGTAAAGGCACCAAAAATTAAACAAGATGAAATTCTCACATTATCAACTGTGATGATACTATGGCTTTAAGAGGATTTTTTAATTTTTAAATAAAGAGATGTTGAGACAAAAGTGTCGAGCAGTCTGTTCCAAGCAAATAAAGTGAACAGCTTGTGAGGCTTTTGTTTTGCTTTCAAGTTGGAACATAAGAAGCATCATGAATTGGTGGAGTCAGGTCCCCACAAGACCACGGTTTCAGTTTAGCTTTCAAAAGTTGTTGGGGTTTTGAAGTTGGCTGTGGAAGCTCTCTCTCTCTCTCTCTCGCACACACACACACACACGCGCACACACGCACACACGCACACACGCGCACACGCACGCACACGCACACGCACACACACGCACACGCACACACACGCACACGCACACACACACACTTTCTCTTTGCTACAGCTAAAAGCTTGGCTTCTTTCTGCTGCCCAATCCCATTTGAAACAATCTATTTTACTGAATTTGCCTTTGCCAAGTGTGTGTTTATGCATTGTTACTATATTGGAACAGTTGCTGTTTAACCATTAGATAATATATTATTCTGTTAAGTTTTCCAATCGAGTTAAGTTATTCCAATTCTTATTCCTTTTGTTGTATTTTAACTGTAGGATAAGAACAAAGTGGGTTTTGCTTTAAGCCAAACTATTGGATCACTGCAACTTACACTTGCCTTTAAGTAAGATAAAAGTTAAGATCTAGGCCATCTCCTTGATATACCTGTAGGGAATGTGGTCTGGTCCATCACACAACCAAAATGTTTATCAAGTGAGGATGGTGGAGCCTGGGCTCTGATGGCTAATGAGACTTTTCACCCAATCTTCTGCTCTTCATATTGTTAATAATGCATCTGGATCATAAGCATCCTTCTAAGAGAATCATGTGACAGGAGAGATGGAAATACCGGTCACCGCTGGGGCCTCCCAGTTGTTGCCACCTCCACTTCAGGCTGTGGTGCTTGAATGTCTACATTCAGGACATGACCCAGAAAGATTACCTCCTCAGCACACTGACAGAGACCTTGATGGTAACCGACAGAGAGGAGAGCAATGGTGTATCATGCTGAGAAGCAAAAGGAGGCCACGACACCGGAAGCCTGGATTGAGACAGTGACCATGTTAATGCAGTGTCCCAGCTAAAATACAACACATGGCAGTGCAACCAGAAAATTAACAACGTTTTGATCTCCACAAGGGTTAATGCCGCCAATCTCTCTCTGCCACCTTATACTCACAGGGCCGTTACTTACTTTAATTCTGTCACCCCACAAGCATTTCCCCAAGGCTCGTGAACTATATGTCTCATTATTGCATGCATCATGTCCATTCAAAGACTCTCAACTATCCAAGCTACTAACTCTTGTTGCTATCTGTAATTCCTAATCACTCACAAACAAAGCTCAGGGCCACAAGATGTTTCCTGTGTAGATGCATAGGTGTTTGACCTTGCAACCTGGCAGAAGCATGCAAGTCATTGGCATCCCCGAGCTCCAGTGTGAAATCCACAGGTTGAGGTGGTGTAAGATTTGAACTGAGATCAGATCTGATGAGGGTGATGGTGTGCTGGTTTGTATGGATGAAGGCTGGAGAAGGGCAATTTCCATGGAGCATATGGAGATATAGTTAAGAAGATAGAGTTAGATGAACACCTGGAGAAGTTTGCGATAAGTGGCTGCCACTGAGCATGTCAGGAATTTGTACCATCTAGTTCCTCGGGGAAGGAGAACTGGAAATGGAACATAAACGGGGCGAGTTTAGTTGATGATGAGATTCAAATACATCGAAATAAAGTAGTCACCACATAATAGTGAGATTCTAATCTTGCCATATGAATTGCAAAGGGAAAATAAGGACACTTTTTCTTGAAGTCAAGATTTTCATTCTCACTGCAACTTCCTTGCCTTGCCCACATCAGTCAAGGCAGTGGAAAATTTTAAACGATATTCTTGAAAGGCACCGACAACATACTAATTCGACACCAAACGTTTGTCTTCTTCAAAAATATTTCTGAAAATTATCTGAATTCTGAAATTGAGTATAATACTTTAGGCATGTATTATGAATTAATTTGTTGGTGATTAAACTTCTGTGTTGTAAAGAAAAAATGCAGTTTTAACTGTCCTGATCAGTACTATTACTGATAAACACACATCCTTTTCTAAAACATACCGTTCTTCTGGGCTGTCAACATGAAATGTTCTTTCAATTACTGTAGTCCACTGGAGACACCGAATGATAAATGTGTTTGATTTTGGTCTCTCTGTCTTCATCAGTTGACATTCTAACGGAAAGATAAAATTAGCTTGAAAATTACATTTCTAAATATCAGACTTTCACTTGACCTCCACTGCCAGGCATAATTTGAAATACAACTCTGATAACACAACACTCACTTCCCATCTCCCACTTCATCTTGCATCCACACTTTTGGAAAGGCAGAATGTTCAATTAAATATCCCACTTAAGTAAGGGATTTGTGGAGTAGGCAAAATGGAGAAACATAACATTGATCACCGGGTGAATTGATCTGATATGATGCACCTCTCAGCCAGTCAACGTAAGAGGAGTATTGGTTGGCACAGCAACAGTGGCATGCAGCACACAAAGAAGGCTTTGACATAGAAGGGAATGTACAAATGGAAACAAGGTAGAGTTTAAAAATATGCATCTAATAACCCAGGGGTAGAACACCTTTTCGGTGCAGTAATCTTACTAGATTTACAACTATAATATAGACATAAAATACACAAAGATGATATGGGATGAAAAATAACTGGAACAGAAGCTGAAGGTAATGCTGAAGATCACAATGGGAGACATTTAACTACGATGGTGGACAGGACTTAGCCTAAAACTCTAACTAGGAGGAAAGAATTTGCAAAAGCTCAAACCTAAACCTAAAAGTTAAGTGTGCAGTACACTTTTTGGGTGGTAGAACAGAAGGGAAGCAGAAGAAATGGCAAAATACAAATGGAGAATACAAACATAAATGGAGAATACAAACATAAATAGAGAAAGTGGGTTATTCATCCCATCCAGCCCACTCTTTCATTCAACACGAGACTAGCTGATCTCTTGCTTCAATGTCACATTCTCACTATCTCCCCATATCCCTTGGCATCTTTGGTCTCAAGAAACGTATTTGTTTTTTTCTTGAACACATTCAATGATTTTGGCATTCAAATCCTTCTCTGCTAGAGAATTCCACAGACTCATCACCCTCTCAGTGTAGAAATTTCTCTTCGATTAAGTCCTAAATGGCATACCAAGCACTTTGAGACCAAGGCTCTTGGTTCTGGACCACCCAGCCGGAAGAAGTATTATCTCTGTATCGTATGTCCAGCTTTGACACTATTTTATACACTTCTATGAGATGTCCTCTCATTCTTATAAACTTCAGTGAATACACAGCTAGTCGACCCAGTCTCTCTTCATGAAAAGTCTGCCATCCCGTGACACAGTCTGGTAAACCTATACTGCGTCCCTTCCTATAACTTTTCTTTGGTAAGGAGAACAAACTGCACAACTTGCTAGAAGGTCCCTTTGTACATTAACCATTTATTTATAAACAAAACAGAAATTGGTAGATAAACTCAGCAGATCTGGAGGCATGTATGGAGGGAAAAGTGAAGTTTTGAACAAGGTCACTGGACCCGAAACATTAACTGAAGTTCTGACGGCTTGGGGAATGGAAAGTTCTGGAACACAAGTCTTCAGTACTCCTGCCGGACTGTTGTCAGGGCCCACTGCCTTTGCAGCATCCAGTACCTCCATCCATTTCTTGAAATCACTTGGAGTGAATCAAATTGACTGAAGACTGGCATTTGTGATGCTGGTGACCATTGAAGGCCAAGATGCATCATCTACTTGAACACTTCAGGCTAAAGATTGCTGTGAATGCTTTTGTGCTGATGATATAGACTCTTCTATCATTGAGCGTGGGGATGGGGATCCTCCTCAACCTATGACTTGTTTAATTGTCCACCACCACTCATGCCTGGATGTGACAGAACTGCAGAGCTTAGATTTGATCCATTGATTGTGGAATGACTTAGTTCTGCATGTCACTCACCACTTCGGTTATTTGGCATGCAAGGAGTCCTGTTTGGTAGCTTCACCAGGTTGACACCTCATTTTTAGCCAAGTCTCGTGCTGATCCTGGCATGCTGTCCTGCACTCTCTCCATTGAACCAGAGTTGATCCCCTGGCTTGATGGTATTAGTTGAACCAGGGCATACACCAGGCCATGAGGTTGCTGATTGTGATGGAGTGCAATTCTGCTGCTGTTGATGGTCCACAGCACCTCATGGGTGTCCAGTCTTGAGTTGCTAGATCTGTCTGAAGTCTGTCCCATTCAACATGGTGATAGGGCCAGACAACACAACGGGGATGATTCTCAAAGTGAAGGTGAAATTTTGACTCTACAAGTACAACACAGTGGTCCCTCTTACCGATAATGTCATGGACAGATGCATCTCCAGTTGGTCACATATGCTTTTCCCTCTTGTTGGTTCCCACACCACCTGCTGCTGACCCAGTCTGGCAGCTATGTCCTTTAGGACCCGACCAGCTCAATCAGTGGGACTGCTGCCGAGCCGTTCTTGGTGGCAGATGGTGAAATCCCCTACCCAGAATACATTTTGTGCCCTTGCCACCCTCAGTGCTTTCTCCAAGTGTTGTTCAACATGGAGGAACACTGATTCACCCGCCAAGGGAGGATGGTACATGGTAATCAGCAGGAGGTTTCCTCGCCAAAGTTTAACCTGAAGCCATGAGACTTCATAGGATCAGGAGTCAATGTTGAGACAATCCCTTCAGATAATATACCAATGTACCACCACCTGCTGGCTTTGTCCAGACACCAGTTTTGCATTTTAAACAAAAGGCTTAACAATTTGATAAATATACAATAACTTTAGCACAGAAAAAAATAAACAAGATAATTAATATCTATGTTTGAAAGCCAAAACATTTGTTCTCAGCCCCATTTATACAAAATAGACAAGAGAGTTAAGCGACGAGTGAAAGAGTACAACAAAAATGATCAGATTATTCAAATTGTTTCCATGATGCATTGTTTCACAGGCATAGAATAGCTATCTGTTTAAACACAGTGCTCTTCCAGGGGTCCCTGTGTCTGTAGAAATTCTTTTAATCAAGGATCAGTGTACAATTAAACTCTAGGCCTAGCCTCATCAACAAAAGCTTAGTTAGTTTGCTCTTTTCCATTTACTACAAGTCGTTTTCCCAAAGTCCAAAAGCCATCTTCAGCTCATAATTCCCAGTTCCCAGCTACAAACCAAAAGTTGATGGAAGAATCAAATTAAAAATAACAAAAAATCAGCAAAAGTTTTCATATCAGTTTTCAGTATCCTTAACTATTCCTGTACTCATTTTCTTTCACTGAATAAAATTTCTTTCAATTCCTCATTCCAAACAGACCTTTGCTTCTCTACCATTCTGAGGAAGATATTTGCGTCTCCTTCTGTAGTAAAGTTGTTCGTTCATTGTCCTCTCATTTCCTTTTTCTCCATTCAGACTGTAAGCAGTCTACATAGACTTCCCAAATCTTTTTTTTACATACTTAAGTAGACAGTAAGATCTTTTATATGTTCCTTGCAAGTTCACTCTCATGCTCTACTTTTTCTCCTCTTAATCAATCTCTTGGTTCTCATTTGCTAAAATCTAAACTGTTCCCCATCCTTAGGTTTGCTATTTTCTCGAGTAACTTTATATGACTCTTCTCTGGATCTAGTAGCAATCTTAATTCCTTTCTTCAACCATAACTGGGTTACTTTTCCTATTGAGTTATTTTATGCAAAAGGAATACCGAGCCATTGCAATGCATGCATCCGGTACTTAAACGTTTATCATTGCTACCAACTTTCATGTATTTTAATGAACCTGAGTTTTGAATGCCTTAAAGGAAATTGGTAAATACAGTCGCTGAAAATAAAGAATAGGTGCAAGTGATAATTAAAGAAAAGATGAAGCTGTCAAAGGATGTCAGCAGCAATCTTATATGGAATAGAGATTCCTAATCATTTTGCTTTTCCATTTGAAAGGATGAAAATAGGCGTTCTTGAAAAGAATGAGGAGCAACTTACATATTTATTTTAAACAGTCATGGCAATATAATGATAAGCGGACAGCAGACCCAGATAGTTTGAGTTCCAGACAGCATTTTAACAATTAAACATCAGACATTCTAATCATACTTCTCATTTTTTTATATATATAAAAATATACATACCAAAGCACCAGAAGGTGACAAAGGTCACTTGGCAAAGTTTAAATAAGAAAACAGAGAAGCCATCTGGCCTAACTACAAACTGTTAATCTCACATCAGAGGAAGAAAACTAGCGGAAACCATTAGGGCTAACATTACTATACATTTGAAAAAGTATTAGCTAATCAAGGACAGTCAACACAGATTTGTAAATGGCATGTCATGCTTGATTATTTCCATTGAATTCTTTGAAAAAATGAGAGCATAAAACAAAGAATGCACTGAATTTGAATTTTCGAAAACTGTTTGATAAAGTGCCACTTATGGGACTTGATGCATAAATTAAAGTTAATGATATTCAAGAATAAAGGGATGGCTGAAGGATAAAACATAATGAAACAATGACTAAATTAATGCTCTCAGACTGCCAAAATGTGCTAGAGACGTGCCTCACGGGAGTGTTGGAACCTTTCTCATTCTCTAAATTCACAAATGACTTGCACAACAGCACAAATGATATCAAATATTGTTGATCTTAAATTCTGGAGAAAAATTCAAGGAGGCTGGAAGAGGATTTAGGCAGAATAGATAAATCGGCAGATGTATGCCAATTACAATTCAACATACATAGGCAGAAGCAGTACATTTCCATGGGTGATGTAGGAAGGAGAGCCAGAACCCAAGTCTACTTGAAATAATTAAAGTCATCAAACGTAGAGATTGGGGTGTACAATCTTTTTTCTTAATTAGACAAAAAAATTGAAACAAAGGGAAATTTAAAACGCAACATTGGGGTATGCAATACAAAGAAAGTAGTGGTTTATACCTTCAGAACTGTTTCTTGGGTGCTTTTCATGGACCATTAAGGTCTTCAGAGAGGCTCTTCAAGACTTGACCACAAAATCCATACAGCACAGAAAGCGGCCACTCAGACTCTCCTATCTATGCCAGCTCTCTGAAACAGCAACTCACTTAGTTCTACAAGAAACCTGCCTTTCCTCCATAAACCTGCAAATTATTCTGTCTTCAGACAGTATCCAATTCTTGTTTGAAGGCTTTAATGGACTCTGCTTCTACCAAACTCTCAAGCAGTGTAATCAAGATTCTAAAAGATAAAGGCATAAGAAAGATTTTCCTCACGTTATCTGAAATTTGTGTCTTCTGATACTCAACCCTTTCACCAAGGGCAACAACCTTTTCCTCTAACCTCATCTGTCCAGATGGATCATGATTTTTGAGCACCTCAAATCAAATCCCATCTCAATACTGAGTTCTCCAAAGAAACAGTTCCAGCTATCCTAATCTATCTAACTGGGGCCATTCTCTTGAATTCTAATCGGAGTACAACATATTCCTCTAGTGTTAAGGCATTAGAGAGATGAGGTCAAACAAATATTACAGGTCTGTTGCTTTTGCATTTTATGCCACTATTTATACAGCCCAGGATCCCTTTATTATCTACTTTCTTAACTTGGCTTATCAACTTCAACAACTTATGCAGAAATACCAATAATCCTCCGCCCCCAACCCCTCAACACCCAGGTTTCTCTTTTCCTGTGACCCAATCAGAATTTTGCCCTTCTTCTTATATAATGTCTCCTCATTCTTCCTACCAAAATGAATCACTTCTCTCTTCTCTGCCACCTGTGTACTAATTCCACCAGCCTGCCCATATCCTTTTGGAGGTTAACACAATCCTCCCCAGAGTTAATAATATTTGCAAGTGTGGTGTCATCTGCAAAATCACAGGTTTCTGAATCCCTGGTGCATTCATGCTTTCAGTCAAATGGCAGCCACAGTAATGGCTGCTGTGATTTTTTTTTAAATGGGATACACACTTGCAATGTCCACCTCCATTCTGGACTCTCAAATTGGCAGTCTGCACCTGCACAAATCAGAGGCTGTAACTATCTCTCCCTCCTCCAATGTCTATTTCCCAATCCTAACCCTATCACAGGGAAAATTTTACCCTTGCAACCTTTTGCTGACATTTCAAACGTTAAAAAAGAGAGCTATTTTTGACAGCATGACTGAAAAAGACAAGTAGCAGTTGAGAATGTAGCAAAAGAAGTACTTTGATTCTGGCTATCTTGTGTTACTTGTTAATGAGCAAATAGGTGCTTAGAAGAAAACTTGAATATTTAGGTTGTTTGTTCTTTCTCGAGCAGGGAATTATCAAAATAGAGAATGTTTTGCCATAATGGCTATCTCAGACAACTCAATTACAGCATTTCACAGTGAAGTAAATTAACATGGAGAATAAACTGAATAAATACGGAGGAAGAGTGAAATATGCATAGTAATTGGTATTAGCATGGGACTGGAACTCACAATTACAAAAGCAATATGGCCTAATTAGTCCTCATCTATGTTAAAATTATTATCTGCAAAGGTCAACATTTGCTTTAAAAAAGACACGCACCCATTGACAAATTTATCCACAGAATTACTATTAGATAGTTCAAAGTATAGAATCATGGCAAGAAAGCCACATTCATGTAGATTTTCCAAATAGCTTGTGTTATTGATCTCCTCTCACAGGATGAATCCTTATACAGGCATAACTTCAGCTTTAATGTGGCCCGAGGTAATTTTAACACATTTTGATCTAAATAGATAAAACCAATGGCAATAAATGCTGGGCCAAGACAGATAATGCATCATGGAGACAAGAGCAGCAACATTCATTTATTTAGTGCCTATAATAATTTAAAACATCTTAAGGTAATACAAAGCAGCAGAATCTGACAGTAATCAACAACGAAGTATGATAGAAACCTCACAATGGGAATGTGTTTCTTCAACAGTGCTTTATCATCCCAAGTGACTGCTAACTCAGTGAGTTACAGAGTTTACCATCATATCCATCACTTAAACTATCCCCACCATTCCACATAGCTATTAGGTTTTACTATTTTACAAAAAAAAGTTTCATATAAATATTATCAGAGATAATGGGAACTGCAGATGCTGGAGATTCCAAGATAATAAAATGTGAGGCTGGATGAACACAGCAGGCCAAGCAGCTGTGCTCCTGAGATGCTGCTTGGCCCGCTGTGTTCATCCAGCCTCACATTTTATTATCTTCATATAAATATGTTACATGGGCCTATTTGAAAAAAAAGGTTCTACTACTAAACAGGAAATGTTTCTGATTTGAAGAAAAACTCCTGGGACCAGACCACACAAATTTAATCAGTGACATGGTGTTAAAATTCTGCACTCAAAATCGTGAAGCATTAACAAGCAGAATGAAAAAAATTACTCAAACTTTTTTAACATGTGACATAACCTAGAATTGCCTTCCAATGACTAGAAAAAATGCTCTTAATTTGGTTGTTCACAAACAATCCACATCTCAAAGATCAACGTAGAAGGCGAAGGTACCATGCAGCTTCTCAGCAGCACTATCATTTCAGATGCACTTACCATTGTCTCCTCCACTTTCATGCTTGACAATGAGTGCCATGAACTAAAGGGCATTTTCTGATGAAGATCATGACTAGCAAGTGAGATTGCTCTTGTATGTCCTTCCATTTCCTTAGCTTGTTAAGCATAACTTCTTCTAGGTTTCCCCTTTGTAGTGACCTTGAATATTTGAGCCAACACCCCTCTCTACTTGCTCTATTATCTCCCTTCAGACTGTCTTTTAGTTCACCTTGTTTGCGACAACACAATTTAAGTGGACTGGCTATGCTGAATTGCCTGTTGTACCCAGGGATGCGCAGGCTAGGTGGATTAACTGTGGAAAATGCAAGGTTACAGAGACAGGGTAGGGCGGTGGGTCTGAGTGGCTCTTCAGAGGATCAGCGTGGACTTGATGTGCTGAATGGCCTGACTGTAGGGATTCTACAACTTCCCTTTCTTGTTCCCATGGCAGGTGCCATTATTAGCAATTCTCTCTTCTTGCCTGAATAGCTGCCATCACCCCCTCTCATCAAAATGCCTTTCTAGGCAGTTGCCCATGTCTCATTCACCACAAACTGGATGTCACTATAAACTCTGCTGCCCATTTCACATCAATTCCTGCCAACACATCTGAAAAAGTGAACTAGGAGTGAAAATGGTGCTATCTGATCCACATTGGATCTGAATTGGGTCTATAATGTACTTCAGCCATACAAAACCTGCACATGTCCTATCTCTCTATAGATTATGATCTACTGAGTAATCCAATTTTAATCATTTCATCACCATCAACCTTGCCATCAGATGTTTAGGTCCTAAGTTCTGGAAAATAAGCTTTTATTCACTTGTGGGGCAGGAGTATTTGACAATGCTGTGGCTTTAAGTGGTGACTTTGACCTGTTGTTTTTTTAAGAAAGGTTTTAAGGCAGAGGTGACAGGCAGTTTACTAAACAGCTTAAGAGACCTTGTTTATTTTTAAAGTTAGAACAATAGAAGCAGCCTGAATGGGCATGGATCAAATTACTACTGAACAAGGATCTTTTTATTATCTTACAGCAGTTGTTACTGGGGTCTTGAAGAAATGAAAGCTATTTTTCCCCTCTTAGTTACCACCAGAAACTGGGTGTTGTCTGCCTGCTACAGGAGTTGCATGTGAATCAATCTGTGTAACACGAACATTATTAATCACTTTCGACCCAAGCCTGAATATTGTCTGGGTCTTATTGCATTTGAACATGGTCTGTTTCTGAGAGTCACGAATTGTGCTGAACATTGTGCAGTCATCTGACAACAGCCCCACTTCTGATATTATGATGGAGGGAATCCATCATACATCTTGTCAGCTCTCTTAAGATGCTTGAGTACAGATAAGGTGAATAGCAGGTGTCTTTTCCCTAGGTTGGCAGATTTCAACACAAGAGGGGATATTTCTAAAGATAAGAGAGGAAAACATTTTTAAAATGTTTTTACACAGAGAATGATACATGTGCACAGAATAGACTTCCAGTGGAGGTCCAGTTACAGCATTTAAAAGATATTTGAATTCGGACACGAATAAGAAATGTTTGAAAGGATATGGGCCAAGTGCAGACAGGTGGGACTAGTTTAGTTTGGGATTATGATGGGGATGGACTGAAGGGTCTGTTTCCACCTGAATGACTCTATGATTCTATATCTTACCATTATGACTAAGTTTTTGGTCATCTTACCTCATACATCTCCTTATGTCACTTGTAATCTACTTTTATTCCATAATCGTTTGTAAAGCTCTTTGGAACATTTAATCATTTAAATGCAATTGTTCTATACAAAAGATGAGGAGTGTGAATGTGGAGAGGTGGCACAATATGTTTTTCAATTTCAATATTTATGACATCCAAATACATCACAGTGCAGAGTGATTTTGGCCACACTGGAATCAATGGAAGGTGGGCAGTTCCCAATTGGGAAGGGTGAGAAATTGGTTGTAAATGGCATGTAGCACCTGACTTAAACAACACTGAATGAGGCCTAGAAATAGGCTCAATTTCAGAGAGAGGTCCATAAAAGAGATAAATACTACAAATTTGAAAAAAAAATCAATGCAAAAGTAATTTGATGAAGAACAATATTAAAAGTGCTATATTCTTAAACTCAGATTAAATATACCTTTTGGTTTACTGGTGAACTATCTGCCGTTGACAGATGAAATGAAAGATTGATTTTGTGGCTTAAAGAAGATATCAGTCTCCTTCCTTGCACGGATTTGAAATTTGCTGATGGAGCAGACTGAAGATGCAACTAGGATTATCAGAAATTCTGTCAACTAATAACCACGGCAAATCAACAAAGTCATTCAGAATGCCTTTGTCATATGGAACAACTGCTGCCTAATTACCCAGTTCTACTCTGACTGTCACATTATCAGATCACTGACGAGCTTTGAGCCTTTTTGGTAACAGAAACTACAATACGGAACACTAACGTTCATCCAACATATGGTTATTTTCCTTTTAAGCTGCCAGTTACGAATAAACATATTTTTGTAGTATTTTTGCAATATTCAGAACCAAGTGCACAAATACAATGATAAATCAGTCACTGTGAAGTCCATTTAAGGCAATGATTTCCAAAACTTTCACGAGGAATCTCACACAAATACCAACACGCTGACAGGGAACTGTTTGGGTTATTCTCATATTCTTCCGAGAGGCACAAACAACTAACTGCAGGAAGAGAACAGTCCAATTTTATAGTCTTCCTTTTAAAAAAAATGAATTTTTTAAAAAATGATTTTTTTGAACAATGGAGATGACAAAGTGTGGAGCTGAATGAACACAGCAGGCCAAGCAGCATCTTAGGAGCAGAAAAGCTGACGTTGCGGGCCTAGACCCTTCATCAGAAAACCTGCAGTTCCTATTATCCCTTTTTAAACAATGGGCTCACTCTCCAAACTCCACAGCACTCCTGTTGACCTATGTGCAGTCCGCAGACTGGCTGCACTTGACCTTCAGGACTGACATGATCTAATCCCCAGACGAAGGAAATGGGCCCCGGTCTCCGGTAGGATCAAATGCCTGATGACTGTGCCAGCCTCATGACTGACTGTGGCAGTACTCTTAACTATGCACTGCACTAAGGACTGCTACCTTTGGACTTGCAGACATTGTCATTTGTATGAAGCACAAGCAGTGTGTTTGCTGTCTATATGGCTGGCACATGCTGACGTGCTGACGTTACACGGTGCCACTCACCACTTGTCACTCGTGATTGTCCAGTTCATCCTCATGTCACAATCTGCCCGCCATTCCCTATGCACCAAAAAAGTCACAGAGGCTGGAAACCTGCAACCGAGCACTGAAGGTTCTGTGTACTAAGAAAGCAACGTGAATCCTGTAGAGCTGATGTTTCAGGCCTAGACCCATTTCTGAAGAAGGGTCTAGGCCCGAAACGTCAGCCTTCCTGCTCCTCTGATGCTGCTTGGCCTGCTGTGTTCATCCAGCTCCACATCGCATTATCCCAGATTCTCCAGCTTCTGCAGTTCCTACTATCTCTGAATCCCGTAGAGGCTGGCAGCCTCCAAGTCACTGCTGAAGTCAGTGAGTATGCATGAAGAATGCAATGTGAAGTAGACAGAGGTTGATGGCCTCCTAGTAAACACAAGCTAAGAGTCATGAGATGTATCCTGTGCAAATGCATGAAATGTGTCCTGCATGTAACGCAACCTGGGAGAAGCAGATAAAGTGATATAATGAGGCTGGTGGTTTGCAATGCTGATTTGCGCAAACGAACGGTTGAGGTGCATCGCAGCCATGGAGCATGCAGGGACATGGTTTTAAAGAAGCATTTGCATGATGGCTGGGACAAGCATTTGGCAAGCTATACCCACAAGGTAACTGCTCTTTTACATGTCAGGAACTAGTACCATCAAGTTTCTCAGGGAAGGAGGAGGGAAACTTACATGCAAACAAGGTGAGTTGTGTCTTTAATGATATGCAAGTACATGGAAATAAGATTGCTCAATGGTGAGATTTTGAAGTCTCTATTTAAAGTTTGATGGAAACATTATCGGAAATAATTTTTCTCAAATGTTAAGGTTGTGCTTGTTTTCAAACATTCCACATTTCCCAATTTTGTTGCTCACAAAACACCAAGGAAGAAAAAAAATCACCCCGAATACTTATTGGCCGATATGATCTTTTCCCAAAAACAATCTCTGCAGAGATTTTGTCATGTCATGTCATAGACATAGAATCCCTACAGCATGTAAACAGGTCCTTCGGCCCACCAAGTCCACACCAATCCTCAGACATCCCACCCACACCCATGCCCCTATAACCCACCTAATCTACACATTCCTGAACACTATGGGCCATTTAGCATGACCAATCCACCTAACCTGCACATCTTCAGACTGTGGGAGGCACCTGGAAGAAAGCCACACGGATACAGGGAGAATGTGCAAACTGCACACAGACAGTCGCCCAATGGTGGAATAGAACCTGGGTTCCTGGTGCTAACTACTGAGCCACTGTGCTACCTTAATTTGTATTAATAAGAAATTGCATTTATAATTTTTTTAAAAATATTTTTTACTTAATTTACTTTTCTTCAGATATTTAAAGGGGTAAATACTTATACATTCAAATTACAAACTACACGTGTTAACTAATTTTGCATCATCTTTAAGTTTCATTTTATAATAGATCAATAATTTAATGCTTATTAAAGAAATCTGATTGTTGGACCTTTTTATTGTGGGTCTAATATGGATAAAGCGCATAACTGGCCATATGAAGAACCAGGTAAAACAATTACATTTGTGTTGAAAAAGCAAAATGCTGCAGATGCTAAATATCTAAAATTAAAAAAGCGACATTTCTGGAGAAACACAACGGGACTGGCAGCATCTGTGGAGAGTGACAAAGTGAAGTCATTGGTTGTATTCAATTCCCACAGAAGCGGAGATTACCATTAAGGACTCTCCTTCTCAACCTGTCCCCTCACATAAGACATGGTGACCCCTGAGTGAAACCAAGACCAGTCATTTCTCTCTAATGAGACAGCAGCCTACTGTTCAGTAGGACTACGGCAATTTTACCTTTAATACGCATTTTTAATTCTATTAATACCATCAACGGAACCTTGTAATTCTTCAAGGTTAAGAAAAAAAATTGAAATATAAGTTTGGTCTTATTTTTATGAACTTTGTTAGGACTTTGAGTCAAAAAAGGTTCATTCAAACATCATACAAATATACCTCGAATTTGAGAGGAAGGAATGCTTAAAAGCCGTCTTATAATTGCATGAGATATCCATAACATCAATTTGCACTTTCTAAAGTTAAACACTGGTGTATGTTTTAAGATCCTTGCTGTAACAAATATTTAAAAACATTATAAACAAAACTGTTGTAGGAAATCTTTAGTTTTAGAACTACAGAAAAGAATATTTGTCTTCAATTTTTAACAACATACAACGTTGTACTGCCAATAATGTAGTCATTCATTTTTCCCCAGACTCAGTGCGGACTAATTCCTGGCTCATGAAGATTTACTAAAATTCCCAGCCATACAACCTTTAACCTTAGAACAGTCTTTCACTGTGAGGGATATTGCTGGTCATACTTTCTTTAACACAGGCTCAGCAAATCTGCCAATGTCATTTTAAATCCTTAAATCAGAGTGTAAGCTCCAACGTGCACTCCTAAAAGGTACATCTCAGAGGCTTTCATAAGAATTAATGAATTAGGAACAGGATAGGCTATTCAACCCTCTACCCTGCTCAACTATTTACTAAGATTATGTTAGATCTGACTGTAACCTCAATTCTACCTTCCTGTATACCCTGACCTTCCTTGTTTGTCAAGAACATATCTACCTTTGCTTTAAAACCACTTAATGACTCCCACCTCCAATCCCCTTCTCCAGAAAATGTTCCATCAACTTTCCCTCTGAGAGAAGAATTATTTCATATCCACACCTCACTCTTAAACTATTCCTTCCAGTTCTAGTTTCTCCCACAAGGGAAACATTCTCTTAGAAACCCTTGTCCCCTCAAAGTATATTTCCTTGGCAACATGAATCGCACGGGTTTTGTATCCAGATAGAAATGTTGATTAGCTACCTTTAGATCCCAACTTCCTTTCATCCTGGAAGTCAATGGGCAGCTTACAGCATAACTGTTTTACAACTTGACATTCTTAACACCATCCTAGCACATCAAAGCAACGTGACCACTCTAAACACAAAAGCAGCTGCTTCATCTCAACATAGGAACATCTTACACCAACTTTCCAGCAAAGTAATTTGGGATTTTCTGTAGCCTTTAATAGCCAGATCATCCGGGCCTATTTTTAAAGGAGAATTCAGAATAGATCACAGAACTCCCTACACTTCACTAAAGTTAAACAGACAGTTCCTAAAACCTACCAAAAAAATGTTACAAACCTTAGAATTGTAACTGTAAGACACCAAAAATATCTTAGTACCTCTACCATTTAAGATCAGACTCTGCTCTTGCTGATAGCTTTAGAATCACACATGTGGAAACAGGACATTCACTTCCTCAAGCGCATACTGACCCTCTGAAGACCATCCCACCCAGACCCACCCCCACCCATAACTCTGCATTTCCCAAAGATAATCCATCAATCCTGCATGTCCCTTGACAGTATGGGCAATTTAGAATGGCCAATCCACCGAGCCAGCACATCTTGGATTAAGCGAGGAAATCGGAGCAACCGGAGGAAACCCACGCAGAACAGGGAGTATGTGCAAACTCCACACAGACAATTGCCCAAGGCTGAAATTGAACCCAGGCCCCTGGCACTGTGAGGCAGCAGTGCTAACGATTGCGCAACCGAGCTGCCCAGTTGTGTACTTTCAGAATATTGTAATTGCTCAATGTGGAACCTTTTTTAAGAGTTGAACTCATCGTCTAAAACTTATGTACAATGTTACAAACTGTAATTAGCTCAAACCAATTCACCAGTAAATGGCTTCATTCAGTGATCTGTTATTGTACCATTAATATAGCAGTTCTGTCTTTTCATTTTACACACAGCGATTTCGAATTTGAGCTGAACTGTGGGTTCTGGCAGCATAGGAAATTCCATAATGAAACCGTAGGTCTTACTTACGTGCTACAGAGAAGTTATTCAAAGGTGTTTCTAGTTGCTCTGCATCTTGTGGCCGCTCTTTATAGCCAATAAATGTACCATCAGTCTTCAACAGAAAATAGCGGGGCCTCCATGTTTTTATGTACTCTCCTGGAAATACAGGTAAGTAGAAAATATATCATTCTAATGTATAGCAGGTACACCTGAGCACGAAGAACATGCTCAAATTATGCCTTCCTCTCATCCCTGTTTTTTGACCAAGGGCTTGCATAGAACTAGAAGATATATTTTAAAACTTTTTTTGTGCTATAACCTCAAATCCACGGGGCTAAAAGGAACTCAGAAGGATAAGAAACAGGCTTTGTAGTGTTAGTACCTTTGTTGGGCTGGGTCCTAATACGCAACTTGTTTATTCTTCGTGGCTAGAGGGATAGCGTTTAAAAGCAGGGAGGTTATGTTGCAGCTGTATAGGGGGCTGGTGAGGCCACACCTGGAACATTGTGTGCAGTTTTCTTCTCCTTACTTGAGAAAGGATGTACTGACACTGGAGGGGGTGCAGAGTAGATTCTGGAGTTGAAAGGTTTGGCTTATGAGGAGAGACTGAGTACACTGGGATTACATTCATTCGAAGAATGAGGGTGGATGTTATAGAAACATATAAAATTATGAAGGGAATAGATAAGATAGAAGCAGGGAGGATATTTCCACTGGCAGATGAAACTAGAACAAGAGGGCATAGCCTCAAAATTAGAAGGGAGCAGATTTAGGACTGAATTGAGGAGGAACTTCTTCACCTAAAGAGTTGTGATTCTGTGGAATTCCCTGCCCAGTGAAGCAGTTGAGACTTCGTCACAATGTTTTTAAAGCTAAGGTAGTTTTTTGAAAAGTAAAGGAATTAAAGGTTACGGTGAGAGGGTGGGTAAGTGGAACTGAGTTCTCAAAAAGTTCAGCCATGATCATATTGAATGGCAGGGTGGGCTCGAAGGGTCAGTTGGCCTGCTCCTGCTCCTGTTTCTGATATTCAATTATGTTTTTATGACAAGGGAACTGGAAATTCCTGCCAAAGGGTTGTGAATGGTCATAATTATTACATTTACATGTTACTCATCAAAGGACTAGGCTGGAATCATCACCATTGGATTAATACTACTTTCACTCATATACAAGTATTGTGTCTAGTTTGTGTGTGGTTAATTTAAAGTGAATTTATCAATCACTTAATTTCAGCATTTTGTAATTCAGTAAGGTTTTGAAAATACGTCTTTCAAAGCCATGATGAATACTATGTAGAAAGGTCACAGAACACTCCACAGGAAAGGAGTCGGCTTGATTTTAAATGATGAACAGAAGTGGCTGTGTAATTTTTCATTTCTGAATGACGGAAGTCATTGTAAAGTTTGTACTCTGCAACCTAAAAATGGCACAAGGTGTTTCACCAGCATCTTATATAACCGTACAAAAGCAAACAAACAAAGTCAGTCAAAATAAACTTCAACTAAAGCCACATCCCAACATAATATTTTACTCCCTTTTGCAACTGCCTACATCTCAGATATGCAAGCAGAAACAGGCTATTCAGCCCATCATGTCTACTTCCCCATTCAATGGGATCACGGCTGACAGAATCCTCAACTCCATTTCTCTGCTTTTTCTCCAAAACACATGTTCCCTCAGATATTTTTAATCAATCTCACTTAATGACCCAGCCTCTATAGCCCTCTGTGGTAAATAATGTGACAAATCCATTACCTTCAAAGAAGAGATTCCTCTTCACCTCTGTCTTAAAAAGGTTAAGCCCTTATTCTAAGATTATGCCTTTTGAAGGTGGATTCTTCTGCAAGGAAATATCCAACCTGTCAAGTCCCCCCGAGGGTCTTCCATGTTTACAGCAATATGCACTCCTCCCACCCTCCCCAGTTATGTCCTTCCATATTTTAAAGAGAAATATCCCATGTCACCTAAATCATAATGGGAACCTAGTAGGCTTCCAAGTCTCTGTCATCATAGATTGAGCATGATAGGCCTCTGGTGATTCACCTTATTTTCCTCCCTTTCCAGGAAGTGACTGCCTCCAGACGAAGATTTCTCGTGCAAGAGCTCATGGGTGCAATATCACATTCTATCCACTCTGTGGCACAGCATGTTAGATCATCAATGCACTCCACATCAACGCATCTCACAGTTATTGGACATTGCACTTACTTTAAATAATCAGATCAACCATCAATGAGTTTATATTGTCTCAAATCAGGCCTCTACAAGTTCAATTGCACAACAGAATAATGGATTGTTTGTGTGCATTTCTCAAACTTCAAAATTAGGCATGAATGCATAGTTAGGACAGGATAGGAAAAGCTATTATGTGCACCTCAGAGGGTGCTTACAGCTGACAAACGGGAAAGTATCAGGGGCCAAGCACAAAATGTAATCTCTTCCTTTTTGAACTGCTGCTGTTAGACGTTCTCCTATTGTGTGCTATAATATTATGGTTACAGAGTAATTAAAAAAAAGATTTATCCCAGTTGAAGGGGCAGAGAAGATTTATAAACAGCACAGAAGCATTGTCAATATACTTTTCCTTCAATCATAACCAGATATTAGACACATCAGACTGACGCTCACCTTCGTTGTGAGGCAACTGTAAAAGTAAACAATGTGCATCAGAATAGATGCTGCTTGGAAGCCAATTTCTTTCTTGATCCTACCAAAACAAAAAGTCTTGTGGTTTTATGTTCATTCAGTAATACACAGAGGCATGAAGTTGTAGATTTTTGTTCATTCATATTTTACTCCCCAAGCCCCATCCACTATGTACAAGGCAAAAGTCAGGAGTGTAATGAAACAATCCCCATATATCTGGACGAGTGTGTCACCAAGTCTCACGAAGCTCGACACCATCCAGGACAAAGCATTGGAGGTAGTCCAGAGAAGGTTTGATCCAATGTACAGAGGGTCTGCCTCAGGAGGAGGGGGGTTGAATAGATTGGGCCTGCACCCATTGAAGTTTGTAAGAATGAGATTTGACCTCATTGGAATGTATCAGATTCTCAGGAGATTTGACAGGGTAGATCTTCCAATTCTCCCTCATTGCTATCTCTAGCAAACTGGCTTCCCTAATCTACATAAAGATTCAAGTCCTCATGATAAACATGCTGTTATTGTTATTTCTACCAATGGGAGAGTCAGAGTAAAAGGAGTCACACATTTAAAACGAAGATGAGGAGGAATTTTTTCTTTCAGAGGATAATGATTTCAGCATTCAGACAGATTTTTTTTCAGTATTTGAGGAATCAATGTTTATGGAGAAGAGGCAGGAAAAAGTGAAGTTGAGGGCCATCAGATCAGTTATGGTCTCATTGCAGACTGAATGGATCAAATAGCCTACTTCCGCTCCTACATCTTCTTATCTGAGGTTTATTTAGGATTGGATAATAAATGCTGACCTTGCCAGGAACACCCTCAGTTTCAAAAAGGATCCTTGGTTAACTCTTTCAAATGGCAGCAGTTCCAAAAGAGCAACACATGCTCGATACGGTACAACTTGCCCCCTCAGTCCTGACCCACTCACAGCGTCTTACCTATTTTAACAATAGAACCACAGCTGGGGAGGTGAAAGGCAAAGAAAGAGGGAAGAGGAAATAAATCGGCAAAACAAACTTTGGTAAATCCCACTCCACTAAAAAAACACAATCAAAAGCGTAATTGCCGAGAATTGATTCAGCCTATTTTGCCGAGAATCAATGCTAAATATTTGAAGGATCTCCTCATCAAGATCGATGATTTTGGTGAGAGACACCTACTTATCCCAGGTGCAACATTTAAAAGATGTTCTGAATTAAATTCCACATGCTAAGTCCAATTAACAGTGGATATTTGCAAAGCAAGTCCAAATATGTAAGCAGAAATATTTGCATTTTAACTATTTAAGATAGGTTTTCCAAGTTCTTGAACATGAAAGTCACCTCACACATGACAAACACAATCGGAAAATTCACAATTAGTAATATGTCAGAGCATGTGTTTGACTCATAATCGCTGCTGTATTGCTGCACATTTTCCAGAAAGGCACCGTATCTCGAAAGCAGGTAAATTACATCACAGTATGTGAAACTGTGGTTTACAAGATCAAAAACAAAGTTGCTGAAAATGCTCAGCAGGTCTGGCAGCATCTGTGAAGGAAAAACCAGAGTTAATGTTTCAGATCCGGCGACCGTTCCTCAGAAACATTAACTCTGGTTTTTCCTTCACAGATGCTGCCAGACCTGCTGAGCTTTTCCAGCAACTTTGTTTTTCTTCCTGATTTACAGTATCCGCAGCTCTTTCGGGTTTTTATGTGGTATACAAGATCTCCATCTCACTCTCTGTACACAGTCAGACGTTCATACCAGTCAACTGAACAGACAGATTAGTCATAGATAACAAAGTGTGAAGCTGGATAAACACAGCAAGCCAAGCAGCATCTTAGATGCACAAAAGCTGACGTTTCGGGCCTAGACCCTTCATCAGAAAAGTGGGATGGGGAGAGGGTTCTGAAATAAATAGGGAGAGAGGGGGAGGTGAACTGAAGATGGATAAAGGAGAGGATAGGTGGAGAGGAGAGTATAGGTGGGGAGATAGGGAGGGGATAGGTCAGTCCAGGGAGGATGGACAGGTCGAGGAGGCGGGATGAGGTTAGTAGGTAGGAAATGGAGGTGTGGCTTGAGGTGGGAGGAGGGGATAGTTGAGAGGAAGAACAGGTCCCACATGGGCCCAAACTATGCCTGCCTCTTTGTAGGTTACGTGGAACAGTCCCCCTTTCGCACTTACACTGGCCCCACCTCTTCCTCCGTTACATTGATGACTGTATCGGCGCCGCCTCTTGCTCCCCAGAGGAGCTCGAACAGTTCACCCACTTTAGCAACACCTTCCACCACAACCTCAAGTTCACCTGGGCCATCTCCATCACATCCCTCACCTTCCTGGACCTCTCAGTCTCCATCTCAGGCACCAGCTAGAAACTGATGTCCATTTCAAGCCCACTGACTCCCACAGCTACCTAGAATACACCTCTTCCCACCCACCCTCCTGTGAAAATTCCATCCCCTATTCCCAATTCCTTCGCCTCCGCCGCATCTGCTCCCAGGATGAGGCATTCCACTCCCGCACATCCCAGATCTCCACGTTCTTCAAGGACCGCAACTTCCCCCCCCCGCAGTGGTCGAGAATGCCCTTGACCGTGTCTTCTGCCTTTCCCGCAACACATCCCTCACAGCCCGCCCCCACAATAACGGCCCAAAGAGAATCCCCTAGTCCTCACATACCACCCCACCAACCTCTGGATACAACGCATCATCCTCCGACACTTCCACCATCTACAATCCGACCTAACCACTAAAGACATTTTTCCATCCCCAAACTTGTCTGTCCTCCGGAGAGGCCACTCTCTCCGCGACTCCCTGGTCCGCTCCACACTCCCCTCCAACCCCACCACACCCGGCACCTTCCCCTGCAACCGCTGGAAGTGCTACACTTGCCCCCACACCTCCTCCCTCACCCCCATCCCAGGCCCCAAGATGACTTTCCATATTAAGCAGATGTTCACCTACACATCTGCCAATGTGGTATACTGCATCCACTGTACCCGGTGTGGCTTCCTCTACATTGGCGAAACGAAGTGGTGGCTTGGGGACCGCTTTGCAGAACACCTCTGCTCGGTTTGCAATAAACAACTGCACCTCCCTGTCGCGAACCATTTCAACTCCCCCTCCCATTCCTTACACAACATGTCCATCATGGGCCTCCTGTTGTGCCATAATGATGTCACCCAAAGATTGCAGGAACAGCAATTCATATTCCGCTTGGGAACCCTTCAGCCCAATGGTATCAATATGGACTTCACAAGCTTCAAAATCTCCCCTTCCCCCACTGCATCCCAAAACCAGCCCAGCTCGTCCCCGCCTCCCTAACCCTGTTCTTCCTCTCACCTATCCCCTCCTCCCACTTCAACTGAACCTCCATTTCCCACCTACTAACCTCATCCCGCCTCCTTGACCTGTCGGTCCTCCCCGGACTGACCTATCCCCTCCCTACCTCCCCACCTATACTCTCCACTCCACCTGTCTTCTCCTCTAGCCATCTTTGGTTCGCCTCCCCCTCTCTCCCTATTTATTTCAGAACCCTCTCCCCATCCCCCTCTCTGATGAGTCTAGGCCCGAAAGGTCAGCTTTTGTGCTCCTAACATGCTGCTTGGCCTGCTGTGTTCATCCAGCGTCACAATTTGCTATCTCGGATTCTCCAGCACCTGAAGTTCCCATCATCTCAGACAGATTAGTCAGTCAGCCAACCAACTATAAGCCAGTTGGTACAACTAGCTATTGTAGGAACTGCAGATGCTGGAGAGTCTGAGATAACAAGGTGTAGAGCTGGATGAACACAGCAGCCCAAGCAACATCAGAGGAGCAGGAAGGCTGACGTTTCAGGCCTAGACCCTTCTTCAGAAAAGAAAGGTCTAGGGCCAGAATGTCAGCCTTCCTGCTCCTCTGATGCTGCTTGGCCTGCTGTATTCATCCAGCTCTACACCTTGTTATCTCAGTCTATGTAGCTAGTTGTTTTTAGGCACTTCTAGATAACTGTTTGAATAAAAACCCAAGTCTGTGAAACATGTTACATGGGCAAACATATAGATATCCACACAATCGATACTTGCTGTCAAGTATGTGGTGATATTATTTCCAATAGCAAAATAAAAATAATAAACATAATAATTCAGAATACCTTCGAGCATCTTGTAATTTGCAACTAATGGAACTAATAAATTTTCAAAGTCTATCAACAGAGAACAAAATCAATTTACAATACCAAAAACTGTTGTATTGTCATTTGTGCATACTGCTTAAATCTTTCTAGAGAAGAAACAAATTCTACTTAAAGAATAATTTACTTTGTAACAGCTATCATATTTGAAGTATCTATTCTGCATCACTGTCGCTCAGTTTTCAAAACTAAAATGGCACACTCCTATAAACTGACTAAGCAAGGAAGCATTAGATTATCAGTATCAAGGGACTGTACCACAGATATCTAACACCATATTCCAGCAGATAGAAAATTACCTCTATGTTTTGAAAAGAATGGCTCATCTATTCAATATTCTAATTTGTTAGGATCAAGCGTTTACAGTAAAAGCAAGGTTTTATACATAAACTTTTCAATGCTTATTTGTTTTAAGACAGGTAAAGCAAATGAATATTAGGAGTTTTAATAATTGAGCAACTGAAAATAACATAGTTTAAACTGGGGAGATAGTAAGAACTGCCGATGCTGGAGTCTGAGATAACACAGCATAGAGCTGAGGAATACAACAGGCCTGGCAGCATCAGTGAAACAGGAAAGCTGACATTTTGGGTCAGGACCCTTCTTCAGAAAAGCCCCATTTCTGAAGAAGGGTCCCGGCCCGAAACGTCAGCTTTCCTGCTCCTCTGATGCTGCCTGGCCTGCTGTGTTCCTCCAGCTCCACGCTGTGTTATTTTAGTTTAAAATTGACAAGCTTAGACTCCTCTAATTATTAAAATCTAATGGCTTGACAGCCATCTAATTGGGGAATCCACATCCAGCTGCGGTTGGCTTAAAACATTATAAGAAAAACTAAATGCTGTGCCCTTGCTTTGTCTTTCACATTACTGAAGTTCTGGACAAAACTGGATACATCGCTGCAACAACAAACAAAATACTTCCTCACGTACAAAGGAAAACCGTTAACCAGTTGAGTAACTGATGCACAGCATAACTTCTAAACAATTACAATTAGAACAACATGCAAAGCCCAAAATCTATAATGAGATAATATGTATGAAAATCACTCCAAATACTTAGATGCTTCAAAAATAATAAAGCACCAGAGGATTTTGCTCAGGAGCAAGATGAGTTATAAAATAAGACAAAGGTTCAAAGCTAATTAGGAAATAGGCCACATAAATAAAAATACTAACTCCAACACCTATTTGATGCTGCAAAATAGATCATTCTCAGCTCTCAAACATCTCATTTGAAATAACTCTCTCTAAAACCACTGCAGATGCCTAACACTTTTGTTCTGCTGCTGTCATTTTTTAGCATGACACACCAATGGCTTCATTTTTAGAAGGACCATGCTGCCGAACAGCTAATGCATGTTGACTGTCTGAAGTAATTTATTTGTTAAAGGCATAACACAGCATCTATGTCTTTTGATTAACTATAGAAAGTAAAGAAAGAGTGAAGTGTTCTGCTTGTGCATTGCCTCAGTGTACACAAAATTGTTTTATTATCTGCATACGATTTCTTTAAACCAGTTATTGTCCCTTTTTAAAAATAAATCAAATAAATTAACCCTGAGGAATATTCCAGGAAGACTTGAAAATGCTACTTGCGAACCACATATGGGGTGTAATCTTGTTTTATGGAAGCTAAGTACAGATGTGTGCCTAAAGTAGGAGGTATGTCCATTCAGATTTTCTTGTGTGATTATATCCTTCTCAGATTATTGGATATGCATGCACAGGTAGTATATCAAGTTGTATGGAAAGGCAACTGGGAAGACCTGCACCTGCACTAAATTCTGAACCTCTCCCACCACCACCCACCCCAAGGCCAGGGACTCTTTGATCTCCAGCCACCAGACACCATATTTAAAAGGTAACACTCAGCACTTCATTCTCTGCAACTAAGATTACTCAATCTCTATATATAACCCTGATTCATCCCTAGCGATGTCAGAGACTAGGCAAAAAGTGAGGCCTTAACAATCTTTCCTTAAATGTTCTTCTGCAAGTTTTCCAGGCAGGAAGGTAAGTTCTTTGAACTTTGAGGTGGTAGCAGGAATTAGCCCACATGGGTGGCTCAAGAGAATGTGGTTCCAATGCCACAAAAGGATGAATGACCTGTTGCATTCTGCAAGGGTCATACCACCATTTGCTCGATGCTTCATTCCTCTGTGCGTAAGTTGACGCTGTAAGGTTGCCATTACAAGCACTGACACATACAAGTTTGGGTGCCGGGCATCTCCATCAGATGTCTCATATGCAATCAATGTCTTTTACTTCACGTCAGCTCCCCATGTAACACAACCATATTGCTTTCCTGCAACAAATAAACTTATAATTGCACTTGTGATCTGCAGATTTGGAGTTGCCACACATCCCAACTAAGGTTTGAAAGGACCTAGTAGCGAGGAGGTTCTAAATCGTTGTCATCTTTGGTGCCACAGCCATAGCTCTGCCTCCCAAGCCATGAATTTTCAGATTGTGTACAGAAGGTGGCAGACATATGACTTGGTTTCCATAGTTAAGCGAAGATGTTTCCAACATTGTCTCTCATTCATCTGTAGATAGCTACAACATCTTCAATACATCGTCTCTCAGTTTACAGCTTGATGGCACCGAAGACCCTGGTTCCTCCTTTCAGGCATTGCTTACTTGTCCACAGCAGCCATCTCACTCCCACATCTCTGGTTCTATTAGCACTGGGTAATTCTTCTTCTCCTGCTCCTCAACCACAACAATGTTGATGCTGCTACTCGGTTAAATTGGTCAAACATCTGGCACGGGAGTTCCAATCTATGAAGAAATATCAGAGCGAGTTCTTTCCTATTTGAAATCTCGACATAGTCATGCTACCCATTGGGCCCTTATCAGGTTGCTAACGTGTTGTGAGATAGCCTGACTGACAGCCAGCTCTCTGTGATGAGGTGCATCCTCCATAAGCCATGACTGGTTTTCCTCTTCCTCATTCTGCCCTATGTACGATCATGTCCATGCTGACGTTCATATTGCTCTTCACGCAGGTGAAAATTAGCTCAATCTGAATTTTAGTAGTCTTCATTATCCTCGGCAAGGCAGCTTTACAACAATGGAACCTACAATCTACCAAAAAGTTTTATCCCCTGTCCTTGACCTTCGCTGAAAGGGCCTTTGAATGCTCCTTCACAACTGCCTATGCAATAACAAACCTTCACAACCACTTCTGGGGAGTCTTGGGTTCCCTTCTTAGATTTAAAAAGGGGCATGATATTTGTGTTTGTAATTGATAGAGCTTATTCACCTTTATTCTGCAGAGTGCCTCACTTTAGCACTAAGCCCTTATAACTGTGTGCAAATGCAATAGAATTTTTCAGTTTATGCTCGATTCTCTCAGGTACAAAAATTAAATACACATACCAACAGATTCAAGAACAGCTTCTTCCCTGCTGTTAACAGACTTTTGAATGGACCTTTCAAATTTTAAACTGAAATGATGATCCCGCTCTTTGTGCGCCTTCTCTACAGCCATGATTCTTCGCCCTAATGTACTTCGTATGGTATGATGTGTCTGTACTGCACACAAAACAAAACTTTTTACTGCAGCTAGGTATATGTGCCAATAATAAATCAATTTTTTAAAATCAAAATTTGTACCACATATGCAAACCAATTTAAGAGAAGGATATTAGTTGATTTTTCATTCATTTCCTTTATCTGTTATCTTTTCCCTCTGTACATTTTGAGTTCTCCCAATCACTGTAGATGACCTTCTCTTTTCCTCTAATATCTCCTTTCTCTATTCAATCTCCCTCCAGTATTCCAACTACTCCATTGTTTCACTCCCATCTAGATCCTCTTGCTAAGTCTTAGCCTTATAGGACCCTTTCAGCAATTAACCTGCTCTTTCTCCCATCTTGACACTCACAACTACCTTACGCGTTCCTGACCTTAAATATGAAGCTCCAATCCTTCCTCGTTCATTTTGTCCTTATCACTGAGAGTTTCTCCTTTGAACAGTATCCCCGTTTCAAGTCTCCAGGAATCTTAGTGCCACTGACAAACATACTCTTAAAGTTACACATGCTCTATTGTTCTTTTTCCTTTAATCCACCTTTATTTGTACCTCAAGGCTTAAACCACTAGAGCCCCATATTGAGTACAGCCCAATTTTCCTCTCCCTGTCAGGTTTGTGGGCATTTTGGCTCCCTTGCTTGGACGGGCTTGTTGATCCCATCTGGCTTCATCCTTTACACTGTAAGCATTTGAGCAAAGAAATAGCTCGATTGTGAAGGGGACAAGGTCCTGAAAGAGTTTATACTAGTGCTTGGAGGAGGACAACTCACTTACACAGGCAAATTCGTGAACATATGTTTTATTGTGCCTGTAAACTTAAGTCCAGTGGACTGGGTTATTAATGACTACTCATGGCATTCTAACAAATGCAATGCAGGTTCCTCACCATCAGGGCTGGGACAGCCAACCCACCTGAAAGGTCAAGAACCCAATCACAAATCTTTAACGCACTAATAGGAAGGTGATTTTTTTGCCTCCCACCCAATTAAGTTTTCCATCTGCCCTTTTAAAAATATTGGGTGGGTCAGGAACATTGCACCATGATTCTAAAATCACATTAGAGTTCCTTGGATAAACAGCCATGACATCAACAGTGAAAGTCATTGAACTAAATTACAAAAAAACTGGAAAGTCAAATGAAATTGAGAGAAATAAGAAAGCAAAGAATGTCATGATCCTGGTGGAGACTGAGAATTTTTAGAAAAGGAATTCAAGCTTTCAGTTGATAGCTGATGATGACCATATTTCACACGTTCAAACTTCTGCTGTAAAAACTAAAACTAAAAGTTGAAGACTGAAAGTGCTTTAAACTAAACCTAATTTTCATAGGAACTTTATACTTTACTCCACAGAAAAACAAAATCCCCTATACTTTGAAATCAAGAAACCCATGTCTCAGGTACATATTAAACTATCCCTTAATTGGATATTTGATTTTCCAGAATGAATCCAAAGTAATTTAGAGCTTGAAATTTACAGCCATTTTTATTCTGGTAAATTTTAATATCAGTATTGTCCTTCACAGTGAAACTTATTCCACCGGAGATCATTCCTCTGTGCAATTCAGAGTTGATTAGAATGGAAACAGATCCTTCAAAGTGAGGAGAAATTTTCAGTGTTCTTTTTACACCTCAGAAATTTGGCTCCAACATCCTAAGTGTGAGCTCTGACATGCTTTCCTTTGAAATTGGTAAGTCTCCAGCTTCTTCCTCTCTCCTGGGTCCTGCCAGACTAATGGCCCCTGAGAGTTTTCAGGAACATCACAGAAAACCTTTTGGAGATTAAATGTAATTGTAAATGCTGACTAATTACTCTTCAGACCTCAATATTTGAAGTATATGGACAATTTTAAATCATATTTGCTTACAATTCCAACATTGTCAGCATCTTCCTGGAACTTTGGCAACTTGCAGTCTCACCAATGTAAACACAGGTACCGAAGCATGACCACCTAGCACATTCTTCCCAGAAAAACAAACATTTACCAGCCATGTTGGCCAGATCTGTTGTCAAGCTGCCATCAGAACTGATCAGATGACTCTATTCAATTATCCGCAATTAAAAGATAAAGAAAAATCTCAAATTGTAACTTGCTCAGAAATGAAAAGTCACTGAAGTGATGGGTTTTCGTAACGAACAATAATTTACACATTTTAACTAATTTAGCACATTCAGTACAAGTGAAATGATTCCTCATAAAAACCAAAAGAAGTGTGGATGCTGTAAATCAGGAACAAAAACAAAGTTGCTGGAAAAACTCAGCAAGTCTGGCAGCATCTGTGAAAGAAAAAACAGAGTTAATGTTTCGGGTCCAGTAACCCTTCCTCAGAAACGTCAACTCTGTTTTTTTCCTTCACAGATGCTGCCAGACCTGCTGAGCTTTTCCAACAACTTTGTTTTGTAAAATGATTCCTCCACTGTCCCCAACCACATACTGTCACAGTTTAATATATCAATCAGTCCATGTTGGCAGCATCTCAATATTTGACCTCAATACACATCAACCAAATGTTTGCACCACTTAAGATTTAAAGTTGGCTTCATTTCGATTTCTAAAATTCTTCATTCATGTATTAAGCATTTTTTTTTAAGCTGTGGCTTTGCTTTCCATTGGTCATTGTAGTATCTCTCCTTTCCCACGATCATTTATATTTCTTGCTCTTGGTTAGACAGTTTTATACTTAGTCTGACTTGGCTAAATTTATTTAAGAAGCTCTACAGAGTGGAAACAGGACCTTCGGCCCAACAAGTCCACACCAAACCTCAGTGCATCCCACCCAGACCCATCCCCCTATAACCTACCTAAGCTACACATCCCTGAACGCTACAGGCAATTTAGTTTGGCCAATCCACCTAACCTGCACATCTTTGGACTGTGGGAGGAAACCGGAGCATCCGGAGAAAACCCACGCAGACACGGGGAGAATGTGCAAACTCCACACAGACAGAGACCCGAGGCTACAATTGAACCTGGGTCCCTGGTGCTGTGAGGCAGCAGTGCCGTCCAACTTCTCATGAACAACACTGCTGATTTCTGATCATCCATCGGGTCTTTGAGAACCAGCTAGTGTATGCCTGCACACCAATAAGAAATTCTCTCCCATTACGCTTTTTACCTTCAGATCTTACTTACACTGTCATCGGGGTGGTGACTTTTTAATGCAAGTCTTTGAATCATCCTTCTGTTTCAGAGCTCTATGTTCCCCTGACGCTCACATTTTAAACAAAGCTTCAGTGAGTGAAGCATGAGTCATCTTTGCCCAGTTTAAATGTTTCACTGCTTAAAGAATCTCATCGATCCAGATACTCATTTTTAAATATCAGCACTCAGATTCATTTGCACTTGTAATGTTTCCATATCATCTCAGTAAACACAAAGCTTTGCTCAATTCCACCTCATCTAGATACTGTCTTCATTTTGAAGTTTTACTTTCCACTCCAAAACTTTCATACTTGTAACTCCACAGAATCACCAAGTCATTTTGCTTTAAAAGACCATCTCTCTCTCTCTCTCTGGCACCAATATTGCTTTTTTTAAAGTTACCAACATCTTTAGTTCTGCAGGCAGCCTCATTGCAGACAGATTCAGTTTGTTAAAACTCTCTGACTTCAGTTTCAGAAATCTGAGTCTTTGACCGTTGGGGCACGTCTTGAGTTGACGGAATACCTTCTACAGCAGGATTACACACGGTAAACTAAAGAGATCAGGGATTGTAAGATAATAAAATGTGAGGCTGGATGAACACAGCAGGCCAAGCAGCATCTCAGGAGCACAAAAGCTGACGTTTCGGGCCTAGACCCTTCATCAGAGAGGGGGATGGGGGGAGGGAACTGGAATAAATAGGGAGAGAGGGGGAGGCGGACCGAAGATGGAGAGCAAAGAAGATAGGTGGAGAGGGTGTAGGTGGGGAGGTAGGGAGGGGATAGGTCAGTCCAGGGAAGACGGACAGGTCAAGGAGGTGGGATGAGGTTAGTAGGTAGCTGGGGGTGCGGCTGGGGGTGGGAGGAAGGGATGGGTGAGAGGAAGAACCTAACCGGTTCTTCCTCTCACCCATCCCTTCCTCCCACCCCCAGCCGCACCCCCAGCTACCTACTAACCTCATCCCACCTCCTTGACCTGTCCGTCTTCCCTGGACTGACCTATCCCCTCCCTACCTCCCCACCTACACCCTCTCCACCTATCTTCTTTGCTCTCCATCTTCGGTCCGCCTCCCCCTCTCTCCCTATTTATTCCAGTTCCCTCCCCCCATCCCCCTCTCTGATGAAGGGTCTAGGCCCGAAACGTCAGCTTTTGTGCTCCTGAGATGCTGCTTGGCCTGCTGTGTTCATCCAGCCTCACATTTTATTATCTTGGAATCTCCAGCATCTGCAGTTCCCATTATCTCAGATCAGGGATTGTCATTGGACTTGTGTACCATCCGGGAAATGGCAGCACTTCAGTTCCCATGAGGTGACTTCTACACATAACTGACTTGGATAGGCCACTTGCGATACCGTTAAGATTATAGTTAGGGTTAACCGTAATTTCAACTTCATTCCGACAATAGATACATTGACCAAAGCACAGTTCAAATTCATGTCACACAATGGAACAGGTGAACAACTTCCATTGGTACTCTTTTATTTAGTGAACCATCTGGAGAGAAATTCACAGTCTATTTTTTAACTTCAGGAATTGGACGACCCTATGTAAGTATCAGGCCAAGTGAAATTACTTAAGCCACAAATACAGAAATCCTATACTTTTTTAAAGTTTTGATGAACTTCAATAAACATATCAAACAACATTAATTTTCCACAAGCTTCACTCACTGGCACAACATTTTCTGGAGAAACGCTAAACTTTCCCACTAAAGCTAACAGATTAGCTTTAAGCTTCCAACAGTTTGCCTTTGCATGCCCTGTGCTTTGGCAAAATGAACACGTTGGACTTGAATCACATTTATCTCCCATTCTATCCCCTTTGCTACTCTGAGAAGCATCTGTCCTTGCATTGTTGTTGTTCTCCACATAATACTCTGCTCAGTACCAGATCTATCATCTCTCCAGTTTCTGCATTAGCTTGCTTTTCAAACAAGTATGTGTTTGTAGGACAATTCAGAAATAACTGTATTCTCTTATTTTAGAAATTTTTCCATTTCCTAGGTGGGGCCTCATACTGTCTTGAAATTCCTCCATTAATTACACTTGCCTAAAGATTTCAAAATCCTAATCAACGTTCATCGCCTTATACAAATACAATAATTTTTTTTCTCTAGTAATATTCCATAGCAGTCAATGTTGCCTGCTCCTAATTGTTGACCATTAGCTTCTGGACTACCACACATACATTAAGTTTAGCAGTCTTAACCAGATCACAAAAAGTTTGAATAAACTTTTAACCCTTTCCCTACCAAAGCACACCGCAATAAAATTGTCCAGATTTATTTTGGCCATTGCAGCATAGGAACAGTTTTCTCAAAGGAGACAAAATACATTTTAACCCCTTCCTCACTGAGTTTAAGTATCAGGCGTGTATTCCTTGCAAAACTGTAAACAGGAGTTAAATCCAACCTTCCATCATGTTTCCCTGCCATTTCCTGTTCAAAGCCTTTTTCTGCCCAACTGAAACCTCCTGGCTTTGCTTTCTTTCTGCAATTCAAGGCGAACCAGAAGTTTCTTTGGCACTCTGAAATTCTCCAACATCTTCCTCTTCTTTTCCTTTGAAATTCTAACTCTAGCCTTCATATTTCCCTTCCTTCTCTTTTCAGCCCGTGATGAATTCCTCTTTTCACTTCAAATTACAGTTATAATTGAATTCTGGCCAACTCAACATGTGTTTTATGCCTCCAGGTGTCCACCTTAATGAATTTTGGGCACGACACTTCATCGATCTCTTCTTCTATCACCTTTGCCCCCATCCCTATTTCTTTGGAGAAGAGTCCTCTAGCCATCCCACAGATCCTGTCACCAACTTTCAACACTCTCCGTCCACATGGACACTTTCTTCTGGCCTTTTACTTGCACTTGGCCTGTTTATCGAAAATTGTTGATATGATGTTGGTCACCTCAATTTCTCTGCCCCACCATCAAATTCTATCCCAACCTATCTCCCTCCGAGCCTACTGATCCGACCTTGACTTTGTAATGAAGCCTGCTGGTAACTGCGGTGCTGTTGTTACCTGGCACACTGACATTTCCATTGAATAGAATTAGTGCCAGCACTCAGATATCTCAAGTTATCTCCCCCGGACCATAACCCCACCATGAAACATCAGGCCATCACGTCCACCACAGTCACTAACCTCATTTCATTTGGTGATCTCCCCCACCACTGTCTCCAAGCTGATAAGTCTCCCAACCCTCCTTCCCAAAGTCAACAAACTGCACTGCCCAGGCAGACCCATTGTTTCTGCCTGCTCCTGCCCCATGGACCTCATCTCTTCCTACCTTGACTTGATTTTTTTCTGCCTTTACACAGTCCCTGCCCATTTACATCTGCAATTCTTCTGACATTTTACGTTAGTTTCAGAATTTTCAGTTTTCGGATTCCACCCGCCTTGTCTTTACCGCGAATGTGCAGTCCCTTTACATGTCTATCCCCATTAGGATGGTCTCAGGGCTCTCTATTTCTTCCTGGGAAAAAGGCCTGAAATGAACCCTTCCACCAGCACCCTCTTCCTTGGATGACCAAGCTCATCTTCACCCTGAACAACTTCATGTTTAACTCCTCTCATTTTTTTCAGGTCAAAGGGGTGGCCATGGGTACCCACAGAGACCCCAGTCATGCCTGTCACTTTGTAGTGTACATGGAACATTCCTTGTTCCAATGACACCCATAACTCTTTCTCCAGTATATCGATGACATCATCAGTGCTGCTTCCCTCTCTCATCCAGAATTGGAAAAGTTTATCGATTTCACTTCCAACTTCCACCCTATTCTCACCTTCAACTGGTCCGTCTCGAATTCCTCCCTTCCCTTCCTCAACATTTCTGTTTCCATTTCCAGGGATAGACTGGCCACTAATATCCACTGCAGACCCACTGATTCCTATGGTTACCTTGACTAACATCTTCCTGTAAAGATTCCATTCCACTCTCCCAGTTCCTCTGTCTCAACTATTCTGAGGATGCCAACTTCGACAATAGGAGCCTCCGAAATGTCTACCTTCGTCCCCAACCAAGGATTCCCCAGCACGTGGTCGACAGGGCACTCAGCCATGTCCAACCCATCTCCTGCACCACCTCTCTTCCCTCCCACAACAGTGACAGGGTCGTCATTCTCCTCACCTACTAGCCCACCAACATCCACATCGAGGGGATCATTGGTCACCACTTCTGCCACCTCCAGCGAGATGCCAACACCAGACAAGTATTCCCCTCTCCTCCCTTGACAGCCTTCCGCAGGGACCATTCCGTCTGGGATATCCTGGTCCACACCTCCATCAGTCTTCACACACCCTGACAGTGCCAATGCACCTTATCCTGCAGCAACAGAAGGTATAAAACCTGTCCATTCACTTCCTCCCTCCTCAGTATCCAAGTGCCCAAACATACCCGTCAGGTGTTGCAGCACTTTGCTCAAATCGAGTCTACTGCAGTCGCTACTCACAATGCGGTCCTCTTTACATTGGGGAAACGAAGTGTAGGCTGGGTGACTGCTTTGTGGAACATCTACATCCTGCTCGCCAAAACGACTGAGCTTCCAGTTGCCTGGCAAGTTAACAAATCACCCTGTTCCCTGCCAACATCTCTGTATCAGGCTTGCTGCAGTACTTCAGCGAAGCTCAGCAAAAGCTGGAAGAACCAGGCCTCGTTTTCCACTTGGGGACTGCCAGCCTTCTGGACTTGATATCAAGTTCAATCATTTTAGGGCTTGAGGCAATGTCCCCACCACGACCTCACCAGGCCTCGTTATCACATGCTACCAAACACAACCCATTGTCAGCTACTGATAGCCCCCATTTCACAGCTATTCATACCCCCAGACTGTCTTTTAATAACTCCTTTTCATCTCTCTTTGGGCTCTATCTTCACCTATCATTTCCTCTCCCTCTCCTTCTCCCCCACCCCCACCTCCACCTCCCACTCCCAAAAGCTTTCCCTACATTGTGGAAACAGGGTCTTCAGCTCAACAAGTGCACAATGACCCTCAGAACATCCCACAGAGACCTATCCCCATAATCTATACATCCCTGAACACTACAGGCAATTTAGCATTGCCAATCCACCTAACCTGCACATTGTTAGACTGTGGGAGGAAACTAGGACACCCAGAGGAAACATGGGGAGAATGTGCCAACTCCGCACAAACAGTCGCCTGAGGCTGGAAGTGAGCCACCATGCTGCCCTGGATCTGAAATGTTAACTCTGCTTTTCTCCTCAGATGCTGCCACAGCTGCTGAGTTTTTCCAGTAATTTCTGGGTTTTTTTCTGATTTCCAGTATCTGCAGTTATTTTGCCTTTTGTTTTGTGTTTTATTTGGATATTTTTTATTCCTCAAGTTCTAAGAATTGAGCTCAACTATCCCTGTAGTTTCAATGCACATTTTTAAATCTATTTCTAACTTCTTTGCCACTGACATCAAATTAATCTTTGTATTGTTGCAAAGTAATAAAAGATAAATTCTCACTTTTAAGGGATGTTTTAGAAATAGACGTAGACATTTTAACTTTCCCATAAATTCAGTAAAACAAGGGACAACACTGCACAGGAACAGGCCTTTCAGCTCACCAAGCCTGCACCAAGTCCTAGCCCTTACTTAGATCCGCAACTTATTGGCCATCTGTGGTTTCTACCACCTACCAAAAAGCAGGAGTTCTAGAGCAGTAATCCCTACATAGTTACTGACCTGCTGTTCCAGTTCCCAACCCGACCACAGTACCTTAAACTCTCCAGGGTGGCACTATCAAACCTCCCTGCCACGATATTTGTACCCCGCCAATTTAGATACAAACCATCCTTTTTGTACAGGTTCCATCTTATCTGCAAGACATCCCAATGATCCACATATCTGAAGCTATCCCCCATGCTCCAGCTCTTTAGCCATGTGTTCCGTTGCATTATGTTTCTGTTCCTAGCCTCAGTAGCACATGGCATGTTAAGTAATCCTGAGGTTACTACACTAGAGGTCCTGCTTTTTAGTTTACTGCCTAACTCCCTAAATTGTCATTGCAGGACTTTGTCACTCTTCATACCTATATCATTTGTGCCAACGTAGACAATGACTTCTGTATGTTTAGCCTCCCAGCTCCTGCTTTTGGCTCCTTCTGAAAGAAATACGCCTGAACCAAAGCTAGAACTGTGATGTGACTGTGCAAACTAGTTCATTTAAATCCTAGTCAAATCCAATGTACCAGTCTCAACTTGTGAGCTCTCAAAATCCCAGAAGAGTCCAAATTTGTCATGACCTCTATAGAGAGCAATACCTTTTTCAAAAGTTCCAACACGCTGAAAGGAAACTATAAGATTTCACATTAAGACATTTATTGTAATAACTAAACATACTAAAATCACAATTAACTATGTTGTCAGCAGTTTATGCTTTAAAGTACACAACAGAGCTTTTCCCTTTCACTTGTAGCACAATCAAAAGTCAAATGCTGCAAATATACTTTATGCTATCTTTTAAACAGGCATTCAATTTTTCTGGACAAAATCCAAAGGATCTGCACTTCCATTCCATTCTTTTCCTACCCCGGTAAATTATTAATCCCAGAACTGCCTGTTTTAAGGAGGGCTTTCCTGGAGATTCTTCCCATCACAAGCTAGGCAAACCTGTAAGTTTAACTTGTGAATTTGTTCTTTCAATTGAACAAGGCCTCCCACCTTCATTCCTGCGTGGTTAGCCATAGAGAATTTCAGTCTTTAGCTATTCTCACTTCCTCACATCCTGGCATAATAACTGTGCCTGAGAGTTTTAGGGACATCTTCGAGCCCCTTCAATTCTCACAGCCTCAACGCACAGTGAAGTAAAAGATGTGGCCCTTGTATCCAAGTGGAAATGCTGACTAGCTATCCTCGAGACACCAACTTCATTTTATCTTAAAATCAGTAAATAGTTCGCAAGATAGCTGTGCATGGGCAACATCCCTGGGACATGAGACCACCACTGTAAACACAGACACTGCTGCTTGTGTCCAAGAATCAACATCTTGCACTTTCTTCCCCGTCAAAAAGCCCAAGCAACACTTTAATCTGTAATCATTAGGCAGACTTCAGAACAGACTACGTGACTCTCTTTAGTTTACTTTAAAGACAGTCCCAAAATATAACTTGGTAACAACATTTAGACAGTGGAAACAATTTAGATGCAAACACTTTGTTTTTGGATCAGGAGCTGCTTTGGGAGATTAAGATTTTTAAAAATCGATAAACTGAACATCATTGTGCCACCTCAGAGATGTTTTTACTCATTCACAAACAGTGGGCATTTCTGGCTGGTTGATAGCAGTACTTTCTGCAGTCCATGGGGAAGTTAGGAACACCTCCAGTGCTGTTAGGGAATTCCAAGATTTTGATGTGATTACACAGGATGCATGGTTATAAAAAGCCCCAAGTCAGGATTGCCTATGCTTGTCAGAAGCTATTATTAAAGATATTATAAACAGGGGCGGCATGGTGGCACAGTGATTAGCACTGCTGCCTCACAGCGCCAGGGGCCCGGGTTCAATTCCACCCTCGGGCGACTGTCTCTGGAGAGTTTGCACATTCTCCCTATGTCTGCGTGAGTTTCTTCCAGGTGCTCCAGTTTCCTCCCACACTCCAAAGATGTTCAGGCTAGGTAGATTGGCCATGCTAAAATTGCCTGTAATGTTCAGGGATGTGTAGCTTAAGGGGGTTATAGGTGGATGGGTCTGAGTGGGATACTCCAAGGGTCAATGTGGACTTGCTGGGCCAATGGGCCTGTTTCCACACTGTAGGGATTCCATGATCCTATGACATTTCTGTAAGTTCAAGGTAATCAGATAGAGCCAACTTGGTTTTGTCAAAGGCAAGTCTAGTTCAACTCATTTATTCGAGTTCCTTGAAAACGCAATTTGTGCTGTGGATGGAAGGGGAAACCAGTGGATATATTGTATTTAGATTTGAAGATGACATTTGATAAGATGACAAATCACTAGTCATTGTGGAAAATAAAACTTTTTGGTGTTGGGGATAACACCTATTGTTGTGGATAGAGATTGCTTCCTTTTCACTAGCCAGACTGCAGGGCTGGCTCTTTTTTTAAACTGACATCATGAGTGGTGTGTCACTGGGGTCAGTGCTTGGGCGTCATCTCTTTATGAGTCATATAAATGATTTGGACGCGGTGAAGAGGAAAATGTTATGTTGACCTTCATAGCCAAATGATTTAAGTACAGGAGCAGAGTTGTCTTGTTGCAATTTTACCTTGGTGAGACCACAACGAAAGTCTTATTTGTAACTCTGATTTCTTATCGGAGGAAGGACTTTCTGACTATGAAGGGAGTGCAGCAAAGGTTTACCAGATTGATTCCTGGGATGACAGGCTGACTTATGAAGAGAGACTGTTCGTATTCTAACCCTGACCTTAGAGGTTTATAAAATCATGGAAGTATAGATAAGATGAAGGGCAGGCGAGCCTGTGCAATTCTCTGCCACAGAAAGTGATTGAGTCCGAACTACTGAATGTTTTCAACATGATATTAAATAGAGTTTTTAGGACTAAAAGGTGTGGGGAGAAAGCTGGAACAGGTAAGTGAGCTAGATGATCGGTCATGATCATATTCAAAGATGAAATAGGCTCAAAGGCCCAAATAGTCTACTCCCGTTTGCTGTGGGTCTGCATTTCCAAGTAGCAGAGATTGCTGTTTTGAAAAGGTGCTGATGAAGGACACTAGGTGAGTTGCAGCAGTACATCATGTAGATGGTGGATTGAGTAAATGTTGAAGGTGGTGAATGGGATGCCAGAAAGTAAGCAGCTTTGATCAGGAAGATATTTTGTTTCACACGTGTTGCTGGACCTGCACACACCCAGACGAGGAGAAAGCACACAATCACACTCCTCTCTTGTAGTTAGCAGGCAGGCTTTGAGGAATCGGGTAGCAAGTTACTCACCATAGAATTCCCAACATCTGACCTATTCTATTCCAATATATTAACATCTTATAAACACACCCTTGGTAAAAGGTAAATTCAGAAAACAGATTGTCTCACTTGCAACTCCCATAGCAGGTAGAGAACTCCCAGCTTTTGGCTGTAACCGAGAGAGGGAAAGAATAGAATTCACTTCTTCAAGACCCAAACAGCAGCTGCAGAAGCCCCAGAAGAAAAACATAAAGAGAAAACTTGGTGTAGTACACAGGCAAGATTTACAGTAGCTTCCAACCTTGCTGAGACCACAGCACAACTGCTGAAAGCTAAAATCTAACTGTCCTGACTCCATGGGAGCTGCACCATACCCATTCTACTGATGCTTCTATTGTTCCATTCTTTGACAAAATTTCAAGGCCTCAAAAGTTTAGCTGAACTCGTCCTCACCCTTAACAACTTCTCTTTCAATTCCTCCCACTTCCTACACACGAAGGGGGTGGCCATGGGTACCCATATGGACCCAAGCTACACTGGCCCTATCCCCCATCTCTTCCTCCGTTATATCGACGACTGTATCAGCACCGCCTTGTGCTCCCACAAGGAGCTCAAACAGTTCAACCACTTCACTAACACCTTCCACCCCAACCTTAAATTCACCTAGACCATCTCTGACACCTCTCTCTCCTTCCTGGACCTCTCCATTTCCATTTCTGGCAACCACTTGGAAAACGTTATCCATTTCAAGCCTACTGACTCCTACCCATCTTCCTGCAAAAATGCCATCCCCTATTGCCAATTCCTCTACCTCTCGGACATTCCAGATGTCCTCGTTTTTCAAGGACCGCAACATCCTCCCCAGAGGAGTTGAAAACGCCTTCAACCACGTCTACTGCATTTCCCACACCTATCCCTCACACCCCCTCCCTGCAATAAAAACCAGAACAAGATCCCCTTTGTCCTCACGTATCACCCCAACAACCTCTGGATCCAATGCATCATCCACTGGCACTTCCGCCATCTGTAATCTGACCCCACTACCAAAGGCGTTTTTCTCTCTTCACCCTTATCTGCTTTCCAGAGGGACCACTCTCTCTGTGACTGCCTTATCCACTCCACACTCCCCACTAGCCTCACCACACCCGGCACCTTCGCCTGCAACCGCAGTAAGTCCTACACCTGCCCCTACACCTCCATCCCAGGCCCCAAGAGGACCTTCCATAATCAAACAGATGTTCATGTGCACATCTGCTGATTGGTATACTGTATCCGCTGTTCCCAATGTGGCTTCCTCTACATCGGGGAAACCAAGCGGAGGCTTGGGGACCGCTTTGCAGAACACCTACACTCGGTTCGCAACAAACAACTGCACCTCCCAGTCACAAATCATTTCAACTCACTCCCCCAGCCGACTCCTTAGATACCATGTCCATCCTGGATCTACTGCAATACCACAACGATGCCACGCAAAGGTTGCAGGAATAGCACCTCATATTTCGCTTGGGAACCTTGCGACCTAATGGTATCAATGTGGACTTCACAAGCTTCAAATGCTCCCCTCCCCCTACCGCATCCCAAAATTAGCCCAGCTTGTCCCCACCTCCCTAACTTGTCCTTCCTCCCACCTATCCCCTCCTCCCACCTTAAGCCCCATCCCTACCTCCTAACTGCCAGCCTCTGGGCTGACCTATCCTCCCCTAACTTCCCACCTACACTCACCTTTACTGGCTCCACCCCCACCTCTTTGACATGTCTGTCTCCTCTCCACCTATCTTCTCCTCTAGCCATCTTCCGTCCACCTCCCCCTTGCTCCCCATTTATTTCAGAATCCCCTTCCCCTCCCCCATTTCTGAAGAAGGGTCTATACCCGAAATGTCAGCTTTCCTGTTCCTCTGATGCTGCTTGGCCTGCTGTGTTCATCCAGCACCTTAATATCTCAGGCCTGAAAAGCTGTTTACTTCCTTGCAGGATGCTCAACACCTCTCATGCAATCTCTCTCTTAAAAGAAACCAGGGCAAAGTACATCTCTTAAAGCCACAGTATTATCACACTTGGGAATTACCATTGACCAGAAACAGAACTAGTTTGGCCATATAAATATTGTAGCTATAAAATCAGGTCAGAATCTCGGAATTCTGCAGCGATAATTTTATCTCCTGTTTCCCCAGTGCCAGTCCACCATTTGTAGAGCAAAGTCAGAAGTGTAAAGGAATACTGAGATAATAAGGTGTACAGCTGGATGACCACAGCAGGCCAGGCAGCATCAGGGGAGCAGGAAAGCTGACGTTTCAGGTCAAGACCCTTCTTCAGAAATCAATCTTCTTCAGATTCTCCAGCATCTGCAGTTCCTACTATCTCTGTAAAGGAATACTCCCCATTTGTTTGGATGAGTGCAGCTTCAAGACCACGCAAGAAGTACAATACCTTTCAAGACAAAACAGCCCATTTGATTGGCACTACCAGTGTCCCGTCTTCAATGTTCACTCACCAGTGAATGCCATCTACAGGATGTACTACAGCAATTCATGAAGGCTCCTCCAACCTGACCATCTAAACCCATGGGCTCTACCACCAAGGAGGTGGTGCACAGGAACACCACCAAACACCCTCCAAGCCAATCAGCATCCTGACCTGGAACTATATTCTTGTTCTTCCACTATTGCTGGTCAATTTCCTCCTTCATAAAAATACTGTAGGTCTTTCAACACCCTGAGGACTGCAGTGGATAGAGAAAGCTGCCTTCTACCACCACATACACAAGAGATGGGTAATAAATGCACACTTCAGCCATCAACACTTATATCCCATGAATGAATAAATGAAAATACAATTTTTTCCAGTCAAGTCATTAGCTCCTGATAAGTTAGGATTTGGTGCAATCATGACTAGTTAGCTTCCTACAAAGGTAACAGATATAGTTTGCTGCAAGTTACATCTTCACTCACTAGGTGAACACTTCAGGAATTTGTGTTGACGTAGAGTCATAGATATACAGCATGGAAACAGACCCTTTGGTTCAACTCATCCAAACCGACCAGATTTCCTAAATTGATCTAGTCCCATTTGCCAGCATTTGGTCCATATCCCTTTAAACCTTTCCTATTCATATACCCATCTAGATGCCTTTCAAATGCTGTGATCGTACCAGCCTCCACACTTCTTCTGGCAGCTCATTCCATACAAGCACCACCCTCTGTGTGAAAAAGTTGCCCCTTAGATCTCTTTCATATCTTTCCCCTCTCACCTTAAAATAACACTCTCTAGTTTTGGACCTGCCCTTCCTGGGGAAAAGACTTTGCCTATTTACTCGACACATGCCCCTCATGAGGTCACCCTCAGCTTCCAATGTTCCAGGGAAAATAGCCCCAGTCTATTCAGCCTCTTTCTATAGCTCAAATCCTCCAACCCTGGTAACATGCTCACAAATCTTTTCTGAACCCTTTCTAGTTTCACAACATCCTTCTTATATCAGGGAGACCAGAACTGCACCCAATACTCCAAAAATTGGCCAAACCAATGTTCTGTACAGTCGCAACATGACCTTGTATTAGAGAATATACAAAAACTAAAAACCTTTCAGAAAGGGTACTTTATAAAACACAATTTTCCTTGCGATCAATTTCCAGCAGAGGACTGTAAAAAGAAAATTCAGGAAATTTTGCCTTTCAGCTACTTCAAGTTAAACCCAAACAGCATTTCTTAGGTTTTTATCAATCTTGTACAACTGCCTGAGGGACCAATCTGCAGTAGTTATATGAACAACAAGTTTGCACAGCATCGAAACAATTTCAGTTAAGTTTGAATGCCCCGCTCTGTTCAATCACCCTATGGTCTTTGTATGGTACGATCTGCCTGTACTGCATGCAAAACAAAACTTTTCACTGTACTTAAGTACGTGTGACAATAATAAATCAAACCAAATCATTCCAATATTCCTACTAACACAACGCTCTCCGAAATTAGCTGTGAATAGAATTCATAAGTAGTTGCATGAATTTTGGGGCACCATTCTGTAAAGTGCATTTTGATATGAAAGTTTAACCAATTTGATTGTACAATCAACTCTTGATGTTTCAAATCCCACACCACAGCCTCACCATATAATCTAGACTGATATTTTAATTTCCCATACAATACTAAGTTTATTCAAGGAGTTTCTCTCCAAAGATGAGACTTTGTTTAGATAATGCAGAAGATGCCATGGTTCATTTCAGAGTTCATGGTATCTACTAGACAACATTCATCATTTAACCACCACCAAAACTTGAACCAATAAACTACTCATTTATAATGTTGTGTAATAGAGTAAGTTTTAAGCTAACGCATTAAAGTGCTTGCTTTGGGATATCCTAAGGACATGAAAGGCACTATATAACTGCGAGTTCTTTGTTTCTTCAAATGGCCCAATGGCCAGGATAGAGTATGTGACTGTAAATCTGGAGAATATTTTGTTTGCACTTGTTTTCCACACATGATGTTGTTAATTGCATGTCAGCAACTAGCTTCCAGTTACATTGACTAATGAGGTATAATTAGAATGACCACAAGGAGCCAGAGAGGACATGTCTGTTTCCATTGGGACATGGTACTTGACCGCTCTTCTCCACCCGAAAACTGCCACAATATTAAATGTTGTGGAGCTTATTACAGCTTCAACATTAACACCTTCAGAACTGCTATTTTACACAACATCCCCCACAAGATTTTATCCCTTGGTTAACATTTATACTTTTAGGTATATAACTACTTTTATACTCCATAGCCCTTAAATCTCTGACTCCACAAGTTCAGGTGGTCTAGTCATCTTTGCGAAGCCTTTCACAGAGGCTGTTATTCTTGCAAAATCTGGCCGTTGGTCCATAAGACTGTTGAGACAATGAATAATATCCTTTGCAGAAAATCTTCTTCTTGCTAGGTCAGGTAGTTGCCCCATAACAACATCAGGAGAGCCTTTAACTTCATGAAACTTGATGATGAAAGATGATTAATCTGTTTATACAGATAATTTTCTCTTCTTGACCAAATCTTGAGCCTGCAGATGTTGGACTGTCTTCCATTGCATCAGATGCAGCTCATCTCCATTTTGTTCAAGTAAATATTTACTCTCATCTTGCAAATAACTCTGTATTGAAATACGTAATCTCTTTACTTCAGCTTGCTGAGTAGGTTGGATGTCTTCATTCACACTTGTGGATGTCTTCCTCATGAACTGGATATTTCTACAACCTCAATTATCTTACAGGAGGACAACAGTTTGTTTGCATACTTGTCAAAATATGTGAATGATTTGTTTTGATGGCTGATATACCGCACTTCATATGGGTTATAATCACAGTCCTCAAACCCCTCCTACTCCAGAGGTGGATAGTAACATCACTGAGCAGGTTGATTAGAAAAATAGGCTGAAAATAGGTCAAAGTTCAATAAAAATCTGGAATTAAGAATCTAATTATGACCATTAATCCATTGCCAAATATCAGGAAAACACATCTGGTTCACTGATGTCCTTTAGGGAATGAATCTGTCATCCTTATTCAGTCTGGACTACAAGTGACACTAGACTCTCAGCAGTGTGGTGGATTTCTAGCTACTGTCTGGGAAATTAGGGATGGAGAGTAAATGCTGGCTTAGGTGGTGACACCCTCATTCTTTGCATCTTTATTTATTCAATTGAAATATTAAGTTAAGGTTCTTGTGATGTAGTGGCACTGTCCTTACTTCTGCACTGGGAGGCAAGGACTCAAGTAATAATTTAAAAATATCAAAATACTAAGTTCAAGTCACACCTGCTTCAGAAGAATGGCATAACATCTCTGAATGTTGATTAAAAATATCAAAACACTACTTGACGTCCCTTGTAACACTGTGGTATTGTCCCTACCTCTGAGCCAGGGGGCCTGGGTTCACATCCCACCTGCTCCAGAGGTACGTAGTAACATTTCTGAAGAGGTTGACCAGAAAAATATCAAAATACTAAATTATTTCTAGATTGGTCTTGTATTCCACCACACAGTTTTCAATATATGTTCGTAACAAATCTTCATGGGATTTCTTGTACTGGCTTGGTTTCTGTAAAATACAACTAGACCAATTAACACTTTTTGCAGACTCCATAGAACTGTCTTGATATAGCTATCAGTTTTAACATGGTGCACAGAAAATGTCTGGTTTTCTTTACAACAACATAAATCATTGGACCAGCAATAATATATTACCTACCATTAATTTAGTAACAGTTAATTTTTTTTTCTACAAATCTGAAAGAAATGTTGCGCCTAATCTAATGCCATATTCAGACTAAATTTTAAGTCCATCACATCCAAAACCATATGAATCCTGATCAAAACAGTGAAAATATAAACATGCAAAATCCTTTTCTAAGATTTTTCAAACATTAAAATAAATGGGTTCAGAAGGGGATGGAACATAAAGTGTTACAGCACAGAAACAGACCCTTCAGTCCAACCTGTCCATGCTGACCATAATCCCAAACTAAACAATCCCCATCTATCTGCTCTTGGTCCATATCTTTCCTTCCAAACATTTCTTACTCATAATTATCCAGATGTCTTCTAACCATTTTAGCTGTACCCGCATCCACCACTTCTGGAAATTCATTCAATGCATGAACATGAACAACCATCTGTGTAAAAAACAAATGTCCCCATGTCTCTTAAATCTTTCTCCTCTCACCTTAAATATATTCCCGCTAGTTTTGAAATTCCCCCACCTGAGGGATAAACACTTGCCATTCACTATATTTACACTCATGATTTTATAAACCTCTACAAGGTCACCTCTCAACCTCCTATGATCCAGTGAAAAAAAGAGAGAGATAGTTCTGGCAATTTGCACAACTTATGTTACAATAAATGCCTGGGCTTATTTTCGGTATTCTGCTCATTCTACTTCATAACTTCCCGCATCATTTACACAATTGTAGTACAAAATAGTACAAAATTGTATAGAATAGTACAAAATTGCACACACATAGATTGATGAAGTAGATCACACACACCAACACTGAATCAGCCTTAACAATGCTTGGTTCTAAAACTTATAAAGAATTTCTGTACAACTTCAAACATCGCAGAAAGTTAAGTAATCTAATAAATTATAGCTTCAGAGATTGTTTCATAGTAATCAAAAATTAAGCACTGAGCACTTGTCAAAGGAGAAATAGCTTCCAAGGGAATGTTACCTCGCAAAATATATGAATAGATCAACTGAAAATGTACTAGCCAAACTGAATACAGACTCAGAGTGAAGAGGCTACACTTTAGAACTAAGATGAGGAGGAATTCTTTCAGCCAGACATGATGAATCTGTGGAACTCACTGCCACAGAAAGGAGGCCGAGTCATGGTGTACCCTTAAGACAGAAATAGATAGGTTTTTGATTAGTAAGGGAATCAAAGGTTATGGGAGACTGGGGTTGACAGACATATCAGCCATGATAAAACAGCGGAACAGATTTGCTGAGCCAAACAGCCTAATTCTGCTCCTGTATCTTGTGGTTCTTATGGCCCTAGAAATAATGGATGCATTGGGTCATTGTCCAAGATTCTATTATATCAACAGCATGACTATGAGTTGGAAAAATATGAGGTTGTCTACAACAGCTCACTTCTAAAACCACTTCACTATGCGCAAGGTGCCATTCAGCTGTATCAGAATCAAGCATTTGAGGTATAAAATAATGCTCCTTGTGCAAAAAACACCAAGTTACCCAGAGGTAAACTTTGATAACTATATCTCAAACTGAAGTTACACAGTTGGGCATATTCAAGATAAATTCAATGTTCCAGATGACTGAAGGAATTATTAACTTATAATGCTTCATGCCACATGAATAAAACTATACAGAAAGTTTCAAATCAATAAAGTAGCAACATTTACTAACAAATGCTTCAGCTTGCTGCTAACATATAGTAGAATTTATATGTGGCAGAACTGGTTAATGATTCATCCTATACCAGAACACTAACTTCAGTGGAAAATTTGGAATGAGACACTTCCGATTAATTTTTATATTATCATTAACGCTTTCATCCATTTTTGGTCAGATTGAAAAATAAACTGATACAATTCACCAAGTTCCTACTTGTTCACAAATATCAAGCATACAAGTGAAGTACTCTCTAGCAACAGAATGCCATCACAAAGGGTTGGGAATATGGCGACAAAATCAAATAACTATGCTGCTGGTCAGGATATAGTCTGAAGAAAGCCACATGAAATGCAATTTGTTTCAAAAATGTGGTTATGACCCAGGTTATGGCTATGACTTGCATTTCAGCATCAGAAGCATTTAATAAGTCATGGAACACACTTCTGCATAGACTTTCTACTGTCATGTTAATCTCACTGTTGCCATAACAGCTGTCTTATGGTTTAACTGCATATTGGATTTTGAAGAAGCAGAAAGAGCGAGTTCAATCAGGAATTGCACACTGAGAACAGCAACAGCACAACATTGATGCAGACTGTATAAATGAACACCAAAGTTTAAACATGAGGGTATATGTGAAAGGAGGGAATGACAAATGGAGTAAGAGACAGATATCAAATCAATAATTTTAAGCAAACTGTAACGGGGATGTAAATAGAACTAATCAAATCAATTTAACTGCATCATACAAGAAAAAAATTCAGTTTATTAGCTACTTCCATCATATAGTGATCACTTAATCCTGAAATTCTATTTACAGGGTCAATCATATATGTTCACACAGCACACGGTGGGGAGAGGTTATTCATCTTGTTCAGTTTACACCAAAAACATGGTGGTAGCAGGTTCCGGATGCTGTAGAAGAAGTCCTTGTTTTAGATTGCTAGAGTGCTCACTGGAAAACTGGTGTGCACCTAACTAACATTAAGGTCAAATTCTGTTCTCAAACGGCCAGTGGCAATTCTGCCTCAGTTAACATTGCTACCACTGACTTATGCCCCACCCATAAACTATGGATAGTGCAAGATGGAAGACCACCATTTCCAGTATTTGCATTAACTTTCCTCACAGACAACCAAACAGGATGCCTGTTTTACCCTAGGTCCAGAAAATCATTGACTGGACACAGGCTAAACGATACGACCTCAGCTCTACTTTCTTTGTCCTTGCACAGAGAATGTGAGATTAGTTACTTTTGGAAACACAGCTTGCCCTGGTACTCTTACGTCAGTTATCCTCTCCGGAACTCTCACTCAGTGGTTGAACTGCACTAGAATCAAACCCACTCTGGCAGCTCTAATATTCTCATTACATTTTTTTCAATTGCACTGCACTGCTGGAAGTTCCACAGAATTTGTGGCATTTACTTGCCTTACCAGCTCTGTAACTATTGCTCACTGGAAAGGAAATAGTCTTGCTGATAACAAATGCCATGATTACCTCCAGCACACCAGAGATTTTCAGGACTTCAGCCATCATATCATACACTTTGTTTACTTGTAGTATGTAGCTGATTCATTTAATTGCACAGATCCTTAACTTTTTTTAATAGCACCAGATACATATGATAACTTAAAACGGAAAAGGTCTTGGCCTCGGACGAAATTTCCGGATTGCTCTGTGATCACACAATTTGGAGGGAACAATGGCCATGGTCAAAGGCAGGCTTTTTGCTTTATGCCTTTTACTATATTATCAAGAAAATATTCCTCCCTGTTAAGGGGCTGCTGTTTGGCCTTAAGCAGAAGCCATCCATCTCAACTGGCAAGTTGTTTAACAGAATCATCATCGACTTGCCAGTTACAATTAAATTAGGCTTGATCTAGGCTTAGCGGGTCAGTTAGCTCATTTGGTTGGATAGCTGGTTTGCAATGCAGAGCGATAGGTTTAATTCCTGCATTGGCTGGCGTCACCCTGAAGGACTCTCCTTCTCAACGCCTCCTCTTGCCTGAGGCATGGTGACGAACAGGTTAAACTACCACCAATCATTTCTCTCTGATTAGAGAGCAACCCTATGGTCCGGTAGGACTATGATGAATTTACCTTTACCTGGAGGGTTAGCAACGGGACATGCACAGGCCCTAAATATCTGCATCAAGCAGATGGAGTGGCTGCCCTAAATATGTCACTCATGAAAAACGCAAGCCCCATTCGTGGTAGGTTAACTTTATTGCCCATATAGCTCACGTGTATACAAGCTTAAAGATTAAGAGACTATAAATATGTAAACTGTCATTTTGGAAATGAAATTAAGATGGGAAAGGTCTGTAAAACAAAAGGTCACCTTAATATCTTATACAAAGCAAGAGCGTATACAAACACTGGATACAATCTGTATGAGTTAGGTCCTTAGCTGAAGCTGGAAAGGAACTACGTCAAATTTATTAATCTCAATTTAAAAATGAATTTTACTGTATGTGGCATATTTTTTAATCAAATACCAATTGGAACACACTGACCAGACTCACGCATAAAGACTGTAACTTAAGTAAGGTAGCAAAAGGCCTTAAGACTGTAAGATTAGATTAGATTAGATTCCCTACAGTGTGGAAACAGGCCCTTCGGCCCAACAAGTCAACACCGCCCCTTGAAGTATCCCACCTAGACACATCCCCCCAAAACCCAAACACCCCTGAACATTACAGGCAATTCAGATGTAGGTGTGGGGAAAGGCTATACAACTTGAGTCTGTTCTGCCATTCAATGAAATCATAGCTGATTTAATAATTCCCAACTTCACTTTCATGCATTATTCTCATAACCCTCAAATCCAATACCAAGTAAAATTCTGTCTATCTTGGCCTTCAATATACTCAACAAACCAGCCTCTCCAGCTCTTTATAGTAAAAAATTCCACATTTCGCTACCCATTGAGAGGAGTTTCTCCTGATTCCAATGCTAACTCGCTAATGCCTTACTCCGAGATTATGCCCTCTGTTTCTAGAATATCAATTCTGTCAAGACTCTCAAGAGACTTCTAATGTTTTAACAATGTCTCATCTCATTCTTCTCAACTCCAATGAATATCTACTGAACCTGTCCTCATACCACAGTCCGTCCATACTCTGGATTAACCCAGTGATACTTCCTGATGCTTGTAAATATTTCCCTAGATAAAGGCACAACAAGTGTTCAGTGTTCTAAGTGTAACCTGCCTAATGCCTCGTATAATTTTAGCAACTCTTCCTTTTTTTTATTTCATTCCCTTTGAAATAAAGGCCAACATTCCAAATGATTTCTTCCTACCTTGTACGATAACTTTTTGTGATGTATGGATGAGGACTCCCAAATCCCTCCCTGTAGTAGCTTTCTGCAATCTTTCCCTATTCAAATAATATTTAGCTCCTCTATTCTTCCTGCCAAAGAGTATAACCTTACATTTCCCCACATTATTCCATATGCCAAGTTTTTACCCACTGGTTTAACTTTGGAGAGGGTGCAAAGGAGGTTCACTAGGATGTTGCCTGGTATGGAGAGCGCTAACTATGACGAGAGGTTGAGTAGATTTTGATTATTTACATTAGAAGAATGGAGGTTGAAGGGAGACCTGGTTGAGGTTTCCAAAATCATGACAGATATCGACAGGGGGTGTAGCAAGAAGCTTTTTCCTCCAGAGAGGGGGACTCAGTTACGAGGGGTCATGATTTCAAGGTGAGAGGGGAAAAGTTTAAGTGAGTTATGTGCGGAAAATTCTTTACGCAGAGGATGGTGGGTACCTGGAAACATGTTGCCAGCAGAGGTGGTAGAGGCAGCCATGATAGTGTCATTTAAGATGTATCTAGACAGATACACAAATGGGCAGGGAGCAGAGGGATACAGATCCTTGGAAAATAGGCAACAGGTTTGGATAGAGGATCTGGATCAGTGCAGGCTTAGAGGACCCAACGGCCTATTCCTGTGGTGTAATTTTCTTTGTTCTTTGTTCTAGACTGGAGGTGAAAAAATGACTCAATTCCACCAGTTCTCACTTAATAATGACAGAACTGGACCAACAGCAAAGGCAGTATATATCAAAGAAATATTTTTATAAAAGCAGAAATCTATTTCAAAGATATATTATGAAAGAGAAAATCAGTTTTCTTTGATTCTCTGATGAAATAGAACCATATTAATGTATTTATTTCATAAAATTGTTCCTAAAATTCTAGATCTCTTCAAAAACTTCCCTAACTGCAGCACAACTTCTAATTTTTCCTGTCATCTTATATTCCCAGTCTAATAATTATATAGTGTAACAAAGAACAAATATGAAGCTTGATTTATGTAGACAAGGTAAATAAAGGGCAAACATGACAGATAAACTCAAACTGAGCGACATTAAAAGGAATGTTAATCTTTATCATTTAATTCAGCATTTCATCAAATGGGGTCTGATCTCTGAAAATGGCGTTTTAAAAAAAAAGTGTTTAGTGGTGTTAACTTTAGAATAAGAAAGATAAGAATCCAAAATCTTTAAGAAGATAATCTGCAGGTTTTCACCAAATCAGAAATTCATTAAATCCAGTGCTGTCTTGCAACCATAGATTGTTCAATATCACAAGCTGCAGCTTTCAAGCAAACGTCTGGGGACAGGCAACAATGCAATAATCAAGCTCTAAACAGAATAAATGTTAGTGCATTTTGATTAGCCAAATGTTAGAATTCTGTCAAAGTTGATGCATTAACAATATTACACCCTCTTTAGATAACAGATTGGATAGTCCTCAAACTGGTGTTACAGATTTATTGAAACTGTAGATTGCTGTTATGAAGATGTGGAAAAAAAATCTCAAACGAGAACCATTTTCTCTTCTCTGCTGTATGCTAAATAAAGAACATGTGTTTACTGAGAACCTCGGTTTTGTTTGGCTATTGAGAGATTATAGGACTGCTTCTTTGTTGATTTTCTACGGTCACTCTCTGTATCCATTCTCTAACTTTGCCTCCAGCGTACAGCTGCGGACTGTTCCACTGTGCCCTGCATCTCAATGAACCTGCTCAGACTGCAGTTAGGAGTGCACCCCAATGGAGAGGTCAAGCCTGAGTCAGCAGACTGTCTGCACTAGGCTGGCGCTCCACAGCTTAGCGACGCTTTGCATCTTTCATTGCCATATAAGGCAGCTCACCATTAAAACCACCTATTCACAATAAGGCAAATCCACTTGCTGTTTTTGTACGTACTTCAGTCCTATGAAATTTGCATTAATGCATTTACAACAGACTGCATTAGGATGACTGACATTGCCGTCAACAGGTTGATGAGAAATGCCAGGCTCTCAAGTGCCACTACAGCCTTTTTTAAGCTGAATTTTATTCTCACGCTCACACATTACATATTGCACCTGCTTAATTATCATACTATTATGCACATATTGGTACCCAAAGTTCTGAGTTAACAAATAAAAAGATATGACAATGTAACTCTGGAGTTTTTGTTGCAAAATCTTTTCAGCTTGCTTCCTTAAATCCCGGTGGCAAGCAAATATAATTAAAAATCCTCCTGAACTTCTCGTCTTAGAATTAATTGGATGATTTATTGCTGTAGAAATATCTGAATGCAACATTATAAGGCAGTAACTTTACAAGTTACACTTTGTAAAAATCCAGACACACAAAACTAACATCAAACAGCTGAAAGTCTGAATAATGCAGTTAGAAAATACTTGTTTAAATTGCATTTAGTATTTTTTTTTTAAAACTGACTGCAAAGCATATTTAGTTCGGAATTCCACAAATGCTCTTTTTTAACTATTATATTCCTTTTTGGAAGATGATTTTCTGTTATTAAGGTTTCTTCATATAGATGGTTATTAAATGGAGGACGAGAATGATGTGGGAATGGAGTCCCCCTTCTTCTTTTCTCATCTCTTTCCCCCCTAACCCCCACCACCATAAGTTCATCTGTTCTCTCTCACTTACGACAAATGGCCTCCATTTCCTTCAGATCACCTGAAATGAGCTCAGTGGCTTACTGCATGAGATACACCTGTACAAGAAACAACACATTAATACACATAATGTACTGTTACAACATCTCTTTCGTGCATATGTAAAGACTAATTATACAACATCCTGGAAACAGCTGAATAGGTTTGTGAATCATCTTCCTCAAGCCTTCTCCTACTATTACCTCTCCAAAAACATTACCAACATAAAACTTACAACGGGGGCAGCATGGTAGCTCAGTCATTAGCACTGCTGCCTCACAGCACTAGGAACCTGCATTCGATTCCAAACTTGGTAGACTCCATATGGAGTTTGCATGGTCTTCCCTGTGTTTGCACGATTTTCGGTCCAATGCTCCAGTTTCTTCCCTCAGTCCAAACCTGCATGCTGAATTAGCCATAGTATTTGGGGGATACTTTAAAAAGATGTATTTGGCTCACTTTTACTTTCCTTTTTCTCTATCCCTCAAATCTTTCTCTCATTTATAATTTTGCTTCAACGCTGCCACCATCTTTTTACAGAATAGGTATCTACAGGGCCTGGTTTGGTCTGGAAGAGAATTTTAAAAAGAATAATCTAACACGAGGTTCTTGTCTTAAACCAGATGTAGTTTATGATCCAACAGTAATCGATACAACAAGTTACATTGATAGCCTCTGTAACGAAGTCTGAGGAAGATGCAGATGGTAGGAAAATGCTTTGATCAGCCTCAACTGTCACTTTGTCTTTTCCAAGCAGGCAATGATGAAAATATTCACAAGCAAAGACAATGGCTAGACACTCTTTGGCAATCTGAGATTAGCACTGTTCTGTTTGTGTCAACTATTTGGATGCAAATGTAATTGGTTGTCCTTGGTGCACTAAGGTTGCCCAAGTTCTGCCTTGCTGGCAACACACTTGAGGCAATTTTATCATTTCTCTCATAATATTTCAGCACTGACATTGTTGTCATTGGTCACCTGGCTTTAGTGAATGCTGCTTCTTTGTCCATGCTCCAATATCAATCACATTTTGGCTACAAGTTGGTGCAATGCTTGGTTGCTACTACAAATCTCACCTTTTCAGGATTCATGTGAAGACCTTATATTGGCAGTACATGCCCTTTTAAGTTTTTCGGTGGTTGTGCTGTCCTCTGATGTCTGTGCATGGCCATGGCTTCAGGAATAGGACTTCAATGGGTTCACATGTCAATTGGCAAGTGAGGACCTTCCAAGCGGCGACACAATGACACCGGGAATGTTGATTGTGTTTCTGTCTCCATAAACCAATAGATCATCCAATATACCTCCAACTCCAGGAAAATCAGTAAGTATCTCACTGATATGTTAAACAGCAGGTGCAACCATCCATATCTCCCGAGAGCACCCAGAACGTGACTGAGAAGTTACTATTTTCATCCTGTTTCACACAGCCTCAACCATACTTTCAAGATCCTCAGTTTTGGAGTACCATTTTGTTCTTGTCAGGAGATCATGATGTTGCATGGTGTCTAATCGGACATTTCAAGTTCACCTACTGCAGTCCTCATTCCCAACCATGCATCACCTATCAACCTGACTAAATCAAGCTGTGATATGGTATAGAATAATTTTTTTTAGCATCTGAAGTAGCTATCTCTCCAGTGACCAATTGTGCTTCTTTGATGTGCTTCCTTCTGGCGATACTTTTTTTTTGTCCAAAATTATTTAGCTTCTTGCAGTGAAAACACTACTTGCCTTACACAGGCCATGTCTTCTTGAGTTTTGCATGAAGTCCATAGTATTTGCATCCAGACGTTTTTCAGTGATAGAGACCCAACTGGCAGATAATCAACATAATGCAATGTCAGATCTGTTCTGCTGCAAATATACTCTAGCTCCCGATTTATAACCACAGCACTTCTGCACACATCACTTGCTGCTCCTCGAGTGAGCTTCACCTTTCTCGGTAGACATGTTCTCATTGCAAGATTTCTTATGCATAATTCGGTTTAGAATTAGATTCTTTTATTGCAAATTAAACACAATTCTGTGAGCTGAGCTGATATGGTCTTATAATGATTAATGGACTCTTTTTATAAATTTTTTAATTACAAACCACTCATAAGTTACATTTGCTCAGGGTTCAAAATGTTCCTTCAAGGATGTCAAATTTTCTGCAGTCTTTTTCTGTTCTCCAGAGAGATACAATGGAATACCCTTTGAAACTATTACAAAGCGCCTTCCCAACAGTGTTAATGAGTGTACAAATTGTATCTGTTTTAGCTTGCAGCATAGATCAGTTACTAGTTTGTAAAAATTTTGCCAGGATGTGTGGAATAACTGCATGTTTTGCTTCATGTCACCTTTTATTTTGACCTGCACTTAAGAGAAAAGCTGCAGCCATTCTCTCTCTCTCTTAACGTTACTGTATCTTTCCGTTAGTTTTAAAGTTTATTTCAGTTGCTTACTGCAGCTTTCATAGCTCTGAATATTACTGGGTCGCTCTATCAGCAGCGGTGATTGTTTTTTAAACCGGCCTTCCACACTGGATCTCAGCTTCAGTTCTGACATCTTCTTTGGTGCTCACAAGGCAGAAGTTGGGTCCTAATGTTGTGCTTATTTGAAGCAGGTCTAAGCTGGTCGCCCGCAATATATGTGCCTAACGGTACTGGGTACATGACTATGGCAGACTGGCAAGGACATTCGTAGGTGATTATATTTCAATTTAAACAACCAGAGTCAAATATTTTTAGCACTTCAGCTTAGACCAATATGAATCCTCCAGCTGCTGTGCTGAACTCCTGTTTTAACGTGAGTCCAGATTTCAGGATTATGAGTTCAAAGGAATAACCATTTTAAAAAGTGTACCTCCGTATATGCTTCCAAACTCTGGAGCAAATTGGGTCATAATTTTTTCTTTCCAAAACACACCTTTTATTCACAAAAAGTTTATTCATCCATTTTAAAACAAAACATCAAAGCAATTTCTATTTCTTCATCTAACTTTATATGCTAATCTACCAAGTTTCTGATTTCCAGAAAACACTTTTCTGTTCCTGCTTTCATAGATATTCGTTCACATTATTTCCTCTTCAAAATTCTATATTCCAGTGTTTACCACAGTTCTCTGTTAAGCCAAAAGAAATGCTACATTTTGCAGCTGTAAAGCAAGCTAATTTTACACACCAAATTAACAACACAGCAGGCCTTCTGAGCTTGTAGACAGCCAATGGCTATTTTCTTCTGTATGGGCTTAATATCTAACTTTGTTTGCAAGCTGATGTCAAATCCCAACAGCTGCTCAAATGCAATTTACTTTATACATCTTACAGTTTGCAAACTTAGAATCAAATACGTAAAAATAGTATTAATTTCTTGATTTAGCATTTAGATTGAGTTCAATATCACCAGCCCCAATTACAAACCCAAGAATCTTTCCTCGTATTTTTTAGAAATGAACACCGACAAAGAGTTTAAAAATTGTTATTTCCATCCTGAAACTTAATTAATCTGCACATGGAAAAGCTTTCATTATGATTTCAGTCTGGGCTACCAGATTATTGAATCTGTACTCCACCAGCAGAAGTATTCTATCATGTATTACCAAACATTGTGTAATGAGAGCAAGCTTTTGCATCTGGCTTACAATAATTCACTGAAAGCCTGGCACACTGGCAACTAGACAGACCTCCTGCATGTACAGAAGATCCGGTGGGCATTTAGCCATAATTACTAAACAAAGTTTCTGCTCCACTCTTTCAGCTGCAGCATACGCAATACAGTTTCTTCAAACAAACTACAGGGGAAAGTTTTACATTCTGAACAAAGGCATCAATTGTACCATCTAAACAAGTTGCGTTTTATTCTCTTTGTTTAAAGCTGCAACAAAATGTTTTGCAATACCTTTTCAATAGCAATAGCCTCATCATGTATTACCCACAAATGGCCTCACAGTACGATTTGAACATTTTGAATTGTTAACTGGTAAAAGGACAAATAGTGACTTAGGTACAACTAAAGAAAAGTTCTATGCCTTGGGCTAAACATTACACTTGCACAGCACAAATATTCTCACCATTAACAACACACACACACACACACACACACACACACACACACCACATTGAATCGGGTTGTGGAAACATCACTATCTCCCCAGCACCAGTTCTTTATTTTTGAACAGCTGCACTATTTGAATATATGAAATTAAGATTTTGTTCTATTATCCCTAACATGAGCTTATTTAACTAGACATGAGTAACATGCAGCAAAATGTATACTTCTGAAAGATTTTGTTTAAAGTGAATAAAAGAGAGGAGGACTCAATTTCATCCTCCACGCACTTTTCTTTGTGATACTACATGAAACGTAAAGGAAAGCTATGCTATATCCTCTCGGCAAGTCTGAAGCTAGAAAATCAGACCGATGCAAGAAATACTGTGTTGGAAGCAAATCTGCATTTATACCTCACAATACATGAGTCTTCCGACAACACACATGCCACTGGACACAACTTCACAGAACTGTCTGACTTGTAGAACACTAAAGAGACAGTGAAATTTCAAAGTTCGATAGCAAATGAAGTTTTTTCTATATTGTTTCTGACCAGCTTCTATTCTAGACAGCTTTTCATAGTTTTGCTCAAGACCCAAGGTTAGCTTGTGATCATGAATCCTTCAGAGAGGAGTTATGTTTTACTCCGCTTATGTTTTAAGCCAGTCCATAACAAACACAGTCAATCTTCTATCCAAACTTCAATTAATCGCAAAGTCTGTAACCAATTGATATCAATGCTCTGTATACTCTTTATCATCATGCACTCCACTAGTATTGGCATAAACGTCAACATTCCAGTGTTCAAATTCTCCCAGTTTTGTCAGTGACGTTCTGCTGCTATATATCACACAGTACACTCTCTGCCATACCAAGCCTAATTTTTTGTTCCCTATTCCCACAATCCATTCATTGAGCCAAGCAATCCAACCTCAATGGAATCTTCTCCCAACATTATTTTGCCTCATTGCTGCTCTTCAATCATTTCTTCAGCTCATGTTCTCCAAATTCCTGCAAAGCATCCACCTCTCTGTCTCTTAAAATACTGATTTTTTTTCCCCTCAAGGGAGGTGCTACATTAACAGATAAAATTACAAAGGTTGAAGAATTAAATGCAGATTTCCTGTGAATGATGCATACCGTTGAGGCATAACATGCTGATATTGGTTAAGGAGTCACAAAACAGGGTCTAAGCAAGTTTCTTGTGGGCAGTGACATTACCCCTAAAATGAAAAGAAATATCAGTGCATGTCTTGGCAAGTGAACTCGCTGTGTGATGCAATAGGCACCATACACTGTGGAATCAATACCAGCTGCCAATTGCACAAAGCAAGGCTACATGATATTATTTTGTATCAATTCTACTTAGCTCAAGAGTATACTAATTTACTTATGTCTCATTTTTTGGAACTAAATCCACTTCTAACATCAAATAATTTGACCTTAAAAAATTCTATGGAAACCCTCTTTGAGGGGCAGGTCTCCAGTGAAATTAATAAAAAAAGCAAATAATTTGGCAGTTGAACTCTTCACCACTTCAACATGTGATGTCTCATTAAAACATTCGAGGATATAAAGGCTGCATACTTACAATATGGAAACTGTTCATCACATTCACTGTTAATCCAGTGTCAGAGAAACTCAATCACAAATAATTTTTCATTAGCATTTCAGATTAGCATCAGCATTTCCCCCTCCCACTCCCTGGATGACATGTCCATCCTAGGCCTCCTCCAGTGTCACAATGACACCACCCGGAAACTGGAGGAGCAGTATCTCATATTATACCTTGGGAGCCGACAACTCAATGGTCTCAATGTGAACTTTACGAGTTTCAATCTCCTCATCCCATGACCAACCCTCCCTCTCATCCCCATCTCCTTGATCTGACACAACCCGTCCGCCCCTCCCACCTCACCTGACCAATCCCCACCACTGCCGACCTGCACTCACCTATCACCATCCCTTACAATACTTAACAAAATCCCAACTTTTTCTAAAAAAAATTAATTCATGGGATGTGGCTATTTCTGGAACAGCCAACATTTATTGCCCACCCCCAAGAGTGCTCAATTGGGCAGTAGTCAGCTATCTTCTTCAAGCTCTGCAGTTCTGGGGAGTAGGGACACGCAAATGTTAAGGAAGTGAGTTCCAGGATTTTGACCCTGTGACAGTGAAGGAATGGCAATATGGTTCAAAGTCAGGATGGAGCATGGCTTGAAAATAAACTTTCTTCGGTGTGCTCCACAGACCTGGTACCCTAGTCCTTCTAGATGGTACAGTTTATCAAGGAGGTCATGCGAGTTATTGCAATGCATCTTGTGGGTGGTATATATACTTCTGACAGTGTGTGTGGTGGTTGAGGTGTTAAATTGGGTGTCAATCAGAATGTTTCATCCTGAATGGTGTGAAGGCTTGAATGTTGTTTGAACTTTGTTCATCCAGGCAAGTAGAGATTAAGCCAACAGACTCTTTCTGGTAGAGAGAGAGATAATGGGAACTGCAGATGCTGGAGAATTCCAAGATAATAAAATGTGAGGCTGGATGAACACAGCAGGCCAAGCAGCATCTCAGGAGTACAAAAGCTGACGTTTCGGGCCTAGAACCTTCATCAGAGAGACACTTTCTGGTGTATTGTAGATTGGGGACAGGCTTTGGGGATTAGGAGGCAAGTTACTCAAATTCCTAGCCTTTCACCTACTTTGCTTTCACTGTATTTATATGGCTAGTTCACTTCAGTTTGTGGTCAATGGAAATCCTAGGATATTGATGGAGTGATAGCAACACCATGGAATTTCAGACTCTCAGGATACAAGGTGGGCCCTTTGGAGCTGGGATGAGATTTTTTTTACCCAGAGACTGGTGAACCTGGGAGATTCTTTTCCACAGAAAGTGATTGAGGCCAAAACATTTAATATTTTCAGGAAGGAATGAGATTTAGTGCTAAAAAGATCAAAAGCTATGGAGAGAAAGCAGGAACAGGGCGTTGAGTGAGATGATCGGCAATGACTATACTATATTGGAACAGGCTCAAAAGGTGCGAATGGCCTATTCTTGCTTCAATTTTCTATGTTTCTACGATGGTTTCTTTCTTGTAGGGAAAGTCATTGCTTGGCATTTGTGTGGCGTATATGTTTCTTGCCACTTGTCAGCCCTGGACAGTTTTAAGGTTCGGGTTGATTGTTTTTGGCCATGCACTGCTTCAGCATTTGAGAAGTCACGAGTGGCACAGAACACCGTTAACTGATAATTGCACATCGCACTTATGGCCTTATAATACAGAGAAGTTAACTGTTAAAGGAGCCCTCTCCAAGAAGTTTAGCCCGGCGAAAGTCATTGATGTGAAGTGATTAACAGCCAACAACCACGAGTGTCCTCCTTTGTACAAACCAGAGCGCCTTTACTAATTCCTATCCACTCCAGTATTGCTAGCTCGCTTCAATGCCACACATGGTAAAATGCAGCCTTGATTTCAAAGGCAGTTACTCACACCACACATCTGGGTGTCAGATCTTTTCCCCACATTTGGAGCAAGACTGCAGTGAAACCAGAAACCAAACTGAGCATCTGTGAACAAGTTATTCAGTTGCAAGTACCACTTGATAAACATCGTCAAGGGCACTTTCCAAGTGGAGTGAATCAAGTTGGTGGAAGACTGGCATCTGTGATGCTGGGGACCTCAGAAGGTGGCTGAGACAGATCAGCCATTCAGAATTTTGGGCTCAAGATGGATGAGGACACTTCAGCCTTGTCTTCTTCACTTATTTGCTGTGATCTCCCATTGTGTGTGGGGATATTTGTTGAGACTGTTAGTGAATTGTCCACCACTATTCATAACTGGATATAGCAGGACTGTAGAGTTTAAACCCAAACTATTACTTGTGGAATTGTTGACCTCTGTTTATTGCATGTTGCTTAGCACTCAAGTAGTCTTGTTTACACCTGATTTTTAGGTAAACTCTGTTTTTCCAGGCTTGCCCTCCTGCATTAAATCAGGTTTGATTTCTTGGATAGGTAGAGGATATGCCAGGCCAGGAGGTTACAGCTGAATACATTTCTGTTGCTGACAGCCCTCAATACCTCATGGATACCCAAAGTGGAGTTGTTAGATTTGTTCAAATCTGTCATTTAGCACAGTTATAGTGCCACAAACATGATGGAGAATATATCAACATGAAGACAAGACTTCAGCTCCTCAATGGCTGTGCAGTGATCACTCCTACCAATTCTGTCACAGACAGATGCATCTGTGACAGGTAGACTGGTCAGGATGAAGTTAAAAAGTTTTCCCTCTTATTGGTTCTTGTACCATCTTCTGCAGACCCAGACGAGCAGACGTATACTTTACAAACTCTACCAGCTCAATCAGTAGTGGTCCTACTGAGCCATTCTTGGAGTTCCTGGCCCAAAGTACATACTTTGCTCTTATAATCTCAGTGTTTTCTCTCAGTCATATTCAAATAGAGCAGCACTGATTTATCAACTAAGGTGGAGGTGGGGGAAATCAACATGTTTGATCTGATGCCATGAGACTTCATGGAGCCCAATATCAATGTTGAGCATTTTCAAGACAACTGCTATCTGATTGGAAACCACAATACTGACACATCTGGTAATGGTGGTGTTTGGGAACACTGTCTGAAAGGTATGATTCCTTGAGCATGACTATGTCAGGCTTTTGCTTGACAAGTTGGTGGGATAGCTCTCCAATCTTTGATACATGCCTCGAGATCCTACTAAGGAATACTCTGCAGGCCCAAAGGAGGTGGGTTAACTGTTCTCATTTCCAGCGCTAGGTTATCCAGGTTGTGCATCTGTCATTCCCTTCTTTAGATTGTGCAACAGTTCTAAACCAACACTGTGGCTTGCCAGTCCATTTCAGAGGGCACTTGCTTGTTGCGGATCTGGAGTCACCTATAGGCTACACCAAGTAAGTACAACAGATTTCCATCCTTGATGGCAATTCATCAACCTGACGGATCTTTATGACAATTGATAATGGCCACCGAATGACCATCAGACTAGTTTTTAATTCCAGACCTTTTATTTAAAAAGAAGTTGAGTTCAAATTTCATTATCTACTTTGTGAGATTCAGATTCATTTCCCAGAATATTAGTCTTAGCTTCTGGATTAAGGGGATCAATGATTACAAGGTAAAGGCAGGAGAGTGTGGTTGGGAAACACATCAGTCTTGATCAAATAGCAGAGCAGACTCTACAGGCTAAACGGCTATGTTTTATGGTTTTATGGGTTATTAATCCAGTGACACCAATACTAAACTACAGCCTCTCCTTAAAAAAAAAAGGTAATTCAAACTGAAAGGAAAAGTATTAAGAAGATAAAGAAAGTGCAAAAAAAAGGAATGGGAATGCTAAACAATGATGGAGATAGAGAAAGCAATAAATAATGTTAACTGGGATATACATATTTTAAATCCAAAAAAAATCCTTGACAGATTTTCTGTCAAATCAGTAATGTCTGATCATCCACATCCATCATACCTCAATATCGAGTCTAGCTATCTTAGGGAACACTTCTTTTTCTGGTTTGTGAAATTTTTAGCTAGTTCTGTGGCATTTACAGATGCAGGAACAATATAGAGTGCATTGCAAAGGTGAGGCACATTACTAGAGTACCTCATCTACCTCTTATACATGTAGATTTCAATCCCTGTCTGCTAACTAATAATGTGGTACATGTGTATTTCAGTGCTATTGTGATGCTACTTATATAAAACAGTGCATCCTAAAGACTGACAAATTATACTAAAATAGCATATTTCTCTGTTTGTTTGCAACAAGCAAAATACTGACAGTACCTCACTTGCACACATTTGCAAAACTCCCAAATGTCCAATATTAGATGTGAATCTGCGATTGAACAACATTTGCGACATTATTGAGAGTGTGCAAAGAATTATGTTGATAACCAATTTTGGATCGTTATTTGGACTCACAATATGGCACATGTGCATGTACTGGAAGCTTGATATATTAATACACAGGGCCCTGTTCTTTGCAGACATAAAAACCATGTACACGTTCCTGTTACAATGTAACAAAAATATTGAAAGCCATTCTCCAATTTAATCTTCAAGGCAATGTCTTGTCTAATTAACGTAAACCTGCCTTGGTCAAAACTTCCACAAAACCTAGCAGTTAACTGTCAGTCATCATCTAACTGGTGCAGTCTCCACAGTAAAGCTTCTTGCAATCAGAATCCACCCACCACCCAATCAGCACTCACTTCTCACAATATATATTGTTTTCCCTTCACTTTGCAATTTCTTGCAAATTGTCCCAATGAATGCAAATTGAAATTTCACTCAGTTGGCTGTACAAGTGGTTTGAAATTCAGGCAGCATGGGTTCAATTTCTCCTCCAGCTGACAGGAGCATGAAGAACCAGCCTTCTTAATCTCTCCCCTTACCTGAGGCATGGCAACCATTAGGCTGAATTGATTTACTGTCACATGTACCTAAATACAGTGAAAAGCTTTGTGTACGAGCAGTACAAGCAGATCACAGTATGCAAAGACATACAGATCATAGGGTGAAAAAAAAAAACAGACAGAGGCATACAAGTTACATTGCACAGGGCATGTGCTAGGCAAGATCAACATTAACAAGGTCAGCATTATTTGAAATTAGACAGTCCATTCATTAGTCTAATAGTGATGGGGATAAAACTGTTGCTGAACTTGTTGGCACGTATGTCCAAGCTTCTGTATCTTTTGCCTGATGGAAGGAGGTTGCAGGAGAGCATTGCCAGGCTGTGATGGGTCTTTGATGGTATTGGCAGCCTTCACACAACAATGGGCTGTATAAATGGAGTCCATGGATGGAAGGTTGGCTACCATGATCATCTGAGTTATGCACACCACCTTCCACAGTTTCTTACGGTCCTGGGCAAAGCAAGTGCCATACCAGACCATTATGTACCTGACAATATGCTTTCAATGCTACATCGGTGAGGGACCTTGTGGTTGTGTCAAATTTCCTGAACCACCTGAGGAAGAGGAGGCTTTGATGTGCCTTTTTGACTGTCGCATCTACATGGAAAGACTTGGACAGGTTGTTGGTTATCATCACTCCTAGGAACTTGACACTCTCCACCCTTTCAACATCAGTTCCATTGATGTAGAAAGGGGTATGTTCTCCTCCTTTCTTTCTGAAGTCAATAATCAGTTCTTCAGTTTTGCTGATGTTGAGAGAGAAATTGTTCTCATTGCACCCCTCACCAAGCCCTCTATCTCCTTTCTCTATTTTGACTTGTCATTGTTTGATATCTGTCCTATTGCGGAGGTGTTGTCAGCAAACTTGTAGATGGCCTTCATTTGGAATTTAGTAACACAGTCATTGGTGCACAAGGAGTACAGTAAGCACATCCTTGGGATGGCGGGGGCAGTGCTGAGTGTTATCATGGAGGAGGTGCAGTGTTCTGCCTTCAATGATTGCGGTCTGTGGGTCAGGAGCTGAGACCTAGGTCTCGGAGTGTTGAGATCAGTTTGGAGGGGATAATGGTGCTGAAGGTGGAGCTGCATTCAATAAGCAAGAGTCTGGCCTAGGTGGTCTTGTTGTCCAGGTGTTTCAGGGATGAGTGCAGGGCTAGGGAAATGACGTTCACTGTGGACTCATTACATCAGTAAGCAAATTGTAGAGGATCAAGAATAAAAGCATAGTTGCTGAAAAGCTCAGCAGATCTGGCAGCATCTGTGGAGGAGAAAACAGAGTTAACATTCCGGTGACCTTGCCTCAGAACTTAGAGGATCAAGGCAGGCTGGGAGACTGGAGTTGATGTGGGCCATGACCAGCCTCTCAAAGCACTTCATGATTACTGAGGTCAGAGCCACTGGGCGGTAGTCATTAAGGCATGTGCTTTCTTAGGTACGGGGTTGATGGTGGTCTTCTTGAAGCAGGTGAGGATGTCAGGTCTTAGGAGAGAGAGGTTGAAGATGTTGGTGAATACCTCCACCAGTTGGTCAGCACAGGATCTGAGTGCTTGGTCAGAAACTCTATCTGGGCCGTCGCTTTCCTTGGGTTGATTCCCAGGAAGACCGTTCTGACATCTGCAGCAGTGGCAGTGGGTACGTGTGCATCCGGGGCTGTTGGGGCAAGTGACACCGCGCCACTGGCATTCTGCTCAAACTAAACATAGAAAACATTGACTGCATCAGAGAGGGATGTGCCTTGGTCCACTATCTTACTCTGCTTCATTTTGTATCTCGTAATGTTACTTAGGCCTTGCCACAGGCAGCAGAGGTCTGTATGGTCAGTTTGAGCCTGTAACTTGGTCAGATACTGCCTCTAGGCATGTGTGATGGCTTAGCAGAAGTCATATCTGGATTTTCTGTATGGGTCTGGGTTGTCCAACTTGATTGCTGCATGTCTAGTCTTCAGTAGGAAGTGGACTTCCTGGTTCATCCAAGGTTTCTGGTTGGGGAACACTCTATTGACCTCTTTGGTACACAGTGCTCCACGTATTTGCTAATGAGGTCCATGACAGTTGCGGCATGCTCATCAAGGTTTTCCACTGAGTACCTGAATATGGTCCAGTCCACCAATTCCAAGCAGTCCCAGAGACGGTCTTCCGCTCCTTTGGACCAGTATTGTATTTCTTTTCATGAAGGATCCTCCCGTTTCAGCTTCTGCTTGTAAGCTGCGAGTCAGAACTCAATGCTGTAATCTGATTTTCTGAAGTGTGGACGGGGGATTGAGCGGTACACGTCTTTGATGGTTGTGTAGCAGTGGTCCAGGATGTTCAGTCCTCTGGTGGGGCAGGACATGTGTTGATGGTACTTTGGCAGTGCCCTCCTGAGGTTGGCTTGGTTGAAGTCGCTGGCCACGATAAATAAGGCCTCGAGGAATTCCATCTCTAGAGAGTGATTTTGCAAATTTCACCTCGGGTATTCTACACATCCACATGGGATGGTATGTAGGTTAAATCACCGCTAGTCATCTCTCTCTACTGAGAGAGCAGCCCTATGATCTGGCAAGATTATGGTGACTTTACCTTCATTAGTTATGTGACGCCCTCCTCACACCACAATATTCACTGGATCCATTTGCAATGATGAACATATGTGTACCAATATTGTCATGTTCATATCATGGTTTTAACAGAGAAAAATACCTCCAGCACCTTACAAAGTAAAAAGTGCAAATATTAGTACTAAACTGAAGAACTGGCTGTTTGAAGAGTGAGCCAAAACATGATGAAGGGTTTGAATAGGTGTTAAATAAAGGAGGAGGAGAGATCAAGCAAATGAATTCTAGTTGAGCCAATAGAGTTAAAAGCATGTGACAATGGGAACTGCAGATGCTGGAGAATCCAAGATAATAAAATGTGAGGCTGGATGAACACAGCAGGCCCAGCAGCATCTCAGGAGCACAAAAGCTGACATTTCGGGCCTAGACCCTTCATCAGAGAGGGGGATGGGGAGAGCGAACTGGAATAAATAGGGAGAGATGGGAGGCGGACCGAAGATGGAGAGAAAAGAAGATAGGTGGAGAGGAGAGTATAGGTGGGGAGGTAGGGAGGGGATAGGTCAGTCCAGGGAAGACGGACAGGTCAAGGAGGTGGGATGTGGTCAGTAGGTAGGAAATGGAGGTGCAGCTTGGGGTGGGAGGAAGGGATGGGTGAGAGGAAGAACAGGTTAGGGAGGCAGAGACAGGTTGGACTGGTTTTGGGATGCAGTGGGGGGAGGGGACGAACTGGGCTGGTTTTGGGATGCGGTGGGGGAAGGGGAGATTTTGAAGCTGGTGAAGTCCACATTGATACCATTGGACTGCAGGGTTCCCAAGCGGAATATGAGTTGCTGTTCCTGCAACCTTCGGATGGCATCATTGCGGCACTGCAGGAGGCCCATGATGGACATGTCATCTAAAGAATGGGAGGGGGAGTGGAAATGGTTTGCGACTGGGAGGTGCAGTTGTTTGTTGCGAACCGAGCGGAGGTGTTCTGCAAAGCGGTCCCCAAGCCTCCGTTTGGTTTCCCCAATGTAGAGGATGCCACACCAGGTACAGTAGATGCAGTACAGCACATTGGCAGATGTGCAGGTGAACCTCTGCTTAATATGGAAAGTCATCTTGGGGCCTGGGATAGGGGTGAGGGAGGAGGTGTGGGGACAAGTGTAGCATTTCCTGCGGTTGCAGGGGAAGGTGCCGGGTGTGGAGGTGTTGGAGGGCAGTGTGGAGCGAACAAGGGAGTCACGGAGAGAGTGGTCTCTCTGGAAAGCAGACAAGGGTGGGGATGGAAAAATGTCTTGGGTGGTGGGGTCGGATTGCAGATGGCAGAAGTGTCGGAGGATGATGCGTTGTATCCGGAGGTTGGTGGGGTGGTGTGAGAGAACGAGGGGGATCCTCTTTGGGCGGTTGTGGCGGGGGCGGGGTGTGAGGGATGTGTTGCGGGAAATGCAGGAGACGCGGTCAAGGGGGTTCTCGACCACTGTGGGGGGAAAGTTGCGGTCCTCGAAGAACTTGGGCATCTGGGATGCGCGGGAGTGGAATGCCTCATCGTGGGAGCAGATGCGGCGGAGGCGGAGGAATTGGGAATAGGGGATGGAATTTCTACAGGAGGGTGGGTGGGAGGAGGTGTGTTCTAAGTAGCTGTGAGAGTTGGTGGGTTTGAAATGGACATCAGTTCCAAGCTGGTTGCCTGAACTGGAGTCTTCCCTGGACTGACCTATCCCCTCCCTACCTCCCCACCTATACTCTCCTCTCCACCTATCTTCTTTTCTCTCCATCTTTGGTCCGCCTCCCCTCTCCCTATTTATTCCAGAACCCTCACCCCATCCCCCTCTCTGATGAAGGGTCTAGGCCCAAAACTTCAGCTTTTGTGCTCCTGAGATGCTGCTGGGCCTGCTGTGTTCATCCAGCCTCACATCTCAGAGTTAAAAGCATGACCATCTTGGGCATCTCCCATCAGGTCCAAAAATGCAAAATGTCTAGAATGGGTTTGCTAGATGACCACACAGTCCTATTGGACAGCCAAGGTAAGAGTTTTGAATACAAGAAAAAATAATCTTAAATTACAGAGGCAGTGGGGCCCAGGAACCAAAAGAGAATTGTCAACAAAAACAAGGGTGTTTGCAAAGTGTGACTTGGTGGAGGCTGAAATCAGGAAGTACTTTAGATCGCCCGAAATTTAGCAGAGAGGAGGCTGTGACATTAACAAGAAGAGCATTGGAATAGCTTATTTTGCAAAGAGCAAACGCACTGACAAGAAGCGTTTTAAAGCCAACAAAATAAGGACTGAGATAGTTGCAAAGATAGAAAAGACAGTAAACAATCTTCACATTGGAAAGGATATGCAGTTGACTACTCAACTCAGAGTCTGCTTGAGCCTGTTATATTACCCAGGGAAGTCAGTGAAATTGATTGCAATGGTGCTGAGGTTGTGATGATGATTGACAACGAGGGCTTCAGTCTTTCCAATATTTTACAGAAATAAATAACACGGGCGAGGGATCAAAATGGAAGTGAAGGAACGTTTGAACAATTTGAAGTATCTTCTTAAATGGAAAGCTAAAGGCTGAACAGTTGCTTTTTGAAAAATAGCTGTAAATGGCCTTGAGAACAAGTTTTCCAAAGGAACAGATAATGAAGGAATTAGAATAAGACAGTGGATGTGGTGGTGAGGTACACGGAAGTGGACAGAGATGAGTCTGGTTTTTTTGACTGAAATCAGGCGAGAGGCAGCAGGAAATGGCAAAATCAACAGTGTGGCTGTGAAGAATGAAGGACAGTTTAATCAACTGACAGGATTGACAACTGTAGGATTCACATGGTGTAAAAAATCATTCAGAAGAGAAAAGACTTGAATTTACATAGCACCCATTATAACTTCCTCATGCCCCAGTGCACTTAACAGCTGTAATGTTAAGGATTAGAACTATTAAACGTAATAATTGTTATCACATTAGAGCAAAATTGCAACTCCTACTTATTTAATTCAATTTCTGTTCTAAGCTCCTCAAGCAGAATCAGTATCAGCCCTACTTTTCAGGTTACGGTCTAAAATTCTACACTTATGTTGCATGAAAAATCACATTAAGTCAAAAAAGTTTAAGTATAAGGTAAACCATCCACAAGTATTGCTTTAATTATTTTCAAGCACTGTGTCAGATCTGTTGGAATGGGCACCTCTGTTAAATTTTATCCTACACCCTCAGCTCAGAGATTTGGCACCATCATATGCAGATATGCAAACTGATAACACAGTGAGAAGGCAAGCAGGAACTTACGAATGCAAAGGATAATACTGTACCTCCTTGAGTGTTGAGATATCGAGATTGAGGAAGAAATGGAGAAACGATTGAGAAGAGGGAATGAGAATGAAATCAGGTACAGGAAGAAATAAGAAGATAAAGAAGAAATAAGAAGATAAAAAAGAAAAGAGAAGGAACAAAATAAATACAGAAAGGAAAAGTTTAAAACAAGTTCAAAATAGTTTTAAAAACTGAAGGAATGGGCAACAGTTTTATTATCAAAGCAAGCAAATCCAATCCAATAACAATTTTGTGGTTAAATGTTAACATTTGAGATTTGCAAATTGTCCACTATAATTCAGGCATGATGAAATTATGTTCTGGCAGCACACAAAGTTTATAAAAGTTAAACTTCACAAAAAGAAGAATAAGATATCTGCCAAGGTATTCTTTTAAATGAAAATCTAGTAACACCTGCGGGTTACTGAATGAGCTGCCAACCACACACTATTAAAATTCTTTGAATACTTGTCAATGAATGTTCTGAAAATATGCAGTTTTCCTATGGTTCCTCAGCTTTGAGCTCTTTAGGTTTGCTCTGATATTAATATTTAAAAGAGGAGTCGTAACATGTTTCTCAGTACTATCCCAGCACTTCTCTCCAGGTTGATAATTTGTAAAGTACATTATAAACATCCATGTGGGAAAATTCAACAATTCTGTATGCAAAAGGCCACCTTAGTTTTTAAGTTACATATTCTTCCATGTTTGTTCAACAACACCTAAACACTTTCCATTTCAACACAGCTTTGTTCACAAAGTCTAAAGTATTGCAGATGCTGCAATTTGGAAGCAAAGAGAGAAAACGGCAGAAACTCTCAAGTCAGGCAGCCTCTGTCAAGAAAGAAAAGCCTTTTTTATACACAGGCCCTTTCGCAAGAACTGAATATATTACAAACGGAAACATTATTAAACAGGAACCAAATGATGAGAAAGGTCGGAGGGGAGATACAAGGAAGGCAAAAATACAAGTACAAGAAATTGAATACCAGAGCAGTTTTCAGCTGAAAGCAGAAGAGAAAAAAAACGTCAGAGTAGCAGTCATATTTCTACCAGCCTTCTAGGCCCAATATTAACATCTTCAGGTTTTTAAAAATATTTCTTTTAAATTTATTACGGTAACTGGTGAAAGATAAAAACAAAGTGTGACGTTATGCACTTTGGTAGGAAGATTAGTGAAGTGGACTATTTTCTAAACAGGGAGATGCTTTGGAAATCTGGAGCACAAACGGGCTTAGGAGTCCTAATTCAGGCTTCTCTTAGCTAAAGGTTAACATGCAGATTCAGTTCACAGTTAAGAAGGCAAATGCAATGTTAGCATTCATTTGGAGAGGGCTAGAATACATAAGCAGGGGTGTACTGCTGAGGCTGTATAAGGCTCTGGTCAGACTGCATTTGGAATATTGTAAGTGGTTTGGGCCCCATATCTAAGGAAGGATGTACTGAAATTGGAGGGGGTCCAGAGGAGGAAGAGAAGAATGATCCCAGGAATGAATGGCTTGTCATCTGAGGAACAGTTGAGGACTCTACGTCCATCTCAGTACAGATTATAAGGGTGAAGGGGAATCGGATTGAAACAGTACTGAGAAGCCTGTACAGAATGGCATGGAGAAGATGTTTCCACTAGTAGGAGAGACTAGGGCCCAAAGCCACAGGCTCAGAGTGAAGGGAAAACCCTTTAGAACTGAGATGAGAAGGAACTTCTTCAGCCAGAAGGTAATTAATCTGTGGAACTCATTCCCACAGAAGGCTGTGGAGGCTAAGTTATTGGGTGTATTTAAAACAGAGATAGATAGGTTCTTGATTAGTAAGGAGATCTCAAGAGTTAGAGGGAAAAGACAAGAGAATGGGATTGAGAAACATATCAGCCATGATTGCAAGGCGGAGCAGACATGCTGGGCTGAATGTCCGAACTATGCTCAATATTTTATGGTGCCGAGAACTGCTGATGCTGGAGTCAGAACCAACACACCATAAAGTTGGAGGAACACAGCAGGTCAGGCAGCATCAGAGCAGGAAAATTGATGTTTTAGGTCTGAAGAAGGGTCCTGACCCAAAACATCAACATTCCTACTCCTCTGATGCTGTCTGACCTGCTGTGTTCCTTCAGTTCCACCCTGTGTTGACCCAAGATGGTGTCAATTTATGGTGTAATGGTCTCAAAACTTCAATCTTTGTTCTTGGTGTCTTGTTGCTGCTTGAATAATGAGGTATAAGATAGTAGCTGCTTTAAATGTGATTCTTCTCATATGACAGGACCAACTTCATATAATTAAAAAGATGTATAAATATTGGATGCCAGCACTGAAGGCTTGAATACTCAGCAGAACTTGGAAACAGTTAATTAATTATCAAAGCAATCAAACTAATTCTTGGTAAAAGCACATACACAGTTCAAAATAATTGTTTTGAGATAAATCAATATTTCTGAATACTTAAGTGTCCACATGAGTAGAATGAGCTTTACATTTCAGTGATAGCTCCTACCCTGTCACAAAACTACACAAGGAAATATTTATGAGGACTGCAGAAATAAAACATGGTTATTATTGGTGTCATTTCAGTCTCATATAATAGCTTCTCCTCCTGTCTCTACTGCTGCTACTCCAGCCACACAAAGATCCATTTTTGTCCCAGTTCCATGTGACAATAGCGAGCTCTGTCCTATCACTACCTCTTTCCACCTCTTGTGACGTCAGAATGTATTGTTGACATCCAATCCTCAATTAGCATAAATTTAAACCAATAAAATATTGGAAAACCCAAGTCATTGCCTTCAGTCCCTACTACAAATATGATTTCCCAACTAATGATTCAATTCACCTACTGCTCACTCATTCAAGCTGAACAACACTGTTCACAACCTCAGCATCCCACACGATCTAAGCTGTGCTTCTGACCCTCTGTTATGGAAAAGGTAACAATAATAACCGAGTCTCAGCCTATTCCTCAGCCTCATGCTCTTACCCTCAGACAGAAGTATGGAAAGGATCACCCACTTGCCTCCCATTCTTCCACCTAATATAAAAACTTGACCATATCCATGGTTCTACCGGCTGTATCTTTTTTCACACCAAGTTCTGTATTTCCATCACGCATGTTCTTGCTGACCTACAATCCCTCTATTTTAAAATCCTTTTCCAATCCCTATATGACAATGCACGTCCATATTTCTGAAAACTCATCCAACTCTACAACTTTTGAGCTCTTTGCATGTTTCCAATTCTTGCCTCTTGTGAATTGCCTATTTTATTCACAACATATTTGCAGCTAGTCATTCAGACATCTAGACTCTAATCTCTGAAATTCTGGTTCACGGATCACTGGCACCACCAGTGGGTAAACTTGAAGCTAGACTTTGGGGGCACTCTATACCTGAAACAAGCTGGCACCATTAGTTATGCAGTTTGCAAGAACAAGGAAGTCCAACGGACTTTAAACTAAGTAATGGGCAAGGATAAAATGTAGAAAGGTGTTGTACAAAGAGTAGAAACAAGCTGGGAGGAGAAAAATAGTAGTATGGAAAATGTGGGTCAGAGAGTAACATGAAGGGACAGAGAGAAAGAAAACTTTGAAATACATCAACAATTAATACAAGATATTACAAGTCTAGGCTCGAAATGTCAAGCTTCCCTGCTCCTATGATGCTGCTAGGCCTGCTGTGTTTATACAGCTCTACACCTTGTTATCTTAGAGAGATAAAACTAATGGCTCAATATCAAAATGCGTGTAACATGCTGAAAACGAACAACTTCATAGCATACACTGAAGGAAATAAATATGATCTGATAGTTATGACAGAGGCTTGGTTGCAAGATGGGAACGATTGGTCCTGGTAATTGAGGAACTTGTGGCATTCAAAAGGAAAAGGATGCTGGACAAAGGTGGAAGGGTAGCATTGTTAGGAAAGGAAAGCTTTTGCACAATACTTGGGGATGAATTGGTTCAGTAAGTCAGGATGTGGTATAAACTGATGAACGAGACAGCAATAATCATGAGTCACTTTAGACCACTGGAAAAATCAGACTGGCAGTAATAGTCTGAATGAAGAATTCATGGAATACTTTTGAAGGCTTTTTTTTTAAGAGCGGCATATTCTGGGACTGACCAGGACAATGGTCCCACTAAGCTGCACTGCCAAGCCGCTGCTGGAAGGTCCCGGGCATGCTGAATGACATGCTGATGTATTGACTTTCATATTCATAGAAACATAGGAACATAGAAAATAGGTGTAGGATTTGGTCATTTGGCCCTTTGAACCTGCACCACCATTCAATATGATCATATTTGATCATGCAATTTCAGATCCCCTTCCTACTTTCTCTCCATACCCTTTATCCCCTTAACTGCATGGTCACATCCAACTCTGACTTGAATATATCTAATGAACTAGACCGAACAGCTTCCTGTTGGAGAAAATTGCACAGGTTCACAGCTCTCTGAGTAAAGAAATTCTTCCTCATCTTACTCATGAATGGCTTACCCCTTATTCTTAGACTGTGACCCCTAGTCCTGGAGTTCCCAACATCGGGAACATTCTTCTTGCATCTAGCCTGTACAGTCCCATCAGGATTTTATATGAGATTCTCCCCTTGTTCTTCTAAACTGTAGCAAGTACAAGCCCGGTCAATCCGGTCTTTCTTCATATGTTAGTCCTGCCATCCCATGAATCGGCCTGGTGTACCTTCGCTGGACTACCTCAATAACAAGAATGTCCTTCCTCAGACCGGGAGACTAAAACTGCACACAGTACTCATGGTTGGCCTCACTTGGGCCCTGTATAACTACAGCAGGGCATCCCTACTCCTGTACTCAATTCCTATGCAGAAGTTCCTGTTGCGTCTGGGCCTCAGAGGTTTGTGCAGCTGAGAAAAAAGGGGGAATGTAGGATCGAGAGCAGGTTGTATTAGATTTGACATTATGAGATGTGGCAGGATTAATTAATGACTTCAGAGTAATGACCTAGGTATCAAAGACCAGCTACATTCCCTTTTGATTTTTCTGCCACTTTGCAGATCACTGAAGTCTGTGCAGAGCAACAGCTTCTGAACATCAATGTGTCCACACATTGACTGACACGTGTGTATGCTCTGCATGTGCAACTTAGAGGGAACACTGGCAACCATAATATGATTTTTTTTAAACTGAATATAAAATTCAGAGAAGATTTGATTAAATCTAATATTTAAAGTAAGGTCAACTATGTGGGCATGAAAGCTGAGCTAGCTTCTGATGCTGAGGAATAAAACAAGCAGTGGCATATGTTTAAGGGGGTATTTCACAATATTCAAAATAAGTATATTACTACTAATAAGAAAAGAATTCTAAAGGAAGGATCACCCAATCTTAAGAAGTTAGGAAAGTACGAAACTTAAGGAAAAGGAAGGAATTGTACAAAGATGAGTCATTAGTCAGAATACAGGATGGCAGAGAATGACTAAAAAGTTAACCAAAACAAGAAAAGACAAAAAGCGTGACAGGAAGTTAGCTAGGAATGTAAAAATAGATGGTAGTTTCTGTGTGTAATGATCACTGGTCTGCTGCAGTCAAAATGAGGAGTGATAACGAGTTGGAAAGATATGTTATAAAGAAGACATAAGGAGGTTGTAGGTAGATAAGCATTGTGAGTGGGCAAAAATCTGGCAGATGGAATATAACATGAGGAAAATTTGAAATTGTTTACTTTGACAGGAAAAATGAAAAAGCAGAGTATTACTTAAATGGATAATGACTGTGGAATTCTAAGGTGCAGTGGAATTTACTATGTGTATAATTCACGGAAAAGTAGCATTCAGCTACAGCATGTAGTTAAGGTAGGTAATGAAATACTAATCTTCATTATGAGAGGTATTAAACATAAAGTGATGTTAAGCTTCAATTATACATAGCAATAATAAGTCCACATTGTGAACATTTTGTGCAGTTTAAATCTTATTTAATAAAGGATGTAAATGAATTGGGGGTACTTCAGAGGAGGTTTACTAGAGTGAGACATGGAATCAGTGGCTTATTTTATGTGGATGGATTAGGCAGGCTGGGTTTGTTTACACTGGAGGTTTGCGGAGTGAGGAGGGACTTGATTGAAGCGTCCAGGATCCTGAATGGTCTTGGCAAAGTCATGTGCAAAGGCTGTTTCCTCTTATGCATATGTTCAAAATTAGGGGATTTCCCCTATTGGACGGAAACGGGAAGACTATTTTCCTATGAAATGATCATGCAATTTTAGAGCTTTCTAGCTCAGAAGGCAACAAAGGTAGGGTCACAATGTATTTTTAAGGCAGACGGAGATAGATTCTTGCTAGACAAGGGAATCAAAGGTTATTGAAAGTAGGTTGGAATGTAACATTTAAAATACAAAGACATCAGCTGTTACCTTACTGAATAGCAGTGCAGGTTTGTGCAGCCAGGTAGTCTACTTCTGCTTCTTTTCATATGCCTGCAAATTGCTTCACCTCTCCTCCAAATGTCCTTTAAGTCCTCCCTTAAAATCTATCTCTTCGCAAAGTAACTGATCAAACCTCCTAAACTCTTTTTACCAGTTTCGGTGGCAAGTTTCTTCTGATCATGCTCCAATGAAGTAATTTGGAACATTTTATTCAACACAGGTGATATATAAGTCACTCAGAGATAGTAAGAACTGACGATGCTGGAGTCAGAGATAGCACAATGTGAAGCTGGAGGAACACAGCAGGCCAGACAGCATCAGAGGAGCAGGAAAGCTGATGTTTCGGGTCGGGACCGTTCTTGTCTCTGATGCTGCCTGGCCTGCAGTGTTCCTCCAGGTGATATTTAAGTGCAAGTTGTTATCGTACTGTGAGATTCTTATTTCTGAATTACGTTTTATGTCTTCAGAGCACAATCAGAAAAGTTTTCTTTTAGAATGTTAAATGTTGTGAAAACCACTTCATTATACACAACAATATTTATAAAAATTAACAAACCTGGAAAATGAAGGCTATGAAATGTTAAACTCACATTTTTATGGACAATTTACTCTCTGAAAATTGTCAGAATAAAATCATCGCATAAAGTCCAATCGTTCAACTATTTTATGTAATTATAGATGTCAGAAATTCTTTTTTAACCTACCAGTTAAATGAACCCATTTATACTAAAATCTCAAAGGTTAATATTTTGATTGAAATTAATTTCAAGAAATGTATCAAATAAACCATTACATTAAATGGGACACACTCAACATTACTTATCCTAGATAAAATGTTTTTATGCCCACTATCACTACAATTTTGATTAAATATGAAGTTTGTATTTCTATTTTTTTCCCAAATATTACTACACAAACATCTACTATCTAATATTGAGTAATAGTTTTCATCAGTTTATGCTTCAACTGGTTATATTGTATAGCAGTTGCCACAAATTAAGCAGCACTGTATAAAAGTAAAAAGTAATATGCCATTCTAACAAAGTGACATATATATCTAAAAACATTTCCTCAAAATACATATACACATCTTGGTAATATTATGATGTGTATATCAGATATCCTATCTTGTAATGTATAAATGTGCTTGAATCTTTTCATACACTGTGCGGCATTTGTTATAAGGACATACCTCCCATGAAATTAATTGCGATGACAGCATTTCACAATGCAATACTCTCCTCCAAGTGATATAATAAAAGTAATCAGTTGCATATCAATAATATTTTATTACAAGTACTCTTGACAAAGTAAACATAGAACTTTTTCAATGCGCGATTAAAGAGTCTATATGTCAGTTTTTGAACTCAATGGAGTCAGTTTTTCCACCGTAAAAATGTGGTGAAATTGCTGGAGTGGCAAATGACATGTCTTCATCATTCAAAAGGCATTCATTCATGTCAGGAAGTGGAGAGTAAACCACATCCATCATTGCACAAAAGCTCAATTCCAGTATTTGTACTTATGTTAGAACCTCCTATTCAGACTGCACTCAAGGTCTATACCATAACTGGGGACTTAGATAGTATTGGCATGTGAAAATTATTGCAAGATAGTGTTTTGTACAATAAAATTATTTATTAATATTGACAGTAGTATTATTGTGTTAAATACTGTAAATGCAGCAAGGAGGTTTTAATTCACAATTCAACATTTTAAGTGCCTATATTTGTTACCATTTTCACCAAACATAATCAATAATACAATTCAAAAAATGCACCTTATGGACAGTGCTTCTGACATTACAGAAGAAAACCCTTAACCGATACCATAAGATCAAATAGGGTTACTGTAGCAAATTATATCAAATCAAGATGCTCTCTTGCAAACTTTGATAGGAATACAGTTGTTTACCAACTCTGCTTGTTAAAACTAGACAATAGTAAAATGTCTGTTTAAACACGTGGAAAGAAGAGTGTTGTGTACTTCCACTGGAATCAATTACAAAATCTTACCTCTTTTGTGAAGCCACCCCTCTTTCACGATTGTACCTTCAGTCATAGTGATACAAAAGATTTAAAAGTAAGTTGACTCGAAGGTTCCTGATTGAAACCCTTTATTCTTCACAGCAACCTGTGTTAAAGGGAGAAAAAAGCAAGGGTAAGTAGCAGGTAATTATATCAGTTAGCAAGCTTGCGTGGGTTAGGACAAGGTGGGCGTTCACGTACAAGTCAGTGATTTCCAGGCCATTATGAACTTACGGTCCAGACTCTGAACTGATTTTAATGAATGGCAGAGAACGTAACGCGCTTGGCGGAGCATCGGCAGCTAGCATCCTGTTCCCCGGGCACAGCCGCAGGACAAGCGGCTTCCCCGGCTCCTGAGGCGGCTGGCCGGGAGGGAAGCCCAGGGCAGGGGGCAGACCAGTCTAACATCTCCGGACAGGCAAATGGGAACAGGCCTAAAGCTGAGGCAGGCCTGTAGGCGCTGGGACCGTCCTCAGTGAAAGGTTTACCCTGAGGCTTGCTTTCCTACCTGCAGCTAGTCGGGTCCGGCTCCCGACCTCTTTGTATTGCCCCTATGTTTAGCTCCGGATCATAACTAAGGTTCGCAAGGCGCTGAACTGCAGTAAACGGTGTGATAGCTTCTTCCTTGTGCGAGAATGGGTGACGTTAGGCTGGCTTAGTCTCCCCAGCACGTCAGTACGGGGGCTACACAACGCCCAGGCGAGCTCTACATCCTTAACAAGCAGTAAATACAATAATCGGTAGGTTCCGCAACAAATTCAACGACTCCGGCAATTAACAGCAGTGAAGAAAGTAACGACTGAGACTCACTACTAGCATTAAAGTAACTATCATAACTGACAGCAGACAATTCACAGAAACTGATGAGATAAGAACTGCTTGGGCTCAAAAATTAACTAACCTGCTACTATTGCACGTGACACTGAGCAGATCAACGACTCGGACAGCCATTTTTCAGACTAACCCCTCGACCAGCAGAGAACAGTCAATAACAGGGGCAAACTATTGTGGTGGATAGTCAACAAAATCATTGTTTCCATTGGCAGGTGGGATTAGATTGAAGATTTTTTTTAAGTAAAAGGACTGTGTTGTGGAAATTTTGTCAAATTTCATGGAGGGTTTCTCCCAGAGAGGTCTGTCAATCCCAAACTTACTCACTGACCAGGTACCATGCCCATGACAGCCAGTGCTAGCCAATTCACAGTAAGCAGAAGCATTGGTCCCAGGACTACTGGCACCGGCTCATTGTGCATCCTATCTAGAGCTGGCAGTCCAGTGCTGCCCTGTGTAATCAATGATATTTGCCCCGGATGATGCAGGTAATGGAAAATTGCTACCTCACTTTGTAGACCAGGGGACCTGGAAGCTTTAGTCGATAGCATGCTGCTGAGGAGGGCCGTCCTCCAACCCCAGCCTGGTAGAGGTGATCTTGGAACCAGACCCTACCTGCCTATAAGGTTGCCACCTGGATCAGTGGACTCCAGAGTTTGGAGAAACACCTAACAATGCAGAAGGAGAGACTGGAATTGCACACAGTATTCCAAAAGTGGCCTAACCAATGTGCTGTACAGTTGCAACATAACCTCCCACTCCTATACTCAATGCACTGACCAATAAAGACAAGCATACCAAATGCCTTCTTCATCATCCTGCCCACCTGTGATGAATGTATTTTAAAAGAATTATGAAATTGCTCTCCAAGGCTTGCTGTTCAGCAACAGTCCTCAGGATCTTGCCATTAAGTGTATAAGTCCTCCGCAGATTTGCCTTTCCAAAATGCAGCAACTCACATTTATCTAAATTAAACTCCATTTGTCACTCCTAAGCCCATTGGCCCATCTGATCAAGATCCAGTCGTACGCTGAGGTAACTTTTCTCGCTGTCTTCTATACAAAGCAATCTCTATTCCTGTGCTACTCCTACATTACATCACTGTGAATGACTTTGCAACACATTAGAAATTTTACTCCTTGTTCACAATGCATTGTCTCCTTTCTATCCTGCAGATATAAACAGCAATAGCATGGTCTCCATAGTCAACATTCCTCACATCTCTGAGCAAAGTAGCATGTTGCCTCAGAGGATATACCAGCAAGGCAGCCTCATGTACCTATCCACTAGTTCAGGTACTGCCCCCTCAGTGAATGCTTCAACTAGATGTGGGAGTATCTGCTGATGAGCATGTCACTCCTAGGTCTGTGCAGCTGACTGAGAAATGCCCCAGGTCATTGGCATTGGAGAACAGGCACCTGCCCACACTACCCAGGGGAGGAGCCCATTGATGTTGGCAACAAGGGAGTTAATGCTGAGACAAACACAGGAGCAACAGGTACGTTTGTCAGGAACACCGGGCAACATGAAAGAAAGGTTGCAGGATTCCAGAAATGCTACAGGTACCTTGCAGCCTTAGGTCTATGATTGTCTGGCTGTTTCCAAGAACACTTCAGAGAATGCCAGGGGTGCCAACTGTCTCAATGGACTCTGACTCATCCCTTCCTCACCAGCACACAGGGCAGTGCTGGTAGACACCCAGCCAGAGGAGGAATCGTATATATTCCCCCAAGACATCTCTCAGGATACTGCAGAGTTGACTAGGCTTTCAACCCCCTTCCCTGCTTTTCACCTTTAGCCCTCTGGAAGGTCAAGCTGCGGAGATGACTCTGGGCAAGAGACACGCAGCGCATCTGGACCCTATAGGCACAAATGCATCCGGTATCACCCAACCAAAACTCCCAGTCCATTTAACTCCATAATGGGGCAAGCTGCCTCCATCAATGTTGAGGCACCTAGAATTTCACTGAGACAGACTGGGAGGAAAGGAAGAAAATGAGCTTCTGCGGGCACTTAGTTAGCAATGGGTGACACTTTATTGTAAATATATTCTTAAAATTATGGAGGATGGTGGTGGAAGGTTCCTTTTCAAACTGGAGGCCTGTGACCAGCAGTGTGCCACAAGGATCGGTGCTGTCATTTATATAAATGATTTGGATGTGAACATAGGAGGTGCAGTTAGTAATTTTGGAAATGACACCAAAATTGAAGGTGTAGTGGAAACCAAAGAAGGTTACCTTGGAGCACGATAAGACCTTGGTCAGATGGGCATATGGGCTGAGGAGTTGCTGATGGAGTTTAATTTAGGTAAATGTGAGGTGCTGCATTTTGGAAAGGCAAACCAAGGCAGGACTTATACACTTAATAGTAACGTCCTAGGAATTGCTGCCAAACAAAGAGACCTTGGAGTGCAGGTTCATAATTGCTTGAAAGTGGAGTCCCTGGCAGGATAGTAAAGAAAGCATGTGGTATGCTTGCCTTTACTGGTCAGTGCAGTGAGTATAGGAGTCCGGAGGTCATGCCGTGGCTGTACAGGACATTGGTTCGGCCATTTTTGGACTATTATGTGCAATTCTGGTCTCCCTGCTATAGGAGGGATGTTGTGAAACTTGAACAGATTCAGAAAAGATTTACAAGGATGTTGCTGGGTATGGAATGTTTGAGCTATAAGGAGAGCCTGAATAAGCTAGAGCTATTTTCCCTGGATCGTCAAAGGCTGGGGCAGGACCTTATAGAAGTTTATAAAATCATGAGGGGCATAGATAAGATAAATGGCCAAGCTCTTTTTCTCAGGGCAGGAGAGTCCAAAACTAGAGGGCATAGGTTTAAGGTGAGAGGGAAAAGATTTAAAAGGGACATAAGAGTTAACCTGTTGATATAGAGGAGGGTGCATGTATGGAATAAACTGCACAGACCCATTCCCCTGTAAACCCACCTAATCTACACATCCCTGAACATGAAGGGCAATTTACCATGGCCAATTCACCTAGCTTGCACATCTTTTGGACTGTGGGCAGAAACCGGAGCATCCCCACACAGACAGAAGGAGAATGTGCAAACTCCACACAGACAGTCACCTGGGGGTGGAATCAAACCCTGGTCCCTAGCACTGTGAGGCAGCAGTGCTAACCACTGTGCCACCCCAGTGGTCTGTGAGCGAATGTCTATCTGTCACAACTTTGACACTGAAGGTACAGAGCCTAACCATCTGTAGTGCTACACAATGTCCTTTTGTCCAAGGTGTTAAGCTTCATGTACAGGCTCTGGGAATTTGAAATGTGATTGCTGCTCTGGCAATGATTTACCAGATATTGCCGGGGATGAAGGGCTTAAGTTATAAGGAGAGGCTGGATAGCCTGGGACCTTTTTTAGTGGAGCGTAGGAGGTTGAGTGGTGACCTTATAAAGATTTATAAAATCATGATGTGTATAGATAAGGTGAATGGCAGGTGTCTTTTCCCAAGGGTAAAGGCTTTCAAGAGTAGACAACATATTTTTAAGGTGAGAAGAAAAAGATTTTAAAAAGATGTGAGGGGGTTTTTTTTGATACAAAGAGTGGTTTGTGCGTGGAATGAACTTCCAGAAGAAGTGGCAGATGTGGGTACAGTTACAATGTTTAAAAAGTATTTAGATAAGAAGCATTTGGAGGGCTCTAGGCCAAGTGCAGGCAGGTGGGAGTAGTTTAGGTTGGGATTACAGTCAACATCTACTGGTTGGACTGAAGGGTCTGTTTCCGTGCTGAGTGACTCTATGGCTCTATAACTGTGAATGTTTTCACTTTGCAAAGCATTGTTTGTGCATCACAGCCAATAATGGAATTGATTTGTATTGTTGCCTGTTGCAGTCAAGAGTACTTGGGACCAGGATTTAATGCCTTTGGTTCACATAGTACGTAATGCTCGCAGATATGTTTCAGCAAAAGGGTAAGGGTATCTGTGAAGTATTGTTGCCCTTCAAAGTGCATCTTATTGAAGAAACTTATTGAAGACCCTTCCCTCACACTTACCCTGTCTCTGGGTGTGGTGGCAGCCATTTTCAGCACTTGATGCTTCCAGTACAGTGGAATGAAACAGTGGTTATTCCTCAACCAGTGAAAGTCAACTCAGCCTCTCACTCTAGATGAGTCTGCAAATTACATGTTCCCTTCTTGTAGCCCTTTTCGTAAATCCCCATAGTCTTCAAACATCCCCAAGTATCCTCCCACTCTGTCTGAATTTTCATTGCCCCACTTGACACAGTCCCTGCTCCCCATCCCCAGGCATATCAAGTAAACATGCCAGACCTAGTCCTCCACTGTCACCCGTAGAAATTAGGGTGTTGCTGACTGTTGATGACATGACTCTAGTAATACCCCCTTACCTCCAACATATCATCCTCCTCATTATATAATGAGTTGCCATCCCCTTGCACAATTGTAATCCCCTCTGAACCCCAGCATGCTGCCTCTAATCCACAAAATTAAGTTTCCAGCGACCTTCCCACGCTCAAGCCCCTGATAAACCCCCCAGGGACTTTTAGTGAACAGACCCCAGGGCTGACTACAGCTCACCCCCTTGAGTCACTTAGAAGGCCAGAACAATGAGTGACCAGGCCCACTGACTGGTAGTTGGATAGCTCCCTGACTGTGGTTCCACAGCTCCCCGAACTGGATGTACTGGAGCCACAGGGCTGACTGTGGCTCACCCCCAGGCTGTAGAAGTATGAACCACTGACAATGACCATCCCAGATGTTCCACTGACCATACCCAAGCCTCTGAATTGATACCAGAGGCTGACCTTGACTTACTATGCCAGGAATCCCTGCAAAATGCGTGTCCCCCTTGACTTGATTGGGAACTACTCCCCTCAGACTTTGAGACATGACCATTTGTATGAAGCATATGCAGTGTGCTGGACGCTGCACGCACTGATACAGGGTGCAGTTCTGAGACTGACACAGCACATACCACCCAATTGACTGATGACTGTTGACAACCTTAACAAGCTGTCTGCCTTTGTGTTTGTGCTGAAAGGCAAGGCAAACAAAAATTTTGTGAGCCTTTAAACTTTGTCTGAGGGGACAAAGTGCACAAAGTTGAGGCAAGGCAGGGAGGCTGTGAGCATACAAGTAGGCACAAAATGAGTGAGCATGAAGAGACCAAGTGAAGATCTCTTAGATGCACTGTTATGATCCCAGCGGATGCTGTTACTAGTCAAATTCCAGACTGAAACCTGGCTTTATAGATCATATTTTTTTTATTTAGTGAGATAGTCTTTCATTGAAACCTAAACATGCATGCTGCAGATTTCATTTTAACAATAAAACAGAAGTTTTTATTACGCAAAATAAATTTAAAAAGTAAGCTATTTGTATATAACACAATTTGAAAGATTTCTAAACATACACTAACAACATTATCCCATCTAGTCCAACTCGATCATGTTACAATATTCAAAAACCACCGTGAGTTGCATTCTTTATCACATCCACAGATTTAACATAACTATTTCTTTTACTTCCTGGTCTTGACAATTTATTAGCCTGTTCCCTGATTAGTCAGATAACTAAGCTCAGATTTTCTCAGCTATGAATAATCCCTTCCAGGTTCTACCAAATACAACTGGTCTGGAAGATTCAAACTAAAGACCTTACACTGAGCTAACCTACTTCCTAGCAGTTTGAAAGCAAGATAACAAAGTGTGAAGCTGGATGAACACAGCAGGCCAAGCAGCATCTCAGGAGCACAAAAGCTGATGTTTCGGGCCCAGACCCTTCATCAGAGAGGGGGATGGGGAGAGGGTTCTGAAATAAATAGAGAGCGAGGGGGAGGCGGACCGAAGATGGATAGAGGAGAAGATGGGTGGAGAGGACAGTATAGGTGGGGAGGAGGGGAGGGGATAGGTCAGTCCAGGGGGGACGGACAGGTCAAGGAGGCGGGATGAGGTTGGCAGGTGGGAAATGGAGGTGCGGCTTGAGGTGGGAGGAGGGGATAGGTGAGAGGAAGAACAGGTTAGGGAGGCGGGGATGAGCTGGGCTGGTTTTGGGATGTAGTGAGGGAGGGGAAGATTTTGAAGCTTATGAAGTCCACATTGATACCATTGGGCTGCAGGGTTCCCAAGTGGAATTTGAAAGCAACTCCTTTTTCTAGGACAAATTATTACATACATTCAATCCAACCTTGACTTCTATGAACTGAAAAAAAAAGCTTTGGAATGTGCCATGAGATGTTGGTGCCAGGTGTCCACGATGTCCTTCAGTGCTGCAAAACCCTTTCTTCACACGTGGATGTATGTCAGAGCGTGGTCCTTTGCTGGCAATTATTCTGAATGAGAATTGGACCAGTAACATGTTAAAAGTAACTGTTAGCAGATAAACTATGTAACTATTTGGACTAAAGAACTAATACTGAGCAATATAAATATTTATTTTACCAAATGAAGAACCTGCCCAAAGCTGAATTTGAAACCACTACTAAACAAAGAACTATTATTGAACTATTAAATGATTAGAACAAACCACTCATTAACTATTGTGGGTATAGTGGCAAACATACAACTATCTACTGTTGAGGAATCAACTACTATTTGCTCAAAACAGTAACTGCTACTGTTGCTAAAAACATATGGAACTTCCTAAGCATTGTACAGGACTCATTACTTTTTCACATTGTATGACAAACATGAAATTTAATGTTGCTCTGGACCATCCCTCTCCACCTGGAACCTTCTGAGTGTCAGTGATTTTGGAGGGCTCCAATGAAATTAAACAAATAGTTACTCGAGAAAAGTTATGCTATTAAATATATAGTCTAATTTCTGTCTAACATTTAAAATGACCTAATACCTACCTACACACTCTCAACTGGATTTCACCCAGACTTCTTACAACTCTGAATCCTCTATATGAAGAAGCATTATTGATAGCTATTACACAGAATTAAACTACTTGAAAAATTGTAGGAATGTATTTTGGTAGACCAGTTGTACAATGGTTGCTTAAGGAAGAATAACAAATTATAAATTGTTATAATGAGATCACTGCAGTATCATTACTGCTGAAAGTTTGTATTAAATTGCATAAAGAGGGATTATTTTCTCTTTGATATATAATTGTTACAAATCTTAGACTTTGTGAGATAGAAATATTTTAAACTGTCTCCTTTAATTCAAGACAAAAAGGAGTTACCTGGCAAAGAAAATCTGATCAAAATCCACCAAGAGACAAGTGCATGTGACCTGGTTGCCACAGAGACAGGAATCTATGTGAAACACCTTGAAAGAAAGATGCGACATAAAGGAGGAAGGAACTGGTTTTATTCTATATAGACTTACAGAATCTGAGCTTCAGTCAGACAGAGAGAATTGAGGGAGAAGACCAAATCATGTGTTCCTGTTCCCAGCACAGGAAAAGGATTATTTTCAGCTTAACTACAAAACAGAATGCCAGTGATGATAAATCCTCTAAAAGAAGAAAAATAAAGATTTGAGGAGAACCAAGGAATTGCTAGAGAGTGTCTTGCTACCAAAGTCCATTCAGTTATACCCAGAAGTTTGAGAGAGCAGACTTTGTTTAAAAGGACACCAGAAGATTGACGCTTGGATGGTAAGGAGAACAGATCCTATTATGGCCAAGAGGAAGTTTGTAATTATATACAAAACTATATTTTAACTGAGAGTCTGTACATTTTGAATCTGACCCTGTATGTGTGGATGATGTTGCTTAGGGGAACCAGGGAAGCGATGGATCATGATTAGATCCTTAGAGAATTCAGGAGGTAACAGTGTAAAAACTGGAAGAAATGTTTTGGGTATGAAGGCAAGGGGGCTCCAGATTTCGCCCAGCAATAGTGTAGGAACAGCAATATAGTTAAGGCTAAAGGTTTGGCCAAGATCTGCAGCTCGGGTTGTGGGTGAGGTTGTTGATTTGCTTGCCAAGCTGGCTTGTTCTCGTTCAGACATTTCGTCACCATGCTGGGTGACATCATCAGTGGAGCCTCCAATAAACCAATGTTATTCTGCTCAGCTTGGAATTTATACTGTCTGCTCTGTTACGGTGAGTCCTGTCATTTCTGGTTTTGATCTGTATGGATATGTATGTGGCTGTAATTGTCCGAGTGTACCAATATTAAGGAGAGTCCGTTGTGCCGTTTTGCTGCTAGCTGATGTTTGGCTATTCGGATGACTAGATTCCTTCCTGTCTGTCCAATGTAATGTTTGTGGCAGTCATTTTGTAAACCATGTTGATTCTGCATGTTGTGGGAATGGGGTCTTAATCCTTGTAAGCGTTTGTCATAGAGTGGCTGTGAACCTGTGAGCCACCATGATTCCTAGTGGTCTTAGGAGTCGATGTCAGTTCCAATATGTTCTTGATGTAGGGCATTGGGGCCAGTGTGTTAGGGCACGTTGTGTCCTCCTGTTGTTGTCTATTTAGTAGGAATCTGCGGATGAAGTTGCAGGAACATCCATTTATAGTAAGGATTTGGTATAGCTGCTCTTCCTCTTTCCTGCGCCTATACAAAATCCTTGCCTATAAACAGATATCTACCTGTTTACCATGAAGCTACCTTGTTTGCTTTGTAAGTGCTGTGATGAATACTTTAAATTTTGCCTTTGTTCAGCTCCAGATATGATCGGGTGTACATCACTCATATTTTCCATTTTTCTTTCATATGTAATTCTACAGAAGTTTATCATGTGTTTAACAGTTGAGATACCTTTCTCCTTACAAATACTTGACCCTTTTTATTAAATAGAGGAAATCCTCACAACAATGCTAAACAGCGACAAATAGTTCATGAAATATGCTCCATAGTGCCCTTGCTATAGCGGCCTAAAATCTGTAAATGGATTGTGCCAAGTTCCTGGAGAGTTATGTCATCATTTACTTGATGGCGCAAGCTGGAAAGACATGAGCTTGGGTCTGTCATATGGAAGCACAGGAGTGGACACATGATATTACACCGCTATTCCAACTGATCTAATGACGTGAATTAAGCTGCAAGGAAGAACTTGCATTAGTCCTTTCTACAGGATAGGTATCCAGTCTTCTAGACTTATTTCAACCAGCAAAGATTGTGAAAATACAATGGCTTGTTTTTGGATTTCTTTTGATGAGTCAGTGCATTTTCTTTTATTCATTCATTGAGTTGTGGGTGTCTCTGGCTGGGCTAGTATTTAACTGCCCATCCCTTATTTGCACTTGAGAGGGTGGCCATAAGCTGTCTTTTTGAACTACTGTCATCCTTGTCATATATGTACACTCACATGCTGTTAGTGAGGGTATAAAATATTGACCTAGTGACAGTGAAAGAGGGGAGATGTGGTTCCAAATCAAGGTTCTGTGTGACTTTGAGCAGATTTTGCAGCCGATGGTGTTCCCATGTATTTGCTGCCCTTTTCTGTTAAGATGATAGAGGTCACAGGTTTGGAAGATGCTGTTTGAGGATCTTTCATGAGTTACATACTGCTGATATTGTGCATCAGCGCTGGAAGTAGTGATTGCTGAAGGTGTTTAATGGGATGGAGTTGAGTCTCTTAAGTATTATTGAAGCTGTGATTACTCAAGCAAGAGCAGAATATTTCAACACCCTGCTGACTCGTGCCTTGTAGGTGGTGAGCAGTATTTGAGCAATCAGGAGATGAATTACTCACCACAAAATTCCAAGTCCCTGACCTGCATTTGTGGCCACAGTATTTAAGTGGCTCATTCAGTTCAGTTTCAGGTCAATGATAACACCATCCAGGATATTGATGGTTGGCTATTAACTGATGGCAATGCCATTGAATTTCATAGGGTGATGGTTGCATTCTTTCTTGTCATTGGTCAATGCCTGGCACTTATATATTGCAAATGTTACTTGACATTTATCAGCCCAAGCAAAAATGATGTCCAGGTTTTTCTCGATGCATGGACTGCTTCAGTATCTGAGGAGTCATTTAAAGTGCTGAACTTTTTGCAATCATTAGAAAATATCCCAACTCTCAACTTATGATTTTAGGAAGTCATTGCTAAAGCAGTGGTAGATGATTAGGTCTGGCATGAGGGACTGGGGTGGTTCTTGTGATGCAGTGAGCCAGGAGGCCTGGGTTTGGGTTCAACCTGCTCCAGAATGTGTCATCACAGGTTGTTTAGAAAATATTTATGATGAGGAGGCATAAGTAGTGATGTGTTGGGGCTGAGATGATTGAATTCAAACAACTACAACCATCTTTCTTTATGCCAGGCATGAATATGCCCAGTGGAGGGCTTTCCCCTGATACCCATTCATTCCAGTTTTTCCAGAATTCCTTGTTACTTTTTTGGCCAATGCTGCCTTGATGACAAGGGTGGTCATTCATCCTTCCCCTCTTGAGTTCTGCTCTTTTGTCATGTTTGGTCCAAGGCTATAATGAGGCCAAAAGCTGGCCTGGTCTGTTGGAACACAAAACGAGCATTTGCTCATTGAATGCTGCTTGATAGCATTGTCGAAGACAGCTTTCATCACCTTACTAATGATTGAGAATAAACTGATGATGTGGTAATAGGCTAGGTTGCATTTGTCCTGCCTTTTGTGAACAGTCCATATCTAGGCAATTGTCCATGTTACCTGATTGATGTCACATTAGGATGTCATTGCAGTGTCTCTGCCAAATAACAGCTATTCCCATGTTAAATGCAGACATTGAAAAGGACATGATTGGGGAAGAAAAATGTGGGAGCAGGTAGATAGGGGGAAGCAAAAGATTCATGGCCACACCATCTTCATGTAGCACTTCATTGCTAGAAAGTAGGGTGAACATGAGATGACTTTTGAGAAAGGGTACTAGGCAGAAAGATGCTGCCCCACCTTTATTTAGAACTAAGGAGAAGGGGAGAACCAACCTCCTCCTTTTCAGTCTCTTTGTTTGGTCATAACAAAGTTCTGACTTTTGTTTTGCACAAGGTTGTGCCTCTCCCTAAATAAAAATGCAGTTAACTATGTTTTTCTGTGAGTAATAAGGAGCCAATCAACAGAGTTTTCTCAAACAAATTAAATTGGGCAGATTTATTTTTTGTTATACCAGAGAAGGGTAATTAAAATATGACACCAAGCACACTTTGTGCAATCACCTGAATGCACACCCCCAACACATACACATACACACAATCGAGAAATACAAAGCAAGATAAAATAATACAACAGGAACAAAAACAAAGTTGCTGGAAAAGCTCGGCAGGTCTGGCAGCATCTGTGAAGGAGAAAACAGAGTTAACATTTCAGGTCCGGTGACCCTTCTTCAGAACTGATCAGTTTTTATTAAGATAAAATAATACATAGCTTAGAGTCATTTGGTTGTCTTTATGTGTAAGATTATTTTTAATTCTGAGGTTGATGTTGTTTATCTGAATTCTTAGGTGTCACTTATCATACTGTTGCAGTCATTGAAAATTCTCAGCTCACAATCAGTTTTCTGTCAGGGCTGATCACATTTTATAGCGCTGGTATTTATGCCAAAGAGAGAGAGATCCCTCACTCTGGATGTAACTGCACTTATCGAATGTGTGACTGGAGCAACAAATACAGGCTTATAGCCCTGGCTCATCACAAGGGTAGGGCAGGAGGTGTGGGGGCTTGTTGTATTAGGACTGGTTGTTGGTACAAAATGAGGACAATCTGGATTTACAATGGGTTTTTATGCTCCCTCCAGAGTTCCCTATGGTCCTTCAATATAAGTGAGGACAGTTCCATTCCTCCTCTTTGCAAAATGAGATTCAAACTTAAATATTCCTTTCAGTAATACCTGCAGTCGAGAAATCTCTTATTTGATACATTACTGAAGGTGACCTGTTTATTTTCTCACCTCCACCTTGCATTTTTTAAACAGTTTGCCTTTTCTAAGTCACAGCAATTCCATTCCTTGTAATAGTTCTTGTCTACTTTTCAGCTAATTTAACCTTGGCTGCCATTTAATTGTTCCAGATAATTTGTAACTGTTGATCTCTCAACCTCAAAATCCCAGACCTTAAAGTTGGTCAACAAGATTTTAAAAAAATTAATAGCCCGTATTTGATATAACATTGACATCGTGTATGTTCTTGCTGACTCATGATAAAAAGACATTCTGTTGCAGCTAGCCATGTGATGTGGAATGCCATCAGCTCCTTTGTGTTTATGTAATGGAGGCATGCCTGCCTCCACTAGTTCTGTTTGCCTCCCTTTATTATGTGCCACCTTGACCTGCACGATTTGAAGAAAGAATGTCAATGAGTGTATTGCAATGTATTTGGCTGATGTGCTTGTTACGGCCTCCAAACATCTAGAAGCATTTGGAGGCTGCAGGAGGTGGGTATGCACCTTGCATCCTTGGAAATTGTGTGAGAGGAAGGCAGAATATCTGAATGTTAAGCTTCAGTTCTGACTGCTCAAGACTGTTTTTTGTTTAATGATGTGGGGTGTGGTACATTCAACTGCATGAGAAATTGACTGTGTGATAGTTGGAGATATCATGTAAAGATGCTTTCATTGACCTTGACCATCAATGTGGGGCTATAAAACTTTTCCCAGCACTGTTGTCATTTTCTCAGGTCCAAACTCCTCACATTAAGTCTCAAAACCACTTTCTCCCATTCCCAGCAGAGGGTGATGATCATTCAGTGTCTGTAATTCCCTTACAGAAACATGGCCACTCTTCTCCTGTTGACCTCCATCACTAAGTGCCCTATCCATGAGCCTGGGAGTTCATGTTTTGCCATGTTGCTCCATTTCTATTGCTTATTCTTTCAGCCAATTTCTATGCTGGTAGTTAGCAAGGGATTCATTCAGTGTTAGAAAAGAAGGGCAGTCAGTGTTTTTAAGAACTGGAGATTAGTTGCAACACATGCAGCCAGCCAGGAGTATGCATTGTGCTCAGCTGTGCATTACAATGAGGCAAATGAGAGAGAAGTGTGATGTTTTGTGATGCTTGCTTAAACTGGGCATGGAAGGTTCAAATATCATGACACCCACTCTTCAAACTGGGTACAGACATTCTTTTGCCCTTATTTTGTTTTAAACTATTTTGCACAACTACTTCCTTCCATTTTCATTGCTAAATTGACCTACAGAATTTAGTTCAGCCTACATCAGAAAATTCAGAATATGTTTACATTATAGTTAGCATCTGTACTGCAAAGTAGCGTTATTTTTAGTATTTGGTTTGTTAGTCACGAACATGTAATTATCCCAGATCAGACGTGACTGTTTGCCTATTGAATGTCTTTGAAAATTTTTGCCTCGCGTACAGTTAAATGTGGGACCAGCAGAGTAAATTCAATTGCATAAAATAAAAACATTGAGAGTAAGTTAAATGACCCCTGGATGATTCATAGTGAATAAACCTATTGTGCTGATTCCTAAAGATTCATGGCAGCTAACTACTGCTAAGCAACAGTCATTGCATAAGCTTATACCCGAGAAGTGTTAAGTAATGTACTATTAGTCAGTTTCATTATAATGTGACTATACTCCTTTAAATAAAAAAGTGAATAATGTATTCACCTGGTTAAAAAAAGCATTCAAATATAAATATGCTACAAAGTACCAGAAAATTGAATTAGAATAAATGGATGCATCTCCTTCAAGAACAGATTGTAACCCAATATCTAACACATGCAGTGACAGATTTATTGCCAATTTGCCACAAAACTACTAAACCACACAGCTTTTCTAACAAAAATTATTTAACAAGGAAAACATGACTATGCCCTGAAATAAGTTGCATCACTGTTTGACATTTAACATATTGCATATTCACAAATATGTTCATGATTTACAGGAGGGGGCAAAATGACATGCAAGTTTGCAGACCACCCAAAGCTGGGTGAAAGGGCAAACTGTGAAGATGCAGTAATATTTCAGTGTGTTTTGGGCAAGTTGACTGAGAGGAAAAATGCAAAGCAGAAGAAGTTCAATGTAGATAAACATGAGATTATTCACTCTGGCATCTGAATGGTGATGGATTGTGAAGGGAGGGAGAGCAATGAGACCTGGATGCCCTTGTGCACCAGTCACTGAAAGTGAGGATGCAAGCACAGTTGGTGGTGAAGCTGGTTTGTTGGACTTCTCAGTGAGAAGATTCAAGAACGGGAATAGGAATGTCTTGTGTAATTGTAGAGGGCTTTGGGAGACTAAGCCTGGCATATTGTGTGGAGGTTGGTCTCCTTATCTCAGGAACCTCATAGCTCTGGCTATGGGGAAATGCAACAAAGATTTACCAGAGTTATTCCTAGGAACGTGAGGACTGGTATCCTGTCACCAAGTCACCCTTTATTTACATGTGGAGAGTCCTTGAATCTGATGCAACTCCCTTACAGCAAGATCTCAGAATGAATCTCTGATTGGACCAGATTAAAAGCCCCAATCAGGGAATTTATATTCTGTGAGGTCCACCTGGCTGACCTCTTTACCATCTCCACATTATGAAGAGGCATTGGATTGGTTAGGACTATACTCACCTGGTATTTAGAAGAATGAGGAGGTATCTCAAAGAAACCTATAAATTTCTAACTGGATTAGATGAGGAAAACACAGGAAGGATGTTCCTGATGACTGAGGATCCCAAACCATTGGCGGGGGGGAGGAAGAGGAGATGGTGGTGGTTGGGGGGGTGGGGATGGTGGTGGCGGTGGAGGGGTTGGTGTCTCAGTCTAAGGATACTAGATAGGCCATTTAGAACTGAGATGAGGAGAAATATCTTCACCCAGAGAGTGGTCAGCTGTGGAATTGTGTGTTACGGAAAGTGGTTGAGTCCAGAACATTGAATGTTTTCAAGAAAAGAGTTAGATATAGTTCCTAGGAGTAAAGCGATCAAAGATGGATGCGGACAAAGGTGGATGAGCAGCCATGATCATTTTGAAGGCCTACTCTTGCTCCTGTTTTCTATCTTGCATATGCCAAAATATGTGAGGTAACACATCCAAAAGTTAGGGAGATTTTTACAATCATTGTGGAAACTGATCATTTTGAAAAAAGAAATTCAAACTTCCTACTTGATAACTGAAACAATAATGTGACAAGATCTCAAGACTTTTATTGTAACAAATGGACAAAATATACTGTGGATTAAACATAATATTTAGGAGGCAATTTATACTTAAATTACAGAGCATGAATTCTCCCTTTCACTTCTAACACAACCAACTTTTCCATCTCACAGGTATACTTTACATTGCTCTTTATGCACTCCTTTGATTTTCCTGGATCAAGTCCAAAATGCGCTTCTGAGGGTTTACTTCCATTGTTTTTCTTTTCCAGCACAGTAACTCTAAAGCCGAGAGATGTCTTTTATTGTGAGGTTTTTCATGGTGATTTTACCTCTTGCACAAGCTAGGCAGATCATTCACCATCATCTGAAAGTCACACAAATTTGTTCTTCTCAATTAAGTGTGCACTCCTAGCCACATTCTTGCTCAGTGAATCATATGGACTTTAAGGTTTTAGCTGTTCCCTCTCTACCAGATCCAGTGCAGACTGCTTGTGTCTGTACACTTTATGTGACATCCTTCCCATTTAAAGCCATTCTTTATGAATCACAGATCTTGTTTCCAGGTAGAAATATTGATTCTTGACACTTCAATTCCTATTTATCTTGGACGCAACAACTGAATTAAAAGCAGAACTGTTGACAGCCCAACATTCTCAACATATTCTGGGACTTTGTGACTAGGCATTTAACCATTTTAAACAGAAATGCAGGTGCCATTGCCTCCAAGTGTGAAAATTTTGCACCTTTTTTCCTACGAACAGCACATAGGTCTTCCATTAATCACTATTAGTCCTCTCATCCAGGCCTGTTAAACAAGTCACATAAGCCACTCCTTTTATCCTAAAGACAGAAACAATCTTACAAACATACCAGGCTTATAAAGCTCATAATTACAAATACCTTATTTACATTTTGTTTTACTTTTGCATTTCAATCCAGGTCAGACAGCATCTATAATTTAATTTGTTCCAGGTAACCAGTTATCTAAGAAAAACCAGAGTTCAGGTTTGCAAGCTAACATCTCCTGTCTGCATTTTAATTACTTGAATCAGTATTTTCCAACTTCTTTTCAAGAATAAGCCCTTGCTGTATTTATTACAGCATAATATAGCATTTCTAACAAGGATTGAGGACTTCGATATTTTAGATATTTTCTAATTAACCTGTGGAGAGATGTTATGACACATTGCTGCAGCAGGTGGGACTTGAATCCCAGGCCTCCTGGCTCATAGGTGGGGACACTATCACTGTGCCACAACAGCCTGTACTACTTCAAAATTATAACATATTAAATTTTGATGACTATGTACTATTATGAGATACCAATCAAGCAGTTGACCAACATGAATTGAGGATGTTTCAATCTGATTCTGAACTGTTGCTGTAATTGCTAAATAACAAGAGTCTTCCAGTCGGCAATATTTTCTGACCAAACATTTGAACTTTGACTACTATCAGGTTTACTTATCGCAACTAGCCAATTGTCTGTACTTTTGTCTGTATCACTGTAACTGTGCCACCTCAGCACAGGCTAGGAATTGAACTTATGACCTACCTAGTCACTGTGGTTAGCTATTGATTAGATAAATCTATTAAATTAGGAAACCTCTTTACTGCATAAATTTTTAACATTGTTTCATCCTGTTTAACGGAGTCAGTTGTGAGAGAGGTTTTTCAGCAATAGAGAGAGGTGGGCTGAAATAGCTCGACAGAAACCAGTATCTCATCACCATTTACATGTGCATAGTACTTGACACTGGTGTGGCTTCCTCAGCCAGCTCTGAGCGTGAGCTGAACCTCTGATACTCTTGTTTATGTCTTTTTACCAGGGCTCCCTGACTGGACCAGGTTTATAGCCAAAGTTAGGGAGCTTGTATTCAATGAGGTCCACCTACCTGACCTGGTTAGAATCACCACATCCCTCTAATCAGGGGGATGTAGGTCTGTTCTTTCTCTTGTAACCTCTCCTGTGGGTCGGGTTCCTCCGATTCAGCCTTGGACACAGGTGACGTATAACAGACCTGAGCCTGCCTCTTGCGCCTGGAGCGCCTCAGAAGTAATTTATCCATTTCTTCAGTCAGTAACGACATCAAAGCTGCGACATCCACCTTGTTCGTCTCAGACTCCACGGTTTCTCCAACACTTGGTGGAGGGGGAGAACCCGTGGGTTCCAACAGCCTTTCCAGCTAGTCTATGGGGCTGGATATGTTTTACTCCTGCCCCATCTGTAAATTTGCAGTTTTCATCTGGCCCACATGCTTGTTCAGGACCACCTCACCTACTGGAACTCCGTATATCACAGGACCTTATATCGAGCATGTCTGTTATCCATGCATATAAGGTAAATGGCACTGGGTGGGCCTTGCAGAATGCGTGAGGTGGCCGAGAGGTTAAGGCAATGGACTGCTAAACCATTGTGCTCCGTACACGTGGGTTTGAATCCCACTCTCATTGGTATTCCCAGCTACTTCACTGCCGCCATTCTTTATTATAGGGCAGTACGGTGGCTCAGTGGTTAGCATTGCTGCCTCACAGCAGTAGGGACCCAGGCACAATTCCACCCATGGGCGACTGTGGAGTTTGCACATTTTCCCAGTCTCCCAGTCTCTGTGTGGGTTTCCTCCAGTGCTCCGGTTTCCTCCCACAGTCTAAAGATGTGCAGGCTAGGTGGATTGGTCATGCTAAATTGCCCACAGTGTTCAGGGATGTGTAGATTAGGTGGGTTATAGGGGGGTGGGTTTGAGTGGGTGCTCTGACGGTCGGTGTGGACTTGTTGAGCTGAAGGGCCTGTTTCCACACTGTGGGGATTCTATTCTATTTGCGGAATTGCTTCCTCGTCAAAATGCAAGGTGGCCTTGGCTCCTTTGATTGTCCCTAGACCTTTCCAAAAAACTTCCAGATATTTAATTAAGACTTTACTCAGGCAGCCATTTTCTGAATGAAAAATGTTGAGACAATCTCAGTGAAAATTTCTCATCCAATTTCACCCCATCAAGCTTGGGCTCGAGCCTTTTACTATAATCAGTGGAAAATGAACCAGCTGCTTCTTATCTAAGACCGTAACTGAAGTTGTACTGTTAATCTGTAAAGGTTCCCTGGTGTAGGTTCTCAGTCTAGCCAATGTCTTCCAAGTGTGAATGCTATCAACTGAACTGTATGCATAGGGTAGTGTCTGTTTTCTTGATGGAAGGTCAGTGTTATTCTGCCAGATCCTTAAAAAATAACAAGTTTGTGGAACTTTACAGTAACAGGAATTGGGGCCTCTTTTCAACTCACAATGTCTAATGAAAATGAGGAAGAAAATGTGTTTTCAACTTTTAACAAAATGTTATTCACTGCTTTCAAGAACACAAAAAGGGAACTTTGTCAATTGATCAACCACTTACTTCTAATTCTGAGAAAGCTAACTATATTTAATTCCTCTTGGTACTAAACAATCATAGCATCAACTTCCCCAGCCTTGTGCATCTACTGGGGCGTAGTTAAGAGAAGTAAATGTAGGTCCAGACCCGAAACGTCAGCTTTCCTGCTCCTCTGATGCTGCCTGACCAGCTGTGTTCCTCCAGCTCCACACTGTGTTATCTCAACCTCCAGCATCGGCAGTTCTTACTACCTCTAAATGTATTTTGTAGTTACCTTTTGGTCATGATATATATGTGAAGGTACATAACTGCTTTAGGCAATTATGTTTAGTCCAATGCAGGTTACATTCTGTCTTCTGATGTAACGACTATCAACACAAATACAATTTTTGCCATTCTTCTTGTTTCATTGGATCATGCATCATAATCTGATCCTCTTGATGAACTATACATGTATGTGAATGGGCTAAGACAGTCGGGGAAAAATGCACAAAGTATATCTGCTAATTCCATTCTTGTTCCACCAGTCGGAAGCCACATCAATTCATCCTAGGATAACATTGCTCCAGCTTTCTCTAGCCCCACCATCCACCATGATGATGACTAAACAAACATGCTTCCATTCCAAGAATTAATAAAATATATTGCCATTGTGCTACCACAGGCAGCCATCATTTAAGATGACTATTACTTGTATTTTACAAGTACGGATATAACAGAATAATAAACATTATATCGTACAAATTCGAATGGTCTGTAAGAGCTGTATACATACTAGGCCATATCCATGTAACATAAATCTGTTGATTGAACAATAACTCACCTGTCCTGAAATGATCAGATGCTTAATGTGAGAGAAGTAACATGGAATTAATCTAAAATACTCTTCAGTATATTAAACATTTCTTGCATAAAAACTTTAATGCAATAATGCAGTCCAAGTCTTAATTTGACAATCTTAATTTATGTACTGACAACTGCGTATTTCATAAAATGTCTGCCACAATGCCAACAAAGCCTTCTGAGTTCCTACATAAAATGTTTTGTTAGTTTGCTTTTCACCTTCCCCACAAACACATAATTTACTGCAGTAGAAGAACTGGACATTGGAGCTCCATGTGTCCTAGACTTCGATGATCCATGCATACCTGTACATATTACCTAAAATAAAGACAGGGTTTGTCCAAATAGCTCTGCATAACCCTCCACTAAACACACGCACCGATCTGTCACTTCCACAAACATCATCATCACCACCCACCTCCACACACATACACACTTCCCTAGTGAAGTGACTCAGCATTACTTCCTGACTGCGGAACGATAAACAGAGAAGATAGTCAGAACATGACATACCTGGAACTGTGGTGGTATCTGTGCTAGGGATCAACACTGTTAGTGAACAAAATTGTTTGGTGTTGTATTTATATAACACAATGAAAAACTACTAATTCCATGGGAAAATCTACTGAATCCATCCTGAAGACAATTAGAAATCCTCACATTATTTTACATTGTGCTTGATGTAGCCCTAAAATGTAAACTTTTATGTTGGTTCTAGCACATTTCGGGAGAGCAAAAATAATGACAGTATATATTTGTTTCCCTTTACAGGTACAAGATTGATGGAGTAATAACTGTCATACAATCAGGCTCAAATAGTTTACAATAATGTTTAGCTATTGTATCACACAAAACTGCCCAGAACCTAGACTATGGAAAATTATTTACAAGAAACCACCTCAATAGCATGTGTTTGATCGAACCTGATGTTCAAGGTGATATAGTCAGTCAGATATACTGATTCCTGCCACTCCAACTTCCATTGCATGCAAACTTCCTCCTCATATCATTGCTGCACATCTGTTGCCTCCCACATCTCTTCTTCTCATCTCATCTCCCGTTGCTCTTTCCTGCTCTTTCCTGCTCCACAACACTCCCTTGCATTCCGTTCCATTAACCACTCATTCCAGCTCCCTTTGCCACTCCTGCATGTTCATCTGTGTTTTCTTTTCGCAAATCTTAGTCAACTTCATTGACATTGTTCAAGGGTACTGCAAAAAAGTGTGTACCTTTTGATGTTCTCACAAATCTGCTACAGTTCAAATATAATAACACTTCATCCTTAGTAAGACAGCAACTTTGAAGAGGCAAAGTGTCACATATAACTGACTAGAGTATCTATCCTTGACTCTCAGCAATTTCACACCTACATTATTGCTCTTAGCAACAACATCACAAAATGTGACATTTGCCTTCATATATAAACCCCAGTGTTTCTTGTTACCAGCTCTCCCAAACTATCTAAAGTCTCCGTGCTTTTAGCCTGCTTCTCCAACATCTAGTTTTCAATATATCTCACTTCCTCCAATTAAACAATAGGAAGATTGAAACTATTGCCTTTAGCCCTAATTTAGTACCCCTGGATGGCTTCTGTTTCAGCCTGAACCAATTGTTCACAACCTGATATTTTATTCAGGGTTGAGCTTCCAATTGCACGTCATCTTCATTGCATTGTCAGATTGTGGTCTTCCACATCTATAAAAATGTCCATCTCTGTCACACCTTGGCATGTTTGCTGCTGAAATTTTCATGCATTGTAGATTTGTTCCAGGCAGAAGTATGCAAATACTCTCTTGGCCAGTCTCCAAGTTTCCACTATCTATAAATTTGTGCCTATTCAAATCTTGGTTGCCTTTACAGTAATCAGCCCTGAGTTCTGCTCACTTATTAACTCTATACTCACTGACCTTAATTGTCTTCCAGTCTACTAATGTCTCAAATTATAATACTCATCCTCATGATCCATTCCTCCATGGCCTTATTTCACCTTATCTCTGCAACCTTCTCCTCTTGTAAAACACTGAGGATCTGTGTCAATTCAATTTTGGACTTTTGCATGCCCCATTGTCTTTGCCCTTATCATTGTTGTCAGGTTTCAATACTGTGAGCTCTGGAATTCCTTCCCAGAACCACTAACATTGTTCATACCTTTCTCTTCATTTAAACTCTTCTTGAATTCTACCTCTTTGACCAAGATTTCAATGAAACCGCTGTACAGCACATCATCAGTAATTGCCTTATTTTACTCCAATCAAAGAGTTTGAAGTTATTTACAGATTCATCACAGAGGGAGACCATTTGGCCTATGAAATCTATTCTTCATTAAATATATTATATATAGATTAGTAGGGCTTCCGTAGTTCTGTAATAGAGTCCCTGTCTCTGTGCCAGGAAGCCTGGGTTCATGACCCACCTAATCTAGAGGTAACATCTCTGAACTTGGATAAAAATATCTCTGAAAATATCTGTAAATGTTAAGTTGTTGGTGTAACTGTAGTTTAACCTTCTCACCTTGACTTCACTCTGTGCCATGGTTGACTACATATCGACCCTCTGACTCCGCACCCTCTGCCATCCAAATTCTTGAGAGTACTCTTTGCTAGTTTAATTCTTTTCTCTTCAGTGATAGGAAGACAATCACCTGACTCGAAACATTAGCTTGCCCTCTCTCCAAGCATGCTGCCTGACCCACTGTGATCTCCAGCATTGTTTGTTTTCAGTACAGATTCCAGCATCTGCAGTAATTTTTTCCTACTCCTTGTTTTCAGTCACCTGAAATGGCTTCTCATCCTGTCTCATGGATGTATATTTTGTAATAAAAGTAGAAAGAAGCAAAGGTGGAGATCTGAAATGAAAACAGAAAGCTCTGAATAAGCTCACAGGTCTGGCAGCATCTGTGGAATTCATGAATTTTGAATTCAGTGATTGCTCTTTTGAACATTGGGGAAATATTTATTGTAAAACAAGACTGCGCTGTAAAAATTGGATCTCATTGTCAATGGTAGCCCTTTGAAATAGACTTGGTTGCCAAGTGAATAAACTGAGTCTCTCCAGAGTCTCACCTTCAATATATTGGAGATATAATATTTGGCTAACCAGATGTTGGTTGATATCAGTTTTATTTCAGCGACATTCAAGAACCAGGTGAGTTTCTGATCTGCAGTGTTAAAGAAATTTAGAGTGGTTTGCAAATCTGTGTAAAGTGGGCAATAACTTTGGATCATGCATGGTCAGTTCAATATTGACACAGAGGAGTCTAGGATTAAACAATTTCCCACCTAAGCAGGATTTAATACTCACATCAGAGGGCATTGATGTTTGATGAGATGAATTATCATGGAGATTGTATTTGATTCTGCAGACATTGTCTTCAGATCTTTCACTCAAGACAGTTGCAGAACTTGGCATTTCCTTATATGCAGTAAATCCCTTTGACCCATCACCCCTACACTCATTGACTAATTGGCTCCCTGTCTGGCAATTTTAAAGTTCTCATCCTTGTTTTAAAATCCCTCCCTGCTCTTGCCGTTCTCTATCTCTGTAGCCTTTTCCATTGCTACAAGCCTCTAGATATCTGCACTCCAATAACTGTAGACTCTGGTAATTCTTTAATTTTAGGATACCCATAATTGGTTGACATACCTTCACCTGCTAAGGCCCTCAGCTTTGGAATTCCCTCCCTAAACCCTACATCTTGTTTTCTTCTTTTAATACCTATCTCTTTAACCATTCTTTTCATCATCTACTTTAGTTTTTCTTTATGTGCGTCTCTCAAATTTCATTCGCGAAATGTCTTGGAATGGTCCACTATGTTAAAGGACCTTTGAAGATTTATTTCTAATTTAAAGATGGGAACTAAGTTCCATGTAAAACCGTTTCATCATCAAAGCATTCTGCCACAGGAGCCAAAACTCCCTATTTCTTTTTATACTTAGTTATAATGTGCCATTGATTGGTACAATGCATACCGATATTCTACTCCTATAATCAGAGGTTAAAAAAATATGTATCTCATTCTGCTCATTTTCACACAGAATTTTTCAACAGCTGGAAACTTATGCTCAAGCTCCATATCAAAACACAACCATTATCAAAGAAACTCCTTGCAGAGTATTCTAACATTAAGCAAAGAATCTAATGCGTAAGCTTTACTTTTTAAAAAAGTCATAGCTTGTTGAGATGTAAATTTAATGTTTTGCTATGTAAGTTCATTTGGTTTGTTGAAGTGAAATAGTTTTAAAAACATGTACAACCAAAAATTGGAGAGATTTAGTGGCTTTGTGTTACTTACTGGTTGCATTTCTAAAATTAAAAAAGTGATTTCTTAGTTTTCGCTTGGGTCACTCAATAGATGAATGTGAACAAATCAAACATACTCAGCAGATATGTAGATATTTAAGTCCTTTTTGTTTGTCTTTTGCAAAAGGTGTGCTGCTCTACAAATATGATATAAGGGGTTTGGTAGTGTCATGCAACTGAGTGCACACTTTCAATATGATGATTTTCAAAATATGTGAGAAATAGTGAAATACAAAACATTAATTCTGCTTTCTCTCACAAATGCTGTCAGACCTGCTGAGTTTCACCAGCAATTTCTTTTTGATGCAAATCTCCAACACCTGTAGTTCTTTAGTTTATTATACAAATATAGTAAACCTCCTCTGAACTGCCTCCAATGTGGAAACTAAACTATATTTACATCGCAACTGTAATTGTTTTCAAAAAGTGTCAATATTGTTTTCAATATTCAAAATACATTTGAAGTTAAACCTTATTTTTCTCACACACTTCCCACCTTGTTTTTTTCATGGCATTCTGTACTCCATACGTCCTCTCAGATACTTTGCCTAAGTAGTTAGCTGCAGTGGCAACCGCCAAACAATCCGACTGATACATGCAGGCACTCTCAGAATAGATAATGATCAGGGGAAAGAACACTGATGAATTTTCTCCTCCCTAGCCTTAAATTCCAACTACTGTCCTGACTGAGACCACCTAACTCACTAAAGTCCTGTCTACATCATGAAATAATGAGGAGTGCAACTGAATTTGGATCTGATAAAATGTTATACCTACACCAAATTTGATTATGTGTTTCAAAGTGTCATATCAAGCCAGGTATAAAACTACTTCTGTGTATTTTTGAATAATAATGCATCTATTATAAATAACCTGTAAAGATTCACTGCTTTGGGGCTTTGATTTTGGATTATATTTTCCTTATATCCTTTCTAGTCCCCTCCCCTGAGTCACATATTACATCTTTGCCAAGATGACAAGAAGGCAATCTGTTCTCAAGCACTCTGCCAGTGCCATTCTGTAACTAGCTGCTATGGGGTTGCCAAAGGTGGCTCAGGATGTCTTTTCCTCTAATTTTCACTCTCTTTCTCAATGGGAAGGTGGCTCTTCCAAGTAACATGGCTGAATGTAAGAACTTTCTATATAAAGAATCACAAGCATGAATTTGAGCCTTTACTGCGGCAAGGCCGTGATATAACGTGTCAGCATGCTGCAACATTTTTTAATCTATTAGGCAAGATGTATACTACATTGAATTTGCTGTATCAGTCTGATAGAACTTTATATTACTATACTTTATATTTTATCTTTCTGATATGATTTGATATTTCTGTTTATTTCTATTGATTTCTGATTCATTTATATTATTACATCTGACATGTAAGCCTTCCAGTTGCACTTCAGTACCTGACTTACAATGCTTGGGCTGAAGACTGTATATTTCTGCCCAGAAGAGAAAAAGGTACATGTAAATTTACAAATATGAGCAGCACTTTTCTCTTGGCACTTAAATACTGAATGCTGCAAGTAGGTGTAAAGAGTGGAGGTGTCAAAGGGCACGTTCTATTTCAGGTTTGACATTGCAGTGGAGTTACATTCTAGTTGGTGTCAAACCAAAATGAAGTGGGTAGAACTGTGACACACAAGATTGCATTGGAACATAAATAGCAGTGTTGGTCAGCATGCCCCATCCTTAGCTTCATCCTTGTACCATTTCCGAGGGGCATTATGGAGGTGTGGCAAGGCTACCCAAATGCAAGTGGTGGGTAGCCAACTGGTCGTTTAAGGCCTGTTGTCAGAGGCTGACTGGGATTTTCCACCCCATGATGGGGATCTGTACAGATACAAACAGGCAATTTATTGGTGGCAAAGTATGGTGATCAACACACTCTGAACCTTGGAGATCCCACCAGCCTGCGTGGCTTCAGCATTAGTGACAACCCTCTCATTAGCAGCAAGGCTCAAAATGCTTTCTTTCATTTTATACTTGAAAGATTGGAGAGAAGAGTGGTTCCATTTTAAACCACCATCTCCCTCACTTGTCCACCATGGATCCAGCTGCTGCTGCTTTTCATGCTGGCAGGCATCCTCTTTGCTCTTTGGGTTCAACAGACCACCAACAATTGCCTTAGTTTGCATAGTGAGTCCACCCTCTAGCTATTAAATGAAAAATCACAGATGACTGACTTTTCCCCACGGTGTAAGTTTATGACTTCCATTACAGCAGGGATCCTGAAGCCCAAGAAGAAAATACTGTCGTTGTTGAACAAATCTAATGGCAGCACTGCTTTTAAATTGGAATAAATCCACAATGTTAAAATGTTCTTTGTGTTCATCGTGTATTTAAGAATGTAAGCACAGAAGAAAAAGCAGTAGAAATAGATAATATAGCCATTTAACCTGCTGCCAAACTCCGTAAAATCATGACTGATCTTCCTGCCCTGAACCAAATCACTTTTCTTCAATGTTTAAATTGATTGATGATTAAGTTTGAATAAACTATTAAAGTGAGGATGTCATGATAGTCTTTTGTTACTAAACCTATTAAGGATCATTTATTAAAGTATTCCTGTCATGGGTGTCATACATGGAGTGAAAAGATGTCAGTTTTGATTTCATCTTAAGTTTAAGCTTTTCATGTCCACATTTGGGATGCATTGGCTATTGCTATGGATGCAAACATTAGATTTGTTTTACACTTTGCAAGATTCCACAAATAGCATTTATATGGATAGAGTTGGGTGAGAATAAATATTGGACAGGAACCTGGGAGAACATTATGTTTTTCTTTAAATAGTGCCATGGACCTTTCATTGAGCAATGAGCAAATCCCCTGAGTGAGAAAGAGTGGCATTGCAGCAATGGGAAAGGGGCAGTGGAAAACTGTAAATGCCAAGAAAAGTGGGATGTAACCATTAAAAGCAATCATTGAGCATTATCCTCTTGTGTTTATGTAGTCAATTCCTGAATAATATTGGCAAAAACGAGGGAAAGACCTGTATTCATATTTTATTGGAAACTCCCTAAAGTGTTTTGCAGCATTCCTTCTGAGGTACGGCGACTGTTGCTATGTAGGTAAACACAAGAGTTACTTTACACATCACAAACGGCATTTGTTTTGGATAGACTTGGGTGAGGACAAATATTGACCAGGGGAACTGGGAGAACTTCCTAACTTTTCTTTTAATAGTGGCACACATCATGCGCTGAGCGGAAGGGGGGTGCGGCAAGAGTTAGAAAAGATGATGGGGGGGGGGGTGGAAGATGATACACAAATAAATAAGTATCCACTGCACGGAACATAACCTTCAACCCGACCCGCTGTGATCTGCAACATTTTGTTTTAATTCCAGCATCTGCAGTAATCTTTTTCACGCTCCAGTCATAAACTGACGTGCAGCTCTGTCGGGGTGCGAGTGCAAAAATTGAACGGAGGTGGGTTTTTAATTAAAGAGGGGGGAACACTAACTGTATGTAGTGAGATGGCTGGGTGGCTGTGGAAAGCAGGTAGAGCGGAGTGAGTAAACAGTCCGGAGTGTTGGTTAGGAGGGAGGTAGGGAATGCACTAGCTTGACCTAACAGCAGCGCTGCTCAATAGGTAAGTATCGCGAGAGCGGGCTCCCAGACGAGTCCCGCACTCACCAACAGTTGGCTGCGCGGCCACTAACATCTGGGCCGCCGCAGATGAAGGGGACCACACGGTGGCTGCGCAGACACTGGCCTCATGAGACCTCGTCCCGGAGCCGACAGCTGCACCGCTCGCTCTGCCCAGGTAAGTGCATCCGCACCTGGGGGCATGGGGCATGGGGCATGGGGGGGTGATTCAGCACGCGCTCCGGACCACGGCCACGCGCAGAGACAGCCAGGCGCCGCCGCTGCTCCTGTCCTACCCAGCTCCCAAGTTTGTGTCCGTGCACCCGGGGGGCGGCTTTGCTTTTTGTTTTGTAACGAGTTATGCCCGTACGTGTTGTTTCTTTTGCACCCCTCCTTTCCTCTTTCTCTCTCTCTCTCTCTCACACTGGTTTAATCACTACCGCCCCCCTAGGCCGAAGTATCAAGAGTTCGCTCGCACTTTTGTAATTTTCCAGGACGTTTTAACTTGAGAAAGTTGGGTGCTGTGTTTGCAAAAACAACAAGGACGGCAGCGAACCAACATTTAAAAAAAAATACACGGAGGAAAAGGGCCGGAGCAGGAGAAGGATGTAAAGTTGGAACAGCAGTGAACTCTCTTCACTATCCCTCCCCCTCTGGTCGTTGGCTGCGAACTGGAGTTAAAGGAACATATGGCATTAAAGGAGCACAGCTGGAGGTAGCATTTCCATTGCCAGTGATGTCAGAGCAGCTGACTCTCCAGCTTGTTCCTGGAGTTAGTAAACCCAGTTCTCTCTCTCTCTCTTTCCTCCTTTTTGCTTCGAGGCCACTTTTCCTCAGAGTCCATTTCGGATTTCCAACCGATTTTATTCGGGTGGGTTTCGGTAAGGGGGTGGTCGTGGTGGTGATGGCGGCGTTTGAAGAAAAGCTTTCAGGGTATTTGACGCTTTTAAGGGAGGAGTGAACCAAAAGGGGGCGTGAGAATTTTTAGTTTTATTCGATTTGTCTGTGGTCAAGGTATTAACAGTAAACAGTTGTTTGCTCGCCATGCGAGTGATCACTGAATGAACGCTCTTTTGTCATGTTGAAGTGCCAAAGTTTGGTGATTACTCGGAAAACTTAATTGCTTTAAATGATCGTTACTTAATTTCCCTAATTGATAACATTTTCTCTGACAGCTGTCGTGTTTCAGATGCCATCTGCACGAACCCTAGGTGCACGTTACAAATCCGCGCAATCGTTATGTTTATTACTCTCTTTTGCAAATTTTCGACTGTCTTAAAGTATTAATAGCGCAGTTTCAATTGAATGCATTTCTTGTGTTGTAATTTCTGTTTCATTTTCGTGCTTCAGCAGGTTATGAAGGAAGAATGGAGTTTCCAGACCATAGCCGGCAGTTGCTGCAGTGCCTGAGTCAGCAGCGTCACCAGGGCTTTCTCTGTGATTGTACTGTTCTAGTTGGAGACGTTCAGTTTAGAGCCCATCGCGCAGTGCTTGCTTCATGCAGCATGTACTTCCATCTATTCTACAGGGACCAGCTGGACAAAAGAGACATTGTGCATTTGAACAGTGACATTGTCACAGCTCCTGCCTTTGGCCTGCTTCTTGAATTCATGTATGAGGGAAAACTTCAGTTTAATAGTCTACCAGTGGAAGATGTGTTAGCTGCAGCCAGCTACCTTCACATGTACAATATTGTGAAAGTTTGTAAAGGAAGATTGAAAGATAAAGAACAATGCGCAGATGATAGAATGAATGGTAATGCACTTGGATCTGTGAAAGAAGAGAGCTCTTCAGAAAACGATGAGCCAATAGCACATTGTGACACACAAATCAAGAAAAGTTGTACTGTTGCAGATAATAAACCCACAAGCAGTGAAAAGGTTAATGGACATTGTGGAGGCTTTTCTGACCTTGTAGGTATCAATCCTGTATCTGCAGAACCAGAATTACACAATGCAGCAGCTGGAAAAACAAAGTCCAGCGTCAGTAGTTCCACAGAACCTATGTCTCAGACAGCTATTGACCATATCAAGGCCCCAGCTGATGTGGACTGTGCTCTAGATCTGTCTTTCAAGCCTGTGTCTGCAAGAGATTTATTTTATTCCTCCTATGTTTCTGGACAGCTGGCCTCCAACAGCCAGCAGCAGGGCACCGTGCCACTTGTTGGAGATCAACAAGATTTGCTGTCAGACCAAGAGGACAGTGAAGAAATGGATCCAGCAAGTCAGAGTGGGAATTCTGCCAGTAGTATGCTGACAGGATTTGGCCCTGTATTTTCAGGGAATGGTGTGACGCATACTGCAGGAGGAGAGCATGAAAGGGATGGGAGTGAGGATGATGTGCCGTCATCTGATATTTCAAGCAAAACGATGGTAATGTCAACAGGACACATTTTTATCTGTCCTCTCTGCAGCAAAGGCTTCCCAAGCCCACATGTTCTTCAGCTCCACCTGAGCACTCACTTCAAGGAAAAAGATGGCCCTCGAGCCAAAATGCCTCCTGATGGCTCCATGCCCACATGCTCACAGTGTGGGAAAACCTTTTCCTGCATGTACACACTAAAACGTCATGAACGAACTCACTCGGGTGAAAAGCCCTACACCTGCGGTCAATGTGGAAAGAGCTTTCAGTACTCTCATAATCTCAGCCGTCACACAGTTGTGCACACCAGGGAGAAACCACATGCCTGCAAATGGTGTGAAAGACGATTTACTCAGTCGGGTGACCTGTACAGGCACATACGCAAATTCCACTGTGGTCTTGTAAAGAATATTGCTGTTAGATAATACTTAGCATCAAATTTGAATATCTTAAAGTTAATATTCATATCTGGAAACCTTGCACGGTTTAGGCTACAAGTGTAAAGAAAAATTCCACTGCATTACTTTCTTGCATAAAATGTGAGAAAAGAAATCTGCTTTCAATATTTTTTAAAAATCTGTTGAAGTTGCAGTATTTCATAGGAAACAATGTTGTAAAATTTGAACCATTTTCTTCTCATTTCAAGAAGATCCAAATGTATTCACTAGGGGAGTGTCCCATTTCTTTTCAGTCTGAAAGATTTTAATGATCTCGGTTCCTAAAGTTGGCTTTTACTATGTTTCCCCTCTTCCTGACCAGCCCTGGATTTGACATTGCACAAATATGGCACCTTGCAGGGGGTTCGCTTTAAATGAAAATTCCTGCTGAATCGTTACTGAGTCATCAAAATAGTAACCATTATTTAAAAATCAATAAGCAACTGATTAATCGAGTATCCTGAATTTTACAGTTTAAGAATTCGCTGGCACAATAATGCTGATGCTGGTGAATGTTAAATTGTTTGTTTGGTCTGTTAATGTCTAAGCAAACACTCTTACTCCTTCAGAAATAGTTTTTGCTGTACATAGATACACTTGATGGTATGACATTTCACCTAGCAACGTGACCCAATACCATTCTGAATGAGAGGTAAATTAACTGTTTTGAAATGCAGTACTGCAGCTTTAACCTATGAATGTTGAATATGTGGTCTTAACTTCTGGAGAAATTCAGTTATGAATTTTGTTGTTTGCTGTGATTGGAATATAGCACTAAGAACAACTACTAAATGTTATTTCTTTCTCCTGATGAAACTTGATACTGTATTTATAGCGTTTTGATCGTTTGGGGTGTAGTGAATTTTCTGTTGTTCAAGGCTGAATTTAGAAAATTAAAGTTTGAACTGTTTCATAGAACTTTAATTTTCTTCTAGTATAAAAGTTTATTTTGATGCCACAAATGGGCAATTATATGAAAATTTGAGTTCTATGTCAAAAGATTCAAAAAATAACAAATTACTACTGATTTTATTGCGTTTTCTTATTTAACTGTATAAATGTGTGTTCTTTGAAGAATTATGGTGTTTTATTATTGTTAATGGGGAATTTTTTTCAGTAATGAGTTCCCTGATCATTGTTGGGTATTACTGATCCATACTGGAACAAAAATGGCTAAGAAGTAAAATGTGAAATTCAATTTCTTTGAAAATTTTAAGATCAAAACCACTTGTTTAATGTATATTTTAAAAGTTGTATTGCACACTTGGAAAATATTTATGTTGCACTCTGGGTTTTCTTGGGGTTTTGTTAAATTCAATTTACCGTAACTGCTTAATAAGCAACTTCAAGGAAAATTTTTAAAAAACTGGAGACTAGTCATCTAACATATAACAGGTAAGGTATGTAAAATGTTTTGTATACACAAACAGAAAAAACACTTATTTATAGCTTTTTGTGGTCTTTACGAATTTGCTGTGTATAATTCCTATCCTTGAAATTTATTAATGGAGAGTTTTATAGTAAGAATGTAGCAGAGCCCTTAGAATGAAGTCTAATTTTTTTTTAACAAAACTTTTATTGCTTTTTTTTATAATAAAATGTTTCCTGGTCTGAATTTTAACAATAGTGTTCTGTATGGTCTATAGAAGACAATCAGAAAGTGAAGGTTTTTTTCATTAAACCTGTAGCGCTTAAACAGCAAGATGTTTTTTAATTTTTTGCCCTGTTTGTGTTGTAAAACTGTGACAATCGTGACTAGGTTCTTAGTTTTAGCAAAATTTTTTAAAAAATTTAAGTATATTGAGATTCCTAACTTGTTTTTGCTCATGGCAAAGTCTAAATGCCTGTATATTTTGTGAAGACGTGCCTTTATATCTTACCTCATTCAATGGATTGAATACCTAGTGCACGATTGCAACTTGTTCAGAAAATTGAACAACTCCTATTAAAAGAACTGACATTGACCTGTGTGTGTTTCTTTTTAATTATGGAAAGTAAGCTAATTACATTGAATGTAGGATGTTACAGATGAACAGTTGAAGTTCTCAAACCCCCATTGTGATCTTATACAGTTTTAAATTCATTTTATTCAATGTCTTGCTGGATAATTCATCATAAAAATTTAAGTTTCAGGGTTATGAGTTTGTTTCTCAATCTTTTGGTGTTTTTTTTTTAAAATCTCTATAGCATAACCATAGGCTGTTTCACTATTAATAAGCCTTCTTGTTTTGCATGTGTGAAACATCTGTAATAGTTAAATGTGCTTCCATGCTTGTGAGTGATATGGCAATGCTCCTCCACTTACCGTAATAATAGTGCTAACAGGACACCTATTGTTTGTATTCCTTTTAAAGTCCATTTGGAAGCTAATTTGCTACATTCACATGCATGCAATTAGTTTTTGGGTTTTTTGAGAGAACACAATTTATAAAATTACTTTTGGAGCTGCATCAAAATTATTTCGGTTTGCTGTCTAATTGTCATTCTTCTAGTTTTTCCCAGTTATTGTAGCAATTTTGTAGCAATTTTGTTAGAGGTCTCTTCAGGAGTTGTACAAGCGATAGCCATTTCATCAAATTTAGTGCTTATCATCAACGTATCATCAAATTTAGTGCTCTTTTTTATTTGCATGTTTATATGCCAAACTGCTTTTTTGTTGATCCTACATTGTGTACCTGACATCCATTGAAGGATGGTAATCACCTTTATTATCAAAAAATTCAGTTCAAGTTATGTAAATGCTAGAACTATTTATTAATGACCATTTCTTATCCCATGGCACAAATAACCTTTTTGAATTGAACTTCCTAGATAGGCCACAAAACAAATTCGTGCAGACTTTTTTTTCTATAAAATAATTTAATTTGATTGGAGATTGGAATCAAATGTTAAAGTGGAATTTGCAACTTCTCTCATTAGCATCTTTAATGACAAGCAAGTTGATAGATGTTATTGTGGATTGATATGCAATATGAAGTACTTTTAATTACAGGTGCAAGAACTGTTTTGGAGTGTGGGTTGAAGCCACAAAGGCTATTTTCTATCTTACAAGTTAAGCTACAATGTTGACAATTTCTAAATCACCTGCTGCTTCTATACAAATGCAAGCTAAAATAAATAATACTACTCCATTTGACATTAATAACCTAGCCAATATAAGTGAACACATTTGCATTTACCTAGCACCTTTTGAACTGATTTGTTTCAAAGTAGTTAATTGAAGTACTTTGGAAATGCTGTCACTGTAATCTTCTGGAACCAGTTTACACAGTGTTCTCCAAACAGTATTGGATAATCCGTTTTGGTGATACTGGTTTGAGGAACAAATCTTAGGCCGGGCGTCAAGAGAATTCCCCTGATCCTTGAAGCCAGGAGAGTCTTTGTTTCATAGCGCATCTGAAGGTTGACATTTCTAGCAACACAACAGCGCCTGTGCTAATTGCAAGGCGAGAATGTGCGCTCATGTCTCTGGAGTGGTGTTTGCTCTGTTACTTCTGACTAGCTTCTAATATATTTCCATAGTATTAAATTAATTGTTAAATGTTAGTGTTCAAAATACTAGAAAATATAACTTTCACATTCATCTTTGATACAAAGATGACAAAGTTATGGACATTAGCAAATGTTTCCTCCTATCCTTTGGATATGCATTTCCCAAACAGTCAATGTGAAATTAAAAAGAACTTGGTTACTGCAAAGCTTTATACACTTGAAGCCAGAGTACTTTGCACCAGTGTGTTAAACTAGTGAGCTGATTTTACTCTACTTCTCAGCACTTTGCAATATGTTACATCCTGAATTATTTGAAGTGTAATATTCAATGAGTTGGATTCCTGAAAGTAATGTTACTGAGTTACATTATTCTTAATGTTGTAGTAAAGGCCTTAATAAGTTCCTTGTTAGTTTTGGTCACTAGATTCATGTACCGTTTTGTTAACCAGTGCAAAATTTCTTCTCTTCATCCAGCTCCAAATCTTATCTCAATTTTTATTGAATTATTTTAGAAAAAAGAACACGTTTTTAAAATTAATTTCATATGTTAAATGTCTTCTTGTTTTTGACTGTGACTAATTCAGCATTGAAAAATAGTAGTGTTTGGTATAGACGTAGCCTGTTTTCTCTTGTGCTGCTATCTGCAACTTTTCATAGGGTTACTGTGTTCTAGGCCTTTAACAGAGAGGCAACCTGTATTGTTTCTGAAGAACATTAGGCTAGACTTGAAATATTTAATTCTGTCTCTCCAAATACTGTTGGACCCATTTGAATTTCTCTAGCATTTTCTGTGTGGTCACTATTGGATGTTATTAGTAGTTATGTACATTTTACATAATGTGTTGAATGTTACTCCTTAACTTTTATCAGTGTTTTTGTTCAGCATTCAAATTAGTATTAGTGATTTAACATCAGATTATACAGTAACCTATTTTAGGCATAATTTATACATGGCTCAAACTTAACTTTATGCACTAATTGATGAGCAAAATTTGAAATACATATTTTCAAGAAACAATACGTGAAATACGTAACACCACAATTTGTGATTTTTGTCACTTATTCAACAGTTGATAGAATCCCTACAGCATGCAAGTAGACTATTCGGCCCATAAAATCCACACCGACCCTCCTGAACAGCATCCCACCGACCTCTAAATATGATTGGAATCAATTATGTACAATACTTCAGAATTGTCGCCGAGTGCTAAAATAAGTTGATTCTGACATAAATGCATTTCCACAGGTATGCAGTTTATGTTTCTGGGTTCTTTATAACTTTCCAATATGCCATTCTATGTTCTGCATCTGCTAGCATTTTCAATTCAGAAAGCAATTTTGTTTCTTGTAATCCTTTTTTATAAATTTGCTCGTTAATCTGAGAACAAAAGTCTTTTTCAGTATTCAGCTTTTCTGTAGCCCTAAGAGAATAACATCTCAGGGGTGGTGGGGAGATGCAGAAGCAAAGAAGTGAACATCTTTGGTGTTTCAGAATAGTATTCATGGTTGTCTTGGAGACAGCCATGGCAAGTGAGCACAATTTGAAGGAAACAGTAAGAAAGATTAGTCAGAAAGAAACCTCTAAAGGTTTAGAAATGATTAAAATTGGTAAATGTGAAAGCAATTGACAAAAATACCTCTTAAAATGTAAGGTCACAAAGGTGTAACCATGTCTGGTATATTTGGGTTGTAATCTCGCTGGCCTATATTTAACACTGGTGTAATACCACCACCTAGTGGTAATCTTTAAATCCAAGATAATAAAGTGCGAAGCTGGATGAACACAGCAGGCCAAGCAGCATCTCGGGAGCACAAAAGCTGACGTTTCGGGCCTAGACCCTTCATCATCTGCATATGTTTAAATCCAGCCTTCTTAATGCAACATAAGGTAAGGATTTTATCTTTTAAGTTAGTATGCTGTATTATTTGTGCTTTTAAGACAGTATGTGGTATTTACAGTCCCTAATAATGAAACACAATACTTGAATTAAATTTACTTTGCCATAAAGCCTGTTTTCTCAACACAGCTTTTCATTTGATCTGTATTTCAAGTAAATATTGCAAATGTTTGCTAAAGAAACTTGAACTTTCAAAAACTTTCAGCACATTAGTATGCTTGATCTTAATCTGCAATGTGAACTAATGAAAACCTTTTATTGATTTCTACTTTAGTGCTAATCAACCTTTTAATATCAAAGTAGCTCAACTGGAAATTTAATTTCAGCTTTGTCTTTAATATTAGAACTACTGTGTTCTCAAATTGTATCTTGAACTTGCTTTCTTCCTTTTTTTTAAGAAACGTTTAGCTGACTCTCAGCTTCTTTTAAAAATGAAGCAGTGAATGTATTCATGACAACTAGTAAAGTTACCTTTTGACTGTTTCTTAAATTCTGAATGTGTAATTACTGTGCCATCAAACCATCAAAAGGGGTCAATTGGTTTTACCAGTGCTCTGTCATACCATCTACAAAACCCATGATATAAATTTCCTTTTATGTTAATAGTGATGTCCAACTTATGCATACAACCACCAAACTGGAAAAAAGAACACCCAAAAAATAATTCCCAGAAGCATAATCGGAGGGGGGGAAACAGAATTAGTGGCTAAAGTGGAGGCTTTTTGACCAGTCAAAACCATACTGGCTCTCTCCAAGAGCAATTTGCCTGTCCTACTCCCCTGTCTTTTTCCTGCAGCCTTTCAAACATTCACCTCAAATACTTGCCCAAATCCTTTCTGGAAAGCATCAACCAAATTTGCTTCCACTCTCTCTTCGATAGCACCTTCCATATTCTAACTTGTAGATATTGTAAAAAATGATTACATCTAACAAATGTTCTTTTTCTGCTTTTTCACCCTCATTAAGTTCTGATTTTGTTTGCCTTACTTTTGCTTCATGGGAATGTCTCTTGACCAGAACAGAACCATTATCTCTTTTAAAACAGCCCATTTTCTTTTGGGTGACTGTTCTCAATGAGATTTTTTTTGTGAGGTGACCAAAAGCTTTGTTACAAATGTGAGTGCTGAAAGTCATAAAAGAAGGGAGAGTGGTGGCGAACCTTAGAATTTCTGAGTCTGAGATAACACAGTGTGAAGCTGGATGAACACAGCAGGCCAAGCAGCATCAGAAGGAAAGTTTGATGTTTCAGGTTGAGACCCTTCTTCAGAAATCCTACTATCTCTGTAACAATTTGTGTCTGTAGGTTTATGTCTCAGCTAGTATTAAGTACTCCTTTAAAAACCAAGATCAAAAAATCATCATTGTATCATTAGTATGTGACATGAAAGTACAGAAGTCTCAGACATACCTTAACTAGGGCCACTTGAAGCACAATAAATTGATGGAAGTGTGTTAGTTTTTGTAACCAATTTGTTTAATCTTGATTCAGACACTGAAATCATTATGGCTGCAGTATATAAGTATACTAGGAGCTGTAATAAATACATTTTCCCTTTAAGAGCTAGACACAAGTAGATTTATGTCATAGATAATGGGAACTGCAGATGCTGGAGATTCCAAGATAGTAAAATGTGAGGCTGGATGAACACAGCAGGCCAAGCAGCATCTCAGGAGCACAAAAGCTGACGTTTCGGGCCTAGACCCTTCATCTGATGAAGGGTCTAGGCCCGAAACGTCAGCTTTTGTGCTCCTGAGATGCTGCTTGGCCTGCTGTGTTCATCCAGCCTCACATTTTACTATCTTAGATTTATGTCATGGCAGGTAACGTAAGTATTACCTAATCAGGTACAACTACCCTGCTAGAGGGAAAGAAACCTAATGTGGTGGCAGCTCAACTATGGGCAACAGTAGCCACTTAAGAGTACAAGTTCACAGTGGCAAACACTTTGAAACTTTACTGAAGATTAACTAGATGCCAGTTCTGGACTTAGATCTCTGAAAACAGCATTAATTTGAGTAGACAGCTACAGATTAAAAGTGGCACTTTGTTCACGAGAGCTTTGTACTTAAATTGCTAGTTTGTTTTTATGTGAAAGTTTCTTCTTTTAAGAAAGAAAATCGTGTTACAGTCAAAGGTTACTCTCAGCTTAAATACAAAGCTAATCTGAATGAAATGCCACTTTTAAAATAGTAAAAAGCAGCTTTCTAAACTAAGCTTACCTGTGTGCAGAAGTCAGTGGATTCAGCCATTCTGTCTTTGTTTTGTCTTGATGTTGCTGGGGAAAGCCCTGTGCACTTTTTTAATCACTCCTTATTTTGTCATAAATCGCATACAGTGACTGAAACCTCCTACTATATGCCTCCTTTTCTTGAAGGAACAGTTTGAAAGTGATTTATAACCAGTATAAAATACTGTTCTTAATTTGCTTTTGTTTTACAAGGACAAAGCAGTAAAACAAATGAGCAGACAATCTTAGTACTGTAAATGTCTGTTGCTTTAATAGAGAGAAATTGAATGCAAACCCTAATTATGGATTGGGCAACAAATGATCTTTTATTGAATGATAGCTGGTTAAACAATATCTGCAGCTTAATTTTGCATGTCGAGTAAGAAATGATTTCTGGAGTTCTGAAAAATCTTGCTGTTGGCAAGAAGGGTCTTGCAGGATTAAAATATCTGATTTTGCTGTAGGTGTTTTCTTTTAATTCCGGAAAAGATCTAGAGGGTTCTTGAAGATCAGCTGAAGCTAAGAAATAATTTCTGGATTAAGACTGTAACTCATGTTATACAGACAGAAACACCAAGAGTCTATTGATCAACCTGTCCCAAAATGCCTTAGCAAAAGTCATGTGATTTCACCAAAGGAAAATATTTAGAGAGACTCATTGACTTGGTAATCACCTTTACACTAATTGAAGCCTCAGAAGGGATCTTGTGGGCAAGATCATCGCATTGTTGGAAGATAGCAATCGTGATGTGTTCAGGTGCAATCAACACTCTTACTACAGTCTACAAAGTCAGCAAACCAACGAGATTTTTAACAGTTCTCACCTGTTGCTATTCAATATTTCTTCACATCTGTTAACTACATGGCACCGAAGGACATTGGTTTGTATTTGCAAAAATCCGGTTCCAAAGGCCAATCTAGACCTTAGAACAAAATGCAAGATGATCAGTAAAACAGTCAAATGAGCAAAAGGCTAATTTAGGAAAGTGGGCACACTTTCAACGTGGGTTGCTTTACAAAAGATGGCAGTGGTATAAGATTATCAGAAGCTTTTACAACAATGAACTTTGTGTTCTGAAAAGGCAGGTTTTTTTTGGCTTTCTTCATTCATTCATTCATTCATTCATTCATTCATGGGATGAGGGTTTTGCTGGCTAGGTCAGCATTTATTGCTCAAACTACCTAAAACGTAAGATACCAACAAATCAGCAGGTCTCGATTATGGTGGTAATTCATAAGATTCAAGCCAAACTGCAATGGAACAAAGGTGTGGTGCAGTTTATTTCATCGACTGTCAAAGAGCTGTACCCAGGCTCTTTCAATGCAATTTTTGTGTGGTGTAATGCACCTCAAATGTGAAAAGACGCTCAAACTTCCAAGAAAGTACAATGTGACCAGCTTCATGCAGAACTGGATGGGATGGTTGGAAAGTTAACAACCACACACTGGTGTAGCTCCATCACCTACATCTTATAGGAAGATGGTGGCCTAAGTATGTCTAGACTGAAGGTACCTCAGCCTTTCATTTTTCACTTAAAGGTCTCCATGTAAATTATATTACTAATGCTGGAAGAATTAATATATTAATTTAGCAAGACCCAGGTCCTCTTTCAAACTAGATGGTATTTTGCTGCAGTTTGAAGCCGAATATTTTAACCTTTGTCAGACACCGCAATGCATGTAACCATCAGGAGCTGTAATCAGCATATTCTGAAATTTGCTGTCTTACATTGCCCGTATCTAGTTGCTGCATTCTGAGAGCTAACATAACTAATTGTCTTATCAGGTATTTGCTTCTTCCAATGTTTATCTGAAGGAATTTGTAGCTCATCCAAGGTTGGATGTCTGGCAAATTGTCCAGTTGTATAGAGGCGATGGGGGTAACACCAAACGTTTATAGGAAAATGTATAATCATAAATTTGACGTGCATGTACTTTACACTGACTTGTAATACTTTGTCTATATTTCTTCAATATCTAAGTTCTGAAAATAATTCAATAATGTTTTATATTTTTAATAAATCCAATGCTATAAGTTCTTCAAAAATGAAAAATTCACAAATTTCAGTATACAATCTATTCCAATCCTACTAAAGTATACGTGCGTGATTCAGGATTGCTTGTCCGGCTTTGTACAATTAACTCTTTTGGACGAGGAAGGCAATACAAAGAGACTTTCTACGCCAGCGTTTTTGCACAGGCCTTGCTTTTCTTATTTATTACTTTATAATTAATAATTTATATTTGTTTTGGTTTTTTTATCCATTTAGGCAGCAGATGCATTTCCATATCATCTTCTGCCTTGTCCTTTTTTAAATGCGTTTCTATTTTGTGCTGCACCCACTCACATGCACATCGGTCTACGTGCAAGTTACCCTTGTAATATCTTACTTGCACGCAAGAAGATTAACAGCACTTCCCTGAACTACTCTACTGAACACGGAAAGCAAATCACTTCTTAGTTTTGGACACAGCCTCCGTCTATTTACCTATAATACCTAACGAGTCCTAATCCTAAAGTTTGAACAACTGCAAACCTTTCTCTCCCTTCGCCTTGTGCCTTCCCACGTGCTGCTGTATTAGTGATTGGGTCAAACGGGACTCTAAGCTTCTTTCCTCGCCGTACAGACAGCACCTAGTTTGGGGTTTTCTTTAAAAGAGATTGGAAGTTTTGCTATTTTAAGGAACCCGTGCACATGCTGTGTTTCCCATCGCGATAAGTAAGCATTCTAAGCAACGCAACAGCTTGGCCTGCTGTGTTCATCCAGCCTCACATTTTATTATCTGAGTAACTACCCATATTCTTCGCTAAACTGGAAGGATCTTGGGAAGTGGGTTGGGTTGTGTGTGTGGGGGAAAATGGTTTCCTTGCCTGTGCACTCTTATGTAATTTTATCTTCACCCCCGGGGTAAAACAATAGAGTCCTCTCAGCTGCTGTCAATGCTGCTCCGTGATTGGGTACAAAACGCTTGTGTTTTCAAGGTTCTGCCAGGTTTTTGCTGCCCTTCAAATGTAGCCACTCCATTTCGTCAGAGTGCTCCATCTGTCAGCTCAGCTGAGACCAGGCAAACTCACCCAGTGCAAACAGATGTATTTGTATGCAACTCTGCTTCTCTGATGGAGATCCAACGTTACCATGCTGTGCGCTTCGTTAAAAATTTCCAGCGTATGTTTCGCATTGTTCAGGCAACATTTCTGAGCCCATCACTGGATACTTCCCTTTGGCACGGTTCATTGTCACAATTTAGGGGATAATACTTGCTAAGATTCACTGAAAAAAAATGTTCTGCATAATCTAGGCAATTATGCAGTTAGTAAGATTGAAAAATCTGATGTTGAATAGTTTGTATTTTTTAGCAATGTGAACTGAGCCTTTCAAAACAAATGTTATAGAATATACAAATTAAAGCCAGACTTAATATCTGAGACAATAGCATAGTGGCAAAGGAAGAGATAGTAGGAACTGCAGAATCTGAGATAACACTGTGTAGAGCTGGATGAACACAGCAGGCCAAGCAGCAACAGAGGAGCAGGAAGGCTGACGTTTTGGGCCTAGACCCTCCTCCAGAAGGACTGACACATGAAGAAAGTTTGGATCAGCTGGTCTTGCACTCACTGGAATTTAGGGGATCTCCTAGAAATATAAAATCCTGATGGGACTGGACAAGCTATATGTGGGAAGAAGATGCCCCATGTTGGGAAGTTTAGAACTAGGGGCCATAGTCTAAGAATAACGGTTAAGACATTTAGGACTGATGTGAGGAGGAATTTCTTCTCTCAGCTGTGATCCTGTGGAGTTCTCTACCACAGGATGCTGTTGGAGCCAGCTCTAGATGTATTCAAGACGGAGCTGAATACGGCCCTTGCAGCTAAAGGGATCGAGGGGTATGGAGACAAAGTGGCTGCCAGCAGAGAGCTTTCCCCCCCAGATTCCCGTTGATTCTGTTTTTGATGGGCTTCTTGATGCTGTACTCCGTCAAATGCAGCCTTGATGTCAAGGGCAGTCATTCTCACCTCACCTCTGGAATTGAATTCTTTTATTCATGTTTGAACTAAGGCTTAATTATGAGGTCAGGACCTGTGAGGCTTTGGCAGAAACCAAACTGAAGATCTGTGAGTAGGTCATTCCTTTACATGTACTGAAGATAATGCTGTTGATGACACCTTCCATCTCTTTATGGATGATGGCAAGTAGACTGATGAGATTGTAATTGGCCAGCTTGAATTTGTCCTGCTTTTGTATACCTGGCAATTTTCCCCATTGGGTAGATGGAACAGCTTGGCAAGGGGCATGTCATGTTCTGGAGCACACATCCTCAGCACTATTGCCAGAATGTTGATAGGGCCTAGAGCCTTTTGCGGTATTTAATGCCTTCAGCAGTCTCTTGTATCACATGAAGTGAATACAATTGGATGAAGATTGGCATTTCTTCTTCAATCATTCATTGAACGAGGGCATCACTGGTTAGGCAGCATTTATTACTCATCTCTAATTGCCCAGAGGGCAGTTCAGAGTCAGCCACATTGCTGTGGGTCTGGAGTCACATGTAGGTCAGACCAGGTAAGGATGGCAATTTCCTTCCCTAAAGGATATTAGCGACCCAGATAGTGTTTTTATTTTAATATCCCCTGACAATCAGCAATGGATTTATGGTCATCATTAGATTTCTGATTCCAGATATCTTACTGAATTCAAATTCCACCATCTGCCATGGTGGGATTTGAACTCTGGTCCCAGAATGTTATCTGGATCTCTGGATTAACAGTCCAGCAATTGTACTGTTAAGCCATCGTCTCTCCTTTTTAGAAGCTGGGAAGCTCTGGAGGACGCCAAGATGAATCATCCACTCGGCACTAAATATATCACTCATACGTTGTTATTTGTGTGGTGCTGATCTGTTTTGTATAAACTAAGTAGTTTTCTGATGGCTCGGTAGGTTTATCCAGTGAGCTTTACAAATAAGAAAATACCAGCATCATTCAGGGTTCTTGTGAGCTGCCTTGACCAAGATATTGCCAGAAATATTCCAGATCTCCTTGTCATTGCTGAGTTAAGGATTTAATCAGTCGCAGTTCCAGACTTTTTGAATACTATCCAGTGACCTCTGCTGGAAGTGTGCGTTAAGGCAAGTCAGAATTTGGGCTGAACAATGATCAGAGGGGCCAGTATGTTGATAGAAATGAATGTTAAGAATAGTAAATTGCATCTACATTTTCACAATATTGATAAGTTCTTATTTTTCCTGCTGCTGTAACATCGTTTTCTTCCTTTTTAAAAAAGGAGCAGGAAAATGTTGATTTCTACATGAAAAATGTAATGAGTACTGCTCACATAATCACTTTGACTGAATTCATCCTGTGCAGTCATTTGGGCTATAACTGTAATGTTGTTCAACTGTTAGTGCATGATTTAGTGCATTCATATATTACAAAATATACCCTATAAGTAAATTTTAGTTATCAGAATAAATATTTTAATAAAATTAAATTACAAAGAACATAGAACATTACAGCACAGTACAGGCCCTTCGGCCCTCGATGTTGTGCCGACCTGTCATACCGATCTCAAGCCCGTCTAACCTACACTATTCCATGTACGTCCATATGCTTGTCCAATGACGACTTAAATGTACCTAAACTTGGCGAATCTACTACCATCGCATGCAAAGCATTCCATTCCCTTACTACTCTGAGTAAAGAAACTACCTCTGACATCTGTCCTATATCTTTCACCCCTCAATTTAAAGCTATGCCCCCTCGTGCTCGCCGTCACCATCCTAGGAAAAAGGCTCTCCCTATCCACCCTATCTAACCTTCTGATTATTTTATATGTTTCAATTAAGTCGCCTCTCAACCACCTTCTCTCTAATGAAAACAGCCTCAAGTCCCTCAGCCTTTGCTCGTAAGACCTTCCGTCCATACCAGGCAACGTCCTAGTAAATCTCCTCTGCACCCTTTCCAAAGCTTCCACATCCTTCTTATAATGCGGTGACCAGAACTGTACACAATACTCCAAGTGCGGCCGTACCAGAGTTTTGTACAGCTTCACCATAACCTCTTGGTTCCGGAACTCGATCCCTCTATTAAGAAAAGCTAAAACACTGTACGCCTTCTTAACAGCCCTGTCAACCTGCGTGGCAACTTTCAAGGATCTGTGTACATGGACACTGAGATCTCTCTGCTCATCTGTACTGCTAAGAATCTTACCATTCACCCTGTACTTTGCCTTCCGGTTACTCCTACCAAAGTGCATCACCTCACACTTGTCTGCATTAAACTCCATTTGCCACCTCTCAGCCTAGCTCTGCAGCTTATCTATGTCTCTCTGCAACCTACAGCATCCTTCATCACTATCCACAACTCCACCGACCTTAGTGTCGTCTGCAAATTTACTAACCCATCCTTCTACGCCCTCATCCAGGTCATTTATAAAAATGACAAACAGCAGTGGACCCAACACCGACCCTTGCGGTACACTTGTGGCCACTTGACCTTTATTTAAAACTTTCTTTGATATTGGGTTGATAATTGCAGTAAATTGTCTGACCAGTAAGAATAGCTGTAATGTTTGGAAAAAAAAATATAAAGACAATAACAATTAACAAGCTAACATTGCTCAAACTTTAAAATCTCAAAGTTGCTTTTGCAGTCCTTTTCAATTTAACAAAGTGTGAAGCTGGATGAACACAGCAGGCCAAGCAGCATCTCAGGAGCTGTTCATCCAGCTTCACACTTTGTTATCATGCTCTACCAATTGTCTGCCTAAGTAAATTTATCTTAATTTACTTGCTCATCGCAGTTTTGCCCTGGTGTTGCCCTGTCACTAATTTACCAATCTTCTTGCTGTATGCCTTAAAGAAGTTATTGAATACCTTGTCAGCTATCCCTGCTTCAGTGCAAATAACAATGACCCAAAGCCATGTGCATTTATAATATGCCTTTAATATCGAAATACATCCCTGAATGCTTCATAGATGTGTTGAGATGAAAATTGACAAAACCAAAAAAAGAGAAATTTGATGGAGTTGCCCGACCTTTCAGCAAAGAGGTATATTTGAAAGGATGGGGAGGTGGAGTGAATTATGACAGAATTTCAGATCTTTGAGCAGGTGGCTGAAGGCGTAATCAGCTCTTTAAAGAAGTAACTTGTGCTATATGTAGCTTTGAGGAAGTCACGAGATAGGTTGATGAGGGTCGAGCAGTGCATGTGGTATACATGGACTTCAGCAAGGCATTTGATAAGGTTCCCCACAGCAGGCTCATTCATAAAGTCAGGAGGTTTGGGATACAGGGTGATTTGGCTGTCTGGATTCAGAATTGGTTGGCTGACAGGAGGCAGAGAGTGGTTGTAGATGGTAAGTATTCTGCCTGGAGGTCAGTGCTGAGTGGTGTCCCGCAGGGCTCTGTTCTTGGGCCTCTGCTGTTTGTAGTTTTTATAAATGACTTGGATGAGGAGGTTGAGGGGTGGGTTAGTATGTTTGCTGGTGACACAAAGGTTGGAGATGCTGTTGATAGTATCGAGGGCTATTGCAGGCTTCAGCAAGACGTTGACAGAATGCAGACCTGGGCTGAGAAATGGCACATGGAGTTCAACCTGGATCAATGCGAAGTGATACATTTTGGAAGATCGAACTTGAATGCTGAATATTGGATTAAAGGCAGGATTCTCGGCAGTGTGGAGGAACAGCAGGGTCTTGGTGTTCAAGTGCATAGCTCCCTCAAAGTTGCACCCAGGTAGATAAGTTTGTTAAGAAAGCATATGGTGCTTTGGCTTTCATTAACAGGGGGATCGAGTTTAAGAGCCGCGAGGTTTTACTGCAGCTGTACAAAACCCTGGTGAGACCACACTTGGAATATTGTGTCCAGTTCTGGTCGCCCTATTTATAAGAAAGATGTAGAGGCTTTGGAGAGGGTGCAAAGGAGGTTTACCAGGATGCTGCCTGGACTGGAGGGCTTATCTTACGGGGGAGGTTGACTGAGCTTGGACTTTTCTCTCTGGAAAGAAGGAGGAAGAGAGGTAACCTGATCGAGGTGTACAAGGTAATAAAATGTGAGGCTGGATGAACACAGCAGGCCAAGCAGCATCTCAGGAGCACAAAAGCTGACGTTTCGGGCCTAGACCCTTCATCAGAGAGGGGGATGGGGGGAGGGAACTGGAATAAATAGGGAGAGAGGGGGAGACGGACCGAAGATGGAGAGCAAAGAAGATAGGTGGAGAGGGTGTAGGTGGGGAGGTAGGGAGGGGATAGGTCAGTCCAGGGAAGACGGACAGGTCAAGGAGGTGGGATGAGGTTAGTAGGTAGCTGGGGGTGCGGCTGGGGGTGGGAGGAAGGGATGGGTGAGAGGAAGAACCGGTTAGGGAGGCAGAGACAGGTTGGACTGGTTTTGGGATGCAGTGGGTGGGGGGGAAGAGCTGGGCTGGTTGTGTGGTGCAGTGGGGGGAGGGGATGAACTGGGCTGGTTTAGGGATGCAGTGGGGGAAGGGGAGATTCACCAGTTTCAAAATCTCCCCTTCCCCCACTGCATCCCTAAACCAGCCCAGTTCATCCCCTCCCCCCACTGCACCACACAACCAGCCCAGCTCTTCCCCCCCACCCACTGCATCCCAAAACCAGTCCAACCTGTCTCTGCCTCCCTAACCGGTTCTTCCTCTCACCCATCCCTTCCTCCCACCCCCAGCCGCACCCCCAGCTACCTACTAACCTCATCCCACCTCCTTGACCTGTCCGTCTTCCCTGGACTGACCTATCCCCTCCCTACCTCCCCACCTACACCCTCTCCACCTATCTTCTTTGCTCTCCATCTTCGGTCCGCCTCCCCCTCTCTCCCTATTTATTCCAGTTCCCTCCCCCCATCCCCCTCTCTGATGAAGGGTCTAGGCCCGAAACGTCAGCTTTTGTGCTCCTGAGATGCTGCTTGGCCTGCTGTGTTCATCCAGCCTCACATTTTATTATCTTGGAATCTCCAGCATCTGCAGTTCCCATTATCTCCGAGGTGTACAAGGTAATGAGAGTCATGGATAGAGTCGATAGCCAGAGACCTTTCCCAGGGCAGGATTGACTGCCACGAGGGGTCATAGTTTTAAGGTGTTAGGAGGAAGGTATAGAGGAGACGTCAGAGGGAGGTTCTTCACCCAGAGGGTTGTGAGCGCATGGAACAGTTTACCAGTGGTAGTCGTGGAAGCGGAGTCGTTAGTGACATTTAAGCGACTGCTGGACATGCACGTGGACAGCAGTGAATTGAGGGGAATGTAGGTTAGATTATTTTATTTTTGGATTAGGATTATTCCACAGCACAACATTGTGGGCCGAAGGGCCTGTACTGTGCTGTACTTTTCTATGTTCTATGTACTTTTCTACGTAAAGGGGACCAGCATTGTGCTTAGGTTTCCAGGAGGTGTTGTTTAGAATCCACATCAAAGGTTACTGCTAGTGTAGGGGTTAACATATTGGTGTGATTAGTAGATCTGCTTCCTGTGAGCAAGCCAGCTGTACGATGTCACAAATGGCATGCCACAGAGGTCAGTGCTGGGTCGCAACTCTTTAAAACTTCTAAAAATGATTTGGATGAAGGCACCAAAGGTACAATGGCTAAATTTGCCGATGATGCAAAGATAGGGAGGAAAGTTAGTTGAGAGGAAAACATAACAAGCTCACAAAGGGATATAAATGGGATAAGTGAGTGGGCAAGAATCTAGCAAATGTGGAAAAGTGTGAAATTGCCTATTTTGGCAGAATAAAAATTAAGTTTTTATTACCAAAATGGTGAGAGGTTACAGAGCTCTGAGAAGGAGAAAAATCTCTGTGATTAGTATTCATGTACAGAAAGTAATAAGGAAAGCTAATAGAAAGTTATGTTTTATTGTGAGGGGAATTATGTGCAAGAGATGGGGGGAGGTTATGCTTCAGTTATACAAGGCACGGGTGGGACTGTATCTGGAATACTTTGTACAGTATTGGTCACCACACTTATGGAAGGATTTTAATGCATTGGAACAGTTCAGAGAAGGCCTGCTATGCTCATAGGCTCAGATTCAAATTAACTGAAATTTAGTACAGAACTGGAAATGAAATGGAAGAGAAAGCGAGTGTTAATTGTAATAGAGGAGACAATGGCACGGTTCAGTTTCATAGGATGCCAATATTACAAACAGCTTGAAATTGAATCAAGGTCGAAATGTTGTGGAATTGGTGATGAGTTTGTAGCAGGAACTGAAAGTGATTACATCAGTCTTCTCAGTTTTACAGGAGGCAACTGCACTATCAAGAGATAGTGCAGTTCCCATTATCAAGATCTGTATTTTAGACCAGCAGACTGACAACAGAGGCTATAGAGTAAGAGGTGCTGATGAGGAGAAAAAACTATATATCTTGGGGGTGGCGGGGTGGCACAGTGGCTAGCACTACTGCCTCACAGCACCAGAGACCCAGGTTCAATTCCGACCTTGGATGTCTGTGTAGAGTTTGCACGTTCTCCCTGTGTCTACGTGGGTTTCTTCCGGGTGCTCCAGTTTCCTCCCACAGTTCAAAGATGTACAGACTAGGTGGATTGGCCGTGCTAAATTGCCCGTAGTGTTCAGGGGTGTGTGGGTTATGGGGGAATGGGTCTGGGTGGGATACACTGAGGTTTGGTGTCGACTTGTGAGGCCAAAGGGCCTGTTTCCACACTCTAGGGATTCAGCATACCTGGCAGTAGGAAAATGGCCGTGGTTGTTGGAAGGTCTATCGTCCCCACTCCGGGACATCTCTACAGGAGTTCCTCAGCCTTGTGTCCTAGACCCAACCATCTTCAGCTGTTTCATTAATGGCCTTCCTTCCAACATAAGATCAGAAATGGAGATGCTAGTTGTTGATTGATCAATGTTCAACACCAGTCACAACTCCTCCAATACTGAAACAGTCCATGTCCAAATCTAGCAAGACTTGGACAATATCCAGGTTTGGGCTGTCAAATGAAAAGTAACATTCGCAGCACACATGAGGCTTGATCATCTCCAACCAGAGCCAATCTAAACTTCATCCCTTGATGGTGTTACCAGTCAACATTCTGGGAGTTACCATGATGAGATGCTGAACTGGCCTCCCCATATAAGTACAGTGGGTAAAAGAGCAGGAATTCCACATGAATAACTTATTTCCTGATCAACCTCCTCCCTATCCCACCCACACCCCCCAAAAGTCTGTCCACCATCCATAAGGCACAAGTTAGGAGTGTGCTGGAATATTCTGAACTTGCCTGGATGAGTGCAGCTCCAACAACACTCAAGAAGCTTGACACCACCTGCTTGATTGACACCACAACCACGAACATTGTCTCCCTCCACCAGGGATAATTGGTCATATGTCCCATCCGTAAGATGTGCTGTAGAAATTCTCCAAAATTCCTTAGACAGTAACTTCCAACTTATAACCATTATCATCTAGAAGGACAAGCGCAACAGATACTTAGGTTTCCCTACAAGCCATTCATCATCCTGTATCAATAAGAACAATGCCAATCATCTTGGGAGTGGAGGTGAGACATTGAAGGGTGGGGTCTAGTATACTGTATTACAAATTGCAGACTGTCAAAGAGGATGAGAATGGTTGGTACATGACAATTTGACCACAGGACAATGTGTTTGAAGATGTAAGGCTGTTGCATTATTAAGGCCATGACACAAATTTGATAATAAGCTGTTCAAATGTCTTAAATACCAGAAGAATAGAACATAGAACATAACAGCACAGTACAGGCCATTCGGCCTTCGATGTCGTGCCGACCTGTCATTCTAATCTGAAGCCCATCTAACCTACACTGTTCCATGTACATCCATATGCCTGTCCAATGACGACTTAAATGTACCTAAAGTTGGCCCCCTCATGCTCGCCGTCACCATCCTAGGAAAAAAGGCTCTCCCTACCCATCCTATCCAACCTTCTGATTATTTTATGTGTCTCAATTAAGTCACCTCTCAACCTTCTTCTCTCTAACGAAAACAGCCTCATACTTTGGATGATGGAAATTTGAAAGAAACATAGAGAATGCAGCAGGTCTGGCAGCATCTGTAGAGAGAGAAACAAAGTTAATGTTTCAACTCTTCTTGAGTTCTGAATGATAAATGTCTGATTTTCAGTGGTGACACTATCTATGGATGTCCTGGCACAACCATATCTGAATCATCTGATGCGGAAGCACATTTGCTCTAAAGGATTGGGTGGCCATTTCATCCCAGTGACCTTCAAGGTATGTAATTTTTAGGTGACTGGCTCATTCCAAGGATTCAGTGGGAATGTGTGTGGAATCTTCTAAACTTCAACCCATAAATGTATCAAGGATGTAACAAAGATCACACTTCAGCATTTCTTTTCCCCATGGTGAGGTCAGTGCGAGAGCCTGGGCACTGGGATTTTCCAATGCAGCTGACTTGTCCCAGGCTCAGGCCATTATTAACTGTACACCTATTGAGAGCCACAGTGTAATGCAGCAGAGTTCAATAATAAGCAACAGTTGCACTCATTCATTGTCCAACTACTCTGTGATGGGGAAGTGCCAGTGTTGGACTGGGGTGGACAAGGTCAAAAGTCACATGACATCAAGTTATAGTCCAACAGGTTTATTTGAAATCACAGGGTTTCAGAGCATAGCCCCTTCGTCAGGTGAAGGAGCTGTGCTCTGAAAGCTTTGTGATTTCAAATCAACCTGTTGAACGATAACATGATGTAATGTGACTTTTTGACCACAACTAATATGTGATCATCTCTACCAAGTCTTAGAGGTCTGTACAAGGTATATGGAAGCTAGCATGATACCTGTATTCTTGATAATTTGCAAATTCCTACGTCAGTTCATTGTCCAAATGCCATACATGAATAGCTGCTAAAGACAAGGGTTACCCTCTGCAACTATGCTGATGAATCCTTTATGTGGTTTACTGACTGAGCCTGAATCCATGTACAATGCAGTCTGCTATTCAGTCACATCAAGAAACAGATCTTATCAGTGATAATGGGAACTGCAGATGCTGGAGAATCCAAGATAACAAAGCGGGAAGCTGGATGAACACAGCAGGCCAAGCAGCATCTCAGGAGCACAAAAGCTGCCGTTTCGGGCCTAGACCCTTCATCAGAGCCAATGACAATCATCCTCTGATGAAGGGTCTAGGCCCGAAACGCCAGCTTTTATGCTCCTGAGATGCTGCTTGGCCTGCTGTGTTCATTCAGCTTTTCACTTTGTTACCATGAAACAGATGGTAGATGAGGTTCCAATGTTAGGACTGTCCTGCAGGGGTCTTGCAGTATAGCCCAGATAGACTGTGCGGTATAATCCTGGCATGCTTTATTCTGCACAATGGGTGCAGGCAATGAAAGGATGTGACGGACACTGAGGAGCTGGAAGAGCAGCACAGCCAAATGAGAAGTGAGATAAGGATGTTAATTGGGAGGACTGTTACTTTCACTATGATAGCCTGCAGAGTTAGATACGATGAGCCAAGCAGATCTTAACTGATATCCGTTTCCAAGAGTTGGGCAAAGACATCATTCATCGAAAGTACAATTTTATTGTTGCAAAGGCAAATGCAGCTTTTTGGTTATGTTGTTTACCCACATCTCCTGGTGTGCAATAAAAGTTACATTAACAACCACTTGAAAACTTTATAACATCTGCTGTTCACACATTCAAGAATAAGAATGTAGTATGTTCTGAGATAATGTGAAGTACAGATGCTGGAGAATCCAAGACAAAGTGTAGAGCTGGATGAACACAGCAGGCCAAGCAGCATCTTAGGAGCACAAAAGCTGATGTTTCGGGCCTAGACCATGCATCAGAAAAGGGGATTGGGGAGAGGGGGAGGCAGATCGAAGATGGATAGAGGAGAAGATAGGTGGAGAGGAGACAGACAAGTTAAAGGGGCAGGGATGGAGCCAGTAGAGGTGAGTGTAGGTGGGGAGGAGATAGGTCAGTCTGGGGAGGATGGACAGGTCAAGGGGGTGGGATGAGGTTAGTAGGCAGGAAATGGGGTGCGGCTTGGGGTGGGAGGAGGGGATGGGTGAGAGGAAGGACAGGTTAGGGAGGCAGGGACAAACTGGGCTGGTTTTGGGATGCAGTAGTGGGAGGGGAAATTTTGAAGCTTGTGAAATCCACACTGATACCATTCTGAAGTAACAGAGACTACGCTTAAAGCATCTACCCCACCAGAATAATGAGGCAGAGTTTGAATGTTCATTGAGTACTGCAGCTTTTAGTCCAATTAGGCGTTTCTGAATCAACATGACTAAGAACTCAAACCCAATATTTGCAACTCTTGATCAATGGAAGAAGCATTCCTAGCTTCCCACTACAATTCAATCTTAATTTAGTCATTAAGCCAGAGGTCCTTTCCTCGGGCCATTCCCCTAGCTAATCATTATTTCAGCCTTGCCATCTATTTACCTCTCATGCTAAACTCACCAGAGTCCAAATGTGTCCTAACCTTAACTCCACATATAATTCCTTAAAGTCACGTGTCAGTATTTGGCAACTAAAGATATGCCAACTCAAAGAACTTTCCTAATAATGTCTCCAATACATAAAAGTTATGGTGTTTCATCACTATGCTTACTCATAATGGATTTTGATAATTTAAATATTAAACAGCCAAAACAAAATCAACATCAACTAAATATTATTCAGTAGGCAACTAATATACTAAACTATGAATATTCCCTACTAACTACTTAACATAACTGAAAACCCCATGCCAATGTTCCTACCTTTCACTGCACTTCTGCCAGCAATGCAGCCTTGAGTTTAAAGTGCCAAACACATGCTTCCATTAATAGGAACTCTCACCTCTGCTGTACCAAGGTGAATCTTCCAATGTTCTTTCAAAAGCAAAGCTTTCCCTGAGCAAATTGAATAGACTACCAGAAGTGAAACATTCTCTAGAGATCAAACGCACCCAAAAGCTGTTCTTTGCATCTATTTGGCATTGCAACACCTGTAATGGGTCCTCCAAAATCTTTCCCTCTGTCAGACTCTGAGAGCTTAAAACCACTGCTTCCTCCTTTGTGTTCAGATGTTAAAACTTGCACCTTTACTTGAACTAAGTGTGCATTTGAGATTCTGTCTTGATAATGAGCAGGTTATATGGGTTTATCTCTGAGCATATTTAGTACAGGGTCATGGGCTTGCTTTTGGGCAAACTACATTTTTCTTTAATTAAATGAGACAGTTTTTAAAACTCTCATGAAGCCCAGCATTTGTAGCAATCTTTTTCATAAATTGGATTGTACAAATGGGAAATGTGTTAACTAGGAAGCCCCTATGTACAAGTGAAGTGCTTTAAAATGAGTGCCTATTAAGGACCTTTTAATCAATATTGATTTTAGGGTTTTGTTTTGGTTCCTGAGAAAATAAAAAAAAGGAAATCACAAAAAATTGGAGGCTCAAACAGCATCTGAATCCAGAGGCTATAAAACAGATTCTTGAGAATTTTCCAGATGTAACACAAACCAGATACCTCTGTTCAGAGATAGTAGGAACTGCCAATGCTGGAGAATCTGAGATAACAAGGTGTAGAGCTGGAATAACACAGCAGGCCAAGCAGCATCTGAGGAGCAGGAAAGCTGACGTTTTGGGTCAGGACCCTTCTTCAGAAAATGAAGAAGGTTCCAGACCCAAAACATCAGCGTTCCTGCTCCTCAGATGCTGCTTGGCCAGCTCTACACCCTGTTATCTCAGATACCTCTGTTCCTCTTGTTATACTGACATGGGTATCAGTGACAGAGAGAGGGGACAACGAATTGGGATTAGGCAATACAAGACAGAGGACGGGAAAAATTTGTGGCTGTAAGAGTTGCTCCTTTATTGAGGTATTTTTACTAAAGAAGCCGATTTCCTTGAAATCTAAGAGCAGTGATCACTGTTTTATAAGGTGTTGCATTGTTTTGGAACTTTGGGGAAAAAGATCAAAACAACAGCACTTTAAAAAAGGAGGAAGGGAGACAAAAGCAGTGACCATATGCTGGGAAGTGAATTAACAAAGCAGCCTACCCTGCTGTCTGACCCAGCAGTGAATCTTTACAGTTACTGCCAATGCTATTTGATTTCAAGTCCAGAAATTGAAGTTTGTCTAAGAAAAATAAATGAATAGGAAAATTCAAAGCTGACCTTGGACAAAACCTGTTTGGGGAGATCACGGCAGGGAGCAGCTAAATGGCTTTTTTTTTCATAAATCTACAATGATGTGTAGAGAGTGTCCTTTTTCATTGTGTTTTCATTGAAATCAGTCTCTTGATTAAGCTTTAAGAATATAAAGAATAGATACTAAGTTAGCCTGGAGCAGTGTTTTCAGCGCAGTAAGTCTGTGCTATTTTCTGGGTCTGTAGATTGTTAAAATGTAAAGATGGCCTTTATTAGGGTGATATGCTCTTCCTGTCGAATGTGGAAGAGTAGAGAGAGTTTCCATGTTACTGATGATTATGTCTGCAGGAAGCTAGAGCTGCTCAGGAGGATTTAAACTAGTAAAAGGGGGGACTTAGGGAGGTGGTGAGGAAAGCGCAGTCTGAGGCTGATACAATTAGGAAAAGAAGTAAGTCAAACAATCAGGACAGGCAGGAACAAAGCAGAGAGTGAGGTAGGACTGATAAATTAAACTGCATTTATTTTAACACAAGCGGTCTAACAGGTGAAGTCAGGCATGGTTGGGAACAAGGAACTAGGATATCATAGCAATCACATAAACATAGCTAAGGGATGAACAAGATTGTCAGCTTAATATCCCAGGTTATAGCTGCTATAGGAAGGATAGGAAGGGGAACAAGAGAGGACAGAGAGAGGGGCATTTTTGATTAAGGATAACATTACTGCTGTACTTAGGGAGGATATTCCTGGGAATTCTTTCCGGCAAGTTATTTGGGTGGAACTGAGAAATAGGAAAGGGATGATCACCTTGTTGGGATTGTACTATAGACTCCCCAGTAGTCAGCAGGAGATTGAGAAACGGATTTGTAAGGAGGTCTCAGTTATCTGTGAGAATAATAGGGTGGTTATAGCAAGGGATTTTAATTTTCCAAACATAGACTCAGGCTGCCGGTGTTAAAAGCTTGGATGGAGAGAAATTTTTTAAGCATGCACAAGAAAAATTTTGATTCAGTATGTAGATATACCTCCTAGTAGCAAAACCTGACCTACTCTTGGGAAATAAGGCAGGGCAGGTGACTGAGGTGTCAGTGTGGGAGCACTTTGGGGCCAGAGACCATAATGCTAATAGTTTTAAAACAGAGATGGAAAAGGATAGACCAGGTCTAATCGTTAAACTTCTAAATTGGACGAAGGCCAATTTTGACAGTCTTAATTAACAACTTTCACAAGTTAATAATGGGCAGATGTTTGCAAGTAAAGGGATGGAAAATGGGAAACATTAAAAAATGAGATAACCAGAGTCTAGGGACAGGATGTTCCTGTCAGGATAAGGGCAAGCCTTGCAGGTGCAGGGTATGCTGGATGGCTAGAGAAATTGAGGTTTTGGTCAAGAAAAGGAAGGAAGCGGATGTCAGGTATAGATATCAGGGATTGAGTGAATCCATAGAAGAGTATAAGGCAATAGGAATATACTTCACAGGGCAATCAGGAGGGCAAAAAGGGGACATGAAATAGCTTTGACAAACAGGGTTAAGGAGAATTCACAGGGATTCTACAAATACATTAAGACAAGAGGGTTACGAGAGACAGGACAGGGCCCCTTAAAGATAAGCAAGGCTGTCAATGTGTGGAACTGCAGGAGATGGGGGAGATACTAAACAACTACTTTGCGTCAGTGTTTACTGTAGAGAAGGATATAGAAGATAGAGAATGTGAGGAAATAAATAGCAGCAACTTCAAACATGTCCATATTACAGAGAAGGAGGTACTGAACAACTTAAAATACACAAAGGTGACTAAATCCCCAGGACCTGACCAGGTGTACTCTAGAATTCTGGGAAGTGAGGGAGGAGATTGTTGGGCCTCTTGATGAGATACTTGTATCTTGATAGCCGCAGGTGAGGTGCTGGAAGACTGGAGATTGGCTGACATGGTGCCACTATTTAAGAAAGGTTGTAAGGAAAAGCCAGGGAACTATAGACCAATGACCCTAACATCTGTGGTGGACAGGTTGTTGGAGGTAATCCTGGGGGACAGGATTTACATGTATTTGGAAAGGCAAGGATTGATTAGAGATAGTCAACATGGCTTTATGCATGGGAAGTCATGTCTCGCTTACTTGATTGCTTTTTCAAAAAACTGAACAAAGAGGATTGATGAGGGCAGAGCAGTGGATGTAATCTGTATGGACTTCAGTAAGGCATTCGACAAGGTTCCTCAAGGTAAACTGGTTAGCAAGGTTAGATCACAAAGAATGCAGGGAGAACTATTGGATACAGAACTGGCTCAAAGGTAAGGAGTGAGGGTGGAGGGTTGCTTTTCAGATTGGACACCTGTGACCAGCCATGTGCCACAAGGATCAGTGCTGGGTCCACTGCTCTTTGACATTTATATCATATTGATACGATCTGGATGTGAACATAGGAAGTATGGTTAATAAGTTTAGAGATGATGCTAAAATTGGAGGTGTAGTGAACAGCAAAGAAGGTTACCTCAGAGTACAATGGGATCTTGATCAGATGGAACAATGGGCCAGGCAATGGCTGATGGAGCTTATTTTAGATAAATGTGAGGTATTGCTTTTTGGAAAGGCAAGTCAGGGCAGGACTTATACATTTAACTGCAAGTCCTGGGGCGTGTTGCCGAACAAAGAGACTTGGAGTGCAGATTCATGGTTCCTTCAAAATGGAGTTGCAGGTAGGTAGGATAGGCAAGAAGTTGTTGAGTATGCTTGCCTTTAATAGGAGTTGGGATGTCATGTTGCAACTATACAGGAAATTGGTCAAGCCATGTTTGGAATACTTTATGCAATCTGGTCTCCATGCTGTAGGAAAGATGTTGTGAAACTAGAAATGGTTCAGAAAAGATTTACGAGGATGTTGCCCAGGTTGGAGAGTTTGAGCTATACACAAAGGCTGAGTAGGCTGGGCCTATTTTCCCTGGAGCATCAGACCTTATATATAAGGGGTGACCTTATAAAGATTTATAAAATTGTGAGGGTCATGGATAGGGTAAACAGGGAAAGTCTTTTCCTGGGGGTGGGGCAGGCCAAAACTAGAGGGCATAGGTTTCTGGTGAGAGGGAAAAGATTTAAAAGGCACCTAAGGGGCAACTTTTTCTTGCAGAAGGTTGTGCATGTATGGAAAGAGCTGTCAGAGGAAGTGGTCGAGGCTGGTATGAACACATTTAAGAGGCATATGGATGGATATATGAATAAGAAGGGTTTAGAGGGATATGGGCCAAATGCTTGCAAAGGGGACTAGATTTATATAGGATATCTGGTTGGCAAGACCAAATTAGACTGAAGGATCTGTTTCCATGCTGCATATGTTTAAGGCTCTCGGTGCAAAATAGCATTCTCCAGGTTTTTTAACACACTATTTCATCAAAACTGTTAACATGGAGACAAAGGGGTAACATTGTTTCCAGTAAAATGGCTTGTTTTAGCAAAACATTTAATAGAAAAAGTTTCATTGTACAATTGCTTTTCAATTCTACATGAAAATGGATACTCTTTTAATCAGAAGTTGGTATAATTTAGTGTACACGTGCCTTTAAATTTCTGTACACAGTCTTTTTCACAAGTTGTCTTATGGCACTTGGCAGCTGGACAAGTAATTCAGCAGCATGGATCTAAGGCATGTCCTGTCTGTTTGGTTTGAATCTGGAAAATCAATCAAACTTAGGTACTTCTATGCACTATATTAGTAGTCACGAGTGATGTATAATGTGATTGCTGTTGTCACATTAAGAGGAGGTTGCTTAATTGCACTGTGGAATCTTATTTCTGGTGCTTTTATTAAATTGTGGGTTGCGTGTTTCTTAGATAACAAAGTGTGAAGCTGGATGAACACAGCTGGCCAAGCAGTATCTCAGGACCACAAAAGCTGACGTTTCGGGCCTAGCCCCTTCATCAGAGAGGATGCATGTTTCTTAGTCTTTTTTGACAATTTACTAAGGGATTTTTACTCTCAGCATTCACAAAGAGGAGCGGGAGTAGGCCATCAGGCCCTTCAAGCTACTCTGCCATTCATTATCATCATGACTGATCATCTAACTCAATAGCCTGGACCTGAGATAATAGGAACTGCAGATACTGGAGATAACAAAGTGTGGAGCTGGAAGAACACAGTAGGCCAAACAGCATCTTAGGAGCAGAAAAGCTGATGTTTCGGGCCTAGACCCTTCATCAACTGTCTTTCTCCATAACCTTTGATCCCCTCAGTCCCAAGTACTCTTAAAATCATACATTGTTTTGGCCTTGACTGCTTTCTGTGATGGTGAATTCTACAGGCTTACCACTCTAGGTAAAGAAATTTTTCCTCATCTCATATCCTTAGCCTGTGACCCCCTGGTTCTGGATTCCCCACCATTGAGAACATCCTTCCTACATCTATCCTGGCTAGTCCTGTTAAAACTGAATATGTAATTTTCACTAGAGGTATTTTATTCTGTCATTTCTGATATTTTAAATTAAACACTAGAAGTCCAGGAATGGTATTTTTAAGTCAACTGGCTGTTTTTAAGCCATTGTGAGGTTTTATGTTTCATGTGGTATTGTGTTCTAGTTCATGTTGCTTTTATATGTATTCATTTATTGTTGTTTCATATTTGGGTGGCTTTTCAAACTGCTTCTTTAAACTATAGAATGATCCTGCTTGGGATTTTGTTGTATTAGTGTCATGATTGTCATGAGCCAAGTGACCCATAGAATGAGTTCCTTAATTGGGGCTGTTAATCTGGTCTAATCAGGGAGCTCTGGCTGACAGATAAGACCAGGAATGTCAGACATCCTTTTCACTCAGAGCTGGCTCTGAGTGACTTGGATCAGTGTCAAAGACTCTCCACGTGTAAATGAAGGGTGACTTGGTGATAGGATACTGACCTCTGTGGATTTCAGTTAGGTGATCTGTAATGTGTCGTTATCCATATTTCATCTTCTTCTGGCTGAATTGCAATAATAAGCTCAATGAGACCAATGAGTAATGATCATTAGACTACAATCACAACACAGGTACATGTGCCTGTTGAAGTCAGTTATGGAAAATGCAGCAAAATGTTCCAGATATTTATGAACATACAAAAAGATGGTCTGTAAACTTAATGACTTGATACTTAGACAGTCTTTCACTATAACTTAATCAAGGTATTATGTGTAACATGTACAGGCAGTTGCAGGCATTGTTTATCTCATTTAAAATATACTGTTGATAATGGTTTAAAGCCATTTTTCCAGATTTCTAAATTCATACCATTTGGTTGTCGTATACAGCATTTCCTCACCTGAAGCTCTTCTTATCTTGAACGAGCTTGAGTCAATGTCTTAACAAGCCATAAAGTGGCTAATCCATTAATTTTCATCTCCAGGTTGTGGAGATCCCTATACCTGAGATGGACACCTTAACCAATATCAGCACATAAGAAACAGATGCAGAAATAGGCTATGTAGACCTTTCTAACCAGTCTTCTTCCCTCTCTTGAAGATGTTAATGTCTTTAAGGAGCAGAGCTCATAAATGCCAGTCACACAAGTGGTTAACGTTCATGCATGTGTTTTGACAATGAATGCTGGCAATCTATTTGACGGGAAAAGCATTAGAGGTGACTGTGACCTAAACTGCCCCTCCTTAATCGCTGGACCCTGAAGAAAATTGTGGTGGCATTTTTTTTTAACTTTGTCTGAGCTCAGGTCAATTAATTCAACTCTCACCGGGGATAAAACCTGTGACCTAAAAGATTAAGACATTTCAACTCATTAACAGATGAACTAATGATACATATTTGCTTTTAAGGCATAGATTTTCACAGAATTGTGGAGATTCCACAGCAAAATGGCACTGGATATCAGGATCCAGAAGTCTCTCACTCATTTCTGATATCCCTGTTTCAGCAGGAGTGGAGCAGGGCAGGTTATGCCTCACACATGGGAGAAATAGAAACTCAGTATGGCCATACGAACTTGATGCTGATGTCAAACAAATTCCACTTCTGCTGGAGCAAGGTCTTTCTTCTGCAGTGTATGTGTCATAAACACTAGACATATGTGTTTTTGGAACATAAAATAAAGCGAATGGAATGTTTGACACTGCAGTGTTGCAGAGAATGTGCCAGGTGTGTTTTATTTGTTACTTCAAGGTCAACACTGGAGTTGTGTGGAGTTCAGTTATCACATGGTCATGTAGCTTTTGGAGAAGCTAGATTTGAATCTTTTGAGTGACTAGTTGGCAACAGGTATCTTTGGTTTTAAAGTTGTCTAGCAGCTGATTTTGGTTTTGAAAAATGTAGTTTATCTTAAACCTGAGAAGCGGTTGCACTCGAGCCTCGAAAATACCTGCAGGCAAAGGTAGGTCTATTTATTGCACAACCTCTATAAGTGGGGAAAAACAAACATCACTCAAATAGTGTAAAGCAAACCCACTAATTTAAGCAAACACCTAGGCCCGACTGACTGCAGACTAACTTCATTCGGTAGCCAGTCAACAGCAATGATATTATCACCAAAAACCAAAAGAACTTTTAATAAAATCAACTCAATATATTCATGCATTTTAGATTCCTGATCAATGGATTTTGTTCCTTTTTGGCTATGTTTTCCACACATGATATTTCTGTACAGCTGTCAGTCTGGTTTTGTTCATCTGTACAGGGATTTTGAGAGTCTTTGGATTTAAAAGGATATAATTTAAGTTTGCATTGTAGTAGTTAATATTCCATTTTTTTCACTTATAAAAGGATATGTTTGTTTATAATAGTTATTTTTTTTTTGCTTACTAGTGAAACTGGTGTTGTTTACCCTAAAAAGCAGTTAAAGCCAGGCAAATTAATCATTTTATAATGAAGAACGTAGAAACGGTCGATGAACTAAACTCATAATTTACTTCTGCCTTCAAAAAGGAGGACACAAATAACATGCCTGAAATTATGGGGAACTCACGATTTAGTGAAAGGTAGAAACTGAAGCAATTTTGTATTATATCTTTTAGATGTAAGTGCACTGTGTCAGAGATAATGGGAACTGCAGATGCTCTGCCCGAAACATCAGCTTTTGTGCTCCGAAGATGCTGCTTGGCCTGCTGTGTTCATCCAGCTCCACACTTTGTTATCTTGGAGTCTCCAGCATCTGCAGTTCCCATTATCTCTGATCACAATTTTAACCTCGCTGCGAAGCCTCTTCCAGGATGCCTAACCTGAAAAAGTTACCCTCCTCCCTCCGGACCAACTTCAGGGAATCTCTCTCCCACTGCAACTCTCTTGTAATCTCTTCGGTCTTTAAACTGCTCGATACTCTCCTCTCCACCTATCTTCTCCTCTATCCATCTTCAGTCTGCCTCCCCCTCTCTCCCTATTTATTTCAGAATCCTCTCCCCATCCTCCTCTCTGATGAAGGGTCTAGGCCCAAAACGTCAGCTTTTGTGCTCCTGAGATGCTGCTTGGCCTGCTGTGTTCATCCAGCTGCACACTTTGTTATCTTGGATTCTCCAGCATCTGCAGTTCCCATTATCTCTGCAGAATAATGTTACCATTTTTAATTTTCATTTTTATTTTATAATGTTTTGTCACTAGTTACATATTTATATTCAGTTCATAAACAGCGATTATATATTCCAACTTTATTCTACAATCAAGAAAATTCCAAAATTCCAAATTTCAAATTTTAATGAGTATAGTCCCAGTCTATTCAATCGCTCTTCACAACCCAGCCCTCTCAACTCTGGAACCAATTTAGTGAACCTGCTCACTTCTGCACTTTCAAAATTCCAAAACCTTGATCCAAACCAATGCAAATTGGAGAAGTTACAGTGTATCAGAAATTTGAATAGAAGTACACAAGGACACCCAGGTCCCACTACATTCTCCCCTCTCCTAATTTACCAGGGAGGTAGTGGTCTGCCTCTCTGTTTTTCTTCCAAAGTGAATAGCGTCACATTTATCCAAATTATACAGCACCTGCCATTGATTTGCCCATTCACCCAACCTGTCCAGATCATGCTGAAGGATCTCTGCAGCCCATCACAGTTCACCCTCCCACCTAACTCAGTATTACCTGCCTTGCCTATCCATAATCGCACTTGAGGAAGTGCAATTGACTGCTTGCATTTTGAGCAACAATAAATTACAGTCAGAGTGATGGGTGTACTGAACTCACATCTAGTGGAACTGGCTATCAATTATACCCTCTCTGGCTTGTTGTGCCAGAGCACATACAATTCTGTTGTGTTGAACATTATGTTGCTCCTGCTCAATGCTTTCATCTGCCCCCCTCGGATGACTGCTGCTACTTACCCAACTTGTCAGCATCTATCACATCCTTCCTTTGCCAACTTCAGTTGTGCAGGGCATAGCATTCCAGGGTTATGCAGCACTCTCTGGTATGGAGTGAGATGGGATGCCATCATGACAGCCATGCTTGACCTGACCAAGGACCGCTGTTATTAGCGTTGAAGATATGGCATTTGGTTGAAGCATATGCATTGTGTTTGCTGTGTAGACTGGTTAGATCACATGGAATACAGGGAGAACTAGCCTTTCGGATACAGAATAAAGTGTGGAGCTGGATGAACATAGCAGGCCAAGCAGCACCTTAGGAGCACAAAAGCTGACATTTCGGATCTAGGCCCTTCATCAGAAAAGGGGGAGGGGGCAAGGGTTCTGAAGTAAATAGGGAGAGGGGGGGAGGTGGATCGAAGGTGGATAGAGGAGAAGATAGGTAGAGAGGAGACAGACAAGTTAAAGGGGTGGAGATGGAGTCTGTAGAGATGAGTATAGGTGAGGAGGTGGGTCAGTCCGGGGAGGACAGACGGGTCAAGGGGGCAGGATGAGGTTAGGAGGTAGGGAATGGAGGTGCAGCTTGAGGTGGGAGGAGGAGATAGGTGAGAGGAAGAACATGTTAGGGAGGCGGGGATGAGCTGGGCTGGTTTTGGGATGCAGTGGGTTTTACTCTGGGAGTCCAAAATGAGAAGGCATAGGTTTAAGGCAGAGGGGTAAGATTTAAAAGGGACCTTTTCACGCAGAGGGAGGCGTGTGTATGGAAATGAGCTGCCAGAGATAGTTGTGGAGGCTGATACGACTACAACATTTAAAAGGCTTCTGGATGGGTACGTGAATAAGGGTTTAAAGGGATGTGGACCAAATGCTGGCAAATGGGACCAGAATTACATAGGATACATCTGGTCGGCATGGACAAGTTAGACCGAAAGTTCTATTTCCGTGCTTATGTCTCTATGACACTATGATTTTCCTGTTGGGAATTGTCACCATCTAGGTTCTATCGGGCACATGTAGAAAACCACATATCAATGAGGTTAGATTAGTTAGTAATAGGATGCAAAAAGGTTATGCGTTGTTTACTAGCAAGGCTCATTTTGCTGTTCAAAACCTTATGGAGAATCAGACTTCTTTTCTTAATGTCAACAGTCTCCTTTTTCTCTGCTCTCACCATATTTTCACAACTGACTCACCATTGCCCACACTGTGCTGTGGCTGGGAAGACTCCACCCTGTTCGTTATTTAAACTGGGAAACAAAAAGGAAAGCTTTGTTTGAAATACAGGATTATATTACAGCCAATAAGTATTAAATATTCAAGTCACTAAAATGTAAGGAGTTCTAACTGAGAAGAAAATGGACAGATAGGTGGGGTACCTTCTAAGTGATATTCCCTGAGGACAAGATCATAAGACTACAATGATTCAAGGTCTAATTGTTGGAGGGTGTGTTGGTCAGACACCTCACCATGTATTACCTATTTCTTATAGGAACATAATGTTGAAGTAGGTGATTTGTAATGATTTAATTGAATGGCAGAGTAGTTCAAAGGGCTTAAAGTGCAAACCTGTTCACCGTTCTTATGTTGAATTTACTTATTCTTACTGATCATCATTTTCTAATTACATTTTTCAATTTGAATTACCTTTCTTCTTTTGTTTCTACTTTAATTAACATCTTTTAGTTTTCTGCATTACATACTCAACATTTTTTTTTACTTCATATGCTATTTTCTAACAATTATTCACTCATTGAATAGGACATGTTTCCATGCAAAATACTTATACCTTTGAAAATCCTAAACTGCTTTATAGTTCAATAAAATCAACGTTGACGAAAGCTTCTGTGCTTAACTGCATGAATCAAACTATATGAGCTTCAAAGTAATCTGAATCTTTCTACATTAATTTACTATTTGCTGTATATGTCTTGCATCTAATTGTTTAAACTTCCTATCACGCCACTACAACAATTCTATTTTAAGTCAGATCCAATCCATTTCTCTAAAGAAGAGTCATTTGACTAGAATCGGAGGTATCTTGCAGGAGTCGAAGTAACATTGGCAACAGAGCAGAATCAGATCAGAAGTCCAATCTCAATGTTGGGAGCATCTCACTCCATCTCTTATACTTTGACCAGTGGCATGGTGAGTTTCTCACAAATTACCATTTAAGTGGATTTACCTTTCTTTAAACTTGTTAATGACATATTAATATTCAGCTTGCTACTTTACCAAATGTGCCAAACAAGTTAGACCTCGAGCAAACTTGATGTGGAAATCACTGTAAGGACCTGCAGAATACAGCCTGCTGCTTGCTCTGTAGGAAATCTATGATAGTATCAGTAACTATCATCTCAACAATGCTCTGTTGTCACTGGCCTCATTGGCATCTGATATATACCAGTCTCTAAGAACCCTCACGGCACATTTCAATTCACTTAGATGACACTTCTGCACTTCAATGCTGCACTTCATGCTGTACCAGCAACAATCATTGTAATGGTATAGCAAGGACTCTGCACTCAGGGATATATATCCAGCTCATGAGCTGGACAAGGCTGCATCTCCAGTCTGTTTGCATCATGCCAGTGCATTTACTCACAATGAGCATACCTGGATCTTCGCAGCAACCCCACCTTGCCTTGCCTTAACTTTGCCCCCTCTGCCAGAGATATTGGCTGGATATTACTTCTGGCTTGCCTTACTGTTTAGTATAGACACAAAGGCAATAAGCATGTCATGGTTGTCGGCAGACCCCAGTCAAGACCAGGGGAGAGGGAGTCCTATGACAGTGAGCCAAGAACAGCGTTCAGAGCAATGGATACAGCCAGCCAACCAGGGTGGTCAGAGTCAGGTTGCTGTCCACGTAAAGGGTGAGGAGCCAAATGTTGGATAACACGCCAATTGTCTTTGGCTCTTTCTGCTCCTATCAGGACCTTTCTCATCCTAGAATGGGAGAGAGGATTACAGAAACGAAAGTGGGTGATACAGCTGTTCCTTTCTAAGCAGGTGAGGAGGTGTCCCAAGTGAGTGAGTAGGTAGCACAGAGAGCATGCAGGTTCGGGGTGGATGACAATGGGTGAGAGAAGATGTTGCAGGCGGTAGTGAGATTGGTAGAGCATGAACCTTGGTGAGACCTGACTATAATAGCAGAGACAGTGTAAGTGAGGTATGAGACTGAAGACGGTGGAATTTATCCTCTGAGTGGAAAAGGACATTGACCTTCTTCCTACATTGCTGGCCATTCCCCCAGATGCCTGAGACTGCTCTAACCCAAAAGGCAACCTCGGACCAGGCTGCAATGGTCTAATGTCATGCCTCCATTGTTAGTCCTAGTAGAAGAGGGCATGCTGCCTCTGCATATCTTGTCCACTGGGACCTCCAGGTCCTCACCCAAAAAGCAAGATACTAAATCCCTCTATAATAATAAAATGTGAGGCTGGATGAACACAGCAGGCCCAGCAGCATCTCGGGAGCACAAAAGCTGACATTTCGGGCCTAGACCCTTCCTTAGAGAGGGGGATGGGCTGAGGGTTCTGGAATAAATAGGGAGAGAGGGGGAGGCGGACCGAAGATGGAGAGAAAAGAAGATAGGTGGAGAGGAGAGTATAGCTGGGGAGGTAGGGAGGGGATAGGTCAGTCCAGGGAAGACGGACAGGTCAAGGAGGTGGCATGAGGTTAGTAGGTAGGAGATGGAGGTGCAGCTTGAGGTGGGAGGAAGGGATGGGTGAGAGGAAGAACAGGTTAGGGAGGCAGAGACAGGCTGGACTGGTTTTAGGATGCAGTGGGTGGAGGGGAAGAGCTGGGCTGGTTGTGTGGTGCAGTGGGGGGAGGGGACGAACTTCACCAGCTTCAAAATCTCCCCTTCCCCCATCGCATCCCAAAACCAGCCCAGTTCGTCTCCCCACCCCCTGCAAAAAATGTCACATTCAGACAATTAACTCTGTTGTTCTTTCTACAGGTGCTACAAGGCCTTCTGAGTTTCTCCAGAACTTTCTGTTTCTATACAAGAAACTCACAATCTATGTAACTGTGATGATGAGGGTCAAGGACAAACTTAGTGTGGGTTTCAAGCTCCTCCTGTTTGCTGAATGTTTTGCAATGTGCTGATTATGTTTGGTTTAGACATGAACATATTATTCTCTAATAGGTCTCCTTCTGCTAATTGTCAGCCAGTTCAAGCTGGTTCTAACTTTTCAAAGTTTTATGTAAGGAATACATCATCAGTGTTTTGATTTCCTATTCCATCAATACCTGAGTGATGCCTAGGTGACACATCAACTTGGATGGAATTCCAATTTCCTACCTCAAGGACCTGAGTTTTGAATTATGGATTAATAGCATGAAAAGTTGCTTTCTAGTATAATTTGGAATAATAGGATCTCGATTCACAGCACAAAATTGCTTACAGTTTGATAATAAATCAGTTGATGCATTTGCACAGAACATAATTTTGACATTCAGGTCTACTCTGCAGTCAATAAGATTATGGCTGGCCTGATGTGGCCTTATCTTTCACGCCCATCCCCTGTAACTCTTAAATCCCTTTTAATCAAAATTTTGACTAACTCACCCTTGAATATTTTCAATGACCTAACCTCCACTGCTTGCTGTGGGACAAAATTCCAAACACCAACAGTGCTCTTTGATAATGAGTTCCTTTTCAATCCATTTTAAATGGGAGATCACTCATTTTGAAATTGTGCCTTTCAAGTTCTTGATTCCTCTGTCGGGGGAAATATTTTCTCAGCATTGACTCTGTCAAGTTCCCTGAAAATCTGATACATCTCAATAAGGTCACCTGAAGATAACAAGAACTGCAGATGCTGGAGTCAGAGTCAACACAGTATAGAGCTGGAGGAGTACAGCAAGCAGGGAGCATCAGAGGAGTAGGAAAGTTGATGTTTCGGGTTGGGACCCTTCTTCAGAACTAAGGAGGGGAGGGGTCTTGGGAAATAAATAGAGGGAGTAGGGGTGGGGTACCATCCCTCCTACCTTCCCCCAATCCCCCACCACTTCCATTTATTTCCCAGCTCCCTTCCCCCCTCCCCAGTTCTGAAGAAAGGTCCTAACCCAAAACATTGATCTTTCTGCTCCTCTGATGCCTGACCTGCTGTGTTGCTCCAGCTCTACACTGTGTTGACTTAGTAAGGTTACCTCTCATTTTTGTATATTGCAAGAGTATTGTTCCAATTTGCTCAACATTTCCTCCTAAGCCAACCCTTCACCCCAGGAATAAGTCTAGAGGATCCTCTTTGCTACCCCTCAAATGTGAGAATGACCCTCCATATGTGAGGTGACAAAAATCTCCATGTAATGCCTTTGGTATGATTTCATCAATATCCTGTGTTTTTACATCAAAGTGTGAAAACCGTCACTTGAGTTTCAGTTGGTTTTGGTTTGTGTTTCTTTGCTGAAACAACCAGATCATCTAGGAGGTTGTCACCAGGCAGAGTTAGTATCATGACCGTTTCCTTCTCCAGAACATTCTATTCACCTTAAATTAGGCAGATGTTTAAAACATAACTGTCTTGTAAAATCCCGCACATGTAACATTACGTTATTTCTCAATAGAGACAGATTCTGACATCACTTCTACAAAAAGTCAATGGAAATATCTCTGAGGAAAGCAAAATACTGCAGATTCTGGAAATCTGAAATAGAAGCAGAAAATGCTGGAGAAACTCAACACACCTGGTAGTATCTGTGGGGAGAGAAACAAAGCTAATATTTCAAGTCCAATAACTCTCTTTCAGAATTGAAGTTCTAAACAAGTCATATCAGGCTTGAAAAGTTAACTCTGTTTCTCTCTCTGTATATCTCCCTGACCTTGATAATCACAAGTATTTACACATGCAGTACAATCAGACAGTTATATCTAACATAAAAATGTCATGGGGTGGTGATGAACCAGGAACAGTTTGTTTATTGGAGAGGCTTATAAACTTACATGTTCCTGAAGTACTCGTTAGTTGTCACTTGCTAAAATATTTTAATACAGATGCTTCTTTTCACTGGCTGTGCATAAAACACCCTTGCGCATGCTGCATAAATAAAATATACATTGCTCTATATAATAAAAAAAAAGGATAAATGAAAAACAAAAGCTGTACAGTCAGATGTATTTCATTAGGATTTCATTAAACAGATTCAAGATTGGTTTCAATTTATTTGGCTAATTATTTATTAAAATAGATCATATGCCCTATTATTCAAATATCACCTACCCAGCAATTAGATTCTACAATTTTAGTAGCTAACATGGAACAAGTAGGTCTACTGTTTTTAAGCTATGGTGAAGATCCATTGAACACCTTTTAACTGAAGTAAGTGATGTTCTTCTATTGACACATATGGGCCTTATTTATTTTTCAATGCAGTTCATCCAAATAGAGACCGATATAATTCATAGGATATCCTGGGAATTACAAACCAATTGGTCACAGCTTCTTCTAAAACCATTTGTTACCGTCAGTAATCTAACATGAGTAAAAGGGACACACTATTGGTAAGAAATTGTCATAATAACAACTACACGAATTATCATTCAGGAGATGACACATTACAGTATAATAAAAAATTGTGATTAATGAAATACTACTAAAACTTTTTGCTGCAGCAAAATTTACTTATTAAACTAAATAATATGAGTTTGTGAGATAACAAAGTGTGGAGCTGGATGAGCACAGCAGGCCAAGCAGCATCTCAGGAGCACAAAAGCTGACATTTTAAGAGAGGGGGATGGGGAGAGGGAACTGGAATAAATAGGGAGAGAGGGGGAGGCGGACCGAAGATGGAGAGAAAACAAGATAGGTGGAGAGGAGAGTATAGGTGGGGAGGTAGGGAGGGGATAGGTCAGTCCAGGGAATATGAGCAGGCCAAGGAGGCGGGATGAGGTGGTAGGTAGGAAATGAAGGTGCAGTTTGAGGTGGGAGGAAGGGATGGGTGAGAGGAAGAACAGATTAGGGAGGCAGAGACAGGCTGGGCTGGTTTTGGGATGCAGTGGGGGGAGGGGATGAGCTGGGCTGGCTTTGTGATGCAGTGGGGGGAGGGGAAGAACTCCAGAGAGACCACACTCCCCTCCGACCCCACCACACCCGGCACCTTCCCCTGCAACCGCAGGAAGTGCTACACTTGCCCCCACACCTCCTCCCTCACCCCTATTCCAGGCCCCAAGATGACCTTCCATATCAAGCAGATGTCCACCTGCACATCTGCCAATGTGGTGTATTGTATCCATTGTACCCGGTGTGGCTTCCTCTGCATTGGGGAAATCGGGCGGAGGCGTGGGGACCGCTTTGCGGAACACCTCCGCTCGGTTCGCAGCAGGCAGCTGCACATCTCATTCGCGAACCATTTCGGCTCCCCCTCCCATTCCTCAGACGACGTGTCCATCATGGGCCTCCTGCGGTGGCACAGTGGTGCCGCCCGGGGGTTGCGGGGTCAGCGGCTCGTGTTCCACTTGGGAACCCTGCAGCCCAGTGGTGTCAATGTGGACTTCACAAGCTTTAGGGTCTCCCCTTGCCCCACTGCAACCCAAAACCAGCCCAGTTCTACCCCTCCCCCCACTGCATCCCAAAACCAGCCCAGCCTGTCTCTGCTTCCCTAACCTGTTCTTCCTCTCACCCATCCCTTCCTCCCACCTCAAGCCGCACCTCCATTTCCTACCTACCACCGCATCCCACCTCCTTGACCTGTCCATTTTCCCTGGACTGACCTATCCCCTCCCTACCTCCCCACCTACACTCTCCTCTCTACCTATCTTGTTTTCTCTCCATCTTCGGTCCACCTCCCCCTCTCTCCCTATTTATTCCAGTTCCCTCTCTCCATCCCCCTCTCTGATAAAGGGTCTAGGCCCGAAACATCAGCTTTTGTGCTCCTGAGATGCTGCTGTGCTCATCCAGCTCCACACTTTGTTATCTTGGATTCTCCAGCATCTGCAGTTCCCATTATCTCTGAAACAATATGAGTTTGTGACTTGTGTATTTAATGAATGCTGCAATCAGAAAACTATTAGGGGAATCAGTACTTTCATTATTTTATTTTATATACTAACTTGTAATTTATGATCTCTTTGAATAATAAGCAGGTTATAACTTGAAATCTACAAAAGGAACTACGTGTACTTTGAATTATTTTTCCCATAGTTAGTGTGAAGTCGTACTGCCTGTCAAAACATTAATTTTTCAGATCAGAGATAATGGGAACTGCAGATGCTGGAGAATCCGAGATAACAAAGTGTGGAGCTGGATGAACACGGCAGGTCAAGCAGCTAGACCCTTCATCAGAAAAGGCTCGAAACGTCAGCTTTTGTGCTCCTAAGATGCTGGTTGGCCTGCTGTGTTCATCCAGCTCCACACTTTGTTATCATTAATTTTTCAGATGTTCATTGAAACAGTAAATTTCATAAATAGCTTTATAAGATGTAGTCAGTAATTATATGGCATGGGTTATATTCTCAAGTCTATATTAGGATAATATATTCACAGTTTAATAACATTGTATTACTGGTTTGCATTCTGCAATACCAATTAACATTTGCATTGTGCTGTGAGCTATGCAGCCTCTAAAAGGCCTCAAGAGACTTTGATTTGAATTTTTTAAAATTAAAGCATGACTAAATGCAATGATTACTATCTCTCATTTTTGAGGCCTGCTCTGATTACAGAAACCTATGGAGTCTGTTCATTAGGAGCTAAAACTTATTCAATATTCCAATATTTTCTAAACAGCTGTCAGAAAAAGTTATTTTATCATATAAAGCAAATACTATTGAAATATCAAATGCAATTTAAAATACTATTCATGAAATGAGGTAAATTAACCAGAATAATTACTACAAAAACAATAATCATACAGAATGTGAACAAAATCTGGTAGATCAAGATGTCTGTATCTATAATTCAGACACTCTGGAGGCAAATACCTGTGTGAAATAAATTGTGGAGTGGAAAATGGTACGTGTTCTTTTGCTTTAATTCATCCAGGCTCGGTCGAGCATCTGGGGGCAGGCATATCTACATAATGAGGAACACTGGGCAGTATGAGGAACTCCAGTGTTAAATGAGCAATAGTGGATCAGCTGTTCATTACACGACAGAAGGGAACATCGGGCAGGCTGTATAACAGATGGCAAATCTGCTACACTCCATTTTATACCTCGCCAAAATTTGAAATTCCTTCCAGGATTATTTTTCCAAAGGAAGATTTTGAAAAATAGATACTGTAAATGTTGCATTTTAAAGAATAATATATACATAGAAATGTTATGATTTTAATTGAATTAAATCTTTGAGTTCTGATTAAAAATAATTTTGGAATTTTGACTTGGTGATTGATAAATAGTTGGGATGCATTATGTTCAGGATTTGCTGGTCAAGGCTGCTCAGCTGAAGTTGAGCAAAAACTTTTACTCCCTGTGAATACTGAGAGAACAAGCATGCAGACACAAACACAGGCAGTACTAAAGTCATCTCTTGGAAGTGGAAATTTGTAATGGACAAACACAATAACAGAATGAGAGAACCAAAAAGAACTTCGGATGCTGTAAATCACAAATAAAAACAGAAATTGCTGGAAAAGCTCAGCAGGTCTGGCAACATCAGTGAAGAGAAATCAGAGCTAATGTTTCAGATTCGGTGACTCTTCCTTAGAACTGATGGTAGCTAGGTAAATGTCAATTTATATGTAGAGGATAGGGTGGAGAGAGGGGTATCGAGAGTAAACAATAGGTGGGGATGAAGCCCCAAGAGAGAGAAGAACAGTTGGATGGACAAAGAAGTGGATAACAATCTGGCTAGGAGGGTGAATAGCTGTTATTGCAGACTGTTAGTGGCTAACAATTGGTAAGTGTATTTGCAGGCTATGTGATAATAAGTCCTGGTGTGTGGGGTAGGGGGCTTAGGATGTGAGAATGAACAGGCCCTAAAATTATTAAATTCAATATTGAGTCGAGTGCTGCAGAGTTCCCAAGTGGAAAGTGAAGTGAGCTGGCCACTAATATTCACTATAAACCCAACGACTCCCGTACCCACCTCGACTATACTTCCTCACACCTTGTTTCCTGTAAACACCCAATTCCATTCTCCCAGTTCCTCTGTCTCCTTTGCATATATTCAGATGAGGCCAACATCGACAAGGGAGCCTCCGAAATGGCCACCTTCTTCCTCAACCGAGGATTCCCCGGCAACATTTTCGACAGGGCCTTCAACCGGGTCCAGCCCATTTCCCATACTTGTGTCCTAGCTCGCTGTATTCCCTCCTGCAACAGTGATCGGGTTCCTTACCTACCATCCCACCAGCATCTGCATCCAGCAGATCAGCAGCCATCATTTCTGCCACATCCAGACACATATTCCCTTCCTCTCCCTTGTCCACTTTCTGCAGGGACAATTCCCTCCGGAACACCCCAGTTCACTCTTCCTTCACTCCCAACACCCTGCACAGCCCCATGGTACCTTCCTCTGTAACCAACGAAGGTCAACACCTGCCCATTTACCTTGTATCCAAGGGCCCAAACATATCTTCCAGGTGAAGCAAGAATTCACCTGCATTTCTCAGAATCTAGTCCACTGCATTTGCTGCTCATAATGTGGTCTCCTCTACACTGGGGAATCAAAGTGTAGACTTGGTGGCCACTTCACAGAACCCTGAACTTCCAGTATCTGCCACTTTAACACACTACTCTGTTCCCTGGCCAACATCTCTGTCACAGACTTGCTGCAGTGTTCCAACAAAGCTCAGCACAAACTGGAAGAACAACATCTCATGCTCCACTTGGGGACCCTGCAGCTCTCTGGACTCAATATCAAGTTCAATAATTTTAGGGCCTAAACTCTCCCAAGTCCTGGCACTTTACCTCACACACCAGGCTTTGTTATCACATGGCCTGCCATTTCACACTACCCATTATTAGACAGTGTCTAACAGTTATTCATCCTCCTAGCCAGACTGTTATCCACTTCTTTGTCTGTCCAACTGTTCTTCTCTCTCTTTGAGCTCTATCCTTACCTATTGAGTACTCCTGAACCCTCCTATATATAAATCGACATTTACCGAGCTACCATCTGTCCTCAGGAAGGGTCACTGATTAACTCTGATTTCTCTTCACAGATGCTGCCAGACCTGCTAAGCTTTTCCAGCAACTTCTTTTTTTGTTTCTAACAAAATGAGAGAAACTAGAATGCAAAAAATCAAAAAATATTTAAGTCCAGTAACATGACCTATTAGTGCAGAGTTTCATTTTATAATATTTCATGAGAGTAATTTGTAGTTTTTGAAATAAGCCTGATCATAACCAATTTTCCCCTTTAATTTTCCTTTAGTATTTGGCTGCAAACTCAGCTCAGTATTAATTCCTTATCCATAGATACCTCAAATTTTAGAACACCCTGAATTTTCACAATGTTTGAAGCAGTCTGTTTATTTCAGTACATAACACAAAGGAGAATGCTGCCATGCACATGCTTTCCGTTCAATTTATCACTTCTTTCATTCTGTTCAATCACTGATTGTCCTCTCCCTTTACTCAGACATCTCATTCTAAGCCTTCTTATAAATAACAAAATCTATCTGCCCTCACACTTCCCACACCTGGATTCTTAGATTCCCTTTCCCATCACAAAAGGTCACTCTTTAGAAATACGAAAGGATAGCTGAGGGTACACATGATTGGAAATATGATCCTATAATCACAAGGAACTTTAAAAAATCCAGAGATAGTAGTAACTGCAAATGTTGGAGTCAGAGATAACACAGTGTGGAGCTGGATGAACACAGCAGGCCAGGCAGCATCAGAGAAACAGGAAAATGTTTCTCATGAATTTTCTTTAGCCCCTTAAGAATCTCGAATGCGCCTGTTTCCAGACATGAGCAAGTGAAAATGCTTGTTGCCAAATTTATGCATCAACCAAACCAGCTCCCACCGATACACATTTTGTCAAAATATTAATAACTTTAGCAGCTTCAGCAGTCTCAACATCATAATGTGAGCTCCCACTAGTGTAAGGATTCACTTCTTGTAGAGGCTGAGCAGTCGAATGCCTGGCATCTACCTGTATTGATTCCCTCGCTACCCCATTGTTTTCTCCTGACATAAGACAAAGGGAGGGATTGAATGAGATGATAGTGGCTGTTGGTGCAGAGTACCTGGAGGTAGGCGGTGAGATGTCCTGAGTGAGTAAGGAAATAGGGCTGGGGCCTTGCAAGGTTCATGTTGTGTGAGATTGAGATGAGTGAGTGCCGATGAAGGAGGATGCTGCATGCAATGTGAGACGTAGACCAGGCCTTTGGTAGGTGTAATGGATGCAGAGATAAAATGACGGTGAGCTAACAGAGAGAACGTGGTGTCACTTACCTTTGTGGAGCTCAGAATGTTATTAATTTTCTTCCTGCTTGGGGTGGCATGGTGGCTCAGTGGTCAGCACTGGTGCCTCACAGCGCCAGGGTCTCTGAGTTCGATTCCAGCCTCGGTCTCACTGTCTGTTCAGAGTCTGCACGTTCTCCCCATGTCTGTGTGGGTTTTCTGTGAGTGCTTCGATTCTTTCCCACAGTCTAATGACATGTAGGTTAGGTGGATTGGCTATGCTAAATTGCCCATAGTGTCCTGGGACATGCAGGCTATTGAGATTAGCCATGGGAAATGCAAGATTACAGGGATGAGGTGGATCTGGGTGGGCTGCTTTTGAGACGGTCAGTGTGAACTTGATGGGCCAAATAGCCTGCTTCCACACTGTAGGGATTCTGTAATTCTCCACGGCAATTCTTTTCACAATGCAAATGTGATGGGCAGTTCCTGGCTGGCAACGATTGACCTGGTACACAGCTGGTGTATAAATATAGTTCTGCCAGTGGAAAGTTGGCAGGTCCTGGTAGCGATCCCCTGCTGTCACGCACAAGCTGATGCAGTGATGTTCATAGATAATGAGGTGAACTGTGTAAAATGAGATAAATTGCCTGAGCCCATGGAAAGAAATCCTCCAGGAAACTCCCTGCAATTGACACTTTGCCAATTTTTGGTAAAATTCAACCTAATATTTCCAATTGTAACAAAGAACAAACGTAGAGGCTGTTAGTATAAGATAGTCATTACAAAACAAAAATAAGGATTCAGAAGAGACTTATTTTATCTGAGACCAATGAATATGTGAAATTCTTTATTATTGGGACAGGGTGAGACAGATAGCATTTGTTGCCCATCTGTAATATCCCTTGAGGAGCTGGTGATCTTCTTGAACCATTGTAGTCTATCCTAGCGTATTACACCCGTAGTGCTATTAGGGATGGTGATCTAGGCTTTCAATCCAGTGACAGTGAAGGGGCAGTGATGAGGCTCTAAGTCAGGATGGTGTGTGACTTGGACGGGAAATTTATCATGGTGGTGTTAGCGAGTTTTGAGAAGATTTGTAGGTCAGGTTGAGTTTCTGGATGTGAGTTTGCTCGCTGAGCTGGAAGGTTAGTTTTCAGACGTTCCCATGTACCATCGACCCTTGGCCTCCATGGTGGTAGAGAACACAGGTTTAGAAGGTGGGAATTAATTTTACAAAACCTTCAGAAAAATCATGGGTAGCTGAGTCAGATCAGCTCCCTAACATAGTCACTCCATTTGGCCTCGCACTGACATTGAGACCAGAAGTGGGCAGGCTGAGGCCAGCAGTCAATTTCCATAATAAAAGGCCCATTTTATCAAGCCTTTGACATCTTACTGATAGTGAAGAAAATTCCTGCAGTACAGGGAGACCACCAGTTCTGTCCTCCCAAATGACAGCCCAGAGGGTAGGCCCCATGAGCCAAAGAAGTGATTATTAGTAGGGGAGCATTTGTGGCTGCTACAACGTCACTGGAATGGTTTCCCATCCTATCCAATCCTGGGTGTGTGAAATGTAAAATTTGTGATCCAGAGGTCACCTTGCAGATCAACAGTGACCACCCCTTCCAGTGGAGTGCTGGGTTTCCAGAGCTGCCACTCTGTGATTGGGCCAGCCACATAAGGACAGTGGGCTCACTGGTGTATTTTTCATTTCAAAAATATATTTTATTCCTAAACATCATCTAAAAGTACGTACAAAGATTGTAAATTAGTTCTGTACAGCCTTTGCAGAGAGCATAAAGTAAGCAAAACAGCGGAATTTAGACATTTCTCAGAGCTTAGCTCCAGTTGCAAAAAAAAATGTGTTTTCTATTTTTGCAAGAAACTACTGCAGCACCAAGAGGGTCTGTTCAGTTGTCAGAAAGACTCTTTACACTGGAAAACCAACAAGTTTTGGGCAGACCAGAGAGTCTTTCACGAAGCTGATGGTCCTCCAGGCACAGTTGATGTTTCAGAGATAGTAGGAACTGCAGATGCTGGGGAATCTGAGATAACAAGGTGTAGAGCTGGATGAACACAGCAGGCCAAGCAGCATCTTAGGAGCCGGAAAGCTGACATTTCGGGCCTCGACCCTTCTTCAGAAATGGGACCCAGCCCTGCTGAGCCTTCACCATCCCTCCAGACCACCTCCTTACTGAGGACAAATGGTCAGTCCTCAGTAAAGGGCTCGCCTTTGTACCCCTCCACCCACACATTAACAAATACTGGTCACGCTTGGATGTTGAGCAGTTTTTCTGCTGCCTCCGCCTCCGCGCTTGCTTCTTTAACCATGAGACTAACCCTCCCTCTACTGATTCCTTCTCCCACCTCTAACATACCCCCTCCTCCTGGACACCACCCCAAGGCCTCCTACCCTCCCTCGACCTCTTCATCTCTAAATGCCGTCCATTTCTGAAGAAGAGTCGGCCTTCCTGCTCCTATGATGCTGCTTGGCCTGTTGTGCTCATCCAGCTCTGCACCTTGTTATCACAGTTGATGTTTGTCTCGGTCTGCAAAAATATGGAAACACGTCACAAAATTTTCATGGACAGTGGGCCCAAGGCTTTATTTTAGTTCAAACGTATACTTTATTCATAAAGTATCTTTATATACACACATAGTCACTAAAGCAGTTCAGTTTTGTAGCACAGCATATGAAGAAACAAACAAACATGACGATCCAGCACACAAACCAAAGGCATTTCTTACTTACGCATGACTATACTTATGTATATTTGAGGCACTGGAGGGTCCGAAAACTGAACAGACCCACATTTAACTTCAGGAGAAGGACCTTAAACGGTGGTCTTTCCCCACTGCACCTTGACAGCAGCTGCCCCAATCCAGTGGGCCCACTGGGAGCCAATTAAAATACTGCCTGTGGGTAAATTGCCAAGTGGGTCCCACTGCAGCAAGTGTGAGCTGCTTTCCAACACCATCAGGGTTACCATTCAGCTGATAAAACGCGACCTGTGTCATTGAAGCAGCCTTGACACGGAATGATGGCTGGAGGCCCAAGCACACATTTCTGTTGCTGTGCTCTGTGCTATGTTTCTGTTTGACTTGAGATATACGTGTATTTGTATATAGAGCTCTATGTAGTTCTAAGCATCAGTTTTGGGAGAAAATGCGTCATATACTCATTCAATGTAAGTTACTGTACACCGCATGTGTACGTTTGTTTAACATCTCCTCCCAATCAGTAACTGACCAAGTAGACATAGACTGTAAAAACAATTCTGCATATTCTCTTTTCATTGCACCATTTTAACCAATAATCAAACAGAATTTTTATAGAATTTGTAAATTCATATTCCACTTGAGTTTTGAAGTCACAATCTGAATGAGTGTATCTATTACTTATGTTTTATTTACTAGTCAGATATATAATTAGACAAATCTAGATTTCCAGTTGGCCACATATGTTCTAATAGGCCCATCTGATGCCAATCTGGGCACTACAGATTCTTGTTCCTCTTCATCCAACTGTTCGTTCATGGAAAAGAGTGAAGATTAAAAAAAAATACATGGTCAGCAGTGAGATACAGAGAAGGAAAAGATTCTGGAAAAAAAATAATTTGGATGTTTATAGTGATTTGGAAATTCACACAGATCCTAATGATATAGGGGTTAAAGTAAAGATGTTATAGCCATACAAGTCAATTTGTAAAGCCAATACATTACACTATGCCCAGTGCATTGGCTGCTGAGTGGGACTAATTTTAATAGTTGTAGCCTTGTTGCTCATATTCCCTTTCTTCTTTATGACAACCATGTCTCAATTAGTAGCCCACTTGACTCTGAGTTAGAAGGTTATACATTCAAGTCTCGCCCTAGGACCTGAGGAAAGTTGAACATATTCTAGACCTCTGCTCCATTGTTGTTCTGCAGTCAGAGGTGCCACCTTTTGGGGAATAAGTTAAAGTGACACATTATCAGCCCTCTTAGGTGGATATAAATTATTCTAGACTATTTCGAAGAACAATGGATAATTTATCCCTTGTAAAAGCAATGTGGAGCTGGAGGAACACAGCAGGCCTGGCACCTCAGAGGAGCAAGAAAGTTGACGTTTGGGGCCAGGACTCTTCTTCAGAAATGGGAAAGGGGAGGACAGTTCAGAAATAAATAGAGAGGAGGGGTGGGGCTGGGGAAGGTAGGTGGGATGGTGATAGGTGAGTGCAGGTAGCGAGCAGTGGGGATTGGTCAGTGGGATGGTGATGTGGATAGGTGGGAGAGAAGATGGATAGGTTGTGTCAGGTCAGGGAGGCGTGGACATGAGGTGAGTCTGGTTTGGGGAGATTTTGAAACTGGTGAATTTCATGTTTAGGTCATCAGGCTGGAAGCTCACAAGGCAGAACATGAGGCGTTGCTCCTCCAGTTTGCAAGTGTTGTCATTGTGACACAGGAGGAGGTCCAGGAGGGACATGTCACTCAGAGAGTGGAATGGCGGGGGGGGGGGGGGGGGGGGTGCGCAAGTTAAAATGGTTGGTGACCAGAAGGTGTTGTCATTTGTCATGTACAGAGCGCGGATGCTCTACGAAACAGTCTCAAGTCTAAGCTTGGTCTCACCAATGTAGAGGAGGCCACGTCAGGAGCAGCGGATGCAGTAGACCAAGTTGGCGGATATGCAGGTGAACCCACTGCAGAACACCTCTGCTCGGCTCGCAATATCCATCGTACCCGGTGTGGCTTCCTCTACATTGGGGAAACCAAGCGGAGGCTTGGGGACTGCTTTGCAGAACACCTCCGCTCGGTTCGCAATAAACAACTGCACCTCCCAGTCGCGAACCATTTCAACTCCCCCTCCCATTCTTTAGATGATATGTCCATCATGGGCCTCCTGCAGTGCCACAATGATGCCACCCGAAGGTTGCAGGAACAGCAACTCATATTCCACTTGGGAACCCTGCAGCCCAATGGAATCAATGTGGACTTCACCAGCTTCAAAATCTCCCCTTTCCCCACCACATCCCAAAACCAGCCCAGTTCATCCCCTCCCCCCACTGCACCACACACCAGCTCAGCTCTTCCCCTCCCCCCACTGCATCCCAAACCCAGCCTAGCACGTCTCTGCCTCCCTAGCCTGTTCTTCCTCTCAGCCATCCCTTCCTCCCACCCCAAGCTGCACCTCCATTTCCTACCTACTAACCTCATCCCGCCTCCTTGACCTGTCCGTCTTCCCTGGACTGACCTATCACCTCCTTACCTCCCCACCTATACTCTCCTCTCCACCTATCTTCTTTTCTCTCCATCTTCGGTCCGCCTCACCCCTCTCCCTATCTATTCCAGAACCCTCACCCCATTCCCCTCTCTGATGAAGGGTCTAGGCCTGAAACGTCAGCTTTTGTGCTCCTGAGATGCTGCTTGGCCTGCTGTGTTCATCCAGCTCCACACTTTATTATCTAATAAGAAAAGTTTGTTTTGTGCCTTGAACAGTGGTGAGGGGGGGAAGATGTACAGACAGTATAGCACCTCCTGCTGTTGCAGGTAAAAGTGCTGGGGGTGGTGGGGTTATTGGGGAGTGTGGAACGGACAAAGGAGTTGTGGAGAGAGCAGTCCGCACAAAAGGCAAACAGGGGTGGGGAGGGAAATATCTTTTGTAGTTGTGGAATTGGATTGTAGAGGTTGGTGGGGTGATATGTGGGGACAATGGGGATTCTGTCTTTCTTTTTGTTGGAGGGAGACGGTGTGAGGGCAAAAGTGCGGGAAATGCAAGAGATGTGGTTGAGGGCATTTTTGATCACTGGTGAGGGGTGTCTGACATTGACGCTTCTTGAAGAAATAGAGTTAGCTGAGTATGGGAGCTTAGTACGTGCAAATTAGCTGACAGGTTTCCTGCTTTATAGCAGCGACCGTACTTCAAAAGTTCGCCATTTGCTTTGAAGTGATTTGGAACAGTGTTTGTGAAATGGCCCATGTAAGTGTTAGTCTTTCCTTTTTCACTTTGTTCTACATATATTCTCTAATTGAGAGGAAAACCTGAAGAACAGGTTTCATTAATGCAAACTAGTGGGTGCTTGCTAAAAAAAAACAGTATGTAGTGACCTTCCCTGTTATTTTACCTTCCTCCCTTGGAGATGTAATTGATCTTTACCTCTCACTTGTTAGTTACAGCACGAATGAGATAGTGAAATGTACTTTGTAGGGAATGTGTGTGAATTTATATCATATTGATCTATGATCAACAAACTGAGCTTTAACGATGCCCATATCACAAGAAAGCAAAATAATTGCAGAAACTGGAAATCTGTAACTAAGACAGAGAATGCTGGAGCAATTTAGCAGAACTGGCAGCAGCTGCCGAGAGAGCAACAAAAGTTAACATTTTGAGTTCTGTGTGAGTTCTGAAGAAGAGTTATACTGGACCCACGCTCCTCAGGGGCACGATTGCCTGCATGTAGGACAGCAGAGTGGACATTTGCCTGATCAGCCTGGACCAGGAGAAGGTTTTTGACAGGATATCGCACTTGTGGGACATGCTCTCTAAAATGGGCACTGGGGAGGGAATTGGCAATTCCATCATAATGTTCTATACCAATATCACTAGTGCGGTCTCAATCAATAGGTGGGAATTTGAAAGCTTCCTGATCAGAGAGTGGTAAGGGCGTGGAACGCCCTGCCTGCCAATGTAGTTAACTCAGCCACATCAGGGGCATTTAAACAGTCCTTGGATAAGCATATGGATAACGATGGGATAGTGTAGGGGGAGAAGCTTAGATTTGTTCACAGGTCAGTGCAACATTGAGGGCCGAAGGGCCTGTTCTGCGTTTTATTGTTCTATGTTCTATGTTCTGTGTTCTAGATCCAGAATCAGACAGGGCTGTCCACTCTCTCCTGCCTTGTTTGTGTGTTGTATGAAGAGTCCATCAGGAAGGATGCGAGCCTGAGAGGGCTGCCTGGCCTGAAGGTCAAAGCCTCCCTGTAAATGGATGATGTCACTGTTTTCTGCTTAGATCTGCTGTCAGTGCACAGACTCATGAGCATCTGTGACTAATTCGAACTAGCCTCGGTGCCAAGGTAAATTGAGGCAAGAGCAAGGCCATGTTCTTTGGGAACTGGGCCAAAAGATCCTTCATTCCCTTCACCTTCAGAACAGAATTACCTGAAGGTGCTGGAAATATGGTTCAGAGGGGCCAGAGCAAGCACAAAATCTTGGGATGAGTGCATCACCAAAGTAAAGCAGAAACTAGTCCCTTGCAAGCACCGCTCCCTCTCCATTGCAGGTAAAAACCTGATCATCAGGTGTGAGGCACTCTCTCTGCATGTCGCAGAGGTCTAGCCCATCCCCTGAAACTGTGCTGTTTCATTCACCCGAGCCAGTTCTGTTTCATCTGGAAGCCTAAGATAGACCGGGTCTACAGGGACTCCATGTGCAAAACTCTGGATTGGAGAGGGGGGGCAGGGGGCAGAACATACCCACGTTGCCCTCATCCTGATGGCCATCTTTGTGTGCAGCTGCATCAAACTGTGTGCAGACCCTCAGTATGCAAACATCAAGTTTCACCATGTAATGAGGTTCTACCTGTCCTTGGTGTTGCGAAGGATGGGACTGCCATGGAACGTTCCAAGAAGTTGGACTGTTCCATATACCCTGTCTTTCGTAGAGAAATTTACAAAGAAAAACACTTACGACCACAAATCTGTCAGGAAGCGGTCAGGACGTAGCATCCTCGAGATCCCGCAAGAAAAGAAGAGGGTGGATCCCATCATATAGTTCCCTGAGCAGACTGTCAAAGTTACTTGGCAGAATGACTCATCACCAGAACTTTCTAACAAGCACCAAGACATCGCTTGGTTGGTGGTGAGAAGGGCAGTATCTGTGAGATCCTTTATGTATGTGTGGTCAGCTTGCACCACCGCACGCTGCCCTCAGAGTGCCTGTGGTGGGGTTGAGACTGTCACACATCTCCTCTGGAATGTACCTTTGCAAAAGAAATCTGAAGGAAGGTGCAAGGGTTTTTGTCAAGGTTCGTCCCAAGCAGCTCTGTGATGTGGGAGTCTGTAATCTATAGTCGGTTCCCAGGGACACCTGCCGCGACAAACATCGGACGTGCCTGGAGGACCATCAACTCAGTGGAAGATGCTGCTTAGTTTGCCCAAACCTTGTTGGTCTTCCAGAACAAGGGGTTGACCCCAACTGAGATTTGCAGACTGGTCCATTCCAAGGTCAAGGACTATGTGCTGAGGGACACACTAAAGCTTGGGGCAGCTGCCGCCAAGGCACAATGGGAAGAGACCACCATCTGAGGTCTTCTTGTTGAAGGTAAACAGGGGTCTTAGTGTATCAAATGTATGTAGCATTGTATGTATATAATAGAAGTATTGTATGTGTTAGAGAAGTCTTTGGTTTTATATATTGTCAAACTCCAGTGTTCTGTTTACTTCATATGCAACTGTGCAGAACCAAACTGCTTTTATGCCAAGAGATAGTAGTAACAGCAGATGCTGGAGAATCTGAGATAACACTGTGTGAAGCTGGATGAACACAGCAGGCCAAGCAGCATCAGAGGTGCAGGAAGGCTGAAGTTTCGGGCCTAGACCCTTCTTCAGAAATTTCTAAGCAAGGGTCCAGGCCTGAAACATCAGCTTTCCTGCTCCTCTGATGCTGCTTGGCCTGCTGTGTTCATGCACCTTGTTATCTCTGCTTTTATGTTTACATACAAAGATTCTTTTGTGAATAAAGTATATTTTTGAAATAAATGAGAAGAATTATACTGGACTCAAAACATTATCTCTGCCTCTCTCTTCACAATAATGCCAGAACTGCTGAGTTCCTCCAACATTTCTTTTATTAATTCACGGGATGAGAGCATCACATTTATTGCCTGTCTCCAATTGCCCAGAGGGTAGTTAACAGTCAACCACATTGTTAAGGAGAGCAGAACCAGATCAGTTTTTCGGACAACTGACAGTGATTTCACAGTGATCTTTAGTCTCTCAATTCCAGATATTTATTGAATTCAAATTCCACCATCTGCCACGGATTCAAAATCAGCTCCACAGAACATTTACTGAGTCTCTGGGTTAACAGTCCAGCAATAATACCACCAGGCCATCACCTGTGTTTGTTCAATGCTCTGTGTTTGCTCCTTATCACAAGTATTTGTCAATAATTTAGGGCACTCTTCATATTCTTTGAAATAAAAATATTCTTATTCTCCTTAAAAATAAGTATTATCTTTCTCTACTCTTTCCCCTTTTGTAACTCCATCCTCCCACTGGAAAGCCAGGCAAATATGTTCATTTAGGCAGATAGTCCATCCTTATTTCTCATGAATCAAGAGACAAACTCTTCAAGATGAAAAAGATTCTGAGCGGCAATTAGTTTTCAAATGTAAACTGGCACAAAATCGACAATTAGCTTTAACCTTATAGTGGTTTATTTAATCTCCAATCGGAACCCTATAAAAAACACAAAAACATTCCAGCAATTAAAAAATAAATCCTATGGACTATGAATTGTGACTTCTGCCGCAATGGACAGATCATCATGTTCACCAGCCACCCATCTCTAATTTGTGGAGTTATGTGATGATATTGTGGCTTTAAGAAGTATAGTGTCCTGTTTGTTTTAAGAGAGGATTTAAAGCAGAGATACTGAGCAGTCTACCAGAGCCACTATAGTAAACAGCTTGTGAGGCCTTGGGTTTTCAAAAAAAAAAAGTTGGAACAATAGAAGCAGTCTGAATGAGTGTTCCCACAGAACCAGGATTTTCAGTTTTAGTTTTCAGCAGTTACTGTTGGAATCTTCAAAAAGTGGAAGATATTTTTCCCTCTCGTGGCTACAGCCAAAAGCTGGGTGTTCTCTTTGTGCTACTGGAGTTACAATGTGAGTCAATCCATTTTCTGAATTTGCCTTTTACCAAGGGTGTATTTGTTTGATGTTACTATATTGGAACAGTTAATTAACAATAGTACTCTATAATTCTAGATAACAAAGCGTGGAGCTGGATGAACACAGCAGGCCAAGCAGCATCTTAGGAGCACAAAAGCTGACGTTTCGGGCCTAGACCCTTTATCAGAAAAGGCCCAAGGCTTTTGCGCTCCTAAGATGCTGCTTGGCCTGCCATGTTCATCCAGCTCCACATTTTGTTATCTTGGATTCTCCAGCATCTGCAGTTCCCATTATCTCTAATCTATTATTCTGTTATGTTTTCCAATAGAGTTGTTATTTCAATTCCTTCTTCCTTTCATTGTATTTTAACTAATGTGAATTTAAAAAGTGTGTTTTGCTTTAAATCTGATAGTTTAACCAATTAAATTGCATCTGGAATGCAACACCTTACATTTCCCTTCAAAATAAGAAAACTTAGGGCTGAGGCTACCTTCTGAAGAGTTTGAGGCAGTTTGAGCTGGTCCATAACAGTTGGTGAATGAAGCAGGTTTCTGGCGGATTTTCTATTTATCCTGCACACACAATCAAAAGCATCCTAAAACTGTGCAGAATGATTATTTGGAAAGCGTATCAATTCTTCTCCACAACATACTGGTTTCAGGACTCCATGACCACACTCAATAAGTTGTGACCACACACACATTGGACTTGATCAAGAAAGCTGACTGCAGAGGAATTGTGGCTAGCCCAAACACATTGCTTTCCTGAGTCTGAGCGCTTGGACTTGTTTGCTGCCTGCCTTACCTGGATCCTGAATGACTGTAAAGCCATGAATCATTGGAAGCAACAATTTATTATGCATAACATTGTGCAAGCAAACGGTTCAATGTACTAGCTGTTATTATTGCTGATTACTCTTGAGGTTAGCACATGCAACTACAGAAATTCATAAAAGACTATTGTGATTAAAGCAACAGTCAAGCCACAATTTAAGCACAACGACTGATCTCCAACACAACGGCTACAAATCACTATGGTTAACAATTAAAGTAGCAACCTGCCACATTGCAAATTGAGGATAAAACAAAACCTTAAGCTATTGCAGATTTAAGCCTGATTGATACTTGAGGATAGACTGCCTGGGAATACCAGGTGCAGTTATGCTTTTCTTGTGGTGCAGTGGTAGCGACGTTATGTCTGGCCCAGTTCAAGTCCTCTCCTGTTCTGGAAGGGTTTCATAACATGTCTAAACAGATCAATTTAAAGAGGAAAACTAAACATGACTACCAACATTCAAGCAGCTATCAATATCAGGCCTAATGAAGGCAGTAAAGAGCTTCATCTGGTCTTGTTCGTGGTTAATTGCAGTTGTCTCTCTTAGCACGTCAGAGACTTACTGATCGGGTTGCTCGTGGGCAGAAGAACTGGAGGAGAATCCAGAACCCATTCTCGAAACCAGAATTAAGATTGTGATAGGGTGACTACATTTTCAAAAATCAAAACCAGGACATCTTGGGTAGTTGGGTCTTTACGATGACTGACCCGTCTGATTAACAATGTGGAGAAGGTTGGGGGGAGGAAACATAGTTGACAGTCATGTGACAACATCTTCTGGAATATGTCCCGTTAGATTTAGTAACCCTTTCTCATCTGCCACAGAAAATTTACTTACTGTTCTCTTTCAGGAATGACACAGGTTAATTGTTTGACTTCACAAGAGCATTAGTTTGTGTTTTGGAATGAAGAGGTGTGGTCTAAATATTCGTCTGTAAAAGATTATGCAGACTCATGTAAATTAATCTTGAACTTGTAAACAAAAGGTCACTTTTCCAAGGGAAGGACAATGAGTATAATCTCAATAACGCTGTAATTGCAATGAACAGGAATTTTGAATGGAATCTTACTGTCTGGTTAATTTTCAGAGACATCACCTGGCCAGTTTGTAAGTGAGGTAGGATTATTTCATTTTGAACTCAGTGAGAAAGAATTTGCCAGCGTTCACCTAATGAAGAGGCAATGCTCCGAAAGCTTGATTTCAAATAAACCTGTTGGATTATAACCAGGTGTCGTGTGACATGTGACCTTGTCCACCCCAATATCTCCACCACATGGAGCAATCTGATCTGGTCCTTTCTTGTTGGAATTCTTTATTTTAGGCTTTCTTGGTTTTTTTCTGTCTTTTCACCCTCATAAAGAAATGGGGGAGAAGGAGTTCAGTTCACAGACTCGGGATATCTCTCGCTGCCTTTCCACTACAACCAATTTAAGCACTGTTATCAGGAAGTGTTCCTCCACTCAACCACACAATCTCAAAACAACAATCTCACTACTTCGAAAACTCAATGAAACCTTGGTTTTGGGGTACAGGAACAGGGATGTCTTGCTGTAATCATTTAGGGCCTTAGTGAGACCTGGAGTATTGTATGCAGTTTGGTCTCCTTATCAGAGGAAGAATGTTCTGGCTATAGAGGGAGTGCCACAAAGGTTTACCAGACTGATTCCTGGGATGGCAGGACTGACATATGAAGAGAGATTTATTCAGTTAGGACAATTTTCACTGGACTTTAGAAGATTAAAGAGGGCATTTAATAGAAACCTATACAATTCTATCAGAAATGGATAGTGTAAATATAGAGAAAGGATTTCCTGATGACAGGAGTCCAGATCCTGGGGTCACAGTTTAAGGATACAGAACAGGCCATTTACGACTGAGGAGAGGTTTTTTTCACCCAGAGAGTAGTGAGCCTATGGAATTCTCTGCCACTCTGAAATTCTCTGAAAGTGGTTCAGGCTAAAGCATTGAATGCTTTCAATAAGGAAAGCACTTTCTCGTACTGATCGTGACTGATTATCAGGCTGACTTTGTATCTGTAATAAACAACAAGGCAAAACAGCAGTATTTTGAGCTTTAAAGTCTTTAAGTTTTCTATTACTTGCCAGAAAGACTTGACATTTTAACGTGGTCTGTGAAACGTTCTTTTGGAGTTCGTGGGATATGGGCACCACTGGCTAGACCAGCATTTATTTCCAAACCCTAACTGCCCAGAGGATAGTTAAGGGTCAACCACATTGCCAGATCAGGTAGCAATTAGCAGATTTCCGTCCCTAAAGGACATTTGTGAACCAGATGGGTTTTTATGACAATCAACGTTAGTTAAATGGTAACCATTAGAACAGCATTTTTATCTCAAATTTTTATTGAGTTCAAATTTCGCCATCTGGTATGATGAAATTTGAACCACGTGCTTAGGATGTTAGCCTTTGCTTCTGCACTGCTAAAACAATGACATTACCACTGCATCACAGCCCTGCCCATCATTTAGTCATGGCAGATTCTGTTCTGTGCAAATTTGCCTTGATAATACAGGATTATTCAGGGACCTGAGCTGTTGGAGTAGTTCCACCAGCTTCCTGCAGTTTGTGTTTGGATTAATTTCCTAAAATTATTTGTAAGGATTCAAGAGGGCAAGCAGCAAAGACATTTTTCAGAACTGTGTATAATTTTTCAAACAAATCACACTACCTGTGATCCCTCACCTTTAGCAGCTCATGTTTGTGTGCATCAGAAAGACACAGTGCTGAGAAAGATATTATTTACTTGTATTTGAATTAATTCTCCACATAAAAGAAGTTGACTTGAAATATTAACATTTTTTTTCTCCACAGATTACACAAGAACTGCTTAGTTTCTTCGGCACACTCTGATTTTATTTCAGATCTCCAGCATACACAGTACCTTGCTTTTATAGCAATATGTTCTCTGGCTACATCTGCAAAATATTTTATAATTTATGTTCCATGATAATTTAATTTTATACATTCTCTTTGCCTTCCTAATCTTTTTTTTTGGCTTCTAATCTCATATATTCCCTCTAATTGTGCACTCTTTTGCTGTAATTAATGTAGGCCCTGTCCCCAAACTTCAATTGTTCCTTTGTGTTTTTTTCCAATCCATTAAATCCCACAACCGTTTTATTTGTTCTTTAATTTTTATGGAAATATATTTTCCCTGCACTTTGTTGTACACCTTTTAAAATGTTTCCTATTATCATCCATAGCATTATTTTCCCAAATTTCACTCTCAGCTTTTCTCCAATCTATCAATTTGCTTCTCACCAAACTTATATGCTTCTGTCACCATCTCAAAGCATATTGTGCTATCGACACAATTACTCTGACATCTCCTTACTTTTACCTTCCTTAACCTGCTCTGGTTCAATCCCCTTGAACAGATTCATTGATAAACTGAGCTAGCATTCAATGTTTCATGGAAAAGATCTCCACACTGCAACAAAAACTTTGCATCTAGAATCTTTTCCTAACTTCTCTCCTGAATGTGATTTTTAGGTCATGTTCCCTTCACATAGACACTTCCCCAGTATAAAACATGTCTATCTTCACACTGATCCGTTTCAAAAAATGCTGGGAAAAAAACTCAATTATCATGTAAACATTTACATTCCAGAAAATGAAAGTCTTGTATATGCAACCTCTCATCTTAACATAAACGTGGGAGCCCGAGTTACTACCTGGTGCACCTGTATTCCAGTGCATTCCTTCCAAAGCCAACAAAAGCTTTGTTTAAATGTAAAAAAAAACTTCATTGCCTTCATGATTTGGTCCTATCATTATAAATTATAGCTGCCATTTTGATTATTGTTTGCACTTGACACAGTACACTTGAGTAATGTGTACATTTACCAGGATGTTGCCAGATATAGAAGGTTTGAGTTATAAAGAAAGGCTGATTAGGCTGGGGCTTCTTTTCACTGGAGCATAGGAGGTCAGGAGGTGATCTGATGGAAGTTTATAACAATAATAACAGGTATAGATAGAGTTAATGGTAGTTGCCTTTTCCAGAGGGTGGGGGATTTCAAGACCAGGGGCCACATTTTTAAAATGAGAGGAGAGAGATTTAAAAAAAGACATGAGGCAATTTTTTTTTCCAGAGGGTGGGTCGCATGTGGAATGAATTTCCTGAGAAGGTGGTGGCTGCAAGTGCAATCTAGGGGAGGCAGTGGTCCAGTGGTATTATCGCTGGGCTGTTAATCCAGAGGCCCTGCATAATGTTCTGGGGACCTGGGTTTGAATTCCACCATGGCAGATGGCGGAATTTGAATTCAATAAATATCTGGAATTAAGAGTCAAATGATGACCGTGAATCCATCACCCGTTGTTAGGAAAAACCCATCTGGTTCACTCATGTCCTTTAGGGAAGCTAACTGCCACCCTTACCTGGTCTGGGCTACATGTGACTCCAGACCCACAATAATGTGGTTGACTCATAACTGCCCTCTGGGCAATAAATGCTGGCCTAGCCAGCGATGCTTCTTCCCCTGAATGAATAAAGGAATTACAACATTTGGATAGACACAGGCCAGGAGCAGGCAGGTGGGACTAGTTTAGTTTATATGACTCTGACTCTATGAACCCATTTTTTGGGATTTATGCCTTAGTTCCCTTTCTACCACCTAAAAATATAGAATTCAACTTTTTTTTCGTCCACAGTAGATGGCCTCACATGTACCTACACTTAAATCTAATTGCTGCAGGTCCTTTACTCCACTTGCTTTATCCTTTGGTCTCTTTGTAGTTTTGATAATAACATCTATACGACTATGCCACCAATCTGGGGACCATAGACTAACACCTTTCTCCCTAGTCACCCTTAACCAATTGGAAAGGACAGAGGTGGAGACAGTGATAGGAAACTGAGCACCCATGGGACAGAGGGAAATGCTGGGAGCCCTCCCAACAACAGAAAGGTTGGAGTTAAGATGAAGTGAGACCAAGAAGCCTGAGTATTTTAACTGCTAACTGCTGGAGGCTATGGGAAAAATCAGTGGCGCATAGCAGGGCACATTCACCCCATGCAAAAAAAAGGCAAGTCAGTCAGTGCATATAGCAGAGCAGGCTGTGGGTCTGATTGTGGTTGCGAATCTCTGCAAAGACACTCCTGACAGTGTGGATGAAATTAAACAAATTCCTGAGAGTTACCATATTGGTGGCCACATTTCCTAACAGTGGGGCAAACCAGTCTGTAGAGCTACTGAGGAATATCGGGCCAGACTACTGCTGGGGAAAGGCATGACTTTAGCAATGAAGTTTGCAGTATACCAAGTTGCTGGGAAATTGAGGTCACATGCCCATGTCCCTTTACCAGGCATATTGGGACTGGGACCTTGTGTCAGGACCAGTGACCAGAACCCTGTCTGATGAAGGGTCTAGGCCTGAAATGTCAGCTTTTGTGCTCCTGAGATGCTGTTGGGCCTGCTGTGTTCATCCAGCTTCACATTTTGTTATCTTGGATTCTCCAGCATCTGCAGTTTCCCTTATCTCTGACATCTTTCTCTATGTTGTCAATATAATTAAAATAGTGAAGAGTGGAAGCCCCAGCACAGATCCCCGCAGGGCACCATGGTCATTTTCTTTAATTTGAGTATATGTCTGTCATCCTTACCTTCTGTCTTCCACCATGGAACCAATTCAATGATTTACTTACAGTTGATTGGAGTATCACGTGAAACATTATTGAGTGCTTTCTAGGAGACCGTAAAAACTACATCTATTGGAATTCTTCTATTACTTAACTCCTCACAAAAAAATGGTCTTATCGGAAATAATCATGTTGAGAACCCCAACTGGTCCTCCAATCAGAACAGATCTCTCGTTGGTCCATCAAAATCAGAGTAAGGTTTCAGCTTCGGGAACACAGGTGGTTGATAAACAGAGCACATTTGAAATTGAACTGATGAGATTATTAGCTCAGGTTTCCGTTAACATGCCTGTGCATTAACACAAACGTAAACTCTTCCATGAACCAGTGCAATCAGTCATGCAAATATAATAGATTGTTTATTTTTCGTTGCATTACAAATATTGCTGTATTTGGTAGCAGGAATCTGGTCCGGTTTAATACCGCAGAAAGTAGGTTTATCAGAAAAAAAATTGGATGCTTAAGCTCCAATTATAAGGAACCTACTTTAAAGCGATACTGAACTATTTATTAGTTTCACTGGGGTAAGTTAGCTGGGTTCTCAACAGATTCAATCTTTTTAGTACACAAGACCTTTGAACATGTGTTTTTAGTGCATGTGCGCCAAATAAACTCTAGCTTCAGCTCAAAAGTCTCTCCGACCTGCTGCAATTATTAGAAACTCGTCCCTCGTTATTTTGATGTAGGTGGGGCGAGTTGCAGGGAAAATCACGTTTAAAGCAGGGTGAAGATCGCAGGAATTCAATTTATGCTTATAGTATTTTATGCTGCTGTTTCCGCATTTTCTTTGCACAGGTTCGGTCTATTGTGCCAATAAAACCAGCACAAACTAACGGAAACTAACTCCTCTGCCCTTAATTATAGATTCCAATGATTTGCCCACAGATAGACCATAATTTCCTTTTCTTTCCCTCCATCTCTTTAACAATTGACTTACACGTGGCTTTATCACTCAGAAAAGTATTGTTTCAAACTGTCTGGAATAAGTATTTTTTAAAGTAAACCTATAGGCTGCAAAATTCTGCGTCTAACTGGGAGGCTCCAGGGAGAGTTTTTGAAAGCTTGAATGATGAAAACTTGAATGAGAATATTGGCACCTCTCTCTCAGTGACGAATGCCGCTCCCTTTTTAATACACAGCAGGGTGGAACATCATTACCTCACCACATAAAAACTGCTTGTATAATAATTCCTAGCCTACTTCTGACGAGCAATTCTAAAACAAAGATTTTTTTTAAAAAAATGCATTGAGGTTGGAGGCACTTTGTAAGCGTATCCTTTTGCAACACCTAACTAACGTGGCTGAATACATTTGCTACACTGCTCCTCACTTTAGAAAATGCATTGGAATCTCTTCCGCTGTAAGGTCACATCATTTTGCCTGAATCTGCTCCAGAACAGACATCTGTCCCTGAACCAGCACTTCCTGTCGCTAGGCACACCACTGATTGCAGAGTAACTCATGAAGCCAAGTATTATGGCAAAAGTTTAATTGTCATGACATCTTCAAGTTGTGGTTCAGAGTAGTAATATATGTTTTTCATTTTGGAGACCATAATTTCAGGATAGGGTTTATTTTAAGACAGCCAACGTGCTGTACGAACAAAACGCGTTAGCTCAATTTTCTCTTGTTTGATACGCCTCGCGTCCCATGCTCTGGAGAAAGTTGTGGGATTATAATTGCTGTTACACAGGCCCAAGGTAGGATTTCATATGGGGGATAACAGAGAAAAACATCGTTATACCAATCCTGTAATCGGATCCTTTTTATGGTACAGGTTGGTACACCTGTAACATTTACAAGGCATTTGGATGGCTGCGTGAATAGGAAGGGTTTAGAGGGATATGGGCCAAATGCTGGCAAATGGGACTAGATTAATTTAGGGTGTCTGGTCGGCATGGATGAGATGGACCGAAGGGTCTGTTTCCATGTTGTACAACTCAATGACTCCATTAGGGCTAGTTAGTTAAATGCTTCCGTTTCTGCTGTGAAAAATTGAAATTTTGATTTACTACATTCTGTAAAATCGGACATCATGCAGATTCGCTGAAGGACTAATCGTGATCTTGGTGACTTATTTTTTCCTGACACAATCTATCGTTAATAAACGATATGCTGGTTATTAAAACCGAAGAACCTTGTCCCCATTCAGCCTGGTCGATAGCTGTGTACTGGACATGAGCCAGACTCCAATGTAATATGACACTGTAACTTGGAGCTCTGAAGCAGAAAAACAAGTCGAACTGGTAGTTTTCATCTATCGAATCTATTCAATGGATGATTGACTAAACTCTAGTTTTGTAATAGATTCTTTCTCCGGATCAGAGAAAATATTTTTTTAAGCATACTTCTGGCTTTTGTCAGGATTTCCAACAAACGTCTTCGGTTCGTCCACTTTTCCTAAACAAGACGACTCTAATCCGCTTATTGTCGACCACAAAAACACTTTCACCTTTTCAGACGCTGTTGGGTTTGATGTCTGTTCTAGTATTTGCAGATTTCCACCGTTGGCAATGCTGATTTGGTTCTAGTTTCATAGTCACACCGCGCTGACATTATTCACTGTCTTGTGGGGGTGGGGGTTGGGGGAGTGGGATTATAAACAGTCGGGGATTGATGTGAATCTCTCGCCACAGTATCATCCGCCGGCAAACAAAAAGGTTCCTTTGGGCAGACTGACAAATACTCTCAGGAGAGCTCACGACGTTGTATCTGGGCCACGGCGTTGATCAGCATAATCATATGTACAGTGGTTGCAGGGCGAAGTCCAACAGCATTAAGCAGCATCCTACCCTGTGCTGTGTTGAATCAGACTGAGGCAACGCTTTGTACGTGTACGTGTTGTGGTGTCTCAGATTTCCCTAGTGCTCTCTGCATCTTGCACAGCAGGTAAATCGCCGTGGCTCAGGCTGCAGCACAAGCAGGGGTTTGAGGGAGGGTCTGGCTGACCCTGGACCCGAACTTCCCCCGTCCCCCAGGCTGTAAGGAATTGCGGGAGTGACTGCGAGCTCCCGGGCCGTGGGGAAAGGGGCGATGTGGCACCGTGGTCTGTCTTTCCGTCAGGGCCCGGTAGTAGGGAGCGGCTCATCTCCGAGCGAAGGTGGGAGCGGGGTAGCCCGGCCGGGGCCGCTCGCAGATGCTTTCCTTGCCGCGGGCTTGGCCTGTACAGCTCGCGGGTGGGTGGGTGAGGGCTCCTGGTTTTGGGGATGGGTCCCCTGAGCAGCAGCAAGCATCACCTGTCTGACCTCCTCCCCCACTCCCTGGGGCAGGGCTCAGCCTGGATAGAGCGGTGTCCCGGTGCTGCTGCTGATCCTTGTTGCTGTCTAAAAAGGCCAGTGCGTGTTTTGTTCGTGAGTCAAATCGTTTTAATATTCAATGAAAGAAAAGGCCAGCAGAGAATCAAGATTTGTAGGTTGTGTTTCTCAGGAGGAAGAGGATCTGGCTTTTCCTTTTGTATTTTTGAAACGCCCAGACCTTAGATTTATATATAATATGCATTAATATATTAAAGTAAACCTTGATTTAGCAACATTTTCGCGAGAGTTATATTTATATCAGTTATATTTGCGGGTGACCTTTCATACATTTTACAGATTTATCCAACACAAAGCTCCTTTTTTAATTAAAACCTAAAAAGCCATATACATGGAGGATTCATCTAGTGAGAGGTTTCTCAATTTTTATTGCAGCATATTCCTCAGTTTCACTTTTATACAAAATCATCTAAATCAACCTGAATAAGATGTTTAAAATATATGTATGTATTTAAAATGAATACCCGTATTACATTTTCATCATCGTTTTGAGTAATAATTGAGCTGTAGGTTTCCATCTGATGGGGTTAGTGTTCTTTTAGTTGTAATAACTAAATCAGAAAAAAACAATCTGGGTGGGAACTGAAGTTAGTGACCTATTTTAATGTATGAACACAGTGGTTGCAAATGCTGTGTCTGGGCTGTGGAACAGAAAGTACAAATGCCCCAAAACTCTGTTCACCACATCAGCTGTTGGCAAAGAATACTAAAAATTGACCCATGGAAAACACATGCAATACAAAAATCTGAATGAATACCGGACAGTAATGGTGCAGTCTCAAAACCCTAATGCCTGATGGGAATGCTCTGTATGTGATGGTTCCAAGAAATCAAATGTTATACTAATCTTGTTACATTTATATAAATGTTTCAATTGGAAATACAATGTTAGGAACAAACCATTCTTTTTAATTTTTTTAGTCATTGTTTAAAGTGTCAGAGTTTTATAATTATGGCGCGTTTCTATTTTAATCAGCATATTTAACAAACAATTTAAATACTGTAAAATATTGAACTGTTGTTAGTTCCTGTTGCTTATTACTTCAGCATTTCAAAGGGACAATAGTTTCTTTTTTCCCTTTGCCTTAATTATTTTATAATCATAACTGAAAAAATAACAAATTACTAGGAATGATCTGTTGTGTTTTTCTCTTTGTTTAGAATGTTAAGTTGTGGAAATTAAGTTCGAAGACACCAAGAATGAGTGTGACATCTTGGTTTCTGGTGAGCAGTTGTGGCTCTCGCCACCGACTCCCAAAAGAGATGATTTTTGTTGGACGTGAAGACTGTGAACTAATGCTTCAGGTAAATATTATAAAATAATCAGCTAACTTATTGCAACAAATTATCTGCAGAGAGTGCATTGTACAGTCACTTAAAATATGATGGTTGTCTAAAAATAATGAGTATTATTTGTGAGGTTATTTTCTACAGTCACCAATTCCTAGATTTTACTGTGCTACTCACTGAATAGTGTACAGAATGGATGGGGACCTGCTTTCATGAATTCTGCAAAGAGGTGCCTGAATGTGCTTTTTCTCACTGTGCTGTCTTTGTCCTTCTTATCAGTTTTGAAAAATAGTTTGTAAAGATTACTGATTTATTTATAAACCATAGAACTTTAATGTAATTTTGTAGGTCCGGTGGTTCCTTTAAATGTTTTGCTATCAGATGGGAATATATGCTTTTAAATGAATGTACACATATATTTCACACTGGTCATCATATAGCCATCAACAGAATCAGAATGCTGATAGAAGGGATGGCTGGTTAACATTTTAATATATTTAGCAGAACCTGTGACTATGGTTTGAGATCAAAAGAATAGAACATTCTAGCTTTAACTCTTCACAATTGTTTTTAATTGACAGAAGAGTCCAAACAGTAAGAAGAGGTCAATGCTAGGTTAATTTTCACATCAGGGTGAGGCCTAAGCTTTACCAAAATTGTTGCCTAAACTTGGTGGGCTGGTTTAATAGAACAGGACTACCTGACCTCCGTTCCTTACACCAGGACAAATTGCATGAAAAGTACCTGAGTAGTGGAGTTTGCGTGTTTTCATAGGGAATAAATACTGGGATAAGAGAGGGCTCTTTGTTCTCGCTTTTGTTGCGACTGTTCGCAGCAAGAAATGCCCATGTTAGGTGAATGGCTGAATACACTGGATACTGCAAAGGCTGTAGGCCCCAACAATATTTTAGGAGAAGTACTGAAGACTTGTGTTCTAGAAATTGTTGTGCTCCTAGCCAAGCTGTACCATTACAACAACAACACATCATCAACATGACAATATGGAAAATTGCCTAGGTATGACCTATACACAGCAGGTCAAATTTAACCCGATCAATTAATGCCCATTACTCTGCTCTCCATCATCAGGCAGCTAACAGGTGGAGTCATCAAAAGTGTTCTCAAGCAGCACTTGCCTTGCAATAACCTGCTCACTGACCCTCAGTTTGGGTTCCACCAGGCCCATCAGCTCCTGACCTCATTACAGCCTCAGTTAAAACATGGACAAAAGAGCTGAATTCCAGAAGGGAGGTGAAAGTGACTGCCTCTGACTTCAAAGTAGCAATTAACCTTGTGAGGTTATTTTCTACAGTCACCAATTCCTAGATTTTACTGTGCTACTCATTGAATAGATTACAGAATGGATGGAGACCTTCTTTCATGAATTCTGCAAAGAGGTAACTCCATGTGCCCTAGCAAAATGAGGTTTCATAGGAACTATGTGGGAGAGGGGATTTTTCTGTTGTTTGGGATCATATCTAGCAGAAAGGAAGATGGTTGTGATTGTTGGACGTCAGTCATATCAGCTATAGGATGTCTCTGCATGTGTTCCTCAAGGAACTGTGCTAGGCCCAGTCACCTTTAGCCACTACTTCAATGACCCGCGCTCTGCCGTAAGGTCAGAAGTGGGAATGGTCATTGACGGTCGGGTCATGTTCAGCGCTGTTTATAAGTGTACGTACTGCACCAGTCCATGGTCAAATGTAACAAGACTTGGACGATGCAAAGATTTGATCTGATAATTTGCAAATAATATTTGACCCCAACAAGTGACAGACAAGACCACCTACAGCAAGGGACAATTTAACCATCACCCTTTGACACACACTGACAGTGTTGACATCCTGGGAGATATTAGTGACCAGTAATCGCACTGAACTAGCCAAATGAATACCATGGTGACAAGAGCAGGATAGAGCCTGGAATCTGCAGTGAGTACTCAACACCCAACTTTACAAAGCCATCATCAGTATGTGCAATGCATAAATCAAGAGTGATTAAATATCACTTGCTTGAATGATTGCAACTATAACACTCGAAGCTGACATTAGCTTGGACAAAGCAGGCAATGATACTATCTACGAGAGCTGTTTAGACAGCACCTTCCAAACCTATGACCACCACCATTTCGAAAGACGAGGGCAGTACATACATGGGAATACCTCCACCTGCAAGGATTTCCAAGCCACTCACTGCTTCATTATCATTGGGTCAAAATCCTATTCCTTTCCTTACAGCTGTGGTGTACTTACACCAAATGAACTACAGTGGTTCCAGAAGACAGCTGACTACAATCTCATGAACGGCAATTAGAGATGGACAATAAATGCAGGACCAGCCAGAGACATCCACATCTCATGAATGAATAAAATAAATTACGAGAAAGACAAAATTCCAAGAATGTACATCACATGACCAGAACCCATTTATCCATGTTATTCTGTGGAAGACATCGTGGCTCACTGGTTAGCACTTCCTCATAGCGCCAGGGACCTGGATTTGATTCCACCTTCCGGCAATTGTCTGTGTGGAGTTTGCACATTCTCCCCGTGTCTGTGTGGGTCTCTTCCAGGTGCTCCTGATTTTTCCCACAGCCGAAAGATTTGTTGGTCAGATGGATTAGTCGTGGGAAATACAGGGTGATCGGGATGGGCTGGGTCTGGGCAGCATGCTGTTTCGATGGTCAGTGTGGACTCAATGGGCCAAATAGTCTGCTTCCACATTGTAGGGATTCTGTGATTAAAACAAGAAATACTTTGATATCAAGTCAGAATGATTTTTGTTTTGTAAGGATTGTAGAGTGTAGTTTTGTGGTCCTTCAAGCCATTAAGCAGATGTTGTTGCTCTGAATTCTTGTAACACATTGGAAGCAATGAGTGACCAGTATGTTCTTTTGAAAGAGACAGATGAAACAACATTTTGGTTTACGTTTGTAACAGAGAGCACCAAACAAAAAAAAGGGTAGATTCTATGAATTATGAGTAATTTTTGAACAATGTCTTAGATTTATTTTAACAACTTTCATTCCTATCAACTGTTGAGGCCTTTGGAAACATCTGTGTCCAATCCAGTATGGGTCTATCACATGCTTAGGTGTTGTATAAAAGAGTTTAGAAAAAGACCATGCATGCTAATTGTTTCCATAGTTCCAGAGAAATCTCCTAGCAATAAAGACTTAAAACAAAAATAACTTGATGTTAGAAGCCACCTTTTATTTGTTTAAATAAAATCTGACTCAATGCTTTGGCTTAGTGATCAATTAAAAGCTAATTTTTCCAAAGCACAAAAGCTGCCCATAGTGATTTCAGATGGGCACAAACAGTTCCACACAATTGTGCAACAGAGCATTGTATGTTACATGGTATAATGCTCATTTTCATTTTCAACAACATACGCTCCAGTTCAGCATAATCAAGATGTTTGCAGTTTTACATTATAATAGTGCACTAATTTATTGTGAAGCAAACAAGTTAGTAAACTTAGGGTGCTTTATCAAGTAATGGCAAAAAAGTAAAATAAAAGTGGATCATTTCATAGTTGTCTACAGTGAGGGCTGGGATGGAATCGGTGCTAAGAATGTGGTTTGTTCTACTTAAAGATTCAGCCTCTGAGGAGCATTTCTTTTATCACCACTTTATTTCCCACATCAGCCATTCTGTGACCTCTGAGTGAGGTCAGTACCTTTTTTTTACAGTTGAGGTTTCCTTCAGGAACTAGATTGAGGTTGCCCAAATTTTACTTGTAGCAAATTTTTTTTCAGACATCAAAGGGACGCATTATATTTTCACCACATTAGTTCAGGTTGAATTTAATTTGTGGTCTTAGTTGTAAATGTCATTCTGATGTGCATATGCATTCTTAAGACCACTAACTACTATAGGTTAATGGTTAATTAAAATATGTCCAAAATACTCAGTTGTAAACATGTGCTTGAATAAAATGCATTAAAGTTCTCGACTTTACCTCTGATTTTAATCTGCTATACGTTTCTTTATTCCTGTATCAAGCACACGCCAGAATGGTTGTTCCATAGTTCTTAAAAGCTTAAGAATACAAATATTTTAGTATGCTCATGAATTTATTTCTCAAAGTTCAGAAGTACCCTGAGACTGTGATTGCATAACTTGGCATTAATAAAGGAATGTTCTATAGAGTTGAATCCTAGGTACGTTAATTATCTCCCCATGTGGGCCAAGTGTAAATTCAGATCTGAGGAAGGGCCACTTGACCTGAAACGTTAACTCTGATTTCTCTACTCGGATGTTGCCAGACCTGCACAGATTTTTGAGCAATTTCTGGTTTTGTTTCTGATTTACAGCATTAGCAGTTCTTACAGTTTTAATTTAAATTTAGTTCACTTTATCAAACATTTTAGCATTTTGTTGCAGCACTTAGGAATTATTTACTTCTGTCTTTTCATGTACATCTGACATTTGAATTCTAGCGTAAAGCTTGTTAAGCACGATGATCATTAGCAGACTAAGTCAATTTTCTGTTGTGACATTTGTTCTGTTGAAGGGATCACATACAGAACAACCCAAGTTACTAATCCTTTTACATTTAAAAAAAAACTGGCAATTCGTTTAGCACAGCCAAGTTGCCTGTAGTTCTCAAAATCAGAAGCGCACAAGGCGATGGGCCAAGTGCTAGAAAGCGAGGCTAGTATAGTTAGGTGGTTGTTTTATCTGGCACAGACTTGATGGGCCAAAGGACCTTTCTCTGTGTTGTAAACGTCTGACTCTGTAATTTTTGAACCAGCGTGCAGAATTGTTAGGAGATTTATGGAACTCAACTCTTAGTTCTCTAGTTTGACTTCATATGAAATATAATTTGCGTAGTTGAACTATGATTTTAAAATATTCTGGGAGTTGTTTAGCTCTGGGACACTTCATAAATTTGAGCATAACTTATTTAATTGAAAGTAGGAATTCCTATCTAGACTCTTGAGAAAGCAAGAATTTCTACCTCAGCATGTTTAAAGTCTAGTGGGTGTATGCAAACCTTTGTAGGATCAAAGTTTCTCCAAGCTGCAATGTCTGATTTGTGGCCAGACATGATAAATGTTTTTTCTATAATAAATTGCGATTTTTTTTTTAAACTTTCAATCGGTATGGTACAACCTCTTGTCGCTGTCAGTAGATATCACATAAGTTTTGTCCCATTCCAGTGGATAAAACCCTTATTGGATCATGTTAGTTTTGAATGAACAAGTATATTAAGAACACTATACTAAGCTTTTTCCCAGAAAATGTTCAGGATAATTTTGTACTTTTATTTTGCATTCTAAAATTGCCTTCGGAAAACTGTTGATTTTTTTGTTTTATCCTCTCCCTCTCCTTTAATTGCTGGTCATTTAAGTATTTCTCATTGCACTTGCCATATACATGGGTAATTGCATACATTGTTGTGTTGAGACCACGAGAGAAGGGCTGAATGAGTTTCCGTCATTTACTTCAATTATTCACAACAAACACTTGTTGTTATTTTTAGTACATAGTAATACCTTTCTCCAATTTTAAGTCATGTTAACTGATTTTTTTTTACTATACCAGTAACTAGCTAATTACAAGTTTTGTTTTTGACTTAAAAAAGAGCAGGTTTATGATCTGATAAGCTGGACAGAAAAGCAATAAAGGCACAATATCAAGTATGTGACAAATAGGAACAGGGCCACTCAAAAGGGGACAATGTCCAATACGAAAGGAAAGTAATAGTAAACAGACATAACAAGAACTGCAAATGCTGTAGTCAGAGACAACACAATGTGGAGCTGGAGGAACACAACACGCCAGGCAGCATCAGTGGGTCGGGAAAGTTGGTGTTCAGGACCCTTCTTCAGAAATGGGGAGGGGAAGAGAGTTCAGAAATAAATAGAGAGGGGGGTGGGGCTGGAGAAGGTAGGTGGGATGGTGGAAGGGAGTGTTGGGGATTGGATAGTGACGTGGGAGGGGTGGATAGGTGAGAGAGAAATGGGCAGGTTGCGTCAGCTCAGGGAGGTGGGGATGAGAGGGAGGGTTGGTCATGGGATTAGGCTGTGGGTGGGGAGATTTTTAAACTGGTAAATTTCAAGTTTAGGCCATTGGGCTGTAGGGTCAAAAGGCGGAATATGAGGTGCTGCTCCTCAAATTTGCAGGTGGTGTCATTGTGACACTGAAGGAGGCCCAGGATATGTCATCCAGGGAGTGTGAGGGGGAATTAAAATGGTTGGCAACCAGAAGATGGTGTCGTTTGTTGCGAACAGAGCGCAGATGCTCTACAAAATGGTCTCAGAGCTTCCGCTTGGTCTCGCCAATGTAGAGGAAACCACATCGGGGGCAGTGGATGCAGTAGATCACGTTGATGGATGTACAAGTGAACCTCTGTCTAATGTGGGAGGTTTTTTTTTGTGCCTTGACTGGAGTTGAGTGGGGGGGAGGTGAAGGGGCAGGTGTAGCACTTCCTGCAGTTGCAGGGGAAGGTGCGGGTGGGGGGCGGTGAGGTTAGTGTGGAGCAGACAAGGGAATTGCAGAGAGAGCGGTCCCTACAAAAGGCAAATGGGGTGGGGAGGGAAATATCTCGTTGGTTTTAGGTTGGATTGTAGGTGGTGGACAATGACATGTTGGACACAGTGGTTAACTGGGGTGATATGTGAGCACAAGGGGGAACTTGTCTTTATTTTTCCTGGGGGGGATGGGATGTGAAGGCAGAGTTGCGGGAAATGCACGAGATGCAGTTGCATTTTTGATCACTGGAGGAGGGGAGTTGCAGTCCTTGAAATAGAAGGATATCTGGGTTGTGCGGGAGTGGAACATTCAGAGCTTGAAGCTAGATCAGGATTTTTGAGTAGCTGTTGATAAAACTGTTTTGAAAAAGGCTTTGAATCTAAAATGCCAGCTGAAGCTCTTTTGACAAAAGTTATTTGAACCAAGATTTTAGTATTGAGCTGGACCGTAAGTGATAAGTATAGGTTTTGCAATCTTAGTTTTTCAGAACATGCTGACACAGCCTGTGAGCTTTGACATTTTGAGTTGCATCTCCTCACTGTTAGCTGGTTTTCATATTGGAAGTACCATTACACAAATTAAAGTGGGAAATAACATTGCATCTTCGGCTGGCTTTAAAGCATTATAAATTTGGACTGAACTTTATTCACAGATACAAAAAGAAAGTGTAATTGCTGGAGATAAAATATACTAACAGGCCATTCATCTTGAAAGGGAAAGTAATTCTTGATGTTAAGGATTTTGAAAGTTAACTTCTGTCATTTTCTCTAAGATGCTGATTGGCATCATACAATTTAAAAAAAAATTGGTTAGATTGACCTTCACAGCTGTGCAAATAGAACATCTAGCAATTATGTATTGTCTGATTCAAAGCATACGTCAGTTGAGCTTTCCAGTTGCACTTCAGTATTGCGGTTGGTTATTAAGGTAAATAACAGTACATGGCGTTAACCAGTAATTGTACAACAAATGGGAATTGCACAGACCATGTAATTTCTTTTTTGGTCATGGATATTTCTAATCCGAAGGAAGTAGCTATGTTAGTCTTGAATCAATTAACACAATTATGAAGGCAGTTTTTCTTCTGAACAGCTTAGAATTCATTCTGTTGTTTTCCTAGTCTCGCAGTGTAGACAAGCAGCACGCAGTAATCAACTATGACACAGCTACAGATGAGCACCGGGTAAAGGATCTTGGAAGTCTGAATGGGGTATGTAGAAAAACAATAAAGCTTCTGTTTTATTCTGTCTACGCAGGCATTCATGTTGTTAATACAGTTCACTGGGTTACAAAAATGTTTCATTTAGCTAGATAGATGCGATGGTGCAGTTGTAATGTCACTGGACTTGTAATCCAGGAACCGAGGTTAATGTTTGGGGAACATCAGTTTGAATCCTGCCATGATAGGTGGTGAATTTTGAATTTTAAAAGAATCCCTGGAATTAAAAGCTAGTCTAATGGCAATCATGCAACCACTGTTTGTAGTAAAAATCCACATGGTTCAGTCCTTACCTGGCTTGACCTACCTGTGACTGCAGATCCAAGACAATGTGATTGACTCTTAACTGTCCTTGGACAATCAGGATGGGCAGTAAGTTCTGGCTTATGTAGCAATGGCATCATCCTACGGTAATTTAAAAAAATTGTATTTCTAAAAGCATATACTGTTAATTCAGAAACCACCATAATATGATTTTTATTTAACATGTAAGAAAGTAATTTTAAAAATGAAATTATTAATACATTTTTTACATCGTTCTTTATTTTGATTAACTGAGTAGGTTGCAAGTGGCTTATTTTTGAATGTAAAACCTTTGAATTTAAACAGTGATGTTTATCTGCATTCTATTTCTGCAGACATTTGTGAATGATGTGAGGATTCCTGACCAGATGTACATAACTCTAAAAGTGAAAGACAGTATTCGTTTTGGATATGATATCCTTTCATTTTAATCTCATTGATCTGTACGAAGCCTTTGCTTGTAATTATTGTACGTCCTTTTAATGTTTATAAATCAACCCTCTGTTCAAAGATGGAAGTGAAACAAGAAAAAGAATGATATAAAATGTAATTTAACGGAGAAAAGTATCTGACAGAAAAATCTCATGATTGATTATTTTTGCCAGTGGAATTTTCTTGATTGTTATTGCCAATGTCATTCATTTCAGACTTGTTCTGTTTTCTGTTTGCAATGATAGCTACAAAAATTAAACAATTGCAATGATTGAAAAAGGCTGATTCTGCCAGAAAGTCTAGTCTTGGCAATTTTGCCCTCCTGTTTACAAAATGCAAAAACTAAAGGTGAACCATGTTCTCTTCTTTGCACCACTTCGGTCACAAAAGTATTGGCTGGCGTTAAAACAGTACTGAGTAAGAATATCAATGAAATTGTCAATCTAGTGCTTGGATACAATAAACATGCAAATAATGTGTATAATCAGATGACATGCAAATTAAAGAAGTCTGTAACCCGGTGCAAGGGATTGCTCAGACTCAATGGAGTCACTAAAATAAAAATAAAGAATTGTGGATGCTGGAAATCTGAAACAAAAACAGAAATTGCTGGAGGTCCTTCTTGAGCAAGAGTCATCAGACTCGAAGTGTTGACTCTGTTTTTCTGCCTACCGATACTGCCAAATCTGCTCAGTTTCTCCAGCACTCTGTTTTTGTCTGTGGAGCCACAAGTTTCCTTTCATACAGAAGCTAACAAACAGATTTTATTTTAATATTATAACCTTATGTTTCTGAAAGAAGCTTGGAATTTTTGTCGTTTTGAAGACTTTGAGGTGAGTAATTGAAGTCCTCAAACTTTTGATGGGAAATAACATGAGGAAATACACTCACAATGCAGAAGGGTTCATTTGCTCATGTTGCAAATGCTGGTGACAATTAGAGGTTTATAGGAGCAGTAAGCTATTTTTGAAAACTGCTATTCATCTTACTGCAATGTTAGTGAGGTTTTGCATTTCAAATGTCAATGCATATGATTTGTGTGGATTCAGGAAGCAATAAGGAAATGTATTTCATGTGATTGAACTCTGGTGATGTTAGATAGTATTGGTTCACAGGAAGTGATAAAAGTCCAGTGATGAAATTTATTTAAATAAATATTTTTTCAAGAGGAGCCTGATCAGAATCACATCACTGCACTATAGTGTTCCAGATGCGATCTCAGCTACTTAAAAATGCAGTAAAATATTATATATTCTTTTGGATTTGCATCTAAACTGATTTCGCCACCTATGTTAGTTTGTAGATCAACAAGTTCATGCCTTAGCTTTACAGTTTGTTTCTCATTTCTCTGGCTTAGAAAGAATGTGAAATAATTTGGCATAATGAACTACAAAAACATTATTTTTACAACTCTTGTCAATAGGGATTTGTTTTGTCTGCTCAATGCAATCATTTTAGATTAATTCCAGAAATTAATTTTCTGTAAGAAAAAGCATTCTGCTAAAATGTCATCATTTTGAATTTCTGGAAAATTTCAGTGCTTTAAAATGAATTAAAGAAAACCTCATTAGCGATAATGGTGCATATTCATCAAGCATGTTGCACTATTTTTTTTGAATGTCTCTTGGTCCATTCTCCTTTTTCTTCTCTTTATCTCTATCATTGTACATTGTTACCTCTAATTTGCCCTATTCCTTTATCTGTCTTTCACACTTTTATTATTGAACTTTCTTTGGCAAAAAAGGTAAATCGTTACACTTGCATAATAAATTCAAGGTTTCAGAAGTGACACTGACATCTCTATGCTGTTTTACTGATGTGTGATACAAGCGTCAGTAGTGAGTGTAACTGTAATTAATGTCGGTTGCTAATTGCAGGGGTTTATGGTCCATTGTCACTTTCTATTATTTTGCCATGGAAGCAGGAAGATGAGCCTTCTAGAACTATTATACCGCTGGTTGGGAGAATAGTCATATCCACCTTACAGGTATACATTTACACTGACATTTACATATATACATTTCAAAGCGCTCAGAGTTGAATTGACTGAAAGGGGACCCCAGATGGGGAGTGTGCTTGTATAATAAATTCTTGGCTGTTAGGGGCTCTGGTTAACCAGTTTAATGGTTTTTTTGTTGAGGCTATTACTGATATGTTTACATTATTTTGCTTTCTTAACAAAGTCTTCAAATCCTAATATGTATATATTGGAAAAAAGTGTACATACAGTTCCTGAAGAGGCCCTAAAAGTAAGTGGAGCTCACTAACCATTAATTTTCAGAAAACTATTGGAAACACTGCCTCACATTGTGTTTTGTTATGCTTTGTCAGCATGAAAAATACACCAGTCAGTTTCAAATATGTATGAAAGCTGCAGAAGACAAGAAGATTGAGCAGCCTGACCTGGGCCTCGATCAGCCAAGTACAAAATTAGAGTCCCACAGACAAAATTTTGAAAAAGTTGAAAAGAAAGGACCTACAGGTATTTGATTATGTTTTGATAATATATTGTAATTCTGGCTTTGTAATACTATATAATGGTTGGTGGTGCAGGAAAACTACATGAATTAGCCCCAACGTTATTTATTGGGTCACAATGTTCTGGCTGAAAATCCATTGACAACGATATCAGGCTTTGTCAATGGATATTCAGTTTTAAGAGTCAAAATGTGTCTAATATGCCTGGAAGTGGAATGTAATCATTTGTAATGTTAAAGGGTCTGTCATATAACACTGGCCAAGAAACCAGCCCTGGAATTGTAGTTAGATCTTCAAAATTAAAGGATGTGTCACCACGTGGCTGCATTACTAAATCACTGGGTGGCAGTGCTGGACAGAGTTTTGTTTAACTCCTGATGGCTTTAAGAATGCAGTCTCTTTAAACTTCTATACATTCAAAAAATGAGGAAAGAGTGAACACTAGCATGCAATATGTCCCCAATTTTACATTCCGTTGTTTTTTGTGTTTCTCTGCTGTAGAATCACCCCATTTGACCCAGTTCAACCCTCCCACCACCACAACTAATTCCCTCTACAAACACTTCCATTCTTGTGTTTTGCACAAGAAGTAATACATTAACTAGAGTAACAATAGAATCAAGACTCTTCAGTCATGAAGAAATGAGATATGCACATTTTTTCATGTTGCTTTTGTAATTTTGATGTAACGTGTTCAACCACTTAGCATTTACAGATTTTGCACGTTCATTCAATATGAGCATTGATGCAGTGTAAATTGGAAAATATAACATCCAAAGTCATTCCATATTCAGAATTTCTTCTACTGGGAACAATTTTGTATCATAAATTGGGTTTAAGTAACAGTCATGTTCACAGACTGTGCTCTGCATTATGTGTCTGTGTGATGTATATGATATCCTATTTATATTGCAGCTGTATTTGAATGGAGAGAACATTTTAGTCTTAATCAGACTGAACGTTGAGTGAATCTGTAGTTGCCAAACATCAATTTTAACACTGACCTTCTTCAATACCAGGAAGCAGTGGCCAGAATAATTTCTGAGCCGCAGTTGTTCTGCTGCCAATGTAATCTCATCATAGCAAAGCCAGTTCCTCAGTATAAACAAGAGCTGTTCCATATTTTCTTTTCTTTGACTGGTCTCTGCCTTGGTGTTTTCAGGAAAATTTCATAAATCATTGGATTAATATCGATTTTCTATTGACAAAAATTCATTTAATTCGAAAAGGCAAACTCTGGCATATACCAATAAATTTGTCATTTTCATTGCTTAAATTGAAGATATCCATTCACTATCACTTTGAATGATTCATTTAATTAAATACCATATTTGCATGCACTGTTTCTTGTTTCTTGCTTCTTGTACACCAAAAGTGTATGAAGTGTTTGTTAAATGTATAAGGTATCAATAATTTCCATAGATAATATATTTTCTGAACTATAAAAAATGGAAAACCTATTTGTTTCAAAATTAATCTTCTACCCGGGTGTCTATCACCATTTAACTTGGCCAGCTTTATGTTAAAAATGGTCATTGACATTGGGCCTTCTGTGGAAGGGAATATCTGATTCCTAAATATGTTTTTTCTATTCACTGGCAGCATTGCAAGGAACGCAGTAAGACTTGGGGGAAAAAATGTGTCTGAGTAAATAATACTTTAAAAAGCAGATCAGAGAGCTTAATTATCTGGGGTTTATAATGTCCTTGCTGCTGGGGACTGTAGAACACATCTTAAGATTAGAGTATGAAGGCAGCACTGTTCTGACTGTTGGTTTTAATTTAACATGTAGGAGTGTGATTCGGAGTTGCAGAACTAGGCATTCTGTCATAAACAATAGTTAAACCTTCCCTCCCACACAAGATACTTTTGTTTTATACTGAGGGAGTAAAAATTAACAAAATAACTTTGACCTTGTACCTATTTGACCAGTTTTAACTCTCTGGAATATTCTTCCTGTTAGATTTTAGATCACTCAAAAATATTTTTGATTAATTTTTGATGTCTTATGCCTCACTAGTGCATGTTATAAATGTGAAGCGATAGCACTAAATATTGGCCATTGTTCCTTGACCTTTTCTCACTTCCCATAATGTTGCTAGTCATTTTTCAAAATGTCACATTAAAAACATAACTCTGCAGTATTGGGAATGTGAAATCAAAGCAGAAAATTTTGGAAATCGCTCCAGGTGTACAGCATCTGTGGAGAAGAGTTACATTTAAGGTTCTCTCAGAGTCAGTGCCAGCTGGAGGGAAAACTGTAGGAAATGTAGCCTCACAAAATTAACATTTCTACTAATAGTTTGGTGCAACACAATCTTTATAAAACTGTCACTCTGCAAGTGATAATAGGAACTGCAGATGCTAAAGAATCAGAGATAACAAAGTGTGGAGCTGGATGAACACCAGCAGGCCAAGCGGCATCTTAGGAGCATAAAAGCTGACATTTCGGGCCTAGACCCTTCATTAGAAAAGCTTTTGTGCTCCTAAGATGCTGCTTGGCCTGCTGTGTTCATCCAGTTCTGCAAGGGACCCTGATGAGCAAGTGTTTCTCAGATAACGAAAACTTGTTTGCCACAGAATTTTTGAGTCAGTTCACTGGCATATTTTCAGTATAAGGTGCTGATGTTATCTGGAGCAGAGTATTGTTATAAATTAGTCAAAACTCCAACCATGAAGAGTGTGACGCCATGGTAAAGTTTTTATCCTCTCCCTAACATTAAAAAGGAATGTTTTTGCCCCGGATTTTAAAATCAGAAAATTGCTGTAGAAAAATCAGAGGTGGGAACTAAATATTCAGGGACATTTAAGGGTGGTACCATAGCGTTATTGGTACGTGATGGAATAAGTATGCTAGCAAGGAATAATCTCGGATTGAAAAACTCAGAATCCATGTGAATTGAGGTAAGAAATAAAAATTGAAAGAAGTCACCAGTAGGTGTAGTCTGTAGGCCCCCTGACAGTATGGTGAGGGAGGAAAAAATAAGAAGATAATGATGGCAGCAACAAAGGCAGTACATTAATCATGGATGACTTAATCTTCATGTAGATTGGGATAGTCAGATCAACAGAGGACGCTATGAGGAAAAATTTGTAAGAATGTATTTAGGACAGTTTCTGAGAACAATGTGTTGTGAATTTAATGAGGGATGAGACAGTTTTTGGATTTGGTGGTTCTTAATGAGGCAGGTTTAACAAATTCAGAATAAAAGAAATTCCAAGGAAACAGTGACCATAACATGGTAGAATTTAACATTTAGTTTGAAAAGGACGAACTTGGGTCAGAAACCACTGCTAAACTTTAACAAGGATAATTACAAAGAAATGTAGACAAAGCTAGCTGGAATGGAGTCGGGAAGGAATTAAGGAACAAAGATGGTTGAGGAATAGTCATGCACATTCAAGAAAATAGATCATAGTTTACAGCAAGACATATTCCAATGAGAAAGGAGGATTATTGGAAGGGGATAAACCTATCATAGATAACCAGAGAAGTTAAGATTGGCATCAGACTGAAGAAAACAAAACATACAATCTGGTAATGATGAGTCGTAAGACAGAGGATTGGGAAAAATTTAAAAACCAACAGAAGCTGACCATAAAAATACTAAAGGGGGAGATGGTAAACTTTTGAGGGTAAATGTTCAAGTAATATCAAAACGGACAGCAAAAGCTTCTTTAAATATGTAAAAAAGGATGAGAGAAGCCAAAGTGACTGTAGGCTTCTAAGAGAATGAAGTTGGGAAATGTAGAAATGGCAGAGGATGCAAACAAGCACTTTGTCTTCATAACAGAAGACGCTAATAGCATTCTGAAATTATTAAATAACCCAGCAGTAAAATAAGGAAAGGAAATACATATAATAACTATGACTAGGAAAAATATGTCATTGGGAAACTAATGGGGGTAAATGATAAGTCCCTTGGACCTAATGGGATGTATCCTAGGATACTAAAAGAAGTAGCTCTAGAGATAATGAATGCGCTGGTGGTAATTTTCCAAAATCCTTAGGTTCTGGAAAAGTCAGAAGATTATAAAACAACCAGTGCAACACCGTTATTTGAAAATGAAAGCAGTCAAGAAAAAAAGCTAATTGGCTCATAGTTAACTTAGTATCTGTTATTGGGAACATGTTAGACTTGATTTTAAAGGATGTAAAGGCATAGCATTTAGAAATACACAACAAGATGGCTTCATGAAGGGGAAGTCATGCATGCTAAATTAATTGGAATTCTTTGAGGAGGTAGGAAGCAGGATAGATAAAGGGGAACATATTTAGATTTTCAGACAGCATTTGATAAGATGTCACACATTAGGCTACTTAGTAAGATAAGAGCCCATATTGTTGGATGTATTGTATGAGCATGGATTGAGGATTGGCTATTTAATAGAAGCCAGAGGCAGATTATGAGAGGGATATAAACAGTTTACATAGATATAGATATGTTAAGGGGACAAAAATTAGGCAGATGGAATATAATGTGGGAAAATGTGAGTTTATGAATTTGGAAGGAAGAATAGAGGAGCTGAATATGACTTAAATGGAGAAAAACTGCAGAAAGCTACAAAGCAGAGGGACATGGGAATCCTTGCTCATGAATTTTGAGGATTAATAGGGAAGGCAATTTATTTCAAAAGGGAAAATAGTACAAAATAGGGAAGTTTTGCGAACATTGCATATAATTACTAGTCAGACCATAGCAGGAGTACTGCAAACAGGTTTAATCCCTTTTACCTAAAGGAACAGAAACTGACATTTGAAGGTAGTTCAGAGAAGGTTTACTAGGCTTGCACCCCATATGGAGGGACTGTCTTCTAAGAAGTTGAGAAGGTTGGGTGTGTGCTTTTTGGAATTCAGAAGAATAAGAGGTAACCTTATTGAAACAGAAGATTGTTAGTGGACTTAGCAAGGCACATACAGAACAGTTGCTTCTCCATGTGCAAGTGTGTTTGACCCAATTGCATAATCTCAGATAAAGGAGTTGCACGTTTAAAACAGGAGGAGAATTTTTTTCCTCGGAGGGTAGTGAATCCATGGAATTCTATACTGCAGACAGCTATTGAGGCTATGTCATTTAAACATCTCAAGGCTGAAATAGCCAGATTTCTAATCAGTAAAGGAATTGAGAGTTATAGAGAAAAGGCATGAAAATGGAGTCGAGAATCATCAGATCAGCCATAATCTCATTAAATGGTTAGATTCAGTTGGCTCTCTGTCTATTTTGCTGCTGCATCTTACACTCAGTAAGTCAGAAGGCAAGTGGGGATGGCCACAGAGCTGACATTTAAGGTCAAAGTCTTTTGTTTGAATTAGGATCAAGTGTTCTGTCTAGAAAAGGTCAGTGCAAGTGAGTATCAGATGTAAAAAGTGCTAGCTTCTGAGGCTTACTCAATGTAAATCGTTTGAAATCTTGCCTATGAATCAGCAGGTTAGCTGCTCAAGTTTAACTGCAGGGTGTGAGCTTTCAAACCTGTCTGACATGCTTTCAAACTTGTGTGGCACTCCTTAGTATCATAATATCAGAGGTGCTGTCTTTCATTGGGATGTTAAACCAGGGCCCTTTACTCCTTCTCAGATGGATGTAAGAGATTATATTGGCACTATTCTGAAGAAGGTCAAGAGATATTCCCATTGTCTTGGCTGATTATATTTATCTCTTAATTAACATCACAAAACAGATTTATGCTATGTTGCTGTTTGTGGGATGTTACTGTGTGTAAATTGGCACGCTGTGTTTATTTTCCAAATATGTCTGCCATAGAGTCATAGCCTCCTACAGCACAGAGACAGATCCTTCTCCCCAAACTGATCGATGCCAACCAAAATGTCCATCCACACCAACCCCATTTCCCTGCACTTGGCCCATATCCTTCTGAACCTGTCCTTTTCCATGTATTATTCGTCCAAATGCCTTTTAAATATTGTTAATGTACCTGCCTCAGCCACTTTCACTGACAGCTTATTCCATATGTGTACCACCCTCTGTGTAAAAATGTTGCCCGTCAGGCTGCCTCCTACCTTAAACTGATGCCCTCTAGTCCTCGATTTCCCCAACCCTGGGATAAAGACTGAGTGCATTCACCCTACCCATGCCCCTCATGATCTTAATATACTTTTACAAGATCCCCCCCCCCTCAGTCTACTACACTGTAAAGAAAAAAGTCCGAGCTTGTCCAACTTCTCCCTGCAACTCAGTCCTCTGAGTCCTGGCAACGTCCTTACAAATTTCTTCTGAACTCTTTCCAGTTTAATAACATCCTTCTGTAGCAAGGTGTCCAAAACTGAACACAGTACTCCAAGTGTGGCCTCACCAATGTCCTGTACAATTACAACGTAACTGCCCAAATTCTACACTCATTGCCATGACTGATGAAGGCCAGTGTGCCAAAAGCCTTTTCCACTGCTTTGTCAACTGTGGCTCCACTTTCAGAGAACCGTGCAGCTGAACACCAAAGTCCCTTTGTTCAATTACACTCGTTAAGGCCCTACCATTCGCCGTGAAACTCCTACCATGATTTGACTTTCCAAAATGCAACACCTAACACTTATCTCGATTAAACTCCATATGCCATGTCTCGGCCCACTTGCCCACCTGATCAGGATTCTGCTGCAATTTCTGTTCACCTTCCTCACTGTCCATGATACTGCCTATTATAGTGTCATCTGCAAACTTACTCATCATGCCTTGTACTTTCTCATCCAAATCATTAATACAGGTACAAGCAGCAATGGGCCCAGCACTGAACCCTAAGGCACACCACTAGTCACAAGCCTCCAGTCCAACAAGCGTCCTTCCATTATTACCCTCTGCTTCCTACCATCAAGCTAATTGTGTATCCAATTTGCCAGCTTTCCCTGGATTCCATGCAATCTAACCTTCCAGAGCAGCCTACCATGCGGGACCTTATCAAAGGTCTTACTGGAAGCCACGCAGACTATACCTACTGCCCCACCTTCATCAACCTTTTCTGGTTACTTCATCCACGAACTCTAACAAATTTGAGAGGCATGATCTCCCAAGCAGGAAACCATGCTGACTACTCCTTATTAAACCCCGTCTTTCCGAATGCATTGTATGTCTATCCCTCAGAATCTTTTCAAATAACTTACCTACCACAGAGGAGGCTTGCTGGTCTATAGTTGCTAAATTTATCTTTGCAGCCCTCCTTGAATAAGGACACAACATTCACTACCTACCAGTTTTCCAGGACCTCACCCCTAGCTCACGATGATGCAAAATATCAGCCAGGGTCCCCGCAATTTCTTCTGTAGCCTCTTGCAGCATTCTTGGATATATCTGGTCAGGACAAGGCAATATATCCACTTTCATACGTTCTAAAATGTCCAACACCACCTCTGCTGTGATTTACTCTTATTTACTTTTAATACATATTTATGAAACATCCACCACATTACCTTCACCAGTCCCCTCAGTTTCTTCATCAAGGGATTAAACTAAGTTAGTTAAGCACTATTTTCCAACAACAAATCTGTGCTAACTGTCCCTTGCTAATCTACTTTTCTCCAAATCAGAATTCATTTTGCTATTTACTGTGGTCTCCTGTAGTTTTCATATCACTGAATGACAACCACCAAATTTCTCTTTGTTTTTTATTAGGGTGTATGACTTGCAAACCTCCAGTATATTAGCACCACATAGATATCCAAGATGAATTGAAAGGCTGTAGTACAAACTTAATCGATCGGTGTTCTCCACCTGTACATCCTTAACCATTGTAATCTAATTTAACATACCCCTGAATCTAAATTGAAATGTTAGAGTGAATGATGTTTCAAAACAAAGGTAAAGGGAGAAGGATATTTTTCCATATTTGTTATATTGTATCAGGATGCAAGATGATCCTTTTCTTGGAATCTACAGGTAGTCCTTTTGTGCAAGCATTTCTTTTGTAAAGCAAGCCAATGGTTGTATCTCCTATTTGATCTTGGAGACTGCTTTGTTTTGTTTTTCTTTCTGGAATCTCTTTTACACTAGCAAAGTTAGTTCTCAATCTTTGCTGAATGTACGTACTGTACAAGGAAGGATTTAATTATGTAACATCAATCGACTATTCTCAGAATGTCCCTTGTATAAAATATTCCTTAAAATATTTGACAAGTAAAGCCCCACATCTATCGTTTTTACAAGAGCCAATGTTTCCACTGCTAAAGTAGTTTTAGCAAAATCTTCGCATTTCTTTAGTTTCCCGGGCCAAGAATTAACATTTTCCATTTTCACCCACCAAGAATATTAGAAAAACATGCTTACCATTTCAGATGTTTGGTGTCAGAAATGCCACTAAAATGATTAATTTCACGTTCTTCAGGTGAACCCAGTGCTGGAAATTGAGTGCATATTTATCCATGATATTTTAAAAAAAAGTTTGAAGGCCATTTTCAACTGTAGTGTGTTTAATCATTTTACTTCCTTCCGTTGATTTCAGACAAGGTCGAATGTGAGTTCTAATGTATGGCCAACTCAGTTATACCATCATTGAGACTGAGAGACATACAGCATGAAAACAGGCCCTTTCATCCAACTCATCCAACCAGACATCCTAGATAACCCCATTTGCCAGCATTTGGCCCCATGCTCCTATTCCTATACCCAACCAGATGTCTTTTAAATGTTGTAATTGAAGCAGCCTCCACCACTTCCTCAGGCAGCTTACTCCATACAAGCACCACCCACCGCGTGAAAAAGTTACCCCTTATGTCCCTTCTAAGTCTTGCCTCTCTCACTTTAAACCTGTACCCTCTAGTTTTTGACTCCCCCACCCCAGGAAAAAGACCTTGTCTATTTACGCTATCCATACCCCTCATGATTTTATCAACTTTTATAAGGTCACCCCTCAGCCTGCAACATTCCAGGGAAAATAGCCCCAGCCTATTCAGCCTTTCCTGTGGCTTAAACCCTCTAACCCTGGCACAATCCTTGTAAATCTTTTCTGAACCCTTTCAAATTGCACAGCATCCTTTCTACTCTGGAGACCAGAATTGCACACAGTATTCCCAACCAATGTCCTGTACATCTGGAATGTGACCTTCCAACTCAATGCACTCTTCAATAATGATAAGCATCCTAAATGCCTTCACTACCCTATCTACCTGCGAATCCATTTTCAAGGAGCTATGAACCTGCACTCCAAGATTTCTTTGTCCAGCAACACTCTCCAGCATCTTACCATTAAGTGTATAAGTCCTGCCCTGATGTACTTTACAAAATGCAGCACCTCACATTTATCAACATTAAACTCCATCTGCCACACCTCAGCCCATTGTACCCTAAGGTGACCTTCTTTGCTGTTCATTACACCTCCAATTTTAATGTTATCTGCAAACTTACTGCCCATACATCTTATGTTCACATCCAAAGTATTTTTATATAAATGACAAAAAGCAGCGGACCCAGCACCGAACCTTGTGGCACATCGCTGGTCACAAGCCTCCAGTCTGAAAAGCAACCCTCCACCACCACCCTTTCACCTTTGAGCCAGTTCAGTATCCTTGTCTATTCATCTTAACTGCTCTATTTCTTCTTTACATGTAAAATCATCATTGTATAATGATCTAGCGTGATTGATCAGGATGTGTTATTGTCTTCTAAAAAAGTTTGTTAATTTAAGATTACTCTAGACTTATTCTGCTTAATCGCAGATAGCAAGACCAGCAGATGCTGGAGCCAGAATCATTACAGTGTGGTGCTGGAGGAACACCTCTGACACCACTTCGTACTGCCCCCTCGATGACCCTACCCTTGAGCACCAGACCGTCAATAACCTCATCAGCTCAGGTTCCAACCACATTGTTCTCCAGCCCTGCACTGCTCGTTTCTACCTCCTTCCCAAGATCCACAAACCTGACTGCCCCGGTAGGCCCTTTGTCCCTGCCAGCGCTTGCCCCACTGATGTCATCTCCGCTTAACTCAACTCTGTCTTTTCCACTCAGGCCCAGGAACTCCCCACCCACGTTTGGGACACTACCCAAGCCCTCCACCTCCTCCAAGATTTTCAATTCCCCAGCCCCCAACACCCTCATCTTTACCATGGACATCCAGTCCCTGTCACACCTGTATCCCCCCATGCAGATGGTCTGAAAGCCCTCCGCTTCTTCCTCTCTTGCAGGCCCACCTCCACCAACACCCTCATCTGTCTGACGAAACTTGTCCTTAGAGCTCTGACTTTCCTGCTCCAGTGATGCTGCCTGACCTGCTGTGTTCCCCCAGCTCCACACTATTTATTCTGCATAATGCCCTGAACCGATTATATTTAAAGGCTCCTGAAACCAGGCATCCAGTCATTTTCCACCCCGGACCAGGAACTCCCCACCTACGTTCGGGACACTACCTATTCCCTCCACCTCCTCCAAGACTTTCAATTCCCTGGCCGAAACGTCAGCTTTCCTGCTCCTCTGATGCAGCTTGGCCTGCTGTGTTCATCCACCTCTACACCTGGTTATCCAGTCATTAGTTTTCATTTCGTCTTGTGCTTAACAAATTCTTCAAATTCTGCAGAACCATTCACGACCAGGTATCACAAAGATACCTGACAATTTTCCTTTTCAATAGCTGCAGAACATTGCGGGATCTACTCCCTATTGAGCACAGTCTACTTTTAGTAAGAGGGTATCATATCCTTCATGTATTGTTCAATCTATAAATACATTTGTTTAATTTCCACAGCTTCCCTCTGTAACGCCTGCCTCTAGGTGGTTTTACAAACACCTCTCTACGAATTTTTTCTCCGTGCAATGATGCAGCTTTTGTATGAATCAACCTAAATTTCTACTCACCTGGCCTGGCCTGGTCTGGGCTGTGGTTTGAGGGTACATCAGGGCCCACAAACAGCCATGGGTTTCGGATGAGGGGAAAGGTCGACCTGAGCCAGCAGCAGCCCCAGGACCCAGGGTTTCAGTCCCGGGCCCTGCCCGCAAACACGCAGTTACCAGAACAAAGAAAACTCTGGATTATTTTTTCTTGCCAGGGGGATGCCCAAACCACTATTTCAATCCCCAAAACTCACTCTTTGAATCTCACATTTCATTTTGATCCTTCAAGCCCGACCTGGCAGAACATTTTCCTCTGTGCATCTACATGCTGAGGTTGGCACTTGAGAGTCGACATATATATTCCCTTCAACTATCAAAAATTTTGGTTTTGTCTTTTTTTCAAAAATAGTTTATTCTAATTTATGGCAGCAACCGAGCATTCCTGATTGTAAGGACTTCCACTTCTAGTAATGTTTCTAGATTGTCCAGCAAAATCTTAATTTGTTGCATGATCTGACCAAGCTACTGCCCCAGTTTGCACTTTGCTATCATTCTGGATTGTTATGACAGGATCTCTTCCTACCACAAAAAACCCTGTTGTTGTTACTTGATCAGTTGCTGGTGCTAGAGTCAATCCGGATACAATGAAAACTAGCACTATGTTTTCTTTCTTCTGAATCTTTCACCTCATTTTACCAATACCTAAGTCTTGCTTGTTGTCCGCCATTTTATGGATTCTGTGTCTGATACTACCTCTGTCACTAACACCTGAAGGACTGAGGCTCTGAAAGCTTGTGTTTTCAAATAAACCTGTTGGACTATAAAATGGTGTTGTGTGATTTCTGATCTCTGCCATCTTAGACATTCAACTAATATTTTCATTGCTCTCCATACACTAGTCACATCTCTCCATTCACTAGCCACTATATGTCATCTTAGTACCTGATCTAAATACACATGATATCCCTATACTGTGCCTCTTTCTCTCTGTGCTATTGATACCTCTTTAGAATTCTGAATAGGAATGTCAGGATTTGTCATGAGGAAGCAATTATGCTCTTATTTGGTAAACTGAAAATTCACTGAATTTTTCAAGAACAATTGTTTTACCATATTCCAGGTGCAGTTTGTATGTATCTTAAGACAAGCTTGTTCAGCAAGTTTATGTCTCTCACTGGAGACATCGATAGGAAATAGCTTATTCTGGCAATTTTGCATAGAATCACCATTATTTTTTAGTGACCTTGATATATTGTTATCCCCGGCTGTGAAACAAGTGAAAATTTCATACTTCACAATATTGGATCAAGTAACATTTTAACCTGTTCCACAGACCATTGAGGCTGAGCCATTATCTAACGCAGTGCAATTAGTTGAATCTGGGATTAAAGTGTTAACTAATCAAAATAAAGCTTCTTTGATCAGTTCTATTTCCTCAAATTGTGTGGAAAACTGTGTAACATGCATTTTTCAGTACTGTACAGTTCAGCTTTTGGCTGTTCATTTCATTATGATATGACTCAAAATATCTGAAGCACTGATTAACTGTTCCCTGAGCATTCCTGAGTATGAGTCAACCAATCCTGTTACCTGGTATGGTATCTGTATCTACTAAAAATAGCTTTGTCCTCATTCCCTCTGTTTGTAACACATCTATGGTACTGATGCCAGCATCCAGTAGCTGATTTCAAAAGGTTGCAATCATTGAGCCCTCCATCCTTTGTGCCACTGTGGAATGTCCCATTTATACCACAACACCTTCTGGAAGTGACTGCCTCCCCTTGCTTTTTATTTAAAGCAGTGGGTAGTTGATGCAACAAGAATATCTCTTTCTGAGAACTACATGCTTGTTTAGACTGTAGTCCTATCTGTATGTAGCAGCGCAACAAAATCCAGCAACTTACGTAAGAGTACTGATTGTAGAATCTGCAATCTTTTTATATCGTCTGTTAACGTCCGTGTTATGTTCCTCTGTACAATGACCGTTCAAGTCGCTCTCTATCTCTGTGCTCAAGTTACTTGATCATTCAATACTAGCTGTCTATTTATTTTTAACAATAATAAAACGAACAACCACAGCCTCACTTTCAAACAACGTCGACTGCTGCAGTCCACCATTTCTTGGATGTTGTTGCTATTTCTCATCTCCTTCCAGTTGCTGTCCTCTTTCCCCTTCACCTGTATCTTCCCCTAACCACCACTTTTTCCAGAGCAGGCTCAGTGGAAATTAAACTGATTATCGGGTGTACCTTGGACCTTACCATTTGGATTCTCAGGTATTTCCTTTGCAGACATGCTCAAATTTCTAGGCAATTTTATCAGACGTAGAAATTGCCAAAAATGCACATGAGCTTTTTCAGAAAAATGCTAACCTGCTTCTCTTATGCTGAGTGTACCTGCTTTGAAAAGATTGATTAGCTTTTCACTCTTTGCAATTTTATCTCTTTTGGAATATAAATTATCCCATGGAACTTGTAACATTCGTCGGATTCCAGGAGATCAAGAAGGACCTCTGTAACTTTGTCCCTCAATTATATCATAAATTGTAAAACTGCATTTTAAAATTGTGGTCCCTTTTGTTTCTGAGGGATAGTAGACTGATCATTTGGCTTATCGATTAATATAGCATGTAGCCAGCACATAGAAAACTAGAAATTGGAGCAGACAGATTGCGATTGTGCAAGCCTGGGAGTTTATTTTACTGGTGTTTTATGCCTGCATTCTTGCATCATAAGGTTACTTTTTGCCAGTAGACAGATGAGCAGTCCAATTAAGAAGGCATCTAATCCACATCACAAGACTCACCCAACTTTATGTTGTCAGACGATGTTTTCATTACAAATGACCTTTTCTTTCGTTATATTAACATGCTGACCTGACATTCCGTAAAGCTCACTCAGCCCAGAGGTAATGACCCCATGTGGGTGTGATGCTAATTCTTGTCAAATCAAAGCATTTTGTGCCTTTTATCAGCATTGTTTGAGACTCTATTTGTGTATCTTTGCTTATTACAGGAGGGAAATATAAAGAGATGTATCATGTTTGGCTGTTATTAGTGAATTCTGAGTTTAAAAAAGCAATTGCTAGCTCATATAGTCATTTCAAATATTCAAATGAAAATTGGGAAAGTGCAAGGTTTATTCGGTTTTAATTTAGAATAAGCTCTTAAGATTTCTTGTTTTATGAACGCCAGTATGTTTTGCTTATGTGCTTTTGTGTTTTTTTTTTGCCTTAGACAGTGCCACACTTAGACCCACGCCTCTATATGGCCAGCCATCATGGTGGGGCGATGATGACATGGATAACAAAGGAGAAAGAGATGAACCCAAGAAAGCAGAAGATCCCAGCAATGGTATTTGACAGTTTATAAAATTAAGTCAAATCAACTTGTAATCTTCAGTTCTGCAAAATTGCATCTGATTACTGAGAATCTTTTCAACAAATGTTCATCATTTTAAAGTTGAGATTGCTATCAGTTTAAGTAGGAGGAGGAGCCATTAGACAATTATCACTCAAGGGGCTATATGATGAATGTTTAAAAAGTAGATTGATCTATTAGGGCTGTTTTCAAACATGCTTTTGTTTTACTTTTTAAATTCAATTAAATTTAATTAAAAAGATAGTATTTGGATCTTCACGCATTGAACAGTTTGTTTAACTAAGAACTACCCAGCCAGCCATGCATCCCTTTTGTGTAAATTCAGAGATATTCTTCTTTCGATCCTACCACAATCAATTCAAAGGCACAATTTGTAATTCTTCTGCAATTCCTTCACTCCAGCTCAAGAGATACTGTAAAAGATCTGAATCACTTTTTTACCCCACCTGCTGACCAAGGTTCTGTCTCTTCTTCATAATCTCTTACCAGACAGGCCCTTTACACTGTTGTTAGCTGTGCTGTCACAAATAGAAATTCCAGATCTGTTGAGAGACAAGTAGCTGTTAATACCATATAATCTCCTACTGAAACAAAGCAACAGTCAGAAATGATTTTGTAGGTGAGAACCAGTGTCAGAAAATTTTCAAGGAGGAGAGTTTTAACCATTATTCAAGCAGGTCCTGTGCAGCATGGAGCTCACTAGTGATTTATGATTTGTATATGAGTAGGATCCCTGCTGATGATGCTATTGGGTAAGTTAGATCCTCAATGAAACTTGGTTTAATAGATCATCTGTTTAATTTTTGCAATTAGGTAATGTGTCGGTCAGTCACTGAAGCATATTCACACTAGACAATAAATATTCTTTAACAACAGAACATAACTTTGTTACAGAATAAAGAACACAAAGTTATGTATAGAAAACAGTTAAAAGATTTTAGCACGAGGGTCAGAGCAGCCTGTTTGCCAACACCATCCATTACAGAGACTCGATCATGGAGAAATATCATTCCTATCTCAAATTTGTAATCACAGCTTCTCCTTAATAGTGCAGAAGGAGACTATTCAACACATTGTGCCTAAAGCTAATCTCCTCCCTTTTTCCCCCAAATCCTTGCGTACCATGACTATCCAAGTAACCACCCAATGCCCTCTTGAATGCCTCAGTTGAATCTGGCTCCATAATATTTCCAGGCAGTACACTTCTTATCCTCACAACCTGCTGCTGTGTGAAAAAGCTTTTTCTCCCCCCACGTAATGCTTACTTCATTTGCACAAGACTGTAAATATATGACCTCTCATTCTTGTTTCTTTTACAAGTGGAAACCACCCCATCCTATCTCCTCTGTCCAGCCTGCTCATTACTTTGAAAATCTCAATCAGATCTCTTCTCAGCCTTTTTCTCTCCAAGGAGAATATTCTCAATTTCTTCAATCTATCCTTAATACTGAAGTTTCTCATTTCTGGAACTATTCTATACATTCTTTCCGTGCTTCCTGCAATGCATTGGCATTTTTGCCATGATGTGGCATCCAGAACTGAAAACGGCACCCCATCTGTGTTCTAACAAGTGTTTTGTGCAAGTTCAACATCACTTCACTGCGCTTGTACTCTCTAAACTGTCGAGACCATGTCTTATGATTTCTTTGAGTCCATTCAGGTGGACCTGTCATAATTCTGATGGCCATAACCTTTTTTTAGTTCTAACGACTCGAAGATTTCTATCCAGATTCTCCTGATGCAGAAACTCCATTATCTAGAAACTACTTCGGCCGAGGTGACTGGTTCCCTGGAATGATTTGATTCTCCTCCCGGGAGAAATTGTTCTACTTTCTGACCTCAACTTGTTGTAACATGTTTATTCTGGGGCAGGTGGTGGTGTGCTGGTATTGTTATTGGACTAGTAATCTAGAGCCCAGGCTAATGTTCAGTGGACTTGGGTTCAAATCTCACCAAGGCAGGTGGTGATAGCTGAATCAATGAGATCCTGAAATAAAAAGCTAGCCTAATGGTGACCACATTGATAACCATTGTTATTGCTGTAAGAATCGCATGGTTCACTGATGTCCTTCAAGGAAGCAGATATGCTGGCCCTGCCTGGTCTGGCCTACATGTGACTCCAAATCCACAGCAATGTGGTTGACTCTTTGCTGCCCTCTGAAATGGCCCTAGCAAACCGCATGATTAAAGAGGCGATAAGTGCTGGCCAGACTGTGACGTTCACATTCCCATGAAAAAATTTTTTACAATATCTGCTTGCCATAAATCCGACAATAACAACATTTTATCCATTAATATTACACAGGTTCTCCCAGGCATTTAACTGTGCTCTCTTGAAAGTAATGTATTTCGGTCACAGTTCAAATGAATTTGAGCTATTTTTAGAAAAATCTTCAGAAAACACAGCAAGATCCATCTATCTCTGATTTTGAAATTCAAATCCAAAAATATATTATATATTGTGCCTCTTTCATCACATTATTATTTTGTTATCCCCCTGCTTCTTGGACCGTGTATGGGAATAAATAGATACCCTTTTTCTCTTGTATTATCTTAGCTCTTAAAGACGTCATTTTTTTTCTCCCCCTCTGTCCTGGCTCCATCCCCATACATTAATACTAAACATTAAGCAGGTGAATTTGTAAACATATAGAAGCAGATTTTTCTTCAGTCGCATAATGACTACAGCAGAGCATGAGGCCATTTGGCCCATTGTTGTCTGCATTCATCCACAAATGAGCAATTCGCTTTGTTCCAGATTCCCCTCTTCCCTCCTTAATTTTGAACATTCTTCCTTTTTCAGGTTACAGTTTAGTTTCCTTTCACATGCTTTGGTTGAAACAGCCTCCATCACATTCTCAGGCACAGCATTCCAGACAGTGGCCACTTCCTGCGTGAAAAATGTTTTCCTTGTATTGTCTTCGCTTCTTTGTCTGAGCACTTTAAACCTATACCTTGTTGTTCTCAATTATTTCATGAATGGACACAGATTTCCCCACATCCACTCTGTCCAAACCAGATGCCTCATGATTTTGAATACGTGTATCAAATTACCTCTCCACCTTCTCTCCTCCAAAGCAGTCTGAACTTTTCCAAGTTCCCTTCATAACTGAAGTTCCTCATTACTGGAAGCTTCACCTAATGCCTTCAGCACTCACATACCTAGGAAAACTTCCTAAAATGTCGTGTGATGCCCAGAACTAGGTGCATTACTCCAGCTGACACTGCACCTGCGTTTTATACAAGCACAGCATAACGTCCTTGCACTTGAATTCCATGCCTCTATTAATAAAGCTGCGGATACAGTAAGCACAATGATAAATGCTATCGCGCCATCTCTTTGAGCATCCTTTCTAAAGGTTGCCCTTGAATAATGACCTTTTTAGTAAATGGGTAAACTTGTGTACATTAAACACAGTTCTACCATCATCCACTGCATCTATATAAACATGGGCAATGTTGTAATCTGGTAAATATTTCTACTGGAGAACAATTGTACAGTGTATACTGAATACGTTATTTAGAAATTTGGTTAAATTTTGTTTAGTTCTTCTTTCGCATCTCAACCTAGTGAAATTCAACTTGATCATTGTGCCAGCATTCATGGACTTAATCAATAGAATGCTTTTTCAGTGATGTAACTGTCACTGCGACAAACACAACATTTAATCTGTAAATGCCTAAATTAAATAAATGGCCAGATGTCTCTTTTTCGATGATCAAAAGTCTTGGTGACAAGACACGTAGTTAACATGAGATAACAAGGTGTAGAGCTGGATGAATACAGCAGGCCAAGTTGCATCAGAGGAGTAGGAAGGCTGACGTTTCAGGACTAGATCCTTGTTCAGAAATTTCTGAAGAAGTGTCTAGGCCTGAAATGTCAGCCTTCCTACTCCTCTGATGCAACTTGGCCTGCTGTATTCATCCAGCTCTACACCTTGTTATCTCAGATTCTCCAGCATCTGCAGTTTCTACTATTTCTGAAACATGTAGTTAACATACTTCTGCTATCATTTGTGCCATTAAATCATTTGCATTCATCACATGAAAAATGCTTGCCCAAAATACAATAATGCTGGTGACATTGCAATCAGTACAATAGTTGAACATAAGAACAGGAGTAGGCCATTTAGTCCCTCGAGCCTGTTCTGCCATTTAGTGAGACCATGACTGTTCTGTGGCCTAACTCCAAATAACTACCTTTGGCTCATATCCCTTAATATTTAATGAAAACTTTTATGTTTCAGATTTCAAATTGAAAACTGATCGGGCATCAACTGCTGTTTATTGAAGAGAATTCCAAACCCCTCTCACCTTTTTTGTGTAGAAGTGCTTCCTAACGTTTCTCTTGGATGGTCTAGCTCTAATTTTTAGACCATTCAGCCTAGTTTTAGAATATGCAACCAGTAGGAACAGTTTGTCTCTATCTACACTGTTTTTTCCTGTTAGTATCTTGATGATTTTCTTCAGATCATCCTTTAATGTTCTAAATTCTTGAGAAAACAGACCTAATTTGTATATCCTGTCCTCATAATCTGACCCCTGAAGTCCAGGTATCATTCTTTTAAACCTACATTGTATTCCCTTCAAGGCTAATATATCCTTCCTAAGATCTGCTCAGTACAGCAAGACGGGCCTAACCAGGGTTTTGTATTGCTGCAAGGATACTTTCACATCCTTGTACTTCTGTCTCTTATTAAAAAGCTAGCATCCTTTTAGCCACCTTCATTATTTTCTGCACCTGTTCATGTATTTTAACAGTCTGACCCCCAAGTCTGTTTTGGAGATCCGCTGTATTTCACTTCATACAATGTAGAAAGTATCCATAGTCATCCTATTTTCAGTTCAAAACAGATCTCCTCACACTCGCTTACGTTGAACTCTATCTGCCACAGTTCTGCCCATTCACTTGGCCTGTCAATGTTCCTTTACAATTTTATGCTATTATCCATAATGTCTAAGGTTCTGCAGAACTTTGCGTCATCAGCAAATTTGGATATGTGACTTTTAATGCCAATTTCCAGTTGCTAACAATTGAGGCCCAAACATAGATCCTTGTGGGACACCATTGGCTACATCCTGCCAATTTGAGTATTTACCCATTATCCGTATTTTCTGTCACCCGTCACACAATCAATTTCCAAGCCATTGTCAATAAATTGCCTGCAATTCTGTGGGCTGTATGTCAGTTAACAGTCTCTTATGCTTTCTGGAAGCCCGTGCACACAATATCCATAAACATTCCCCTGACCACCACCTCAGTCACCTCTCCAAAGTTCCTGGAGTTATCTGTTGTCATAATTCAATGTTGAGCAAACAGTTTGTCTTCCACATGCATATCTAAGGTGCATGTAGTTAATTATATCATTTTGAGAGAGTTTTAAAGGATACAGTTTATTATTCTCAAAATAATAAAAATTTGAGGTAAACCGTACATATTTTTTAATGAGAACATCTGTTTTTTGAACAAACATACTGAAAATTATTTTTTGGTTAGTTGATGAGGCTTGCAAAATAGCCATTATAATTTCAGTAACTTATATAGATAGATCTATAGGGGTGTCTATTTCTGGTTGGTTATTTTTAAAATGTATGTCAAAAATGTTTTGTTTGAAGTGGTTGTGGTTTCCTGTTATTTAAGTGGTTTTAGGGCTACAAGTTACATGTGGATTTTCTTTCGACCAAAAGCAGTTAAAGCCAAATTTTCTTTTTTAGAAGACTCTCCGTTTCACAAGCTTTTTGCAATGTTAGCTGTAACTTAATTTCTACTTTAAATTATTTTAAAAATTACTTCCATGCTAATAGTATCAAAATATTTTAAGAGACTAAAATAGCATTTTGATACCTCACATTTGAAATCCTGATTACATTTTCAATGCAAGTATGACTCAAATGGATGTACTAGTGGAATTCCGTTGGTTGGGCAAGCATCTTAAATAGAATAATCCGACAAAAGTGGGGAATTTCAGAAATTTCATGTGTGTTTCCTAAATGTATTGAAATAGCATTGTGGGTGACTATCAATAATATTAATGAGTCAAAATTACTTTGCATACATTGGAAAATTTGCATCAACTACAGAGACAATGAATTGTAGTAATGTTTGTGCACGCCATTTTAAAGGTAAATTCTCATGGTACCCCTGAATGTGTGTTCAGCAGTACTGTTGTCAATGATCTGATTCATATGTAAAGTTTGTTGCAGTGTTTAAGGGCTTTTGGCAGGGAAAAGAAGGAAGAACGTTTTTTATGCAGAATGCAGTAATGGTCTGCAATTTGATGACTTTGTGTGGCGGAAGTGGTGAGTGATATTCAAACAAAATTGGCTAGGCACTTGACTGGAATAAGCATAGAGGACTACAGGGATAAGACGGGAGAATGAAACTAATTGTCACCCCTCTATAGAGCAATGCAAGGCCTTGATGGAATGGAATGAATTGCTTTTTTGTGTCATAACAGAATTGCTACAGTGCGAAGCTGGCCATTTGGCCCATTGATTCCATACTGACCCTCTGAACAGCTTCCTACCCAGAACCACTCCTATCCTATCCCTATAACCCTGCATTTCCCATTGCTAATCCAAGTCACCTGCATGTCCCTGGACACCATATAGCATGACCAGTCCACCTAAGCTATACATCTTTGGACTGCGGGAGGAAACTATAGCACTTGGAGGAAACCCATGCAGACACCGAGAGAATGTGCAAACTCCACACAGACAGTCACCCAACAATACCACATTTCTCCAGGGAATGTGCTTTGAGACACTCTAGATGGCAATTAACGGAAAATCAATGAATTGATGAGAACTTCAACCCTTCTATTATTAATATGCTTTAAAACTTATGAAAATGGACCACTTTATTTAATGAGATATAACTGGATGTTCAAAGGTGTTCTGTACTCAGTTCAGATCACGTCCAAATAACTCACTAACCCTGAAAAGCTAATTTTACTTTCATGAAACATCAAATTTCGACATGATGATAATTCCAAGTACTGTACTTATAAAACAAGTCATAAATGTTCATTTATATTGTTATTTTAGTTTGTATTTAAATACAATCATCGTTGTCTATTTTTCCCACTGAGAGTTTAAATTAAAAGTGAAAGATTAACTACTTTTAACTTCCTATTTTCACTTCCTCTGGGAATAACTGCATGTGATCGACCAGTTAAAAACAACCTAATGATAAACACATCCTGTTAGGTACAAAGGTGAATGCTGAACATATTACACACATCATGATGCGACAAACACAGCTGTCATTCTGAATGTGCTGTGATGCCAGAAACAAATGTTAACTATAACCTAAGCAAATCACTATTCCAATTGCTATTGCATCCCTGTTCATTTCATAGGCATTCGACATGCTTATTGTCCAAGTGTGTTGCTCTTGGAGTCAACAATTGTCAATGGGAGTTTTTGAGTCAGACCCATGCTTTCTGTAAGCTTAGGACTCAACTATTCCATTGCTGTTTATGTTGGCCTGTAATCCTCAACCCTGTGTAAATCGCAATTCTCCAAACCCCTCTACTTATCACTTCCTCCTCAATCTCCTGTGATTAAGTTTTTAGTGCTTTTTTCAACATGAATTCATTGATGCTCCTGCAAAGCATTTTGACATAATGAATGTAGAAAGCATACTATTTGAATGACAAGTAAAAAAGCAGAAAATGGTGGTTAAATTCAGTGGATCTGGCAGCATCTACAGAGAGAGAAACCAGAATTAATGTTTCAAGTTGAATGTGATTCTTCTGCAGAACTGTGTTCTAAGTTCCACGAAGAGTCAGGTCATTTTGGACTTGAAATGTTCACTCTGTTTCTCTCTCTCTCTCCACAAATACTGTCAGGCCTGCTGTATTTCGCCAGCAGTTGCTATTTTTACTTTTAGATCTTCAGCATCACAGTATTTTGTGATTTTCTGTTTCCGTTTGGTCATCTTTTAGAAACTTGTAGTATCAAAGGGATTGGAGGAGTAAAATCCAGAAAGTAAGTTCTGTACAGAGAGTGAGTGATGGGAAGAATTGATTTTAAATCAATATGGCATGGGGGTGGCGTCGTGGCTCAGTAGTTACTTTGACCCCTCAGGCAGAATTTTCCTAGTCCGTGAACAACATAGTTAATGATGAGCCAGGGTTAACACTGCTGCCTCACAGTGTCAGGTACCCGGGTTTGATTCCACCCTTGAGTGATTGTTTGTGTGGAGTTTGCACATTCTCCCCATGGGTTTCCTTTGAGTGCTCCAGTCTCTTCTCTCAGCGCTAAGATGTGCCAGTTAAGTGGATTGGCCATGCTAAATTGCCCGTAGTTTCCATGGATGTGCAGGCTAGGTGGATTAGCCATGGAAAATGCAGGGTGACGGGGTGTTAGGATTGGTAAGTGAGTCCGTGTGGGATGCTATCTAGAGGGTCGATGTACCTTACTGGGCAGAATAGTCTGCTTCCGCACTGAAGAGATTCTTTGACTCTATAAAAACCTGTGCTACGTGGGAAATTAATTTACATTTATTTATTCATTATGTAGATAATTCCAAGGATGTGCCAAGAAGTGACCAGGAAATCAATGGGAACATTTCAGATTATAAAGATTTTGGAGAAAAATCTGTTTATTCGTTTCGAAGAGAGCCCAGCTATTTTGAAATTCCAACGAAAGAATTTCAACAGCCATCCAAGCCCCCGGACTGCGAGGTTCACGAAATTCCAACAAAGGATACAGATACAATCCAGTCCCCACGAGTTCAGAGTCATGCTTCTTTCACGATTGAATTTGATGACTGTAGCCCAGGCAAAATGAAAATAAAGGACCATGTGACCAAATTTCCATCGAGACAAAGAAAGGCACAACAAGTAGAGAGACTACCTGTGCAAGGGGATGCACTGTCAGCAGAGAATAAAGTAGTTGACTGGCTGGTTCAGAATGATCCGAGCCTCCTATTGAAAAGGCAGACTCAAAGGGATGAATATAGCACCAAGAGTGATCACCAGATTCACATAAAGACTTTGAAAGGTATTTTATATCTTTTCTTATGTTGACCCTCATAAGAGTTTAAAGTACATCCTGCATTCAAATACCAATAGGATGTTTGTTTTTAGATATATTAGTCTCAGATGTGTCTAAAGCAAGGTGCAACTTGAACCTGAGTCTCCTGGCTCAGAGGTATCGACGCTATCACTGTGCCATGAAAGCCCTAGGTTTTTGTTTTTATGATAATTCATACATCTTTTTAAAATCAAGAATATTACCATACTGTTGCTTTGAAAGTAGATATTCTCCCAGTTCTCCACTGCAGAGAATTCCCAGAGAAATTGTGGTTGTTTGCAGAGTTTGTCCATTTTTTTATTGTTTACAAAATGTCCAGTGAATATTCAAGACAGTTACTTGAAATTTGACCTTTTTAATTATTTTGAGGTAATTTTACTGATTTATAGAGAACCTCCCACATCTTTCTTTTTCAATGTTACCGCATAGTGTGTTGAATTTGTTTGCCAAGGTTTACTTGTGTATGCTTGGCTGTTGTTACAAATTACACTTTTGCAAAGAAAGTGGCTTAGTAAGGAGACATATTGATGAAATAAAATCAGAAATTGCTGGGAAAAACTCAGCAGGTCTGTCTGCATCTCTGTGGAGAAAGCATTGTTAAATGTTTCAGGTCCAGTGACTAATTCAGAACACACGTCGATGAAGTTTTAAATCAGAGAAAGTGAAAAGTTTGCATGTTGCAAACTGTGTAGAAATAAACTGTAACAAATACAGTTGAGACTGAGTAAATATTTATTCTTCAATGATGTCGTCTTCTGGCCTGTTATGTGCAGGTGATTAATAACTTAGCGATTCAGATATTCTGTGTGCTTCATACATTTGGCAGTTTCTCTTGGTTAGTAATTAATACAAAACTTTCAGACATTTACAACAGAAGCCTGCTACCAAATATGAATAGCATAAAAAGCAATATTGTTTGTCAGCTTGGCTTTTAAAGTTTACAGAAACCTTCCCTAGTTTGACTTCTTCTTTAACAAGGTACTTTTGAAGTCTCTTTCTTACTACAGCTGAAGTGCACAATCTAGCTGAAGGTGTCTCAGTGGGTTCACTGCTTTTCAGTGATCTGGTTCACTACAGAAGTCTGATAAATAAGGCTCTCTCAGGAAACAAGCTATTTCACGCCGCGACTTTTCTGTAATCAATGTTCTGCTTCAGCCAATTCGATCAGATGACATTGAGTTAATGAGTTGAAAAGTTATATCTGTCCATATCTATTGATTATCACTTAGTCATTAGCCACTGACTGTAGCTAATGTGGTATAAAGATGTAAGTGTTAATATCAATCAGAGTCTAAATTAATTTGGCCTCTTTTTAAACTGCTACCACACAAGGTATTGATTTGTTTGGATTGCAAGTGGGAACATGTGCTGGACCATACTAGTTTGAACAGGATAAAATCGTACTCATGTTCTGTGCAGCTCGTGTGTAAGCCCAAACGACACAACTTACACAAATAAACAAAATCAACCTGTTTTCTCAGTCTTGATTCATTTAAAGACTGAACCTGAACTTTCTTCAGGAACATGAAGTGGAGAAGAATTCTCAGACAATTAAATGTTCTGTGGCTGACTGATTTACATTTTTGTTTATGCTAATTTTAGTCATTGCAGTCTTCAGTCACATACACTGAATTAGAGTAGAATGCACTTGTATGACTTCAGTCGACTGCTGGCCTTGTATAACACAGGTAGGTAAATCGATGAATCAATTTGGTCAATTCAATCTACTCACTACTCTGCACTTAAAATGATTAGAATTTAAATTAAAATTTTGGTTTGGGACATATAGTGCCTGAGATCTGGGCATAAAGTCAGGACCAACCCTGATTGGAAGAAATTGGCAGCAACTCTGGCCTGGAGACAATGACCAGTTTTGCGGGAAATTGCTTGTGATGAAGTGACTTTTAAAACATCTTAAAAAGTCACCAGAATTCCAACTTGGAAGTGTTTATAGGAACAATTTGTAATATAAAATTCAATGAGTTGTTATACTAGTTAATTGTGTCCTTGCTACATTCTGCTGTTATCGGGGCAGAAATCTTGTGGGAACTCCATTTCTGTATTTGTAAGGTATGAAAAGAAGAATACTTCACTGTCAAGAAACCATTCACTAAAATTGTAGCAATATGCTTTCAAAGATTAGTTTCTCATCAACATGCCAGCTTATGCAACCTTTTCATTTTTGGGCTTTCATCTACTCTCAGGTAAATGTGTAGCATTGGCCTTTTTTGTTGTTGTCATGTATTTCCACAACTCATTTTTGTAACCACTATAGTTTACTTTATTGAAGATATTTTATCAAACACCACTTTCAAAGTGACTTATTATGATCTGAGGATCTTCTTTCCATTCTAATGACAATATTTGAATCTAATAAAACAGCTTCTTACTAACTAGAAGTAAATTATTTTACTGTATCATTATTAGGTTGTAGACATGAAGATGGCACACAGAGTGATTCAGAAGATCAAGTTGCATCTAAGCAGCAGAAAGAAAACGGTTCTGCTCTGGAATCACAACTGGAGCAATTCCAAAGTTACAATAATGAAACCTCCAAACTCTGTCAGGTCCAGCACGAGGGCCAAGATATGCCCATTGGTCAACAAGCTTTTGTTATTGAATTCTTTGATGATAATCCTCGCAAACGTAGAGCACACTCTTTCACTCAAAATGCAAATGCTATGCAAACTGACTCTTATGTTGCCCTTCGAGCTAAACTAGAAAAACGCAAAGGCACTTCTGCATGTGAGAAAGGGTCAGTACAACAGGTCCAATCTCTGGTCCAATCAAACAAGACTATAACTAGTTCATCAGCTCCCCAGAGGTCTAACTCACTAAAGAGAGAAAAGACAGAAGAGCGATTAAGTACCTCTGCTACTTCGAGCTCCAAAGGTTTACTTCGAAGTTTTGGGAGTGTAGGCCGAAAGAGTAAGCTCAGCCAAGAGTTTGCTGCTGAACTGTTGAAAGAAACTACAAAAAGTTTTACTGTTGTGGACAAATCTCCAGAGTCTCTCCCAGTGACAGTTGCACAAGTGACGGTAGCACCCTCTATACTGGCAACAGCACTACCACAAGTATCATCTCCAACAACTTCAACAAAACCAGCCTCCAAACAAGGTGATCAAGATAGCCTGAGTGATACAGGTACATATACCATTGAAACAGATGCACAGGACAAAGAGGTTGAAGAAGCTCGTAAAATGATAGACCAGGTAAGAAATGAACATGTCTTTTGAACATATTGCCTGAAGAGAATATGAAATGTTCCAGCATGAAACATGTTATTGTATCCTGTGCAAATGTAACTTTTAGTTTTTCTTGGTTATCCTGCTTCATGCTTTGGAATTGCCAGGGAAAGCATTTGTACGTGGGAATTTGTCATAAACTGATTTTCCATCACTTCAGTGATAATACCAATGAGAAATACTGCCCCTGATCTATTTTCTGAGTTGTGACGCCATCTGAGCAATTCCAACAACACGCATAATTCTAGGGGTCAGTTAGGTCGCTCAGCCAGACGGTTGGTTTGCAATGTCGAGTGACACTAACGGTGTGGGTCCAATTCTTGTACTGTCTGAAGTTACCATAACGGTCCCACCTTCTCAACTGTGTCCCTCACCTGAGGTGCAATGTCCCTCAGGTTAAATGCACCACCAGTCATTGCTGTGTAATGAGAGAGCAGCTCTATGGTCCCCTAGGATTATGGGACTTTACATTATCCCAGTTCAGGAAGTGGCCTTAGACTGTCACAAACTGGGGACTGGTCAGCATTTGCCGATAACTTGAATAACATTTTTTGCTTGTTTGCTGAATGTGAACAGTGGTGAAAATATCACAGCTATTCTTTCTGTTCAGTTGCTGGTGGGTTCCATTCTTGAACTGTTGCAGTCTTCTTGGCAATGGTGCTCCTGCAGTGGTAAAATAAGGGAAAATGGCCTTTTTTCTGAGCAATAATGAATGAACCGTTATATTTATTTACATTAGGATGGTGTGCCTTTTGGATAACGAGCGATTATCTTCCCCTGCTTAACCCTGTTTTCCAATTTTGGTGACAAAGACTGGCAAATCCAGTTGAAGTGCTGCCACATGTCATTTGCAAGGCTGTGACTAGGTAATGAGCTGTAAGTTGTTCTTGCAGATTCATCAAACAGCTCATTCATCAGTAGCTGGTGATTGGTAGCATTTTCTTTTCATTTGGAATCGGTCCAAACCAAGATGAATTGAACTGAAAGGACACATTTTTATTTTAACTGCCTTTCCCTCTGGTATTGTCTTGTGCTCTATGCCTTCCCCAAAGGAGAAGAAAGGTCAAATAACTTTGCAAACCTGTCTCTAATTATTCTGTGTAACAAGCTGCTAGTTTTTCGACAAATGTTCCCTTTCTCCTTCCTGCAGGATTGATCATGTGAGCCTTGTTCAGAAAACTGGAATGATATAAGATCAGAAATTTGAGAGATTCCAGGCTTCGACTCCAGCCCCCTTGTTTCATAACACAGCCTTTACAATAGTCAGCATATTGACGCTGTTGAGGAACTCTTTTTTTTTTAGTGACACAATATTTTGAAAATAAGACTTCTTGTTCTGCTGACAGTTGCCATGCGGCAGGAAAGGCTCAGAGGATTTTGAAAATTATAGGATTTGTTGACGATATCTATTTGCACAGTCATGCATGAGTAGTGTTGTGAAACTTAATTAACCTATCCCTCTGCCCTGCTTCTTATTCTCAGTTCATTACCAATATCCCAGTTCCTTCACTGGCAGTTTGTTTTCTAAATTGGAGAACTGCAAAACATGTGAATTAGCTTTTTAAAAATTCCAGTAGAAATGTAATTCTTTATAGCTGGGGTAAAAGCAATTACGATGAGATCAGGCAAGATTTAGGGAGCATAGGATGGGGAAAGAAACTGCAGGGGATGGACACATTAGAAATGTGGAGCTTATTGAAGGAAAAGCTTCTGTGTGTCCTAGATAAGTATGTACCTGTCAGGCAGGGAGGAAGCTATAGAGTGCGGGAGCCGTGGTTTACAAAGGAGGTGGAATCTCTGGTCAAGAGGAAGAAGAAGGCTTATGTTAGGATGAGATGTGAAGGCTCAGTTAGGGCACTTGAGGGCTACAAGGTAGCCAGGAAAGACCTAAAGAGAGCTCAGAAGAGCCAGGAGGAGACATGAGAAGTTGTTGGCGGATAGGATCAGGGTAAACCCTAAGGCTTTCTATAGATATTTAAGGAATAAAAGAATGATGAAAGTAAGAGTAGGCCCAATTAAGGATAGTAGTGGTAAGTTGTGTGTGGAGTCAGATGAAATAGGGGAAGTGCTAAATGAATATTTTTCAACAGTATTTACTCTAGAAAACGACAATGTTGTCGAGGAGAATACTGAGATACAGGCTACTAGACTAGATGGGATTGAGGTTCAGAAGGAAGAGGTATTAGAAATCCTTCAGAGGGTGAAGATAGATAAGTCCCCTGGGCCGGATGGGATTTATCCTAGGATCCTCTGGGAAGCCAGGGAGGAGATTGCCGAGCCTTTGGCATTGATCTTTAACTCTTCATTGTCTACAGGAATAGTGCCAGATGACTGGAGGATAGCAAATGTGGTTCCCCTGTTCAAGAAGGGGAGTAGAGACAACCCTGGTAATTATAGACCAGTGAGCCTTACCTCAGTTGTTGGTAAAGTGATGGAAAAGGTTATAAGGGATAGGATTTATAATCATCTAGAAAAGAATCAATTGATTAGGGATAGTCAGCACGGTTTTGTGAAGGGAAAGTCGTGCCTCACAAACCTTATTGAGTTTTTTGAGAAGGTGACCAAACAGGTAGATGAGAGGAAACCGGTTGATGTGGTGTATATGGATTTCAGCAAGGCGTTTGATAAGGTTCCCCACAGTAGGCTATTGTACAAAATGCGGAGGAATGGAATTGTGGGAGATATAGCAGTTTGGATCGGAAATTGGCTTGCTGAAAGAAGACAGAGGGTGGTAGTTGATGGGAAATGTTCATCCTGGAGACCAGTTACTTGTGGTGTACTGCAAGGGTCGGTGTTGGGTCCACTGCTGTTTGTCATTTTTATAAATGACCTGGATGAGGGCGTAGAAGAATGGGTTATTAAATTTGCAGACGACACTAAGGTCGGTGGAGTTGTGGATAGTGACGAAGGATGCTGTAGGTTGCAGAGAGACATAGATAAGCTGCAGAGCTGGGCTGAGGGTGGCAAATGGAGTTTAATGCAGACAAGTGTGAGGTGATGCACTTTGGTAGGAGTAACCAGAAGGCAACGTACTGGGCTGATGGTAAGATTTTTAGTAGTGTAGATGAGCAGAGAGATCTCGGTGTCCATGTATACAGATCCTTGAAAGTTGCCACCTAGGTTGACAGGGCTGTTAAGGCATACAGTGTTTTAGCTTTTGTTAATATAGGGATCGAGTTCTGGAACCAAGAGGTTATGGTGAAGCTGTACAAAACTCTGGTGCGGTGACACTTGGAGTATGGTGTACAGTTCTGGTCACCGCATTATAAGAAGGATGTGGAAGCTTTGGAAAGGGTGCAGAGGAGATTTACAAGGATGTTGCCTGGTATGGAGGGAAGGTCTTACAAGGAAAGGCTGAGGGACTTGAGGCTGTTTTCATTAGAGAGAAGAAGGTTGAGAGGTGACGACATCGAGGGCCGAAGGGCCGGTACTGTGCTGTAATGTTCTATGTTCTTTAGATAATTGGATGATCAAAACTGGATCACCCTATGCACAGAAATGGATTTGGTTAGTTAACAGAACAGGTACAATTATTTTTGAGGCAGCAATGTTAAGGTGTATCTTCATACAACACAGCTAACCAGTGCCTAACTGTCCCATTTCCTTGCTGAGGTTAGTTCTTGTTTTCTGCTGTGGAATGCATATTCAACTTTTTAATTAACTTCACACTGTCCTTCCACACACAGCATTGTTTGGAGAAGAAAAATATTTAATAAATCACGCAACAAATGCATCTACCAAACAGTATAAGCACAATGATTGTGTATAAACAAGTAAGAATAGGAGAAACTAGCAAGGTCTCTATGTTTAGTCACATCTCACTACATTGTAGCGAGAAAATGCCTGTTTTCTTGAAGAGGCTATTCACATCTCTTCAACTTTGTGTAGGACTCCAGCTTTAACATTTGTTATGTACCTCCACCACAAGATCTAACTGCAATTTAATTTTGTAGCTGAACAGCACGATTAAATAGATCATCAAGAAAGCACAATGAACTATACAGCCTAGTTCAAAATTAATTCCATATTCACAGTAACAGTATCCTAAATTTCCACACATGGCTGTATGCATAACCGACACAAGTATATTGTAGGTCACTTGAAACAAGAAAGCGACAGCCTAGTGGTATTATTAATTGATTGTTAATCCAGAGACTTGGGTAATGTTCTGGAGATCCGGGTTTGAATCCTCCCATGGCAGACAGTGGAATTTGAATTCACTAAAAATCTGGAATTAACAATCGAATGATGGCCATGAATCCCTTGTCAAATGTTGAAAAAACATATCCACTTCACCTAAAGTCCTTTTAGGGAGGGCACTTCCATCCTTATCTGGTCTGGCCTACACGTGAGTCCAACCCATAGCAATGTGGTTGACTCTTAACTGTCCTCTGGGATGAGCAAAAAATGCTGGCCTAGCCAGTGACACCCTCATCCTGTGAATGAATTAAAAATGTTGTGCAAATAAGTGCCTTATGTTGTTAGTGATGCCATTGTTTTATATTCTTAAAGTACTGTACTGTAATTCTGCCTAATGAAAACTGTGTAGTGAAGCCTGGGGCTACAATAACGATCTAGGCCAAAATTAGTAATGACAACTCCTTTATATATAAAGGGATGGTGAATGCAATTCTGAGATTTTATGGATAAATTGATATCGGGTAGAATTGCTGAAGATGATGAAATAAAATCAGAAGATTGGTGAAAATTTTAATCAGAGATAATGGGAACTGCAGATGCTGGAGAATCCAAGATAATAAAATGTGAGGCTGGATGAACACAGCAGGCCAAGCAGCATCTCAGGAGCACAAAAGCTGACGTTTCGGGCCTAGACCCTTCATCAGAGAGGGGGATGGGGAGAGGGAGCTGGAATAAATAGGGAGAGAGGGGGAGGTGGACCGAAGATGGAGAGAAAAGAAGATAGGTAGGGAGGGGTGAGGTCAGTCCAGGGAAGATGGACAGGTCAAGGAGGTGGGATGAGGTTAGTAGGTAGGAAACGGAGTTGCGGCTTGTGGTGGGAGGAAGGGATGGGTGAGAGGAAGAACAGGTTAGGGAGGTAGAGATAGGCTGGGCTGGTTTTGGGATGCAGTGGGGGAAGGGAACGAACTGAGCTGGTTTTGTGATGTTGGGGGAAGGGGAGATTTTAAAGCTGGTGAAGTCCACATTGATACCATTGGGCTGCAGGGTTCCCAAGCGGAATACGAGTTGCTGTTCCTGCAACCTTCGGGTGGCATTTCCCGCAACACATCCCTCACACCCTGCCCCGCCACAACTGCCCCAATCTCATTCTCTCACACCACCGCACCAACCTCCGGATACAATGCATCATCCTCCGACACTTCCGCCATCTACAATCCGACCCCACCACCCAAGACATTTTTCCATCCCCACCCTTGTCTGCCTTCCGGAGAGATCACTCTCTCCGTGACTCCCTTGTCTGCTCCACACTCCCCTCCAACCCCACCACACCTGGCACCTTCCCCTGCAACCGCAGGAAGTGCTACACTTGCCCCCACACCTCCTTCCTCACCCCCATCCCAGGCCCCAAGATGACTTTCCACATTAAGCAGAGGTTCACCTGCACAACTGCCAATGTGGTATACTGTATCCATTGTACCCGGTGTGGCTTCCTCTACATCGGGGAAACCAAGCGGAGGCTTGGGGACCGCTTTGCAGAACACCTCCACTCGGTTTGCAATAAACAACTGCACCTCCCAGTCGCGAATCATTTCCACTCCCCCTCCCATTCTTTCGACGACATGTCCGTCATGGACCTCCTGCAGTGCCACAATGATGCCACCCGAAGGTTGCAGGAACAGCAACTCATATTCCGCTTGGGAACCCTGCAGCCCAATGGTATCAATGTGGACTTCACCAGCTTCAAAATCTCCCCTTCCCCCAATGCATCCCAAAACTAGCCCAGCCTGTCTCTGCCTCCCTAACCTGTTCCTCCTCTCACCCATCCCTTCCTCCCACCTCAAGCTGCACCTCCATTTCCTACCTACTAACCTCATCCCACCTCCTTGACCTGTCCATCTTCCCTGGACTGACCTATCCCCTCCCTACCTCCCCACCTATAGTGTCCTCTCCACCTATCTTCTCTCCATCTTCGGTCTGCCTCCCCCTCTCTTCCTATTTTTATTCCAGAACCCTCTCCCCATCCCCCTCTGAAGTGTCTAGGCCCGAAACGTCAGCTTTTGTGCTCCTGAGATGTTGCTTGGCCTGCTGTGTTCATCCAGCTTCACACTTTATTATCTTGAAAATTTTAATCATTGATTTTGTGGATGTTTTGATATATTTTAAATTTAGAGCTATGTAACTTCAGATTCTGAAACGTATTAGTAGTGAGCACTGATGAGTATTTTGTAATCTTTTCAAATCCAAACAGCTGGCCTGACCTGTAATATTTAAACATTTTAAACATTTCGGGTATGTTTTCATTACAAAAAATGGAAGTATGAATTCAGAATGACTTTTATATAAACTTATAAAAAATTATTATATTCCTAAAAGATTACAATACACTGTGTATTCTTTATGATTGATTGGTCTTTCTGTCTACAGTGTTACACTTTGCTAGTTTGAAATGCTTAGTGGCTTTCTAAATCTTTCTAAAAAATTTCTAACCAGGTATTTGGTGTTTTTGAATCATCGGACTTTTCTCGGATTAACACTGAAATTTATAGACCTGTGATAAATGATGAAAGCTATCCTGCAGTGAAGAATGAACATATTGTGTGCAACCAGAATGCTAGCACTTACCAGCAAGCTGCTTCATTACAGGCATATCATACAACCATTAGTGGCTCAGATACAGTGGCACAGGTAATGGATAATAAAATTACTAGTAGTTCATTTTTGGAGATGTTGCCATTAAACTAACAATTACCATGTGATGATTGAATAGGGAGACAGCAAAGATTGCAAAGCTAATGTATCAATAATACTTAAATATCTAATGTATAATACTCTTGTCATCTTTACAGGAAAGCCAGACAGTGTTGTTGCCATTATAGCGAAGTGTTCTGCCTGGAATTGGGTTTTCAAACATTTATTCCTTAATTATGACGATCAAAACAGATCAACAACACTTGTCAGTTTTGTTCTTTTTGGGATCCTGTGCACATTTACCACTCATTTGCTTATGAACCAACAGTAGCAGCCTACTTATGGAAACCTTTAATGTATAAAAGCATGTTGAGGCACCCCATAAAAAAGTGCATCTAAAAAGAAAATAAAAGCTCAGAGTAAATGGTTTTTAAGGCCTTTCTTGGAGGAAAGCTAACAACGTTTAGAGAGAGAGTCCTGGAGCCTGGGGTCTACAGTCTCCAGTAGTGGGAGAGATCTAAAGGGGAAATGGACAGGGACAGATTGTTTCTGGGAGAACAGAAAATAATGCAGATCGATGAAGAGCAGTGATAAGTGAGTGTCAGTTGCCACGGCGTAATGGTGAGCATGCGGGATTCTGACCGCTGCGATCCGACTTCAAGTTTGGAGACAGCCTATTTCCTGGTCAGTTTAGTGCTCAGCCTCGGGAAGTCTAAGGATGAGATTTCTAAATTCCTGGAAGTGCAGGGTCAGATTAGAACAAGTCAACATGGATTTAGTAAGGGGAGGCCGTGCCTGACAAACCTATTAGAATTCTTTGAAGAGGTAACAAGTATGTTAGACCAGGGAAACCCAGTAGATGTTATCTATCTAGACTTCCAAAAGGCTTTTGATACGGTGCCTCACAGGAGGCTGCTGAGCAAGGTGAGGGCCCATGGTGTTCGAGGTGAGCTACTGGCTTGGATTGAGGATTGGCTGTCTGACAGAAGGCAGAGATTTGGGATAAAGGGCTCTTTTTTGGAATGGCAACTGGTGACGAGTGGTGTCCCGCAGGGTTCAGTGTTGGGGCCGCAGCTGTTCACCTTGTATATTAATGATCTGGATGAAGGGACCGGGGGCACTCTGGCGAAGTTTGCCCATGATACGAAGATAGGTGGACAAGCAGGTAGTACTGAGGAGGTGGGGAAGCTGCAGAAAGATTTAGACAGTTTAGGAGAGTGGTCCAGGAAATGGCTGATGAATTTCAATGTGAGTAAATGTGAAGTTTTGCACTTTGGAAAAAAGAATACAGGCATGGACTATTTTCTAAGTGGTGAGAAAATTCGTAAAGCACAAGTACAAAGGGATCTGGGAGTGTTGGTCCAGGATTCTCTAAAGGTTAACTTGCAGGTGGAGTCCGTAATTAAGAAAGCGAATGTAATATTGTCGTTTATCTCAAGAGGGTTGGAATATAAAAGCATCGATGTGCTTCTGAGGCTTTATAACGCTCTAGTTAGGCCCCATTTAGAATACTGTGTCCAATTTTGGGCCTCACACCTCAGGAAGGACATACTAGCCCTGGAGAGGGTCCAGTGGAGATTCACACGGATGATCCCTGGAATGGTAGGTTTAACGTATGATGAACGGCTAAGGATCCTGGGATTATACTCATTAGAGTTTAGAAGGTTGAGGGGAGATCTAATAGAAACTTACAAGATAATGTATGGCTTAGAAAGGGTGGATGCTAGGAAGTTGTTTCTGTTAGGTGGGGAGACTAGGACCCGTGGGCACAGCCTTAAAATTAGAGGGGGTAAACTTAAAACTGAAATGAGATGACATTTCTTCACCCAGAGTGTGGTGGGCTTGTGGAATTCATTGCCATGGAGTGCAGTGGAGGCCGGGACGTTGGATGCCTTCAAGGCAGAGATCGACAAATTCTTGATCTCAGAAGGAATCCAGGGCTACGGGGAGAGTGCAAGCAAGTGGAGTTGAAATGCGCATCAGCCATGATTTAAATGGTGGAGTGGAGTTGATGGGCTGAATGGCTTTACTTCCACTCCTATGTCTATGGACTTATGGTCTTATGGAGTTGCTTTGGGATAATAAATGGAAGCAGAGTTTAGGATGGTACAATAATGTAGAATATTAATGTAGAAATGAAGGAGGAGTGGATGAAGGTTTGGCAAGTTAAGATTTGAGGTAAAGCAGTTGGTGATGATCTTACAGAGATGGAAGTAGGTGACCTTTGAACTACAGACAGTTATGAGGTTCCATGCCTTCTCCACTGTCAATGTGATTGCAGGCATCATATCCACAGGAGTGAATATTTGGAGTAAAGTTGTAGGGAAGTGGTGGATTTGATTGGGGTGTTATCACTGGATGAGTGCCCCATTATTGGTGTGGGGGCATTGATTCAAATCCACTGTGGCAGGTGGCGAAATTTCAATTTGTTTGATAAACCCGGAATTGAAAAAGAAACTGGTTCAACCACTGTCAATTGTCATTAAAAAAAAAAATAATTCTGGTTCACTAATGCCATTCAGAGAAGGAAATAATTTTATGAATCTTACCTGATCTGATTCCCCTGTGTCTGCAGTCCTACAGTCACATGGTTGATTATTAACTATCCCCTGAACCAACCCAAGCAAGCATCTCAGTTTGAAGGCAGTTAGGAATGAGTAATAATTGGTATCATTGATTACAATGCCTATGTTCCATCAAAGAATGAAGAAAAAGAAAACATTAATGTAGAACAAAATAAAGATATTTCTTCTCCATTAGTTCTGTTTTATTTTCCTTTGGACACCTGTGCACTACTTCACATCCATGGGCAGTGTCATTTATTTGTATGTGCTGTTTATGAAAAAAATCTCTTTTACAACATTTTTTGTATTTTTGTGTGCTTCCTTATGACATCTGATTCTTTGTATGAGAAATTGATAGGTGTTTACAGTTGCATTTTGTTAAAGATTGTGCATAAATACTAGTTAGCTTCAAATTTTAGTTTTCATGCATGGAGGGCTATAGTCCGAAACAATGTGTGTTTTTCACACTTTCTTGGAGTTCCAGTTGTTTATACTGATTTCTACCAGTTTTGCACTGTTTTGTTTTCACATTGTAGAATATGCTAAGTATCAGCAACATTCTGAGATCTTGCCAAAATGAAATTGCCTTTAACATTATTCCAGTTCAAGAAATTCTTGATCCTGTATGAATGAGAATCTGATGTAATCACAAATCCCCTTTTCTCATGCAACTTCTGTATAGAAACCTTAAAATAAATGTATTATTTTCTCTCAATACAAACATCTAGATGCGTCCAGGCGGTCCGATCTCCCAGGGGAGTCAAAAATGGGTCTCGAGATGGGCAAGTCTTGCTGATGGCTATAATGGTGCTGGGCCCATTAGTACGCTGCGTGACCTTCAACAGGGGAGTGAGTATTAAATTTGGCACTAAAGTGTTTTTGATAAAGTTGTAAAATAAAATATTGCCTTGTTTTTTGGGCAATCTACGATTTTCTGTTTTTCTCTCAAAAGCTGGAGCCGTGGTTGATCTTGGGAATTATGTTAAGAATATGGAAACTCTGGATTCAGATGCAGCATCAACAACGAGCCAGTCTTCCCGAAAACGGCGAACACTTCCACAGTTGCCAGGAAGTGAAAAGCTCGATAGCCCAAGATCGAAAGATTTCCTTCAGCAACGCGCTTTTCCCAGCAGTGAATCAATAAAGAAGTTGGACCTGGAATTGCATTCTTTTCCACAGAATCATGAAAAGTTGCATATACATGAAGACAAAGACTTGGAGCCTGACAGTTTGAGTGATGACAAATCTGATGATTCTTCACATGTTCAAAAGGGGAAGGGTAGAAAATGTAGAATTTCAAAGGTCACTAGAAAGTTACACCAAGGGCAGACATGGAATGATCATGGCAGATCTGAGGCTCGGCAATGGGTAACAGAAACAAATGCGCAAAATGCAGCCAAAGAGTTACCAGCTCTGCACAGTACAGTATGTGGTGCGGAATGTGATCTAAAAGCAGCTTCCTATGGCACCGTAAAAGATTTGGAAAGCTCTTCAGCACAATTGAGAGCTAAAGAAATGCCAGCAAAGTTTGAGCGAAAGCCAAAGGACCATGAGTTTGGATCAAAATCAACAATTATTACATCATCTGCAAGATGGTCATCTGTCCCTGATGCAGTCCAGCCTGCTGTGGGAAATAAAGATGTAATCCACTCCATAAGTAAAGTGAGTCAAATAACTCATAGAAGCCCCTCCCAAGAAAGAAAGAAAACATTTACAAAAGAATCTCGAGCACCTGTTATCAGACAAGAGAGTTTTACTAAAGACAGGCCAAGTATTGAAAACATGATCAATAAAATTCCTAATATTTCAAGCCAGCTACCCTTCAAAGACCACGCACCAGGTTCCTACAATATAGATTACACTGAGGAAACGCACCTCATTCTGAAAGACACTGAAGCTGCAGTGGCAGCCTTGGAAGCAAAACTCCAGTCTCAAGATCACCATTTTGGCCAACAAGAAAGTCATTCCTACGCCCAAGGAGAATCGCCCTCTGGAGAATCAGACAATGACACCACAAGCTCTGTGAGCTTGAAAAGTAAAAGTGTCACAAGTTCTGCACAGCGACAGAGCAGTGTACAAAAAGGGAAAACGGCTCCATCAGTACAAGATCACTCTCAGCCAGCCAACGCTCGGGAAAGGCTGACAGAGAAGCGTAGAGCCCAGCTGTCAGATGTGTCCAGCAAACCAGATTACAACAGGCGCTTTCATCTGAAGCGCAGCACAGGTTCTCGCGGCTCCACAGACTTTACAGATGATGAAAGATCCTCTAGCCTTCCATATTTACCAATTGCTGATATAGGCTCTTCTGATCAGGAGCAATCTCAGACCAGCAAATCTCTGCTACGGAAAAAGTTTTCTAGTTCGGTGCGCACAAAAGAGGACTTGAGCAAAACCGCAAAATCTTCAGTTCAAACAACGTTGACCCGTTCCAACAGTCTGTCCACACCCAGGCCCACCAGAGCTTCGTTACTGCGGAGGGCTCGCCTGGGAGATGCGTCAGATAATGAAAGTGCTGATGTGGACAAAGCCTCGTTAGCTTCAGAAATATCCACCACAAGCTCAACTTCCTCCAAGCAGCCAGCAGATAAGAAGTTGTCACGGCTCGACCAGCTGGCTTTGCCGCGGAAACGAGCAGGGTCTCTCACCGTAAACAGTGACACAGAAACCTCCATGACAAGAAGCAGTTTCAGTGCCCGAAGTATTGATGTGACAAGCACCAGTCGAAAGCCAGCTAGCATTGACGCAAAAGCCACATCAAAGAAAAGTGCAGGAGGTTCGGTGAAGCAGACGCCACGAGTCCGTGCTAGTGTTGCAAAATCGTCTTCTAGTGAGTATACATCACGAGAACATCTCGTGAGATGATACATCACTGTTGAGGCATATCTTTTCAAAAGTGAACTCGCAGTGAAGAATTGTTTAAATGTTCATAATGAAAATTTAGGATTACAAAAAAACTTCAGTTTAATGCACTTAATGTACAAGTTGAAGAAAATGTTTTCTTTTGTGCATTGGTGGCAACTTCTCACTTGGATCTAAGTTTATTACCTCTGTCTCCCTTTTTATTTTTCCAGGCCCCCTCAATCCTTTTATCTTCACCACTGGCTGCCCTGTCACCATCTGCTCTCTCCCATCGTGATACCTTGCCACACCAATTCCTCCCTTAACTTATCATTGCTCATTGGCCTTCATGTATTTCTTGTAGATTTCAGAGTCCTTTTGAGTATGTCTGCGAGTTCTCTCTGCCTCTTGCAGTGTTTTTAAAAGATGTTGGCCACTTTGGCATTCTCCTCTCATGTTGATACTTCACCCTTTCAGGACCATCTCAACATCTGCCTTTCTGCCGTGCTCAAACACACACTGCTGACTGCTTGTTTGTATTTTGCTGGCATTCAGTGATTGTTCTCTGCCTCGGCATTTCCATTGAGAATGTTTGTCTGTACGTTCATCAACACACGGCAATTGCTCACAACAGTTCATGCATCCATATCTGAACTCATGAAAGATATTTCCCCTCAGCGCTTGGCTCTAATTTCTACCACATGCACTGACAATTTGATTCAGTGTGTCTTAACACCAAATCATAGATGGATATTTATAGGTGCCAGTTGAAATTAAATTACGACAGTGTCATCTGAGTCAAAAAGTTGAAATCCAGTCCCACTTGAAATGTGAGAATACAGTCTAAACTGACACTCCAATGAAGTACAGAGTGTACACCATTTTGTACTATCTTTTTGTGAAACATTAAACCGAGGCTGTGTTTAGTCCCAGAGGGAGAAAAGATCTCCTTGCGATATTTCAAATAAAAGCGGAGAAATTGTCACAATATTCTCCCAGTATTTCTCTCACTGCTGATGTCATTAAATGACTTTCACTTTTTCATCTGTCTTTCAAAATTCTTCTCATCTGCTTCACTCCGAAGTTTTCTCCTAATTGTCATTTCAGTTAACAAGATGAATGTGAGATGTAAAAACCAAACTGGAATTTTTTGGGTGTAAAAGGTTTGCATTCTGTGTAAGATGTGAATCACATTATACTGATGAATGCCTGCAACCCCAGAAATTATGACTTTGCATTGTTGCACAATCTGCCATATGGTGCTCCAAAGACATGAGGGTGGCATAGGATAGTAGCTTAGTAATCAAGATTATTTTTTGTAGCAATGTCCAATGAGACAAGAAATTACAGAAAACAATGTAAAAGATAAACTAAAGCAATTTCAACCAAAAGAATTGTCATTAAGCACACTCTTTGTCGAGCCTCATGTTGACAATCTGGATAAAGCTAGTGGACCCTTGTAGTATAGCCCAATTGGAGTCTCCAGCATCTTTGCAATTTACTGCCTGTTGCAAAATATCAGACTGATAGGCTTACTTATTTCAGAAATAAAGGGCTTTATAAGTTATCTGGCATGTGTTTCCAACCCAACACCATGAAGAATGTGTAAAGGAGTGAGAGGAATTAGCTCAGGACAGCAAAGAACAAAAAAACAGATGATGTAATTCCAACAAGGTGCTTTTAATGAATAAATGTTGAAATATCAAGCAAAGGCCCTTGGCACCTTTATTTCATCCACAACAGCCTCAAAGGGACCCTAACTTTCAAAGATGACTTAAAATTTCTTCATAAAACAGAAATCCATAACTCTTGCCTCTCCAGCTTTAGTTTGCATACCCAGAAATAAATCTGAAATTCTCTGGTCAAGCAATATTTGCTTTTCATGACTATGCTTGTCTATGATGACACTTTTTGTCATAATATTGACCCTTTGTCAGTTAACTAGCGTGATGAACTCCTAATTCAGAACTTCTGATGAGTCATGCTCATGTCAGGTTTGGTAACAGAATGCTATGACATTTCCACTGAACCTTAGAGACCCAAGTGAATTCTCATTTGAGAACTAATTTTCAGTAGCCATTCTCCTCTCGTGGTGCAAGGTACTCTATCAGCATCTGAAATTTTCTTGTGCCTGTGTCAGAGGATTCCTTAAGAAAATTTACTCTATGTTTTCTCTAGAATGTCTGACTATTCTTTGGAATACACTGATGCTGGACAGAGGCTCAAAGCTGCTACTGTTTGATATGACAAACAAATTATCACTCAGTTTAAAAGTTCTGAGTAAGTCTAGTGTTCGGGGTAGTTCTTGAGGGCAGCTGAAATTGTGACTCAACATCTCTGTTTGTACTGACTCTGTTTGAGAAATACCTTCCTGTGCATTGTTTGGGTGTTCATGGGCTGTTAGAGATGACAGAACCTGTCATTTAACTTCCACAAGTCTGATTGACCATCACATTAGAATTTCCTGTTTTTAGTAGCCATAAGGAAGAAAATGTTACCCACAATGTCTTCCTAACACTCGTTAGCATCACTCCTAGTTTCTTATCAATTTTGGGAAAGTTAAGCAAAAGACGGAAAGCATTATGTAAAAGTGTGGGAAAAATTCAGGAGGCATTGACTGTATTTATGGAAGAGAAAAAAACATAGTTAACATCTTGAGTTTAGTAACACTTCTTTGGAACTGATTTTTGTTTTAGATTTCCAGCATCTGTGGTATTTTGATTTTGAGAGGATTGCTTATTCTATTTTGATGAATTTTACACTAAATCTTAACAATGCACCTCTGGGAGGCTCTGTGCAGTGTTTCCGTACACTGAAGCGGTAGGATGCATTTACGTAGTGGTTCACCTGCCAAAGTACTGTTGGGAGTGTTATCATTTATCATAATCATCTCTTAACAGGGAGAGAGATAAATGAGTATTGTCAATTCCAGAATACAGCTGAAACAGACTTTTGAGGAGGTTGTCTAAATGTGGGTCTCAGTTGGAGAATGATGTGTGGAGAAGATGATTGTAAAGGATGAAATAACAAATATATGTTGAATTCTGTAGTCATTAGATATTATTTTCTAATCTTATAATCAATGGCGTAAAAACTTCATAAATATGCACAGTAATTGACTCCATCTTTTCAACGTCTGTAAAACAAAATTGTTGCAAACCAAAAAGGTGGATGTTAGCAGCTGTCTTGTTAAAGATTAAGATTTTATTTTACTCACTTCTAATCTTATTATGCTACCATTGAATCAAATTTATGATGTCTGGTCTACTAACAAAATCAGATTTGGGTGTGACCAAGTATGTTTATTAACTTTTCTTTTGGTGGGGCGTTCCTGGAATTCTCTTACTAGGGAAAATCACTGTGGGGTGTTTAAGGAGTTTGATTGAAGTGTGATGTTTTGCTTTCTCTTATACTGACATATGTTAACTCCTCCGGCTATTTTATAACCAGATTACTACAAACTGGAGATTAAATGGAGATCGGTCTTGTGCTTCAAAAACAATGCCCCCTTGTTATGTGTGACTTAAATGCAGCTTTTCTTCTTCAGAGATTTAAAATATTGTTCAAATGCCTCATTTGTCCGGGGTTAATTGAGAGAGGGAAAAGAAGTTTAGACCATATGAGTAACTTTATAAAATACTGTTCTAGCTAATTCAACAGCTATGCAATTCACAGTTGGTTCAATTTTTTAAAAAATACTGGAAGTAAAGATTCATGCAAATGCAATTTATTTCTTTCTCATTCAGTTTTAAGGGGGATGCAAGAAGAAAGATTGTTACAAGTGTACGGGCATATATCTTTGAAGACGAGCTAATGAAACAGTAAAAAATCAGGTGGCTGGCACTGTGGTTCAGTGGTTAGTACTGCTGCCTCACAATGCCAGGGACCTGGGTTCACTTCCAACCTTGGACGACTGTGTCTGTTTGCATGTTTTCTCCAGGTGCTCCAGTTTCCTCCCTACAATCTAAAGATGTACAGGTTAGGTGTATTGGCTATGCTAAATTGCCTGAAGTGTTGAGGAGTGGGAAACGCAGGCATATGGTAGGATGGGATGCACTTCGAAAGGGTCGATGTAGAGTTGATGGGCCAAAGGCCTTCTGCCACACTCTTAGGGATTCTGTATGGGTTTGTGGAGTCTCCAAACAGACGTGAACTGTATGAAAAGCTAAGGAACTAAGGCTGAACCTATATGAAACACAAGTTCAGTGCCAGCTGGATTATTGTACTTAACTAGATGTGACATTTTAGGAAGTGTGTGAAGGTTTTGGAGAGGGTACAGAGAGAGTTTGATAGAAAGGTTACAAGATGAGGGATTACGATTATGTAGCTGGACTGGAGAAGTTACATTATTTTCCCTAACATAGACAAAGCGAAAAGAGTATGTTTTAAAGAGCACGTAGATTTCAGGTGATTGGTCCAAAGATCCAGACATAAAAAGACAATTTTTCAAATCCCTGCTGATTGCAAATTCAGTATTAAGTTTCAAAGGGAATTGGGAAAAATACTTAAAAGTGAAATGCTACAGGGGTATCTGGGAAGATTGGGCGATTGAAGCAAACTGATTTGCTGTTTGAAAGGCCTAGCATTGGAACAAAGGAACATTCAACCCGTCAGAGCTGTTCTGTCATTCAGTGAGACCGTGGCTGATCTGTGGCCTAACTCCATATACGTGCCTTTAGCTCATATCCCTTAATACCTTAGATAAATTTTTGTTAAACAATCTCAAATTTAAAATTAAAGTCTGATTTTGTGTCACCTGTCATTTGTGGGAGGGATTTCAAAATATCCACTACCCTTCATGTGGAGAAGTGCTTCCTAACATTTCTCCTGAATAGCCTGATTCTTATTCTCAGACTATGCCACCAGGTCTAGAATTCCCAACCAGTGGAAATAGTTTAACTTTATCTAGCCTGTTTTTTCCTGTTAATATCTTGAGGACTTTGATCAGTTCTTCCTTAAGCTTCCAAGTTTTAGAGAAAGCATAAACTTGATGGATTAAATGACCACTTGTTTTGTGCCATTTCATGATTCTATGACTAACATTGTGATCCATTTGTCTCTAATTTGCTTGGCATCTGGCTTGTAGCAATGAAATGCTGAGTCATTGCTGAAACATAGGACTGAATGCACAACTTCACTTCTTCGAGCCTGCCGTGCCATTCAATTTGATCATAGTTGATAATCCTAACTGCAGCCACCTCCTTGCCTCCTTGTGAGTTAACATCATGGCAAACAAAAACTTATCAATCCAAGAATTAAAATTATTCATTGAGCTAGCATCCATTGCATCCTGTGGGAGAAAATTCTACATTGTCGTCTTACTGTGTATGAAGAAGTGTTTTGCAACTGCTGACCAGAATGGCATTGCTCTGACTTTAAGGTTATGCTTCCTTGTCAGAGAGCTCCACATCCCCATACTCCTGCCTAGCTCAGCAGAAAATGTTTCTCACTTTCTGTCCCATCCATTAATTTCAAATCCTGAAAAATAAAACTTAATTCAAATAACTATTTGCCACAAAATATAGCCTAGCTTATCTAATATCCTCATAATCTCACCTTGGGAATCTTGGTAATGTACTGTTGAATCTGTGCAGCACACCTTCCAAAATCAAAATAGGTACATCTTTTTGAAGGCGCACTTCCCAGAACAGTACATGTGACGTAGCCAGGGCTGTTGTATCATCTAATGCACTAGTTGTAAATGCTAAAATTGTATTTTTGATTATTTCTGTATATAATTACTACCGCCTAGTGATCTACACACACAAATTCATAAATCTCTTGGAAATCTTAAACTGCAGGGGAGGCTCAACTTATGGGGAGCAGATAAGAAAGTGAAGTTACAATCAGATCAGCCATGATCTTTCTTAGTGGTGAAGCAGTCTAGAGGGCTAGTATTACGTGCTCCCGCCCCTGTTTATGTTCTTTGGACCGAAGTTGTTCTGAACCTGCGAACGTATAGGAGAAAGTAGCTGGAACAATCTTTTTCACGTGTAGCAAAGTGTTGTTTGTAAGCTTGGGCTTATTGCACAGGTCAAGTCCTATCATATGTTCTCAATTGGGAAATTAACTTATAAAATATTCAGAAAGAAACATCATTATTTTATTTATATTCAGAGCTCACCTCTTGCTAAGTATGCACAGACCTCTGCTCCAGGTTTTTGAACGGTCTCCCTTTGTAGGAATCATTTGCTTTGTCTTAAACCTTGGGTTGCTCTGCCTATTGCTGTTACTGTAGTATTACCTTTCCCTTTATTTGAAACTAATTCTTTTACAAGACTCAAGATGGAGACAACAAACTTCAGATTACACTTCTACTTCAGAGGAAGAGTATAATTCAAACCACACCTCTCCTAAACACAACCGCTTACATGCTTCAACAGCCACACCCAGCGGTAGAGGCCAGTCTTTGAGTTCAGGAAGAACAAGGCAAAATGTGGATGATGATGAAGATCCATATGAAAACTGGACGACGCACAGTGCTGAAATTGCAAGGTATTGTAGAATTGTACTTTATACTGTGAAGCATATAAGTGCGAAGAACAATGAATGAATGAATTATTGTCACATGTATTTTACAGTGAAATACAATGAAAAGCTTTCATTTGTCACCATACTCCAGCACCAATTTGATAGTTTAAGAATAAGAGACATGAAAAGATATAGCTTAAACAGAAATCCATCTACATATGAGTTCTGAGCCACCACCTTGCCAGATCCAGCTAATGATCCTCAGGCACCATCTTTTGCCGCTCTTCCGATTCACCTTCGTCACCAACCGCACCAGCATCCTTGTAGTTCACCGGATCATTTTGACTTTGTACTTGCATGTTTTTCTCCTCTTCGGCCTTGCTTATTATTGCCACTTGCTGAAGTCAAAACCACAGACTGATGATCTGTTTGCAGCTTGTCATTAACATTGCTATTGAACCAGCTGTTAAAAATGCTTGTCTCTGAAATCTCCCTCTTTGAGGAAATGCCAAGCTCCTGATATGATGCACTGACATCTGCTGGAGAATGCCACAGTAGCAAGGCAGACATCAAGAACTTGATCTATTGTAGATAACCATAGGAGTACATACATATAGGATATGTGTACCGTGCTGCCTGCTGTACATACTTACAGCTGTTAGATTTTTCCTACTCTTGAATTAATTAAGTTGGAGAACTTTTTTTTTCAAAAAGATGTACTTAATATAATTTTTCAAACAACAGTTTTATTGCAGATGCAGAGACCTTGCAGTGCAAGGCTTCTAGGTTGGCTTCAATTGCAGAAAATATCCTGGAATAGGCTTGTCGTTAGGGCTTACAATGGTTGTAACTTTGAACATGGCTGAATATCACTTTGCTTGTCCTACTCAACAGGACAGGGCTGTGGCTCAGTGGTTAGCACTGCTGCCTCTCAGCACCTGGGACCCAGGTTTGAATCCACACTTGGATGACTCTGTGAAGTTTCCATGTTCTCCCCATATATGTATGGGTTTCCACTTGGTGCTGTGATTTTCTCCCACAGACCAAAGATGTGCAGGTTACGTGGATTGGCCATGGTGTCCCACAGGAATAGTGTGAGGAGCTGTGTCTGGTGGAACCCTCTTCAGAGGTTCAGAGCAAACTCGATGGGCTGAATAGTCTCTTTCTGTACTGGAGGGCATGCTATGATTCAAAGAATGGTTTCTTAGGGGTCTCACAGTTTGGGATTCATATGCTTGTTTGGAGTTATGATTCCTGCTGTTTCATTGCTAACATTCAGACTAAGTGAATTAAGTTTCGTATGTTTTATGAAAAGGGAGTACTTTGAACAAAAATAATTTTCTTTTATTATGACTGATTATTTCGCATAGAGTTCAGACTGGATGAGCAAAGCAGCCTGCACACATCATCTTGAGATCTATCACTACTACTTTAACTGTGGAACACAGCACTATTGGTTTCTCCCTCGTGGTGTGTTCTCCCCCAGATGAAACTTGCCATGTAAAGAGCTGCAGAATGTAATTCAACCAATAGTGGTACAGATTCTTTTCCCTAGTTAAAGTTGCTTCCAAACTGACACGGACTTTCTCTACAGAAAGTAAAGAAGTTTGTTGTTTCAATGCTGTTAAAAATTTTTTTACAGCAGTAGGAGCAAAAAAGAAATCATTGGCTTGTTAAATCCCTGGCGATGAAGCCTTGTTTAATGGCTGCTGGGTTTTGGTCATTGGCGTTTTGCTTATTGATAGCTTATTCATGATTTCAATCATCATAGATCAAAGGTGATAAATACATCACAGATACATGTTGGCATTATTCATTCTTTCAGAAACTATTCCATGTCTTCAACTATCATTTTGACAAACTAGACATTCAACCATTTACATTTAATGAAACCTGTTTGATTGTTCAGATTTTTAAAAATTATGACAGTTTGAATTTTCTGATATTTTGGAATCTCTCATGACAGCCAGAGGGGGTCTCAATATATCCAAATGGAATAAACTCCCCCCATTAGCATTATGTTTGTAAGTGGAGGTTGCACTAAAAGGCCCCTAACGCATAAGTGACTTTTTTTTTTCAGACAACTTGCAGGCAACAATATTGCAGGTTAAAGTCAGACAGTCAAATAGAATATAAATCTTTTTATTTCTGGGATACTTTTTCTAGTGAATTTAAATTTAATTGAAGTTTAATTGGTGCCACATAATCCATTATCTGATACATTTCTAGTATGCTATATATACAGACGTTCTTAAAATTAAACTCAAAAAATAGTTCCATGAATAAGATGGCCTTTTGTAAGAAATGAAAAATAATATGATCTATCACATTGATATAAATTCTGTGCTTTGAGTATAGTAATGATCTTATAATCTAAGTTTTGATTTTAGGTGACAATTGTAATCGTTCTGCTGAAGTTAAAATAGTGCAACATTGATGATGCAGTTTAACAGATGGTAGACTATTTTTCAATGTTGTAGCTAACCATGACAAAATTTTATTTGTTACAATGTCATGCCACCTCACTGGTAATGGTGACCATTTTCTGAAATGGGGGAAACAAGAGGTTCTTGTACAGGAACAACAACATTTCAAATTATTATAGCTGTGACATTGATCTGAACATTTACACACTGCTTGAGGCTTAAGCCATACTTTGTAGCATCATGTCAAAACAGAAGAGGCTTTAAGCCAACTTTTCTCTGTATTCTCCTCATGCTCTTTTTCATTTTGCGAGAACACTCTTGTTTCCACAACCCTAGTTTCTTGTGCACCATCATTCCTTTAAAAGACCTTTTAAAACTAGTCTCTGGGTAAAGATTTGGTTAATATTCTCATACTTCATATCTGACTAGGTATGCATTTTTCTGTACATTGAAACATCTTCTATCTTTGCGCCAATGTAGCAATTCAAATTGTTGGCTTATTCTTAGAAATAATAGCCAAACTAAATCTAGTTTTAGACTTCCAAGCTTGCACTATTTGAACATATGGGAAACATTTGAATATTTTGGAGAAGTCCTGGCTGTAGCTTGCTGTTGTTTTCAACCTGAGGCTATCTTCATTTGGATTCCAGGAGGTTGGCATTGCCAGATAATTCCACTGTTTAGAATACTCTATCCAACTCCCTTACACCAGCTTCAGAGTTGTAAGACAACACTAAACTGATTTTACTGCTGGAAAAAATAATTTGGACATAACAGAATAAACACTGGGAACCAGCTCATGGAAAGTGAACAATCAGAATCTGACTTTTTAAAAATGCCAATTGTAATTTGATTGTAATAATTTACCATGGAGTTAATAAATTGTGAATATTATTTTGACATAGTATTCAAGTTCCATTGTGACTTATGCAATCTTGAGGGTCTGTTCATGTGAGAGTTTTTGGTAATTCTCTGATCTAGCCTATCCCAGGATGTTATGGGAAGTTAAGGAAGAAATCGTAGGGCCTAGCAGAGGTATTTGTATAATTTACAGTCATGGGTGAGATGCCAGAGGACTGGAACGTAGCTAATATTGTGCCTTTATTTAAGAAAGGCTGAGAGGAGAAGCTATAGACCTGTGAGTTTGACATCAGTACTGGGTAAGCTGTTTGAAGAGACTCTGACAGAGGATTTACAAGCATTTGGAGGGGCAAGGACTGATTACAAACAGCCGGCATGGCTTTGTAAGTGGGAAATCGTGTCTCACCAACTCGATTGAGTTTTTTGAGGATGTAACAAAAAGATTGAGGGCAGAGCGGTAGACGTTAAAGTGTTTAGCACGCTTGTCTTCATTGCTCAGACCTTTGAGTATAGAAGTTGGGAGGTCATGTTGAGGTTGTACAGGACATTGGTGAAGTCACTTTTGGAGTACTGTGTACAGTTCTGTTGCCCTGCTACGGGAAGGAAATTATTAAATTGGAGAGGGTCCAGAAAAGATTTACCAGGGTGTTGCTGGGACTGGAGCGTTTGAGTTATAATGGTAGGCTGAAACTTTTTCATTGGAGTTTAGGAGGTTGAGGGGTGACTTTTTATAGACATTTTTAAAATCATGAGTTGTATAATCAGGTGAACAGCAAAGGTCTTTTCCCTAGGGTGGGGGAGTTCAAAACTAAGCAGCATATTTTAAAAGTGAAGGGAGAAAGACTTAAAAAGGACCTGAGGGGCAACTTTTTCCATGCAGCAAGTGGTTTGTGTGTAGCATGTACTGCCAGAAGAAGTGGTAGATGCAGATACAGTTACAACATTTAAAAGACGTTGGATAAGTTCATGAATAGGAAGGGTTTAGACAGATATGGGGCAAATGCAGGCCGTTGGCTCTCGTTAAGCTTGTGAAATTTGGTCAGCGTGGACAAGTTAGCCTGCAGGGCCTGTTTCCATACTTTATGACTGTATGACTCCTTAACCTGAGTCGGACATTTTATTTCCAGTTTTTGCCTCTCTGAGACACCTCATCGTACATTCTTTTACTTCATCCATACTCAGGTAATGTGCACTCCCATTTTCCCCATCACAATCTTTCAGTACTCCAGTTCTTCTGTTGCTGTTCCAATCTTGACTCCCACTGCAGGAAGCCCTCAGTCTCCAGTTATGCCTCTCAGCTTCCATCAAAGTATTCTTCGAAACGTTGTCTCCCTTTGATCAGGAACCCTAATTTTCCCATCCTGCCGTCTCATCAACACGCAGTTAAAAACTCAACCCTCTCAAAGCTGACCCGAAGGATCAACTCACTCCACCTAACTGTAAATCTCCCTTCAAAATACCTATTCACTTGTGCACAAGTCCTTTATCTACATGAACTGATTGTGGATGATTGTATTGCTGTCACAGTCCTAATGTAAACATGACTTCATGGTGATGACACCGTTCCCCTTCATGAAGCCTCCTTCCTCAGTTGCCGTGTTTTCCATCAGTTGCCCCATTAAGTCTGTCACAGAGAGGACTGTGTTCTACGTCTGTCTTCCTTAGGCAATTTTCCTCATGTATGCCCCTCATCCGCTTTACTCGAGTATGATATTTCACCAAGAGGATCTTTACTGCTCTACGCCCTCAGCCTCTGCATATGTTAACTTCTCAGCCTCTGTGATTTTAAACATAATCTCAACTCGTAACCTGTCTCCTCGGAGTTCATTGTCTTCTTATCCTCGCTCAATCTCTCCTTCAGTCTCTCCCTCTCTCCAAGAGTTTCGGCCTGAAATATTGACTTCCCTATTCCTCGGATGCTGACTGACATGCTGTGTTTTTCCAGCTTCACATGAATTGACTCTCCCTCCACATAAGCCTAACACATGTTCACAGCCAACCTGTTGACGTGGTTTGACATGTTACATCATTTTGCTGGTTCCATCATATCAATCTGACATTTAAGGCCATCTCTGATCGCTGAGTTTTATCACCCATCATCTACATTCCCCTCCCACTCCTTTGCATCCTTTTGCACGCTGCCTGAAAAGCTGTTCTCCATTTCACTTACAACTGCAGTTTCAACATCTTAACTGTCAAACTTTTCATCCTCTGTTCAGCACAACACTTCTGCAATGACTGATTGTTCAACTGCAGCCTCCCCTTCACATTTGATGCCCGTGTTCCCAATAAAACCATTACTCTCTTTCACCCTGAATGCCGACCAGATATCCTATATAAATCCAATCCCATTTGCCAGCATTTGGCCAATATCCCAATTCATATAACCATCTGGATGCCTTTTAAATGTTGTAATTGTACCAGTTTCCACCACTACTTCTGGTAGCTCATTCCAAACACGCACCACATTCTGCTTGAAAAAAATTGCTCCTTAGGCTCCTTTTAAATCTTTCCTCTCTCACCTTAAACCTATTCCCTTTAGTTTTGGGCTTCCCCATCCTGGGAATAGATCTTGTCTATTTACCTTAGCTATGCCTGTCATGATTTTATAAACCTCTATAAGGTCACCCCCTTAGCCTCCAACGCTCCAGGGAAAATAGCTCCATGTCTGTTCATCCTCTCGCTTTAGCTCAAACGTCCAACCCTGGCAACATCCTTGTAATCTTTTCTGAATCCTTTCAAGTGTCACAACATCCTGTGGCAGGGAGACCAGAATTACATGCAGTGTTCCAAATGTGGCTGAACCAGTGTCCTGCAGCTGCAACATGACCTCCCAACTCCTATGCTGTGTGCACTGGCTGATGAAGGCAAGCTTACCAAGCAGTTTCTTCACTATCCTATCTACCTGCAATTCCACTTTCAAGGAACTATGAACCTGCAATTCAAGGTCTCTTTGTTCAGCAGCACTCCCCAGGATCTTACCATTAAGTGTACAAGTCCTGCTCTGATTTGACTTTCCAAAATGCAGCACTTCATAATTATCTAAATTAAACTCCATCTGCCACTCCTTGACTCATTGGCCCATCTGATCAAGATCCTGTTATACTGTGAGGTAACCTCTTTTGCTGTCCATCATACCTCCAGTTGTAGTGACATTGCAAACTTATTAATCATACCTCATACATCCAAATCATTTGCATAAATGGTAAAAACAGTTGACCCAGCACTGGTACACCACTGGTCACAGGCCTCCAGTCTGAAAAGCAACCCTCCATCACCATCCTCTGTCTTCTACTTTTGAGCCAGTTCTGTATCTGAATAGCTAGTTCTCCCTGTATTCCTTGTGATCTAAACTTGCCAACTGGCCTACTGTGAGGAATCTTGTCGAACGCTTTTTTGAAGTCCATATAGATCACATCCACCACTCCGCCCTCATCAGTCCTCTTCATCACTTCTTCAGAAGACTCAACTAAGTTAGTGTGACATGATTTCCCAAGCACAAAGCCATGTTCTTGCCTTTCCAAATACATGGAATCCTGAGGGACAGGATTTATGTCCAGTAACATGCCCACCACTGATGTCAGTCTAACTGGTCTATAGTTCCCTGGTTTATCCTTACCACCTTTCTCAAACGGTTACACAATGTTGGTTAATGCTTTGCATCCGGTGACCCTTCCTCAGAACTGAAAAATTTGGCCCATATCCCTCTAAACCATTCCTTTTCATATACCCATCCAGATGCCTTTTAATTGTTGTAATTGTACCAGCCTCCACATGTCCTGTGGCAGCTCATTCCATACACGCACCACCCTCTGCGTGAAAAAGTTGCCCCTTTGGATCCCTCTTAAATCTTTTCTCTCTAATCCTAAACTTGTGCCGTCTAGGTTTGAACTCCACCACACCAGGGAAAAGCCCTTGTCTGTTTACCCTATCCATGCCTGACATGATTTTATAAGCCTCTATAAGGTTACCTCTCTGCCCCCGTCACTGCAGGAGAAAATAACCCCAACCTATTCAGCCTCTCCCTACGGCTCAAACCCTCCAAACCTCTCAACATTTTCCTAAATCTTTTCTGAAACCTTTCTTGTTTCACAACATCCTTCCTGTAGGAGGGAGACCAGAATTGCATACGATACTCCAAAAGTGGCCAAACTAGTGTTCTGTACAGCTGCAACATGACCTTCCAATTCCTACGTTCAATGCACTGACCAAAAAAGGCAAGCATACCAAATACCTTCATCACTATCTTATCTAGCTGTGACTCCACTTTCAAGGAAGTACAAAGTGTTCAGCAACACTCCCAAGGACCTTACTATTAAGTGTATAAGTCCTGCCCTGATTTACCTTTCCAAAATACAGCACCTCACATTTCTATAAATTATATTCGACCTGTCACACCTTGGCCCAATGGCCCATCTGATCAAGATCCCTTTTTTCTCTGAGGTAATCTTTTTCACTGTCCACTGCACCACCGATTTTGGTGTCATCTGCAGACTTATTAACCATACCTCCTATGTTCACACCCACATCGTTTATATAAATGACGAAAAGTAATGGACCCAGCACCAATCCTTATGGCACATCACTGGTCACAGGCATCCCGTCTGAAAAGCAACTCTCCTCCACCTTCTGTCTTCTACCAGTGAGACAGTTCTGTATCCAAACAGCTACATCTCCCTGTATTCTGTGTGATCTGACCTTGTTAACCAGTCTACCATGAGGAACCTTGATGAACACCTTTTTGAAGCCATATAGGTCACATTCACTGCTCTACCCTCATCAGTCCACTTCGTCACTTCTTTAAAAAACTCAATCAAGTTAGTCATCTTGGTTTTCCTGAATAAATTCATTACCAGATTCTACATATGTCTACTGACAATCTCTTGTTTAATATTAAACATCATTTATTCTGCATTTTAGACTCAGCCAAGATTTAGCCAAAGATTTGGCGATCCTTGCGAGGGAGATTCATGATGTAGCAGGAGACGGGGACTCTTTCAGTTCGTTACCACCATCTACTCTTGGCTCCACAATTTCAGCCAGGGAAGAGGTAAGATCAATTGTAAATTATTTCCAATGTGCTCTGACAGAAGAGCAGATAGGTATGTCAAAAAATTAAACTTTAATAAAAACCATTGAATATGTTAAGATGCCCACATTCTATGATTAAACAATAATCAATATTAAAGTGTTACTAGAATCATAACTAGGACAAAGAAATTGGAAAGCATCCGTACAAAAATATTTGCAAAAGGCTTCAGAAACTTGATGCAAAAGGCTCAGATTATCACTGCAGAGACAGTCAGGTAATTTCTCAATTTTGCAAACATGACTCAGTTTAACGGGCCCTGAAAGCTGTGTTATCCCCTCGGGAGAGGTAGATGCAGGGAAAAAAGGCCCATCTCAATTCTTTCAGACTTTGTCCCTGTTGTAATTAAATCTTTTAGGCTCTCTAATTCTCACCCTTATGCCCCATCACTCCTACCCTTCCTAATCATGACTTCAATGCCAACTCATGCCCCAAGCCAGTTTCCATGGCTCCTCATTGTCCATGCCAAATTATGCCCGTACCTACTCTCTGTGGTGCCTGACTCTCCAGGCAAACTCGTATCCTTTCCAAAGGCATTCACCAGCATGCACTGTATATGTAATCAGATAATACCAGTTGCACATTCAGAATTGCTGAGAAAAACACTTCTTGCAAAGAACATTTCTGAACAGAAAAATCATGCTGCTCTTACAACCCTCCAAAAGTGCCAAACACTGTTTATTATTGAAGTATCATCCATAGAAGTTTGAAACACTTCACAACACTTAATTTAGGGAAATACATATTAAGACATTAAGAAAAGAGATCGTAAGAGGCTAAACTCATTACAACCACTTTAAACATAACAATTTAACAAAGTTGACAATTCATTTTAGACAACAAGCTGTAGAACTGGCTGAACACAGCAGGCCACAGTAGACAAAAGGCATAATATCAGCCTTTCTGCTCCTCTGATGCTGCTTGACCTGCTGTGCTCATCCAGTTTCTACACCTTGTTATCTCAGATTCTCCACCATCTGCAGTTCATACTATTCTGGACAATTCATTTCACTTGTCAAAACAGAATACCTGCTGAGCTGGAATTTATTGGTCTGGCCTCTAACCAGACCTTGTTGAAGTTTGGCTATGTACACTGAGTGAATGAGCACAGAAGTAGGCAGCCATAGGGAAAATGTTAGAATCTTTAATAAAAAGGATGTGATAATAGGACACTTAGAAATTAAGGTAAGATTGAGAAGAATCAACATGGATTTATGAAAGGGGAATCACGTTTGATAACCTATTGGACTTTCTTTTGATGATACAAGTAACAGAGTGGAAGTGGATAGCACGGAGAGTATGTGGAACCAAGAGGAGTGGCAGGGGACATGGGGATAAGACTTTTAGAACTAATTCGTCAAATGGTCCCTGAATCTAAATTCTGGTCCACAGCTCCTGAAGTTGCTGACCCTGATTCTACCAAAAATATATGATGCTAGATGCCTATCCCTGTGACGGTGCCAGCCAAGTCAGGGGTGCAGATTTTTTTAAACCCCCATCCTTATCTGGCCCTTGGGAAAGTTGCCGGCCTGAGGAATGTAGATGAAATTGGGCCCCACCAACTATTTTTAAATCAAGCTCTGAAATATTTAAGCAGCTTTCCATAGTGCGTATGTGAATGAATGTGGGCAAGATGGCAGGATGATCAGGTCAGGGACATGAGAGCGTCAGAGGCTGATGTAGGAATCAGAGCGTGAAGTGTGCCGGGGATAAGGTGAATAAGAGAGCTAGGATAGGAGGGTGTGTCGTTGAGGATATGGAGGTGGATGAGAGAATTAGGAGGATGGCAAGAGAGAGTGTGTTTGGAAATGAATTAGAAATGGAACGCCTACAAGTGTGGAAACAGGCTCTTTGGCCCAACAAGTCCACACTGACCCCTGGTGCACCCCATCCAGACCCATCCCCCTTTGACCCACCTAATCTACAGACCCCTGAACACTGTGGGCAATTTAGCTTAGCCAATCCACGTAACCTGCACATCTTTGGACTGTGGGAGGAAACTGGAGCACCCGGAGGAAACCCACACAGACACGGAAATAATGTACAAATTCCACACAGACAGTTGCCCGAGAGTGGAATTGAACCTGGGCCCCTGGCACCGCGAGGCAGCAATGCTAACCACTGAGCCACCATGTCGCCCACATGGAGGGTCAACTGTATAGTTGCCCAGGAAATTAGAATTGTTTTTAATCCATCTAACATTCCCCGGATAACTATCCAGGTAAACAATTCATGGGCCAGGTAATGACATCTCCAACAAGAGAGAATGTAACCATCATAAACCTGGGTGCTTGATTGCAGCATTCCCCAATATCAGCATTTTTGGTGGGGTTACTGTTAACCAGAAACTCAAAGGAACCAGATGTACAAATACTGTGGCTGCAAAGAGATGATGAATTTCGCAGTGAGTAACTCACCACCTGACTCCATAAAGCCTATCCACCACCAACAAAATACATGTCAGGAGCGTGATCAGCTTTCCATACTTCTGACTTGTCTGGATGAGTGCAATTCCAACAGCATTCAAGAAGTTTTACACCATCCCAAGAGAAGCAACCCACTTGATGTTCTCCTACACCTTCAACATTCACTTGCTGCACCAAAAATGCAAAGTGGCAGCCGTGTGTACCATGTGCCAGCTGCAGTGCAGTGGCTGTACAAGGCTCCTCAGGCAGCACCTTCCAAATCTCCTCCTATCAAGTCAAAGGACATGGGCAGCAGATTTATGGGAACTCTCTACCCGCAAGTTCTCCTCCAAGTTATACACCAATCTGGCTTGGAAATACGTCACCATTCCTTTAGTTACATTGGGTCAAACTTCTTGTTCTCACCTCAAGGACTGCAGCAGTACAATAAGGCATTTCCACCTCCACGGATGTTAGGAATGGGCAATAAATGCTAACCTAGCCAGTGATATCCTCAACACACAAAAAACAAAGCGATTGAACCCTCTGAAGCCTCTGACTGCCTGAATTGGAGACCTTTTTTCCCCTTTTTTTTCGGAACATTTCAGATATATGAGTATCTGTGTATCGGAAGTGTAAGCTTCTGAACAATTCTTGTGGAGGTTTTTTGCAGGACTTCTCTGGATTACTGCTGTGAATTTTTTTTGGAGTATGTTCGGTGTCCAGTATCCAGAAACTGGACATTCTGGGCCTTTATGTGGGTGAATGTTATTCTCTGGGAATTGGACATTTGGAGATATTGGAAGTAAAATCTGTCTAATTGTTTTTCTCCCCCATTGAGGAAGAGCTTCAAACATGCCATAGATGATCAGATTGTGGCCTACCTACCTCTCCCTCTTAACCACCATCTTTACTGGTACCACAAAATAAATTTGAAGCAGAACCAATTAATAAACTGTGCTCATTTACAGAGAGACTTTTGTACGTGTCTTGCAAACATTTTCATTTCTGTGTGGGCTACTTTTTTAAAATTCCCAAATAAGAGAAACCAGATGGATGACTTTTGTTTTGTAGTTTGTTGTTTGTCTTGCTTTACTGTTGAATCTCTTCCTGTAAGAAGAGTTAAAGCTTTTTTATAGTCTGTCTGTGTTTTGCATATATGTTTCAAATTGTGAGGCAGTTTGATTCCATTCAAATCTTTTTATTACTAAGTTTTAATAGAACTTCTCATTAAATAATGTGTTGTTATCTCTTTTTAAATTTTTTTGTTCAAAACTCAGATTCCAAAATCATCATTACGGACATCCCTTAACTCTCAGGTGCATCATTCAGTTTCCATCTTTCATTTTAGAACATGTGATTTCATATATGTTTACACATTTAGAACACACATCGTTAAACTAAGATTTTAAACATAGTTTACACATTTTTTTAGTTGGTGCAGCACATTCCTGAAGCAAGTCTGAACTTTCAGAAGGTTCCCCCAGATTCTTCAGGAATTAAGAAAGATTTGGATCAAAATATGAATGATAGCAAAGATCCAGATTCAAAAAGAAGAAGCTGGAACAGAGAAGAGGTTATCTTTGTTTTCTATATATTTGAGAATGACATGAGTTGCCTTTGTTTCTCAGAAGTGTTGGTGCATCATTTTATACTGATGACTATAGTGGTGGGCTAAATTTTTAAGGAATTGTGAAGCTAATGATAATGTTTGTTATGTGAAGCCTTGAATGCTTTTAAAATGGTATATATATAAAATCCATATTTGCAATCTATTGAAGCACATGTCAATCATGAACTGTGGTAGCAAAGTGTAGAATGAAGTGCACTTATAAATGCAAATATATGTAGGTATGATTCATGCATATAAATGACTGATTTACTTTGTGGAAAATTGTAGCGTCAAATCATAAAAGAATACAGCACATAAAGAGGCCATTCACTTGTCAAGTTTGTGTAAGCTCTTTCGAAAATAATCTTGTTAATCTCACTCACTAGCCTTTTCCCCACTTTCCTCTTTTAGCTATTCCTTTCTATTGAATCTCATTCCACCATCCTGCCATTCATTGCATCATAGTTTGTTTGTTTTTCTTTTGTCATTTCTGCTTCTTTTGCCAGTCTCTTCAAGTCTGTTTGGTTATTGTCCCTTCAACTGTTTTCAAAAAAATTCCTTTTACTCGATCTAAACCTTGCATGGTTTTAAACACTTTTATCAAACCTTCTCTTAGCCTTCTCTGCTTTAAAGAAAGCAATCCCGTCTTCTTACAAATTACTGCAGATGCTGGAATTCTGAAATAAAAACAGAAAAAAAGCTGGAAATGCTCAGCAGGTCAGGCAACATCTGTGGAGGGAGAAACAGTTGATGTTTCAGGTCAGTGAATTTAACGTCTGTTACTCTCCCCATACACGCTGCCTGAACTGCTAAGTATTTCAGCACTTCTGTTTCTACAATTTAGTGATGTAACTGTAAAGGTTTATCTAATCTCTGTATCCTCCCCAAAGTCTTCTTGCCGCCTGTAAAGCTTGCTACCCGAAATTGGACAGAACACTCCAGCTGGTGTTGAACTAGCGTTTTCTGTAGGCTTAAGATAACATCGTAATGTTTACTTATAAAACCTAGTGATCTATATGCCCTGTTAACTGCTTTGTTAATGTGTCCTGCCAGTTGCAAAGATTTGCACACAAGAATAAATTCTGCAGGTTCTCTCTTCTTGCATATCACTCCCCCCTTTCAAATGGTACCATTTAATTGTCTACCCTCGTTCTTCTGACCATAATGTGTCACATCACACTTTTTGCATTTTTACCTGCCTTATCACCTCTGATTTCATCACCTGCCTGTGTCCATTTGAAGTCTGTTACTATCTTCCTCAATGTTTACAGTACTTCCAAGTTATGTGGTATCTGCATGTTCCAAAATAGTGTCCTCTAATTCTAAATCTAAGATTCCATTGTGTAGTGGTCTGAGTACTGAACCTTAGGTAAAATTATATTTTACCACTATCCAGTCTAGAAAACAGCCTTTCATCATGACATTCTATTTTTATACCATGGCCAATCTAGTGTCCGTGCTCCTAATGCTTTTGCTCGTGGGGTTCAAATTTGTTAAACAGTCTATTCTGAGGGCACTTCATGAAATGATTGGAAGGCCCATACCAACAACCTTAATTGTGCTGCTTTTTCTATTACATCATCAAGGGTATGATTTACCATACATATTGTAAGATCCTAAGCTATTTATAGAGTTAATTTTAACACTGCAATTCAAAAACAAACTCCTATAAATAAGCTGCTTGCAAGTTTAGCAGTATTAATTCGTTGCTAACCCTCTAGCACAGAGGTGAATGCTTAATCTTCAGTTTAGAACAAAAACAATCTCTTGGATGCTTGTATTGAGGAATTGCACTCTTTGAATTGTGGTGCTAATAGTAGGGTTAGGTGCTTATTGAACATTCACTTTGTATTTCCAGTCCCTGTCACTGGGATAAAATCCTGAAACACAGTGCAACCACATGGACTGCAGCAGTTCAAGAAGTCAGTTCATTACTTTTTAGGAGCAATTAAAGATGAAAGCAAATGCTGGCTCTGCCAACCACATCCAAGACTAAATTTTAAAAAATGACTCAGCCCAATCTCAGAATGGCACTTGTACCAACCATCTAACCGTCCACCAAAAACCGATTGCTGTCAAATGGGAGACAATTTGCTGTTATGGGCACTTCATTGAGTATGTACCGTCAGCTGAGATTGGAGAATTTTACAGGCAATAGACAGAGCATACATTAATTCTGAAAATCTAGACTGGAAGTAAACCGAAGTGACAAAAATGAAGGTGTCAGAAATAAATGTTATAGTAATAAAACAAACTTGTGCAGTAACTATACCATTTTACCTCTATGCTTTTCATACATATGGTTGTTTTCTGTCTCCACTCTGCTCTTTATTTTAACTACTTTATTTCTGTCTAATTTATTGTTACTAGCTATTCCAAACCTCAATCCAGATTTATTAGGACATTTTGCAATGTTTCCTGTTGGATAAAAGTTGCATATTTAGGTTGTTAAAAATAAACTGTACATAAAATCACTGAAATCGAGAGCTAACAACGATGCAGTAAGGACAGCAGATGGCTGGAACCTTGGTGATAATGGGGCCAATAGTGTCTGCCACTAACCATTAAACTTAAAGGATTGAGAAATAAACACAAAAAGCATTCTTGAATTCACCCTAATTCATCATCCTTCAATGTCAAATTTGGTGTGGAACGATGAAGAATGAGAAGGAAATGAGAAAAAAAATGATGGATTAAGGAAAATCGTTAGAATTTAAACTTATAATTTTAAAGACTTCTTTTAAAAAAACTGAAGATTCCCTATTATTTACTCTCTGGGCAAGAGATGTTAATGGTGCTCATTAAAAATTAGTGCATCGTTGAAAATCTGATAATTTCTGAACTTAATTTTTCTGGAGCAAGTTTAATGTGTGACCAGTGTGTAACTGCAACAATTATTGAAAATCTTAGGGAGGTTAAATGCAAGAAGGCATTTTCACAGGGTGACTCTTAATTCCTCATGAGATTTCATGTCTTGACAGTTATTGACAGATTTTTGGCATGTGTAATAACTTTTTTTTCCCTAATTTGTTAATGGGATGTGGGCATCACCAACTGGGCCAGCATTTGTAATCCACCCTGAATTGCCCTTGAGAAGCTGGTGGTGATGAGCCATCTTGTTGAACTGCTGTGGTCCATTTGGTGTAGGTACATCCACAATGCAGTTAGTAAACCCTAAAGCACTGAGCCCCCTCCATATAAACACAAACACACTGAGCCCAGTGGCTCAGTGGTTAGCACTGCAGCCTCACAGTGCCAGGGACCTGGATTCAATTCCGGCCTCGGGCGACTGTCTGTGTGGAGTTTGCATATTCTCCCCGTGTCTGTGTGGATTTCCTCCCGGTGCTCCGGTTTCCTCCCACAGTCCAAAGATGTGCAAGCTAGATGGATTGGCCGTGCTAAATTGCCCGTAGTGTTCAGGGGTGTGTGGGTTATGGGGCATGGGCCTGGGTGGGATGCTTCAAGGGCGGTGTGGACTTGTTGGGCCGAAGGGCGTGGCCAATCCATCTAGCCTGCACATCTTTGGACTGTAGGAGGAAACCAGAACACCTGAAGGATGCCCACGCAGACGAGGGAAGAATGTGCAAACTCTAAACAGATAGTCGCCCGAGGATGGAATTGAATCCAGGTCCCTGATGCTGAGAGGCAGCAGTGCTAACCACTGTGGAACCGTGCTGCCCCAAATAAAACCTGAAACACAGAGCCCCTGTATATAAACCCTGAAACACTGCGCCCCCTGTAAATAAACCCTGAAACAGGTTATTTCAGAATATGATTTTTGCGGAGAGTTAGGAATAAATACTATGATTCACTATGTTAGGAAAGTGCACCAAATATTAATCAAAGTCATATTTCTAATCATTAGTTGATGGTGTAGGAGTTCTAAGCCAGAATTAATTTGTTTAAGAACTGTTTTAAGGATTGTCAATGACTAATTCTAAGTTTCTGTTTAACATTAGGATTTGCACATTTATTTAAATTCAACTTTTTCACATTCAAACATGAAAGGTTATGTTTGGAATTTCCACATGAATAATACAGTTACTCAAATTGAATTTGCAAAAGTTAACCGTGTTCAACTTTAAGTTGGTACTGTCAAGTTTTAAAATATTCTTCATGACTCAAACTATGTTAATTACAAAAATTAGAAAACTAATGCAACTCTCAAGTACTTACTTTGGTTATAAGCACTCCTTCTTTAAGACATTAAAATATAATTTATATTTTGAAAATTGAGTTCAGTTGGCTTTACAAGAGGTTTGTGAAGCAGTGATGCCAACAAGCATTGGATCCATTCCAGCACTGGCTGAGGCTCCCATGAAGGACTCGCTCTCCTTCTCAACCTCTCTCTTTGCCTGGGGAGAGGTGTCACTCAGGATAAATCACCACCAGTTGTGTCTCTCTAACAAGTGCAGCCCTATGGCCTGGTAGGACTATGGCAACTTTATTCATTTGGTTGCACATTCACTGGGAACTGAATGTTTTAAAGGGTGTCTTTAATTTGAAGAGCACTAGAAATTAACTGAATCAAGGGATATCAAAGACCTTGTATCGCAGCTAGGTAGTGTTGCTGTTCATTGAGTGGTGCCCCACTCCATGTCAGGAAATGCTTATATCGTTACCAGTATCGTTTTGCATTCGTGGTGAAGTCCCTTCTTGACGGACCTCTGTTGACAGATTTCACCATCAGTCTGTTGTGAGCACAATGTAGTTTGCAGCTTGTGGTTGTGCTAACATTTGCATTATGGAAAGAGACTTCCATCCCACTATTCAGGTCCTGCAGGCAGGCCTGTGTTCTTTTGAGATTGAGAGATATGAATCGTAGCTTCATGAACTACTTTAGAGAAAGTATGAAATCTGCAAAACATCGGTAGAGTACTCTCTACTTAGTGTTTCATCTTGAGCTAGCCCTCATGTCTTCAGTTTTAGATGTTAATTGTGTACTTGTGATTGCATGCTTCCATGCAATATCCCTGTCATATTTTGAAAGCTACATGGTGTCTTAAGCTGTTCTGAAATCTGTATTAAATTAAAACTATCCTGTAGTTCTTGGTTACTGCAATATTTCCTTTTGAAATGTTTGACTGATACTGAATGTTTTTACCTTACACATATTGAGCATGTGTCACATTTTAGGTCATAGTAGATAACCTGATGTGGAACTCAGTATCCCAGCTGTCACAGTTCATACGAGAAAATATGGAGCAAACTGCTTCAAAAATAAAGTGAGTAAATTACTGCCATATTTGTTGATTTAGGACACGTCACTGTAGATAATTATAGTCCATACTCTTCCAAACCCTGATGACAAAGCATGAATCTGTTACGTAATCTCATTGGCAGTATTCAGATTAGGCTAGATGAAGTAATCGCTACCCTGCTGTCTGCAATGTTCATTAACATAGTTTTAAAGATGTACCTCTAACTTATGGTAGCATATTTGGCAAAGAGAAGGTTATTTTACAAGCCATTAGCAGGCTGTTCTTCAATTCTCTTTCATAGCAAAGTTACAGTGAAAGCTCCTGAAGTTTACATATTATAGGAACAATCCAGATGGTATGATGTCTGGGTTGTCCATTAATTCACCCAATTCAGTAGTTTACTAGCAAAATTGAATTATACTCACATGGCACGAAAACAGACCCTTCAGTCCAATCTATCCATGCCAACCGTAATCCCAAACCAAATTAGTCCCACCTATTTGAACTTGGCTAATATCTCTCTCAACCTCGATTGTTCATGTACTTACCCAAATGTCTTTTAAACGTTATACCCACATCCTCCACTTCTTAAAAATATATCCCTTAGTCATGAAATCTCCCACCATAGGCAAAAAGACACCTGTCATTCATCTTGTTATACCCCTCATGATCTTAAAAAACCTCTCTAAGGGTCACCCCTCAATCCTGTACACTCTAGTAAAGAAAACTCCCAGCCTATCTGACCGTTCCCTATAACCCACAGCTTCCATTCCCGCAAAATCTTGGTAAACCTTTTCTGAACCTTCTCCAGCTTGAAAATAACCTTCCTGTAACAGGGTGACGAGAACTGGATAGAGTACTCCAGTAGAAATCTCACCAACATTCTGTACAGCTTCAACATGCGTCCCAACTCCTGCACCCAAGGTCTGAGCAATGAGGGCAAAGTTGCTAAATGCCGTCTTAACCACCCTATCTACAAGTGATGCAAACTTCAAAGAATTATGTGTCTCAACCCTTAGGTCTCTCTGTTCTACAACACTAACTAAGGCCCTACTTTTAATCATATAAGTTCTGCCCTTGTATTGCATTTTGGTAATACAAATCTTGCATTTATCCAAACTAAACTCCATCTGCCACTCATCAGCCCATTGACCCAGTCGATCAGGATCTCTTTGTAATCTTAGTTAAATTTCTTCACTGTCCACTATACCACCAGTGACCCTTCTTCAGAACACGATCCTTGTGCAACACTGCCAGTAGCAGGCCTCTAGCCCAAGAAACAGCCCTCTACCACCACACTCTGTCTCCTGCCGTTAAGCCAAATTTATATCCAATTGGCAAGCTCAATCTGAATCCTACGTGATCTAATTTTACTAATTAGTCTACCATGTGGAACCTTGTCAAAAGCTTTACTGAAGTCAATTTACACAACCTCTACTCCTCTGTATCTTCAATCTTTCTGTTTATTTCCTGAAAAAAAAAACCAAGTTTGTGAGACATTATTTCACTGACACAAAACCATGCTGACTATCCCTAATCATTCCTTGTGTCTCCAAATGTGCATAAATCCTATCTTTTAGAATGACCTTTGACAATTTACCCACCACCAAAGTCAGACTCAAGTCTATGGTTTTCTGGTTTCTCCTGACATCCCGTTTTAGACAAAGGCACACATTAACCACTCTCCAGTCATCTGGCACCTCGCCTCTTATTGACAATTATAGGTATTTCTGGAAGGGGCTCTGCAATTTCTTCCCTAAATTCTCTCAACGTCCAGCGATACATTAGATCACGTGCTGGAAGATATATTCACCTTTATATTGTTAAAGACACACCCTAACTGTCTTATATTCAAATATGGCACTTCCAAGCAGAGTTATTGCAGTCTCTTTAAATACTTAACTGTGCAAAATGTAAAATTTCCTGTTTTCCAAACTTCATTGACAGATCTTAGAAATGACTATTGGGACAGGCACTTGATTTGACACAAGGTATTGTCCTTCCCTCTTCTAGTTTTTGCTTCTCTGTAGACCAGACCGAAGTATGCAAATTTTCTCCTTTTCTCCTTCCCATCAAGGCTGTTGGTTCTAATAGGATAAAGTCTGCAGTGTGGAATCTGACATGATTTGTAGTGCTGCTCAATTTTCTTTTCCATTCTTATCAATGGAAGCTACCCTAGACCAAAGCTGCAAATTCATACTTACTCCTTGACCAACTTGTTACATTTCTTTGACATGATCATAATGTACCTTTTACAGTTAGAGATTAGTTTAGTACTAAGGTGTAGTAATAGCAATAAATTGTGTAAATGTTTATTTATAGCTGAATTATGTTATTATTTTGTGTAAAATGTACTTCTGTCATTTGTTTATAGAATTCTGTTCCAAAACAAGGATAGAAATTGGGAAGATATTGAGGCCAAAATAAATTCTGAAAATGAAGTGCCAATTCTCAAAACATCAAATAAGGTAATCTTTTTCAAATGTAGTTTTCTGTTTTTACTTTTTGTCCATTTTACGCTCATACACTACTCTGAGGTGGCTTAGAAAAGGTCTTAGCCCACATCAATGTTGCAAGCCTGTACTCAATCCAGATTCCAAATTTGTTTTTTTTAACACGAGAGTTGATCACTATTATTCTGTGCCTGGACGTGCCTGCTCTTGTGAAAGTGCTAGCTTCCACAGGCCGTCTCTGAAACACCAACTGAATATTCATTAATCTGTCAGTTTAGATAACCAGTGTCACCTCTGCAATAGCTGATAATCCTCTCCTCAGTTGCCATTCACAATTTGTGTTCTATTCTTTTACCTAGCATCCCCTCCATCACTGAGTTTGTAAGTAGATGACTAAGCACAGAACAGTATTCAAACCCGTAGCCCTCTGTTTTGTAGGTTTAATTTGCTTGCTACTTTGATCAAATAACAATTAAGGAGCTCATAACTTTAGGTTAGCTCAGTTGGCTGGACAGTTTGGTTTATAATGCAGAGTGTTGCCAAAACCATGGGTTCAGTTGCCACACTGGCTGAAGTTAACATCAAGGACTCTCTCCTCAGCCCCTTGCCCTGCCTTAGGCATGGTGACCCCTACATTAAAGCACCACAATCAGTTCTATTTAATGGAAGAGCAGTCCTATTGTCTGGTAAGACTGTGGTGACATTACCTTTGTTTGTAAGATTATATGTTGGTCATGTTTATTAATAATTAATTTGAGCAGATACCACATTGCACTTGGATGATGTCTCATTATTTATCTAACTCTCACAATGATAAAGTCAGACATCAGAAGACACCAGGTTATAGTCCATCAGTTTTATTTGAAATCACAAGCTTTCATAGTGCTGCTCCTTTTTTAGGTGACGTGCTCTTCATAATGGTCAGGGTGAATAAAAATATTGGAATGGTCCATAATACAGACAACGTTATTACAGCAAACTTGTTTTTTAACTGGCACCTGTGGGAACAGGAGCTTGATGGTTGATCAAATGTTGCGGTTGATTATATGGACCTCTTGCTCAATGTAAAACATATACTAGGTAGTGAAAACATAATGCAGGGGATAGATACATCACAGTCATACTTTATTTACAGTATAAATCACTTAAGAAACTTAACGGAAGAGAGCCCTCCTACTCGCACCCTCAACGCACTACTTGGACTTTGTGGGGTTTGTGATTATACAGTAAACTTATCGGGAGTGCTGGTTCATAATGTGCCAGTTAAAACAAATTTTGCTGTATTTTCAATTCTGTAAAATCTACAGTACAGAAACCATCTATTCAGCCCAACTAATCTATGCAGTATTTCTACTCTAAAAGGGATACTTGTCCCTCTGCTATATCTTCCCTTAGTTTCTTTGATTAATCATGGGTCCCGTTCAATCTAGTTAAATGTGAGAAATGTAACATGGCATCTGGTCCCATGGCTTTGCCCTCACACTTAACCTGTTTATTCAATTTTTGTTGAGTGATAATGTGATTGATGTGGCGTGCATGGATTTCCAAAGTGCATACATGAAGTGAAACCCAATCTTCATCAAACCCAAAATTCATCAGCAAAGCTGAACCATGTTGAAAGGGAAAGTGGCTGCATGGAGCCAAAGTTTGTTGAGTGATGGGAAGCAGACTAGTGAGCAGCAGTTTTTTCAGACTTTCAAAAGCTATGCAGGTGCTTCCTAAGGGTTTGTATTTGGACCTTGACTTGTGCATGGCCTAATTTCAAAATTTGCAGATGGCTCAACAACTTGATAGTATAAGGGGATATGAGGTGATTATTAATAGACATTCAAGAAGGCACAGGGGCTACAGAGGGATATAGATGTGTTATGTGAGTGGGTATCAAGAAGGCAGATGGAGTATATTTTGCGATAATATGAGCTTGTCACTTTGATAGTAAGGATATGGTTGAGTGGTAAACATCTTGGCAGCAGTCATTCTGTGATTTTTATCTAATTTTCTTTTCTCCTAACCTCTGGTGCCCCTCTTAAGCTCTGTTGCCGTTTCTTCTTTGTTCATTAGGATTATGTGGTATTATTTTAAATGATTAAGCACACACTTTGGTTGGGATCATTTTAATTGTGAAATGCATCAAGGTTGCATAGTAGAGACAGCACCACATATGTACTGTATGAACTGGCGTGTGTCAGAAGCAAGGTGTACACAATTTTATAACCTAGAAAACTGATGGGTAGATTACAATGAGTAATTTCTCCTCAAATCTGGGTTCAAATTCCAATTTCATTAAAATATTTCAGTAGCAACAAATGTTCTGACTGTGTTTACTTTCTGTTCCAGGAAATATCCTCAATTTTTAAGGACTTGAGAAGAGTTCAAAAGCAATTAGATGGTTAGTGAAATTCATTGAAACTGTTGTTGTAATTGATGGTTTGCTACATTAACCAATTTTCTGCGATCAACTGGCATCCTTTAAGAGTTGTATGCGTCGAAATTACTAGTTAGTTTAAGATCTGTTTGAAAAGTCCTTCATCTGATGGACAATGTGGTGTAATATGTGCTACGTAGCGATTGACTTTCTTCAGATACCAATTTGCTATCTTGTAAGAGGTGTAGATGGATTAAAGTGTTTACTTTTTCACAGCAATCAATACGATCATTGATCCTGATGGCTCTCTGGATGCCTTGATGGGTAATCAGATCTCGCCAAGTTCAACTTCTTCAACTTCTTCAATGAATATGAAAGAAAGGACTGCTAATACTGTGGTCTCTTCAAAAGATTTGCCAAAATCACCAGCACAGATACCGAAGGAATGTGCCCAGCAAGATTCTAAACCATGCCAGTTGTCTTCAGATGCAGACAGCATTGACTCTGAGTCAGAGTGTAATACTCAATATACCACGATTGAGCCAAAAATGGAAGATACAGTCACTATGCTTTGAAAGAGCTATTTATTTTGGCCATTATTTGACCAACGTGCATTGTTGTTGCTATGTGAGAGTGTGGTTGTGAAAAATGTGTATAAAATAATGCTGTGTGCGACTGATCTATTGCACAAAAAAGCTTATTCAAAAAATAGAAGTTGGCAAAAAAACTTATTTTAGTTAAGCTATAACATTTTAGTCACATCCATTCAGCATAGAAGCAAATGAAAATATGATTAAACTGAGAACATTTCAGTTTTAGGCCAAACTGTACCATTTGAATACTATATAACATTATCATGCACTGAAGAGTATACTAGTTGCACAGGTTGTACAGTTGTTGCATGCCAGGATTCAGCACAAACCTAATTGAACAATGGCTGCATATTTAGTAAGTTGTTGCTTTTTTATATCAATGTTAGAACAGGGACAGCCTAATACTTAACTCATGTTGGTGGGTTAAATATTGATTAAATATTCTGGAATGGAGAAATTTTCCTCTTACCAAAACTTTATGTAGTTTCTTAAATATTTATGGAATAGGTGATTAAATGTATTCAGGTCAAGTATGTTGTATTATTTTGTCACATAGTACTATGCATGCTTAAGGTTTTTGTAACCCTTTATGATGGTGAACAGGTTTTTATTTTGAGAAATGAAGTCCATCCACATCCCTTCAATGGCATAACAATTCTAAACCTTTAAAGCAATTTTCCACTGTAAGCTATAAGTCATTCAGACAAACATGGCTGCTCCAGCCATCACTTCCAAAAGAGAGCAAATTAGACATATTCCAATCAGAAATGGAGATTCACAGATATATGTCATGTCACATTTGAAAATGTCAAGGTGTAATGAGCAGAACACTGCCTTTGGAATTATTTTAGGTTATCTGTATTTAAAGTATATTTTATTTTATTTTTCCCACCAGTCTGCTTAGTTTTGACCTCATAATCTCCGTCCACCAGCTGGAAGACCCCACACATTGGCTAATGAGCTTCTCCAGTCAGTATTGCTACTAGCATTATCTTTACTTAACTGGAAATTTGCTGCACTGCACAAAGTGACTTCTCCACTAATTTATCATGCTTAAGATCACAGGATTCTCTCCAACTCTTAGGAATTGGGAAGAGTTTGTCTCAAAGACGGTTGAAGTTTAAAATAACTGAAAATGAAAATATAGTGCTGTAATACATGTAAATATTGTGTTATAATGTTTCATGTTTGCAAAGTAACAAAATTGGTATAGATCTTAGAAAATATGTTTTATTTATGCCATAGAATTATTTCCTCTAATGGCTTAAGCATATAAGTTTGCATTTATGCTTTAACATTAGTGATGCCGAACTTGGAAGGGAATTTGCCATCTTTAAAGTTGTTGATCAGTGCAAAGCAGTTAAAATGACTTCTGGGTTTATTGTCTAAATAAGTGAAAAAAGCAATTTGAGTTTTGAAAGGTAAACATTATGATTGGTCATAATTGGTTACAAATATCTCATGATGTCCTCATGATTGGTATGGTCAATACATTGTCTAAACATCGGCAAAATCTATGTAGTTGGATTGATAGTTTGTACATACCATGATACTACCTAGTGGCACAATTATTTCAAATGCTTGGTTCTTATTATCATTAGGTCAGAACAGCTCACCTGAGACAATACTAGAGCCAAAGATCAAATGACATGCTCTTAGCTTTGCATCCGTATTTATTTAATCGGTCTGCCTTTCAAATCAATATGATTTAACAGAACTTCCGAAGATCTATGGAACAGTTCTGTAGTTATTAAGCATCTTTATACACCAGTTTCTAGACCTAAAAACTGAGTAATAATAGCTTGAGATTACCTTTGGAACACACATTGCATTTATGTACTGTATGCATTGTGCATGTCTCTATCAGTTCCTAAGCTGCATATACAATGTGTCAAGGCAATTTTTTGTATTTATCATAGCACAGGAGCTGGTACATGTTATTTTGGAGGACAGCAGTTATAGGGGTCTAACATTTTACATGTACAGCAACTATATGTTTGATGTGGATTCTTTGCCTCCTCTTCCAGTATGTAGCTAATGTTCTGCACTTACCAGTGTTCCCTTTTGTCAAATGTGTACTGTGGGAATCTGAGGTATGTGTGTTAATACAAGAATACATTATGTCAAGGGTGTGGCTTTAAAACTACTGAGTGATATTGCCTTTTATCATTCTCATATTCCACTTTTGCCAGGGTATTGTTTTAAATAGTGACAAAGTAGTGGAATTTTATTCTTCCAGTTTGGTTCATTTTTGATTTTTATGTGCTCCAAGTACCTTGTTTTCCTGTCAGTTTTTTTTAAAAATTGCCTTTTTGGCCTGATCCTGATAACTTTGAATACATACAGTAAACACAGTGACTTTATTAATAAGTGATTGTCAGCAGCTTTAAATGAGAGGTTCGTATTGCTTACTTCAGCTGTTTGGGAACATACTGTATGTTGCTAACAAAAAGGTGTCTCTTGTGTGTTCATAATTTAAGCTTCTGAGGACATCGTAATTTTAATAGTACATTACAATTTTGCCAAACAATCTGGAAGAACTTGAGCATATATCTGAAATTGATTAGTTGATATTAAAGTCAGATTGTAGTCTGTGTACACTAGATTTTCCTAATGAAGGTGAATGCAATTCCTTTACAATTACCGTACTCGGTTCATAAGTGGTGTCCTGGTGCTGAATTGTCAAAGCGCCTGTTAGCCGGCTGATGTTCCTTTTCTTTAGTGACTCATTCATTATTCTGTGTGTAATAGCGTATTTACATAAGAAATGCAAAACATACAGCTCTTATTTCCAGCTGGATCATGCCAATTTTGTACTATTGTATTTCTGTATGCTGTCCAGCTTTCAATTTGGTGTATATTTCACTTTTTGCACTGTTATATATAGCTGAATATAATGAGCTTTCTTTCATTTGTGGCTGGCATCAAAGGTGTAATTTATTTTATCGCCTTACAATGAATGACATGTAAATTTTGTTAGGATGAAAGTACTTCTGATTCTTAATTGTTTTGCACATCATGGTATAGTTTTGAATAATTAATTATTTAAGTTTTTGTGGAAGTTGATTATAATAAACCATTCTTCATAGCAGTGAAATGTCTGCGTCATAGTATTACAGTTAACAGTGACACTCTACTTACTGTGCCACAATGTTCTGTGGCATTCCCCAGTATCAACATTGAAGACGTTGTTATAAATTGGAAAAGCTAAGGTCTCAGCACTGATCCCTTTGGCGCACCAGCCCTTCCTTCTGTTGAAATGAGCCTTTTCTTTTGCTGGTCATCCTGGCCTGTATTGAAGAGCTGTACTGGACTCTTGCTACTGTTCAACAAGGGAAAAAAACCCATAGTTTAGTTTATCAATCACCTTCACAGACTTGGTATGTTTATGTCAAAAACCAATAATAGTGCATCCATTTGAACATTGTTTCCTAAGCTCTGTGATCCAAATTATAAGTGGGCTCAGAATATTGACTGCAAGCTTGTTTTCACTTTTATAACTCAAAACTCCATAATGTAATAATTATAGCAACATAAACCAAATTAGTTTTGTTTGAGAGTGAACCACTGAAACCTCTTGCAGCCTGATTGCTCGCCTCACTTAGAGTTCCAGAAATAAAGGAAGTGGAAAGTTCACACTGGTTCAGCAGAAACTGTTACCATGAACTAACTATGACCAAAGGTCTTTTTTGATACCAACTGGGTGGCACAGTGGTTAGCGCTGATGCCTCACAGTGCGAGGGACCCAGGTTCAATTCCACCCTCAGGCGACTGCCAGTGTGGAGCTTGCACGTTCTCCTCGTGTCTGTGTGGGTTTTCTCTGGGTGCTGCAGTTACTTCCCATGATTCATAGATGTGCAGGTTAGGTGGATTGGCCATGCTAAATTGCTCATAGTATCTACAGTGGAGTACTACTTTTGATATAGGCTTAATTTCTGGGAGAAGCCAACTCATCATCCGGTTTAAAAAAAATCAGGGGCTAGGAATACAGCAGTGAGTAACTCATCTCCTGATTTCCCCAAAGCCTGTCCACTACAAGGTATGAGTCAGGAGTGTAATGGAACACTCCCCACTTGCCTGGATGAGTGCAGCTCCAACAACACTCAAGAAGCTCAACACCATCCAAGACAAAGCAGCCCGCTTGATGGACACCGCATCCACGAGTATCTAGACCCTCCAACGTCAACTCTGTAGTAGCAGTATGTACTATCTACAAGATGCACTGCAGAAATTCACCAAAGATCCTTAGACAACACCTTCTAAACTAACGAGCACTTCCATCGGGGACAAGAGCAGCAAATACATGGGAACACCATGCCTGTAAGTCCCTCTCCAAACCATTCAGCATCCTGACATGGAAATATATCATTGTTCCTTCACTGTTGATGGGTTAAAGTCATGGAATTCCTCCCTAAGGGCATTGTGGGTCAATCTACAGCACAAGGACTGTGACAGTTCAAGAAGGCAGCTCATCGCCCACCTCTTGAGCTACTAGGGATGGCCAATAAATGCTGGCCAGCCAGTGACCCCCACATTCCCATGAATAAATCACTAACATCAATTGCGATTTTAAAAGATCTGGCAAAATCAGAGGTGGCTAACATTCAGTTTACAAAAGGCTGGCTGACATTCTGCTGACTGTACCACTTTTGCTTATCTCTTCAACAGATTTCTTAATAATATAATGCTGATTTTATGTGCAAATTTCCAGAAAAATACTTATTCCTAAAAATCTCATGATTTCCCAATATTTATTATGAACTGGGAATTCTAGCAGAGTCTTCATTTTTGTTGCCCTTGCTAAATTATCCTTGCTTTCACAAATTGACTTTTGGATAAATTTATTATTAAGCCGGCCAGCTGTCATTCCTTAAATAGGTCTTCACATTAGGTTACGTGCTCTTCCCAGTTTGTGACTACATGGTTACAAACCTTAGCTATGACTTGATTCTTAAGTCTCTGAAATATAACAGAGACTTTTTAAAAGCCTAAATGGCATAATTCAACATTTGTGTCTCACTTTGGTGAGAGAAAAGCAGATATTTCTTTAGCCATTGATGGAACAGCACTTGTCGGTACTCTTCAATAGATTAATCTTAAAAAGAATAAGCAGTTGCCAACTCCATCAGTACTGAATTCTAACCGTTCTATAGTCAATACAGAATCAGGTTGATCTGTTTGGTTTAGGAGCTAACACTATTTGTGAACCCCAGTTACTTTGAGTAGGTTAAGTCATGTGATTTTCCAGCATGTATTGAATTTCCATTTCTACCTGAGCTTGTTTTTCTGGGCTCAGTCAAGTAAAGATACTGTTTTATTGGTGTTAGATCCATGTCATGTCCCAACAACATAGCACATCCACAAATCACCTTCCCTTAGTGATCTGATAAGATTCTGTGGTTGCCCTTCTTGTATTTAACCATCCCAGTAGTTCTGTGTTAGCTTGTTTAAACTGTGGGAGGTTCACTCTTAGAGCTACCTACCTCTCCTGTAGGGCTCTTACCACATGATGCAGGTGCTCCAACTTGTCCTCTTCCTTGCAATGATCTCTTTTCTACATACTTATGTGACATAACTGATATTGCTTCCTATCATCTGAAGTATTTGTTAGATAAGTCGCTTTACTAAACAACCTAATGACCTGTATGGACCACTGGATTTTGTTTTCAGAGCCAGCAATACCAATACTTCATCTTCCAATTGAAAGTTACTGTTTATCTGCCTGTTCTTTCATCTGCTTAGAAACACAGACTTGCACTCCACCATTATAGCCATTGACTCTCAGCACCAGTGAAAAGACAACAAGAGGGATTTGACCTTACTCCAGAGGCCACTTCCTCACAAGAAGACGGGGTGGCACCAAGCATGCAGCCAGAAGAGGAAGCACATACGGGCCCTTCAGATGCTTCCTATTAGAACACTCCAGAGGTGGCTCCACCTTGCCTACTACCTCCTATCTTTTGGAAGTTGAAGCTGATTAGGATGAACCTCCATCTGGGCAGGACACACTCAGAATATCTAGGTCCCTTTGTCATGAATACCCCAGGGTTGTCCACCAACCTACTGTGGGCCATTTTCCCTTAGAAAGAACAAAAAGAAGGGACTGAGTGAGATGAAAAAGACTGGCACATCTGTTGATGTTGGCACAGATGTGGGAAAGGGGTGAGGTGTCTGAGTGAGTATGTGCTCAGTGCAGGGGATATGCAATGATCTTGTTGGTGAGGGTGATTGAGTTGGATGAGAGTGAGTGAAGGAAAGCATTGAATGTGATAATATAAGTAATAGACTGAGCCTTGGTGGGAGCTGGATGCAGTAGTAGCAGTGATAGAGTGAATGTGAGATTATGGAGAAGGAATGGTAGCGTTTACCAATGGGAAGCACAGAAGGTCATTAAACTTGCTCCTGTGCTGCTGGGAATTCTTCAGCACTGCCATCCCTGCAGTTACCTGGGTAACAACTTTGGCCCATGCTGGCAGGGTGTGATGCCATGGTCTCCTCTGACAGTCCTGAGGATAGGACATATCCCTCTTCTCTACTACCTTGCCCAAATTCAAGTCAGTGACATAGAATACCAAAATCCTCTTCGTGGTCATCTTTGAGGCAGGTCTTCACCCATCAGACAATTGAAATATTCACACACAAAAACTATGAAGGTTTCACTCTCGTGACCTGTGAAGACAGCTCCTCACTGACAGAGCTTGTCCTGGCACATAGCTACATTGCAAATATGGTGCTGGTGCCCAGTGTCTTGGGAGATCCTGGCAGAGGTGAGTACTTTTGCCACTGGTGAGTACAAGCTGGGCACCATAGAGTTATGGTACATACATGATATGTGAGAAAACTTGCTGAAACTCACACCTCCGTGAAACTCCCCAAAATTGACACCATTGTCTTTTGGGAAACTTTGACACAGCGATTTAGCCCAAAACACAGTAAGAAGCTAAATACCAAAAAACTAAGTGGAACTCTAGTAACATGGTACATCAGCAAAAAATACTGGAAACGCTCAGCAGGTCTGGTAGCATTTATGGAAAGAAATCAAGAGTTGATGATGTTTCAGGTCCAGTGACCCATCCTCAGCCCATAGCAATAGTAACAGTCATAGTAATAATAATAGAACCCTAGTAATGTGGTGTCATATTAGAGAAGTATCATAAACCTAAAAGGGAAGTAAGGGAAATGTGAGTGGTAGTTTTACTGACAGTTACATCACGTCACAACAGCTGATTTGGTCTGAACTCAACAGTCATTCTCGGCTACACAGTTACCAGCAAGGCCACCATGCTGTTTTCAAAACTGGTAAGTTGAAGTGCTAGTTTTTAGTTTTGCAAAGTTGCTTTGAATTGTTGGTATTCTGTTCCATGCATCTCTTTCTTAAAACAATTATTGCATAATTTTTTTTTCTTGTGCTCTGATGCTGCTTCACTTGCCCTTTCTTCGGTCTGCCAACTGAAGTTGTGGGAACCAGATTAACCTCGTGAAGACAGGCTATGAGCATTGCTCAAGGGTCCCAATAATCCAAGCAGTCTCAGGTGCCCCTCCAGTTTACCTGGGCACTGCAGCACCTGCACAATGCCTGAAGAAGGTAACTTTCAACAGGATGGAGAGAGGGCACCTCTCTTTTAAAGCACTCATGTTTTCATTCCTTTTCACTTGCTGACGTCTTCAAAGAAAGAAATGACCAAGTAGGGTGCTCAGTTTTAATATGTTAAATACGATGTTCCAGCAGAGCCTGAAAGTTGCAATTAATGCCTCTGCTGAAAATGGTACAAGGAAAAGGAATGTAAGCTTAAAGGAAGTAATATTGCAACCCAAAGTAGCTATTTTAAGGCACAAAACCCATGCAGTGAACCGACAAATGGCTGATTAGAACAAATCCATGTGGATCCATCATTTTTTAATTACTTAGCATTATTACATAAATTTCAGTATTATCTATTAATTGTGACCAAAAGTTAATTGTCATTTCAGTTGTGAAGTTATTTAACTTGGCTTGTGTGCCTTCCTTGATAATTCATTTTGTAATCAGCCCCATTTGTTACCAATCTCGACCAGTGGGTTGTTATTTAACAATTTAACAATCTGGTAATGGGAGAGAACAGGACCTGTGTTCTGTTCAGCATAACAAAACAAGATTTACTTCTAAAAATAATAAAATGATTGAGAAAATCTTTTAGATCTACCAATGGCTTAAAAGTTGACTATCAATTTATTACAGTTCAGTAACATTCTTACAGTAGCTTATTTTGAACTGTGCAAATGAGATCTCTGTTGCTCTACATATCTCTGTATCAATGTTAAGAAGTAATATTGAATGATTTACAACATGGGGAGAAATTGCTAATCTTTTCAAAGACTGACTGTGTGTGAGCTGTAGCATTTTGCCGCAATACCTTGTACTGTATGCATTGAGGAATAAACGTAAATGAATTTTCTCACAATCCCTCATAGGTGTAATAACAAGGTAGAGCTGGATGAACACAGCAGGCCAAGCAGCATCAGAGGAGCAGGAAAGCTGATGTTTTGGGCCTAGACCCCCCTCCAGAAATGAGGAAGAGGAAGGGGATTCTGAAATAAATAGGAGAGAGGGGGAGGCAGAAGATGGCTAGAGGAGAAGATAGGCAGAGAGGAGACAGACAGGTCAAAGAGGCGGGGATGGAGCCAGTAAAGGTGAGCGTAGGTGGGGAGTTAGGGAAGACATAGGTCATCTCCTACCTACTAACCTCATCCTGCCCCCTTGATCTATCTGTCCTCCCTGGACTCGCCACTGAAGATTATTCTTTCTGAATGTATGCACCCAGCAGTTTTAGACATTGCTGGTTCATTTTTTTTTTATGTTTCTAATTTAAAGTTGCAGGCATCCCCAGAATAACATTCATGATTAACTTCAGGCCACTTACTTCCTCTTTTCAAACAAAATCATTCTTCTTATCACATAGCACCTGCAATTCATGAAACAGGAAGTGAACCAATGTTAGAACATAGAACATTACAGCGCAGTACAGGCCTTTCGACCCTCGGTGTTGCGCTGACCTGTGAAATCAATCTGAAGCCCATCTAACCTACACAATTCCATTACACCCATATGTTTATCCAATGACCATTTAAATGCCCTTAAAGTTGGCAAGTTTACTACTGTTGCAGGCAGGGCATTCCATGCCCTTACTACTCTCTGTGTAAAGAACATCTCTGATATCTGTCCTATATCTATCACCCCTCAATTTAAAGCTATGTTCTCTCATGCTAGCCATCACCATCCAAGGAAAAAGGCTCTCATTACCCACCCTATCTAATCCTCTGATCATCTCGTATGTCTCTATTAAGTCACCTCTTAACCTTCTTCTCTCTAATGAAAATAGCCTCAAGTCCCTTAGCCTTTCCTCATAAGACCTTCCCTCCATACCAGGCAACATCCTGGTAAATCTCCCTTGCACCCTTTTCAATGCTTCCACATCTTTTCTATAATGCAGCGACCAGAAATGTACGCAATACGCCAAGTGTGGCTGCACCAGAGTTTTGTATAGCTGCAACCTGATCTCATGTTGTCCTGGTCTTTTATTACAGTCACCATCTGGGCGCAGTAATCCATGGTTGCTGTGTACATTTAGCATATTGTGTATTTTCCCTAGCTGGCTTTTGTATCTCCTCAGCATTGCTTTGTTAGGTGCCATGACTCCATGACTGAACTCACTGCACACTTTGGAAACCTGTGTAGATTAACTATGATCCTCTTGTTGGGTGTGACTCTGTCCTTTTGCCCTACATGCAGTTCTTTCTACATGCTTGCCTTTTATACATTATCTTCATCCTTTGTTGAAAAGTGTGTCCTACATCTTGGAGCAATAGACAAGGCGGCGACTTAGCAATGTACTTCTCAGTGCCTTCTGGAAATGATCTCTGCTCGCAATGTTAACCCAATATCCAGAGGTGGACCTCTAAGGTTTAAAATGGCAAAGCAGGATAAATGATTTGATACTATGAACCATTAACTGGGCAAGCCTGATCTGGAGTAATGTAGTGAGAACGTCAGATGCTTCAGGCCCCATTTGGCACACACAACCTTGAAAAGGCTGCCTTATATACTTGACCATATGTGTGAAATAATTTCTAAAGGTGCATTGAACAGACTGAACATGACACTCAAATATATCTGCCACAGCCATGGCTGAGCTGTTCCTTACCTGTCTGACAATTAGAAATTTGGAGAAATAATCAGTGATTAAGATGAAGTTATTGCTTTATACACAGTAAACCAAACAATGATGATTGTGGACCAAGGGATCGACAGAATCTCATTAGGGTATGAAGTTATCTGTGTTATTGTGACTGGTGGCTCTGACATGCCTTACAAATTCTCACCAATCTTTCAATTGTACTATTAATGCCTGGCCAATAGATTGCTTCAGATGCCATCATTTCATCCATTCTATGCTCATATTTCATTGGCATAGTTGTATCAATATGTCATAGCAGAGAGCTCCATGCACAAGCATTTATTTTCTTTTGAAGATAATGCCTCTTTAAGATGCCAAGCTCACCTTTGTAAGGACAAAAATATCTGAAGGTGTCTGGCACCCTTTTTTATCCAAGTCAAGCCACTCTGGTGATAATTTCCATCAGCTGCTTCCAATTGACGTTCAGTATCTTTATGCTGACCAAAATGCAATAGATGAATTTTGAGCATATTTTCCTCTTGAATGCTCATGCTGTTGATTTGTAGATCCAGTGGAATGTCCATGCCCTTGTTCAGATTTAGCAATCTGCTCACCATAACTGAGTTGACCATTTTGGTCACATGTAGCAGACATCAAAGTCGTATCTCTATACTTTTATCAGAAATTGTTGTGGTTGACGTGGTGCACTTGTTAGTGGCTTGCTGAAAATAATTTCCAATGGTGTGTAAATGATTTCCTCAATGAACTGCATTTAGAACCAAATGGATTTGTCATGATCCAGGGGCAGGAGTGTGTGACAGCAAGTGAGGCATATAAAGAGGCAAGAGGAGCCTCGGCTTTTACAATTGTTCAACAAGTTTGAAGTTCTTTCAATTTGTTGGCTGGATGAGATGGGGCCTGCAGGTTGGATGCACTAGCTGATCCATAGCATCATTGTACAGTAACCATTCAAGTAGGGGATAGTGAAAAGCAATATATTGAAGCAGCATAGTCATTGGGAGTGACACTGTTTTCTGCTGCAATGAGTGAGAGCCCAGGCAGAGGTGTTGTTTGTCTGGCACCAAAATATGGGACATCTGCTCAAGGTTGGGGAGGAGTTTTCAGTGAATGAGAGAGGATCTAGTTGTCATGGCCATTAGGAATCAGCATCAGAGGTACAACAAAGAATAAGGTTTTGTGTAGTCAGTATGTGGAACCAGGTGCCAAATACAAAAGCAGAACTTAAAAGGTCATAACCTCTGCAGTATTAAATAAGCCATATGCACATTGACATTGGCCAAATCAGAGAGATGTATGCATGGCTCAAAGACTGGTATGGGAGAATTTGGGTCTGGACTTTGGGGCATTGGCACTAGTACTGGGAAAAGTGAAATCTATACCAATGGAATGGTCTCCTCCACCTGACCTGGGTGGGACTGGTGTTCTAGCCAACAGCATAAATAGGGAAAATTGTATACTGAACAGAGGGGCAAAGGGTCAAATTTGGGAAGTTGTGGCTAATTAAAGAGTAGAGACAAGACAAAAGAAAATATGTTATCAGACTGTGACAGGAATGGATAGACAGTGCAGACGTAAGAGTCACTCATTAAACAAGGTGTGAAATTACAAAAAAGAATAAAAGGGTAAAACTAATGACTATCTGAATCCACACAGAATTTGAAATAAAACAATACAATTTAGATTCCAATGGAAATGAATAAGTACGATTTGGTAGCCATTACAGAGAGACAGAGAGAGAGAGACATAGAGTGGAAGACAGAGAGAGAACTGCAGGATGACATTGATTGAGACATGAGCATTGAAGGATACAGGACATTCCTGAAGGAAAGGAAGCTAGGAGAAGATAGAAGGGTGGTCCTTTTAAATTAATGAATATAGCACAATGTGAAGGATGGTCTAAGGTTATTAATGCAGGTATGGCAACAGCTTAGGTTGAGATGAGAAATAATAAAGGTAAAAAGTTACTTGCGGGAGTGGAAATAAATAATGGGAGCTGGTCAGAAAGGCATGGCAACAATCATGGGAGATTTTAATCTATGTAAGACAAGAAAAGTCAAATAGGCAAAGATTGCTACATGAGGAGTTCATAGAATAATTTAGGGATAGTTCATTTACAGACTGGACATCTCTGACCAGTGTGTGCCACAATGATCAGTGCTGGGTCCATTGCTTTTCATCATTTATATAAAAGATTTGGATGTGAATAGAGGTATGGTTAATAAGTTTGTAGATGACACCAAAATAAGTGGTGCACTGACAGTGAAGAAGATTATCCCAGAGTACAGCGGGACCTTGATCAGGTAGGTCAATGGGCTAAGGAGTGGCAGATGCAGTTTAATTTAGATAAATGTGAGGTGTTGCATTTTGGGAAGGTAAACCAAGGCAGGACTTATACACTTAATGATAGGGTTCTGGGGAGCATTACCAAACAAAGCACCTAGGGGTACAGATGCACAGTTCCTTGAAAGTGGAGTCACAAGTAGACAGGGTGGTGAAAAGGCATTTCACATGCATGCCTTCATTGTTCAGGACATTGAGTGTAGGAGTTGAGACGTCATGTTGTCACTGTACAGGATGCTGGTGAGGTCACTTTTAGAGTACTGTGTACAATTCTGGTGGCCCTTCAAGAGGAAGGATATTGCAAAATCGAGAGAACTCAGAAAAGATTTACAAAGATGCTGCTGAGACTGGAGGGTTTGAGTTATCGGGAGAGGTTAAATAGGCTGGGGCTTTTTTCCCTGGAATGTCGGAGGCTGAGGAGTGACTCTACAGAGACATGAATGTAATAAAATCATAAATAAAATCATCAGGGGCATAGGTAGGCTGAATAGCCAAGGTCTTTTTTCTTAAAAAGCAGAGGACATTGGTGTAAGGTGAAAGGGCAAAGATGCAAAAAGGACCTGAAGAGGGTGGTGTACGTATGGATTATGCTGCCAGAGGAAGTGGTACTGTTACAACATTTAAAAGGCATGCAGATAGGTATTATTAGGAAGGGTTTAAAGCGAAATGGGCCAAATGCTAGCAAATGGGATTAGATTAGATTGGAATACTTGGTTGGCACGGATGAATTTGTCTGTTTCCATGCTTTATGACTCTATGACGGCATATTCTGAACTGACCAGGAAATAAGCTAGGCCTGGCACTGTGCAACAAGATAGGACCAAGTAATAATGTTGATGTCATGGTGAAAGTGCAGCTAGATAGCAGTGACCTAATATAATTGAATTTTACATTCAGTTTGGGAATGAGTGGTGTGAGTTCAAGACATCTTTTTAACTTTAAATAAGGGGCATTATGAGAGCATGAAAGCAGAGTTGGCTGGAGTGAATTGGTAGATTAGGCAAAAGGTTAAGGATAAGTCAATAGAGATGCAATGGCAGACTTTTAAAAAACACAGAATAGTTTTGTCTTGATTGGGATGGGATGTAGGTATGGCTGGCTAGGCTAGCGTTTATTTACCCACCCCAAATTGCCCTGAGTTGATTGGTAGTTCATTTCAGGGAACAGTTAAAAGTTAACCACACCATTGTTAGTCTGGAGTAACAGGTAGGTCAGACCAGGTAAGAATGGCAGATTTTCTCCCCGAAACGACAATACTAATCCAATGGATTTTTTTCTACAAACAATTGTGATTACATGGTGATCATAGGCTAGCTTTTAATTCCAGAATTCATTGAATCATGTAGAGAATGAGACTAGAGAATTAATAATGGAAAATAAGGAAATATCAGATGATTGGAACAAATATTTTGTCCCAGACTTTATTGTGAAGAATACAAGTAGCATTTCAGAAGAAGCAATAATTTCAGATATGAAAATGACAGAGGAACTCGGGTATATGACAATCACTACAGAAGTGTTACTGAGTAGATGACTAGAGCTTACACGTGCCCTGATCCAAATAAAATGCCTCCTAGAGTCTTACAATCATTGCAGTTGTTTTAGTTTTCCAAAACTCTCTAGATTTAGGGATGGTCCTATTAGATTAGAAAATAGCAAGTGTAATTCCTTTGTTCAAAAAGAGAGGGAGACAAAAAGCAAGAAACAACGGACCAGTTGGCTTAACATATGCAGAATGTTAGAAGCTTTAATTAACAAACTTATAGCAGCACACTCAGATAAGGTAATCAAGTAGAGTTAATATGATTTTGTGAAGGGGAAATCATGTTTTAAAATCCGTTGTAGTTTTTAAAAAAAATTGTGTGTTCAGTGACTGAAAGGGAACCTGTGGATGTTCAACACTTTTCTGAAGGCATTTTGTAAAATGCTGCAACAAAAATAGAAATTTAAAAATAAAACAAAGAATAATCATGTTGTGGGAGTAGCATTTTGGAATGAATACACGACTGGCTGGCTAATAGGAAGCACAGTGTAGGCAGACAATACTCCTCAGATACTGAAGCAGTCCATGTTCAAAGGCAACAAGACCTGAAAAATATCCAGTTTGGGCTGACAAGTGGCAAGTAACATTCGCACCATAGAAATATCAGGCAATGACCATCTCCAATAACAGACGATCTAAACACTGCCCCTTGATATTCAGTGGTGTTACTATCACTGGATCACCCAATATCAACATCCTTGGGGTTACCATTGACCAAAAACTCAACTGGGTTCACCATTTAACTTCAGGGACTACAAGAGCAGATCAAAGAATTAACTCACCTCCTGACTCCCCAGATCCTGTCTATTATTTAAAAGACACAAACAGCAGTGTGATGGAATACTCTCCATTTGCTTGGATGATATTCAAGAAGCTTGACACCATTCAAAGCAGAGCAGCCTGCTTGATTGGCACCATATTCAGAAACATCAACTCCCTCCACCACCAACATCCTGTAGCAGCAGTGAGTACTATCTACAAGATGCACTCCAGAAATTTGCACTCTAGAAAAGATCATTAGAAATCACTTTACAAGCCCATGATCACTTCCAACAAGAAGGACAAAGGCAGCAGATACACAGGAACATCACCACCTACAAATCTCCTTCCAAAACACTCACCGTTCTGACTCATAAATATACTGCTGTGCCTTCATTGTCACTGAATCAAAATCCTGGAATTGGTCAACTATAGCATGTGGAATGCAATGGTTCAAGGAGGTAGTTCACCACCACTTTCTAAAGGGTATCTAGGGACAGGCAATAAATTCTCATCAGCCAACCGCCAGAGCTCTGAGATGTAGAGGAATCTAGGTGTCATCGTTCAAGAATTGCAAAATACAGGTAGAAGGGTACAACAAGTTAGAAGAAAACTAATTGAATGCTTTAATTTATCGCAAGGGGAATTGAACACGGAAGTAGGGAGGATATCCTGCAGTTATGCAAGAGACTGGAGAGGCCACACTTGCAACACTGGTCACCTTATTTAAGGTAGATGTAAATGCATTGAAAATAGCTCAGAGAATGTTTACTGCACTAATACCTGGAAAAGACAGACATTTTGTAGGGTTTTTGCCAAAGGACCTAATGACTTTTCTTGCCAGCTCTCATCAAACTCACCTCATCAACTATCTAGCCCAAACACATGGCATCCCTCTTATCCAATTCTAGCCCCATCCCACCATGTGTAGTTCAGTGAACAAGCTGCCAGTCACCAGATATCCTGGAATTGACTGGATTCCCTCGTGCTAGCATAGGTGGAGTTAGTGCACCTAGACAATCACTCAGTTCAGAACTGCCCTGCACAGTTCATGACGTTTGACCCAACATGGGAAATTGGGAGAAACCCCACGTGCCCTCTGTGCTGCCTATCACTCACACTTCCTAACTGCACCCTAAGTAACAGATATGCCAACCACTTTCAGCCTCCTTAAAACCCTGCCTCTCTTTTGATCTGGGAAGAAAATACCCATAATAGGGCAGAAAGACTTAAGAGAGATAGTGGACTGCATGACATCAGCTAATCGTCACATCACCCCTTTCGGCAGAACATTCTGACTCTGACCACTCCAAGCAGCTGACTGACTGTGTTCAAGTCCCTAAACTAGTATCAAAGGCTGCCCTTGACTTACTGTGCCAGCATCCCCTTAGTGAAGGCTATTTGCCTTGAATTGACTGAAGACTTTTGACAGCAATGAGAAGCTCCCCACCTTTGTACTTGAGCTAAATGATAAAGCAAGATAGAAGTAATATCAGCTTGGTATCGCTGGCTGAGAGGGTAGACTGCAAAAAAGCAGGAAAGGGCAGAGATGCTGTGGAAGTTCATGTATGCTCAGGATGAATGAGCACTATGAGAATAAACAAACAGACTGGAGATGCAGCCTGGTCTGGTCCATGAACTGGGGGCATGTCCATGATGCTCGGTGTCCCTTACTGCAGAATTACAATCGTAGCTACCAATACAGCCTGAGATGCTGCATTGAAGTGCAGAAACATCCTATAAGTGAATTGAAGCTGTGCCACAAAGATTCTTAAAGGCTGGCTCATATCAGGAGCCAATGTGTGTGGACGTGGGGGTGTATGTGGCCAGTGTCCATTTGTGTGCTCTGGGCATGTTCGTGTCCAATATCAGACACGGACATCTTTTAGGACAACTAGCGAGCTGTATTTGCCAGGTTTTGACTTCCATTTTGAAAATCGGCACATCTAACTTGTTTGATGCATTTGGTAATTTAGGATGGTGAATATTAATGAAGTGTTTTGTAGCATTAATAAGGTGTTTAACAAGAAATAATACCCTTGAATTAGTAACTCTCTGGTGCCAAAAGAGAAACTCACCTCAATGCTTGGCTGATGCATAAAAGATGTCATTTCTTTTGATATTGAGATAGGCCTCACTGGACTTCGGACAGTACAAGCAAGGCACGGTGGCTTAGTGGTTAGTACTGCTGCCTCACAGGGCCAGGTTTAATTCCACCCTTGGGAGACTGACTATGTGGGCTTTGTCCCACAGTCTAAACATGTGCAGTTTAGGTGGATTGGCCATGTTAATTTGCCCATAGTGTCCATAGATGTGTAGGACATGGTGGGTTAGCCAAGGGAAATGGAGGGTGATGTGGACTTGATGGGCCAAATGGCCTGTTTCCACACTGTAGGATTCTATCTATTATAAAAACTCAGTAATCTGAAACAGAATTTGAGTTACAAGGTAGTAAAAGTAGTTTTATAGCTACACCTGATTTAGAACATAGAACATAGAACATTACAGCACAGTACAGGCCCTTCAGACCTCGATGTTGTGCCGACCTGTCATACCAATCTGAAGCCCATCTAACCTACACTATTCCTGTACATCCATATGCTTGTCCATTGACAACTTAAATGTACTTAAAGTTGGCGAATCTACTACCATTGCAGGCAAAGCGTTCCATTCCCTTACTACTCTCTGAGTAAAGAAACTACCTCTGACATCTGTCCTACATCTTTCACCCCTCAATTTAAAGCTATGCCCCCTCGTGCTCGCCGTCACCATCCTAGGAGAAAGGCTCTCCCTATCCACCCTATCTAACCCTCTGATTATTTCATATGTCTCAATTAAGTCACCTCTCAACCTTCTTCTCTCTAACGAAAACAGCCTCAAGTCCCTCAGCTTTTCCTCGTAAGATCTTCCCTCCATACCAGGCAACATCCTAGTAAATCTCCGCTGGACCCTTTCCAAAGCTTCCACATCCTTCTTATAATGCAGTGACCAGAACCGTATGCAATACTCCAAGTGCGGCCGCACCAGAGTTTTGTAGAGCTGCAGCATAACCTCCTGGCTCCGGAACTCGATCCCTCTATTAATAAAAGCTAAAACACTGTATGTCTTCTTAACAGCCCTGTCAACCTGGGTGGCAACTTTCAAGGATCTCACTCTCATTTTCAATCATTCTCACTCATCTTGAAACTTGTACAAGTAGATCTGTAATATTTTCCAGACTATTGGACTCTGCCATTGTGTTATGCAGAGCAATATGATTCTAAATGTAAGTATTCAACTACACTTACTTAGCTTTAGTGACCAAAATTGGCAACAGGCTGCCCAATTTTCTGATTCTTCCGGTGATCCCTAAAGACGTGTTTCATTCCTTTGCTACTTAAAATATGGAAGGACTGCATGCAACTATTGAAACTTCGCTGTAGCTTTCTATAGCAAAGGAGAGAAAATTACGTGGGAGTGGAGGATTAGGATGTGTAGTAAAGGAGAAAAACACAGTCATTGTTTAACACAAAATTACAGCACCATTCAAGATAAATAAAGACTTAATCTAGCACTGGTCTATTGATCAAAGCAAAATGCCTTTATTGAAAAATCATAACTGCTAAGTGTGTTGCGATAAAGTTTTGTTGGTTGAATGGTTTCCAATAGTATTATGGATGGTGTCTTTTTGTTTCTTAGTATGGGTGTTGACTTCAATATAACTTTGTTTCTTAGTATGGGTGTTGACTTCAATATAACAAGTTAGATTATTAGTAACAATAGTAACATTAATTTGCGTGAAGAGAAAAGTGCTTTGCTATCTCTGACACCCAGCCCTAATGAGCACTGAGCAGAAATCTTAATTCTTCTTTTGCATGGTTTCTTATTGATGATTTGTGACACAAACTATTTAGTTGGCTAACTGAGTTTGGTATGGTAGTACTTTAGAATGTAAAAACATGGATTTATTTTGGATTTCTTTCTGTTTTCTATTGTCCTGTTTAAATGCGATGAGTCCATGAGAAAAGAATATCAAGAGAAAATTCTGGCAGACAGAGAGAGGACTCTAGCTTATTGCTGCAACTTCCACAGCCAACTTCAAAACCACAACTACAGAAAGCTAAATTAAAACCTGGTTCTATGGGAGCCTCACTCCACCCATTCTTGCTGCTTCTGTTGCTGTAAATTTTAAAAAAAAGGGTCTCATGAGCTGTTTACTTATTGGCTTGGAAGAAACAGCTCAGTATCTCTGTCTCAAAGCCCCTCATAAAAAAACTAGAACAAAAAACACTACTTATCTTAGTATCATCACACTTGCCCCCCTTAAAAAAGCAAACCAACAATAAACAAACATGGGGATAGTAGGAACTGCAGATGCTGGAGTCTAAGATAACCACGTGTGGAGCTGGAGGAACACAGCAGGCCAGGCATCATCTGAGGAGCTGGAAGTGGTTTGCAACTGAAAGGTGTTGTTGTTTATCACAGACTGAGCGTAGGTGCTCCACAAAGTGGTCTCCAAGCCTCCGCTTGGTCTTCCCAATGTAGAGGAAGCCACATCGAGAGCAGTGGATGCAATATACCACATTAGCAGATGTGCAGGTGACACTACTTCAACTCCCTCTCTGACTCCCTGGACAACATGTCTATCCTGGGCCACTCTCAGTGTCACAGCGATGGCACGCAGAAACTGGAGAAACAGCACCTCAGATTCTGCCTTGGAAGCCTATAATCCAATGGTCCCAATGTGGACCTTAATAGCTTCAAAGTCTCCCCACCCCCCGACCTCACCCCAAGACCAGCTCCCCTCTCAACCCCGCCTTCTTGACCTTTCCACCTTCTCTCCCACCTATCCGGTCCTCCCATCTCACTGATTAACCCCCACCCAACTTCTTACCTACATTCACCTTTACTGGCTTCATTCCCCGCCTCCTTGACCTGTCCGTCTTCTCTCCCACCTATCCGCTCCACTATTCACCTTCTATCACCACCCCTCCTTCTCTATTTATTACAGAGCGCCCTTCCCCTCCCCCATTTCTGAAGAAGGGTCCCGACCCGAAACATCAGCTTTGCTGCTCTGATGGTGCCTGGCCTGCTGTGTTCCTTCAGCTCTACACTTTGTTATTATTATAAACATGGTTCATTTTGAAAAATATTCAGTCTTATGCTGTAAGTACACTACAAAACATATACATTACACTGATTCTAATCATGTAAGCATTCAATATTAGTCAATTTTAGTCCATTTCTCCCACCACCTTCCTTCATCAAAGATGTGACAACATGTCAGCAAACATTTTATCTTGTTCTGCCATGTGTATAATCTTCAAATTAAATGGCTGTAACAAACTCTATAATTCCATCTAAACAGTCTGATATTTTTATATTTAAATCGTTCCAAAAACACTAGGGGTTATGATCATAAAATGTGAGGCTGGACGAACACAGCAGGCCAAGCAGCATCTCAGGAGCACAAAAGCTGACGTTTCGGGGGTTATGATCAGGCACTTTACTGGCAGCATAAATGTTGAAATGTCGCAATGGTCACATCAAACCCAAGGTCACTTTCTTCATTGTGGAATATTTCTTTTGGTAAATATTCAACTTTCTGGAGAAATGACTAATAGGCCTTTCTATTTTCTCATTGTCTTCATGCAAGACTAAGCAGTGACACCCACATCACTTGCATTGATAGCCACCTTGAATAATTAGGTGTGGCTAACACTGGCATGAAGGTTAACACAGCTTTCAGGCTGTCAAATGCTTTCTGACATTCTTCCACCCACAGAAATTTTCTATACTTCTTCAACAAGTAAGTCAATGGACCAACCACACTGTTAAAATTCCGCACAATTTTTTTACAACAAGCACTCAGTCCCAGGAATTGTAGTATTTCCCTTTTCATTGATGGTATGGGAAATCCCCAATAATCTTCGTTTTCACATCCTATACCGTCATCTATCCATGTCCAATGTTATGGCCTAAGAACATGACTGGGGCTTTTGTGAACTCACTCTTAGCCTTGTTTATCACTAAACTACCTTCTGAAGTCAATCAAACATTTCTGATTGCTGTAGATATTCCTTCCACGTGTGGCTAAAAATAACCAGATCGTCTATGCGCACCACACAATTGGGTAATCCTGAAATGACTTTATTAGTTAGTTTTTCAAATGTGGCTAATGCATTTGACATACCAAATAGCATAATTTTAAACTGGCAAACTCCATTTGGTGTCACAAAAGCCAAAATTTCGCTACAATCTTTCTCCTTGACTACCAACATGACTTTCACTGTTACTCCTGATGTTTGACCGAGTATTTGCTAAAGCTTGTTTTCTCAGTGACTGCTTCTGGCTCAGATTCACCCTGTTCTGAGGAAGGGCCATAGGACCCAAAACTTGCAAAAGGCCAAAATTTCCTTTACTCTCTCAGATAAAGGTACCTGCCAGTAGTCTTTGAGCAAGTCCACTTTGAAGTATAAGTTGCTTGTCCCACCTGCTCAATGCAGTCTTCCAGCTATGGAATAGGATGTGAATCAGATTTTGTCATTGCCTTGATTTTGCAGTAATCAATACATAGATGTTGTGTACCATCTGGTTTTGGCACCATCACTATGGGTAAAGTCCTTTGACTATAACCCTGTTTGATTATGTTATATTTGAGCATTGTTTCAATCTCTCTTTGAACATTTGCTAATTTTAGAAGGTTATGTTTATAAGGATGTTAATTAATTGGAGCAGAATTTCCTATATCTACATCAGGCGTTATCATTTTAGTACTTGTGGCTTATTCCCACAGATCTCTCCATGTAATTGTAATCACTCTCTCAGATCATTTCAATTTTCTTCTGGAAGGTAAATCAATAATTATTAAGGTAAATCTAATTTTTGAGTAGTTCCTCCTTATCCAATTTAATTTAAGGAATATCCAATTCAAATTTATCCAGATTTGGTTCTTTACTTCAAGTGGTAACAAAAACCACATTGTCCTTTATAAAAACCAAAAGAACTGTTGTTGCTGTGAATCAGGAACACAAACAGAAGTTGTTGGACAAGCTCAGCAGGTCTGGCAGCTTCTGCGAAGAAAAATTCAGGGTTAACCTTTTGGGTCCAGTGGCCCTCCCTCAGAACGGGGTGAGTCTGAATTGGAGGCAGTCACTGAGGAAGCGAGTTTTAGCAAATACCTGGTCAAACATGAGGAAAATTAATGTCAGTGGCCAAGAAGAAAGATTGTCCCGAAAATCCCATCAGAGAGAGGAGTAGAACTTCTTCAAGGTGGCCATGCCTGGAAGAGACGTGGCAATGAGTTAAATACTAAATAAAAACCAAAAGAACTGCAGATGCTGTAAACCAGGAACAAAATCAGAAGTTTGAGGAAAAGCTCAACAGGTCTGGCAGCAATTGTGAAGAAAAAATCAGAGTTAACGTTTCGGGTCCGGTGACCCTGAGGAAATTCTGAGCTTCTGAGGAATTTTCGATCAAGTATTTGCTAAAACTTGTTTCCACAGCCATATCACATTCCTCAAGACCACTTCCGGCTCAGACTCACCCCATTCTGAGGAAGGGTCGCCAGACCCGAAATATTAACTCTGATTTTTTTTCATCATAGATGCTGCCTGACCTGCCGAGCTTTTCAAGCAATGCATGTTTCTGTTCCACATTGTCCTTTGCTTTCCTTCCCTTCCCTATCAAAATACCATTTAAATATATTCACGTGACACACTCTGTGAGTTTTTCTTCTGTCTGGCATTCTTATCAAATAATTTACCTCACTCAATTTCGTTTCAATTTCTTAACACTCACTAAACCTTGTTTTTAAAAGTTCATCTACCACTGGTAAAAATATTAACACTTTATCTCTTCTAGAGAAACTACAAATTCTTGATTTCTTTTTGCCTGCTTCCTGTTTAATTATATGCTGCGCTATTTTGAAATGTTGACTTGCCAATTCGTCCACTCTATTTAATCTTTCCCTAAAATTTGACACATTGTCCCAAATATGTAGTCTTTGAACACTGACTTAACAATATTTCCTTAGCTATTTTAAGTCATTCTCCCACCTCATTCTGAAAACTAATTCAATTGGACTGAATGGACTAAGTGATATAGAATTCCTCTGTTCCAATCTTCTGGATAGTCTTGACTATATGCCCTCAAAATGGTCTTCAAAGTTTGATGGCACCATTCTAACGCTCCTTGCGATTTTGGATAGTATGTAATTGATTTAAAATGTTTTATTCCTAAGCAATCTACAACTTCCTTGAATAATTTTGTCGCAAAATTTGACCCTTGATCTGATTGTATGTCTCCGTGTATTCTGTGTTTAGCGAAAAAATTACGTAGCTCTTCTACGATCCTATTAGCTGTGATATTGTGTAATGGAATGACTTCTGGAAATCCAATAGACACATCCATTATGGTCAACAAATATTAATTCCCACATTTTGTTTTGGGGAGGGGCCCCATGCAATTAATTACGACTCTTATAAAAGGTCCCTCAAATATGGAATACATACTGATAGTGGCGGTTTTGTCACTGCCAGAGGTTTTCCTATTAACTGAAATGTGTGACATGTCCAGCAAAAGTCAAGAGTAGTAAGGGAATGGAACGCTTTGCCTGCAACGGTAGTAGATTCGCCAACTTTATGTACATTTAAGTCGTCACTGGATAAGCATATGGATGTACATGGAATAGTGTAGGTTAGATGGGCTTCAGATCAGTATGACAGGTCGGCACAACATCGAGGGCCGAAGGGCCTGTACTGTGCTGTAATGTTCTATGTTCTATGTTCTATCTCTGTGTAGTCCAGGTCAGTAAGAATGTTTTTGTGTTTTGCCTTGAGGTTTCCTGACTCCCAAATGACCTCATACTGGTACATTGATTTGATTTATTATTGTCACATGTGCTGAGATGCAGTGAAGGTATTGTTTGGTGTGCTAACCAAACAACTCATACCTTACATAAGTACATCAGGGTAAGAGAACATAGTGCAGAATATAATGTTACACTACAGAGAAGGTGCAGAGAAAGATCAACTCTAATTTATGAGTGGTTCATTCATAAGTTTAATAACAGCAGGGAAGAAACTGTTCTTGAATCTACTGGTAACACCTTATGTCCTATCTGAAACACCTCCTTTCTATAGCCCACTGGTAATACAACTTGATAAACATCTGCCAATTTTTCATTTGCCTGAATATGTAATTGTCTCCATTTCTTCACCAAGACTTAATTTTTGACATAGTAACATTCTGGCATATTTTCAGATTCATCTTTGGTGTATGCTTTTTGCTAAAACAGCTTCATTTTCTGATTTCTTTGTTGCAATTCAACCAACTTCTTTCAACTAAAAATATCCACTTTGTTCAGGAAGGATATATCCCGGGATATACTCCTTGTAACATCTCAGTTGCCTGATTTCCCACTGGCCTTTTGACCACAGTAAGCATCACTGCCACCTGTGATCCAGCTATATCATTTTCATGGATAAACTGTATCTCCGGCACAGAGATTTTATCTATTAGTCCGACCACCACTTCACCACTTTTCACCGGACTCTCCAAACTCACTTTATACAATGGAAATCTATTCTTTTAATCATGACTTCCACATATTACCACCTTTCCTGGCAATATTCTTTCCAAAGTACACACTTCCCCATCTCTCACCATCAAAGATTGCCTTTCTCTTCTATCTCTTAAAATTTTAATTTCTTTACCTACTCCTACTGGTGCACACGAATAAGCCTTGCACACACAGGTAAATTCTATAAGAAAATTTACTCCTCATCACTACTCTTCCCTTCTACCTTTGTCAGTTTAAGTTGACTTTCCTCTTTCATTACCGACTTCTGAAGTTCAAAAACTCTCACTTTCTCCCTCTCTTCTTTGTCTTTCTCCCTTTGTCTGCTAAGGCCATCCTTTCTTTTGAAAACCTCTATGTCAAATGAATGTTTTCTTTTAAATATCTTCTTGAAAATACTATTCCTCTCTAAAATGTATGTTCTGTTTGTCCGACATTTATGTTGCCTTATTTAGAATAAATGATTTTAAACATTGCATTGCAAGGGACTGTTTGCAATGTTTTATCCATCATCTTTTTTCTTTCATAAAACATGAAATTAGCTGAGATTCAGCCACTGATTCAGAGCCTCCTGATCAGACATTGTTGGTTAGATAGTCAGGATAATTGGATAATACCTGATTGTGTTTGATGAAGCTCCATGTCAGCAGCAAAGCCTTTCAAAAATTGGCAATAGTGTTGTTTTGAAATAAAAACCTAACCCCTTAAATCCATAACCCTTCCAGTGTGCTGACATTATAACATGGGTCCAATGCCAACATTTTGTAAGGAACAGTACCTTCCAAATCCAACCACAGGCCACAGCATAGCTGAACAGCTGGATTAGAAACTGGAAATGTTACTCTTATAACAAGCAAGTTCTAGAAGATGTAAACAAAATCTAGCAGCCTGTGACTGGATGGAATGTGTGCTCTTGTGAATCTATACTGTGCTTTAACTATGCTGTTCATGGTGGATTGGAAAGAAGGCTGCTGAGCCTATTTTTATCCTTAAGGTATTATATTTACAGGGTTTTTACCCTTTACACCCTTTGCCCTGATCTCAAGTGATCTTAGGGAATACATTTCAGTTATTAGTCTTCGGTATAAAGGAATGTTTGCTGATACTTTTCCTCCAAATTTCCTTCGAAATGAATCCACATCCATTTGGAATTTTTTAAAGGATCGTTTTACATCTGCTTTCCCTGGCAAATTAAGAATCAGCGTACTGTATATAAAAAGCTTCTATTTTGAATGTCCTATCTTACGTGTAGATAATTCACTTTATTATTAGAATCCATTCAGCATGTAATTCAGACTCAGGCATTTCTTATTCTTTATGTAACAGTTTGGAGCTCTATTTGCTAATTTGGTGTCTTGAAGACACTGACTCATTCTGAGACACTGTTCCAGAGCCATTAGATTTCTAAATCTCTGTCCTCCACAAGCAGTACAAGTTTTGCTGTTTGTACGTCTCTACTATTTCCATTTCAACATTCTCATGGAGAGGTTCAGATATTATAGGAGTTCTCATATTTGCAACGAAGAATCACAGACTTCATTTCCACCCCAGGGTTTTGCTTTGAAAGTGCATGTCACAAGGTAGGCAGATTTTCTTATTTCTTAGAACTTTGAGTTCACCTTTCGTTTAAAAGACAACATATATTCCATGGGTTTGCTTAGAGAAGTGAAGCTTTAAGACTATGTAAAAAGATGGATTTGTAGAACAGAAAGTGAGTGGGAGAATGGGTCTAATGTCTGGAAGAGAGCTGAAAGCCTTTTGAGTTGGTGGTCAGAGACTTGAGAGGAGAAAGAGAGACAGACAGATAGATTCAGCAAGGGGAAGAAGTTAGTCAACAAGCGTGCTGGGAACATTGTCGTCCAGAAGCAATTGTTTTGTTAAACCTTATTTATGTTTCTACATTTGCTGTGTAGATTAAAGCAGGGGATTCCTGTTGCTGAAAGGGAGTTAAATAAAATGTCGAGTTGGTTCGGTGTTTCTACTTAAAAACAAGTAGAAAATTTGACCTACAGTCAAAAAATATTCAGGACCTATCATGTATCAAATGGAAAGTAGCATTGGCACTGCACGTTCTGGAGTACTGCAAACAAGAAGGCTGCATGTCCCTACATAGTTTATTTTAGCTCTAAAGTTGCTATTTCAAGATTGCCAGCAAAGTATTTTCTCTCTATTTTCGATTGAAATATTTAACCAATTTCACAAAGTTGCAAAATTTGCATCACGTGCATATGATGAAACACGGTTAAGCTCTTATTGGTGATTTCTCCAAAATAGTGATAGCCCCTAATGTTTACAAATACAAGGTCACTACCGTACTACAGCAAGACAGTCAGCAATATTTTGTTCATTATTTATCACATGTCTTGCCTCTTGGAGTGAAATGGGCAATTGGTTGCAAATACCCACATTGGATTCCATGTTCTTTCTAACCATTTGCCTAAAGAGGCGGCAATTATGAATAGCTCATAAAAATTGAGTATTCTGCTGAAAGCGATGAAATAATGGCTAATTTGATGATGTATTAAGGGAAAATAGAGAACTTTGAATCAAATCTGAAAAAAAGAGCCAGGGCATGGGGAGAAAATTGACAAAAAGAAACTGTTAGGGATAGTAAAATGCATGATTTCATTTTTGCTACTATTAATCCCTTCAGCCTGCAAGAAAATCAACAGATTGTGTTAAATCTCCGCACTGATTTGACACATAGTTTGAAGATGTTCATGTTCAAACCCTACTATTCCTTTATCCTAATTTTCATATGTAATTCAGTTGCTCGATAACCTTAACATTTTACAACAGAGATTACTGAATCTTCTGCAATGCAATCCAGTTTACTGCAAGACGAAAAATATTTTATGGTGCTACACCAAGTGGTTCAGGTTAAAGAAAGGGTCAAACTAATTCACAATGAATGCAAACACAGAACATAAGAAACGCAAGTGGCATCTAATTCTTAACTATAATAACCAATATTTTATTTGCACGTTATTTAAACTGGCCAGAAACAAAAGAAAGTAACATCATGGAATCCCTACCATGTGGAAGCAGGCCACTCAGCCCATTGAGTCCACATCAAGCCTCTAAAGGACATCCTGCGCAGACACACTCGCCCAACATATTGCTGTAACCCTGTATTTCCTATGGCTAATTTACCTAACCTACACATTTTTGGACAGTGGAAGGAAACTGGAGCAAACCCATGTAGATACAGGTAGAATTGATCCCAGGCCCTTGGTGCTGTAATGTTCCAGCACTAACCACTGAGCCACTGTACCACTTAAGGTCTTAATAGATCTATCATAATCTTACGATAAAATTTTAAATGGGTATATGGATGATGTAGCAAATCTCCTCGCACCGCTGCATCAGTCAATATATATTCAACTGATAATACTGGGAAAACTCATCTCAGTAACTCCAAATATAGATTTCAACATAAAAGCCATCAAAGGAGTTCTTTCTGCTAGAAAGAAAATTGATTCTTCAGTTCTATTGTTTACTATTAGAAATGAAGAAGCGGGGTTGTAACAGCAGTTTTTCAGCCATTCTTATGATTTCATGTTCCTTTGATACCTGACTTCCACACTACTTTGTTCCCGCTCTCTTCTGTCATCAGTTTATCTCCATGTGCAATCCTAAGCATCTAGTATACATTTTGCATTAACTATGAAACACTAGGAAATGGCTGAAGCCATTACCTTATGAGTATATGCGACGACACATCTCTCTAGGAAGATGCCTGGATCAGATATAGAATTATGGGATGGTTAAAGCACATGAAGAGGCTATTTGTTCCATTGAGCCATGCCATCTCTCAGCAAGTGCAATTTAACTAGTCCCACTCCCATGTCGCTTGCCCAGATTTCCCCAGATAATATTGATGCCTTGTTTCATTTCCCATAAGAAGCATTATTTTTAGGCTACAGTTAACAGGAGTTCATTTTTATTTCACAATATATTCAGCTGGAATATGACACATAAGTAGAATGTAGCTTTGTTATATTACAATTGCGACAAAAGATTTTAAGATTTATTGGCTTAGAATTGTTTAGTTGATGGTTTGGTGCTCAGCCACCTTTAGCTTTTGGGCCATGCATCAAGTCCAGCCAGAATGGGTGATGCCTCTCTCTACGATTGTAAGCAAAATTTATGGACTGAATTTTGCAACCTTGTCTTATTTTCTACTGTAACTGACTTTCTCTGATTCCTCCATTTGGATTTCAAGCCACTCCTGGCTATCTCAGTCAATTTGGTGATCGTTTTGGACAGCCAATTCTTAAATTCTTAGACCTCCTGCTAGCCAGTATGCTGACTAAATTGTGTTTTTATTTTCTATTGAAATTTAATGCACTCCACTGCATGATTTTTGATGGCATCCTTGGTCCATTTCATAAATCCTAAACAAGCCATACATAACATATGTGTGCTTTTTAAATTAAATATCAACTAGATAATTTACGGACTCAAGGAGAAAAATGTCTTCATTTGTGCTGTAATTATTCTAAGTGTCTAAAAACTTTATCGATGCCTCCCATCCACAAAATTTTATGTTCACACATTTTTATGATAACTTTGTCACTTCTTCCTTTATAAAATCTTCTGTCTGCATTCATAACGGTAAGTGTTTATTTGAACATGTCCAAGTGTAATTGCAACCTAGGATCAGTGATAGCATCTCAGGTTTGCACTTTAGCTTGTGCAGCAGAGAGAGCCCAAGCATTTCTATTTGTCTGTAGCTCAAAAATCTCAGTTTCTGTAATTATTAAATAAATCAATGTACATCAAAATGATTTTAAAATAGACACTCTGATGAAGGGTCTAGGCTTGAAATGTCAGCTTTTGTGCTCCTGAGATGCTGCTTGGCCTGCTGTGTTCATCCAGCCTCACACTTTGTTATCTTGGATTCTCCAGCAGCTGCAGTTCCCATTATCAGTGAATTTATCTAAATGTTCCAATGTCCTCTAATCTCTAATCCAAATTTACATGAACTCTATATTTAATCATGAAACTCATGGGAAAATATGTGTCAGATCAACCAACATTTAAGATTAGTATTAAATAACTCTAGAATATATTTAATATTACCATATTTCCTTTGACTCACTGTGATTAATGCTACAGGTTTATTATTATCTTCTGTATGGTGCACACTCATAGAGTCCGTATAGTGTGGAAACAGGCCCTTTGGCCCATCGAGCCCACACAAACCATCGGATCATCCAGCCCAGACCCATCCCCCTATATCACACCTAGTCTACACATCCCTGAACGCTATGGGCAATTTAGCATGACCAGTCCACCTAACCTGCACATCTTTGGGCTGTGGGAGGAAACCGGATCACCCAGAGGAAACCCACACAGACATGGGGAGAAAGCGCAAACTCCACACAGGCAGTTGCCCGAGGGTGTAAATCAAACCTGGGTCCCTGGTGCCATGAGGCAGCAGTGCTAACAATTGAGCCACTGTGCTGTTCTGAACAGAATAACTATACTTGTTCTTATTTTATTTTACCAACAAAATCTTATGTTAATAGGTCAGAATGGAAAATGTTACAATAGGAAAATTCACGTTAGTTGTACTTGGCCAAACATTGCTCAATAAACCAATTAAAATGTTCACAATGTCTATTGAAACATTTTTCATGTATGATTTTCCTCAGTGAGTAAAATTTCTACTGTCTGAAATTGAGTTTTCAGGATAATGAAAATATATTTAAATACATATATGACAAAATTTTAGATTAAGCAACTTCAATTTATCAGGAATAGACTGTTGATACCAAGTCTTATGGGTAATAGTGATGATTGAGTAACGTGTTCATTTTAAATATGTTATACCATTAAACCAGGTGAAAACTTAGGCCTTTTTCTACCTGTTGGGAGATTTTTGTCTGATATACTTTATGGCACCAAGCTGCAGCCTGGTGTTAGAGGATAGCATAGCCCTTTTGTTTCTGAGAGGTGGAATAAAATTGAACTGTTTGACAGAACCATGAAGACAATACTTTCAATGGTGGAATATATTTCTCTACTTAGAGTAACAGAGAGTTCTTTTGTTTGTGTCCTTGCTTGTGTTAGAAAAACATAAGCATTGCTGAAACTCTTGACCTTTTTTGCTTTACAGATGAAGCCCCTGAGAAACATAGAGCATCAAATCTCTCATACGCCGTATATTAAAAGTCATAGGAAATGCAAGCACAAATGGGTAAGATTACAAGGCTTATATCACGCACTGTCATTTTAAGAGTCAGATAGATGTTTACAAAATAGAGTAGCACTTTCATTGTTTGAATGTCAGTTATTTGTTATTCTAATAACCTGACGGATTAACAGGAAAGCTTTTTGTTTTTAATTTACTTGGCTTTGTTTCCATGCCTAGGCTTTTCCTGTCCCAAATGCATGACTAAAATTTGGAGGTACCCTATAATTTGACAATTACCAGTGCTAATGAAAGCTTCATTGTGATGATAGGGAGGCCTGAATTTTGCTTCCTGGGTTGACAGGGACGAGTAGAGATATTTTCCAGCTCTGCAAAGCTGAACGAGGTTAAAAATGGCCCAAAAGTCGGATTTTCACTCCGGCTGATGGGATTCCCTGAGATACAGGCCAAACTACTTCAGAATGAAAGTGGAAGCTGCTAACTGAGGAGGTGGGCTGCACAGGAGGTTTGACTTGGTCAGTTGACACTGTGTGAAGTTTAAAAATAAAAACAAGAACCTGAAACGTTCTTGCATTGAATACTCCGAACTTTACACACACACACACACACACACACACACACACACACACACACACACACACACACACACACACACACACACACACACACACACACACACACACACACACACACCATGCTCCATCTATATCAAGCCATTGTCACTCTTTGCCTCCATGCCAATGCCTCTGCTGACCCCAGGACCCCACACTCTCTGTGCCAACCTATGCCCACCCACCACTCTGCATTGCATCTCACGCATTTCATCCCAATCTATGTCCATTTGTCCATCACCCATGGCCCCTAATAACTTCCAGACCAATCTATATCCCTCTGCCCTTCATAATGCTAAATCAATCCATCCAAACAAAACCACCATCACACTGCCATAATAATTCACCTAACATTCACCATGACAGGGCCCAGGATCCATGCAGAGATGAGTTAAAGGTCTATAAAATAAAGTATATGTCTGATTTTGACATTGCAGTGTCAAAAAAAGTCTCATTCATAAAACGTTTATATTCCTTCAACAAAATAAAGCCTTCCAATGACAGATATTTCATTCAAGTGCGCAATCCCTTATCAAAACAAGAAAGCTAACAATGTAATTTCTTTCTTCTTGCACTTCATTGAGTCTATAACTGATTAGAGCTGTTCACAAAACCCAAATGGAAGCCATCTCATTCTGATGATGGATGATTGTGAAAACAGGTCACGCTGGAGTAATCCAGTAAAGGAAGGCCTCAGGCTTATACACACAGACAGACAGATTGAAATAAAAAAAATCTTTATTTTAAAGGCACCAGACATTTTTTCCAAGATTCAAAAGAACACGAATTTGAAACGCCTTGACAGTTTAACAGTCCCTTTCTCAGGAGATTTTTTTCATGTCCTCTTGCCACTTTTGACAGATCATTTTACACTTCTGAGCAGTCCTCTTGATATTTCCCTCTGACAGGTCCTCTTGACAGATGTATGGTACACATTGCTGCCACTGTGCAACAGTGGTGCAGAGAGTAAATGTTGAAGGTATTAGTTGGAGTGCTGATCAAGCAGGCTGCTTTGTCCAGGATGATTTTGGGCTTCTTGAGTGTTGTTGGAGCTGCACTCATCCAGGCAAATTGTGAGTATTCCACCACACTCCTGATTTGTGCCTTGCACATGGTGGGCAGGTTTTGAGGAGTCTGTAGATGAGTTACTCTGAGCAAAGTGCCTGAACTCTAACTAGCTCTTAAGGACATAGCATTCGTGTGACTAGTCCAGTTCATTTTTTGGTCAATGGCAACACCTAGAATGTCAATAGTGGGTGTTTCTGTGATGACACTACCTTTGGATATTCAGGCCTGATGATTGTCTTCTGGCCATGGAGGTGACTATTAACTAACACTTATGAGGCAAGAATGTTACTTCCCATTTATTATTCCAAACCTGAGTATTACACAGTCTTGATGCTTTTGGGAAAGGAGGACTGGTGGTGAACATTGGACAATTATCAAAGAAAATGCTAAAGTCTGACCTTATGATGGACGGAAGCTAATTGATGAAGTAGCTGAAGATGTTTAAGTATAGGATACAACCCTGGTGAACTCCTGCAGAGATGGTCTGAAGGTGAGATGCCTGGCCTCCAACAACCACAACAATCTTCCTATATGGCTGGTATTGCTCCAACAATAAAGATGTTCCCTAGTTCCAATGACTTCAGTTTTGTTAGAACCCTTTGATGTCACATTTGGTAAAATGTGAAATTAATGCCAAGAGTAGTTACGCTCATTTCCCCCTTGTACTTTAGCTTAGTTGTCCATATTTGACCAAGGCTGTAATGAGATCAGGAGCTAAGTGTGCCTGGTGTAACCCATCCTGAGTGTCAGTGACCAGATCATTGTTGAGTAAGTGTTGTTTGTCAGTATTTGAGAATGACGTTTTCTATCACTTTATTGATGATCAAGAGTAGACTGATGGGATGGTAGTTGACTGTTGGATTTGTCCTTTGTTCCTGTGTACAGGGCACGCTTGGGCAATTATCCACCTTATTGGGTAGCCGTCAGTATTGGGATGCCTTGCCAGGGGATACAGCAAGTTGTGAAGCATTAGTATTGAGTACAATTGTTGGAATTGGCAGACCTCCCATTAGTTTTGCAGTATCTAAGGGATTCAACTGCTTCTTGATATCTTGTGGAGTGAATCAAATTGGCTAAAGACTGGCATCTGTGTTACCAGAGACCCCAGTGGGAGGTTAGATGGATCATCAACTTGGCACTTCTAAGTGAAGACTGCTGCTTCACTCTTATCTTTTGCACTGATGTGCAGGTCTCCACCATCATTGTGAATGGGGATATTTGAGGATCTACCTGGTCCTGTCATCATTTAATTGTTCACCAGCATTCATGGCTGGATGTGGCAGAACTGCAGAGCTTAGATCTGATTCATTTATTGTGGATTTGCTTAACTCTATCTATCACTCGCTGCTTATGCTGTTTGTCACACAAGTCGTTGGTTGTATAGCTTCATCAGATTGATACCTTATTTTTAACCCTAACTGCAGGCATAACTCTAACCCCAAAACCATGTGACTGGTTAAACCTTAGCAGCAGTGAGATAATGCCCTTTTGAGGCCCACAATTTGGCAACTGCCTGTACCTTCCCTGTCACTGGTCAAATTGTGGTGGGCCATGGACAGATCTGGTGTCATGGAATTTTTGAGGATCCCTGGCCTGTAAGTCTGCTTCTGGTGGGGCATTAAAATCCAGCCCACGCTGATTCTACTTCCTGATCCTCTGAGCCAAGATCCTTTCTCATTTCTTTCCCTATTGCATCATTTACTATCAGGCTACTCCTCTTCCTTTTCCAATCTATCTACCATTTCTAAATATAATGTATAATATAATGGAGCATTTATTTTCTAACCTTAGATGATTTATAACGATGGGCTTGACTTTACAGGAGATTGGGACATGTAAAATACCTTCCTACCCATCTCCAAGCTCAGCCCCAAAAAATAAATGGTGCAGTATTTGATAGGCTCCTTACTTACCAGGGGGCTGGGAATCTAAAAGGCGTTATTTGAGACTGGCTGCAGCTCTGACAGCAGCCAATATTGAGTTTAATGGGACTTCTGGAGTAACAGTTAGAAGGGTTGAGCAGACAAGCTCCTACCCACTTCCCCTGACTCCCCACCCCCACCCTCAGCCCCGAATTAATTGTCCACCATGTCTCAAAAGGCCATTAGATCCAAGCCATTTATTTCTCTTTAAGTTGCAAGTTAACCTACCTTGTTGTGAATGCTTTAAGCATTCAGATACAGAGTCTTTAAATATTTTCTATTAATATTATTTGCATTGTTGATGCGTTATTACCATTAAGACCTCCGTCATTTACTGCTCCACTGCGATTGAACATCCAAATCTCTCTACTGCTCTGTCACCTCCACAGTTCTCTTTCAATTTCTATATTCTCTTTAACTGAACCTTTCCTCTGCTCAGATAGCCAAGTGTGAAGCTGGATGAACACAGCAGGCCAAGCAGCATCTCAGGAGCACAAAAGCTGACGCCTTTTCTCTGCTCATTTTGGTCAGGATTTTCAACATGAAACTTGGGTATATAGTCTTTTCAAACTTTCAATGCAACCAACATCCCCTCTAAGTTGCATGGACCTCCAGTTTCAGATGTTCCTGGCACACACGAATCTCAGAGGTCTGTGCAGATGAAGGAAAGGCTGAGACGATATAGAGTACCACCCTGCTTTGTCCTTGTCTTTATTCCACCCTGCATTTAAAACAAATTAATAAATGTTTTATCTCATTAATACTTGAGTGACGTGCATTAATGTTTGACTAACATGGCCGTAAAACAAGGTAAGAGAATGGGAAAAAACACAGGAAAAAATAAACTTAAGATGGTTGATTGCAGCTCTTGTTATTCACTTGCTTCTGCTTTTAAAGGGTATCTATGTATTGTGATTGCTTTCTCAGTGGAAAGGACCAATTGTCTTCGTATTACTTATGACTGTCTGCCTGGCATTCTTTGCACTTATTCAATCGGTTCGCAAACTACTCGATGATTTACCAGGCAAAGAGAAAGCTTGGAAAGAGCTGCAAAGTACAACCTGTGATGATCCCTGTAGGTAAGAGTATCCAACTGAAAGTTAACTATGAAATCAAAACAAAACCTGTAGAAAATGTAATTAGAACAAGGAACTTCTGATGTTGAAACTCTGGAACAAAAACGGAAATTGCTGGGTAAACTCAGCAGGCCTGTTAGCATCTGCGCAGGGAAAACAGAGTTAACATGTGGAACCAGAACTGAGTTAATATTAACTCTGCTTTCTCTGCACAGATGCTGCCAGACCTGTTGAGTTTCTCCAGTAATTTCTCTCTTTCTTTCTGAAGAAAATTCATCTTTTTCTGTCATCATAAAAATTGCAGAACAAAAAGGATATTTAGCCCTTCCACTTTCTCGTGTGCCTTTCCTTAACTAGTTCTAGCTATTCTAATCAGTTCCTGATCTCTCATGTTTCTCGTGCATTTGCATAAGAGCATACAAATTAGGAGCAGGACTAGTCCATTTGACCCCTTGAATCACCTCTGCCACTCAATAAAATCATGACTGATTCTGATTGTGGCCTTAATCCATCCACGTTCTATCTGCCCCCTCTATTACTCTTTTCAATCAAAAATCCAACTCAGCCCTAAATATACTATGTGTCTCAGATTCCACTGTTCTCTGTGGATGAGAATTCTGGCCACAAGTGACTCTATGTGAGGATAAATTCTCTTCACCTCCATCTTAATTATGTGTCTATCGATTTATCTCAAAGGACCAGTTTTTCTGGTGTCTTTCTGTTCTAGTACTAGACAAGATCAGTACACCTAAAGCCTGCAAATCTTTGGATGATTTTGGAATCTCTGCCATTAATGTGGACCTGTTCATGGAAAATGGGAAGGTACATTGGGTGCAAATGTAGATCTGAACTGCTGCATTTTGAGCCAGGAGAGCACAGAATTCCACAATAATGTTGAGCCACTCAGACTCCATTCCATACCTCCTCCTCTTCAGAAATGCAAATGGAATCTAAAGGAAATAGTAGCTTTTCAGAACAAGGCTGTGCTCCGATGTTTTTGCCCTTTTTCCATGGAGAACCAATATTCACTGAAGGAGTGTCAAAGGTCAAGAAAATTGGTCTTATAATCTTTGCCTCAGTAACCACTTGTGTTTAATGTTTCAATACCGCTGTGCAAAACAATGGTCTTTTAAGATTCTTCACTATTCTTTCAGCAATTGTAAAGCATATGGCCCATTACGGATTTGTTAACTAATAGAAAAGAAAGCTCATCCCCTCAAAAGCTTTCAAAGATTTTGAAATATCATATTTTCCTTTCTATGTTTCTTTACAAAGTATACAATCAAAATCAATTCTTTACTTTTATTTTTCATGCCCCTCTGAACGAAACTTAGAAATAGCTATACTATATGGCCTTTTCAATCCTGTCCTCCAATAGTTAAAACTTTCATATCTTCACTTGAAAATCTTTTCCCAAAAGTTGTCATTTTGATTTTTTTCTAAATTACATTCAAAGTGTCACCTTTTTGTTCAGGTTTAATTCAACCTTTTTCTTCTGTCCTTCCCCAACCCATTGCGCTGTTTTTTGTGGTTTGCCATATTCTCTAGTCCTTTGTTTTGAAATGAGAGACTGAATATGGGGACATCCTGCTTACTTGTATGTTGAGTTCGAAGATGCAAGCTATAAAAGTCAAATCATTGTGAATAGCAAGATCACTTAGATAGACAGATGCGGTGACAGCTGAACTAGAATTTGATGTCTGCTATGTGTCTGTTGCTTTGCATACATTCCATGGATGAATATTCCTCAACGAACACAGTTGTCCACTAATGAATAGTAAAAGAAAATCAAAGGAATCAGCTGGTGCTCAGTATTATGGCAGTTGTCTTTATCCGTCCATTATTTTCGTGTATTCATATGTGTAGGGGCAGCTTTTGGCAGTGTGCTCTGTTCCCGGAGTTCCTTAGGCCAGACACTAAAGAAGGACAGGTGCTAGTTTCTGATTCCTTCAGTATGTTGGAATTCATAGAGATCCAGAGCACGGAGAAAAGGTCCTTTAGCCAATTGAGTCTACACCAATCAGCTGAGGCTTTCTGGCTTTTCTCCATCAACAGCACACAATCAGCACAAAGGCCTCATTCTTGAAGAGCTAACACTCAGCTGCAGGTCTCAGAGGCCTAAAACTGTTCCTGTTCTGCAAGTTAATTATCCTGTCAGGGGTGGGTTGGAGCTGGAGTTGTTCCCAGGGATTGTTAATGGTTATTTGCCTCTGTGGTCCAACGTTGGGTCATAGGAAATCCAGGTAAATATACTTAATGGATTAAAACACTCCATAACACAGAAATCTAACAGAAAATTGCATTACTTTTTCAGATTTGTGGTTGTAGAGAGCGTGCCAGATGGTGTAGTTTATGGTGAAAATGCTACAAAGTATCAATTGACGTATGACTCCTGGTTAAACCTAATCAGTATAGCAAACAGCAGTCTGGACATTGCCTCATTTTATTGGACTCTTACTGGTCATGATATTAATGTAACTGATCCCTCCTCCAAGCTGGTAAGTAAAACTGAGCTGATTTGCCTTGTACTTAGCTCTATAATGTATATTGTGTTCTGTACTGTGCTTTGAGCTCAACAAAAATGTAATGTTGTATTCGGATGAAAGTAGAAAGACAGAACGGAGACGGCAGATGGCAAAGTTATCAAATCAAACAGACCAAATGGAATACACGCTAGTTGCTGAAAGATGTTGGTGTGGAAACCATGGATCCTCTGACCATAATCCTTCAATCCTCCTTAAATGTAAGGATTCTGCCAGAGGACTTTAAATGACATACTTCTGTTCAAAATGGGCACACAGTACATACAGTAAATGCAGACTATTCAGGCTGATGTCAGGGGCATTGGGGGGGGGGGGTGGGGGTGGGATGGGTGGCGGTAGGAGGCTACCATAGACATTTTCAAGACAATTTTCACTTGAAGAGGCATGGGTTAATCAGGGATATGTCGTGAGTGTAACAAGGGCTGTTAGGTGGACATCAGAGAATATGAGTTACATGACTGGGACTGTTAATCTGGACCAGTCAGGTAGCCCCAGCTCACAGATATGAACAGGAGTGTCAGAGGTTCCGATCTCTCTGAGATCTAGCTCTGAGAAAGCTCGACCAATGTCAGGGACTTTCCACATGCAATTAAAGGGTGACAGGATACCAGCTTCTGTGGAGTTATTTCAGAACAGTTAACATAGATTTGCCAAAGACAAGCTTTGTCAAAGACTTTAAGTACGTTAAGTGTGTAACAACTTGGGTGGCTGTAGTCACTGTTATGGATATGAAATTTCAAAAGGAATTTGATTAAGTACCCTACAAAAGACTTACTCAGAAAATAGAAGCAGATGGCATTAAACAGATGATGTTCTCTTACGTTTGAAGTTGGCTGAGTCATAGCAGGCAAAGACTTAGATGCATTTCAAACTGTAGATGGGTCGGTGATATAACACGGTGTGGAGCTGGAGGAGCACAGCAGGCCAGGCAAAATCAGGGGAACAGGCCACTCCCCCATTTCTGAAGAAGGGTCCCGATCCAAAACATCAACTTTCCTGCTCCTTTGATGCTGCCTGGCCCGCTGTGCTCCTCCAGCTCCACATTATGTTTTCTCTGACTCCAGCATCTGCAGTTCTTACTATCTCTAGACAGGTACTATGGATCCCCATGGCTCCCTATTGTGACCACAGTACTTCTTGTTGTGTATAGGTTTAGTGAGTGAAATTTTGAAATTTGAGAAGGTTCCAAAATTGGCAACACCGTAAGTAGTGAACAGGATAGCAGAAGACTCAGGAGACATGGAAAAGTGCACAGACAAGTAACAGATGCTTTTAATACAGCTACGTGTGAGGTGAGACACTCTGATAGAAAGAAACAGTATAATCTGAATGGTACCACCTGGAGGAAAGCTAAGGAAGCAATGGGGGAGGTGCATATTCCAAAATCACTGAAGGTGAATGGCAGGTTGGCTGTACAGCTAAATACATCTATAAAATTGTAAGAAGCTGCACTGAATATAAAACATAAGGATATCTGTATAGAGTTCTGGATACTTCTAAGCTGGGGTTGTCTTTACAAATCTGGCACCACATTTTAGGAGGCTTGTTTTTTGTGTATGTGTGGCTCACCGTGTGTGAGATTTTGACTAAGCAAACATTTCTTCTGGTGAGTGAAATGATCGTCAAGGAGCCTGTATCTGATATGATTGGCAATAAAGAACTAAAGGAGAAAAGAGTAGAATTTTGATCTCACAGTTATTATCCTGGAATGCACTGCCTGAAGGTGTGGTTCAAGTGAATTTTCATTGGATTGGTATAAAAGCAATTAAACATTGAAATCTGCAATGTACTAATTTGTAGGGTCATTTGAAAATAAAGCTGGAGAATGGAACTAAATGAGACAGCTTGTTCACGTAGTTAGCACAGACTGCCCAGGTGAATGTGTTATAATATTCTATGCAATAAGGATAACAAAGTAAGTCAATAAACTGAAATTAGCACTACTTTTATTGGTCTAGTCTTTCTAACTGCTCAGCATGTTTTTTTACACAAGATCAAAAATTCCACTGCATGGCAATGAAGTATTTCCACCACTAGGTAGCATTAGCTCCATGTTCAATGTCCCTATTATCATTTAACAAAACATATTGCATTCAGATTATAATCCTTTTAATATTAGGACTTCTTTCTGCCAGTTCAGGCACCTCTAGCAGGATATCATTACCGTCACATATTCTCTTCCCTCTCGGCAACATTTCACAGAGGCCGTTCCCTCTGGGACACCTGGTCCGTTCCTCCTCTGCTCCCAACATACCACCTTACCCTTGCATGGCAACTTCCTCTGCAATCACAGAATGTGCATCACTTGCCGTCCTCACTATCTAACGTCCCAGACACACTTTCCAGGTGAAACAGTGATTTATCTGCCCAATTTAGTCTACAGTATTCACCACTCACAATGTAGTCTCCTGTACACTGGGATGATGAAATGCAGACTGGGCGACTATTGTGCGGAACACCTGTGTTTGGTGCATAAAAATAACACTGAACTTCCAGTTACCTGCCATTTCAACAGACCACTGTGGTCCCTGGCTAGCATTTCTGTCTCATGCCTGATGCTGCATTCCAGTTAGGCTTAATATGAGCTGGAGGAACTACACCTCTGTTGAGGAATCCTACAGGCAGGACCTAACCCTGAGTTTAACAATTTCAGAATGTGAGCTCCCTTGTCTATATTTGTTATCCTTTCCCCACACCTCTAAATTTTGTCTTGTATGTGTTGCTCCCAGTACTCAGTGCTCAGCATAAACACATCCCTTTCCCCAGTTGTTTTCAATTCTGATGAGGGGTCACTGGATTTGAAACGTTAACTCTTTTGCTCTCCACACATGCTGCCAGACATGCTGAGTTTCTCCGGTACTTCTTGATTTTGGGTCTTCCTCAGTTCTCTGCCCAAAGGCCAGTCCAACCCAGTGCCACAACTTGTTTGGGCGAGGAGGCAGCTGTGCTGACACTGAACATTTTTAATGTTACACTATCAAAGATGTGGAACAAGGTTTTCTCTTCATGTGGAGTCCTTGTTGTCTGAGGGTTGATGATTGCGACTTATTCTGCATTGTTATTGATCTATCACTGTGATCAATAATTGTGTTGACCGTTTTTACCTTCAACAGGTTCACCTAACATAAGAAGCAGACATGGGACCATGGTACTGAAAGATTCAACAGATATTTACTATGTCTCCTGATATACTTATATGTATATATTACAATCACAGGCATGTAGGTGTCTGGCCTAATATTAAGCTGTTCAGTTGCAAACGGTACCACATTTTGATCACTTTGATTTCCAGAAGGCATTCAACAAGATGCCACTCAAAAGGCAGCTGCATAAGATAAAGGTGCGCAGCATTACTGATAATGTACAAATGTGGATAGAAGATTGGTTAACTAACAGAAAGCAAAGGGTGGGGAAAAATGGGTGTTTTTCTGGTTGGCAATCAGTGGCTAGTAGTGCACCTCAGGGATCAGTGTTGGGACGCCAATTGTTCACAATTTACATCGATGATTTAGAGTTGGGGGCTAAGTGTAGTGTGTCAAAGTTTGCAGATGACACTAAGATGAGTGGCAGAGCAAAGTGTGCAGAGGATACTGAAAGTCTGCAGAGGGATAGATTAAGTGAGGGGACAAGAGTCTAGCTGATGCAGTACAATGTTGGTAAATGTGAAGTCATCTATTTTGGTAGGAATAATAGCAAAATGGAGTGCAGTGAACTTTTAAGTACAGTAAATCTTAAGGGTTTACTGTAACTACTGCCATCAGAACACAACAATCACCTTGAATCAAAGGTGAAGAGATAGTCCCCAAGAACTACATCAGCTGAACGCAAGCTGTTGGTGACTCTAGGCATATAAATTAAACAAGCTCCCAGGAAGCTCTATCACTGAAGAATTACCACGGACTTATCTTAAGGGTTGCATTAAATTGTGGTAAATTCTAGCAGTTCACTTCCACTTGCCTTCATATTTTTAATTTTGCTTTTATTCTAATCTTCTTTCTGCTATTGTGTTAGTTTTGTCTTTCCAATGCATGAATATTATACTTCGTCTGACTTATTTTTACATGTTATGCTCTTAATATTTTTTCTTTATATTATGCTACTGCAGGGTGAAATCCTGCTTCGTGAATTGGGGAAATTGCCATTAAAAAATGTTAGTGTGCGCATTGCTTCAAGTACACTATCCTTTCCACATCAACTTTCCACTGATCTCAAAATTCTAAAAGAGAAAGGTAAGAATTATAATACTTATTAACTCATTTAATTTTCTTTGGTATGTTTCTATGTATGTTTGGTGAAGAGAACATTGTTACATCGTGTGTCATGTAAGTATGACAATGGACTAATGATTACAATGGAAAGTGGAATGGGTGAGGAATCTGGGTTGGGAAGGAGATTGGAACCCAGCAGACGTTGGTGTTTTGAAGTTATACATTGTTAAGTGTTTCTAGTTCTTCTGACAATCAGTGCAGCAGAAGATTTAATCCATTGTTTCAGGTACAATGGCCTTCCGAAGATCACATTCTGAGAAAGGTTTGCATAATGTAACTCTTTTTGTTTACATTAGTGGCTGCATGATCTGTTGTTTATTTCCAGATATCTCTGTTTAATTTAGGATTTTAGCATTTGCACCTTTTCTTGCTTTTACGTGCAAATAATATGAATGAGTTATACATTTTACACATTTTGGGCTCAATCCTACCTTTTTTTGCCTAATTGCAAGTTGCATTATGTTTATGGAAGGATTCGCATCATGAGGCTTAGCATGATTTCTGACCGAAACTCATTAGCCACCCACCCTGCCCCTATGGTATCTCTCACATTTAATTCCACCCGCATTTTACTACACATCCTTCCTGGGATAACTTAGCACTCAGTGGATATCTGCTGAAAGATGGCTTGCGTCATTAATGAGAGGCCACCAGATAAGCTTTGGTAATCTGGCATTGCCCTGAACTGGCAACATATTGGCACAGTAGTCAGGTAAACACAGATAGTCAACATTAATGACACTCTTGCATGTGCAATCCCACTAATGTCTCACACTAGTCACTCTTTAACCACCAGGCCACACACTTTATTGCTTACTGTCTGAACAGCCTGAGTCTTCAGTACTCTTGCAGTACTCTTGCATTGGGTCACCCATACCTTTTCATTGTCCAGTAAGGGAATATCAGACACCCACAAGCAATCAGACTAGTCCAAATATGAGCTTTCATTGACAGCCAACAAAAGCACAAAGGAAATGGGTACAGCCTATAGTTTGTAATCACAGTGCGAACCAAATGACAGATGAATCAAGACAGGTCAAGATAGACTCCACCCAGCTTGCAGCTACTGGAACTGGGTGTCAGTCACACCCTCTCTGCCTTGTAGGGCCCAATGCAATTGAGCACTATCATCCACAAAGAGAATTTTTTGCAAGCCCAATGTCCACGTCCTTCTCAGATAACTGGTCCTGTTTCCCAGCTCCTGAGCATCTATCACTTCACCTCATTTCTTGCTCCAACTGTGCAGAGCACAGTATTCTAGGATATTACAGAACTCTCTGTACAGACTAAACTGGAGGGCAACCCAAGACAGCTCCAAGCTGTGGAACCAAACCTTCAGGATGCCTGTCTGCTGCTTCACCAAAGTCTTGCTCACAGCATATGCACCATTTTGGTGAAGGTGCCATGTTGGCTAAGTGACCAACATATAACATCAAAAAGCGAGCGTCTGCTCTTTTGAATTTTTTGAAGTGGTAACGAGGATAATTGATGAGGGAAAAGCTGTGGATATAGTTTCTGTGGACTTTAGTAAGGCATTTGATAAACTCTCACATGGCAGATTGGTACAAAAACTAAAATCACAAGGCATTCAGGGTGGCCTGGCTAGATGGATAGAATACTAGCTTGGTCATAGAAGACAGAGAGTAGTGGTGGAAGGATCTTTTTCAGAATGGAGTCTGGTAATTAATGGTGTTCTGCAGGGGTCAGTCTTAGGTCCTTCATTGTTTGTAGTATATATAAATGATTTGGAGAAAACTGTGGGCAGTCTGATAGGCGAGTTTGCCGATAACACAAAGATTGGTGGACTTGCTGGTAGTGCCAACGATTGTGAAAGCATACAACAGGATATAGATAGATTGGTGACTTGGGCACAGAAGTGGCAGATGGAGTTTAATCCAGACAAAAGCGAGGTGACGTATTTTGGAGGATCAAACTTAGGTGTGAATTATATTGTAAATGGCAGAACCCTGAGGAACACTAACATTCAGATGGATCTGGGCGTGCAAGTCCATAGTTCCCTGACGGTGGTAATACAGAGAGCCAAGGTGATTAAGAAGGCATATGGCATGCTTGACTTCATTGGCTGGGGCATGGAGTAGAAGAGTTGGCAAAACATGTTGCAGCTATATAAAACCTTTGTTAGACTGCATTGGGAGTATTGTGCGCAGTTTTGGTCACCACATTACCAGAAGGATGTGGAAGTTTTGGAAAGAGTACTGAGAAGGTTCACCAGGATGTAGCATGGTCTCCAGGGCATTTACAATGAGGAAAGGTTAAAAAGACTAGGATTGTTTTCACTGAGAAAAGAGGAGACCTGATGGAGGTCTACAAAATGATGAGAGGCATAGATAGGGTGGATAGTCAGAGGCTTTTTCCCAGGGTTGAAATTTCAATTACAAGGGTGCACAGGGCCAAGGAGAGAGGGGGAAAGTTTAAGGGAGAAATGTGAGGGAAGGTTTTTTACACAGTGAGTGGTATCAATTGAAATGCACGACCAGAAGAGGTGGTGGAAGTGGGCACATTGAAGACATTTAAGAGGCACCTAGATGGGTCCATGAATAGGGAGGGAATAGAGGGATCCGGATCGAAAAATGTCCGGTTTGTTTTTAGATTAATTAGGACATGATAGTCGGCACTGGTTTGGAGGGCCGAAAGGCCTGCTCCTGTGCTATACTTTTTCATTTGTTCATTTTTGCTAGGCTCCAAACCCCTTCCCAACCTAGACTTACCTCAACCATTCAACTTTCCATTGTATTCATTAAAATCCATTGCCATACACACACGATATATGATACAATAATGTCCTCCTCATCCCACAGCAACCTTGCAAATTTCAAAAATGATGGTGAGTTTTGGGCTACAATCACCACCTTTTAAGTTTTTGCAGCTAACTTCTGAGTCACTGAAATGACAATGTTAGTGTATCTAGCGTATCCTGCAGCATGGCACAGTCCACCACTGATGAATATTTGACATAAACACACTCGCTCTGCATGCGCTGTAAATGGGCAAGGAAATGTTTGCAAATGAAATGTTGTTGGAGTTTGCAATTGCATGCTTCATGTATTTGTTATTTCAATGCCTTGAAAGTCCAGCACACATGGATCCTATGGTTTCAACCGTCAAGCTAACACTGACTCTGCTCACTGTAGGCATTGTCCCAGCTATTTTATATTTGCATTGCACATTTAGGTGGGAGCTAGAGATGGCATGGAATTCAAAATGCACTGGGCACCATCAGCAATGGGTTGCACCTTCTCAGCAGGTAATTTCAATCCCTTCCCATCAAACATTCATGCCCCCTTTTACCTCACACAATCCCAACAGCACACTTCCACTCATTCACCCCATGTGGAAACACACAACATTGAACATCACCTCATTGCGTCCTGAACTGTTCCCACCCAGCTCCTTTATGTGTCCCCTGTGGAGGCATGATGCTGGTCACTGCCAATATCACCCTATCTGTAGCCTAGCCTTCCTGCTCCTCTGATGCTGATTGGCCTGCTATGTTCATTCATCTCCTTGTAGCCTAGCATGCTGTTTTTTGCAAGCACTCCCATACATTGTGAGTTTCTCCATCTTTGTTCCAACCTCCCCAACTGCCTCAGTTTTCCCTGCCAGTCTCGATTTCCCCGATCACATTTGGCACTGATCCACTAGCAGCTGGCACATGCTGTCAGTGTCAAACTGATAGGTTGGTGTACCAAGCATTCAGACAAGGCACTGCCCTCAGTGCTGGAACAAAAGGTAGCTGTACCATTCAGACAGACTTAATTTGAATCATGAGGGAATGAGTATCCTGGTGAATATGACAGTAGAGTTGTAGATAAGGTTTTAAGGTAACTAGTAAGTGGGACATTTCAATTGAAGGGAAGCGTACACAAGCAAACAAAGTGTGACAGGAAGGGTCAGAAATCAAAAGCAGACACTGCAGCAGAAACGAGAATCAGAATAGGGGATAATATAAAAAGTTAAAGCATAAGGCTCTTTATTTGAATACATGCAGCAATTAAAACAAAAGAGGTGGGTTGATGGCACACAAAATACTAAAAATGAATACATCAAAGGCTATTATAGAAATGTGGTTCTAAGATGACCAGGACTGGGAATTCGACATTCAAGGGTATGCACTGTTGTAGAAAAATTGGCATAAAGGAAAAGGGCGTGGGGTAGCATTGTTAATAAAATAAGACATTAGTGCATTGTTAAATTACTATAGATTGCAATGGGCAATTAGTTTGGCTGAAAGCAAATTATACAGTGAGAGAGTGAGATCAGGATGGGAGTGGTCTATAGTCCTCCAAGGATCCATCGCACTGTAAGACAAAGTATAAATCCGAAAATCATAGAGGTGTTTAAAATGGGCAATACAATTATCATCAGTGATTTTAATCTGCATATTGACTGGGCAAATTAGATGGGCAATGATAACATGCAAGACAAATTTTAATGAGTGCATCCAGAATTGTTACTTACAGCAGTGCATTGCACAATCTGGGAACAGGCTTCTTTAGATCAGTAATGTGTAATGAGGTAAGGTTGATAAGAGATCTCATTGTTAAGGATCCTCAAAGGGTTCACAGTAACAGCATTGTGGAATTTCAAATTCACCGTGAGGGAGAGCAACTTGGGTCTCAAACCAGTGACCTCACCCTAGATAAGGGGAATCACAGAGGAATGTATAAAGAGTTGCCTAAAGCAAACTATGAAAATCGTTTAAGAGGAAGGGCAGGAGCTGAAAATGGCAGGAATTTAAGCAGATAATTCAGATTGCTCAGGCAAAATTTATTCTGGGTCAAAAGATGAGAAAGCTGAACTACCTATGATTTACAAAGGCTGCTACAGAGGTACACCATGAGATTGGGAATGTTTTAGAAACCAGCAAATGACACTAGTTCAGTTTAGGAAACCTGGTCGGTACGGACAAATTGGACCAAAAGGTCTTTTTCTGTACTGTTTGACTCCATGATCAAAAGGCCAATGTAAAGGAAGAAAATTAATTATGAAAGCAAATTGACAAGAAATATAAAAACAAACAGCAAGAGCTTCTACAGATAAGTGAAAATGAAGAGAGCAGCCAAAATGAGTGTGGGACCCTTGGATGTGACTGGGAATTAATAAGGGGGAACAAAAAACAATGGCAGATAATGTAAACCAATATTTTATATCAGTCTCATGGAGGACACTGTAAACATCCCAAAGGGATCAAAAATAAGCAAAGTGCTCATGGCAGGACAATTCTTATAATAGTCTCTATCACAAATAACAAAGTATCTGACAAACTAATGTGAAGACAAACAAATCATTAGGATCTGATGACCTGCATCCAATGAAGTGGTTGCAGAGAAAGTGGAGACATTAACTATTCCAGAATGTACCAGATTCCAAGAGGATTCAAGTGGATTGGAGAAATGGTAATGCGATGCCTCTGTTCAAGGAGAGAGGGAGGCAAAGAGCAGGAATGGGATGGGCAATAGACAGTGGCCAATCATGTCCATGTCCCTTGAATGAATGAAAAAAACCTAAAGGCCAGTTGGTCTGTATCTGTCACTGGCGAAATGCTAGGATCCATGATGAAGGAAGAAAATGGCAGGACATTTAGAAATGCTTGATACGATCAAACAGAGTCAAACATAGTTTTGTGAAAGGGAAATCATATTTGACAAATTTGCTAGAGTTTCTTGAGGACATGACAAATAGAGTCGATAAAGGGAAACCAGGAAACATACTGTATTGGAATTCCAGAAGCCATTCTATAAGGTGTCACTAGAAGGTTATTGCACAAGATCGAAGCTCAGTTTTGGACTCATGTACTCACGTGGATTGGGGATTTATCAATACAGAGAAGAGAGCAAGACATGATTAATTAGTCTTTTTCAGGTTAGAAATTTATAACTAGTGGAGTGTTGCAAACATTAGTCTTAAAGCCTTAATTATTCATTACCTATATTAATGATTTGGTGGAGGGGAAGTGTGTAATACAGTCAAATTTTCTGAGGATATAAAAAAGATGGCAGGGTGGATTATTCAGGTGAGGATATAAGAACTCTATAAGGGATATAAATAGTTTGAAATAATGGGCAAAAACTTGTCAGATAGAGTTTAAATACAAAAGCAAGAGGTCATGCATCTTGTAGGAAGAATCAAAAGAAGGATAATTATTTAAATGAAAAAAGACTTCAAAAAGTGCAGTGTAGTGTGATTTGGATATTCTTGTACATTAAGCACAACAAAAAGTTAGCATGTTAGTGCAGCAAGTAGTTAAGAAGGCAAATTTAATTTTGATTTTTATTGCTCAGGTGTTTAAAAAATTTAAAAACAGGAAAGACTTGTTATAGATAACAAGGTGTGGAGCTGGATGAACGCAGCAGGCCAAGCAGCATTATAGGAGCATGGAAGCTGACATTTTGGGCCTAGACCCTTCCTCAAAGAAAGTCCTCTTTTTCAGTTCCTACTATCTCTAAGACTTGTTATAACTGTAGGGTTTTGGTGAGGGCATGCACTGAAATACCATGTACGGTTTCATCACCACCTCTAAGGAAGGGTTTGCTTGCATTGGAAGCAATTCAAAAGAGATTCATTAAACATATTACTGAGGTGAAGAGATTACATGTTAGATTTATGTTCTTTAGAGTTTAGAAGAATCAAAGGCAATCTAACTGAAACTTACAAGATTCGGAAGGGGCTTGAGAGGGTAGATGTTTTCACTTATAGGTAAATCTGAAGTGGGGGACCCAGTTATTGAAGAAGTGGACATCATTTAATATTGAGATATGAAGGGCCTTCTCTCAGAGGGTAGTGAATGTTTGGAATTCGCAACTCTGGAGAATGGTGGAAGTTACATCACTGAAAGTATCTAAAAAGATGATAAAAGAATTTTTGAAGTGTTGTTGGAATTGAAACCAAGAAAGCTGGCACAAGAGAAGAGTTGAGGCCTGGGGCAGATTAGCCATGGTTTTATGGAATGGTAGGGGCAGGCTCAAAGAACTGAATGGCCTATTCCTGCTTCTATTTCTCATGCTATTATTACCACATTGCACTTGGTGGAACCTTGCTATTATACATCAACATGACAAAAGTGATTATGCATCCACAGTAATTCATTGGTTGTGAAAAGCAATATATAATTCTAAATTCTTTCCTTCTTTTAAATTGAGTTCCAGGTTTGTAGAAAACAATATATTTCTGCATTAATAGGTGTAAATGAAATTGCACATTCACATTTTTATCTGATGTTCTGTTTCTGGAGAGATATGATCAAAGAACCTTTAACATCAAAAGTCTTCCCTTCTACATGAGCCTGGATGGAGAAGGATTATGATAAACTAGCTGAACAATTTGCTGCGGTTTTATTGATAAATTATTATGGTAACATTAGTCAGGGAGAAGTTTGAATTTGGGAGAAAGTTTTTCATAATGTAGTAAAATTATATCAAAAATAAAGTTCTGGCCATTAACTAATAAAAGACAATAAATAAGAAAAGTAATTTAATCGCAGATAAATATTATTTATATGTGTTCTTCTTCCTGAAAACCTATATTTATTTGATGCTGTCTGGAGGTCAAATAATGTAGACTTTGGAACTGATGCTCCATATTTTGTTCGATCTTAAATTACAGGAATCCACGTGAGAAAAGTAAACTTTCAAAAGTTATTGAGTGGTGTGCTTCACACAAAACTCTGGATTGTTGATCAGAAACATATCTATATTGGCAGTGCTAATATGGATTGGAGAGCACTAACTCAGGCAAGTATAGCATCTAATCTGTGATTAAGCAGTCCTGTTAAGTATTGTGTTTCTAATACTTATACCTTCAAGTTAATAATGTGTTAATTTTTATAACAGGATATTACATCTTTATAATCTCAATCCCTGATTCTGATGTAAGGAAGGCAGGAGTCTTACCCAAGTCTTGTCTTTAGTTATCAAAATGTTTGTGTAGTACATTATGTTGTATAGTACATTATTTTGCGTCAGAATGCAAATTTGAAGAACAACCCCATATCTTCCACCTGGGCACCTTACAGCCTGGAGGACTCAACATTGACTTCTCCAATTTCAAATAACCTTTCTACTCATTCCCCAGCTCGCCTTCCAGCCACATCCCCTCCCTCCCTTTCCACCTTCTGACCCGTCATTCCAGCCGCTAACGGGATTCATCCGTCCCATTGACCAATCAGATCACACTTACTGCCAGTGTCCGCCTATCACCAGCACTCTGCTATCCCCCCACCTTTATCTGCAGCTTCCCCTACCCCTACATCCATCCCTGAAGAAAAAAAGGTTTGACCATCACTTTCCAATCCTTGTTAGATGTGGACGTGGTTACGGAGGATGAGATGACTGCAGATATTATACCTTCATTTCAAAAGGCAATGAGGGATGGACCAAATGCTTATAGACCAGTCAGTCTATTTTCAGCAATGGGAATATGATCAGAATCAATTCTGAGGCAGAAGATGTACTGTCACTTAGGAAGGCATGGATCAATCAAGGGCAACCAGCATGGATTTGTTAAGGGAAGCTTGTGTCTGATCCACTTGAATTTTTTGAGGAAGTAAAAAGGACTGATAAGAGCAGAGGAGCGGAAGGGGGTCCGACTGGACTTACTGAGGTTTTTAACAAGGCCCTGTCAGTGACTGGCTAAAGGAATAAAAACACATGGGATCCAGGGAATATAGCAAGCTGGATTCGAATTTGGCTCAGAGGAATTGTTGGTGGTTGTTTTCATGCATGGAAGGCTGTTTCCAGTGGATGGCTTGTTACGCTGAGATGAGGAGGGATAATCACCTCCCTCTTTGTAACTCTCTCTGTGGCAAATATTTTCATCTCTTTTTATCACACAGCTGTCACACCTCAATAGTAGCTTGTTATAAAATGAAGGAACCAAATACAAAAGTTTTGTTGACTGAAAGGCAAAGAAATTTTATCATCTATTAATCCTGAGAAGATATGAGAAAATGCAATGTCACGTGCATGGACAAGAATACAGGTTATAGATTTTTAAAAATAAGGTGATTATATAGTATAAGCATGGAGAATAAAGGTTAAACGTTTTTTTAAAAAAGGCTTAGAGTCCTTGAGGCATTAGCTTCTTAACCTGAGACCACAGTTGTTTAATGGTTGAGTTGTATCATCAGCAGTAGCAGAATCAGTAGGTATTTTTAATTCTTTGATGATTAGGTGTGATTTCATGGTATGCAGCTTTATACTGTTGAGAGAAATGGCAGGGGGAAGAAAATGTCTCTAAATTCTTGTTCACAAACCCAGTTTTCCTTGTCTCTACTCTGCTGCTCAAAAGCACATGTTGAAATATAGTTCAGTATGTAATGCTGTGTCTAGCTTCATTTTCTTTCATACTGGTTATCTGTTAGGTAAGCTTTTCATCTCTCAATATGTAAATTATCATACATGTATGATTTAAAACAGGAGATGCAACTTTTTAAAAAGAGCTGACCTAATTGCCTCATTCATTGTCAGTTGATAACAATTGCCATACCAGTGCATATAGCTTCATTTATTCCATGTGTATCTCACAAAGCGTGTCGCATGCAGTGCTCATGTGACTATTGCAGCCTATTGATGTCCATGTTTTTTCCTCTTTAAAAATCATTTTTTCCTTGAATGGCATCAGGTGTAACAATAAGATCATAGAAGTTGTAATTCCATAGCCAATATTTACTCCCATCATAACAAACTAAAGACAGCAGGAAGGTATCATTGGACTGATTCAGTGGGCAGAAAGTAGAAAATAGAAATCAGCTCAGAAAGTGTGACATGAATGCCCTTAGAGTGATTAATAAGATAAAAGGACTCACAATTAATGGAAGAATGTTAAGAGGCAGAGAGGAAGTAAGGGACCTTGGAGTGAATATTGACAGGTAAATAAAAAGACATAATGAATGGTTTCCTTTATTAGCTGAGGTGCAGGAACATAGAAATATAGAAAATAGGAAGAGAAGTAGACTATTTGGTCAATCACGTCTGCCATGGTTCCTACTTTCTCCCCATACACTTTGATCCCTTTAGCCCAAACAACTGAAACAACTTCTGGCCTCAAACACTTTCTGCAGCAGATAATTCCACAGGCTCACTACTCACTGGGTGAAGAAATCTCTCTCATCTCAGTCCTAAATGGCTGATGTGTACTGTTAAACAGTGACCCTGGTTTTGTATTGCCAGGTCATTGGGACATCCATCTTGTGTTTTCCCTGTCTGGTTCTATGAGATGGCCCCTCATTATTCTAAACTGCTCTCAAGTTCTGGCCTGACAAATGATTTCTGAACTGTAAATCTTTCCTGATAATATCAAAGATTATTCCAACTTTGTCATAATTTCCACAAGCTGTCATCCTGGATAACATTGACAGGGCTATTTCCATGGCAACAACAAAGTTTTAGCAACTTTTCAGCAACTTGCTGATCCATTCTGAGTGTAATTCAATCAGTCAGTTCAAGTGCCTCACTTCTCAGTGCTAATTGGTCAGGTTTAAATGTCATATGGAAGATGCAACATTATGAAGAAAATCAAATTATAATTCTTGTAAATTTTGGCAAACACTAAACTAAACTATTCTTCAAACGCTGAGTACCCATAGTTTAGAAAGGAGCTTACTGTAAGATTATTTTCTTACTGGGCCCTCTGGTATGAACAGATTCACATTTTTACAGGAGATTAAATTCATATGTCTCATGTTGGTTTTATTAATTTCTTCACGCTCAGATCCTGAACTCAGTTATCAAAAAGAAAGCTTATGATTTGATAACACGGTGTGAAGCTGAATGAACACAGTGGGCCAAGCAGCATCAGAGGAGCAGGAAAGCTTGACATTTCGGTTCAGGACCCTTCTTCAGAAATGGGGGAGGGAAGTGGATTCTGAAATAAATAGGCAGACAGGGGGAAGCAGATGGAAGATGGATAAAAGAGAAGATAGGAAGAGGCGGGGTTAGAGCCAGTGAAGGTGAATGTAGGTGGGGCGTTGGGGGCGATAGGTCAGTCCAGGGAGGACAGAAAGGTCAGGCAAGCGGGATGAGGCTAGTGGGTAAGGGATGGGGGTGGGGCCTGAGATGGGAGGAATGATTAGGGAGGCGGGGACTATCTGGGCTGGTTTTGGCATGTGGTCGAAGGAGGGGAGATTTTGAAGCTTGAAATCCCTTTTTCCCCTCCCCACCCTTATGTGCTTTCCGGAGGGACCACTCTCTCCGTGACTCCCTTGTCCGCTCCACACTGCCCTCCAGCCCCACCACCCCCGGCACTTTTCCCTGCAACCGAAGCAAGTGCTACACCTGCCCCTATACCTGCCCCCGCCTCACCCCTATCCCAGGTCCTTTTCACATCAAACAGATGTTCACCTGCACATCTGTCAATGTTATGTACTGTATTCGCTGTTCCTATTGTGGCCTCATCTACATCGGGGAAACCAAACAGAGGCTTGGGGACTGCTTTGCAGAACATCTATGCTCAGTTTGCACTAAACAACTGCACCTCCCAGTCGCGAACCATTTCAATCCCATCCCACCCGCCCCCCCCCTCCCCCCCAAATCCTCGGACGACATGTCCATCCTGGGCCTCCTGCATTGCCACAATGATGCCACCCGAAAGATGCAGGAACAGCATCTCATATTTCGCTTGGGAACTCTGCTGCTCAAGGGCATCAATGTGGATTTCACAAGCTTCAAGATCTCCCCTCCCTCGACCACATGCCAAAACCAGCCCAGCTAGTCCCTGCCTGCCTAACCATTCCTCCCACTTCAAGCCCAACCTCCATCCCCTACCCACCAACCTATCCTGCCTCCTTGACCTCTCCGTCGTCCCTGGACTGACCTATCCCCCTCCCCCACCTCCCCAACTCACCACCTACATTCACCTTCGCTGGCTCTAGCCCTGCCTCTTTGACCTGTCTGTCTCCTCTCACCCTATCGTCTTCTTTATCCATCTTCTATCCGCCTTCCCCCGTCTCCCTATTTATTTCAGAATCCCTTTCCCCTCCCCCATTTCTGAAGAAGGGTCCCGACCCGAAACATCAAGCTTTCCTGCTCCTCTGATGCTGCTTGGCCTGCTGTGTTCATCCAGCTTCACACCGTGTCATCTCAGATTCTCCAGTATCGGCAGTTCCTACTATCTCTTATGATTGCTACTCAGTTGCACACATGGGTGTGGATGTGCTTTGCAAATAGCTCCTGAAAGTGGGCCACTGCCCTGATGTCAGTCAGGGTGTATTATTGTTTTCAGTGGGTGGAAAATGGGATCTCACTCACCTTCAAGTAACTGTCCTTAAGCTCCGTGAACAGTTCATTTCTGGGGAGGGCAAGAAGGTGATTTTGAAAGCACAGATTGGTGAACATGAACCGACATACCTATAACGTGCAACTAATTTTTTTTTGCCAGAGAGTATTATTGTGCTAGAGAGAATGCAGTATCTTTCTGTAAGCTGTTTGGCCACTACGCTGCACCATCAGGCGGCCAGCCCTCTACAATCCTGCCTTCACTATTCTGCAAAGCAATCGCATGACCAGTCAGAACCATCAACAGCTTCTGAGGATTGAACTCAGGAGTTGGTTCTGCCACCAATAAATGTGTGCTGAGCTTGCCTCCAATCCAATTGGGTAAGCTGCATTTCAAGAAATCATAACATCTGCAAAACAGATATGGCACAGTTTTGGCACCTGGCTCCAAACCCTACATTGAAAATCAAAGCACATTGGCATGCAAACTGTATGTGTGTTCCTGAAATTGACCACCTCTAATAATGTTAGACCTCACACTGCCTGAGCATTAAATGTAATTGAGGGAAAAAAAGTACTGAGTTGAATGGATCATGAATGGTGTTGCCAAAATGCTATAAATACAGGTTATATTATTTGTGATAGTAATTTTAAACAGACAGAAATAAGCATTTATGCTACAACATAAAATCATATTTCCTGAGATCAGTAATTGATTTGTTTAGACATCTTTAATTATAGCAGATAGTAGGAAAGATTTTTTTGTTAAATAAACATTGGCATTGCCTAACAGTATTAGAGATGCAACTCTGCATCAACTATGCCCGCAGCAATTCAACATGATGGTTAAAAGTTTAAGGGAACCCTCAAATTGTTTAAATCTGATCTTACTTCAGTTGATGTGAATCAGGCAGATGTAAAATGTTTTACTCTCATTCTGTATGCCTCCAGTAAAAACAGATCACCCAAGTATCATACTGTGAAAAGTGAACATGAGAATAGATTTGAATCAGTTACAAGCGTGGTCTGGTAATATAACTGCCATATTAGCCAATCTAATTTTGTGGGTTATTTGTCTCTTATTAAATTACCAGATGTAGTCATGGATCATTCACTATAATTTCTTACAGGTGAAAGAACTGGGCGCAGTAATTTACAATTGCAGTTGCCTTGCCAATGATTTCTCCAAAATCTTTGAAGCTTACTGGAGCCTCGGACTACCAAATGCCACTATCCCTTCACCATGGCCGCCTTTTTATTCAACAAATTTTAACCAAGACACACCTCTAGAAGTGAAACTGAATGGAACTGCTGCAAAAGTATACTTTTCAGTAAGTTAATGTAAATATTAAGTTTCCAAGTAAGTGTAGTTTTTACACAATATGATCTGGAACATTCATGAAAATGATGGTATTTATATACTGCACTCCAAAACATTCAAAGTATAATTACCAACTGCTGAGGCTCATTGGGGACTGGTCATCAAATTTCACTTGGCACCCCCTTACTGCAAGAAATGTATGCTTCTTCCTTTAAACAGAGACATTTGTAGTTTGCATAGCTCAAGTTTGCTTATCAGCTGATCAGCAGATCTCACATAGACCATGTAAATACTGTAGTGGAGGTATCTGTGTAAGAGGTTATTATAAGATTAATCGCTGTTTCAAGGTGCTGTTATGTAAGCCTGCTCCAACTCCTCCAAGTGCTAATGAAAGAGAAACTATGTTCAGAGTCATATAGTCACAGAGCTATATAGCATGGAAACAGACCCTTCAGTCCAACTTGTCCATGGCAACCAGAAACATTAAATAAATCTAGCCCCATTTGCCAGCATTTAGCCCATATCCCTCTAAACACTTCTTACTCATATATCAATCCAGATGCTTTTTAAATGTTATAATTGTACCAGCTTCCATCACTTCCCCTGGCAGCTCACTGCGTACACGCACCACCCCCTGCATGAAAAAGTTGCCCTTTAGGTGCCTTTTATATCTTTCCCCTCTCACTTTAAACCTATGCCCTCTAGTTTTAGACTCCCCTACCCTGGGGGGAAAGTCATTGGCTCTTCACCCTATCTAGACCCCTCATGATTTTATAAGCCTCTACAAGGCCACCTCTCAGCCTCCGACACTCCAGAGAAAATAGGGCCAACCTATTCAGCTTCTCTCTTTAGCTCAAATCTTCCAATTCTGGCAATATCCTTGTAAATATTTTCTGAGCCCTCTCAGTTTCATAACAACCTTCATGTAGCAGGGAGACCAGAACTGAATATAGCATTCCAAAAGTGGCCTAACCAACGTCCTGTACAGCTGCATCATGATTTCCCAACTCCTAAACTCAATACACTGACCAATAAAGGCAAGCATACCAAACACCTTCTTCACCATCCTATCTACCTGCGACTCCACTTTCAAGGAACTATGAATCTACACTCCAAGGTCTCTGGTCAGCAACACTCCACAGGATCTTAGCATTAAGTGTGTAAGTCCTGCCCTGAACTGTTTGACAGAGATTGCTGAGAAACATCATTAGAAGGAAAGCTAACATAACTAATTTTGAATGGTATTTTGTTGCAAAGTGTTCACGTTAGTGAGAAAAGAAAATTATTGCTGCTAATTCTGACATTTCCCAGCCTGCTAGACTTCACATTGGATTCTGGCCACATTTTCAACATGACAGGCTGTTTCTTGTAAAGGATTTCACCTGAAGGAGTCCTTTCCAGTTTACATTCTCTGGTGTTAAAAGCGGCTTTTTTTCTGCAACATATAAGTAACATTATATATGCTCTTCTCCTTCAAGTAATATTCACAATTATTCAAGAAATGCTGAATGACAATTAATCCCTTGATTTCATAACAGAACAGGGTGAGGAGGCAGACCCTAAATCTACCTGAGCTGGAACTGGGACTGAATTCTGAACCACATGCTAGCCATTTGACCAACTCAGTTAACCATGTATTCCTCCCCCCTATTCTTGTTCGCATATAGGTGTCAGGACAGACTTGGGCTGTTGAGAAACAAGTGGCTATTTTGTGTCATTCATCTTACAAATGTGTAATATATGAAGACTGCTTTATGGGATTCTAAATTGGCAAGGCATAAGGTGCAGCTTTGCATGACATTAGAAAAGAATATTTTGCTATGATGTAGACATGCTTCTGAAGCCAGAGCAAAAGTTGCTTTCAGAGGTTTGAGCATTCGGCTTCAGCTAAATTGTCAGAAGAAGTAATGAGGGGGCTTGATACTTTTCTTCTGGATACAGGGCAGTGCTGGCTAGCCTTCTCTTGGCTAACTTTATCATGCTGAGGATACACATTTCTGTGCAATGCTCTGTATATCTGAGTGTTGCGAGCCATTAATTCTACCAGCTGCTACCTGTCAAGCAGACTGGATATTTTCTCTCACATGACACTTGCCTTGGAATAGTAAAGGGAAAACCCTCAGATATCGAAACAGGGCAGGAGAAGGAAATCATATTGGGAGGAGGCCATTGGAGAGTATAAATATTGGTAAAGACCAATAGATGGGTTGAATGGTGTGTTTTATGCCACATAATTTACGTAACTCCATGTGTACCAGACAGATGTTCTGAAAAGGTATTGCTGTGCTCAACTCTCTACAATCTGAACTCTACCAACCTTAGTCAGTCACAAATTCAAGTGGAAGAAATGCACTTAAGATTTGATTGTAAATGATTCCAGTCTGCCCCATTGTTTGCGTAGTTTCTTTGCTTTATCTCTCTGTCTCTACTCTTCTAATCATTCTCAAATCTCTTTCTGTGCCCTCCTCTTTCCTTCTCCTCATCCCATCCCATTCCTGGCTCAGCACTGTCAACCCTTTCTACCCCTCCCACTTTTGTTCCCATTGGTCCCATCAGTTCTCCTTTTCACCGATCTTTTCTCCCCCTTCCCTTTCTCATACACCCACCATTTACCCCCTCTTCCTGCTCTCTTTTCCTACTCTATTCCCTTGCTCTCTTTCACTTTCCTTCTCATCCTTCCCTGCTCCTTTTCTCCTTCATGACCTGTCCTTGCTCTTTTCCCTGTGAATTTGGAGTAATCTGTAAGAGCTTTACTAGGAAGTGTGTAATCCTGCATAATGAATGATGTGACACTTTTTAGTGTCTCTCAGTTGATCAGTTCCTTGAAGGAGCTGTATTTAAAACAGAATATGGAGACAGAAATTTATACGGATACTGCCTAACCAAAAACCTTTACATTACACCGAGACCATGACATTAAGCTATTTAATAATCAGTCACTATTTTGTGATTGGATGGAAAAATGCAATTGAAACTATTATTCTATCTAGAGCTCACCTCCCAAGATATGCCCAAAAGGTCGGACTACTGATCTTGATGCTATTCTCAGCGGTATCAATGCTGCAAAGAAGTTTCTGTACATTTCTGTCATGGAATATTTTCCAACATCACGTTTTCTACGACATGTATTGTAAGTAAAGCAGTTTTACCTATGCAACAGGAATCCTCAATGTTTATTTGGAAACCTTAAAAAAGTGTAATGCTGAATCTGACTTTGCTATTTAGGTATTGGCCACATATTGATGACTCATTGAGAAAAGCAGCTATTGAACGTCATGTTCATATCCAAATGTTGGTGGGTTACTGGAAACATACAGATAAATCCATGCTGGCTTATCTTCAGTCACTGCAAGCTCTAAGAAACATCAGGAAAGTCCATTTTGATGTGGTGAATAATGTTTTATATTTACTAATAATTAATATTTACTGTAAGTTTATTTGTTTTCAGCTAATGTTTTAATAAAGGCCAAATTATCTGTGGGGATAAACACAAACTTAAACTATTAACTCATACCCTGAAATAAATTGATGTGGAAACTGATGCTAATAAAAATGTTTCAAAAGTTACAGTATGGAATTGTATTTACTTGAGCTTTATTCAAAAATATGTTTCATTCCAATTCTTGGGTATTCCATAATTTCTAACAAATGCTTACTTACTTTTGAGGGGTTTATTTTTGTTCTGTTAAGCTTTGGATTATTTTATTTATTTTATAATGAAAGTACATTTTTAAAATAATAATGAGTTGATTTTTAGATCAGATTTGACTTTGATTCAATTTATTGTTGTCACATGTATCCTGAGTAACTGTTACGTGACTCACAAATGTTATCACTTCTTTTAGAAACTATTCATCGTTCCTGTGGGAAAGTTTAGCAATATTCCTTATGCGAGAGTGTGTCACACCAAATACTTTGTGACAGAAAGCATTGCCTATATTGGTAAGAGCATTATCTTCCATTCAATGCTTCTATATCCTAAGCAATAAAGAAATGAATAATTAACAAGCAATGTGGAAAGAGGGGAACCTTAGTTGTGTATTTGGATTTCCAAAAGGCACTTGATAAAGTGACCCACCAAAGTTTGCTGTATAAGAGCTCATGGTATATGAGATAACATACCAGCATGGAGTAAGGATTAATTTGATAACAAGAAATATAGAGTAGGGTTGTGTCTTTCTTTCAGGCTGGCAGGCTGTAATCTGTGGAGTGCCATAGTGATCAATGCTGGGCCGTAAACTATTTTCAATCAAAAAATGATTTGAATAAGAGGAACAAAATTACTACAGCTATATTTACTGATATTTATATTTACTGGAATTAAGTTGTCAAGATGAGGCAGAGAGTTTGCAAAAGGATGTAAGGTTAGGTGAATTGCACAAAATTTTGTCAGATGGCATATAAAGTGGGTAAATATGAACTTTCCCACTCCTGTCGTACTGACCACTTAGGATGTTACAAATGACATCCCATGTGACTGCAATAGTGGCAAACTATCTCTCCTCCATTTCAGCCTGTCTTCAGCCTTTAACGTGACTGAGCACAACATCCTTCTCTAAAGCTTCTTCACCATTTCCTGAACTGAGTGGGACAGCACTTGACCAGTTCCATTCTTACCAAACCTATTGATGCCACAGGCCCATCCCACAATACTTTCTGTTCCCACATCCACACTATTGCATCTGATGTTCTCTAAAGATCAAAACACCAGCAATTTCTGTTTTTGTTTGCAGTCTCCGCCAGCCTGACATTGCTGTGAGATAACTGTATCATCCAGTTACAACCTCTTGACCATCCATGATTTTAACTTTGTCAGAGCCTTTAATAGCCTGGACCTCAAGCTCTGAAATTCCTTCTTTAAACCTTCTACCTTGATAGTTTAGACTTTAAGATCCCCCAAACCTAGACTCTACCCAAGTGTCTGTTAAAGTGGGTCAATGTACAATTTTGTTTGATAATTCTCTGGCAAAACACATTAGAATATTTTGTTAAGTTAATGGTGATATATATGTATATGTATATAGATGATAGCTGTTGGTAGGATGCATCTATTTTTCTGTGGCATTCTTCAGAATAGTCCTAAGAATGTGAGTTGGCCAAATCAATCTGGTGTTTTTTTATAATTTTTCATTTTTTTTTCTTTTCAAATATCTACAGCTTGTTCTATCTTGGTTAAATCTTTTTCTGTCTTGGTTAGGGGCGGTACAGTGTCTCAGTAGTTAGCACTGCAGCCTCACAGCACCAGGGACCTGGGTTCGATTCCAGCCTCGGGCGACTGTCTGCGTAGAGTTTCCACATTCTCCCCCTGTCTGTGTGGGTTTCCTCCGGGTGCTCCAGTTTCCTCCCACAGCCCAAAGATATGCAGGCTAGGCGGATCGGCTGTGCTAAATTGCCCATAGTGTTCAGGGGTGTGTGCGTTATAGGGGGATGGGTCTGGGTGGGATGCTTCACAAGGCGGTGTGGACTTGTTGGGCCAAAGGGCCTGTTTCCACATTGTAGGGAATCTAATCTTAAAAAAAACTTCAAATCATTGGGCTGAATATTACCTGAACTGGTTGTGTCAACTCTAGCACATTTCAGGGACTTTTTCTCTCCACATGCCAAAGTGAAATTTCTAATAATATTCTCCAAAACTCACCTTAGTACCTATGCACAAAGCCTCTATGGTGTCCTACCTGTACCATCTATGTTCCCTTCCAGAGGTAGAAGTACTTGCTGAAATTGGGATTCCTTGTGCCAGCGTCTTATTTAAAAATGTCGTTGTGCACCAGGTCAACCTCTGCCAGTTCAGAGCTGCCCTGCAGTGCTTGTTTGTCTGAAGACCTGCCTGGAGATAGAGGGCAGACACAAGCTAGCACCTCTTCAGATCCTGGCATGAGAAGACTTGGACTCTGGCAGTACTCTGAGTGCCAGCCACCTGGGATATTTCTTCCTCAACCAACTGATGCGGTAGTGATGTCTTCATCAGCAAGTGTCCTAACTAATCTAGCTAAAATTGAAGAAAACACAGCTATGAACAATGATTCTTATCAGGACATAGAGGTTTAGGCATCACAACATGAACAGTCATGTTCCTATTCAGCACAGGCGAAGATAATCTCCTTGAAGGGACTGAGCAGACAAATCTCGTGTGATCCACCACCCACCTTTGCTCTTTACTGCCTTATTCTGGGATGTTTGCGCCTGGATGCAGACAAAGGGATGCACTGAGAGAAAGAAAGAAGAAGGTTTGGTGCTCAGCTGTTACTGTTGGTACAAGTAGCAGAAAGGTGCTGAGGTGTCACAAGTGAGTAAGCAGACGGTGCAGAGGGTTAATGGTGAGGGAATTTTGTACATTCTAGTTATTCAGGGAAGATGGTGTCGGCAATACTGAGAATGGTAGTGTATATGCAATAGAAGATATAGAGTAAGAGTGAGGTAGCAGAGAGAAGATGGTGACACCTACCCTGGTGAAGCAGAGAAAGTCATTAGTTTTCTTCAAACATTGGATGTTCCTCCAGATGGTCGAGGTGGCATTGACCTGGGTGGCAACCTCAGGCCAGGCTGTCAGGATCTGCTGGTCCTTGGGGAAGAGAATGTTCCTTTCTTTGTAGCACTCTATCGATCAAGACCTCAAGTCTCTGTCTATAAAGCAGGGTGGAAATTTACCCATGTCTGAGGCAAATGTCTATGCAGAGCTGACAGTGCTTGACATTGACATTATAGACTTTTAAAGATGCATTGAGGCCAGGAATCCTTGGATATCCTGAAATACCCTGGCAGTGGTGAATATTTCCAGCTATGGTGAATTGGAGAATCAGGCTAGCACTGAACAAGAGGATCATCAAAGGGCTGGGGTAGGTTGTTAATGAAACAAGTTTAGTACGATAGCGTGAAAAATCCTGCTGGCCCTCATGGAGAAAAACCTTCCATCAAACCTGACCAAATTGACACTTTGCCAAAATATAGAAAGATTCAACCCATCGTCTTCAAACCCACTGCTTGAGGGCAGAATATTGTGATTGGCATCATTGTGTTTCTGGGTGGAGCGGGCACATAAATTCCGAGGGTGGCCTTTTGCCTGCTCGTGACGTGTCCTTAATTTATGGGGGACATGCAATGCCTAGGGTGTCCAGTTGAGGCCTATAAATGGCCAACTAATGGCTAGCTATAGGCTGCTTTTGCCTGGCCTTGGTTTTGAGGCTGGCATGAGGGCCAGGGAAAGGGTGTCAGTGGGAAGGGGCATCCAGTATGTCAGTCTCTTCAGTCCTCAGGTGTTAAAGTCGGGGATGCTCATTCACATCTCTTCACATCACACCCCTCTTCCCACATCTTCCCATCCCCATGGTGTTTCCTACACTCAGGCCTCTCCATCAAGACCCCCAGCTAATGCTGCTCCCCAACTTCCCAGGGCCACCCAGCCCATCATCGCTCTGACATTGCCCAACACTTATCTCTGGCCTGGCTTTGGGACTTGGATCCCTGGGACAGTGTGTCATACCATCAGTGGCCACCAGATTGGCCAGCAGCTTTATGCAGCAGGATTTCCTTCTGAGTGAGGGGCAGGAGCCTCAGCTGCAGTTAGTTAGAACTCCTTACAGTGCAATGTGACAGTAGGGAAGCTGCATTTGGCAGCATTGTAATCCTTGGCTCTCCTAGTGACAAGGTGAGAATTTCCATCACCCATTCATGAGTCCCAATGTTACAGCTGCAGTTATTAGTACAGAATTGCAACTTCATTGCTCAAATTTGCCTGATGTCATCTCCCTGAACCATGATCTCCTCATTGCTCATATCTTTAATCTATATTCAATCCTTATCACCCCCACAGCTAGCCCTGTCTTTCTTACCAATTTTTTTTCTTTTTATGTCCACAACTGAACGTTTTTGTCTATCATCAAATTTCTCATCTTTGTTTTCATCTGTTAACCACAACCAACTGGGTAATTTACATGCAAAGACTGTTAAAGGCGTTGCAGGCCATCAAACGTGAGGGACAGTTAGGGAAATGGGAAGGGGTTCCTCCTATTCTTTTAGATGTTCTACTTTCTCTGTTCAGTAATGTCATTACACACCTCTGCAGCAGTTGGGACTTGAACCTGAACCTCCTGGATCAGTGCACCACAAGAGCCCCTTCCCAATCAGTGCTTCTTATTTTCTATTTAATATGTTCAGAGGTGCCATCACAAATCTCTGGAACAGGCTGGGACTTGAACCGAGGTCTTCTGATCCAGAGGTAGGGACACTACAAGTCTACAACAACAGTCCTTTTCACATGCTTTCTTTTTAATTATCTTGACTTTGTACCAGGTCCCCTGCTGCTGTTTTATGACTCAACCTAATGTAGGTATTTTATAATCAATGTATTCCAACATCCCTGGATAAAATTGGACTTGAAGCCAAGCCTCCTGGTTCAGAGGTAGGGTCACTACCACTGTGCCATAAGAGCACTCTCCCACCCTTTTTTTTCACAACTGAATGACTTCCCCACCGCCAAAATCACTGTGATTTTCTTTTCGCATTTTTTAAAAGTGTTAACCACCACCATAAAAATTCCAACCATTGTTTTTGAACCTACTTTCTAATCAACTTACTCAGCGATGTTATTACAATGTATTTTGCCTGATCATTTAACTGAAAATGATTAAAAATGAACGATGAGCACCAATTAGCTTAATTGTCAGTCAAGGTGGAGGTTTGAAATTGGATTCATTTTCTGAAATTGTGGAATTTTCACTCAGCCATTATGTGGTAGAAAACAAAATCATTCAGTTTGCAAAACAGATTCTCTACAACTCAATGTTTTTATATTTGTAAGTGCGCATCAACTGGATTCTGGCCTGGTCTGGGTTTCTACTTTGCTTCAAAATGTAAATACCATTTTAAACGATTAAATAATTCTTCTTGGCTTCCAGGTACTTCGAATTGGTCTTTTGATTACTTCAATTCTACAACAGGAGTGGGTCTACTCATTAATCAGACTTCAGAAGAGGCTGGTGATACAGCTCACCATCAGCTAAGGAATCTGTTTCAAAGAGATTGGAATTCCAATTATTCTGTAACTTTGGATGATTTGAAAGATAAATCTGGTTTTCCATTTAAAATAAATGGGCTAGAATGATGCCTTTAGGAAAAAAGAATCATCTTAATCTCACAATCACACTTATAATTGTATCTGGAAGGATTTTGTTTTGGAAGATAAAGAAAGCAAATTAAAAGTAAGCTATTATATTGTTGTATGTAAGCAATCTCTGGCAGGTATATGTTGAAATAACACCCAGCACTATGCATAAATATAAACTAAGCTGTTAATGTAATTTTGCATTTCATTTAGCACAACCCCTGTGAATTAAGATTAATTATCTGAATTATTTTCTTTAGGTTCACACTGATGGGAAGTTACAAATTAAACACTGAGTCAGACAATCTAAGGTCATTTGAAACAAAAACAGAAAGTGCTGGAGAAATTCAGCAGATCTGGTAGCATCTGAAAATCAATTCACATTTTCTGTCTCCTGATGCTGCTGGACCTGCTGAGTTTCTCCAGTACTTTCTGTTTTTGTTTCAGATCTCTAGTGTCCACAGTTTTATTAACCTGAGGTTATTTATCTACCGACAATAATGTTGCATCAAAACAATCCCCATTTTGTCGTGAAGTTCTAAAATGTTGCATGACCAAAAACTGACAATCCTAACCTCAGATCACATCCCAGCCCCTGGCAATTAAATTTAAAACCATCCTCAGCAGCTCAGGTTCAGGAAAAGATGGGGTGAAATTGAAACATTATAGTGTCATGGAGTAGTGAGCTGATCATCTGGCCAAGCTCCTTTTAGCTGTTGCTAAAAGGATAATCATGAATACAACATGTGGCCCCAAAAAAGTGTCAAGCAATTTTCCTTCACCATTGACCATCACTTTGCATGCTACATAAATTCTGGTGACTGCATTCTTTGCTCTGTAATGGTGATGTGGGTGTTTTCAATTTGTCATTTCTAGCAGTTCCACTGCAAGATATATCAAATTCAAGTTAGACGTGAATCATTGTAGATCAACCTCCAAACTCTACAAAGTTGAGCTTGATTCACTGTCAGTTTATCCACTGCGATGTGAATGGAAAGAATGTGTCCAGTGTGTTCTTTTCTAATGCAATGATTCATCCCATAGGCTCACATTCGATTACCTTTTTGTTAGGAAGAACAGAAATGTTATTGGTTTGAGGTGAAACCAATCTCTATAGGGTTGTTGATACAGAACAGCAACTTAATCACTAACACAGACCTCTGTTTAATGAATTAAGTATGCTATGTGATTTGTAATTTTTTTAAAAGATTGATCATAAATATAATCATATCAACCAATGACATCAGTAAACTGACCCTCACGTAACCTGATAGTACAACTGGTCAATCGTTTCATTCACTGTTTATATGGAGCGTCCATGTACAAAGTTAGCTAGCTAACATATTTACTTACACAATAATAATTGTACGTCTAACATAATTCCTATGACTTTTAAGGTGTCCTGAGAAAAGCATAGGCCTCTGTATAAATGCAAGTTTTTCCCTTCTCTAAAATATGTAAGTTTTGTAAGTTTGAGGAAATACAGTGTATTGCAATAAACATATATTGGCCCCTAAATATTTAGCAAAGTATAAAATATATAAAACCTATTAGCAGGTTCTGTGTTTTGAATCACATTTATTTTTAGGATGTGACACTATTCTTTATGTTGTGTCATTTATGACATCATCTTTAAAATCAGCTTCAGTTCATTCAGAGGCCTTATGTTGTGTCCTTGTGTTTATATTGCTTTAACAGTGACATCATCTTAAATTGATAATTAAATGAATTGTGTTCAGCAAAATGTGGACATAAAAGAGGTTGAAAGTTCACCTAAAATTCTGGTTATACTTCATCCATCAACAAGTGCTGCTGAAGAAAATTATCTGTTCAATGCTTTCCAAACTCATTCCAGGTGTGACCATCCATTAATGCACCAGATTTAGGGTGAATTTGGGATAAGATCTGTGGGCGGGGAGAGGGAAGTTTCAGTTTCGAGTGGAGGAGAGTAGAGCTTTGAGGGAATTTGAGCATTCTCTATTTCCCCATCCCTTCCCACCCTATTACCCTAGTCCTTTACCACATATCTCCCTAATCCATCAATCTCAATTTCTTTATCCATCTTTCTCCTTGCAGGCCCCCATCAGAACAATGCATGGAATCTGGATGGTCAGGGGAAATATTGCAGTACTGGAGAAACAGGATGCATTGGAGGGTTCAATGACTGGAAAATAAATAGCTTTATCTAAAGAACAAGAAAGATATAATTATGTTGTTTGATGTAGTACATGGACAACCAACTCGTGGGAAGAATTAACAGGAATAAATCTGGAAGGAGTTTACAGATGGGTGCATAAATCTTACAGTAGTTATAATGGGGGATTTTAAGTAACCAAATATGGACTGGGTTAGTGGTAGCGTTAAGGGCAAAGAGGGACCATGTTTTTAGAGAGATGGCGAGGACTGCAGATGCTGGATTCAGAGGTAACAATGTTTGGAGCTGGAAGATCACAGCAGGCCAAGCAGCACCAGAGGAAGAAGGGTCCCACCCCAAAATGTTAGCTTTCCTATTACTCTGATGCTGCCTGGTTTGCTGTGTACTTACAAGTCTTTTTAGATTGTGTTCAGAGCAAAATTTTTTACGTAGAATATGTCATGTCCAACAAGAAAGGTGGCACTGATAGACTTGGTTCTTGTCATTGACTTGGGCAAAGTAGAGCAAGTGTCACTGGAAGATCATTTAAGGGACAGTGATCATTATTCTGTAAAGTTTAGGATTATGATGTAAAAGGGTAATGGACAATCCAAAGCAAGAATAATTACCTGGAGGAGAACTGATTTCAATGGGGTAAAAATGGAATTGGCTTGGATAGACTCAAGCTGATAGTTACCTGGAAATGCTATGAATTGGCTACCTTCAAGGAAGAGATGTTTCAGATAGAGTCAAGATATATTCCCTCAAAAAGGGAAAGAAAGGGCAAACAATTTCAGAGCTCCTTGTATTAAACAGGACAGAGAAATTAAAGCATAAGAAGAAAAAATACAATTCTGATTAGTGTGAGGGAAAAATACAATTGATAATCAAATTGAATACAAAATGTTTAGAAAAAGTAGCTAAGAAAGGCAAAGAGGGATGATGAAAAAAGACTGGCAGCCAACACAAAGGAAATGCCAAAGTCTTCTGTGGGCTGTCAAATAATAACAGGTTGGTAAGAGGAGGTTTAGGGCTAAAGGGCATCTGCTTTTATGAAAGAAGCAAATGTCAGAAGAAGGGTTTAGGCCCGAAACATCAGCCTTCCTGTTCCTCTGATGCTGCCTGGCCTGCTGTGTTCATCTAGCTCTACACCTTGTTATCTCAGATTCTCCAGCATCTGCAGCTCTTACTATCTACTGAATAAGCGTTTGGTACTTGAGGTAGGCAAGTACCTGGGCCAAATGTGATGTACATTGAAGAGAATGAGACTGGATATTGTAGTGGCAGTGATCATAATATTTCAGTCTTACCCCAAATAGAAGTGGTCCTGGAGCATTAGAGAATTGCAAACATTATGCCCTTGTAAAGATCAGATCAGTCAGTCCCCTGTTAGTTGTGATAAAACTCCAGAAATATAATTGGAAGTAGAAAGAATAGTCACATAGACAAGTATGGGTTAATTAGGAATAGCCAGCATGTATTTCTTAAGGAAAGATCATGTTTAATTAACTTGTTTAAATCCTTTGAAGGGGTGTACATGGGCATCAGAAGGGTGTTCAATACAGTACCACACAACAGATTTGTGAGAAAAGTTGGAGCTCATGGAATAAAAGAGACAGTAACAATAGAAAACAGAGATTAATGCTTAATGGACCTTTTTTCAGACTTGAGGAAGGTTTGCACAGGAGTTCCCCAGATATTGATGTTTTGGTCCTTTCTTTCCTGACTATATTGATGATCTAGATTTTGGATTGGAGGGGATAACTCCAAAGTTTACACATGATAAAAATTTGGGAGCATTATAAACTGTGAGAAGGACAGTGTTGGCTTTCAAAAACGATTTTGTTAAGTTGATGGAGTGTGTAGATGCATGGCAGAGGAAGTTCAATGAGGAGCAGTGATGGAACATATATTTTGGTAGAACGGACATGTTAAAAAGTATAAAATAAAGGGTGCTACTCTAAATGATATGCAAAGATCTGGGCGGATATGTGCATAAGTCACTAAAGGTGGCATGAAAGGTAGAGGGAGCAGTCAATAAGGAACTTGTATCGTGGGTTTCATTACTATGGGCAAAGAGTAAGAGAGTATGGGGGTGATGCTGAACCTGTATCAGAGACTAGTTAGCTCAGCTGGAGCATCGTTTGCAATTTTGAAGGATGTGAACAAGTTGGAGAGAATGCTGAAGTGGTTTATGAGAATAGATGACCTGATAGAAGTTTATAAAACAATGAGAGGTGTAGATAGAGTTAATGGTAGTTGTCTTTTCTGTAGGGTGGGGTTTCACGACAAGGGCGCATATTTTAAGGTGAGAGGGGGAGATTTAAAAAACACATGAGAGGCAATTTTTTAACACAGAGGATGGCTCGTGTGTGGAATGGACTTCCTGAGGAAGTGGTGGATGCAGGTACAATTATGTAAAAAAAGACATTTGGATAGGTACATGAATAGGAAAGTTTTGGAGCGATGTGGGCCAGGAGCAGGCAAGTGGGACTAGATTAGTTTGGGATTATGTTTGGCATGGACTGATTGGACAAAAGGGTCTGTTTCCATGCTGTATGGCTCTATGACTCTATTAATAGCTCCAGGGATGAAAATCTTTATTTATGAAGAAAAATCAGAAAATTTGAAATTATTTTTCTTTGAGAGGAAAGAGCTTTGATAAAAAGTTTCAAAACCATAACAGGGTACAGTAGACAGGATGAAACTATTCCTTTTCTTAAAAAGAATCAAGAATAAAAGGGATGAGATTTAAATGATTTGTAAAAGATGCTAGTGGGAAGTGAGAAAAATCTTTTTTTACTCCGAGTGGTCTGAGTGCGGATTGTGTGGATGTGAAGATTCAATCAATGTAGTCAAGAACACATTAGATGATTATTTAAGTTGAAATCATGTGCACAGTTACGGGAAAAAGGCAGAAGATTAGCACCAGGTTAAGATTTTCATTTGGTGAACTGGTACAGGCACAGAAGGGTGAATGGCTTTCTCTGTGCCATTACAGTCCTGTGATTCTGTGAATGTCAGATAACATGCAAACAGTGGAGTTTTCATAAGTTAATATTTGTGAAGGGCCATACCCGAAAGGTTGCAAGAAAATTATTAGAAATAATTCTTAGAAAATAGATGTGAAGGCTGGTGGAAGAAAATCATTTTGTAGATGGATAGAATGTAAAGTTATAAGTTATGCTGAGGGCAAAAGAGGACCCTATGAGTATGTACTATGTATAGATTAACTGCAATGACGGTTGAGCCTGGTAATTGAGGCACACAATTTTGGCTGCAGCACAGAGCAGGATTGTTTCAAATGTGTGGATTAGTCAATTTCTTTTCTTGGATTTTACTTTCAGTGCATTTAATCATGTGGTAGTGCCACCAGCACATCAATCATTCTAATTGTGCAAATGTCTTCAGTGTTTTGCAATTCACTTTATAAGATGCAAATTCTTTTTGGTTGTACAAAATCACCATTATTGTTGCCATTAGTTTAGTAGCATTGTCATTTCTGATCTTATACCACAGTTTGAATAAATCATATTCCACCTTTTGATTTAAAACAAAAATATCACAGATATTTAAAACTCTTTGGAGAACACTAATCGAATGTGAACAATATCTCTTCAGACATTGAGTATGCACGTGACCTTTGCAATTGTGGGGATCAGATGAGTCAGCTTCTTGTTTCATTTCCATTACTAATATCCATTAGTTGTCTAGGAAACCAGCTTCTCTGTTCTGAATTAAAGCACTTACGGGAATGAAATTGTGAATATCTATTTAAAATCAATGGAAGGAAAGTGAGGTTGCATTAAATAAATTTTGGAAGTGCTTTTTCTTTACAAGGACTGATTAATTAATATAAGTATGAGCCTTTGTTGTCATATTAACTGCATTAGTGTTTCAAGTTAACGACAGATACATTAAAGTGAGCCCTGCAGTAAGATACTGCAGTTTTTTCCTGAGACTAAAGAATTATTGATTGCTTTAGGCAACATATGTGGTATAGCTATTGCTTTTTTATCTATCTCTGCAGCTCCCTCCCCACTACAGCCCAATCACTTTCAAGTGGGGAAAGCGGGACTTGTTTTTATTCCCTCAGCACCTTGAATCATAAGTCTAACGAGAAATGATTGTTTTGTTATGTGGTTACATATTGTCAAAATAATAGAAGTGTCTATGAACCATAATTTGTTGCCAAATAATAACGAAGGAAATGTCATTGTTACTGATGCAGAAATGCTGCAATCTCTCCAGGCACGGGGCAAGTGTACAGTCAAGCTCCAATATCTGAGATCCACTGTCTATGTTGCAGTCCCCCTGCAGTTGTCATTACAAAACTGCATCTTACTGTTTGCTTACCAGCCGGAAGCAATACCATGACAATAAGACAAAGGGCAGAGCTGATGCCATAATAAATCATTATGGACGGCAGGATTCAAGGTCTGAAGTTGTCAAACTCAGTGGTAAGTCTCAAAGGCTGTAAATGGCCTAAGTAGAAAATGAGGTGCTGTTTCATTAATCTACACTGGATTTCACTGGAGCAATTGTTGCTTGCCTTCTCAACTATCCACAAGCATGACCTGACCTTCCACCTGCTGGCTATTTCATTTGACTGCTTGACGAGGGTAACTTAAAGAAGTTACCCTCCTCCCACCGAAAAAAACCTCAGTTCACCCCTCTCCTTTATCCATCTTCTATCCGCCTTCCCCTGTCTCCCTATTTATTTCAGAATCCCTTTCCAAAGAAGGGTCTCGATCTGAAATGTCAAACTTTCCTGCTCCTCTGATGCTGCTTGGCCCGCTGTGTTCATCCAGCTTCACAATGTGTTATCTCAGATTCTCAGCATGGGCAGTTTCTACTATCTCTACACACCTTGTGAGGTGTCTTCAAAGACGAGGCAAGTTAAAATAGCTCTGGCCTGGCTGACCGTTGTCATTGAGGTGCAGGGCTCAGCTAGCTTCTGCTGCTGGTAATATATCACACAAAGGCTGCCAACATTGGGCACCCCTATCCAACAAATTCCGCTAAGAAGTGAGCAGGCCCTTCCATCTCCCAGTCTACCTAGAAAAGCCTGATAACATTCAGCCCCTGGTCTTGCAAGTTCAGAGATTTTATTGCATCGTAAGATAGTGAAAGTGTGAGCCGATAATGCTATGGCAACATCTGGAACCTGAGTTAATTGGGGAAACAACCATGTGTCTCCTTAACCAATCGGATTGATGGGCTGAGTGCAAAGACTGAGAAGGATAACAAGGTGTGAAGCTGGACGAACACAGCAGGCCAAGCAGCATCTTAGGTGCGCAAAAGCTGACATTTCGGGCCTTTTCTAATGAAAGGTTTAGGCACAAAACGTCAGATTTCCTGCTCCTAAGATGCTGCTTGGCCTGCCGTGTTCATCCAGCGCCACACCTTGTTTTCTTGGATTCTCCAGCATCTCCAGTTCCTACTATCTCTCTCAAGGTCTGAGAAGGAAGTGTCCATTGGTCAAACCAGGTGCAGAGGAAAGAGAAGCAAGCATTTGATGAAATGTGAGAAAAGAAAGCAGGCAGAATCTTCAACTCCTGGCGCTGGTGAGCTTTGAGGCAGGCAGGGCACAGAATTAGATTAATTGCGGGCCTTGAGTGCCTGCTAAAGATCACATTAGAGTTTCAATTTGAGACTAATGCAGATGAAAATTGGCCTGACACATGCAAGGCATGTGATTACTGTTAGCCTATGGGCAGCCTACCCCTTCTGTAAGTGGTCTCAGCCAATCCTGTGGGTCAACTGAGTGACTTCAAGCAGGGGATGTCTACCAAATCTGCCCCATCTCCCCTCTGCGTAAATACTTTGCCAACCTCCATGTCACTTACCTTCGTTGTGAATTCCAGAAGTGGCCAAAGTCTGTCAATGCTGAACACAAGGATTGCCCTTGATGGACAGGACGTCTGCTTCTAGGGTCTTGCTCTGCATATAGTTCGGTGGGCCTTGCCTAGAAGAGGAAGCATCGATCTCTTGCCAGCTCTGTAACCAATAGGCAAGACCCTGGAAACCTCAATAAGATCCTGCACACAGACAGAAAGTAGAAGCAAAGAAGACAGATGTTTTTATAAAATCTTTCCCAACTACTACAATTTTAAGGAATGGGAGTCCACATTGGAACTGGTACTTTTTAAGTGGCAGACATAAAGAAATGAATCTCATCTTATTTTGGCAAGTGTTATTTTCATCGCATTTCAAAAAGGACACCTTTCTATGAGGTCTAGCAAGTTTTCTTGCATCAGAACTGTCCCAAAATTGTCTCCCATCCTGATGGTGCCTCTTCGTCTGATGCCAGCTGAATTATTCCACTCACTGTAGCTGTAAGAACTATGGCTTCACTTCCACACTGCAATGCAGACAAGTGGAAATTGGTGGAATAATTAACTGGTGGATGGGTTGGTGCAGTGGAAGACCATCTTTTGCCTTCAGGTTGCCAGAAAAGGACATGACAGCAGATCCTGCCAACCTGGACTCAGGTGGCTACCCAAGTCAGTGCATTCTCAACCAACTAGCAGAATACCCAGCAATACAAGAAAAAGGTTAATGATCTTCTCTTCTCTGCTCTGCCACTGATAAGTGTCACAATCATCTCTATGCTACCTAACACTCCCATTGCACTCACTAACCAGGTCTCAAGCTGCAGCCATCTCACTTTCCATGCAATATCTTTCCTCCCTCTTTTCTTCCACAGTGATGAGGGTGGCTCCCAAGCCTACACCAAGTGGGATCTCTGTTATATGTGACACGAGACAATCTATCAAGGCCTCATGTTGGCCAGTTGAAGATGGTTGGCATGAGTCTTCAAGAATAGGAATGGTGCTTCTGCTAATTCAGGGGTCTGGTACAGGTTGATACATCTTGAATGCGTACAGCAAGCTCTGTCTGCCAACCTTTTAAAATGCAGCTCACAGCAGTCACCATTTTTCCTGTCCAAGGATGTCACAATTCTTTTCAGTACGTTTAATTCCAACGTCACGGGTATTCTCAACTTCTTTCCTCCACTGGAGAATCTGTCAGGTCATAAACTACAGAAACCCCAGGCAACGAAAAGTGTGATTGATTACATGTAGGGAGAGCTTGATGTAGCTGTGATTGGACATATCCGTACAAGGGAACAGTGCAAATCAGGGACCCATGTAAAGAAAGAGACATCAATCAGCTTGCACTCCTCAGCATGATGTTCGCAGAAGAACTGGTGATTAGTGGTTGATACCTTCACTCTTGTATAAATTTGGCACAACCTTTTTATTTTCCCCAAATTTCACACTCACTACGGGGTAAATCCCTGTCGATCTACAGAAGACTAAGATTTTCCTGAATGAACCTTGCCACCCAACTGGCTCTCTGTGGGAAGATCAACCAGTATATCATCATGAGAAAGGAAGACCAGTGCTCTGGATGGGGTCTCTGTGCCTAATGGCTATAGTGCTCCTGGTCAGTGAGAGCAATCTCATTTGAAATGCCCACTTCTGTTACAATTCCAATATCTCTTTTGAAGACCCCTTGCATGGGATTGGCTGGAGAAAGGACAGCAAGGACTGTATTGGTACTTGCTGTGCAGCATCCTTCATCTTGACATCATATCCCCAACCACTCTGACAGTTACTTCCTTTATGGTATCCTCTTTTCAGATCTTGGGAGTCCAAACATTCCCATGATTCAGACTGTGTGATCCTGCACTTCAAAGAATAATAGCTCATGTTTGTCACTGTTAAGACTTCTTTACTCTTTGTAGACATTCCTACCTGTCACTGTGTCTGCTGACAGTCCTTCAGTCCAAAGATGTGAAGGTTAGATGAATTAGCAATGCTAAATGGGCCATAGTGTACAGGGATGTACAGGTTAGGTTTATTAGCCGTGGGAAATGCAGGGTTACAGGGACCGGGTGGGGAAGTTGTGGGGCTGCGATGCTCTTTGGAGGGTTGCTGTGGACTCGATGAGCCAAATAGCCTACCTCCACATTGTAGGGATTTTTTGATTCTATGATTCAGTATCCTGGCCCTAGTCGATTTGAAGGAGGGATCCAGGGGTGGCATGGTTGCACTGTGGTTAGCACTGCTGCTTTACAGTGGTTCAATTCCAGACTCAGCCAATTGTCTGTGTGGAGTTTGCACATTCTCCCTTTGTCTGTGTGAGTTTCCTCCAGCTCCCCTGGTTTCCTCCCACAGTCCAAAGATGTGCAAGTTACGTGGATTGGGTCATGCTAAATACACCCATAGTGTATGGGAAAGTGCAGGCTAGATGGATAAGCCATGGGAAATGCAGGGTCACAGGGATAGGGTAGTGGGTGGAATGTTCTTCAATGGGCTGAATGGCTTCTTTCCGCATTGTAGGGATTCTACGATTCTATGATATTCAGATTAGGCGGGTTAGCCATAAGACCATAAGACATAGGAGTGGAAGTAAGGCCATTCGGCCCATCAAGTCCACTCTGCCATTTAAATCATGGCTGATGGGCATTTCAACTCCACTTCCCTGCACTCTCCCCGTAGCCCTTGATTCCTTCTGAGATCAAGAATTTGTCAATCTCTGCCTTGAAGGCATCCAACGTCCCGGCCTCCAATGCACTCCGTGGCAATGAATTCCACAAGCCCACCACTCTCTGGCTGAAGAAATGTCATCTCATTTCAGTTTCAAATTTACCCCCTCTAATTTTAAGGCTGTGGTAAATGCAGGCTTGTGATGATAGGATCAGGGCTTAGCCTGGTTGGGATGCTCTTCAGGGCATTGGTGCAGACTCGATGGGTTGAAAGCCACTTTCTGCACTGTAAAAATCCTACGAGGAGAACAATGCAGTCAAACCGGTTCAGCAGCTCCAGGGACATGCCTTGCTTGTACTTTGGACTGCAGTAACTGTGTCAGGATACTGCTGTCCCCAAAAATCTTTGTCAGTACCTGCAGATAAGTAATAAGAACAGAAAATGCAGAAAATATGTGCATGAAAATAGAATGGTATAGTGAAATGGCAAGCAATGGGTGTCATGCTTAAACAGGGAGCAAAGGTGCTCCACAAAGTGGTCACCTAGTCTAATTAAAATGGCAAGTGACTAAAAGAACAGGATCAGGTTTGCAGACTGAGTAAATGTATTCATTTACATTTACTGACCATTTTTTGTAGAACCCATGCCTCAGTGTGTGTGTTGTCGAAGGGGTCAAACACGTCACCCACCTTTTGTGACTCCTGTGTCCCATGGGCCACCAGTGTACGGACCCATCGATTGTCAAAAGGTGCAGCTACATTTTGCCGGTCTCACCCAGTGCCGTGTCTGTTCAGGAAAAATAGCCATAGCCTTGTTTCTTCTGTCTACGCTTATTCAAAGCTTCCACTGGCTTCCCTGTACTAACTTCCATGGCCGTTAGTACAGCCTCCTTTAACTCATCAATTACTCCCCCTCCCTCATTTTGTATCTCAGGCAAAGTACAGTAGGATGGAGACGCATCAGTATTAATGTTTTTCTCATCCTCATCATCTAACCTGTGTATTGTTTGCTGCTTGTGGGTGGCGTGGAACAGCTCTTGTGCTGACTTATGCACTACGTTTATAGCTGTTTTCAAATTGCTGCCCAGTTTCTTTAACTCTTCGCTCTGCATATGATCCCTTTTAATTTCCTGTTCACTTTTCTCCTAACCCTAACCCTATCTCCTTTTCCTTTATCAATTTCTCACATTGCATATGATGCTATGTCATACACATAGGGGGCTACATCTCTCTGGCTTTTTAAATTCCTGACCTTCTCAGTCAGTTTTTTTTTATCTTTTTAAGCTCAGTTCCCTCTGTTTGCAGCTTCAGCTCTTGCTGTAGCTTTTCTGCCAAGTCTTCTAACAGTCTCCTATTTGCTACAGCTTTCTGCACTTTCTCAAAGTTCCTTTCTCCCATACCATCTTTTGTCATACTCCACAGAATAACCCCACACATTCCATTCCCGTACCGGTCCAAATGGTATACTCACAGTACTTCGGCCAATCCCCAGCCACATATTGTTGGAGAAATCCTCTCCAGTCAGAGTTCCCTGGACCCACCGTTTTCTGTTAGTGCTAACTTTCCTAGGGTGTCCACTCTTCTTTTTGTCTTTCTCGCCACCGAATTTCCACCACCTCCCTCCTGGCACCCTCTTAATCCTCGCCCTAAAGTGAAGTCACTGCCCTCTTTATTTCAGGCTCACGCAGGGTGTTGGAAAATTCAGAACTTACTTGGTTGGGCCTCAAAGTAACTTAAAGTTACTTCTTACAGACGCCTACCCAGGAATGCCAAATTTATGCTGCACGCCTCCGAGAGACTGAATACAAAAATGAAGAAACAGCAGAGACACTTAAGAGTTCTATAAAACTATAATTCATTTAATAAGCAGTTAAACGAATAACACACTTTTAACTACTAGAGATATCTCAATCACTGTCTTTCACCACCCTGATTTCTGTGACTAAACCCAATTGTTATTACCTGGGAAAGTTTGCAACTGGCCAGGCTTTAAACTGCTCGACCTCTGCACGATGCCTTCTGATGCAAGGTACCTTCTTAGAACGTGAGTCTTCAAAGTGCTGTTGAGCAAAGAGATTTCTTCAGGCCTTACAAATCTCCAAGGCACGTATGTTTCTTACTTGGAATTGTAGTTACAAATGACCAATCCTGAACGTTTTGTCGAAATGTATACCTTGTTTGGTCTTATCTGTGCATGTGAGCAATCCCAAATGTTTTGTCCAAATGTATACCTTATCAGATATAGCCATCAGTTCCTGGTTTCCCACAGATTAAATTCTTGGCAGGTCTGACTCACTCAGAGATTGTAACAACTACTGATGCAAGAGAATCTGATATAACAAGGTGTAGAGCTGGATGAATGCAGCAGGCCAAGTAGCATCAGAGGAGCAGGAAAACTGACTTCTTCAGAAATAGGGGAGGGGAAGGGGATTCTGAAATAAATAGGGAGAGAGGGGGAGGCGAATAGAAGATGGATAAAAGAGAAGATAGCTAGAGAGGACAAAGCGTGGGGCTGGATGAACACAGCAGGCCAAGCAGCGTCTTAGGAGCACAAAAGCTGAAGTTTCGGGCCTAGGCCCTTCACCAGAAAAGTAAAAGAGGAGACAGACAGGTCAAAGGTGCAGAGTTGGAGCCAGTAAAGCTGAGTGTAGGTGGGGAGTTAGGGAGGGAACAGGGAGGACGGACAGGTTAAGGAGGCAGGATGAGGCTAGTAGGTAGGAGATGGGGGTGGGGCTTGAGGTGGGAGGAGTGTATAGGTGGAACTACATGTTAGGGAGGCAGAGACTAGCTGGACTGGTTTTGGGATTTGGTCAGCGGAGGGGAGATTTTGAAGCTTGTGAAGTCTACATTGATATCATTGGGCTGCAGAGTTCCCGAGCGATATATGAGATGCTGTTCCTGCAACCTTCAGGTGGCATCATCATGGCACTGCAGGAGGCCCAGGATGGACACGTCATCCAAGGAGGGCAGGTTGAAATGGTTCATAACTGAGAGTGCATTTGTTTGTTGCGAACTGAGCATAGGTTTTCCACAAAGCGATCCCCAAGCCTCCACTTGGTTTCCCCGATACAGAGGAGGCCACAATGGGAACAGTGGATACCGTATACCACGTTAGCAGATGTGCAGGTGAACATCTGTTTGATGTGGAAGGTCTTTTTAGGGCCTGGGTTGGAGGTGAGGGGGGAGGTGTAGGGACAGGTGTAGCACTTCCTTCAGTTCTTTTCAGTCACAAAACAGCCCATTGTTTGGCCTGTTATCAGTTTCTGTCAGTGCCTGTTAACTTCCTATTATCTTCAACCTTATCTAACACCAGAATACAATGGTTCACAGATTTTATATGCAAGATCAATACTGCTGGTATACAAATACAATCGATTCACATGGGCATTGTAGATGTTACAGATTGCAAAGCAATCAGAAAGAAAAGGCAGTATCACAGATGGCTATGGGAGCCAACAGCACCTCCAGACAAAATCATTGTCATGAGATCCAGATATATTAATGAACCACGAACATATTCTACAGAGTAATAAGCTCCTTGTTCTTTAAACCAGTTAATGTTTTTTGGAAGGAAGGTGGATGTATTATGTGTATTTACCTTTAAGAGACTTTATCTCTAAGGACTGACTCGAAATGCTGCATATGTGCAATGTTGCAATTCCACCTACTTCCCAGTCTGGCCAGCCTAAGTAGGCAGCACACACAGGATCCAATTGCCCTGTTATAAGTGTCTGCATTATACTGACAAGGTGTTTTGCTGTCCTAAAGAAACCAGGCCACCGAGTTAATTCATCCTGAATGAGCGCTGGCTTATTAAAGCATATTTGCTGACGAGACAAACACTGCTGCACATTTCTTATGTAATCTTCTGGATGTGTAAAAAATGTTTAGCTCACATCCCCAAGGGAGTGGAAATTGTCAAGGGAAGACAAAATACAGATCCTTTCTATGGCAGTGGTTGTTTAAATTCTGTCAGTGTGAATGAGGAGGTGTCTATGTTGGTACTTGGACTGTTTTTTTTGTGTGTGGATGGGTGAGATAGTAGATGGGTGGGTCATTGGGTAGCTGGGAGTAGTAGGTAGGTAAGGGATGTGGTTAAATGTGAGAGTGGGAAGATGCCTGAAGTGGGCGAGTGGACAGTTGGGTGGTTGAAATGGAGGTCAGGTTAGGGGCCAGTTGGAGAGTGGGGATGGTTAAGGAGTCAATGAGATGATTCAGATGTCAGACCATGTTCTAAACTTTAGTGTTTCTTAGGCCATTATGAAGATAAGTACTGTCCCAAATCTCTGATTTGGAAATATTGCCAATCTGAAATGTTCTGGGCAATTCCTACACTTGTCCAAACATTAGTACCTTCATAGAGCCCTGAAGCATGTCTGCAGTTGTAAACCCTGTCTTTGACAATCCAGAGACCTGAAGCCTTGGGTTGATTCTGATTTTCTATGATCTTGAGGGAAGCTCATACAAATTACAATGAGTAAATATTAGTAGAAGTGTAACATACCTAATTTGGTCATGAGTGACACAAATGATTAATAAAATGTGTATATCCTCCAGTTTAATGCCTTTTTACAATTCCACTCACTTTGTACATTCTACAAATATACAGCGTTAACTGAGTAGTTGGCGCATGTGGGAGCGAATCAACAACAAGAAGTTTCATTCTTGAAGGCTTTCTCATTTACCGACAATGCCGTTTAAACAAAAAGCAAATGTAACAGCTTGAGAATAGTTTGAAAAGCACTCATTGCTAAATATGGACTTGCCCATTTATAAAAGAAGCAACAGCTCTTCAGAATGCAGTTCTCAATTTCCTTATTTAGCATTTTTGTGCAAGAACATGGGCATATTAGAAGTTTCGCAACTGTTTGCAGTTTTACAGTGTTTCCAACTTGATAGTAGTGACAAGCATTCTGAAAAAGATCCACAACAGAACAGAGGCCCGTATAGTTTGGTGTAGAGATGCAGAGGAGTCCAACATTTTTACATGATGCATGTTGCCTAAGCCTGCCAAGTTTACTCATGAAAAGCAGTCTATTGGACTTCAATCCATATTAGGCATGAATACAAATCGATACAGTTCAAAGGATTACAGTAAATATTCTAAACAAAGCAGGGCATCTGATTGGTCAGGGCTGCTATGATTTGATGTTTTTCTGAACTGACTCAAGATCTGAGCCATTTTCTGAGGTATATTGATGAAATCACATTACAATATTTGTTAAGTCATGTTAGCCTCTCTGATAATGGTAGAAAATTTGTTTTGTTTATTGAATTCTTCGGGAATGAAAACTGTTTCACTTGTTCTTTCTTTTTCTTTCTAATCAGTGTTCTTTCAGGTAAATAAAAATTTGAGAATCTGGAGGGATTGAGTTGCAGCTATAGTATTTCAGTGCTCAAAAAGTTTAGTCTTTTCCTTATGTTACTTACTGTTGGTCACAATTCAAACAAATGGACCTTTGTAAATGGTAGGATTAGTGGACACAAAGTCAAGGAACCGACAGTAGGAGATCCAAACAAATTTGATTAGTTTGGCCTTGAAAAGAAATGATACCACACAAAACCAGTCAGCAGGGTGGCATGCTAGCTCAGTGGTTAGCATTGCTACCTCACAGTGTGACGGGTCAGGGCTCGATTCTACCCTCAGGTGACTGTCTATGTAGAGTTTCTCCCTGTGTCTGTGTGGGTTTGCTCCAGTTTATGCCTACAGACCAAAGATGTGCAAGTTAGCCATACTAAATTGCCCATAGTGTCCAGGGGTGTGTAGGCTAGGTGGATTAGCCATGGGAAATCTGGGGCCACAGCATGAGGGTGGGGGTGTGGGTCTGGGAGGGATGCTCTTTGGAGGGTCCATGTGGACTTGATAGGCTAAATGGCCTACTTGCACACTAATTCGATGGAAGGCAGGTAAGGGAAATAATCTTGGAGTCGAAATATGTGTACATGTAATGGATCATGGAGTGCTGCTTCTGCTTTCTCCCCCAGAATTCAGCATAACATATTGTCCACTGGTAATTGGGTACCTCACAGTCTATGCAAATTGGCAGAGTTTTTGTGCTGTGAATACTGTGCTTAACTTTGGAGTTCAGAGCTACCTAGGACCTGCACTCTTCTACAAGTTTGCTTTGTGTGCAGAGATAAATATGCATCTAAACAAGATGTATACAGCTAATGGCTGTTAACTTCCAAATGTAACACTCACACACTTTGTACTTAGTTGGAGGTTGCCAGACTCTGTGTCTGGCATTGCTCTTTAGTGCAAAGGGAGAGGCAGGCAACTTGTCATGGAGGTTATCCACAAACAGTTAAGGAAGTAGACATGTTGCTATACAACACCATGCTACATTTATCTCACACCCGCAACATGTAGTTTATATGGCAAACGCACAGCATGTGCTTCAGCCAAATGGCCATGTCTGTAAGTTGAAGTGGATCAGTCTTTATGCCGGTCCTACTGGCAGCATCCATTCTCCCTGAGAGAAAGAGGCTTCTGGAGTGAAGTTGAAATCTCTTATGCCACCATTGAACATCCATAGTTAGAATGATGGAGTGCAGGTCCATGTGTATATATGGCAGAGAGGGAGTTTGCAGGACCTCACTCTCCAGAGTGGCCACTAACTTGTCCATGGAGGCAGGTGGACACACATATACCAGAGATAGCATGGCACTGCTAACACTGGGGGCCTGCTCCATCCTTCATTCCGATTTATTGAGTGGCTCAGACAAACGCTCGGCCTGTCGGTGCATTTTTACCAAGAACTTAATGGCCAAGGCCATGGGATCGTCTTCTACCCTGGGACTAAGCAGATGTTCATTCTTCAGCAATAGTCTGAGTGTCAGCAACTTGGAGCATTTCACCCTCAACCAGCCACAAAGGCATGACAGTGATGTACTCACCAGATTGTGCTTCTGAGTCTAACCCAGATGCAGTACCCTAATGAGGTTAAAATCCTTTGAACTGCTGGAGGGTGCAGGTGAAAGACTTGCTTATACACCTTCCGGATTTTGTGCTTCCTTCTCAGATGTGGAGAGGTGGAGTTGAAACTAAGGATCTCCAGCACTGGCCTGATTTTGTCTGATGTTCCCTGGGTGCCACTAGTGCTGTGTCATAAGAAAGGAGAGGGAATTAGTCATTCTAAGGGGGAAAAGGCCTATGCAGGGTAAGATTGAGTTGACACCATTGATAGCGGGAGCACAATTTTGGTTGGTTATGCAGGTGTTTCCATCTCTGCATGAGCGGTCATGCTATTTGTCAACTAAGTTTATGAATTTTCTCTTCAAATGGAATGATGATGACCACCACACTATCATCAGTCTTGGTCCTCTCAACCTAGTTGTGGGCCGCCTTTACCTGCAGTGAGACAAAGGGAGTAATTGAGAATGCTGTAAGTGGATGGAAGTGGTGAGTCAGGAGCATGAGATGGTGTGATGACCCTTGTGAGTGGGGAAGAAGTGCAGAGAGTGGGAATTGTTAATAGCTTGGAAAGATGCACTTTTTTGCATATAACAGTGGGCATAGTAATTCCTAAGCCTTGGTGAGAGGCGTGTATTGTGGCAGAGTTAGTGTAAGTGGTGACCCTGTGAGTGGATGGTAGTAATGAGAAGATAGTGGCATCTACCCTTGCAGAATGTAGAAGTGCATTGACCCTTTTCCCTGCACTTCTGAGTGTTCCTTTTTAATTTATGACACTGCACTGACCTGGACCACTATCTCAATTCAGAGTGGACGTGTCTGATGAAATTACTTTGTTCTCAGTCACCCTATCCACCGTCTCCTCTGGTCCCTGAAGGTACAACAGTGTCGGGGATAGCTTCCCTTCCTGGGTCATGTTCTCAGTTGTAAATGTTAAGCAGTGCAATACAAGGACCAGTTCATGGCTTGCAGCGTTTGAAGTAGTGTGCAGCTCAGCTTTAAGTATGGTGGCAAAAGATCCTGCCATGAAAGTCCATGAAAAGGTCACCGGAAAGGCCGGCTGCATAATTAATCAGATCAATAGCGGAAGATGCATGAGAAAAGTCGCTATGAACTATGGTGGAGCAGGTGCTTTGTATCTCACTCACCATATCACTTTAACAGAAAATTTGAACGTTCAGCCCCAAGTTTTTATGTAAAGGTTTGAAGTCAAGTAATGTAGGCTGTACTTTTCTTAAATTTTTCTTAATTTATGATCAATGTAATGTATTTTAATGAAGAGTAGCGGAGAACATTGCGACGAGCAGCACCAGGCATACCTAAAAAGTGAGGTATTGACTTGATGAAGCTACAGGGCTGCTTGCATGGAACACAACATAAGCAGTAAGTGATAGGCAGATCTAAGCAATCTCACAAAAAAACGCATCACTTCTGAACTCTGCCATCCTGCCACATCTTATTGTGAATGGGTTCAGACAATGAAACAACTCACGGTTGAGGAAAGCTCCAGATATATCTCTACTCTCAACAATAGGTGCAGAATATCAGGACAAAAGATCCAGCTGAAGCGCTTGCAAAAATCTTCAACCAGAAGTACCAAGTGAATGATCCATTTCCCCCTCTTTCAGAGGTCCCCAGTTTCACTGATGTCAATCTTCAACCAATTCAGTTCATTCTATGTGATATCAAGAAGCTGGAGACACAAAATGTTGCAAAGGCTTTGGGTCTTGACAACATTCCAGCAGTAGCACCAAAGACTTGCACTCTGGATCTTGCCACTGCCCTAGCTATATAGCTACGCCACTAGCATGTTGGTTAGGTATGTCCAGTACAAAAGAAGCAAATGAACAAAACCAATTGAGCAAATTACTGCCCCATCAGTCTACTATCAATCATGTTGGAACGTGTCATCGATTGTGCTATCAAAGAACAAGTTGCTTAGCAATAATTTGCTCACTGATATTCTGTTTGGGTTCTGCCATGGCCACTCAGTTCCTGATCTCATTCCTTCGTTCAAACATGGACAAAGAGATGAGGTGAAGTGAGAGCGACTGTCCTTGACATCAAGGCTGAATTTGACGAAGCATGGCATCAAAGGGTCTGAGCAAAACTGGAGACAAAGTGAATTGGGGGAAAGCTTTCCATTGGTTAGAGTCATACTTAGAACAAAGGAAGACAGTTCTGGTTGTTGGAGGCCAATCATTTCAGCTCCAGCACATCTCTAAGGAGTTTCTGAGGGTTGTATCCTAGGCCCAAGCATCTTCAGCTACTACATCAATGACTTTCCCTATGTCAAAAGGTCAAAAATGCTGTTGTTTACTGATGATTGCACAATGTCCAGCACCATTCATGACTCCTCAGAAAATGAACCAGTCCATGCCCTGGCAATATCTAGATTCTGACAGACAATGTGGCAAGTAATATTGATGCCACACAAATGCCAAACAATGACCATCTCCAAGAAGAGAGAATCTAATCATTCCCCTCGATAGTCAATGGCATTACCATCTCTGAATCCCTCACTATGAACGCCCTGGGGGTTACCATTGACTGAAAACTGAACTGGACTAATAATATTAAGACAGTGGCTATGACAGCAGGTTAGAGACAAGGGAATCCTGCAGTAGGCAATTCACCTCCTGTTTCCTCAAAACCTGTCCACCGTCTACAAGGTATGTATGGAATATTCTGCATTTGCTGAATGAGTGTAGCTCCAACAGTGCTCTAGAACCCACAAACATTACCATCTCAAAGGACAATAACAGCAGGTGCAATGGGAGCACCTCCAATTTCCCCTGCAGGCCACTCACTAGCCTGGCTTAGAAATATTATTGCTCTTTCACTGTTGGTGGATCAAAATCCTGGAATTTCCTCCTGAATGACACTGTGGGTCTCTCTATACCACATGGCCTACAGCGGTTCAAGAAGGTAGCTCATCACCACCTTCTCAAGGGCAACTAGAGCTGGACAATAATTACTGGCTCAGGAGCAACATTCACATACTGTGAATGAATAAAAAAGCTCTAATGTGTTATTTGTTAATCTCATTGAAATCTACTGCAAGGGGAGCATATAGCAGTTCTGAACTCTAGGAAGTACATCGTCATAAACTGAAAGTATAATGTTACTCTTTGGCATTCAGTGAGGAGTCGTGCTTGCTGTTTTAATTGTATGAGTATGGCCTTAAAATGATTTAAGCTACAGAATGGTTCAGACGACTCTCCCTTCAGATCTCTGTCCTTGTGAAGAAGGGCTTTTGTCTATCTGGTCGCTTTTCCCTGTGGTGTGGTTGTATTGAGCCACTTATCGTGGGAATGAACATTTCCTATCACAACTCTATCTCAATTATGTTGCGCCACTATAGTAACCACTGAAAAGTTTCTTTCAAATAATAAGAACTTGAATCAGTGATATTTCAAACTCTCATTCAATCAGTGACTTGGAGTACAGTCATACATGTTCAAGTGCTCTGTCAGCAATCTGAGCAAGCTGAAAAATGTTACTCATGGTTCATGCTTCAGTTGCCTATGATATCTATTTGTTTGCCGTGGGCATGCGATGACTTGAGAGAATGAACAAAAACTTTTCAAACTTCAAAAGGCCGTGAAGGACCTACTATCCTTCTATAAGAGGTGCCACTGACCATATTGTAGAGAATCATTGGACAATTGTGGATTAATGAAAAAGTTGAATTGTTTCAGTCTATCAATATTTGATTTACAAAAAATACATCAAATTAATCGGGGTTAACGCCTTTCATCTTTCAAATTACATATATATGTGCAGCTAAAAGTTGACTTCAGTAAATCAATTTCAAAGTTTGAAGTTAGATAATATAGACGAATCTGCTGGCAGAAGTATTTTTCTGTTTTAGAAATTGATCTTTCCTTACCTGCCATGTAATTCACAAGTTACTCTATAATCTAAAATAACAGAGACAGATTAATTTTGCTGACATGCTTTATAAAATGACCTGCTGAGGCAGTTATGAGGTCACACCAACAGTTGGTTGCAGTAAGATGCTGGGTAGTAAACTGAAAATGGGAAACCCATTCACATTCCCTGTCCTCCTGAGGCTCCCTGTGTTTTTTATATTGCGTGAATGTGTGAGACCATTCTTCTGCTGTTTACATTTCCAGTCACATCTGAAAGACTGGTCTTTACTGCTGACTGTGGGGATCCGTAATTCTCTGCAGGACCTCACAGCTTACAGCAGGACTTTCAAAAACAGTCCATGAAATAGAGAACAAGTTTCTGATGTGGTACTTCCATTTTGGTGATTGATGAAGCTTTTGGAATCAAAATATAATGGAACTTTTCTGATCCCCACTGTGTTCCTTTGAAATAGAAAGAATTCTTTTTCTTAGGTTGGGGTTATCAGCATGCTCGGACTCAGAGATTGTATCCAAAACCAGCTAGTGAGATGTTCTTGAGTTAAATGGCAAAGGTCACTTCAGCAAAAGATTACCAACCAGCTGTTGGCTCCTCAGCATCCCTACCACACCCCCTGTACAGCTTCCCCAACCACCATGTTTGTTAACATTCTGCACTGAGTTATCACTTCAACCAAACTAAGCAATCTTCCAAATTTTATGTCTAAACAGGTATTTTATTGATGATACATACTCAAAGTTAGCAATTGTAAGAAAATTTAGCATAGCAAAATCAATATTCCACAGTAATTGTGGCATAAATCAACAGAAGCTTCCAGGACACAAATTTCAGTTAATCATATTTACAACAAAATTATTCACACATATTTGGACACATTTTTTACAATTTCCAGGAGAAGAGCAAATTAGAATTCCGTCTACTGAACTTCACTGCCATTTTGAAATTAAATACTTGAGTGATGAATATTCATTTATGGCATTTTTATTATTTGTTTTTCACACAGGCTTTAAATATGTTTTGTGATATCACATGTAACAAGTGCTAGATCAGTGACATAAAGTCCATTATAATTGTTACAGAAATGTTATGTTATATAAATGGAGCAGTGTAGTGGATTACGCCCCCTCTAAGACCTGGATTCAAGACTGATATGATACAAGTATTCTCTATCTTCTAGTTATAAAGCTTCTGTGTGAAATGAATTCTAATGGTCTTGGGGCGAAAGCAGGAAATTATTCCTAGATTGACAGTGATTGAAAATGTCATGTAGATAGGCCCAATGATAAATAACGAGAGAAAACAAAAGCACATTACTGGTGCACTGTGATATATGCTTTTACATGCTGTGGTGAACTGAGTGGAGAAAATGTCTCCAAAGCTAAGAATGTTTGATGCTTTTGATGGAAAATATTGCATACTTTAGATGGAAAACATTCCATTCCGGACCATTATTATCACTTAGTTTGATGAGTATGAGCATCATTTATCATAGTATGTCCTGTACTACTTAGATCAGTATGTTGTATTTCTTAAATGTTATCTGTTTAGAACTTGCAGATAATTGATGTAAAAGGCGTTTTCATTGGGAGTGGATTGTAGACACTTCAGATTCTATTTCTGATAAAAATCTTAATGCCTTCATATTTACTCTTTATCCTTGTTTTAATTACCTCTAACAACTTGAATGTACAAATCATACTGAGATTGCAACTCTAATTAACATTTAGATATTAATGACACTAACTAGGCAATTGATTATTCAGAAAGGTTTAAGTTATGCACAGACAAAAAATTGCTACAGTTAACTGAAAACCTAGGTAAGGTGTGTGCCACTGAATAGCAATTTAAAGGCATAAATATTTGTCCCCATTATATTTGGATCAAAAGTAACTTTTAAGCAGCCTATACACAAACATATGCAAATATTTTGTAATTTACTGAAGTAATTTATTTCTAATTCTGAATTTGTTGTTATTGAAGCAAGTGCAACCATAATTCAAAGTTGTGATCTTTGATATGTAGTGCAATATGAAATATCCTTATTGCTCTATGAAACACCTCTCGCACACAATAATCAAGTTGATATTTAGATAAATACAGGAAACAGCAAGATAACTACTGTGTAAAAGCATCATATCACAATTATAAACAAAGCTGTCAATGCATGTTTATTCCTTAGTTTCTGTCTTCTTAATTTCTTTTGTCTCAGATTCATTTATAGGGATGGAAACAGATGAAGGTTGAGTTTTTTCAGAGAATTGTTTTTGTTCACTCTGAATCATTTCTTTCATTGTTTTGAAAACAGGATGCGTATCATCAATAACTGTTGCTCCAGGAGCAATATCTCCTTGTAATATGGAACTGTCAGTTAAGTCAACCACAGTTCCTGCTGTTTTTGTATATTTTTTAGTAAGGGTGTGCCCTTTGGCAGATACAGTGTATTCTGATTTTGGGAGATGGGATTCAGGCAGTTCTTTTGTAGACTTTGCTGGTTCCGCTATCCCACTTGCAGCTTCTTCTTGAATAAGAGTTTCTTTAGTAACCACTGTGGAATGTTCTGTCAGATGTGTACGTGGTATACCTTCAGGTGGTGGAGATATTGGTAAGTTAGAACTTTGAGGGATTCCTGATTTTTTGGTGCTTTCTTGCTTATCGTTTGCTTTTGTAATTTTGGTTCCAGTCAGAATAATTTGGTGAGGCTCAGATGAAGTTTCACAGGTTGGAACTTGGCCGTGATGAGAAGATTCAGATTTACTTGTTTTGGATGACTGGACATTTATCCTGAAATCACCTGATTCCAGCAAGGCGAGCTCAGTTCTTGCAGTTGATGTCACTATTTGACTGGGTGTTATCACGTGAGTGCCTCCAACTACAGTACCAGGGTCTTTAGATTTCATTGTTACTATTTGAGTTGTACCATCATCAGTAGTTCTATTTTCAGTATCTTCAACTGTTAATTCCTTTGATGCAGGAATGGTTGATGGTGATACTTCTGAAGACCCACCAGGCAAAAAGTCATGGCCATCAGATTTTACGTCGGCCACTTTTACACCAGATATAATTGGTTCTGTGCCAGAAGTTGGAATTTCATGTGCAGTTTGTTTTTCACCGTCAGCAGCTTTTTCTTTCTTCCATGGTGATGAAAAGTTAATTTTTGGAAATTTAAACCAACTTGTCCTCCCCTTTGATGGAGAACTTTCCTTTGTTGCTGTCAATCCAGCATCCTTTTGACCTTTGAGTTCAGCAGCTGTTTTATTCGAATGATCGCAAGACTTTCCTTGAAGAGATTGACCTGAAACATCAAATATAAGAAACAAAGAACATCAGGGAATTTAAGTTTAGCTTCATAATTTTTCTGATCAACTTTCAATTCTACCCCACATAGTTTACCAATAGCATCTTTTAATACTGCTTTCTTTTCCAAGTTAATGCACATTTAACTGATACTGCCAACAATTTCTGTCTTTGTATCACATCACCAGCATCCACAGTGCATTGTTTTATTATACAACATCAAGACTGTTATTTTGAAAATTACCCTTCCACATGGTATTTAATTTTCAATGTGCACACGTTCATTAAAGATAGATTTATGGTTGGCCAATGCTTTCCTCCTTCAGTCTCGAACATTCTTATACTAGTGCCTCAGTATGTGTTTTCTGTTTAGTTACATCATCAGCAACAGCGTTCTCACAAACAATACAAATAGCTGGTTGAGATATTGATTATTTAATAACAACATTAAATTTCGCCAAGATCATTATAAAATTGATGAACTCTTGAAATGGCTCAAAGTCTTTGCCAAGGCTGAATGATTTGGTCCTAGTGGGATGATGTTGGGTTTCCAAAGCATCCACATGTAATGCTGAGATCACAGATCCCATTTATTTTCTTCTCAGATTCAATTATGTGGCCACTAATAACTCCTGTTTCTTTAATTCTATTATACAGTTAACAATGATAATTGAACATTATGTTCTGAATGTTTCGTGCACACACTTCTTTCATTGTATCCACTTAATATCACTCTGAGGCCAAACCCACATCAGCATTTCTGGTGCTGCCAGTCTGCCAGTCATGCGAAGCTCCATACTTCCAAATTAATATCAATTTTACGTGACTTAATGTATTATCTAAAAAGTTGTTCATCATCAAATGTAATGCAGTTTTGAGATGAAATGGCTTTTTGAGTATCAGGTGGGAGGAGGTAGGGAAATTTTGACCTTGAGAGTGAGTGCAAAATGGCTAAAAAGAAAATCAGTTTTACACCACATCCAGTTTTATTTTGCGTGGTGTTCAAAGAGAAGGCAGTCTGCCAAATACCAATTCCACCATCCCAGATATGTCACCTCAAATATTTCAAATCGAGCCGGGGTTTTTGTATAGCTAACTAATTTCCTGAAATAATCTTGAACATCAAATGTCTTTATATTAATAACAGTACCTGATTCTTTTGTCACAGTCTTGGAAAAATCAGGATCATCATTCTCTGTTGTTTCTGTCCTAAAGTCGACATCTGGAAATTTAAACTTAGAAAATGAAACTGAAAATAATGCTGGAGCTTTCATGTCCACTGACATTTCAGGAGCTGAAACATCAAGTTGAGTCTTTGGCATCAATGTTTCAGCATCAGTTTTCCCTTTTGCTTTTGGATCACCAATACTGATTTGTGAACTTTGTACCCCAGGCACTTTTAGATGGGCATCAACATGTTTGAAATCAAAAGCTGCAACATTGCAATGAACATCTACTGTTCCTGCTTTCTCATCTATATTTGGTTCATTCTCAACAAGAACAGTTTTTGAATGTGAGATGTCAACGGGAGAGACACTGATATCAACATTCGTTTTAAGAGGTTTCGTCTCAGGCGTTGAAATGCCAAACTTGGTTGCTTTAAATTTTGATATGTTAAACTTTTGTCCTTTCCCTGCAATGGTAACATCACCTGCCTCTACTCCACCTTCACATTCTGGAGCACTCAAGTCAATTTTCAATCCTCGACTATCGATCAGTGATTTTTCAGCTGAAATATCAACATCTGGCTGACTCAGACTCACAGCAACTTCAGGATCTTTCAACTTGGGAAGAGAAACACCTAAAGAAAGCAATTTCAGGGGTGGCATTGCCAACTGTGCATGACCATCTTTGAACTGCAGATCCAAATGAACATCAGATGTTGGGAGATCCACATCAGATGATGGAGCTATAATGTCCACTGTCATTTCCGGAGTTGAAACACCAAGTTCAGGCTTAGGCATAGAAACATGCGTATCTAAATGACCTTGGAATTTTGGAACTTCATTGTCAATTGTAGGTTTCTTCTTTTCAGGCAGTTTTAGACTGACATTAGGACAGTCCGTGTCAATGCCAGCAACATTAATTCTATTCACCGCATTTTCTGAATTTGCATCTGCAAATGCTAATTTGACATCCAATTCAGCTTGTGGCGGTGAGACATGAACCTTCGGGAGATGTACATTGAAGTCGTTCGTTGGAGAATTTTTAGCAGGAGCTGAAAAGCCAAGTTTTGGAAGTTTGAATGTTGGAAATTTTATTTTGCCCGCTTTTCCTTCAATGTCAACAACTGGTCCTTGAAGATCAGCTTCACATTCTGCAGCCCTTACATCCATTTTAGGACCTTTCAGAAGTATCTCAGGGATTCCAAATGAAATATCGACATCGGGCTTGCTCACACTCACATCAACTTCAGGTCCTTTGAATTTTGGAGAAGAAATCCCAAATGATGGCGTTTTCATGGATGGCATTTTGAACTTTCCTCCATCATCTTTCATCTTCATATCTCCTGATTCTAAACCCACATCTGCTGTTGGCAGATCCACTTCAGTTGATGGAGCTTTAGTATCCACTGACAATTCCGGAGCTGAAACATCGACACCAAATTTAGGCATGGACACATCGACATCCACCTTCCCTTTCAACTCTGGCATTTCGACGTCAACTTGTGGTTTTTCCACTTCAGGCGTTTCTAATTCAAAGTTGGGGCCTTTGACGTCAATCTTCGCAAGGCTAAGATCACCTTCCAACTTGCCTGCTTTGACATCTACACTCGGTACTTTGGCTTCCATGTCAGCTTTCGGTAGAGAAATATCGACTTTGGGAAGTTGAACATCCAGATCCATTTTTGGAGCTTGTATATCGGGTTTGGAAGTTCCAAATTTTGGAGCTTTGAATTTAAGCAGTTTCATTTTTCTACCCTTTCCATCAGTGTCAACCTCTGGAGCCTGCAGATCAGCTTCTAGTTCTGGAGCACTCACGTCCATTTTAGGACATTTGATATCTACCTCTGGTTTTTCAACTGAAATATCGACATCTGGTTTCGTGACACTCACATCAATGTCAGGTCCTTTGAATTTTGGAAGAGAAATCCCAAATGATGGCATTTTCACCGATGGCATTTTGAACTTAGCTCCATCAGCTTTCATCTTCATATCTCCTGACTCCAAACCCACATCTACTGTTGGCAGATCCATGACAGATGATGGAGCTTTAATGTCCACTGACAATTCCGGGGCTGAAACATCGATATCAGCATTAGGCATGGAAACATCTACATCCCCCTTCGCTTTCAACTTTGGCATTTTGACGTCAAATTGTGGTTTCTCCACTTCAGGCATTTTTAATTCAAAGTCGGGACCTCTGATGTCAATCTTCCCAAGGCTATGATCACCTTCCAACTTGCCTGCTTTGACATCTTCACTCTTTACTTGGGCATCCATGTCAGCTTTCGGTAGTGAGATATCGATTTTGGGAAGGTTAACATCCAGATCCATTTCTGGAGCTTGTGTATCAGGTTTGGAAATTCCAAATTTTGGGGCTTTGAATTTAGGCAGTTTCATTCTTCCACCATTTCCATCAATGTCAACATCTGGAGCCTGCAGATCAGTTTCTAGTTCTGGAGCACTGACATCCATTTTCAGATCTTTGATATGTATCTCTGGTTTTCCAGCTGAAATATTAACATCTGGCTTGCTCACACTCATATCAACTTTACCACGTTTGAATTTTGGAAGAGAAATCCCAAATGATGGCATTTTCACCGATGGCATTTTGAACTTTCCTCCATCACCTTTCATCTTCATATCTCCTGATTCCAAAACCACATCTACTGTTGGCACATCTACTTCAGTTGATGGAACTTTAATGTCCACTGACAATTCCGGGGTTGAAACATCGATATCAGCTTTAGGCATGGGCACACCTACATCCACGTTCCCTTTCAACTTTGGCATTTCGATGTCAACTTGTGGTTTTTCCACTTCAGGCGTTTCTAATTCAAAGTCGGGACCTCTGATGTTAATCTTCCCAAGGCTAAGATCACCTTCCAACTTGCCTGCTTTGACATCTACACTCGGTACTTTGGCATCCATGTCAGCTTTCGGTAGTGAGGCATTGACTTTGGGAAGGTTAACATCCAGACCCATTTTTGGAGGTTGGATATCGGGTTTGGAAGTTCCAAATTTTGGAGCTTTGAATTTAGGCAATTTCATTTTTCTACCTTTTCCATCAATGTCAACCTCTGGAGCCTGCAGATCAGCTTCTAGTTCTGGAGCACTTATGTCCATTTTCGGACCTTTGATATCTCCCTGTGGTTTTTCAACTGCAATGTCAACATCTGGCTTGCTCACACTCACATCAACTTCAGGTCCTTTGAATTTTGGAAGAGAAATCCCAAATGATGGCGTTTTCACCGATGGCATTTTGAACTTTCCTCCATCACCTTTCATCTTCATATCGCCTGATTCCAAACCCACATCTACTGTTGGCACATCTACTTCAGTTGATGGAGCTTTAATGTCCACTGACACTTGCGGGGCTGAAACATCGATATCAGCATTAGGCATGGGCACACAGACATCCACGTTCCCTTTCAGCTTTGGCATTTCGACATCAACTTGTGGTTTTCCCACTCCAGGTGTTTTTAATTCAAAGTTGGGACCTCTGATGTTAATCTTCCCAAGGCTAAGATCACCTTCCAACTTGCCTGCTTTAACATCTACACTCGGTACTTTGGCATCCATGTCAGCCTTCGGTAGTGAGATATCGACTTTGGGAAGGTTAACATCCAGATCCATTTCTGGCACTGGTATGTCAGGTTTGGAAATTCCAAATTTTGGAGCGTTGAATTTAGGCAGTTTCATTTTTCTACCTTTTCCATCCATGTCAACCGCTGGAGCCTGCAGATCAGCTTCAACCTGTGGAGCTCTGATGTCCATTTTAGTCGCTTTAATATCTCCCTGTGGTTTTTCAAATGAAATATCCACATCTGGCTTGCTCACACTCACATCAACTTCAGGTCCTTTGAATTTTGGAAGAGAAATCCCAAATGATGGCATTTTCACCGATGGCATTTTGAACTTCCCTCCATCAGCTTTCATCTTCATATCTCTTGATTCTAAACCCACATCTACTGTTGGCACATCTACTTCAGGTGATGGAGTTTTAATGTCCACTGACAATTCCGGAGCTGGAACATCGGTATCATTTTTAAGCATCGACACATCTGCATCCAACTTCCCCTTTAACTTTGGCATTTCGAAGTCAACTTGTGGTTTTTCCACTTCAGACATTTTAAATTCAAAGTCGTGACCTCTGACGTTAATGTTCCCAAGGCTAAGATCACCTTCCATCTTGCCTGCTTTGACATCTACACTCGGTACTTTGGCATCAATGTCAGCTTTCGGTAGTGAGATATCGACTTTGGGAGAATTAACATCCAGATCCATTTTTGGAGCTGGTATAACGGGTTTCGAAATTCCAAATTTTGGAACATTGAATTTAGGCAGTTTCATTTTTCTACCTTTTCCATCCATCTCAACCTCTGGAGCCTGCAAATCTGCTTCAAGTTCTGGAGCACTTAGGTCCATTTTAGGCGCTTTAATATCTCCCTCTGGTTTTTCAAATGAAATATCGACATCTGGCTCGCTCACACTCACATCAACTTCAGGTCCTTTGAATTTTGGAAGAGAAATCCCAAATGATGGCATTTTCACCGATGGCATTTTGAACTTCCCTCCATCACCTTTCATCTTCATATCTCCTGATTCCAAACCCACATCTACTGTTGGCACATCTACCGCAGTTGATGGAGCTTTAATGTCCACTGACAATTCCGGGGCTGGAACATCAACATCACTTTTAAGCATGAGCACACCTACATCCCGCTTCCCTTTCAACTTTGGCATTTTGCTGTCAACTTGTCGTTTTTCCACTTCAGGCCTTTTTATTTGAAAGTCGTGCCCTCTGATGTTAATGTTGCCAAGGCTAATATCACCTTCCAACTTGACTGCTTTGACATCTACAGTCGGTACTTTGGCATCCATGTTAGATTTCGGTAGTGAGCTATCGACTTTGGGAAGTTTAACATCCAGATCCATTTTTGGAGCTTGAATATCGGGTTTGGAAATTCCAAAATTTGGAGCTTTAAATTTAGGCAGTTTCATTCTTCCACTTTTTCCATCAATGTTAACATCTGGAGCCTGCTGATCTGCTTCAAGTTCTGGGGCACTGACATCCATTTTAGGCACTTTAGTATCTCCCTCTGGTTTTTCAAATGAAATGTGAACATCTGGCTTGCTCACACGAAGATCAACTTCAGGTCCTTTGAATTTGGGAAGAGAAATCCCAAATGATGGCATTTTCACCGATGGCATTTTGAACTTCCCTCCATCACTTTTCATCTTCATATCTCCTGATTCCAAACCCACATCTACTGTTGGCACATCTACTTCAGTTGATGGAGCTTTAATGTCCACTGACACTTCCGGGGCTGAAACATTGATATCAGCTTTCGGCATGGACATATCTACATCCAAATACCCCTTCAACTTTGGCATTTCGACGTCAACTTGTGGTCTCTCCATTTCAGGCATTTCTAATTCAAAGTCGGGACCTCTGATGTTAACCTTCCCAAGGCTAAGATCACCTTCCAACTTGCCTGCTTTGACATCTAAACTCGGTACTTTGGCATCCATGTCAGCTTTCGGTAGCGAGACATCGACTTTGGGAAGGTTAACATACAGACCCATTTCTGGAGCTTGTGTATCAGGTTTGGAAGTTCCAAATTTTGGAGGTTTCAATTTAGGCAGTTTCATTTTTCTACCTTCTCCATCAATGTCAACCTCTGGAGCCTGCAGATCAGCTTCAACTTCTGGAGCACTTATGTCCAGTTTCGGTGCTTTAATATCTCCCTCTGGTTTTTCAAATGAAATATCAACATCTGGCTTGCTCACACTCACATCAACTTCAGGTCCTTTGAATTTTGGAAGAGAAATCCCAAATGATGGCATTTTCACCGATGGCATTTTGAACTTCCCTCCATCACTTTTTATCTTCATATCTCCTGATTCCAAACCCACATCTACTGTTGGCACATCTACTTCAGTTGATGGAGCTTTAATGTCCACTGACAATTCCGAGGCTGAAACATCGATAGCAGCTGTAGGCATGGGCACACCTACATCCCCCTTCCCTATCAACTTTGGCATTTCAATGTCAACTTGTGGTTTTTCCACTCCAGGTGTTTTTAATTCAAAGTCGGGACCTCTGGTGTTAATCTTCCCAAGGCTAAGATCACCTTCCAACTTGCCTGCTTTGACATCTATACTCGGTACTTTGGCATCCGTGTCAGCTTTCGGTAGTGAGACATCGACTTTTGGAAGGTTAACATCCTGATCCAATTCTGGAGCTTGTGTATCAGGTTTGGAAATTCCAAATTTTGGAGCTTTGAATTTAGGCAGTTTCATTCTTCCTCTTTTTCCATCAATGTCAACATCTGGAGCCTGTAGATCAGCTTCAACGTCTGGAGCACTTAGGTCCAGTTTCGGTGCTTTAATATCTCCCTCTGGTTTTTCAAATGAAATATCAACATCTGGCTTGCTCACACTCACATCAACTTCAGGTCCTTTGAATTTTGGAAGAGAAATCCCAAATGATGGCATTTTCCACGACGGCATTTTGAACTTCCCTCCATCACCTTTCATCTTCATATCTCCTGATTCCAAAACCACATCTACTGTTGGCACATCTACTTCAGTTGATGGAGCTTTAATGTCCACTGACAATTCCGGGGCTGAAACATCGATATCAGCTTTAGGCATGGGCACAGCTACATACCCCTTCCCTTTCAGCTTTGGCATTTCGACGTCAACTTGTGGTTTTTCCACTCCAGGTGTTTTTAATTCAAAGTCAGGACCTCTGATGTCAATCTTCCCAAGGCTGAGATCACCTTCCATCTTGCCTGCTTTGACATCTACACTCGGTACTTTGGCATCCATGTCAGCTTTCGGGAGTGAGACGTCGACTTTGGGAAGGTTAACATCCCGATCCATTTTTGGAGCTTGTATATCGGGATTGGAAATTCCAAATTTTGGAGGTTTCAATTTAGGCAGTTTCATTTTTCTACCTTCTCCATCAATGTCAACATCTGGAGCCTGCAGATCGACTTCAAGTTCTGGAGCACTGATGTCCATTTTTGTCGCTTTCAAATCTCCCTCTGGTTTTAAAACTGAAATGTCAACATCTGGCTTGCTCACATGAAGATCAACATCACGTCCTTTAAATTTTGGAATGGAAATCCCAAATGATGACATTTTCACCGATGGCATTTTGAACTTTCCTCCATCACCTTTCATCTTCATATCTCCTGATTCCAAACCCACATCTACTGTTGGCACATCTACTTCAGTTGATGGAGCTTTAATGTCCACTGATAATTCCGGGACTGAAACATCGATATCAGCTTTAGGCATGGGCACACCTACATCCCCCTTCCCTATCAACTTTGGCATTTCAACGTCAACTTGTGGTTTTTCCATTTCAGCTGTTTTTAATTCAAAGTCGGGACCTCTGATGTTAATCTTCCCAAGGCTAAGATCACCTTCCAACTTGCCTGCTTTGACATCTACACTCGGTACTTTGGCATCCATGTCAGCTTTCGGTAGTGAGACATCAACTTTTGGAAGGTTAACATCCTGATCCATTTCTGGAGCATTGGTATCAGGTTTGGAAATTCCAAAGTTGGGAGCTTTGAATTTAGGCAGTTTCATTCTTCCTCTTTTTCCATCAATGTCAACATCTGGAGCCTGCAGATCAGCTTCTAGTTCTGGAGCACTTATGTCCAGTTTCGGTGCTTTAATATCTCCCTCTGGTTTTTCAAATGAAATATCAACATCTGGCTTGCTCACACTCACATCAACTTCAGGTCCTTTGAATTTTGGAAGAGAAATCCCAAATGATGGCATTTTCCACGACGGCATTTTGAACTTCCCTCCATCACCTTTCATCTTCATATCTCCTGATTCTAAACCCACATCTACTGTTGGCACATCTACTTCAGTTGATGGAGCTTTAATGTCCACTGACAATTCCGGGACTGAAACATTGATATCAGCTTTAGGCATGGGCACACCTACATCCCCCTTCCCTTTCAGCTTTGGCATTTCGATGTCAACTTGTGGTTTTTCCACTTCAGCCGTTTCTAATTCAAAGTCATGACCTCTGATGTCAATCTTCCCACGGCTAAGATCACCTTCCAACTTGCCTGCTTTAACATCTACACTCGGTACTTTGGCATCCATGTCAGCTTTCGGTAGTGAGATATCGACTTGGGGAAGATTAACATCCAGACCCATTTTTGGAGCTGGTACGTCAGGTTTGGAAATTCCAAATTTTGGAGCTTTGAATTTAGGCAGTTTCATTTTTCTACCTTCTCCATCAATGTCAACCTCTGGAGCCTGCAGATCAGCTTCTAGTTCTGGAGCACTTACGTCCAGTTTTGGTGCTTTAGTATCTCCCTCTAGTTTTTCAAATGAAATATCAACATCTGGCTTGCTCACACTCACATCAACTTCAGGTCCTTTGAATTTTGGAAGAGAAATCCCAAACGATGGCATTTTCACCGATGGCATTTTGAACTTTCCTCCATCACCTTTCATCTTCATATCTCCTGATTCCAAACCCACATCTGCTGTTGGCACATCTACTTCAGTTGATGGAGCTTTAATATCCACTGACAATTCCGGAGCTGAAACATCAATATCAGCTTTAGGCATGGGCACACCTACATCCACCTTCCCTTTCAGCTTTGGTATTTCGACATCAACTTGTGGTTTTTCCACTTCATGCGTTTCTAATTCAAAGTCATGACCTCTGATGTCAATCTTCCCAAGGCTAAGATCACCTTCCAGCTTGCCTGCTTTAACATCTGCACTCGGTACTTTGGCATCCATGTCAGCTTTCGGTAGTGAGATATCGACTTTGGGAAGATTAACATCCAGACCCATTTTTGGAGCTGGTTCGTCAGGTTTGGAAATTCCAAATTTTGGAGCTTTGAATTTAGGCAGTTTCATTTTTCTACCTTCTCCATCAATGTCAACCTCTGGAGCCTGCAGATCAGCTTCAACTTCTGGAGCACTTACGTCCAGTTTTGGTGCTTTAATATCTCCCTCTGGTTTTTCAAATGAAATATCAACATCTGGCTTGCTCACACTCACATCAACTTCAGGTCCTTTGAATTTTGGAAGAGAAATCCCAAATGATGGCATTTTCACCGATGGCATTTTGAACTTTCCTCCATCACCTTTCATCTTCATATCTCCTGATTCCAAACCCACATCTGCTGTTGGCACATCTACTTCAGTTGATGGAGCTTTAATATCCACTGACAATTCCGGAGCTGAAACATCGATATCAGCTTTAGGCATGGGCACACCTACATCCCCCTTCCCTTTCAGCTTTGGCATTTCGACATCAACTTGTGGTTTTTCCACTTCATGCGTTTCTAATTCAAAGTCATGACCTCTGATGTCAATCTTCCCAAGGCTAAGATCACCTTCCAACTTGCCTGCTTTAACATCCACACTCGGTACTTTGGCATCCATGTCAGCTTTCGGTAGTGAGATATCGACTTTGGGAAGATTAACATCCAGACCCATTTTTGGAGCTGGTATGTCAGGTTTGGAAATTCCAAATTTTAGAGCTTTGAAATTAGGCAGTTTCATTTTTCTACCTTCTCCATCAATGTCAACATCTGGAGCCTGCAGATCAGCTTCTAGTTCTGGAGCACTTATGTCCAGTTTCGGTGCTTTAATATCTCCCTCTGGTTTTTCAAATGAAATATCAACATCTGGCTTGCTCACACTCACATCAACTTCAGGTCCTTTGAATTTTGGAAGAGAAATCCCAAATGATGGCATTTTCCACGACGGCATTTTGAACTTCCCTCCATCACCTTTCATCTTCATATCTCCTGATTCCAAACCCACATCTACTGTTGGCACATCTACTTCAGTTGATGGAGCTTTAATGTCCACTGACAATTCCGGGACTGAAACATTGATATCAGCTTTAGGCATGGGCACACCTACATCCCCCTTCCCCTTCAGCTTTGGCATTTCAATGTCAACTTGTGGTTTTTCCACTTCAGCCGTTTCTAATTCAAAGTCATGACCTCTGATGTCAATCTTCCCACGGCTAAGATCACCTTCCAACTTGCCTGCTTTAACATCTACACTCGGTACTTTTGCATCCATGTCAGCTTTCGGTAGAGAGATATCGACTTTGGGAAGATTAACATCCAGACCCATTTTTGGAGCTGGTACGTCAGGTTTGGAAATTCCAAATTTTGGAGCTTTGAATTTAGGCAGTTTCATTTTTCTACCTTCTCCATCAATGTCAACCTCTGGAGCCTGCAGATCAGCTTCTAGTTCCGGAGCACTTACGTCCAGTTTTGGTGCTTTAATATCTCCCTCTGGTTTTTCAAATGAAATATCAACATCTGGCTTGCTCACACTCACATCAACTTCAGGTCCTTTGAATTTTGGAAGAGAAATCCCAAATGATGGCATTTTCACCGATGGCATTTTGAACTTTCCTCCATCACCTTTCATCTTCATGTCTCCTGATTCCAAACCCACATCTACTGTTGGCACATCTACTTCAGTTGATGGAGCTTTAATATCCACTGACAATTCCGGAGCTGAAACATCAATATCAGCTTTAGGCATGGGCACACCTACATCCCCCTTCCCTTTCAGCTTTGGCATTTCGACATCAACTTGTGGTTTTTCCACTTCATGCGTTTCTAATTCAAAGTCATGACCTCTGATGTCAATCTTCCCAAGGCTAAGATCACCTTCCAACTTGCCTGCTTTAACATCCACACTCGGGACTTTGGCATCCATGTCAGCTTTCGGTAGTGAGATATCGACTTTGGGAAGATTAACGTCCAGACCCATTTTTGGAGCTGGTATGTCAGGTTTGGAAATTCCAAATTTTGGAGCTTTGAATTTAGGCAGTTTCATTTTTCTACCTTCTCCATCAATGTCAACCTCTGGAGCCTGCAGATCAGCTTCTAGTTCTGGAGCACTTACGTCCAGTTTGGGTGCTTTAATATCTCCCTCTAGTTTTTCAAATGAAATATCAACATCTGGCTTGCTCACACTCACATCAACTTCAGGTCCTTTGAATTTTGGAAGAGAAATCCCAAATGATGGCATTTTCACCGATGGCATTTTGAACTTTCCTCCATCACCTTTCATCTTCATATCTCCTGATTCCAAACCCACATCTGCTGTTGGCACATCTACTTCAGTTGATGGAGCTTTAATATCCACTGACAATTCCGGAGCTGAAACATCAATATCAGCTTTAGGCATGGGCACACCTACATCCCCCTTCCCTTTCAGCTTTGGTATTTCGACATCAACTTGTGGTTTTTCCACTTCATGCGTTTCTAATTCAAAGTCATGACCTCTGATGTCAATCTTCCCAAGGCTAAGATCACCTTCCAGCTTGCCTGCTTTAACATCTACACTCGGTACTTTGGCATCCATGTCAGCTTTCGGTAGTGAGATATCGACTTTGGGAAGATTAACATCCAGACCCATTTTTGGAGCTGGTATGTCAGGTTTGGAAATTCCAAATTTTAGAGCTTTGAATTTAGGCAGTTTCATTTTTCTACCTTCTCCATCAATGTCAACATCTGGAGCCTGCAGTTCAGCTTCTAGTTCTGGAGCACTTATGTCCAGTTTCGGTGCTTTAATATCTCCCTCTGGTTTTTCAAATGAAATATCAACATCTGGCTTGCTCACACTCACATCAACTTCAGGTCCTTTGAATTTTGGAAGAGAAATCCCAAATGATGACATTTTCCACGACGGCATTTTGAACTTCCCTCCATCACCTTTCATCTTCCTATCTCCTGATTCCAAACCCATATCTACTGTTGGCACATCTACTTCAGTTGATGGAGCTTTAATGTCCACTGACAATTCCGGGACTGAAACATTGATATCAGCTTTAGGCATGGGCACACCTACATCCCCCTTCCCCTTCAGCTTTGGCATTTCAATGTCAACTTGTGGTTTTTCCACTTCAGCCGTTTCTAATTCAAAGTCATGACCTCTGATGTCAATCTTCCCAAGGCTAAGATCACCTTCCAACTTGCCTGCTTTAACATCTACACTCGGTACTTTTGCATCCATGTCAGCTTTCAGTCGTGAGATATCGACTTTGGGAAGATTAACATCCAGACCCATTTTTGGAGCTGGTACGTCAGGTTTGGAAATTCCAAATTTTGGAGCTCTGAATTTAGGCAGTTTCATTTTTCTACCTTCTCCATCAATGTCAACCTCTGGAGCCTGCAGATCAGCTTCAACTTCTGGAGCACTTACGTCCAGTTTTGGTGCTTTAATATCTCCCTCTGGTTTTTCAAATGAAATATCAACATCTGGCTTGCTCACACTCACATCAACTTCAGGTCCTTTGAATTTTGGAAGAGAAATCCCAAATGATGGCATTTTCACCGATGGCATTTTGAACTTTCCTCCATCACCTTTCATCTTCATATCTCCTGATTCCAAACCCACATCTGCTGTTGGCACATCTACTTCAGTTGATGGAGCTTTAATATCCACTGACAATTCCGGAGCTGAAACATCAATATCAGCTTTAGGCATGGGCACACCTACATCCCCCTTCCCTTTCAGCTTTGGCATTTCGACATCAACTTGTGGTTTTTCCACTTCCTGCGTTTCTAATTCAAAGTCATGACCTCTGATGTCAATCTTCCCAAGGCTAAGATCACCTTCCAGCTTGCCTGCTTTAACATCCACACTCGGGACTTTGGCATCCATGTCAGCTTTCGGTAGTGAGATATCGACTTTGGGAAGATTAACATCCAGACCCATTTTTGCAGCTGGTATGTCAGGTTTGGAAATTCCAAATTTTGGAGCTTTGAATTTAGGCAGTTTCATTTTTCTACCTTCTCCATCAATGTCAACCTCTGGAGCCTGCAGATCAGCTTCTAGTTCTGGAGCACTTAGGTCCAGTTTGGGTGCTTTAATATCTCCCTCTAGTTTTTCAAATGAAATATCAACATCTGGCTTGCTCACACTCACATCAACTTCAGGTCCTTTGAATTTTGGAAGAGAAATCCCAAATGATGGCATTTTCACCGATGGCATTTTGAACTTTCCTCCATCACTTTTCATCTTCATATCTCCTGATTCCAAACCCACATCTACTGTTGGCACATCTACTTCAGTTGATGGAGCTTTAATATCCACTGACAATTCCGGAGCTGAAACATCAATATCAGCTTTAGGCATGGGCACACCTACATCCCCCTTCCCCTTCAGCTTTGGTATTTCGACATCAACTTGTGGTTTTTCCACTTCATGCGTTTCTAATTCAAAGTCATGACCTCTGATGTCAATCTTCCCAAGGCTAAGATCACCTTCCAGCTTGCCTGCTTTAACATCTACACTCGGTACTTTGGCATCCATGTCAGCTTTCGGTAGTGAGATATCGACTTTGGGAAGATTAACATCCAGACCCATTTTTGGAGCTGGTATGTCAGGTTTGGAAATTCCAAATTTTAGAGCTTTGAATTTAGGCAGTTTCATTTTTCTACCTTCTCCATCAATGTCAACATCTGGAGCCTGCAGATCAGCTTCTAGTTCTGGAGCACTTATGTCCAGTTTCGGTGCTTTAATATCTCCCTCTGGTTTTTCAAATGAAATATCAACATCTGGCTTGCTCACACTCACATCAACTTCAGGTCCTTTGAATTTTGGAAGAGAAATCCCAAATGATGGCATTTTCCACGACGGCATTTTGAACTTCCCTCCATCACCTTTCATCTTCCTATCTCCTGATTCCAAACCCACATCTACTGTTGGCACATCTACTTCAGTTGATGGAGCTTTAATGTCCACTGACAATTCCGGGACTGAAACATTGATATCAGCTTTAGGCATGGGCACACCTACATCCCCCTTCCCCTTCAGCTTTGGCATTTCAATGTCAACTTGTGGTTTTTCCACTTCAGCCGTTTCTAATTCAAAGTCATGACCTCTGATGTCAATCTTCCCACAGCTAAGATCACCTTCCAACTTGCCTGCTTTAACATCTACACTCGGTACTTTTGCATCCATGTCAGCTTTAGGTAGTGAGATATCGACTTTGGGAAGATTAACATCCAGACCCATTTTTGGAGCTGGTACGTCAGGTTTGGAAATTCCAAATTTTGGAGCTTTGAATTTAGGCAGTTTCATTTTTCTACCTTCTCCATCAATGTCAACCTCTGGAGCCTGCAGATCAGCTTCTAGTTCTGGAGCACTTACGTCCAGTTTTGGTGCTTTAATATCTCCCTCTGGTTTTTCAAATGAAATATCAACATCTGGCTTGCTCACACTCACATCAACTTCAGGTCCTTTGAATTTTGGAAGAGAAATCCCAAATGATGGCAGTTTCACCGATGGCATTTTGAACTTTCCTCCATCACCTTTCATCTTCATATCTCCTGATTCCAAACCCACATCTACTGTTGGCACATCTACTTCAGTTGATGGAGCTTTAATGTCCACTGACAATTCCGGAGCTGAAACATCAATATCAGCTTTAGGCATGGGCACACCTACATCCCCCTTCCCTTTCAGCTTTGGCATTTCGACATCAACTTGTGGTTTTTCCACTTCATGCGTTTCTAATTCAAAGTCATGACCTCTGATGTCAATCTTCCCAAGGCTAAGATCACCTTCCAGCTTGCCTGCTTTAACATCCACACTCGGGACTTTGGCATCCATGTCAGCTTTCGGTAGTGAGATATCGACTTTGGGAAGATTAACATCCAGACCCATTTTTGGAGCTGGTATGTCAGGTTTGGAAATTCCAAATTTTGGAGCTTTGAATTTAGGCAGTTTCATTTTTCTACCTTCTCCATCAATGTCAACCTCAGGAGCCTGCAGATCAGCTTCTAGTTCTGGAGCACTTACGTCCAGTTTTGGTGCTTTAATATCTCCCTCTGGTTTTTCAAATGAAATATCAACATCTGGCTTGCTCACATGAAGATCAACATCACGTCCTTTGAATTTTGGAAGAGAAATCCCAAATGATGGCATTTTCACCGATGGCATTTTGAACTTTCCTCCATCACCTTTCATCTTCATATCTCCTGATTCCAAACCCACATCTACTGTTGGCACATCTACTTCAGTTGATGGAGCTTTAATGTGGACTGACAATTCCGGGGCTGAAACATCGATATCAGCTTTAGGCATGGGCACACCTACATCCCCCTTCCCTTTCAACTTTGGCATTTCGAAGTCAACTTGTGGTTTTTCCACTTCAGGCATTTTTACTTGACAGTCGTGGCCTCTGATGTTAATCTTCCCAAGGCTATGATCACTTTCCAAATTGCCTGTTTTGACATCTACACTCGGTACTTTGGCATCCATGTCAGCTTTCGGTAGTGAGACATCGACTTTTGGAAGGTTCAAATTCTGATCCATTTTTGGAGCTTGTATATCAGGTTTGGAAATTCCAAATTTTGGAGCTTTGAATTTAGGCAGTTTCATTGTTCCACTTATTCCATCAATGTCAACATCTGGAGCCTGCAGATCTGCTACAAGTTCTGGAGCACGGATATGCAATTTAGGCGCTTTAATATCTCCCTCTGCTTTTTCAACTGAAATGTCAACATCTGGCTTGCTCACACGAAGATCAACATCAGGTCCTTTGAATGTTGGAAGAGAAATCCCAAACGATGGCATTTTCACCGATGGCATTTTGAACTTTCCTCCATCACCTTTCATCTTCATATCTCCTGATTCCAAACCCACATCTACTGTTGGCACATCTACTTCAGTTGATGGAGCTTTAATGTCCACTGACAATTCCGACGCTGAAACATCGATAGCAGCTTTAGGCATGGGCACACCTACATCCCCCTTCCCTATCAAATTTGGCATTTCAACGTCAACTTGTGGTTTTTCCACTTCAGCTGTTTTTAATTCAAAGTCGGGACCTCTGATGTTAATCTTCCCAAGGCTAAGATCACCTTCCAACTTGCTTGCTATGACATCTACACTCGGTACTTTGGCATCCATGTTAGATTTCGGTAGCGAGACATCGAATTTTGGAAGGTTAACATCCTGATCCATTTCTGGAGCATGTGTATCAGGTTTGGAAATTCCAAAGTTGGGAGCTTTGAATTTAGGCAGTTTCATTTTTCTACCTTCTCCATCAATGTCAACCTCTGGAGCCTGCAGATCAGCTTCTAGTTCTGGAGCACTTAGGTCCAGTTTTGGTGCTTTAATATCTCCCTCTGGTTTTTCAAATGAAATATCAACATCTGGCTTGCTAACACTCACATCAACTTCAGGTCCTTTGAATTTTGGAAGAGAAATCCCAAATGATGGCATTTTCACCGATGGCATTTTGAACTTTCCTCCATCACCTTTCATCTTCATATCTCCTGATTCCAAACCCACATCTACTGTTGGCACATCTACTTCAGTTGATGGAGCTTTAATGTCCACTGACAATTCCGGAGCTGAAACATCGATATCAGCTTTAGGCATGGGCACACCTACATCCCCCTTCCCTTTCAGCTTTGGCATTTCGACATCAACTTGTGGTTTTTCCACTTCATGCGTTTCTAATTCAAAGTCATGACCTCTGATATCAATCTTCCTAAGGCTAAGATCACCTTCCAGCTTGCCTGCTTTAATATCTACACTCGGTACTTTGGCATCCATGTCAGCTTTCGGTAGTGAGATATCGACTTTGGGAAGATTAACATCCAGACCCATTTTTGGAGCTGGTATGTCAGGTTTGGAAATTCCAAATTTTGGAGCTTTGAATTTAGGCAGTTTCATTTTTCTACCTTCTCCATCAATGTCAACCACTGGAGCCTGCAGATCAACTTCTACTTCTGAAGCACTAACGTCCAGTTTTGGTGCTTTAATATCTCCCTCTGGTTTTTCAAATGAAATATCAACATCTGGCTTGCTCACACTCACATCAACTTCAGGTCCTTTGAATTTTGGAATGGAAATCCCAAATGATGGCTTTTTCACCGATGGCATTTTGAACTTTTCTCCACCACCTTTCATCTTCATATCTCCTGATTCCAAACCCACATCTACTGTTGGCACATCTACTTCAGTTGATGGAGCTTTAATGTCCACTGACAATTCCGGGGCTGAAACATCGATATCAGCTTTAAGCATGGGCACACCTACATCCCCCTTCCCTTTCAACTTTGGCATTTCGATGTCAACTTGTGGTTTTTCCACTTCAGGCATTTTTACTTGACAGTCGTGACCTCTGATGTTAATCTTCCCAAGGCTATGATCACTTTCCAAATTGCCTGCTTTGACATCTACACTCGGTACTTTGGCATCCATGTCACCTTTCGGTAGTGAGACATCGACTTTTGGAAGGTTCACATTCTGATCCATTTTTGGAGCTTGTATATCAGGTTTAGAAATTCCAAATTTTGGAGCTTTGAATTTAGGCAGTTTCATTCTTCCACTTTTTCCATCAATGTCAACATCTGGAGCCTGCAGATCAGCTTCTAGTTCTGGAGCACTTATGTCCAGTTTCGGTGCTTTAATATCTCCCTCTGGTTTTTCAAATGAAATATCAACATCTGGCTTGCTCACACTCACATCAACTTCAGGTCCTTTGAATTTTGGAACAGAAATCCCAAATGATGGCATTTTCCACGACGGCATTTTGAACTTCCCTCCATCACCTTTCATCTTCATATCACCTGATTCCAAACCCACATCTACTGTTGGCACATCTACTTCAGTTGATGGAACTTTAATGTCCACTGACAATTCCGGGACTGAAACATCGATATCAGCTTTAGGCATGGGCAAACCTACATCCCCCTTCCCTTTCAACTTTGGCATTTCGATGTCAACTTGTGGTTTTTCCACTTCAGCCGTTTCTAATTCAAAGTCATGACCTCTGATGTCAATCTTCCCAAGGCTAAGATCACCTTCCAACTTGCCTGCTTTAACATCTACACTCGGTACTTTGGCATCCATGTCAGCTTTCGGTAGTGAGATATCGACTTTGGGAAGATTAACATCCAGACCCATTTTTGGAGCTGGTACGTCAGGTTTGGAAATTCCAAATTTTGGAGCTTTGAATTTAGGCAGTTTCATTTTTCTACCTTCTCCATCAATGTCAACCTCTAGAGCCTGCAGATCAGCTTCTAGTTCTGGAGCACTTACGTCCAGTTTTGGTGCTTTAATATCTCCCTCTGGTTTTTCAGATGAAATATCAACATCTGGCTTGCTCACACTCACATCAACATCAGGTCCTTTGAATTTTGGAAGAGAAATCCCAAATGATGGCATTTTCACCGATGGCATTTTGAACTTTCCTCCATCACCTTTCATCTTCATATCTCCTGATTCCAAACCCACATCTACTGTTGGCACATTTACTTCAGTTGATGGAGCTTTAATGTCCACTGACAATTCCGGAGCTGAAACATCGATGTCAGCTTTAGGCATGGGCACACCTACATCGCCCTTCCCTTTCAGCTTTGGCATTTCGATGTCAACTTGTGGTAATTCCACTTCAGCCGTTTCTAATTCAAAGTCATGACCTCTGATGTCAATCTTCCCAAGGCTAAGATCACCTTCCAACTTGCCTGCTTTAACATCTACTCTCGGTACTTTGGCATCCATGTCAGCTTTCGGTAGTGAGATATCGACTTTGGGAAGATTAACATCCTGACCCATTTTTGGAGCTGGTATGTCAGGTTTGGAAATTCCAAATTTTGGAGCTTTAAATTTTGGCATTTTCATTTTTCTACCTTCTCCATCAATGTCAACCTCTGGAGCCTGCAGATCAGCTTCTCGTTCTGGAACACTTACGTCCAGTTTTGGTGCTTTAATATCTCCCTCTGGTTTTTCAAATGAAATATCAACATCTGGCTTGCTCACACTCACATCAACTTCAGGTCCTTTGAATTTTGGAAGAGAAATCCCAAATGATGGCAGTTTCACCGATGGCATTTTGAACTTTCCTCCATCACCTTTCATCTTCATATCTCCTGATTCCAAACCCACATCTACTGTTGGCACATCTACTTCAGTTGATGGAGCTTTAATGTCCACTGACAATTCCGGAGCTGAAACATCAATATCAGCTTTAGGCATGGGCACACCTACATCCCCCTTCCCTTTCAGCTTTGGTATTTCGACATCAACTTGTGGTTTTTCCACTTCATGCGTTTCTAATTCAAAGTCATGACCTCTGATGTCAATCTTCCCAAGGCTAAGATCACCTTCCAACTTGCCTGCTTTAACATCCACACTCGGTACTTTGGCATCCATGTCAGCTTTTGGTAGTGAGATATCGACTTTTGGAAGGTTCACATTCTGATCCATTTTTGGAGTTGGTATATCAGGTTTGGAAATTCCAAATTTTGGAGCTTTGAATTTAGGCAGTTTCATTCTTCCACTTTTTCCATCAATGTCAACATCTGGAGCCTGCAGATCAGCTTCTAGTTCTGGAGCACTTATGTCCAGTTTCGGTGCTTTAATATCTCCCTCTGGTTTTTCAAATGAAATATCAACATCTGGCTTGCTCACACTCACATCAACTTCAGGTCCTTTGAATTTTGGAACAGAAATCCCAAATGATGGCATTTTCCACGACGGCATTTTGAACTTCCCTCCATCACCTTTCATCTTCATATCTCCTGATTCTAAACCCACATCTGCTGTTGGCACATCTACTTCAGTTGATGGAACTTTAATGTCCACTGACAATTCCGGGACGGAAACATCGATATCAGCTTTAGGCATGGGCAAACCTCCATCCACGTTCCCTTTCAACTTTGGCATTTCGATGTCAACATGTGGTTTTTCCACTTCAGCCGTTTCTAATTCAAAGTCATGACCTCTGATGTCAATCTTCCCAAGGCTAAGATCACCTTCCAACTTGCCTGCTTTAACATCCACACTCGGTACTTTGGCATCCATGTCAGCTTTTGGTCGTGAGATATCGACTTTGGGAAGATTAACATCCAGACCCATTTTTGGAGCTGGTACGTCAGGATTGGAAATTCCAAATTTTGGAGCTTTGAATTTAGGCAGTTTCATTTTTCTACCTTCTCCATCAATGTCAACCTCTGGAGCCTGCAGATCAGCTTCAACGTCTGGAGCACTTACGTCCAGTTTTGGTGCTTTAATATCTCCCTCTGGTTTTTCAAATGAAATATCAACATCTGGCTTGCTCACACTCACATCAGGTCCTTTGAATTTTGGAAGAGAAATCCCAAATGATGGCATTTTCACCGATGGCATTTTGAACTTTCCTCCATCACCTTTCATCTTCATATCTCCTGATTCCAAACCCACATCTACTGTTGGCACATCTACTTCAGTTGATGGAACTTTAATATCCACTGACAATTCCGGAGCTGAAACATCGATATCAGCTTTAGGCATGGGCACACCTACATCCCCCTTCCCTTTCAACTTTGGCATTTCGATGTCAACTTGTGAGATATCGACTTTGGGAAGATTAACATCCAGACCCATTTTTGGAGCTGGTATGTCAGGTTTGGAAATTCCAAATTTTGGAGCTATAAATTTAGGCAGTTTCATTTTTCTACCTTCTCCATCAATGTCAACCTCTGGAGCCTGCAGATCAGCTTCTAGTTCCGGAGCACTTACGTCCAGTTTTGGTGCTTTAATATCTCCCTCTGGTTTTTCAAATGAAATATCAACATCTGGCTTGCTCACACTCACATCAACATCAGGTCCTTTGAATTTTGGAAGAGAAATCCCAAATGATGGCAGTTTCACCGATGGCATTTTGAACTTTCCTCCATCACCTTTCATCTTCATATCTCCTGATTCCAAACCCACATCTACTGTTGGCACATCTACTTCAGTTGATGGAACTTTAATATCCACTGACAATTCCGGAGCTGAAACATCGATATCAGCTTTAGGCATGGGCACACCTACATCCCCCTTCCCTTTCAGCTTTGGCATTTCGACGTCAACTTGTGGTTTTTCCACTTCAGCCGTTTCTAATTCAAAGTCATGACCTCTGATGTCAATCTTCCCAAGGCTAAGATCACCTTCCAGCTTGACTGCTTTAACATCTACACTCGGTACTTTGGCATCCATGTCAGCTTTCGGTAGTGAGATATCGACTTTGGGAAGATTAACATCCAGACCCATTTTTGGAGCTAGTATGTCAGGTTTGGAAATTCCAAATTTTGGAGCTTTAAATTTAGGCAGTTTCATTTTTCTACCTTCTCCATCAATGTCAACCTCTGGAGCCTGCAGATCAGCTTCAACTTCTGGAGCACTTCCGTCCAGTTTTGGTGCTTTAATATCTCCCTCTGGTTTTTCAAATGAAATATCAACATCTGGCTTGCTCACACTCACATCAACTTCAGGTCCTTTGAATTTTGGAAGAGAAATCCCAAATGATGGCATTTTCACCGATGGCATTTTGAACTTTCCTCCATCACTTTTCATCTTCATATCTCCTGATTCCAACCCCACATCTACTGTTGGCACATCTACTTCAGTTGATGGAGTTTTATTGTCCACTGACAATTCCGGAGCTGAAACATCGATATCAGCTTTAGGCATGGGCACACCTACATCCCCCTTCCCCTTCAGCTTTGGCATTTCGACATCAACTTGTGGTTTTTCCACTTCAGCCGTTTCTAATTCAAATTCATGACCTCTGATGTCAATCTTCCCAAGGCTAAGATCACCTTCCAGCTTGCCTGCTTTAACATCTACACTCGGTACTTTGGCATCCATGTCAGCTTTCGGTAGTGAGATATCGACTTTGGGAAGATTAACATCCAGACCCATTTTTGGAGCTGGTATGTCAGGTTTGGAAATTCCAAATATTTGAGCTTTAAATTTAGGCAGTTTCATTTTTCTACCTTTTCCATCAATGTCAACCTCTGGAGCCTGCAGATCAGCTTCTAGTTCTGGAGCACTTACGTCCAGTTTTGGCGCTTTAATATCTCCCTCTGGATTTTCAAATGAAATATCAACATCTGGCTTGTTCACACTCACATCAACTTCAGATCCTTTGAATTTTGGAAGAGAAATCCCAAATGATGGCATTTTCACCGATGGCATTTTGAACTTTCCTCCATCACCTTTCATCTTCATATCTCCTGATTCCAAACCCACATCTACTGTTGGCACATCTACTTCAGTTGATGGAGCTTTAATGTCCACTGACAATTCCGGAGCTGAAACATCGATATCAGCTTTAGGCATGGGCACACCTACATCCCCCTTCCCTTTCTGCTTTGGCATTTCGACATCAACTTGTGGTTTTTCCACTTCATGCGTTTCTAATTCAAAGTCATGACCTCTGATGTCAATCTTCCCAAGGCTAAGATCACTTTCCAACTCGCCTGCTTTAACATCTACACTCGGTACTTTGGCATCCATGTCAGCTTTCGGTAGTGAGATATCGACTTTGGGAAGATTAACATCCAGACCCATTTTTGGAGCTGGTATGTCAGGTTTGGAAATTCCAAATTTTGGAGCTTTAAATTTAGGCAGTTTCATTTTTCTACCTTCTCCATCAATGTCAACCTCTGGAGCCTGCAGATCAGCTTCTAGTTCTGGAGTACTTACGTCCAGTTTTGGCGCTTTAATATCTCCCTCTTGTTTTTCAAATGAAATATCAACATCTGGCTTGCTCACACTCACATCAACATCAGGTCGTTTGAATTTTGGAATGGAAATCCCAAATGATGGCATTTTCACCGATGGCATTTTGAACTTTCCTCCATCAACTTTCATCTTCATATCTCCTGATTCCAAACCCACATCTAATGTTGGCACATCTCCTTCAGTTGATGGAGCTTTAATATCCACTGACAATTCCGGGGCTGGAACATCGATATCACTTTTAAGCATGGCCACACCTACGTCTCCCTTCCCTATCAACTTTGGCATTTCAACGTCAACTTGTGGTTTTTCCACTCCAGGTGTTTTTAATTCAAAGTCGGGACCTCTGATGTTAATGTTCCCAAGGTTAAGATCACCTTCCAACTTGCCTTCTTTGCCATCTACACTCGGTACTTTGGCATCAATGTCAGCTTTCGGTAGTGAAATGGGGACTTGGGGAACGTAAACATCCAGATCCATTTCTGGAGCTGGTATGTCGGCTTTGGAAATTCCAAATTTTGGAACTTTGAATTTAGGCAGTTTCATTTTTCTAGCTTTTCCATCAATGTCAACATCTGGAGCCTGCAGATCTGCTTCTAGTTCTGGAGCATTTACGTCCATTTTAGGTGCTTTAATATCTCCCTCTGGTCTTTCAACTGAAATATCGACATCTGGCTTGCTCACACTCACATCAACATCAGGTCCTTTGAATGTTGGAAGAGAAATCCCAAATGATGGAATTTTCACCGATGGCATTTTGAACTTTCCTCCATCACCTTTCATCTTCATATCTCCTGATTCCAAACCCACATCTACTGTTGGCAGATCTTCTTTGGTTGATGGAGCTTTAATATCCACTGACACTTCCGGGGCTGAAACATCAATATCGCCTTTCGGCATGGACATATGTACATCCAACTTCCCCTTCAACTTTGGCATTTCGACATCAACTTGTGGTTTTTCCACTTCAGGCGTTTCTAATTCAAAGTCGGGACCTCTGATGTTAATGTTCCCAAGGCTAAGATCACCTTCCAACTTGCCTGCTTTGACATCTATCCTCGGTACTTTGGCATCCCTGTCAGCTTTTGGTAGTGAGATATCGACTTTGGGAAGGCTAACATCTGGATCCATTTTTGGAGCTGGTATATCGGGCTTGGAAATTCCAAATTTTGGAGCTTTGAATTTGGGCAGTTTCATTTTTCTACCTTCTCCAGGAATGTCAACCTCTGGAGCCTGCAGATCAGCTTCAACTTCTGGAGCACTTCTGTCCATTTTCGGCGCTTTAATATCTCCCTCTGGTTTTTCAACTGAAATATTGACATCTGGCTTGCTCACACTCACATCAACATCAGGTCCTTTGAATGTTGGAAGAGAAATCCCAAATGATGGCATTGTCATGGATGGCATTTTGAACTTTCCTCCATCACCTTTCATCTTCATATCTCCTGATTCCAAACCCACATCTACTGTTGGCAGATCCGCTTTGGTTGATGGGGCTTTAATGTCCACTGACAATTCCCGGGATGAAACATCGATATCAGTTTCAGGCATGGACACATCTACATCCACCTTCCCTTTCAAGTTTGGCATTTCGACGTCAACTTGTGTTTTTTCCATTTCAGGCATTTTTAGTTCAATGTCGGGCCCTCCGATGTCAACCTTCCTAAGACTAACATCACCTTCCAACTTGCCTGCTTTGACATCTATCCTCGGTACTTTGGCATCCATGTCACCTTTCCCTCGTGAGACAGCAACTTTGGGAAGGTTAACATGCACATCCATTTTTGGAGCATGTATATCGGGTCTAGAAATTCCAAATTTTGGAGCTTTGCTCTTTGGCACATTTATTTTACTACCTTTTTCTTCAGTGTCACCGTCCAGTGCCTGCAAGTCAACTTTAAGTTTTGGAGTTTTTCCGTCCAATTTTGCATCTTTCACATGTACCTCTGGTTTTTCAATGGAAATGTCAGTATCTGGCTTGCTCATATCAACCTCAGGTCCTTTGAATTCTGGGACAGAAATGCTAACGGATGGCATTTTCGTGGATGGCATTTTGATCTTTCCTCCATCACCTTTAACCTTCTGATCTGCTGAGTCTAAATCCATCTCAACTGTTGGAAATTGGATGGCCATTGATGACTCTTTGAAGTCCACTGACATTCCCAGCGCTGAAACATTGATATCACTTTTGGGCATGGACATATTGACATCCATTACTTTTGACGTTTCAGTATCAACTTCTGGTTTTTGCACCTCAGGTATTTTTAGACCTGCATCCGGACCTTTGATGTCATTTTCACCAAGACTAAGGTTACCTTCCATTTTGCTTGTGGTGACATCTATACTCACTGCCTTGACATATATATCAGGTTTTGTTCGTGAGACATCGACTTTGGGGAGGTTAACGCCATCGCTCATTTTAACATATTCTTTGTCAGGTTTGGATGAACCAAGTGACTGTCCTTGTGGTTTTGACTTTTCTATTTTCTGTCCTCCTTTTATTTCCATGTTTTCCTCAGTTTTTGTTTGATAAGAATCCCAGTCTTGTTCCCTCTCACGTGTTTGATATTTTTTACCCGAAATTTCAATCTGTTGCTCCCTCTTGCTGATCTCCGTGATTGAATCAACCTCTGCTGGCTCAGTGTGCCTTGTTGTGAGATTACCCAGCAACCTTGCTGGTAGCGTCTTTCCTGCTCGGTCTGTGTTATCTCTGTCTGTTTTTGAATCTTTGGCATCAATCTTCATTAAGCTAACATCTATTGCAAGTGTTGAAGACTTTGTTTCTTTTTCAGAAGCCTTACCCCTGGCTTCCTTCTTTTTGGTCTTTTTGCTTTTTATTTGCTTATCAGTCTTGGATTTCTTTGTTTCTTTTCCAGATTTTGGAAATGATTTGTCAGCAACCTGCTTGCTGACATTTGTTTCTAGCTCCTCATGTTGTGGCAATGTAACATCAGCTTTTACATGTACGCTACTAGGTTGTTTCTGTGAGACGACCTGTTGTGTCTGTTGGCCGGTTACTTCATCATGTTCCTCCTCTATATGTGACTTATCTTTGGATATTCCACTGGCCGTTTTCAATTTACTATCTGAAGCCGTGGTCAGAATAGCTGATAGTGTGTTATTGTCCCTTTTTGAATCATCAGTTTGAATTTTGTGCTGTTCCATGTTTGTATCTGATGTTTGCAAATGACATTGTTCGTCTGGTAATTTTGTTCCAATGTCAAATATGGGTTCAATTGGTTCTGAAAGGATAAATTTTGCTATTTTCAGTTTTGGCATTTTCAGTTTGGATTCTCTGTTAATATTGTCTGATTCCATTGCACTGCTTTGATTCTCCAGCTTTCGATCAGATCGCTTTATTGCTGTTGTTGCAGTGCCATTTGTGGTTTGTGCGACTCTGTCAGCATGGATATTGAATTTCTCATATTTCAAAGGAGAAAATTCCTTGCTGCCTGATGAAGGTTCTGGTCTTTCCTGCTCAGAGTCTTCTGTTTTCCCCATTTTTATTCCTCCTGCACCAATATGTGGAAGTTTTATTTTTCTTCTACGTTTTTTCACTTTTTCAGTAGTTTCTGTTGTTTTTAAATGGGACTCTATATCTGTGCTTGTTGCAGTAACATCGTGTTGTTCACGTTCTTCTGTTTCTGATAGGCTGTGTGATCTGTCCAGTCTGTATGTCTTTGATTTTTTGAAAGCTAGAAACTTGGGGCAAGAAAATGTTACATCAGGCACGTCAGCCGCCTTTGCCCGTCCCTTCTGTGTTGCTTCTTGCAGTTGAGCTTCTGTTGGTGTGCTCATTTCTTCAGAACCATCTCTTGTTATTTTAGTTTTATTTCCATAAAGTGTTGAAAAAAACTCTTCTTCTGCTCCCTGAGAGAAAGTATGCACTGTTATTTCAGCAGTTCTTTGTTTAACATAAATTTATAAGATTGCAATATTGTTAGAGAGAGGCAAGCAGACATAATTAGCTATGGTGCATGTGTTTGAATGCAAAACTTAACTCACTTGTCAGGTTGACCTCCGTACCACATTTGTACCTTTGTACATACAAGTTACTTAATCTGCTCTGTAAATAGCCTCGATTTTTTGCTCAAAATCTTAATAGTGGGCACATGTACATGTTTGTAGAAATACCATTGAGAGCTACTTTTGATTATCTGATTACGCTGCAAACAGTCTGATTTCCATACCCTTTTCTTGTGTTCATTGCAGACTTTGACTTCCCACAAACTGCAGTTTCATCTCATGTGTGATATCTTATCTGTTGTAATTTTGAGCAGGATGAAACTGTTTGCCAGCATGTTCCGGAAAAATAACTTCTCCCTCATGCACTTACTCTAATGCTTAGGAATTCCCAATTGTCTAGCCTTGATCCCTTCACTTAACACGATGGTCAGGAAACTGCCAATCTGTTCAGTCACATCCTCATGATCATTTTTAATGTCCATGTCACCATTAAAATTATCAGTCTAGCACCCTGGTCATAGATCTTGGCGTAGCCCTCATTTTCTGAAATCCCCAGAGAGCTGGAGACTTGAATGGTTCTAACTGGCTTAACCTTTCTTTGTCAGATATGATTAGACTGGATAAAGCATTATCTGGCTCTGGCCTTCTCTTTCAAAATTGATCATTCTTCTAGGATCACTCTAGAATGCAAAGCTAACTCCTGAAACATCTTCTTCACTCCAAATCCTCATCTTAAACCACACTGTCTGACTTCTCTACATTTAATTCAAACTGAAAATGCAAGGAATTCATGCACGTCTCTGTTATAAAGCGTGAGACCATCTGTAGCTACAACTTTCCTTTTGTCACCCAAGTCCATTAGGTCAAACTTCACCCACCCAGGCCCCAAATTTGCAACTTTCTCCAGAATTTTTCTTATTTTGAATTGTGTGCTTTCCAAGTTTGATTTATCCTTGACTGCTGCCAGTTTCTCCCTTAACCCTATTTCCAACAAACTGCTGACAACCCAATTTCCCCTTCTGGCTTCAATTTTTGATGATGTTAACTTTTTCCGCTCCTAAAATTCAGGCCTCTTCCCGTTCAAGTCTTCCAGTATCCACTCCTCCAAAAAAAGTGTCTTTGATACCTCTGTCCTTGAGAACTACCCCTGTTTTCTCTCTAAAGTGACACCACACGTTCATGTTTGATTCCCTCCAATCAGTTTACTGCCTTTACCATTGTAATGAAATACCCTATCGATATTGCAAATGAAATCATTTTTGATTATGATCACAGTCCCTCCTTATCTTTTACGTCACTCTATAGCTTTCAATGTGGTCAACCATACACCTTATTCCAAGGTCTCATCTTCATCATCCAGCTTAGTGGAATATCCTCTGTCCAGTTCCATTCTTAACTATCCATTTGGAGCCAGAAATTTACCTGTAATGACTGCCTTAGAACATAGAACATAGAAAAGTACAGCACAGTACAGGCCATTCGGCCCACGATGTTGTGCCGTGGAATAATCCTAATCCAAAAATAAAATAACCTAACCTACATTCCCCTCAATTCACTGCTGTCCATGTGCATGTCCAGCAGTCGCTTAAATGTCACTAGTGACTCCGCTTCCACGACTACCACTGGTAAACTATTCCATGCGCTCACAACTCTCTGGGTGAAGAACCTCCCTCTGACGTCTCCTCTATACCTTCCTCCTAACACCTTAAAACAATGACCCCTCGTGGCAGTCAATCCTGCCCTGGGAAAAAGTCTCTGGCTATCGACTCTATCCATGCCTCTCATTACCTTGTACACCTCGATCAGGTCACCTCTCTTCCTCCTTCTTTCCAGAGAGAAAAGTCCGAGCTCAGTCAACCTCTCCTCATAAGACAAGCCCTCCAGTCCAGACAGCATTCTGGTAAACCTCCTTTGCACCCTCTCCAAAGCCTCCACATCTTTCCTATAATAGGGCGACCAGAACTGGACACAATATTCCAAGTGTGGTCTCACCAGGGTTTCGTAGAGCTGCAGCATAACCTCATGGCTCTTAAACTCGATCCCCCTGTTAATGAAAGCCAAAACACCATATGCTTTCTTAACAACCTTATCCACCTGGATGCCTTGTTGCATCTGGAGTTACTAAGGATCAACTAATGACTTCCCTCATCCACTTTATTTCTCAAGTGCATGCCGTCCACTGGCAAATCACATAAAATGTCAAAAAAAATCAGTAATCACACCAATACTGCTACTTGCTGCTACCTAGTATTGCATGAACAGAAATATTCTCCAATTAAATGTTTGGAAGTTTGAAACTACTGCCTTTGGTTCCCCCAACAAATTCTACCATTTTGAGCTCAAATGTGGCCCTGCAATTGAGTTACTGAAGCCTCAATCTACAAGTATTTTGTCTGCTTCACCACAAAACCACTTACTTCCATTCCCAAAACAGCCATTCACAATCTTTATCACCTATTTGGATTTGGGGACCAAGTGTAATGTTTCCGCATTTGCTGATGAGACAACAGCAAGTAGGAGTGTGGGTTGTGAAGAGAATACAAAGAAGGTTTAAAGTGAATTTGGACAAACTGAGTAACAGGGCAGGAAGAAGGCAGATACAATAGAATGTGGACATTCCTTACAATGTGGAAACAGGCCCTTTGACCCAACAACTCCACACTGACCTTCAGAACATCCCACCCAGACCCGCGCCCACATAACTCACCGACTCTACACATCCTTGAACACTCCGGGCAATGTAACATGGCCAATCCACCTAGCCTGTGCATCTTTGGACTGTGGGAGGAAACCCATGCAGACACGGGGAGAATGTGCAAACTCCACACAGACAGTCGCCCCAGGGTGGAATTAAACACAGGTCCGTGGCTCGGTGAGGCAGCAGTGCTAACCACTGAGACACCATTCTGCCTTTGTAGGAGGAATGGAGATGTAGAGTACTCCTTAAAATGGAATGGGATTGAGAATGTTGATTACAAAGAAAGTCAAAAACTATTGGTTTGTTAGCCTTTATTAGAAGAGGATTTGAACACAGGAGCAAAGAAGTCTTGCTGCAATTGTGTAGAGCATTGGTGAGTCTGGACTTGGAGTCTTGTATAGAGTATCATCTCGTAAGCTAAAAAAGGATACATCTGCGTGGAGGGTATGCAAAAAAGATTCACCAGACTAATCCCTGAGATTGTGCAATTGTGCTTTGAGGACAGCTTGAGAGACTGGTAGACTTTGTATTCCACAGAGTTCAGAAGAATGAGAGGAGATCACAACATTGCATACAAATTCTTACAGGTCTCAACAGATGTAGGATGGACATATCACTGACTTGGAGTAGTGAGGAGTGGAGGATCATCTTGTGTATAAGAATTAGGGCAGAGATGAGGAAAGACATGAGGAAAGAATTTCTGTCATTCAATCACTCTGATTCTGTAACTGAGAAAGCTGTGTAAGCCCAGTCATTGGCTGTGTTCAAGACAGAGAGTGACAGATACCTACCCATTAAATATTTCGAGGGATATGTGGAGTGTGCAGGCAGAAGGTGTGATATTGAAGCTCAGTGGCCCAAAAACCGTCTCACCACATCTGCTGCTGTAACTGTTCTTCGTACCATTATCACCAGTTCCATGCCTTCACATCCATCTTCCTTCCTATATAAACTTCAGCTTTCCAAAATTCTGTTGACTGTTTCTTAAGTTTTCCACATCCAGCTTACTGATCACCTAGAGCTCGCTACCTACATTGGCTCTCAGCTCAGCAAGACTTCAATTTTCAAAGATTTCCCTCATTTTTAAATTCTTGCATATCCTTGCCCCTCCTTACTTTAGTAACATTCATTGCCTACACTCCACCCCCCATGCCCTCTTCACCTCATATCCCTTGTGCAGTCCCTATTTCAGTCCCTCCAGCATTGGTGTGTTAACCTTAAGCTGCTAAAGCTAGAATCACTGGATTCTACCCCAAACCCATTCCCCTCCCTACTACAGTCTACTCCTTGAAGACCATCTTCAAAACCTGCTTCATTAATCTTTTTTTGCCATTCTTCTTGATAGCCTCCTCTGTGGCTCAGAGGCAACTTTTGAGTAATAAGGCTTTTTTGAATTGCAGGGGACCTTTTCCTATGTAAAAGCACAATGTAAACGTAATTTACATTCTCCGAGTATTTTCAAAGCTGCAGAAAATGCCACGGCTACAATGGTGGGATCCATAGTGACACGGCAATTGCTATTTGAAGGCCCAGGAATTCCATTTTCAGGCAAGATGCTTTCAACGTAACCTCATGGAAGTACTGAGACTTGTCTTCCAATGTTTTTTGATGGGTGTGGATCTGGATGAACACAGCAGGCCAAGCAGCATCTTAGGAGCAGGAGAACTGACGTTTCAGGCAGAGACCCTTCATCAGAAAACAGCTTCATCCTATTATCTCTGATACATTTATGGAGGCCAAAGGATCTGATGGCACAACAATGAACTAGGTATGGAAACTGTGGCTGCAATACCTCTGGGCCTACAACTTGATCAACAAGTGACTAATGACTAAGATAAACTAATTAGGGGGGAGAAAATTAATTGTGGAAGTAAATTGGCAAGAAATATAAAAACAAACAATCAGCAACAATAATTATAGCTATACTCTAGAATACAACCTAGAGGTATTCTCTATGAGTATGCCTCATGGGGAGGTGACAGCCTAGTGGCATTATTGCTGGAATGTTAATTCAGAGACCCAGGTATGCTTCTGGGGACTTGGGTTCAAATCCCACTGATGGACAAAAATCTGGATTTAAGACTCAGATGATGACCATGAATCTATTGTCGATCGTTGGTAAAACCCTTCTGGTTCAATAATGTCCTTTAAGGAAGGAAACTGCTATCCTTACCTGGTCTGGTCTGCATGTGACTCCAGACCAGCAGCAATGTGGCTGACTCTTAACTGACCTCTGGGCAACTAGGGATAGGCAATAATTGCTGCCTAGCCAGCAACACCTTCATCCAATGAATGAATAAGGAAAAAAATTACAAAGAAAGGAAATAGTTAAATAAAGTGTAGGACTCATTGGGGAATGAAACTAAGGAATTGATAGTGAGGAACAGGGAATGGCAGATAAATAAAATTAATATTTTGCATCGTTCTTCATGGTGGGATACACTATAAACATCCGAAAGATAAAAGGTATGCTAGATCCTGATGGTGGGGCGAGGGTGGAAATCATGTAATAGTCTCTATCACGAGGGACAAAGTATTTGATAAACATGTGGGACTGAGGGAAGACAAGTCACCAGACAAACGGCCTGTATCCAAGGTTTTAAAGAGTAATGCTGCAGAAATAGTAGAGGCACTGGTGAAACTATTCCAGAACTCATTGGATTCTGGGAAGGTTTCAGTGGATTGGAAAATTGTCCATGTTATACCCCTGTTATTGAAGCAAGGGATACAGAAAGCAGGATACCATAGGCCAGTTAACTTAACATATGTCATTGGGAAAATGCTGGAGTCCGTTATTAAGGAAGAAATAGCAAGAAGCTTTGAAAAGCTTAGTGCAATCAAACTGAGTCAACATGATTTTATGAAAGGAAAATCACATTTGACAAATTTGCCAGAGATCTTTGAGGAAATAACAAGCAGAGTTATAAAGGGGAATCAGTAAATATAGTATATTTAGATGATCAAAATGTATTTGATAAACGTTATTGCATAAGATAAGACCTCACAACACTGGGGGACATGGATTGAGGATTAATTAACACAGAATTCAGAGAGTTGATATTGATAAAATATTTATATTAATAAAATATTATAAAATATTTGTGAAGGGTAGGTCATGCCTCACAAGCCTTATTGAGTTCTTTGAGAAGGTGACCAAACAGGTGGATGAGGGTAAAGCAGTTGATGTGGTGTACATGGATTTCAGTAAAACATTTGATAAGGTTCCCCGTGATAGGCTATTGCAGAAAATACGTATTCATGGGATTGAGGGTGATTTAGCGGTTTGGAACAGAAATTGGCTAGCTGTAAGAAGACAGAGGGTGGTGGTTGATGGGAAATGTTCATCCTGGAGTTCAGTTACTAGTCGTGTACTGCAAGGATATGTTTTGGGGCCATTGCTGTTTGTCATCTTTATAAATGACTTGGATGAGGGCGTAGAAGGATGGACTAGTAAATTTGCAGATGACACTAAAGTCGGTGGAGTTGTGGATAGTGTGGAAGGATGTTGCAGGTTACAGAGGGATATAGATAAGCTGCAGAGCTGGACTGAGAGGTGGGAAATGAAGTTTAATGCAGAACAGTGTGAGGTGATTCACTTTGGAAGGAGAAACAGGAATACAGAGTACTGAGCTAATGGTAAGATTCTTGGTAGTGTGGATGAGCAGACAGATCTCGGTGTCCATGTGCATAGATCCCTGAAAGTTGCCACCCAGGTTGATAGGGTTATTAAGAAGGCATACAGTGTGTTAGGTTTTATTGGCAGAGGGATTGAGTTTCAGAGCCATGAGGCCAGCTGTACAAAACTCTGGTGCGGCCACACTTGGAGGTATTGTGTACGGTTCTAGTCACGATATTATAGGAAGGATGTGGAAGCATTGGAAAGGGTGCAGAGGAGATTTACCAGGATGTTGCCTGGTATGGAGGGAAGGTCTTATGTGGAAAGGCTGAGGGACTTGAGGCTGTTCTTGTTAGACAGAAGAAGGTTAAGAGGTGAGCTAATAGAGACATACAAGATGATCAGAGATTAGATAGGGTGGTCCGTGAGAGCCTTCTTCCGCGGATGGAGATGGCTAGCACAAGGGGACATAGCTTTAAATTGAGGGGTGATAGATATAGGACAGATGTCAGAGGTAGGTTCTTTACTCAGAGAGTAGTAAGGGAATGGAATGCCCTGCCTGCAACAGTAATAGACTTGCCAAATTTAAGGGCAGTTAAATGATCATTGGATAAACATATGGATAATAACGGAATAGTGTAGGGCATCATTGGTTTTACAGGTCGGCGCGACATCGAGGGCAGATGGGCCTGTACTGTGCTGTAGTGTTCTATGTTCTATCTATGTTCTGTGTTCTAATAAGTCTATTTAAGATTTGAAAATTTTTAACAAGTGGAGTGCCTCAAGGATCTGTCCTACGGCCGCAGCTAGTTACTATCAATATTAATGGCTTGGAGGACAGGGCAGAGTATAATGTGTCCAGATTTGCTGACAATACACAAAGGATGGATAGGCATGTCGTGATGAGCATATAAGAAATCTGCAAGGACACACCAGCAGTCTTCAACTTCCAAACACGCATACTTATGAACGAGATCCCAAATTACAATTAGTTTCAGGGATCCAACATGTAAACATTCGCCTGTACAGATGCGTATATAACACAGTTCAGCATTGTGTCCTGACTTGCGTACAAATTGACTCAGAAATAAATGAATGTGCTCAGCAAACAAACCCATTGCCACCTGGGGACTGCTGGTATAAGAAGGTTTAATGAGTGGTAACAACTTGGCAGATGGTGTTTAATGCGGGGCAATGTGAGGTCAGTGCTTTGATAGAAAGCACTAAAAGGCAGACTATTATTTAAATGGAGAAAGACTCCAAAAAAGAGTAGTTGCTTGTTCCTGTGTATGAAAAACCAAACATTAGCGTGCCAGATACTTAAGATGATGAATGGAATTTATCATTAGGGGGCTGGAGTTTAAAAATAGGAAAGTCTTGTTAAAGATGTACACGGTGTTGTTGAGGCCATCCCTGGAATATTGTGAACAGTTTTGGTTTTGTATTTTAAAAAGAGTTTGAAAAAAACATCAAGAGCAGTTCAAAAGAGATTTACCCAGCTATTTCCAGGGATGGCAGGGTTGACTTATCAAGAACAGTTAAACAGGTTAGGCCCTTATTAATTATGATTCATAAAAAATAGAGCCAATCTTATTGAAGCATAAGGGATTTTGGGGTGTCTTGACAAGATAGTTGATGAGATGATGTTTCCATTAGGGGTGGAAAGTCAAACAGGAGGCATAGTTGTAAAATGAGGGGATACTCATTTAAGAATGTTAATTAATTTCTTCTCCCAGAAGTATTGAAAATCTGGAATTGTCATATAGTTGTGGAGTTGTAGATCACTGAAGATATTTAAAGAGGAGATACATAGAATATATAAAATATCAGGGAGTTGTCAATTATGCTGAGCGGACGTGAAAAAGGAATTGAGGCCTTGGGCAGATCAGCCATCATCTTGTGGAATGGCAGGGTAGGCTTGAGGGGTCAAGTGGCCTGCTCCTGCTCCTTATTCTTATGTAGATGCAAGTGGAGCAGAGCCCGATAAGAGGGGAAGCTCTGTGAAGACTAAAGAGGTGCAGGGTTCTTTGAATGAGGCTGTGTCCACCATCAGTTCTCAAGTGCAGTTCTCTTAGCTTCATCGAACCCTGCGGCAATATTTGAGCTGAGTCTGATTCAACAAGGAGCTTACTTGTACCACCTCCTTCAATACAACATGAAGCCTTATACGCTGGCATGAATGGGCCTAGCAGAGTCTGTAAAAGTTGCAGTGGCATTGAACTTCTATACATCTGGATCTTATCATGTGGGAGGGGATGATGTAGCCAATCTCTGCCCATAAACCATGCAAGATTGCACCCAGGATGTGATGAAGATGGTCTGTATTGGGCATGGTGAATGTATCAGAGAAACAGAACTTGAGGCATCTCGACTTTTCTAAATAAGCTGCGTGGATAAAGCTACCTTCATTTTGAAGCAATCTGCTATTCCTGCGGTCTTTGCAATTCCACAGAGAACCATAGCGTGGCTATTTGGAGACAAAAGTACCTCCTATACAGAGCAGGTGACCACAGGTTACCCTCTTCCCATGCATGGGAATTACCTATAATGAGAGCTATGGAGTGATCAGGAGCATCATGTAGGAGACTATTGGCACGCTGGAGTAATTCTTCTAGCACCTAGCTCACTCACAAAGAGCCTTCCAGTCATAAGACCTTAAGACATAGGAGCAGAAATTATGCCATTCAGTCCATCGAGTCTGCTCCGCCATTCAGTCATGGCTGATAAGTTCGTCAACCCCATTCGCCTGCTTTCTCCCGTAACCCTTGCTCCCCTTAATAATCAAGAACCTATTTCAGTCTTAAATGTACTCAATGACATGGCCTCCACAGCCTTCTGTGGCAGTGAATTCCATAGATTCACCATTCTCTGGCTGAAGAAGTTTCTCCTTATCTCCGTTCTAAAAGGTCTTCCCTTTACTCTAAGGCCGTGCCCTCGGGTCCTAGTATCTCCCACCAACGGAAGCATCTTCCCAACATCCACTTTGTCCAGGTCATTAAGGATTCTGTAAGTTTCAATTAGATCCCCCCTATTCCTTCTAAACTCCAATGGGTACTGTCCCAGAGTCCTCAAACATTCCTCATATGTTAAGCTTTCCATTTCTGGGACCATTCTCATGAACCTCCTCTGAACCTGTTCCAGGGCCAGTACATTCTTCCTGAGATATGGGGCCCAAAACTGCACACAATACTTCACATGTGGCCTGACCAGAGCCTTATAAAGCCTCAGTAGTACATCCCTGCTTTTATATTCAAGTCCTGTCAAAATAAATGCCAACATTGTATTTGCCTTCCTGACTACTGACTCAGCATACAAGTTTACCTTGACAGAAATACTTTCAAGTGTGTTAAAGTCTGTGGTGGTCTGCTGCAATCTCCATACACCACAAGGCCACAGAATTCTCTGTCATATATCTCATGAGGAGATGGAGGAAGAGTGAACGCAGAATATAATTCTACTCAAGTCATCATCTTCCCATTTGCCTAGAAGTCCATAAAGGTATTGCATTCACACAGCCCCCCCCACCCCGCAACCGATATAGTCCCGCTGAAAAATGATAAAGGATGATGTTGCAAGACAATGAAAGGAAAAACATACTACACAATCTCCTAAATAAATATTGCAGACATTCAAACTAAATTTGCTACAACAGAAATTAACTTTATGGAGGTGAGACCAAATTAAGTAGGTTTTAGGTGCTTTTATAAAATTGACATGCCTACTGATGGATGTCACATGTTCAATCCTCTTCTCTCCTTGAGCTGTCGGGCATATTAGAGAATAATGGCCATTCTGGCAATTAATAGCCTGATTCATATAAACTACCTCTAAAACACAGAGAATGCATGTGAGAACAAGATTTAAAATATATGGTTGTGATTATTTTTAAAAATAATAAAGCAAACTAGATAAACTGAATAGCTTACCAGTTTTCCTGTGATCTTAAACTAGTAGTTAGTGATAAATGTCAATATCTGTCTGAAAACAGTAACCAGTGAAATATTACAGAGAATTGTTCTTCTAAATAGCTTTCACCAATTGTCATCTTCTGAAAGGTGAACTTAAAAAGTCTATCTATCCTCTACTGACCTATATCAAGGATGAATAACAAACCATATTTTAAGAGTGAGTAGAATTTGAGTGGTAATCTTTCTCTCACTGAGAATGTCCTGCCTTACTGTCCTCTCGGTGTTGTTTCTGCCTCGTACAGTAGTACTCATATTAAAAACTGCCAACAGAATGTACTTAGCTATATATTTTTAAGTAATTTCTAAAGAAATAACATTAACAGCAGAAGTAGTGAATAACTGATATTTAAAATAGACCCACCACAATAGGTTTACTTCCTTTTACTTCAGCTGCCTCTGATCCTATTGTGTTATATATTGTTCGTTTCAGGCAGTATTTCATTTTGTATGGTTCTGAGTACTGCAAAATCTTGAGTGCGTCCTCATATTTGACAGTATCAAAATAAATTGTAGCACTGATAAGTTGGTCACCTGATGGAAAACAAAATAATACTTAAGGTTAAATAGTGATCAGACCCCAAAATGATTTTAAGTCTTTTCAACTTCTTTGGCAAAGTTCCTTAGTTAAGGTACTATCTGGTACAGTAAGCCCTACTGCATTCGGCACAAACAGAATGAAAACATACCTCTAGTGGAAAACATGAATGGGAACAATTGTAAATGCTGCATTTGGGTCTAAAGGAGTGAATACAGGGGAAAGCCACGCACACGTCCCACAATACACAATTGGACTTGTTGATGTATGGCTTGGGGAGTAAAACTTAATATCTGATCCTCTTCATTTTCTCTTTAACAACATCTATCACATCAGTGTAACCTGTGTGATGTAAGTTGTGCAATTTATATCACTATTTTTTATCTAAGGATTTTTACTTTAAACTGGCACGGAATATGGATTTTCCTACATTCTCTGTTTGAAGGGCTATTGTGATTAAACTGTGACTGTTTCTGTAGAGATAGTAGGAACTGCCGATGCTGGAGAATCTGAGACAACAAGGTGTAGACCTGGGTGAACGCAGCAGGCCAAGCAGCATCAGATGAGCAGGAAGGCTGACATTTTGGGTCTCGACCCTTCCCGAAACGTCAGCTTTCCTGCTCCTCTGATGCTGCTTGGCCTGCTGTGTTCATCCAGCTCCACACATTGTTGTCACTGTTTCTGTACAGCTGGTTATTTCTTTTAATATACAGTGTGAAAGAAAGACATCCTCAAGAGTAATGGGAATTTTTTGCCATTGAGAGAATTTACAAAGTGTACCAAGTAAAAAGTGTAGTATATTAAATTTTCAGAAAGGAGATTCTAGCATTGTTTTGAATTTAGGGGAAACATCTAGAGCTTGAAGAAAAGGGGATTTTAAATTTCAATTTGGGCATTGCTACAGGGTTCTTAGCAGAAGCTGAACATGTAAAACAATTTCTCCTGAGAAAGGGAAAAGATACTTTAGAATTGTTAACCTATATTGCCTCAGTATAACGAGTTTAGTTTGAAAATCCCAGAACAGAAATATTTGGTTATATGGAGAAATATTTGGAGGGGTTATATGAAGTTGAGTATGTTTAAAGCTCAGTTACATGATGAATCAGGAAGAAGCTATCAGATTCACATGACTAGGAGTTGAAGCCATAGTCAAGCATTATGTGGGATTGAAAAGGGCATCTCTCTGGTATTTGTGAACTATAATTTGATACTATTGGGATTAATGGGATTGTATTCTTATTGTGTGTTTCTCAATATTAATACATGTGTCATATGTAAGTAGTTTGGTTCATTCTATCTTCATTTCTTTTACATAATCAACTTTTTTTGTCAAAACCTTATCTGCAATATCATGTGCTAGTATTTCAGTCAGAGACTACCTAGTTAAAAAAGGAAAAGAAACAAAACAAAATGTGATCTATCAAACTAGATTTTAGTCTGGGATCTAACTTGTCCAGTAATAACATCAACTGCCATAATAATACCTGTATCTGGTTGCTAACTTGCAATCAACTACTCCTTGTTCAATATAACAGCCTTTTCTAGTTAGGCCAATACTTGATCTACTGTGCTGGACTAAATACCCATTTAAAGAGGATGATGGCAGCAAACATATCGCATGATGAGATGCAGGCACAATATAGTTGCACATACAACAGTAACCTCTGAACATGGTAAACTATTATTTTGTTTCCGCAAGTAATAGAAATGTATAAATACCTTGACAATATATTAATTTGGCTGAAATAATATCACTCTAGCCTCTGACTCAAAGGATAGTCAATTCAGGCCTATCCCAGGGTTTGAGTACATAATTTAAGCAGTACAATACAGAGGGGTGTACTGCATTGTCAGATGTGTGATCTTTCAGATTAGACCTTTAGCTGAAGCCCTAGCTATTTGTTGTGTTGGCTATAAAAGATTCTGTGGTACTGTTCCAGAAGAGAAAGGAATCCTCTTCTCCCATTATTGCTCCCTTGACCAATACCAAACTCAAATCTACTGGGTCACTGGTATTATCTCTGGAACATATTGTGAATGCTGTGTTGTTTTACTGACATTTGTTGGATGTCCAACGGATGTTTTCCCCTGTGGGGCAATCTAGAATAAGAGATCATAGTTTTAGATGAAGGGGTGGCAGATTGAAACTGAGATGAGGAAGAATTACTTCTATCAAAGGATTGTCAATCTGTGGAATTTACTGTCCCAAAGTATGGTGGATGCTAGGACACTGAATAACTTTGAGGAGATAGACAGATTTTTAACCAGTCATGGGTTAAAGGATTCTGGAGAGTGGACAGTTAAATGGAGTTAAGGCCAATGTAAGATCAGCCATGTTTGTGTTAAATAGCAGAGCAGGCTCAAGGGGCTGACTTGCCAACTCCTGCTCTCGGTTGTTATGTTCATATGCGCTTATTCCCTATTCCCAGCTAGCCTGAGAGGTGCTCGTGGACTTTCTTTAGAACTGAATGATTGTTATGTCACTCACTTAGCTAAGTCTGACTAGGTTGAAGTTGTACAGGGGCCAAATGAAAGCTTGGTTAGGTATATTAGGATGTAAAGTTTCCTTCTCATTAAGGACATGATGAACCAACAGTATCACTTCTACTGACGACAAGCTATTGATATTAAGGCTGTTTGCTTTAGGCTGACCGCAACTTCTCAAATTGCTATCCTGGAATTTCATGTTCTGTAACTATTAGTCCAGGCCTCTGGATTACTAGTTCAGCAAAATGACCACTGCAGTCACTGTCATTTGCATATCTACAATGATTACATGTAAAAAGGTATTTGTTGGAGGCAAAACAATGAAGAATGCAAGATGTAATAAATTGCATTATTTCCATCAACACAAATAGAATGAATAGGCCGAGTTATAATTGAAGAAAAGAAAATTTAATTTTACATTTTGTAAATCATAATTCCAGGTACTTCTATATATAGAACCATTGTCAGTAAAATTGCAGGGTGGGTAAATTATTGATAAAATCTAACCAAATCTAAAATTGCTATAACAGAGTATGTATTGTTTGTTTTCTTGGTGTTAATGTTCACAGGGATCTTTGATCTTCGGTGAGTAGTTTTCTTTATTTGAATTGAAGTTACTTTGCTTAAATTAAAAAGCAGGCTTTCTTTTGATAGAATGAACTTATTTTCTCCTTCATAAAGATTTGCATAAGTGCAATCAATATGTTTATATCTTGCTATGGAATCAAACTTTGGCTCAGATATGGGTCAGATTGGTTGTGAAGTGGTGGCACTAATTTCTGACCTCAAAGAAAGTTATCTACAAATATGTAATGATTTCTGTAATGCAGACTTCCCTTTTCACATTGGTTTGAATTTGTTGCCAAGTCAAGAAAATCTCCAAAGGTCCAACAACATGATGATATCCAGTAGGACAAGCAACCAATTACATTGACATAACACAGTGTGGAGCTGGAGAAACACAGCAGGTCAGGCACCATCAGAGAAGCAGGAAATTGATGTTTCAGGTCGGGACCCTTCTTCAGAAATGGAGGGGGAAGGGAGCTCAGAAATACATAGAGAGAGAGAGGAAGGCTGAAGCTGGGGAAGGTAGGTGGGATGGTGATAGGTGAGTGCAGATAGGGAATGGTGGGGATTGGTCAGTGAGGGGGAGGGGCCGATAGGTTGGAGAGAAGATGGACTGATTGTGTTAGGTCAAGGGAATAGGAGGGAAGGTTGGTCATGGGATGAGCCTGGGGGTGGGGAAATTTTGAAACTGATGAATTCCATGTTTAGGCCATTGGGATGTAGGCTTCCAAGGCAGAATATGAGGTGCTGCGCCTCCAGTTCATGGGTGGTATCATTGTGACACCGGAGGAGGCCCAGGAGGGACATGTCACACAGGGAGTGGGAGGGGGAGCTAAAATGGTTTGCGAACTGAAGGTGTTGTCATTTGTTGCAAACAGAGTGCAGATGCTCTACAAAACGGTCTCTGAGCCTCCACTTGGTCTCAGCAATGTAGAGGAGAACACAGTGGGAGCAGCGAATGCAGTAGACATCATTGACAGATGTAAGAAACTTAAAGAAAGTGTCAGGAGGGCTATAAGGGATCATAAAAAGTCATTGGCCAACAGATTAAGGAAAATCCCAAAGCTTTTTAGACATATATAAAGAGCAAGAGGGTAGCCAGGGAGAGGGTTGGCCCTTTCAAGGACAGGGAAAGGAATTTATCTGTACAGCCCGAGGAAATGGGCGAGGTATTAAATGAATACTTTGCGAGAGTATTCACCATAGAGAAGGACTTGGTACATGATAAGTCTGGGGAAGAGTGTGTAGATAGGTTGGGTCATGTTGACATCAAAAGGGAGGAGGTATTGGGGATCTTGAAAAACATTAAGGTCTCCAGGGCCTTATGGGATATACCCCAGAATACTGAGAGAGGCAAGGGAGGAAATTGCTGGGGCCTTGACGGAAATCTTTGTATCCTCACTGGCTACAGGGGAACTCCCAGAGGATTGGAGAATAGCCAATGTTGTTCCTTTGTGTAAGAAGGGTGGTAGGGATAATCCAAGCTGGTGAGCCTTACATCAGTGGTAGAGAAATTATTGGAGAGGATTCTTCGAGATAGGATTTACTCCCACTTGGAAATAAGTGGGCATATTAGCAAGCGGCAACATGATTTTGTGAAGGGGAGGTCTAGTCTAACTAACTTGGGTCAATTTTTTTGAGGAAGTAACAAAGATGATCAATGGAATTTTTCATAGTACTTCAGATTCTGCATTACCCTTTAAAAGTATTCAGTTAAATTCTTTCTTCTACTTTTCACCAGAGACAGTAGTCTGCTTAAAATGAAATAGTAAAGAAATGTAGATGGGTGAGTTAAGTGTAATAATTGCTGATTATATTAGAAGATGGACAGTATGTTTGCATGGTATTGGCTTGTTTGTTATTTTTCTGCAGATCGTAAGTTATGCATGGACTGAAAAATGTCAACCCAATGCATTAACAAATTATCGACTCATATTTCTAATCTAATAGTCTACTACTTCCACAGAATACCTGAATATGATCACTTAGTATTTTCTTCTCATTTATCATGTCCTTGCTTGAAGATGATCCAGATTATCCTGACTGTAATAGCTTCAGCAGAAGCTTGGCAGAAATCCTAATTTAGATGTGCACAGGTACCCATCTAACCCTCTGTGAATCAGGTATACTCCAGAGGATATTCCCAGCAGTTTTACAAAGGTCCTAAGATGCATACTGGCCTCCAATGTGTTTGCTGTGCAAATCAAAGTATTTGAATATCAGGGCATTGTTGGATTCTACCCCTCCCCATTTGCACCTTCCAGTAGACATCACTAGGTCATGATAATTAAAGCAAAAGGAGCACAGGTTGGCTTTGCTATTTTCGAACTTGGGGAAGCTAAAATCAACTTTAATTATTTCAAGCAGTGCACCAGCTGTGATTAGCTAACACAGCAGAGGTTAAGTATTCTCCACAGTCTATAGGCCTTTGTTAGCAAATTAGATAACCACACTAATTCTTTTGATTTTAAATCTTCATGCTATATTCAGTGAATATTTAGATATGCATTACCTTCTCTCATTCTTAGCTGTTTTGCTGCAGGAGACTCCTTCAGAACATGTTTAATAAATATGCCCTCTTTTTCTCCCCTTTTAACACTGAAACCAGTTGCACCTACTTCAGCTTCTGTGTTCACAAACACTTCTACAATATCCTTTTCCTTTTCTTCCTGTAAAGAAATAAGAAGAAAATGCAAAAAATGCAACATGCAATTTTTATATTATTTTGTTTGATTTGTCTCCAAATTACAAGCTTTTAAAACCAGAAGTAGCAAAAATTACCTACCATTTTGTGACTCATGTTTGCAGATAATTGTTTCTTTGACAAAATTTCTAAATCTTTCTTCTGGTCTGTGATGTCATCAAATTCCTCATGTGGCATCTCCCCCAGCACCTGCATACAAAAGTTCAGTAACTCATTAAAATGAGTGAGAATCTGCAAGGTTTTGATTGCAAAACGTAATACTTGCATTGAAGTAAATCTGCATTAGACAATCCTATAGCTCGGTTTGAAGCAGATGATTGAAGCTTCACCTTTCCATCAGCACTTTCAGAACAAGTGGCAGCTTTATTAGATTCTGCAGTGGGATGGGTTAAAGATAGATAGCTGTCACAGCAATTTCACTGGTAGTGATACCTCACTGGAGTCCTAAATACAGAATGGGACCCCAGCTGCAAATCCTATGAGCTCCTGAATTCTTCTGATGAGAGTATTGCTGTTTCTCAGCCTGTTATAAATTATCAAACATCAGTGGGAATAGGGTAATAAATAGCACACCGTCATCATCAATCAAATACCCCCAAATTCCCCTTTGAAAACAGGAACAAAAATCAGCTGTCACGATTTTGTGCAATTTTGCCCGGCGCATTGTGAATTTAAACTCAGAGATTTCTGTGAAAAATGTAAAAACCACTGGATGCTACCTCTACAGCATTTGACCTCAGCTTAATAAAAAACACAGAAAGATGATAGAAAAAATATACCCAAAGGGATAGGGTAAGGGGAATGGGTCTGGGTGGGATGCTTTTTAGGGGGTTTGGTGTGGACTTGATGGGTGAATAGCCTACTTCCATACTGTAGGGATTCTATGATCCTATGATGATTCTATGGGAGAAGCAGGCACCCAGTACGTTCGAGTGTCGGTATGTTCAAGCTGGATGCTGGTGTTTGGCAGAGTTAGTTGCGAAATTTAGCCCGCACAAGTTTGGTCATTTTGAATTTTGATGGCACTTCAGTGCATGGTTGTGGAGATTAGCAATACTAAGTCCGACAAATTAGGGCTAACTACAGAAGGTCCCAGAGTATAGAAATACAGCAGAAAGGACCTTTGGCTAAACTGGACATTGTGATATGGATATTAACTCTCTTGGTGACTAGATTAGCATGGTAAATCCTGAATTCCTGTAGCCTAGCTAAAGGATGCAAACGAGTAGCAGCATTGTGCGAGTCGAGTGCCAGTATTGGTCAGTATTGTGATGGCACCTGAGTGTGATATCACTGAAGAACATCCTGGGATCTGTAAACTTTCGAGAGAGTGGCCCCAGAGCTTGGAGGTATTGCAAACTTATAGGGGTAGTTGATGCCCTAATGGCATTATCATTGGACTGTTCATCCAGAGATCCAGATAATGTTCTGGGGACCTAGGTTCAAATCCTGCCATGGCAGATGGTGAAATTTGAATTCAATAAAAATATCCTGAATTAAGTATCTAATGATCACTGTGAATCCATTGTAGAAAAAAAAATCTGGGATTCTATGAACTATGAACAAATACAATCTGGCTAATTAATGCCCAACTTGTCTATTCTCAATCATCAGTAGAGCGATGAAAGGTATCAGCAACAGTGCTATCAAAAACCTGCTCAGCAATAACCCGCTCAGTGATGCCCAGATTGGGTGCCACCAGGGCCAGTCAGTCGATTACAGCCTTGCTTCAAAACATAGAAAAATTGGATAGGAAATGGGGGTGACTGCCTTTCACATCAAAGCAGCATTTCACTGAGTATGGGAACAAAGGCCCAAGCAAATCTGGAGTTTGTGAAATCTGCGGTAAAACTCTCTCCTGGTAAGAGCCATACCTAGTACAAAAGAAGATGGTTGTGCATCTTGGAGATAAATCATCACTGCAGGGTTTCCTCAGAGTACTATCCCAGATCCAGACATCTTCAGCTCCATGATAATCAAATGTGAGGCTGGATGAACACAGCAGGCCAAGCAGCATCTCAGGAGCACAAAAGCTGACGTTTCGGGCCTAGACCCTTCATCAGAGAGGGGGATGGGGGGAGGGAACTGGAATAAATAGGGAGAGAGGGGGAGGCGGACCGACGATGGAGAGTAAAGAAGATAGGTGGAGAGAGTGTAGGTGGGGAGGTAGGGAGGGGATAGGTCAGTCCAGGGAAGACGGACAGGTCAAGGAGGTGGGATGAGGTTAGTAGGTAGCGGGGGGTGCGGTTTGGGGTGGGAGGAAGGGATGGGTGAGAGGAAGAACCGGCTAGGGAGGCAGAGACAGGTTGGACTGGTTTTGGGATGCAGTGGGTGGGGGGGAAGAGCTGGGCTGGTTGTGTGGTGCAGTGGGGGGAGGGGGTGAACTGGGCTGGTTTGGGGATGCAGTAGGGGAAGGGGAGATTTTGAAACTGGTGAAGTCCACATTGATACCATATGGCTGCAGGGTTCCCAGGCGGAATATGAGTTGCTGTTCCTGCAACCTTCGGGTGGCATCATTGTGGCAGTGCAGGAGGCCCATGATGGACATATCATCAAGAGAATGGGAGGGGGAGTGGAAATGGTTTGCGACTGGGAGGTGCAGTTGTTTGTTGCGAACTGAGCGGAGGTGTTCTGCAAAGCGGTCCCCAAGCCTCCGCTTGGTTTCCCCAATGTAGAGGAATCCGCACCGGGTACAGTGGATGCAGTATACCACATTGGCAGATGTGCAGGTGAACCTCTGCTTGATGTGGAATGTCATCTTGGGGCCTGGGATGGGGGTGAGGGAGGAGGTGTGGGGACAAGTGTAGCATTTCCTGCGGTTGCAGGGGAAGGTGCCGGGTGTGGTGGGGTTGGAGGGCAGTGTGGAGCGAACAAGGGAGTCACGGAGAGAGTGGTCTCTCCGGAAAGCAGACAGGGATGGGGATGGTAAAATGTCTTGGGTGGTGGGGTCGGATTGTAAATGGCGGAAGTGTCGGAGGATAATGCGTTGTATCCGGAGGTTGGTAGGGTGGTGTGTGAGAACGAGGGGGATCCTCTTGGGGCGGTTGTGGCGGGGGCGGGGTGTGAGGGATGTGTCGCGGGAAATGCGGGAGACGTGGTCAAGGGCGTTCTCGATCACCGTGGGGGGAAAGTTGCGGTCCTTAAAGAACTTGGACATCTGGGATGTGCGGGAGTGGAATGTCTTATATCTTCAGCTCCATCATTAGTGACTTTCCCTCCAATATAAAGTCTGGGTTGGGGATGTTCAATGATGATTGCACAATGTTCAGCACAATGACTGAAGCAGTCTGGCAGAAGCTATTTGGCCCATTAAGTCAGCGCCAATCATTTGGAGTGCATCCCACCTTATCCCCATAGCCCCATGTTTACCATAGTCAATCCACCAAGCCTGCACATCCCTGAACACTACGAGGCAATTCAGCACAGTCAATCCACCTACCAGCATATCTTGGGACTGTGGCTGAAAACCGACGCACTCAGGAAACACACACCAGCACGGGGAGAACATGCCAACTTCACACAGGCAGTCACCCAAGGCTGAAATTGAACCCAGGACCCTGGTGCCATGAGACAGCAGGGCTAAACACTGGCCCACTATGTCCACCAGTGGTTCATTATCACCTACTCAAGGGCAATTAGGTATGGACAATAAATGCAGCCTTGCCAGTGGTGCTCACATCCCTTGAATGAATAAATTAATTCAGAGTTATCAGGCATTAATCATTCACGCTTCCTTGAATGGGCAAGTGCAAGCCTTTCTCTGTATTTAAGTGCTAAGTCTCTAGGAGAGATATCAGTATGTTGCAGCTTCTGGAGGGAGGATTGTTCACTACCAACTTCCTGATTTCCACTTGTAACTGCACATACATGAGCAGTGGAGCTTTCAGATCTGTGGTATTGTAAGCCTCACTGTGATTTCTACAAAATCAGGACCAATATACTTCAGTGTGCACTCTATATGTGTCCCAGAAAGAGATAAAATGAATAAATACTGTCAATTTGTTTGTAACAAATTGAGTAACACTAGTAAGGCTGGTAATTGTAGCCTGTCCCTATTTGCTCTCAGGTCAGTAGTGACCTGTTATATTGATGGTCTTCCCATCAAGTCAGGAATTCCAAAGTAAGGTCTCAAAATTAAGAAGCAACTGCAGTATATGTTCAAGTCAGAATGCTGTGGGGCTTGGCAGAGAACATGCAGGTAGTGGCATTCCCATGAACTGCTACCCTTGTCCTTCTGGGCAATAATGGTTGTCGGTTTGAGAAGCACTGTTGAAGAAAGCGTGATGAGTTGCTTGTAGATGATAAACTTGACTGTCCCTGTGTCCAGGTAGTGGAGGAAGAGAAAGTTTATAATGGTGGATAGAGTACCGTTCAAGTGATTTAAATATATTTTAAGCCAGATGATTAATGTTCACGGAAATGTTTAAGATGTTTGTATATCTTCATTGATGTGTTTATGCGTTGGTGAATATTTATTCGTGTTTGACAATCAAAATTCGAATAAAAATATTTAAATATAGGGAATGTGTGTTTGTTATTTGAGTGCATATATTTTGTTCTGCCGCTCTGGTCAACCTGTTAGTCTCTGATGAAGGGTCTAGGCCTGAAACGTCAGCTTTTGTGCTCCTGAGATGCTGCTTGGCCTGCTGTGTTCATCCAGCTTCACACTATTATCTGTTATTATTAAACATGTTTTTACAAGAAAGAATGACATTGATTTAGAACTTTATGACATCCTACAAACACCCATTAGTATTTTACAACTATTCGATAACTTTTGAAGAGCAATCATTGTTTTGATGATAGCCAATTTTAGCAGGTTCGCACAAGCAACAAATGAATGAGTGTCCATACAATCTATTTTGTTCAAGATGGCTAGGAGAGAATGGTTGGTCAGGACACTGAGAGTTCACTGATTTTGCACACCCGTCTGAATCAGAAACGGGTTTTGAAAAAGCATGGCACTCTGAATATTGCATTGAAGATTCAGACAGATTACACTAAAATATGCTACAGAGCCCACAAGTGTTTGATTCCTAGTTGAAAGAGCTGCCAACTGGTGCATGTATTCATACTTGAGAGGCAATCAGAACTACAGCTCTTTTTTCTTTTGCATTTTCTTGCAACATCGCTTACCTTCTTGGGCAAACAGAAAGTTGAAAAGACAAACAAATGGTAATGCAGAGCTGGGTGTGATCTAGAACAGGTGAGGTTGTCAAGTGCAATTAGCCTGAAGCATTTTCTCATATTTTGCAAAGATTACATCAAACATCGTTACGTAGAGTGAAATAAACTTAACAGTTGGTTGCAGCATTTTAATTTTAATTCTACAGCTTACAAAGCAATTCTAGACACTGATTTGAGTTATATTGTGAAAAATCAAGAGGAGGTAGTATTTTTACTTTTTTTGTTGGACATGAATTACAATCTGCACATCGACATTGATTTTTAGAGGAAGATGAATATGATATGATTTAGGGAATTATTTAGCAGAAAGAGTATAGGCAAAGCTGACTTGAAACGTTTCATATTTTTTGTCATTGGTACTCAATGTATAACACACGAAAGGATATGCTCGCTATGTAGTATAGAAACATAGAACCGTAGAATACCTACAGTGCAGGAAGCAGCCATTCGGCCCATGGAGTCTGCACTGACACCAAACTCACCCAGACCCACACCCCACCCTGTCCCCACAACAGGACATGGGGTTTCTAGAATCCTAATCCACTTCAGGCGCACATCCCTGGACACTGCGGGGCAACTTTTACCATGGCCAATCCACCTAACTTAACATATCTTTGGATTGTAGGAAGAAACCAGGGCACCTGGAGGAAGCACCCAAGACTGGAATTGAACCCGGGTCCCTGGCAGTCCAGTAGAAGGTGTAGATGCTCACATGAACGACAGCTCTTCGACAGTGAGAACAGGACCACCCAGGCAATGGCATAGCCTGATCTAAATCCAGAGAAACTGACTGTTATAGGATAGAGGTGACTTGTCTCTGAAGATCTATGATTTTTGAAGAAGGGTCCAGACCCAAAACGTCAGCTTTCCTGCTCCTCTAATGCTGCTTGGTCTGCTGTGTTTATCCAGCTCCACACCTTGTTATGTCAGATTCTCCAGCATCTGCAGTTTCTCCTATCTCTGATTATTATAAGACAGTTTGGTTATGTTTTAAACTGTCCTCTTTAAGCCAAGATGATGTGGAATAACTTAGAGTGATGTAACCTCACACCAAATACACCATGAGACAAACCCATGTGAACTTCTTGTTATGGAAATGGAAACTCAAATCAAAGTTTATTACAAGCGATCTGTGAGACTTAACACCTGGATACAAAGGAGGCAGCTGTTCCTGTTGTGTACAGACTCACAGCTGAATTCTCGCCTGTTGGCTGAAGATCTGGAGAGCCACCCAAGATGCGAATGGAAAAGCCCACAGGCCAATCAAGCAATGTAAGGCCAACAGAGCGCCTTCCTCTGGAAGGAAGACCTTGGGGGTGGAAGTTTTGCCTACTCAGAGCTGGCAGCTGATCAAGTCCGGTAGCTCTTGTTTTAAGAAAATACAGCTGCCAGCAAGTTTGAAAGCACGTTGTAGTTAGCATGCCCTTGGCTGTTTGTCCCTTCCTGGATTCTGTATTCCCTTGGTTTTCAGGGTGCTTAGTGTTTGCACTTATGCTCCTACAGGCTGCATTGGCTTATTAGATTGCTGCTGTTCTGACTTCCTATCATCCCTAAATGACCTTATAAGAGAAGTAAGCCCTCTCACTCCCTTCCGTACTGTAAACTATTTATTTGCACTTTGACACTGAGTGTTGAATACTGCTCATGAGTACAGTGTTTCATTTCTGCTCCATTTCATTCTCCTCTCTGACTTGCCCTCTGTACTGTTCTGAATTCAGAGTAGCATTATCAGTTACATCATCATCATCGTTATCATACTTATATTCTAATTTACAACAGCCCTTGTACCCTGCAGCATCACAGGGCAGGCCAGGGAGAACACTCTGCGTAGTCACAGGATTGTGGAGAGACAAAGGACATAGCAAAGTGGGAGTGGATGGCATTTCCAAGGTTGGGGAGTAGGGTGTGGGAGCATAGTTCAAGGGCAAGGGTCTGGCTCTTAACAGGCATCCCCTTTCCATTATCTAGTCCTCAATCAATGTCCAGTCCCTTTTTCTGAAGAAGACATTTTGGTGTTGAAGTGTTCTCTATAGGTGCTAACAGAGCAACTGCGTTTCTCCAGTACTTTCTGATTTTATTTCTGATTCCCAGTATCTGCAATTATTTGTTTTTGTCAAATTTTAAACCATATATATTTATTTTTCAGTGTTTATCTTTGTTCCTAAACATGAAAGGTATCAGTGGCATTTTAAACTCTTCCAGGTTCAACAATGAGTTCATTAATTTAAATCATAATAACCACTTCCATTTCATAGGACAGCAACTGTTGGGAACAATTCTGGTATTGCTATTTACACATGCAAGACCCACCTTTTGCTTATTAACTTGTTCCATTACGTTCCTAGATAACAAAGTGTGGAGCTGGATGAACACAGCAGGCCAAGCAGCATTTCAGGAGCACAAAAGCTGACGTGTCGGGCCTAAACCCTTCATCTCTGATCAGCGAAACGTCAGCTTTTGTGCTTCTGAAATGCTGCTTGGCCTGCTGTGTTCATCCAGCTTCACACTTTATTATCTTGGATTCTCCAGCATCTGCAGTTCCCATTATCTCTCTCCACTACATTCCTCTTTGACCTCACACCACATTCCAGTTCACCATACAACCACTTTCATCCGACCACAGAGCTTCCTTTTTGCTCATTCCTCCCTCTTCCTTTCCCTGCCTCTGTACTTTCTTAAAAACCTACTGCATCTCATTGGCCAACAATGTTAACACCGTCTGTCTCCACAACTGCTGCCTCCACTGTTGAGTATTTCCACAACTTCTGTTGCTGTAGCAGTATATTGGAGTTACTGTCAATTAATGCAAAAGATGCCTGTCATGCAATCACTTTCAAGAAACTGCTGTGTTGACAGCTCAGTGCTTCACAAGAAGCACTCTTAAAGATCTGTCATTTATTATTTCAAACTTCTATGCCTCTTGCTTAAAATTAAAAGCATTCATATTAACGTGACAAAACCCACCTGAAGTGGAGGTTCACCAGGCTGATTCTTGGTTTGGCGGGACTATTCTTTTAGGTGCAATTGTGGGACTGAAAGGGATGTTTCCCCTGCAGATACAGCCATTAAGTAAGTTGAAGACAGAACATAAATATGTAGTTACTAATTGTATCAAGGGATACGGGCGTAGCCTCGGACTCGGACGTTGTGTTAGTATCAACCATGATCTTTACTGATGCGAGGGGTTGAGTGGGCCTCCTCCTATTCCTATGTTCCATTCCACAGTAGTGTATTTAGACGTTTAATTGTAACAACCTACTTGTACCATATGGAAAAGTTGGTAAATGTGCAATAAATTAGTGTATTGATGCTATTAAATATCCAGGTCCACCTCCTTAGAACAACTAAGCTCTCTTTTCAGAAAGTTTTTAGTTTTTTAGCTTTTAATTCTTCCTGTTTGATTACCTTGAAAAAGAAAGTCAAAGTTGCATAAGGTGTTGTTCCCCCAGTACTCAATAGACCCCACAGAAATGGTGGGCAGGACCACCATTTCAACCAGAATCAACAGATCTAATTGTAGCCAGCAGGATAAGGGCTGAAGGTGAGAGTCTCACAGGATGGACATGCAAACTCAAATGGACGATTTGAACTTGGTGCTGACCCCCAACCCGATCCCATATGGATTTGCACAAGGGCTTAACGCTTGGTGTGATAGATTGATGGAATAGACATTCATGTTTTGAAGGACAGTCAGCAATTTTTCCAACTGTCATGATCCGAAATTTTGAAATCTTTTACACTTCAAATATTAAAAGAGCAAGTTGGCATTGAGGTGGCGTAGGGGTCATAACGGGCCATGGATGTTGATTAATGCTTTAAGAAGTGACAAGTGGCTACTAAATACCTGAGACAATGTCCCAAAGAACTGAGTAAAGCTTTCTCACCAGCCGGTCTCAGCACTCGCCTATCTCCGTGTCTGTGTCAGATCTGCTTCAGGGATCAGCAGGCCAGAAATGATCCCAATCCTGCCTCCCAGAGCAAATTGAGTCAAGCATGGGTCCTTTAAAATGTCATGGGTCTGCCAATGCTAGAAATTTCCAAACACAAGATAACCAGCTTTATAGCAAAAATCATTACTTTGAAGTGGAAATCTCATGCTTCCAAAAATGTAACTTCAGCACATTTAGAACTGTGACTTCTTCTGCTATTGCTTACAGTTCTTAGTTTAAGCTAGATGTACATATAAGTAAATGGTAACAGCAAGTGGTCAAATTTAATGGAGTTGTAGTTTGAATAGAGTTGAGGGTGTGAGCTTCATTTTCAAATCGACAAACATAGTGCAGAATACTTTCAGGATTCACGTTATTGGGGTGGGGATTAGGAATGTTGGGATTTCATAATCTGCCATTCCCAAAAGAATCACATTCATGCTCAAGTGTTGTCATTCAACCAACCCACAATTATACATCCAAGGCTGAATTGTAGATCACCGCTGACTTTAGCTGTTTTGTCGTCATTTCCACTTCACACTTGTTTACGTACCCTCTTTCCCTTGTGTTCGTCTGCTAATGAATAGTCATATACTGGTGAAGACCCCTGGGGCCTTGGTCTAACAGTTTCTACAAATTCTGTTGGCAGCTCGCACACCTATGAGAGAATGAATTACAAATAAAATAAATTATTTTAAAATATTAGCTTATTCTCAAAACATGATATCAATAATATAGTGAGCATGTAAAAGATTGTTTTGAGAGAATCGTTTTATATTTTGCAATGGAATAGCAATAACTGATGTGATCACTGACATTATTCTGCCTGCTTGCCAGTTCAACAGTTTATATGAAGATCAAAGCATTACTGATAAAATTTTAAATATTTAACAGACTAAAAGCTGAAAATAGTGCAAAACAATGATAGTATTTTGTGTAAATGCATATTTGTTCAATGACTAATAAAATCAAATTAGAAATGTCTATTTAACTGATATTGCAGTTAATAAGTTCTAAGTTTCATTTTTAAAAAATGTACTTTAAAATACCAGTGCAGCAGAACGCTAATAAAATTAACATATAAAACTATTTGACACAAAATGCATTTACAAATTTTTTAAAATGTATTACTTACAGAATCACGTTCCCCAGGGTCTACCTCAGCCTCTTTTAAACACTGGACAGAACCTACAAAAGCGTTCAGATAAATGACACTTAGTGATTAGATAACATACAGCAACAACTGCACACATACTCCAGAGTTCTGGTTACATATGTTCTGATAACACATGCATGCACTTCATTTAGTCCTGTTTCTAAAATGGTCACTGATTCCCATATCAGAAATCTAATAGACAAGAGTAAGCATCATATATTGAAAAGTGTCACAAAGCATATGATTGCTGAAAACTACTTCTAATTATTACAATAGTAGCTATTTTTGAACCTTACAACAAAAGGCTTAATTTAAAGATAATCATAAAATACTAGATCAGTAGAGAAGAGCTACACTTTGTATTCAGAGATAAAGGGTCTACTTTGTTTCAACAATACAATCAGTTTGTTTTTGCACGATCACACAGTTATAACACAGTAACATGAAAATAAATCTAATTTAATGAGGTTGAATTGTGTGTGGGCCGTTCAAAACAAACTGAAAAAGCCGTGGATGCTATAAATCAGGGTCAAAAACAAATTGCTGAGAAAGCTCACCCGGTCTGGCAGTGGAGAGAAATCAGAGTTCTCATTTTGGGTCTAGTGACCCTTCCTTAGAACGCAGACTAGCAGTGTCAATATTGATATTGATTTCTCTCCACAGTTGCTGCCAGACATGCTGAGTTTTTCCAGCAATTTTTGTTTTTGTTCAAAGCATGTATTTTTATAAAAAGTGTAAAAGCTATGAACAAAACATGACTTTTGCTTTGAAGCCTTTGTAAATGAGTCAATTGCTTTTTTAATGTCCAGAGAGCTGCAAGAGAGAAATCCTAAACTGTGTTTTTTTAAAAGTTATGTTATCCTGTTTATTGAATCAACATTTTTCCAGACTCTCAGTATAAGTATCACTATTTGTATGATGCCACTTGACTACGATTTCTGGAAAATTCAGATAAGTAGTAACCAGGGAACAAACACATAGATCATCTTCTTGGACTGTCATATTACTTGGATTATATAGACATTAGAGCCAAGACAATACAATGGAACAACAGATGAGATGTCCACACCAACCAGTTCCTAACAAAGCAAAGCATTGAAACACATTAAGTTGCAGATAATGCTAACAATCCATGGTTACTTGCTACAAAACACAATGGATTTTAATGGCACACCTCAAATTATCTCATTCACTAAAATGCCTCAACCTGAAATCCTAGACATGTGACTAAAGCCAAGGCTTCTAAAACAGGTTTAATTTTAGAACTTTGATTTATGTAATAACTTTGCTTGTAACAGGAAATGAGAACACATCAATTTGGGTCCAGACTTAGCTACCACCTGATTCCAGTTTCAATCTCTTTCAAAAGTCTGTTGCCTGGAAAGAGTCCTTTTCCCATGAACTGAGCCAATTTCCCATTTACAACTGCTGCATTTTCACTAGCAATTTGACAGTATCGACTCCTACTGACTCCTCCTCAACTGAAAGGGCCAGTCTCTGGACATTGAATTATTTAGACTGTCTGATTCACATGAACTGAAGTCAATGTAAGCCATTTTAAGCAATTTGTGATGTGTAACTTCTCTCCTTTTCTTTCTGTTCTGTGGATGTGAGTGAATGTGTGTTCTGAACCATTTCCCTGGGTTTTGAATGCATGAGAAAACCTAATGTTGTTTTAACTCAACAAAAATTGGGTCGTGGATCAATCTTAAAATCGGACTTCACAAACACAGGTGAGGAAACATTCTGCCTCTTATTTTTTTTAAAAAAAAGGAAAAAGGAAAATGAAAAGAATTAAAAACCACATGTAATAAGGATAGAAGATGCACACGGACATAGAACATTACAGCACAGTATAGACCCTTCGGCCCTCGATGTTGTGCCAACCTGTCACACCGATCTGAAGCCCATCTAGCCTACACTATTCCATGTATGTCCATATGCTTATCCAATGACGAGTTAAATGTACCTAGAGTTGGTGAATCTACAACCGTTGCAGGCAAAGCGTTCCATTCCCTTGCTACTCTGAGTAAAGAAACCACCTCTGACATCTGTCCTATATCTTTCCCCCCTCAGTTTAAAGCTGTGCCCCCTCATGCTCACCATCACCCTCCTAGGAAAAAGGCTCTCCCTATCCACCCTATCTAACCCTCTGATTATTTTATATGTTTCAATTAAGTCACCTCTCAACCTTCTTCCCTCTAATGAAAACAGCCTCAAGTCCCTCAGCCTTTCCTCGTAAGACCTTCCCTCCATACCAGGCAACATCCTAGTAAATCTCCTCTGCACCCTTTCCAAAGCTTCCACATCCTTCTTATAATGCGGTGACCAGAACTGTACGCAATACTCCAAGTGCGGCCACACCAGAGTTTTGTACAGCTGCAGCATAACCTCTTGGTTCCAGAACTCAATCCCTTTATTAATAAAAGCTAAAACACTGTATGCCTTCTTAACAGCCCTGTCAACCTGGGTGGCAACTTTCAATGATCTGTGTACGTGGACACCGAGATCTCTCTGCTCATCTACACTACCAAGAATCTTAATATTAGCCCTGTACTTTGCCTTCCAGTTACTCCTACCAAAGTGGATCACCTCACACTTGTCTGCATTAAACTCCATTTGCCACTTCTCAGCCCAGCTCTGCAGCTTATCTATGTATCTCTGCAACCTACAGCATTCTTCGTCACTATCCACAACTCCACCGACCTTAGTGCCGTATGCAAATTTACTAACCCATCCTTCTACACCCTCATCCAGATCATTCATAAAAATGACAAACAGCAGTGGACCCAACACCGACCCTTGCGGTACACCACAAGTAACTGGTCTCCAGGATGAACATTTCCCATCAATTACCACCCTTTGTCTTCTTTCAGCAAGCCAATTTCCGATCTAAACTGCTATATCTCCCACAATCCCATTCCTCCGCATTTTGTACAATAGCCTACTGTGGGGAACCTTATCAAACGCCTTGCTGAAATCCATATACACCACATCAACCGGTTTACTCTCATTTACCTGTTTGGTCACCTTCTCAAAGAACTCAATAAGGTTTGTGAGGCACGACCTTCCCTTCACAATTCACAGCAGTGATTTAAGGGGAATGTAGGTTAGGTTATTTCAGTTTTGGATGAGGATTATTTCACAGCACAACATCGTGGGCCGAAGGGCCGAAGGGCCCCTCTGTTTCACGCCCTCTGTTTCTCGCCCCCAGTTTCAGCCACTCTGTTTCAGCCTCTCTGTTTCAGCCCCTCTGTTTCAGCTGTGCTGACCTTTTCTATGTTCTATGTTCTATTTATGGCAACAGTAAAAATACTCCAAATCACCTCTCCCTCCTATCCTTAACAAAGTTAGAAAATATAACCATACAGCACAGGAATAGGCCTTTCAACTGATGATGTTGTGCCAAACATGACATCAAATTAAACTAATCTCTTCTGCCTGCCCTTGGTCCATAGCTCTCCATTCCTTGCATATTCACGCGCTTATCCAAAAGCCCCTTAAATGCCCCGATCACATCTGCCTTTACTATCACCCCCGGCAGTGCATTCCAGATACCTACCACTCTCTGTGTAAAAAACTTGCCCCTAACATCTCCTTTGAACTTTCCTCCATCACCTTAAATGCATGCCCCTAGTATTAAACATTTCAACTCGAGGAAAGAGTTCAAAGTAAATTTTATTGCAAAGTTGATTTAATACTGCATGTTTTGAAGTAGCTTTTAATCAGTCAAATTAGCCATATTTTATAACTTGTAAGAACTATTGATACATTTATCAAACACATTTCATCATAGGAACTTTACAATAAACTTCTGCAAACACCTGTGCTCTATACCTTTGACTAGCAAAAGGTTATATTCTCAAATTCAACACTGATAGACTGCTCAAATGTGCAGGCAAGTTGTTAAGGGTACGGAATCAAGGGCAGGATATGAAATTTGGCTTCAGAACAATTCCCTTGAGTGAGAGGTAACAGCTATGCACAACAAAATGTTCACCCAATGGAACTGTGCTTATGAAGTCCACTGCGTTGGCTTTCCAACATCTCTGCCAGGTTCAAAATTGAGTTGTATGTGTGCTACTTTTGCCTACATTTTGTAAGGCAAAATAATGGGCAGTTCACTCAGCCAAAACCTGGAGCTCTATGAACTGAGAGTTTGTGGTCGAGATAATGTTTTGGATTCTATATATTATTGGCCAGCACATAGAAAGAAAGAACATAGTTACATTTCCAAAGAGCTTTTCATGATTCTGAGATATCGCAAAGCACTTTACAGCCAATGGAAAACATTTGGATTTTAGTTATTAAATAATGTAGGAACAATGGCAACATAACAAAATCCTTCAAACAGCAATGAGGCAATAGTCAGATGTTCTGTTTTATTGATGTTGGTTAAGAAATAAATATTGATAGGACATTGAGAAAATGTGTCATGTTATTCAATTAATCATTGGAGTTACTCAGGTTCATTGGAGAGGACAAATAAGGTCATGGTTTAATGTCTTCATCAAAATATGGCACCTCTAACAGTGTAACAACTGATAACACTGCACCATACTGACCAAATTGCGGTTAATGCACTAACAAGAGTACTGTGTTCATGTTCAGCTGGTAGATGGTGTCGAGACCCTGGAAGATATTCAGAGGAAGGCAATTAAATTGATACTTAGCTGAAAGGTCTTGAGTTACAACGAATGTCTTGAGAACAGGGTTATTTTCCAATAAAGCATCATCGACTCAGGAGGAACAGAGTGTGGAGCTGGAGAAACACAGCAGGCCAGGCAGCATCAGAGGAGCAGGAAAAGCTGACATTTCGGTCAGGACCCTTCCTCTTTTTAACCCTGAAGAAATATCCCAACCCGAAATGTCAGCTTTCCTGCTCCTCTGATGCTGCCTGGCCAGCTGTGTTCCTCCAGCTCCACACTGTTATCTCTGACTCCGGCATTAGCAGTTCTTACTATCACAGACCTAGAAGGATTCAGTTGCATTGCTTAAAACAATGAAGGAATTAAGTTGTCCATATGAATACATTATTTGAGCTCATATAAAGGAGGGAGTGACATACATACAAATTATGTAAGCTTGGAGCTAAGTTATGCTTGGCTTAGGATTTTTACCCTAAGTTGTTACGTTGTACAAACACAGGTAATTTGACAAACCTTCTATTAAGCACCACCTACCCTTCATGGCTAAAGACAGCTGATAAATGCACAAGCTATTGATCCAATCATGAACTTCAAACGCATGTTGCTTAAACCAGAAAACTTGCATCCCAAACCATCTGCTCTGAAACTTCAATGACATTGAATCTTTCCTCAAACAGATGTCCTTCTAGCTTGGCAGCCAATAATTTTCTCACTTGCCAGATATACCAAAGTCACGTGTGCACTTAAATAAACCAAACAACTGTGGATTCAGGAGATCCAAAACAAAAGTAGAAAATGCTGGAGAAACTCAATGGGTCTGGCAGCATGTGTGGGAAGAAGGCACACAGATCAGGTGGTGATCATTCAGCATAAGATTTTTATTTATGACTGTTTGTACACCTCTAATTATGCGTTACTGTACAGGACAAAGATTTTTAGATTACTTTGTTTAATGTAATGTATGCAAACGTATCAATAAGGAGCAGGACAAGGCCATTCAACCCCTCAAACCTGCTCCATCATTCAATAAGATCATGACTAACCTGAGTGTAACCTCAAACCCACTTTCCTGCCTACCCTTGAAAGCCTTTCACCCTATTGTCTTACAAGGATCTATATAGCTTTTGCCTCTAAAATATTCAAGGACTCTGCTTCCACCACATTTTCAGGAAGAGAATTTCAAACACATATGACCATCTAAGAGAGAAAAAAAAATTGCCTCAAATCTGTTTCAAATCGGTGACCCTTGATTTTTAAACAGCATTTGATTCTACCAAGGATGGAAAGATCATCTCCACATTAACCCTGTCAAGTCTCCTTGGGATCTAATATGTTTCAATCAAGCTGCCTTTCACCCTTTTAAACTCAAGCAAATAGAAGACTAGCCTATGCAATTTTTCGTCATGAGGCAACCCACTCATTCAAATTATTAGTCCAGGAAACTGTAGCCAGACTGAATTGCATGCTGGTATATTCTGAGGAATTGAGTGGATCTAATCAAATACAGGCATAACAAACTACAGGCTCAACAGCAGAAGACAAGATAATTAACTAAGGTAATGTGATCTAGTCTGGTGAGATAAGCATCAGGAGATAATCTGATCAGCTGGAATAATGAGATTGTATCTCCTGATACGATGTGAGCTGGTGGCTTGCTACATGCAGGAATGCAGGTACCGACTCACACAGCTCTTTGAGAAATACGACATATATATATACTGGTGAACAGAACATCAGAGACACAACCCAGGAACAACTCTCACAAGAAGAGAGAAGAACCCTAAGCTAGAAGCCCCAAAGACTGTGAGCTTGCAGCAGAGAGGCCACAACAGCAATAGTTGATGTTTGTCAGTGCCTTGCCAGTATAACTCAGATGTGATGCACAGATCTTACTTTGGAACTTAAGTATTGCTTATTTTTGGGGAACATCTTGCAGTACTTTAGAACAGAAGGTAGTCGCTTACGTTTTGGCAAATAGTGATTTTGATTGAGTGAAGTCAGAGTTTGTGAGCATGTGTTCACCAAATAGATCGAGCAGTACATCATCAGTCAATAGAATCTTCTCTGAACTGTGTCCAATACATTTACATCTTACTTAAATAAAGTGACTAGTACTGTGCTCAGTACATCAGCAATGGTCTTATTTGCTGTGCAATTAGATAATATGCTTCCTTTTTTTTATTTTTCCTTCCAAAATAGACAATTTCACATTTTCCCAGGATGGGGAAACAAGTTTAATCTTTAACCAACACAGCAGATTTGGTTTCACCTCTGTATGCTGTGACACAAATATGGTATTAGGAGTGGATATGTTTAAGTTGTATAAGCTTAAAAGTTGTTGTTAAACATGTAAATACAAATATGTTGTCGATGCATAATACATTAAAATGCACAATGCACAATAAAGTCTGCAGTTTCCTTTTCATTGTAACTATGTTAGGAGATCAGGAAATGGCCTGTGGAATTTTAACTTCTAAGTCTTGTTGAAAATGAGCATATTAGAATTGTAGAAATTTGTAACAGAGAGATTGGTGGAAAAGCTCAGCAAGTCTGGCAGCATCTGTGGCAAGAGTTAGCCCTTTGAGTCTGATATGACTCTTCTTCAGAATGGGCCAGATGCTGCCAGACGCGGACCGCTTTGCAGAACACCTACACTTGGTTCACAATAAACAACTGCACCTCCCAGTCGGGAACCATTTCAACTCCTCCTCCCATTCCTTAGATACCATGTCCATCCTGGGCCTTCTGCAGTGCCACAATGATGCCACCCAAAGACTGCAGGAACAGCACCTCATATTCCGCTTGGGAACCCTGCAGCCCAATGGTGTCAATGTGGATTTCACAAGCTTCAAAATCTCCCCTCCCCCTACTGTATCCCAAAACCAGCCCAGCTCATCCCTGCCTCCCTAACCTGTTCTTCCTCTCACCTATCCCCTCCTCCCACCTCAAGCCACACCTCCATTTCCTACCTACTAACCTCATCCTGCCCCCTTGACCTGTCCGTCCTCCCCAGACTGACCTATCCCCACCCTACCTCCTCACCTATACTCACCTCTACAGGCTCCATCCCCACCCCTTTAACTTCTCTGTCTCCTCTCCTCCTATCTTCTCCTTTATCCATCTTTGATCTGCATCCCCCTCTTTCCCTATTTATTTCAGAACCCTCTCCCCATCCCCCTTTTCTGATGAAGGATCTAGGCCCGAAATGTCAGCTTTTGTGCTCCTAAGATGCTGCTTGACCTGCTGTGTTCATCCAGCTCCACATTGGTTATCTCAGATTCTCCAGCATCTGCAGTTTCCATTGTCTCTGCTGCCAGATCTGCTGAGTTTCTCCATTGTTCTCTGTATTTGTTTCAGACTTCCGGCATCCAGTGTATTTTGCATAATTTGAGCATATATATTTGTGTACTATCACAGGAAGATATAAGTCAATATAGATGAATTAAAATAAATTTGTATTGGCAGAAATCAGAAATTTTAAGCACATTTGGAGGACCCACATAATGCAGAATGGAATTTCTTGAATAACAATGGGGGACAACAGCATACATTGATTGATGCATTGCAATAATGTATGTAAATAATGCCTCCCGCAATCCAGGAAACTCATCTAATATTCTGGGAAACTGGGTTCAAATCCCATCATGGCAGATGGTGGAGATCAAACTCAACACAGTCTGGAAGTAAGGATCTAATGATGATCAGGAAACCATTTCCAACTGTTGGGAAAAACACACCTGATCTGCTAGTGTCCTTTAGGGAAGGAAGTTTATCATCCTAACCTGGTCTGGCCTACATGTGACTCCATATCTACAGTAACAATTAGAGATAGGCATTAAATGCTGGCTTAGCCAGAGATACCCAATTTCTGTGAGCGAATGAAAAAAGAGGAATTACATTGAACAGCACTGCTACCAAGTAGAAGTAGAAGAAATAAGGAAAAATGATTGAGAAGATAGTTTTAAGGAAGAGTTAAAGGTAATAAGAAAAATGGCTTAAACTTTGGCTGGATTTTGGCTACTGAAGCAGATAGTTCAAATTGTGAACTTTCCAAATCTGCCTCAGTAAAAATGGTCATGAACTTTTCATGAACTGGGGTGGCTGCAGTGGGTGGATGGAGCTAGATCAGCCACAAACAGAACACAGGCAGCCAGAGGGATAGGCAAACATTGAGGTTGACTGGTTATATAGCCTCCTGTACTTCTCTGGGAATGCATCCCAGTTGTTTCCGGACTCATGCAGCCCTCCATACCTCACACCATCACATGTCTTTGTTCATGGCCCTCAATAATCTCCATGTTAGCTCAGTGCCAACTCATGCCCATCTTCCTCCTCCCCATAGTGCCTGATAGCTTCCATGTCACTCCCAACGCACTTGCCCAGTATCCACAACGGAAAGACCTCAGGAGTCCTGTGAAGAAGAAACAAAATAAACTTCCAACAAACTACCACAGCTCTCACTCCTAGACACTTACTTTTATTCAGGCCCTACATCAAAGAGAGCTTATTCTTTAACGCCTTCTTCAAGCTGTCAGTGTCTGTGGAGCAATTGCCTGTTCTGGTCCATATTGATATCAATGACAGAGGGAGAAAATTAAAAAGTCAAGAGCAGCCATGTCAGAATTACTCCCAGTCCCACTCAGGAATAACAGTATTGATCAAGTTAACGTGTGGCATGTGATTTACTGTGGAGGGGAAGGTGGCCTGCAGCAGTTTAGGAGGGCAGCTCTTGAGGGCACTTTCCCAAAGGCAATAAGGGGTGGGCAATAATTGTTGGTGATCCTGTGATGCCAATGTCCCATGAATGAATAAAACAAAATGTGGGGCATCAGATTTCTGAGGCATTGGAACCTGGTGGGACCATTGGGACCTATACAAATTGTCTTCCATCTGGGTACACCTCAACAGGACCAAGACTAATATCCTCACAGAGATTTGCTACTGCTGTTGGCAGTGGTCACCTAGCTTGTCGGAGGTTTGTGAACCTGAGGGGAGCTCAAAGTGGAAGTATGTAAAGCTAGTAACAGGGAATGGAGAAATGGCAAGTGAAGGTAGGGGGCGCATGAAATGAAGACGAGCATCAACTAAGTTTAGAATGCAGAATAATTTTAAAAAGGCAACATTAAAGGCACTCTACCAGAATACACAAAGCCTTCACAATAAGGTAGACGACTTAAAGTTGCAAACAGAGGTAAATGAGGAAGATTTAATTGCCCTTACAGAAACATAGCTGCAGGGTGACTAAAGAGCAAAATTTTCAAGGATATTCAAATTTAGGAAGGACAGCCCAAAAGGTAAAGGAGATGGTGTTGCACTGATAATAAGTACATGAGTACATTAATATAGGAGGATCTCAGATCAGAAGAACAAAATGTGAAATATTGAGCAAGAGCATGACCGGTGGAATATAATGTGGAAAGTTGTGATTATCTGCTATGTTAGGAAGAACAGATGTGCAGAATAAATAAAAGATTAGAAAGTATATATTTTCAAAGGGAGTTGGGGGCCCTTCTGAATGAGTTACTGAAGGTTAACATGCAGGTGGAGCAGAGAAGTAAGAAGGCCGAATGGCATATAAGAGGATTTGACTGCAGGACTGGTGAAGTCTTGCTTCAATTGTATAGGACCTTGGTTAGACTGCACCTGAAGTACTATGCGCAGCTTTAGTTCCCTTACCTTAGGAATGATATTAATGCCATACAGAAAATGCAACAAAGATTCTCTAGAATTGTTCCTGGCATGATAGGATTGTCTAAAGAGGAGAAATTGGGAAAACTAGGTCTGTATTCTCTAACGTTTTGAAGAATGAAAGATGATCCTATTGAGATCTGCAAAATACTTAAAGAGATTGACAGAATAAATACAGGTAATATGTCTCATCTTGTTATGGAGTCTAGAACCATGGGACACAATTTCAAAATAAGGGGAAGCCAATTGGAATTAGAATTCTCAACCAAGAGTAGGCTCAATTATTGGGCATGTTTTAAATAGAAATTTACAGATTTTTACATGCCATTAAGGCAAAGAGACATTAGTATATTGTAGGAAAATGTGTTGAAGTGAATGACCTGACATGATTGTATTGAATAGTGGTTTGGACTTGATAGGGTGAATGGCTTATTCCTGCTCCCATGTCTCTATAACAAAAATAGGAAGTGCTGGAGAAACTCAGCAGGTCTGGCATCATGCATGCACAGTGAAACAGAGTTAACGTTTCAAGTTCAATGGGATTTTTAACTTTGCTTCTTTTTCCATTTAAACTACAAAACTTGCTGAATTTCACCAGCATTTTCTGTTTATATTTCAGGTCTCCAGCAACCAGACTACTTGGCTTTTAGTTATATGCTCCCCATCTGTTTTTTTTTATTACGGCCATTGTTGAAGGACAGAAAATTACTCATGATTCCAAAGCTTAAGTTAATAAGCCCTGCAAAAAGAGCACAAAGATCTCAATGCTTGATTTCAGCAGAAACAATTGCTTCATGCAAGCAAGAATCAAGCTTTATGCTGTCAGCCAGTGTAAACAGTTATAGCATTCAGCCCACACCAATGGTGCTGTTAAGTTTCTGCACGCTTCAGCAGAGAATGCAAAGTCTTGAGAGGCTAAAGTGTTAAAGTTAACCTGTACTACTTAAAGATAGACTGCACTTCTTAACATCTTATAGCATGTGCTCACACCACTTCCTGTAGGCTTCTGCAACCTGATATAACTTCAATAACCATCAAACCCTTCCATACTTATATCGAAAGCCAGTAGAAATCAAACAGCAAGTAATTTATAAGCTGCTAATGACCACTGTAAATAATGCTGAAGAAGACTTTTGCATTTGAATGCATGTTCTGCTGTGCAAGGCTGAAGAGATGGCAGTAACTGGAGATTTGAGTTCCAGAATAGCAGCACTGCTGTCAAATGTTTGCTACTTATTGCTGGCTCGAAATGCCTTTTCTGCATTCTTTCAGTAAATGCACCTTGCATACCCACTAACATCCTTACTGAAATGGGATTCAAAATATCACTGTTGAAGCCTTCCAATATGGTTTTCACTCCTGCTTTAATACCATAATGCCCTTGAAGCAAGTACTAAAATGGGTTTTAATCAAAGTCACAAATGACATCCTATGTGAGCATGCCATCCTTGTCCAGTGTCTTTCAATATTTTCCAGTGGGTTAGACTAAATTCAAGTGATTTCTCTGGTATAATTACTTTGCTTAGATACAAACAAAGAGCTGAAGTAGGTCTTTCAGCTCTTTAATCTACTCCATCACTGTCATGATTGTAATTTCAAATCTGCCTCCCCTGGCCTACCATTAATAACCTTTCAACAAATTGTTTAAGAATCTATCCATGCCTGCTTTCAAAATATTCAAGAACTCTGCACTCACCATCTTTTCAGGAAGAGAGTTTCAAAAAACTCATGATCTTCTGAGAGAAAATAATTCACCTCATCTCTGTTTTAAATAAGTGACCCTCAGTGACCCCTAGTTTGAAATTTTCCCTTAAGATTTATTTTTGTCACATGCACCTAAGTACAGTGAAAAGTTTTGTTTTGCAAGCAAGGGCATATAGATCACAGGGTGCTTAGACAGAGCAAGGCATACAAGGTTACAGCTGCACAGGAGGTGCACAAAAGCAAGATCAACATTAGGTTTGAAATTAGAGGGACCCATTCAGCAGTCTAATAATAGCAGGGCGGATGTTCTTGGATGTAGGGATGACCTGTACCTGGCCATGTAAGGTGACTTGCGCCTGACTGGAATAAGTGGACCATGCCTGCTTACGATACGGCAGACAGAAGCTAAGCAAAACTAGGCAGCCTGCTCACACAATGAAATACAATGTTACCTTTGAACAGAACTACTAGAAAGTCAGTATAAGAGCAGTGTATGTTCCCATCCGAGACATTTCGATAAAAGGATGCCTTATGACAGATAAATGACCAATTCTAACTTTACTAATGAAAGGATGATTGTCCCAGTAAATGAATAACATCAGTGTTAGATTAAATCCCTAAGCAGCTACAAAGACATCAGCTAAAGTTATCTCATGGTAAATACTTGCTTCTTTGAGGCTACCTGCAATATTAAATAGTTTCTAGTTAAAAATGCTTTAAGCATAGAAGTTGGTTTCAATACATAACTAAAATATAATACAAGCATTAAAAAAATTTAAGCCTAGATGTGAAGGTTAACTAGCCTTAGGAGATGCCTTGTCTTATGCCCTGAACAAGATAGATTGATCACAACTCAAATTACAAAATGCTGACAGTAGAAGTAGTTATACAATGTTACACTTTATAATTAACTTTATAATGGAAATTAACCTTATAGCAATTCGTTAAAACTAACTGACTTTTTACTTTTACATTATTTAATTGGGAAACTAAAAGGAGTAGCTTTATGTGATAAGAGACAGCACCAAAACATAATGGGAACTAGAATTTGAGCTGTCCTTAAAGATAAACAAATCTGAGAAAGACCCAAAAGAGTATCTCCATTAAACGCTTAGAATATGAATGAACAGGATGCATTGGAAGATCCCAAGGCCTGGGGATTACAGTGTCCACCTAAGACCACAAGATCACGGGAATCTTGGACTGTTTATAGAAATGTCCGTCATTGATTAGGTGAGCCACAGGTTTGGGGTATGGATTAAGAGGGAAGGATATTGACTATGCTGTAACTGATTATTGTAACAAAGTGCATAAAATGCTGTATTTCTACTGTAAAAATCAGAGTGTGTCATTGATCTCCCTTCTGTTTTGAGGAAGATTCGGTGGCCCTGTCCCTGCATCAATTGGTTTCTGCTTGAATAGACACATCTTCCACTTGCCTGATTCCTGCCTGCCTCCCGCATTTTTGTTCCTGGTCAGGGGGTACGCTCCTACTTTGGGCCTGTTGGTGCATGTGTTCAAACTTCTGTATCTTCTGCATGGCGGAAAAGGTTGTAGGAAAGCATTACCAGGGTGGGAGCAATCTTTGATGATGCTAGCAGCCTTTCTGCAAATGAAGTCCATGGATGGAAAATTGGTTCTGTGACGGTTTGGACTGTGCACACCACCTTCTGTAGTCCTTTATGGTCCTAGGCAGAGCATTTGCTGTACCAGGCTGTTATGCACCTGGATAGAATGCTTTCTGTGGTGCATCTATAAAAGTTGGTGAGGATCCTTATGGTCATGCTGAATTTCTGAAGCCGCCTGAGGAAGACGAGGTGTTGTTGTGCCTTCTTGACCATCACATCTACATGGGAGGTCAAGGACAGGTTTTTGGTTGTCGTCACTGCTAGGAACTTGACGCTTTCGACCCTCTCCACCTCAGTTCTGTTGACATAGATGGGGCTGCGTTCTCCTTCCTGCTTCCTGAAGCCAATGATCAATTCTTTTGTTTTGCTGACATTGAGAGAGAGGTTGTTATCATTGCACTATGACACCAAGCACTCTATTTCCTTCCTGTGTTCTGATTCATCATTGTTTGATATCTGTCCTGCCGCAGTGGTGTCATCAGCGAATTTGTAGATGGCATTCATTCAGAGTTTGGCTATACAGTTGTGGGTGCACAGGAAGTACAGCAGGGGACATGCATTCTTGTGTGGCACCAGTGTTGAGGATTATCGTGGAGGAGGTGCAGTTGTCTATCTTAACTAATTGTGATCTAAAGGGGTCAGGAAGCTATGGATCCAGTTGCATAGGGCAGAGCTGAGACCTAGGTCTCAAGGGTTTTGAGATAATGGTGTTGAAGGCGGAGCTGTAGTCAATGAGTAGGAGCCTGATGTAAGTGTCCCTCTTATCCAGATATTCCAGGGAAGAGTGCAGGGCTAGGGAAATGGTGTCCGCTGTGGACCCATTATGTCAGTAGGCAATTTGCAGGCAATCAAGGCTGGCTGGGAGGCCAGCGTTAATGTGGGCCACGACTAACCTCTCTACACACTTCATGGTTATGCAGGGAGAAGCAACCTCTTCACATCCACTGTGTCAGGACCTCTTCGAATCTTAAATGTTTCAATCAAATAATCTCTTACTCTTCCAAACTCCAGCAGACATAATCCTCGCCCGCCCAATATTCCCACATAAGACATTGTCCTTTACCACCCACTCCACATTCCAGGTATTAGCCTAGCAAACCTCTGAACTGCCCCAATTCATCTAATCTTTTCTTAAAAAAGATTACCAATACTCAACTCAGTGCCTGAGATTCTGTCTCACAAATGCCCTACACGGCTGAAGTATAACCTTTCCACTTACTTCTGTGTTTACTGATAACATTCCATTAGCTTGTCTCATTACTTGCTAGATGTACATACAGACGTTTTGTAATTTACTAACAAGGGCATTCAGATCCCTTTGCATTTTAGAGCTCTAAAGCTCTAAAGCTAGAGGTACTTAGTCTTGCAGAGTGCAGAAGATTATTGAGCTTCTTTTTACACTGCTGAGCAGTCTGCTTTAGTTGGGGCACCACACTACTCCTTGATCTATGCCCAGGCTGACTTGGTCCTGTGGCAGTCATAGGGAAATGGACTGCCCTCCTCTCCACCACTGCGTTTGCAAACACTTCCATGTCCCTAACTGTGACACAGGAAGCTAGCTTGCCTTTCTTCAGGGCTATTTCTTCAATGTTAAGGTTCAAACACCATGGCGTAAGGGGCTATTCTGTGTCTGAAGTGATGTGCTGCTGGGTTTTCAATATGGTTCCAGAAGCATGTGTAGGCCAGATGGTCTCACCAGTGGTAAATAATCCTGCCTCTCTGGCCTCACAGAATTCATGAAATGATGCAACAATTCAGTTACATAACTAATGACATAATGAGTGGAGATTTGCATGAGCAAATTCACCAGAACCATGACAGATTGGGTGCCATGCTTGCTAACACACTAACTACAAATGGAAAAATTCCACCTACACTTTCAAAAGCTTTCCTTTGAAAGTAATTGCTACATTTATAAACCTATAAAATTGCCAATCAGGTACAACTATTCATTATTAGAACAATGGAAGGTTTACCCCCTTATAGCTATTAGCCTTGTCCAAATAACTATATAGACATCTGGTGAACAGACATCTAGCCATCTGTTGCTGTTGATACAATTGTGATATGCCTTATTAAGAATGTTTGACTGGTCTCTAAAAATGGCTAATGCACTGAGCTTAGCTGAGCTTCCGTTTCCAAAGGGCTGAATTATTAGCTTTGAATGATTGACATCTTTATGAGATTACAATAATTTTTTTTTCCTTGTCTTATCAAATTTTTGTTTGGGCAAGGCTAAGAGGCATGATGTAAAGAAACAGTTTTGTAATTGATAATATGACACTTTTCTAAGTTTGTAAGAGTAGCAGTCTTTTGTCAAAGGGGACTTTTGAGTTGATATTACATGAGCACTTAAGTGAGTAGCTATTATTATTAACTGGCTCATTTGTTCTGCACGCAGTGCACATTGGGGCAGAGGCATGAAAAGCAGAATTAGTCCATAGAAAAGAGGCATTAGTCCATAGAAAACATTTGGAAGGGGGATGGGGGAACATGAGGGATATAAGGAGACATCAAAAATAGGAGCTGATATAGAAAATATGAGGGGGGAGAGGAGTTTGAGGGTGACATAGATGAGGCATGATAGGCATGAAAGAGTTAAGGGGATGTGAGGGAGAATGGATAAGACCTCTTAATCTTACCTTAAAAACATTCCCAATTCCACACCATGATTCATGACTCCTTAAAAGAACTGTGAGCCAGGAATCCCAGAGAAGTTGGTTGAATGCCAAGAAAATAGCAGAAGTTTCATTGGTGTGAGATGCCCACCTCCTCAATGGAGCTGAATAGGTCATAAGTGCAGGATGCAGACTCCTTCAAGGGAAATTGTTAAAAAATGGAATGACGGTGGGAATTGTGGAATCAGAGCCGGCCACCATTTCAAAAGGCATCCGGAGTCAATTCAGCTCATTAAAATCACGTCCTGGTTTTAGAAAACAGGCTTTTTTAGCAACTGAACAAGTGTTTCCACATAGCTGCAATGGAAACAGTTTTCAGGGCTGGAAAAGTAGATCACTACTTTATACATAGTGATTTCCTATCCGTTTATAGTACTTATAGTTTGCCATACTTATTGAATTCTAAGCGCTAAATAGGAGTCTTTTTACAGGCATAAAAAGAAAAGCAAATCCTGCTCAAAAAAGTTGAAGAATTTCCTGTAATAATTTCAACAAATCTGAATAGACCGTTCAGAAGCTGAGCCAATAAAATCTGCTTGTCTGTTTGCTGGCGAGTCATGGATACACTCTTAAAGTTCAGCACTGCTATCAAAGATACGAAGATGTCTAAAAAAGCTGCACTTGGTGTTGTGTGATAATTCTGAGAAACTGATCTATGAAATATGGGAGTTAGTGCTCCTCCCAATGCTGAAGAGTTTAGCTTCATATGCTCAACTCAGTTTTCCCCTGTGGTGAGAAAGGAAGAGAGCTAAATCAGGTCAAACTGTTGATTTTTGACTTAAGTGATTGTGAAGGTTTAATTTCTTTCCCCTGGCTTAGTTTCAAGCATTGCCCTGCAGGATAATGGAACAAAAGTTTGGGCAGAAAATCTTGTATTGCTAGAACAGATCCTGCCTAGTTTTATGTCACAGAGTTTGACAGTATCATTCAGAATTTTCCGTTTTCATTCAGCCCTCACCAAGCACAATGTGTAATGCTCCAATTGCCAACAGTGCATTCAAACCTCGGTGAGAATATGCTTAGCAGGCAGCATGGTGGCTCAGTGGTTAGCACTGCTACCTCATCGTGCCAGGGACCTGGGTTCGAAACCTGCCTCAGGCAACTGTGTTTGTGGAGTCTGCACATTCTCCCTGTGTCTGCATGGGTTTCCTCTGGGTGCTCCAGTTTCTTCCCAAAGTCCAAAGTTGTCTAGGTTAGATAGATTAGCCATGCTAGATTGCCCGTTGTATCTAGGGATGTGTAGCTAGGTAGGTTAACCACGAGAAATGCAGGGTTATATGGATGGGGTGGGTCTGGGTGAGATGCTCTCTGGACGAGTGGTGTGGACTCAATGGGTCAAATGGTCTCCTTCCACACTGTAGGGGATTCTAAAACAAAGGTACAAAAGTAGACCCTTTGGGCTATCATCCACTATTCAATGTGATCAGCTGATCTTCTATCTCAATGCCACTTATCTCCATCTTTCTTAAAACTATATGTTTCCAGAAAGATTCCACAGCCCTCTGGAGTACAGAATTCTAAAGATCACCTGATTGAAAACATTCCCCCTCAGCTCAACCTTAAATGGGTAACTCCTTACTCTGAGATTAAGCACTGTGAAACTAGACTCTCCCACAAAAGGAAACAACCCCCTCAAATCCTCCTTACAGATCTTAAATACTTCAAACAAGTTGCCTCCTGTTCTTCCAAACTCCAGCAACTATAGGTCCAACCTATTCAACCACTCCTCTTAAGAAAATCTCTCCATACCTCAGATCATCTAGTGAATCTTCTCTGTTTTACATCCAATGCCAATATGTCCTCCTTAGATTTAGGGGGCCAAAACTGTTTACACTACTCTAGGTCTGCCTTGTACAGGTTTAGCAAGTCTTCCCATTTTTATACTTTATTCCCTTGGAAAGAAAGGCCAACAGTCCTTTTGCCTTCCCTTTTACACAATGGATTTAAAATACCAGCTTTTTGTGATTCATGGATCTCCAAAACCCTCTATGCTGCAGCTTTCTGCAGGCTTTTTCTATTTAGATAATATTCACTTCCATTATTCTTCTTGTCTAAGTGCAATGCCTCACAGTTTCATACATTATATTCCACTTTCCAAGTATTTGCCTACTCACATAACCTGTCTATATCCATCTGTAGGCTCCTTGAGTCAGCTTCATTACATGCCTTCCCTCCTATTTTTGTGTCATCTGTCATCTTGGCAATAGTACACTCATTTCTGTCATCCAAGTCACTGATATATTGTAAATAATTGTGACCCTAGCGCTGAGCCCTATGGTACTCCACTAGTTACAGGCTGCCATCCTGAATATTCTATCCTTATTCCAATTCTTTGTCTTCCATTAGTTAGCCAGTCCACAATCCAATCTATCCATCTTATATACTACCTCCAACACCATGGGCACATAATTTATTAAGTAGATGTATATGCAATATTTTGTCACACGCATTATATATTACATTCACTAGTTCCACTTTATCTATCCTGCTTATTACATCCTCAAAGTATTCTAGTAAATTTATCATGCATAACTCCCCCTTCCTGAACCTATGCTGACACTACTTGATTATCTTATGTATTTCTAATACAACCTCTAAAACAGATTCTAACATCTTCCCAATAACGGATGCTAAGCTAACTGGCTCCTTCCCCCTTTAAGTAAGGGAGTTACGCAAGTAATTTCCCAATCTTTTAGGGCTTTTCCAGATTATAAAGGTTCTTAGAATACTACCATTATTGCATCCATGATTTTTGTAGTTACTTCTTTTATAATCCTTGAATACATTCCATTAAGTCCAGGGGACTTAGTGGCTTAGCTTAATTAGTTTCTGTCATACTTTTTTGTTTGTGACAGTTATTGTATTTATTTCCTCTCCTGTTGGGATAATCATGCTTTTTTAGTATTTTTGGGATGCTATAGTGTCCTCTATCATGAAGAAACTTCTTCTAAGTCAAAACATTTAAAACTTCAAATTTGCTGCGCTTTTTTTGAGCAGCCTTAATCTAGTGGTTCCTTTAAACTGTTTCTGGGCTCATTCTCTTACCGTATGTATCTAGTTATGCAATTAAGGTCCTAATGGTAGCATATGGCCTCAATTAAATTATTTAAACATCATTCCCCAGCTCCAGCCTGAATATTGTATCTAGACTGAATACTTCATGCTTGTAGGCACAAAGCTGGCCATGACACGTTGAATTCCAGCTCCACGTTATTCATTTACTTTAAATTCATTTTTAAAAAATGGTATGTTTTCTTTGACAGAACTTATCATTTCATCAAAAAAATAGTATTTCCTTGAGCACCCTACTTCACACACAAATAATCCAATACATTTGCTTTATACAAATTTCTGTTTTTAGAAGAAGATAATCTCTGCTTCCGCAGTAAAACAAAACACCACAAAAATAAATAAATGGCATGCGCCAATCTTAAGTTTGACATTGTGTTTGCAGATTAGTCCTAAAATTCATTTCTGTATTCCTATGCCAAAGCAGCATTGATTTCACACAATTGTTCTTTCTTGCAGCTATTGTAGATCTCAGTTAATGGTATATCTGATGGGATTGCATTACATAGTAGATAAGTTAATAAATTATCAAAAACAACTGCAAAATAGGCTGCATGTAATTAATTCCATTGATGTTTAAATTTGGTCACAAAATTCTATCATACTGCATTAGCTGGTACTACTGGCTATTAGTTAGATAACTTGTATTGTATACAGTAACATGAGGAAACTATTATCCATCACATTTGAAATCACAGTTTAGTTGACATCTTACTCAATCACAGCTGATATGAAACAATTTCATTGCATTGTATCATTTGTAACATAGCCATTCCATTTTGTATCTAATTCTAATTGACATTATAATGATATTTGATTAGACAGTTAAAATCTTACTACATTTTCCTTGATTATAAATGAAACACCATCATCCCAGTTTCTACACTGCTGAAGAGTTACAAAAGTACTGCTGGTCGTCCAGCTCTCTGTTACCTCTGACACAACTTTCTGTTTGAACCTTTTGGATTAGCTGTCATCCAACTCCTAAAGTCATTAGAGAGCTGGTAAAATTTACCAATCACAAGATTATGGCTGCACCAATTGACCAATAGTCATTTTGTGTCCTCCTTAGAGCATCTGCATCCCGCACCACTATCCCTCCTTTATAGTCCACCTCTTTTTGAACATCCCATCATATATTCTACCTACCTTAATGTAGTCAGTGCATCTTCAGCCATTTTATGCCTTTAATCTGTATGGGTGCCTCCAACATGCTCCAAAGTGACAAGATTTTCCAACAATTCTTTCTCTATCTAAAGCTTTCTCTCTCTAAAATACGGTCAGTGATATAGATTACTTATAGATACCGCTCTTGCACCAATTGTAGAAGCATAGACTGGTTACAGAAGGAGTTTATTTGGCTTGGCAAGTTCACTGTTGGCTCTCCTGTATGGCACCTCAGCCGAAACCTGCCTTTTCCCTCCAACCATGCAATTTGTTTCTCTTCATGTGCCTCTTAATTACCTTGTGAAGACCTCAATTGAATATACCTCAACCTCACTTTTAAGCAGTGAAACTCAAGTCTTAACCTTGCACAGTGTAAAAGTTTCAATTCCATACCAACTTTGGTTGCTTGTCCAATCCTTGTTTCTCAACTCTTGTGCCTTTACAAACAGTTTCTATTCATCTACTCTGTCAGATTCCTCAATACTTTGAATAGTTCAATCAAACCTTTCCTCGATTTCCTCACTGGAGAATAATCCCAGTTTCTTTAGTCTCCACAGTCACTCATCCCTGGAACAATTCTAGTAAATTTCTTCTAAAGTATATCCATCACTTACATCCTAAAGTGCGGTAGCCAGGCTTGGACACAATATTCCAGTTGAGGCCAAGCATGGATTTTTGAAGTTTCATTGTAATTTTATTTTCTCTATATTCAGCCTGCTTGCCTCACATCTGTTTCTTTAAGTTGAAGGGATAAAAACATAATGGATATGGCAGATAACCAGTTTAACCATTCATGCCAGATCATGGTGAACTACATAAAGTATTAAAGTTTTCTGTTCTCACCTGTTAAAATTATTCACTATTCTAGTATCATTCAGGAATGTAAAGATAAGCCCTAAATTCTTTCTTTCTACAGAAGCCTGCCAACTTAAACACACCCTTGCCTGTCTCCATCATGCTTACCTACAAAAATAAGCACAAAGAACTCCAGGACTTTGTCACAAATATTGAGACTATCTGCTTCAGCTACATTTTTCCCTTCACTGGTCCACTGAGCTAAACTTTCGCTAGTGAACCTCCATCATTCTGTCCTGAAATAGTATCTTTCTTTAGTTCCTCTACTATCACTCTCTTGCTGTGTCTGAACTCAGCTTATCCGTGAAATTCACCTCCATTCCCTTGACTCCATTCCTGTTCACTACCTTTCTGCTGTGGATGTCAGCCAAGCTTGTTAATAATTTATCCCACCGTTAAATCAGCTGCCATCATTCCTCTCCTCAAATACCAACATGTGACCACATTGCCCTCGTAAATTACTATCTTCCTTTCTCCATAGTCCTTGATCATGTCCTCACCTCATCAATTAGTGTTTATCTCTCCACACCATATGTAAATCCTTGTAATCAGGCTTCCATTTCTACCACAGTTTTCAGATTGCTCTTATCAAAGTCACAAAAATATCCCCTGATATTCTGACAAAGACAAAATTTCTCCATTCATCTTTCACAGCCTGTCTACAGTCTTTGATGCAGAAACAGATCCACCTTCAAACTGCACTCATCATATTCCAATCTTATCTATCTTACAGCAACCAAACTATCACTTGCTAGGCTTCTTTCCTGCCCCTTCAGTATCTCTAATGTCCTCAAGGATCTATATTTGACTTCCTCATGTATCACAATGGCATGTTCTCCTGAGTGACATTATCTGAAAATACAGCATTAGTTTCCACCTATATGTTAATGATGCCCAACTCTACCTCACCTCTTCTCTCAACTCTTCCACCATTGCTAAATCATCACACTGCATATCTGACATTCAAGATAACAAAGTGTAGAGCTGGATGAACACCGCAAGCCAGGCAGCATCTTAAGAGCACAAAAGCTGACGTTTCGGGCCTAGAGCCACTCCAGCATCTGCAGTTCCTATTATCTCTTATATCTGACATTCAGTTTGGATGAACAGTAATTTGCTCAAATAAACATTGTGAAGACCTAGCACATTGTCTTCAGCCTCAGCCTCAAAATTTAACAGGGATTGAAGTATGCAAAACTGAAGAACAACCGTTCACAATCTACATATCTACTCTGTTTCTTGTCACTTAATTGGTTTTCAATCTGTGCTGTCACTGTCCATATTTCCAGCACTTTCAACTTTTCTGTCAGGCTTATTCAGTGGCTTTTTTTTTAATCAAATCTCTTTTGAACTTCTATGTACTCCATACCAGCCACCTTCATCAACCTCCCTGTTCCTCAACAAGAAAACTCAATCAATGTGGTTAAACACAATTTTCTTTTCATAAAACTGTGTCAGTTTTTCTTAGTAATTGACACACTTCTCTTGCTTCTGCTTTCTATCTCTTCCATCATTTAGAGAACTTTCCCTTATACATGAAAAACCAGCTCCAACACAGATTTGAGAATGCACATGTATCCATCCGGAAGTCTGTTTAAAATTAAAAAACAATTTGGCTAATGCATTCTTAATTTGACATATGGACTTTAGCAGCACTTAAGTCTGTTGTACACATGTTATTAGAAAAATAAGCTGATTTACTGGAATAATAACACTTACAGTTGTGTGATATACTGCAGTGAAACATTTCAAAGTTTGCACAGCAAATTATTTTTGAACTCTTGTTGTGCAGACACGCTAAGTTACATTTTATGGATGCAAGAAGGTGGCATCAGTTCTCATTATTTTACTTTCGCTAAACAATGTTTTGTTTAAAATTTTCAGCCTCTATAATAATACACCCACTTTTGATCTACCACAATAAACAGTTAAAAGCAAACCGTATGGGAAATATTATATGTCAATCCAATCAAGTCTGTTTCTTTTTGCACACCTATCTGAGGAAAAACAGGTTTCTTACATTCAATGCATGCAAACAAGACACAATGTGCACTTATGAACATGCTTAGTGAACCCGTCCATTAGTGAGCATTACTAGTTAATCTTCTGGTTGGTAACCCTTGATTAAATATGCTGGCAGTCTGTCATCATATCTACTGATAAGCACCTGGAAACTGTCGAAAAGCAAAGTGCAAAAACATTAATTAAAACCATCATCAGTCATGTATAGAATGTAACACGTTGCAACTTGATCTCAAAGGCTCAAACGATCCTTTTAAATGCTTTAAGATCTGTGTTATACAAATTCTCACAGTTGTATTAGACTCAAAACTTCTGATGAAGGGTCTAGGCCCAAGCTATTGTGCTCTTAAGATGCTGCTTGGCCTGCTGTGTTCAACCAGCTCCACACTTTGTTATCACCAGCTTTAATATAAAGTTTCAAATATTTTGAATATTTTCTAGACATCTTCTGTTGCCTTTTGCCTGTGGAGACTGAATAATATGATGATAGGGTACTCGATTACAGTAACATCGGGTAATACTCGGAATGAGTTAATGCTGCAAACATCTCAAGGTACAAATCTTATTCATATTTCACTTCCTCACAAGAACTGAACTTCTCAATGGACTTCACGTCATGGGAGTCAGCACTTGTGTCAATGGTATTATACACATTTCCCTAGTATTTAATTCAAAAGGTCCACATTTAGTAAAAGTACAAGTTGATTATTAATTGATTAGGAAGATAATTTCCTGAAAAGGCAATTATTTACAGGAATCACCATTTACTCCATCTCCCTCATTGAGACTTTTTTATTTTTATTCCATGTCTGTTTCAGACCAAACCCTCATTTCCAAGATTTGCGGGCATCTATCGTTCCCCTCTCAAGTTTTCATTAATCCCACATTAAAATGATGTGTTTATAGTTATTTGAGGGCAAAGGTAATTCATCTTGGCCTCCGACTTCTCCATTTCTTCTCATAGAGAAGACCTTTACTTTATGTCTATGTCTGTCATTACAGCTCTACTGAGACTGGAATTTCAGCATCTGAGGTAATTACAAAGGCAAAGACTCCTTCAACAAATCCATATAATGGCACTTTGGTGCATTAAGTGGTCACCTCATGACCACCCTATTATTCAATCTAATTTTGCTCAGCAAAGCACAAATAATTACATTTATATCTTGTTTACTAAAATTGCTAATATTCAATTTGTTAAAGTCTTTTTCAGTGATTTAAACAACTCAACACAGTGGCAGCATTATTACACAATTAAAGGCTTCTTCAAGAAGTTTTCACAAAATTATTTTGAGAAGTTTGCTATTGTGCATTTAGTTTTATAATCCAGAGCTGGATGAACTACTGACATAAATCCCATGAGTGAGTCATGGGGGAATAGCCTGCTGTTCCAAGTGGATCATTGAGCAGGCAAACAGAATTCCAAACTAAAAATAACTAACAGTTCATGTGAGTCACATGGTGCAAGCCCAGACTCTAATTCTATAGTACCCTCGTTAGTAAAATGCCTTGGGAATTTCTGCTGCTACATATAAACACAGGAGCATTAGAAACATGCTCAAAATGACAGACATGTTCCTGATATTGACATTACTAATGGTCAGGAATGCTAAATTTCAGCCCATTCTGTCAGAACGGATATTTGCCTTCTGACATTAGCAACTGTGATCTCTGTCATGCATGTTCATGCACTTTCCGTAGCAGATTGCACATAATACCGTGGATCCACTACAGTTTTAAAAGTAATTTTTCAATTGGAAATTTCAGAATTTGCCGTGATCAATGAAAGCTCTGAATGTCGATTATTGTTTAAATTCTATAAGCTGGTGCAGTAAGTGTTCAAATGCTAAGTCTTTTTAATCCAATAAAACATCTTCAAAGGATCAAATATTAAAGAGATGATCATCCACAAAAGTGAGTCTAATTATTTTGTTTTAGTTATTTGTTAGAAAAAGAACAGTTTTTATAGGGAGAAATTCTTCCTGAATTGAATAAATCCACAATTAGGTTAGGAGGGAATTATGTTCATAAATCATCGAGATGCATGAATTATGGGGAATACTCAATTTGTAAATCTACACAGGTTTCTCAGTTAAATATTACATTAACAATTAAATCTAAACTTCTTTATAGAAATATTTTCTCACAAGAAATCACAATTTTAAATTATTTTGCCTTTAACTGACAAGTGGGCTTGTGACACATTGAAAATTGCATCATCATGTCATTTATATGGGAAAGCACAATAAGAAAATTTACACGGAATTGCAAAAGTCATTTGCAGAAATGTCTCCCACTGAAACTGTGCTAAAGAAAGCTATGATAACAAGGTGTGAAGCTGGATGAACACAGCCGGCCAAGCAGCATCACAGGTGCAGGGAAGTTCGGGCCAAGACCCTGCTTCAGAAATGGGGGAGGGGAAGGGGATTCTGAAATAAATAGGAAGTGAGGGGGAGGCGGACAGAAGATGGATAAAGGAGAAGATAGGGTGAGAGGAGGCAGACAGGTCAAAGAGGCGGGGTTAAAGTCAGTGAAGCTGAATGTAGGTGGGGAGTTAGGGAGGGGATAGGTTGGTCCAGGGAGGACGGACAGGTCAAGGAGGCAGGATGAGATTAGTGTGTAGAAGATGGGGGTGGGGCTTGAAGTGGGAGTACAGGTTAGGGAGGTGGGGACTAACTGGGCTGGTTTTGAGATGTGGTTGGGGGAGGGGAGATTTTGAAGCTTGTAAAGTCCACATTGATACCATTGGGCTCCAGGATTCCCAAGCAAAATATGACATGCTGTTCCTGCATCTTTCGGGTGGCGTCATCGTTGCAATTCAGGAGGCCCAGGATGGATATGTTGTCCAAGGAGTTGGGGGAGGGAGTTGAAATGTTTCATGATTGCAAGTTGCAGTTGTTTGTTGCCAACTGAGCGTGGGTGTTCTGCAAAGCGGTCCCCAAGCCTCCGCTTGGTTTCCCCAATGTTGAGGAGGCTGCAACAGGTACAGCGGATACAGTATATCACATTAACAGATGTGCAGGTGAACATCAGTTTGATGTGGAAAGTCTTCTTAGGGCCTGGGATGGGGGTGAGGGGAGCGGTATAAGCACTTGCTTCGGTTGCAGGGAAAAGTGCCAGGGGTGGTGGGGCTGGAGGGGAGTGTGGAGCGGACAAGGGAGTTACAGAGAGAGTGGTCCCTCCGGAAAGCACGGGTGGGGAGAGAAAAATGTCTTTGGTGGTGGGGTCAGATTGTAGATGGCGGAAACATCGGAGGACGATGCATTGGATTTGGAGGTTGGTGAGGTGGTACGTGAGGACGAGGAGAATTCTGTTTTGGTTATTATTGCGGATAGTGCGGGAGACATGGTCAGGGGCTTTTTCGATCACTGTGGAAGGGAAGTTGCAGTTCTTCAAAAAAGAGGACATCTGGGATGTTTGGGAAGCTATGCTGGCTCAGTGGTTAGCACTGCTGCCTCACAGCACCTAGGACTTGGGTTCAATTCCAGTCTCAGGTGACTGTGTGGAGTTTGCATGTTCTCCTTGTGTCTGTGCGGGTTTCCTCTGGGTATTCCAGTTTCCTCCCACAGTCCAAAGATATGTCAGTTAGGTGGATTAGCCAAGGGAACTGTAGGAATGGGGTAGGGGTTTGAGCCAGGGTGTGATGTTCAGAGAGTCAGTGTGGACTTGTTAGACTGAATGGCCACACTATAGGTATTCTATGATTAAAATTACTGCAAGCCATTCCTGATTCTTCTTCAAACCAAAATAAACAATGATTTTAAAACTTCTTCAGGAAGACAATATCATTTATGACCTTGATAATTGAGAAACTGTTTATTATAATTTTTTACTTTGAGCTGTAATTGTTCTGTGCTAACAACAAATTGATCTCAGCTGTTAGAAGAATGGTAGGGATCTGCAGCAAGTTATACAGTTTTGCTGGGCTTCTATAATGATGGGAAGCAGAACTCTATCACTATGTACTTAGAACAATTGTTTTGAAATTTGAAATGTTAGAAACAGATTGACAAAATGGTTTATTTCAGAAGCAGAACCGTGATCTAGCCAATCAACTGGCTCTTATATTGGAGTGTAGCCAGTCAGTTGAAAGTAACTCCTCTAGGTAGTAATACATCTGAAACACACCAATTCAGTCCATATGCTATAGTCTTTACAGTGCTGCATATCAGAGCTAGCTTTGCAATCACGTAAAAGCCCTTTATTTTATAATTGCAGTCTGAAGGTGAAATTTGGATGGTAACTGCTCAGACATCAGAGTTAATGCAGTTAGTTTCCAACATTAGAATTTCATGCTTTAATCATTAGAATTAGGGTTGTATCAGAAATCCAAATTGTCACCATTATGGTGAATAGCAGACCATCTATGAATATTGCCTACATCAGCATTGAGAAACTATTTGATAGTATTTGACACTTGCATAGTATCAAAAATGGGAACTGAAGGATGTGAAGGGACTTCGATAAATTAATTGACTGCACATAACATTTGGTAGTTGAAGAACAAGGTGAAGAAATATGAGACTAATTTACTTTGGATGTATAAGGACAGATCAGAATAACAAAAGCTAGAGAGGGACTTGTATCTGTGAAGGAACAAGGTGATTTTCCTATCAATGTACAGATGTCACTAATACCTACTACATGAATCAGGGGTTTACAAACTATAAACACCCAATGCAGTCACTGAGATAATGTTTCAGTTTGCAAACTTTTTCTCCAAGGGAACAATGGCCTGTAGAGAGGACAGTCCAACTGTGGACTCACTGGATGCTTGCTGCCAAACAATTGTACATTGCGCCCAAAGCATGTTTTAACCTCAGCAAGCACTTCAGTAGTGACTGCTGAGTGGGTCTAAGGTGCTGATGTATGAACTTGGCACAGGCAAGTGTAACATAGTAACTGACCACTTGCAGAGAAAATTGTTGGAGTTTCTGTGACTGAGCCAGGAATGTGAGTGGTGGCTTTTAATGTCGCTGCAACTTTTGTCAAGGCTCCTTACCCTGCAGCAATGCCAACTAGACCAAGAAATGGGTAATAACAGCTGGCTGGGGTGCTGTTGATGTGGAAACACATACTGATTATATCAGGGGAATGATGGGAAGAACTTCACAGAGTTTTCTGCCAAAGAATTTTGAGTACTTGGCTTAAACCTATAGTTTTACAAAGTAATTGAAAAACAGAAATTTCTATTGTTATGTAGTTTTATTATATGTTGGTCTATACTGTGCAAACATTAACGATTAACTACTGAATGTTACTATGTTACTTATAGGCTGGGATATAGTTAATATTCAAGATTTAAATTGGGGTCATGTTGGAAAGTAATTTGGGATAATTAGGTATAAAAATAATTATGTTGGCCATCTAACATTAGTTATTTTCTAAGTGGAGTTGAAATACAAAAGTAAGGGAGTGAAGTTTCAGTTACATAGAACCTTGATCCACCTCAGATAAAATGTTTTCTGTGTGTCGGGGAGAGCAAAAGCAAACTGGGATGACTGCTTTTCAGAATACCTCTGCTCAGTCCGCAAGCATGGCCCCAACCCATCTATTATTATCGCAGGTTTTCTTCCCTATGACTGTGAACTGACCCTTTACACATGTGTGATCTGTAAACTCCTTCACCCTCTGACTTTCCGCTGATCTTCCTTACTGTTTCATTTGCTCCATGCCGCCTTTTCAACAGCATATAACCAATCACTTTTCCACCAACCTTCAGTTCTGGAGAAACATTAACTCTGTTTCTCTCTCTACAGGTGCCACCAGACCTGCTGAGTTTCGCTGGCACTTGGTCAGACTCAATTAGGAGTACTTTGTTCAATTTTGGACAACTCAAGGAAAATATATCGGCCTTTGAGACATGGGAGCACTTATTAGGATGTAAATGTCTAAGTTGTCAGGACAGGTTGTGCAAAATTGGTTTGCATTTCCTTTTTGTTTAGATTCCCTACAGAGTGGAAACAGGCCCTTCGGCCCAACAAGTCCACACCGTCCCTTGAAGCATCCCACCCAGACCCATCTCCCATATAACCCACTCACCCCTGAACACTACGGGCAATTTAGCATAGCCAATCCACCTAGCCTGCACATCTTTGGACTGTAGGCCGAAACTGGAGCACCCGGAGGAAACTCACGCAGACACAGGGAGAATTTGCAAACTCCACACAGACAGTCACCCGAGGCTGGAATCGAACCCGGGTCCCTGGAGCTGTGAGGCTGCAGTGCTAACCACTGATCCACCGTGCCGCCCTTGAGTTTAGACAATTAAAGGGTAATCAAATTAAGGTGTTTACAATAATAAAGACTAATGATTTGCACTGGGGGAGGAATCCAGAACAAGAGGTTCTTATAATTGGGCAAGCTAGTGACATCAGGAAGCTTCTTTTAGACAAAGAGAAGTAGAAATCTGGAACTAGCTCCCTCAAAAGGCAATGGATTCCCAGTCAGTTAAATGATTTAAGATTAATTTCAATAGACTGAGGAGGTGAGGTATCAAGTGAAAAAAGAAAGACAAATAAACTTGAGATAAAACTATTTGCTCCATGGCTAATCCCTCTTCATATGTTTTTATGACACCAATATCATGGAACTAATTAAGAGTTTTTTAAATCATACTTTCATATAGAAGTAAATATATAGTAAATATGTTAACATTAAATTTACAGTTGTTTTGTAAGTGAATAAACTATTTGTCGGATCAGGTGTTTTGCAATCATCATTTTCATTACGAAAGTGAATAACTGAGGGGAAAATATATGTACAGTGACATGACAATAGATCAAAGTACCATCGACAATGTTACCTTTAACTCTGAAAGAGGAGTTTACTGAAGCCAAAAATAATGAGTGCAACTATCCGTTCGGTCACTATTTTGTAAATTCCTGTGTGGGACCCAAGGAATATCATACTTTTGGAGTGTCAGGGAAAACTTCACACAGAGGAAGGAATATAAGAGGAAGAGATAACAATGGGGCTAACTAACTTTCCCTGTCTCTGCAGAGAACCACCTGTTTCAACACAAGTGTGTGTATTTTAGTGACCTGATGTCCTAGTTTGTACCAGTGTGTCGTGAGAGTCACAGCTCTGTGCTCAGCTATTTAAACAACAAACACTGCAGATAAAAAGAGAAAAGCATCTGTCTCACTCTGAGTGCTGTCAGTCAGTCAGCGCCAAAATGCTTCAGGGTACAACAGTTTCCATCTAAAAAAGTAAAGAATCTCAAAACCAACTGTTTAGCGACCAACATCAACACTACAGGTGACATCCTCTGCAACAGCCCTAATGTTCAATGATATACTCTTCACTAAAAAATCAGAGACTGCAACCGGTAGCCTTTTATTTTTAGGATTCACTGCTTATTTATAATCTGAGTGTTGCTATTTATTCTCACATTTAGTAATTAGTAAACCCACACTTTTTGTTAACTCAAGGAAGTCTGATTAAATTGATTTCATTTAGGAACATAAGTTCATTTGCATCTCAAAGAAAGGTAAGGGAACGGAATCTTTTAAAATTAATCCTTGTTGTGACCAATGGAGGGGAGTGGGTGAATATCCAAGGAGAGTAAACTCGCCGTTCCTCACCTGGACCTTGTTTGTTTTAGGAATACCATCTGAAACCTAAACGTTTGACTGGTTGTACCATCAGTTAAATAAAGAACACACCAGCTAATTTTAATATTTATACATGTCAAAAATGAGGCAAACTCAGCATTTTTTACACAGTTCAAAGATTCTCATATTGCACAGAACTGCAAAAACGAGATTAGACTTGAACACTACTGAATGATGCCCATACGTACTAGCTCAAAATGGCCATAAGCCAAGTATATATTTTTGGTGTAAAAACACGTAATTAATTATTCACCAGCTTTATTTCTTTCTGTGTTAACACAAGACAGGTATAAAAGCTTACAACTGCGCAAGACCATAAGATGGAAGAGCAGAAGTAAACCATTCAGCCCATTGAGTCTGTTCTGCCATTCAGTGAGATCATGGCTGATCTAATAATACTCAACCTTATTTTGCTGTTGTTTCCCCATAAACCATTGATTCCCTTCCTGACTAAAAATATATCCATCTCAGCCTTGAATATACTTACTGACTCAGCTTTTACAGTCCCCTGTGGCAAAGAATTCCACAGATGTAGTAACCCCAATTATTTGCCCTCCTCAGCATATGTCCCACCATCTCTAGTGGGGAGAAAATTCCATCCTAAATGCTCTTATCAGGTCTCTTTCTCCTACTGGGTTAACATAGCTACCATTCCCCTTGCACTACAGAAAGAGAGGAAAATAGAACAGAGGCAGGAAAGAAAACAGCAACAAAAACAAAATCGCTGGAGAAGCCCAACAGGACTGGCAGCATCTGTGAAGGAAAAAAACCGAGTTAATGTTTCATGTCCAGTGATGCTTCCTCAGAGAGCAAAAAGCTCACAGCGGGAGGGGGGATAGTAAAAGTTCTCTGTAAGGGTTCTTATCCACCTTAAATTCCGGGGCATTTCTTTTATTTTCAGCAACTGCGCTTTACAAAGGAGGTGCCCACAGAGTTCTGGCTCTCACAACCCTGCAGCCTCAGAACAGAACCCAGTATTGCATTTGTGTGTGTCAGGATTCCTCCAAGCTGGAGCAGGTAGCTTTTCTAAGCCCCAGTCTGCTGCTCTGTGCCTGGAGAAGGGAGTTCATTGTGTTCTCTCTGACCAGAGGGAAGCAGGTGTAATGTGTACATGCTTTGACAGGACAGTGCTATTCACAATGAAGCGGGGTGTCACCAATAGCATGCTGAATGGGGGTGATGAATGAACAGTGCTGTTCAACCACACCCAACATCTTGTTGATAACTGCTCATTATCCTAACAGCAAATCTTGTGTTTTCACTTTTCATCAGTCTACTCATTATTTCCTTAGCATTAAAGCAAAACAGGAGCTGACTACTGGGCAGCAAAGCCAACTGTTTAACATCTGGCTCATGACTCCAGAACAAAAACTCAACAACATGGGGACCCAACAGCATACAATGTGGGCCACACACAGCATCATATAGACCTCAGGAGAGCTGAAGCAATGTCTTTGCTTTCTGAATCTCTGTGAAAGACCCCTTTAAAACTTGTTGGATCAGGCTCCCTGATTCATTATGATCTGCTGTATCTTTTGCTACCTACTATGAGCGAACAGCCCTTGCCAACCCAAATAAACCCAACAAATCAGAAAGCAAGTGGAAAAAGAAGAGCAGCAGGAGGAGGAGGAGGAACTGGAGACAAGGAGAGGGCAAGCCCTTTTCTGGCTCGGCATTTTTGTGATCACTCCATTCAACTATGGTTCCACTGATCCCAAATCCTCACAGAATAAATATCCCAAATTTTATCATCCATCCGTTGTAGGCTATCGGAATCTCTTCTTGGCCACAATATTAAAATAAAAGCCATCATAGTGCAACAATTCCAACTTTATCTGACAAAACCTGCTATTCCACTGCAAACATTAACCAACACCCTTCTCGTCCCCTTAGTCCCTGTCTTCTGATGACTTTGCCCATCCCAGTGCTCCCACAATTTTACTCCAGTGGCTGATGGCATGACTGTTGGAAAACCATTCATTTTCAGTAACAGAGACTGCAGACGGCCCTACAGAGCACTATCGAGGCCTAGACCTCCTTGTTGTTAGCTATACATTCACAGCATTACTAGCAACAGTCTAGCTGGGCAGGTTGCATGACACGCAACAACAAAGATGGAAGCAGAGTGGCAGTGATGGGAGGATGAAGGCTGCATTCCTAAGATTAAACAAGATTGTGATCCATGTTATCAGTGTCTCACCCCCAGGGCTTGTCTCAGCAATTACCATAGAATGTCTACAGTGTGGAAGCAGGCCCATCAGCCCAAGAGTCCACAGCTGCTCTCTGAAGACCCAGCCCATTCCCTGTAAGCCTGCATTTCCCATGGCTAACCCATTTAGTCTGCACAATCCTGAACACCGTGGGTAATTCAGCATGGCCAATCCTTCTAACCTGCTCAACTTTGGACTGTGGGAGGAAACTGGAGCACCTGGAGGAAACCCACACAGACACAGGAAGAATGAACAAACTCCACCCAGACAGTTGCCCGAGGGTGGAATCAAACCCAGGTCTTTGGTACTCTGAGGCAGCGGTGCTAACCGCTAATCACCATGCTGTGATCCTTGTAATTTGTTGAAGCACTGATTGCAGGACTGTTCTGAAAGCCTGTCTGAGCAGTAGTATCCACATCCACAATGGCAACAGTCTCAGCCAACATAACAACAAGCCACAACTTCATAACATCAGTCTTTGCTACTACTGCCGCAGCCAATATTGAGTGATTTCTGTCCATGCTGTGTTGAGTGCCGCAACATCACTCATACCTCGTCAGCTTCTCCAGGCATTCTCAAAGAGTTGGCCACCATTTCCATGTTGAAGGGGATGGGCTCTGTGCCAATCTGCCGCAGTTTGGAGCAGGACTTAGCCATGCTCCTTGGCAGTGATGTAGGGTTCTCTAGAGGGCTGCCAATGTGGTATGATCCCTTCATTCTCAATAGAGTCTACCTGCCGATGGTGCCAGCCTCAGTCATGGTCACTGCAAAGACAGCCAGTCCTGCATGGTCTCCATGTTGATGAAGATATGCGGCTGTGCTTGTCTCCTGTGGTGAGCTGCTGCTGCATTTGACTATGGCCCATGAAAGTGTATTTGTATAATGTGCCTGTTTTGGCTGAATAGCGGGCAGTGTACACAAATTAGGAGATGTGAGTGTGAATCTTGTGACAGTTCTAAATGTGTGAGTGTGAGGTGAGACAATGAAGAGGAGAAATGAATTGTGCTTCATAAAGATTGGTGTTCAGTGAGTGAAGGGTATATAAGTTAATGGAGCTGTGTGTGAGGTCCGTGGTTCCTTTGGAAAGAAATGACATGTGTACATTATTCACTGCCTTCTATCACTTGTGTGAGGTACTAGAACTTTTTAGAACATAGAACATAGAATGTTCTATTTTCTAAAAACTTCCAGTGGCTCTTTTTGTAGCTCTCCATCCAAGTCCAAGGAGCTACATCAGTGTCTGAATTGGATGTCTGGCCCACGGTCTTCCCAGTATGTGTCTGGAGGGAGTAGATCTCTTTATCTTCCCGTCCACTGTTATACAATTCAGTTGGTACCTGAAAAGATTACCTGACACCACAACATAATCTCTGTCCATCATATAAATGACATTCCTGAGAAAAGCTAATGAAAGTTGTGTCGTGCTATATCAGTGTTCCATAAGGAGATAACAAAGTGTGAGGCTGGATGAACACAGCAGGCCAAGCAGCATCTCAGGAGCACAAAAGCTGACGTTTCGGGCCTAGACCCTTCATCAGTGAGGGGGATGGGGTGAGGGTTCTGGAATAAGTAGGGAGAGGGGGAGGCGGATCGAAGATGGAGAGAAAAGAAGATAGGTGGAGAGGAGAGTATAGGTAGGGAGGTAGGGCAGGGATAGGTCAGTCTGGGGAAGATGAACAGGTCAAGGAGGCGGGATGAGGTGGTAGGTAGGAAATGGAGGTGTGGCTTGAGGTGGCAGGAAGGGATGGTTGAGAGGAAGAACAGGTCAGGGAAGTGGAGACAGGCTGGGCTGGTTTTAGGATGCAGTGGGGGGAGGGGACGAGCTGGGCTGGTTGTGTGATGCAGTCGGGGGAGGGGAAGAACTGGGCTGGTTTTGGGATGAAGTGGGGGAAGGGGAGATTTTGAAGCTTGTGAAGTCCACATTGATACCATTGGGCTGCAGGGTTCCCAAGCGGAATATGAGTTGCTGTTCTTGCAACCTTCAGGTGGCATCATTGTGGCACTGCAGGAGGACCATGACGGACATGTCATCTGAGGAATGGGAGGGGGAGTTAAAATGGTTCGCGACTGAGAGGTGCAGTTGTTTATTGCAAGCCGAGTGGAGGTGTTCTGCAAAGCGGTCCACAAGCCTCCGCTTGGTTTCCTCAATGTAGAGGAAGCCACACCGGGTACAGTGGAGACAGTATACCACATTGGCAGATGTGCAGGTGAACATCTGCTTAATGTGGAAGGTCATCTTGGGGCCTGGCATGGGGGTGAGGGAGGAGGTGTGGGGACAAGTGTAGCATTTCCTGTGGTTGCAGGAGAAGGTGCCAGGTGTGGTGGGGTTGGAGGGGAGTGTGGAGCGGACAAGGGAGTCGCAGAGAGAGTGGTCTCTCCGGAAGGCAGACAAGGGTGGGGATGGAAAAGTGTCTTGGGTGGTGGAGTCGGATTGTAGATGGCGGAAGTGTCAGAGGATGAGATTAGATTTGGTAATTTAAAGCAGGGTGAGGAGAAACCTAGTACTAAATATGCTGCTGAATGGCCACAGGCTTCAATAGAGGGCATACATTATGTATGCTAGCAGAAGTGCATTCTGGCTACAATACATACTGGAACTAGTTAAAGAAAAGTTAATGAGCACATGGATGGGTTGAAACGGCACAGCAAGCCTGTAGCATGCTACTAATTTCTCTGTTGCTGCACCAGCTTTCACTGCAGGAGGTGGATCTTGTGTCTGTTGATCTCTGCTGGAACCATCTGGGGTGTGTTTGGTGGATTCACCATCACACTCCTCCTTGTTGGTATTGGTCTAAGCCAATGATACTGTGTGAGCCACACCGCCGCTGTATCTGCTCCCAGGATGAGGCATTCTACTCCCGCACATCCCAGAGGTCCACGCTCTTCAAGGACCGCAATTTTCCCCCCACAGTGATCGAGAACGCCCTTGACCGTGCCTCCTGCATTTCCCGCAACACATCCCTCACACCCCGCCCCCGCCACAACTGCCCCAAGAGGATCCCCCTTGTTCTCACATACCACCCCACCAACCTCCGGATACAACGCATCATCCTCCGACACTTCCGCCTTCTACAATCCAACCCCACCACCCAAGACATTTTTCCACCCCCACCCTTGTCTGCCTTCCGGAGAGACCACTCTCTCCGTGACTCCCTTGTCTGCTCCACACTCCCCTCCAACCCCACCACACCCGGCACCTTCCCCTGCAACCGCAGGAAGTGCTACACTTGCCCCCACACCTCCTCCCTTACCCCCATCCCAGGCCCCAAGATGACCTTCCACATTAAGCAGATGTTCACCTGCACATCTGCCAATGTGGTATACTGTCTCCATTGTACCCGGTGTGGCTTCCTCTACATTGGGGAAACCAAGCGGAGGCTTGGGGACTGCTTTGCAGAACACCTCCGCTCGGTTTGCAATAAACAACTGCACCTCCCAGTCGCGAACCATTTTAACTCCCCCTCCCATTCCTCAGACGACATGTCCGTCATGGTCTTCCTGCAGTGCCACAATGATGCCACCTGAAGGTTGCAAGAACAGCAACACATCGCTTGGGAACCCTGCAGCCCAATGGTATCAATGTGGACTTCACAAGCTTCAAAATCTCCGCTTCCCCCGCTGCATCCCAAAACCAGCCCAGCCTGTCTCCGCTTCCCTAACCTGTTCTTCCTCTCACCCATACCTTCCTCCCACCTCAAGCTGCACCTCCATTTCCTACCTACTACCTCATCCCACCTCCTTGACCTGTCCGTCTTCCCTGGACTGATCTATCCCCTCCCTACCTCCCCACCTATACTCTCCTCTCCACCTATCTTCTTTTCTCTCCATCTTCGGTCCGCCTCCCCCTTTCCCCCTCTTTATTCCAGTTCCCTCTCCCCATCCCCCTCTCTGATGAAGGGTCTAGGCCGGAAATGTCAGCTTTTGTGCTCCTGAGATGCTGCTTGGCCTGCTGTGTTCATCCAGCTCCACACTTTGTTATCTTGGATTCTCCAGCATCTGCAGTTCCCATTTTCACTCCATAAGCAGAGTGTTTTTAGAGCACTGTGCTTGTTTGCCAATAATCTTTGAGAATGTTTTTGTGGACCTTTTTTATTGTTTCATAGGTTATGGGCATTTTTTGCCGGTTACATTAATCCATAAAGTTTTCTTGAACTGCTGCAATCCATTTGGTGTTGGTAGACTCACAAAACCACTGGGGAGGGAATTCCAGGATTTGATCCAGTGACAGTGAAGGAATAATGATTTATTTCCAAATGTTCTCAAAAACCTTGATATATTTCCAAGTCAGGATGGTGAGTAGTTTTGCAGGGACCTTCCAGGTGATTGTGTTCCCATGTATCTGCTACCCTTTCCCTTTTCAATGGAAGAGGTTGTGTGTTTGGAATGTGCCTTTTGTGAATTTCTGCAATGCATCTTGCAGATGCAACATACTGCTGTTAATGATCATAAGCACTGGAGGGAGTCAATGTTTGTGGATGTGGTGCTATCAAACTGTCTGCTTTCACCTGGATGGTATCAAGCTTCATGAGTCTTGTTGGAGCTGCACACATCCAAGCAAGTGGGGAGTATTCTATCACACTCCTGACTTGTGCCTTGATGAATTATGAGCACACTCTTTGCTAATCCTGATGTCTTGCAATAAAACGGATTAAATAGAATGAGCAATTAAGTATTATGTAATAAACCTACCTACACTTCATCAGGACTGAGTTAGTCTTCTGCCTAAGACACTGTGTAGGCACCTTTGCTCACACAGTATCATTGGCTTAGACCAATACCAACAAGGAGGAGTGTGATGGTGAATCCACCAAACACACCCCAGATGGTTCCAGCAGAGATCAACAGACATAAGATCCACCTCCTGCAGTGAAAGCTGGTGCAGCAACAGAGAAATTAGTAGCATGCTACAGGCTTGCTGTGCCGTTTCAAGCCATCCATGTGCTCATTAACGTTTCTTTAACTGGTTCCAACATGTATTGCAGCCAGAATGCACTTCACCTGTTAGCCATACATAATGTACGCCCTCTATTGAAGCCTGTGGTCATTCAGCAGTGTCTTTAGTACTAGGTTTCTCCTCACCCTGCTTTAAATTACCAAGCAGTTCAAAGTTTGTGTGCTGCCTGATTTATTACAGATGGGCCTAGGTTAATCAAACAGCACCATCTCTGCACCCAATTACTGGCCATACCCAATCTTCCTCCCACTCCGATATTTGTATGACAGATTTCACCTCAGCACAATGTCTCGAAGTGGTTTATATTCAAGTAAAGACTTTTAAAGTAAAATCATCACTGTAGCATTGGCCAACAACACACATCCACTACAAAAGGAATTTGAAATACCTCATAAAAGGGACTCATTAGCCCAAGCATGCAGTTTAGGTATTATTCACACATCTGGGTTCTATTATACTGTAAAGCTCAAGATGTCAAAAATCAGAAGCGGTGTGGAATCCCAGAAATGATATCATAACTCCCATGCTTTCTTGCCAGGGCTGCTATCTTTATTGGTCAGAACAGCAGTAAACATTTCAAGAGAAGCCCAGGTTTTGTTCTGTTCACCGTATATGACCTTAGCAGTTTGATGCTAAATCTCAGTTTACTTCTCACTTAAAACCAATGAAAAGAGGAAAAGAATGTACCTAATTGATGTCAAATGAATTTAAGGAACTATCACTCAGATTAATTACTTACTTTAAACCTCTCTTTACAAAACATCCTCATTACTATAAAAAGGCATTTAGAACAGAACATATTTCAGAGCAAAACCGAAAACAACCCTGCTTATTTCAAGAAGAGTGAAGTAACCCTGGAGATTTAACAGTCAAACAAACAATGCATAGTGGTCAATGCCAAGATCACTTTTTGGCAACAGGTTCTAAGTGCTCTAGCACAAAACATTGTAAATAAAAATTACAGTGAAGCATTCACTGCTTCCTGAGTTCTAAATCTTAATTTCCTATTAATGGCTGAGAGAGTCCACAAAATGCTGGTGTGTGCACATGACTGAAATGTTATAGCTGCACAGTGAAATAGGATCCAACATTTTAATTAGCCTAAAAGAAATAGCAATCAGACGTAAGATGCCTTTGCCCTTGTATGTTATTTGGTAAATTATGTTGAGTCCACTGAATGATCATGAATAAATTGGTATGGATGAACATGTTTACTCTAATAAGTAAAACAAAGCACTTAAAAATGCTCTTGAAAACACATCTTTTTATGGCAGTGTTGAAACATGTTATGTCTGCATGAACCAGGAAGCTCAAATATGTTAAGTTTTGTCAGCAAGAAAGTATTATTGTCAAATTACATTGAATGCATAAAATTTATTTCACATTCAAACAATTCATTCGTCATTGTGTGTGAAGGATATGAACCTCATATAATCAAATACTATGGCAAAGATAGTACATGCCTATCTATCTATTATTAAAGCAATACCTAAGATGATATATTTAACAATCCACTGATGAACTCTGAAATTAAACATTTTGTACAAACATTGGTTCAGGCATGTTTTCTTAATCTGGTTAGTCTGTAGAGCATCATCAACAACAATGGTAGCAAAATGCTGCCTTTCAGTCATTTTAAATGTAATTCATTGCCCAAGGTGCTTCACAGGAGCATATTCAAGAGGGATTTGATAAGGCATTTAAGGTTTGATAAGGGATTGATTTGAGGGAGCAGCTTAAAGGATGAGAGAGACCTGAAGGTGCTGAGATATTCATGGATAACAAAGTGTGCAGCTGGATGAACACAGCAGGCCAAGCAGCATCTTAGGAGCACAAAAGCTGACATTTCAGGCCTAGACCCTTCATCAGAAAAGGGGGATGGAGAGAGGGTTCTGAAATAAATAGGGAGAGAGGGGGAGGCAGATCAAAGATGGACAGAGGACAAGATAGGTGGAGAGGAGACAGGCAGGTCAAAGAGGCGGGAATGGATCCAGTAAAGGTGAGTGTAGGTGGGGTGGTAGGGAGAGGATAGGTCAGTCCAGGAAGGACAGACAGGTCAAGGGGGCAGGGTGAGGTTAGGAGGTAGGAAATGGAGGTGCGGCTTGAGGTGAGAGGAGGAGATAGATGATAGGAAGAACAGGTCGGGGAGGTGGGGACAAGCTGGGCTGGTTTGGGGCTGCATATGGATGTTGTTTCAAAGCTTGGGGCCAACTGAACACAGCTGAATTAGGGTTTCACAGAAGGCCAGAGGTACAAGTGAACAGCATTCCTAAAGGTGTGCAAAACACTAGGGAGATTATAAAAGCCCAGATAACAGAGATTTGAACTTGAGCATGGGTCTTAAAGTGGAATTGATGGGAATCATGTGGGTCAGCATGCACAAAAGTAACGGTGGGACAGACTTGGTAATGATCTGGATATGGACAGCCAGGTTTAGAATGAGTTTCAAGACGGCGGGAGGCCTGCCAAGAAAATATTGGAATAATTAATTCTGCAAATAATAAAAGTATAGATTTGGGAGTCAGCTGCAGACAAGCTGAGAAATGGAAACGGACAAAGTTATAAAATGCAAAGCAGGTAGATTTTGTGATGCATAATACATGGATTTGGAAACACAGCTCAGAATAAATTAAGATACTGAGGTTATGAACAGCCGAGTTCAGTTTGAGAGCATGACCAGGGAGGAGCTGGTGATGAAGGAACTGAGTTTGTGGTGGGGACCGAAATCAATGACTATGGACTTCCCAAAGTTCATTCAGAGGAAATTCATTTTCATCCAAGTCTGAAAATTAGAGAAACAAGCTGACAGCACAGAAGCAGTGGAAAGACAGATATGTAAAATAATGTAAACTAATGTTTTGATTGGAATTCGCAGGTAAATGTTACCTTGCTAAATGTTTGCAGGAAAATAACATGAAGCATGTGGCTTACATTTTACTCTATGCTACTGCTCAGAAGCTAATATTCTGAGTGTGTTGAGCAGTTGCTTACTTTCAGTGGTAGTTCGAAGAATAAATACTGCAGCAGTGTATCTAACAAGTTTCAAGCACTCTGTTACTGCACGTACTGTGCACCAAATAGTTAATGTAGTTGTTCAGTAATCACATTCTTTCTGGTACTTCCCAAAACTAAACTCTGTTCAACTTTAAGATATTCTATTTAATGTAAACTCCTAACTAATTATGTGCAACATATATATCCATATTATCATACATATCAAATATGCTTTATTAAATGCTCCAGAGAATAGTTTACCAGAGATATATAACTCTGAAGTTGATCTCAATTCAGGCAGTGTAGTGTTAAACTTTATTCTGGCTCACTTGTTAATCAATTAACACTTAGGTGCTTACATTTTCAGTCCAAAGATACACAACATCTTGACATTATTGTTTGACCTTATTGATGTTTAATTTCTGTATGAATTTTAATCAAGATAAATAGTATAGTGCAAATGAAGTGGGAGTTTATGTCCCTATTAAATTCTGTGTTGAACAGGAGTCATTGCTTTCTGTGTTCAATGACACGCATATTTTGTATTGTTTGGGGGTAATCTGGAACTTAAATGGTATTTTTCTACCTGCTACTAATTTAGCAAAAAATATTGTATGTCTATCAATCAAAAATAAAATTAAAGTAAATATACATTTTCATGGAAATCAAACTATTAATGGTAGGATTTCCACTAGTCAGAAATTGTGACCTTGTGTGTTTCAAACACAGCACGGTAATTAAAACCACAGTGGGCATGCCTGAAGTTCTTGCCCTTCAGATATGCAGTTGCATGAACTTCTCCTTTACAACTATCATGACCAAACACCGTTTTGCTATTTCTCTGCTGCTACATCCCTTGTTTATGAGTCAAGTTTCCTTGGCTAAAGTACAAAATAACCAGGAGCGATATTTTAATCCTGTACATATCTTAATAAGTACCAGACCAACATTCTCAATTATGTTGCTGGAGTACTAATAAACAAACTCAAAAAGATTGTTACACTTAAGTTTAACTACAAATGCCTTACTGGAAGTATACAGTGTTGCTTTCACAGCATAGAGTCTTACAAAATAGCAAGCAATCAGCGATTAAGATTTTCAGTTTGAGATACTCAGACTCTTTACTGCAGATTACCATTAGGGATAAGGGCAATCCTAAAACTTACCGGAAGCTCTTGTTAAGTTCTAAACCAGGGAATCTTAAGAATTTGTAGAAACTAGCCTTGAAGTGGACGAGCCCTGAACGCCAGCCTGCCTGCTGCTTTCAACCAGTGTGTGAGTGGCAACTGAGGAGAGATTTGTCGAACTAGTTTAGTCTATGTAAGGATTGAGGGGGCGGTCCATCAGAGTCAAATTTGACTGGGTCTCTACTGATCTAGCTGCCTAACCAAAACTAAAACTGTGTCGTCAAGGCTAATATCCTTTGAAATTGAAACCCACAGTTTTAAAGCAACAACTGGATTGCTGCATTTAGACCAAGGCTGAGCAATCAGGGACCCCTTTATTCTCAGTTTAGTCACAATGGTTTAAGAATAACGCAAAATTCTTGACATATTGTTTATAACGAGGTATTACACAGTAAATGTTTCTCCTCCCAGAACAATAATAATTTGCATTTATATATAATGTAGGAAAATGACCACAGACTTCACAAGAGCAGTATTCCTTAAAGTGGGATGGCCTAATATGAGTGTCTTTCAGAGAATGAGATTTTAGAAGGGCTAACTTGAAGATCGTTTACTGAGGTATGTTTTATGAAGGATGTTAATGAAGGAAAGTTAGAGTACTGAGTCAAAGAGGTTTAAGTCAGACTCATTTCTGCAATAGGATGGAATAGAATATAACCCTAATAGAAACAGAGGGCAGAGGAGGTGAGAAGTACTGACATGAAGGAACAGGGATTCATTCAGGATTCTAGTGGAGGTTAGTAATGTCCCAAAGTCTAGAAATAGTAGAGGAGGAATGAGAGTGAAACCAGGGGGCAAAGGGTAGTAAGGATCAGTCAGCAAGAGGACAGTGAAAGGTAAACTTATCAGCAAAGGTTGAATAGACTGGGACTCTCCTCTACAAAAGACAAGGCTGAGGAGTGAGCAACCAGCAGTCTTCTCTTTGACAATTATGAAGCATATTTGGTAATACATGCACTCATAATTGTGTACAGGCACACAGACGCACGGACATACAAACAAGCACACACACATTCACACACACACACACACACACACACACACACACACACACACACACACACACACACACAGATGCGCGCGCGCGCGCGTTACATTCTAGACTGGCATCAGTGCAGATACTGGGAAGCATCCTTCATAAATGTAGAGGAAATGTTTCCACTCATGAAAGAACCCAAAACTATAAGTTTCTATAAATATAATGGTTCCTACAAATTTAATAAGAAATTCAAGCAAGAAACTTCTTCATCTGGAGAATTTCGAACATGCAATTTAATGCGCAGAGTAATTGAATTGAATAGCACAGATAAACATAAGGGAAAGGAAAAGAGCTACATTGAGATAGAAAGCAGAAAAAGGCTGTGCTGATTCGATAAGATGAAGTTGAATGACAGGAGGCTTGTGCTGAGCATAACACAAGATTCAACCACATGGCCCAATGCCTCTGGTTGTAAGTTCTATACAATTCTATAGAAATTTATAAGGTCAGTGCAGATTTGAGGGCTGGTGCAAGGAACAGCTCTAGTGAAGTGAGGAGAACACAAGATTGGGTCGTAGTTCGAAGACATGACTCCAGTGTGGTGACAATGTGTCATGATCTCATGATAACATGTGACAGGGGGTGGGGCAAAAGAAAGCAGCAAAAAGTCAACCACATAAACAAATCAGCAGCATTTTTCTTCTTATTGAATACTCAAAGCAATAAGTTCTATACAAGTATAAACTTGTGTAATGTTACAGATTTCTCCTATTTTGTAAAAGTCAACTGTAAACTATTCAATATGACTTTAATACTCCAATGCTTTCTTCTTACTACTTTATTTCATTAATCTTCTAATAGAAAGAAAGGCAAACAACTGTTTTGAAATTTCCACAGAAATAAAAATTCACATTCAATAAAAATGATAGAATGAATAATCCTGATCCAGACCCATTCCAATAGACACAATGCATATATTCCTTCAGAAACTATTTAATCTATTTTTAAATGCTGACTTGGTCTTTGGGCTGAACCTTCCCATATTTTGGAAAAGTGTCGGTTGTGATGAGTTTCATGGAGGGTTTCTCTCTATGGATACTAATAAGATTTTTGTGCAATCATTCCAAACTCATCTCATTCACTGCCTACCACACCCCTATAACATTCCTCTCATCTGTTACTAATGCAATTCTCCCCCTTGCCATATCTGAAGCTACACATCACTGCCAGGATATGCTGACAACCCTGGCACTGGCACCACATATAAAAGGCCATTGTGCACTCAGTCAAGTATCGGCAGTCCAGAGCTGCCTGCAAGTTTCCCCACGCTTGGCAGACAAGGGGAAATTGGTAACTAAATTTGCAGACCGGAACCTGAAGGTCTTGGTGGATGGGATTGTGTGGGCAGAGGACCTCAGAAACAAGGAGAAATTTTCTAAAATAACAATCAAAATGCTCATGACAGGTGCAGGTATGCTGGATATTCATCTCCTTACTGCCGACAAGGGGAGCGTCTAGGTTCTGGCGGGTGAGGACTGAAACCCTTCAGGTGGAGATGCTGAAATCTCTATGTCCCAGCAACCAAATAAAAAGTATTGATCACTGTTGCACTACCCTCCCATTTCCAGCACTGTGCATGTAATGTTCCTGTGCCACAAATTCTACCTACTGGTCGTGACACTCTGTCTTTAGTTTCCTATTGGTCCTGATGGGATTTTCATGATGTCCAATGTCAAGAGAGCTGTCCTCTTCCACCTCTGAGAGTATGAGAGCATGAGAGCCAAAAAGGAAAGCCTGGCAGGACTGTAACCTGCACCAGCTCAGACCCTGACCCCCTCAGTGGATATGTTTTTTAGATTAGGATCAGGAGCACTTGTTGGTGAGCACTTCACTGCTATGTCTCCACAGCTGGTCAAAGCAGAAATGTCCCAGGTCCCTAGCACTTGGAAGACTGCAGGTAGCCAAGCATCTGCTCATCCCCAGGCGGGAATAGATCTCATGGGGTTGGTCATTTGTGATTCCATTAAAATGAACAAATGGACACAGGAGCACCTGCAGGATATGCACAGAGACATGCACTAGTTATTGTTGCCAACAACCAATAGCAAGGTAACATGGGGCCAATTGACTTTGACCTCACTCCAGGTGGACCTTCCTCACAACCAGACATGACAGTGGCAGCAAGCACCCAGCCCGAAGAGGACCCCCACAAAGATAAACCAGACATCTCCTCTCAGGGCACTCCAGGTGTCCAGGCCATTCTACCTCATCCTGCCTGCTGCCCTCAGCCTGTGGGAAGTCAGGCCAACAAGACTGCATCTGCCTCTGGACAGGACACACAGCAAGTCTAAGCCCTGTAGACAGAAGCATCCCCAGAGCTGCCGAACCAAACCTCCAAGGTTGCACTACTGGGGAGGATCTCTCCACACCAGCTGAGAAACCCAGAAACGCACTGACGCATAGCGAGAAGGAAAGAAATAAGAGGACTTTGTGAGGGCAAATTGGTAGCAAAGGTAACATATCCACATTCTTAAACATATGTTCTCTTCTCACCTTCATCAGAATGGGAGATTGTCTGTCTGCCTACAACTGTAACACTGAAAGTACAGAATCAACCTATCAGTAGTGCTAAATGATGTGGCATGATTTAAGCTGTGGACAGATCCTGCACCACATGCAGGCAATGGGTTAATCATCAGTTGCTGCTACTTTGGCCACTATCACCAATCTTTCCGGCTACTAGGATTCTGTCACAGGCATTAGTGGGATTCAGTTGTTATCCTGTGGTCAGGAGAGTTTCGGGCAAAGGTTTAGACTTCCCATAGTAGATAAGGTTCACAAAGCATACAGTGTTGGCAGGGGCATGTTTTAGCTTCAGTGTATGGGCAGCTGTGAGACAGTGTTGTTCTTTAAATTACCTCACATCACTCTAATTTGAAAGCCCTTCTCTCACAGAATGCTGCCCAGAACCCCATGTGTGGTTTGAAGCCATTTTTGTCTCCATTGTGCACTTGTTATTTATAACATGATGAAAGGTAACAGGGGTCATTCCTTAAACAATGAATCTCAGGTCCCGCCTCCCTGTCTCGGTGATGTCTCAAACATAATAATCCCTTTCTTGGTGATCCACCCCATCAATTCCATAGGCTTTGCATTTCCCCAAGTTTGCAACTAACCCATCCACCTCAGCCTTTGTCTGCCTCCTTTACCCTCTAGCCCCAGGCACAATGTGCCAGGTCTCCTAATCATCAGTTGCTGCTACTTTGGCCACTATCACCAATCTTTCCGGCTAGGAAAGCCAGGAGCAGTGTTAAATCAGAAGAGGGAGACAGCTGGTAAAATATGCTTATATGGGATGGAAGTGTTCCCTGTGCTCCCCAATCTGGCCTTATGGAAACCCCTGATTTTAATTGCTCCACTATTAAGTTATGTATCGTATTACTCCCTTTGTGGGTCAAAGTAAAATTTGTTCGATAACATTTCCGCACCCTATGCCATTTTATGACATTAAAGTGCTGCATAAATTTAAGTTGTTGTTATGGATGCATGCATAAAGTTACAATGCTGTTGGAGTCCTGTGGCACCAAAGAGTTGTAATACTATACAACACTCCTCACTGTATTTTGTAACAAAATATATGTGAAAACAAATAAATCAAACCAAATCAAATAACCATCATGTCTTTCCCATATCAGGATGCAGTACAGTACAATTAAATATCTCATATATTTTAATCTATTAGTGTGATTTTAACATCTCTGAATGATGGGGAAGTAACACCATTGGTTTTGAAAGCAGATAAAAATTCCACCAGATCCCAACCGTAAGAGCTTGACACAGCCTTAGTTACTGCACTTCCCTTTTTGTCAATATTCTTCTCCAGTTGTTGGCTGCCTTCGTCATCTGCATCTGTCAGTCAAATTTCAGAGACAGCCAACCAGCCTCCGAAAGAGTTAAAATCTGCCTGGCCCCTGACAAACAATCTACAGTTCCCCCACAAAGGTTAAAATTCGCACCGATGTATCAGCAAGTAATAATAGTTACATTGTACACTCGGTCAAACCTGGCAAAATAGTTCCATCTATTAACCTAAATTTCAACTCCTCAGTTTTTAAAACAACCTGTTTTACAAAAAATAAATTGCACCAGTGTTTAGGTACAAATCCTTAATAAGAACAGGACTAGACTGCTCAGTCTTTCAAGACCACACTTCCATTAAGTGAGATCATAGCTATGTACAATTCTCCTACACAATCCTCTATGTCATGCAAAACACTTAAGAGAGAAAATCCCCAAAGCAAAATACAGACTTTGGAGAGTCAAATTTGCAAACAGTGGAATGAATGCTGGGTTAAATTTGAACTGCTGTTTGTCAGTGTACTGGAACTGAATATTCATGGGCTGTCTGGCAAACTATCTCCATAATCTCAATGGGCTCCTGGATTGGTATTTCAAGAATTAAACCACCACCCAATCAAAGCAATTTACAGCACCTGTCACAACCATAGGATTGTCCCAAAGTGTCTTATGGCCAAAAAAGACCTGTTTGAACATATTTTATCACATACATCAGAATGTACATCTATATGCCTTTGGCCCTATGTTGATTAATATTCTGACATTTCTAATAGCAGGTATAAAATTCATTTGGCATAATTTGAGTTTAACTAGTCTGACTTTGCTGCCAATAAGCAATTATTATTAATTTACAAAGAATAAGATACTACCCAAGCTAAAATGTTGCTATTTTAAACACTTTTTTAAAAAATGGTTTTATTGCCAACTAGGGATGATGTATGCCAAAACAAGTGGCTTATATTGGTCTAAAAGTTTGAGTACATATAAAGTTACATCTCTTCCACTGGACATTAAAATGAATATTATAACTTTGTAACCATGTATGATCTCCACCCAATACTGTTCCCAACTGACCACGATTAAATCTTATTTGCAAACAATCAGTATAATTCCTTAACTAAAGTGATATCCTTATGGGCAATGCCTTTCTTTCCCAAAACGTACTTTAGTTTTTTTTCGAATATCAATCATTAGATAATTGCCAGAGAGTGAAAAATATAAAGGCGCAAAGATGGTTTAAAGGGGGATCTTTGCCGAATCTTGTTCACAATAATTTATGCAAAAAGGCATTGTGGTTTGCTCCTCTAAATAAAGAGGAAGAATGAGTTAATTGTTACTGCCCTTCTTAAATGTTTATGTTTTTCTGGAGTCACCCTGTTTATGTTTCCTGGCTATCTACAGGCTGCCAACATGAATGATCTCTATGTTTGAACTTTATAAAGGTATTTCTTTTTATTTTATAGAATATTCAAACTATTCATTAATTGCTGATTGGTAACGCTTATAAACACATAGCTATGAATGGCAGGAAGCTCAAAGGAACAGAGGGATCTTGGGCTGCTTATCCATGGGTCCCTGAAGGTGGCAGGACAGATTAATAGGGTAGTTAAGAAGGCATATGGACATTTGCCTTTATCAGTCATGGTATAGACTATAGGAGCAGGGGGCTATGTTGGAGATTTACGGGACTTCAGTTAGGTCAGAGATGGAGTGCTATGTTAAGTTCTGGCCACTGAGCTATAGGAAGAATATGATTACATTAGAGAGCGTGCAGAGAAGATTCACCAGGATGTTTCCTGGGATGGAGCATTTCAGCTCTGAAGAGAGGCTGGATGATATTACATACCTCTGCAACAGGTGAGACTTGAATCTTGGCCTCCTGACTCAAAGGTAGCAGCTTTACCATTGCACTACAAGATGTATAGACTGAGAGCGAAAATAGGACTTGAGACAGTGGGTTACAGATAATACTATAGTAATTTTTGATGATTTCAGCCCTGTTGCTGTACACTGCCTCAGCAATGATCATCCAAATAATAGTGAGCATCTTCTTCGTGGTGTTTAGAGCACGCAGGCATACGTGCGCTCACTGATTAATTCCCAGCACATCCTTCTATTACCTTGTCCTGCAAGTTGGAGGGAAATGTGTCAATAAATGACATGCAAGCTGTTCAGTTGAAATGGCTTGCATGGTTGAATAGCTGACTGTGTGCAGAATCTTTGAGGTGTGGTTGAGGTTTGCAGCAGTGCCAAGTTTGTGAGAGAGAGATGAAATATATGAAATATCAGATATGAATCCCATTTAGCAGAGATTTCTGGGAGGTGAGTAAAAGGTGTTATGTATTGAATAATGCTAAAGTTAGTTGTGTTATGTGAGGCATAGATGTGGTACTTTAAGGCGCGTACCCTGATGTAGACTCATGTGAGGTCAGTGAAATTTTTGCAACATCATTAGTGGGTCCTTAGTCCTGCCCTGACTCCACAGATGTCTGCAACCCAGAGCCTGTTAACCATGTGATTTGAGGGCTTCCAGGACACCCACTGGTACAGGCCATCTGTCTTCCATTGCATGTTGTCCACCAAGATCATCAGCACAGCATTGAAAGCCTCGGTGCCCACTCTCTGCTCTCAGTGCCACTTCTCTCTCTTTGCTTGATCAGATTCTCTTCAACCACAACTCTCATCCACTGCTCTAGCCATAGTGTGCCAGCTGTTTGAGAAATGCAGGCTAGCAGTGTGGTTACATTTAAGTAGTGTTAATATTGGCCTCCTGATGCAACCAGGCAATGAGCATTGTGGTGAGTGATGACTGGAGGCAGAGTTCATCTAAATGAAAAGGCAAAACAATGTTGGTGTCCTATTCACAATGTAGTCAAAGGGCACAAATTATTAGCAAATAGTGATCCCCATGCATGTTTCCAATGGGTTATGTCATTGAATTCATCTGCTTAGTCAGCCTATCCACTATGAGTCACAAGAACACCTAGAAAACCTCAGAATCACAGAATCTCTACAGTGTGGAAACAGGCCCTTCAGCCCAACATGTCCACACTGACCGTCTGAAGAGCATCTCACCCACACCCATCCTCCTAGCCTTTCCCTGTAACCCTGCATTTCCCATGGCTAACACACCTAAGCTACTCATACCTGAACACTAGGGGCAATTTAGTATGGTCAATCCACCTCGCCTGCACATCTTTGGACTGCGGGAGGAAATCGGAGCACACAGAGGAAACCCACGCAGACGCGGGGAGAACATGCAAACTCCACTATGTGCAGATAGTTGCCTGAGGGTGGAATTGAACACAGGTCCGTGGTGCTGAGAGCCAGCAGTGCTAACCACTGAGCACCTGTGTTGCTCCATGAAAATTCAGACCTTTTAAAAATCAATTATTTTTGGGGTGAAATACAGGCATTGTAAGTGAATTGTTTTGATAAGTTTTCAATGTTGGAGTGAGTAACTTAGAACAAAGACTTGACAATTTATAACAGAATAGATTTAATTTTTCACGTCTAACCTTTAAATATCCTTAAATATGTCTAATGTGCATCTTATAAGTATGATAGAAAATAATATGCTTTTTCAATTTATGAATGTTCTATAACATAAAAACTAAAAATACAAAGTTACTCAGGACAGACACCAGTTTGAGAGAACGTATGTTGACAAGTGCAGAAATGTGAATGTTTCCAGGGTCCAAAATTAAGATTATGTCAAAATCTCAACTCTGTTAAATTTACTTTAATCCACCTTGGCTGAGTAAGCGAGGTAATAAAGAAAGAGTATGACAAAAATTATAGATTCTGGAAATCTGAAGTAAAAACAAAAATGTTGGAAATAGTATGTCAAACAATAGCTGTGGAGAGAAACAGATGTAACGTTTCAGGTTGTTTTGACCGCCAGACAAAAAAAATGATTTTTTTTGATGACAGTTCACCTCAAACTAAAGTGCTAACTCTGTTTCTCTCCAATAATCAAAAAGAGTATTAACCTCATACTTGCTTAAAATGGGATTTGCAGACTCCCAATTATATAATACATGAGATGGAATCATTCACGTTTCTCTCCACTATAACTGCAGAGACTACAAATGTTGTTACCCTTTCGATAATGACAAGAGTCAACACTGACACAATAAACTTAATCTTTTGTAGTCTGATAGTAGACTTGACATCTGACTTAAAACTGGGCATTTCTTCTTCCACTACAGAACAGAAACAGATTTAGCAGCATAAACCTATCTTTGAGCTAAAACAGCACAGCACTTCTGATTTTCATTTGCACTTGCACACAACAAGTTCTTAACAAGAGCTACAATGCTTCTGCATTGGATAGCTGAGACTAAAGGGATGATATTCTCCATTAAACCCCAGATCTAGCAATTGCCATTTTCTACATGAGAAGGCAGAAATAAAGCCTTTGTCCAAAGCTGAATTGTCAATAATTGAAAATAATACCTTTTTCAGAGTGGAGAAACTGTACTTCTCCTTTTCATAACAATTTTTTTTAAGTGATAGCTTTGTTCAACGAGTGGAATTCTTTGCACATATATCCACCCAACAACACACCCACCCAACCACACAAAGACACACACACACCTTCACCACAATTATGGGTTCATGTTTGACTATGTTCTTAAGCACAAAATGATTGATAATAAGGTAGTACTGCATAGTTAGAAATGCGGTCTTTGTGATAAGAAGTTAAAACTTCTACTGTTTCGATAGATGTGTAAGAATAGATGGCCCTCCCTGAAGAAAGAAAGGGAGTACACCTTGGCTTTTAGTCTACATTTTTCCCTCACTCAACAAAAGATTAACTATGTATTTATTTTATTGCTGGTGTAACCATTGCTATTGGTAAATTAGTTATCACATTTGCCCATATAAGAGCACCAACTGTATTTTAAATGCAATTGATTAGCTGCAAATCATTTTGGGATGGCCGACAAGCAGGAAAAGGTGCCACATGACTGAAAGTTAATCAGTTTAAAATTTTAGCTGCTTTCATATTGTTCTTTTCATTTGAATTCTGTTAGTCTAGTATCGATGATCTGGATCCAAACCAGATGTAGTTTAAGCTATTTTCGGTAGCCCAGCAGAAAATACACAAGTCCAGTTGAAAGTGGATCTTTGAGAAACTTGCCCAGCTATAGAAATAGTACTGAGGAGCATAAGCACTTTGAATCAGCCTTACAGATCAGGTTTTGTGAAACCTACATAAACTAAATAAACAGATTTTGTCAATGCCACTAATTGGATGCCATGCTAACTTTCAGCCCAACTAGGGGGTACAATTGGGTAATTTGCAGATTACCCAAAAAATGGCCATGTATTGAATAGCTGTGAGCACGTGCGCTTGGTTGCGTGGATTGGCTGTGCTAAATTACCCAAACCATCCGGGGATGTGCAGGTTAAGTGGATTAGCCATGGGAAACGCAGTATTACAGGGATACGTTGGTCCAGGGGAGGTCGGGAGTGGGATGCTATTCGGAGGGTCATTTTGGACTGGGATGAACCAAATGGCCTGCTTTCACACAGTAGGGATTCTATGATAATCTATAAAAAGAAAAAGAATTTTACATTCAATTCTCAATTTTCTACATCTTTCAGTACTTCCAGTGGCTCCTCACAAAAATTAATTACTTTGAGCTGCAATTGCTGTTGCCAAATATGCAAATATTTTGTTCACAGGAAGGTTCCCACAAACAAACAATTGGGCTAAATAACTGGGTATTTAATTTATTTCAGACTGTATTGAGACAAGAGATTGGAATTAATTCTTGTATGTCCTGACTTTGTTCTATTTAAAACCCTCTTTATCATAAATACTGCAGCAAATTAGAAATCTCAAAATTAATAGAAATGTGTATTATTATTACCAGTGGAGTCAAGTTTTATTTATTACTTACAGATTGTTATAGACATGATCTGTAATGAATCAATTGGCAGCCTGGATATGTGTTGAATGATATAGTACACAATGGGTGTGACAAGTAGGAAGAAGTGAGTCAACACTGCAGTCACAAGGGAGTTCCTCTGCAAGAAATATTTACTTTGGCTGACCTTGTTCTATTTGTTGATTGATTCAATTAATTGCTACATAATCTAAAGACCTAAAAACCAAAGCTAGTATGTTTCCATTCATGGCATTATAGATATGCATTTTTTAGTTGTTAAAAAGTAGACTTCCTAGGTATACAAAGTGGATGTTTAAAGTAATGCTTATCCTCTGTATTTCTAATACTTTGAAAGGTTGTTGTCACCATGATAAAGTGGCTATCCATTGTGTCTGATAAGAAGTAAATAACTAGATCATATCAAAGAACAAAAATGACATCATGTGTTGATTCCAACTTTATTCCACTCTCTAAGTTTTATCGAATGCCAGCATCTGGGTTGGAGTCTCCAAGTATGTGATCTGGTGAATAGAGTATAGAGGGAATGCTGATGACAAGCCAATCACTTCCAATTAATTGTTCATTAAGATGTTCAAGGAGCTTGTTAATTGGGTAAGGAATGTTGGGTAGTGATTTTGAAAATGTTGTATGTTAAATCTGAAGGATATGGCGTATATTAGTGAACAGCCATCTGGCGCATGTAGGAAGCCATCACATAATAAAATGTGAGGCTGGATGAACACAGCAGGCCCAGCAACATCTCAGGAGCACAAAAGCTGACGTTTCGGGCCTAGACCCTTCATCAGAGAGGGGGATGGGGTGAGGGTTCAGGAATAAATAGGGAGCGAGGAGGAGGCGGACCGAAGATGGAGAGAGAAGAAAATAGGTGGAGAGGAGAGTATAGGTGGGGAGGTAGGGAAGACGGACAGGTCAAGGAGGTGGGATGGGGTTAGTAGGTAGGAGATGGAGGTGCGGCTTGGGGTGGGAGGAAGGGATGGGTGAGAGGAAGAACAGGTTAGGGAGGCAGAGACAGGCTGGGCTGGTTTTGGGATGCAGTGGGTGGTGGGGAAGAGCTGGGCTGGTTGTGTGGTGCGGTGGGGGGAGGGGACAAACTGGGCTGGTTTTGGGATGCGGTGGGGGAAGGGGAGATTTTGAAGCTGTTGAAGTCCACATTGATACCATTGGGCTGCAGGGTTCCCAAGCGGAATATGAGTTGCTGTTCCTGCAACCTTCGGGTGGCATCATTGTGGCACTGCAGGAGGATCATGATGGACATGTCATCTAAAGAATGGGAGGGGGAGTGGAAATGGTTTGTGACTGGGAGGTGCAGTTGTTTATTGCAAACCGAGCGGAGGTGTTCTTCAAAGCGGTCCCCAAGCCTCCACTTGGTCTCCCCAGTGTAGAGAAAGCCACACCGGGTATAATGGATGCAGTATACCACATTGGCAGATGTGCAGGTGAACCTCTGCTTAATATGGAAAGTCATCTTGGGGCCTGGGGTAGGGGTGAGGGAGGAGGTGTGGGGGCAAGTGTAGCATTTCCTGCGGTTGCAGGGGAAGGTGCCGGGTGTGGTGGGGTTGGCGGGGAGTGTGGAGCGAACAAGGGAGTCATGGAGAGAGTGGTCTCTCCGGAAAGCAGACAAGGGTGGGGATGGAAAAATGTCTTGGGTGCTGGGGTCGGATTGAAGATGGCGGAAGTGTCGGTGGATGATGTGTTGTATCCGGAGGTTGGTGGGGTGGTGTGTGAGAACAAGGGGGATCCTCTTAGGGCGGTTGTGGCGGGGGCAGGGTGTGAGGGATGTGTGGCGGGAAATGTGGGAGACGCGGTCAAGGGCGTTCTCGACCACTGTGGGGGAAAAGTTGCGGTCCTTGAAGAACTTGGACATCTGGGATGTGCGGGAGTGGAATGCCTCATCGTGGGAGCAGATGCAGCGGAGGCAGAGGAATTGGGAATAGGGGATGGAATTTTTGCAGGAGGGTGGGCGGGAGGAGCTGTATTCTAGGTAGCTGTGGGAGTCGGTGGGCTTGAAATGGACATCAGTTACCTATCCCAGGCCCCAGAATGACTTTCCATATTAAGCAGAGGTTCACCTGCACATCGTATGTCGTCATTGGACAAGCATATGGACGTACATGGAATAGTGTAGGTTAGATGGGCTTGAGATCGGTATGACAGGTCAGGTCGGCACAACATCGAGGGCCGAAGGGCATGTACTGTGCTGTAATGTTCTATGTTCTATCTGCCAATGTGGTATACTGTATCCATTGTACCCGGTGTGGCTTCCTCTACATTGGGGAAACATAGCGGAGGCTTGGGGACCGCTTTGAAGAACACCTCCACTCGTTTCGCAATAAACAACTGCACCTCCCAGTCACGAACCATTTCCACTCCCTCTCCCATTCTTTAGATGACATGTCCATCATGGTCCTCCTGCAGTGCCACAATGATGCCACCCGAAGGTTGCAGGAACAGCAACTCATATTCCGCTTGGGAACCCTGCAGCCCAATGGTATCAATGTGGATTTCACCAGCTTCAAAATCTCCCTTTCCCCCACCGCATCCCAAAACCAGCCCAGTTCATCCCCTCCACCCACCGCACCACACAACCAGCCCAGCTCTTCCCCTCCACCCACTGCATCCCAAAACCAGTCCAGCCTGTTTCTGCCTCCCTAACCTGTTCTTCCTCTCACCCATCCCTTCCTCCCACCCCAAGCCGCACCTCCATCTCCTGCCTACTAACTTCATCCCACCTCCTTGACTTATCCCCTCCCTACCTCCCCACCTATACTCTCCTCTCCACCTATCTTCTTTTCTCTCCATCTTCGGTCCGCCTCCCCCTCTCTCCCTAGTTATTCCAGAACCCTCACCCCATCCCCCTCTAGAATGAAGGGTCTAGGCCCGAAACATCAGCTTTTGTGCTCCTGAGATGCTGCTGGGCCTGCTGTGTTCATCCAACCTCACATTTTATTATCTTAGATTCTCCAGCAACTGCAGTTCCCATTATCACGGAACCCATCACATGATGTCTTTTCTGAGCGAATATTTTTTGACGAGGAGAATTATTATTTCAGATTTGATTCTCTGATATCCTGCCTACTCTATTCTACTAGGCAGCAGCAGATTCCATCAGGGCTGCTGTCTGCTTTTTAAGATTGCACCCATCAGTCAGCTCTCGACTCCTGGAGGACCTCAGTGTCACTAACTGGATGCCATATTCACTCTAGCCTAAATGGGGACGACAAGTGGGAAACTTACAGATGGCACAAAAACTGACCATGTAGTGCACAGTGTAGAATATAACTGTAAACTCCAAAACGGGTTGGTGGAGTGGAAGATGAGTTCAACTCTGCTAAGTGTACATTAATGCATTTATTTGGTCAAACAGTAAAAGGAAGTATACAATAAATGGGAATATAGTGAGAGGGGTATATGAAGTAGGAGATCTTGGTATGCACAGGTCCCTAAAGTTAGCAGTACCAAATGGACAAGGTTGTAAAGAAGGCATATGCAATGCTCTCTTTCAGTGACAAAGGTATTGAATAGAAAGGTAGGGTTATAATAATGTTCAAGACACTTTTGAGGTCACAACAAGAGCATCGTGTGCAGTTCTGGTCATCACATTACAGGAAGGACATTATTGATCTGGAGAGAGTTCAAAGAATATTTACTAGAATGTTGCCAGGGCTGGAGAATTGTAGATAAAAGGAAAGATCAGAGAGGCTGGTGTCATTTTCCATGGAACTGAGAATGCTGGCGGCGGCGGGGGGGGGGTGGTGGGGGGGTGCAAGATGATTGAGGTATACAAAATTGTGAGGGTTAGAGATAAAGTAGACAGGAGGACCCTATTACCCTTGTCAAGAGTTCAAAAACCAGATGTTATAGATTCAAACTAAGTGTCAGAAAATTTGGAGAGGACCTGGGGAAAAGTTTCTTTATGCAAAGGGTGGTGGGTGTCTGGAATTCGCTGTCTGAGTTGATGGTGGAGGCAGCGACCCTAAACTCTTTTAGAAATTAACTGGCTGTAACCTGCAGGGATATGGGCCATCTGCAGGAAGATGTGATTAGAAAGGGCATCCGAGTGTCTTTGTATTGGTATGGACAAGATGACCTGAATGGCCCCCTTTCTGTGCTGCATCATTTCTATGGTATCTGCATATAAATATAGCATCAGGATGCAGATATCACACAGGGCGAGGACCCAATACTAAACCAAGTATCAGATTAAAAAATCAATTTTGAGGTTTTGAAGCTTGTGAAATCCACATTGACACCATTGGGCTGCAGTGTTCCTGACTGGAAAATGAGTTGCCGTTCCAACTCCACCACCCAAGACATTTTTCTCTCCCCACCCTTGTCTGCTTTCCGGAGGGACCACTCTCTCCATGACTGCCTTGTCTGCACCACACTCCCTTCCAGCCCCACTATACCCAGCACTTTCCCCTGCAACAGCAGGAAGTGCTACACGCTCCCACACCTCCTCACTCACCCCCATCCCAGGCCCCAAGAATACTTTCCATATCAAGCAGATGCTCACCTGCACATCTGCCGATGTGGTATACTGTATCCACTGTACCCAGTGTGGCTTCCTCTACATCGGGGATACAAAGCGGAGGCTGGGGGACCGCTTTGCAAAGCACCTACGCTCAGTTCACAATAAACAACTGCACCTCCCAGTTGCGAACCATTTCAACGCCCCCTCCCATTCCTTAGACAACATGTCCATCCTGGGCCCCCTGCAGTGCCACAATGATGCCACCCGAAGATTGCATATTCCGCTTGGGAACCCTGCAGCCCAATGGTATCAATGTGGATTTCACAAGCTTCAAAATCTCCCCTTCCCCCACTGCATCCCAAAACCAGCCCAGCTCATCCCTGCTTCTCTAACCTGTTCTTCCTCTTACCCATCCCCTCCTCCCACCTCAAGCCGCACCTCCATTTCCTACCTACTAACCTCATCCCGCCCCCTTGACCTGTCCATCCTCCCTAGACTGACGTATCCCCTCCCTACCTCCCCACCTACACTCACCTCTACTGGCTCCATCCCTGCCCTTTTAACTTGTCTGTCTCCTCTCCACTTATCTTCTCCTCTATTCATCTTCGATCTGCCTTCCCCTCTCTCCCTATTTATTTCAGTACCCTCTCCCCCTCCCCCTTTTCTGATGAAGGGTCTCGGCCCAAAACATCAGCTTGTGTGCTCCTGAGATGCTGCTTGGTCTGCTGTGTTCATCCAGATCCACACTTTGTTATCTCGGATTCTCCAGCATCTGCAGTTCCCATTATCTCTGATACAACTTTGTAACACAGGGTCTGTTAACTTTGAATGACATTAAACCACGTAGAAAAAGTTACAAAGTCACTCTGATTAAAAGAATCAAGTTCAATTTTAAAACATTTCCCATTTAAAGCATTAGAATAAGAACTGTCTTAAATATTACAATATTCTTTGCTGATAACATAGTTCACATAGTAAAGTCCTGACTTGTGGTGCATCCAGTAATTTATTTGGGATATTTGTCATAGCGAAATGCCATTTATCCAATTTTGAATGCAGAATTATTTTTTTGAAAATTTGTAGAAATGTGAGAAGCACTTACCATTATTACAGTGCATTGTAGGGCAAAATGAATTCTTCTGTAAAAGCAATTGTTTTAACATTTTTGAGTTGAGAGTTTTCAAAAGTCAAGAGTTTCAAAGGACAAGCTGTGACATGCACATTGATAAAATGCATGCATGTCATTTCTGTATTATTAACTGCAAACAGTGGCAATCATATTTTGTGGATACAGTAGACATTTAGAGATTTTTTTAACCAGAACGTTTGAAAATCTTGACAATCTTCTGAGTTACATATACAAAAAAAAATGTGGTCTTTCCTGTAGGAGGATATCACTTTTTAATCGTGGATTACTCAACATCTTCCTCCTTAAATGGCTGTAAAATCTGGTTATTTAGCATACCTTTTTCTCACTGGTTTAGATGCCATTTTAGGTCGAAGATGATATCCAAGCTGCAGGCACACATTTCTGCTGCTGGTTGTACATTTTGAACAGCACACAGCACCAGCAGAGTACGGAGATTTTGACAACCTGTTGCACTGATTTGTCTCGAGTTGTGCCAGTGGCTCAAGTAAACATCCTCTCTTAACCTCAGAATTCTGTAAGTATTTTCAGCCATGGGGACTGACCAGCACCAATGCTTTTCAAAGCGTCATCACTGCATTCACATTAGTTGCTGATTGGTTTTTACTCGCCATAGTCAAAACAATAGAGGTGCTTGGAATTTTGTGCTGCAGTTGAAGTTGTTGTACAGGGAATGTGGTGCACTTGGAGAAGGTATTGGTTCTGACTTCAAGGATTCTGCTCAGACTACTTGCTCCAAGTTATGGGTTTCATCTCCATTTACCGACAGCAAGACCACGGCATGGAGAAAGGCAACTCTATGAAGGACAATCTGCTTGAAAAGGCAGGAGCTGGCAGGGTGGAAAGGCTCTCAGAAGAGGACTATATCCTTGCTAATTCTTATAAAAGTACCATAGAAAGCATTCTAACCAGATGCATCACAACTTGGTACGGCAACTGCTCTGCCCAGGACCATAAGAAACTACAGAGGGTTGTGAACACAGCCCTGTCTATCACACAAGCCAAGTTTAAATCCATTGACTCCATCTATACTTCTCACTGCCTCTGAAAGGCAGCCAACATTATCAAAGACTACTCCCACCCCAGTTATAATCTCTTCCAACCTCTTCCATCAGGCAGAAAATACAAAAGCTTAAACACATATACCAACAGATTCAAGAACAGGTTCTTCCCCACTGTTATTAGATTTCTGAATGGTCCTCTCAAATTTTAAACTTAATGTTGATCTGATTCTTTGTGCATTTTCTCTGCAGCTGTAACATTGTATTCTCTGCTCTGTTCCATTATCCAAATGTACTTTGTATGGTATGATCTGCCTGTACTGCATGCAAAACAAAACTTTTCCCTGTACCTAGGTACATGTGACTATAATAAACCAAATCACATATCCACGCAGGGTCCTCAGGAAGCAACACTCCACTCTCAAACTTAGCATGTAAAGGCATGTATAATCTCTCCACTTCAAAGGGAGTGCTAACTGAAATCTGCCTCCTATTGCTGATGTGCAGCCCCAGAGAAGGGCAAGGATGGCATTGTATATCAGTGACAATGGATACTAGATCCTTTGCTGTTGTCTCCTTCCAAGTTGGAGAAGGCAATATCTCTGAAATCTCAGAGCTCACCATCCAGTTCCGAACAATAGACACAAGGGGATTACTTGGATCTCTGTATTCAAAGAGCAGCAAATATATTGCATTCTCTCTTGTAGATGGAAGCAGGCAAATAATCATGTAGCTTCGCAAGATTGTACGCTTCTCTGTAGTGCAAAGTGCCACTGATTATAAACAGTACTTTTCCGGCACAGTATGTTTATTTTGAAAAACATCGTGACTACAGAAGATTTCACTCCCTCAGTGTTAGATGACATGCACCCATACACAGAGTATCATGCACATCATGTTGAAATAAAAGCCGACACAAATCAAACATCCCAAACCATCTTTCTCAATCAAACATCTAATATTCCTGTACCATTTTCTTGAGCTGTCCAGTTTTTCTCTTGAATGTTTATTGCAATTCTCATTGCAGTTAGGAAAGTTGCGAAGTTCAGCAAGTTTTAGGAGTTCATGCCTCATCATCTCAGGAATTTGTAACCATGTGTTAACCTCAAATAAACAAAGTCAAAATACTGTGGATGCTGGAAATCCAAAATAAAAATAGAAAATGTTTGAAATATATTGAAAATCAGAAGACAGAAACAAAGTTAATATACAAGGCTAGTAATTAATCAGAACTGGAAACGGTTAGAGATGGAATCGGTTTTAAGTAAGTACAAAGGTAGGGAAATGACAGTGAGCAGGAAAGAACAAAAGGAAAGGTTTGAGATTGGGTGAAAGGAAAAATTAATCAAATAACATAAGGAATTGAATTTCAAAGGGGATAATAATGGAACAAGAGGCAAAAAAGAAATGAGATAATGCTTGGCCTGCTGTGTTCATCCAGCTTCACACTTTGTTATCTTGGATTCTCCAGCATCTGCAGTTCCCATTATCGCTGACAAAAGAGAAATGGCCAGAGGAGATGCAAAAGGGAATAGCAAAAAAAGGTTGTGACATGAACTTACACAATCACCTCATTCCAATGCTATTAATTGTAAAAACAGAAACACTATTTTATGCTGTTTTGTAGCTTATCATATGTTAATTTGTGTAACATATAACACCACCAGATATAGTCAGATTGGTTTTGAATCAAGGTTTATTTATGGTTCTAACTATTTACTTGTCTACAATAAGACTGATTCACATGGTTTGGGTTCTATGCTTACTGATGATACTGTACATTACGCACATATAGCTGACTGACTATGCTGGCTCCATAACACACAGAGAGTGACCGAACGGAGAATACACCTTTACTACTGGTATATTACATGTCATGATGTCATGTAACTCTTACAACGGCCTGGAATCTGTGCCAAAAGACAACAACACCCTTTTTGCTTTCAAAACAATGGGAAACTTTTTCTGATTTCATAGATTCCCTACAGTGTGAAAAGAGGTCATTTGGCCCATTAAGTCTGCAGCTCATTCCAAACAGCATCCCATCCAGACCCTCAAGCTATCCCCATAATCCCACATTTATACTGGCTAACTCAAGAAGTCTGCACATTCCTAGACACATGAGAGGCCATTTTTACCATGGCCAATCTACATCTGCAGGCCATGAAAGGAAACCGGAGTGCCCAGCAGAAACCCACACAGGCACAACGATAAAATTCAAATTTCACACAAACAGTCACCCGAGGCTGGAATTGAACCGCCATCCTTGGTGCTATGAGGCCATAGTGCTAACCACTGAGCCACCATGCCATCCAAAGATACACATGTGCATTGTTGAGTCTGTACATTCAGATAACATCTTGGTGGATGTACATGATGATCAGATCGAGACCCTATGCAGTTATCATGACACAGCACTCTGTGGTTATAGGTTGTTGTATACCATTTGTGACTAGTGTTTGATGATAAACATATCACTTATACCACCTATTTCTTCCCAGGATTCAGATCATTAATACTACACCATAAAAACCAGGTTGGATGTAAACCTGATTACACGTGCAAAAGTCTCTGAATGGATAAAGCTGGGATGCAACTTGCATGCTCATTGATCAATCTCTGAGTGAATAGGAGTGAAGAACCTTGTGTAGTGCTCTTGAAACTTGTCTTTTTTGTCACTTTTCTGACTACAGGAGCTGACTGAATCTGAACAACTTGTTTGTGAATTCACAATATCTAAATTTAAAATAGGTGGTTAATAGAAATGAGAATTTATATTCAAATGTTGGTCTAATGCAGTGTTTTGTATGACCATGTAGATTTGTTCTACAATTGTTGATTATATTGAACACTCGTCTCATTTGCTGTAAAATTGTTCAAGTTAGTATTTGATGCTCTTAATAAATGACTTATGATTTCAAAAAACAGGGTGGCCCAGTGGCTAGCACTGCTGCCTCACTGCAGCAGGGGCCCAAGTTCAATTCCAGCCTCAGACAGCTGCCTGTGTGGAATTTGCACATTCTGTCCTTGTCTGCATGGGTTTACTCCAGGTGCTCTGGTTTCCTCCCACAATCCAAAAGTATGCAGGTTAATTGGATTGCCCGTGCTAAATTGTCCATAGTATCCAGGGATGTGCAAGCTACTGGATTAGTCATAGGAAATGTAGAGTTACAGGGAGAGGGTAGGGGTTTAGGAGGATCAGTATGGTCTGAATGGCCAGCTTCCACACATGTAGGGATTCTATAAACCGTGTCGACCTGTTGCCCAAACAGGAGAGCTGTGGTGAGGGTAAACTGTTATACAGAAGGGTATCATGTAGATTTAATATAGTTTTTCAAAACAAATCTTGGCATTTAGAGACTGTGGATTTAATACAACAAATCTTGCATTCTAAAAGCTTGTTTGACTGAGGATACAGAGGAGAAGAGCTAATATGTTGAACACCCTATTTCCTGCACAGGTTGTGGAAGAATGCAGGAATGTAACACAACCATCTTCGGACACCATTTGTTGAAATACTGAATCTTGTGGTTGGTGTGGCATTAGCTGTTGCACTGGTGTTATTTTTAGTTTGTTGCACAAAAGAAGCGTTTGGTGAAATATTCAGTCACCAGACTATAATTATGTCCCTTGGTCACGGAAAATATCAGTCACAATCTTGTATCACAGATTCAGAAGGTATCCCATATAGAAGAAGAGGTTCTGTATTTTGTTGAAGTTAACCGACTTGAAGTGTTTTACCCAACCTGATTAGTCGATCAATGCCTAATTAATGCCAGGCCAATATATGGATTCATGCACCATTCTCTTGATTTTTTTCCAGGTCCATTTGACCTATATGATCTGGCACATCCTGACATAGCATTACAACTTTTTTGCCCCTGATGATTTTGTTGTTGAAGAGTCCTAGATCATCTCTGAAAGACTGGACAAACAAGGTCGTTCAGTTACATTTAAGTTGTGTAGGGGCCACCCAAAGATGATGATCTTCTGGGGCCTTCAGCAATTGGTCATTATTTGACATTACATGCAAGATCATTTCTACTCGGCTGGGATTGAAACGTATGAGACTGATGTTGCGATCTGGTATCTTTGGTGTTGCAACTGACTGATTTGTCACCTCATGGATCACAATAATATGTAGGTCTGTGCAGCCTGATAAAAGATACTAATCGAAGATCCTCCTGCAGCAACATTGTAAATGTTTCAGGTGTCAATCTGAGGATCTATACTGGTATTTAAAATGGATCGTGCCAGTGCACAGAATGACAGTTATTTGTAGTTAGCATTTCTTGTGTGGACTACACTGATTGTGCTAGTTTCCCTAGTGCATCATGAATTAGATGTGGAAAGGAATGATATTTACACTTACATCAGTGTCAATCTTGACATACAGCACATTCAATCTTGGCTATATCACTTGAATGGAAGTAAAGGTTTGAACTTTTCTGATAGTGCCATGTAGTGTGTCACATTTACTGTAAGTACTCCCTGACTGGGGTTTGCAAGCTGGAACATTGCGATTGCCTCTTGGACTTTATTGAAATGCTTGTGTGCCTTGGACGGAACTTTGGAAGCTTCTTTGGCATTGTTCCGTGGTTTTTCATATGCTGCCATGGGGCATTTGTTGCACCTTTGGATTGCTCTGGACATTTGGAATATTTGCACATATTGGCACAATGTCTTCTGGAGGAGGAGAGGTTGATTATGTCACAAAATTTCTGTGCCACATCTCATGCAGGAGTTCTTTATAGCTGCAATGGTCGTTCTACAGTTAAGCACTTGCAGGTGAACTTCCAAATGAACTTGAACTTCATCCAGCAGTTTGTCAATGGAATATTCCTTCGGATTGACAGAAGTGTCTTCTGGAAAGATTTGATGGGTACAGAGGCAATGGCATTTCCCTAAACATTTTAGCTAGTTAACTTCAGCACAATCACATTCAATGTATTAGCATCAATACCTGCATATGAATTGGTCAATTGATTGACCTGGCTATTGTCCACATGACATGATCCCAAACCTGTGTATTCTGAAATTGACTTTATCTCCGAGTTGACTTTCCAGATTCTGAAAATTTTTGTCAGGAGTTTTGCAGTCAACTTCACAAATAGTGGAGGATTTAATTTATCTTATCTTGATATCCAAAGTGAGAAGTTTGACAGCCTATCATTCTTTCTCAGTTATCTGCTAATACAGGAAGTAATGTTTGATTCTATCTTTAGATAACTGAATTTCTGTCAAAATGTCAAAGGTGTGTCAAGGTTATATGTTTGTTTTCCATCATTCTTTTATAGTTTTACATTCTTTGGAATTCCAGTGTAAGAATCTGTTTTGCAGTATTGCGTTTTTCTTTTTTGGAAACACTCTCTGCTCTTTTATTATATGTCACTATCCCTATATTGCCTGTAGTTGGCATTAGCACCAAAAAAGTGATGATGTCATGAGGCCTGTTCTTGCTTTCCTGCTGTTTGCAAAGAGAAAATGGTGGATCAACTGTAATCTGGACACAGGTAAGCTTTTTACTACACAAAACCACTTTTTAAAGTGCCATTAGCTGTATTTTCTTTGGTGCAAATCTTTATGGGCCATTTAAACCTCCATGTTTTAGGTTGGGGCAACAGCTCTCCTTATTTTTAAAGGGCAAAACAGAGAGATAGAGTGCATAGTGCTTTAATACATGTTTTTAGCCATTAGTCTTGCTGTATTTGTTAGGTTCAGCATTGACCTTAGACAGATTTTTGGATGACTGTTAGAAAAAAGGACTTTTAACAACTGCCAACCGGCCTGACAATTTTTCAGCATTAAGTATATGTTTGCAGCTACTAACTAGCTGTCATGACTTGTTTTGTAGTGTACACATACTGCTGTTTAATACCAAGATGCTACCATCAAGATTTTACTTTGTTGTTTCCTACATATTAGTCCACATAACAAAATACTGATAGTTGGGTTCTTCTTGAGCCAGATATCTGAAGTTTATTTACAACACGAATTATTTACAAATCTAATATATTAGATTTGCATATAGAGTCTGCGGTTCTGTACATTACACACATACAGCTGACAGACTGCACTGACTGCATTGCACAGGGAGGGTAGTTGAAGGTGAGGCAGGTACTTTTATACTGGAACACTGTATGATGTAATATCTCATAACTGTCTTGAAGCTATAATGCATGGAATCTGTGCCATAATACAACTGATAGAGCTTCTACTTTTTTTAAAGCAGGACATTCTTTAAAAATTGAGTAATTTACTCAGGTGCATTAATGTATGAGCGCTAAAATTAATGGGAACATTCATATTATTGAAATCGACTTTGCAATAAATTTGCGCAGGTTGATACTCTTAATTCATGTGACTGGAGAATTATAACTTTAATATATCCATTGCAGTTTTTGTAGCCTAAGCATAGCAGCAGTTTTGCTCATTTGTCCTTCCAAAGTTCACCACTTGCTGTATTGATTTTCCTCAGCCCATTTCACCAAATCCAAACATGTTCCAGAAAGATATTCTACATATGCAGCTTTTAAAAAAATAAATTCCAGACTGTATTGGAAATTTAGCAGATGAATTAGAACATGTTTGCATTGGCATAAACAACTTGTATTACTAAATAGGAAGGACTCAAACCGAGACTTTGGAATGAGCAGAGTTTTGCAATGCTCTATATTAGGTATCATAATAGCTAATTATAATTTATCAATGATCTTAAGAATGACATAAAAGGACTGCAGGTAATGTGAAAATTAAAGCAAAGTCTGGCAATCAAATTGGTCAGCTGTAAAATGACTTAAGCTACTTTTATCTTGGCTTATTCTATAATGGCAGCAGTATAGAATAAGCCAAAATAAAAGCGCAAATGTGCTGCTACTCCAGAGACACAAATCTCACACAGTCAGCTGCAATCTGAAAATACTTTTTCAAGGCCTGCTAAGACTAGGTGCCAAACTGGCTCTTTTCACCCAACATTGTTAACAGTAGTACAAAAAGTAACTTTCAGTGGTTGCTGGGAACATGTTGGAAATACCAGGCAAATCAGACCGCATCTGTGGAAAATTAAACAGCATGACAGCATCGAAAAGATTCCATTAAACAGCACAACAGTAGCACCGAGATTCCAATAAACAGCACAAGAGTGGTGCAGGACAAAAACAGTCCATTAAACGGTGTGGCAGTGACAGAGAGAGTTCATCAATCCACATCAGAGTGGTGGAGAGAGCCTGATGCCACTCAATCAGAGTGGCCCAATCAAAAAGGCAGTCTCACACTATATTTTCCATTGAAGAGTGAGATGATGAGAGATCAGTTTCTCTCAGATAATGATTATTAGTCAATAGAATTCAACACCCTAGGCAGCCATGGAAGTTGGATCATTGAATGTTTTCAAGTCTGAGTTAGACAGTGTTTTTTATTTTAAAAAAAAGTCAAGAATTGGGGGCACTCGAGCCAATCAGATCAATCGTGTTCTTAGTGAATGCTGGTGCAGGTTTGAGGGGGCAATGGTCTACCCTGCTAGTTCTGGTGGCAGGACCTCTACCTGCTACATAAGATTCCGTCCAATGTTTCAGGGTGATGATCTGTCTTCAGTAGAAGTTAGTATAGTAAAAGTTAGAGATGTAATGAGTTTTAAATGAGTATAGAGGGTGCTGAAAGTGGGGAGGGAAAAGGAAAAAGGGGACATTGTGGAAAGCAGGGAAGATTAACAATGAAAAGGAAGGTGATCCAATGCAAAGAAGATAATAATGGGACAAGATAAGATAAAGAACTCTTATACTAGGGTCAATGAAGATTGCAGAATGTTTGAAGAAAGTAGCCACACTGAGTTTGAATGTTGCAGAGAGAGAGGCTTTATAGTGAGGTGAGTGATGAAGATGGAACCACCAGGAAGAAGCAGAAAAGGAAGGTTGAAAGATATGGCGGCAAGAGACAGAAGACAAGGGGAATCAGAAGAAGAATGGGTAACTGACAGAGAAGATAGAGGAAGTTAATCAACAAGTATGATGATGACTTCCAGTAAAATGGGCAAAGCTGAAAGAGGAAGAGAGGTAGAAGATTACGTGTGTGCTTAAGTCCTTCACCTCCAGGATTTTTCATCATACCAGTGTATGGATATCTGACTCCTGTTTCTCCTGGCACCACAGGGATAACAGATTGAAAAAAGCAATTTTGACAATTTTCTAAATGATTTTCTGTGGTTCTATTCTAGGTTAGACAGTTCAATACTTGAAACAAATCACCAGAGAATGTGTAGCACATTCTACCCTAAGTATTTTTAAATTGCAACAAGGGTCTGATGTACATCTTAAAACCTAAATTTGCATTTTCTAAGTGGGCTTTTGCCTGAAATATGGTTGAAGTCCCAACTGTTCATTCTAAGAATGAGGTGGCATAGAGCCAATGGAATGAAGTAGGAAATTACCTGACATCCTATCCCACAGCAGTTACATTATACACATCAGGTTAAACTTAAATTTGTCCCTTTGTTCGTGTCAAACAACCAAAAGCAACTGAATAATTTCTGACAAGAGCCCATAAATAAAATCTAAGATGCATGTAAATTAATGTCCTTTTCCTGACACAGCACTACTTCCTCTAGTATGCCATATAAAATAATTAACTCTAATAAATCAGTTATCTAGTTATTTGCACAGAGTGAGATTTTAGGCTGTGAGCCATTAATAAAGGAAAGTATAAATAAATGCCTACCGTACGCAGATGGACACACAGCAATTAAAAATGCAAATTCAGGATACAGTGACTCTCCATTTGAATATAAGCTATGACCTGAGTAACACTAGGATCATTATACAATGAACACTTATTCAATAATATTGATTTTACTTGTTTTAGTGTGGTAACATGGGAGACATTATTAAATATGAGACCAGATATTAACCAGCCATGATATTCCCATAATGTGTAGGTAGGGCCCATGTCCATAGCCCAAGACCCTAACACTGAGCCCAGTGTCACATGAACAGTCCCAGGTAGAAGAACTCAATCCAACAGAGGTTTAAACCTGCTGGGAAATTTTAGCACGTGTGTGTGTCAGGATTTCCACTGACCTGATACACAACTCCGGTGGTCTGGATTTTGGGAGATTTAGACCAATCCTGTTCATTACCAGTGAAATTGGACACACATGTAGCATGTGAAATCACATCTTCAAACTTATTGCCATGACAAACATTACTCAAACTGTTGTACCCCATATTGCAAAGCAAAATTAACCTGAATGCAGATATAATTAATGCACTTTCTGGAAAGTTAAAAGTGCCAGCAAAATGTACGTTCATTGTTCGTTTTGAATTACAGCATTCTTCTTTATTTATTTAAAGGCACCATGTTACATTGTTATTGTCTGTCTCTATTTTACACCACAGCTCAGGCTGTAATATTTTTGCCTCTAGGGTTTCTATCAATGCAGCTCTGCAGTAACAGTACTGTAACTGGGATGGAGGAATGGCACAGACACTGTCATTTGATTTTCCCCAGCTCTGTTTGTGTCAGCAATTTTCACTTGCTCTGCAGCATCTACAGATAGCTCAACCAGAAACTTGGGAGGCTCTTACCACATGGAGAATTAGTTATAAGCCCATGTATTATCACATTAGGTGCAATATACAGGTCATACTTTATAATCAAAGACTTCACAATTATTTTAAAATCCCACAATGCAGATAAGAAGACTCATTAAAAAATATGAAGTGTGATTGAATATAGCGTAGTTTACATCTTGGACTAAATCAGGAACGTTTCACATTACACTGAGTTGATTGCATTATTGTGGAAAGATATACAATGAAGCAAAATGCTCTTTATCACTAATATTCAATATTTTTCTGCTGGAATTGTATTTTCACAAATTAGAATTGGATTATATTTTCAGAAAATGCAGCATCAGAAAGTGATATTCATCAGAAGGTTAGTAGCAACAATGAAGGAACACTACTGAAAAATAAACACGCTGAAGTTATTATGAACTGTTTGTGAATTCCTCTTAAGAATACATAATTAAGAGGATTGAGGCAATCACTAATGATGCTATAAAAAAATTAATATGTTCACTTGACATAACTAGCATGCCTTACACACAGCAGACATTGTTGGGTTATTTCAATGTAATGTAATTTGGAACTTCATATTCTTATTTTAAACTGTCATAGAGTTTCACACCACTGTGTGCCATTTCTCTGCAGTCAGTGCTAATACTACCTCTAACATAGTGGGATTTCAGTGATGTTGTGAAGTAAGCATGTTTAACTTAGTGGGTTTTCCAAGAACAATTCACTGGCATTTTACCACAGAATTCATCACAACCAGAACAGTTTTATCCAGAATTTGCCACAGCACATATCTAAAACAAAATCTAAATGAAAAAAAAATTATGCTTTCTCTCAAGTTTGTTCATGAAATCACTGTTCAGAACATCGCATTGAGGTTAGCAAAGTGATTATAGCGGCAATGTGATCCAGTCCTTAAACTGAGGAGATATATATAGATATATGACAAAAAAACAAACAAGTAGGCAGTTAAAATGTCTCAAACCTATCCTTCAGTTTAAGCCTTCCAAATATTAATAAGTTATCCAAACCTATTACCTATTCACCACAAGATCTGTCTCAGTCATTTAAGTTCATCCTCCTGAACAGCTGCAGCTTCACTCCAGTTCTTCCTGCCCTCTGACATCTAATGCCCTGTTTGTCTGATAAGATCTTGAACCTTTTTTATTTCCATGCTTGGGCTGGGAAGTCAAGGAAACGAGGATAAATTGACAATGACAAGAATAGTAAAGCTGCAAGCAAATGTTAATGCTGCTGAAAGGGTCCTCTGTATTTGGTAGGCATGGAATCTTACCACCGTGCTTAAGTCTCTCAAAACCAAACTATTGCTAAGTTTCAATTTCCCTGATAGCTAGTCCACTCTTTCTCCAAATATGCATACACACATCAACACGTATTGGCAAGAACCAAGGCTCACTAGGATACAGTCAGATCTTGACTAACTAAGACTAGCTGTAACAAAAACAGAAATTACTGGGACAACTCAGCAGATCTAGTCACATCGGTGGAGAGAGAAACAGAGTTAATGTTTTGGTCCAATGACCCTTCTTGGTTTATTTTAAATCTTGTTGGAGCTCACTATTATTGAACAGCACTGTTCCGAAGTAATAAACAAGAATATAATATTGAACTGATACTGTTCAAAGAATAGAACAGATTGACCTACCCATTTTATGTAACTGCGTTTATTAAAGATTGTTAAAGGGCACAAAAATCTGTTGCAGAAAGGAAGTTAAAGAGCTAAAGAAACATTACCCACAAAGGGAAAATGACCTTGCAATGTGATGTAAAATTTGTTAGAAATTTTAACTGAAATCTATATCTGCCTACTTGGCATCATGATATTGACAAAAAACAAAAGCAATATTTTTGCTGAACTCGGGTTCTATTGTTTTGTTATCAATTCAATGAAAATAATAGAAATTGTTGTTCAGTTTTGATTCAGTCAAGATAGAAGATCAAATATATTCTAAATCATGGCCTTCTGTTCTGATACATCATCAAAACTTAATACATAAATGCAACATTTGGATTTCTGCCCAGAACATAATGTCACTACGTCCTGTTATAATGGCTCATCATTAATAAGCATGAGACTTGTTCTTGCCTTTGGACTATGAGGCATTTGGGTTTGTGTCAGAAACCATGTTAATTTATTGTCAAACCAGTAAGGCACAAATTTCAAATAGGGTGCACTGGCAGAAATATTGATTTTAGGCAAAAACGTAAAGTGGGTGAAACAATTTCAATGAAATACAAAATGTACATCAGTAAATATATATAACAAGCAGTGGATGAAATATCATACATCTTATACTATTGTCCAAAGTCACAATTACAGTCAAGGAATGGTAGTAAATTCACTGAAATGGTTTAAATTTTTCACTTTGACTGGTGGAAGCAACGTTATTGTCCTAAGACATTCACCATGATTCCTTATCTTAGAAGTAGCAAAGGACAGAAAATAGTGGCCAAATAGACAACATAGAATTGGGATCAGATCTTTGAATAACAGGATAAGAATACTCAATCTACTTATTTGATCTTCTTTGTCTATTAATATTTTAAACACGTTAACCCTTTCATGACAACAGTGAACAAAGGAATTTGTTGGAATGCAAGAGGAATTTGGACAATATATTTGAAAAACTTCATCTTAAGGTACGCATTTCTCTGATATTGCATTATTTAGCTAAGTCAATCTGTAAAATGAATTGAAGCAAGCTATTCATGAAAGCAAATTTACTTCGTCACTTGGGTGGTAAATCAAAGATTTCAGATAGTTTTAAAAGACACATAATATCGCCAAAATAATAGTAAAGAGGCAAAATAGTATTAAACTATAAAGGGCAAACTAGCAAATAATATAAAAACAGACAGTAAGTTTTTTCTAAGTATAAGAAGAAAGACAGAGGCAATGGTGAACATAGGCACTTTGGAAAATTAGACTTGGCAAATAATGACGGGAAAACCTAGAGGCGTTGAAAAAATACTTGGTATCAGTGTTTGGGGTAGCCAATACAAATAGCATCATAAGACTACTAAATAATCAAAGGGTTAAACGCGGAGGAAACAGACACAATAACTATCATGAGTCAAAGAAGTACTAGGGAAACTAATGGGGCTAGGATTTTAAAGGAAATAATTACAGACATAGTGGATGTATTGTTAGTAGTCTCCCAAGAAGCCTCAGATTCTGAAAAAGTCCCAGAGGATTGGAAAACTTCAATATAACACCCTCATTCAAAAAGAGAGGGAGACCAAGCAGGTATAGGCCAGTTAGCTTAACGTCTGTCATTAGGAAGATATCAGTGTATCTTATAAACAATGCAATGGCAAATCATCTGAGGCAGAGTCAGCATGGCTTTGTGAAAGAATATCATTCCTGACAAATTTATTGCATTCTTAGAGGACATAACAAGCATGATAGGTAAACAGGAACCAGTAAATGTAATGTATTTGGATTTCCAAACCATTTGATAAGGTACAAAACATTAGGCTACTTTATCAGATAAGAGCCCATGGTGTTGGAGGTTTTATATTAGAATGGAAAGACGATTTGTTAAGTAATAGAAGACAGAGTGTTGGGATAAAGGTGGCACTTTCAGATGACAGCTTATAATCAGTAGAGTGCCACGCTGCTCAGTGCCAGGCCTGAATTACTTCAGTATACATTAATGACTTGGATGAATATTATCAGCAAGTTTCACAAAAACAGGTGGGAAAGCAAGTAATGAGGATGAATATACAGAAAGTTACAATCACATTAGTTGGAATATCATGTGAATATTTCATGTCAGCTTTTACTTTGGAGAAAGAAATAGAAGCTACAGAACTCAGAAAAATAAATATTGATGTTTTTAAAACAGTTCTCACTACAAAAGAGGAAGTGCTGGAGGATGTTGGTGAGACCTCTTCTGGAGTACAGTGTGTAATTCTGGTCATTCTGTTATAGGATGGATATTATTACATTGGAGAGTGTTCACAAAAGATTTACTGGAATGTTGCCTGGAGAAGAGGATTTGAGTTATAAAAATAGGCTAGATGGGCTGGGACTTGTTTTTTATTTGAGTGGTGGGGGTTAAGCAGTGCCCTTATAGAGGTTTATAAAATCATGAGGGGCATAGATAAGGTGAAAAGCAAAGTTATTTTCCCTAAGGTGTGCAAGTTTGAATACTAGGGGGCATATTTTTAAGTTGAGAGGAGAAACGTCTAAAAAAAAGATGCAGGTGAACTTTCTAACACAGAGAGCAGTTTGTGAGTGGAATGACCTGCCAGTGGAAGTGGTGGACCCGGGTACAGTTACAACATTTAAAAGATCTTTGGATAAGCACATGAATAGGAAAGGTTTGGAGGGATATGGGCCAAATGTAGGCAGGTGGAACCAGTTTAGTTTGGGAACATGGTCAGCATGTACTAGTTGGACCGTAGAACATTTTCCATGCTGTGTGACTCCATGTCTCCATGTGAGAAAATGTGAAGTGACAGGGTAGACGTGGAGAGGTTATGGGAGAATCTAGGATCAACTGATCTCAGAGTAAGAAGTCACCTTATTTAAAACAGAGTTGAGGAGGAATTTTTGTCTCAGTAAATCTGTGGAATTCTTCACCATACAGGGCTGTCACGAATATGTCATTCGGTGTGTTCAAGCCTGAAATGGGCAAATTTTTAATCATTAAGGGAATCAATGATAAGGCAGGAAAGCGAAGATGAGGATAATTTGATCAACCATGATCTTATTGAATGGCAGAGCAGACCTAATGGGCCAAATGGTTTACATTTGCTCCTACACTCCATGGTCTTACCCACAGAGCTATCAACAAGTCTGATTTATTATCAAAGATTTAAGAAAGTTCAGAATAATGCAGAGGACTGCAGAAATAGATCCAATGACTTGAATAATGTGGTATGATCCTTAAGCAACTACAGTAAGGAATGTTCCACAGAAGATAAGGAGATGCAGGACAGCAAACAAAATCAATATTTCATTTTCTAAATAAAGAAGTTTTCTGATGATTCAGATAATACTTTTAATTTATTATTTACTCATAAATATGTTACTGCAATGTTCTTTTGTATTATGGTTCTGATTAAGGGCTTACTGATATTTAAATATAAATTCCTGAGATTGAAGTACAAAAAATATTATTGTCTGTCTTCTCAGTCTGTCAAAACGAAAACATAGCCACATGCTGTCCAAAATCTAATGATGAAACTGTTATTTAATTTATCCACAAATGATACTTCCAGATTCAGGTTGTGAGTTGCGCAACAACCAAAGCAGCATGAGCACAATGAACATAATTGGCCAAATGGCATATGGTCCAAAACTTATACTAATAGCTATGTTGGTAAGCAGTAGGAATACATTGCGGCTATGCATGATTTTCCACATGATCATCTCTGGATACAAGCTGCTGATCTTCCAAAAGGACACAGGGAAAATAACAGCTGGTAACCCTTCCCAGCTCTTTATGCTTCTAGAGTGCGCAGTGGGGTGGCTTTCTCTGCCACATCAGACCATTCAAAATGTCTATGACACCATGAAATTTGTTAATATCTAGTGACAGGGCAAAATTAGAAAACACCATGGATCTTGGCTGGAAAAAAGAGACAGAACAGATTGGCTCTGTAGTTAATCTGTTTATAACAATATGCATTGCAGGTTCCTTTTACTGTCACCAAAGATCCTTTGAGGTGTCTGAAGACTACTCAGGAGAAGGTCGAAGTTCAATGTCAAGTTCTTCTTTATAACCACATCTAGACTTTAACCTTGGGAAGAAGCCTATAGATGAATGCTCCCTTCTCACAAAACGTGGCAAAGATTGCTTTGTTACATCTGGAAATAGAATAAATTGGTATAGTCACTACCATGATGCATTTATTTAACAAATTTATGAGAAAATTGAACAACTTCAATTTCAAAACTAGAGAAAAATTATTTACCTGTCTATTTGGATACCAATATTTGATTAAACAGTCTATTTCTTAACTTCTTTGTCGGTTGGTGTCAGTTCCTTCCCCTGCCAGTTCTTCATTTTCATTTTATTTTCAGAATGTTAATTTGCTGCTTGAAAACCTTCAAGCAGCAACTGCTTTAGAATTTTTCATCACACATGTTGGTCCTTCCTCTTTCTTCACAATCTCCTTATTCTCATTCACTTCGAACTCTAATTGTGCTTTTATATATTGCACGTTTCATAAGTATCTATACGATCTATCCACCAAATCTGTTCATTAACAACATAAAAGGAATATTGCTGCCAAAATCCAGCCGAAGGAAAATTTTAAATTTTCTCTGTTTGATGGGGAAAAACATGATAGAGGATAAAGAACAACCTGAGAGTTCATATTTCCGTGATAAGCTTGCTTAAAGCTATAGTGCAACACTAGGATGAAACTATCTCAAAATCAAGTATCATGCAATTTTATGTATTCTATCTGACCCTGCAGATCTTAGATGTTTTTCGCATTGATCCTAAATATGTACTTCAGGAACTTTTGTCTCACATTCTCTCCTCCATTCCCCGGTCCTTGAATGATTTGATTATGTGGTTTGGTCAACGTCATTTCTAGACCAACGCTGTTATGTCTGTATGTTGTTTTCATTTTGTTTTTGGTACTTAAAGCTAGTAAAGCCTAAGGTAAATTCATTAGTAAATGTTTATTCAAAACGTGAATAATATGGTGCTTAAAGATCGGCAATAAATGTGCACCGCTCACATGTAGCATCTTATTGCCTCTGGAGTGTGCAACTTGCAAAAATACATTAACTGCAAAAAAAATCACTTCTTTATCTCCAAGAACACTTCAAATTCTAATTATTTTTACTTCTAAACCATTCTATAGACAATTAGCTTGGCCTTCCAGCCTGTAGTATTTTTACATTTATTGTGTGAGATGTTAAGGAGCAAAGAATTAAAATTACAATTAAACAGAACACTTTAAAAAGCATTTTAAGATCTCTAATATAGCTCAAATTTTGCTCAAGCATATGCACTAATTATCATGCTTTGTAAATAACATCTCTCAGCCATAACTTTTAGGTAGGTCCAGACCTAAACTGAGATTACTGAATGTAGAAATGCAGGATGCAAACAGTTGTGCAGTATATTTTGCCTGACACATAAACATTTGTATGAGTGTTAATGAAGGACCCATTGATGAAAAACAAGCATTAAAAATGCACAGAATTTTATTAGATTACTATTATTTAGATTACTTCCTGCATGTTCTACAGTTAGTTAGTTTTGCTATCATTGTGTTCCATTGTACACATACTTACACCACAGAATATGTTTCTGTTACATCAATGTTTAAGTAAATCCTACATTTAAAATTTGCAACTCTGATGTCCGAATATGGAAGGAGAAATAATAAGTCATAGAGATCTTAGCACACAAAAAGATTTTCGTGCCACCACATCCACACTGGTCAAAAACAACCATCTGATCTAATCCCATTCTCGAGCACTGCTGGAAATGCTTAGTAGCTTCAGCCTGAAGACAGATGTGCTTTTAGAGATAGTAGGAACTGCAGATACTGGAGAATATGAGATAACAAGACGTACAGCTGGATGAACACAGCAGGCCAAGCAGCATCAGAGGAGTAGGAAAGCTGACGTTTCGGGCCTAGACCCTTATTAATTATTTTGTTCAAGCATTATAGTTCGATATCAGCAGTTGCCACCACAGAAATATGAAGGAAAAGGCAATTGCAGTTTACTAATAACTTTCTTTCAGCAAAGGACATTATAGAATTGGCAGACAAATGGAACTTCATGCTGATACGTCTTTTTTTTATTCTGCAAATACATTTTTTAGTCTTTTTATATTATTTTGGAAATTTGATATTGTTTGAATGAATGCAAGTCCCATCCCGAATCCACACCTTCTCTGTTTTCCATTTGCTGCACTATTTCCAGGGCTAAACAGGTAATGAGATGATATGCCTTCTGGCCTCCACTAGACCACTGGAAATGGACATTTAAGAATAATCTGAGGACGGAAGTCTCAATTTTACCTCAACAAAGTGCAGGGTCTCACATTTATAATCAACTGCAATAATATTTAGAAGCTGGCATTCCACAACCCTTGAGATTAGACATTTGTTCGATTTCCCTCTCTTTTAGCAACATCATTAATATTAAATATGCATCTCACAAATGAACAGAGACTCGACCAGGAAAATCATGAGAATAAAATTGTAGTAGTTTGAGTATCAAAGAAGCAATGATATTCCACCTTAATAGTCACAAGAATCTGAAATATATTCAAAATTGATAGAAATTCTGCCACATCAATCTTATCTTGAAATAACATTATAAAAACAGTACCTTAAAACCACTTAAAATCCGCTTCACCAACACCTTCCACCCCAACCTTCAGTTCACCTGGGCCATCTCCAGCACATCCCTCACCTTCCTGGGCCTCTCAGTCTTCATCTCAGGCAACCAGCTTGTAACTGATGTCCATTTCAAGCCCACCGACTCCCATACCTCCTCACACCCACCCTCCTGCAAAAATTCCATCCCCTATTCCCAATTCCTCCACCTCCGCCGCATCTACTCCCACGATGAGGCATTCCACTCCCGCACATCCCAGATGTCCAAGTTCTTCAAGGACCGCAACTTTTCCCCCCACAGTGGTCGAGAACGCCCTGGACCGCGTCTCCCGCAACACACTCCTCACACCCTGCCCCCGCCACAACCGCCCAAAGAGGATCCCCCTCATTCTCACACACCACCCCACCAACCTCCGGATACAACGCATCATCCTCCGACACTTCCGCCATCTACAATCCGACCCCACCACCCAAGACATTTTTCCATCCCCACTCGTCTGCTTTCCGGAGAGACCACTCTCTCCGTGACTCCCTTGTTCGCTCCACACTGCCCTCCAACCCCACCACGCCCGGCACCTTACCCTACAACCGCAGGAAATGCTACACTTGCCCCCACACCTCCTCCCTCACCCCATCCCAGGCCCCAAGATGACTTTCCATATTAAGCAGAGGTTCACCTGCACATCTCCCAATGTGGTATACTGCATCCATTGTGCCCGGTGTGGCTTCCTCTACATTGGGGAAACCAAGCGGAGGCTTGGGGACCGCTTTGCAGAACACCTCTGCTCGGTTTGCAATAAACAACTGCACCTCCCAGTCACAAACCATTTCCACTCCCCCTCCCATTCTTTAGATGACATGTCCATCATGGGCCTCCTGCAGTACCACAATGATGCCACCCGAAGGTTGCAGGAACAGCAACTCATATTCCGCTTGGGAACCCTGCAGCCCAATGGTATCAATGTGGACTTCACCAGTTTCAAAATCTCCCCTTCCCCTACCGCATCCCAAAGCCAGCCCAGTTCATCCCCTCCCCCCACTGCACCACACAACCAGCCCAGCTCTACCCTCCACCCACTGCATCCCAAAACCAGTCCAGCCTGCCTCTGCCTCCCTAACCTGTTCTTCCTCTCACCCATCCCTTCCTCCCTCCGCAAGCCGCACCTCCATCTCCTACCTACTAACCTCATCCCACCTCCTTGACCTGTCCGTCTTCCCTGGACTGACCTATCCCCTCCCCACCTATACTCTCCTCTCTACCTATTTTCTTTTCTCTCCATTTTCGGTCCACCTCCCCGTCTCTCCCTATTTATTCCAGAACCCTCACCCCATCCCCCTCTCTGATGAAGGGTCTAGGCCCAAAACGTCAGCTTTTGTGCTCCCCAGATGCTGCTTGGCCTGCTGTGTTTATCCAGCTTCACACTTTATTACCTTAAAACCTGAATTATTTTCTGAGATTCCCTGATAATTAAATCTGGTACTCTTTTAAAATGTATGCTTTACCAGAGAATTATATATGCCACCATACATCTTCATCATCAAAATTACATGATGGAGGAGAATGTTCCAAGTAATTATAATTCTATGAAGTTGCTCATTGCTACTGCAATGTATGCATTTCCTATAATATTTGTTTATTTCCTTCATTTTTTTTAAAAATCAGGGTAAATGTTTTCACCTTCCTTCCAATGAATAATGACAATGTCAAACCAATGGGATAGTTTTCTGCCTTGAGCGTTCTGTGCCACTATGGGTTTCGCTCATCTACACGATGAAGCACAAGCAGCTCAAATCCAATTTTATTGAATAAATGTGCTTACAAATTATAACAGTTGAAAATTCTGGCTATTTATAGAGAAAAAAAACTTGCAGTCTGCATCATGGGAATGTGTCAATACATGTGCAGTGTCACTCAACGATTTAGCAATTATGCCCAGCAACACACATCCATCTGAAATTCCGCTATACACTACTTTAGTAGAAATGTTAACACTGAAAATGAATTGATAAATGACACTGGTGAAATAATAGGGAAATTTCAGGTGGACGAGTATTATAGGGTAAATCCAAGTTTCTTCATACATTCAAAGGCAAACATTCAGTTTGCTGAGGCTGGCATTCTGGGGCATTGATTTTACGAAGATAATGGGAGTGATTTAATTTTGCTCCTTGGTTTCGCCATGCTATCTCTTATGAAACAGTCATCCGAAGTGAAGATGAGTAAATTCACACCTGTATATTGACGGTTTATTTCCATCCGTGTCATAATGGAGTGATGTTTTCTGAACACGGCTAGCTCCAGCTAAGAGCGAGTCAAATCACTAGCTTTGGCGTGTCTCAACGCAGGCAATGTAACCAAATCAAACGATAATTCTGTACAGCAGACTAGAATTTCCATGTTAAGTTTAAAATAACGATTGAGACGCAAATGATGTTACACATAAATCAAAGCGTTATTCGTAGTGCTGACATTTTATCTCCTTGCATCAAACTAGTTTTATGATGCTCGAGGTTGTCGTGTAATTGGTGGATATTAATGCGGGATACTGCTAAATTGTGGTTACTTTTGCATTGTTCTTGCATGCCTACTCGGATTGTCGCAAAGCCCGGACACTTTTTATACCGGACCGGTAAAGTCAGCTGAGAACCGACACTAACATAATCACCAGCCAAAAACTGGTAGTACGCTACTCAAATTTGAACTGATCTCATGGTTTCACAAAAAAAAAACTGGCATTCAAGAAGTACACGTTTTAGCGCAGCGATTGGCGTCTAATCGCTGCACCAGGCGTGGTTTTTGGTTCACAGTGAAAGACTGTAACGGAGCGGACCATGGCCAGAGAGGGCAGTAGGCTCAACACAAGAGTGAGATGCTGCCTTGGGATGAACCCTAAAATCAGTCCCTCGGTTCGATTCTATCGATTTTCCAGTCTGGGATAACTCTAACAGCCAGCTCACTTACTTTCACCATATTGCTTTCGGCTCTCCCCCACCCCATGAATCCGCGGCAACGTGTTACTCCAGTCTCTGAGTGCACGATACAGTTAAAGCTACATGTTTAAAAGGCGGCCGTTGTGACTGCCGCCGGCCATTCCAGTTAAAATCTGCAGCGTGCACCAAATCCGCCTCTACTGGTTTGAGACCGCTTTAGCAAATACACACTAACTTCTCAGGGTTTGGCCCAGGGCTGTTTGAAGTATGTTACAGTTTCTACTGTACGTCTAATACCAGCGCCTGCTGAGAAAAACAAAAAAAAACTTGGGCGGTGGGTTAGAGTGTAAAAAATGTACATGAGATGCTCACGCCCAAATAAGAACTCTAGAACAGTCTTTTTCTATAGTAACAAATTACAAGTGAATGTAAGCAAACATGCAGATATAAAACAGATATGAAACACCTGCATAACATCGATATTTATACAAAATAATTTTGCAATGCATCAGCCATAACAAGCAGCGAACAGGGATAGATTGCATTTTTGTTTCCATTTGCTCCTTTTTTGTTTAGATCTGCACTGTCTGGCTCATTGCAAACATTGACCGCGCCCTAAAACTGCAGGGAACTGGGGACAGCGTATGCAGAGCACAGCAAAAGCAAATCAAAGCATCAGCACCAGGCTACAAAGTGTAAATTAGAAGCCCACCACTGGCTGGATCCCCTCGCCAGTTTGGGAAGGGTAGATGGAAACAGTCGCACATCTTGGAGTTCTTCGAGTAGCCCCGATCTAAACTGTCTTCAGTCCGGCAAACGAGCCTGGAGCTGGACAAACAATATTCCACAGCGAGAGGTTAGCTGGTCGCGTCGAAGCACAGCATCTCACTGACAGTCAGAACTGAAGATGCTGACACACGGTCCAGGTTGCCTGCATCATTGAATACGGGTCCCTAGACAGTAGGCAAATTATTCAGGTCAGTTTAGAAATCCATTAAGCCCAGTTTGATCAAACCTACGGAGTAAGGAGGCCTGGTCATTGCAGAGATCTGTGAGAACTGCTTATCAAATAGCACAGTGAAGCTGCTCATCATGCACTGATTGATAAGTGAAAGAAATAATTTACACTCATTTTCTAAGCAGATTGGGATAATTGAGTGCAAACCGTTTTGAATTTGAACTCTCAATGATGGTTAAGGGTTTCGTTTAGCACATTGCATTGCTTTTGAAAGTAGAATTTCCCGTCCATTCAGATCAGAAGATGAAATTTATCCCATCATACGTAATGGGTATCTTCTTTATATTTTAGTTTTTAATGTTGGCACGTAGTATAACTTTAAAATTCTGGAAGTTTTCATAACACATATCAGAAAAAGAACAGACGTCTTAGTTATCGTTACACTTTGGCTTCTCGTTTAACCTTGCCGCGATCGAATAACTAAATGTATCTAACTAGTGAACTTGCATTTCTCTGTGAGAATAAGTGAATGGAGCTAAGGTTAGTGCAGGCTGATACATTAGTACGTGATGTGGCCGGCTATCTAATAATATTTTTAAAAATCACCTTAGAAACGTTTTTGTGTACTGTGTATATATATATTAAATAACATGTTTGATGAGGGAATTGTGTTAATTTCTGAAGAAGGTGAATCGGTGCAGAAATACACCAATTGGAATTTGCATACAAACCGGGAATGAATAGATTAATGAGTAGTAAACTCAAAAGTTTGTGATAAAGTGAATCAAACCAAATTACTGTTTATGTAGGAAAGTAAAAAGGACTGTTGAATGAAAATTACAATCAAATACAAGAGAGGAGGCTTGTAAATGAGCGAAATGAAACTGTGGAAAATTTCAGCCGGGAGTGAGCTGCAACACAATCAGGTCAGCTGTCGGGTGAGCCAAAATCAAATCTGTTCAAGGACAACTTTTATTTCCCCGATCAATGGAATTGTCCGGTTAGTTAATTTTTTGCGGAAATCTGAGACTTGTTGATAGCCAGACTTCAGCTTTAAAATACCTCCAGTCCTTTTCGAACAAAGCTGTCACTTTGCTCAAGCTGCCTGTGTGAAGGGTGTGACTGGTGAACATCAATAACTCCCCAGTTGCACCTTGCATTTGAAATCTGTTCTGCGTGATAGAGTAAAGTGAATAAATTAATGATATGGACTGGCTGTCACAGTAAAATCAAAATATTAAGTTCCTAATAATTCTAATTAATGATCAAAGTATTTATTTCGGATATTAGGCATTCCAATCTCCTTGACCATGAACAATTAAAATTAAATTGGGCACTTTAGTAATTGCTGTTGTCAAAGCTGCAGTTGCTTCGTTTGTACCGATGTGTCATGCGCTCAAAAGTGCACTGGAATTGCAATAATTTCCGTTCTTTTGAACGTAGTAGTGAGATTATTAACAGTTAATTGTAAATTCAATCAGTTCCATGGTACTCCGATTATAGCTGTAGAACGTCAGGCCTCCGATCTGTCAGTCGAAATGATTAGACACACAGGTGTGTTGATATAACCAAAAGAAGTGTGTATATTTACGCAGATGAGTTCTTTTCGTTAGTTTGTTTGTAAGCAATGTGTATCGCAAAAATAAACGAATCATCCTATTAGAAAAGGCATGGCCCACGGAAGAACCCATTATGTATTAATGAAGCTATGGATCGGGATCCTGGAATTTATTAGAGGATTCATTAAGTTGGGGAGAAGTAGCGATTTTCTTTTAGAATGTGGGTTTTATTTTTAATGCTGTTCATCGATTTAGAATATTGAGGATTGTGTCGACTGTTATTGTGGAATTTGTCATTGCTGTCAGACTGTAAGCAGAGTTTTTATAACAGGTTGTTGGCCTGAAGCATACTCCCAGTGAAATGAAAGCGCACAAAAAAACACTTTCGTTCAGCTCTGCGCTTGCTGTTGTTTGAAATATGATTCCTCTAACTGCAAGCAGCGTCAACATGTAAAAACAATCCAGTTAGAGTTATGAAAAAACTGGATAAGGAAACGTTTTTTTTTCAGTGAATCGCTACAAGGATGCTATGTCCAAATATTAGCGGAAAGGTGCGTGTTTAAGATAGTTGTGTATAGCAGAAACACAGCTTAAACATCCTTTTCCAGGGTAGTATTAAACTGCAGGGCAGTGGTAACGAATCCATCGGATTTGTAGGGGCGTAGTGAACAAAAAGTCTGCCAAATAGATTATTAATGGTTAAAATAAAATTTCAAAATGTTGTTTAATTCTAACGTGCAACATCACCAAATTGCACAATGCGTCTCTATTGCAGAGTGACAAAGTTGTTAATGTCAAATAATATGCTTTTTTTTCTGACTCGCAGCTCTGCTCATTATGAGCTGTAAAAATGTTCAAATGAAAATTCAGATTTAATATGACCAAAACAAAAACATTTAAACGGGGGTCAATTGTAATTACATAGCAAATTAACAATGAATTCATATTATCCAAATAAGGGCTCTTACGGTGCAATGACCAGTGTCCCTGCCCCTGAATCAGTTTCTGGTTCAGAAGTGAGCCATAATATATCTGAACAGATTAATTGCAAACATCTACAACTTGCAGGGCCTTGGGGGAGACCAAGTCCTACTCATTGAAAGCTTAAAATCAGAAGAAAATACCATCAAAATTCGTTCTTTCATTGAATGAGATCGACGCTTTTTGGGGAAGTTTGCCTGAGAAGATATATTGAACTTTAATTAGATTTCCGACATCAATTAACTGTACCACAGTTAAATATCTAACTTTATTAAAGGCTCCGGGACGTATGATTTCTGAAAGAGACCTGGCCAGGTTTTGGTAAATCCAATACGGAACATGACTAAACATTGCAGCGCAGGGATCAACAAAGCCAAATAACATAACTAAAACAGGCCGAGGGAGATGTGATCAAGATTGTAACGTGCCCTGGTCAAACCATAGCACAAGTCCTCGCCCGCGGCTGAAGAACAGGTTTGATCACTAGGAAGCCTCAGGCTTGGGCGCAGAATGGAAAAAAGTAAGAACCAGGTGCTGTAAAACAGGAACAAAAGCAAAGTTGCTGGAAAAGTTCAGCACTGAGGAAGGGTCATCGGACCCGAAAAATTAACTTTTTTTTCCCTTCACAGTTGCTGTCGGACCTGCTGAGTTTTTCCAGCAACTTTGTTTTTGTTCTATCAAAAGAATAATGTTTCCAGACTATAGTTGAGAGAGGTCCGAGAGGCAACATTATTATGGGATCTCAGATTATTAAAGCAGACAAAAAGGAACTTCACGTTAAACTGCGATACAATTCAGCCTCAATCTAGTCCAGGGTACATTTAGAGAGGAAGTTTGGAAAATCCTTTAGACTGTTTCTGGTCCTGTGGGAGAAATTTCCCGAAGAATAGACTAAATCATCCAAAAAAAGATTTTATTTTAAAACAGAATTCCTGCACATACTTCCGAAACCTAGCATTTTTAAATGACAACTGTTTAGATCATGGCTACTTTGTTTGAGAACTCTTAGAGATTTGGAGAAAAAAACTGTTTCACAAGGTGTGTGCTTGGAGGTCGGAGGTCCTGTATTAAAATCTTTGGGGATATGATGGTATTTTCAATCTCAACCGGAAGCAAAAAAAACTGGGCTCCTAGAAGGGAATTGGCTACTGCTTTGAGGGCAAGTGAGCCCTGGGTAAGTACAACAAAGCCTGGCCGATTGGCCGTCATTACCGCGTGTCAGCTCACAGATTTAAGGAATAAAATGCCTCCTTGCCTCTCTCGACCTGAGCCTGTCAGGTACAGCAGGCTGAGCTGGAGAAGGGCGTGGGCACTGGTTTTACATTTCACGAGGCTAGGAAGTTGATTCTCTGTTACATAGGAGTGCTTCACCAGTTCATTGGGTGAGGTCGACACTACAACCAGTCGGGATAGTGGGAATTTACTGCCATCCTGACAACCAGCGGTTTATCATTTCCTGAGACAATGAACCAGTGGGCGAGGGGCAGCAGCAGGCACTGCCCAATGTAGGTACCAGAACAAGTTAATGAAAGTTTGCTGGGCAGGCTGGGACACAGTATTAACGTCTACAGGCAAGCAGAGCCATTCAAAGCAGCTGATGTAAACCTCCAAGAATAGAAACTAATGTCAGTAACTTTGCTTAACAAACTTGCTGCTACATGATCTAATGTATTTCACTTAGTTATGGCAACTTGACAAGTCATCTGCTGGCCATTAGTTTTACGTTGGCCATGTGCTGGTTTGCCACTTATTCCAGAGATGGTTCCTTGTGTGTAAATAAATTGTTAGCATATGTTTATTTTCTGGTTCAAAAGCCCTCTCCACAGTTCCTTCGAGGTGCATTGAGTTGCTGAGTGATTGGCAGTAGACAAGACCAGTAAGAGAACAGGAAGAGCAGCCTGTTGTGTGTCAAATCCAGTATTAATGGCCACTAAATTATAAATCAAGCTACTAACAAAATTTCAGGTTGCAATGTTATTTGGCTTGAGCAGCTGGCTTTCTTTGTAGCAACTGGTTCTGAGCAGTTTTAGTTCAATTTCTGAAGCTGAAAATAATGCTCATTAATATATTGTCACCCTTTGGGGAGTATGTCGTTATCAAGGCCCACTATTCCCAGAGTTAGCACAAATGTAAAAGGAAAACTAAATTACCAAAATGCCTAATTTACATGACTGTCTGATTCATTTTAAAAGAAATACACACTAGGCTTTGTCATTAACAAGAAAACAAATTTATTGTAATCAAACTGATCTTAACCAATAACAGGGAAAATGAGCTATTAATTTTTGTCTATACAGCTTAAACTTACACCTTTTAAAATCCCAGCCATACACAGATCAACAAAGAGAAACAGACAAGGCACAAATATTGTGAATACAGAGGGGAAAAAAGTGGGCAGGGAAACATAGTTTTGTATCACCAAGTCACCAAAATCTGGGTGGGTTGGTCTCACAATCCTTTCAGTTCTTTGATGATGTCACATTATTATTTGCACATTAATAATCAGTCTTTAGTTCACTAGTTAATTGGTTGGATACAGAATCTTTCTTTGTCTTTTGCATTTTAGAAATGTGTCTTTCTGTGTCTCTGCATGTAGTTTGCCACCTTTACTGACAGAGAATTGGAGAGCATAGCTTTACACTAAGACATATCGATGCGACCACCGTCTGGTGGCTCCTTTGCTTCTCAGTTTACAGTCACCTCATCGGGTTTGTATTCGACTGCAGCCTGCCCAATCAGAGGATTATGACTACGCTGAGCCCTCCTGACTCCACAAGTAGTCCAGTTCCTCCCAGAAGAACACATCAGGTCAGGCAGCTGATGCTAGCTAAATAAGAATCAAAAGAACCACAGATGCTGTAAATCAGGAACAAAAACAAAGTTGCTGAAAAAGCTCAGCTGGTCTGGCAGCATCTGTGAAGGAAAAAAAATCAGAGTTCACATTTCAGGTCCGGTGACCCTCAGAATTGATGGTAGCTCAAAAAGCATCAGTTTATATGCAGAAAATAGGGAGGGTATGGGGTAGGGAGTAAACAATAGGACAGAGACTAAAGGGAGAGAAGGCCAATTGGACAGACAAAGGAATTGATAATCACATAGCCTGCCGTTACACACGCCACCTGTTGATAGTTACTAATAGTCAGCCATTCACCCTCCCAGTCTGATCATTATCAACTCCTTTGTCTGGCCAACTGTTCTCTCTCTTTCGGCTCTATCCTATCATTTACTCCCTACCCCATTCCCTCTTTATTTGCTGCATATAAACTGACATTTTCCTAGCTACCATCTGTTCTGAGGTGGGGTCACCAGACCCGAAACGTTAACTCTGATTTTTTTCTTTACAGATGCTGCCAGACCTGCTATGTTCCTCTAGCTCCACACTGTATTGAGTTTGAAACAAAAACAAAGTTACTGGAAAAGCTCAGCAGGCCTGGCGGCATCTGTGAAGGAGAAAACAGAGTTAACATTTCAGGTCCATTGACCTGAACATATTGACTTTGACTCCAGCATCTGCAGTTCTTGCTGTCTCCCAGTTCATCCTGACTTAGTGTCCTCCACAAGTAGCATTTCCTCAAATTTATCCATTGACTTCACTTGTATTTTTTTCCAGATGTTTCTAACAACTCTTCGCACTCTATCCCCTTTTAAAAGCAATATCCAGTTTTCTTATTTTCAGCCCACAGTCCAAAAATAAAAAGATGTGGTCTCTTACAAAATAACTTGTATTTCTAAAGGGCTTCACCTGCACAAAAAAGATAAATTAGTGCATTTAGTGTGAAAAGAAACATCATGTGAAGGAAAAGATAAGATAGACTAGGACAGCAAACCAAAGAGACAGCTGAGTGAGTCAGTCCTGAAGAGAATCATATTTCACTCAAAATATAAAGCCTGTTTCTCCATAAATGCTGTCAGGCCTGCTGAGTTGCTCCAGTACTTTCTGTTTTTTCTAGATAGCTGAGGAGTTGGACGTCTAAAAACATAAAGGGAATGAATGATGCTGAAGTCTTCGGAATCGAGAAAGCAATTCCTTGCAAATTGCTGTATGCAGCTTGAGAAAATTTAGAAGCTTATTAAGAAAGCCTAACTGCATCAGAACTATAACAATGCAAACCAATAATCAGAGTGCAGTGCTTTGATGTTGTCAAATCTATTGGCGATTCGTATAATCTACCAACACCCGGGTGACTATGAATTTAATAATGTGTTCATTGCCATCCTTTGCAAATAAACATGTGAGGAGGGGCTAAGATAACAAAATGTGAGGCTGGATGAACACAGCAGGCCAACAGCATCTCAGGAGCACAAAAGCTGATGTTTCAGGGCTAGACCCTTCATCAGAGAGGGGCTTTTGTGGCACGATAGTAGTATCCCTGTTTTTGAGCTAGGAGGCCTAGGTTCAAGTCCCACCTGCTCTGGAGGTGTGTAACAAAATGTCTGAACAGGCTGATCAGAAGATATAAAAAGCGTGTAGGGAACATGGGGTTGTAATTACAAATTTGCTCAGCAAACATCCAAATTTGGTATCAGAGATATTGGGAACAGCAGATGCTGGAGGATCCAAGATAATATAGTGTGAAGCTGGATGAACACAGCAGGCCCAGCAACATCTCAGGAGCACAAAAGCTGACGTTTCGGGTCTAGACCCTTCATCAAAGAGGCCTCTCTGATGAAGGGTCTGGCCCGAAACGTCAGCTTTTGTGCTCCTGAGATGCTGCTGGGCCTGCTGTGTCCATCCAGCATCACATTTTATTATCTTGGATTCTCCAGCATCTGCAGTTCCCATTATCACATAACAAAGTGTGGAGCTGGATGAACACAGCAGGCCAAGCAGCATCTCAGGAGCACAAATACTGACGTTTCGGGCCTAGACCTTTCATCAGAGAGGGGGATGGGGTGAGGGTTCTGGAATAAATAGGGAGAGAGGGGGAGGAAGACCGAAGAACGAGAGAAAAGAAGATAGGTGGAGAGGAGAGTATAGGTGGGGAGGTAGGGAGGGGATAGGTCAGTCCAGGGAAGACAGACACGTCAAGGAGGCGGGATGAGGTTAGTAGGTAGGAAATGGAGGTGCGGCTTGAGGTGGGAGGAAGGGATAGGTGAGAGGAAGAACAGGTTAGGGAGGCGGGGACAAGCTGGGCTGGTGTTGGGATGCAGTGAGGGAAGGGGAGATTTTGAAGCTTGTGAAGTATACATTGATACCATGTGACTACCTCGTCCGCTCCACACTCCCCTCCAACCCCACCACACCCGGCACCTTCCCCTGCAACCACAGAAAGTGCTACATGTTACCCCACACCTCCTCCCTCACCACCATTTCAGGCCCCAAGATGACCTTCCATATTAAGCAGATGTTCACCTGCACATCTGCCAATGTGGTATACTGTATCCACTGTACCCGGTGTGGCTACCTCTACATTGGGGAAACCACGCTGAGGCTTGGGGACCGCTTTGCAGAACACCTCCACTCAGTTCGCAATAAACAACTGCACCTCCCAGTCGCAAACCATTTTAACTCCCCCTCCTATTCCTCAGACGACATGTCAATCATGGGCCTCCTGCAGTGTCACAATGATGCCACCCGAAGGTTGCAGGAACAGCAACTCATATTCCGCTTGGGAACCCTGCAGCACAATGGTATCAATGTGGACTTCACAAGCTTCAAAATCTCCCCTTCCCCCGCTGCATCTCAAAACTAGCCCAGCTCGTCCCCTAACCCACTGCATCCCAAAACCAGCCCAGCTTGTCCCCGCCTCCCTAACCTGTTCTTCCTCTCACCTATCCCTTCCTCCCACCTCAAGCCGCACCTCCATTTCCTACCTACTAACCTCATCCCGCCTCATTGACGTGTCCGTCTTCCCTGGACTGACCTATCCCCTCCCTACCTCCCCACCTATACTCTCCTCTCCACCTATCTTCTTTTCTCTCCATCGTCGGTCTTCCTCCCCCTCTCTCCCTATTTATTCCAGAACCCTCTCCCCAACCCCCTCTCTGATGAAGGGTCTAGGCCCGAAACGACAGCTTTTGTGCTCCTGAGATGCTGCTTGGCCTGCTGTGTTCATCCAGCTTCACACTTTGTTATCCAAATTTGGTATCCTTTATTTATTCACAGGATGAGGGTGTTGCTGGCCAGGCAGCATTTATTGTCCATCTCTAATTGCCAAAAGGGCAGTTGAGAGTCAACCACATTGCTGTGGGTCTGGAGTCACATGTAGGCCAGACCAGGTGAGGATGGCAGTTTCCTTCCCTAAAGGACATTAGTGAACCAGATGGGTTTTTCCAACAATTGACAATAGATTCATGGTCATCTTTACATCCTTAATTCCAGATAACTTATTGAATTCGAGTTCCACCATCTGTCATGGCGTGATTTGAACCCAGGTCCCCAGAACCTATCAGGGTCTCTGGATTAACAGCCCAGTGATAATATCACTAGGCCATTGTCACCCCTATGTTATTTGCTGAACTGTAACTTGAAGACTTAAACTAACTTGAAAATATAAATTTTCATTTCCTGTCGGTGCTGACTGATCATATGCTCCCCTTAGAGCGAGAAGGTCATGGATTTGAGCCTCACTCCAAAGACCTGACCATGTAATTTAGGCTGGCAGTTCAATACCATGCGGGAGTGTTGCACTGTAAAAGATGCCATCTGTGAGGTGATGTAAAAACAAATTCCCCTCTGGATCCTCAGTCTACATTCCCTCTAAATTTTTCCTGCCACTGTATGGATGGCAAAAGTCCATGTACAGTAGGTGAAATAACTGCACAGAGGCTGGTGCCCCCTCACCAAATCACCCTTTATTTACATGTCGGGATTCCTTGACACTGATCCAGCTCCCTCAGTGCCAGCTGTCGGAATGAACAGGATGTTTGACACTCGTGTTCTTATCTGTTAGCCAGAGCTCCCTGATTGGATCAGATTAACAGTTCCAATCAGGGAACTCATTTTCATCATCTGGCTGACCTCGTTACAATCACTACGTCAGCACCTAACAGAACCAGAGATCAACGTGGTGCATGCCAAATGCATTGAGCATACCTTCTGAGTGCTTGCATATACATTGTATGGCCATTTAAGTAATTCTTTGCATGGCATTCCTAGGCTCAGATCATTTATTGCCCAAGCTTGCCATTGCCTTATCATTACATTCTGGTTATTTAGCCTTCTTTTTCACTCTATTCATCTTGCTTCTAGAACTTCACCATGATTTTTCAACAAGAAAACTGATAGAAAGAAATTGTACATTTAAGGGATCTTTAGTGGCCTGAGGATTGCCTAATACACTTTATGGCTATTAAAATACCTTTAATTGTTGTATTGTATGAAATAATGTACCATCTTGCAACAGAGTAATTTGGCTGAATGAAATTCACACAGTGTCAGTGTTCTTGCAATCAACTAAACAAAGCAAACAGAAAATTCAATAGTTATTTCTGGTGATGTACAACACTGTAAAGGAAGTGACTAAAACAAACAATAAGTTACTGGAGGATTTTAATTGATAGCTTTTTTCCAAGACAATGTTTTAATATCAAACATCCCCAGTAAAGGATAAAATCACATCTCTTTTAGTTTCTTTTATCATACAGACAATCCTGTTTGATGTTTCTAACGTCGCATAATTAATGTGATAAACCGGATACACTTCTGTAAATGCTTTGAAATTGTTTGGAATCCATTGAAAAATAAAGAAAAGTGATTTTCAGAGATAATTTCTCATTGATATCATGCATGAATAATCTTATTTTTAATTGAAGCTTCCCCTTAGACTTCTATTCCAGATAAATATTCAATTTCATAAACCATTACGGTACTAAATTGGATGCTAGAATGCACCCAGTGACTCATTATTCATTTGTTCCAAGCTAATGGTTTCTGACACTTACCTGGCAGTTCATTCACAGTGCATTATATTTAATGCATCTAAGAGAAAATCCTAGCCTGCTCCACATCATAAAATCGATCTATTAAAATGACTTCTGAAAAACCAGAACTCTCAGTTTTCAACTAATGCTGCTTTTGTCTGTCAAACATTTGACTTTCTGCCAGAGATAACAAGGTGTCGAGCTGGATGAACACAGCGGGCCAAGCAGCATCGGAGGAGCAGGAAGGCTGACGTTTCGGGCCTAGACCCTTCTTCAGAAATGCTTCCTGCTCCTCTGATGCTGCTTGGCCTGCTGTGTTCATCCAGCTCTACACCTAGTTATCTCAGATTCTCCAGCATCTGCAGTTCCTACTGTCTCTGACTTTTTACCAGCTAGAGTTATAACAGGAATCTTTCAGCAATAATCACAATTCACCAAAGGGTTAATAGCCATATGATTATGTCGCTTATATGTTCTTGAATGGAATCTTTTTCCTTAGATTGAAAATTAAATTAAATTTAACAAAACCTTGTTCTCTGTAATTTGGGCCCTGTTTTTAACTCTGAGTAGGTTTTAGTTGGATGAGAAGTGTTGTGAATTAGGAATTCATTTGCTGAGCCAGAAAACAGACCTGATGTACTTTAAATCTCTGGATCATTATGATTCCATCCTTCCTTAATACTATGTGGATTCCTCCCAATCTCAGATTCCAAATTTCCCACAGTTCAACCAGAAGCTTATTTAAAATATCAGTTCCTCTCTTAAATTAAAATTGTGTCCTATTCTGCTTCATTTGTTTGGAGAAAAAAAAGAGAATTTAACTTGAATCACAGGAACATTTTCATGTCTCTGTTTCTTTTCTATAGGTTACGCTGGGAAAGCCAAGTGGCTTAGAAAATAGTCTCTGACTACACTCTCTTTAATTTGTTTCTCTTCTGCGCAGATCTCCATTTTGAAGTCAGAATTCAGAGCTGGGAAAGGTATTGGCACATTGATTGGAGCAGCTAAAAACCCACATGACTAAGAGGGAATGATGGTCTCTAGTCACTGGGAGCAAGACTTCAAAAGACCAAGCACGCCTAGCATAGAGAGAGAGAGATTGTCATCTTCAGGAACATTACTCTCAGTACTCTCCGTTCCAAAGAACTGTTATTGAACTTGAAACATTGACTCTATTTCCGTCTCCGCAAATGCTGCCAGACCTGCTGAGTTTCCCCAGCACTTTCTGTTTCCATTTCAGATCTCCAAGATCTGCAGTAATTTGTTTTCTTACTGCCAAGTCCTGGTTGCAGACTGAGAAATAATTAAATATTCTCAACAGCATTAGTGAGGATGAGTGCAACTCTTCCTTTTGCCATATTTTTCTGCAACATTTGACAACCGGGCCAGCAGTCCTCTCCTTTGCAATTTCCAAATTGTTTGCTCCCTGGAAGTAATACTCACCACCCCACACCAGGCTACATCACCTCTCATTTTCATTACAAATACACACTCATGTCTTCCTTGTTCCCTTCATAGCTTTTGGCATAATAAAAATGTCACTAGTCTGGTAAGCTAGAGAATCCAGGGTAAAGGTGTGGGATCTAGATTCAAATTTCATCATGGTAGCCGGTTTAATTTAAATTCAATTTACAAAAACTGGATTTTAAAGGTAGTCACAGCAGTGGTAACCATGAAACCAAAGTGACTGGTGTATATAAACTCATCTGGTTCTCTAAATAAAAACTGAAAGAACTGCAGATGTTGTAAATCAGAAACAAAAGCAGAAGTTGCTGGAAAAATTCTGTTCTGAGGAAGGGTCACTGGACTCGAAACATTAACTCTGATTTTTTTCCTTCACAGATGTTGCCAGACCTGCTGAGCTTTTCCAGAAACTTTTGTTTCTTTTCATCTGGTTCACAATTGTCCTTAAGGGAAATAAATTGCAATCCTTACTTGATCTGGCTTATATGTGACTCTGGAATCTGCAATAATATGGTTGACTCATAATTCACTTCAGAAATGGCTGAGCAAGTAACTTAATGTAAAGGGCAATTAGGGATGGACAACAAATGCTGACCTAGCTAGTGGCATACACCTTCCACGAGAGCGTAAACAAAAACTCACTCACTAACTCACATCCTCAACAGATTAAGACAGCATAAAGTAGAAGGGAGAGGAGAAGTGTACAGCCAGGAGATGCCCAAACAACATTATAAATAATTGAAAACTGGACCAGCAAGTGCTGGATATCAATAGCTGTTCAAGATTTGTCAGAATTGGATAGTTTTGAGTCAATGTCCTTTCTCAACAGGATCTCTTAACAATTACTTGCAATGCTTCGTGAACATCAAAAATGCTTGAATAAGTCAAGTTGCCATGTCATTTCTGTCATCTGTTACTGACTGTTCAGCCTCTCAAGGCATTCTGGCTCTTGGCTCTTCTCCCATCTCAGTAGCTGCAGCTCACAGAAGAAAACACCAGAGAGGAATATTAATGGTACATGTACTTCGCCTGAGAAATACAAATATTGAAATGAAATCACATTTTCCTTGCTGATCTGACATTCTTCCAAACTGAAGGGCAATTTTCAAGCTAAGATCCATAAGAAGTCACAAAAAGACATGAGAATATGAAGCTGTCAAGCTAATATTAGAATTTATAGTATCCTCCCAAATTGGTGACAATACTTTCTTGTATACTCCTGTCATTCAGATCAATAGTTTATCAGTTGTTTCTCAGAAAGCTGTTTGTTGCTTTTTACTTCTTCCTGCATTACTGTAAAACAAACAGTGAAAAAAGTTGAAAGACACAGCAATATTTGTACATGAACAAATAGTTTTACGGGACCTCCATTTTGAAGTGTAGAAGACAAGCGAGTCCAGTGTGCCTCATTTATCAGTTTTACTGTGTTTTACCTTCTGAGCATCTATTGTGCTCTTTCTGATAACATGGAGCAACACAGAGGTGGAAGGTGGGCAAGGTGCCAGGGGATCAGTGGCATTTATTGAAAAGAACTGTGAGAGAAAGAGATTGAAGGTCTTACACGAGGACAGTGGCTTCATTCAGCCTGGTTTCAGGGCTCCCATTGACTAGAAGAAGCAACAGAATTTCAGGAGTGCCAAGCACATGCAGCAGGATATTAGCAAGCTCAGGGCCAACTCAGGGCCAGCCTCAAGTAGAGAAGGATGTAGAAGATTAATTCCATCCTTTAAGCATGAGAGGGTCTACTGTCCAAGAGTCAGCCACCGTCAGAGGTGGGACAATGTCACCAAAGACGTTGCCTCTCCTGGGAGGCCAATTCTGATTGTTACATCATATGGTAGGATCAACTGACACCTAAGGGATTTGGTGGACAATCCAGTGTCAGCGGACCTAAAGATCATCATAGCTCTCAACTTTACTGGATTCCGTTGGGGAAATGTATGGATTTAAAAGCCTATGCTGCATCTGTGCATCAAGTGGCTGACCAATGCAGTGTAGGAGCTGGCCAGTGGCTACATACACTATTGGAGTTTCTTTGGGCTGCATGGCCATTAAGGCTCTGAGTGAGCAGCCAGAGGAGAGGTACAACCTGAGTGCCCATCAGCAGGCAATAGGCTCTCAGGTCCCTTAAATGAACCGGTAAGGTCCTTTAGCATGTCTTGGCTTTTGTGTTATGATGATCTGCTGTGCACAGTACAAGCAGGTACTGACAAGGGGACAGGTATTGAACAATAAGGAGATCTAGAACAGCGATTCCCCTTCTGTTAGGTATAATCAAGGCTGAGATAGACTTTTTTCTATCAGTAAGGGAATCAATGGTTAGTGAGTTTTGAGAAGATTTGTAGCTCAGGTTGAGGTTCTGGATGTGAGTTTGCTCGCTGAGCTGGAAGGTTAGTTTTCAGATGTTTCGTCACCATTCTAGGTAACATCATCAGTGAGCCTCCGACAAAGCGCTGGTGTTATGTCCCGCTTTCTATTTATCTGGTTAGGTTTCCTTGGGTTGGTGATGTCATTTCCTGTTCTTTTTCTCAGGGGATGGTAGATTGGCTCCAAGTCAATGTGTTTGTTGATGGAATTCCGGTTGGAATGCCATGCTTCTAGGAATTCTCATGCATGTCTCTGTTTGGCTTGTCCTAGAATGGATGTGTTGTCCCAATCAAAGTGGTGTCCTTCCTTATCTGTATGTAAGGTTACGAGTGATAGTGGGTCATGTCGTTTTGTGGCTAGTTGATGTTCATGTATCCTGGTGGCTAGCTTCCTGCCAGTTTGTCCAATGTAGTGGAATTCCATCAACAAACACATTGGTTCCAAGTCAATCTACCATCCCCTGAGAAAAAGAACAGGAAATGACATCACCAACCCAAGGAAACCTAACCAGATAAATAGAAAGCGGGACATAACACCAGCGCTTCGTCGGAGGCTCACTGATGATGTTACCTAGAATGGTGACGAAACGTCTGAAAACTAACTTTCCAGCTCAGCGAGCAAACTCACATCCAGAATCAATGGTTATGAGGAAAAGGCTGGAAAGTGGAGTTGAGGATTATATAAAGTCATTGAATGACGGAACAAATTTAATGGGCTGAATCTCCTAATTCTGCTCCTGTGTCTTATGATCTTACGGTCTCCAAAGAAAATATGGATACAACGGCAAAACTTTTGTGAGTACGTACAAGGGCAGTTTGGGGCATGCTTATACAAAGAAGCTTCACATGATCTCTACTACCTGCTGCAACCGTATCAATGCACTGTCACCACCTTCATTTTGTACTCTGTCATGCAGCACCCAAGTGTACATCACACCCGGTAAGACTTAAGAGCCGACCAGATGCACCAAAGCTCATTCATTTCATCCCTTGAATAAACCAGGTCGTAAGCAAAGTCCCAAAGTGCAGGAAAAATTGCAAGGAGATGTAGCAATGTGCTCCCTGCTCTTCCTCAGATGTAGCTTAATTATCCCTCATTCTGTCTGGATATGATCTCTGACCTGATCTAAACTTACATGAGAGAACAACAGATTGAAGGAGGACTCCTCATAATGTTTTTCAAATTGCTCCTACTGTGTCATTCCATTTCTATTTTATGGAGATGTGGGTATCACAGGCAAAACTGCCATTTATTGCCCATTCCTAATTGTCCTTGAGCTGAATAGCTTGTTAGGCCAATTCAGAGGACAGTTAAGAGGCAACTGCATTATTTTTTGTCTGGAGTTACAGTAGGTCAGACCAGCTAAGGACAACAGATTTCCAACCCGAAAGACTTTAGCTAAGTCGATGTGTTCTCACTATAATTGATGATGGTTGTCAGGGTCACCATTTCTGAGACCAGTTTTATATTTCACGCATATTAACTGAATTAAAATTGCATGAGCTGTCATGGGACATTTGAAACAGTGTGCTGAATCTTATTAGAAATTGGCTAGGTGTCACTTCTGGCAAGTTTTACGGAGGGTTCTGTTCCATGAACCCTAGTGACATTTCTCACACTAATTTCCCTACTTGCCTCACTACCTCTTTACCATATCTCAATGGCTCCCTTGTAATATCCTCCCTCTTACTACAAGTGGATGTACTCACTTTTGCAAAGGCATCCTGGGATTCCCAACACTGCACCATTTTTAAAGTCCAGCCATGCACCAGGGTCAATCCGTGACAGCCAGGAGTTACAATTCACCATGCATATAGTGGGAGGGGAATCAAAAAGAAACACGTCTCAGGGTGATTAGGTGGCAGGGCTGAAATTTCATTGCACACAAAAGTATCTATTGCTACTTAAGAACCAAGCACCACAGGTTATCCATATTTAGCATTATTCCCTCCTACAGCCGTGCCTAAGGGAATGCTACTTTTTCTTCAATTCCCAATGTAGACGAACATCTTATTTCATCACATACTGGAAAGTCTCCAAATGTTGGAAAACCTTCAGTTTTATCCAGCAACAGCAAAAGTGAAGAAAGATCAAACAAACAGCATTTACCTCTGGTAACAAATGGGATTTTCAAGCAGCAACAATTCCACACAGTGAATGATTGCTGCACACAGCTTGTATCTACTAAAACTGGGTATCAATTAAATTCCGTCAGACCTGTTGCGACTGACACTGCAGCACTCTATCATATTGAAAGTGATATTCCCCGATGTCTAATGTTCTCATCTTCCATCTTGGAAAACCATTGCCACTATCCCGGCTCTTCAGCATCAATAACATCCTCTCTTTGACTGCTTCCATTTTGCAAAGCACCGAGAGTTAGCACAATGCAACACATTTTGCCTGGACTGTATTTCAAGGCCTCCCCAGATCAAATCAAGCAGCAGCACCTCATCTTCAATAATGTCTTCTCCACAATGGTCCTAGTTGAATAATAGGCTGCATTGAATCTGCACTTTCAATTGGTCAATGGGTTGTGTAATGGAGCCATCAATCCTGAATGCAAAGGCTAGCCTTGGTCTCCTAATAACCGTCCTTGTAAGAATCCACCCCTTGGCAGCTGGATATACCTATCCATACAATGGGACATGGAAGTCTCCAACAAGGAAGACCCTGAAATGTGTCTCACTGAACACTTGACACAAAGATGTTCTGATAAATGCAGCACAAGTCATGTCATGCAAATACAGTAAAAGTTATTAGGTGCGGTATGATTAATGATACTGTGTTCCCCATTCCCACCACGTCACAAACGAAAGGCAGCACGGCAGATAAGAGCATGTTGGCGAATACGTATGGTTCAAGGCGAGAGGAAATCAGCTCTCTGGCCTTGGGCAGCCTGTGAAACCTTGGATTGTCTTTGTGAATAGTGGCTCCTTTTATGATACTTTTGTGTCACCTTTTTCACAGAGATGATTATCTTCAATCTGTAATGACCAATAAAATGATCAGGATTGCTGTGACCAGGATTTTTATGCCACACAGTGAAAGGCTTTGCATGTTTTTCACACACAGGGGACCATGATACAGGTAACTTCAAACTGTAACATGACAAAATCAGTTAAACGCAAATGTCCCTTGAGGGGCCTTATATTGCTCACAAGTAGAGCCCACGTGCCCAGTCAGAAAAGAAAGCACTTATGGTATGGTCACAGCCAGTTTCCATTCCCAGTGCACATTTACAATTTACATAAGAGTGGAATGAAACACAGGTCAGCATGAACTGAAGGATCTGTTTCCGTGCTGTATGACTCTCTGACTCTATTTGGTTGTAGCAAATGCAGTATGTTTGACATTTACGCTGCTGGCACATACTCTGGGTAGGAGACTGATGTAGACAGTGCCAAGTGGTAACATGTCCACCTCGATGACCATTGCCAACCATGACAAGCTTTGTATCTACACTAAACAGTAAGACAAGACAGAAGGATTGAGAACCTTTAAGATCTGAATTAGGCAGCAAATGGCAAAAAGGCTAGGTAAGGCAAGAGGCTGTAAGTGCCGTAATGTGAGTGAACAGTAAGAGGGCAAGCAAGGAGCCCTTCTGGTCCAACTTGTGAGCTGGATGCCTGTCCTTGCACACAGTCCTGGCAGCAGCATTTCAAAGAAAGGCTCTGGTGGGCTCCAAAGTGCAGTATGAAAGGGAAGAACAATATTTTCCTTGGTGTGGAGACATGCTATGAGGATTCAGAGAGGTTGGTACATGTCTGATGCTGATATCCATGGACAGTGGGAGCTAACGGTTGCTAACCTTGGAGGCTGTCTTGTGATGTTGACAACTATTGTCAAAGATAGGTTCACAAGGAAGAGGTATTAGATTGAGGTTCACAAGGAAGAGGTATTAGAAACCCTACAGAGGGTGAAGATAGATAAGTCCCTTGGGCCGGATGGGATTTATCCTAGGATCCTCTGGGAAGCCAGGGAGGAGATTGCCAAGCCTTTAACTCGTCATTGTCTACAGGAATAGTGCCAGATGACTGGAGGTTAGCAAATGTGGTTCCCCTGTTCAAGAAGGGGAGTAGAGACAACCTTGGTAATTATAGACCAGTGAGCCTTACCTCAGTTGTTGGTAAAGTGTTGGAAAAGGTTATAAGGAATAGGATTTATAATCATCTAGAAAAGAATAAATTGATTAGGGATAGTCAGGACAGTTTTGTGAAGAGTGCAGAGGAGATTTACTAGGATGTTGCCTGGTATGGAGGGAAGGTCTTACGAGGAAAGGCTGAGGGGCTTGAGGCTGTTTTCGTTAGAGAGAGGAAGGTTGAGAGGTGACTTAATTGAAACATATAAAATAATCAGAGGGTTAGATAGGGTGGATAGGGAGAGCCTTTTTCCTAGGATGGTGACGGCGAGCATGAGGGGGCACAGCTTTAAATTGAGGGGTGAAAGATATAGGACAGATGTCAGAGGTAGTTTCTTTACTCAGAGAGTAGTAAGGGAATGGAACGCTTTGCCTGCAACGGTTGTAGATTCGCCAACTTTAGGTACATTTAAGTCGTCATTGGATGAGCATATGGACGTACATGGAATAGTGTAGGTTAGATGGGCTTCAGATTGGTATGACAGGTCAGCACAACATCGAGGGCCGAAGGGCCTGTACTGTGCTGTAATGTTCTATGTTCTATAGAGGGTGTGGGGAGCAAGAAGCAAGCTGCAGTCACCAGGTACCTGCTCTGATGCTCATGTCTGGAATTCTATCCAGCTGATGGGAAAATGGGAACTGCATATAAATTAGATAGAACTATGTAATAATATGCTACTTCATGCAAATGGATTCAAATAAGCCTTTCACTGCTCATGTACAAGAGTTTTCTTTCACCATTCATCCCTTGTTTGGAGAATCATTAATTATTTTTCATTAATTATTATCTCATTACTGAGAGTTTAGTCCTATTTCCTTAGTTTATCACTAATGCTCACATTGTTTGGTGCTGGGAATTTTCCATCCAGAGCATTAGCCTGGGCTTCCGGTTTACTAATCCAGTGACATTAAAACAATTTGGCCATCTTCCTTAGCCTGCTCCTGTAGACTTCCATCAATCTATTGGTGGATAGAGGACCTTGGGCTCTGGTATATATCATTCTGCTGCATTCATTCACTCACACTTTCACTTGGCACTCCTGTTTCATTAGTAATACAGCAGCCATTCAACTGCCATTTCCTGTTCCTTCCTGCCTTGATCTGGTCCTTTATGTTATATGCTGTCCTTTGTTAGCAAAAACAGAAATCACAGAATTGATAAGGTGCGGAAGGAAGCTATTTGGTTCAATATGTCTGTGCCGGGTTTTAGCATTGTTTAGTTTTCTCATAGAGATCAGCACAATACATATGACGGTGGCGTACAAATGCCTTCACGATGTGACCCCTCCCAAGGGTCCTTGGAGGGTCAGTAATGACAGTCATATGCCTCAAACTGACAGAGTGTGCTATTTCCTGACTGAGTGATCATGCCATTGCCAGCAAACCCATTCTCTCACATTGCTATGTGTGTGCCCCAACATGGAAAGAAGTATGGAATACTCACCTTGGGAAAGTGTGAAAGATCATTGGTGTGCTTGCAGCTCTTAATCCATACTGTTGGACTGACCCCCACAGTGTTGTGTTCGATTTCTATCAAGTTTCACTTGCCCAGATGGCCTGGTCTCCTCTTACCATCTCTGGGGAAGAGGACTTCCTGTCTTACCTTACAGCCTGGAGGAAATTCTATACCATGGGCCACTCAGGATCTTCCAACTTCCACATTTATATGTGTATGTGGTTTTAAATTTTTCAAAATTCCCATCCCTTCATGCTGCTTTTTTACTGCTGTTCAACTATTAATTGAACAGTACTGCTGTCCAAAATTATGACATACATTGACTTCTCTGTTCTCTTCATAAATGCACTGACCTTTATTTTCTGCTTCTGGTTCAGAATTGTAGTATTTACAGTTCTTGTATTTTATTAACAAACTCTGTATTTGTCTCCTGGAGCTTTCTCCGGAAAAAAAAGAACGTAAAAATCTGTCCCGATTTATAGCTGGCATGCCTTCATATTCCCTTTCAATTAATTGGTAGGATTTAATTTTAAAATATGGATCTCAAAGTGAAATTATCTTTTGGAGCTATGCTCTCAAAAATCATCTGGATGAAGTCTGAGAAATTATCTTGCAGCCATCAGTAACTATGAAGCTCAAGTATCAAAAGAGCTGAAATCAATAGTGCTATAAAGAAGGTTAGAGTCAGGTTACAAAAGAGTTGCTGGTAATTTGCAAAAAAATGGGCTCATGCTGTTATTACTGAGCCTTTATTTATTGTAATGACTTTGTCTGAATATATAATTTTCTTGCATTTGAAGGTCAGATTTAGACAATTTGCTTTATTCTTTTGTTCATTCAATGCTATGGTTATTATTATCAGATGCATTATTCTTTCGAGGATTTTAAAAGTTCATTTTCTAAAATGCAACAAAACAAACAAATTCTGACTTTTCTCCTTATTTTATCTTTGAGGCATAGTACAATGATTTTACCTTTATTTCATACTTCAGGTACACCTTTTATTTATTTTTTATTCATTTGGGAAATATGCGCTTCCCTGGCTGAGCCAGCCTTTATTACCTAACCCTAATGATTTGAAAAGATGATGGTGAGCTCAAACCATCTCAAACCACTGCATCCATTTGGTATAAGTAAACCCCCAATACTGTTACGGGGGAACTTCTGGGATTTTAATCCAGTGACAGCAAAGGAGCAATGATATTTTTTCTATTATTGATAGTCATCTGTATAACAGGTGGGGCTGGTGCCTGGGCCTCCTGGCTTGTGGTAGGGGTTGTACCACTATGTCATAAGATCCTTTTGGAACGTGCTGTGAATGAAATTTTGTGAATTTATGAAGTGTAGTGTAGATCATGTACACTGTGTGCTTGCTATGGTGTATTGGTGATTAAGTAAGTCGATGTTTGTGGAAGTGAAGTCAAATCAAGCAGACTGATTTATCTTAGATGATGTCAAGCTCATCAAGTGTTGATGGAGTCGGATTCATCCAGGCAAATCAACTGATTGTTGGAAAGTTTGCAGAAGATAACTGTTGTGGCAGCCCATGGCCAGAGATGGCACAAAATGGCTGCCCATGGATTTTTAGCTTGCATAAAGATGGCAGAAAAGATTTTTTAGTTGCTGTAACAGAAATAGCTAGTTTAGCTTCAGAATTAGAGTGAGATCATAAGTTAGGACAGTGGCAGCTTTGAGAACAAGATAAATCCAACTGGCCCTCATGCGAAAGCCAGATTTGGAACAGTCTCTGGCCTCTCCAAGACATGCAGTAAAGGAGCTCCAAATAAAGATCACTTTGTGCCAGTGAACATTGGCGCCGGACTCTTCTTTGACATCTCTCCCGAACAATAACTTTTCAAGATGTTATGTACATTCACCTCAATAATTCTGTGCTTCAGCCATTGTTTCCCACATCTGACAATCCTATAGTCCAAGTAGTGAGAATATTATGATTTTTACAGAATGGGTGTCACTAACTGCATTGCTGATATAATTTTCCAAGTCAGTGACTTTATAGCTTTTGAATGAACCACATCATCTTTCCAAGCGAAAAACGGGAAACTATATTTGTTGTCATTCACATTCTAATTTATTTGCACCATTTTTCCCCTTCCCTAGCTGAAAGAAGGTAAATTCTGTATTGATCTGCACTTGGACAGTGATTGATGTTATTCCTTGTTTTTGTGAATATAGAAATTGTAAGATATAGAGATTTTCAAAACCTAATGGATTTTCTTAGCTGGCTTCCATGCATCCTCCCAGAACTCTTCTTTATCTTTTAAAAAAGAAACTGCAGACAGACTTACAAACCACTACTAACAAAAATAAGAAATAATAGCTATTCTTTCTACAGTGAAAAGAAAACCTGTTAAAAAATAGTTATAAATTCTGATTGCAAATGTCAAAACTGTCAACACATTCATACTTCATTCCAGACAAATGAAGATGTGCTTAACAAAATCACGCACAAAAGTCTAGTACAAATGCATCAAATGCTCATGTGTAAATTTAGCTAATAATAATTTCTGACCTATATTTTTGGTAGCAAAGACTGAATTGCTTAATATTTAGATAAGTGTGTTTCATTTGCCTGGTCAGCACTGGCACTAGTGCAGGAATGATTGAATCAAACAACTGTATTCTTGCTTGTCATGAAACCATGCTTTTAAATGGGGAAAACTGCCAAATAACAAAAAAAAACTCCCTCCCATTCTCATGCAGGTGTTCCGCATCAACAATGATCTCTCTTAATCTACTTTCTCCCAGTACTTGTCAAATATTTACACTTTATTTGGTCATATAATATTTTCCAGTGCCTCAGAGACTGTTTTAAATATGATCTGTTTTTTTATCCATTTGTGGCCTGTATTTGGACTATCTGCTTTTTTGGTCCTCTTCTTTCTCTCTATTTTTAACTTCACTAACGTATGTATCTTTTCAGTTCAAATCAAATCAAATTAAATCTGATGACGACTCCACCCCAAAACATTAACCTCCCATTCATTGAATCATAGAATCTTTACAGTGTGGAAGCAGGCTATTTACCCCATCGAGTCTATACTGACCCTCTGAAAAGCATCCACCCTGACCATCCGCCTCCTCTGTCAGTGTAACTCTACATTTCCCATGTCTAAACCAACAGGCCTGCACATCTCTGGACACTATCAGCAATTTAGCATAGCTGATTCACCTGACCTGCATATCTTTAGACAGTGGGAGGAAACCCAAGCACCCAGAGGAAACCCATGCAGGCACAGGGAGAATGTGCAAACAGACAATTGCCTGAGGGTGGAATCAAAACACAGGTCCCTGGCACTGTGAGGAAGCTGTGCTAACCAATGAGCCGCCATACCAGCCTATGGATAATTTGCCATAGTCCTACAACACCATCGGGCTGATCAGTCACTAGAGAGATGGAACAAATGGTGGTTTAATCTGAAAGCCACCAGGCAATGGTAGAGGTTGAAAGGGATAACCCTTTATAGTAAGCTGGTGTGGGAACTGAGCTCACGTTATTGCTATCACTCTGCATTGCAAACCAGCAACCCATCCAACTGAGGTAATATCAAGCTTAACCTTTAGAAAAGAAGGTTGATTTTCCATCCAATGTTTTAACAGCAAAAAGAGGATCTTGCTAATTAATGGCAAGAGGCCTATTTGCACATATTGACATCTCATTAGCATTTAATCTCATCTCATTTCACAGGCAGTGGAAAGAAACTAAATGATGACAATTCTCAATTTGAACATCTGGTTAGGTACCTGTTTGCTCCAGCTTTAACCTGCAAGGCTCTACCTTTGGCAGCATCCTATAATGTCTTAGTGCACACTTCATGGCAAGTGGCTGCATACATCTTTCATTCTACAAAGGCTGACGTTAGTCACTCACCAATACCATTAGGCTATGATGGTAAAATTCACCACTTCAGTACTGCACTTTGAAGCCCATTGGCACTTTTCATTGTAATGCTGCCGCTCTGGGGCAAGCATCAATCTTATATATCACAACGTGATGCATCTCAGCGTTTGCATCCTTACCGCTCACTCACTTGATGCCCATTTGGATCCTCACAGCATCTGTGCCTTGCCTTGCCTTTCCTTTCCTGTCTGTCTGTTGGTGCCACATGCAGAACTAAAGACTTTCAGTGCTTCTTATAATGTTCCCAATCTTCTGATTTACTACCACTCTTCATCATTTTATGTGTTTTATTTCTTTCAACTTGATATTATTCTTAACTTACCTGGCAAACCTTGGTCAGTTTATTCCCATCCAAGAATATTTCTTCCTCATTGGTATATCTCTTTACTATGATTTATGAACTACTTTCTTAAACGTCTGTCTTTGTTCCTAAACCTTGTTTTCTGCTAAACTCCTTTCCCATTCCATTCCAGCCAAATCTGTCCTCATTCCCATGTAATTATTTTTAGCATTTAGAAATCCCAGTGCACATCCCAGGAGGAAAAGCAATGTTTCAATATAAGCTTTGGCACAAATGAAGTGATAAATTAAAACCCATTTCTTAATTATATGCAACACAGTTTTCGCTACATTTGTTATGTTCAGAGCTCTAGTCTCCAATATAGAATTGGGATTTGTGTGGGCTTGCTGATATAGAGATTAATATTCTTCAAATTTAGCTTTAAAATGTTATCTTGCTGGTACATGATCAGGGACAGGAAGCTATTTTCCAAAAGGTAAATCTATATTTTGAGTTAAGACTTCACTACAGCTGGTTCATGAAATGTCTCCCAATCCAAAACAATTAACAACCTGTTTGTAATGATAGTGCTTGATGGAATTGTTTTCAAACCATTAATTTATGAGGCACTGACTTTGATTTCTATACACTAATCCTCCCTGGAACAAGATTCACTTGATGGTCAGAGATAATGGGAACTGCAGATGCTGGAGAATTCCAAGATAACAAAATGTGAGGCTGGATGAACACAGCAGGCCAAGCAGCATCTCAGGAGCACAAAAGCTGACGTTTCGGGCCTAGACCCTTCATCAGAGAGGGGGATGGGGAGAGGGAACTGGAATAAATAGGGAGAGAGGGGGAGGAGGACCGAAGATGGAGAGTAAAGAAGATAGGTGGAGAGAGTGTAGGTGGGGAGGTAGGGAGGGGATAGGTCAGTCCAGGGAAGACGGACAGGTCAGGGAGGTGGGATGAGGTTAGTAGGTAGCTGGGGGTGCGGCTTGGGGTGGGAGGAAGGGATGGGTGAGAGGAAGAACCGGTTAGGGAGGCAGAGGCAGGCTGGACTGGTTTTGGGATGCAGTGGGTGGAGGGTAGAGCTGGGCTGGTTGTGTGGTACAGTGGGGGGAGGGAACGAACTGGGCTGGTTTAGGGATGCAGTAGGGGAAGGGGAGATTTTGAAACTGGTGAAGTCCACATTGATACCATTGGGCTGCAGGGTTCCCAAGCGGAATATGAGTTGCTGTTCCTGCAACCTTCGGGTGGCGTCATTGTGGCACTGCAGGAGGCCCATGATGGACATGTCATCTAGAGAATGGGAGGGGGAGTGGAAATGGTTTGCGACTGGGAGGTGCAGTTGTTTGTTGCGAACTGAGCGGAGGTGTTCTGCAAAGCGGTCCCCAAGCCTCCGCTTGGTTTCCCCAATGTAGAGGAAGCCGCACCGGGTACAGTGGATGCAGTATACCACATTGGCAGATGTGCAGGTGAACCTCTGCTTAATGTGGAATGTCATCTTGGGGCCTGGGATGGGGGTGAGGGAGGAGGTGTGGGGACAAGTGTAGCATTTCCTGCGGTTGCAGGGGAAGATGCCGGGTGTGGTGGGGTTGGAGGGCAGTGTGGAGCGAACAAGGGAGTCACGGAGAGAGTGGTCTCTCCGGAAAGCAGACAGGGGAGGGGATGGAAAAATGTCTTGGGTGGTGGGGTCGGATTGTAAATGGCGGAAGTGTCGGAGGATAATGCTACCTACTATACACTAATCCTCCCTGGAACAAGATTCACTTGATGGTCAGAGATAATGGGAACTGTAGATGCTGGAGAATTCCAAGATAACAAAATTTGAGGCTGGATGAACACAGCAGGCCAAGCAGCATCTCAGGAGCACAAAAGCTACCTACTAACCTCATCCCACCTCCTTGACCTGTCCGTCTTCCCTGGACTGACCTATCCCCTCCCTACCTCCCCACCTACACTCTCTCCACCTATCTTCTTTACTCTCCATCTTTGGTCCGCCTCCCCCTCTCTCCCTATTTATTCCAGTTCCCTCTCCCCATCCCCCTCTCTGATGAAGGGTCTAGGCCCGAAACATCAGCTTTTGTGCTCCTGAGATGCTGCTTGGCCTGCTGTGTTCATCCAGCCTCACATTTTGTTCACTTGATGGTCATGTTGGCATCTGTGCAATTCCAATAAAATCAAAATGATAAATGTTTATCAGAGAGAAATGCTGAAATGTGTGCTTTTTCTTTGCAAGTTGGAGCTATCACAGCTCAAAGTATTGAAACGCAGTGGAGCAACGTTAGTGTTTGAAAGAAGGAATGTCTAAAGTCATGCAACAAGTAGTAGAATATTTACTGATGATTATAGAATATGATGCATATTTACTATTCTTTGTAATTAAAATGGCACTGCATAGGATAAGACATAAGGTTGTATTTAGTGAAGGAATGCATAGAATAATACAATGGTGTTTGTATGAAATTATGAATTTCAATGGTTATGACAGCCTAGAAGTTAATTACCAATATTAGCACATGTCTGTTTAATGCTTCTTTGACGTTCCTTTGTATGCTTTTTTGGGATATAAATAATTCAATGTAAATGATCAAGTTAACACTTGCAATAAATTCGCAAACATAAAGACTATGTTTTAAAAATCTTATGCATTCATTGTCAATTAAATGCAGGTAGTTTTATTTTATTCTTTCGGGGCATCACTGCCAATACCAGTGTTGGTAGCTGCTCATCCCTAATTGTTCCGGAGGAGATGGTTATGAACTGCCTTCTTGAACCATTGCTATTCATAGGGATAGGCAAATATACAGTTCCAGTATTTTGACACTGCTACAGTGCAGGAAAAGTGATACAGTTCCACATTAGGAAAATGGGTGACCCTGCAAGGGAGCTTAAAGAAAAGGGAGTTCCTGACTTTGCTGCCACCATGTTTCTGGTTGGTAGCAATTAGAGGCATGAAAGTTACTGTCAACATATGCCCTTAACATAGCTCTCATGGTCCTGTTTCCCCTTGCCGCAACTTCTGATGACAGCCAATAAGAACGTAAGAAATAGACCATTCAGCCCGCCAGGTCTGTGCCATCATTCAGTAATAGCATTTTTGGTTTGATAGTCTTCAACTCCATATTAAAAATCTGCCTCTTTCAGTTTGGAATGTCAATCTCAGCCTTGAGTATGCTTAATGATGCAATCTCTACAGGCTACTGCAGTAAAATAAAGTCTACAGATTCACTATCCTGTGAGAGAAGATGGAGAAGGTGATTGCCTAGTGGCTGGATGATTCAGGGAAAATCCTAGGGACCTGAGTTTGAATCCTGGCATGATTGATTGTGGAAATTGAATTCAACAAACAAAGGTCGGACCCTGGGCAGTGTGATTGAACAGAGAGACTTAAGGGAGCAGGCTCATAGTACCTTGGAAGTGGCATCACAGGTAGTTAGGGTGGTGAAGAAAGCATCTAGCATGCTTGCATTCATCGATCAGAGCATTGAGTACAGGAGTTGGAATGTCATGTTATGGCTCTACAAGACATTGGTAAAGCCACATTTGGAGAACTGCATAAAATTCTGGTTGCCCTGCTAAATGAAGGATGTTATTAAATTGGAAAGGGTGCAAAAACGATTTACAGGATGTCACTGAGATTGGACAGTTTGACTTCAAAGGAGAGAGGCTGGATAGGCTGGGTCTTCTTTCCCCGAGAACATAGGAGGTTGAAGGCTGACCTTATAGGGGTTTATAAAATCATGAGGGGCATAGATGAGGTGAATAGTCGAGGTCTTTTTCCCAGGGTAGACAAGTCCAAATCTAGAGGGCATAGGTTTAAAGTGAGAGGGTAAGGATTTAAAAGGGACATGAGGGGCAACCTTTTCACACTGAGATGGAACGAACTGCCAGAAAAGTAGTTGAGTTGAGGACAATTACAACATTTAAAGGACATTTGGACAGGTACATGGATGGGAAAGATTTAGAGGGATATGAGCCAAAAGCAGGCAATGAGACTAATTCAGGTTCTGATATCTGTTTGGCATGGATGAGTTGGGCTGAAGGGTCTGTTTTGTGCTGAAAGACTCTATGACTGTCTATAAAATGTATTGGGAAATGTGGATATAAACAGGCTGGTGCAGCAAGCAAATAGGAAAGCAAGTGGTATATTGGCCTTCATTGCAAGAGGATGTGAGTTCATAAGTTGGGATGTATATAAGTTATATGCAGTTATACAGGGGTGTGTCACATCATGTCTGAACAAGTGGATGAAAAAGATCCAAAGAGCTTTGGTGAGACTACATCTGAATTACTATGTGCAGTTATAATCTTGCTATTTAGGAGAGTATATATTTAGGATACATCATAGGGAGAGTACAGCGAAGCTCAACCAGACTGATAACGGGGATTGTCTTGAGAAGGGAAGTTCAACTGAGCCTATACTGACCAGAGAGTAGAAGAAAGAAAAGGACTCAGATTGGAATGCATAAAATTCTAAGAGGGCAAAACAGTGTAGGTGCAAGAGGATGTTTCTTCTGGTTGAGGAGTCTAGATCCAGGGGTAGTAGTTATGGGATAACGGGTAGGCTACATGCATTTTGGACCAAGATGAGGAAACATTACTTCAGTCAGAGATCAGGCAACTCATGGAGTTCGCTATCACAGAATGCTGTGGAGACTGTGTCACTGAGTATATTCTAGAAATAGATGGATAAGTTTTAAATATTAGAGGAATAAAGGGTGTGGACAGAAAGGATAGAGAAGCAGCCGTGATTATGTTAGAGGGCAGAGTAGGCTGAAAAAGCTGAATGGCCTATTCTTGCTTCTAGCTGCTATAATTTTAGGTTTAGAAAGTCACATCAGATGAGTAGTGCTTTTGTGGAGTGAAAAAGGAAAGGCGGTTCCTCACCCAGCATCCACAGAACGCCCACTGCAAGACAGGCACCCATTGCAGCCTAGAACTTTAACAGTGTATTAAAGTTTGACTTTGAGGACTTTAGGGTAATCGGACCTAGGGTATATCTTGCATGTGTGATATACTTTGCTCACGCTGTACAGACACTACAGTGCAGGACCCTTATTGATGAAATCAAATAAGCTAGTATCGGTTACTGAGATGCAATGTTGTGTGAGCGAACTCTCACCTCACCCATGACAGTCGCTTCACGTCTGACCTATCAATGTTTCAGTTCCCTTCACCGTGGCATTTGTGTGTCTGATGAGCTGCTACTTCCAATGAAACAGAGCTGGCTACAATTGTTTATGACTAGCCATAATAGTTGCAACTGTGGCTAGTGTACTAGTAACTTACCATCCACAATGTAATATGCAATTTAGTGAGATACTTAAAACAACAGAATAGCATGGATGTATAGGTACTAACACAACAACTAGCCACCATTTGATTGGAAGTCTCCATTATGGCTGCCAAGAAGGCAAGTACTTTGACATTGTGTTCAACAGGCTACCTTTAAGAGACATGCTCATGATATCATCACTACATCATTGCACGTGAGCTGAGGGTATAAAGGTCTCAGACTCCACATTACCTTGAACCTTACGCTTGAAGCACGACACTCGACTGGAAGCATGGTCTTCTGTTGTAACATAATAGCTTAGTATTGGAAACTAGAAACTGATATGCCTGAAGAATATATGTGTGAAGAATATTTGTATATAATACAAACTATAACTATATAATAGTTATCTGTAATAAATGTACATTGGACTCAACAGTACCATGATATCTGCAGTCAATTCCTTATATTAGAAGAGATATTTTAAGTGTTGTCACGTAAGGTAAAACATGTTGTTGGAGGGAACCTCACACCACTTAGTCTAGTGAGATGAATGCACTGTCAATGCTTGAATGTTTCTGGTAATATCACTGTACAACCTGTGCATGGCAAACCATCTTTAACTATGGGAAGAAGGACCTTTGAACTTAAATTTTGAGGGTCATTTTCAATCATGGATCATTTAACTCCAATGGATATGTGCTGTGCTATTCCTGATGAAAAGTGGCACAAAATCTAAATTAAGGAAGTGGTATCATAGTAAACAGTTGAATACTGTAAAAGAATAAATCTTATACTGATTGCCTAACAGAGATGCCTTATGTGACCTCAGGACATTATTATAACACACTTTTTATACTGACATACACTACGTGCATTTGGTAATACACATCCTTTGTAACTATACACAGATAGTAGCAGGGTGGGAAGCATTCAGGCTCCTGAGGCTGCCTGCTTCTGATTTCTAGGTGTGTTGCATCCTTTTTTCATTTATTATTTTACACATCAATATTCATCTTACCTTCTTTCGGTGGGGGATGGATATTTCAGGCGGCTGCTGGCTCCTTGTGGCCGTGTCCAGCAGTGGTCTGCTTTGGCACCTTCAGCAGCATGGCCCAGGATTCCATCGGTCTGGGCCGACGGTGGCTTTGGCAATGAGGCAGTTTCAGCCTGACAGCCGACAGCATGGGATTCCTTTGGGCGACGCCTGCGATGATTTCCGACCCAGGATCGGTGACGAGGTGAGTCCTTGGGGACGGCTTCAAGAATCTGCCGAGTCTTGTTGCTGGAGATCCCAGCGGCCGGCATAAATGACTGGCTTCTGAGAAGAGATTGGACCTTGGGGGCAGCTTCTGCAGAATCTTACGGCCTAGTATTCCAGCAGGCCGGCTTGGTAGTCTTCCTCTTCAGCAGCAGTTTCATTGGCTTTCTGCAGCGGCACTGTCTTTTCCTGAACCCAGGAGCCATGAATTGAACCAAGATGGATTTGCCTTAATTTACTTGTTCTTATCTATGCCTTCTGTTATTAATATAGGCTCTCTTCACTATATTTTTGTAAAAAAATTCAAGTGACAATAAATTACTATTCTATTCTATTCTAAAATGCCTGCCCTTGAAGCTACAGGGATGCACTACCAGATTCGGTTGTGCAGCTTCAATAATCAAAATATAATAAATAATAAGAGATTAATAATATATTTCACCTTCAAGGTAGCAAATTTTTAAAGGATCAGTGCTTGGTATTCAATTGTACTGATTGTGATAACATTTAAAGGGATGATGTTCAATTGTTGACAATGTTTAATTAACTCAACATTTCAATTTGTAACTACTACGAATCAAATTAACATTCCACTTCATAATGTCTGATACCGCCAAGGGACCAAATGATTAGTTGTATGTATTGTAAATGTTTCACACCTGTGTATCTAATTCAGGGACAACACACACTGGCTTGGACTACAACCATTAAAGTGTAATTACAGACCTTTGTTCACTCCTAGTCTTAACTGTATTATCAAATGCTCTGTGGACTTTGATTAAAATGTAACCTTTGGATACCCAGATCAGCTTACACCAATCAAAGCAAGTGCTCGTTAGGGGATAGGGCGAAGTTGACTTGGGACAATTACAGAACTGTTAAGCCCCATCCATACCAATCATCAGGTAGAAATGTATCATTCGTAGGGAAAGTCTTCCTGGCCATTGAATGATGTGGACATTGACAAATCAGGTGGAAAAATATGGTGAGATCGGCAATGAGGAGATTCTCAACGTCAAGAGCAAACAGCTCAATTACCCAACCAAGTCTTGAACCGCAAAATTAAAATTTTGCTACTGAGAGGCAAGAGGCCTATTTGCCTCCACATACATGTAATAACACCTTATTATCAGCTAATCTCACGACACGTTTATGTGTTTCCCATTTTCCCATCCACCAGATGAAAATGAGACATGACAATTAGCTAGAACGGTTACCAGCTCACCACTTGCTCCTTCAGCTCTTGATCATGGTCACTTAGGCATTACTTTGAAGGACTCTCCATAAACCATGGCGCAATGCTCTCCCCACCCACTGTCAGTTGCATCAAACACTTACCAGCCTAATTGCACTGCCATGCCACATCTCCGATCCGTTTATAGCATATCAGCACTTTTCATCAAAAGCTGCTAGCAGGACACTCTACACAGGGACAGCTCGTGGATCTGACCAAGATGCATCTCAAGGTACCTTATATACTATTTTAGAGCTCACCCACTTTGCTCTATTTAGTTGTTCACAATATCTCTGCCTTGACTTGCCTGTTTGCACTTTGCCCCATCCACCTCACAATACTTTTGTCTAGCCTTTTTAGCACAGACACAAAGCCATCCAGCTTGTCATAGTTGTCAACAGTCATCGTAGAACATAGAACATAGAACATTACAGCGCAGTACTGGCCCTCTGGCCCTCGATGTTGCACCGACCTGTGAAACTAATCTGAAGCCCATCTAATCTACACTATTCCATTATCATTCATATGTTTATCCAATGACCACTAAAGTTCTCTTAAAGCTGGTGATTGTTGCAGGCAGGGCATTCCACACCCTTACTACTCTCTGAGTAAAGGTCGCATCTCTGACATGTGTCCTATATCTATCACCCCTCAATTTAAAGCTATGTTCCCTCATGCTAGCCATCACCATCTGAGGAAAAAGGCTCTCACTGTCCACCCTATCTAATCCTCTGATCATCTTGTATGTCTCTATTAAGTCACCTCTTAATCTTCTTCTCTCTAACGAAAACAGCCTCAAATCCCTCAGCCTTTCCTCATAAGACCTTCCCTCCATACCAGGCAACATCCTGGTAAATCTCCTCTGCACTCTTTCCAATGCTTCCACATCCTTCCTATAATGTGGCGACCAGAACTGTACACAATACGCCAAGTGCGGCTGCACCAGAGTTTTGTACAGCTGCAATATGACCTCATGGCACCAAAACTCAATCCCTCTACCAATAAAACTTGACACACTGTACACCTTCTTAACAAACCTATCAACCTGGGTGGCAACTTTCAGGGATCTCTGCACACAGACACCGATGTCCATCTGCTCATCCACACTACCAAGAATGTTACCATTAGCCCAGTACTCTGCATTCCAGTTACTCCTTCCAAAGTGAATCACCTCACACTTTTCTGCATTAAACTCCATTTGCCACCTCTCAGCCCAGCTCTGCAGCTTATCTATGTGCCTCTGTAACCTGCAACATCCTTCCGCACGATCCACAACTCCACCGACTTTGGTGTCATCCACAAATTTACTAACCCATCCTTTTACGACCTCAAACAGGTCATTTATAAAAATGACAGACAGCAGTGTCCCCAAAACAGATTCTTGCAGTACATTACTAGTAAATGAACTCCAGGATGAACCTTTCCTATCAACTACCACCCTCTGCCTTCTTACAGCTAGCCAATTTCTGATCCAAACCGGTAAGTCACCCTCAATCCCATGCCTCCATATTTTCTGCAATAGCCTACCGTGGGGAACCTTATCAAATGCTTTACTGAAATCCATATACACCACATCAACCGCTTTACTCTCATCCACCTGTTTGGTCACCTTTTTCAAGAACTCAATAAGGTTTGTGAGGCATGACCTACCCTTCACAAAACCGTGTTGATTATCCCTAATCAAATTATTCCCTTCTAGATGATTATAAATCCTATCTCTTATAATCCTCTCCAACACTTTACCCACAACTGAAGTAGGCTTACTGGTCTATAATTACCAGGGTTGCCTCTACTCCCCTTCTTGAACAAGGGAAAACATTTGCTATCCTCCAGTCTTCTGGCACTATTCCTGTAGACAATGATAACATAAAGATCAAGGGCAAAGGCTCTGCAATCTCATCCCTAGCTTCCCAGAGAATCCTAGGATAAATCCCATCTGGCCTAGGGGACTTACCTATTTTCACACTTTCCAGAATTTCTAACACCTCTTCCTTATGAACCTCAATCCCTTCTAGCCTAATAACCTGTATCTCAGTATTCTCCTTAACAACATTGTCTTGTTCCTGTGTGAATACTGAGGAAAAATATTCATTTAGCGCATCTCTTATCTCTTCGGACTCCACACACAACTTCCCACTGCTGTCCTTGACTGGCCCTAATCTTACTCAGGCCATTCTTTTATTCCTGACATACCTGTAGAAAGCTTTAGTGTTTCCCTTGGTCCTACCTGCCAAAGACTTCTCATTTCCCCCCCTGGCTCTTGTTAGCTCTCTCTTTAGGTCCTTCCTGGCTAACTTGTAACTCTCAAACATCCTAACTGAGCGTTCATGCCTCATCTTTACATAAGCCTCCTTCTTCCTCTTGATAAGAGATTCAACTTCTTTAGTAAACCACGGTTCCCTCACTCGACCACTTCCTCCCTGCCTGACAGGTACATAATTATCAAGGACACGCTCCTTGAAGAAGCACCGCATTTCAATTGTGCCCAACCCCTGCAGTTTCCTTTCTCATCCTGTGCATCAGTCAAGAGATTAGTCATATTTCTGTACAGCACTATGCCATGCCAATCCCAGACCTGCACCATGTGCAAGCAGCATACATACCAAATGCATTGCATGTGCATCAAGCGAATTACTGTGTACTCACAGTGGTTGATGAATTGAAGGCTGTATGAGAATTCAGAGCTGGGTGAACACCTTACAGAGTTAAAGAAGAGTGGTGCCTTGAATCAGTACAAAAAATTGTTTAAAATTGAAGAATTTGCAAAATCCAAACCAAAATAGGTCAGCAAGAATTTCAAGGATGAGTAACCAGTAATTGGGCTCCAGGGTTTTAGATGAGCTGATTTTGAATGGATGTGGTTGATTTCAGACTTGCAGAGGAACTTTGAAACAGACAGTAGAAAAGTGACAGATAATAATGTTTCCAAAAATTTTTAAAATGCTAACAATTTAACTAAACAGCTACGTATTCCACAAATGCCAAGAATAATTAAATTTAGCTCAAAAGAACACCAGTAATCCTCTACATCTGCAAAATTATGTGAATTCAGGTTATGCCCACTTGGCTGGCGAAGAGGAATTAATTAACATCCTACCTTAAAAGCCTCTTTGGGTTCTATTCACAAATGGTCACTTCTGAAGCATTTCATGATTTATCTAGCCATCCAGAAAGCTGGATTAGATTGAATTAGGGTGGTGAATTAACTTGCACTAATTTAATATAAGTCATTCAATGCATTAGTGAATTTTTATCCTAGACCTTATAAGATAACCATCACTTTATTCTTACAGAATAAAATTGAGATCATATTTTATGATAACGTACATATCTATCAGCTACAAACAATTTAATCTTGAGTCAGATATTGCGAAACAACCCTTTCCCAGGTCTGAACATTCTGGTCCAGATATTAATGGCACATTACAAATTGGAAACAATTCCACTTTATGTAGTGCACCTTTATTACATTACTAAGCATTAGTACATACTCACAATGACACTGGTTGATCAGAAAGGTCACAAACCATGGTCTGCCACATCAACAGGTGCAATATTGCCAAACAGCCGCATAGAGTCCTTTCTCTCCAGAGTTTTTAATAACCGTTTTGTTGATGTTGTGGACATGCTTGCTGAGCTGGTGGGTTTGGATGTGACTGTTTCGTCACCCTGCTAGGTAACATCATCTGTGTGCCTCCTGTGAAGCGTCGGTGTTGTGTCCCGTTTGTCACTTGTGAAAACTGACAAAACGGATACACAAACACCAAGAGACACGACCAGTTCTCATTTGTCTCACTACACATGGACAACGAGGGACACAAATTCGACCGGGACAACACATCCATTATCACAAGCGAAACAGAGATATGCCAGGGAATTCCTAGAGGCCTGTATTCCAAGTGGAACTTCGTCAACAAATACATTGAATTAGACCATGTGTACAAACCATTGAGAAACAAAACTGGATGTAATACCAACCACCGCAGCAAACTGAGGTAAATAAACAACAAACAGAACAGAACGCCAACGCTTCACCGGGGGCGTGCTGACAATGTGACCTGGCACGGGGTTATGAAATGTTTGCAGCCAAACCCATCAGTTTGGCCAGCGTATCTACAACCTCATGCACAATCCGAGGTACAAATCTTCTCAAAAACTTCAAACCCTTTGTCTTGCTATGACCGTTGTTTTAAATAGAAACAAAGTACAGCAGACATTGGAAGCTGAAATTAAAACATAAAGTGTTGGGGAAACTCAGCTGGTGTGGTAGCATCTGTGATGAAAGAAAGGGTTGCTATTTTGAGTTCAAGTGTCACATCAGATTGAAAACCTTAACGCTGCTTCTTTCACGACAGATGCTGCCATATCTGTTGAGTTTCACCAGCACTTTCTTTCTGAATATTTGTTTTTGATCCATTTAATTGGTTTTCCGTTCGATCAACATCCTATTAAAACCTAGATAACAAAGTGTGGAGCTGGATGAACACAGCAGACCAAACTGCATTGTGCTCCTAAGATGCTGCTTGACCTGCTGTGTTCATCCAGCTCCACACTTTGTTATCTCGAATTCTCCAGCGTCTGCAGTTCCCATTATCTCCTATTAAAACCTACCTGCAAATGTGCTTTTTCTGGTCCTCCCTTTCAGTTTGTGCTTGAAGAAGGAAGTCATCTGGGGTGTTATCTCCAACTCCCTTATCCTTTTGGTCACAGAAACAATCAGACACAGATCTGCAACATAATTTCAAATTAGATTTTTAAAACTACTTCAAACTTTGACAAAAATATGTATCTTGAACAATCCTGCCTTCCGGTTCACATGCCCATGATGTGGAATACTTGTATGTTGGGACGATTCAATTCAGTCTGTATAGTAATGAGTTAAAATAGTACATAACGAGGAGCACGAAGTAGAGAAACTTTAGCTTTATGAAACAGTACATGTTGCTATAACCTGCCTTTCCCTAGTCTGAGAAGTCACATAGGATAGAAAGCAAAAAGTTAGGGCTCACAACATCTGTACACTCTCATCTTCACCGCATTCCATGTCTGGTTGCCTAAATAATTACCTTACCTAGCTAAAACACAGTACAATTGAAATTTATTTTAACTTGTTTGTACTCTTACATAAATTCCGCTTCTCTTTTGTGCTTGTCGAAGGCTTCGGACCTGACCTTGACTCTCCATGATATCATTAATCATATCTCTTTGCCTCAAATTCTGGGCCTTTGGTGTGTGATTTAATTTAGTCTCTTCGACACATGAGTTCTTCCAACAGGATACCTGCTTCTTTGAGACAAAACATTGGCTCATGTCACATTACCACAAGTGATTAATGTAATACAAGAGTAAACAATGCAACGTCATGCAGAGCTTTGCTGTGTGTTTATATGTTTGCATTGGCTTACAGCATTGCTCAATATTTAATAAAGTGTATGAGCCTCTTCCTTAAACAACACACAGAGATGAGACCACTGAAAAGCAGCTAGGTACATATAATGCCAGAAATAACTTGTGTTGTAATTATTATTATCATTGCTGTCACATAGTGACAAGACCCAACAATATCCATTCAACATGTTCCAAGCAGTCAGCAGTGTGATTTAGGACTCTTCACTTGCCTAGCTGGCCCTACCTTCCATAGCACTCAAGAACTTCAATACCATCTTCAATAACTTAAATATCATAAATCATAACTTCAATACCAAAAAAATGTGTTTGATGAGCAAATCATTAATCACATCCACCATTCACTTCCTCCACCACCAATCTACAATAGCAGCAGTACATACCATCTACAAGCTTGCTTGCAGCAACACATCTGGGTTCCTTCAACAGTCCCTTCCAAAGTTGCATCTCAACCAACTAGGAAGATAAGGGCAGTAGATGAATGGGGAGCTCACCACCATGACTTCCCTTCCAAGATGTGGAGTAGTTGGCAAAATTATTTACCAAATAGGTTATAGTTGTACACCATGTTATTTTTAATCTGGTTCCTTGGGTGAAAGTAATTGCCCTATCCAAATGGTTGTTAGAGGTTGCGCGTGTAATTAGACAGTAGAATGCAGGCAGTGGTTCCTGTCATTATTCTGCCTCAGCAAGACAGGAAAACCCCAGCAGTGGGTGAGGAGTGAACTCTAAATGCCAGGGAAAGACATACAGTGGCCAGATGGGCACCTAATTCTGGAAGATCTTCTGTCATTCCCATGTCACAACGTTCTAGTCAGTTCTTTGAATCATATGATGTGCAGCAAAATTTGAGAATTTGTAGCTGTGTGTCTAAGAAATCTTTATATACTTTACGTGGAGTAATGCTTGAGAAATGTTCAATGAATATGTTTAGCATTTGAAACAAAAACAGAAAATGCTGGAGAAAGTCAACAGACAGTGTCTGTAGAGAGAGAAACAGCTTTAATCTTTCAAGTCTGGGAAGACAGTTCTTCAGAACTGAAATATGTTGATTATTTTAATATACTTTTAACAGAGGCAGTGGCTGAGTGCAAAGGTCAAAGGGGTTGTTAGTGGTGATGTAAAGAGATGTAAAATGGTTGTAAATTAAGGTATGAAAGTGAGGGACCACTACGTCCAGCTGGATGCACTATCAAGCACATCTTCCCCTCTTTTCCACCATCAGCATTCCTGTGAAACCCTGGTCCACTTCTCCACCATTCCAAACACTCCTCTCTCTCCTGCATAAATGCAGAAGATGTAACACTTGCCCATTCACCACCTTCTTCCTCACTATCCAAGGCCCCAAACACATCTTCTAGGTAAACTATGTTTCACTATTACTTTTTTCAACATAGTCTATTGCGTTCACTGCTCACAATGGGGCCCCCTTTACACTGACAAGACCAAACAGCTTTTGTCATTCGCCACCACTCACCCCATAAGAATGACCCTGACTTCCTAGTTGCTTTCCTTTTCAATAAACCATGTTGCTTTCATTGCTAACATTTCTGGCCTGGACCTGCTGCAATATTCCAACGAAGCATAGCACAAGCTCAAAAAACAACACCTCATTTTCTGCTTAGCCATTTTACAGCCTTGAGGTTTCCACATTGAATTTGATAACTTCAGAAACTGACCTCATTATGTCTGTGAGGCTGGATGAACACAGCAGGCCCAGCAGCATCCCAGGAGCACAAAAGCTGACATTTCGGGCCTAGACCCTTCATCAGAGAGCCTCTCTGATGAAGGGTCTAGGCCCGAAACGTCAGCTTTTGTGCTCCTGGGATGCCGCTGGGCCTGCTGTGTTCATCCAGCCTCATTTTATTATCTTGGATTCTCCAGCATCTGCAGTTCCCATTATCACTCATTATGTCTGTGCTCTGTTTCTTTTCATGTTCTCACCAATCCCACAACCTTTTCTTGTTTTTGTCTTGTTTGCTTTGCTCTTAGTTTTGAGGACCCATTCCCTCTCTTTCACAACTCAACTTACACCCATGTTGTATATTTTTATCTCTTTTAACACTGTTAGCAATTTTTTTTTTACTTTTATACTAAGCTGCTTCCTCTGTCATAAGTGAAAAGCAAATATTTTCCAACACCTTTCAGTTCTGAAGAAGAGTTATATGGACTCAAAACGTGAGCTCTGATTCTATCTCCACAGAAGCTGCCAGAGTGGCTGAGTTTCTCCAGCATTCTCTGTGTTAGTTTCAGATTTCCAGCATCCACAGTATTTTGCCAGTAATCATATGTTCAGCATCTGTCTACTAACATTGCCAACATTAATTTGTGGGCCCAAATATACTTGTTCGGGTAACAGCGCAAAATATTCAAAGGTTTTTGTTTCCTTCAGTAAAGACGCAGGCATTAAATATACAAGATGGAAGTGTATGAGGTGATAATATACCTGATACCATCCAACATCTTTGGTATGCTGTTTCCTGACAAAAGTTGCAGATAGTATTTGTAATAGCTGAAGACAAAGTAAAGTCCAGGCTATTTAGTATTTTCAGCTGCCATATCTCAGTGGGGAAATCTTGGGGAAAGAAAAGCACACAGGAAGATGGAGGAAAATGTAAAGAACAGAGAAGGAGATTGATCTCAGTTCATGCTGTATTTTCTCCTGATTGTCTTCAACCAAAATGCTCCCAAGTTCTCAGGAGAGTAGAATATAACGTAATGACCTACCTCACACAGTGTGATGAACAAAGAAGAGTAGTAAATGGATTTTATTTTATTCTTGGTTCCATCATTTCACAGACAATGCTACCAATGGCGTATTATTAAAGTTGTTGATGCTAATGATGTGGTGGACAATTTTTAAATGTAAGTGAGGATTTTAAAAAATCATTATCCTACTGGACAAGTATATTATTGCTATGCTGACCTCGTCTGTCCTTTTCAAAGTCTTACTTTGCATTTACTTGTATAGATTCCTGAATAATTAAAGGTTAATGTTTTACAAGGTTTATTATCTCCCCTGTATTCCTCCACAACAGAAACAACACTTAGGGCATGAAAGGATATGAATCCAACACATTGCTTTTTGTTGCAAGAGATTGTTTTATGGCTATGTAAGGCCTGTGAGGATCAGCAGTTATAAGACAGTCCTAGCCAGTTTGAGAGAGCAACTGAACACCCAGTGGGCTGGCAGCCACAGAAGGTGGCAGTGTGATCATTTAACGGACAGGCAATGTTTCCGGCAAAAGCAACAGCTCTGTAACTTTCGAGATAATGGGAACTGCAGATGCTGGGGAAATCCAAGATAACAAAGTGTGGGGCTGGAAGAACACAGCAGGCCAAGCAGCATCTTAAGAGCACAAAAGCTGACATTTCGGGCCTAGACCCACACTTTATTAGCTCTGTAACCTTAATTCAACCTGTGTCACATAACTGAAATAGCCTTTCCATTATAGTTTATCAAACATTGCCAAAAGCAAAATGTGAATTACTTCCCATCTCTTCCTTTCCCACACTACCATGGAGTGTCAGCAAATCACAGGAAGTGGTGGATGTAAGTCTGCACCTAACTCTGCTAGTCACTTTTTTTTCACCTAGAAAGATAAAATTCCAACTAATCCGACACCTCACCATAATTCACTGAAATAATAGCCTTTGACAGTGTAATGTGGCTCTCAAATTATTGCTAAGGAATGACATTCAGAATAAATACCTTTTAAAAAGAGCAAATTGTTAATCTAATGTTCGGGCTAGAATTTTAAACTGGCAGTCCCTGGCCAAAAAGCACAATCATAAATAAGTAAGGAACTCATTGCAGTCTCCAGCAAGATTTTGTCATGGACCTTTAACTGAACCTTATGTCACATAAAAGAGCTGAACTATCTCTTTTTACCGTTCTCTTCTCCTAAATGTATTTGAGGTAGCTTTTTAAGTTTTTTTTCTATTTTCTTCTTTACATTTGAAAATAAAGATAGCGTGTTTGTGACCCCTGTTTGTAAAATGTGATCAATAATGACCCAGAGCAAATCCCATAGTGCTTTCTGGAAAGCATAGGGCTTGCTGCTGCATTTATTTGCGCGCGCACACACACACACACACACACATCCAAGAAAGGAAGAAAATAGAAATGAGAGAAGTTACAATTTACTTAAAAATCAAAGATATTGGGATTAGTGTACATGTATTAGAGAATCCAGTCACTCAATGGGGTCGTGGAGGTTATGCTTCAACCTCCATATGACTTCTACAGAGCTAAATTAATAGATGTATATTGCCAACAAGTTCTTTGAATGTTACAAGTAGGCTGCTGAAAAAAATTGAAAGTAATTCAAACAAACCAGCAGTTCCAGTCACATGATTGAGATTTCTGGCTTAGTCACTCAGCTGATGAGGTGATTATTTAAGTCCTGGCCAAATCCTATTATTATAGAGTTATCAGCGCCAAGGCAAGCAATATGGGTTTTGATGTCTTCTTTTGCTCAGAACAGGCTAAAGCTATGCCTCTGCATTGGATTGTGGAGAAGGTCTATATACTACAAGGAGTGTGACATTTCAGGAGGATGGTGTAAGCTTTTGACTTGTAATTATTGCTGATCAGAACTTCCCAAGAATTCTTGTTACCTGGGATCAAGTGACCATCGGTAACCATGTTGTTAGTCCAGCCAGTGTAAAAAAGGAATTTAAACAAGATAGTATGAGTATTTTTAATAAAAATAAATTTATGATCTCTCTGTTTCTGCTCTCTGGACATTACACAGAACATTAGAATCCCACTTTCATGGTCACTGACCAATCAGTGAAGACAAGGGCAAAGGAAAATCTTCCAATTAAAGTGATACAAGAGTGGATTATAGTGGCCAGCAGAGAATGGCCCATCAGTGACCAGTCGCAGTGTGTACCTAACTGTTGCACTGGAAAGGATTCCTGTTCCAGGAGGTTGCAGCTGTCAGCAATGAGCATTGCGAGGTATTGGTGTTACACATATTGCTGTGATAACCTGACCATTGCGAGGTATTGGTGTTACACATATTGCTGTGATAGCCTGACCATTGCGAGGTATTGGTGTTACACATATTGCTGTGATAGCCTGACCATTGCGAGGTATTGGTGTTACACATATTGCTGTGATAGCCTGAGCATTGCAAGGTGTTGGTGTGACACATATTGCTGTGATAGCCTGAGCATTGCAATGTGTTGGTGTTACACATATTGCTGTGATAGCCTGAGCATTGTGAAATATTGGTGCTCATAAATACTGAAAGAGCTGTTCCTCTGTTTACAGACTTGCTGTTAGAGGCATGATGCAGACCATCACATCAAGAGGATTTCTAAAGAAACTTTCTTATTGTTGGAAATGCCCGGATGAATTGTACCTTTCTGGAGTGGGAAATGTACAGTTAATTTGTTAACCAATTCAGGCTGAGTGCCTGCTATTGCAGCTTGATGGTTTTATGGCAGCAGCGGCAGCAAACGATAAGGCAATCTCTTTTCTATTTTATAAAGCATTCTGTGCCATCAGTTTTATCACACCATGGAGAAAAATACAAATGTTATTGTTTATTGAACAAAAATTCTATTCTAGAACAGATTATTAGTGTTGACAGAAAGAGGAAGCTTACGTCTCTCTATCTCATTGAATGTTTTGCTTGTTTAATTGTTGATTGGCTGCTTCTTGGAAGTCACTTCACTTTTCCAACATTTCATTTACCTTCACTGCCAGCAGTCACCATGACTAGGCGCAGCTTACGCCTTTCTATTTCGCTGATCTTGACAATAATGCTAACCACATCAGAAGCTGCCTTTTCCTCAGCCATGTGATCCTCCATGAAGCAAAAGTGAGGCGCAACAGAGAGACAAGTCCAGCTCTAGGAGGTGAAAACCCTGACAGCAGAACTGTTCTAGATTGAAGAAGGGTCACTGGACTTGAAATGTTAATTTTTTTCTCTCTACAGATCATGCCAGACCTGCTGAATTTCTCCAGTAATATCTATTTTTGTGTTTTCAGATTTCCACCATCCACAGCTCCTTATTATGGTTTATACCTTTTTAAATGTATTTTGTACCATTGCTAGACAATGTGAATGTAGGGAATTTGTAGATGCAAATAAGTTTAGCAGCACAACAAAAGATGTGTATGATTGTGCTGGGAATCATCACTGTATAGTGGAATCTGCTCTACAACATGGTTGCCGTTGGTCACCTGCAACATTTGGCTTCAGTAAAGAACCTGAATGTTGCTGCTGGCTTATGAACCATTGTCTAGTCCGATATCTTTCCAGCCACAGTCAAAAGATTATAGATGACTTACATTACCAGTCTGTGACCCACATAGTATCATAGTCTCTGTATCAACACTAGAGCCAAAATCCAGTCATGAGACATTCATCCCATTTCAATGATCCTTCCCAAGCACTTTCAAGCAGACAGCTGCCACTGGTTAGTACATTAGGTAGGTCAGTACTTCAGACTTGAGCTAGATTAATTCCAAGTGGCTGCATTTTTAAACTCCAAAGCTACCTTCTCATGGCTTTTTACACAGGTGATCATGTAACTTTGCAACATTTTTGTTGATGACATATCTAATGGGGTGCTGTATTGACATTCCTGTGTTGAGAGGCAATCACTGAGAGGGGTGTGAGCACCTTAGTTATGAGAAATGACTCACACCGTCTTATAGCTGGTTGCACAATAATGTAATCTGGTGATTTAACTATAATACCTCTTTGTTACCTATGTATATCCTTTGGCTTCAATCTTTCTGAAAGAGTTTGAGCAATCACTTGGTGATGTGGTGGTCCAGACTCGATGGGCCAAAGAGCCTCTTCTGCATTGTATGTTTGTATGCAGTCAGGTTCATATTACTGAATGACTTAACTTCATAGTGTGGTGTACAAGGAGAACAACTGTTATACTTTAACTTGCCTAGTTCAGTAATTTAATTTACCTTTACAAAATGATACAAAATAAAGAACACACCATTCCATTTCATCAATTAACTTACTCGGCTGAGACAAGATAGTCAGTCATTCTGATCGCCAGAAAGAAACTGAAGCAGTGTAGGCTCTAGCTGTAATCTGGATGACATAGAATCCCAGGAAACAGAAACTTCCAATTAAAATTTCCCCAGCAACTGGAATCTTCTGAAAAATCCCCACAGAGTTGGAAACTTCAATTCGACTTAATAATTACCCAGGAAACATTAGAGAATTAAAAACCTACGCTGAGTCCTGGGCAACTATTAAATGGAGCCCCTGATTCACCAATGATTCCACCAGCTACAGCTCCTTCACATCCCTTACACGCCACTGATGTGTGACAACTGCTAATTGACCCACGACCCAACTCAATTCCAACACCCCAACCCAGGCCAGACCCAGCATGTCACCCATTGCTACCCCGAAGCATTCACTCCTGCCCCTCCCACACCCCACCCACCACCCCTCCCAACCTGTCATGGTCTGGCCTGAAAATTCTGGAATCGGAAGTCTTATCCACCTGTCAGACCTGATGTTCCTCACCTCCAATGGGACTCAGACCAGTCCCGGCCAACTGACCTATCCTGACATTTCCTGCAACAGCCCCCCTGAACAAATTCACCTCCTCTGATCATATTGACACCTCACTGAACCCAAGACTCCCAAATCCATCTTCAACCTGACATCTATTGTTTTAGTTCTGAAGAAGTCATATTGGACTGAAAAGATTCTCTGTTTCTCTCCCCACAGATTCTGCCAGACCTGCTGAGTTTCTCCAGCAATTTCTGTTATTATTTCAGATTTCTAGCATCTACATTGCTTTGCATTTATATGTACGCCTATGCCCCTTACTTGGATTTCAAGTCCGGCCGATCACCCTGCAAAACAATGTGACATTCCATACAGTTGCTTTGGAGCATATCAAAGCAGTTTGAAGGAGCTGCTTTGAAGGGCTTGTGGTCAGACTCCCTTTCCATTTTGCTTCACCCAAACAACCATCTCATGCAAAAGCAATAGCCAGGTACTCTTTTTCAGTCTGAGTGTAGAGTTATTCAGTTTCTGGTAACACCCTGGATGCAAATGCAGTTGGTTGTCCTTCCTCTGCGTAAAAGCTGTTCCAATATCTGTCTTTCATTTAGTTCAAGGTGATATTCACCAGGAAACCCGAGACCTGCAATTATGTCTTTGTAATCTTCTAGGTTCTGTTTGGCAGTAAAAGTCTTTGTGGCCCGCAAAACACTGCAAATCTCTTTTGGCATATTTAGAATTACTAGTCCAAGCTTTGGACTTGCTTTAGCTGAGAAGGATGGGTTTTGCTTCACAACTACTCTCTGGAACTTATGTGGCAAAGAGAGTCCTATCTCTGATGAGAGATAATGGGAACTGCAGATGCTGGAGAATCCGAGATAACAAAGTGTGGAGCTGGATGAACACAGCAGGCCAAGCAGCATCTTAGGAGCACAAAAGCTGACGTTTCCAGCCTAGACCCTTCATCAGAAAAGAGGGAGGGGGAGACGGTTCTGAAATAAATAGGGAAAGAGAGGGAGGCGGATCAAAGATGGATAGAGTGGAGAGGAGACAGACAAGTTAAAGGGGCGGGGATAGAGCCAGTAGAGGTGAGTATAGGTGGGGAGGTAGGGAGGGGATAGGTCAGTCCGTGGAGACCCACCTCCCCATCTCCCCTATTTATTTCAGAACCATCTCCCCATCCCCATTTTCTGATGAAGGGTCTAGGCCCGAAACGTCAGCTTTTGTGCTCCTAAGATGCTGCTTGGCCTGCTGTGTTCATCCAGCTCCACACTTCGTTACCTCTGATTAGATCATCTTTCAGATTTTCCAAACTGACAAGATTCAGCCAGTTATGTCAATGGGGTCACATATTAATCAATAATCTCCGTCTCCCTCTAACCTCTCATGTTAAACATGTGCCATTCATTTATAACATTAAGTTGGGGTTCAAAACATATGTTCAAAGCCTTCAAAATTTCTGCCCCTCAAGATCTGAGATGTAATATAGCTTATGACACTCTTCCATTAAATTGAAAGCTGGAACCGATGTGCTCAGGTTTTTAAGTTAATTCTGCTGCTATTTTGTAGTCATGCCAATGAAAGTGGAAAAATTCAATTGTGCCTCATAACCTTCTTTCATTTCCACAACAGCTGGAAGTAGAAAATGCACAATTTGACTTGCCCAGTAATTCAAAGTTGCAGACTGTTTTCTTCTTACTTCTTCCTTACTGTTTGTTCAGTTCTGAAAATTCTGAAAATCTGGAAATTTTCAGCTGCAGCATTCTTGACACCTTATTTCAACTGATGTGTGTAATGAGCTGGCATAGACTGCATAGAAAGACATTTACAACAGAGGTAGAGATCACATTGCGACCACAGTCAGCCAGTACTCTCAGTAGAATTGCATTTCTCCAACTCCTGAGATTCTCCTCAGTAACTAATGGAATAGTAATACTCACATGAATCTATTGCAGTATTATCAATACCTAATCCGTATTTCTGTGTCAGAGATTATGGGAACTGCAGATGCTGGAGAATTCCAAGATAATAAAATGTGAGGCTGGATGAACACAGCAGGCCAAGCAGCATCTCAGGAGCACAAAAGCTGACGTTTCGGGCCTAGACCCTTCATCAGAGAGCGGGTCTAGGCCCGAAACGTCAGCTTTTGTGCTCCTGAGATGCTGCTTGGCCTGCTGTGTTCATCCAGCCTCACATTTTATTACCCCGTACTTCTGTGTGTCTGCTCTCTGTGTTGCTGTCTGTTAGTGTCCTTCTGGTTTTTACTTTCTTGACCTCAGTGCTAGATATTGCAGCACAGTAAGGTACTATTAATGGACACTTGGTGTTCAGCTGCAGCACATATATTAGGCTATATGTAATACACCCTCAAGGCTCTGGTAATGGAGAGATGGATATTGAGTCAAGATGTATGAGTACCTATCAAGCAAATTATTCTGCCCTGACCACTTGAGCAACAACATGTACCTCAGTTCGTAATATGGACTCAGCATTTGATCTTGGTAATAATTTTTGGTAATAAACATCCAAACACCGCTATTAAAAAAAACAAGAATTTGTACAAATTTCTTGATCCTGGACCTTGAACTGCAAGATATTTACCATGGGTTTTTTTTCAGTAAGTCAAAATCATAGGCCCTAATGCACTATAAGCTTATTCTCTCTCTCCTACATTAACAGCTCTTTCTTCATTATTTAGACTGGCTGCTATGGCTACTGGGTGGGGAAGCTAAGAATAAAATTCTTATGATTGCAAGGGCTTAAACTCAAATAAAGGGCTTAACTGCAATAAACTGGAAAATATTGTCATGCTAGTATGAATATATCAGGACAGGCCTTCTTAAATGGGTGACTCAAATGATTCATCATCATCTGTCTTTCTGCACGATGCTATTTACTTTGTTATACGATCACTAATAAAATTAGCTTCTGCAATTGCTCGTGATCACGTGATGTTTTTGCAAGATTAGAATATGACTATTTCGTTTAGTTCTCAGTCAAATATTATTTCTAGATGCATATTATTTTCATGTGGTTGGGGCACTGGAGTGCACTTCTTCTTCACCCTCACCTCTAGAGGTGAAATGCAAAGTAGGAAGTTGAATAAGGAGCTCACAAACCACACGGGAATCCATCCAATTGCCAGCTCTGTACTCTGATTAGGTGCTGCCTCATTCCAGCAGCACAGAGTAAAACCTCACTCAAAGTCAGCAGAAACTGCAAATGCTGGAGTCTGAGATAACAAGGTGTGGAACTGGATGAACACAGCAGGCCAGGCAGCATCAGAGGAGCAGTGGTGTCCAGACCCGAAACGTCAGCTTTCCTGTCCCTCTGATGCTGCTTGGCCTGCTGTGTTCATCTAGCTCCACAACGAGTAAAACCTATTTCATTTAAACAATTTGTATTATTGTAATTTATTCTAACAGTTAAACTAATGAATAATGAAAATTGGGCAACAATTGAGGGAAATGATTGCATAGTAATATGTCTCTGGATAAGTAATCCAGACACCCAGATAATATTCTCAGGATCTAGGCTTGAATTGCACTATAGCAAATGGTGAAATTTGGATTCAATAAAAATCTAGAAATAGAAGTTTAATGATGATCAACTGCCAAAAAAAACCCCCACCTGATTCACTAATATTCTTTTGAAAAAGAAGCTCTCCTCTTTACCTAGTCTGGCCGACATATGATCCCAGAACAACAACAGTGCAATCAACTCTCAACTGCCCTTCGAAATGGCCCGGTAAGCCATTTAATTTATCAACCACTAGGAAGGGTAAAGGAATGTGACTAGGTGGACCACCTGTCATTGATTAAGGTGAAATCAGAAATTATGGCCCTGTCAGACCCACACAATTTGCCTTACTTATATTGGGCGAGCTCTCTCACAGACTGGTCAAGCAACAGCCTGACATTTCCAAGGAGCCATATCTCATACACAATGTCTCAGACAACTCCATCGCCCTCCCTGAGTATGTCCTGTCCTGCCAGCAAAACTGGCCAAGCAGAGATGATGGCACAGAGATACACATTCACAAGAGAGCTGCCATTGGCGTCTCAAGGAAACCTCCTGCTCAGTCTCACGTACTGCCCTCCTCCTGCTGACGAATCGATGCTTCTCTGTCAAACACAGAAAATGCTGGAGGAACTCAGCAGGTCCGGCAGCATCTGTGGAGAGAGAAAGAGAATTAACAGTTCAAGTCCAATATTATTTCTTTGGAATTGAGAAGTTATTTTCTTTCCCTCCTCATCCTTCAGTTGGCCACATGTTGGCACTCATCATCTTTACCACCAGTTTATACTGATGCTCAGCAATTGCCCCGTTTGCTCCACACGCCCGTTCATAGTAACCATTCCCCTAACTTGCCTCCCTTAGCAATTGTAGAATGACATAGCACAAAAGGAGGCAATTCAGCCCATTGTGCCTGGGTCAATCCACCTCATCCCACTCCTAGATCTTTCCCCATAGCTGTATAAGCTCTCACCTTATGAGTACTTAACAATTCCCTTCGATGGCTGCTAGTAAATTGACTTTCATCACTCACTCCAGGCTGTGCATTATAGCTTGGAAGTCTGCTTAATTTTCCCTCTTATGATGCCAATTACAATTTTACAAATTACTTGAAATTTGTGTTTTTTTAGTTGCAGATTTTTTTGAAACAGTGAATATTTGCTCTTTGTGTATTCCTCATAATTCTTCATGATTTTGAACTCATGTATTAAAATTCTGCTGTAAGGAAAACAATTCCAGCTTCTTTAGTCTCTGCATATAACTAAAGTCCCACAACCCCTATGCCATTCTAATGAGTGTACTAAGCACCTTTCCTAGGCCTTGCTGTCTCTCCCCAAGCTTGCCCTCTTTTAGTATTACATGCATTACTTCTTTGTGCTAATATATATCGATCATTTTTCTGCATTGATTAAAAATTATTATCACTTTGTTAGTACTGCCCTGCCTGCCCACCATTTCTTTGGTATGTATTCTATCACTATTTTGCAATGATCAAAGAGCATTTTGTTTAAGAAGCAGCAATTAGTTGGATCTATTATTTATGAAAATAAAACAGCAGACTTCTGCAACAGCAACAGAAACCATTAACAGCCATTTTGTCCCAATGGTACCCTGTAATAGAATTAGCCCTCTTTTAAATCCTGTTTGGGTAATCTCATTTGGAGAGAGCAAGGACTGCAAGTCAGAGATAACACAGTGTGGAGCTGGAGGAACACAGCAGACGAGGCAGCATCAGAGGAGCAGGAAAGCTGACGTTTCAGGTTGGGACCCTTCTTTTTTCTGAAGAAGGGCCCTGACCTGAAACGTCAGCTTTCCTGTTCCTCTGATGCTGCCTGCCCTGATGCGTTCCTCCAGCTGCACAATGTGTTATCTCTGGATAGTCTCATTGCTATTTATTTCCCTTTAGATATTTAATAATTATAATTGCATGCTATAACATACATTGAATTTAAGGAATCGACAAGGCACCAAAAATATTGCTTAACTGTAAGTTTATAAGTTACTCAGTCTCTATGTTTAATACTGACTCTTGGCAAATACTGACTCTTACTCAAATATACGGCAGTAGAGGTTGTGAGTGACAAAGGCCGCCCTAGTTTGGGGAAAACTTGTATTATTCTGACCGTGGAAGAGAGCTCTTCATTTCACAAGTTCACGTACCTTAGGCATCAAGCATTTGGATACCTCCATGTATTGGGTAATCGTTTCAGAGAAAGTGGGAACGGTGAAGATTCGAAAATATTTATTCCAGGGTTGGAACAGAAGTTACACAAGCATTTCCTTTGAATTAAATTGCCATTGAAAAATTCAAGCAATCCTATAGAAATGATCACAGGCAGTGTGCTTTCTTTCTTTTTATATTGCAAGGTGCATCTGCTGGAACACAGTGGCACCAAGCACTGATCAAATTCGTACAGTTCATCACATAATTGTTCCCAAAGGACTTTGTTACATGTCATGTTTATTTCATCCAACTGTGTTTTATTGAAGGTGAATAAAATGCAAGACAGGCTGGCCGACTCAGTACATGGAGTACAAGCTAAGCAATGTTCAATGATTCAAGTAATGTAATCTGGCCAGGCTGTGCCAGTAAAGTCAGTTGGATGGCTTCACTCCTGCATGCTTCAGTTGCATCATTAAAATCAAATAAGAAATCCGAGACTTTGTGCGAGGAAAGGAATTGCTGATAATAGTTAGCCTTTGCAAAAGGGCAGGGGATTGTCATCACCAAAACATAAATAGCAAAATTGCAAATTTCTTCGGTTCTATAGTTCATTTTAAGAAAAACAAGACTATTCACAGTGGTTCATTACAACGTGACGTTTTTGGCGCATTTCTGGAAAAGTAGGTTGAGTTGGAGTGTAATTGTAAGTTCTCTCCCTTTCCACTCCGTCAACACAGTGGATAGAATCTTCCCAGCCCCTGAACGATGTGGGAAATAATACGCCATTTCAAAAATTATGAAAAGATTTGAAAAATTAGATTCACAATGTCAAGAGAAAGGGGCACATTCTGCAACCAAGTTTTGAACAGCAAGATAAAAATCTCACCAGTGAGGTGTATGAGACCTATTTACATGCATTTCTGTGATTAAAGGGAGTCAGCATGGCTTTGTGAGGGGCAGGTAATGCCTTACAAATCTTATTGAGTTCTTTGAGGAAGTCACGAGACAGGTTGACGAGGGTCGAGCAGTGGATGTGGTGTACATGGTCTTCAGCAAGGCATTTGATAAGGTTCCCCACAGCAGGCTCATTCATAAAGTCAGGAGGTATGGGATACAGGGTGATTTGGCTGTCTGGGTTCAGAATTGGTTGGCTGACAGGAGGCAGAGAGTGGTTGTAGATGGTAAGTATTCTGCCTTGAGGTCAGTGCTGAGTTGTGTCCTGCAGGGCTCTGTTCTTGGGCCTCTGCTCTTTGTAGTTTTTATAAATGACTCGGATGAGGAGGTTGAGGGGTGGGTTAGTATGTTTGCTGATGACACAAAGGTTGGAGGTGCCGTTGATAGTATCGAGGGCTATTGCAGGCTTCAGCAAGACATTGACAGAATGCAGAGCTGGGCTGAGAAATGGCACATGGAGTTCAACCTGGATCAATGTGAAGTGATGCATTTTGGAAGGTCGAACTTAAAGGCTGAATGTAGGATTAAAGGTAGGATTCTCAGCAGTGTGGAGGAACAGCGGGATCTTGGTGTTCAAGTGCATAGCTCCCTCAAAGTTGCCACCCAAGTGGATAAGGTTGTTAAGAAAGCATATGGTGTTTTGGATTTCATTAACAGAGAGATCGAGTTTAAGAGCCCTGAGGTTATGCTGCAGCTGTACAAAACCCTGATGAGACCACACTTGGAATATTGTGTCCAGTTCTGGTCGCCCTATTTATAAGAAAGATGTGGAGGCTTTGGAGAGGGTGCAAAGGAGGTTTACCAGGATGCTGCCTGGACTGGAGGGCTTGCCTTACGAGGACAGGTTGACTGAGCTTGGGCTTTTCTCTCTGGAGAGAAGGAGGAAGAGAGGTGACCTGATCGAGGTGTACAAGGTGATGAGAGGCATGGATAGAGTCGATAGCCAGAGACTTTTCCCCAGAGCTGGATTGACTGCCATGAGGGGCCATAGTTTTAAGGTGTTAGGAGGAAGGTATAGAGGAGACGTCAGAGGGAGGTTCTTCACCCAGAGAGTTGTGAGTGCATGGAATACTTTGCCAGTGGAAGTCGTGGAAGCAGAGTCATTAGTGACATTTAAGCGACTGCTGGACGTGCACATGGACAGCTGTGAATTGAGGGGAATGTAGGTTAGGTTATTTTATTTTTGGATTAAGATTATCCCACAGCACAACATCGTGGGCTGAAGGGCCTGTACAGTGCTGTACTTTTCTATGTTCTATGTTCTATTCCCCCCTCATTGATATGTAATTTCCTCTTCTCCTACTGCCGGGAACTATACAGTGGTAATTCCCTTCATGAAAGTCATTGCAAGTCCGCTGACTCAAATTTGCTGTTTGCTCTCCTGTGCCACCATCTGGGGCAGCTGTCACAATGTCTCAGGTCACGCTCAATGGGCAGTGACCACCTGCTCCCACCATCCATGCTGCACAGCATTGGACACATGCCAGCCTCAACACAACTTCATGACCTGTCACCAACCCACTGCATTACAGCTCTGTTCTTCAATATTGCACTTTACATGCGCTTCAACCAAATAGCCATTGTCTGAAATCTAAAGCAAGGAGTACTCAGTCACGCCCAGGGAGACAACTTTTAGTCAGGAAATCCTAACACACTAAGTCAAGACATTGTCCATGATCAGTCCAGATTTGGATATGGTTAATTGGCTGCTTGGTCAGGTCAAGGGATCTGTATGACTACAGTCCCAGGAGTGGGCCATCATCAGTCCTGTAGATACAGTGCACCCAGTCCAAGGATTCATGGGAAGTGAGAACTCAGATGCAGAGCTGCACAGAAATGAGTCTGGGGCCCAGTAGGTCATCAGTCATGGATGTCCGCTGAATTCAGTCAGAGGGTGTTGGTTCCAGAGGTCTTTCCCCTGAAAGTCAAAGGGCCACTGCTGTGATAGGGATGTTGGGAAAATCAATTCTGGGGATTAGAGGCAATACACTGGGGTACAGAGGGGATGTTAAATATGAAGGGGGAGAACTCAATACCAATCAGGGTAGGCGATAGCACATTGGTGGAAAAGGGTTACTGTGGCAGCCAGATCATTGATGGTCCCAACGACTCTGGCTTCAATGAGGGTTTGTGCAGCATGTTAGAATGACTAATAGCCAGAGCCAAAGCTGTAATGTTGGGAGCTGAAGTCTTAATGTGGGAATGTGTGGGAGCTCAGTACTGATGGGCTCAATAGACAAAGTGAGGATGAAAGGAAGATAAAGATTCAGGGAGGTTGGGTGGGGGAGGTTTGATTGACTAACAGGCTATGCCTATGACTCACTGTGACCTGCATTGCATTCCAAAATCAAGTGAATGGTAAATGCACAATGGACATGGAAAATGATTGTGACCACACCTGGAGTGGGAGGAGTGTTTGTTTTTCTCTCTGAGTAAATGCATTTGGGAGCAATGTGAGGCCCTTCAAGCAGCACTAATCAGGCACTGACACAATACACACTGAAGGCATCCATAATCATAGCACCCCATACGTGAAAAGCATGCAGTGTTCAACCATGTGGGATACAGACTCTGGTCATATGCAATCTGGATCATGTCATTAGTCATTACAGATTATATGTAGTTTTCTCTTTGATCACAGGGACTTTAAAATGGACAACTGCAGGCCACAATTCACAAAGGCAATCCAAGATCTCATAAACTGTCCAAACTGATTTCCTCTTGCCTTGAACAGAAAGTGTTCACCAATATGCTTTTCTACGGTGATGAGGAAGATAACAGAGGAATCTCTACTGAGGAATGTTAATCACTAATCATAGAGTAGAGTCATTTAAATGTTGCTCCTACATAATAAACAAAAATATAGCAAATGGAAGTAATCAATACAAATTATCAGCTCTACACTTTTTTTTGCTTGATTGAACTTCCTATATTATTTTCTTCTTCCTATTTCAGGACTTCTCGTCAGGCCTGTGATTCTAATTTTAACATTGGTAGAACTGTGCCAGATATGTCAACTAGTGCAGTATGAAGAATCAATGCTCACCCACCTGGCATTTCTTCCAACACTGTGATCACCCCACACTGCTGTTGGTGCAATGCAGTACACACAAGTTAGTATTATTCAAGGTCAATATTAGAGATGAGCCTTGAGTTATTATTACACTTTACAGGGCATGTAACTATTTTAACATAAAATATGATTAGACAATGATTTAAGTGTTTCCATATTAATTACAAAGCCAAAACTGCAGACTTACATTCGGGAAATTACTATGAATCATCTTAAGAAGTACTATAGGAATTCCAGTCCAGGTTCTGAACACAGGTTGAAACAAGTCCTCTGGCAAATTCTTCATGGTCAAGTAACTTAAAATATGAAAGCATAGGAACATTCTCTCTCTTTCTCAGTCAGGCCTGACGTCTACTGTTCATTGACCTTCCTCTCATTCTAATTTATCTATTATTAATTATATGAGGTAATGCATAATTGTCTGCCATGACAGAGGCATATTTTACACAAGTTGTGATCTTTCAGATGAGACTTTAACTCCAAAGTAACATCAGGTAGGGATGTGAGTGACTGGCCATGTCAACATCCAGTTGTAGTCAAACTGTCAGTTTGATGGTTGAAAGTGTGGGATCCACGTTTACTACACAGTAGGATATTGAAAGAGCAAATACATGAAGCAGTTATTTGCACACCTCAAATATACTTAATCTTCAAACATTTCATGGTCCATTTGTGATGCAAGCCGAATGAAGTTGCTTAGGAGTCAGATACTGGTCTAGGGTGGTTTGCACCATGCCAATGGTGCTTACAAATTGAGATGACGTTGAAGTTAGCAGCAATGACTTAAAAAGAGACCAAAGCTCACTAAAGATGAACCAATATTCATGCTACTTCCAAGGATGCATTGGGATAGGCATACCATTGCTTGATCATGTGTCATATGTGATGGCCTGTACTGAATGCAGGGGGAAGTTGAATGGCTGATGGGACTCTGGGACATGATAGGTTTGGACGAATTGTGCTAGTTACTTAGTCGGCATAGTACATTCACATGGCCCTCAATATTAGAGTGCAGCGTGTCTCAATGTATGATGAATTGTACTTAGCCCTCATATGCAGGGTTAGTCAACACTGACTCTTCTGAGATCTAAGAACCCCTTTTCACTCCTTGTGTTCCCTATATAGGTCATTTCCACTGAGATCCCTTGTCCAGCCACTTTTGGGGATGTTGATTGGTCTGGCTCCCTGTCTGAGAAAGCAAAGACAGCTTCAGGAGGACCAGGATCAATGGCAAGACCAGGAGCTGCAGTAGGCTGGCTCAGAGCATGAGGAGTACCCAGCGGAGGGAGAGCTCATAGCCACAGGGCTCCTGAGAATGTGTGGAGATGGCAGGAGACCAAGAGCTTTTCAGCCCTGACTCCATTTCCTGGCCTGTGCAAGACTCAATCTCAACACAGGCTCTGAATGAATGAATAATGAATGATTTATTTATTGTCACTTGCACATGGCAGTGAATAATACAGCAAAATACATGAAAAGGTTCAACAGTCACCCCAATTCAGCACCATTTTTAGTAGTTTAAGAATAAAAAGGATAAAAAATATAACTGAAAGGGAGTCCTCAGCCAGCTCATTAACAACACTTTGCACCATCACCTCTCCTCCAAAGCCTCACTGTTGCCCGCATTGAAACCGTTAACTCTTTAGGTGCCATCTCTTCACCGTTAACCCATCTTACCAACAACTCGCCGAGGCTGATGCCAGCTCCCAAAGCTGAACCCACACTCACCCCACAACCAGGAGTCCTTGGGACCACTGCCACCTCAATGATCCCAGGAGTCCTGGCTCCGTGCATACTACTCGTTGGCACTGCAGCTGCTGCCTTACAGTGCCAGGAGTCCCCACTATGGCCCTACTGCGACCAAGAGCCTGTGGCTCTGTTGCCAGAACAGGTCACTGCCGCCGTCACACCAATAGTGCTGCTCTGGCCTCCCTCCTGAGGGATGTCAGCTTGCCAGCGTCCACATCTTGAGAAGTCCGCTTCCGCCCCTGTTCGCTGGAGGATTTTTTTCTGCTGCCAGCCCCAAATGCCAGGGAGACATTCCTGCTGCCATCGCCACCTCCAGTCACCATGACCGGCTGCATCCACATTACCTCTGACCGCTGTGAGGAGCTACCATTCCTTGCACGCCCTGCTTGAGCTGTCACATTGATTTCGCCAACAAACCCACTGCAAAAGACTTATTCACAGATCCCTGAAGGTGTCAGCACAGGTTAATAGGGTAGCTAAGAAGACATACGGGACAACGTGCCTTTATCATTCATGGCATAGATCACAACAGCAGGGAATTTATGCTGGAGATGTGCAAAGCTTTGGTTGGGCCACATTTGGAGTATTGGGTGCAGAAGGGTTTCACCAGGATGTTGCCTGAGGTGGAGCAGTTTAGCTCTGAAGAGAGGCTGGATAGGCTTGGTTGTTTTCTCTAGAGCAGAGAAGGCTGATAGGGACCTGACTGAGGTGTATAAAAATTTCAGAGACATGAACCAAGTGATAGGAAACAGATACTTTTCTTAGTTGAAAGACCTATAGCAAGGTTGCATAATTTTAAGAGGAAGGACAGAAGGTTTAGAAGGGATTTGAAGAAATATTTTTTACCCAGAAGTTAGTGGGGGTGTGGAATGCACTACATGGGAGGGTTGTTGAGGCAGGAAACCTCACAACCTTTAAAAAGAATACTTGGATGCGCACTTGAAATGTCATAACACTCAAGCTATGGTCCAAATGGGGGAAAGGTGAATTAGTGTAGATAGATTTATGAAGACTCAATGGGCTGCAAGAGCTTCCCTGTGTGTGGCAATGGGAGGACCATATACCAACAAAATCTGTGATCACTATTACCACTTCCTGTGGTTGTGTGTCCACTACTCTGGCAGCTGCCATAATCCCGGTGCACTCTTGTGTACCTGGTGTATTTTGGGGTCTGGATGCCTTACAAGGCTATATGCTGAAGGATAAGGCCTACCCACTGTGACCATAACTCATGACACTATTGCACACCTCTCCTGATGTATGCTGAAGATGTGGTTCCTCTGGATTGGACTGGTCAGGAGGGACCATCCAGTACAATCTGGCATGTTATGCTCTGCACAATTAGAGCAGGCAAGAAGGTGATGTTGGATCCTCAGGAATTGGGGGAACAGAAGCAGCTTCTGACAAGCAGGATAAGGACATTGGGAAGAAGGAAGCTTTCTTTATCCATGGCAGACTCAGCTATGTCAGCTGCTACAAACCAGAGAGGACCTGATTGACACTGGTTCCTGTGTGCAGCATTCCATTGTGGAGTATTAAATTATTATTGATCATGGTTGCATTGTGATTTTTCTAGCTGTACATAAAAGGCCATGTTTGGAATTATCGAATTGCTTCCCTATATGTGATTCCACCTACTGGACAACAACAAGATGCAGATCTCCAGTGGGCAAAGGAGAAAAAGCAGCAGTGACATAGTGTGTTTCAATGGGATTTATCCAAGGACAGGTAACGTGTGTGCCCTGATGGTTTAAACAGTGACAAGGATGAGATAATGCAGTTCTATTTGTGAGGTTCTATTTGTACTATATGTGGCAGCATGGCTTTGTGGCTGCTGTCGCGTGTGGCTGCCAGCAAAGGGCAATGCCAGACTGCCAACATTTGTCCAAGTGCACAGTGGCCTTTCAAAGGTGCAAGTGCAAGGGATGCTGTTCTTTTCCAGATAGCTGCTGTGTAGCAAGTTGTTCTGGGAATGATGCATGGTAAGATTGGATGTAAGGGGCACCATCGGATATTGTAGGTGGTTAATGAGTTGTGTTTCGTAAAATACAATAGGCCTCCTGGCAGGAAGCATCCAAAAAACTTGACACAATGCACTCTGACCCAGATAAAGGTAAGATTTAGCCCACTATTTTTAAATTCTTTTATATCCCCAAAGTGACTAAAATTCTTTTCCATCTTTATCAACCTACATCACCAATCAAGTGTTATTAGCTGTTGCTATTAAATTCTGCATCTCTGTTTGAAATTTCTACATTTCTTTAGACCTTTAGATCTCTCATACCAGCTTAAGGAACGATGGGCATTCTGGCTAAGTTTGCGGATGATACAAAGATAGGTCCTGTTCTGTGCTGCACTTTTCTATGTTCTATGTTCTATAGGTGGAGGGACTGGTAGTATTGAGGAGGACTGGAGGCTGCAGATGGATTTGGACAGGTTAGGTGAGTGGGCAAAAAAGTGGCAGATGGAGTACAACGTGGGAAAGTGTGGAGTCATGCACTTTGGTAAGAAGAATAAAAACATGGACTATTTTCTAAATGGGGAGAAAATTCAGAAGTCTGAAGCACCAAGAGTATAATCTCCAGGTTGAGTCAGGTGTCAGGAAGGCAAATGCAATGTTGGCATTTATTTTGAGAGAACTTGAATATAAAAGCAAGGATGTACTACTGAGGCTTTATAAGGCTCTGGTTAGGCCACATTTTGAGCATTGTGTGCAGTTTTGGGCCCCATATCTCAGGATTTACTGGCCCTGGAGCGGGTTCAGAAGAGGCTCATGAGAATGGCCCCAGGAATGGAAAGCTTAACTTATGAGGAACGTTTGAGGACTCTGGGACTGTACTTATTGGAGTTTAGAGGGATGAGGGGAGATCTAATTGAAACTTACAGAATACTGAATGGCCTGGACAGAGTGGATATTGGGAAAATGCTTCCATTGGTAGGAGAGACTAGGACCGGAGGGCGCAGCCTTCGAGTCAAGGGAAGACCTTTTAGAACGGAGATAAGGAGAAACGTCTTCAGCCAGATAGTGGTGAATCTATGGAATTCACTGCTACAGACGGCTGTGGAGGCCAAATCTTGAGTACATTTAAGACTCAGAAAATAGGTTCTTGATTATTCAGGGGATCAAGGATTATGGGAAGAAAGCAGGAGAATGGGATTATGGAACTTATCAGCCATGATTAAATGGTGGAGCAGACTCGATGGCCGAATGGCCTTACTTCTGCTCCTACGTCTTATGGTCTTAAGTGTTATGTACATGAGTTTTTACACAACTTTGCACAGTTTCCCTACTTAAAAATTATATTTCTAAAGTCTTCCTCAACAAAATAGCCCACAGTTCTTTTGATCAATTCAGATTTATTGCAGTTTTCTCAAAGGACACAATAGTCCTCCTGATGTTTTTATCTTAATGTAAACATTGGTTAACAACTATACTGTCAAATGAGCAAAGCAGATTACTTTTGTTTGTAAAATATGCTGTAATCCTTTTACATAACAGAAATTAACAAGAAAATCACCATGGATATAAACTAGAAATTACTCAAGTAGCTGATACAACAGACTATCTTCCAGCGAAAATAGACAATCTACAGCACCAATTTTAGCTATACAGTTCTTCCAAGCAGAATTCAGTCTCCTTCCTTCTTTCAAGTGGATATCTGACTTCCTTCTAGGCAGCAAATTCAGAAACAGGATTTTGCCCGTCTATCTTCCCCACATGGTTCATCTCTGTCCTTAGTCTCAGTCTTTCTGCTTTTTCGGTACGCATCCCAGGGCTTCCATTTTTAACTTCCTCCTTGTTCCTTTCAGGACAGGAGCTACCAGATCATATGAACAAAAATTTCTTACCTATTTGTATCAGATATTTAGCTCCCTAACCTCTCAAGTAAGTAATTCATAAATATGTTGAATATTTGAAGCACTGTGGCACACTATTATTCACTGCCGGCTTATTATTCCTACTCTATCTTCTATTTCTCCATCAATTTCCTAACCAGGTCGATAATTTTCCTTCAGTTCTATGAGTTTCTATCTTAGTGAACAGTCTTTTATGAGGATCTTCTTAAATGTCTGTGATGAGACCCATATAAATAACATCCTAGGTCATTCTATTTTTTAAGTGCCTTACTTGCCTTGCTCTCTCTGACCAATCACAAACATTCAAGGTGTTTGGTCAATTTATCCTTAACTTCAGAGGCCAGTATTTCTGGACAACAAACATTGGGCTAACTGGTCGATAATACCAAGGCTTCCGTCTTTCTTTCTTAAATATCAGAATGGCATGTGCGATATTCCAGTCTAGAGAAATCCAGTTATTATTAAGATTGTAATTAACCCATCTGCAAGGTTCTCACCTATTTCCTTTACACCTTGACATGGAAACCAACTGGTCCTGTAGACTTGTCAATTTTTAATACCACTATTGTCTTCGTTATGGTTATCCTACTTTAATTTCCGTAAGTCTCAAGTCCTTATTCAATATTACATTTCCTGGGGTATCTGGCAGACTATTCTCTCTGCTACTGTAAAGACTATTGCAAAGTAATTACTCAACAAATCTACTATTTCCTTAATTTTATTTAAGAAGGCAGGAATCAAACTTTTACTATTTTTAATGAAATTCCCATGTTCAAAAGGTCATTTCAAATAAACAGGGTTTGCTAAAGAGATAGTAAAATGTGAGGCTGGATGAACACAGTAGGCCCAGCATCTCAGGAGCACAAAAGCTGACGTTTCGGACCTAGACCCTTCATCAGAGAGGGGGATGGGGTGAGGGTTCTGGAATAAATAGGGAGAGGGGGGAGGCGGACTGAAGATGGAGAGAAAAGAAGATAGGTGGAGAGTTGAATATAAGTGTTACAACAAAGGCCAATGACTCACCTCCAAATTACTCAGATTGCCTCAGGGGAACTGGGACTACAACCAAAAATAATGAATGCCCATTGTTATGTAGCATGTCTGACACACTCATCATACTTCTTTTGAGCGATTGATACAAACTGTTGATAAGTAGACACAAGCTTGGCTTTAATTACTGTTTCCAATCTATCTGAGTATGGAGTAAATCTTGCATCAGTTAATTTGGTTGTCTCAGTCAGAAGTCTAAGTTTATCAAGGACAGTTTCAGAATAATGGGTCAGCCATTCTAGAAAGATAGCTTTTCATTCAGACCATCATATCCTGACGTTCTCTATCACAAAGGATTGTTTATGCTCAGTAATTGACAATGTTCAAAACTAAGTCAATAAATGTTTGGTCACAGTAAAAACCAAAAGAACTGCAGTTGCCGTAAATTAGGAGCAAAAACAGAAGTTACTGGAAAAGCTCAGCAGGTCTGGTAGCATCTGTGAAGAAAAAAAAATCACCAGCCCAGCTTGTCCCTGCCTCCCTAACCTGTTCTTCCTCTCACCTATCCCTTCCTCCCACCTCAACTGCACCTCCATTTCCCACCTACTAACCTCATCCTGCCTCCTTGACCTGTCCGTCCTCCCTGGACTGACCTATCCCCTCCCCACCTCCCCACCTATACTCTCCTCTCCACCTATCTTCTCCTCTATCCATCTTCGGTCCGCCTCCCCCTCTCTCCCTATTTATTTCAGAACCCTCTCCCCATCCCCCTCTCTGATGAAGGGTCTATGCCTGAAACGTCAGCTTTTGTGCTCCTGAGATGCTGCTTGGCCTGCTGTGTTCATCCAGTTCCACACTTTGTTATTTCAGAGTTAACGTCTTGGGTCTGGTGACCCTTCCTCAGGACTTCCTCAGACCCAAAACGCTAACTCTGGTTTTTTTTCTTCACAGATGCTGTCAGACCTGCTGAGCTTTTCCAGCAACTTTATTTGTGAAATGTTTGGACACTAGGGGAATGAAAGGATATGGGAATTGGACTGGAGAGCAGAGCTGAGGTCAAAGATTAATTATAGCATTGTTCAATAGCCAAATAGTCTCAGGGACACAAGATCTACTCTTGCATTTCTTACATTCTGAAAACTGTTTCTGGCACCTCAGTAATGCTTGTGCCGCACAAATACCAGTCAATGATTTGCCACAACAAGCATGAATTAACCATGAGCCTTCCCTTTACTAACAACTCTCCAGCCCTTCGCTTCACTTTTCCTGCTTTGAGACACTCACAAGCCATTTTTGAGACTGTATGTAGTCCATGAAAGTGAGGAATAGATGTGAAAAGCGTTTAGAAGTCTTACTGCCTGGGGCAGGGCAGCCCTGTCAAGGAGGATCAGGTGGAGTGAAGGAGTTGGACTGCTTCTGAGGAACTAGGTATGAAAACCTGTGCGTTGGAGTCTGGCTTGGACCCCTCCTACTGCTGGTTAAATATCACTGCTGGTACAATGAGTTTCTTAAATGAGCATTAATTGGCTCCAATTGGCTATTTGGCAGGTGGGCCACCCATCTACAATCGCACCACTAGGGGTTATGAACACGAGTCCCATGTTTCAAACTTAGATATTTTAACATTTAAAAATTAATTCTCATAAAGTGAAAGAGTACAGCATGCAATGGGACAACTCAATGAGGAAAGAATTACAGATGGGTGGAAATTGTAGAAAGGATTGAGCTTTTGGAGACTGAAATAATACAAAAGACTTCTCTGTATCATGTGACTATGCAGGACCTTATAATGTTAATGCAGTTCTTTAATGAAAATTTACTCGTATCTTACATGATCTTCTCTCTTCACTGTCTAAGTCATTAGTCACCCACCAGTAGCATGTAAGGTTGCCATCCTGAAAGCAGCCAGCTTTATTAAGAAACAATCAAACTTCAATTAATTTTTGATTCTCAGACTGACTTATTTTGCCTTCATTATTGTACATATTCCATTTGATTATAAGCTAATACATACAAAAAATTAAAATTTTTAAAGTTTCATTTCATGTTGTGAGGAGATGACAGTGCAGTGCTGATATCACTGGATTAGTGATAGAGAGCCCCAGGCTAATGTTCTGAACAAAGAGATAACAAGGTGTAGAGCTGGATGAACACAGCAGGCCAAGCAGCATCGGAGGAGCAGGAAAGCTGACGTTTCGGGTCTAGACCCTTCATCAGAAAATCTGAATGTTCTGGACATATGGATTTGAATCTCAGCGTGATTAATGGTAAAATTTAAATTCAATAAAATTTGGAAATGGTGTGAAATTGATACATTTTGTTTTTTTTAAAATGGCAGGAAGATATGGACTGTTATCACTGGAATCGCAGGAACATAAGGACACAAGTAATCCATTCAGTCTGCCCATCATTCAATATGATCATGGCTGATCAAACAACACTTCTTTTTGCCTTTTATCCACACCATTTCCATGATGCTGCACACCGCTGGTAATCAGAAATCTATCCATTTTTGTCTTAAATATATTCAAACACTGAGCTTTCACAGTCCTCTGTGAGGTAAACAATTGCAAAGGTTCACAACGCCTTGAGTCAAGAAACTTTTGGTCGTCTCAAATCTAAGTAACATTTTAAATTGTGCTCCCTGGTTTTAGATTCCCCAATCAGTGGAAACAACTTATCTGCATCAACTCTGATTATCTCTAAGTATTTTGTAGGCTTCAATGAGATCACTGGAGGGTGCCCCTTGCTCAATGCAGGTCCTGGCTGAGAAAATAACACCCTGTCTTCATTCCCACACATGCATTCTTTAAAACCTGGCCCCTTATTCTCCTCCTCTCTGAGTTGCCAAACAAAATGTCAACCCAAAGCCCATAGACTTACCTAGATCTGGGATCTATGGAACTTTCTGAGATCTGTCTGCAATCCCAGCAGCTCCCACTACTATCTCTAATAATGATCAACAGTTTCTAAGGGCGGGAATTAATCCTAGTGAGGCAATAGCAAGCCATCCACGTTCCTGTAAACTTCTACAAGAGGTTTTACCTGGAGGCGTTCAAAGCGCATGTACCAACAATTTATTTCTGCACCTAAGTCTCAGCAGCTAAACTGTGGATTTGGATGATTCTCACTGTTTTGCAAGTTTGGTAGAGAAATTAACAAATTGAGATGTCTGCTGGAAGAGAAAATTAATGATGTTTCTTGCAACAATGTATTTCTATATAAATAATTTAATGCTACCTAGAAAGGTACAGTTGCATGAGAATTCACACTCTCAGCCACAAAGTTTACTATTTTTGTATGTTGGGTGCATCACTTCATGCCATGTGAACTAACACAATTCCTTTGTAGCCTCTGGGAACCACTCAGCCTTTTTGTATGTAAGTAGGCCCTGGAGTCTTGGCGAGACATGTAAAGTCCGTAAACCCTGTGGACCTGATTTCTACAGGCTGTGTGTTACAGTTGTCAATCTTCTACTTCAATCTCATCGAGATCCTTATCCTCGTTGTCATTACACAGTAAAGTGGGTATTCTCTCTGGTGTGGGTATGAACGATTGCTTGGAGCAGGTACTGAAATTAGATGTCCCCACGGTTCTTCATTCACATGCAATAGAAAAGGCTCATTGCAGTTGTTACCGCTCCCGTACTAGCAAGAACAAACTTGTGGTTATCTTTTAAAGGAGGATTGCCCAGGAATGCTACATTGCCGTGTTTCCTTTCACTAACTGCTAGAAAACAACTTGAAAACAGTATTTTTGCAGGAGAAATTCATGAGTAGCAGCGTGGTGATTTGACAATGTGACCAGAATAATAAATCCTCAGTCACCATCCATTCAAATACCCCTCCAGGAGAGATCATTGAAGAGCAATCCAAAGTGGAAACCTAGTCTGAATCTTCTATAGCCTGGGGCTGTTAGAACAAAATACTCTTTAATCTACTTTTTAAAAGCAAATATTTCAAATCTATAGTATTTCCCTATACAACATACATTCCATCCTGTAGTGCACACTGTTTCTTTCTGTTATCAGTTTTATACAGATTGCAACCAATGCGTTAACATTTTAAATCAAGTGGCTGTTATGGTAACCTTCACTAATTATCATCAGTGTTGAGGGCACACCTAACAGCTGGAGGAAAACCCAGACTTTCTGGTCTTCTGACATTCAACACAAACTATTTTGTCTTGTTTCTAGGCTGCAGTACCAATCACCTGCCTGATTCACAGTAACTCATCGACAGCCTTGTCTAAGGTGTAGTCTCTCTTTAACAAGATCCACTTTCATAACATGATGAATGTTCTTCCCTTTTACTTGTTTGGTAGTCCCTTAGGATGACCTACTTTCACTCTGCGGGGTACAGGCTCTGCAAAGGTTGAGTACATGAATTCTTGAGCCCCAGATTCCCCATGATTGGGGCAGTTGGAGTTTGATGAGCTGGGGGTAGGCAGGATATTCTGAATTCTGCACGCTCTCTCTGATGTTCATACATAACTTCATGTACTCCAAAGAGGATGGCTCCTGTGTGGACTTCTCTTCTCCAGGTTATGTGCTCCAGGGCAAGTGGCTGCCATGTGTTAGTGAGGATGTTGCTTTAGTTTAGGGACGCAGTGATTGGCTACTATTATGGAACTCGGAGTAGAGCACTTGTCTTGGGATTCTTGTATCAGATGTGCAGACAATGTGGCCCACCCATTGCAGCTGGTCGTGCTGTGTTGTGGTGCTGAGGAAAACGTGGCATACTGTTGCACTCCAGTAAGTCAGTCCATGGCTGTACTGTCTTACGTGTCTTAATGTGTTGAGACATTCAAAGAACATCTCCAAAATATTCTGTGCATGTCCCATCATGAATCTCAATGCACTCCATTATAGCTGTACACATGAACATTTTCAGAATAAAAGGAAAGGGATCGTTGACAATGGACTGGATTTTATTGTCAGTGTTGAAGCAATCATACTTACCCCTAACCTTGATCATCTTTGATATGGATTTCCCTTCTCCAGTGCCAAGTTGAATCTGATCTGAAATCAGACCAATCTCTGCCAACAGCAAGGTAAATAGTCAATCCCATTGAAGTATTCTTATGGATAGCAAATTAGGAAGAATAAACAATTGATGGCCCTCACATTTAACTTTAAATGAATGGGGCATGGTTAATTTGGAAATTTAAAATGAAAAATAATGCAAAGTTATTATTATGATAGAGCAATTTGACATTTAACAAGTATAAAAACACTCTTGGACCAGTGAAACTGTTCATATATAGTTATGATTTGAATATGATGTTAAAAACCCAGTTACACCTTATTTAACAATGTGTAACATTTTCAAGGGGTTTTTAATAGCATGATAAATTGTGTAAGAGGAACAACTCTCATTAGTTCAACTATTTCTACTTGGCTGCATTCTGGGAGATGCCACCCTGTGAGAAAGCATGGAATCATTAACAGCAATTCTGAATTTGGAAGTTGCCATCAGTTTCAGAGGAGTGATGGTGGTCAACACTAGCACTTGTGCTGTCATTGCCACTGCAAATGCTTATGCTTTGTGGCCCCTGCATTTCTGATGGACGGTCTAGGCCCGAAACGTCAGCCTTCCTACTCTTATGATACTGCTTGGCCAGCTGTGTTCATACAGCTCTACACCTTGTTACTTGGCTGTTATCCCCTAGCTAAACTCTGATACTTTGGGTTTGAGTGATTTAGCAAATGTATGAGTGAGATAGAATTAAGGGATCATTCTTTGTAATTTAATGGTGCATGTGGTTGCTGCATTCTAAAATGAAGATCTTTTCCAGTTTTAATTGTGCAGAAGTACAAGAATTTATGACTGGGAGACAAGAAAAATTGGCAGTCATAATTGGTTTAAAAACATGACAGCTAGGGGAAATTGTGGTAAGGAACAACTTGAAACTACTGTCATATCTAAATCATTTCCAAATCTCCTCTCAAATCTTCATATGCTTCCTAAAGTGCAGTGTCCAGAATTGGATACAATATTCCCTCATATGCCTTTTTAAACCATGTTTGCAACTTACCCTCAGAGATAATGGGAACTGCAGATGCTGGAGATTCCAAGATAATAAAATGTGAGGCTGGACGAACACAGCAGGCCAAGCAGCATCTCAGGAGCACAAAAGCTGACGTTTCGGGCCTAGACCCTTCATCAGAGAGGGGGATGGGGGGAGGGAACTGGAATAAATAGGGAGAGAGGGGGAGGCGGACCGAAGATGGAGAGTAAAGAAGATAGGTGGAGAGAGTGTAGGTGGGGAGGTAGGGAGGGGATAGGTCAGTCCAGGGAAGACGGACAGGTCAAGGAGGTGGGATGAGGTTAGTAGGTAGCGGGGGGTGCGGCTTGGGGTGGGAGGAAGGGATGGGTGAGAGGAAGAACCGGTTAGGGAGGCAGAGACAGGTTGGACTGGTTTTGGGATGCAGTGGGTGGGGGGGAAGAGCTGGGCTGGTTGTGTGGTGCAGTGGGGGGAGGAGGAACGCATTATCCTCCGACACTTCCGCCATTTACAATCCGACCCCACCACCCAAGACATTTTTCCATCCCCTCCCCTGTCTGCTTTCCGGAGAGACCACTCTCTCCGTGACTCCCTTGTTCGCTCCACACTGCCCTCCAACCCCACCACACCCGGCACCTTCCCCTGCAACCGCAGGAAATGCTACACTTGTCCCCACACCTCCTCCCTCACCCCCATCCCAGGCCCCAAGATGACATTCCACATCAAGCAGAGGTTCACCTGCACATCTGCCAATGTGGTATACTGCATCCACTGTACCCGGTGCGGCTTCCTCTACATTGGGGAAACCAAGCGGAGGCTTGGGGACCGCTTTGCAGAACACCTCCGCTCAGTTCGCAACAAACAACTGCACCTCCCAGTCGCAAACCATTTCCACTCCCCCTCCCATTCTCTTGATGACATGTCCATCATGGGCCTCCTGCACTGCCACAATGATGCCACCCGAAGGTTGCAGGAACAGCAACTCATATTCCGCCTGGGAACCCTGCAGCCATATGGTATCAATGTGGACTTCACCAGTTTCAAAATCTCCCCTTCCCCTACTGCATCCCTCAACCAGCCCAGTTCGTCCCCTCCCCCCACTGCACCACACAACCAGCCCAGCTCTTCCCCCCCACCCACTGCATCCCAAAACCAGTCCAACCTGTCTCTGCCTCCCTAACCGGTTCTTCCTCTCACCCATCCCTTCCTCCCACCCCAAGCCGCACCCCCCGCTACCTACTAACCTCATCCCACCTCCTTGACCTGTCCGTCTTCCCTGGACTGACCTATCCCCTCCCTACCTCCCCACCTACTCTCTCTCCACCTATCTTCTTTACTCTCCATCTTCGGTCCGCCTCCCCCTCTCTCCCTATTTATTCCAGTTCCCTCCCCCCATCCCCCTCTCTGATGAAGGGTCTAGGCCCGAAACGTCAGCTTTTGTGCTCCTGAGATGCTGCTTGGCCTGCTGTGTTCGTCCAGCCTCACATTTTATTAATTTGCAACTTGCCCTGTCACCTTCAACAACGTATCCACAAATAATTCCATTGATCTATGTTCCATCCTCTTTAAAATTGTGCCTTTTATTTGAAATTACCTCTCCCCATTCTTCCTATTGAAAGTATCACGCAACATTTCTCTGCATTAGATTTCATCGACTAGATGTTCACACATTCCCCCTGTCTATCTTGAGTAAATAACCATCCTACTTGAAGTTCACAAGTCAAATGCAAAATGTTGAAGTTGTGGTCTGCAGATGCAAATCTATCTACATTCTTTTTAACAATAAACTTGAAACAGTTCTTATAAAAGAATGCAGTTAGCTTTTCACACCTGTTCTTATAATGCTTGCCTGTAATTTTCTTGCAGTGAAATAGATAAATTTTGCTATTTCTGTCATTGTCTATGGCCCATTATGAAATGGATCAACACAAAGTCAAATCTCACTCACCTTATTTTTGGCTCATAAAGATCTTGAGGAGAAGTTTTCTTGCATCTCCTCCATCTGCACACATATCAAATGTTGGCCCAATCCCAGGAAAACTGTAGTTTCTTGTTATAGGATATTTAACTCACAGTCTGTCCTTGAAAAGATCTAATCGGAGGGATTGCCACCCTCTTGATTCTGTGTGACTTCAACAGACCTTCATCCACCACAGACTCAGGCCTAGCTTCGTTAGAACACCTCTCCTGAATGCCTGGTCAATAATATCTACATTAAAGAAATATAAAGTGGACAAAATATGTTCACCATTCTGAAATGCAAATTATAAAGTAAGTTGTTCTCAGTAAAAAATAGCATGTAAATCTCAAACAGTATCAAATTAGGCAGTTGATGAAATTGAATGCAATATTATATAGCACACAGTGTAATTAGCCTATGTTGTTGGTAACCGAGAACTCCGTTACAATTCAGTGAATTGCCTCAATTGTACCACAATTACTTCAGCTTCATCTTCACAATCAAGCTGTTGTCATTGAATAATACTTAAAAGGTTCTGTGACGTATTAATGAATCAATTGTTTAATACTTATTTAGTCAAAGTGGTCTCAAATATTTCAAGATTCCAAAAGGTGAGGTATTAATTAATGAATGTAACTCCTAGATTCCACCGACAGATATCGAAACCACAGCTCTCCTATTGCTTGACCTTCAGTTGTCTTATCCTATATTATAAAATCCCACAGGTTCCTTTATTGCAAAGAATGCACATAATCTACCAAAATAAATCCTCTCAATATATTTTCAACCAATCCTCTAATGTTAGGATCTCAGGACATGGTGTAGATTCAGTCTGAAATCAGATGCTAGGTATGAAAACAGACACCAATCTTTGTACTCTATTCTACATTTGTTTGAGGAATACAACATAACTTAATGTCCCTCCCCATTAATCCAAATTCAGACCCAAACATTTGCTCATGAATTGGGTGCAGAGAGTTAAGGAAATTTCCAGCTCTCTGAAACTGATTGGGAAAATCCTGCCCAAATGGACAGATTTTGTTCCTGGCAAGCAGGGGCACAATGGAGTCAGATCTACTGTAGTGGTAGTGCATGCAGAGGCCCAGGCTGGGTTATACAACTCAGTGCCTACTCAAACCATGCCCAAAGGGTGACATGTTACTTGGCTGATTAGCAGACACTAATATTTGATGGGGCCACCCAGGAAGGAACTGCTCCCACTGCTGCGACACTCTGGGAAGGGGACAGCTTTCACTGAGAAAGAATCAAAACAAATAAAGAAGAACAAAAGTAAAAGAAAGAGAGAGAAGTAAGAAAGGCAGAGGGAAGCAGACGAGGCCTGAGCTCTGTACCTGGACATGAATGACTGCTATTCCACTGCAGGTTGCAGGGTCTCCTGTCATGTTGTAATAGAGTCCCCACCTCTGACCCAGGAAGCTACGTTCAAGCCCTAGGTATTCCAGAGATGTGCAATAACTATCTCTGAGCAGGTTGATGAGGATAATATCTAGAAACAAGAGTGCAATTATGCCACAGAGCCACCAAGTTGACAGACGCTATAAATACATCATGAAAGTTGACAGCAAAATCAAATGAGAAATACTGACTTTACAATTTAGAGTGGTAAGTATTGACATAAGGGTAAGGTAAAAATTTCTGACACCAGAAAGTAAGCTTTGCAAATTGTCACTTTACCAAACACATTTCAAAGTCCAAAATTGTTAAATCTACTGCAATTTTTATGCCCATATGTTAAACAAAATCCTCAAAAAAATCGATTCTATTGTTACATGTATTCTGTTTGTGTCTACTTAGATCACTGTAGGGTTCAGATCACCGCACGTTAACAACAATCTTGGAACACTTACAAACTCATGTCCATTCAAATCATGATAAAGTGGATTCATGGACTGACACATGGATTATAAAAATGCCTTACAACTTTTGAAGGGAACATCAACCCCCAGCGTAAAATAGTATTTTTTTTAAAAGTGCATTGCACATGTCGACAGGAAGCATAGCTATACTGCTTAATTGGTAAAATGAATGGTGGAACCAGAAATAGGGCAACACACCAAGGTCCATGCAAATCACATTTAAATTTCTTGCATGGTTCCCATGATGCTTCAAGTATAATTCATAGCATTTTCCTCAACATTTCTATCCAAATGACAGTAAATGATGGAAAATGCAGCCAAATGAGAATTGTTTCACATGGACTCAGTCCCATGAAGTTCTCACAGTTAAAATGCTTATTGTGTATTTTCTTTGTCGATGCAGGATGATCTTCAGTGTATTTCCAACAATTTTGTTCATGATTTATGGCATTTGTAGAATTCCTTTAGGAACCTGCTTTTATTTTTTATCTTTTCTATTGTGTTTTCTGACCATGCCACTTCCTGGTAGAGAGATGTGCTCCCAATCCATGTAAAGAAACAAATTTGTGTTCATGGGCAATTGTGACTGTTAATGTCCTCAGAACATCCCATAATAAATTAAACTTCTGAAATGCACTCACAATTATAGAAACTGATAACTTAAACCAACAGAGCAATTTTAAGGTACAAAATATGCTCCTAGGAACTATTGCAAAGGTGACCAAAAGCTGTGTTGTAGAGGCTTTAAAAAGAAGTTTAAATGGGAGAAGGATCTGGAGAGGCAAAAGAATTTAAAGAAGGAATTCCAGAGTATGAAACTTGGTCAACAGATGGCATATCAGTCAACAGATGGGGAATGGGGTAGGAATGCTTTACCGGCCTGGGTCAAAACAATTGAGTTCAGGTGGAGGGGCAAGAGCTTAGCTCTAGTGAAGATTAAAGGAAAACTGAAGACAACTTCTACATAGCAATGTCCCACGACAGCATGAGTGACCATTTGTTTCGTTTTGAGTGGGCACAATTTGTTGACTTGGAGTGTCAGTAATTTTAATTGATTAGCGTCATTGGATCTTTGGTGCCCACTTGAAAAGGGATATGGTTTAATATCATGTCTGAAAGATTGAATCAGAAATATTAAGCATGCCCTAGGCCTGCATCAAAGTATCATCCTAAGATACAGTCGTATAGTCATAGAGATATACAGCACAGAAACAGATCCTTCAATCCAACATGTCCATGCTGACAAGGTATCCCAAATAAATCTAGCCCCATTTGTCAGTATTTTGCCCATATCCCTCTAAACTCTTCCTATTCATATACGCATCCAGCTGCCTTTTATATGTTGTAATTGTACCAACCTCCAACTACTTCTGGCAGCTCATTCCACGCACGCACCACCCTCTGTGTGAAAAAGTTGCTCTTAAGTCCCTTTTAAACCATCCTCTCCCGCTTTAAGCCTACACCGTGTAGTTTTGGACATGCCCATACCAGGGAAAAGACCTTGTCTATTTACCCTATCCATGTCCCCCATGATTTTATAAACCTCTATAAGGTTACCCCTTAGCTTTCAATACTCCAGGGAGAATAGCCTCAGCCTATTCAGCCTCTCCCAATAGCTCAAATCCTCCAACTCTAGTAACATCCTTGTAAATCTTTCCTGAACCCCTTCGAGTTTCACAACATCCTTCCTATAGAAGGGGGACCACAACTGCACGCAGTTTTCCAATGATGGCCTAACCAATGTCCTGTACAACTGCAACATGACCTCCCAACTCCTATACTCAATACACTGACCAATAAAGGCAAGCATATCAAACACCTTCTTCACTACCCTATCTACCTGCGACTTCACTTTCAAGGAACTATGAACCTGCACTCCGAGTTCTCTTTGTTCAGCAACACTTCCCAGGACCTTACCATTAAGTATTTAAGTCCTACCCTGACTTGCCTTTCCAAAATGCAGCTTCTCACATTTTATCTAAATTAAACCCCATCTGCCATACCTCTAGATGTGTGCTGCAGTCCTGGAATGGGCCTAGAATTCACCATCTTCTGAGTGAAATGAGTCACACCAAATGAGCACAGCAGATGGATCATGAAGCAGCAGGGCCAAAAGTTGTAAATACAATTGCCTCATTGTCACCCACGCCCCAAAACCACCATATCTGTAGAAAGGGTCTATTGCAATTTCTTGACGCACCAACTCCATGTATCATATTCCAGTCTCACTCAAACATGCCGAAAGCCTAAGCTTCCTAGGGCTGAATCTTCCCTTTTTCAGGCTAAGTCCAACATGTATTGAGTTTCTTAGAGCGATTGTCACAATGAGGCTTGGAGAGGTCACTGGCTATATCTTACCAGATTCACCTCATTAATTATGGACCACAACCCCATGGCATGATTCACATCTGATTTCCTCATCTTACCACATGTTGTTCCTGGAACAACTGGCCAATCAGCAACCATCTCAGAATTGACTGGCATCCCTCTTGCCTGTGCCATATTAAAAAGCCTAGTACTGTCAGTTCAGAGCTGCCCACCACGGTTCCAGACATTTGCACCAGTCATGGCAGATAGGGGCATATCCATACTATGTTTTGCAGTCATGGTCCTGGAGATACTGTAAGATAAAGTGATGCAGAGAAGGGGATTCTCCTTTCCTAGGGCTACCAGCAGAGGCCCCAACACTAGACCATACCAGCCTAGTTTGAAGTTGCCCTCCTGGGTTAAAGCAGTCTCAGTCATCTGGAGGAATGCACAGAACAAAAGGAAGGTCAAGTTCCTCCACTCCACCAGGGTAAGTTCCACCATCTTCTCTCCAAAACATCAGAATCACTCCATTTCTCAAAATCTACCCATCTATCAACAAGTTCCTGCACTACCACACTCTCCATACAGTATCTCCCCCTCTTGCACTCACCAACTCCAATCCTCAATGCCCTCTGCCCAGCCTACTCACTTACTTAAAACACCTCATCACCTGTATCAATGGTAACAGCACCAACTGTGCCATTCACTTTCATCTTATGTATTACCCACCCTTCTCTCCCACATAGTGCCCACTAAAGGACAGAAAGAGTCACGACAGGAGATGTGCTACTCACCATTCACTTCCTCACCCCTTCTGAGAGGAGCATGCTGACCTGAACTATCCTCAGCAGGGCCTGGACTGGTACCAGCGACTGCCCTTGACTTATTGTTCCAGAATTCTCCGAATAAAGTTTATTCCCTTTCACTTGATTAAGGCCTGCTGATAACTGTGATGAGCTTCCTGGCTTTATATTTGTGCTAAGTGGCACAGCAAGACAGCAGTAGTGTGAGTGTGGTATCTCTGACTGAGGGGACAGAGTGCCAAAAGGCAAGGGAAGGAAATGCAATAATTCTGTGAGCCTCCAGGTAGTTCAGAGTGAGGGCTATGAGAGTGAGTAAAGAGCCTGGTCCAATCCAGGAGCTGGGTGTGTGACCCTGATCACACAGTGTCTTGCTACAGCTTTATTATGATGCAGCTGATCCAGACGTTTCAATCCCAAGCAATTAAGGGTAGAGCTCGGAAAGAGGATTTGCTGACCAACAGAAAGCAAAGAGTCAGAATAAATGGTCCCTTCTGGATGGCGAGCTGTAACTGGTGGGTGCCGCAGGGCTCATTACTCAGACCTCAACTATTTACAATCTATCGGAATGATCTGCAAGCAGGAACAGACTGTAACAGAACCAAATTCTTGGATGATAGGAAAGCAGGCAGTGATGAGAAGATAAAGAGTTTACAGATGGATATTAATAGGCGAGGAGAACAGGCCAGAATCTGACAGATGGAGTTCAATGTGGATAAGTGTGAGGTCCATTTTCGACAGAAAAATAAAAGGGACAATTATTATTGAAATGGGAAGCAGATTCCAAGTGCATCAATGCAGAGGCATCTGGGAATCTTGTGCATGACTCTCAGAAAGTGGGTATGCAGATGTAGCATATAATAAGAAAAGCAAATGGAATTTTGACATTTAATGCAAAAGGACTGGACTGTAAAAGTAAAGAAATGTTGTTACAATTATCTAAGGTGCTGATGCGACCATACCTGGCATATTGTGTCCAGTTTTGGTCTCCTTACTCGAGGAAGGATGTGGTGGGTCTGCAGGCAATTCAGAGAAGGTTCACCAGATTGACTCCAGACTTCAGAGGGTTGTCTTACAGGGAGCAGCTGAAAATCTTGGGCTCATACTCTGAAGTCAGAAGAATGCTGGGGGTAGTAGGAACTGCAGATACTGGAGAATCTGAGATAACAAGGTATAGAGCTGGATGAACACGGCAGGCCAAGAAGCATCAGAGGAGCAGGAAGGCTGACGTTTCGGGCCTAGATCCTTTCTGAAGAAGGATGTAGGCCCGAAATGTCAGCCTTCCTGCTCCTCTGATGCTGCTTGGCCTGCTGTGTTCATCCAGCTCTACGCCTTGTTATCTCAGAATGCTGGGGGCCGTGGTTGAGGCTAAACGCTAAAATGGATTGATAAAGTGGATATGGAACAGATGCTCCCCCTTGTGGGACAGTGTCAAACAAACGATCATGGATATAAGGTGAGGCAAGATAGGTTCTAAGCTAAGATGAAGAGAAACTACTCCTCTCAGATGGTTGTGAATCAATGGAACTTACTCCCCCTAGTGCAGCGGAGGAAGAATCAATCAACAGATTCAAGAAAGAAATAGACATGTTTCTGATGAAAATGTGGATAAAGGGTGATAGGGACCAGGTGGGAAAGTGAAACTGAAACCAGGATAAGATCAGCCATGAGATCAGGCCTGCTGTGTTCATCCAGCCTCACATTTTATTATCTAAGATCAGCCATGATCATGTTAATTGATGGAGTGGGCTTGAAGGGCTGAATTGCCTTCTACCACTCCTAATTCCTATGTTTCTTTACTACGATGATAGTTGCCTTTACAACCAGTAAGCGAATGAGAAATGGTCATTGAGGCTGGCATATGTCAGATGCCAATGTCCCTGGAAGTGCAATGCATGTAGCCGTGCCTGTGGTACGTGCCCAAGATGTTGTATTCCAGTTTGTAACATAGGGTTTCTTTGAAGCAAGAAGTGAGCTGAATTCAACAGGTGCTCGCTCTGGCTTCCCTGTCATGTCTACCTGATGTCTAGCTCATTTGACAAGTTTAGTAAGATAGAAGTCTGAATATTAATCCGATAATTTGTGGCATTAACAAGGCATTTAATAAGCAATAATAAGCATCAATTGTCATCTCACTGCCAATATTTAGTGAGAATCCCACCGCGCTGCTTGTGAACAGCATAAAGGATGGAGTGAGATGATCTCAACTTCAAGATGAACCTTGTCACAATTGTTACCCAATCCTGCCACGCATCTCACACTAACCCATGTCACTCAAGTCACTACTATAAGGTTCCGTTCCCCCTTACATATAACCTCAAACATTAATTAAACTCTGTCTGTCCATGATTCTATATTGAAATATCTGCAAAGCAATATTTCCACCATGTTCTATTCTTAACATTGATCAAGCTTTACTTTCATCTCACACAACCACCTGGCCCCTTCCCCCCAACTACAATGAAGCCAAAAAATCCGATTCACAATACAAGCTCTCTCCTCTGCATTTTACTGGTTGGAAAGTGACAACTTATAATACACATGTGTCCATCAGGCATGAAAGAACAGCTATTCCAATCGTGCTCTGCAACTCATTGAAACATCAGTCCTCATATAAATAACTAAGTGGCCTGTAACAAGTGCTGGTTCCTGAAATTCTGTTGTTGTGGATTGAGATCATTGCTGACAAGGCCAGCATTTATTGCCCATTCCTTAATTGCCTAGAGAGACTTAAGGAGTCAAACACTGTGGATCTGGATCTGCATGTACACCAGAAAAGATTAAGACAGCATGTTCCTTTGGGTAAATGTAAGTAGAATCATAGAATACCTACAGTGTGGAAACAGTTCCTTCGGTCTAACAAGTCCATACCAATGCTTGGAGCATCCCATCCAGGCTCATCTGCCTATAACCCACCTAAGCTACACATCTCTGAACACTGCAGGCAACTTAGCATGGCCAACCCACCCAACCTGCACAGCTTTGGACTGTGGGAGAAAACTGAAGCACCCGGAGGAAACCCACGCAGACACAGGGAGAATGTGCAGACTCCACACAGACAGTTGCCTGAGAGTGGAATTGAACCAGGGTCCCTGGTGCCGTGAGGCTGCAGTACTAACCACTGTGCCACCGTGCCACAGTAAGCCAAATATGTATTTATGACAATCAGTTACGTGGTCACCATTATGTAGTTTTGTATTCCAGAGTTTTAGAATCACAGTATAGAAGCAGGCCATTTGGCCTATCAAGGTCATGCCAACCTTCTGAAGGGCATCCCACCCAAATCCACCCACCCTCTCCCGGTAATCATGCATTTCTCATGGTTAACCCACCTAGTCTGCACATACCTGAACACTGTGGACAATTTAACATGGCCAATCCACCTACACATCTTTGGACTGTGTGGGAGGAAACTGGCTCACAGGGAGGAAACTTATGCAGACACGGGGAGAATGTATAAGCTGTACACAGTCCAGCGAGAATAGAATTGAACCATATTAGACTGGAAACGTTAATTCTATTTCTCTATCCACAGAAGCTGCCCAACCTGCTGAGTTGCTGCAGTATATTCTGTTTTTGTTCCCCATACCATTAGTCTGGGTATCTGGGTTACTAGTCCAATGTATCTATGCCACTCTCACCGCTAACAGTTTCATTGCAGGTTGACTTTAGTTAAACATTTAAATTTTATATCAAAATGAATTTATTTTGTGATTCTGCCCAAAAATAGAAGTCAGTGTTAAGATACCTAATTCTTAAAGGCCTTTTAATTGGATTGCTAGCTCATTCCTCACTATTATCTGTCTGTGATCTGGTCACAGTTGTTGTGCAGAGTCTTATCCTCCTGGGTAAATGAGAAAAGGGGGAAATAGAGGGGAAGGTGGGGTCAAGTCAGTGTTGAGAAAATTTTAAATGTTTATTAATTTAGTTTGTTCATTTTGGGATGTGGACATCACTGGCTGGCCAGTGTTCCATGCCCACCTCTAGTTGCCTGTGAGGAGGTGGTAGTGAGCTGCCTTCTTGAACCGCTGCAGTCCACCTACTTTGGGTTGACCCACAATGCCATTAGGGAGGAGATTCCAGGATTTTGACCCAGTGACTGCGAAGGAACGCCAATATATTTCCGAGTCAGGATGGTGAGTAGTACTTAAAGGTGGTGGTGTTCTCATATATCTTCTACCCTTGTCCTTCTAGATGGATGTGGTTGTGGGTTTGGAAAGTGCTGTCTAAGGATCTTTGGTGAATTTCTGCAGTGCATCCTGTAGATCGTACGCACTGCCGCTACGGAGCATCGGTGGTGGAAGGAGTGAATGCTTATGGATGTGGTGCCAATCAAGCAAGCTGCTTTGTCCTGGGTGGTGTCAAGCTTCTTGAGTGTTGTTGGAGCTGCACTCATCCAGGCAAGTGGGGAATATTCCATCACACTCCTGCCTTGTGCCTTGTAGATGGCGGACAGGCTTTGAGAGTCAGGAGGTAAATTACTCACTGCAGTATTCCCAGCTTCTGGCCTGGTCTTATTGTCACTGTGTTTATATGGTGCGTCAAGTTGAGTTTCTGTTCAATGATAACCCCCAGGTTGTTCATTGTGGGGGAAGGGGGGTTTCAGTGATGGTAACATAATGAATGTCAAGGGACAGTTGTTATATTGTCGTTTATTGGTGATGGTCATAGCCTGGCAGTTGTCAGCCCAAGCCTGGATATTGTGCAGACCTTGTTGCATTTAAGCACGGATTGCTTCAGTATCTGAAGTGTCACAAATGGTGCTGAACATTGTGCAATCATTGGCGAACATCCCCACTTCTGCGACTATGATAGAGGGAAGGTCATTGATGAAGCTGGAGATGGTTGGGCCGAGGACACTACCCTGAGAATCTCCTGCAGAGATGTCCTGGAGCTGATATCACTGACATTCAACAACCACAACCTTCTTCTTACCAGTAGTTTCTTGATAAAACATCAATCAGGTACCTTTATAACTACATATTTTGTGTAATTGGGTTCAATCATATTCATCTACTGATTCTTGAGAATGTTTATTGGTGCCTTTCTGAATGAATATTCCAACACTAAAAAATTTAAATTATCCTTTTTCCGACCACACACCATGAAGAATCAATTGCTTGGCATGAAAGGGAGCCTCCCTAAACTTGAAAGAATGTAAATTGTGCTGTGTCAGAGATAATAGGAACTGCAGATGCTGGAGAATCTGAGATAACAAGGTGTAGAGCTGGATGAACACAGCAGGCCAAGCAGCATCTTAGGAGCAGAAAAGCTGACATTTCGGGCCTAGACCCTTCATCAGAGAGTCTAGGCCCGAAACGTCAGCTTTTCTGCTCCTAAGATGCTGCTTGGCCTGTTGTGCTCATCCAACTCTACACCTTGTTATCTTAAATTGTGCTATAGTTTGTGTATATCTTTTGAGATTTTAAGGTAAGTTTTAAAGTAACTGGACACATTGCTGTCTACATTCGGTACATTTCCTTCACTTTTGTTCTGTAATGTCAACATCCAAGATGGCAGAGCTCACAGAATAATGATGACATCGAGCTGTCATTTTGTGGTTTGAAACTGTTTTTACTTAGGCTGTATTTTCTGAGACCCAGGAAGATATGAAGTAGCAGGGAAATCTCTGAAATAAAATTGAAATAGTTTGAGTAAAAACTGATCAGACCCTGAGAAATAATAAAAGGAAAAATATGTAGTTGAAAAGAAAAAATGGTTAGAGCTCTTCTTAATTTTTAAAGTGTTTTAATAAAAATTAAATAAATTTACTACTTATCAAAAATCGGTGGTGAGCATACACAGTCAGAATTCATCATTGAGCATTTGGTGCAGACACCTATTGTTGTGTAAGAAAATGGATGTGAAAGAGTTAATCTATGACCTAAGATGAATCTCCACCCACGCTAAAATATAAAGCAGGTACTGGGTGGAGAAGTGAGTTTTGGAAGGTGTGATGAGGCAGTTACAGTTGGACTTTAGCACAATCTCCTATTAGATCTACAAGTGTCCTAACTACCTCTAAGGAGTGATAGTTAATATGTCTCAGAGTTATTGTAACCTGTATATAGTTACTGTGATGTTATTAACTTGCCTTGCTACCTCAAACAATAACCTCCTCCACTGACACTTTTTTTGTGGTCCATCCTCCATCACCAACTACTTACAGCCCCAAAACAAGTGTAGGATAGAGGATTGGTGGCAGCACTTTAACCCAACCACAGGCCACCAGGGCTTGTAACCCAACATCACACATCATACTATAACTCTTTTAAAGATCAATTGTCATCTTCCCAAAGTGGGTGCAATATAAAGACATAAGAAATAGGAGCAGGAGTAGGCCCATCGAGCCTGCAGCACCATTCAATACGATTATAGCTGACGTTTTCATGGACTTACTTCACTTACTTAAGCTTCACTAACCTGCCCACTCACCATACCTTTAATTCCTTTATTGTTCAAAAATCTGTCTTTTGCCTTAAATATAGAGGAAGAATAGGTGCTAATCCTTCTCTCTTATTTTGTTCCTAATGAGTACTGCAGGTAAATTTCTGTTTTTTCTAGCGTACTATGGGAATCCAACAGATGCAAGCATAATGCAAATTAATATCCAGAATACAATAATAAAACATAGCGCAAAGTGCAGATCAGGAGTAATCCATTCTCAAAATAATAATGGGAGCACTGATTCTGGCAGGCATTGCTCAGGTTAAAGAATACATTCTAGTTTTGAATTTCTGAATTTAAAAAATATGTTTTACTGCTGCTGTATTTGTTGAGATCATTATTACGATATACCTAGTGATGGAGGCATTCTCAAAACTTAATAGCTGCCATTTTATGATTGTGGTTCATTTTGGGCGTAGAGAGGGAAACAGCCAGAGAACCCCTTGACAAGTGACAATATCATTCAGACAGCCAACATCCTTCAACAACTGTTTCCCTTAAATAAGTTGGAATTTTCTGTTTCTCACTAACATTGAATATTAAATGAGTAGAAAGATGGTCCACAATCAAATCAGCACTCTCCTCCTATAACAGCAAAATACTGCAAATGCTGGAAATTGAAAACAAACATTGAGAATATTGGAGAAACTCAGCAAGTCTTGCAGCATATGTGGAGAGAGAAACAGAGTTAACTTTTTGAGTCCAGTATGACTGCTATTCAGAATCCCTTCCTATTCCCTGCATTTGATAACGCATTTGATATCCTAGTTCCTTCACCTACAGCTTGATACAATGTCACCCCTTGTCACTCCTGAAATATAAATGGTCGAGACTGTAGCCTTTGTGAGATCGATGAAATCAATAACATGTAATTTCTGGTACTCTGAGCTTGGCTTTATGGAGCTCCTAAGCATAAAAATCAATTCACATCAAGATCAGTCAAAGCAGACATAAACCCATTCTTCAAGGAGGGTCCTTCTCTCCTTCAACCTCAATTTATTGGAGACATTATTGTATTAAAGTAGCTGATCAGCTCTGTGAAAGATGCCATCCTTTATAAGCCTTAAAACTCACTTTTCTTTACATGATCGTGATTAAATCAGTACTATAAGGCTGATTCTGCAGCCATGAGTGTGAAAACATTTTGGCTGCACTTTACTGAATTGAGCAAGTTTACAAGATACAGAATTCAGTGATCTAAAATTGGTTTGGATGATTTGGAGATGTCAATGTACCTGCCTGGTGTTCAGTTGATAGTTTAGCTGTAGGTGTTCTTTCTCAATGTAATTGCTACACTAATCTGTAATAATTTTCAACTGTACAGTTTTAGTAAACCTTGACCATTCAAATCGAGAACATTTGGAGTGTGAAGTAAAGAACTCAGGAGCAATACTATGAAATTTCGTATGAGTGGTCACTTCCTAGAAGTCCTCTCCATTGACGTTTCCATCCCACAAGGTTCTGTGTCCCACATCTGATGAACCCGATGTTGAACACCACTTGGAAAGTGGTATAAGGGAAAGAAGAACACAACTGTACACTTGACAGATGACTTTATGTGCATTATCAATACAGGCTAAATAGTATCACTACCTTGAACTGGCCACGTCTTGAAGGATATATCTGCCAGACAAGACCTGTGACAGATTATGGAAGAAATAATATGAGTAAGTATTTGACCTGAGCTCTGCACAAACCATCCTGTCCATTATAAATTGATAGCTGTGACCATGGTGCAGTTCTTGTGATGATAATACGTATTGATGACACCAGAGTTTCCCAGGACATTTCAGCTACAAAATGGATCTGAAAGAAAATTCTGAAGCAAACTTATGTAAAATGGACTACTGAGCACTAGGTGGCAATGCGTTGTCACAAATGTATGTCTATCAGCTGAACAATTAGAATTTCTGTGACAAGTTGGAATAAAACATTTCTTTGAACTGACATCATTTGCAGTTATACATGATTACATCACTGGGCATACAGACGAAACAAGTAATGATTTTAGTTACAAGTCCTCAAGGCCTATCACTTGTAATTTTACTTTCCCCTCAATACCCAGTAAGCAAGGTCAGAGAAATGAAAGATAATAAAATGTGAGGCTGGATGAACACAGCAGGCCCAGCAGCATCTCAGGAGCACAAAAGCTGACGTTTCGTGCCTAGACCCTTTATCAGAGAGGGGGATGGGGTGAGGGTTCTGCAATAAATAGGGAGAGAGGGGGAGGCGGACCGAAGATGGAGAGAAAGGAAGATAGGTGGAGAGGAGAGTATAGGTGGGGTGGTAGGGAGGGGATAAGTCAGTCCAGGGAAGACGGACAGGTCAAGGAGGTGGAATCTTCCAGTCCTGGAAGTGGTACGCCTGGAAGCGGGAAGGCAATTTAATTCATTAAGGAGGTGATGGTGTCCCAGAGCCCCACCACCTTCCTACTTTTCACCAACATTAAGTTCTGGACGGGATAGGCCAAGATCAAGTTTTATGCTCTGCTACTAATTGACGTCTTTAGGAGATCAATGAATGACGGCTTTAAGGGTCTATTCCTGCCTGGGCTGCAATTATCTCAGCTGAGGCATTTGCTAAAATGAAGGAGTCCACCTACCTGGCTAACCAATGCAGACAGTGTGTGCATTTGGTGATGCAGGGTATGTGGGCGGGTCCCAAAATTTGTTATAAAAGTGGTGAAAAATGAATATCAATTTTCAACTATCACCTAATTTTACTACCTGGGACCTCTAAGCAAATAAAATAGCTTTTAAATATGGAAAAATACTTACAGTGGCCGCAGTAGTCACCTGACCAGATTGAGCTAAATTCATGAAACTATCAACAAACAACACTTAATCCAAACTGAAATTAAGGTATCATCAAAATGTCAAAACCAGTCTCTGAAATCCACACCTCCTATTTTATGTATATCTTTCTGAAACCTTCATCTATGTGGATGAAAGTTACCTTCAAATTTTCCATTTTGCAACAAACAAGGAAGCCAAGACAGGGAACACAAAAGGAATTGTATTGCAGGTGACAGCTTTTAAGCAGACAGAGAAGAAAGTGGATTTGTTACAGAAGAACTGGCTTGCTCTTCTTAGTCTTTTTCCATGATTCTCTCAGCCTCTAGAAAAACAGTTCCCAGTGGTAAAGTGAGGGGAGAAACATACATAGGCTGAAAACTTAAGGTGATCTACAAATGTCACCATTACTGAGGATACAAGGTATCAGTTAAACAACCATGGTCTCAGGTTAAAAGCTAATACTTCAAAGACCCTAAGGAACTTTTATACTGCCTATTCGCTATCTTCTTTTTTGTAGTAGATACTGTTCCCTTTTTAGACTTGATACCTGGGTTTGTGTGTGTTTTTTTTGATGTCACAGTTTATCATTTTTCTTTAGGGGTTTATAAGCAATGAAGCCACTTTCTTTCACTCAAAAAAACATCATATATATCTCATTAATTTTGACTAACACTTCAATTAAAATGAAATGTGATGGAACTGCACACTGTAAGGAATTAAAAATTTTTGTTGTGGCTAATAAATGGATAAAATGAAGTTGAATCACACCCCGTCATTTGGCCAAACTGCACTAATTTGTGCATGATAGAGAAATTAGACTGGTCGCTTGGGGCTAGCACTCAGGCCTTGTTTCCTCCCCACTGCTCCTTCTCCCAGTGACCTCCAAACTGAGAGACCTGCCCTCTCTCCACACCCAAAAATGCTCTTTCCCTTCATCCTCATAATTTTGGCAGTTATTCCACAACCTTCTCAGTGACGCTGTTAAGTGTGACACCTCTGACTGACAGCTCTCGCTGAGTGGGCCTTTCAACCTCGGGGACGTGATTTCGGTGAAAGACCCATTGCTGCCCCTGAACTGCCTGATTTGAGTTAGGTATGGCAACTCTTCCTCTGAAGAGTCAACTCAGTTATCTCACCAACATTTCGTCAGATGACTGAGACAGCTAACAACAATGGAAATTTCTGCCCATTAACTCTACTTCTCTCTTCACAGGTACTGCCACCTGCTGAATATTTCTCGCATTTTCTGTTTTTATTCCAGATTTATAAGATCTTCAGCATTCTGCTTTCTTGATTCAGGAATGAATTCCAGTGCTTAGGGTACAGGCAGCTGAAGACCTGATGACTAAATGGTTGGAGCAATTCAATTCACTGGATGCTCAAGAGACCAGAATTAGAAGTGTGTAAGGACTTTGGAGGGTTGCAGCCTTTAGAAGAGATCACAAAGACACAAAATCAGGATTGAAAATAAGCATTTTCAAGGTTTTTAAGATTAAAGAAATTAGTATTAAAATGATTAGAGACTTAAAGTTCTTCAGAAGCCACAGTGGGTTAGTGAGCAGTGATGTGATAGGTAAATGGGACTTGGTGCAATATAGTAGAGTAGAGTTTTAAATTAATTCAAGCTTGTAGAGGATGGAAGATGAGAGACCGGCTCAGAGAGCATGGGAGGAGTCAAGTGGACAAAAGGCACGACAAAGAATTTCCACAGCAGATGAGCTAAAACAAGTGCAAATGTTGGTTTTATTACAGAAATGGAAGTAGACAGTCTTGGTGACTGAGTAGACATGTGATTGGAAGTCCAACTCAAGATCAAATCTAACACTAAAGTTTAAGATGTTTCGGTGCATTCTCGGCAGTTAATAGGAAAAGGGCTAGAGTTGGTGGCTAAGGAACAGAGACTCTGATGGGCACTGAAGACAGTGGCTTCAGTCTTCCTGATGTCATTGGAAGAAATTTCTGCTCATGGGTATTGAACAAGAATTGTGACAAATCATAGACAGTAGAAGCATCAGTAGAACTGGTGATAGGATGGTGATAGCAAGTGCTGAGCTCACTTTCCTGGCCCAGATACGCAGGCTAGGCCAGGATCCAGGTCCGCAGCTAGGAATGGAGGCTCGAAGGAGCAGAAATATTAGCGAGAGGGACAGACGGTGGATCAGCAGCAGCATCTGGAGCAGCATTGGATGGGGAACAGGAGGCTTTTTCTAGCACAGCGACAAGATGGCTTCCAGCTGCCCAGCATGGCAGTCTCAACCCAGACTGGTGGTCTTGGCCCAGCATGGCAGTCTTCTTCAGCAAAGGCTTCTGGCCTAGTATTCCAGCAGTCGAGCACTCATCCCAGTGTGGCGTTCTCATCCCAGTTGCATCTTCAGGGTATTTCATTGTTCCTTAATCAGTTTCTCCATAACTTTTGTCATTGATGTAGGCATCATGGTGCAGTGACTTATAAAACTTCTCACTATATTTTTAATGTAACAGTACATGTAACAATAAATTTCTATTCTATTCTATTTTCTGATGGTAGCTGAGGGGCAGCAGTAAATGAAAATGATCTGAGGACTCCAGAGGTAATGCTTCGAGAGCAGGAAGGCAAACCATTGCAGCTGATTCTCTGACAATGACCAGACCAGATTGGAATGGGACCAGTTGAAGACAGCTCCAGTCATAGACTGCAGCTGGTTGACACAGGAGGATAGCTTTGCACCAACTCTAAACATAAAGTGCAAAGTGAATGTTAAGGCCTAAACCAACTGCAAAGTATAGCATTTCCAAATAATTTCACTCTACCCCTTGTGACAGGTAAAGCTCTAACTTCAGATCCAAACTGCATTTTCATGATAACTGTTGGGACAAAGTTTAATGGCTTCACAATGGCACTGCCATGGACCTGAAGCATAATCCTTGTTTTGTGAAGCGCGTACCAACAAAATGCATAGTTATTAATTAATTGGGTCTCTGATTATGTTTCTCATTACATTATTGTGCGCAATTCTAGGATCTACACTTTAGAAAGAAAGTGAAGATTTTAGTGGGTATAGGAGATTTGCAACAATTACCACAGGGATGAGGAATTTTAATTTCATGGTGAAACTGGAGAAACTGGATTTCTCTTCAGAATAAAGGTGGCTAAGATAAGATTTTATAGAGGTTTAGTACTGTAAAGGGTTTAGCTAGACAAAATAAAAATGTTTTCCAATGGTTGATAACAAATGAGCAGAGTTTAGGTAAGAGAAATAGAAACAGATCTGACAAGGGAAGGACTTTTAATGCAATGAAGAGTTTTAGGTTCCATTACCTGATGGACACAGGTTCGATCACAGCCTTCAAAAGGAATTACATATGTAGTTGCAGGAATAAGAATTGGGGGCATAAATAGAAAGTTCAATTGAGTGGGATTGTAATTCTAAACAACTACTGCCACCAAATGAGTAGAATGGTCTTCTTCCCTGCAATATTTTTATGATCCTCAGGCCAAAGTTTATTGATTTGCCACTGGAGTCTCAGCCACAATAGAGTCAAACCATTGCATCACATCATACTCTCCATTCGCTATGCAAAGGAAGAGGATTTAATTAAATGCATAAATAAATCAAAAATCAGGTCAGAGAGAAATCATTTAACAGAAGACTTATTCATTTAATAAAACCTAATGTGAAACAATCTCCAAAAGCTGGATGGAAAAATGATGGAAGAATCACGCCAGGACTTAGGTTCATCAGTAAGCATTTTGTGTTGTGTAAACCATCCCACACTTTCATTCACCAAATATTCATCTAGTGAGCTGCTTTCCCATTTCTGAAAGTAATGACAAACTTGTTATTGCATAAAGATGTTCAAAGTTTATGTGGCGGACAATCATAAGCCTGGGTCTATTGGGAAATGCTGCAATGAGGGATTTCCTGTTTGTTCTCATTTTTGGTGTGATGCTTACAGATAAGGAGATAAAATAATCACAACTGACGAAAAGTGGGAACAGGAACTTGAGAAGTAACTTTTAATATTGCCAACTGTCAATCTGAGGAATCCTGATGGTAAGAAAGTTCCAGTCTATGTCATCTTCTCAAAAGCACAGAAACCATTGTACATTTAAATTCACTGCAAACCTATTAAAATAATTTCTTTCTTGTGAATCATTCACGAACACGCTGTTAGGTTTTCTGAGCCTGCAGCTATTTTCCAGTTAAAAGTTGAGTAAATGCAACAGATATGTACATACATTTTCTCACATCAACATACAAGGCTTTATTAATATCATGATAATAAAATGTGAGGCTGGATGAACACAGCAGGCCAAGCAGCATCTCAGGAGCACAAAAGCTGACGTTTCGGGCCTAGACCCTTCATCAGAGAGGGGGATGGGGGGAGGGAACTGGAATAAATAGGGAGAGAGGGGGAGGCGGACCGAAGATGGAGAGTAAAGAAGATAGGTGGAGAGAGTGTAAGTGGGGAGGTAGGGAGGGGATAGGTCAGTCCAGGGAAGACGGACAGGTCAAGAAGGTGGGATGAGGTTAGTAGGTAGCTGGGGGTGCGGCTTGGGGTGGGAGGAAGGGATGGGTGAGAGGAAGAACCGGTTAGGGAGGCAGAGACAGGTTGGACTGGTTTTGGGATGCAGTGGGTGGGGGGGAAGAGCTGGGCTGGTTGTGTGGTGCAGTGGGGGGAGGGGATGAACTGGGCTGGTTTAGGGATGCAGTAGGGGAAGGGGAGATTTTGAAACTGGTGAAGTCACCATGATGCCACCCAAAGGTTGCAGGAACAGCAACTCATATTCCGCCTGGGAACCCTGCAGCCATATGGTATCAATGTGGACTTCACCAGTTTCAAAATCTCCCCTTCCCCTACTGCATCCCTAAACCAGCCCAGTTCGTCCCCTCCCCCCACTGCAACACACAACCAGCCCAGCTCTTCCCCCCCACCCATTGCATCCCAAAACCAGTCCAACCTGTCTCTGCCTCCCTAACCGGTTCTTCCTCTCACCCATCCCTTCCTCCCACCCCAAGCCGCACCCCCATCTACCTACTAACCTCATCCCACCTCCTTGACCTGTCCGTCTTCCCTGGACTGACCTATCCCCTCCCTACCTCCCCACCTACACTCTCTCCACCTATCTTCTTTACTCTCCATCTTCGGTCCGCCTCCCCCTCTCTCCCTATTTATTCCAGTTCCCTCCCCCCATCCCCCTCTCTGATGAAGGGTCTAGGCCCGAAACGTCAGCTTTTGTGCTCCTGAGATGCTGCTTGGCCTGCTGTGTTCATCCAGCCTCACATTTTATTATCTTGGAATCTCCAGCATCTGCAGTTCCCATTATCTCTGATACTTTATTAATATCATAATCAATTGCCTGTTGGCATCCTTGAACTGGATTGCAATATTTCAAATGGTATATAATGTAGACTTTTTAAAATTAATAAATGTCATAGAAATAAATCCAGAAGCACAATGCAATAGGGTTACAGCGGCTTTAACAATCCCCAGTTATTTATTTCAGTTCTGTGTGAGAAGTATTAGAGCTTTGCATTACACTGAAAATGTCATATACACTTATACAACTTCTTTTACTTAATGTTTCTACTGTAGATATATGTTTCAAGGCACCTCACAGGAAAGGTATCAAATGCATTTGGACACCAAGAAACATAAGGAAATGTTAAGACAGGTCTTGAAGCTCGGTCAATGTGATAAGTTTTGAGTTGCATTGTAAAGGAGGAAAGTGAGGTGGAGCAGTAGCGAAGTTTCCAGTGGTTGAGGTCTAGCCAGCTGAAGACAGATGGGTGAATTTTACCAGAAATCGGCTAAGTAGTAATTTTGTCAAGTTTCTTGAAAGGGTTCCCCCTGTGGTGTCTGGCAAGATTTCCTATGCTAATTTCTGAAGCTCACCTCAATAACGATGCACCACACCCTGATGGCTCCTCACTCATCCCATTTTTCCCTCTCCCTACAACTGGAAATGCTGGAAATAACCACCACTGACAGGACTGCAATTAAAATACAGTTGTCCTCCAGGTCAAGTACTGTCAATCCAGAGCTGCCCTGTATAGTTCATATCAGTTTCCCAGGACCTAGCAGACAAAGTAAAATTGGTGGCCTGCTTTAGCAACAGCAACTTGGAGATTCTGGTGGGGAGGGTGGAACCGGACAAGGGCCATTCTCTTCCCTTAGGACCAGTTGAGGAGGCCACAACACCAGACCCTGACACACTAGTCCAATGTTGCCACCCAGTTCAGTGTTCATCTGAAAGTCTCGATGAGTGTCCACGTGTGTAGGAGAAAAGTCAATGATCTTCTCTGCTACCTCATGCTCACACTATCTCTTTTTCTGCACACACCTCACACCAAGGCACATTGTCTATCATTCTCACTATCACTTGCAACATCTTTCTTCAATTGGTTCCACATGCCACAATGCCCACCCCCACTCCCAAGACTTGGGACGCCCCACCATCTTTCGCCTACCAGCACCAGCACACTGACACTGCACCCAGTGGCAGCATACCAGCTACTTCCATCTCACTCAATCCTTCCCTTTGTCTCAGAGAAAACAGCCTTCAATGGGAGGAGAGAGAGAGGGAGCCAAGGTGAATCGAGGATGCCCAAGATTCAGCTCCTCACCCTCCATGGTGAGAGGATGTTAGCCCTGTCCTGTGAGGACTGTGACCTTTTCTGTGGTAATTTCTCCATGTCTCATAAACTGAATACAAGTCATTGCCTATTGCTGCACTGCACTCCCATTTCTGCCACTATGTATGTCTTCTTAACATGTCCAAATGTCTGCCCCATTTTCACAACACACTCTCTCTTGTACCTCCTGTAGGTGCCAGTGGAATCTGATAGTGCCCACAGCCAAGACAGCAGCCTCATGTGGGAACCCCTCCACCACCTCTGAGGAAGACAGCATGTTGCCTCACAGGAAATACAGGCAAGACGCTCTCCTGCAGCCTCTATCAGCTCAGATACCAATATCATGGTAGCTTTCTTGCTAGGTTAGGGTTAGGAACATACACCTATGCTCCATCCACCCCAGCTGCAGAGCCAGGGATTGGGACAAGGTGTAGTGGGAAGGAGAAGAAAAAGATCTTCTGAGGGCACATGGGTGGCATGGGTGACACTTCATTGTAAATATGTTCTCACATTTGAAATTTCACGTACACTTTTTGTCATCAGCTGTGAATACAATCGTCATTCTAGCTGTAACTACAAGGATGAAGGTACAGAGGCTACCCATCCTTAGCACCACACACCGTCTTATGGTCCAAGATGTAATGTGGGCAGGTCCTGCACCATGTGATGGTTATGAAATCTTAGAAGGTGTTTGCTACTCTGAAAATTAGATTGAATCTTTCCAGGTTGCAGTATAGTGCTTGTGAATCACAGTCATGTGTGGGATTGATTGGGGCCAGGAGTTATACTCTACACAGTGCGTTAACATGTGAGATTTATATATAGTAGTTTGTGATTACCGGTATCCTCCCCCTGGACAGTGTGGATATCTGTTTAATGTTGTTTTCCATTGCATGGCCTCACATCACATTTCAGTGGAGCTGCCTGCCTCACAGAATGAAACATCTACATGCCCAGTCTGGTTGTGGTGGCAGCCATTTTCATCCCCATTGCACATGTGCAATTTGGATGAGGATGGAAGAAACAAATGGCCAAACTCTGGAGAAAACTCAACTTCTCAGTCTAGGTGACCACCCATATCTTTGTATTTCCTTTTTAGTTCCCCTTCCTGTAAATACCATTGGCTTAGACCACATTCTGTCTCAATCCATTTATTTAACAATACCTCCCCATACATTAGCTCTTAGTCTGAGGCATACCATGTCAGCATGCCAGACATTGTAGCACAATGTCCCTCCCCACTGGAGACAGGGTGGTTCTAACTGTCAATGGCCCTCCTTGAATATTATCTCTTTCCATCCTTTGCTCAGTCATCTTCCTGCCTTATATACTGAGCTACTCCTTTCAGAACTGTGATCCCCTCTACATCCCAGCATGCTGCTTCCAATCCCAACAATTGGCTCCCCAACTTCCCTCCTGCAGCAGTGGTCTCTGATCATACCACCTCTGAATTTTAGTGGTCCGGCCACCAGTACTGACATGTCCCGCTCATGTGACCGTGTTGGTGTGTGCTCAGACTGCAGACTGATATCTGTGCAGCACCCCAGCTAACTTCCTGCAATGCCACAGGCTGGATGCACTGGACATACAGGGCAATCCATGGCCCACTAGCCAGATGGTAGAGGTACTGAGTCCCTGACCTTGCTTGCCCCAAACATCCAAAGCTCCTGGACTAATAATGAAAATTGTTGTTGTCTTACTGAACTGGAAGCCTATGACTAAAGGGTTTCTCTCTGAATAAAACTGAGCACTTCACCTCTTAGACTTTGAGATGTGTCCATTTGGTGGATGGGCATACAATGTCTCTGTCTCATTCACTGCTGGCACAGGATGCAGGTGTGAAATTGACATAGAACTGTGATGGACAGCAATATTTGTGGCTAAAAGAGTGATGCGGGAAAGAGCACTTCTTTTTCATGGGGGCACTAGCATCAATTCTGGGACAGGACTGGGACGGACTCCACACGAACAGGGCCAGGTCCAGTGTTCTGGCAAAAAGTGTAAATAGAGTTGCCAATAGGACATTAAACTAGTAAGTAGGGGGGAAGGGAGGAATGAGCATATGGGGGAGAATAACAATTAATGTAAGTCAAAGCAGCAGGTAACGAGGAAGCTTCAATTCCATTGAAAATTAGGAAAAAAGTTAAAGGGAAGGAGAACTCAAGATCTGTTAGTAATGGAGATGATAGGATTCAAAAATAATGTGCAAAAACTGGCATAAGGGCACTTTATCTGAATGCTCGGAGCATTCGAAACAAGGTAGATGAGTTGACAGCACAAATCATGGCAAATGGGTGTGATTTAGTGGCCATTACAGAGGCATGGTTGCAGGATGGTCATGACTGGGAGTTAAATATCCAGGGGTATCAAACTGTTCAGAAGGACAGGCAGGAAGGTAAGGTGAGAATATGATTTTTAAGGATGATATCAAGGCGGTATTGAGAGATGATATAGGTTTTACTGAACAAAACGTTGAATCCATTTGGGTGGAATTTAGGAATAGCAGGGAGAAGAAGTCACTGATAGGTGTGGTCTATAGGCCACCAAATGATGACATCATGATGGGAGCGGGCAATAAACATAGAGATAGCAAATGCGTGTAAAAATGGTACAACAATTATCATGGGGAATTTTAATCTACATGTCGATTGGTCAAACCAGGTTAGTCATGGCAGCCTTGGGGAGGGGTTCATAGAATGTACCCACGATAATTTCCTTGAACAATATGTAATGGAACCTACGAGGGAGCAAGCTATCCTAGATCTAGTCCTGTGCAATGAGACAGGAATATGTAAATTTACATATTTATAGAAATTTTTGCTGCCTGTTTTTATAGTTCGAACTGGCTTACTCACATAATCTAAAGATAGACAAGTCTCCTGGCCCTGATGAAATGCATCCCAGGGTATTAAAAGAGGTGATGGGAGAAATAGCAAATGAACTAGTAATTATTTACCAAAATTCACGGGACACTGGGGTGGTTCCCACAGATTGGAAAAAAGCCAATGTGACACCACTGTTTAAAAAAGGAAGTGGACAAAAAGCATATAACTATAGGCCAGTTAGCTTAACTTCGGAAATGGGGGAAATGCTTGAATCTATCATTAAGGAAGAAATAGCAAGACATCTGGGTACAAGTTCTCCCATTAGGAACATCCAGCATGAGTTCATGAAGAGTAGGTCAGGTTTAACTAATTTGGTGGAATTCTTTGAGGACATTACTTGCATGGTGGACAATGGGGAACCTGTGGATGTAGTGTATCTGGATTTCCAGAAGGCATTTGACAAGGTGCCACACCAAAGGCTGCTACATAAGATAAAGTTGCATAGTATTACAGGTATTGTATTGGCATGGATAGAGGATTGGTTGACCAGTAGAAAGCAAAGAGTAGGGGTAAATTTGTGTTTTTCTGGTTGGCGGTCAGTGGCTAGTGGTGTGCCTCAGGGATCAGTGTTAGGACTGCAATTGTTTACAATTTACATAGATTATTTGGAGTTGGGGACTAGGTGTGGTGTGTCAAAATTTGCAGATGACTGGTAGAGCAAAGTGTGCAGAAGACACTGAAAGTCTGCAGAGGGATATAGATAGTCTAAGTGAGTGGGCAAAGGCCTAGCAGTTGGAGTACAATGTTGATAAGTGTGATGTTATCCATTTTGGTAGGAATAACAGCAAAATGGACTATGTTTTAAATCATAAAATATTGCAGCACACTGCTGTGCAGAGGGACTTGGGTGTCCTTGTGCATGAATCACTAAAAGGAGGATTGTAGATGCAGCAGGTAATTAAAAAGGCAAATGGAATTTAGTCTGCCATTGCTCGAGGGATGGAGTTTAAATACAGAGAGACTATGCTGCAGCTGTATAGGAACCTGGTGAGACCACACCTGGAGTACTGTGTGCAGTTTTGGTCTCCTTACTCGAGAAGGGATATACTAGCACTGGAGGGGGTGCAGAGGAGATTCACTGGGTTGACAGAGTTGAGAGGGTTGGATTATGAGGAGATACTGAGTAGGCTGGGATTATACTCATTGCAATTCAGAAGAATGAGGGGAGATCTTATAGAAATATATAAGATTATGAAGGGAATAGATAAAGTGGAGGCAGGGAGGTTGTTTCCACTAGCAGGTGAAACTAGGACTATGAGGACATCGCCTCAAAGAGGGAAACAGATGTAGGACTGAGGTCAGGAGGAAATTCTTCACCCAAAGGGTTGTGAATCTGTGGAATTCCCTGCCCAGTGGAGCAGTTGAAGCTAGCTCAGGTTGAGGTTCTGGATGTGAGATTGCTCGCTGAGCTGGAAGGTTAGTTTTCAGACATTTCGTCACCATTCTAGGTAACATCATCAGTGAGCCTCTGACGAAGTGCTGGTGTTATGTCCCGCTTTCTATTTATCTGTTTAGGTTTAAAGGAATTAAGGGTTATGGTGAGTGGGCAGGTAAGTGGAGCTGAGTCTCAAAAAGATCAGCCATGATCTTATTAAATGGTGGGGCAGGCTCGAGGGGCCGGATGGCCTACTCCTGCTCCTTTTTCTTATGTTCTTATATTCTTATGTTATGTCCATCTTCTAATCTGGTCACTGCTGACAATCTCAACAAGCTGTCTGGATATGCGCGGGAACTGAAAGGCAAGAGAAGGCAGGGGAATATGAATCATCAAGCTGTGGCTGAGGGGATAAAGTACAAATAGCAAATGGATAAGGCAAGGTAAGTTAGGGCAGATAGGACATTGGCAGAGATGGCAATGAGAATTAAAGTAGGCAAAACTAGTGAGCACTTTTAGAACAAGCGAGTATCCCTAAGACACACCCTGATTAATGTTTGGTGAGGGTGTGGATTGTCACTGCCCTGAGATGTTGGTTACTTCTATCCAAGATAGAAAGCTGGAGGAGTAAACGGCAAGCTGGAGTCATTAAGTAGCTGCATTGTACTTTTATATCAGGAATTGTTGCCATCTACTTTCTATCTGGTGAGTGGACTGAGGAAAACTACATGTCATTGAGGTGAAGTCAACTAATAATGTGATGTTAATGCATGTAAAAGGATACAAATAGACTTCTGCTATTTGATAGCAAGAATCTCATCTCACTGTTCAACACTTGGTTGGCGGATCTTACATGATTTTTTTCAACTACCTCTCTAATGCCATGTCATTTAGGGGCTGGAGAAATCTGCGGCCAGCACCATACCACCACACCACCACAGCACCAATGCCCCTCACCTTACAAGTGGTGGTGTAATTAAGACTGAGGATGCTCAAGAGACCAGAATTGCATGAGATTGGGGTCTTGGCAGGGGTTGGTAAGGCAGTTGTAAAACAGGTCCATATTTACTATCGAAAGCTTACATGGGATTTCTCATCTTTAACATTTTGCAAGCCATATGGTCTTCTAATTAAATTTTCTGTAACTTACATCTCAGAAATCAGTACACGTTGCATTTTTAAGTTATAATATCTTTCTGCTTTGTTATTTCTTGTCGAATACACACTCGAGCTTATATCATTGTACTTATTTATGAACAACCGTTGCTGAGGTATTGAGAAATAACAATGGAAATGTGGTCCTTAATTTCCTCTTTTAATTAACAAAATGGGTCAATATCCTTTTGGAAAATGATACCAAATGCCATTATTTACATAGTTTGAGAGTATAATGAGTTATCACTGCACCACTGAGAACTTGAAGTGGCAGCAAAGCAACCCCATTGTAAAAGCAAAGACTTTTACAAAAGTTTTTTTCAAAAAATGACTAGGTGCAAAATTGATTTCAAAGACTTTACCTGGGTTTCACCTGTAATTTTCAAATTCACAAACAATTAACAAATATAATTCCCAGTGCAGGTTCTCTTGCATTGACAATAAAAAAGAAAAAACATCTCGGTACACCTACTTAAAATTGACCTGAAATAAAGGGAAAGCCACAGGTACTACTGATTTTAAAACTCATAATAGTTAACTATTCATATTTTATGGGTCACGTTTAGGCCCAACATTAATATTGTGTTGTAAATCTTGTATATTGTCAAAATGGATTTCATTAATATGTATAATTCCAAATGCATTTTTAAAGTTTTTAAGTCATGCATAAAATTAGGGAAGTCTTGCTGTAACCATTAACATTAGTGAGATCACACCTGGAGTACTGTGTGAAGTTTTGATCACCTTACCCATTAACAGACTGATTTGAAAGTAATTCAGATAAGGTTCACTGGGCAGATCCCTCAAATCTCCCTTGTGTGGAGAAATTGAGCATTGGTATTTAAAAGAATGAGTGGTAATTTTATGTGGAGAGATTGAGCATTGGTTTTTGAAAGAATGAGTGGTAATTTTGTGAAATGTGTAAGACTCTTAAGTGTCTTGATAATGTCAATGTTGAGACGATGTTTACTCTTATTGGGGAAACCCAATGGATTAATGGGCACATTTTCAAGGTAAGGAGTTCCACGTTTAAGACAGAGTTAAAATTTCTTCTCTGAGGATCATCAGAGTTTGGAATTCTCTTCCCTGGCAGCCAGTGGAGGCTTGGTCATTGAATCACTTGATAAATGTGTTGTACAGAATTTTTTAAAATAAGGGAATCAAATTTAACTGGGAGCAGGCAGACAAGTGAAGTTAAGATCACAATCAGGTCATCCTGACCTTATTGAATGACTGAGCAGGCCAAGGGGCCAAATGGCATGTGTTATATGCGCTCTTAATCTGAAAGTGCTAAATTTCCAATTTCCAAAATGTGGTTACTATTTGAACATTTGATGGATAAAAAGCTTTTTTTGTATAGGAATAAAAAAATGATGGAGCAAATACAGCCAAACTATTTTCACAAAGATTTTTAATATAACCAAACTGAAAGTTCCTCCAGTAGACAGTAATCAGTTATACATTAATTCAAACTTCCTGTCTTAACTACTGAAGCTAACAAGTTCAAAGGACAATTTTTCACGACTCAGTTGATAAGCAATGAGAAATGACATTGAACTTCGAAGACACACAATAAGAACCTACAATCTGCTACATTGTTCTGAAATTTATGTGAATAAAATTATTGTGTCCAGTACATCATCCCAAAGTGAACAGCAAGAATTTCTAAGCACTAAATAACATGCCAGCAATGCAATGCAACAAATTAATGAGCAAGTAATTTCTGAAGAGGTTACTTCAGTGTCAAAGGTTACATGCAATACCACAAACTGACGCAAATACATTAATGATCTTCAATATATTGCATGATAAAATGTTGCACACAGTAGAAAAGGAGTTACATATTACATCAACTTCCCCAGATCAAAAAGCCAAGTTTAACATGAGACCAAACAAAAACATAGCTGCAATGGACTTTCAAACGTATCTTTTTATGAAATCCAGGATGCACGCTTGCACAGCCAGCATTTGTTGCCTGTATCTAACTGCCCTTGAGAAAATGATGATGAGCTGCTGTTTTGAACTACTGCAGCCCATCTGGTACAGGCAAGTCCCACAGCTCTGTTATTGATTGATTTTATTGTCAGGTGTACCAAAATACAGTGAAAAGCTTTGTTTACGAGTAGTACAGGCAGATCACAACAAGCAAAGGATGTACAGATCAAAAAGACTTAGAGGCATACAGGTTGCATTGCAGGTTACATTATTTGAGGTCAGAGTCCATTCTAACTTTTGACACAGCAATCACGAAGAGAGGGCAATACAGTTCAAGATGGTATATCACTTGCTGGGGAAACTTGCATCGACTGGTGATCCAAAGTACCTTGTCCTTCTAGGTGGTGGAGGTTTTACATTTGAAAGTTAGTGTCAAAGGAGACTCAATGAATTGTCACAATATATTTTTCAATGATGCAGTACTGTTTTGGACACCATTGGTGAAAGGAGTTAATGTACATAGTGTTGCGTGGGGATCCTGATCAAATAAGCTGCTCTTTCCTCAATGGTGTTGAGGTTGTAAAGTATTGTTGGAGCTACGTCCATCCAAGCAAGTAGACAGTAACTCATCACACTCCTGACATGTCCTTTAATAACATGGTAGGATTCGGGGAGACAGGAGTTGAGTGTCTGGCTGCAGAACTTCAAGCCTTTTCTTACATCTACAGTATTTACATGGCAGGTTCAATTGTGTACTAGGAGAAACAAACAAAAACAAAAATTATTGTAGAAACTCAACAGGTCTGACAGCATCTGTGGAGAGAAAATGGAGTAAGTACTTCAAATCTGGTGATCCTTCCTCAGAACCAGTTAATAGCTTAGAATGGGTCAGGGAGCAGAGAAATTAAGGCGACTGATGTCACATTGACAGTTCTGAATGAACAGGTTGAGTGCAGGTAAAAAGCCAGAGGGTGGGTCCAGGTGGCAGGAGACTGTTGGTGTGGGTGAAGGCATCTGTGGGATTGGGAGAGGGCTCTTGTCCAAAAGAATGGGCAGAGGGGTATTAGCAACTGAAGAAGAGTTCAATGACATGTCATGCTTGAATTTCAATGAGGTGGGAATAAGACCTTGGAGTGCAGAACATTCAGCGTCAAAGAGCAAAAGGTTAGTCAGTCTGGTAAATATCTGCCAAAAGGTGGGGTTAGGAGAAGGGATGAAGTTAGAGATAAGGAAATGGGAGGAAAGTTTCAGCCGGGTGTGTTCACCTCTGAAGTTGTTGCATTTTGTGTTCCTTAATGCCTGAAAGGAAGACAAAAATGTTTCTTGATCGAACTTTGAACAAGCTAAGAATGTAACGGAACCAGGACAGCTCTGAGACAGTATGAGGCAGTGCTGATGGAGACAGGAGATCAAAAATGAGCATATCGCGGCCCATGGAACTGAATTTGGATCTCAGGATGCAGCAAGAGCAGTTGTCTGAGGACTGTTATACACAACAGAGTTACCTGCTACTCCTGGGTGGATTCCAAGCACGAAGGATGAAACTTCAGCTGGAATTCTTCAGCGTGAATGTTATTTACTACATATCAGCCAAAGTTTCCATGTCGTCCAGGTCCTGCTGCTTGTGGGTATGGACTGTTTTAGTGTTCGAGTAGTTGCAAATGGTACTGGGAAGTCAGCAAACGTAAGTCCTTATGAAGTAGGATGGCCACTGATAAGACACTGAAATGAACCGAGAACACCATCCAGGAATTTCCACAGCAATGTCCTAGGGCTGAGATTATTGGCCTCCAACAGCCACAAGCAACATCCTTTGTGCATTGCATGTCTTCAACAGTGCAGAACTTTATCCTCAGATTCCTATTGACCGTAATTTTGCTTGGGCTCCTCAATACTACACTCAGTGACTTGGTGCGTTAATGTCAATCTTACCTCAGCTCTGGAATTCAGCTCCTTTTCCCAATTTTTGAGCAAAGCTCTGCTAAGGCCTGAAGCTGAATGCTCTTTCCAAAACCCAAACTGAGAATTGGTGAGTGTTTTATTACTCAGCAAGTACCACCTAATAGCAAAGTAAATGACCTTTTCCATAACTTTGCTGATGATCAAAAATAGTATGATGGGCCAGTAATTGTCTGGATTGAATTTGTCCTTTATTTTTGTGCCCAGGATATTGTGGGTTGGTTCATTTGGCTGGACTGCTGGCTTGCAATGAAGAGTGACACCAATAGCATAAGTTCAATTCTGTGCTGGCTAAGCTCACTATGAAAGTCCCAACTTCTCAACCACAGCTCATTGCCTAAGGCATAATGACCCTCAGGTTAATCCACCACCAGTTATTTCTCTCTAATGAAAGAGCAGCGCTATGGTCTTCTGGGACTATGACAATTTTACCTTACCTGAACTAATGCATTTCTAATGTACAATGTGACAATCTGTGTGGAGTTTGCACATTCTCCTCATGTCTGTGTGGCTTTCCTCCAGGTGCTCCAGTTTCCTCCCACAGTCCAAAGATGTGCAGGTTAGCTGAATTGGCCATGCTAAATTGTCCTAGATTAGGTGGGTTATAGAGGGATGAGTCTGTTTGGAATCCTCTGAGGTTCAATGTGGACTTGTTGGGACGAAGGGTCTGCTTCCACACTGTAGGGATTCTATGATTCTATGACGTTTAAGTTTTTTACAGACTCTGGACTTTTGTTACTTTCATTCTGTTGCTGCTCTCTTGATTAAACAACAGTTGCAAATGATCTAAATTGCTATTTTTTTTTGAAAAGAGAGATCAGAGACATAAAAACAACAACAAAAATGGTCATAGAAAATGCAAAACACAATATCAAAGCATTCTGCAAATAATTAAACAACAAGAGTAAAATCCACTTACCTTTATATAGCACTGCTTTAAGGATTACCTTACAACCAATAAATTACTTTTTCAAAGTGGTAAGCAAACATAAATGATTTTAAGCTGAATCTTACTTTTTTTGGCTAGGTACAAGTTAAAGGCAAAGTTACCTACTCAGAGATCAAAGGAACAAAACCAAAGTTTCTAGCCTCAATTAGTCAAACCGTGATGAGAGTGAGGAGAAGACCCCATGTGGGGCAAAATCAAAATATCACCCATTAACTTTGTAGAAATCAAATTTGTAAAAATGCCTGAATTAGGTACAAACATTATAGCACTGGGTAATAAATAATTAATACTCAGACAGATAGCATAGCTTAATTAAAGTTAATTTGCATAACAACAATTTGCCACTCCCAAAGTTATAACCTCTGCTGTAGTAAGATCCTGAGGTACCTTAATGATAATTAACCAGAATTCTGTAATCAGGCAATAGGTCCTAAGAGCTAACAAACTCTTACCTCTCTATTGACCCTAAAAGCGATGACAGAGTGAATGCAATTATGTGTGTTAATGTTCCATTATTATTATTCATACAATGAAATCCCACTTCCTTGTAAAGCCTCACTTATAGACCTGTCGATTTTCTAACAAAGACACCTACAAAACATACAGTGGTAACCAGGAATTTGCAGAAACATCCAGAATAAGGGCTGCCTCTCTATTTGTTGGCATGGTGGGTTCAGTGGCTAATACCACTGCCTCACAGCAACAGGGACCTAGGTTCAATGCCAGCCTTGGGTGACATCTGTATGGAGTTTACACATTCTCCCCGTGTCAGTGCGGATTTCCTTCAAGTACTCTGGTTTCCTCTTACAAATCAAAGATGTGCAGGTTAGGTGGAATGGCCATGCTAAGCTGCCCATTGTGTCCAGGTACGATGACAAGGTGTAGAGCTGGATGAACACAGCAGGCCAAGCAGCATCTTAGGAGCAGGGATGTACAGTTTAGGTGGATAATCCATGGGAAATGTAGGGTGACAGGGATAGGTTAGGAGATGGGGGGGAGGGGGGCTGTTCAGACTCAATGGGTTGAATGGCCTGCATGCAAACCATAGGGATTCTATGATTCTAAGTGGTGCCCAGATCTGCAGAATGTAACGTTAGAGGAAGAAGATTTTTATTCTCATTTATGCCATATTTTCCAAGAAAGCAACTAGACGACATCATCCTCCAGTACAAACCTCATGCCTCAAAGACAATCAAAGAATTTTATATTGTATATTCTTTTGTATTGGGCACTATTCCAGTTTAACTTTGTACATATGTGTACATGTAGAGCCAAATGATTGCACAAAGGCACTATGCTTGACTTTATATTGTTATTGCTTTTCTGTGGTTTATCAGAAGCTTCAGGTCCCGGTAGTCACTGCCGTGCACAAACTTCGGAGATCTGCGAAGAAGAAAAAAAAAGGAAGGGAGCATTGCCCCCTGTTGACCACTCTTCCTCTTGATTCCAAAATGGCCTGCTTCTACTTTGACTTTCAGATGGCCATTTGCTTGAAGGATATGAAATATGTTTGCCACATCAGCTGGTGGTACATGCTGCAGGTGTGATTTGACCTAGCATGGTGCTGCACTGTCCACTGAACTTGACTGTTCAGTGCATCCCACCCTTACAAGCTGCCTGCCTGTCCCTATATGCTAAAATATAATGCAAGACAATGCAGTCTCAAAATATTTCACACAATGAGTGATCACTAAGAAAGCAAAAGCCATTATCTGCATCTTATGTAGATACATGAGATGTGTGTGTGTCCCTGAGTGCAATAAACTGGCAAAAGCACACAAGTACTAGATGTTCCCTGAGCTCCAAAGCAAAGCCCTGAAGGGATAACGTAGTCTTGAAAGAATTAAGGTCAAAGAGCATAGATTACACTGCTCAAGGTACAGGAATATTCCATTACAACTTGTAATTTAGAGACACATATACTAGCCATTAAGACACAGCGAATATGGTCTAATTTATCACCTCTTCTTCAACTAATTAGTTAAAAATCTAAATGTTCTAAAATTCTACTACTTTTACCAAATGGAAGAAAATTCCTAAAGATGCACAAGAGAGTGAATAGCTTTAATAATTAAAGGTAAGATTTCTGTACCTTGCCCTGTGCACGGAATTGAAAACTTACTTCAATATCAGACCAAAAGAAGCCGAAACACAGTCTAACAAGAATTAACTTATTTGAATTTTCAGTTGATAGTCCCAAAATATAAAGAATGAAACCTGTCGCTGCTAACTCCTTTCTTCAAATTTCAAGACATTTGAGCAGTAATCCAGTAATGTGCACCTTGGGCAGGACAAGAATGAGACAGTAAGGACAGCAGATGCTGGAAGCTAGAGTCAACTAATGTGGCGCTGGGAAAGCACAGCAGGTCACACAGCATCTGAGGAGCTGGAAAGTCAATGTTTCAGGCCAAAACCCTTCATTAGGACTAACAAGGGGTTTCAGCCTGAAACATTGACTTTCCAGCTCCTCAGATGCTATCTGACCTGCTGTGCTTTTCCAGCTCCACATTTATTGACTCAAGAATGAGACATGTTTTGTTTGGATGCATGATGTGATTGCTGCCACTGGGAGCTTTCTGGTAGGTGAGACACAGGTCAATTAAACATCTTAACTCATTCAATCCAATATGCTGAAGGTCACTGATATCCTGAGAAAGGGATTCTTGACTGACAAAAAGTGACATAGTGGCTCTGTGGTTAGCACTGCTGACTCAAATCTTCAGGGATCTGGGCCTGAGGGAAGTTCCGAGCCACAGACAGTAGATAGTCGAATGCTGCGAACGTTACATGGGAGGTTAACAGCGGTGTTGACATGGGTGGTTGAACAGTTGGTTTGAAGAATCTTTGTTTTGCAGATTTTTTGAGATTCTGCTGTTTTGATCCCTTTTGACCTGCTCACTGACACTCATTTTTGCTTCTGCCAGGCTACCTGGCTCCTAATCTCATTATAACTTTGGACAAAGAACTGAATTCAATCGTGGGCATGAGTGACAGCGCTTACTGCCAGGGCAGCATTTGACTGAGTATAGCATCATTTTTCCCTGGCAAAATGGGACTCAATGGAAAACAAAGGGGAAGCTTGCACTGGTTGAAGTCCAATCTAGCAGTACAAAAATAGTTCTGGCTCTTGGAGGTCAGTCATCTCAGCTCCAACTCATCACTACAGAAATCCTCAGTGTACTCTCAATTTTCTTCAACTGCTTTATTAATGATCTTCCTTCAATTTGCTATTCAATCATTTGCTAATGACTGCACACTATTCGACACAATTTGTATTTCTTTAGATACTAAAGCAGTCCATATCAATATGTAATAAGACCTAAGCAATATCCTGGCTTGAAATTATATATGGCAAATAAAATTCCTGACACAGAAGCAGCAGGCAACGAAAATTTCCCCTAAAAATGAATCCAAACATCATCCCTTGATATTCAATAGTATTACCATTGTGGAATCCACTCACTGTCAACATCCCAAGGATAATGTTGACCAGAAACTGAATTGGACCAGTCGTATAATCCCTGAGGCTACAAAAACAGATCAAAAGGTAACAATTCTGCAGTGAGTAACTCACATTATCTCCTCAATGTTTCTCCACCATCTACAAGACACAAGTCAGGAGTATGGCAGAATACGCTTGCCTGGATGAGTGCAGCTCCAACTGCTCTCAAGAAGCTCAACACCATAAAAGACAAAGCTGTCTGCCAAACTGTTGTCCCCTTCACCACTTCCAGCATTCATACCCGCCACCACCGATGCTCAGTAGCGGCAGTGTGAATCATCAACAAGAGGCACTGCACTCCTTCTAAGCATATGATGTCTACCGTCTAAAAGTGCAAGGTCAGCAGATGCATGGGAACACCACCACCTGCAAGCTCTGCTGCAAGCCCCACACCACCCTGCCTTGGAAATATATCCCAATATATCACTATTCTTTCGCTGTCACTGGGTCAAAATCCTGGAACTCCTAACAGCACTGCCAGTGACCCTATATCCCAAGAACAGCATAGTTCAAGATGGCAGCTCACCGCCACCAGCAGCCTCGCCAGCAATGTCTACATATGATGAACAATTTTTTTTTAAAAACTGGCCTGCACATGTGCAGTGAACATCCTCCAAATTCACTTATGAAATAACGACGTGCCATTGCTATATTGTTACTAATGAGTGGAGGTGATGGTGTTGGACTGTGGTTGACAAAGTCATAAGTCACATGACACCAGGTTATAGTCCAACAGGTTTACTTGAAATCACAAGCTTTCGAAGCGCAGCTCTTTAATCAGGTGACGTTCTGTATTGTTACCAATGATGCAGTTAGAACAGTAGGTGCTATCTGATATATACTGTCTCTTGGGCCGAACCTACAAGGGTGTCTTTCTGGAATCTGGCTTCAGGACACCGAAAACTGAGATAATTGTACTTACAGATAAGCACTCACTTCATGTTACTTTTAATGCAAAAATATGCTGCTTGAAGGCTTTTGTATAATGAAGGCATAATAATTCTGATTTCTTTTTATAATCTGGTCAGGAAATGTGTCATTCTACTTCTCTTTCAGGGACTTGAAAATGGATCAAAATTATCCTTCTTATCTATGCTGATATTTTCACCCAATAGTCAGCTCCTTCCTTAAATTGTGTCATCCAACTGATGTGATCGTTCTACAGTGAACTCATTGTGTAAACTGAGCAGCTTGTTCACCCTGTGGTTTTGTAACGTTTCAGTATTTTGACATAGAGGCAGGCAGCCAAATCATATTAGCTTCCCTATCCCTGTACCTGCAACACTGTAAAATGAAAATACTTAATAACATTCAAAATTTCCCCATTAGTCCATAACTAGTCTTTTTTGAATAACCAATCCCAGGCTTTGTGAATAACTGATACTAGCCACCAAGTTTATAGCTTAAACAAAATAATGGGTGCAATTCCATCGACACTCAGGAAGTTTGATATAATCCAGGAAAACCAGCCCGCTTGACTGGGACCACATCCACAAGCACCCACTCCAAGAAGCACCGATGCACAGTAGCAGCAGTGTGTACTATCTACAAGATGTACTGCAAAAATTCACTAAAGATCCTGAGATAGCACCTTCCAAACCCACAACCACTTCTGTCTAGAAGGTCAAGAGCAGCAGATATATGGGAACACCATCATCTGCAAGTTCCCCTCCAAGCCACTTACCATCCTGACTTGGAAACATATCATTGTTCTTTCACTGCTGCTGTATCATAATCCTGGAAGTCTCCCACGAATGGCATTATGGGTCTAACAACAGGACGTGAACCACAGCAGTTCAAGAAAGCCACTCACCACCATCTTCTCAAAGGCAGCTAGAGATTGGCAATAATTTTTGGCCAGGTAGCAATGCCCACGAGGATTTTTATAAATGCCCTCATCCGGCATTTACAGGCCCACTTAACACAGTACTTCTGACTTGTTTGTGCATGTTTGAAGAAGCACTGTGTTAAGTTGCTTGAGGAATTTGGATATGAACCACAGAAAGGCAAAAAAATAACATTGCTTTACAGTGGTAAAACAATAGTAATTACAGTTCAACTTAGTGTCATTGAACATAGAACATAGAACAATACAGCGTAGAACAGGCCCTTAGGCCCTTGATGTTGCGCCGACCTGTGAACTAATCTAAGCCCCTCCCCCTACACTATCCCATCATTATCCATATGCTTATCCAAGGACTGTTTAAATGCCCCTAATGTGGCTGAGTTAACTACCTTAGCAGGCAGGGCATTCCATGCCCTTACCACTCTCTGAGTAAAGAACCTGCCTCTGACATCTGTCTTAAATCTATCACCCCTCAATTTGCAGCTATGCCCCCTCATACAAGCTGACGTCATCATCCTCAGTCCACCCGATCTAATCCTCTGATCATCTTGTATGTGTCTATTAAATCCTCTCTTAACCTTCTTCTCTTCAATGAGACCAGACTCATGTACCTCAGTCTTTCCTCATAAGACTTTTGCTCCAGACCAGAAAACATCCCGGTAAATCTCCTCTGCACCTTTTCCAATGCTTCCACATCCTTCCTGTAATGGGGCGACCAGAACTGCACGCAATATTCCAAATGAGGCCGCACTAGCGTTTTGTACAGTGGCAGCACGACATCACGGCTCCCGAACTCAATCCCTCTACCAATAAAACCTAACACACCGTAAGCCTTCTTAACAGCACTATCAATCTGGGTGGCAACTTTCAGGGATCTATGTACATGGACACCAAGATCCCTCTGCACATCCACACTACCAAGAATCTTTCCATTGACCCAGTATTGTGTCTTCCTATTATTCTTCCCAAAGTGAATCACCTCACATTTATCCGCATTGAGCTCCATTTGCCACCTTTCAAGCCAATTCTGCAGTTTACTCAAGTCTCCCTGCAACCTGCAACATTCTTCCACACTGTCCATCACTCCACCTACTTTAGTGTCATCTGCAAACTTACTAACCCATCCACCTATGCCTGCGTCCAAGTCATTTTTAAAAATGACAAACAGCAGTGGTCCCAGAACAGATGCTTGAGGCACACCACTAGTAACTGGACTCCAGGCTGAATATTTTCCATCAACCACCACTCGTTGCCTTCTTACAGAAAGCCAGTTTCTAATCCAAACTGTTAAATCTCCCTCAATCACATGCCTCCGCATTTTCTCCAATAGACTACCATGTGGAACCTTATCAAAGGTTTTACTGAAGTCCATGTACGCCATGTCAACTGCCCTGCCTTCATCCACATGCTTGGTCATGAGAAAAGCATGAATAGGAGAAAGCAGAGAGGACAACTTTGTGAGGATGGAGGAGAAGGAAGGTTTTGCTTAGCAAGTCCTATCCCATGAATATCTGTTAGCAGATGGCTTATTTGTAAGTCCACCTTGATAGCACTGATCCCCCTTCCAACATTTTGCTGATGTTCAAGAATTGACTGTTAGTGCAATAACTGACATGGTTGGATTTGTCCTATTGTTTGAATGTAGGGCATACGTGGGCAGTTTCCCCTCACTGTCAGGTCAATGCCAATGTTGTAGCTGTACTGAAATAGCTTGGCTAGGGGCATGGCAAGTTTTAGAGGATAAATCTTCAGTATTATTGCCAATACTGTTTATTAAGGCCTGTAACTTTTACACTACACAGTGCCTTCAGCTGTTCTAAATGTCACAGGGACTGAAGCAAATTTGTTGAAGACTGGTATCTACTGTATAAACCCATTGGCGTCAGTGACAATTTGGTCATGCACATCCCATGATTTTAGATATCTAGAGGACACACACCTCAACTTGGTACACCAGTTACCTCACACAAAGCAGCCAGTGTCTCCTGTTATACAATTCTGCAGTTAAGCCTGCTTGGTACCACCACAAACTACACTATGCAAATAAATTCTGAGATGCCAGCCTTAATGATAATGCTGATTTATATATTGCATAATACATTTGGTTTTTAAGATCATTTTCCCTTGACACTTTCACATCACTTCACCATTGGCAGCCATCTGTTGCATGACCTGTGTGTGTAAGAGTGGTTTGCTTGTCTTTACAGTTCCTAAGTGCAAATACACAAATGTACTAAACTTGGGTAAGAATTGCAGACAGATTCAAACTTTTGTAGCCATTTTCATATGTACATATTCTGGATTTTTAACTTTGAACTTTTGATAACAATCAAATGGGTACTTGTGGAAAAGTAAATCAAAATACAGGTGTAATGTATTCCGTTACAGTGTGTCTGTTGCAACAGACTGGTGAGAAGCATCATATGTTCACCTGTATTGTCTTTTCTTTCCCAGATGTTGACTAACCTGTTCCATGTTTAAGGTTTTGGCCTGTGTGTTTTTGCAGATTGGTAATATGCTGACGCACAAAAGAGTCGAATTGCCCAATAGATCAACTGGTGTTAACCAAGCTACCACCCCCACAGCTGAGCAACAACTCCGGGGTGGGGCAGTCGCTGAACCTGTGTGCACCTTGCTGCAACAGGTAGCATCATGCAAAGCTGGAAACATTTAGCACTTCAAGCAGCACCGTGGAACGATAAACAGACGGATAGCAGAGATTCACGCTTTGCCCTGGCACTTGTGACTCAACACCTCAAACAGGAAATCAAAACTCTGAGACTGCTGGAAATCAGAAACAGAAAATGGTGAAAACACTCAGCGAGCGTGGCAGCAACTGAGTGAGTGCGATTGCTCTGCTGTATGGTCAGCGAGCTGAAGGGATAACTGACGTTGCCAGCAGGGGTACTGCAGGTTCATGCTCAGGGAGCAGGGAGCTCGCTGGCAGGGGGAGGCGCTGCTGCTGACGTGCGGAACACAGCCTGAAGTGCAAGGCAAGAGCTGGGAGCTTCTTTAGTCTGAGCCCGGTCACCGGGACTCTCCGGCTGCGGTCCGAGCCTGCTCACCGGGACCCTCTGGAGCGGCAGGTACCAAGCAATTCCTTTGCACCTTTTCGGGCTCCATTCTCCTGGTTTCTGGGGTTTGTACCTTATTTTTTAACTCTTTGAGCGTCTTTTCGGGCTGAATGATCTGCCGGCTTCTCCCGTTCTCAGACGGTGGACCCTGATGAAAGCGGGGTCTGTTGCTGGATTCGACATCTCTTTCTGGACGTCGATTAACATTCTTGCTGGAGTTTTAAAGCAGTTTGGGAACGTTTTACTAATGGACATGACATTGGAAAAGTCTACCAATGAATTCGACTCGACGAACCAGAGGGAGAATAAACCCAGATGTAAATATTGTCAGAATGATTTCGTGTTATGTTTAAAACAACCATTTCGCTTCAAATGAATGAGAATTAGCAGCTCTGTTTTATTTGGGAGACTGCCGTTGAAATGTAGCGGCCCTGTGTGAAATTGTGCTGTTTATACATGTAGCTTTGAACATGAATAGGAATAAACTGAGTGCACAGCACTAAAAAAGAGATTTGTCTTTGGGGAATTCTTAATCGAGGGTGTTGTTCGTTTGTTATCATTTCCATTCCTGCCAGTTATGAATATGTTTTTCTTCAGTCTTTTTGTAAAATAATCCCACGACAGCGCATTGTGCAATTGTAGTGATAATCGTTGTTACTTCCTGGTGTGAAGTAATTTTAATGTGCACGTTCTGTCTGACAAATGCGTTTTTTTTTGTTTTGCATTCCTATTAATCCGATATCAAGGTCTGAGTTGCTAATGACAGTCGTGGTGAATTAAATGTGTCACTATTCGTGCAATATTACTAGTAAATATACGATTTTAAACTGTTTGTAAATCGAGTGCTGGAAACTAAAATAGACTTCATTATCAACTGAAAGGTTTTTCGTATTTTAAAGCAAGGTGGGTTTGAAGTGTTGAAGTAGCATATTTCAAATTATAAATCGAGAGCCTTACGAAAAGTCCAGCAAAGAAAAAGTTTGCTAACTTGCCTAGCTACTAGTTACCTGTCTTTTGTTACATTTTTGAGGTGCACAATTTGAGAGCTTTTTGATTCTTGTAGTGTGATAAGAAAAAGATGAATAAAGCGAACGTTGTTTTATGTATCTGACGTGCACATGCAGCTGAATCATCAGTAATGGCATAATTTATTTTTGACAGAGAGATTGGGGGAATTAAGCGTGAAAAATTTGGGATTTCTGTGAATCTCAGCTAAACCTCCAAAGGGGTCTGTAACTTTTTGTTCTTATTTCTCATTACTGTATTCAGTCACTACTATACATTCCAAAAATAAGAATCGTAGTTAAGACAATACAAAACTGTTAATCAATGTTTCCGTGACCAGATTTATCTGCTTGCAGAACCAACTTCAAACAATTAGCAAAGCATATTTTGTAAAGTTATTTTATAAATGATTCTTACTGTTTTATAACTGGGTGGATTACAACAATTGACAATGCGACAACTCATTCTTTACTGTGTAACTAAACACTGATGCATTGACATTGGAATAATGCATTAAATTTTCATTCCATTTGGTCAGTTGGGAAATTTCTTAAATATGCATAGTTTCTAAATTGGAAATAGATTTATGCTTAAACCTAAAATGTTATTTGTAAATACTTCCAACAATGAAGATTTCGCTGCTTTAATGTAAAACCATCCGACCTTGAGGAAGGATGATTACATCTGCAGTAGGAACAACGTATGTTTCAGGGAGAAATGAGCAGTTGGAATGAAAACAGAAAGTTGGGTTTACTGAAGAGATCTTGAAATAACGTTTGAAGAATTTTTAAAGTATTTTCAGCTCTACTGTTCATATATTTTAAAAAAGTTAAATTGTCACAAACTTGAGAAATAAAAGCTACAGGCTCAAACCTGGAATGAAGTGGAACATGTAGTTTACGTTTAACTAATTTACACTGCAAGGATGAATATATACACCGGGAGATGTAATTTAATCATTTTATGTTAGACACACCTTTAGTAAGAATGGATGATGAAAAACAGTAAATTTTAGGATGAGCTGCTGAATCTTCTGGCCATTTATTTTTTTCACAGGCCATGGTCATTTTTTTAATTGCATGGAAATATCACCTCTCCCTTTTTACTTTATTTGGTAACTTCTCATTAGTGTTCACATTCACAGGGATAAGCACAGCCTTGCCTCCTTAATCTTTATAGTAAGTTATAGTCATGAATAGATCATTGTCCTCTTGTCTGTTAACCAACTGCGTGCAGACAATATGAATCCTCATTAATTACAATGTACTTGCCAATTGAATGTATAAATCTTCAAAATATAGTGCTGCCTATTGCAAATCTGATCATTCTCTACTTTAGAATTTAGTAATCAATGTACTTCTTATTAATTCATGAATCCTCTGGTTGTTCAGGGAGTAATGGACAATGCGTCCCTTGAAACATTCTGTCTGTAACACATTTTGAACCAGATTAACAGACTTGCATGTGACAGATTTTAGCAAAGCAAAATTCCGCATTCACCAGCTAGGAAGGATTTCTGTGTGAACTCTATTTCACTGAGAGCTGGCTACTCTTAAGTATAATTGACCAATCAAAATGGTTGCTGCCATGCATCGTACACAGTGACGCCATGGTTAACACTGCTGCCTCACGGTGCCAGGAACCCAGGTTCGAATCCACCCTTGGGTGACTGCCTGTGTGGAGTTTGCATATCTGGTTTCCTCCCACACTCTAAAGATGTGCAGGTTAGGTGGATTGGTCATGCCTAACTGCCCAGTAGTGTGCAGGCTAGGTTGGGAGGGTTATGGGAGTAGGGTGGGTCTGGGTGGGATGCTTTTCAGTGGGTTGTTGTAGCCTTGATGGGCCAAATAGCCTGCTTTTCACATTGTAGTGATTCTGTGCTCAAAATTCCAAAGACTCGAGGTGAGATGAGACCAATATTGAGGTCATTGTTCTGGTCAACCCAAGATACTGTGAAGGCATGACAGCCATATATGAGCTACTACTCAAATAGCTATTTAAAAACGTTTATATGAATTTTGGGATTTTGCTATGTCCAGCAGACTAGACAAAATGTAGCTTTAATTTTAGATTATTACATCTTTTTCTTCCAAACTCAAAAGTAACAAAGATTTTATGCTGAAGAAGATCAGGTTACCCAGCAGTAGCACTCTTTCTTCTAATCTGAAGATCATGGATTGGAATCTGGTTTCATATGCAGCGCTAAGGGAGTGCTGCATTGTCGGGGATCCGTCCTTTCAGATAACATAAATTTAAGATCTTGTTTTACTATACCACTGGCTGTAGGAGATTTCATGGCATTATTATTAAAGTATAGAGTTATTTCAGTATCCAAGTCAACATTCTTTTTTCAGCTGACACCACCCCAAAACAAATTATCCATTAATTTCAGAGATAGTAGGAACTGCAGATGCTGGAGAATCTGAGATAACAAGTTGTAGAGCTGGATGAACACAGCAGGCCAAGCAGCACCAGAGGAGCAGGAATGCTGACGTTCCGGGCCTATCCATTAATATCTTTATTTGCTTTCCTGCTGTCAGAGTAAGGAAGAAGAGAGTGGAAACTAACTCCTTTGTTCTAACATAGTAGGCTAGGAACCGTATCAACCAAAAATACTTTGGGTATATTTTTTTCAATCTTTACCTTTTTTTGCCACATGGACATGTCAAATAAGTCAGAATTTACGTTGGTCTGGGTATAATAGCCTTTTGTGTGTTTGTGTAATACCATGCTTGATAAAACAAAAATTGAAAGAACGCTTAATTTTTAAATTTTTCTTTCATAGATTTCATTTCTTTCGTGCCAGTTATCTCCTTCAGCCTGGAAAGAGTTGAAAGTCATCTGAAAGCAGCACTAGTCTTGATGGGAAAACAGCTTCATCTATAAAACCATGAATTGCAAAAAGATATCAAGTATGTGTTCACACTTTCACAGGCATAGTGTGCAAATTAGTTAAAAATATTTATATGCAATCTGAAACACAATACAGTAAACAAAAACTGGCTGGCCTCTTTTTTTCCTTTTTGAAAGCTAGTTCATCAGTAACATTTTAAACTGAGACACACACACAGGCTGGAAACAGAAGACAGTAACTGAGGTAAATTTTCATTATTACTTAACACCCAGTCAGTCCCATTTGAGCTAAAGGTGTTCTGAATTACTTTTGTACATATTAGTACAGTCATCAACTATGTTCTGTCAACATGATAACTGTTGTTATAAACTGTCAAGAAAGATCAGCGGCTGTACGTTTGCGACAGGATGAAGAAAATGACGATACAAATAACTTTCCCCAGAACATGGTTGAATGCTTAATGAAGCAGAAGCGCATAAATGGAAATATGGAAATCTCTGTTCCTTTCGATGATTGTGGATTAAATGTCAGAAATCCTTGTGTGAACCAAAATTGTATGGAGGAACAGGATCTTTGCAAAGTTCTCGAAAACCAAGGAGACACCACAACTATACTGGCCACAGAAAAAGCTTTCAGTTCAGAAGCGTTGGATCCTAATGATTCAACTAATGACAGCACAATAGGATGTATGAGGGATCCTATTAGCAACAGGAAACATATCTTAAATGGAGCTAATTTAATGAGGATGAAAAAGGATATGTTGCTTAATGCCTCAACAAGTAAAACATTGTGCATGGCGAAAGATGAAGAAAACAATGAATTATGGAGTGACTTTGCAGGTTACGGTCAGACATCTCTTGTACAACAGCAGTTTTTTGGTACTCTTCATGAACTGCCTTTGAGGGAAGATAGTTCTGCTGAAAAGAGTTTCCAGTGTCACAGCTCCAAAATTCCAAATGACAACTTTGCAAATCATCACTTTCCAACCCATCACCACAACCCTACAAATTACAAACATGATAATGAATTGCAAACCTCTGCTTCTGTTATCAATGCCTCTGCTCCACAGTGCAGCATGTTAAAATTAAACTCTTCTGTGAATGCTGAGGAAGATTTACTTAGATACAGCAATCTGGACCAACCTGCAGTTTTTGTGAATAACAATTTTGCAGATTCTGCAATAAATTGGACATTTGGAAGTAATGGCCAATTAGTTAACGACACACTTCAGACTCTTAATTGGAATGAAACTGAATTTTCAGGCCTTGGATCACCTGGAGAATTGTGCCCTGTCAACCCTCCATTTTCAGAAAACCAGGCAATCCTCTCTGCAAGTTCAGCTCTGAAGGTGAGTGGCCAAAGTTCTTTAGTAGATAAATGTTTTGATTAGTTGCAGCGAAAATGATAAGTGGAGAAATGACTCTATTTTAACTGTTCATTTAACTTACTCACTTATAATATCTACCCACAAAAATCTTTCAACCAGTGCTGATATCACTCGCACTTGCGATTTTTCAGTAAAAATCAAAGAAAAATCTTCAAAAACAAACCAGTCAATAAGGGTCTCAAATAATTTTAAAGCTGGTATTGCAAAAGATGCTGATAGTGACATTCCTGCTTATATTTTTATAATGTGCTGAACAAAACAATATAATGGAATGAGTTGCAAGGCTATAGTCTCTAGTTTATCTGGAAAAAGCGAGTAGAATTACAAATTTGTATCTTTTAAACGACTGTGTTTTCACAGTTGAAATCTTGTTTTTCTGATGAATTGGCTGTAATGTTGCCAAAAGATATGCCCTGTTATGGGAGAATAAATAGATTTAATTCTTTATTATCTACGTGGCGTTTTTGAGATAAGTGCTATATGGGAGTTTAGCACTTTCTGAGCCCACCAACTAACCAAGATATAACTGGTACACAGAAAGAAATGTTGAAATGAGCAGTAGAGAATTACATCAGAAATACTGGATTACTCAACAAGTCAGGCTGCATCTTTTGAGAATACGAGTTGACAATTAGTGCTGAACCCTTTTTCAAAATCATGAAAATAGCTAAAGGGAAAGTAAGAATAGAAAACGTGGAAGAGTAACACAGAGCAGATTTGAATGTGTGGAAGTATGGTAAAATTGAAATTTGGACGAGATCAAAGTTGCAAATTACTAGTGTAATGTTCAAAAGTTGGAGAGAGTTCCTGTATGGAGCACCTACTTATACTTCTCCTATTCTTCTTTCTCCTGTGTGGGATTCCTACTGTTTCTAATTTATACAAACCAGGTCAGCATATGAGCTCAAAGTTTTGAACAAGTTGTTTAATGATAGATGAGTGACCAAGAGAATTTTATCCTTTTTTTAAAAAACTATTTCAAAGCCATGGTTAAGGAATTTTGCAACAGACTGGCAATATTTAGATATTAATTGGAGTTAGAAACAGTTTGGGGTCCAGTATAGCACCAAAGTTGCATCCAGCCTGATTTAACCTGTGATATCGGAAACAGGGATATGTCAGGATATGCAGTTCATGGCAGAGTCCAATTCAATTGTTTTATTTTGGAAAATGGAGCTGAACGTGACCCCCTTGAACCAAGCTGTATTCTTTGGAAGATGTTAGAAATGAGCAATGGGATAGATTAGCAAGAGGAGAGCCAAGGACCGATGTATAGGAATTATCGAAGTAATAATCTAGTGGCAGTAATTGATGCTACTGCTGGAAATGCTTTGGTTTTGATTGAAAAGGGAAGGGCAGAACCAAGCCAAGGACAGTCCCGCCAAACTAGGACATGGCGGAAAGACCACGGAGGATTGAATGGTCAACCATGTTAAAGCTGCAGGAAGGTAAAGGAGGAAAATCTCTGAATTGTTTGGATTCAGAAGGAGATCGTTCAGCCCTCCACACCTCCACCTTAGCTCAATTGCCTAGTGTCAATCTCCTTTGAGTGTGACATTCTGGGCATCTTATAGGCTGCCTGTGAATTTCATCTCAGGACAGTGTTTGACTTTATGCTGAAGGTTGTGTTTCACCACCACCCAGACCCATGATCTCAATGCATTAAGCTTCCACATGAGAACATGTAGCTTGATCATCGTCACCGAGGACATCATTGATCTTGATTCAGGCCATTACAGTACTGTTACCTATCAAAAGGTGATGGGGGTAATTATTTGGAAGGAAAGATCAATCTAAAATGAGTTGTTTTGACAGGAGAATGATCACAACAGTTCTGAAACGTTTTCAGTCACTAGTTGAATGGAAGTATCCATTTGTAATGTAAAATAGCATGAGGGAACCAGGAAGGGAAGCTAATTGGTCCACAGTTTAGTGGGAGTCAAAGGAGCAAATGGGGCGGGGGTGGCATTACGGATAAGTGTGGGCTTGGGATCAAAGAAGGAGCTATATAAGAGATCTATGACTTTTTGGGGAAGGGGAGAGGCTATTAAATAGTTTCAATCTTAATGACTGAGTAATTGTCCAATTGAAGAAGCAGGATTTAAGGAGAGGGCATACTGGAGAAAATAAGCAATTTTACTTTCCAAACTGATTTTGGAGTGATTAAACAGTTTTGACAGAGCGAGATCTGATGGTGCTGTGCCAAGCCAGGTTTGACAGTAAATCGATAAATCAATTGTAAACCAAACGTGCTCAACTCTGCTTCGTGAACAAATTGAGTTGTACCAGGTCTAGGAGCTGGGGAAGTGGGGTGGGGTGTAGGGGGAGAGAGAGAGAGAGAGAGAGAGAGAGAGAGAGAGAAATTACAAGGAATGAGTGTATCAAAGATGCAAGAGAGAATATGGTTGAACAGATTAATTGCTGCAGGAATATTGTGATAAACGAAAGAGACAAAGGCTAAATTATTTAGAATGTGAAAGAGCAATTAAGCGATTTGGGGAGGTGTCTTTTTTTTTCCAGCGATTTTAAGTGCAGAAGGAAAACTGGGTTTGGAAGGTTGACCAAGAATACGTTATATTGATATATAGGCCCAGGTATTCTAAGGAGTGGCAGTCAGAGTTGAATTTTCACTCTGCTCATTATTTTTGATTGGAAATATGGAGCTCCAATCTATTCAAGAATTCCAATCTGAGCTCTTTCAGAACCAAAATACGTAGCTGAAATGAACAGACAGAGAATAGTGTGAGCACAAGATATTACTCCATTCTTTTCATGAATGCAGAGACTGCATTTTTCTAAGCTTGGAAGCATGCTTATTTTGAGTCAACTGAAGAACTTTGTGCCACGTTATGTACAAAGTCCTTCACTGTAAGATGGTTGTTTTTGGAAAAAGTGATGAGTTGTGTCCTTATCATGCTTAAGTTCAAACTTTTTGGTTTGTATTATGGGATGTCTCATTTTGTGCTTCTATTCCATCCCCCTCCTGGCAAAATGAGATGAATGCTTCCATTTCATTCATCAAACTGGATATGGATATTTAGCTCAAACCTAAATAAAATATTTCATATCCTAAACAGACATTCATCAACCAGGAGAAGACAGTTTAACTTGGGTGTTTGGTAAAATTTCTGCATTGTTACCATGCTATTGTTACCCTGTTACCTTTTTCTGCTTTCTCATCTCTACTTGCATAAAAGCACCTTTTTTCTATCTTTCTCTCAAACTACGTTCTGCTCAATGTTACGGCCTGTCCGAAATGTAAAGACTGAAATCTATTTTCACTCTATAGATGTTCTTAATTCAAAATTGCTGCTTTCACCAGAATTTCTGCCACTCAGCATGATACAGAATTTTGTTGACAAATTAAATTTTGACTTGTTACAATACAATATTTTTGTTATCCAGGATTAAATAGTAAGGTTTATTAATAGGTTTATCTTGCGGGATGTGACAACAATTCCCATGATCTCAATCAACCATACCGTGCTTTTGTTTTAATTAATAATGATCCAGCTGGGGAAGATTCTATGTAACATCTGAAACAGGAAAGTTGACTGACAGCTTCATGTCTACGTATAATGAGCATTTCACTCAAATCAATTCCCATGTGACAAAGTTTGTGCCATGGCAAATCTCTTGGAGCATTTTGGGCCCAAATAAATCTGCAGAGAACAGATACAATGTGATGACTAAACTTTGATGTTGGGGCCAGAGAATTGGAAGTTTTGGAGGAGGTGGAGGATGTGGGTGGTATCATGGATGTAGGTGGGGAGTTCCTCGTCCAAGGGGGAGAAAATGGAGTTGAGATGGGTGGAAATGCGTTCGGTGGGGCAGGAGTAAGCAGACACAATGGGTCAACCAGGGCAGTCAGGTTTGTGGATTTTGGGAAGGAGATAGAAGCGGGCGGTGCGGAGTTGGGGAACAGTGAGGTTGGAGGTTGGAGGCTGGAGGCTGTGGGTGGGAGGTCACCTGAGGTGATGAGGTTGTGGATGGTTTGGGAGATGATGGTTTGCTGGTCATGGCTGGAGTCTTGATCAAGGCGGTGGGAGGAGGAGGTGTCAGAGAGCTGGCATCTGGCCTCGGCAATGTAGAGGTCAGTTGTCCACACTGCAGCTGTGCCTTTTTTGTCCGTGGGTTTTATGGTGAGGTTGGGATTGGAGCGGAGGGCTGCACGTTCTGTGGGGGAGAGGTCGGAGTGGGTGAGAAGGGTGGAGAGGTTGAGGCGATTGATGTCTCAATGCTGTAGATTGTTAAAAATTCATCCACAGGATGAGTGTCACTGGCTAGGCCAGCATTTGTTGCCCATCACTAATTACACAGGGCAGCTAAGAATCAACCATATTGTTGCAGGTCTGGAGTCGTATCTAAGCTAGACTGTGCAAAATGGTTATCTTTTCTAAAGGACATTAATGATCCAGACAATTTTTTTTTCCATGACATTAGTCAATGGTTTCATGGTCAGCATTGGATTCCTAATTACAGATTTTTTTTTCTTTTAAATTCACATTTCACCATCTGCCATCTCAAGCCTGGATTCCCAGGACATTACCTGCGTCTCTGGATTAATAGTCTAGTGTTTAATACCATCTGAATTAAAAACCAGAAAATGCTGGAAAAGCTCAGCGGGTATGGCAGCATCTGCAGGAGAGAAACAGAGTTAACATTTTCTGTCCAATATGACGACTCTGGCAGTTCCTAAGAAAAGTTGAACTGACTCCACTTCAGTTCTCTCCACAGATATTGCCAGATCTGTTGAGTTTCCTCGGCATTTAGTTTTTATTGTAGCTATAAGGTGAGTTCAAACCTCATGTATTCCAGCAATAGAATAAAGATGTCACTGAAAATTAAGTTACATAAATAATGTTGACCTTCTGCACTGGGAAAACTATCATTCTTCCAGAGACATTTCCTGATAATTGTACGGAAGGAAATGCTTCTGATGTGGTTAACAGCAGTGCCTCCACAAATTAAAGGAAAATCTGTTGAAAGTCTTCTAATCTTCATAAATTTTTGGAACAGAGCAACTTCTCCTTTGTAAATCTGTCAGCATTTGTATTGAGGAAGCATGCTCTTTGCGAAAGTTCAGTTGGAATTGGCTACTGATGATGGAAGATATTTTTGGCTGCATTGCTAAGTTCTTGGGTTAAAGATTGAAGGCAGTAAAGACCAGTTTTAATTTGGCCTGGAACCCAACAATATTGCGACCACTATAAAAGTAAATATCAATTTGTAGTAGAAGTGTAAAAGTATAGGAATTTGAAAAGTATTTACATGATTAAGGAGATTTTCGTTTTTAAAAACACTACTTTTTTTATCCATTAATGTGTCTCCATGGATCATGAGTGTATACACGTAAGAGCAGAGCCACAGTTTGGGCAGCACTGTGGCTCAGTGGTTAGCATGCCTCCTCACAGCACCAGACACCTGGGTTTGATCTCAGCCTCGGCAACTGTCTGTGTGGAGTTTGCACGTTCTCCCCATATCTGCATGGGTTCCTTTCAGTCCTCCAGTTTCCTCCCACAGTCCATAGATGCACAGGTTATGTGGCTTGGCCATCTGAAATTGCCCATTGTGTCCAGGGCCATGCAAACTAGGTGGATTAGCCATGGGAAATGCAGGTTTATAATGATAGGGTGCGGTGTGGTTTTGGATAGAATGCTCTTCAGAGGTTCAGAGTGGACTCAATGGGTCAAATGGCCTGTAGAGATTCTATGCATTTTACTCACTAATTATTTGCTGCAGACTGCTTTAAAATCTAATGTCCAAATGATCAATGATTTACACAAGGTAAAAGCCTTCATTTTGTTTGTCACATTTGACCTTTAAGGCAAGATATTTTGTCATCGAAGGCCACACCTGTAAGCAGATCTCGTATACCCAGTAATTGGGAACATGCCTATACCTGCCTAGAACCTAGGTCATTGATTGGAGTATTCAAAGAGCATAATACTGAATGCTTGTCATTACCAGCTAATGGATTCACCTCTGTACAACATCTGAACTGAATATATAGTGTCACCAGGAAAGGACTCAAGCTATGAAAAAGAGAGTTTTCTGCACTTAAAGCCGCACCAATTATTTACTCCCATCCGCGGAAGAATCTCCATGACATAAGTATCTATCTGCATTGTAGAACAGGCTGCCACTTAGTGTCGGATTGGTTGAAACCAGTTCATAAAGTAATTTTCTTTTTTTTGATGTTCTCTTGTTGAGAAAGAAAAACCTGCCTAGATCAATTTTGTTGTGAACTACTTTTTGATTTTTGGGTCTGTCTTATGTCATTAGCTATGTGCACATGCGCGCGCACACACACACACCCACGTACACTTACAAGGTAACAAAGTGTGGAGCTGGATGAACACAGCAGGCCAAGCAGCATCTCAGGAGCACAAAAGCTGACGTTTCGAGCCTAGACCCTTCATCAGAGAGGGAACTGGAATAAATAGGGAGAGAGGGGGAGGCGGACCGAAGATGGAGAGCAAAGCCTCTTCCAGGGACGCCTAGCCTGAAGAAGTTACCCTCCTCCCTCCAGACCAACCTCAGGGAATCTCTCTCTCACTGCAACTCTCTTGTAATCTCTTCAGACCTATCTTCTTTTCTCTCCATCGTCGGTCCACCTCCCCCCCCCTCCCTATTTTATTCCAGTTCCCTCTCCCCATCCCCCTCTCTGATGAAGGGTCTAGGCCCGAAATGGAAGCTTTTGTGCTCCTGAGATGCTGCTTGGCCTGCTGTGTTCATCCAGCCTCACACTTTGTCATCTTGGACTCTCCAGCATCTGCAGTTCCCATTATCACACGTACACTTACACATGTTCTGTGCATTTCATTGTGAGCTACTGATGCCTCTTGTGGTGTTTTCCTTTCTGCTTCTTTAAAATTGTTTAGGGATGTTGGCTTTACTGGCTGGGATAATTTTTTTCTCATCACTAATTGTCCTTTTGAAGATCGTAGTGAGTTGCCTTCTTTAACCTCTGCAGTCCATTTGCTGTAATCACACTTGCAGTGCTGCTGACTGGGGAGTTTCAGGATTTTGACCAAATGAGAGTGAAGGAATGGGATCTAGTTCCAAGTTGGGGTAATAAGTGGCTTGGAGTGTAACCTGCCAAGGCCTTGTAGGTTACAAGAGATTAGCATTAATTGTAAAGGTAAAGGTAAAGTCACCAAATTCTTACCAGACCATAGTCCCTGGACACTTTGTGATGCAGAATGATGCCAGCAGCATGAGTTCAGTTGCACACTGATTGAGGCTCCTATGAAGGACTCTCCTTCTCAGCCTCTCCTGTCACCTAACGTGGGGTGACCTTCAGGGTAAACCACTGCCAGTCATGTCTGTTGAATGAGAGAGCAGTTCTATGGCCCAGTGTCACTATGGCAACTTTGCCTTTAGTAAGGTAAACTCATATTAATTATTGCCATCAAGCGTCAGAGTGCTGCTTCTCTCACTATCATGGGAGTGATGAGATACAACACATTCTATTAGGTTCTGTTTTTCCTGGATTGTCAGGAAAATACCTAATTTGTAAATGAAATTAGAATTTTGAGTATTCTGTCCTGCAATTGTTTTAGACCCACCCTTGCTATCAGTTTCATTCAAACCTGTATTCGCCATTTGATATACCTCTTTTGAATTAAAAACTTCAGTGCTGACAACAATCATACCCCTGCAATGTAACATTTACAGATCTGTACTTTGCTGGGAATCCCGAGAAAATTGAGAGCAAAAACCCATACACATTTAAATTTGGGAAGAATGCATTCTCTGTTTACTCACATTGTCATTGGAGGGCTAGCACTTTCATTTCGCATGTTAAATTTGTCTTCCACAACCTATGAGGCTCAAGTTAGAAACCAGAGAAGGGAAGAGTGAGCTATCAGATCTCAATGAAACAAACATATGCAATAACAAACAGCCCAGACTTGGAGAGGGAGGTGGAGCGGGGGGAAGGGCAATTTAATATTAAAGTACAGATGCTGTTTAACTTTACAGCTGCCTGATTTGAGAGAGCAAACAATCCCAGTGAGACTATAATGCTTTGAACTGGATACAAAACACAAGGTGCAGCCAACACACGAGTTTGAAACGGCCACTCAACTTCTCAGCATTGGTTCAGCAGGTCCAAGAACCATAAGAAAATTTATGGCACAAAGGAGCCATTCAGACTATCTTGTCTGTGCTGGCTGAGTAAACTGGCCACCCGTTCTTATCAAACTTTGTAGCACCAAACCATGCAAGTTACAACAGTTCAGATGCAAATCCTTTTAAATGAGGTGAGTGTTTCTATCTCAAACGCCAAACTGGACAATGACTTCCAGACACCTAACCACCACTGGGTGACAGCAACTTATCTCACGTTACCTCTATTCTACCTATTATTTGCTTTAAATATGTTCCCCCTCATGACTGACCTGTCTGCTAGGGAAAATAGATCTTCCCTGTCCACTCTAACCAACCCTTCACTATTTTGAGCGCCTCACTTGTGTCCTTCAGCCTACCGTGTCGCGGAGGAAGATAAACCCATAACCTATCAAATCTTTCCTCATAGCTAAATTTTTCAATCCCTGACAGTATTCTTGTAAGTCCCATCTGTTGAGTCTCTAAAGATATTATGTCCTCCCTGTATTGACCAGGACTGTACACATCACTCTAGCTGTGACCTAACCTACATTTTGTATAGTTCCAACATTATAGCCCTGCTTTTGTATTTAATACCTTGCCCAATGAAGTGAAATATTCCATAAGATGTAGAGCTGGATGAACACAGCAGGCCAAGCAGCATCAGAGGAGCAGGAAGGCTGATGTTTCGGGCCTGGACCCTTCTTCAGAAATGGGGGAGGGGAGGGTGTTCTGAAATAAATAGGGAGAGAGTGGGAGGCGGATAGAAGAGAAGATAGGGTGAGAGGAGACAGACAGGTCAAAGAGGCAGGGGTGGACCCAGTAAAGGTGAGTGTAGGTGGGGAGTTAGGGAGGAGATAGGTCAGCCCAGGGAGGATGGACAGGTCAAGGGGGCGGGATGAGGTTAGTAGGTAGGAGATCGGGGTGGGACTTGAGGTGGGAGGAGGGAATAGATGGGAGGAAGGACAGGTTAGGGAGGTGGGGACGAGCTGGGCTGGTTTTAGGATGCGGTGGGGGAGGGGAGATTTTGAAGCTTGTGAAATCCACATGATACCATCGGGCTGCAGGGTTCCCAAGTGGAATATGAGTTGCTCTTCCTGCAACCTTCGTGTGGCATTTTATGGGCATGGACTCTTAATGCCTCCACTTCCTTTATCCCCTTAATACCCTCCCATTTACTTTCCAGCCCCTTGCTTGCTTCCCAAATATATGACCTCTCACTTCTCCTGATTAAATTCAATTTGCCACTTTTCTGCTCACTCAACCAAACCATTAAAGATACCTTGCATTCTTCACTAACAGCTACACAGCATGTTGTACTGCTACGGTATCACAAATGGTGAGTCTGAGACTTATGCATCCAACTAAAAAAAATAATTCTGGCAACTGATGGACGAGTTAAAGCCCTGAGGTTACTTTGTATGCATGGGAACAATCATTCTTTGACGTTATTTCTCCACAAAGTAATCTACTGCAAATTTGTCCTACCTTTGATTTTTCACGGCCTGTTTGTGAAGTTTTGAAGGCAAATTTTCCTGCAGCTCTGCTGTACAAAAAACTGTTTTCTGCTGAAAGTGCACCAGTAAACGTGATCTAAGGCCTTGGGGATACATAGCCGTCCATCAATATTGAAAGCTTTAGGTCATAAGTTTGCTCTTGAATATGAGGGATGTAACTTAACAATGCCAAAGACTTCCTATCCATATTAATGACCTATTTAGCAATTAAACCATTTGGTGAAGGGCTGATGGGAGAGATAGACAATGAAACTTGGAGGTAAAGTTATTATGTAGTAATTGAGGGTCATTTAATGTGGATAGGCAAAGTGGAAGATAATGAGCAGATCAGGCAATAGAGGAGGTGAAGAAATCCTGAGAGACGTGGATGAAGTTAAAGTTAATGAGAAATATGTACGGATGTGAAACAAGACAAACTGACAATGAAATGTAAAAATGTGAATGCTGGAAGCAACACAAAATGCCAGAACTGGAGGCTGTTGTGCTGATTGTAAGCATCGTTTCTAGAAAGTGGAAATGAACTTAATATTCAACTTAATTTTGTCAATTCATTTTCTGGACTAAGTGTCATGAGTAAAGCAAGCAGAGACAGTAGGAACTGCCAATATCCTAGTCAGATTATCGTGTGGAGCGATAGGAACACGACAGGCCAGGCAGCATCAGAGGAGCAGGAAAATTGACGTGTCCAGTTGGGACCCTTCTTCAGAAATGGGGAGGGGGGAGGGAGCTGGGAAACACATAGACAGGAGGGGTGGGGCTGAGGAATGTAGGTGGGACGCTGTTAAGTGAGTGCAGGTAGGCAGTGGTGGGGATTGGTCAGTGAGGTGGGAGAGAAGGTGGACAAGTTGTGTCACGTCCACTAGGCGGGGATAACAGGGTGGGTTGGTCATGATATGAGGCCCGGGGGGTGGGGAGATTTTTTAAACTGGTAAAGTCCACATCGAGACCATTGGGCTGTATGCTCCCAAGGCTGAATATGAGGTGCTGCTCCTCCAGTTTCTGGGTGGCATTGTTGTGACACTGGAGGCAGCCCAAGATGGACCTGTCACCGTGGGAGTGGGAGTTGAAATGGTAGCAGTTTCAGGGCTGAAGAGATTACCAGAGGGTTGCGGTGGGAGAGGGATCCACAGAGATCTTTCTGGAGGGAGGAGGATGACTTCTTCAAGGTAGACATCCGTAGAAGAGGCTTTGCAATGGGATTATAACTTCCAGGGGTGGACTTGTTTCAAAGCACTTCAGTAGCTGAGTCAAAAATGACATTTTAGCCCGGTAACCTTGGTGAAAGAAATGAGTTTAAGGAGGAGGAATAAGAGGCAAAAAAGCAAAAGAGAATTATTAGAGGCATTGGAGAACTTGGGAGCCAGTGTAGCACAGCAAGGGCCAGGATTGTGTCCAGTGAGCATTGATGAAGGACATTTGCACCATAGTTTTGGATAAGCTAATATTTGAGGGAAGTGGCACATTCAGATAAGAATTGAAATATTTGAATTTAGAGGCAAGAGACATATGAATGGTAGTGTCAGTAAGTGGACTTAGAGATATGAATAAATACTGAAAAGAATATAGAATGGAGTCTGAAGTTCAGCATGAATTTGAATAAATGACCTTGATTTAAAAACAGCCTGGTTCAGTTTGGTGAGTAAGAGAGAAGCCCTTCTAATGCTCATTTGGAAGATACTGTAGCTTATTGAAGATGGAATGTCAGATAAGCTGCTTAATCACATAAAGGAAGTTGAGGTCAGGAAAATTGACAGGAAGGGAGAGCTAATCCTCCTCAGCATACATCTGGAAGTTGGCACCAACTCTGTCACATGGACCGAAAGCAGTTAAGATGAGTGTTTCTAATCCACAATTATCTTGAAATCTTGTAAAGTGAAACTTCAAAGAATATTTCATCTGCACTGTCTTAATTCTTTAGGCTGATACAAGGAACCACTTGATAAACATTCTTCAGAATTCCTTCCCATCTGAACCGATTAAACATTCCTTTGAAGACATCCCAACACTTGAGAAGCTTCTCGAGGTGAATGGCAAAGAATGTGATGCTAATAAAGCAAAGACCAGGTAATTGATATTACTGGAAATGTAAACTATTAAAGCAACTGTGAAGTGGAATTTTGTAACTCACCAGCTAAGAACTAGATAGTACAGTTGTAGGAACTTGCCTTAATTTTAGCGGGTACACTGACCACTGAAATGTTGCGTTATCTACATAATTTAGGTGGTAACTCTGGCACAAAATAATGTCTCATCATCTGACTACAAAAAGTAAACAACAACAATTACTGTCCAAAGATTGTAAAGCCTGTTGTGAACGAGCCTTACAGAAACAAAATTCTTAACAGAGCGGGAATCTCAATGGGTAAAAGTCTCCCTCTGTGCTGTACTGTTATATTTTGCTCTTACTGTAATCAGCTCAGTCACAAAAATATCCGATTTGACAAATACAGATTTTGGAGTTTTGTTTTTCTCAAACTGAAGGCAAGTTCCTGGCTAATGCTCAAATATTTCCTGGCCTGACAGGGGAAAAACTGCAGTCCAGGAGCCTGATAAAATTTTAATTTTATTTAGGAGCTTGGACCTCCTGGCTCAGAAGTACAGACATTACTACTGCACCACAGGAGCCTTTTAATACAGAAGCCCTGACACATGTTTACAATCAGCTGTCATTTGTTCAGTTGAGATATTTTCTACTCATTACTATACACACCTCTGGAGGAGGTGGGACTTGCACCCAGACTTCCTGGTCCAGAAGATGTGGACGCTCACACAAAAACCCCAAAAACTTAAATATTTTCTGTAACATCTAAGTTGTAGTGATAAGTATTTTGAATCAAGATATTACGTGACCCATCTCCACTAACCAAGCCTTTTGGCTGAGGCAGGGAAACTACGGCTGTGCCACCTTTCCATACAGGAGCCCTACCATACATTTGAAATGAGAGCTAATGTTTGTCCAATTAATGAGGATGTTTATGCAGAGCTGTTTGTGCAGTCTGTTAAACTGGAGCATTTAATTACCAATTTAACGATAGTCTACTCTCAGCAAAGGATCATTCATTTCAAATAGATACCATTGAACTATCATCATTGTCAATTAATACTGAGCTGTACAGGTCTGGAAGTCTGTAAACGTTCATGATTTGGCCCAACAAGCCCATTGGTAAATAATAATTGTTTGTGAGGAGGCTACAAAGTTGCTGAGAGCTGTAACATCAAGCTAATCTTTGGGTCACACCCCAACCATTCTACCTCAAAGTAAAATTGATGTGATCTGCACTATGTCTTTGTAAGCAAAACTCTGTGGTTAGTACTTTTTAAAACGTACAAATGAAATAAAGCGTTCGATTTTAAAAATGAAATGGCTAACATCACTTATCCCCCCCCACCCCTCAATAACCAGATAAGGAAACAAATTGTGTGTGTGTGTGTGTGTGTGTGTGTGTGTGTGTGTGTGATTGATTTTATGGAAGTGGGGGAGGAGGACAAAGGTACTTTTTAAAATTATTTAATGATTGGTAAAATGAAATTTAAGGGAGGGGCGTAATGATTTCTGAGATAAAAGCAACTTTACCATTAGCCAATGAGATGTAGTAACTTTAGGGTAACAGAGGGAAAGGGTGGTGTATAAGTTTTGGGTTTTGCCACTCTCTTCAGGACAGGCAGAGTCTAAAAGTTCAGGTGCTCACTCTGCTGTACAATTATTAGATAATACATACTTTGTGGCAATTATTAGCCCCTCAAAATCATTTTTTGATTATCATTTTGGAGGTTGGTGAGTTGTTTTTTTTTCCAAAGCTTGCTTCATTGACGTTGTAACAATGAGGTTGTTGAGTAACACTATCATTTTTCAGACTATGGAACTGACTGAGTCCAGGAAAAATATCAAGCTGGGATAGAGGGTAGACTCACAAATTTGAGATAGAAAAGTGAAGGACAGAGGTTAAATAATGATACAATGAGATGAGAGTGCATGTGAGAACTCGGAGTACAGAGACAATGCTCATCATAAACTCAGTGAAAACATTGAGAAGTCCATGGAGGAAAGAGCACATATGCTGAACCCTCTGAGCAAAAAGGTAAAATGTGAACAATCAAAGTGGAGGACAAGCGACAGTATTGAGAGAAAAATAAATGAGTAAAGGGACAGTGAGGAAAGCAAAGGGATGAGCACGATTCAGATGAAACGGGGAGCAAACAGCTAAAGAAGCAGGTACATTTTTTAAAATCCAAATCCTTAGTAAAAGGAGCACAAGAGGCAGACTGCTACTTCATGTGGGAACCTAAAACAATGCAATCAAATTGGGGTTTTGTTTTAGAACATAGAACATAGAAAAGTACAGCACAGTACAGGCCTAATCCTAATCTAAAAATAAAATAACCTAACCTACATTCCCCTCAATTCACTGCTGTCCATGTGCATGTCCAGCAGTCGCTTAAATGTCACTAATGACTCCGCTTCCACGACTACCACTGGCAAAGTATTCCATGCGCTCACAACTCCCTGGGTGAAGAACTTCCCCCTGACGTCTCGTCTATACCTTCCTCCTAACACCTTAAAACTATGAGCCCTCGTGGCAGTCACTCCTGCCCTGGGAAAAGTCTCTGGCTATCGACTCTATCCGTGCCTCTCATTACCTTGTACACCTCAATGAGGTCACCTCTCTTCCTCCTCCTCTCCAGAGAGAAAAGTCTGAGCTCAGTCAACCTCTCCTCATAAGACAAGCCCTCCAGTCCGGGCAGCATCCTGGTAAACCTCCTTTGCACCCTCTCCAAAGCCTCCACGTCTTTCCTATAATAGGGCGACCAGAACTGGACACAATATTCCAAGTGTGGTCTCGCCAGGGTTTTGTAGAGCTGCAGTAAAACCTCGTGGCTCTTAAACTCTATTGCCCTGTTAATGAAAGCCAAAACACCATATGCTTTCTTAACAAACTTATCCACTTGGGTAGCAACTTTTAGGGAACTATGCACTTGAACACCAAGATCCTGCTGTTCCTCCACACTGCTGAGAATCCTGCCTTTAATCCAATATTCAGCATTTAAGTTTGACCTTCCAAAATGCATCACTTCACATTTATCCAGGTTGAACTCCATGTGCCATTTCTCAGCCCAGCTCTGCATTCTGTCAATGTCTCACTGAAGCCTGCAATCGCCCTCGATACTATCAACGGCATCTCCAACCTTTGTGTCATCAGCAAACATACTAACCCACCCCTCAACCTCCTCATCCAAGTCATTTATAAAAACTACAAAGAGCAGAGGCCCAAGAACAGAGCCCTGCGGGACACAACTCAGCACTGACCTCCAGGCAGAATACTTACCATCTACAACCACTCTCTGCCTCCTGTCAGCCAACCAATTCTGAATCCAGACAGCCAAATCACTCTGTATCCCAAACCTCCTGACTTTATGAATGAGCCTGGCGTGGGGAACCTTATCAAATGCCTTGCTGAAGTCCATGTACACCACATCCACTGCTCGACCCTCATCAACCTGTTTTGTTTAAAGTCATAGATTTTTTTTTACAGGACCGAAAGAGGCCATTGGCCCGTACGTAGTGTCCATGTCATATATCAAACATCTATCTATTCCATGCCTACTTTCTTGCACATAGCCCATAGCTTTGTATGTCATGGCATTTCAAGTGCTCATCTAAATAATTCTTAGATGTTTTGAGGGTTCCTATCTCTGCCACCCTGTCAGGCAGTGAGGTCCAGATACCCAAAATCCTTGAAGTGAACGCCTTTTTCCTCATTAACTCTAACCCTCTTAGACTTTCTGCTATCTACCTTAATATCCTCTGGTTATTGACCTTTCCATTAATGCTGAAAGGGTTCTCTCTTTTTGTCTACCATGTCTATCCCATCAGAACTCTGCACCCTCATCAAATGCACCACCACACCCCCCCCCCCCCACCCCCTGGCAACCAAAGGTCTTTCTATCTAGTCTCTCTTCACAGCTGAATTCCTTCAGCCCAGTTAGTGTCCTGGTAAATCTCTTACACACCTCCCTAGTGCTATTGTATCCTTCCTACAGTGTGGTGAGAAGAACTGCGCACAGTACTCCAGCCGCAGCTTAACTAACACAATATGCAGCTCCATCATAACTCCTTTTTCTTGCATTCAGTGCCTTAACTGATAAAGGCATGTATCTGTGTGCCTTCATGACCACGTTATGTACCTGTACTGCTTCCTTCAAGGATCTAAGGGCACCCACATCAAGGTCCCTGTATACTTCCTAACATTTTAACATTCAATGTGTACTCCTCTGCCTTATTAGTCCTTCCAAAATAAATCACCTCAGATATTTCAGTATTAAGTTTCAGTGTTCAGTACTCTAAGGCTTTCTTCGTCACTGTTTACCACACCATCAATTCTCATGTCATCTGTAAATTAACTGATCATATCTCCTATATTCATGTCTAGATCATTCGCGTACACTACAAACAGCAAGGAGCCCAGCACTGAACTGTGTAGTATGCCACTGCACACAGGCTTCCACTCTCAAAAACCTTTAGCCATCACCCTCTGCTTCCTGCCACAAAGCCAAATTCTGTTACAATTTGCCAAATTACCTTAATGCCAAAAGGTTTTGGCTTTGTGACAAGGTCTCACATGGCGGACTCATTAAAAACATTTCTGAAGTCCATGTAGACTGCATCAGCTGCACCACCCATATCTACACACCTAGTGTCCTCCTTGAAAACTGCAATCAAATTTGTTAGTCATGATCTCCCCTTACAAAGCTATGATGACTATCCTTGATTAATCCATGCCTCTCCAAGTCAGATTTTTTTTCAAATGTTTCCCTACCACTGATGTAAGACTCTCAGGCCTGTAGCTTCCTGGTTTTTACCAACCATCCTTCTTGGATAATGGTACCACATCAGCTGCTTTTGGTGCTCTGGAGGCCCCCTGTGGCCAGGCAGCATTAGAAAGTTGATGTCTGAGTCTCTACAGTCTCTTCCTTTGTCTCCCAAAGCAGCTTTGGAATACACTTTATCTGGACCTGGGGATTCATCCACTTTCCAACCTAATAAAGCCACTAATACAATCTCTCAATGCCAATTCCTTTAAATATGTCACAAGCCCTCTTCTTTAATTTCTTTACCCCAATCCTACTGTAGGGTGAATACCGATTTTTAAAAAGTATTTATTTAAAACCACAGTTATGCCTTTCAGCTCCCAAACATTGATTGTCACTTTGATGCCTAATGGGTCCTATTCTTTTCCTAGTTGTTCTCTTATCCCTAATGTACACACAAATGCCACTAGGTTTTCCTTAATGATACCTGCCAGTGTGGTTTCATATTCCCTCTTCAGTCTCCTAATTTCTCTTTTTTAAGCAGCACTGTCTATTGTTGACACTCCTGAAGGATATCTACTGTTATGCCTTCAGTATTTACAGTTGGCTTCCCTTTTCCTTATCCAATCTTATACACCTCTCGACATCCAGGATTTCCTAGACTTGTTGGTCCCACCTTTCAGCTTTTAATGGGAACATGTTGGCCCTACAGTCTCACTCTTATCACTTTCGATGTCTCCTCCTGGTCTGATGTGGATTTTGCTGTGTGTAGCTGCTTTCTTTTCACTTTGGCCAGATCCTGTCCTGTCTTAAAATTGTCCTTTTCCCAAAGCAGAATCTTTACTTCCAGTCAAACTTTGCCCTTATCCACAGTTACCTTAAATCTTGCTTGGTTATGGTCACATGACTTTAAAACCTTTACTGTAGTTAATAGACTCCAGTAACGATAACTATTTGTCAGCTCATGCACTTTTAAAGCTCAAAACAGAACTTTTACTTTTTTACTTGTAGCATAATCAAAAAACAAATGTCATTCTCATGGTCCAAAAATACACTTAGCCTGAATGATTCGTAAATGAGTAAATTTGGGAAGCATCAAAAATGTCTTCCATGAATTAGTGAGTGACTGTTAAGAAAGCATAAATATTTGGAGCAGGATAGGCTACCCAACCCATTGAGTCTGATTCGCCATTTCAATAAGTTAATGACTGATCAGATTTTAGTCTTAACTCCAGTTTCTTTCCTCCTCCTAAACTCCCTTGTAGTTCAGAAGTCTATTTATTTTGGCCTTGAATATGTTTAGTGACCTAGCCTGTAGAAGAGCATTCCAGAGATTAACAACCCTCTGAAAAAATAAATTCTTCCCCATTGCTGTTTTAAATGGGAGATGCTTTTATTTTTATACTTTGTCCTTCATTCTAGATTCCCTTGTGAGATGGAGCATCTTCCCAGCATTCACACTGTCAAGCCCCTCAGCATATGTTTCATTATGATCACTTCTTGTTCTTCTGAAGTGTAATGTGTTGACCCAACTTTTCAACTATTCCTTGTTAGGCAACACATTCAGCCCACGAATCAGCCTAGTGAATCATCTCTGGACTACTTCCGATGCATGTATATCCATTATTAAGTAAGGAGACAAAAACAATATTGTCTCACCAATGCCCTGCACAACTGTGGCAAATCTTCCTCCTTTTTATACTCAGATTTCAGGTGAGGATCTGAGTTGTCCAGTAATTACATCAGTTGGGATCATAACACAATCCTGTAGGATCTTTCCAGAATCTAGGGTTACAACCAATGTATCCACTACCACTACAATGTCCTTTAAGGTACATCCTGAATGCATACCATCAGGGCTTACATTCCTTTCTTCCCATTGGCTTTCCTGGTGATTTTTTTTGTGGTTGTGATCTGCTGTCAGTTCCTCCCTTGATAAAATCGTAAAGTTACGGTATAAAAAGAGGCCATTCAGCCCTTCTTTGCTGCTTTAGCTAAATAACCTGGCTGTCCATTTCAATCCTGATTCATCAGCTTCTGGTCCATGGCCTTGCAGGTTATATTACTTCAGTTGCAGATCCAGGTTCCTTTCAAATAAGTTGAGGGTTTCTGTCTTAGCCACCAAGCTGGGCAGGGAACTCCAGCCACCTGACTACCCTCTGAGTCAGTGTTTTTTCCTTCTGTCCCCTATAATCCTGTATCAGTCAGTTTAAATTGGTGCCCCCGATACTTGACCTGGCCACTAAGGCAAACCGGTCTTTGTCCACTCTGGCCAATCTCTCCTCATGTTACACCTCAATTAAGTCACCCCTCGGCCTGCTCTGTTTTAAGGAAGACAATCCTAAGCTATCAAATCTTTGCTCATTGCTGTAGTTATCAAGCACTGGTAACATTCTTGTGAATTTCCTCCATACTCCCAACAGCAAATATGTACTTCCTGTAACATGGTGACCAGAACTGTGTACGCAACACCAAGAGTGTACTAAGCAGTAGCATGTATATTTCCAGTATGTCATCTCCTTGTATTCAATATCCCACCCACTGAAGGAAAGCATCTCTTGTGCCTTCCTTACCATCTTGTCTATTTGTACTGCCACCTTTAGAGGCCTGTGGATATGTACTCCACAGTCTCTTATTTCCTCTACCACTCTCGGTTATCATGAACTCTTCTGCTTCGTTTGCTCTCCCCAGATGCATTTGGATTGAATTCTGTTTGCTCATTCTTCCGCCCACTCAAGCAGACCATTTGTCACCCTGCAGTCAACAACCATCTCTTCAAGATCAAAGACCTGACCTCCTTTAGTGCCAAGTACAGATTTCCAATCATGCCTTCCATACTTAAGACCGAACCATTAATATTAACCGCAAAGGGACCAAAACCAAGTCCGATGGAATACCACTTGTAACCACTTTCCATTTGTAAAATCATTCCTGCAACAAAATTACCCTTTTGTTTCCAGTAACTGATTTTGGAATCAACTTGTCAGATTCCACTATATTCCATGTGTCGGTCTGTCATGTGGGACCTTGTCATGTGCCTTACTAAAATCCACAGGGACAACATCTAATATATGACCCTCATCAATCCTCCTTGTTACTACCTCAAAACGTCAATGAAGAAAGAATCACACAACTTTCCCTAAACAAAACCATGCCGACTGAGTTTGATTAATCTGAGCTTCGCCAAGTAACAGTTAATCCAGTCTCTCAATATTGATTTTAGTAATTTATCCAGCACTGACTTCAGACTGACTGCCTTACAATCTCAGTTCTGGAATAATGATATAATATTTGTCTCCAATCCTCTGAAGTCTCGCCTGTGGAGGTGATAGCCTATTAGTATTAATCTGGGTTATTAATCCAGAGACTCAGCTAACTTTCAAGGCACCTGGATTCGAGTCCTGTCATGGCAAATGGTGAAATTTGAATTCAATAAAAAGCATCTGGAATCAAGAATCTGCTGATGGCCATGAAGCCATTGTTGATTATCAGAGAAACCTATCTGACTCACCAGTGTCTTTCAGGGAAGGAAATCTGCCATCCTCACAAGGTCTGGCCTACACGTCCAGACCCACGGCAATGTGGTAGACTCTGAACTGCCCTGTGAAAAAGACCAGCAAGCCGTTCAGTTGTATCAGTTACTAAGAAGCCTCAGCAAAGAAATGAAACTGCATTGACCTAGGCCTTGCAAAGATAAAGGCAGAAACAGCCCTGTGAACCCTGCAAAACCCTCCATACTAACTTCTGTGGGTTGGTGCCAAAATTGGGAGAGCTGTCTCGCAAACTAGTCAAGCAACAGCCTGATATGGTCATACTCAAGGAATCACACCTTACAAATGATATCCTAGACGCCACCATCTCATCCCACCGACAGAACAGACTCAGCAAAGATGGCAGCACAGTGGTATGTAGTCAGGAGGGAGCTGCTTCGGGTTAAGCATACACAAGGAAATCTGCTAATTACCATGTACCATCTTCCCTCAGCTAATGTATCAGTGCTCCTCAATGTTGAACAACACTCGGAGGAAACGCTGAGGGTGGCAAGGGCACAAAATATATTCTGGGGTATTCCAATGTCCACCGCCAAGAGTGACTTATCAGTACTACTACTATAGCACCAGCTCCTGTTTTTGTCTCTGACCATGGGTCAAATGAGGGACCCAGCCTAAACACTGTGACTGCTTCCTGAAACAAAGCAGGTAAACTTCCCTCCCCTGGATTATAACTTAGTGCACAGCTGAAAAAAAAATAAGAAAATGTTTATTCCTGTCCAAAATTGAGCCAAGAAGGTGTAATTTTCTGACTGTGAAACTCCTGCACATTGACTTGTATCTTCCCTGAACAACATAGTTAAATGTGGCTATACTGTAGCAAAATCATACTGAAAGTTTGTCTCTGCTCACTTACTTTGATCCCTAGTTTTGAACAGAAAAACTGCCTTGAGACCAAACTGTGCATCATGATCCTCAGTGGGGTCTGCAGCCAGAACTTTGGGGTTGTGAGCTGTGATGCAGCAATGCCTGCAATGGAGCTCGAACCCCTGCTGGTTCCTTTTAAATCATACTGCCCTTTTTAAACAAAAATCTAGGTGGGTGCATTTTACTTAACCCAATATGTGAAACAGCTTTCACTCGTGCCATTCTCACAGGTCCCAAGTCCTCAGCTGACTGATCTTAGCAGCTTTTGTGTATAATGCAACCTTTTTTCTTTTTAAATCTTTCATTAATATATTTATTGGCAATGCTGTTTACTTCTTCTACATGAATTGCTGCATTTCTTGCATTGTTAATTGCGTAAAACATTTTTAGAGGTCAGGAATTCCAGAGTTTTGAGCCATGTTATTGACTTCAGTTAATCATGAATTGGAGTCCTGTAAAACATCTTAAGACACAGAATTCCCCTCTAGCTCCTTTTCTTTTCTCTCATGGTGTCTGTGCCTGTTTGCCTGACCCCTTTTTTTGCAGCCTCTGCAGCTCCTACTGTTGTTGAGTGAAAATCTTACACTTATTTCTGAATCTAGCTATCACAAACGTTAGGGTGTTTTTTACTGAAACACGTTAGTATATATCACATCAATCTGTGTAATTCCCATTCACTCCTATTCGAAAGGAGTCTTCAGTTAAACCCATAAAGGATGATAGGCTGTTTTACCCATTCATTTATTAAAGATTGCCCTGCTTCAAATTCTCAAATCCATTGGGAGCTGGGCGACATCAAGATTTATTCTTAACACTGCAAAACAAGACAATGAGCTGCAGAGAAACAGAAGGGGACAGGACTAACAAAGACAGAAAGACATATAAAACAGGCATTGACACTGGAAGAGAAAAGACTATGGACAGTAGTCAACAGGGTGAAATTCAAGGAGCCAAGGATAACTGTGTTCCAAGAGTTTCAAAAGTAATTTTAATTCACTAATAACTGAGGTCAGTGTTGTTAATTAAGAGTTTGAGCACAATGTTTTGGATATATATAACACTGTTCCTTTATCAGCAGTGGATCGGAATGCCACATTTTGTATTTCCATTGCAGGGTTCCATTTTGTCAATATTTGTCCAGCAAACTTAATTCAGGAGAACTGTTTGAACAATCTAATTACAAATCCCAGCTCCTCCAACCCGCACCTTAACTCAGTCCACTCACTGAATATTAAACCACACAGTACACTCTTATTTTGTGTATTTCTTAGTATTGTTCTTCTATTTCAGCCCTGAATTTCCAACGATGTGGGAAGACATTCAAGATTTAAATAGCTTGTCCTTAAGATCTAGCTGGAATGTATCTCACAGTCGAGAGAAGCTCTTCTCTACACTTGGAATTGATCAAAATCAAAAGGCAAGAACATTCATTTTATTTCATCAATATAATGTATCAATGCTCATGTTTATGTTTCTTTCAGCTCACTCCTTTCTTAATATCTTCAGTGCTTGGTCATTGCTAAGAGATGTGCTGACAAGGCTCTTCAACTTGCACTCTTAAAAACAGATGTAAGAATACATATTTCAAAGGGAATAGCAATTTCCTACAGCATAGGAAAAGAATGCTGACTGTTTGGCAGTGGTCAAGGTGTTGCCATGGTGAATACATCTTTAATTTAAAAAGAAAGGGCATAATGCCTCAGCATGTTCTTATCCTTCCTGCAGAGGAGCCTGTGTAGCTTCTAGCCAGTATAAATAATCTAAATTGAGATGTTTGAAATGATCTGCCAGTTGTTGAGATATATGGCCTATGTATCTGACATTGCATTGGAATTTACATAAATAATTAGGATGAGAATATAAGGGGTATGTTAGTAAGTTAGTGGATGGTGCCAAAATTGGTGATATAGATGGCAGTGAAGAAAGTTATTTAAGAGTACAAGGAGACCTTGATCAGCTGGGCCAATGGAGTTTAATTTGGATAAATGTAAGCCAAACCAGGGAAGGACCTGTACACTTAATGCTTGGGCCTGGGGAGTGTTGTTGAGTAGATACCTAGGGATTCAGGGATATATAGTTCCTTGGAAGTAGCGTCACAGCTATGCGGGGTGGTGAATGTGGCAGCTGGCACACTTGCATTCATTGGTCAGAGCATTGAATTTCAGAGTTGGGATGTCATGTTGTGGCTATACAGGACATTGCTGAGACCATTTTTGGAATACCTTGCACAATTCTGGCCACTGTGCTATAGGAAAGTAGTTATTAAACTGGAAAGAGTGCAGAAAGGATTTCCAAAAATACCATTCATGTTGATACTGCATTCTAACAAGATGATATCATTAACTTGGCCTGTTGTCCCAGTTTTGGGATACCTTGCCCTTCCAAAGTAATTTTAACTGAGCACATTTTTAGGTCCAAAAGTAAGAATAAGAACCAGATAGTCAGTTTCAGTTTTGGTTGTTAGAAATAAATGATGGTTCAAAAACCAAGAGGACTCTCATGTCGTGGCATGGGACTGTTTTTATATAACCAGTTTCTTGATTTAATGTCTCATGCATTGGTGACAGTGCAGATTATATGCCCTGGAGTGGGATTTGGACACCCAATCTTACGACACTAATGTAAAATCCCTGCAGTTGATTCAAATTTCACATGAATGGAATAAAGTGAACTTCCACACTTTATGAATTGGCTTTTGAACCATCATTTATTTCTAACAACCAAAACTGAAACTGACTATCTGGTTCTTATTCTTACTTTTGGACCTAAAAATGTGCTCAGTTAAAATTACTTTGGAAGGGCAAGGTATCCCAAATTTTTGTGCATTTGACACCTCATACATGAAACTGCAACATTCAACTGTAACTGTTTAACAATTACTAACAAACGATGACATGCATGCGCTGGTACAGTCCAGTTCTGCCAGATCTAAAGTAAATCCAATTACACAAAGTTTACCTGAAGGACATAGCTAACATATGATGCCAGTGCTAAGTTTTCTTAAGTCTAAATGCCACATCTAGGGAACGAGGTACAATCAACAGTTGGTCCTCTCACTATTGACACATTAAGTAAACACAGAATGTTTGAATAGGTTTTGAGATTTAACATGGAATTGTTCATTTATTTTTAAGAAAGTGCCATCTTTAATGCCATTGTTATTTTTCTCCAAGAATATCCTGGAGATTAATCTTTAAATCCTGGAGGTAGCAGGAAAATCCTGGGATATAGCGACCATCCGTGATACATTAGTAAGGCTTGATCCCAGCACCCATGGTTGGCCAGTATGATAGATGCATTGGCTTTACCTATTGTGGACTAAGCCATTAGATGGTTATAGATAGCTGGATGTGACTGCGAGCTACCAGTGTTGAAGTAAAATGGGTGTCAGGAGGACAAGATGGAGAAATAGTGAAATTGTAAAGCTTAAGAAGTTTGGGAATTGGGAAGAATAGTGCCATGAAGCAATTCAAATACAAAATTGAGTGATTAATTTTAGTGGTTGTATCTGAGAGAGGGGAGAGAGAATATAGAGACAGCAGCAAGGTAAGAATGCTGTCCAAAACACACGAGATATGTACGAATTTGATTCGGATAATGTTGAATTAACAGTGTACTGAATGCTGTCTGAATGAAAAGTATAATTCATTAAGTTTTATCCAACCAAATTACTGTTTCATAATTAACTAATGCACCTTTCTCAATATACATGTCTTCGCTGATAAATGTCCTATTTAAAAACATGTCTGATGTATTCTTTTTAAAAATACATGGTGGCTCAGTGTCTAGCACTGCTGCCTCACAGTGTCGGAGACCTGGGTTCGATTCCACCCTTGGGTGACAGTGTGCGTGGAATTTTCACATTCTCTTCATGTCTGCTATGGTTTCCTCCAGGTGCTCCAATTTCCTCTCACATTTCAAAGATGTGCGGATTAGGTGGAGTGGCCATGGTAAATTGCCCGTAGTGTGCAGTGGTGTACAGGCTAGGTGGGTTAGCTGTGGGAAATGTGGGGAAAGAGGGATGGGAGGAATGCACTTTGGAGGGTTGGTATGGACTCTGTAGGCTGAGTGGCCTGCTTCCACACTGTGTAGGGATTCTATGATTCCATGCTTTGAGTAATTACCATAATTTTAATAAACAATAAAGTCCTGCTGGTTGCAGGGCTTACGTTCTCCAAACCCGGTAAAACAATGATTTTCACTCTCGGTAAACATGACAGACTGCGCGTGCACTAGAAGCATTTTCTACTCCAGTACGGAAGTTTTATTTTAATTATTTTGCTTTAAAGCAGAAGATAAGTGAAGGTTAGACTTGCAATGTACAAAGAGGTGCAGGGGACATTTAGTGTGGATAAGCAAGTTCTTGAAAGGCAAAACACGAAGGGCAGGGCTTTATGGCATGTTTCCAAAACAGTTGTTGAATAGAAATACAGACTGGCTGTAATCCACTCGTTACCACAAGGTGGTGCTCTTTGGCACCATAGCAGGCGATTGCCATCAGAGAGCAACCAAAACGTAATTTTAAACATTTCCATAAATGTAGAAATTTCTTTGACTATTAATAATTACACAAAACCAGTTGATGTACAAAGACAGTAGGGATTTAAATATAGAGGTTTATATTGTTAAAGTAAAGCTACTTAATGCTGTATGATGGACCACACAGTTTTAAGGTTGGATTTAATAAGAGGCCTAACTACACAATAACTGTGAAATAGTTCCTTTGCTGTTTTTTAAGTAAGGTCAAAGGATATCTGTGTCATAATACAAACAACTTTACTGTCAGATTATATAAATCAAAGAGTTCTTTTTTCCTTCTTGACCCCCAGAAAATACAGCCCTGACACTGGCAGGTGATTGACTTTTACTCTGGTCAATGGAGCACTGAAAAGCCAAAGCTAAATGCTAAAAAGAGGGTAACAAATTGGGGTAACTTCTCATGACTCTCTTCTGAGTATATTGTGAACAAAAGAGTAATTACAAACTCCATGCCTTGCTCTAAATGTAAGTCCTGTTACGTGACAGACTTGTACAATATCAGGGTAACTGTGGAACTGGATGAACACAGGCCAGGCGGCATTGTGCTCCTGAGATGCTGCTTGGCCTGCTGTGATCATCCAGCTCCACACTTTGTTATCTTGGATTCTCCAGCATCTGCAGTTTCCATTATCAGGGTAACCTGGTTTTCTTGGCTCCAGGAAAACACTATTATTCTAGCTGACAAAGTGTTGGGTGTCCCGTCCTCAAAGACTCGATCAAAGCTGTAGTTTTGATCCTGAACCCTTTCATGCTGAAACTGCTGCACTGTGCTTGTGACAGATGCCTCTTCTACAGCCATCAAGCATGCTGCTTCTGCTGTTTATTCTGCACTAATACCTAATAAACAACCAATGCTCGTCATACATGTCCAAGGTCAGCTCTCGATGCAGACTAAGTTATTGGCCATGATTCGGATTTCCAGATTGATGCATATAAATCAAAAAGGGCTAATAAGATCATAGATAACAGGACGGTGAAGCCTCAGTTGTATTTGGGTCAGCTTGCTGCCTTGTCCTGTAGCCCTGCTAACCTGTCCTTCTCTGATGTTGAGATAACAAGGTGTAGAGCTGGATGAACACAGCAGGCCAAGCAGCATCAGACGAGCAAGAAAGCTGATGTTTCGGGCTCTAAACCTTGTTACCTCAGATTCTCCAGCATCTGCAGTTCCTACCTTCTCTGATGTCAATCCAATTCCCTTCAAATGCCTTGATCGAACCTGTTTCCTTCACACATTCAGGCAGAGCAATTCAGATTCTAACCACTCGCTGCTTGAACATGGTTTTCCTCCTGTAACTGTTGCTGCTTTTTTGCTGATGTCTGAGGCGTCCTGGAGCAACCCAAACCAAGCACCAGTCTGCTCGTTGTTCCATCATCTTCAGCTTTTTCTTCATGTTGAATGAATTCAGTTGGTTCATCCAGCTCCACACTTTGTTATCTTGTTGGTTAGTTGGTTGAAAACTGGCATACGTAATGTGAGACCTGAGGAGAAGGCAGAGGTGGATTATTTACTTTCCACTTCTGACTGAAGTTGGATGCAAGTGCTTTATCTTTTATGCTGAGCTGGGCTCCCCCACCTCTTGAAGTAACAGTCTTTATGGAGCTTTCATCACCTGTTAGTTGTCCATTACCATTCATGACTGGATGTGGGAGAATTGCAGAGTTTAGACCTTGGTCTGTTGGTTTTTGGGGGCATTCAGCCCTATAAAAGCATGCTGCTTCTGCTGTTTAGCATGCATGTAATCCTACATTGTAGCTTCACCAGGTTGATCCCTCAAGATGATGTAAGACTGTGACATCAAGACTGTAGTTGACACAAGTGAAGCATCAAGGAGGCCTAGCAAAACTGGAGTCCGTTGGAATTGGGGGGTGAGATGAAGCTGTCTGCTGGCTAGAATCCTATTTTGCAGAAAGAAAGATGTTTGGTTGTTGGAGATCAATCATCTCAGCACCAAGACATTGCTGGAGGGGTTCCTCAGGGTACTGTCCTAGGCCCAAGCTACTTCAGCAATGACCATCCATAGAAAGTAAGGTCAGAAGTAGAACGTTTGTTGATGATTTCAGTGGTCACCATTTGTAATTCCTGAGATCCTTAAGCAGTCCATATTCAAATGCAACAAGACATGTACAGTATCTATGCATCAGCCCAAAAGAGGTGAATAACATTTGCCCGTACAAGTGCTGGGCAATGACTGTCTACATCAAGGGAGAATCTAATCATTGCTGCTTGATGTTAAAAGACATTACCATTGCTGAATTCTCCATTAACAACCAGAATATTGATACTATTGACCAGAAACTGAGTTGGACAAGCCATACAGGTACTGTAGCTACAAGATCAGACTAGAGGCTAAGAATTTAAAATTGCTAATTTATTTTCTACCTCCTCAATGCCTATCCACAATCTACAAAGCACAAGTCAGGAGTTAGATGGAACACTCTTCATTGAAGGCCGCTCAAAATGATCTGGGACACAACAGCCCTGTTAGCTGGCACCCCAACCACCACTTTCAACATTCTCTTCTCCATCTCTATACAATGGGGCAGCAATGTGTACCATCTATAAGGTGAGCTGCAGTAACTCTCAAACACTTTTTTCACAGCACATTCTAAGCGCGTCACCTCTATCATCTAGAAAGACAAGGGCGCCAAAATCATGGAATACCACCACCTGTAAGTTCACCCTCAAGGCATATACCATCGTGACCTGGAACTATATCATTGTTCCTTCACTGTCACTGGATCAAAATCCCAAAACTGTACCCAACTGGACACCAACACCAGATGGACTACAGCGATTTGCAAAGACCACTGTCCGTTACTTTCTCTAGAGAAATTAGAACAGGCAACAAACGTTGGCCTTACCAGAGACATTGGGATTTAAATTACTTAAAAAAAGAACCTTCACCTAAAATTGATTGCCTAGCAATCCCAAATAACAAACTAGCATAACATTCACAGCAGTAAAAGCAAATGGTCTAGTTTTTATCCCACTGCTGTTTGTGGGGCCTTTGGCGAAGGGTTTGAGCATGGAATGAGTTTTCCACTTTCCTTCCCAACTCCTTTCACTTTTTAAGATGTGTTATAAAACAGAGGTTAACCCCCCTCCAAAGTAAAATTGGAACCCTGGTAAAGAGGAGCACCTTGCCCTATAATCTGTAAAAAGGAGTATGAAAAGTGGTGTAACATGCCTTTCAGCAACTTCTAGTGTTGGAATAAAATAAACCCCTGATACTCATTTTATAATCAACAATTCATAATTTATTTATCCAACTCCAACAGTGAGCAAATTAACCAAACTATTAACAAATCGGATAAATCCCTTCTAACTACTAACCATTCCCAAACAAAACAAGATTCTAGTGGTGAGATAGCAGGAACTGCAGATGCTGGAGAATCTGAGATAAGAAGGTCCAGAGCTGGATGAACACAGCATGCCAAGCAGCATCAGAGGAGCAGGAAGGCTGATGTTTCGGGCCTAGATCCTTCTTCAGAAAGTTCTGATTTTCTGAAGAAGGGTCTAGGCCCGAAACATCAGCCTTCCTGCTCCTCTGATGCTCTTTGGCCTGCTGTGTTCATCCAGCTCTGCACCTTGTTATCTAAGATTCTAGTGGTATGTTGTTCCAATAAATACAAGTCCCACTTAGATTACAAAAAAAAGGACTTTGGTCTCTTCAAATTACAATCAGGTTACATGTCTCAGAGTGCTCTGTCCCTTCTCTGTCCATTCTTCTGCCACGAATATCAGCTAATTGTGCCATGGGGACCTTTTGTATTTGGATGCTGCTTTCTGTGAGACTCAGGAAACTGAGAGAGCAAGTGATTTGCTCTTGAGAGCTATGGGCGACCTCTGGCAAATAGAAGTTAGCTCTGCTATCTTTGTCCAACTGACACCTTTCACCTTTTTTCCACCCTCTTAGTTTCTCTCTTCACATGTGATAGACTGTTCCCAGTGTGATCTACTTTTTGTTTCCATTGAAAGATCTGCCTCTTTCCCGATTTCTATCCCTCATGGAATGAAATTGCTTTCAGAAGCTAGATTTCGATTTATGCATTAATGTGTATTCCTCTGCCATCGCTGCAACTCACCTTGCTGTTTTAACTTTGTTCCTCAATATGAGTTCTGATCATTTCTGGAAGTGAGTTTTTTAAATTCCTCCAGCAGAATAATATCTTGGAGATCCTCCTATCTATCTTTAATGCTATCATTCATCGATCAAAGTTGTTCTGTTTAATGCATTCAAACTCGATATAAGTCTGACCAGTTCCTTTCTTTGTATTTCTGACTATTATCTGTATGTTTCTGGTACCAATTTGTAGGCACTCAAAATAGCCTGTTTTACTCCTTCATACTCTCCAGACACTGCCTCTGACAGTGCTGCAAAACCTCACTGACTCTGCCTACCAACTTGGTCTGAATTAACATTACCCACATAATCTCTGGCCAGTTTATCGGTTTAGCCAATTTCTCGAAGGAATGAAAAAGGCTTCTACATCTTTTTCATCAAATTTGGTAATATTTGGACAGATTTGTACACATCTCTACCAGGCCTTTGGCTATGATGGGTTTGCTCATCGTCACTATCCTCCTCACTAAGCCTACCTTCTACCTTCACCTCCATCCTGTTACGTTGACTTTCCTGTCTAATTATCAACTTCTGAAGTTCAAAACTTTTCTTTTTCCCTTTCTTCATTCTCCTTTCTGTTCTGCTAGAGCAATTTTTTTTCATTTCTATTTCTTCTGCTTTTTAACCGTACTTCAGACTGTTTCAGTTCCCTTTCTTGCTCTATCTCCAGCCTTTTAAGTTCACTTTCAAACTCCAATTATCACATTTGCAATTTAATGTTTTTCTAACTCACTTGACTCTTACTTTGATATGCCTAAATGTTTGACTAACTCCGTTACCATTTCAGCTTTCTTACTATAACTAGTTAAACCCAATTTTAGTCCATCTGCTAATTCTGTAAGTATCAAAAAGTTTCTAAATTTTTTTTGGCAAATTTGGAAAACATCTTCAATCCTCAGAACCTCTCTGGCAATGTTAAGAGTCATTTCCCCACTCTTGATTTAACCATCAACAAATGATTGAAGTTAAACAGATTTTCCACTACTTATGTAAGTTTTATTTAAAGATCTAGGGCATTAGTCCCCAAGCCTGTTGAAATCTGCTGGGACCTTTCACACCCTAAAATTGTTTAGATCAGTCCAAATCAATTCAGATCCATCCAAATCCCAGATATGAGCCCCCAATCTGTTATAAAGCGGAGGTTGACCCTCCTCTGAGGACTAAAACCGAAACCCCCAAAGAGGAGCACCTTGCCCTATAATCTGTAAAAGGAGCATAAAAAGTGGTGTAGCCCGCCTTTCAGCAACTTTCGGTGGTTAAATAAAATAAACTGCTGACACTTGCTTTAAGATCAACAATTAACAATTTTATTTTTAAAACTCTAACAGTGAACAAATTAACTAAACTATTAAAAAAATCGGATAAACCCCTTCTAACTACTAACCATTCCCTAACAAAACAAGATTCTAGTGGTATGATGTTCCAGTAAATACAAGTACCACTTATATATATTAAAAAAACTTTAGTCTTTTGAAATTACAGCCGGGTTACATGTCTCCCAGAATGTTCTGTGCCTTCTCTGTCAGTTCTTCTGCCATGAATGCTAACTAATTGTGCTGTGGGTAACTTTGGTGCTTAGATTTAGATGGTGCTTTCTGTAAGACTTAGGAGACTGAGAGCCAGCGATTCGCGCTTGAGAGCTGAGGACTGTTAACTCTGGTGGATGCAGTTAGTTCTGCTGTCTTTGTCCAACTGACCCCTTCTTTTATACCCTTGATCACATTTCAATTTTCTTAAAATAGGATTGGTCCTATTTAGTCAAAACCATCAGATTTAAATTTAATTGGTTATTGGCATTAAAGTGCCTGGTTCAAATTGATTTGGCTAATTTCAAAACCTTGTTGTCTTGGCAAAACCTGCTACTTGGTCTGCTAACTGTATGGTCTTTTGATACACACATTTCAATTCAGGTGTTCTCTATGTATTTTAAAACTTTCAAGCGCATGCTCACAGGCATCCATTTTACTCCCTAAGCACATCTTTTGAAGGGACCATGCTGTGTTTTCTCCTTTAGCATTTCACAAATATTAAAGTCTAACTGCCTTCCTCCTAATCTACAAATACTGTACCCAACTTCATAACAGATGTTAGCTTTGTTTTAATATATACAGAAACTTAACCATTTCATGATCAAGCAAAAAGTTAAAACTCAAATGTATAAGAGGAAATCCTGCATGAGGGCCCCCCTCTGATCTAAGCATTTAAATATACCAGATTTATTTATATTCTGATAGATATAGGGTAATTTAGAGCGGACAGTAATGTCTTACCAATGCTCAGATATTCAGAACCAAAAGAACTGTGGATGCTGTAAATTAGGAACAAAAACAAAGTTGCTGGAAAAGCTCAGGATAATGAAATGTAAGGCTGGATGAACACAGCAGGCCCAGCAGCATCTCAGGAGCACAAAAGCTGACGTTTCGGGCCTTCGGGTCCAGTGACCCTTCCTCTGTGGAAAGGTCACGGACCCGAAACGTTAACTCTCTTTTTCTCCTCCGTAGATGCTGCCAGACCTGCTGAGCTTTTCCAGCAACTTTGTTTTTGTCTCAGATATTCAGATTTGTTCTGATAAATTCTACCTTGGACTCTGCAATTGGTTACTAAGCAGACAAGGTAAGCTTTTGGTGGAGAATTGAAATGAATTTGAAACTGAGACATTGAAGCGTGAAGATGGGATTTTGATTTATCTGCTCAGTATAAAATGAAAACGCGTTTTCTTGTGTGCTGCATCCTTCAGCTGCCCATCTCCTCCTCGGTAGGAGAGGCTTCCAGTTTGGAAGGTGCTGTCGAGGGATATTTGGGGAGTTGCTGTACACATCTTCTAGATATGGCAGCAGTGCGTACTGTGCACTACTGGTGAATGGAGCGAAAGTTTAAAACAGTGAGTGGGGTACTAATCAAGCAGGCCGTTTTGCTTTTTTATTGGTGTTTTGGGGAGTATTCCATCAGACTCTGACTTGTGTTTTGCAGATCGTTCTTCACTGTAGCTGGGTCAAAATCCTGATTTCACTCTCTAACAGTTCTTTGGGTATGCTTATGCCATAGGGACAGTATCATTTCAAAAAGACGACACCCTTCCACCTTCTCATGGGCACTGAATGTTGGCCAAGCTAGTGATGTCCACATTCTGTGACTGAATTTAAATGTCAAGTTATGATCAGGCTTAAAGGTGTCAGGTGGTGTGTTACTCACTGTAGAATTTCTATTCTCACAGCCATGATGTTTATACAGCTGGTCTCATCACGTTTCTAGTCAGTGGTAATCCCAGACTATTGTTAGTAGGGGTCTCAGGAACCATGTTGTTAAGAGCCAAAAGAACTGTGGATGCTGTAACTCAGAATCAGAAACAGGAACAGAAATTGCTGGAAAAGCTCAGCAGACCTTGCAGCGTCTGTGGAGAGAAACCAGAGTTAACGTTTCGGGACTCTTCCTCAGTTCTGAGGAATAGCCGCTCGACCCAAAATTGTTGCAGCCAGACCTGCTGAGCTTTTCCTGCAATTTCTGTTTTTGCTTCTGATCATATTGCTGTTGACTGTCAAGGGAAAATGATTGGAATCTCTCTTGTTGGAGATGCTTATTGCCTGGTATTTGTGTGGGATTTGTGTTTATTTGCCTCTTAAGATCCTAAACCGGACTGTTATCAAAGTTTCAGAGATAGTAGGAACTGCAGGTGCTGGAGAATCTGAGATAACAAGGTATGGAGCTGAATGAACACAGCAGGCCAAGCAGCATCAGAGGAGCAGGAATGCTGATGTTTCAGGCCTAGACCCAGGGAGGCCTGAAACATCAGCCTTCCTGGTCCTCTGATGCTGTTTGGCCTGCTGTGTTCACCCAGCTCTACACCTTGTTAGCTAAGTCTTGTTGAATACAAGCATGGAATATTTATGTGTCAGTGGCATTGTGAATGGTGCTGACCATTGCTGTTGTCAATCAGGAACTTCTGACCTTGTGATGGAGGGAAAGTTAGTGACCCAGCTGAAGATGTTTGGAACCTGTAACATTGTTCTGAAGAACTCATGCAGTATCCTTGGAACTTCAAGGATTGACCTCCGACAGGCACAGCCATTTGCCTTTGTGCTAGATATAGTTCCTTGAAGCCACACTCAGGAAAATTCTGTTTTTGATGGCAAAGGTGGAGACGCTCTCCTCTAGAGTTCATCTCTTTTGTCCACTTTGTAAATGAGGTATAGTGCAAAATGTCCACACCAAAAATGTACCTGAGATTAGGTGAGCAACTTGTGGCTGATTAAATGCCATTTACAGTGATAGCCATAGAGTAATGGAAACAGACCCTACAGCCCAAACTGGGTCATGCTGACCACAGTGCCCACATTTGGCCCATATCCCCCTCAAACCCTTTCCATCCATGTACCTATCCAAATATTTTTTAAATGTTGCTATTGTACCTGCCTCAACCAATTTCTGTGGCTGCCCATTCCACATGTGTACTATTCTCTGCGTGAAGAAGTTGTCCCTCAGATCTTCCTTAAATCTTTCCCCTCTCACTTTAAACCTATTTGACAGCACTGCCTGTGAAACTTCACATCACTGAAAGTAGACTGTTTGGGGTAATAATTACTCAGATTGGATTTGTCTGGCTTTTTGTGGACAGAACATATGTGGGAAATGTTTCACATTATGTGGTGGACACAAATATTCTGTCTGTATTGAAACAGCTCGCTAAGTACTTGGCTAGTTCGAGAGAACAATTCTTCACTATCACAACCAGAATGGTTTCAAGACTCGTAGTTGTGTTGCAAACTCGGATCAAATGTATTCCAAAAGGTTTCATCATCTGATTTGCCCCATGTGGTTCGTGGCCTTCCTATGCCAATTCAAAAGTGAAAAGCTTCAACTTCACTACCCAAATGGATGATGGTTGCCTGATTGTCAAACAGGCAGTTTCTTTTTTCACCATTTTCAATATTTTTGTACCTGGCAATGAGGAATGTTCCAAGAAAACAAATTTGATATGTACTCAGTGCCCTGGAGATGAATTTTCAAGTCCCGGAGACTCCAAGGCACTCTGACCTCTTCTCAAACTAGAGTTTGAAACCTATTCCCACACACCTGGCTGTTTTTTATAACCTTACACTATTTCTTGTTATCACATGGAGAGATAATTGCCTGAAAACTGGCCTCTAAAAATGACCTCAGGAGGAGGCTGAGAAGGATGTTCTCCAAAACACTTCTGACTAAAGTTGGTTGCATATGTTTTAGCCTTGTCATTTGCTTTTACGTGCTGGGCTCTGCCATCATTAGGGATGAGGAAGCTTTTGGAGCCCCTCTCTCTGATTAGTTTGATTGTTTTCATTGTTATGCACAAGTTGGATAGTGACATTAGGCATTTAGTGCTAAATGTAAAACACCTGAAGTAGCTATACATAATGCATTCTCCCTACCTGAGCTGTGCAAAAGGTGAACATCACCTTCTGGCTCCCCATTGAAATGTGTTGAATGATAGATAGTTCATGCAGTGACTTTGAAGACATTGTTTTTGCTTACTGTAATATAAAAATTAGGGCTTGACCGTTAGAGCTATTAGCAGTATGGTACATCTTAATTATTTCCAAACGAGCCCTCTGTCCTGGAAATGAATATCTACATCTCATCTTATTCCTTCAGTTTTTAATTAATGTTTACTTTGCCTCTCTGGCATTCTTAAATCCAAACTATTTTTGACCACACCCCCCGCCTCTTGTTTTCTGTACCCAGTTTGACACTTCACAATTCCAACTGACAGACTCCATGCTGCTAATGAAGAATTCTTCAATCTAGTTGTTGGTGGACCTGTGTAAACAGGGGAAATAACGTACCACAAAATTCAAATAACCCACTGATAGCAATGTTCTGTGGAAAACCCAGAAGAAACATTAAAGGGTCGTGCCACTCTTTCCCTTTATCCAGCAAAATCGAATGCAGTAAAGTTTAATTTTCTTTAACTGACCTTTTGGTTTCCTGTAACCAAACCACTATGAATCTTGCCTTCACTCAGTAATGTCTGGCACTTAAGGTGAATGGTCATAATTAAATATTAATATTGTTCATTCATTATTAATAGCTAACAATTTACCGTAGTATTAACAAGAAGCATTAACAGACCTTTATTCAAAATACAATACATTATAAATATTTGTTACTCATTCTATACAGGCCGAGACTTCACAGCACAGGATTAACCAGTTAAGCATAAAATTTGTGTTGCAGTATGCCTATGTTACTATATATTTTGATTATATTTTGCATTGAGGACACACACAGGACAATCTTGCTTTGAAATTTTGTTATTGAAAGGATGGTACTTAAAATGATTAATGCAAACATTTTGGTCCTAAATTGACAATTGAAGAAAAATAACAAATAATTAAGTCCAATTTTAAAGGAGGCTTAGGAACAGAGACCCACAGGTTTACAACCATAAATCTTTGAAGATACAGATGGGTTACCTAGGCTGTTTTTGTTTCTAAAATGTACACGGGTTTCTGGCTGCCTACAGGGTGCAAAAGAGGTGATGCTTTTTACATGACGAGTGATTATGATCTGAAATCTGGTGCTTAGGAAAGGGTAGTGGAAGCAGATGCAATAATAACTTGCAAAAGGTAACATGGATAGGTGCATGAATGGAGAAAAACAGCAAAGCTGTAGGGAAAGAGCAGTGGTTTGAGACTAATTACCTCTTTCAAGTGCCAGTCCTGACACAATGAACCAAATGGCTTCCTTCTATGTATGATTGTATCTTCCTATTGCATTTTGATTATTTTCAGATTATTTTAACAATCTGTTTAGCAGTAAATGAAGTTTGTTCCATGCCTGTTCATTCCCAGTTTAGTTTTAAACTAATGCCGTTCTAGCAGAATTTAACTTGTGAAAGTGAATTTTCTTTGACCAGTAAAATGATTAAGTATCTTCTGTGCAAAGTTTTCAAATTTATTTTACATTCCACAATATATATTTGAACATTTATATTTAGTTTTGCGGCTGAAGAATCTGACCTTTCTCCCAAAGTTATAAATTTATTGCATCACGTCTTTAATGATGTAACTCAATAGGTAAATTATTACCCATAGAACTATAACCCATGGATCAAATTTGTTATCCATTAACTAGTATAGATTATAAATATTTTGCATACTTTTGTTCAGATTGACTTACACTTTATATTCCCCTCTCCTTTTTGTGTCTGTTTCTATAGGACGTTGGACAAAGCAAGCTCCAGTTTCTGGAGGAGACAGTGGCCTGCGGTTCAGATCTAGAGAGGACCAGTGCATTACCAGAAGTTGCTACGGTCCCTGAAAATGGCAACAGAGCACTAATCCAAACCAGGGTAAAAGAAAAATGCATAGATAGTTATTAAATTTGAATTGCTGTCCTTTTTTTTAATAAAATGTGTATTAAGTTTAAAATTTCCATACTCAGTAATGTTTATTTTATTTGTAAGGATATTTGAAGTCTTCCACTATTTCCAAAGATTTCAGAAATGTTTTACTTCAGTTGTAGCTGAGAATAATAACATCAATGCTACGCAAGTGCTAGGCAATAAGCATCTCCAACAAGAAATTCCAATCATCTTCCCTTGACAATCAATGGCAGTATGAACAGAAGTTGCTGAAAAAGCTCAGCAGGTCTGGCAGCATCTGTGGAGAGAAATCAGCTAGCAGCTCAGGTTGAGTGACCATATCTCAGACAAAAGAAGAATCACCAGAACCGAAACTCTGATGTTTCTTTATGTATGCTGCCAGACCTGCTGAGCTATTTCAGCAACCTCCGTTTTTATTGCCAAATGAGACCTTGATGTCAAAGACAGTCACTTCAGCCCTCATATGGAAACTATTAGGCCAGGTGATCAAAGCTTGGTCAAGGAACTAAGTTTTAAAAAGCATCTTAAATGAGGGAGAGAGGCAGAGTTGTTTAAAGGGGTGGAATCCCAGATCTTAACACTTTGGTAATTGAAGACATGTTACCAGTATAGCAATGATTACAATGAAACATATCAAAGAGGCCTGAATTAGATGAGTGCAGATGTCTAGTGGATGAGAGGCTAAAGGCAATTAGATAAAGAAGAGATGAAGCCATGAGCGATAGTGAATGTGAAACTCACAGGTTATGTAAACCTATTGGTAATTTCAAACATTCTAGCTACAGGATGATCTAACTGTCAGGTAGTGACTTCATAGTTCTTATTTCGCTCTGTAATAATGTCTGGATGTTTGCATACCTAATTTAAAGTGCATTGTTCAATGAGTGTGCATCAAAAGTCGGCTAACTCTTCCTGAAATTAAGATGTTTAAGTTTGCTGGAAATAGTTTCGGCAAGAATGATCTAGATGTTCCTTAAATGTCAATACTTCTACAGAGATTGGTGATCAAATGAAAAACAACGGATGGCTTTATCCCAGCCTTCAATGGCTGTGTATTCAGATGATTTACAACCATCAGGACAGCTCTTTATTCTTGGCTTCAACCACTTTTTACATTTTTCCACGACAGATCGTATAGTGTTCATTCCAGCTGACGGAGTTTTCAACATTTTCTCGAGGATGGCACACACATTTATGTGCAGCCTCTTACCTTATGGAGTCTATTTCCTTTAGTTTGAAATTAAATGCTTGCTCTTTATTTGTATTTATTATACCTTAATTGGAAAGCAAATAAAGATAAGCATGAGCAGCAATGAATATTAAAGTTTTTAGCCTGATTTAAAATCCTATATTTATTAAGAATATGCATTAAATTGCTACACAATCCATTGATCCTATTCAAAATTGTATTGAAAATTCTGGCTCGAACTCCCAAATTGTTCAAACTTGTCAAATGTGGTTTATTTTGTTCTATATTGAGTGAATTGGTAGTAGCTATTATATCATAAGTTCAGTCTCTACTGAAGAGTTTCCAATTTCAACACTATTGAAGACATCAAAAGGAGACTTGTTCATGTCCTGCTGAGTAAGAAGGGGTGGGGAGATACCTCATCTCCATACTGTTTCATTCTACTTAATAGGCAACACTTGATAATTTTTGCAACGATTTGGCAGTAGATTTTGCTATCTGCGTAAGTAGGCAAAGAACAGAATCTAAAAATTATACCCTTTGCGTACAGAAAGAGTAAGGCTAAGTCCCCCTTCGTTTAGATCATAGATTCCCTACACTGTGGAAACAGGCCCTTCGATCTAACAAGTTCACACCGACCCTCCGAGCATCCTACCCTGACATCCTCTTAAACTACACATCCCTGGACACTTTGGATAATTTAGCATGGCCAATCCACCTAGCCTTCACATCTTTGGACTGTGAGAGGAAACGGGAGCACCTGGAGGAAACCCATGTGGACACGGGGTGAACGTGCAAACTCCACAAAGACAGTGCCCAAGGTTTGAATCGAACCCAGGTTCCTGGCGCTGTGAGGTAACAGTGCTAACCACTGAGCCACCGTGCTGCCTGTTTAGCTTCCCCATCTTCTGATTAAAGTCTCTCTATTGGATTGAGTACATAAATTTCACTTTTGAGAAGATTTGAAGCTCAGGTTGAGGTTCTGGAAGCAAGCGAGCAAACTTACATCCAGAATAAATTTCACTATATTGTATGTTCCGATGTACTTTTCCTAATCAGTTAAAATGGTCCAGGAACTGGAGTCCTAAACATTAACCAAGCCAACTTTTTTTTAAAGTTTCTTTCCTGTCCATCAATGTAGTAATTTAACCAACATGTTTTCCCCAGGTGGTAAACTTTTGATTTTTGTTCATGTTGTGTTAATCAGATTAGGCATCTCCCTGGATCAAGGGAAGAAATTCTTGAATGGAGAAATCGAATAGAAATTACTTCACGATGAGGCAAAAAGAAGAATTCTTTCAATGTACACTATTTTGAAAAATAAAGGACTGTACCTAAAAGGTTACAGTTGCACTTTGCAGTAAATGTCAACATTTCAGGGCTCTATATTGTAAAGGTCCTGCTGATTTGTATCCATCATCTTTAATTTGTTTTATTTCAGATCCCTGCTACCCCTCCTCCAAGAACCAGCCGAAGTTTTACTCATCGTGTTGAGACTGTAGTTATCCAGTGGTTACAGATGAATGGAAACAGAGTCAGAGAGGTGCCAAGGGTCAGGAAAAAGTCATTGTTTCTTTAATACAAAATTAAAAATGTTAACATTTTATATTTACCCTCCACTTTTTCACTAACACCAACTTGTTTCAAACTGTCCATCCAAATGTTTGACTTCTATGTTATGATCATTTCACACTATATATAAATTCAGAATGTTTAGTACATCTGAATTTATTGCAATTTGGTTACAGCATGAGAACTAAAACAAATATAATTTAACAGTTTGACTAAAGTTACATTTAATTGTTTAAAGAAACTTTTATTCTCTGGACAAGGATGTCATTTGCATAGCTTCTGTTAGCCATCCATCCCTTGCTGCTCTGAGAAGGTGGTAGAGCCTTCCGACAACCACAGAAGCAGTTTTATGCTGCTGACCAATTGACAAGTAGCTGACTTGTCAACATTAGTGTGTGATTGGAGTTGTACACAAGTCAGCTTTCCTTCCCTAAAGGATATGGGTGAATTGACTGAAAATCAGACAACAGAATGGTTGCTTTATTGATATTTATTTCCAAATATTTAAAAGCTGTATTTGAATTCTCAGCTACTGTGGTAGCATTTGAGCTCCTACCTGCTGAATTGACAGTACAGTTTCTGTATTGTAGTTCAGTAACAGCCAATACACTCCTGTAAACCCATGATGTTTTGGGCGTTCATTTAATTTGTGTCTACTTCGCTACAATTGTAATGTGGATATTGTATGTGATATACTTTATCAATGCAGAATCATATCACTCAGGAGAATACCCAGCACAATAAAGCTGAGGTGTGAGGCCCTTTCTAAGGAAGGTTACTGTTCAAGGGTTTGAGCTTTGCAGTATGTGATGTAACTGTAGCCTTAATGGACCAAAGTACAGTTGCATTCTTTTATCAACATCAACTTTATTTAGCTACATCAAAATATAGGAAATTCAAGCAGTGAGTACTTGTAGATATTTCCTATATTTCTGTTTGTACTGATGAAAAAAAAATCTGTAATCGCAATTGCCATGTGAAGTCACTTGGTGCAATAGAAATAAAATCAGAAGTGGTAATGTAGATTTCATTGTGTCATAAATAAGTTTCATTTATATTGTATTGCTCACACACTCTCACACACACACACACACACACACACACACACACACACACACAGACACACACACAGACACACACACACACACACACACACACACACACACACACACTCTCACTCTCACACTCTCCTTCCTGTTGATGAATGCCACAGTGTTACAATGTGGCCCGTTCAGGGCCACATGCAGTTCATGGCAACCTACACCAAATTATGTTTCCAAATCTTACTGCTCAGGCTGCAGAGCCGACCCAGTCCCTTGGCAAATAAAATGCCCCAGTGTGACTTTGTGGAGGTGGCATTGGTCATTGTCCTGCATTGACCTTTGTGTCTCAAAGATTTTTTTAATATACTTAAGAAAACAGACAAATTGAACTATAAAAAATTCTTTGATGTACATTTGTTTATAGAATCACAGAATCCCTACAATGCTGATAGAGGCCATTCTAGAACATCAAATCTGCAAAATAATTAACCCACCTTGCCTGCAAATCCTTGTACGCTGCAGGGCAATTTAACATGGTCAATCCACCTAACATCTACACATCTTTGGACTGTGGGAGGAAACTGGACACTCTGAGGAAACCCATGAAAACAAGGGGAGAATGTGCAAACCCCAAACAGACATTTGCACAAAGCTGGAATTCGAACCTCCTGGTGCTGTGAGGCAGCAGTGCTAACCACTTTGCCACCGTGCACTATTTGTTGTTTAGGATGATTACATTTTAAAATGATGTTTTGAGTTAAAACGGAGAAAAAGATGGGTTGGTTACTGTGTTGGTTGATCTGTGGTTTCTGTCTGTCCATTGTATTGGTTGTTCACTGGTCTGTGTTTTTGTCTGTTCACTGATCTGTGTGGTTGTTTGATTATTTGGGTCTGCGGGTAGAGCTGGTGACTTGGACAACTGACACCAGTAAAGAGGATTCTGCAATCTGAACTCATACCATCAGTATTGTCATACTCTAAGTGCTAAAATATTTGTAAGTAATTGAAATAAACATATTTTAGATGCAAGATTTGGTGTTAATTCTGCATTGCTCTGAGGTACATTGGTTATTGTATATATGACGTAGAACAAACAAGAGAATAAATAACAATATACATTGTTGGAATTAAAGAAGAGCATGGTAAAACAAAATGAAATTACATATTGGGAGATGCATTTGGACAAATGGTATGCAAATATGACACCATGATTGTTTTGATGGCTTGAAGGACAAGCAGGTATATTCTTGCACCTTAAGTCCTTGGTTCCTACAAGTCAGAAATAATCACATTTTAGATGCAAAATATCAAAGTTTTGTCAAGTGTATTTCTTGCTGTTCTCAGTTTGACTGGTGGACCAATACACTGTTAATCAGAATATGACTGCAGTACAGCAGAAAATGCGGCACTCCAGAATATATATTCATTTTGTGAATAATATAACGTCTTTTGTTTTTATACCTTGAGGAATGTGCTGCTATTGGCAGACAATGGCCTGAATCTTGTGGTCAGTAGTGTAGTTTCTGTTGTGACCATAATATGATAAGTTTTAATCTGCAGTTTGAGAGGGAGAAGGGAGAATCGGAAGTGTCAGAATTGCAGTTGAACAAAGGGAACTATGGAGCTATGAGGGAGGAGCTGGCCAAAGTTCAGTGGTACAATACCCTCACAGGGATGGCAATGGAACAACAATGGCAGGTATTTCTGGATATAATGCAGAAGGTGCAGGATCAGTTCATTCCAAAGAGGAAGAAAGATCCTAAGGGGAGACAGAGGCGGCCGTGGCTGACGAGGGAAGTTAAGGACTGTATAAAGATAAAAGAGAAGAAGTATAACATGGCAAAGATGAGCGGGAAGCCGGAGGACTGGGAAGCTTTTAAAGAGCAACAGCGAATAACTAAAAAGGCAACACACAGAGAAAAAATGAGCAATGAAGGAAAACTGGCCAAAAATATAAAAGGAGGATAGTAAAAGCTTTTTTAGGTATGTGAAAAGAAAAAAAATGGTTACGACTAAACTTGGGTCCTCGAAGTCAGAAACGGGTGAATTTATTATGGGGAGCAAGGAAATGGCAGAAGGGTTGAATAGGTACTTTGGATCTGTCTTCACTAGGGAAGACACAAGCAATCTCCCAAATGTAATAGTCGTTGAAGGACCTTGGGTAATGGACAAACTGAAGGGTATTTATATTAGGCAGGAAATGGTGTTGGATAGACTGTTAGGTCTGAAGGCTGATAAGTCCCCGGGACCTGATGGTCTGCATCCCAGCGCACTTAAGGAGGTGGCTGTAGAAATTGTGGACGCGTTGGTAATTATTTTCCAAGGTTCTATAGATTCAGGATCAGTTCCTGCAGATTGGAGGGTGGCAAATGTTGTCCCACTTTTCAAGGAAGGAGAGAGAGAGAAAACAGGAAATTATAGACCAGTTAGCCTGACGTCAGTGGTGGGAGAGATGCTGGAGTCAATTATAAAAGATGAAATTACGACTCATTTGGATAGCAGTAACAGAATAGGTCAGAGTCAGCATGGATTTACGCAGGGGAAATCGTGCTTGACTAATCTTCTGGAATTTTTTGAGGATGTATCTATGAAGATGGATAAGGGAGAGCCAGTGGATGTAGTGTACCTGGACTTTCAGAAAGCCTTTGATAAAATCCCACATAGGAGATTGGTGAACAAAATTAGGGCACATTGTATTGGGGGAAAAACACTGACTTGGATTGAAAATTGGCTGGCTAACAGGAAGCAAAGTGTAGTGATAAACGGGTCCCTTTTGGAATGGCAGGCAGTGACCAGTGGGGTACCACAAGGTTCGGTGCTGGGCCCGCAGCTGTTTACGATATATATTAATGATATAGACGAAGGTGTTAGAAGTAATATTAGCAAATTTGCTGATGACACAAAGTTGGGTGGCAGTGTGAAATGTGAGGAGGATGTTATTAGAATACAGGGTGACTTGGACAGGCTAGGTGAGTGGATGGATGCATGGCAGATGCAGTTTAATGTGAATAAATGTGTGGTTCTCCACTTTGGTGGCAAGAACAGGAAGGCAGATTACTATCTCAATGCAGTCAAGTTAGGTAAAAGGGAAGCACAACAAGATCTAGGTGTTCTTGTACATCAGTCAATGAAAGCAAGCATGCAGGTACAGCAGGTAGTGAAGAAAGCTAATAGCATGCTGGCCTTCATCACAAGAGGAATTGAGTATAGGAGCAAAGAGGTCCTTCTGCAGCTGTACAGGGCCCTGGTGAGACTGCACCTGGAGTACTGTGTGCAGTTTTGGTCTCCCAATTTGAGGAAGGACATTCTTGCTATTGAGGGAGTGCAGCGTAGGTTCACCAGGTCAATTCCTGGAATGGCAGGACTATCATATGTTGAAAGATTGGAGCAACTGGGCTTGTATACTCTTGCATTTAGAAGGATGAGAGGGGATCTGATTGAGACGTATAAGATTATTAAGGGATTGGACACTGTGGAGGCAGGAAGCATGTTTCCGCTGATGGGTGAGTCCAGGACCAGAGGACACAGTTTAAAAATAAGGGGTAGGCCATTTAGAAGAGAGTTGAGGAAAAACTTATTCACCCAGAGAGTGGTGGATATATGGAATGCTCTGCCCCAGAAGGCAGTGGAGGCCAACTCTCTGGATGCTTTCAAGAAAGAGATAGACAGAGCTCTTAAAGATAGTGGAATCAAGGGTTATGGGGATAAGGCAGGAACAGGATACTGATTGTGGATGATCAGCCATGATCATAATGAATGGTGGTGCTGGCTCGAAGGGCCGAATGGCCTACTCCAGCACCTATTGTCTATTGTAGTGGAGACTTATCCTGCTGATTCCATTTAAAATACGTTCTTTCCTTTTGCGTTGGCTGCAGCATGAACTTATTCTCTGAGCTGCAGCATAGATCCATTAACAAGGTTAGTGGGGAGGCTTACAGATCAGGTACAGTTCCAGGAAAGTCATGCCTAGCTCTGTGTCACAAGCTGAAGACATGGAGGCTTTAAGGTCTGCAGTTAGCTCAGTTAACAGGTGAGTACTTTTAATTATTTTAAGTGCTTTCTAATAACGTGTTCTCATTCTGGCTACTGCCCAGCACCAGCCCCTTCTCTGGCAGCAAGAGCTCTGCTCTCCTTCCCCTGAAGCCTCTATATTTACTCACCACCTCCCTTAATCCCTGCTACCACTCACCTACCAAATCCCCTGCACCTCCAATTACTCCCAACCTTGGCCCTACTCACTAGGATATACAGTCTGAATACAAGGCAAAAAGCCCAAGTTCACACCCTGAAAAGGGGAAGGCAGTGGTGTCATTGTAATGTTACCAGATTAGTAAATCAGCACCTCAGACTAATGTAAACAAAAGGGCTTTTGTGGCACAGTGATAGTGTCCTACCCTGGAGCCGAGAGACCTGGGTTCAAGTCCCACCTGTTCCACATGTGTGTCATAAAATGTCTGAATGGATTGATTAAAATAAATTACACACTACCAGGTTCCAGCACAACCATCTGCATGAGCTCATTCTGGCAAATTGCAATTTGTGGATTTGATTATAAATCAGCTCCCTGGAAATTGTGGTTCTGTTATGGTCCTCAGAAGCAGTGAGCCTCTCAGCATTTACCGTTATTGGAACTGCAAGTTCTGTGCTACTATCTTCAGATCACCATTTCACTCCTCATTCTGTAGAGTATAACAAATGAGTTTGTAATAACATTTTTGTTGGTGCCTGTTTCTTTTAAAGAGGTTTCTGTCTACTATAAAACCTAAATAAATCATTTAGACTTCTACTATTTTAAAAGTAGGAATTTATTCCTTTGATACAATATGTGAGTAATTGTACATACTGATGTGGAGGAAAAATAAATCTTAAATTTGACCTGACAGTTGCTGGGTCTTTGTCTTCATAAAAAGTTGTTTCTTGTCAGAACGTATGGAGACATGGCAAAGCCGCACTGACTGCTAATTGCAAGTTGCAATGAGGAAATGGTGAACTGCTGTCTTGGACCTCAGTGAATTGCATGATGATGACATTCATGATACTGTTATAGTAAAGGTGAAAGAACAGTGATACATCTCTAGATTGGGAATAATGTTCAACGTGTTGAAAAACATTGAGATCATGTTAGCAAAAACAAAGTTGCTGGAGAAGCTCAGCAGGTCCTGCAGCATCTGTGAAAGGAAAAAACAGAATTAACTTTTCAAGTCCGGTGACCCTTTCTTCAGCTAATGTTGGTCTCATGCACCTGACAACGTAGTCCTTCTTGCTAGAGAGGCAAGGGGGAGTAGAATTAGATAAATTGTTGCAGTCCAATCTGCAGACCTGTACAACAACAATTTGCATTTATATAGCACCTTTTAAATAGTAAAATCTCCTAAGGATACTGGGATATCTGACAGGGTAGCATTGAAGAAATGCCTGGAAAGGAGAGGTCGGAGTGGTGGGGGAAAGAAATTCTGGAGCCTGGGCTGTAGACAGCTTGAGACACAGTCAATGTGAACAATGTGAAACACAGGAAGCAATTAAATTCAGTGATGTGCAAGAGACCAGAGTCAGAGCAGTGCTGAAATCTAGATGGGTTGGAGCACCGGAGGTGGATACAAAGTTGGGAGAAGAGAGACAATACAGGGAGTTGGACGAAAGAATAAGAACATTAACAGTTGAGGAATTTCTGGAGTGGAAGCCAGTGCCGATCAGCACCCACAAGCTGCTGGATAAATGTCGCTTGGTGTTGTTTAGAAAATAGGCATCAATTTTGGTGTCATTGTTTAGTTTTATAGACATTTTAAAAGTTTGAGCTCAGGCTGGAAAGAATCAGAACAATTATCAGGAGGTAACAATAGACTTGGACCAAGGTTTCAACAGCAGATGACCTGAAGCGGAGGTGGAATGATGTTCCTGGTGTAGGGCTGATATGTGATTGGAGGGTCACCTCACCTCATGTGAAAATAACAGTCCAAGGTTAGGAGTCCAAGGGATTGGATGGCAAGCAAAATGATTTTGCAGCAGGGACTGAAGACAATAACTTTGGTTCTCTCAGTAATTAATTGGAGGAAATTGCTATTCATCCAGTATTAGATGTTTATATGAGCAGGTTGACAGTTCAGTGACCACGAAGGAGTTGAGAAAGGAGACGTGAAGAGGTAGGTCTGTGTGCCTTTAGTGGTTATAGGGAAATCTAATTGCCTGGTTTTGGCTGATCTGGTTGGGGACCAGCATATGGACGAGAAAAGGAGAAACAGGATAGATTTCAGATGTAACAGGAGAAAGAGAAGTTTACATTTTTCATAAGATGTAGATGCTGCTGGCAAAATCAGCATTTGTTGTCCATCCTTAATTGTCCTTGCCACTTTGTTCTTGATGGTGAGCTGCCTTCATAATGCCTAGGTGCATCCATAATGCTGTTGAAAGCATGTGTCGGGATTTTGACTCAGCAGCAGTAAGGCCACAGTGATGTAGTTCCAAGGAAGAATGTATTATGACTTACAGGGAACTTGCAAGTCGAAAAGTTTCTGTGCATCTGCTGCCTTGTCCTTCTGGGTGGTATGGGTTGTAAGTTTGGAAGGTGCTATCTCAGTAGTTTTGTGAGTCACTACAGTGCACCTTGTACACACAACATATGGTGCTGCTACTGCATGGTGTTGGTGGATGGAATGAATTTTGAAGATGGTGGATGGGGTGCCAATCAAATGGGTCGCTTTGACATGGAATGTGTTGAACCTCTTGAATGCTTTTAGAGCTGCACTTAATCAATCAAATGGAGAGCATTCGACAGCAAACCTGCTTTGTCTCTTGTAATTTGACCTATCGCACGGGGAGGAACTGAAAGCTGTGCTGGTGAATTCGGTCTGGGTGCCTTCAATAAACACATTGCAGTAAAGTTCATCGCTTTTGGATGACAACACTGAGGGTCACTCGGAGGAACTTTGGCCATGTTTTCCTAGGGTTGACGTCCAACAACCACAACCATCTTCCTTTTTGCCAGTATGGCTGACTAGTGGACAGCTTACCACTCACTTCCTCCCCCCCTCCCCCCCCATTCCCATTGACTCCAGATTTACTAAAGTTCCTTGATGCTACATTCAGTCAAATGCTGCCTTGATAGCAAGATCAGGGACTGTCACATCACCTTGAGGTGTCAACCTGTTGAAGCTACAACATCGAAATACTTCTGCGCCAAACAACAAGTATATACAACAGTCAGGGCTAAATGGTCACATAAGCAGTGGATCAGATCAAAACTCTGCAGTCCTGCCATTTCCAGTCATAAATGATGATAAACAATTCAACAACTAAGAGGTGAAGGCTCCACAAATATCCCAACCCTCAACAACTGGGAAGCCCAAGTATGCCAGTGAAAAGGCAGGGTTGAAGTATTTGCATCCAGCCTCGACCAGAAAGTGGTTGGACCTAGGATCCTAACCATTGACATTCTGGAACTGAGACGATTGCCCTAATTTCCACTCAATTTTGTCAGAGCTCCTTGATGTCACTCACTGTTACATGCTGCACTGACATCAAGGGCAGTCACACTCATGTCAATTCCGGAATTCAGTATAAATTATATTTGCATTATTAACTGTGAACATGTTTTATTTTATTTACGGCATAAGTGCTTCAGCTGTGCAATGGTCAAAACAAGTATGAGTGCTGCCTGAAAAGATTGTATGGAATTTTAGCCAATGTTGTCAGACACAACCAACCTGGTAAGGCTGTATGTCTGATGGACAAATAACTCTAAAGCTTTCTGCACAGCGCATGATGTTGTAGCAGAATCAAAGTGCACAAAGCAATGTGCGCACAGGGAGCATGCCTTCAAGGCAGGATTCCACATGTTTTGGACCAGAAGACATTGTAAATAATTCAGTGGAGCATAAAGCTGCAAGTGTACTTCTCACAAATTGAACGATAATTCTACCACTACCTACTGATTTAGAACAATGATTTAAGTTGAAGTGGTGGGGATGTACTTCATGTGCCTGGTAGAAAATCAACATTGTACAGCGTGAGCTGTCATTACCTATAGTGCACAGCTTGTTGTTCATCCTGCAGTCTGTGATCCTGGCTTATTTTGCACATAATGTCACATTTCATTTCATTTCATTTCATTTCAATAGCATGTACAAACCTGTTTGTGAATGTTTGTTTGTGTTGGGGACAAGGAAGTGTATCTGACGTGAACTTAAAACATTCTGAAACACTCATTTAGTGTTTAATTTGTTGAAAAGAAGGTTGAAATGCACTCATTGAAATACTTGGAACTTACACAACTCTATCTATTTTATAAAATATTTCCAATTAGATGATATACAGCTTTCCATCTCCCAAGACAGTGGTTTGCACCAGGGTATGTAACTCTGTTAAGTAGCGCCTGATGCGGCAGTAGTCAAAGTCTGTCATCTTCATTTCATAATCACCTGGCAGAGATATGGACCAGGAGTTTGTGACCCACTTGCCAGTTCACCATATAGCTGTCAGCCATTCAATGAAAGTAGCTGATCCAATACAGAATGCTATTGACCTAGTTATGAATGTATAGTTATGGAATTAGCACAGCCCAAGACCCCCAAAGTGGTGACCTTGTTCTGAGAAAAGAAATTGAGGTTACATCTGTGAAAGCGAAGTTGGAAACTGTTCTGCACTTTCTCCTCTGTAACGTAAATTGTTTACATCTCATCATTCTAGAGTGCGTGGAGAATGCAGGCTTGGTAGTCACAATTGGAAATTGTTCCACATTATCTTACTTGCACATAACACTTGTAGCTTTTCTGATCCTTGATATTTTCATCAAACAACAAATTGCTGATGATTTATGGAGCCTAGGTATGTGGAGCTATAAAAAAATCTCCAACATCACATCATCAATACTGCCAAGTGGTATTATGGTAAGACTTTAGACCATGCTATTTTTCTTTTGATGTTAGTGATCAAACGAAATTCTTTGCAGGCATTTGTCAGCATTTCCAGAACCTCAACCTGAGCTACAAATTTGTCAGTTTCTTTGCTCATGTTGATGTTTCTGGTTATGGATTTTTTTTGGTCTGGATTCATCACTGTAGATCAACTTTTTGAGGAGAACTTGCTCCTTTGTCTTTTTTCTTAGATGGGCAAAACTGAACAGCTTTCCATTACTACTTATACATTAGCAGATACCTGCTGTAGATCTTGAAGGCATATGCCAGCAGCAAACACAACAAAGTGTTGAAGACCATTAATGTCAGAAAACAACATTGAAATCCACAGTTGGGTCAAACAAAGAGTTTAGATTTGTTTCATCGTAGTTGAACTTAATCATTGCTATGTTGTCTTCTTTTCATGACATCATATTGAACTGCTCGTTGGCAACCAATTTTTGCCAGCAGCTTAAACAGAACACTGCGTCTCACATGGACAAATGCTTTGGTGAAATTGATTCAGTCAACGTGTAGTGGTCTTCTTTGCTCACAATTTTTCTTACAGCTGTCAAACTATGATAATCATGTCAAATGTATATAATCTAGTTCTGAAACAACACTGGGATTCCAGATAAATGTGTTCAACTAAGATCTGCAGTCTGACAAAGACAACATGAGCAATCGTGTTTCCCACAATACTCAGCAGGGCAATATATTGATTGGTGTTGCAATCACTGCAGTTGCCACTTGTTCTTGTGATTAGTCTGAATCTTTGTGTGACCCAAGACACTGTTGCCCTCGCTGCAGAAGAGCCAACGATGTTCATGCAACTACTGCACAAGATGCAGTTTCTCATGCTTCGTGTGGTATAGCATCAGCTCCTGGAGCTTGGCCCCTGGGAAGAAGGTCAATAGTTCAAAAATGTGCAAGTTAGGTGGATTGGCCATGCTAACTTACCCTGCAAGTGTCCATGGGAAATGCAGGGTCATAGGGAAAGGGTAGGGAAATGTGTCTGGGTGGGGTAGTCTTCAAATAGGTGTAGACCTCTTTGGGCTGAATGGCCTGTTTCCACACTGTAGAGATTCTATGAAGATCAATAATGCTATCAAGCTGTTCCACTGTGGTGTAATAGCTCATTCTCCCATGTCTGGCAAACTTTGGTGGCTAGATCCTCCTTTATGACAGTGTTTTCGCTTAAAAAGTACACCACAAGTTAATACATCATCCAATTCTCCAACTGTTTGTTACAGGTGATGACGTCCCCTGCCTTTGTTTTCAATGGAATTGGTATCCTTACTGATGTATCGTAGCCTTTTAGATCTCTTTATGCACGCCCCTGCCATTTTCTGCATCAAAGACCAACTGGATATTCTGGAAGATTTGTAACTAGTAGTCACTGGCAGTTTGTTTGGTAAAACTTCAATTTGCTCTTGGTGCATTCAGAATCAATCACCAATAACGACTCCATCACAGTGATATTAGTCTTTACGAAGTCAATATTTTTCGCTGTTGCTTCTTGTATGTTGCTTATATTGTAAATGGAATTGAAATGTCTTCCTTTTGGCTTCTATGCTCTCTCTGGAAATGCTGGACAGCACCCATTCAATTGAGTCACAAAATTGTTTTGTTTTATCTGGGTAGGTAGTATGGTTGATGTTGATACAAGAACAGCATTTTTGCTTTGAAAGAACATTCTTCAAATGTTGCACCTTCACCTTAGCGCTATGGCAGCTGCATGTGTTGAGAATCCTGTTCAGAGTGTGATATCTGGTGATGATCAGATTTAGCTGGTACCAATCCCCTGCAGGACATCTATAACATGGTTTGTTCCGAAAGACGACATTAGTTATGTAAATCTCATGATAGCACCAAAGCTTGAATTCTCTCCATCCATTGTCGTCATTTGTCATTCCCAGGTCATGATGTCTGAGGCAGGAGTGTTATGTCTCATGGTCCACACCTGCTCTCATTTTGAAAAGTCCCGGAAGGAAAAGAAGTGTGAAAATATTTTCAATTACAAATTAGTGGTTTACCTAAACTTTATTTTCAACACAATTTTTGAAAAATGCAAGTTTTTAGGTATAACTGACCTATTACAACAGATTGCAAAAGGAGAAAATAAAGACAGAAATGTCTTTGACAGTGCTACAATTCTTATTCAAATTTACTCATTTAAAAATAGAACAGAGTTTGCATTACTATCTACAGTCACACCACACACATTTCAGCATATCATTTCTTCCACAACAGCAAATTATTATGATTTACTACATTCTTAATTCCAATTCTGCTGGAATAAGTGGGAACCAACTAAAACAAATCTGTAATGCAAACATGCTGGAATTTCTGTTTAAACTGCAGTGTAATAATGGAACTAGCTTTCTCCTCTGAATTCCGGTTTTTCAGATTTCATTATGAAATGTAATATTCTTAACAATGAAACTGCAAGCAATGAGTTTATACCCTTCAGGAAAGGAATAAGACAGGTGTGTTTACACTTAATTTGCAGTAAGCTTTCACCATGAACAAAATTATTTGAACTGGTTAAGGATCGTGAAATCTGAAGGTGAAAATATGTACATGAAATGGGACTGCGGTACAGTTCTAAATGGTCAGTTGAGAGTACTGTTTTAAGTAGCTCAGGAAATGTAAAAGTTGTCACTTCCTGTCAATGTATAGTCAGAACTCCCACAGACTTCCTTTCAACACTGAGGTTATTTTTATAATTATACATAACATGAAATTATACATAACTGAAAGTTACAATTTGCACATTTGAGCCTTCACATCAATTGTTACAAATGTTTCTCCAAAATGTTGAATTTACAGTATAATTGTTTCTTTAACATAATGAGCCTTCAGAATTACAGAAGTATTAAAATATTTTTCTTCTAACTAATCAATTTCTAATTAGTTACTAAGATGTTCTGCTTTCTCCACCCATCATGGTAAAACATAGAAGAGATTTAATAATTTCACAACAATTTCCTGTTAAGTGCCACATCTAATTAAACACTATTTTGAAAACAAATCTCAACTACTTTAAGATACAATATATTATCATAATAAATTTTAAAATTCATACTGTTTTGTTCCAGGTTCACTGAAGCAACAATAATATATGTAAACAAGTTTCTCCAAAATCTACAATTTAAACATTTAACCCATAAGTATTTAAAACTAACTTTAGGATAGACAACTAATGAAAATACACACTGTTCAATGAAAACCAAATGATAAAATGTGTTTGCTTCTTTGAGATACGTGTAATCAAAGTAAGAGATCCTGCATGATTTTAGTAATTGATAGGGGGATATGCACCTTAGTAAATTGACAATAAATTATACAAAGGCTTATTGTGGTTAAATATGCTTTGTAATCGATTGTTGTTTAAAATAATGGAAAAGAGAAATTATAGCAATCCATCTGGAAAAAAAGTGCCTCAATTTGACCTCTGGTGTACAACAACAATCCAATTTACCGATGCCAATCACCCGCTATACGTATTCATGCGTATCTCAGTCTGACTTACTTTGGCAGATGCCAATTAAGTTCATGCTAATATCCTTGCTCAGAAAGCAAAATAGATAAATAATATAAACTATCAAACATTGAAACTTAAAGGTTAACACAGTATGCCAAATTATTCATTCGGAAATTGTTTTTGAACATTTCTGTAATACTTACCTGGGTGATGAATGGCTTAATTTTATTCAAGGTTCACAGTTGCTCCTACCCCTTCACAGAAATCAGCAATAGACTATCCAGAATTTAACTAAATAAGTTTAATTAATGCTATTATTATCAACATTATACTTTCACTTACACCAGTGAGGCTAGGATAACCCGACCTCTCAATCAGGCTCTCTTAGTTGCTGTCCTTGGGTATAGCAGAAGCTTTGCTAAGTCCTGACAGCTTTGCAACTACCTTTTGCTGTGAATGCCTTTGGGATATTCTATTCAGTCATTTTGGACTGTAGTTAGTTTTCTCATGGAGAGAAATGTGGCCGCTAAATGGTATACAGCAATAACCGCTTCCAACTAGAGATAATCTAAGCATCCTCACTTGACATTCAATGGTATTCATTGCTGAAATTCCCATGAACATCATCCTGGGGTTATTCCTGACCAGACACTTAACTAGACCAGCCACATAGATTCTGTGACCACAAGACAAGTTCAGTGGTTATGAAGTCCATGGCAAATCACTCACTTCCTGACTCCATAAATTCATCATCTAACTCTATAAAGGCACCAAGTGAAAGTTTGATGGGTTGCTGTCTGTTTGCATTGATGAGTACAGAGCTAACAACGCTCAAGAGGTTCAACACCAAAGCAATAGCTTTTTTGCATCCTGTCCACACTTTAGACACTTACTCCCTCCTCCACCAACACACTTTGATTGTAGTGTGAAGCATTAGAAGATTCACTGCAGCAACTCAGCAAGCCACTTCAACAGAGCCCTCTACCACTCAGAAGAAAAATGACAACAGGTACATGGAAACACCTGGTTGCCTCAGCAAGGCACACAACATTTGGACTTGGAAATATATCATCATTCTTCTATTGCCGCATTAAAATCTTGGAACTCCTTTCAGCAGCACCAAAGTACATACAACAGACAGCGGTTCATGAAGTCATTTCATCACCACCTTCTTAAGCAACTAACAATGGACTAAATGTAGGCTTTGCTAACAATGCAAAATTCCATGAATGAAAAATGGACATGTACATCTTTTTTCCAAACTTGGTCAGATTGATAACCCAGGTGAGAACCAGGCTGAGAGAAGTGTAAAAAAATTTAGAGAAGCAAAGTGAGAGCAGGAGAAGACACTGGCAGCTAGTATAAATGGGAATCCAAAAATGTTCAACAGGCACATAAATAATAAAAGAATACTCAAAAGTGGAGAGGGACCAATTATAGAGCAAAAGGTAGTTTATACGTGGTGGCAGGGAACATCACTGAATACTAAATAAATATATTGTATCTTTCATTGTCAATGAAGAAGATGCTGTTAAAATCACTTGAGCCAGATAAGCTACATAGTAGGATACTGAAGGATAGAAATTGTGAAGAAACCAGCCATAATCTTCCAGTATTCCGAAGATATAGGGATGTACTAGAGAATTGTAAAAGTTGCTCAAAAAAAGGGTATAATGTTAAGCGCAACAACTATATGTCAATCAGTTTAACCTGAATGGTGGGAAAACTTTTAGGACAATAATAACTTAGACAAATGCAGGATGATTTGCAAAAGATTTGTCAAACGTAAATTATTTTAATCAAGTTTGTTTTTTTTGGATCAGACAACAGAGAGGGTTAATGAGGATGATACAGTTGATGTGCTTTTGAAAGACATTTTATCGTGTACCATGTGCCAAGCTTGTCGGCAAAGTTAAAGACAAGGATTAAATGACAGTGATAACTATGGAAACAAATTTGATGAAGTGACACGAAATGGAGAGTAATGGCAGACGGTTGTTGTTCATATCGGATGAAATTTTAAAGTGAGGTTTCCCCAGTGGTTGGGATTACTGTTTTTCTTGAAGTATATTAATAATCTGAGCTTGCAGAGCTTTTCACACTTTGCAGATGACACATAACTTGTTAGTATTGTGAACTACGAGAAGGAAAATGAAAGTCAACAAGAGGACATAGAGAGGTTTGTGGAATGGTTAGACAAATAGTTGATAAGCTTTAAAGCACAGAAGTGTAAAGTGATACACTCTGATATGAAGAATGAGGAAAGGCTATGAAAGATAAAGGTAACTATTATAAAGTAAATGCAGGAGCACAGGGTACATGCATATAAATCAGGGAACTTGAACAGGGCAGGTTGAGAAAGTACTTAATAACGCATTTGAAATTTTGGGCTTTAAAATTTGGCGTAAGAAGTTATAGTGAATCTTTACAAAAGGCTAATTCAGCCTCATCTAGAATATTGTGTTCAATTCTTGACACTATAGTTTGGAAGGTATGAAGTCATTAGAGACAGTGCAGAACAGATTTATAAAAATGGCTTCAGGGATGACAGACTTCTGTTCTATGGAGAGACTGGAAAATCTGGGACTTCTTCTTAAAGAAGGTTGATAGCAATTTTGCTAAAAGGTATTCAAAGTCATGATTGGTCAAGATAGAGTGGGTAGAGAGAAACCTCCAATTGGTGGAAAGGTCCAAAACGAGAGGAGGCAGATTCATAGTGAATGGTAAAAGAATCGACAACACCATGAGAAAGTATTTTCTTTTAAATACAGATTAGAAACTGGAATGCACATACTGAACAAATAGAGGAAGAAGATTCTGTCATAGTTTTCTGAAGAGAATGGAATAATTATCTGAAGAGAGAAAAATGGCTGGACTAATGAGAAAGTATAGTGGCATGGGGCTAGCAGAGTTGCTATTGTAGACAGCACATATGGATAAGAAGGGCCAAATGGCATCCTCTGTGCTGTAGTCATAATGATTTCACGATCAGAGGTTAAGAGATCAAATTTAGCCAGGGTACCAGGGAAATTCTCCTGCTCTTCTTTGAAGAGCAACATGGGATCTTCTATATTCACCTGAGAAGACAAACTAAGCTGGTTAATGAATCAAGCAGAAGGCCACAAAGGGTGAGAAAGAAAGAAAGAACAAATAAACAAGTCTACATTCCCAGTTCTTTACAATGAAAGTCTTTATTGACTACATCTTCAGTCAGGGCTTCCCAAACAATGTGAAAAAGTTTGGAAAATTTGGCCTAATGTTAACATCTTGCCAACTTCAGGAATACAGCTCTCCCTCAGTAATGAAATGAACTGTCAACCATGTTTATATACTTAAAATCAGTGATTTTTGTAGGGGTACAGGTTTGTTAGAATATCGTAAATGGATGCTCACATTAAACATCTTTCTATTGATCAGGGAACTCCTCCATATTTCCTCCGGCATTGCTAAACACAATGTTTCAGTACAATGGAGGAAAGAGTCAACATTGTCTGGACATGCCTATAGAGGCATCAATCTTTTAGTATAATTCAATTTTGTTTTTACACAATCATTATTCCTTTCCAAAGCTATATTTGTTTGAGTTTAACAATAAAGCCATTCATGAAATTCGTAGTTCATATAGAAATTTGGAACATAAAGAAACATCACTTTAACCAAGAAAAATAAAATATTAACATTAGCAATCTTTTTCATCTCACCATTCAGTAATAGTGATAGTGTTGTCTTCATAGTGCGTTGCATTGTCTGAATCAGTGTACAAATTACAAAATGTGGTTCACCCAATTATTATAATTGCCACTGTGTGCAAATCCTGTGCAGCTTTCATATGAATTTTCTCATTCCCATCTTCAATATAGATTTCCTTGTAGTAGTCTTTCAACAGCTTAGATTAGTTCATGTTGCAAGAATTTTTTTTTTAGTTCATTCACGGTACAAGGGCATTGCTAGCTAAGTCAGCATTTATTGCCCATCCCTAATTACCCAGAGGATAGTTTAAAAGTCAACTGCATGGCTGTGCATCTGGAGTCACATATAGGCCAGACCAGATGAGGTTAGCAGTGTCCTTCTCTAATATCCATTAAGGAAGGTAACTGCCATCCTCACCTGGTCTGGCCTACAATGTGACTCCAGATCCATGACAATGCAGTTGACTCTTAAACTACTCTCCGGCTAATTAGGAAAGGGCAATAAATGCTGGCGTAGCCAGCACCACCTACATCCCATAAATGAATTTTTAAAAAGCATATTGCCTTTTCATTTTTATCTATTTCCTTGTTTTAAGGTCAGATGTCAGAAATACCTAGAGATCACTAAATGAGAAGTCTTCTGATAAAGTACCTAGTTTTTGATATTGAATAATTCTGTCTAACATAAACACTCAGCTCAAAATAAAACCCCAGAATCAAACATGTCCTGATACTCAGTCAACATGTTTTCAGATAATTGAAGCATACAAGTAGGATTGGAAGAAAACTAGTCTTGTCATAAATATTTAAATCTATCTCAACAGCCTCACATTTAAGAAGAAAACAAAAGTTACTTTGCTCTGGATACATTAGATTCCACTCCCCACATACATTTTTTTTTAATTAAGAAAAACAGAAGCTGCATCCGTTCATGTACAGCACTTTTTTTAAATCAAAGCTTTATTGTTAGATCTTAGGAGAGGTAGTGTAAGTCAAATCCAACAGCAAAGCCTGCCATTCTGGAACTAAAAACCAAATTAGACAAACATCAAACATAGAGATTTAGAGTATAAAATTCTAAAAAAATAAATAGTTTAAATGTCATATAAAACATTTTTGTAACCTTTGATAAAGATGTCTTTGTTGGTTCAAGAATACCATATAAAAACATTCTGTAAGGAAATAAAACATACTGTGTGCTTCAGTCAATAGAATAAACCTGTTCACAATGTCCTTCGGATAATTAGTTCCTCTCACACTTCAGATATAAACACTGAAAAACCATAACTATTAAAAAGATGTACAGAAACACATAATACTGTTCAGTCTCTATTAAAGGTTTAGTTGATTAAGTTAATGTTCGGCGTGTTTCAGCAGTCCATTCATTTCTTAAAAACAATCTTATCCCATTAAAAAAATAACCCAAGTGGTTACAGGCATATTTGTGGATAGCAAGCCAGAAGTTATCATTACTAGCCAACAGTTCCCCTGCCATGATTCACATGCTAATTGTCAAAATATTTGCTGTAGTATTTTGTTTCCAACTTCTTGTTGAAGTACTTAAAGTTGAAAATTGTATTACTTAAACCCTTCAAAGATGTGTAAGGTTGAACACAGCTTGCTATTACACTGGCTGTTTCCATCTCTAATGGTATTGATACAGCTGCTTTAATTAATTTGGAAGACAAGCATACAAAACTCTGAAACATCCCAGTGATGAATTAGGATCCTACAAGAATCTCCATGATGTGGTCCAGGTCACTCAAATCTACTCTGCAGATCTGAATGGTGTTCACTGATGCAGAGTTGCATAATTGAAAGGGTTTTGAAACATCATCCACAATAGCTGGTGGTGATCTAGTCGGTGTCAATGGAAGTAAGCACAGATCTGAGTCATACATGGACGTGTCAATGTCTTCAAATATGTCATCAAAAGCAAGATCTGTTAGGTAACTCGTTGAATTTGTGATTTCAAAAGAGCCAAACACAGTTTCTGGAGATCTAGGTTCTTGTGATCTGTCTACCAAAAAAATGTCTGTATTCATGTTGTCTTCACATGCAGGTGCAGTACAAGGAGATGGGCTGATATCCTCCATGAAGTCCAAATCTTTGAGGATTGATGAAATGGCAGATGACATGTCATCATCTGAAACAACTACTAAAGAGTTCTCAATCTGGTTTTCTGAAAAATCTGATGAAATATTCAAATCTGGACAGCTGTTTTGAATGGATGATGGTGTTCCAGTTAACTCAACACTGGCCTGAGATGTTGCATATGAGTCTGGAACTGGACTTGCTCCATTGCAGATATTAGATCCTTCTAGACTACTTTCTTGCCTCATTTCCTCCTGGATCTGCCGAACAGTATTTGCGATGAGGACAGACCGGTGCAAGTTTGGTTCCACCAGCATCCTACAGCTTTGCAATTTGATAAGGCACATATTAAGTACCAATTGTCTCTGCAAAGTGTAGGGCAGCCCTGGGTTAGAATCAAAGGCACCAGGAACACCAGCCATATTTTCTTCGTAATCACTAAGCTTGCGCTTCAGTCCTTTAGCCAACATGAATCTAGAACACAGAGGAGAAAAGTTGAGTATCTATTCTAACACAGTATGATCATTTATAGTTTTTTTAGTTATTTTGCTGTTTAGAGACTTGAAGAAATTGTACTCATTAACACACAGTAAACTAGAATTTCAATTCACAATTAAGGCAATTTTCAAATCATAAACCTGAAACATAACCTCTGTTTCTTTATTGGCAGACTCTGCCTGCCCTGATAGTATTTCCAGCATTTTCTATTTGACTTAAGAGAATAGCTTTCTCTGTTACAGAAGCACTGACGTTAACTTTCCAGATTTGTGCTCCCACCAATAAGCATATCCCAACAGGTGATTATGTGGCACAACTGCAGTTCACACATGATTCTGGCCATTGAAACTATTTGGTACAGATCCCAAAATGCAAAGCTCATTGGAGGAGTATAACTCAAAACTGGTACCCGTTTTTGAATTCAGTCCATCATTTTCCAGATTCTGAGCCTCTTAATCCAGTGGGTTACAAACTTTTCTATGCAGAGAAATCAGTTCTGGGAACCCATGCCCTAACTATCAACTATCAGCTTCTTAAAAGGATATCAGCCTTCTGAAAAGTAAGCAACAACAAAAATAACATTCTACTACAAGAGAAGACGTAGAAATGTGATCATACAGCTTAAGTTTGATGACCTTGCAGATTCATTAAGAGCTGGAGTCCAGTTCGAAAACTTCTAATCTACTCTTTCCCAGTAATATCATGAAAGATCTCATGCATGCTAATTTCTTTCCCCATTCTGCTTTGAAGGATCATTCATTGAGCCTATTTAGTGGCTATAAGAGACATTCATTCGTAATCACTAAGCTCAATCATTCATTGAGCCTATTTAGTGGCTATAAGAGACATTCAAACTCAAAGAAAACTAGTAGCCTAGTTGTTTACAACATCAAGCTGCATTCCTGCTGTCACATGCAATAATCTTCTGGTTATATTCATCAGACTACAGTATAAGTTAGCTTTGGCTTGTATAATGTTACCTTACCATAATTCCTGTTTTTTAAACTTTTTGCCCAGAGAACTTTACAAGAGTTTACCACAGTACAGCAGCAGCATGATCCAGAAACTACCATTTGCCTTTTATTTGAAATGACTATATCATTATAATTAACATAGGAGTGTATAACCCTGCATCTAAGTTTGCTAATGGTTCTCCCATCTTAGCACGAGCAGAAAGTTATAACATTCAAAATTGATGATGAGGTAATGACTAACAAACTCATCTCTCATATCAGAACCTGACAGTTCCCATTCCAACGCAGAAAAATATCCTTGTGGAACTAACATAACAGGTAACACCATAGTAAAGAGAGCTCTTGTGCTACAATAGTAGTAACCCTGCCTTGGATCAGTAGGCCAGACTTCAAGTCCTGCCTGCTCCAGAACTGTGTAATGACATCTCTGAACAGATTGATTTAGAAAAATAAACAGTAAATAAGGGGAAAATAGCTCAGGAAATTCCTCTTCTTTTTCCTCAGGCAAATGAACCAGTCCAGAATATCATGTGGACTATGTGTTATTCGTAAAGTTACTTAAATACAATGTGAGGTGATCATTATTCCAGCCAAGAATTGGACTGTTTCCCTCTTTAAAGGTGTACAAACAGTCAGCAACAATGCCAGACAATAGTGTGTCCCAGAGGCTCACAACTGCCTACTAAAAGAGAAACTCATTAATATCCAATCTATTTCTACTTCATGTGGTTGGAACTCCTGTTGCTTAGTCCTTCTCAATCTGTTAATCCGGAAATAATGGGACAAAACTGTTGTTACATACCTGGCCAACATGAGCAGAAAAACATTGGTTTGTCCATCATGCAGGATTATGAAGGTGGGGTCAAGTCAATCCAGTGACTCCAGCAGAGGTTGGGAGAGAGACTGAAGTCCTGAAGAGGTAAGTGAGATACCTCATTTGGAGTTGGGGTTGGGGGTTAACAGTGGTGTCCAATTACAGAGGCAGGCACCTCGATCTAAGAGGTAGATGTAAAGGTTGGACTCAGCAAGCCCACACTTTGACAAAGCTGAGGCAATGACATTCAGGTAACCCACTCAGCAGCAGTCAAGTTCCAAAAGTGCAATGATAATGGGGCTCACAGTCTCAATATCACACAGCCTCACTGTCATCGATAAAAATAAACAAAACAAATCTGTTTGGATTGGGTGCACCATCTTTCAGCATCAGAATCCTGGAAATGGCTGGGCTGAAGGCAAACTGAGTTCAGGAAACAGATATCTCATGCTCTAACAACTCTCTGCCGTCCAACCAAAACCCACCCATTTTGTAGGATTAAACTTCTTCCAAATCTATTAATAGATATGGTATGATAGATATTTCAGAATATTACAGGTCTCTAACAAGTTGTCCGTAAATCTATGCTGCTTGAAATTAAATAGACCCAGCTTATTAAGTTTAAGATGTGTTTTGATAGCTCTCATAGGATGACAGAATTTTTTTTTTAATTCACTCATGGGTCGTGGGGTTGACAGCTGGCCAAGCCAGTTTCCCTTGAAATCATGCAGTTCAGAACACGCCCTTCGACCATCTGTACTGACAAAAGTCTACACTAGACCCAATTCCTAGCACTTGTATGTAATGGCAATTCAAGTGCTCATCCAAATGCTTTTTAAAAAATTGTGAGGTTTCCAGCCTCAACTACCCTTCGGTGCATCCCAGATTCCTACCATCCTGTGTTAAAAACAAAACCTGCAAATCCCCTCTAAACCTCCTGCCATTCACCTTAAAATTATGTCCCTTTCTTACTGACGCTTCAACTAAGGGGAACTAAGCTGTTTCCCATCCACACTGTCTGTGCCTCTTGTAATCTTATACACCTCAAACAGATCTCCTCTCAGCCTGGTCTGCTCTGAAGAAAACTGCCCAAGTTTATCGAGCCTCTTTTCATTGCTAACCTGTAGCTAAAATAATTCCAGCTAACATACCGATGAATCTCCCGCAAGTTATCGATTGTTGGAAAAACCCATCTAGTTCACTAATGCCCTTTAGGGCAGGAAACTGCCATCCTGACCTCATCCGGTTACATGTGACTCCAGATCCAGAGTAATGTGGTTGACTCTTAACCACTCTCTGGGCAATTAGGGATGGGCAATAAATGCTGCCTAACCAGCAACACTCTCATCCCATGAATGAATAAAGGAAAATTGAATAAAGGAGAATGTGCAAACTCCACACAGTCACCAAGGGTGGAATTGAACTTGGGTCTCTAGCACTGTTAGGCAGCAGTGTCTGAGCCACCATTCCAAGAGGAAGAGCGTTTATTTTTTCTGACAGCTGTGCGCCTTAGAAAAGCTCTGCCTCAGAAGGCAGTGGAGGCCAGGTCATTACGTATATTTTTAAGGCAGAGGTAGATAAATTCCTGTTAGGCCAAGGGCATCAAAGGTTATCAGGAGTAGATGGCAGTGTGGAATTCAAAGCCAAGGGATCAACCAGGATCATGCTGAATGCAGATCAGGTTCAGGGTGGTGAAAGGTCCATTCCTGCACCTAATTTGTATGTTTGTATTCAGCACACATAAGCCGCAGTAGGTTAAAGACAGTCAAATTCCAGTAAAAGAAAAAAAATTGCAGACTTTTAAAACAAAATTTAGGTTTCAAGCCCTCTGCTACCACCATTGGATTCAAACTCATGCTTCTAGTTCATTAGCACACATCTCTGTATTACTAGTCCAGTAAATAACCATTATGCTACCATAATATTTAGAGTATAAACAAATCCTCTTAAAATCAATAATAAATTCTATTATCAGAATAAAGACAAGCTACCTTAACATTAACAAGACTGTCAATGGTTCAATGGAGAATGCAGAAGGGCATGCCATGGGCAGCACCAGAAAAGCCCAAGAATGAGGTATCAACCTGGTGAAGCTACTAAACAGGACAACTTCTATACCAGACAGCATAAGCAGCAAGTGATAGACACAGTTAAGTGATCCCACAACCAGCAGTTAAGATCTAAACTCTGTGATCCTGCCGCATCCAGTTGTGAATGGTGGTGCACAATTAAACTGGAAGAGGAAGTCCCACAAATAACCCCATCTTCAATGATGGAACAGCCCAGCACAATAGATAAGGCTGATGAATTTGCAGCACTCTCCAGCCAGAATACCAAGCAGATGGATCTTAATTCCTCCAGTGGTCCCCAGAATCATTGATGCAGTCTTCAGCCAATTGGATTCTACATGATACAAAGAATGGCTGGAGGCACTGGATACTGCAAAGGCTTTGGGCCCTGACAACAGCCCAGCAATAATATTTGTGCTCCAGAACTTACTGCACCCCTAGCTAAGAAATTCCAGTACTGTTATAACACTGGCATCTATCTGACAATGTGGAAAATTGACCAGTTATGTCCTGTACACAAAAAGCAGGACAAAGCCAGCATTTCTGCCATTTCCAGCGAGATGCCACCACCAGACACATATTCCCTTCCCTTCCCATGTCCGCCTTCTGCGGGGACCTTCCGGAACACCCTGGTCCACTCTCCGTCCACTCTCAAAACCCCCACAGCCCTACAGCACTTGCCCCTGCATGCCTAGCTACCATCAGTTCTGAGGAAAGGTCACCAGACCTGAAACATTAACTCTGATATTTCTTCACAGGTGCTGCCAGATCTGCTGAGCTTTTCCAGCAACTTCTGTTTTTGTTCCTGGAGAAAAGAACTGAATTCCAGAGGTGACAGTGACGACCCTTGACATTAAGGCCAGCATTCGACCAACTGTAGCATCAGGGTGCCCTAGCAAAATTGGAATCAATGGGGCAACCTCTCCGCTGGTTAGAATCATACCTGGCACATAGAAGACAGTTATGGTCATTGAAGATCAGTTATCTCAGCTCCAGGACATCTCTGCAGGAGTTCCTCAGGGTAATGTCCTAGATCTAACCATCCTCAGCTGCTTCACTAAATGACTTTCCCTCCATTATAAGGTCATAGAGATGTTCACCAGGGATTGCTTAATATTCAACTCCATTTGCGACACCTCAGATACTGAAGCAGACCGCATTCCAATGCAACAAGACCTGGACAATATTCAGGTTTGGGCTGATAAGTGGCAAGTAATATTCACACTGTGCAAATGTCAGACAAAGACCATCTCCAATAGAAGACACCTTAACCTCTGCTCCTTGAGTTCAACGGCACTACCATCACTGAATTCCCCATCAAAATCCCGGGGATTACCAGTGAGCAGAAATCGACTTGTAGTCACCATTTCAGCACAGTGTTAAAGAAAAAGCAGGTCAGAGGTTAAGAATACTGCAGTGAGTAACTCATCTCCTGGCTCCCTAAATCCTGTACACCATCTACAAGGCACAAGTCAAGAGCGAGATTAAATATTCCTCTCTTGCTTGGATGAGTGAAATACCAACAATATTCAAGAAGCTTGACAGCATCCAAGACAAAGCAGCACACTTTGATTGGTACCACAGCCACAAGTATCCACTCTCTTCATCATCAATGCTCAGTCGCATCACTGTGTACTACCTACAAGATGCACTGCAGAAATTCACCAAAGATATTTATATCGCACTTGCTAAACTCGTGACCACTTCCATCTAGAAGGACAAGAGCAACAGATTCATGGGACCATCACCACCTGCAAGTTGTCCTCCAAGCCACTCACCATCCTGCCTTGGAAATATATCGCTGTTTCTTCACCATTGTTGGGTCATAATCTTGGAATTCTCTCCTTAACAGCATTGTGGGTGTACCTATGACATACAGACTGCAATAGTTCAGGGAGGCAGCTCACCACCTCCTTCTCAAGGGCAACTAGGGAGAGCATTATATACTGGCCAGCCAGCAATGCCCATGTCCCATGAGAGAATATAAAAAGTTGCAATATTTCAGCAACAGTTTATGATGAGAAACACCTGAAAAACTGAATCAAATGTTTAGTTTCTGGAATGAGGGTCAGTGAATGTAGTTTTCAGGCTGTGAGGAATGAATATTGAATATTTCTTTATTTTTAAAACTCACATGTACAGGCCACATGTTGGATTTTTCCAATTTTCTATATTGGCTAAAAAGCCTTAGTGATCACTGAAAGCAAACTCTTAAAAGGAATTTCAGCCAAACAAATATATCAATAGTGAATATAGTTTCCTTCTTCTTTTCAAATATTAGAGGATCATTTTATTAAGTCACTAAATATCACTCTCATTGAATTAATCAAGCAGCTGTAATGAAGGTTGGTTCTGTGTGAAAACTATATTGGGAGTAATGTTTCCTCTCATTTCCTCTTACTGCGTACACCTCATTGTGCTGTGCAATCCCTTTAAGGCTGCTCTGTAATTTGGAATGTGCACATCATATACAAAATGCCCTGGCACTGTTTAGTATATTTCTGACTGCTGGCTGACTGCTCATCCCTGTAGCTAGATGACATGTTTGACAAAAGGTTTGAATTTTATTTAATATTCATAGAGTCGTAGAGGTGTACAGCACCGAAAAAGAACCTTCAGTCCAACCCGTCCATGCTAACAAGATATTCTAAATTGATCTAGTCCCATTTGGCCCATATCCCTCTAAACTGTTCCTATTCATATACCCATCTAGATGTCTTTTAAATGTTGTAATTGTAGCAGCCTCCACCACCTCCTCCAGCAGTTCATTCCATACAGTACTACCCTCGGCATGAAAAAAATTGCCCCTTAGGCACATTTTAAATCTTTTCCCCTCTTACCTTAAACCTAGTATTAAACTCCCGTGCACTGGGAAAAGACCCTGGCTTTTCACCCTATCCGTGGACCGCATGATTTTATAGACAAGAGATCTGGCTGCTGGTTGGGCCAACATTTATTGCCCATTCCTAGTTACCCTTGCTATAGGCAGACTCACAATGCCATTAGAGAGGCAGGATTCCAAGATTTTGACCCTGAAGGAATAGCAATTTTTTTCTAAGTAAGCACGGTGAGAGGCTTGGAGGCAAACTTGCAGGTGGTGACGTTCGCATACATCTGCTGCCCTTATCCTGCAAGGTGGTGATAGTTGTCGGTTTTGAACGTGTGCTGTTTAAGAAACATTAGAGAATTTCTGCAGAAAACTTCGTAGATGGCACAAACATAGAGAATACTCAAGAAACTCAGCATGTCTGACAGCATTTGTGGAGAGAGAAACAGAGTTGACATTCCTAGTCCAGTATGAAAATGTGAAAGAAAGAGTCATACCAGACTCAAAACGTTAATTCTGTTTCTCGCTCCACAGATGCTGCCAGACCGGTCAAGTTTCAAAAATTCTTTGTATTTGTTTCAGATTTCTAGCACCTGCAGTAAATAGTGGATGCTACTGCTTTGATGAAAGGAGTGAATGTTAGTGGATGTGGTGCCAATCAAGCAGGCTGCTTTGCACCAAATGCTAACAAGTTTTGAGTGGTTTTGGAGCTGTGGTCATCCAGGAAAGTGAGATAATTGCATCACACTTCTGACTTGTGCTTTGTAGATGGACAGGTTTTGGAGAGACAGGAGGTGAGTTACCTGCTGTAGAATTTCTAGACCTTGACCTGTTCCTGTAGCTGCAGTATTTATATAACTAGCCTAGTTCAGCTTTTGGTCAATGGTAATCCCACGGATATTGATAGTGGGGGTTTTTAGTAATGCTATTCCTTCAGGGTCAAAATCTTAGAATTCCCTCTCTAATGGCATTGTGAGTCTGCCTATAGAAAGGGTAACTAGGAATGGGCAATAAATGTCAGCCCAACCAGTAACCAGATTTCATGTCTATAAAATCACGAGGTCCATGGATAGGGTGAACGTCAGGGGGTGATGGTAAATTCTGTCTTGTTGCAGATGGTGATTGCCTGGCACTTAGATGGCAAATAATATTCTTGCCACATTTTATCCACAATTCTTAATCAGGAAGATTATCACAGCAATTCAGGTGATGGCCAACACATGCAATAATTAGGTAAGTCAACAATTATGAAATTGCAAAATACAAACAATGTGCTGAAACTAATAGCTATAATGTAGGTTCAACAATATAGAATTTTTTTTTAAAAAGTATGTTTTTCCTTTAAGTCTATGCTTAAAACTTTTTTTTAAACCCAGGTTTTCTGCTCATTTTTCTTTGCATATATACCGAAATCAAACATTTCCAGAAAACCACTGCAATTGGGTAGCATTTTAGATGTAACATTTTTAGTGTTAAAAAATGTCCTCAATATATTAAGGTGCAGTTTTTCTCATGCAACTAAAAATAGAATGATCACAAAAATAAGCACTCTCCTCTGAACACTACCTAACTAGATGGAACCATTTACTTGTTTCAACAGTACACAGTAGTCAGTCGCTCAGTAAGTTAAGAAAACTATTTTAAAAGACGCCTATTAATGCACTTAAGTCTTTAAAAAAAAAGCTTAATTTTAAGAGCCTCTGAAGGCCTGCAAACGGGTTCAATAAGTAGAAACTCACTGTGGTGATTAATTCGACTGGGGGTATTGCCAGTTTGTGGACAAGACTGGTTCCATTGCAATACTTTTAGACAAATACATAAACCTGTTCGAACTTATGTGAGCTTTTGTGCTAGTTTGGTCAATTTTCAGTACTGGAAATACAATCGCAATCAAGTGGAAATGCTACCATTTTAAATACACACATATACCATTTACAACGTGACAGACAGAGATTAAAAGAAAATTTTGAGTGATTTATAGTCAGCCATTAATCTAACATCTGCTTAAAAAAGCATTTAAAACATAAACTTTAAACATGGGATACATTACACACAATTTAAGATTTTTCCAGCTATTAATTCTTCAATCTATTTCTATACCAGCAAAATTTTGTACCATTTCCCCAAAGCAAGGTAGACATTTTCAGCATACGCTGTAACCATACACTACGATTTAAGATTAAGAATTTGGTTTTTGCAGAAGATTGTCTGCAAGCATCTCTCCTGTAACAGAAAACCTAATCCTTTCTAAATTAATTTGTATATTGTCTACCAGATCTATTGAGCTACATCAGAAAAATAATTACTCTTGTGTTCTCCAGCAATCATTTGATGTGTTTTGCCAACCTGCAGGTTTTAGTTTTATTAATAAGTTCAATGAAGGTTGCATTGCCTCACCTTCAGTAATAATAGACAATTTTCAATCGATACAATTTGTATGAAGGATTAATTTTATATTTGAATTCAGTTTCCAGATCAATAAATAGTCTTAAAAATAATGCATATAGATTCTCAACATATACCCTGTACTAATGATCTCAGCAGTCAAGTTGCAGAATGTCAATAAGTTGATTGCACATACATTTAGTTTAGTATAGTAAACTAAAACTTCTGGATTAGAAAGCTGGGGGGGAAAAAGTGAATCCAGGCAGTAGAGTGGAAGTTTACTAAATCCCCGATTTATTTAATTGCATCACTTGAGTGTTGAAGCTACATTGCTTACTGCAGTGTCAGCACTTAAATACTTGATAATGTTATGAATAAAAAAAGTCCTGAACAGTTTAGGTGAAATCATAAAAACTCACTTAATTATGGTCTGTTACAAATGTTAGAACTTTAACAAAGCAGCTAAATATGACTGGGCTACAGATTTGAATAACAGAAGCTCAGAGCATTTCCACAGAATTTTTACACATTTTCCAAATCAATGATAAAATAACATTCAGTAACTCCCAACTCCATAGGATAATAACTGTACAAATAATTTGATCTGATGCGTAGAAATTAGGAAAAACATTATTTAGAGGATTTCAACTACTCAATTTACTGATACTTACAGGTTACTCTTTATTGCCTTTATACGCATTTCATAGTATTCAAAATCAATACCGGTGCCTCCTACTAAAGCACTGCCATGCTTCTTTTAATGATCAATTGTATGTGAAATCCAGACAGAACAATTCCAACCAAGATTACTGTATGCCTTCACATACATTGGGTGTATAGTAAACAAAGAAGTCTGTCTGACTGAATCTTTTTAAAGCCTAAACAGAATTTGCAATGTCCTTGCTTGCACTATACTGACTCATTTTAGGTTTCCCCATAATGTTGCTGTAAACAAAGTAACAACCTAACAAAGAATCAGATATTTTTGTGATAATTAGGGCAAATGCTACACAATAAGAGCTTACCTTGTTCCAAAGTGCCACAGTATTTACTTCTAAATCTTTGGAGTTACTCTGACAGTACATTTTGAACATTTCAACTGAAAGTGAATTAATCCTCGTCTGGTTTTTAGACCAGTTTTTGAATGCAAGCTAGAATTCTCACTTGCACAAACTGCCATGCAGCTGTCTTGCTTTTTTCAGACAGCTGACAAACAGCAACTGCACAAGCACAATGACGCAGAGCACTAAGCTGCCGTGGAAAGGAGTGGAGCTTGAAAAAGTGGGTGGAGCTTTGTGGCTTGCAGTAGTGTCCATCTCCAGCTTGGTGAACAGTCAGAGAACTGCCCAACAAACAGACAGGGCCCCAACTGTGCTATTCCAGAAATTTTTTGTGTCTCTGCCGTGTCCGCTAACAGGAGTTTGTTGAAGCATTATACGCTGCAATCTATTTAGCTACTGTAAAACATTACTAGAATAAAGGAGCCTAAGGCAAAACTACAGGACAATTAAAAACTTATTTCTCATCTAGTTCCCTTTCATTTCTGTTATAGTAGAAAACATAAAGGCATTTAAAAAGAGTTGCAGAATCCTTAAACCCTTCCTCAAAAAGAAAGAGAATGACAAAGCATTTATGTCAACACTTTCGTTTTGCTGTTAGAACTTCATTTAAACAGTCAATGTTTTTCACATTGTTGAGTGTACTGGGCTAAAGGAACTGGGTTTTCAAATTAAACAGGTGAGCTGAACCAACATGCATTGAGTCATAAATAAGAATTATTCAACATTAACTACGTTAGTTGAAAAAATAAATTACAGCCATTCCATAAGAAATTGAAACAGAAGTAGGCTATCCTGCCCCTCAAGGCTGTATCACCATTCAGTATGATAATGGCTGATTCCAAGCCAGCACCCTAAGAAACAGCATCTATGCTTAGAATCTATGGGAAAGAAGTTTAAAATGGTACGCAGAGAAATGGAGAGAAGAAATATATTTATAATTGTACAATGGGTGCCCTCCAAATCTTTCCTGGTGCAACCCTATTTTAGATTTCTGGGCAATCCAAGATGGAGGACAGGAAAAAAATTGTGGCTATGACAACTGCTCCTTTTTGAAGGTATATTCGGCGTTGGAGCAGATTTCCTCAAATTCTAGGAGCAGTAATTACTGTTTTATAAGCTGCTGCATTGTTTTGGAGCTTTTGGGGAAAAAAATCAAAACAATGGCACTTTTAAAAAAGGAGGAAAGGAGACAAAGGCAGTGACCGCATGGTGGGAAGTGAATCAGTGGAGAAAGAAACATACACTGCTGTCTGACCCAGCAATGAATTTTCACATCCACCACCTCTGCTGTTTGATTTCGAGTCCCTCTAGACATCAAGTTATGGAGCAACTTTTTTTATGCAGAGGGTGATGCGTATCTGGAATGAGCTGCCAGAGGAAGTGGCAGAGGCTGATACAATTACAACATTTAAAAGACTTTGGATGGGTACATGAATAGGAAGGGTTTGGAGAGATATGGACCAATTTCTGGCAAATGGGACTAGATTTATATAGGATATTTGGTCGCACTGGACGGGTTGGACCAAAGGATCTGTTTCTGTGCTGTATATCTCTGTGACTATGTTGTGAGATCCTGAGAGGAAATTTGATGGTGACAGTGTTGGTATGCAGGTGTGGTCTGAAATCTGATAATGTTTGATCCCCTACTTCCATTTCTCACTTTGTCTCATGCTCTCTCTCACTCTCTTACACATATTCTACAGTCACAGGCAATATGGGATCAGCAAATGCATCACCAACCAATAACTGAACTTCAGGCAGTCTGGGTGGCACGGTGGCACAGTGGCTAGCACTGCTGCTTCACAGCGCTGTGTTTGCTGCAGTCTTGGGTGACTGTGTGAGTTTGCAAGTTCTCCTGTGCCTGTGTGGGTTTCTGCCAGGTGTTCCAGTTTCCTTCCATCGTCGAAAGATATGTAGTTAGGTGGATTGGCCATGTTAAATTGCCATGTAGTGTCCGGGCATGGGCAGGCTAGGTAGATTCGTGATGGTAACCATGTGGGATTACAGGGATTGGGTGGTAGATTGAAGAGCGTCCCACCCAAACCCAGAGGGTCAGTGCAGGCTCGATGGATTGAATGGCCTCTTTCCACACTGTAGGGATTCCATGATTTTAGAATAGTGTCATAAATATTTCAGTTTACACAACATAGTTTTCCCTGTGCTTTTCCATGCTTTCAAGAGTTTATCAATTTCTCTCTCTTATTACATTCCACCTCAAACTCTTTTGTTCTCCATTGAATATAGCCTCAGTTTTTGCAATTTTATCAAACCGATAGCCTCCCACCCCTAGGAACATCCTACTAATTCTATAATCCATCCTTTACATAGTTTCAACATTGGTTAAAAAAAAGATTTTTAGTACACTTCAGAAGGTGCCAATTGTCAACCATAGTTTGGCACTGATGTCAAATACAGGTCAGATTCAGCAGGTCCAGTTTCTGAAGAGTATTAGGGGACATGTGGGTTTTTACAGTAGGCTGTATCAGAGGTGCCTCAGTGAGGTGCAAGTTCAATGAAACCTGGCGTGTAAACAGGGGCAATATTCCTTGCATCAGATGTAATTTTGCAGCAGGCAACTTCATGTCTCATTATCATATTTAGGCTTCTTGACTGGCCATTGCTAGAGAACAGAAGGGCAGATTACCACACTCTTCCTTCAATTGTTACAATTCACGCATCAATTCAGGACAGCATCACTGAGTTTCATCTGTTCATGCTCAGACTCCCAAACATAAGTTATGAAATTGCCCTTTCGTATGACAGAGGATAGGTTTGATCAAATAGGACTTCCAAAGTCTCAACAAGTCTCAGTCTGAATCATGGCCATACAATACCTGCTCACTGACTACGCCATGGATTCACAAAAGATAAAGAGTAGGTGGAACCTTAAGAGATAGAGGAAGATATGGCAAACCCACCAATTGTCCCCCGAGAGTGCTAGGTTTGTTCACCAAACATTAACTAATTAAACTTTCTCTTTAAGTATCTTTGCTTATTACCACATTCTTCCCACCATGTTCTCTGGCTTATGATTTTCTGCAACAATACCTTTAGTCCTTGAACAAAGGACCTCTCTGTGCATTGTAGCATTTCCAGATACTGAAGGAGGAAAATGGATCATTGCACAGAAGACCATGAGCAAAACCTTTAATTTTCCACATCAAAATAAGTCTCTCTGAACCACAAGGCAGTGCTGTTGCTTTCTTCGCAAATAGAAAGATACTGTGCTTTCCTAACAAATCTACTGTTTCATCTCTCATTTTCCTCATGGGCTAAGACGAACAAGCAGTAGGTTAACCTGTTCTTACCCTGTTTCGGGCAGCACCAGAAAAACATTTTCAGTTATTAAGCATATAAAAGCTGAAATCATTTTAAGTATAAATCTCTTTCAAATTATGTAATATAGACAGAATGTAGAAAACCTAGGGAGCACAATTGTTACATTCTCGTCAGTATTACAGTTTTGATTTAGGTCTGAAATTGCAAGTTAGATCATTCACTTTTACAAAACTTAAACGTAACTAAACCATTATTTCAAATGCACCGGTATTTATCCCAAGGTCTAACATTATGACAGCAATGCTGAAGTTGCAGAACATCTCTGTCCTATTGCTTCACTGTAGGAGTTCCTCAGGGTAGAGTCCTAGGCTCAAACATCTTTTGTTGTTTCATCAATTACCTTCCCTCAATCACAAGTTTAGATGTGGGATGTTGTTAATGATTGCAATGTTTAATACCATTTGCAAATCATCAGGTACCAGCATAGTCCATGCCCACATGCAGCAAGATTTGGACAATGTTCAGATTTGAGCTGATAAACAGCAAGTAATATTTATACCACACAATTGCCAGTTGGTCACCATCTCCAAGAGTGAATCTACCATCTCCACTTGTCATTCAAATGGTGTAACTATCGCTCAATCCCCAACTATCAACAACCAGGGAATTACCATCGAGCAGCCAATAAATGCTGTGGTTACAGGTTAGGAGCTGGAATTCTACAGCAAATAACTCACCTCTTGACTCTTCAAAACCCATCCACCATTTACAAGAGAGAAGGGAAGGCCAGTGTGAAATATCCAGCCCACTAGTTGAAACAAACCAATCTACCCCCTCCCCCCAATTTTCCTCTTACCCATTTTCCCTCCTCCATTTTCCGACTGGACCATTAACTGGCCCCGTAAACCCATTTGCTAGCTCCCACTGCCACTGACTGGACATGTATCTGTCTCTGTGTGTGTGTGGGTCAGTCAGTATCTGTGGTCCAGAGGAACACTCAGCAGTGCAGGGAAAAAGGTTAATGATCATCTGTGCTCCACGAGGATGAGTGACACCATTTTCTCATGGCTTTCTCATGCTCTAACTCTACTAGAATTAGAATTGGAATTAGAATTAGAATTAGGTTTCCTTGCCATGTGTATTCAAGAGCAGGGATACAGGAGCACAGTAAAGAGTTTACAACGTCTCCAATCAGTGCCATGCAAGATAGTGCCAAAACCAGATGACTCCTTGCAAGCTCCTACAGCAGATCTAATGGTAGGGTTTCTTACAATCATTCTACACTTTTAAACTTAAATTTTACATCTGTAAAAATTACTAATAATGTTCTTCTGAATAGACTCGAGCCTCAAATAGTGTAACTTGCAATGTAACCTGTATATCTAGAAGACTTTTTGTATGTACACCCTTTGCTTGCTGTGATCTGCCTGTACCGCTCGTAAACAAAACTTTTCACTGTATTTCAGTACACTTGACAATAAAATCAATCAATCATAGGTACAAGGTAAGTACTAAATCTTAGGTAATAAGCAGAAAAAGAAAAATAAGTTAGAACTTTAACATTACAGTTCTTCTCAGTATGAAGTAATAAATAAGGAATAAAGTGAAAAGTTACAAATTACAGTCCTTTTTTTAGCCATGCACCTGCAGTTGCTCCAAACTGGGCTTTTCCCAAAAGGGCTTGATCTCTCCCCTGCACTGGGCTTGATTGCTTGATTCCCGCACTTCTGCACTGCTACTGCACTTACCTCCCACCAAGGCTCAGTATTGCATGCAAAATTTTCAGAGTTTGATCTCATCCATCCCAGCGCCCCAAGCTATTAATCCTGTATATCCTCTCCAAGACCTGTGCACTCACTGAGGAAACCTCACCAACTTCCTCCGACATGGATCAGAACTGACAGCTGTGCAGGCCATTTTCATCTAACTTTGTTTTTTTTTCCTGGCAGAAAATGATCCGCAGCAGGGCAGAAAGAGGCAAGGCAGGTAATGCGAAACAATTATATCCTCATCCTCTACAAGGAGAAAATCCTTGCTCAAGCGGAGAGGGCATGACCACTCATGATACCATCGAGATATCTACACCCTGGTAACCAAGTAAAATTCATTGTCAAGTGTGCCCCGCTCTCCCATTACCAACATTGTAAGGTATTCTCAACATAATTAAGAAGCCACTGATCCCCAACAGGAACGACAGGCAAGGCTGCTTCGTACTCTCCACCAATTCACATACTGATACCTTAGTTTATATGTTAGTTACATGAGAATGGGGAGCATATTCTGGTGAGCACATCACTGGCATGTGGTGGATAAGAAAGAAACACTCCAGGTCATTGACATACAGAAGATTATCAGAGGCCAGGCACCTGCTCAGCCCCAGGAAAGGAAAAGACTCCATGGAAATGCACAAACATACACAGGAACAGCAGGCAGACTTGTCAAAGAGTCTGGGAGGTGGAAGAATCCACCAACGCTATCAGTGTTGTGCTACCTTGGCATCAGAGCATCTGGCAACATCCAAGGACAGGTTGGCAGCTGCCACGGACCGCCAAATCTGGCATACTTGTGTGGCCAGATTACAAATGGACCTGCACTCCATTATTCTTGTCTTTGGTGCTCAGCACAAACAACAAGACGACAAAGGTGAGCGACCTTGACTTCACTCCAAGTGCTGCTTCCTTACAAGAAGATAGGAGCCGGAGGTCGAATTATATACAGAAGTCTAGTTTCAGAATTGACCAGAGATGCCTGGCCTTTCCACATTCACCCTGCTTGCAATCCCCAAATCTATGGGAGTTCAAGCCAACCTGCAGTTGGGCAGGACACTCCCTACATATCTGAATACTCTAGTCACAAATACTCTGGGTACGCCCACCCAAAACTCCAAGACAACAGGCTCCAATCTAGGGATAGCTCCTTCCATCCCAACTGTGGACCCCAGGGTGCACCTCGATATGGTGGGAGGAAAGGAAAACCAAAACTTTATGTGGGCATGTAAGTGACAGAGGTGAAATTCCATTGTAAACAGACTTGTAAAAATATTTTCATTTTTAATCATCAGCTGTATGACTGACTGTCATTTTAGGTACAGCTACAAGCATGAAGTTGGACAGACTAGCCGTCCTTTGCACCATACAATATTCTAACTCGGTCTGAATGATAGCTATCCTTTCCACTGTACCCATACTGGCATGGAACTTCATCATGATTGAATGTGGAAGCATCAGATATTATGAAGGCTTCTATTATTTTGGAACCTTAACTTTTATTAATCAACAGGAAAAGTATAATTAGAACAAAAGCAGCAAGCTGTAGTTGCAGTTGGAATTACAGAGGGGATGCTGGCCTCAGCAAAACATTTGCAGTCAGTGAAAGATGACTTCACTCAAATCAGTTCCATTAAATGGAGGTTCACAATTATAGTCCTTCCTGCTTTACTTTGGCCAACATTACTGGGCTGAGGGTGCTGTTCCTTGTGGAGTAACATCCTCATTTTCTTACTCGGTACATTGTTGCTGCTCTCAGATCGCCAATGTCCATAAAAAAAGCTAGCCTAGTGGCAATCATGTAACCATTGCCAATTATAATTTTAAAAATCTGGTTTGTTTGTCTTGTTTAGAGAAGGAAATCTGCCCTCCTTACCTGGTGACTCTAGAGCCAAGTGGTAGACTCTTAACTGACCCCTGGGCGTTTAGCGATAGCAAATGGTGCTGGTCTAGCCAGCAACGCTCATGCCCTAACGATTTTTTCAGAAAACATCATATAGCCTTAGTGTGTCCTTCAGTTGTCTGGAGCAGAGATTCTTGGGATCAAATGGTGCCTTCTGTCTGTGTGGTGCTGCAACAAACACCCAGACTAGCCTGTATGGAAACCTGGTGACATTTATTTGCCTTAGTGCAAGAAGATGTTGCACTGCAGAAAAGCTGGATATTATGACATGGCTTTCTGGTTCATTAATGTCCTTTAGGGAAGGAAACTGCCACCCTTACCTGCTCTGGCCTCCATGAGAGTCAAGACCCACAGCAATGTGGTTGACCCTTAACTGCTCTCTGGGCAATAAATGCAGGCCCAGCCAACGACGCACTCATCCACAAATGAATTAAAAAATGATGACCAATCTGACAGAGTGTGGTGTTACTGTCATTTACATAGCATTCCTTGGAAGACAACTGACTGTGGCTCTCCTTTGGTACATCATCAGGGCACCTATGGCTGGGAACTGCATTAAGAAGCAGCTCCACATTTGTTGGAGATTTATGCTGGTTCTTGGTTTCGAGGCACCAGTGTTTCTCATCCATCTATGTGGATGCTCTTAATGCATTAGCGACAGAGATGACCCCAGCTTCTGTGTTTGGATCCACTGGGGACGATTCCTCTGAGCCTATGTGGGCTATATCAAAAACAAAGCAGCTCCTCAGTAATGAAATTATTCTGCAGTCACAGTAAGTACACACAAATAATATTTGAACAATATCCTCCAAACTTTGAGACATGGAGATTTCTGACGAGAAGGGCAATCGTATGCCTGATAGATCTGCCAGAGACTTTTCCCCAGGGCAGATTGACTGCCATGAGGGTTCATAGCTTTAAGGTGTTAGGAGGAAGGTGTGGAGGAGACGTCAGAGGGAGGTCCTTCACCCAGAGAGTTGTGAGCGCATGGAATAGTTTGCCAATGGTAGTCATGGAAGCGGAGTCATTAGTGACATTTAAGCGACTGCTGGACATGCACATGGACAGCAGTGAATTGAGGGGAATGTAGGTTAGGTTATTTTAATTTTGAATTAGGATTATTCCACGGCACAACATCGTGGGCCAAAGGGCCTGTACTGTGCTGTACTTTTCTATGTTCTATGTTCTATTTCTTTTTGCTCAAGCCTTTGGCACACATACACTAGGTGATCGTAAATATTGTAGTAAGAATCGCTTCCCCAACCCACATATTACCCAAAAAAGTACTGCATATAGGAGAACAGTGTGGACACTTAATGTAAAGTATCCAAAATGTGAAGTGGGCAGCTCCTGCTCCCTGTGCAGGCTATGGCACCTCGGAAGTTGACTGCAATTTTTGAAACTAAAAAAGTCAACCTTTATAGCTTAGCTGGCACTACATGTGCCTCAAGGATTGATTTGAAATTTTGAATTGATATGGCCAAGACTGTTTACAGCCAGGACTTTTAGTCAACACACAAGGCAAATGCATGAGGTTCACTTACAGAATTATGTGATAACAGATTACATTAATCCTGTTTATTTAATGCTATTGGCCCTTGAAGGGCCTCACACAACAGTAGAGCCAGCTCCCTCACAGAAATAGGAAAAAAACACACTGAATCCTCCCAATTCCTGGTGTGACAGCAGCTATTTTCCATTTTGATTGTGTATCTGTGTTTTGGATGAGGGTGTAAGGTTAGACAGCACTTTGCTGAGTGAGTCTCAGGCTCAGACTCTCACACAGACCATGATGCCATACAACTATGTGTCTACCCCCAACTCTCCCCACGACCACAACTAATCACTGCTGGCCAACGTGACACGCTACTTCACTTTGCATCTGCTCTAAAAGACAAAGCTAGACAGAGATACTGTGAGCCTGTATGTTCTGAAAGAGGCAACAAAGTGAAATTAGGTAAGATGAGATGAGGCAAAGCAGTGATGCTGTGAACCTCTCAGTAAGCGCAAAGTGAGTCAGTGCAGAGTGAGCAACCTAGGAGCCCTGAGACGCACCCTGCCCCAAACAATGTGCTCGTTCCTGCATGCAGAGTGGCCTGGTAACAGTATTATATCACAAGGTATCACAGCATTCAAAGTGTAGAACAGAAGAGGTGGATAATCAAATTCTAAGTGGGTAGAAGGTGCACCATGATGATGTGGTGAGGCGAGTACATGTCTAATGTAACAGCCGTGGACAAGGATTAGGCAGTCATGACCCATGGAGCGTACACTGAGATGCAAGGAACTGCTGGCTAAGATGGAGGCCGAGAGGTGAATAGGCAAACTGGATCCACCAGGTACCAGCTCTGACGTTCATGTTGGGAATTGTCGCCATCCAGTTTCTCTCTGCTGTGTGGGAGAATAGTAAACTACATATAAATGCAGCAGAATATTTAATAGGTAATATTTAAATGTTAATGCATGCAAATTACTTATTGACTACAGCTCTGCCTTCAATACTATAATTCCCAACCAAACTAATCTCCAAACTCTGAGAACTAGGTCTCTGCTCCACCCTCTGCAACTGGATCTCGACCTTCTGACCGAGAACTAGTTCTCTGCTCCACCCTCTGCAACTGGATCTCGACTTTCTGACCCACAGGTTGCAATCAGTGAGAATAGGCAACAGCGCCTCCATGACAATCCTCAATACCCACGCCCCGCAAGGCTGCGTACTCAGTCTCTTACTGTATTCCCTGTACGCTCACAACTGTTTGGCCAAATTTCATTTGAACTCCATCTACAAGTTTGCTGACAACACCACTGCTGTAAGCCAGCAATCAAACAACGATGAGACAGAGTACAGGAAAAAGATAGACTGCTTGGTGACATGGTATAAAGCTATCAATCTCTCCCTCCACGTCAGCAAAACTAAAGAGCTGATCGTCGACTTCAGGAAGCAAGGGGGAGGGCACACCACTGGCTACATCAGTGGAAGCTGAGGTGGAGATGAGTGAGGGCATCAAGTTCCCAGGACTAACACTCACCAACAATCTGTCCTGGTCCACTCGTGTTGATCCCAGATCACAAAGGCACAACAATGTCGCCTCTTCATGAAAACTGGAAGAATTATGATGCAGTAAATCAGAAATAAAAGCAGAAATTGTTGGTAAAGCTCAGCAAGTCTGGCAGTATCTGAGTTAATGTTTTGAGTCGAGGAACTTGGTCATTTGACACAAAATATTAACTCCGATTTCTCTCTACAGATGATGCAGCCAGACCTGCTGAGCTTCTCCAGCAATTTCTGTCTAATTAACGCCTCTCCTTCCTCAGGAGGCTAAGGAAATTTGATACATCCATAAGGGCTCTCACTAACTTTTATAGCTACAGCATAGGAAGCATTCTACCTGGATGCATTATGGCTTGGTACAGCTCTGCCCAAGACCATAAGAAACCACGGAGAGTTGTTAAATCAGCCCAGTCCATCAGACAATACATTGACTCAATCTGTATTTCTCAGTTGCCTTGGAAAGGCAGCCAGCATCACTAAAGCCCCTCCCAACCCATTTATAATTTCTTCCAATCTCTTCTGTCAGGCAGAGGATACAAAAGCTCAAACAAACATACCAACAGATTCAAGGACAGTTTCTTCCTCATTGTTATTAGAGTTTTGAATGGCCCTGTCGAATTTCAAATTTAATGTTGATCTTGCTTTTTGTGCACCTTCTTTACAGCTATAACATTGAACAATCACCCTATGATCTCCGCATGTTATGATCTGCCTATACTGCATGCAAAACAAAATTTTTCACTTTACGTAGGTACATGTGACAGTAATAAATGAAATCAAGTCAAATCAAGTAATCCTCTAACCACTTACTGGTGAGACTGGTGTTTTATTATTTAAATCTTGGGTGGAAAATCTGACCTCTCTTCCACAACTCAGACAATCTCATTTTCCCAATCTCACCATATTTTCCTAACTGAGTCGTCATTGCCCACTTTGTTCACAGACTTGAAGAATTCTGCACTCTCTCTCTCTCTCTCTGTCTATCTCTTACACGGCGTGGAAGAAATAACATTCAATGACTTTAGTAAAAGAAACAGTTAACACATGCCAAAGTCCATATTCAACTGTCCAGCTAATGAATTGAGGGGTGTCACACAGTCCACAATTTGGTATCATCACTACAAGCAAAAATTAACTACGAACAAAGTCACCCCATTCCACCCCTTTTTTTCTGAACTCTGATCCACAGACTTTGTACCCTTTTGCCTATAACATTTCATCCATGATATTTCTGAAAAATAACTGCTTGCCTTGTCCACCTCATGTTTGTGAATGAATATGTGGGTGTTTGGGTTTAAATAAGACACGGTTTGAATATGGACATTAATAATTTGTTTTTGTCCATTTGAGGATGGACTTGTTATACATTTTTGTCTTCTAGTTCATTGACAAAACCAGTGAGGGGTTCTTTTGTATTCAAAAGTGGTCAAAGTCAAGCATCCTAGAGATTAAATTGGTCACATTTCACACTTGTGACAACTTTTGGAATTCCAGGGCTTAATTATTCTGACACATTATTCCTACCAGGGTCATGACAGCTCAGAGAGGTGCGCAATATTGGAACTCTTCACCTCATAAGGTGGTGGAGGTAGAGACATTGAATGTTTTTAAGACAGAAGTAGATAGATGCTTATTAGGCAACAGAATCAAAGTATATCAGGAGTTGGAGAGAGGGTGGATTGGGAACACAAATACATGTGCCATGTCCTTATTTATTAGCATAGCAGTCTCAAAAGGGTTGAAATAGTCTGCTTATGCTCCTAGTTCACATGTCTAATGCCATGGTAGATGAACTATTTATTCCAAATAATGTTAAATGTACAGGTATCAGATACTGACCACACTGTGTTAGTGTGTAGCTGGCTATACTTTGGACATGCAATGACATGCATATGATAAAAGTTAAGTTGATGTTGCTGAAGGATTTACAAATGTTAAATAAAATGCTTCTCTATTGTAAGATTATTTCACAATATTTCAATTAAAATTTGTATCTCATCAGAAGTTTTACTTGTTCAAAAAATGTTGTATGATTATAAAAGACACTTAGAATTAATAAATGCACAAATGTGCATTAATTGATATGCTTATATATTTTTATAAAATCAACCTTGGTTAGACATATTATGACACAGTTTTCAGAACAGGTATGTCTCGAATCCAAATCTTGTGGCCTAGATATATGGACACTATCAGGTGTGCCACAAGACCCCTTCTTAAGCTTATTTATTTAGCTGCTTAGTTATACCCAATTACTATTCTGTCACATTCAAACGTTCAATTAACAAATATATCCAAGTTTGTTCAGTATTAACCCATGCTGAAGCACATTTTAGAACAATTCTTCAAATCAATGTTGGACTTTATATTTACATTGTACATTACAAGTGGCTATATGAAGGACTATCAACCTGTGGACCAATCAATTATTTTTAGCCAGATGTATACAGTGACATCACAAACCTATATATACACACAATGCTAACGTATTCTTTTCTGACTAATTTTCTCATCTTTTCTCTTGAAGCACTGATTCTCAAAACACACTGTTTCAGATAAATCAAGTGGCCTTTGCTTTTTACGGCCATAATTGCAGGAGTTCAACATTTGTGGCTAGCTGTTTTATCATGAGGACCTTAGAGTCGAGCCCTACCCTTGCCACATCTCCACTCATGCACACACAAATACACAGCAATGCTTCCCACTTCCAATAACCTCAATAAGAAGCAAGAAATCTAGGCATTTTTTTCTGTCTTACCCAGAACACACAGGTCAGTTCTAATATTCTGACCATCACTTCAATATTTCAGTAGAGACCTCTGTTTGGACTCAGGTCCCTGTAGATCATTTTGTTGCAGTCCAAATTCATTGTGCTATCACGAGGACTAGAAGCATCATTACCCTTGTAAAATTGTTACAAACAATAAACATATCACAAACTCTACAATACAAATGCCAAATTCATTTGTGTTGCTTTGAATGAGATTCAAATAGCATTCAGCCTTTCAAGTATCAAATGATTTCCTATTTCAAAAGAATAACAATCTCTCTCCTTTCAAACAAGGTAATTCATCAGTGGTTGTCTAGTTGTTTACATAATTCTTAAACCAATAGGAAGAGCACACAGCATATCTCACTAGACAGCACGAGAATCTCAAAGTATACATGATCCACAATGCTAGTAAAAGGATAAGTATGACTGTTTACATAGTCCATCGGCTCTATTTTTAAAAAAGTAATGTGCAGGGCTTTGAATACCACATTTTAAAGGCTTAATTCCCTTTAGCTAAAAGGAAGTCAAAATTAGACAACATGTAAAGGCTTCCTACTGTGCACAACACTATTTTTATTTTAACATTTTGTTGGTACAATTCAGCCACCTTGGATGAAATATTGTTACGTGTGACTCAGTGATGCAGTGGCAAGCAGTAGGTGTTTGGCAGTATGACTCCCACGGATTACACATTTAGGGCAGGAATATAAGCCAGCCTCTCACTGGCTGTGACTCGACAAAGAAATAAGCCAATGACAGGAAATAAGTGATGCTTTAGCCACGTAGGAAGCTGCATTTGAGTGGGTTGCACTTTAGCTCAGGACAGGCCAATCACCAGCCATTCTTCTCATTAGGACTGTTTTACCATTAAAGGAGAGTTACAAGCTGAAAGACATTGCTGTCTATATCAGTAAGTGAAACAGCTGCCGATTATGACTCATCTACACGTACCATTATGTTAGTCACCAAGTTACAAATTCTGCCATGGCTTTTAAAAAGAAGTTTAAACTAGAAGTGATGACTGAGCTAGCACACATTTTGTAGAATACTCAAACTGTTTTTTAGTAAGTTCGCTGGCTATTTCAAAATGCATTATATTAAAAGTAATTTTCAAAACAGGGTGTACCAATAATATTTTCTTGAATACAATATTATATCAAATTACATTTAAAGGACAAACCATTTGATCCAACCTGTTCTTTGTTGGTGTTAATCCTCCACATGGTCCCAGGTGGCTGCTTGTTCTCATATACCCTTATTTTCCACGTACTACCTAATCTAACCTCAAAAGTTAACATAGTCTCTGATCCAATTACCAACTGTAGAAGCGCATTCCACATAGTTATATTACATGTCGCATTAAGGTTTATCCTGCTTTCTGTTCCAAATCTCTGATTCTTAATCTTACTTTTACATCCCTCAATCATGATCTTTCAAACCTGGACACAGTCTAACAACTCTCTCACTACTGCTGAGATGATATTGTTTATCGTATCCCTCCTTTCACCTAAAAAAGGCAAAAAGGTATAAGCATCTCCTTCGGGATATATCACTTTGCAATAAAACTTCTCAAAGCACTGAAAAATGCATAGCACTGAAATATAAATGCTTAAAGTATACAATTAAGATTCCACTCCTCACCTATTCTCCACAAGATGATGCAACATTTATAGTGTGTTTCCAAATCACTTCTGATTTTAAAAAAACTCAGACTTATATATGAGTTTAACAAAGAAATTAATGCCCAACCCTCAACTTCCCATCGCCCACCAATCACTCATGGAGAATTCAGGTAGCAAGGTACTGAATTATCACAGTCCAACTTAATTACTGTTAAATTCCATTGCCAGACAATTGGAGGAGTAAAAGGAGATTTTTAAAAAAAGGCAAAAAGCACATGTCACACCAACACGTCAGTGCTTTATGATGGCAGAAATACATTTGCCTTTTTGTGACAGTGTGCCATAGTCGAGTGAACTCATCTATTACTGCTGTTTGTTTGGGGAATTATGATTTTAAAAACTTTGTTTTCATCTGGGTTGTCACTTAATCTGCACATTTTTAAAACTACTTTCAAATGATGTAATTCCTTTTTCAGTTTTATTCCTTAAATATAATTCACTGAACCATGTTTTGTCTGAAACAATCCTACTCAATACAATTAATGCAGTTCCATAGCATCAAGCATTTTGTGAGGATTCTTTATGTCAGTTATAAGAACAGATTCAGAAACAAATGTGTATCATGATCAAAGTTCGATGTGTATAAGAAGAAACCATTTACTCATCTAGTTGTTTATAATTTAAGTACTATTATACTTGTGGAAAAAGTTAATAATCCGATGCATATTTCACATGGTATGACATGTAATTACATTTGTCAATAATATTTGAAATCAAATCTTTAAGACCACTGAAATTTCTTCTCTCAACTCCCACAGGACCTAAAATATATCCTGTCACACCCTGGTGATATGTCTCCCCTGAATTTTACTGCTTTTTAAATGCCTTTTTATGTAGAATATTACTAATCTCACTTTCAACCACTTCAACATTCACTTCCTTCTGAAGTGATTTTCTTTATTAAAGACTGATGAGAAATTTTTTAAAATACTTGTGTCAATTTTTTTTTAAAACCGTTATTCAAATTGTGATCATGGTCTCTTCTTGTGAATTCCACATCAGTTTGCAATTCACCACCAATTTCAACTTACCACCACCTTCTCAAGTCAACTAGGGACAGGCAATAAATACTGGCCAGCCAGCGATGCCCACATCGCACAAATGAATTTTCAACAAATTCTTCATCATATCACATACTGTTCCTTTTGTGAATTTTTTCTTCATTATCCTTCTGAGTTTTCCTTATCCCTCGCTTGATTTCTTATTCCCTCATAAACTGTGACAGTTTTCAATTATTGCAGTCCTTTCTCGAATTGTTATTGGTTTCTAGCCTTTTTTCTACATTTATTCATGATGTGCTGGAACACTTTCCTGCTCGCTCAATACCTTTATAATGTCTTTGTAAAACAGTCCTCTATTTCTCCGCAGCTTCTTCAACTTCTTCTTCCACTTCAGCTCAAATTTCGAAACTCTAATAAAATTTGTTGTTGATTGCTGTTGATATTTTCCCTATATAGTCGGATCTTAAAAGCTCATCAGATTGTATTCACTACACCCAATGTGAAAGAGACAAAGAAAAGAAAATTTTTTCACATACGTGGGTGCCCACAACACACTGCCAGTGGAGTTTTAGATTAGATTAGATTAGATTCCCTACAGTGTGGAAACAGGCCCTTTGGCCCAACAAGTCCACACTGCCCCTTGAAGCCTCCCACCCACACCCATCCCACTATAACCGACACACCCCTGAACACTACGGGCAATTTAGCATGGCTGATCCACCTACCCTGCACACCTTCGGACTGTGGGAGGAAACTGGAGCACTCGGAGGAAACCCACGCAGACACGGGGAGAATGTGCAAACTCCACACAGACAGTCGCCCGAGGCTGGAATCAAACCTGGGGGAAGCAGGCACGTTAGCAACATTTAAGGCATATTTTGATTGACATACAAATGGGAGGTGCACAGAGGGATAGAAACCGTACTTAGGCAATCAGTAGCGGGTCTAAATAAGGACTAGGAGTTGGTACAGGCTTGGTGGGCCAAAGAGCCTGTACCTATGCTGTATTGAATTGTATTGTATTGTAATTGTGTTGTATAAAAGAAAGAGGGTGCAAGAGTGAAATTAGTGAAATGTAAAGGAGATGTAAAAGGGAACATAAAGTAAAAGATTGACAGTGAAATAACATTCAAAAAATACGGAATCTAGATTCTACATGGGAGGATTATGATCAAGTTGCTTTTTCACTGGGGTGCTGTTTTTTTAAGAGGGAAACAGGCAAGGGAGGAAGGAGAGGGGGTCAGGAGAGAGGGTCCTCTAAATCTGTTGTTACAACTCCACTTTGCTTCTTTTCTGCCCACATTGCATTTGCCTGAATTACAGCTGCAGCATAATTGTTTCTTTCAAGATGGATAATCTGCAGATTACCTTCATCCCAGAAAGTAAAATCAAAAATAGATCACCTGACCATGTTTCTTTACCTTTTGTAAAATGTTAAATTGCTCAAACTGACATTCTTTATCACGCATTGGTTTCATAGAACATAGAACAGTACAGCACAGAACAGGCCCTTCAGCCCACAATGTTGTGCCGACCATTGATCCTCATGTATGCACCCTCAAATTTCTGTGACCATATACATGTCCAGCAGTCTCTTAAATGACCCCAATGACCTTGCTTCCACAACTGCTGCTGGCAACGCATTCCATGCTCCCACAACTCTCTGCGTAAAGAACCTGCCTCTGACATCCCCTCTATACTTTCCTCCAAACAGCTTAAAACTATGACCCCTCGTGCTAGCCATTTCTGCCCTGGGAAATAGTCTCTGGCTATGAGCTTGGTTCAACCCAGTAAGATGTCTGCAGTGTTCATCTGGAGTCAGCATTCTCTCCTGTGGATGTGAGTTTGCTCGCTAAGCTGGAAGGTTAGTTTTCAGACGTTTCGTCACCATTCTAGGTAACATCATCAGTGAGCCTCCGATGAAGTGCTGGTGTTATGTCCCGCTTTCTACTAATCTGTTTAGGTTTCCTTGGGTTGGTGATGTCATTTCCACCAACCCAAAGAAACCTAAACAGATAAATAGAAAGCGGGACATAACACCAGCGCTTCAGCGGAAGCTCACTGATGATGTTACCTAGAATGGTGACGAAACGTCTGAAAACTAACCTTCTAGCTCAGCGAACAAACTCACATCCAGAAACTCAACCTGAGCTACAAATCTTCTCAAAACTCGCTATTCTCTCTGGTTTTAAAAACTGTTTTAATTCTTGAAATGTCCCAGGCATTAAAAGCAGACAAAAAACATTGCCCATGTGTTATGATAGCAGTCAGTCATTAGTTAGTCTGTTGGTCAGACTATAGTTAAAGAAGAGCTGTATGCCTTCTTGAGCTGCCTTTCACTCTCTCATCTTTGGCATTCATTATTCACCTTGCTTCAAAGCCAGCTGTACCTTGGTGAACTGCCATGACGGGTGGTCCACTGCACTGTCTTCCCAGATCAAAGCCATTCTTCATGTCGGCTTTCAGGGCATCTTTGAGTGTCTCCACTGCCAAAGTAGATCAGCTAGACTTAATTATTTACAGGAAATCCATGTATAATATGGTTGTTCAGAAGGAGAACAGAACATAAAATACTGATTTGAAGACCTTTACAAGAGACTCCAGAGTGATCTACTGAAATTTAAGTGGGTAAACTTAAACATCCGCAGCCAGACAAGTAACAGTGAAGGTGCCCTGTTGTAACAGTGGTGATTTAAAATGCCTTGAGTCCTTTCATGGCAATAGTACCTTGATACAGCACATGCTTACAAACATCTTTTAATTCCTACAGTTTCACCTTCAGTGCCCAAAATATACTTAATTAATACTGAAGAATAAACATTCAAAGATTAACCTGTGTTCAGTTGTGGCAACAACTTCATGTCAATGCACATTTGCTTATGTTTTGAAAATATTATGTAACTACATGTGCACAAATGATCACCATTAAAATGTAAAGTAGGTATTTTGTATGAATATTGATGGGAATGGAAAGAAAATGTGCTCATTTATGACAGAGTTTGTAAACTAATGTCTTTAGCATGACTATATTGTTCAGAGATAATTGGTAACTAAGAATAAGATTTATTCATATCAGTGAAATTAACATGAAATAGCTGCAAATTAACAAGAACTTGACTAAAAACTTTGCAAGGGTCACACTGATTGCATAAATAGAAAAAAGCAGGACACCATCAATACACTGAAGTTTAAGCACAGATCAGGTACTTTTCTGAAGCCAGGTGTATTTCCAAGTTAGAAAAGGAACTAAGGAATCTACCTATGTTAGGTTACAGGGTATAAGTTGGTTTTAAAGGGATAAACATAATGGCTGTGAAGATGATTCCAGTGGCTGACTGGAAATCCAGGGAAACCCAGCTACAGCCAATTCCTGAAGTCCAATACAATTCAATGCAGTTAATAATCAGACTGAGTGATGTAGTCCTTTTGAGGAATGGTGACTTCCACTACGGTCCCCCAGAATAACAGCTGTAGAAACACAGAAAATAGGAGCAGAAATAGGCTATTTTGGCCCCTTTGAGCTTGCTTCACTACTCATTATGAACATGGCTGATGGCAATCAGATCGCCTCTCAGCCTCTGACAGTCTAGGAAAAACAATCCAAGTTTGTCCAGCCTCTCCTTATAACTAATATACTCCAATCAAGGCAACATCCTGATAAACCTCTTTTAAACTCTCTACAAGCCTCCACATCGCTCTTACAAATGTGTGTGTGTGTGTCATAACATGTTCAACAGTTTGATTTAAAAAGTACATCTGGGAAACTAATTGGCCAGCTTTTGAAAAATTATTCAGGTGTCACCACACCACACAAGTCATGACCAATTTGGCAAAATATCAGACAATGTTTGTAGATCAATAGTCCAGCAAGCATGCTTTAAGGGAGACAAAAAAAAAATACTGGCAGAGCAACCCTGCCCTCCATTTTACAAGCAACAAAAATATTAGTCATATTTTAGCAACAATTATTTTTGAGGGGCAATTTTTCCTTTGTTTTGTCTGCATTAGGTTGTCGCCTGCTCTTGAAGGTTTTGACATGGTTCCACAGGTGCAGCAGCCCAAAAATATCTCACTCAATACCCACACTGAGCAGTCAGCAGCAAGGTATCGTGCTTATTTTTCTTATCCTTTCAAAGTCTAGGGCTCTGATGTGAACTGATGCACCTCCACTTTTGTCACATCTGAGACCTAACACAACCTTTGAAACTGAACATGGGATTTTTGTCAACTCAACAATTTAATGTCAGGCTCAAGCAGTGCATTTAGCCTGCTGGACTTGGAACTGCCAAATATTTTCAAAACAGTTCATTTCTCCTTAGATTCTCAGAGAATCTATTCATTACAAATTGGAACAGCCTGTATTGGAGGGAAGCCATAAACTCTGGGCTTGACACCTGGGACAAAAAAACTTTATTATTCCCTGCCAGTGGATTTGCAGACTGAGATGAGAGAGGCCTATAAAAGTCTGCACGCTTTCTGCCTAGCTATTCATCCCCACCTGGCTTCTATTTTACAGAGGCTAGGTCTACTCTCCTAAATGCCATTTCCCACCCAATTACCATTTCCAAGCTGGTGGGAGTAGGTCAGGGATGGGAGGATTCCCAGCAGGCTAGCCTGGTCGAGTCTCAGGCAACAAGGGTGGTAGGATGGCTCTCTTACAGGCACCCTCCCCCATTCGGGGGCTTCTTACAAGTGTCTCCTCCACAGCCCTGGAACAATGCCCCACTCGTCTCATAGGGCCTCCCACCCAAGTGCCCCTGAAAGAACCAGTTCTGACCTTTGATCAGAATCCTGGTTCATCTTTGCAGGGACTGAACGTAGTCCCAGCAGTGGCCAGTTTTCCCAGTGATGCTGTTGGGAATAAAAAAGGTGCAATCCAATCAGATTAACCAACTAGTCTCTGAAGTAGGACTTTCTCCCTTGATGTGGCCGGGTGCTTCCCCCTTTGGCAACAAATGCTACGCAGTGTTAAATGTCTCCATGGTACCTCTTCACAGTCATTAGCAAAAGTGATAGAAGGTGTCATTAACTTAAAAGTAGCACCTACATACCTATCATAACCTACTCACTCACACTCAATTTGGGTTCCATTAGGGTCAATCAATCCCTGATCTCATTACAGCCTAGGTGCCAAAACGGACAAAGTCCTGAACCCAAGAGGGGAGGCAAAACTGACTACTCCTGACATCAAGACAGTGACACATCTCACTGAGGCAGTGAGCTTGAAATCATGCCCTGTTATTCCCAGACTTGTTATTAACCTTAAAAATTTTATCAAGGTACACAGAAGTCCCCAGTTTACTTGTTTGATAGACTTACATTAACAGAAAACAGAGTCCAGGTTTCCACACTTAACAGGAATGTATTACAAATATATCTATTCTAACCACAGGTAGATAACTACGAACTGTCAACATATAACAACCGATTAAACTCTAACCCCCAGCTAAAAGTCCCCTAAATATACGTAAAGACAGACAAAAAATATTGGTGTTATGGATGGATGGAAAAGTCTGAACTCAATTCAATTTCCCAAGTCACAGGGTTCATTGAGATGATCCTTTTGTTAATGATTTTCAATCTTTCTTCCTTTTCACCTCTACATAGGAAGTGCAGGAACTATAAAATCTCTTAGTTAACAGTTAAAGCCACAGCTTACAGCAACTGGTGAGGGAATGTAAACTGGTTTCCTTCAGATTTTAGGTACTTTACCGAAGAGAAATGTACACTATCTCCCCTTCTAGAGATCCAAAGGCTTCCCTTGTACTGTGTACAGCCGAAGCAGTTCAGCTACCCAGAAGCCAATTGATAGTTGTTGCCAGGTTGATGGCCCAGTCATCCACGACTGGTCACAACTGCACAAACCAGTAAATTACCAGTTGCCGGCTGAATCCCACTCTATATACACTCCCTGATACTCACCTATCTGCAAACTGTCTTCCTCATTGAACAAAGCAAAGATATGTAAACACAATTTACAATGAGCGTCACTAAAATGAAAAATGTTTTAAAATGTGCACCAATTCCTTCCACAAGCCACAGTTTAAAGACTGTCCTTTACACACTTCAGCCCACAACTAAAAATACAGAAAAATCAACAGCAATATTTGACTAAATTAAAGGAGCATTGGCAAAATTGGATTCATGGGAATTAGGGGCAAAATATTCCACTGGTTGAGGTCATATCAAGCAGATAGGAAAATGGTTGTGGTTTTTGGAAGCCAATCATTTCAGTCCTTTGACATTGCTTCCTAATAGCGTTGAGGGTGTCCTTACACCCAAAGGACTGCAGCAGTTCAAGATGGCAACTCACTACCACGTTCTCAAGGGCAGTTCGGGATGAGCAATAAAGTCTGAGTTGTCCAGCACCACCTGCATCCCATGTTTCTTTTTCTTTATTTGTTCTTTAGCTATGAATGTTGCTGGTAAGGGAAGCAATTACTGGTCATTCCTAATTGCCCTAACTGAGTGGCTCACTTCAGAAAGCTGCTGGTTTGCAGTCAGGTAGATCAGACCAGGTAAGAATGGCAGATTTCCTACACTGAGAAGCATTAGTGAACCATCTGATGAATGGATTTATAGGACGACTGATGATAGTTACATGATCACTGTTACTGAGATGAACTTACAATTCCAGTTTTAAATAAATAGAATTTAAATTCCATGATGAAGAAATGAAAAATACATCCATCACAGGTATAAAACTGTGGTCCTGAAGGGGAAAGGCCGATGTTCAATCTGTCTTGCTTGCACGCACTTGCAAATACAAGTTATAATGAGCAGATAATTGAGGTGATGTTGTATGTTGGTGTATTTTAATTGCAGTCACGTAAAATGGAAGAGGGAGCAACGATAATGTAACATTTGTGTAACAGAACAAAGGTTGTCATTTTGGTTCACTAAGATGTTTTTGAATATTTCACAAACATTTCAGAATCTAATTGGTTAAACTTCTTTGACATTATCACAGGAAAGGTTAAGTTCCCCATAAAGCAAATAATTTGAATTAATAACCTGCAGTTTAGTTTTGAACATTTAAGGAACATGTCACCTTTAACTTAAAATTTCTGAGTAATAAACTACTTAGTGTCCAATACCTGTGTTACTGGGAAAAGCAATCATGAAATCTGCAGCTTTTTTTCCAACACCAACAATAATTCCCCACTTTACCAACTGTGTGTGCACCATATTTATCCATACTCCTAAAACTGGCCATGGTCTAGGTATTCAACAGCACCATTTTCTTCTTGTGAAGCTGATCTGTATTGTAACCTTTACAATATCCCATATTTTCACTGTTTCTTGACATCACATGGAGTAAATGAAATTGCTTGAAGACAGATGCTAGACGCTTCAGGAGAATACAAAAATGAGTTATCCATTTGGCACTTCTGGCTGAAGAGGGATGTAAATGTTTTGGCCTTTTCTTTAGCAATGATGTACTGGCTCCACCATAATTCACAAACTATAAAAGGACTCAAGAGCTTAGATCTGATCTTTTGGTAGTGGGGTTGCTTATCCCCTGCCTACTGTTTACTATTTCTACTGTTTAACATGTATGTAATACTGTGTTTTAGCTTCACCAGGTTGATATCTTATGTTTAGGTATGCCTGATGCTGCTTCTGGCATGCTCTCTTGCACTTTTTATTGAACCAGGATTGATTTCACAGCTTGCTAGTAATGATAAAATAAAGGATATATCAGGTAATAGGGTCAGATTATGGTTGAATACAACCACAAGAATGCCAGTTTAAACGTCATTAGATCTGTTCAAAGTCTGTCCCATTTAGCACAGCGGTAGTCCCACACAACACAATGGGACACTTCTTCTCCCCCGTGACTGCAGTGGTCAAACTACCAACAGCAGCATATTAATTTCATCACACACTTTGTGTTAGGGATTCAGGTCAGATAGACTGTTTTTTTGTCGGGGCTTTAAGAAAACAACTAAAAATAAAATACTGCACAGAGTCCGTTGGATGAGGCCAGGTGAGCTTGTATCATTTCTTCGGCCTTACACCTCATACTAGATTTGAGAATATGGAAGGAGAGTTGAGGAATTGCACTTCAACTGAGTGACCCATGAAAGAGATTTTTTTTCATTATGGCAGCATTTTCCATTTTAATTTATCAACTGAGTTGTGAGGGAAAAAAAATACCCAATGGAAGATTTTTAAGATTTTGCATAAAAACATTTAATCTTTCAATATCATAAGCAACTTATTAATAACACCTATGATGTAGAAATGAAATTCAGTTCTTTTTCTATAAAACAAGGATTAAGAGGTGGCTCTAATGGAGGGATATTTAAGAAACTACAGCTTCTTTCACCAACAATTTGCATTCAGAGAAATCTTTTAACATAGATAGTATACCGCTGCCATTTAATGCAGACCTAAACAAAAATGTTAGCCACATGTAAGGCATTAGATTAGATTAGATTCCCTACAGTGTAGGGATTCCCTTCGGCCCAACAAGTCCACACCCCCCTTGCAGCAAGCCACCCAGGCCCATCCCCCCCAGAACCCACATACCCCAGAACACTACGGGCAATTTAGCATGGCCAATCCACCTAGCCTACACATCTTTGGACTGTGGGAGGAAACCGGAGCACCCAGAGGAAACCCACGCAGACACGGGGAGAATGTGCAAACTCCGCACAGACAGTTGCCCGAGGCTGGAATCGAACCTGGGTCCCTGGCACTGTGAGGCTGCAGTGCTAACCACTGAGCCACCGTGCCACCCCAATGCCGCATTAGTAGCAGAGATTTTAAAAAGTGGGTTTTAATAAGTGGAAGGAGGACAACAGGGGAGTTTTAGGAAGGGAATTTCAGAACATAAGGCTCAAACAGCTGTAGGCAGTCATCAGCAGAAAGAAAAGTTGTTACCTGGAGACAAAAAGACATAGGAATAGAAGTAGGCCACTCAGCCCACCAAGACTGCATGGCTATTCAATGAGATCATGGTTGATCTCACAATCATCAATTTCATGAGCTGCAGGCGGTTTGGTGTGGGGTACAACAGAGCTTTGGTAGAGATGAATTTCAAAAGTGTGTGGAAGGCAGGAGAATATTAGAAAAGCTAACATGATATGAGACAAAGACATGAAAAATGGGCTATACTTGGAAGTGAAAGTAGGCATTTTCTATCAGGGATGGAAAACAGGATCAAAAGCTCAGCTCAAGGTTGAGTGGGACATTAAGAGTGCAAATAGTGTAGCTCAATTTGAAAAAGTGGGCAGCGTGGAGGATGGATTTGTGGACGAGGTTGAAATTAGTGGCATCTAACTTCACAGTGGAGTGCACTGCAGTTGATCCAAGAGTAATGTCAGCAATCAGTGGGATTTACAGATGGAAAAGGGTCAAGAGATATGGTAGCCAGGTAGAGCTGTGTATTATAAGTGTATCTGTGGAACCAAGAAAGGATTGGTCCTTTGGAGATTCCGGAGGGTACACTGCAGGGAAAGGAAAATAAGTAATTGTTGAAGATGCTGCAGATATGACACGTGAGGTAAGAATGAAATCAATTGAGGGTAGGAGAGATACTGTAGGTAGTTGGTGTGTACTACACTGCACTAACAGTTCCAGTCACTCACACTGCTATCCAGGAAACAGGTTTGATCAGTTTTAGATACCAAGGTGTAAAGCTGGATGAACACAGCAGGCCAAGCACCATCAGAAGGATCTAGGCCCGAAACATCAGCTTTCCTGCTTCTCTGATGCTGCTTAGCCTGCTGTGTTCATCCAGCTCTACGCCTTGTTAATCAATCATTCTCCAGCATCTGCAGTTCCAACTATCTTTGATCAGTTTTAGCTGGGACAGGATCCCGAGTCCCACGGTTTAACCCAAAATTCTCTGGAAAGGTAGAATGAGATTGGGAAGAGAGCAAGTCATTTAACGTCTTGAGAGAAAAATAAATTCAGAAATGGAGGAGAATTTTGCAAAGACCAGGAGTTGAGAATGATTGTTTTGAATAGAAAGGAGGAGAGCACCAGAAAAGAGGAAATCATTTACAATATTAGCGAACATGCAGCTTGGAAGTCAAGCAGGGTTAGATGGCAACCAAGACTTTGTAAAGACACTTCAGTTCTGAATCTGAAGGTTGTAAATTTAAATCCAAATAAAAGAGACCTTAACATAAATTGCAAATGGACACTTCAGTGTTGTCCCAAGGAGGGTTGCGTTGCCTTTCAAATTGAAACATTAAACAAAGTCCCTGTCTGGCTTCGATGTAAATCAAGAAAGAGTCGATGTAAAAAAATTTTTGTGGTGTGATTTGAGGAAGAACAAGGGAATTTTCTCCAGTGTTGTGACTGATGTTAATCCTTCAGCCAACACAACTAAAAAATTGCATATTTCTGTTTTTTGTATGTTTTTGGAAACATTTGTATAAAATTAGTTGCTGTGTTTCTCACATTACAAACACCACAAAAAATGTTTTAATGGCTGTAAACTATTTTATGAACCTGTGAGAATGTGAAAGGTGCTAACTGAGTGCAAGTCTTTCTGGGGCCAAGAGAACAGGTCTTAGTTCAACTACGACATGGAAATTTCAGGGTTCATTTGATGGAGGCGCTCAAGATTATGATAAGATAAACTGTGTGATTATTTTCTCACTTGTTAGTAAGATTCCAATGCGAATGCAGAAATTTAAGACAACCACAAGATGGAGAAAATGTTAGAAAACAATATCTTTAGACAGAGCGTGCAAGAATGTAAATTCTCCACCAGAAACTGTTATTGAAGCAGTCAGTTAAGAAGATTAAGTAGTTTTGTTTATGAAGAGAAATATTAAATGATATGGGAATCGAACAGGAGAACAGGATTTGACTTTGTGGTTTATATGGAGAAAAACTGACGTGGTAAACATGACCATTGGTCACAAAACACATTCTAGTACTGTGACATTCTACAACTCCACAGGTCGGCGACTATAGCTATTAGTTTATCAAAACATATGTTCAAGATCAAAAACAACCATTTTTTGGTGATGTTTATTCACCATTTCATGCAAGGATCTGAAACTGGTTACATTATCAAGAACATTAGTGGAGCTCACACAAAAGCTTACAGAAACAAATAACATGAAGTACCAATTTTCATTTATCTGTGGTGTTCATTCCATTAGTAAACTAGTCAACATTTTCAGTATAAAGGATTAGATGTATGGAAATGTTTGGAGATGTCTGAATCATCTCCAAAGTTTAGTTCTTTGATTATATCTCCCCCAGCCCAGCCAATTATCAGATCCCACTTTATCAGCATGTCACCCAAGCCACTTTAATAAATGAAAATAATTCTACTGATTCTTTCTATTAGTGCATTCCATAATTCAGATCACTTTGTTTAACCAGGGAATAATTCCCTAGCAATTAAAGAAAATAAATGAAAAAGAACTTGAACTTGTATATCTCCTTTTCACAAACTCAAGCTTCTCAAAGAATTTCACACAGAAATGGATGGATGCCGGAAATCTGAAACCAAAACAGGGTGCTGGAGAAACACAGCAGGTCTGGCAGCACCAGTTGTAAGAAAAATCCAAAGTTAACATTTCAAGCCCAGTTACCTTTCGTCAGAATCTCTCAGGTTCTGAAGGAAGGGGTTCTGACAAACAAACAAACAAACAAACAGTGGGCTTGAAATGTTAACTTTTTTTTCTCTCAACGCTAATGTGTTTCTCCAGCACTTGATTTCTGCACCAAAGATTTTCACAGTATAGTCACTGTTACCAAGACTATGGTACCTCTATTTATTAATATAGTACTGAATAAAGTGATTCAATCTCAATTAGATATTCTCTACATCTTCTTTCTGGTCAAGTTAAAAGTATAGAATGTTATAGTAGTACAAAATATTTGTGATAATTTTGATCCAAATAGCTGGCTGTTTTAAAATCATTCTGGAAAACACAACTTAAACGATCAAATAGCAATTAAAATCTTCAAATATTTTTGTTTAGTGATAGATTACAGAAAACAAATTTGTGATTTAAGATTGTTGTAGGGTTTATGTTGAGACAAACAATACACAATAACACAAGCAGAAATCCTGGCGGCAGAAGCTCCATATAGAAGTAATACAAATGATCAACTTACTCATTTATTTTAGCTTTACTGAGGCCATATGCTGTGATCACAAGATGCCATAAAGATGTGTAAATTAAGTATCTACACGTCAGGGAGTACTTACTAGGTAATAATTGCGTGCATACGAAGACATGTGCTTACCTTTGAGGGATCTGTGGCACAGTAGAAGTAACCCTATGTATTGACAAGTCCCACTTGTGGCAGAGACACATCTTAGCAACTGCTGATTAAACATTTTTTAAGAGTAAATGTTCTTGTCTTTGAGGGTCTAAGGCATCCCTACCTCTACGCAAGAGGTTGGGTTTAATTCCACCTACCCCAGAGGTGTGCCACAATGTATCCAAATAGGAACCTTGAAAGAGATGTACAAGGTGGCAGCCACTTTTACATTATTTAATGGGGCTACTCCTCATGTTCTGATTATACTTCAGCTTCACACTCCTGATTTTTTAAAAATGTTATTGATATTTAAATGAGTATCAAGGGATACTTATTGACATTGGAGTTAGGAGCTATGCATCTGTAATGTCTCACTTAGCGAATAACTCTAAAACTGAATAAAGATTTCATTCTCGTCTCCTTCACCAGCTGACTGTATCAAGAAATTAACTGAACAATATAGTCCACCTTAATTTATCCATCCAGAATCCTAAATGCTACTATAGGTCTTATGTACATTCTTACATTGTACATAAAAATACCGGCAAGTCATGTTGTTGTAACAGATTTAAAGATTATCTACAAGCAACTAATTCACAAATTAGAAGGGTCCCGACCTGAAACATCAACCTTCCTACTCATGTGATGGTGCCTGGCCTGCTGTGTTCCTCCAGCTCCACGCTGTGTTATCGCTGCATCAGCAGTTCTTACTATCTCTAATTCACAAAAGTGGTTGTGTGCAGTTGATTTCTTTAAATCAAAAGTATTATGAGCACCTCCATGGTGTTCTACTTGTGAATTTCCAGATAAACTGTAATGCTAAAACAATAATTGAGCCAAGAAAAAAAATGGAGTACCAATTCTGTACTGATGCATATTTCAGTGCAGGTACGTACCATGCAAAATCACGTTTTAATAGGTTGTAAAAGAGTAAAGCATTATAACCGTGACTTGCATTTAAAATGTTTTGATATTAAAAGTTGGCAGTTGTAGCATTACTCTTACAAAAATGTTTTACATAAATCTATAGCTTTAGGAAAATAGCAGTAGTGAGTTACAAGGTTTTTTTTTCATTTTTAAGAAAGGTCCAGCTCCATAGTGTTGTTTTACTGTATTTTGTCAGTTTGATTTTAAAGCTCTCTTTTTTGAGAAGACTGAATATAAGTGACAAACCTCAACATGACATTTGGTCACATAATACAGATGTATCACACCTAATATCCACCAAATCCAGAAGACTGATTTATCATAATGTTCCTGAAGCAACATTCATTTTAATGAAAATATCAAAATATTAAACATAAACATACTAGCTTCCATATCATTTCAGCCATCACTTTCAAGACTACCTGTCACTCTAAATCCCACCATCAGCAGATAAGTCCTTGATTGCCTGCACCGCTTTATTATTATAGGTTATCCAAATTTCCAGAGTCAAGATTCATACAAGACTTAAAGTGCAGAATAGATACAAGTCATAATTAGTTTTACTTATGTCATTAATACAAATTGTCGTTGCATAATGAAGTTTACATTCCATTCAGAGGGACGTCTTGGTTTACTTTCAGCTTTTTTTTCCCCTTACTCCACCTCCTACAGCCCCTCCTCTCACACTCAATTGCCCAGTTTTTCAGACTTAATTCCAATGTCAGCTTTAAGTCTACACCCTACACTCCACCCCCAAAAAGGAATCCACCAGTCTAACTTGGACAACGTCTCTGCTAATAGCCTTTACAACAGCAATGCGAGTGAAAAATCATGACAAGGAAGTTAAAACAACGTTCATGTCTGCGAGACACAGGGCCAGAAACTCCAACTGAAAACCAGTGCACATTTTGAGACGCCTTAAGAAATTAAAATTAGTTTTTTTTAAAAAAACGTGTTTTCCAACAAAGTGGCTTTCCCTTTTACCAAGAGACAGTTCGAAATCCCCAAGCGTGACAAAGTCCCAGTACTGTACTCTGGTTGAAGTAATTTATTTAAGAAAGTGTAGGATCAAATAGAATCCTTCCTGGATTATATTGACTCGTTTTACATTTCTGTATTGCACAATGTACGAGTTTACTTTTCATTTCCTTTCCGTAATCTGTCTAGAAAATAATCCCTACATTTCCCAATCCTCGTTTTGCCCCTTATTCTTTCTTGAATTTGGGGAAAAGTGGCAATCTTTGCTGAGACATTGAACATCAAACTCATGTATCCGCCAAACTGTCATTCTGGCGGACCCCGTACATCAAATCAAGCGGAACAACCAGTTCTCTCCCAAACCACTTCGGAGTCGGATGGGCTGGAAAAGCAACACAATGTTAAAAAGATGCCTGAGTTTAACTAGCATAAAAACTTCACAATTTGCAAGAGAATAAGCGTGTATGATTAAGTATTAGTTAAGAATTGTAAAATGAAGCTCATTTTACGCTCGTAGTTTCGAAGGCCGATGTCAGTTTAGTAAACGCTTACAACTGTTCCCTTCCCCGCAGATCACACCGATTTTAAACAGCTCGGGCACTTTGTAAGCAATTGTACTGAGTAAAAGGCTCGACATATTAGCTTCCTGAATGAAGTCTTCACGTTAACCTTGGCACTGGAACCTCAAATGACTGTCACGATGATTTTAGGACGTGTAATGTCACAAATATGTCTTATATGTTTATAAGGAGTCTCGCATTTTTCTCTATCTCTAATCCTGTGGAAATGCTTACACACCAGAAAATCAATCCAACGTCTCTCTACAGTTCCAACACCCACCTTAATACAGAGGAGACTTTTGCAACTTCCTTCTGTCGACTAACGGAGGACTGAGCAGGGAAACCGATTCTTGACAGATCTTCTTTATGTTCATGGGAAAGCAGTGTCACGGAGACATTCGCCCGAATACATTTTTGAGTCTACATTGCAGATTGCCTCCAAAGACCTCCGTTAGATTTCCAGACAAGCTGCGCTGCAAACAAGCTCCGAGATCCCAGGCTCGTCGCTCCAGGGCTCAGAGCGTCGAAACTACGGGAAAGATACTCGGTGATTGACAGCTCGTCAGGTGCGGGCTCCTTCATTGGAGGGAAACGTCGCCCGGGCAACAAGAGCCGATACGTTATTGGTTAACTGCTGGCATCAGTGGGTTGGCCCGCCCCGCGTTCTGACCAATCACGGAGAGGGAGTGTGTGTCGCAAGGCAGCGCGTGCTCGCCCGCCGAGTGACCGGAAGCGTGGGCTGCTCCTTAACCATCGACAGGGCGCATTGTGTTGAATGTTCTCCGGGAGCTGTATCTTATCGCATCGAGGTATAGGCAGTGTATGTGCTGCTACTTCTTTACACTCCCAGGTCACTGTCAGCGGGTTCGGTTTCTCATTTCGAAGTGCTCCAATGTGCGCAGGGGCTGAGCTAGTTAAATGGCCAGCGAGTGACTGGAGGTGAAGTGCCCTGGAAGGAGCCTTCTCTCAAGCTGCCTGTGTCGCCCGAGGTCCTGTGTTTCTCCGGGGCAATCAGTAGAGACGTTCAGCCCGGAAACAGACTCTTCGGTCCAACTAGTCCATGCCGACCAAGTTTCCCAAACTGAACTAATCCCACATGCCTGCGCTTGGCCCATATCCGTCTCAACCTTTCTTATTCATGTAGCTATCCAAATATCTTTTAAATGTTGAAATTGTACCTGCAGTTATCATTTCCTCTGGCAGTTCATTCCACACACGAACCACTCTCTGTGTGGAAAGAGTTGCCTCTCCTGTCCATTTTAATCTCTCTCCTCTCACCTTGAAAATATGCCTCTGGTTTTGAAGTCCCTAGTGAAATCTGCTTTGTTATTCATCTTTACTGTGCTCGTCAGGACTCTATAGATTTCTATAAGGTCATCCCTCAACCTTCTACGCTTCAGTGGAAAAATGTCACAGCATATCCAGCCTATCCTTATAACTTGAACAGTCCAGTCCCAGCAACATCCTAGTGAATCTTACCTGAGCCTTTACAGTTTAGTAATAGAGATAACAAGGTGCAGAGGTGGATGAACGCAGCATGAGAGGAGCAGGAAAGCTGACATTTCGGGCCTGGACCCTTCTTCAGAAATTTCAGGAACTTTTTGAAGGGCCTAGGCCCAAAACATCAGCTTTCCTGCTCCTCTGATGCTGCTTGGTCTGCTGTGTTCATTCAGCTCTACACCTTGTTATCTCAGATTCTCCAGCTTCTGCAGTTCTTACTATCTCTGAACCAATTCAATAATATCCTTCCTATAGCAGAGGGACCAGAACTGTACACAGTACTCCAAAAGTGGCCTCACTATTGTACTGTACAACTTTCAAATGACATCCCAACTCCAGACTCAAATATATGAGCAATGAAGGCAAACGTGCTAAACACCTTTTTAACTACCCTGTCCACCTGTAACACAAATTTCAAAGAACTATGTACCTGAACCCCTAGATCTCCTGGTTTGACAACACTACTCATTGACTGTATAAGCTCTGCCCTTGTTTGTTTTACCAAAATGCAATACATCACCTTTATCCAAATTAAACTGCACCTGCCACTCCTTAGCTAATTAGCCCAATTGATCAAGATCCCTTTATAAGACCATGAGACATAGGAGTGGAAGTAAGGCCATTTGGCCCATCAAGTCCCCTCCACCATTTAAATCATGGCTGATGGACATTTCAACACCACTTCCCTGCACTCTCCCCGTAGCCCTTGATTCCTTTTGAGATCAAGAATTTGTCGATCTCTGCCTTGAAGGCATCCAATGTCCCAGCCTCCACTGCACTCTGCGGCAATGAATTCCACAAGCCCACCACTCTCTGGCTGAAGAAATGTCATCTCATTTCCGTTTTAAATTTACCCCCTCTAATTTTAAGGATGTGCCCACGGGTCCTAGTCTCCCCACCTAACAGAAACAACTTCCTAGCGTCCACCCTTTTCTAAACCATACATTATCTTGTAAGTTTCTATTAGAACTCCCCTCAACCTTCTAAACTGTAACGAGTACAATCCCAGGATCCTTAGCCATTCATCATATGCTAAACCTATTAGATAACCTTATTCACTGTCTACTAAACGACTGATTTTGGTGTCATCCACAGACTTACTAACAATGCCTCCTAAATTATCACCCAAATCATATAAATGAGAAACAAAAACGGACCTGGCACCGATAGCTACAAGTTTTCCCAGCCACCATCAGTCCTGAGGAAGGGTCACCGGACCCGAAACGTTAACTCTGTCTTTTTTCCTTCACAGATGCTGCCAGACCTGCTGAGCTTTTCCAGCAACTTTGTTTTTGCTACAAGACACCACTGGTCACAGGCCTCGAATCCAAGAAACTACCCCCCACCACCATGCTACCATCAAGTCAATTTTGTATCCAATTGGCAAGCTCTCCCTGAATCCCATGTGATCTAACTTTACTAATTAGCATACCATGCAGAACCTTGTCAGAGGCTTTACTGTTTAGACAATGCCTACTGCTGTGCCCTCAATCTTTTTGCTTACATCCTCAAAAAACTTCATCAAGTTTGTGAGACATGATTTCCCAGGCACAAAGCCATTCTGACTATCCCTGATCCGTCTCTGCCTCTCCAAACACATGTAAATCCTATGTCTCAGAATTCCCTCCAACAACTTACCCATTACCAATGTCAGATTCACAAATGTATGGTTCCCAGGCTTCTCCTCACAGCCTTTTCTTAAATAAAGGCACAACATTAGCCACCCTCCAGTTCTCCAGCACCTCACCTATGGCCATTGATGAAATATGTATCTCTGATGGTTGAGGACATACTATCCTTTGTTGCTACGTGCATACTTTTAAAATAAAAGTCAGCTTTCCTCCTAACTTCTGACTGCTTTTGGAAACACCCCTACAATAAAATTAATATCCTCTTTGTGAGAATTTGTCAATTTAGTTAATTTATTTTTAAAAAGCTCTGTATTGTAGGTGACCTACATTGGATCCAGATTCACAAATGCCTACAAATTACAATTGATATCCTTGGTTAAAATCACCCTAGTACCTTCACCACCAGCAAGACAACTCTTATCTCCTCCCTGTCTCTGCTTCATACATTTATGTAACTTTCAGTCAAAATGCCTTTGTAGTTCAAAGTTCTATTTATAGATTCTTCCATCTTGCTACCTCTCCCCACACTTTAAAAAGTTAATTACTTGCTTTTGCTTTTTACTACAACACTATATTTTTTCACTTCTAGTTGAGGGTATCCCATCCTATTCTATATGCCATAGGACGTTTTGTGATGTATTGAGTTGAATATGGGACAGCAGCTTTGTGCCTCCCCACACATGTAGCTAAATCTGGAAATCAGTAAATTGGTGTCTGATTGCTGTGTTCCTTCAAAAGCTTCACTGCACCAGTATCTCGCCTATAAAATTTACAGATATACAAAAGACATGAGGTTATGGTCCTGACCCACGAGATAACCACGCTGCTCTGAGTACTGCTTGGCTAAACAAGAGTGCTTTGAAGTTGGTTGAAAACAGGGAGGTAGGTGAGACAGGCAGTAGTGAAGCTGAAAGACTGAGTACAGTGCTAGGTTTCAGTCAAGGCTATCCAGAAAGTTACATGGTCCCAACAAAAACAACTAATTGGTAAACGATACCTGCAGAGTATTTCCTTACAGATTTTAAAGCATAATATATTAGCTTAAATAAATATAGAGTCTTTTGATTAAAATAAAAATGTTTGAAACAAAAGAAGGTCTCTAGCTTAATTAAATTTTCTTAAAGGGAATAGTTAACTTAATCTGGAAAGAAGATATGACAGGAAATCTGATACCCATGGTGTTCACCTCTTGCACAATGTGGGAAATGAGGGACACTGTCCCTGACAGCAACATGTGCATGAATTGTGTCCATCTGCAGCTGCTGTCTTATGGCTTTCAGAGCTCAAACTGCAGGTGGGTCATCCACAATGCTGAGTTGTAGTAGACCTGGAGCAGGGACTCCAAACATCATCAAGGTGGCAGAAGCTGCGGAGCCAGGGACTCCTGGTTGTGGTCGGCCCAGAACTGGGGTCTCCTGGTTATCAGCAAGGAAGCAGCAGAGCAGGGGACTGGTTGTGGGCTGAGTGTGGGTCCATCAAAGGACCCTGCATCAGCAGCGGTGGCAGTGAGGTGACCCCAGTAATGAAGATATGGCACCTGAAAAATGGTGACTCTGATGTTGGTTAGTCTGTTACAGGCAGCTACGAGGTGGTGGAAGAGCGGTGGAACAAAGGTGGATTGTCTTTCAGCTAGTTGTTTTTATTAAACTATTCAAAATAGCGCTGGATTGTGGCAACAGTTGAAGCTTTGCACTGTATTTTACTGTATTTTTAACTTATAATACAAGTGGCAATAAATCATTAATCATTCATGTCTTGGGCAGCATATTTAGCATGGTGGTCACGCCATAGGATGAGATTACATAGGTCAAATGGGAATGCGTGACCATCAGACAAAGTAAAAGGCTCAGGAAGGAAGTGTAGGAGTCCCCTGTAGTCATCCCCCTCGCCAATAGATGTACCTCTTTAGATATTGTTGATGGAAGGAGGAGATGGGGCAATGGTGTGGTAGTGCATTCCTTTTGCTGTTTTTCCCTGGCTTCTGTTTTATCCCGTCGGCAAGTCTCAAGATGTTCAATGCTTTCCTGGATGCTGTTCCTCCACTTTAGATGGTATTGGACCAGTCATTCTCAAGAATCTTTGAGAATGCTGTACTTCTCCAATGAGGCCTTCAGCGTGTTACTGAAGTGCTTGCTCTGTCCATCTGGGGCTCACATGCTCCAGTTTCCTCAGAGTCCAAAGATGTGCAGGCTAGCTGGACTGGCTGTGCTAAATTGCCCGTAGTGCTCAGGGGTGTGTGGGTTATAGGGGGATGGGTCTGGGTGGGATGTTTCAAGGAGCGGTGTGGACTTGTTGGGCCAAAGGGCCTGTTTCCACACTGTAGGGAATCTAATATGAATATGAATATGATGTTTCAAAGCTGGGTCTAGACCACCTGCTTGGGGTGTCTCATGTCAATCATTCAGATGACATGCCCAGCCCATCGTAGCCGATGGAGGGTAGTCATTGCCCCAGTGCTGGGGATGTTGGCCTGGTCAAGGACACTGGTGTTGGTGCGTCTTCCTCCCCAGCAGATTCACAGAATCTTGTATAGGCAGCGTTTGTGGTACTGCTCTAGTGTCTTGAGGTGTCTGTTGCAGACAGTCAACATCTCAGAGCCATATAGGAGGGCCTAGGCAAGCCATGGGTTGCACCTGGACAGAGCTGGGACAGATATCCTCATGTGGGTCTTTTCCTAGTTCCACTGGTGCCATGTTAAACTAATATGGCAGGGGAACGGGAACCAAAGTGTAGGCTTAAATGGGTCAGTTTCAGATCAGGACATGGGAGGTAGAGCATTAGTCAGTGACTCAGAAAGACAAAAAAAAACAAGGATTAAAAAGCATCCAGCAAAGGAAATTGACAGGGTTGATTTACTTATACTTCAATGCATCAAATATTATAAACAAGGCAGATGAGCTAAAGGCATAGATATACATGTGGCAGCAAAATGTTATTGCTATAGCAAAAACCTGGCTGTAAAGAGGGGCAAAATTTGCAGCTCAACGTTCCTGGATATGGTTTTCAGGCAGGATAGAGTGGATGACAAAAAGGGAGGGGTTGAAGCAGTTCTGTTTGAAGAGTCAATGACAATTGTGAGAAGGGATGGTACACTAAATGCATTAAATAATGAGGCTTTATGGGTTGAGCTTAGAAATAACAAAAGTAGTACTGCTAGGAATATACTACAGACACCCAAATAGTGAATGGAGGTAGAAGAATATATATGGAGACAAAATTGTTGCCTGTAGGAATAAGAGGGCAATAATAGTATCCCAATTTAACTTTAACTATCCCAATATCAACTCAATTTCAAACAGTATAAGGTGCATTGAGGGTGAAAAATTAATGTACTGTGTCTAGAATTTTTTAAAAAATAACATATGACAAGCTGAACAAGAGGAGATGCAATTCTGGATTAGTTTTGGGAGATGAAGATGGGCAAGGAGTTAAGGAGACAGTGGGCGACCATATCGAGGATAGTGACTACAAATTGGTTAGGTTTAGTATTACTCTGATAAATCAGAAGTAAAAGTTTTAAACAGGGAGAAGGCAAATTTTACAAAACTGAGAAGTGATTTGGCTGATGCAGACTGGTGAGGACTACCAAAGGATAAATCAGTGGTAAAGCAGTGGGAGGCACTAAACAGTGAGATCGTGGGGCATAATGCAGATATATTCCCTCCAAAAAAAGAATGGTACTGCCAAACCCAGACCCCCTTGATTGTCTAGAAAAGTATTGGGGAAGATTAAACACAAAAATAAAGCTTAGATGGTCACAAAAAAAACTCAACACTGCAGATAGCCTAGAGAAGTATAGAAAATACAGGGATCAAGTGTACAAAAAAGGAAATTTTTAAAGAGAACACACGCGAAAAAGATAAAAGAAAACCCAAAGATGCTATACCAGTATATAAAGAGCAAAAGGATAGTTAAGGAAAATGTGGGACCCATCATAGATGAAGAAGGAAACTTGTGTGAAGATGCAGAGGATATGGGAAGAATTTTCACACAATTATTGTCTCTGCATTCACAAAGGGCTTTGGGTTATATGGAATAGTAATTTAAGAGAAGCAGTGAGAAATATTGGACAAAATAATCGTTACAAGAAAGGAAGTGTTAGAGGAGTTGGAATCCTTGAAAAGTGAATATGTCACCAGGGCTGAATGGATTGTTCGTTAGGGTGTAGAAGGAGATGAGGGAGGAAATAGCAGATAGTCTGATAATTATTTTCCCATCTTTACTGAACATAGGGGAGATGCTGGAGGAATGCAAATATGGTTCCATTGTTTAAAAATAGTATGAAAGAAATGCCAAATCATTTTCAGGCTGTTAGTCTTACTTCAATGATAAGCTAATTGTTAGAATGGATCTTAAGAAATTGGAAAAATGGTCACTTAGAAGGCCATGGACTAGTCGGGAATAATCAGCATGTCTTTGTTAAGGGAAAGTCATGCCTTACAAATGTGATTGAATTCTTCGAGGGAATAACAAGGAAGACCAATGAAGGTAGTGCCATTTGACACTGGGCCCACCTGGCAGACTGATCAAAACAGGAAAAGTTGAGTTGGATCCAAAGTTGGCTTAGTGACAGGAAACAAAGGGTAATGGTCAATACTGAAAACAAAAAGTGCTAGAGATCACAGTGGGTCAAGCAGCATCCACGGAGAGAAAGCAAGTTAGATAGTTCTGATTAAGTGATCGGAATGCAAGAATGGAAGAACAATGGTGTGTCTCAGTACCAGACTGGAAAGAACAGACAGCCCCACTGGGGTGGGGAAGGGGAGAGAAGACCTGGTGACAGAATGTAACAAGTAAAGCTAAAGGAAAGGGAAGGATTGGGAGTGTGTTCACAACTTGAAGGCATTGAACTCATTATTAAGTCCAGAAGGCTGTAAAGTGCCTAGTCTGAAGATGAGATGCTGTTTCTCCATTTTGCACTGTGATTCACTGGAGCACTGCAACATGCCAAGGACAGAGAAGTGGGCAGGACACTGTATTAAAGTGACCAGCTATCGAAGGTTGCGGTAGTGCTTGCACATGGATAGCTGCCCTCGTGGATGGAAAGTTGTTTCAGGTGGTTATCTGCAGGGCTCAGTATTGTGACTCTTGCTGTTTGTTTTATACATTAATGATTTGGGCTTAAAAGTAGGGGTCACAATTGCAATATTTGTAGACAACTCAAAAATTGGCCACATAGTGGATGGTGTAGAGGATAGCTGTAATCTCTAAAATGATACAGGTAAATTTGTGGATTGGGCAGGATAGTGGCAGATAGTGTTCAACTGTGATAAGTATGAGGAAATGATTTCGAGAGATCAAACAGTAAAAGGGACTACAGAATACAATGAGATGGGTAGATGAAGTGAGAGATTTGGCATATAAGTGCACAGGTCCCTAAAGGTAGTGATGCAGATGAACAAGGTTGTAAAGGAGGCATGTGGAATGCTCTCCTTCATTGGCAGAAGTATAGAATACAAAAGTAGGGGTATAGTGATGAAACTGTTTAAGACACAGGTGTGTATTGTGTGCAGTTCTGGTCACCGCATTACAGGAAGGACGTACTTGTTCTGGAGAGAGTAGAGAGGATTTATTAGAATGCTGCCAGGTCTGGAGAATTGTAGCTACAAGGAGAGATTGGAGAGGTTGGAGTTGTTTTCGTTGGAACAGAGAAGGCTGAGAGGCGTCATGTTTGAGGTATTCAGAATTATGAGGGGTAAAGATAGAGTAGGCAGGAGGAACCTGTTTCCCTTGGCAGAGAGTTCAAAAACCAGGGGTCATAAATTCAAGCTAAGTGTCAGAAGGATTAGAGGGGGTGTGAGAAAATACCTTTTTACACAGACAGTGGTGAATGTTTGGAATTCACTGCCTTAGTTAGTGGTGGAGGCAGAGACCTGTAACTCTTTTACAAAGTACCTTGTTCTGCACTTCAAGTGCTGTAAACTGCAGAGCTGCGGGCCATCTGCAGGAAGATGGGATTTGAAAATTCATCTGGGTGCCTGGGTTGGTATGGACAACATGGGCTGAAAGGCCCCTTCTGCTGTATCATTTCCATGGTTTTATCATATGTCAGAAAAGATTAAGTCTTAACCATCAAACATTAGTGATTTTTTAATGATGTTGGAAGTCGTAATAACTAAATATACAGCCTTTCTAGCTCTGAACAATCTACTTATATGAAAGCAGAGTCTAATTTTATATGGATTTAATTATTAGGATTTTAAAATAACCTAACATTACAATTTTTAATGTTTTCCTTATGTTTTGTTTCTGTCTTTATTTCATCATTCTCCGTCACTGTCTATTTTTCTGTGCACAATTGTAATTGAATTAAATATTCCAATATAAACTTTCGGCTTCAGACTCTGAGGCATCAAAAGGATTCTTCAGTCTGATTGGTTGAAAGAACACAGTGCTTTCTCTAATCACACAGGTCCCCTGTGAATATTGATTCAGTGTATCAAAGTCTTCATGGCCATAATTGTTCTCAAAAGCTCACAAGAAGTCTGCAGACAGCTTTCAACATCACAGTTTTGGTCCCCTTACTTAAGAAAGGGTGTTATTTCATTGGAGACAGTTCAGACAATGTTGACCAGGATGATTTTTGGAATGGAAGGAATGTCTTATGACCAAAAGCTAAATAGGTTGAGACTCTAGTTATTGGAGTTCAGAAGAAGAAAAGGTGATCTCATTGAGACACCTCAGAACCTTAAGGGGATTATCAGGGTAAGTGCTGAAAGGATGTAGGGCTCTCCCTTCGAGGGGAGAGGGCATAGTCTCAGAATAAAGGGGCATAAATTTAAATTTAAATAAGGAATTTATTCCCAGAGAGGGTTACAAGTACTTGGAACTCGTTGCCTAAGAGTGCTTCAGAGTCCTTCAGTATATCAAAGGCTGAAGGAATCAAGGATTGTGGGGAAAATGGAGGAATGTGGGGTCAGCCATGATACTATTAAATGGTGGAGCAGGCTCAGGGATGGAACAACCTACTCCTGTTCCTATTTCTTATGGACTAATGGAAGAAACATACACTTACAGCTGACAGCCAAATCCTGGCAAACGTATTGTCAAAGGGGCATTTTCTGACTAAACCTAAGATTTCAACCCTTTGTGCTGTTAATAGTAATCAAACAGCTAAATCAATAATCTAACACACAATAATTTTTCAGTTTTCTACACTTTCCTCAGTGTTTAAAAAAAAACTTTTGTGTTCTTGCTAATAATTATTTTTGTAAAGGAAGAATTTCTGAAAGGAAAGTTTCTTTTTGTAACATTTACATTTCTATACCTTTTTAAAAACATTGTTGTAGTCTTTAAACTATTGGTATAATTAGCTACCAAGATGGATGAAGTTACTGAATGATCTGGGAGGCAAATGCTAGTGTGAAATTTCAGCATTACGTTAGTGAGTGTACTATGGGCAAAACAGTGTGTGGGTGAGTGACTGAGTGATGGAAGGGATAGATGAGTCATTTGTTGCTGACTCAAATATCAAATAAGGTTATGCATTAAAATGAGGGATGGATGTAAATTAGTATTTTAATTCTAACATTTATCTTTGGGATATATTCCAAATTATATTATTTACATTCTAGTTTTAAAAATGTAATGCTTTTTGGAGAGAGACACATTTCTTTTACCAAAGCATCTCTGAACAATCACTAACAGAACAAGAACACAGCAGGCCAGCTTGTGTCATAGAAAATGCAGCCTAGGGCCCTTGTAGAGCAGTTGTAGTGTAAGTACCTTTTGATCAGAAAGCTTAGGTTCAAATCCCACCTCTTCATTCAGGTCATCTCGAAACAGATTGATTTAAACATACTTATTCTTTAAAAATAAAGACTCCAAAAAAGATGGACTCAAAATGCCAGGATGCATTTTATTCCATTAGTGTTCTGCCAGAGGACAGGTCCATGGCTCATTGGTGCTGATAGTTCATCCTGAGATGGGGATGTGGTGGTGTTGTGGTGAGGCGGGGGGGTGCAGTGGGGGATGAGGATGTCGGGGGCGGTGTGCGGGATGGAGGGCGGGATGTGTGGTTTGGTGGTGAGTGGTACTTGAAAGTGTTGAAGAGTTTTTGTGGCATGGAAAGAGGTCTTCAGACCATTTATTCTAATTCCACTTTCCAGCATTTGATCTTTTGTAGCCTTTCAATTGTATGGGCATTTCAAATATTTATCTAAATATTTCTTAAGGTTTTGAGAGTTCCTGCCTTTATCACCCTTTTAGGAAGTGAGTTCTCACTTGGTGATATTGCTGAAATCTCCATTAACTCTAACTCCTAGTGGTGTTAGGTGTTACAATGTATCTGCTGTTTTTGTCCCAGTAGTAGAGGTTGTTGGTTTGGATGGTGCAGTTGAAGGTAGCTGGGTGAATTGCTGCAGCATGTCTTGTAGATGTTGCACACTGCTGCTATTTATGTCAGTGTTGGAGGGAGTGAATGTTTGTGAATGTAACACCAATCCATTTGGCTGCTTTGTTTTGGATGGTGTCTAGCCTTTTCAGCGTTGGAACTGCACATACAGACAGGTTTAGAATATTCCATCACACTTCTGACTTGGGCATCGTAGATGGTGGACAGGGTTTGGGGAGTCAGGACGTGAGCCATTCATTGCAGGATTCATAGCCTCTGACCTGCTCTTTGTAGCTACAGTATTTATATGGCTAGTCCAGTTCAGTTTTTGGTCAGTGGGAAACTTCAATGTTGCAAGCGGGGTGTTCAGTGATAGTAATGCATTACTGTTGAGGGATAATGTTTAGATTTTCACTTGTCGTAAATGGTCTTTGTCTGGTAGTTGTCGAAGCAAATGTTGCTTGCCACATGTCATAGAGTCATCAAGTTCTTACAGCATGTGAAGAGGTCTTTCGGCCCATTGTGCCCACACCAGTCATCAAACATCTATCCATTCTAATTGTGTTTTCCAGCACTAGACCTGTAGCCTCGTGTGCTGTGGTGTTTCAAGTGCTCATTTGAATATTTCTTATATACCTTGAGGACATGTCAGCCCAAGCCTGAATATTGTCCAGGTCTTGCTGCATTTAAATGTAGACTGCTTCAGTGTCTGAGGAGTCAGGAATGGTGTTGAATGTTGTGCAAATCATCAGCAAACGTCTTCACTGTTGACCTTACAAAGGGGAATCATTGATAAAGCAGCTGAAGACTGTGGACCTAGGACACAACCCTGAGGGAGCTCTTACAAAGATGTCCTGGAGTTCAGGTAACTGACTTCCAACAACCACGGCCATCTTCTTTTGTGTTCGGTTTGACTCCAAACAGTGGAGAGTTTTCACGGATTTCTGTTGACTCTAGTTTTGCTAAAGCTTCTTGATGCCAGACTTGGTCAAATGCAGGCTTGTGTCATTTCAGAGATAGAATTTCCTGGAATCCCTACAGTGCGGAAACAGGCCATTTGGCCCAACAAGTCCACACTGTCCCTCTGAAGACATTCTCCATGTCTAACTCACCTAACCTAACCTAAACATCCCTGGGTGCTATGGCCAATTTAGCTTGGCCAATCCACCTACCCTGAACATCTTTGGGCTGCGGGAGGAAACTGGAGCACCCAGAGGAAATCTACGCAGACACGAGGAGAATGTGCAAACTCCACACAGACAGTCACCCAAGGCTGGATTTGAACCCGGGCCTCTGGTGCTATGAGGCAGCAGTGCTAACCACTGAGCTACTCTGCTGCCCCATGGGTGGTCACCGTCACCTCCTCTCTGGAGATCATTCTTTTGTCCATGTTTAGACCAAGGCTGTAATGAAGTCAGGAACTGTTTGGCTCTGGTGAAACCTAAACTGAGTGGCAGTAAACAGGTTATTGCAAATCAAATGCTGTTTGATGTTGCCTTGAATGATGATCAGTAGTAGATTGATGGGCAATCATTGGTCAGGGTAGATTGTCTTTTTGGGTACAAGACATAATTGGACAATTTTCCACATTATCACATAGATACTAGTGTTATAGCTATCCCAGAATAGCTTTATTAAGTATGCAACAAGCCCTGGAGCACGAGTCTTCAGTGCTATTGTCAGAATGTTCTCGGGGCCTGAGGCTTAGCATATCCAGTGCATCCATCCATTTCTTGATATCACTTGGAGTGAATCAAATTGGCCAAAGTCTGGGATTTGTGATGATCGGGACCTCTGGAGCAGGTGAATCACCTGTTTGACACATCTGGCTGAAGATTGTTCAACTGCACAGATGAACTAGGCTCCCCTGCCTTTGAGTTTGAGGACGTTTATGGAATCTCTTGCTCTGTTGAGTTGTTTAATCATTCACCATCATCCACAACTAGACCTGGCAGGATTGCAGAGCTTAGATGTGACTCCCTGATTATGGAGTTGCTTATCCATGTCTATCATTGTGCTGTCTATGCTAGTTGGCTTCAAATGTGTTCTGTGTTGTAGCATAACCAGGTTGACACCTCATTTTCAGTAACACCTGGGGTTGCTCCTGACATGCCCTCTTGCACTTTTCATCAAACCAGGGTTGATCCCCTGGCTCGTTAGTAATAGAGTGGTGGACATGCTGGCTATTAGTTTGCAGATTGAATTGGAGCACAAGTTTGCTGCTGCTGCTGACTGCTCACCGCACTCGTGGATCCTCAGTCTTGAGTTGCTAGATTTGTTCAAGATCTGTCCATTTTTCATGGTAGTAGTGCCACACAGCACAATGTAAGGCATTCTAATTGTTGGTCAGTAGTGGAACCACTAAGTCACTCTTGATAAAAAACCAAAAGAACTGTGGATGCTGTAAATCAGGAACAAAAACAGAAGGAAGTTGCTGGAAAAGCTGAGCAGTTCTGGCAACATCTGTGAAGAGAAAATCAGAGTTAACACCTCTGGTCTGGTGAGGGTCTGGTTCTAGGAAGGGTCACCGGACCCGAAACGTGAACTCTGATTTTCTCTTCACAGATGCTGCCACACCTGCTGAGCCAAACCACTCTTGGTGTCACCCATAGCTGTGTTTTTGCCACCCACTGTACTTCCTTCAAGTGGTATTCAACATGGAGGAGTACAGATTCATTGAGCACAGTAGGGCCATGGTGTAGGTGGTAATCACCAGAAGGTTTTATTGTTCATGTTTGACCTGATGCATTGAGGATTCATAGAGGACCAAGTAAATGTTGAGGAGTCACAGGCGATTCTTTCTAACTATATACCATTGTACCCCCAACTCTGCTGTGTTCGTCCTGCTGATGGGACAAGGCATACCCAGGAATGGTGATGGTGTTGTTTGAGATTTTTTTTCTTTAAGAGTGAGACTATGTCAGGCTGTTGTTTGACTAGTCTATTATAATGGCTCTCCCAAATTTGGCACGAGCTTCAGATATTAATGAGGAAGACTTTGTAGGGTCAACAGGACTGGGTTTGCCACTCTTTTCCAGCACCTCAATGAGTGCCAGGTGGTCCATATGATTCATATTTTCTTTAGACTTTATAGCAGTCTTGTCACAACTGAATGATTTGCAAAGCCATTTTGGGGGAGTGGGGGGGAAGTTAAAAGTTAGCCACGTTACTGTGGGTCTCATGTAGGCTAGACCATTTGAGGTGGGCAGTTTTCCTTCCTTAACGGACACTAGTGAACAAATGGAATTTTTACAAAAGAAAAAGGTATCCTAATGGTCATTATCATACTTATTATGCTATAATTTAATGACCAATACAGTGGGATCACCATCTACCTGTGCGTGAGTGAGAGGGATAGAGAGTGGAGCATCACAGTGTGACAACAATTCTTGGTTTGCAGCATTTGAGATTGCACACAATTGGGCTTCAAATGTGGTACTAGCAACATGAGCAAGACAAGGTCCAGCAGTAGTAACTGCATCTGCCACATGATTGCATGTGATGGGCATCAGGGAGCCCAAATATATAAATTATAATGCATGGAAGATGTGTGAGAAAAGTTATTGTGAGCCACAACCAGACATCTGCCATGAAATTACCTGAAAATGGGAAAGTTCAGTCCATACTTTCATCCAAACATTTGTGTTTCTTTGAGTATTTTTGCAGAGGGACTAAGGGGGAACCTGATTGAGATGAACAAAGTTATGAAAGGTGCAGACCACATAGACAGGGATAAAATTTTCCCCTAAGTGGAGAAACAGTTTTAAGGTAAAGACAAGAGATTTAGAGGGGATTCATGGAGAAGTTTTTTCACCTAGAGAATGGTGGGTTTCTGAAACTCACTCTGCCTAAAAAGGGGAGTGTGTGGAGGGTGGAGGGTGATAGAAGCAGGAACCATCAAAACATTTAAGAAATACTTAGTGGAGCCCTAGAAAACAGCGGGATCTTGGTGTTCAAGTGCATAGCTCCCTCAAAGTTGCCACCCAGGTGGATAAGGTTGTTAAGAAAGCATATGGTGTTTTGGCTTTCATTAACGGGGGGATCGAGTTTAAGAGCCGCGAGGTTATGCTGCAGCTGTACAAAACCCTGGTGAGACCACACTTGGAATATTGTGTCCAGTTCTGGTCGCCCTATTATAGGAAAGATGTGGAGGCTTTGGAGAGGGTGCAAAGGAGATTTACCAGGATGCTGCCCGGACTGGAGGGCTTGTCTTACGAGGCGAGGTTGATTGAACTCCGACTTTTCCCTCTGGAGAGAAGGAGGAAGAGAGGTGACCTGATCGAGGTGTACAAGGTAATGAGGCATGGATAAAGTCGATAGCTAGAGACTTTTCCCCAGGGCAAGATTGACTGCCACAGGGGTCATAGTTTTAAGGTGTTAGGAGGAAGGTATAGAGGAGACGTCAGAGGGAGGTTATTCACCCAGGGAGTTGTGAGCGCGCGGAATACTTTGCCAGTGGTAGTCGTGGAAGCAGAGTCATTAGTGACATTTAAGCGACTGCTGGACATGCACATGGACAGCAGTGAAATGAGGGGAATGTAAGTTAGGTTATTTTATTTTTAGATTAGGATTATTCCACGGCACAACATCGTGGGCCGAAGGGCCTGTATTGTGCTGTACTTTCCTATGTTCTATAAAAGCAATGGCATACAAAGGTACAGGCCAAGTGCTAGAAACGGTATAAGGGATTAGATACCTGCTTGATGAGTCAGGCATGCATGATGAGAAGAAAGGCCTTTTTCTATGCTGTAAAAGCTCAATGATTCTCTTCAGCATGCTTTTACTATGTTTAAAAGCAATGCATGAGAACAAACCACCATCCAAGAAAGGTAAGTAAAGTCACAGCAAATAGTTAGTTCAGGAATTCTTATATCAACAAAGTAATTAAGTAGGTTACTGTTGGCTGTGACTGCCTCTGTAAGGCCATCAGCATCATGAACTCTTATTCTGAATATTTTTGAATCTAATAGGAGTGAAGCTTCCCATCTTCCCCACTAAATCTTTTGTTAGCCTCCTTCCATATACAATGTTTACACATAGCAAACAATCCATTCAGGTGTAAAATGTGAGGCTGGATGAACACAGCAGGCCAAGCAGCATCTCAGGAGCACAAAAGCTGACGTTTCGGGCCTAGACCCTTCATCAGAGAGGACCCTCTGATGAAGGGTCTAGGCCCAAAACGTCAGCTTTTGTGCTCCTGAGATGCTGCTTGGCCTGCTGTGTTCATCCAGCCTCACATTTTATTATCTTGGAATTCTCCAGCATCTGCAGTTCCCATTATCTCTGAATCCATTCAGGTGTTTTGTTACTTGGTGCACCTTAACCGATGGCCATAAAAGACAACCTGGGGAAGCAGCTTTTGCTGTAGGCCTCAGTATGAATTGTTGCTTTTGGCATTGAGGCCTGTATCCAAGCTGCTGTATCAAGAAACCATTCTGCTTGAGCATGCTGCCCACAAGGAGAATCACCATTTCCCTCTTTCAAAACTAGTATCCCTAGTGTAGAAATAGGCCATTTGGCCTTTTGAGTCCACACCAACTTTCTGAAAAGCATTCCATCCAGACACCTACCCTATCTCTGTAACCCTGTATTTTCCATGGCTAACCCACCTAGCCTACACATCTCTGGACTTGAAGGGCAATTTAGCATAGCCAGTCCACCTAACATGCATAACTTCGGACTGTGGGAGGAAGCCGGAGCAAACCCACGCAGACGAGGGGAGAATCTGTAGAGTTGCACAGACAGTTACCCAACAGTGGACATGGATTCTGGGTCCGTGGTGCTGAGGTAGCAGTGTTAACCACCATGCTGCCTCTAACTTGCAATAAAAATTACATTTGCTTAAAGTGGTCTCTATGACTGCTTAAATATTTCAGTGAAATGAATCCTCTGCACAAATTTTACTTCAAAGAAATAGAACAGTGAGTGCTGATTGGTTGATTTTAGCAGGGACACTTCAGTGAAATCATGGGACCCCAGCCATTAACATTGTTCCTGTCTCGAGCAAGCGAGACAGCAAGAGCTGTGATGATATATCCTATCCCTTATGCAGCATGGTTTTTCCTCTTGACACAACTTACCCTGTACTGTGGGGTAATCTCCAGGGATATTACAGCAAGGTCTTCATAGAAAGAGTAACAACACCAGCTGCCAGATTCTGGGTTCAATGTATTGCCCCAGCTGGAAAATAATTGGTGAAATTTGAAGCAGCTGATATTTAGAGATCTTGCAACTACTGAAATCCCAGGCTGGAGCATGTATTTAGTCAAAGTTTACTTAAAACCAGCTTTGCTTGTGGAAACATACCTTCAGTTTTGTAGAGATTGTGAAGCTATTCTTAATTGTTTTTGATGCTAAACTGCGGAGGTACTGCATCCAATGTGCCGTAGCCTGTTTTTTTATAGAAGGGATTGATGGTAATTTAAAATTGAAGTTTTCTAAATGATACATTTCCCCCTCTCTGAAGTTTTTTTGGGGTAGTGAGGCTAGGCCTAAGGGGCACAAATCCAATTTTTCATGGCAGAAATTAGGGAGCACAAAACAAGTTTAGAAATCTCTCTGCAAATGGCAAATTGATGCCAGATTAGTTAAGTTTGTCATTAATTGATTGTTAGTCAAAGGGTATTTAGAAAAAAGGTATAAATCATATGAAGTTAGAGACACTTTGGCTGCTCTGCAACCTGTGAGGCAAGGTAAAGGGATTAAAATATTTCTAACATGTGGCTTAATATGATTTTAAACATTGCTAAAAAAGATTAGAAATTGAAGCTTTTCACAGCCATGGAAGAGAAAAAAAGACTTTTGTATTAGCAAAACATTTAGAACTAGATACTGCAAATAAGAATTGAAAATGACCAATTTGTACGACAAAAGCCAAATAATCTGTTCATACAGGTACAGGCAAAAAAACAAACTTGCATTTGTGTGTAATAACAAGCAACACAGTAAATAACAAAATACACATGTATATTTTTATTGAACAAATCCATTTCTCAGTACAAAAAACACTTAGCATACACAGTTACAAATATCTAAAGTACATGTTAATGGTTCAGGCTTTATGTTATTGCTTAAACATGAATAAAATGTGCTTTGTTAATGAATAATATAAAATAGATTAGTCTTAACATTTAATATAACCTAAATGCAGTTTCTTTTGCTGGGACTTAAGTCAATAGTTACTGCTATTAATATACTGTATTTTTTTCTAAAGCTTTTAACTAAAGATATAAATTTTATGTAATACTGCTTGAAAAAAAGAATTCTGACCCCTTAATAGCTCCCAAGAAGTTTAAAAACTGCCATCCAAATCAGGATTCATAATTATAATTAGGTGCTTACTGCAACCCAAAAAAACTTCACAATTGTATGACAGTCATTTAAATAAATAAATAACACTTGTAATAACTTAGATCATCTGTCCCAATTAGAATTCAGCTTGTGCTAACTATCCAACCATCAGAAAATATGGCTTTTTTTAATAAAAATGTAACAAGTGGCTTAATTTGAAACAAAATAGGCACCTCAAAGTGTAAATTATAAATGCTGCAATTTAAGATAATAAATCTTTACATTTTCAATCCTTAGCGAGCGTTGTCTTCTGTGCCCAGATTCACAGTACTGTTGTGATTACACAGAACAAAGTGGAACATTTTCATGTCAAGTCCACAGAGAATCTAGCAAGGAAACAATTCAATACCATTATAGCACATATAAAAGTTTCATCCAATGATTAAAGATTATAACTAGGAAAACTGCGCTTGTAAGACAATAATGCAAGTACACTGAAAATCTCCTTTTAAAATTTTTTTTGGGATTTGCCATGGAGATGAAAGGATTCCATTTATTCAGCAATTTGAAATTTGACTGGTCCATTTAGACAGCACAGCAGGTAATCTCTACTTGGCACTGCTAAGGAAGACATTTTATGTTTCTTTGAATCATACTTTGATTATAGAACAGTATTTCAAAACTACTCGTTCAAATAAAAATTGAACAGGAGACTTGAAACTGTAAAAATCTGTATTAAAATATATTCAGAATGTATGAAAATATGTACCATTTTAGTTTTAACCACAAATAGAACAAACACAATGAAAGTGTTGCCTGCAAAAGGCATTATCTGAACATTAGTAATATTTTGAAGACAGTAAACCCTGCAGAAAAGATATAATTGAAAATAGAACCAGGTAGCTATGTATTTTACAATTATCTATCAAGAGAACAGAGAAAAACTTAAAAATTTAGGAGCCAACAATAATCTCCATGATGTGATCAAGTTCATTTAAGTCTGTTTTGCAGTTTTGGGGAGAATTTATAGGTGTCGATGTGTGAGATGGTAAACCATTTAGTAATTCAAATATGACTGGTGTCGTTTTTGGACCAGTCATCAGCCCAGACATCACCGAGTCAAGGTCATGCCAAGAAGTGTCAATATCAGCAAATAGGTCATCTATTGTCATATCTGTGAGAGAACTGGAGTAATTTCCAATCTCAAAACTCCCGAATACTTGATCCAAGGGCTTTGGACACTCCTTCAGATCCACTTGCTGCTCCTCAGATTCCAGCATATTCAGATCATTTTCAAAATGTGCATGGACCAAATCTTTTACAGCACTGGTGTCTTTAGCAGAAGCAGTAGCTGAAGAACAAGTAATATTTTCACAAGATGAACAGTTTACCTTGCTTTTAGTAAGTGTGTCGGTATTGCGAGTGGGAGCGGTGGTACTTTCTACACGTAGCTCTTTGTTTGGGCTACATAAAAATTCTGTGGCAATTAGACTATCTGACGAAGTATGACCTATGTATAGATCACTTCCTGTGAAAGCCGTTTGTCCCTGCCAAGTGCAGTCTTGTATCATTTCCTCCTGAATCTGTCGCACTGTGTTGGCTATAAGCACTGAACGACAAAGATTTGGTTCCACCACCATCTTGCAGAGCTGAAGTTTGAACAATGAGATGTTTAGAAGTGACTGACGTTGCAAGTTATATGGTAAACTCAGACTGCTACCAACATACTCAGGGCAGGCATCTACAACTTGCTCCTCAGGAAATTTACGCTTTGTGCCTTTTCCCAACATGTTGACCTAAAAAACAAAGTTATCACAATGAAGACTTATACTTCAAAATTCAAGACAAGATACTTTGGAATTAACCATGAGTACAGAACATTTTATTAACATACAGTTTGGTAGATACAATAATTTAGAATTATTGTATGAATAAATAGTCAAGTTGTGTCATACTTTGTTACTAGTGTTTTGTCAAATAATGCTTAAGCAAACATGTTCTATTAACTACTTTAAATGCAAGTTTTGATTGCGGCACATTCTTAATTTCACCAATTAATTTTATCCCATCTGTCTCATTACTACTTCCAGACTAAATGAAATACAGTATTGTGATAGTGAAAAAGAATCAAAGTGAAATGCAACTTCTGGACTGATCATTCTAATCCCTCAGAATAGTCAGAGAGAAGTACAAGTACATTGCATCAACCACTAAAAGAGGGTATCCGAGGTGACTCCTGAATTGGTTCTGTGAAATGAACAACATTGCATTGAATAAAAGGAAAATTGAGAAAAATCAGTAAAGCTTATTATAGTTTGTATGTAAACACGAGACAATTACTCCCATCACTTGATTGGCATACATCTTCATACAAAGTAAATAGTTGTAAATTTCTTTTGCTTGTTCCAACTTACTTCAATCCCTTTTCTTTCATTCATCTATCCAACCTAACCTTGAATAGTCTCAAACACTGGAAGCGAATTTCATAACCTAGCTTTTTAAAAAGGTTCTCTTACCTTCTCTAAGTCTTGTGTCAATGTCTCCTCAAAGCCTATTAAAAAAAAAGTCAATAATAGTCTGCTTGTATCCAGTCTTCCAAACTTTTAAACACTATTATATAAGTCAACATTCTCTTAAAAAAAAACCCAGATTTTCAACCTCATTGAATTCCTTCTGCTCTATTATAATAAACCTAATTCAATGTAATTACTGATTTTGTTTTAAAAAAGCATCACTTCATAGTTACATTGAAATTCACTGGCAACGACTTATGTACTCATTTCTACCAAGATCATTTTTCAGGTTATTTTGACTTTAAGAAAAAAAATCCTTGCTCCTAATGAATGAGCACTTTTTCCTAGATCTATACCCAAATCACTAGAATGCACAATGAACGGAAGTAACTTTGGAACTGAATCCGAGAAACATTATCCGCTTCTGACCACTAAAAAAACACACCTTAATTATTAGTTTTTGCTTTCTCCCTTCTACCCAATTTACTGCCAAACTCAACGTGCACTACATCCAATCAGTTTCCATCATCTGTTTTCTGCTTCTCCTCAAAATGAAGAAACTGCTACATACCTATAAAATAGATGAGATTCCTATTACACATTCAGGTAACCGCCATCTAATTACCTTCAACTGCTTTCCATTTAAAAAGCATAATAATTTGTTGTCATTCAGCACAGATCCACATTGAAAAAAGTGCTGAGATATAACCCGCAGTGTCCTAACACCTTCGACCCTCAACACCCAGACTAGATTGGATAAGTGGATAAAAAGGTTGTCAACAGGACACATGAACAACTAAATTATTGGTTTCAACTACTGTTTGTATAGAGATTACTCCCCAAGAAACTAATTAACCAAAAGAAGTCAATTTTCCCTCTTTAGCTTATTGTCCCCCTATATACACCTATTTTACTCTTCACCAGCCTGGGAGGGGAATAAGGTCAGGTAACCCCACTTGGAAGAGCACATGTAAAGAGATAACGTTTAAGGCTAATAGGTCAAGTAGGACTAGTTTGACTAGTTTTGCTAGAGTAGTTTCGGTGATAAACTCAAGTGGGCCAAACAACCTCTTCTGTGCTGAATGATTCTGACTCCAGTCAGCTCCACAAAGTTAAACCTTTACCCCAGCATTAACCTCTCCTCCTCCTATTGCCTCACCCGAGCTCCAACCCCTGCAAATTCTTTCGCTTTGCTTCTCTCTCCTTCAACCATTAGACCCACAAACACTCCCTTACCCCGTCAATACTCTCCCATGAGTGTGAAACCCACCGAGCCACCTCCCTCACCACATCCTCTTCCCACGTCGTAGGTGACCCCCTCCGATCCTGGAGGGAATCTACCGGGGGCGGGGGTGTCTTTACGGCGGTAGGCGTCCTTCGGTCAGGACGTTGCCGCTTTAAGAGCCTGAGCTCTCGGTGACGTTACAGGGTTGTTCGGGGGGAGGGGGGGGGGTGGATGTGTAGGGGTTGAAGCTACGTGACCTAGGGGCCTAGACGGCCAGGCTTCGGGATCACCGAACAGTAACCCGACAAATAAAGCCACGCTTAAATAAGCGCGCAATGCCGCTGTTTTTAGTGGGCGTCGCACCCCTTACGAACAGAACTAACTACACAAGTTTAAATCTTCGCCCAGCGATAACGGCCGCCATTTTAGGTTCGCTAACTCATTCCTCTCCGAACGGACCATCGAAGTCTAAACACCGATAAAATAACAAGAAACAAAAACTAAACGTACCCGGGGTTTGCTCACCTGCATTGGATAATATATTAAATGGCCAGCATAAAGAATAGACAGAGAGGGGGGAAAGAAAGAGAAGGCGCGAACCGGAGACAGCGAATTACTGGAACTGAGACAATCACAGCCGCGGCAGCAGGAAACGCTGCCCTGTGATGGACAGCTGGCAGGCCCCGATTGCCATGGTTTCCCCGTGGTTTGATTGGCAGCCTCGCTGAGCGCTAATCCCGCCCCCGTGGGAAGGCGCGTGCCTCTGAGCCGGGCATGTGCTGGAGAGCAATCCGTTCTTAACAAGCGCTGCACTCAGGAACACCAGGAGAATAGAACAAAACGCGTGAAATGTTATTCCTATCACCAACAAAGAAGTGCAAAAATTATACTTAGAATAAGGGACTTTGATTATCCAAACGTAGACTGCGTAATAGCAGAGAAAGGGTACATCTGACCAGAGCTCCAGAACTCTCGTCTCTAACCTTTATAAGAACAAGATAACTTTTTGAATTTAAGTGTACCTCGAAGAAAATACAGAACAAACAGTTCATTTTTAACGCTACATCTATTTAAAACCAATTACATATCAATCAGTAAAGTGATGGAAGGTGTGAGTGGTCAACAGTGCTATCAAGCAGCTCCTGCTCAGCAATAACCTGCTCAGTGACACCCAGTTTGGCTTCTGTCAGGGCCACTCAGCTCCTGACCTCATTACAGCCTTAGTTCAAACATAGACAAAAGAGCTGAATTTCAGAGGTGAGGTGCGAGTGACAGCTCTTGACATCAAGGCTGCATTTGATTGAGTGTGGCATTATAGAGCCCTAGCAAAACTGGAATCAATGGGTATCAAGAGGAAAACTCTCCAGTGGTGAGAGTCATACCTGACACATCAGAAGATGGTCGTGTTTGTTGGAGGTCAGTGATCTCAGCTCCAGGACTTCTCTGCACGACTTCCTCAAGGTAGTGTTCTAAGCTGAATTATCTGCAACTGCTTCATCAACGACCTTTCCTCCAACATAAGGTCAGAAATGGGGATGTGCAATCATTGGTGAACAATGTTCAGCACCATTCATGACTCCTAGGCACTGAAGCAATCCGTGTCCATATGCAACAAGATCTGGACAATATCCAGGCTTGGGTTGACTTTTGGCAAGTAATATTTGCACCACACAAATGCCAGGCTCTGACCATCACCAACAAGAGACAATCTAACAGTCGTCCCTTAAAATTCAATTGTGTTACCATCATTGAATCCCCCACTATCAACATCCTGGGAGTTATCATTGATCAGAAACTTAACTGGACTCACCACATTAATGCAGTGGCTATAAAAGCAGGTCAGAGGCTAGGAATACTGTGGCGAGTAACTCACCTCTTGACTCCTCAAAGCCTGTCCACTGTCTACAAGCCACAAGTCAGGTGTGTAATGGAATACTCCCCACTTGCCTGGATGAGTGCAGCCCAAACAACATTTAAGAAATTTGACACCATTCAGGACAACGCAGTCCACTTGATTGGCACTACATCCACGAGCATCTGACTCACTCCACCACCAATGCTTAGTATCAGCTGTATGTACTATCTACAAGATGCACTGCAGAAATTCACCAAAGATCCTCAAACAGAACTTTCCAAACCCACGACCACTTCTATCTAGAAGGAGAAGGGCAGCAGATACGTGGAAACATCACCACATTCAAGTTTCCTTCCAAGCCACTCACCATCCTGACTTAAAAATATTTTGCAGTTCCTTCACTGTTGCTGTGTCAAAATTCTGGAATTCCTTCCCTAATAGCATTGTGGACAAACCCACAGCAGGTTGACTGCAGCGGTTCAAGAAGGGAGCTTATCACCACCTTCCCAAGGGCAACCAGGGACAAGCAATAAATGCTTGCCAGCCAGTGATGCCCTCATCCCACAGATGAATAAATTAACATATGGGTACAATTTTAAGGGGGTGCAGGAGCGGAATGATCTGGGTGTACATGTGCATAGATCATTGAAAGTGCAGGACAGGTAGACAAAATTGTAAGTAAAGTATACAGTGCCCTCAGAGTTCATTTTAGAGAGAATCATAGAGAATAAAAAACAAGGAAGTGATATTGAATTTGCATAAGACACTTATTAAACCTCAACTGGAATATTGTGTACCATTCTGTTTGCCATGTTGTAAGCAGAATGTGAACACATTGGAAAGAGTGCAGAGGCAGTTTACAAGAATGGTTCCAAGGATGAGAAACTTCATTGTGAGGATAGAATGAAGAAGATGGGACTGTTCTTGGAGATAAGAGGTGATATGGAGGTTTTCAAAATCATGAGTGGGCTGGATAGAACAGGTAGGGAGGAATTGTGCTTGTAAAAGGAGCAAGAGGATATGGACTGAAAGTGACCTGCAAAAGAAGCTAAGGTGAAGTGAGGAAAAACTGTTTCTCTCAGTGTGTAGTTAGGGTATGGAATGCACTGCCTGGAAGAGGCAGATTCAATTGAGGAATGGAAGAGGGCATTAGATAATCATTTGGATAAAAATAATGTGCAAGGGCAGACGAAAAAGCAGGATTCCAGCACTAGGTAATGTTGCTTGATTTTTGAGCTGCTGTGGGCATGGTGGGCTGAATGGCCTTCCCTGTGCCATAACAATTTGGTGATTCTATGGTTTATAGTTATTTATTTCATCCTTTATTCACCAAGTCGCAGTGTGATGCCTGCATCTGCATATTAGAACATAGAACAGTACAGCACAGAACAGGCCCTTCAGCCCACGATGTTGTGCCGACCATTGATCCTCATGTATGCACCCTCAAATTTCTGTGACCATATGCATGTCCAGCAGTCTCTTAAATGTCCCCAATGACCTTGCTTCCACAACTGCTGCTGGCAACGCATTTCATGCTCTCACAACTCTCTGTGTAAAGAACCCGCCTCTGACATCCCCTCTATACTTTCCTCCAACCAGCTTAAAACTATGACCCCTCGTGTTAGCCATTTCTGCCCTGGGAAATAGTCTCTGGCTATCAACTCTATCCATGCCTCTCATTATCTTGTATACCTCAATTAGGTCCCCTCTCCTCCTCCTTTTCTCCAATGAAAAAAGTCCGAATTCAGTCAACCTCTCTTCATAAGATAAGCCCTCCAGTCCAGGCAGCATCCTGGTAAACCTCCTCTGAACCCTCTGCAAAGCATCCACATCTTTCCTATAATAGGGCGACCAGAACTGGACGCAGTATTCCAAGTGCGGTCTAACCAAAGTTTTATAGAGCTGCAACAAGATCTCACGACTCTTAAACTCAATCCCCCTGCTAATGAAAGCCAAAACACCGTATGCTTTCTTAACAACCCTGTCCACTTGGGCGGCCATTTTAAGGGATCTATGTATCTGCACACCAAGATCCCTCTGTTCCTCCACACTGCCAAGAATCCTATCCTTAATCCTGTACTCAGCTTTCAAATTCGACCTTCCAAAATGCATCGCCTCGCATTTATCTAGGTTGAACTCCATCTGCCACCTCTCAGCCCATCTCTGCATCCTGTCAATGTCGCGCTGCAGCCTACAACAGCCCTCTATACTGTCAACGACACCTCCAACCTTCGTGTCGTCTGCAAATTTGCTGACCCATCCTTCAATCCCCTCATCCAAGTCATTAATAAAAATTACAAACAGTAGAGGCCCAAGGACAGAGCCCTGTGGAACACCACTCACCACTGACTTGCAGGCAGAATATTTTCCTTCTACTACCACTCGCTGTCTTCTGTTGGCCAGCCAATTCTGTATCTAGACAGCTAAGTTCCCCTGTATCCCATTCCTCCTGACCTTCTGAAAGAGCCTACCATGGGGAACCTTATCAAATGCCTTGCTGAAGTCCATATACACCACATCCACAGCTCGACCCTCATCAACTTTTCTAGTCACATCCTCAAAGAACTCGATATGGTTTGTGAGGCATGACCTGGCCCTCACAAAGCCGTTTTGACTGCATTTAATCAAGCCATGCTCTTCCAGATGGTCATAAATCCTATCCCTCAGAATTCTTTCTATAACCAGATAGCAGTGGCTACTTATTTGGATTCTTATTTAATGAATTGTACATTACTGCAGCACAGGGGGAGAATACATCACACTGTTCACTCCAGTGGGATCTAAGGGATTGTTCACCTCCATCTCAGGTAACAGCCAACATCTTGTATCAAAGACAGCACCTCAGACAGTGCCCGCTCCCTCGGTGCTGACCTTCCAACAGTGCCCATTTCCTGAACGCGGATCTTCTGACAGAGCAGCACTCTCTAAGCCATGACCCTCCAACAGTGGAACATGCCCTTAGACAGGTGCAGTTAATATTGATAGTGCCTGGCCTTCACAGTGCTTTCCTGTTTGACAGGGTTTTGAATTGTTTTGGTCTACCTGAGGTGGGGTTTTTTTTTTGTCTTTTTTGCAGAACCTGCGGCATTGTATGAGATCAAGATGTCAGCCTTTAACCAGCATGGAGACGGTAACAGCACAGAGCGATACGTGTCTCTGAGGGACAATGCTGAGATGCCAGGCACGTGTCCTGTAATTATATGTGCATCTATTTTAATTGTCTGTACAATGACAACTCACTAACAGCCATATCAATGCTCACAGCCCTGCAGACTCCCCCCTGTGACTGTAAGGCATCAACAGAAAGCCCACTGATTGGCATCGTGGTTGGGATTCATATTGGAATGGCCTGTATCATCTTCTGTGTTCTCATCCTCATGCTCGGATACCAGAGAAGGTAATGGGGCGTGGTGGGAGGATAGAGTGGAGAACGGGGAAGATAAAATGAGGGAGGGAAAGTGGAGTGATGAAGAGGGGGAGAGAAACGAAGTGAGGGTTGAGTTTGGGAAGATCATAGTCAGGCAGCACGTACACACTTTGGCCCAACTCGAATTCCCCTACCCAAACTTGGTGAAGGATCAGAGGAAGAGAACTGTGAAAAACATGTAGAAGGTAAGAAATTAGCTAATGTGCTCATTCTGTCTCCGTGTCTGGTAGTCTGTTCGGATGTAAGGGCATCAAGGAGAGTTGGACAGTCCCACAGGCTGGACAGAGCATGACACAAGAGGGACAGAATGGTCACATGGAGCTGGATAAAAAGGATGAAGCTGGCACAGTGATGGAGATGACAGAGTTTGTCAATGGGGTGAGTCCAATTTTCACAATAATTATCCCTCAATTGTGTCTGTGCATCATCCTGATACACCTCTCTCCTCTCACTTTAACTGAAGTTTCAGAATGGAGGTGCAGTTTCAGTGAACGGCTGTGATCAGGAACATTCCTCCAGTCAGCTTCAGGTGGTGATTGAACAACACCCAACAGGACCCAAACCCTGAGAGCCTCTGGCAGAGACAGCAGCTCCAGCATCCAAAAGTTTCAATTTCCTCTTTAATTTTTCCCTGAGCCAAAGATCTGACGTGGGTTTGTAACCAGGTTTTTAAACAAAAACAAAATCGGGTTTAACTGGGATTTTAACAAGTCTAGAACCAGCTTTAACTGAATTTCTTCGGTACTAACCCGATGCGATCGGACACTCCAAAGATTCCTACTTCAACTGACATGAATGTTTTAAATGTTAGCCATTTTTGAAAACTATCTCCACATCCAGTGACCAAGAGACTGACAGAACTACCTCCAGAGTCACTGGTTCAAACCGTAGCATGAGACAGATCGTCTCACACTGTCTCTCTGCGGACTGAGTTAAACACCTCCATAAAATAACTAAATATTTTAAACAGGCTGAAAAGCATCCAAAGATTTTAGAGATTTAGGAGAAACTGAATTTATCTTATTTTGTATCCAGTAATTCCACATTTCAGCTTCCTAATCCTTTAGTAATTATTCACTGTTTTCCACCCCGCTCTGAAGTTCTGACTCTTGAGGTTCCACACTCCCTTCGCACTGCTCCACAGGGCTGTTGTTGATCTGTTAGCCAGAAAACTCAGTGTTTGGTGGGAGAGAAAGAGAGAGAGGCGTGTTCCTTACACCCTTCAGACCATTTTGCCATTGCTTTTAAGTCTGGGTTGTAGTTTGAGATTGTTAAGTCATATACAGTCCATCAAATGAGTACCTATGAGTCGGGTGCAATACTTGGACTCGATTATCTTCATTGGAGAGAATTCTGTGGAATTAAATAAGTTTTAATTTTAAAAGCACGGGATGATAGTATTTGTTTTTCTCCAGTCCCAAGTCCCCAAAAATTGCGGTCACTTGATCAGAGTTTTAGCTTAATACCATTTTGCACAGTAATTGTCTTTATATCAACTCCATTGCCTTGTAAATCCAACAGCTGATGGAATTTGCTAATCACTACACCAATACCCACTTGACCAAATGGATTTGAGACAAACATGATGATTTGTTCCATCACATTTAATTCCTGAAATTGCCTGTTGAGGTTCTTTGGCTAACATCCTCAGATAAATTCTTAAGTTTTCTGGGTGGAACCATTTTATGTTGTGTTTGATTTTTTTCTAGTATTTTCTCTAGACTTGAGAAGTGTTGCAGTGTTTCATGTGGAGAGGAGCACAGAACCAGTTTCAATTTAAACGCAATAAAGTACTGATCATATATGCTACATTGGTGGATGTTATCTATATAGATTTCAAGTAAGGCATTCGGCAAAGTTCTGCATTGCAGACTGGTTACCAAGGCTCAGTCACATAGAACACAGAGAAAGCTAGCCATTTGGAAACAAAATTGGCTTGAAGGTGGGAAACTGAGGGTGGCAATAGAGGGTTGCTTTTTGGAGTGGAGGACTGTGAGCAGTGGCATGTCACAAGTTGTTGAGTCCACTGCTTTTCATCATTTATAGAAATGATTTAGGTGTAATTTTAGAAGGTATAGTTAGTGAGTTTGCAGATGACACCAAAATTGGCAGTGTAGTGGACAGTGAAGAAGGTTACCTCTGAGTACAATGGGACGATGATCAAATGGGCCAGTAGGCTGAGGACAGGCAGACGAAGTTTAAAGGCAGATGAAAGGCAAGTCAGGGCAGACTTATACACTTAATGGTAAGGACTTGGGGACTGTTACCAAACAGAGAGACCTTGGAGAACACATTTGTAGTTCCTTGAATATGGAGTCGCAGGTAGACAAGGTAGTGAGGACAGCATTTAGTACGCTTGCCTTCATTGGACAGTGTAAGGGTTGAGAGGTAGTTGCAGCCGTTCAGGACATTGGTTAGGCCAATTCTAGAATACTGCGTTCAATTATCAACTCTCTGCTATAGGAAGATGTTGTTAAATTTGAAAGGGTTCAGAAAAGATTTGCAAGCACGCTGCCAGAGTTGGAGGGTTTGAGCTGTAGGAGGAGGCTGAGGCCATTTTCTCTGGAACATCAGATACTGATGCATGATCTTATAGAAGTTTATAAAATCATAAGGGGCATGGATAGGGTGAATAGTCAAGGTCTTTTTGCCAGGGTAGGACAGTCTAAAACTAGAGGGCATACGTTTAAGGTGAGAGGGGAAAGATTTAAAAGGGACATGAGGAGCAACTTTTTCACACAGAGGGTGGTGCATTTATGGAATGAGCTGCCAGAGGATGTGGTGGAGGCTGGTACAGTTACAACATTTAAAAGACATCTGGATGGGTACATGAATGGGAAGGGTTTAGAGGGATATGAGCCAAATGCTGGCAAATGGGACCAGATTTATTGAGGATATCTAGTCAGCATGGATGAGTTGGATCAAAGGGTTTGTTTCCATGCTGTCCATCTCTATGACTTCACAACACTGTCCTTTTCCTGCACTTCAAAGTTCAGCTCATTCAGTTTTGATATAATATCTGTAAGGAACCTGTGGTTGAGCAACCACACATGATCTGACAACTCGCTGCGCACTTCATTTCTTGATTCAAGAAAAGACATTTAAGGCATCAGGTCTAAAAGTCTTTGCAGCACCTTACCTTAACTTAAATTTGTCATATACATATGGAGGACTGGATCACTGTAAGTGCATCAAGTTTGTTGATTTAAACAAGTGACACTGCAGTCCTCTTGCTCAAATACAGTTTATAATGTTAACAAATGTAATTACAAGAGAATGTCCATAACTTTACATACTAATGCTAGCCAGTAGGTTGTACAGTGGTAATTGACCAAGGAGGGAAGTGCCAAGTGACATGATCTGTATTGATGTTATTTTCTTTTTTTGTTCTTAAATTCTTTTGATAAGGAGTCAGTGGCCGTAGTAATATTTTTCTTTAATTACTTTTCCATCTCTGAACAAATTCTTTCTTAGATTTTTCTTAAAGATGGCAAACATGAAAAAAAAAGTGCTTGAGTGCAGGCCTTACATTTTGCTAGTGGCTTAGAAAAAAAGTGACTACTGACCTTTCAAAATTGCCTTCACATTATCAAACATCTTTGGCTGAAGCATACTGTTCAAAGGAATACTTGAATTAGCTGTGCATTGTTGTGTGGTATTGTTCCAAATTCCGCTTTTTAATTACTGATTTTACTTTGGTGATGTACAAAGCAAACAGTCTTATATTTTACAGTTGTGAACAGAAACTTATTTTCCCATTCTGGGTGAAAATTATATATTTTTGATTTCTTTTTAGATGGCCCAGGTTCATCACCCAGCATTATTGCTTCACCTTGTAGTTTGTGACATCACAGTGCCACTGGTCACACTGTGGGTAGGTCCCTGAATTTGTGCCTCTGGAACATCTGGAATTTTGATGGTTGCTTTCAAGCATGGAAGCACAGGAAGTCATTTCTGTAGTTGCGATTTGTTTCTGGGACTCCTGGTCAGCTTGCGTTCCTTGGAGCTCTCATGTAGGCACAAGAATTCCCATAATTTCTCTTCGTCCTGCTTGGACCCATTAGACAAGCAGTTGAGAAATGGATAGGGGAGTGGGACTAGCTGAGTTGCTCTTGTAGAGAGTTTGCTTGAATATGATGGTCTGAATAGTCTGTTTTTTTAGGACTGTAATATACTGGGTTTAATCATCAGTTCTTAGTATATCTCTTATTCATTTGTCTGAATTGCCACCACAAGGCCTACTTCACCCTGCAATGATAGACCATCTGGACCAGACAAGCTGGTAAAGCCAGTTAAGAGCATAGATTTTTCTCTAGACATCTGGCTGCCAGAAATAGAAGTGTTGACATACTCATGGTGAGGGGAGGACAAAGAATGAAATAACAAGCCAGGCAAAAGGCACTTTCAATACAGTACACATAGATCTGGCAAAGGTAAATATGATAAAAGTCTCCGATAGACAATATTAAAAAAAGACAATGAAAGAAGAACTATGCCAACTAGGGCTACCTAAATGCTAACCTCAATGCAGACTTGCTACAAAAACAGATAAAAGAGCAGAAATAAAAAGCTGAGATTAGATTAATTTTTCTTGACTAGTGTCAAGGAACCTTGGCAAAAGTATAATTGCTAGGAATCAGGGGAAATACTCTGATTTGGGAGGTGAATCGTTGCAGTTTGAGGACCATAGTGCAGGTTTTTCTCAGGGTAGTTATCTTATTTAACCTGTTTGGATGTTCAGGTAATCTGTGATCACCATTTCCACTTCCTGGAGCTTTGAGTCCACTCGCCCTGACAGCTGCCAAGGCTTCTACATATTGGAACGCTGTCATGTACCTGGTCATTTTGAGGGCCCAGACCCACATCAATCATTCAGTTTCTCACTTATATGACAGATAATGTAGTGGTGGTCTTTGCTTCCGACAGCATCCTTAGAAGTTTCACAAGTTATAGGTTGTTTTTGGCCAGCATTTGTCTCCTTTTAAGTCACTAACTGCAAACGTCTACATCATTAAAATGTCAATTTTCAATTTGCAAGAACCAATGACAAGGTGTAAATCACCTCAGAGCAGTATTTGCACTCTAAACACGTTCACTCTGCATGCATTGCAAATGGGTAAAGAAATAATTACAAATTAAATGTAGTTGTAGTTTACTAATGTATGCTTAATCTGTTTGCCCCTTCAATGTCCTAGTATCCAGCAGATGTGCGTTCCACGCTTTCACCCAAACTGACACTGACTATGCTGTTGTCTCAGCCACTCCAGGTTGCATTTTGCCATTAAAGAATGGCAAGTCACGGCAGGGAAGGCAGATTTTGGTGAGCACTGTCAGCATTGGGCTCTATTTGGTCACCTGAGCATCCATGTTCCCTTTTACATTACACAATCCCAGCATCCTGTTTACACCCATCCATCCCAGGCATTGAATTCTGCTGTCACCTATCCTCCTTGCCACAACCTTACTCCAGACCCTATGTTAACATCACAATTTACACAATCTCATTAACAATCTACACAATATACCTACAATGAAAGTCTTACAACAGATCCACTTAACTAATAATATCAACACTCTTATCATTGCTGTGGATTGTTGCAGCGCGTATTCTACCTGAAATTGCTGAAGAAAAATGCAGACTGCAGAAAATCTTGATAGTGTGCTTCAAACCTAAGTTGAGATGAATGCAATTTATCAATGCCAATATTAGGGTATTAGCCAAATATTGTCTCAGTCTTAGTGACAAAGAAGTCTTTGCACTTATTGGAGTATTCATGTGTACCTGGTGTTGATTGAGGGTGGAGGGAACAGGGGAAAGGTGTTTAAGAAAAATATTTTCAATGAAGAAATGTCAGAAGTTATTTTTTCATTCCAGGATGTTCTTGGCATAGCAAGCATTTTTAACAGTTGAGAATACGACATGATAGTATTTAAGTGGTCCGACCAGATTCAGCAGTAGATAGTAAAACCAGTTTCCTACCATTACATTTTAAGTCTGCATTCCTTGTCTTAACAGAGTGGAAATGAAACTATTACTCTCACACCTTGACAATTTCCTGCCACCGCCTCATCTCCACTCCATTATGCACGTGCCAAGTCCGTCCCATGGCATGGGCAGACAGAGCACAGGCCAAGTCCTGCAGTGGCAGTGGAGCAAGCAGGCCAAGTCCTGGTGTGATGGTGGAATGGGCCAGAGTCGGAGCAGCGGCCAAGCAAGTCCTGGACGGAGAGTTGCAAGTAGAGGCAGCATGGCCTCGTGTTCTGGGGCCAGCAGGCATGGACTGATGTTGGGAAGGGACTGGAAGTTGAGCATTTATGGTCACTTTTATTATCATTCTGGACTTTTTAAACTCTGTTTCCATGGTAACCATTTTTTAAAAATTTGTAACAACACTTAAAGTATCTGTACCTAAGATGGTGCTGAGAGGCGACATTACAAACTTTTCACTGCACACATTTGAGTGCAAGTGACACTAAAGGCTATTCTGATTCTGACTCACAGCAGTGTCAGCTGATCGGATTGTCTCAATCTAGTGACAAAGAAGTCCTTACACTTGTTGGAGCATTTCTGTGTACCTGGTTTTGTTGTGTGTATTGTGAGTGTGTACAATGCTGATATAAGGCCTGTTCTATTCTGCCATAAACGTCTTGTAGCTGCTGATTTACAACTATGCATTGCTGCACATGTACTAACAGTACGCTTATGCAAATTTCTACAAGCTATGTTCCGGCCATCACATTTATCAATGACTCTTTTTCACCTTACACCCTAATATTGGCATTGAAAAGCTGCATTCAACTCACCTTATGTTCAAAGCATACTTTCAAGACTTTCAAAGTTTCTGCACTCTGCATTTTTCTTCAGCAATTTAAGGTGGAATACACTTTCAAACGGTCCCTAAAGATGATAAGCTATTATTAGTTAAGTGGATCTGTTGTAAATTTGTCATTGCAAGTGGAAAAACCACTGGTTTTGAGTCATTTCAACTGAAGCTAAGCAGGGAAAATTTGTCACCGTTGAGATACACTCCAGTGTTTCAGCTTGTTCCTTTGCTCTTTTTCAGCAATTTTCATAGCCCTGAACATTCCTGTGTCTCTGTTTGAAATGACGCAACACTCAATCTCAGCTTCACCTCTGACAGCATGCTGCATGTTCAATCCAGAACCACGTTGCCTCTATAGATATTTATTGAAACTGACTCAAGATATGCTAGTGATCACATGATACAGGATTTGTACAGTATTGTATTTCTATCCCAAATAAAACCATATAGAATAGCACATAATATGATCAAATGATTTTTTATAAATATGGTTTTGGGGAGTTTAGATGGGAAGAGAGGCTTATGTGGATAAAAGCACAGTGCGTAACAGGGGAGAGAGAACATTTGGATTTCAACTTCCATCTCAATTCATCAAGGATGTAAATTTGCGAAGTGAAATGGCTGAGGGAGGAACGCAGTGAGGAAATTTTAGTGATTTAGGATGGTACACATCGAAGACTTTGAAAATGAGCTGAAAGGGGTGCAAGAAAGTGAGGTGCTACAAAGGAGACAGTGACCACATCCCTTCTCCTGTGGCAATGTGAGATTTACAGATCAGTGCCACACAGCTGATTAGTGGGCCAAGTAGTGAAAGCCACAGTCAAGTGGAGACGTTTCATTAAGAGAAAATGTATTGTCTCCCCATCAGCCAGGTTTCCATTAAATCCAAAATATTAATGCAATCAACCTCAATACATTTATGAATGCTAAGGGCCTTGTATACATGTAAAGGATAGTCTGAAGGGAAATATGTAGGGGGATTGTGAAACTGATCTGCTGGCAGAATCCATGGGGTCAACAGTGGCAGGGTGTTTGGACTGAAAAATTGTCAAAATTAAAGCCCATGGAATGATAGATCAATGAGAGAGTGAGGTAGGTCATTTGGAGTTGTTTCTCAAAATGGTTCATGCGTGTCTTGATGAGCCAGTCAATAGATGTCAAAGAAAGGTACAGAGGGAAGCTGTAGGCTTATCTAACAAGATGGCACATATGGTATGGTAATAAGAAAGCATGAATGTTAAGTGCTGAAAGAGTACGGAATTGGGAAGGCAGAGTATCTGAGAGTTAGAACACTACAGCGCAGGACAGGCCTTTCGGCCCTCGATGTTGCGCGTGAGTAAGTAAAAGGGAGGCTAGGAAGTGTAAAGAGAACAACAATTTTAAAAGATCAAAAAGTAGAAATGCATTGATTCTGACCAGTAGCCAAAATGCACACATGAGTGGATATAGGAAGAATACAAGTTAAACTATTTGAATATGATATAAAGTGGCAATAGGAAATAAATTGTATTAATACGAGGAACTCACAGTTAGATTTGGAAGTCGAATAGTGATTAGGAAGAGCAGAATCAGCATAGAGCATCACAGAATTATTGTCTAAGCTTGGAAACAGTGAGGAATCAACATAAACTATTTAAGTGTAGGTATTGTAGGATGCACTGATGCAGGTAATAGTGAAAATCCAGGAAGTGGACAAGAGTCAGGTGTAGAACAGAAGGTGGTGCCAAAGTTGGAGGACTCCACAAAATCCTATTTTCATTTCCATCACTGCTATTCTCTTTCTCTCTCCTTTTAACTTCTTTTCTACCCAACGTGGTATTATTCTCCATTCTTCCTGTTTCTTTCATATTCCTTAAATCCTTTTGTTTAGAATGGCAGACCATTGGTTGCAGTATTCACTAAAGTCCCAAATACCCTTTGATTTGATTTATTGTAGTCATGTGTACCTAAGTACAGTGAAAAGCTTGGTTTGTGAGCAGTACAGGCAGATCATTGTAAGCAAGGACATACAGATCATAGGGTGCTTAGATAGAGTGCGGCACACAGGTTACACCACCCAGAAGGTGCATGAAGCAAGATCAACTTTAACAAGATCAACATTATTTGAAGTTAGAGAGTCCATCCATTGGACTAATATGCAGGGAACCTGTTCTTGAACAAGTTAGTGCAAGCTTCTGTATCTTCTACCTGATGGAAGAGGTGGTAGGACAGCATTACCGGGGCGGGAGGAGTCTTTGATTATGTTGGCAGCCTTTCTGTGGCAACGAGAAGTGTAAACGGAGTCCATGGATGGAAGCTTGGCTTCTGTGATGGCCTGTGCACACCACCTTCTGTAGTTTCTAATGGTCCTGGGCAGGGTGGTTGCCATACCAGGCTGTTATGCACCCGGACAGTATGCTTTCAGTGGTGCTTCTGTAAAGGTTGATGAGGGTCCTTATGGACATGCCAAATTTCCTAAGCCGCCTGTGGAAGAAGAGGTGTTGTTGTGCCTTCTTGACCATCGCATCTCTACAGGAAATCCAGGACAGATTGTCGGTTATCGTCACTTCTAGAGATTTGACACTCTCAATCTCCGCTCCATTGATGTAGATGGGGAGTGTCCTCCTCTTTTATTACTGTCACTGATCAGTTCTTTTGTTTTGCCAACATTAAGAGAGAGGTTGTTATCATTGCACCATGACACCAAGCCCACTATCTCCTTTCTGTATTCTGACTCATTGTCGTTTGATATCTGTCTTACCATGGTGGTGTCATCAACAAACTTGTAGATGGTGTTCAATCAGAATTTGGCTACACAGTCATAGGTGTACAGGGAGTACAGTAGGGGGGCTGACAGTGCACCCTTGGGGCACTCCAGTGTTGAGTGTTCTTGTGGAGGAGGTGCAGTTGTCTACCTTCGCTGATTGCGGTCAATGAGTCAGAAAGCTGAGGATCCAGTTGCAGAGGATGGAGGCGAGAGCAAGGTCTTGGAGTTTTGATATCAGTCTGGAGGGGATTATGGTGTTGAAGGCAGAGTTGTAGTTGATGAATATGAATCTGATATACATATCCTTGTTGTCCAGATGTTCCAGGGATGAGTGCAGGGGCAGCGAAATGACTTTGCTGTGGACCTGTTAGGTCCATGGTGCCCTCAGCATACTGCTATCAGCAGGGCAGGTGATGAGAACAAGAAAACGGGAGAAACCTGTACGGGGTTAACAGTGAGATGTTGTACTCCGGCAAATTATAGACAAATCTGTTCACCCCAGTAAATGCTTAGTATATCAAGTCAATACTACAGGAAAATAATATGAGCTGTTTTGTTTGGTAAAAACAAAACCTGTTTTTCAACTTTCCAAAAATTCAAGTGGCAAAGGTAAAATTGTAATAACGACAAACAGGAAGTATATATTTTTATAAACTACACATTCCATTGCTCGTTTTGGTTTTGTCAAAGAAGTACAACATTGTGATCAGAAACAAAAACAGAAGTTGCTGGAAAAGCTCAGCAGGTCTGGCAGCATCTGTGGAGAGAAATCAGAGTTCCAGGTCCAGTGACCCTTCCTCTAAACCGCTGGTAGCTGGGAAAATTTCCAATTGTAAACAGAAGATAGGGTTGGGGAGGGGGGTAAGAAGTAAATGATATGTGGGGATACAGTCCAAAGATAGAGAAGAACTGTTGGACAGACAAAGGAGTTGATAGCAATCTCGCTGGGAGGGTGAATAGCTGCTATTGGACACTGTTAGTTGCTAACAATGGGTAGTGTGTAACGGCAGGCTGTGATAACAAGACCTGGTGTGTGGGCTAGGGGGCTAGGACATGGGAGAGTTTGGGCCCTAAAATTATTGAACTCAATATTGAGTTTGGAGGGCTGTAGGGTCCACGAGTGGAAAATTAGGTGTTGTTCTTCCAGCTTGTGTTGAGCCTCACTGGAACACTGCAGCAAGCCAGAGACAGAGATGTTGGCCAGAGAACGGGGTGGTATGTTAAAGTGGCAGGCAACTGGAACCTCAGGGTCTTTTTTACGAGCAGAACGTAGATGTTCTGCAAAATGGTCACCCAGTCTATGCTTTGTTTCCCCAACGTAGAGGAGACCACATGTTGTGCAGCGGATGCAGTAGACTAGATTCTGGGAAGTGCAGGTAAAGTGCTGCTTCACCTGGAAGGTATGTTTGGGCCTTGGACACTGGGCAGGGAGGAGATAAATGGGGAGATGTTACACCTTCAGCAGGTGCAGGGGAAGATACCTTGGGGCTGTGGGGGTATTGTTGGAGTTGAAGGAGGAGTGGACCATGGTGTCTCTGAGGGAATTGCCCCTCTGAAAGGCAGACAAGGGATAGGAGGGGCTTATGTGTCTGGTGGTGGCATCTTGTTAGAGGTGGCAAAAATAACATCTGATGATCTCCTTGTTGCAGGCACTGGTGGGATGGTAGGTAACAACAAGGGGAACCCTATTGCTGTTGCGGGAGGGAAGTTGGGCAGGTGGGGGGTGAGGGTGGAAGTGCGAGGGATGGGATGGACCCAGATGAGAACCCTGTTGACAATGGTGCTGGGCAATCCTCAGTTGAGGAAGAAGGTAAATATTTTGGAAGCTCCCTTGTTAAAGTTGGCCTCATCAGAACAGATGCAATGGAGACAGAGGAACTGGGAGAATGCAGCAGGGTGAGATGATGTGTGAGGAGGTAGCTGTGGGTTTATAGGGATATTAGTGGCCAGTTTATCCCCAGAAATTTTAACAGAGATGTTGAGGAAGGGAATGGAAGAATCAGAGATACAGTATTGTGATACTATTGTGATCTTGCTAACATTTTACTGACAAAATTTATATTTTTGTTAAGATAGTGAAGTGGGTAGAAAGACTTCAACTATCATGAAACAAATTGAATTAATTATGCCAATGGTTCAATTGGTAAAGTAATGCAAAGCCACATTCATCATTTAATCAGTGCTGAGTTGGCTGAAATTAGCATCTGTGGCAAAGAAAGGCTCAACATCCTTAGGTAGATATGTAGAATCAGTCATAAATCCCATTCACAATGACTACCCAGGTTCTCTGCTAAGTATGCAGTTAATATGAGTGTTGGATGAGGATCAGATTAGATTTGGTACTGTGCCAAGACTTATAAAATATAACTCGGCGAAGAGAGAGTGAGCAGTGCTGTAGAATTGTAGTCTAGCAAGAAGTAATTATCATCATGAGAGGAGTAAGGGAGGAGATGAGCTGTGGGGAAAAGAAGAAAAAGTGAAAATGTTTAAGACAAATGACATTCAGCAAGCAATAGTGGAACAGAACAGAAAGGCAATATTGGATGTTTTACACATACTTATAAAAGACTGTCCTAAACATAAAAATAATACTGCTGAGGGGTAGCATGTGTATAAAACAAGGAAGATGCATTGGATGAAAACTTTCACCAGAGTTTACCCTGAATATACAGAGAGATTGAAGTGGTCATATTGAAGAAGTAAACCAAGAATTCCCATTAGTGATCGAAGCAAATTAGAAGATGAATCAGCTGATGCTACTACAATATGGTTATTGTTATTCTACTCCAGTGACAAATACTTAGGTATTTTTCATCGTAATACCTCTACATACCAACTGAGTACTCTTCTATCATAAATATATCTATGTTCAAATATAGCTTTTCCCCTTGAATTGGTATTCTTGCAAATTATCCAAATGTATGCAAGATAAAAAGCTTTACGTTTGATTCCAACCTTGGGCGACTGTCTGCGTGGACTTTGCACATGCTGCCTGTGCCTGTGTGTGTTTCCGCCAGGTGTTCCAGCTTTCTGCCACAGTCCAAAAAAGCACAGAATAGGTGGATTGGTGATGCTAAATTGCACAGAGTATGTAGGGACATGCAGGCTAGGCTCATTAGTCGCGGTAAATGCAGGGTTATGGGGATAGGGTAACGGTATGGATCTGGGTGGGGTGCTCTTTGGAGGGTCAGTGCGAACTCAGTGGGCCAAATGGCATGCTTCCGTACTGTGGGTATTCTCTGATTCTGTGAAAATGTCAAGTTCTGATCTACTAAACAACTAACTAGTCTATCTTAGAAAGTATCTTTACACTGAAAATCAAATGTTTCTCAATTACCTTTCTATCCAATAGTATGATGGGAAAAAAGCCTTGCATTTAGATTGTATCTTTCACAACTTTACAGCCAATAAAGCACTTTTGAAGTGTATTTCACTGAAAAATATGCCCAGTTTATGGATAGTAACAGCAATGGGATAATGACCATGAAATCAGATTTTGTGATGCTGTTTGTAGGACCAAATATTGGTCAGGAAACCACAGTAGCTTTGCTGCCGTCTTTCAAGTTTTGTAATGGGAAGATGAGACGGGTGGTGAAGAAGGCTTTTTGCCTTCATTTGTCAGTACATTGAGAATAGGAGTTGGGAAATTGGTAGCAGCTGTACAGGACACTGGTTAGGCCATTTTTAGAATACTGTGTTCAGTAGTCTCCCTGTTCCAGAAAAGATATTGTAAACTTCAAAAGGCTCAGAAAAGATTTACATGAATATTACAGGGATTGGAACGTTTGAGCTAAAGGGAGAAACTGAATGATCTGAGTTATTCCCCCTGGATTGTAGGAGGCCAAAAGGTGACCTTATAGAGGTTTATAACATCATAAGGGAGATGGTTAGGATGAATATCTAAGGTCTTTTTGCCAGGGTAGCGGAGTCCAAAACTAGAGAGCATAGGTTTATGATGAGAGGGGAGAGAATTAAAAGGGACCCAACAGGCAACATTTTCATGCAAAGGGTGGTGCTGTATGGAACAATCTACCAGAGGAATGGTGGAGGTGGGTACTTCTGCATCATTTAAAAAGCATCTGGATGGGTATATAAATAGAAAGGGTTTAGTAGGATATGGGCCAAATGCTGACAAATGGGACTAAGTCAGATTGGGAAGTCTAGTTGGCATGATCAGTTGGAATAAAGGGTCTGTTTCTGTGATGTATGACTGTTTGAACCCGGGTCTTTGTTTAAGGCCTCATCTGAAGAACATCTCTGATAAATGCAACACTCCCTCAAAACTGCACTGATGGGTGTGCTTTACATTTCTGTCCTCAAGTCCTGCATTGGGTTTTGATCTGTGTATCTAGTGATGCATACAGTTCAAAAAGCTTCAGGATGGGCATATTAGGAAGTGACACGAAGGGCTGAATCTCATTTTTTTTGGCTAGGTGCATCGAGTTTTTTGGAGGGTTTTTCATCACAAGGCCTTCTGAGATTTCTTGTCATATCTTAACTCTGAAGAATATCTTTGTTATTAATCATTCCCTCAATGATCAGATAATATCCTAAAAGTAGACTCGAATTATTTACTGTGTCAGCTCCACCTAGTGGAAATCAAGTGCATGTGTTCAGAGAATACATGAAAACAGAAAGAACTGCGGATGCTGTAAATCAGGAACAGAAACAGGAGTTACTCGAAAAGTTCAGCAAGTTTGGCAGCATGTGTGAAGGAAAATCAGAGACAACACTTTGAGTCCAGTGATAATGGGAACTGCAGATGCTGGAGAATCCAAGATAATAAAATGTGAAGCTGGATGAACACAGCAGGCCCAGCAGCATCTCAGGAGCACAAAAGCTGACATTTCGGGCCTAGACCCTTCATCGGAGAGGGGGATGGGGTGAGGGTTCTGGAATAAATAGGGAGAGAGGGGGAGGCAGACTGAAGATGGAGAGAAAAGAAGATAGGTGGAGAGGAGAGTATAGGTGGGGAGGTAGGGAGGGGATAGGTCAGTCCAGGGAAGATGGACAGGTCAAGGAGGTGGGATGAGGTTAGTAGGTAGGAGATGGAGGTGCGGCTTGGGGTGGGAGGAAGGGATGGGTGAGAGGAAGAACAGGTTAGGGAGGCAGAGACAGGTTGGACTGGTTTTGGGATGCAGTGGGTGGGGGAGGGGACGAACTGGGCTGGTTTAGGGATGCAGTTGGGGAAGGGAAGATTTTGAAGCTGGTGAAGTCCACATTGATACCATTGGGCTGCAGGGTTCCCAAGCGGAATATGAGTTGCTGTTCCTGCAACCTTCGGGTGGCATCATTGTGGCACTGCAGGAGGCCCATGATGGACATGTCGTCTAAAGAATGGGAGGGGGAGTGAAAATGGTTTGCGACTGGGAGGTGCAGTTGTTTATTGCGAACCGAGCGGAGGTGTTCTGCAAAACGGTCCCCAAGCCTCCGCTTGGTTTCCCCAATGTAGAGGAAGCCACACCGGGTACAGTGGATGCAGTATACCACATTGGCAGATGTGCAGGTGAACCTCTGCTTAATGTGGAAAGTCATCTTGGGGCCTGGGATAGGGGTGAGGGAGGAGGTGTGGGGGCAAGTGTAGCATTTCCTACGGTTGCAGGGGAAGGTGCCGGGTGTGGTGGGGTTGGAGGGCAGTGTGGAGCGAACAAGGGAGTCACGGAGAGAGTGGTCTCTCCGGAAAGCAGACAGGGGTGGGGATGGAAAAATGTCTTGGGTGGTGGGGTCGGATTGTAGATGGCAGAAGTGTCGGAGGATGATGCGTTGTATCTGGAGGTTGGTGGGGTGGTGTGTGAGAACGAGGGGGATCCTCTTAGGGCAGTTGTGGCGGGGGCGGGGTGTCCAGTGACTGGTTCTGCAGAAGGGTCACCAGACCCAAACCATTAACTCTGATTTTTCTTCACAGATGCTGCCAGACCTGCTGAGCTTTTCCATCAACTTCTGTTTCTGGTATAAAGCACATGTTCATTTCAGGGCACTGAAGTACAACAACAGGGAAGCAATGTCAAATTTACACAGGATCTTAGAGTACACTTGGAGTCACATGTACATTTCTGGCCTCCATGTTATATGGAAGATATTGGTGCACTGGAGAAAATGAGGAAAAGATTTATTAAGGTGTTATTAGAATATGACCGACAGGAAACATTGACAGATTGTGAACAAAATGGAAAGGTTATAGCACAGAAGGAAGCTATTTGGCAATCATGTCTGTATTGGCTTTCAAAAAGAGCAGTACAATTACTGCTACACTCCTATCTTTTCCTCATGGCACTAAGATTTTTAAATAATGAACTTTTGAAATAATGATCAAATTCCCTTTGGACAGCCTCAGCTGAGACTACCTCCACCACAGTCTTAGACTGGAGACATTTTCTTTACAAAAGAGATGAAAAGGAGGCCTGATAGAAGCTTTTAAGATTAAAAAGGTTGCGTGGAATTGGAGAAATTATTTGAATTCTCTACCCTGGAGAACTGTGGAAGTTCAAACTTTCAGTATGTTCAAGTCAGAGACTGATAGATTCTTAGTTACTCATGACATCAAAGGAGTGGGGATAGCACGGGAATTATGGCATTGTGATAGGACATCAGACATGACCTAAAATTGCAGAGCAGGCTCGAGGGGCAGAATAGCCTACTGTGTTGCTTTGATTTAATTTATTATCACATGTACTAAGATAGAGTGAAAAGTATTGTTTTGTGTACTAACCAGACAAATCGTAAGTACATCAGGTTAACAGAACAGAATCCAGAATATAGTGTTACATCTACAGAGAAGGTGAAGAGAAAGATCAACTCTGATATAGACAGATCTGTTCCTAAGTCAGGGAAGAAACTGTTGTCTAAGGGCTTCAGAACCTTGAAGCAAATCTGATGGAGCTGCACTTCACAAAGTTTAAATAGCACAGTGTGGGTGGAATTTAGACATTAGAATGAGAGAAAGTATATGGACATGAACATGTGAAGGAGACATTAGAAAAGACATTCCTGCTTCTATGTTCTCTTTTGTGGGAGAGTCCAAAAGAAGGTATTATAAATATATCAGCCATAAATTTTAAAAAAAGTTTGGGTGAACTTGGGGGTTCAGCATGGTGGTTCAGCAGTTAGCACTGCCACCTTACAGTGCTAGGGACCTGGGTTCAGTTCCACCCTTGGGCGACTGTCTATGTGGAGTTTGGACGTTCTCCCTGTATCTGCATGGGTTTCCTCCGGGTGCTCCTGTTTCCTCCGGTGATTTCAATGAAGCCCTACATTTATAGAAATTTAGCTACCTGAAGTACCAGATTGTCTCTGAGATTATTTCTCTCCTCTTTGGTGGATTCACGTAGAACTCAGATGCGTTTGAACTGAGCATGTGATATCCCTAAGAAAGGAATAAAAATTGACTTTCTAACCAGTGCTATCAGAGGCTGTCTGAAGGTGTTTTGATCTGATTTGAGCAATATCGCAGCCTCAAACAAGGCAGTTCAACAGCAGAAAAATCACAGAAGTTCCAAGAACTGATATCTCTCCAGACTGAAAGAGAGCACCTTGTGGTCTACTGAACCCATAGCATTGAAACCTGTGACATGGTTGCACTCAATTGATTTTCATTTTTTGCTACTGCCCTTCATTGAAAGCATAGGAAGAATAAAAATCCCAGAAGAATATTGATTAGGAGGGCATGCAAAAAAGATTTTGACATTTTGAGTGAGAGTTTGTGGGCCAGAGGAAGGCATGATTGGCATTGCTCCTTTCCGAGACCCAAAAGGTTCATCTGCTCAAGCTAGAAGACAGACAATTTCTCACAGTGTTGATCTTCAGTGGGAGCCTATTTAGTGACTGCAGCTCATCAGTTAAATGAGGTCAATGTTTGATTTCTCTCTGGCCTTAGATGAGCACACATTAGTTTGTGGGATGGATGCTTTGTTGCCAATTCACTCATTTGGATTCAGGTTGATTTCTATTCTATTGATGCACTTTCAAGTTTGCAAAGCATCTTTAAATATCCAAGAATTGCAATTTCAAAAAAGCAGGCATGACTTTCTGTCAAAAGTCCATTTAAATAATATATACCTTTGCACAACAAAGATGGGCTGCACCACCATAAGACCATGAGAAATGGGAACAGGACACCCTTTGGCTCCTCAAGCCTGCTCCGCCATTCATAGGACTAACTTGAATTGAATTAGCTTTATTGTCTCATGTAATCAAATGAGTACAGTTTATAAATCGCCACTTACCATACCATCTTAGGTACAATGGTAACCAGGTATAATCCTTAGTTACAGAATAGAAAAATGAAGAAAAAATGTTACATTACAGCTATACACAGTACAGCCATGGGTCAGAAAAACAAGAAGCAAATTTAAAAAGACAAACATTACAGTCTCCCTCCAAAGTTTCTCTGCAGCAGACCAGTGCAGGGGGCCTCCATGTAGTCTGACCACTGGCTGCCACGATGGTCCACATTGAGTTGCTGTTTCAGACCACTGCTCACCAGTGTACCTGCTCTGGGTGCTGGTCACTGGCATCCCTGCTCCAGCCACTGATTGCCGGCATTCCCTGCTCCGGCTGCTGGCATCCCTGCTGCAACCACTGGCATCCTCTCTCCAGCCACTGGCGCTCTGCCGACTGCCAAACCCAGCCAAGTCTAGCTATCCGAGGCCAAAAGAGGGTAGGGGAGAGAGGGAGAAAAAAGAAAAAGGAGAAAAGGAATGGGCAGAGCAGAGGAGCTTTGGCTGGAGCATCCTACACTGCCACCATCTTACCAGAATCATGGTTAACCTGACATTCCTCAATCACTTTCCTGCCTTTTCCCATAACCTTTAATTCTTCTACTGATCAGGAATCTATCTATCTCAGCCTTAAGTATTCAACAAGGATTCTGTATTCACAGCTCTCCGTGGCAGGGAGTTTCCAAAAATTCATAATCCTCTGAGAAGAAATTCCTCTTTAAATTGGTACCCCTTTATTCTGAGACTACGCCCTCTGCTTCTAGATTCTCCCCATGAAGGAAAACATTATCTCCTCATTTATCCTGTCAAGCTCCTTAGGTACCCTAAATGTGCCAATGAGATCACCTCTAATTCTTCAAAACTCCAGTGGGACCCAACCTGTTTAGCCTTTGCTTGTAAGATAAACAATCTGTACTGGAGATCATCCTTGTGAAACTTTGATGAACTTCTTGCAATGAAACAATGTCTTTCCTTAAGTAAAGGGACCAAAACTGATCACAATACTCCATTTGTGGTCTCACTAACATGTTGTACAGTTGTAGTAAGACTCCCATACTCTTTAAATGTAACCCCTTGAAATAAGGGCCAACGTTCCATTAGGCTTCTTGAGTGCCTGCTATACCTGTGTTTCTTGCATAAGTACCCCCAAGTCCCTTTGCGTTGCAGTTTATTTTCAATGTAAATAACACAGTTCTTTTGTTTTCCCTTTCAAAATGAACAACCTCATTATACTGCCCTTGCCAACACTACTTAACCTTTCAATATCTCTCTGTAAACAATTTGTATCCCTTTTACAACCTGCCTTTCCACTTATTTTTGAGTTGTCTGCAAATTTAGCTGCAGGACATTCACTTCCTTCCCCAAAATAATTAATACATATTGTAAATAGTTTCGGTCCCAATACTGATTCCACCCCACCGATTGCAGGTTGCCAACCTGCATAAGAATTTGTTATCCTCTCTCGCTGTTTCCTGCCCATCAACCAGTTCCCCATCCCTGCCAATATATTACCACCAACAGTGTGAGACCTTATCTTATGACTTAATCTTTTGTGAGGTACCTTGCCCAACACCTTCTGGAAGTCCAAATGCAACACATTTATTGGTTCCTCACTATCTACTCTGATTGATCCTCCCTCAAAAGAACTCCAATAAATTAGTCAGACACAATTTCCCTTTCATAGAGTCATCGAGATATACAGCATGAAAACTGTCCCTTTTGTCTAACTTGTCCAGGCTAACCAAATACCCAACATAAATCCTTGGGACATATCCCTCTAAACCCTTCCAATTTATATACCCATACAGATGCCTTTTAAATATTGTAATTGCAGTAGACTCCACCACTTCCCCTGGCATCTCAATCCATACATGCACCACCCTCTGCATGAAAAAATTATCCATTAGGTCCCTTTTAAATCTTTCCCCTTTCACCTTAAATGTATGCCCTCTAGTTGCGGACACCCCCTCCCCAGGGAAAAGAGTTTGCCTAAATACCCTATCTGTGCCCCTCATGATTTTATAAGCCTCTTTAAGGTCACTCTCTGCCTCCACACTCCATGGAAAATAGCTCCAGCCTGTTCAGCCTCTCCCTATAGCTCAAACCCTCCAATCCTGGCAACATTCTCATAAATCTTTTCTGAATGCTTTCTAGTTTCACAACATCCTTCCTTATAGCAGGGAGACTAGAATTGCACACAATAGTCCAAAAGTGACCAAACCAATGTGCTGCACAGCTGCATCGTGACATCCCAACTCCAATACTCAATACACTGACCAATAAAGGAAAGCATACCAAACGCCTTCTTCGCTATCCTATCAATTTGTGATTCCACTTTCAAGGAACTATGATCTTGCGCTCCAAGGTCTCTTTGTTCAGCAGCACTCCCAGGACATTACTATTAAGTGTATAAGTCCTGCCCTGATTTGCTTTTCCAAAATGCAGCACTTGACATTGATCTAAAATAAGTTCCACCTGCCACTCTTCAGTCCATTGGCCCATCTGATCAAGATCACATTGTACTCTGAGGTAACCTTCTTCACTGTCCACTACACCTGCAATTTTAGCGTCATCAAAAACTAGCTAACCATACCGCCTATGTTCACACCCCAATCATTTATATAATGACAGAAAGCAGTAAACCCAGGATCAATCCTTGTGGCACACAGCTGGTCACAGGCCTCCAGTCTGAAAAGCAACCCTTCTCTGATGAAGGGTCTAGGCCTGAAACATCAGCTTTTGTGCTCCTAAGATGCTGCTTGGCCTGCTGTGTTCCTCCAGCTCCACACTTGTTATCTCAGATTCTCCAGCATCTGCAGTTCCCATTGTCTCTCTCCTCCACCACCACTCTATGCCTTTTACCTTTGAGCCAGTTCTGTATCCAAATAGCAAGTTCTCCGTGTTCCATGTGATCAAACTTTGCTAAACAGCCTACCATGAGGAACCTTGTTGAATGCCTTACTGAAGTCCATATGTATCACATCCACTGCTCTGCCCTCATCAACCCTATTCGTAGTTCTTCAAAAAACTCAATCAAGTAAGCGAGACATGATTTCCCATGCACAAAGCCGTGTTGACTATCCCTAATCAGTCCTTACCTTTCCAAATAGGTGTAATTCTTGTCCCTCAGGATTCCCTCCAACAACTTGCCCACCACTGATGTTAGGCTCACCAGTCTATAGTTCCCTGGCTTTTCCTTGCCACCTTTCTTAATTCGTGGCACAACATTAGCCAAACTCCAGTCTTCTAGCACCTCACCTGTAGCTATCGATGATACAAGTGTCTCAGCAAGGGGCCCAACAATCTCTTCCCTCGCTTCCCAGAGAGTTTCAGGGTACACCTGATCAGGTCCTGGGGATTTGTCCGCCTTTATGCGTTTTAAGTCATCCAGCATCTCGTCCTCTGTAATATGGTCATTTTTCAAGATGTTGCTCTTTATTTCTTCAACTTCTGTATGTTCCATATCCTTCCCCGCAGTAAATGCTGAAGCAAAATACTCATTTAGTATCTTCCCCATCTCCTGGGCTTCCACACATAAGGTGGCCTTGTTGATCTTCAAGGGGCCCTATTCTCTTCCTAGTTACCCTAGTGCCCTTAATGTATTTGTAGAATGCCTTTAGATTCTCCTTAACCCTGTTTGCCAAAGCTATTTCATGTCCCCTTTTTGCCCCCTTGATTTCCCTCTGAAGTATACTCCTATTGCCTTTATGCTGTTCTTGGGATTCACTCAATCCCTGCTGATATATGCTTCCTTCTTTTTTATGACCAGAAGCTCAATTTCTCTAGTCATCCAGCATTCCCTACACTGACCATCCTTGCGCTTCACCCTAACAGGACATGAAGCCATGCTGATTTGGTCTGATTATGATTTTCCAAATGCTATTACTTCCTTGTAATTAATCATTTCAATGGCAGTGATTTTCAATGGCAGTAAGTGAGTGCAAAACAGACTATAATATTGGCTATAATAAGAGATAACAAAGTGTGGAGCTGGATGAACACAGCAGGCCAAGCAGCATCTTAGGGGCACGAAAGCTGACGTTTCGGGCCTAGACCCTTCATCATGTTTTTTTTCTGATGAAGGGTCTAGGCCTGAAACGTCAGCTTTTGTGCTCCTAAGATGCTGCTTGGCCTGCTGTGTTCATCCAGCCTCACACTTTGTTATCTCGGATTCTCCAGCATCTGCAGTTCCCTTTATCTCTGTAATATTGGCTAAGCATTTGTCAAATTCATCATTTAAAGTAAAAAAAAAGGTCCACTAGGCAAAGTAACAGAGGAGATATAATAGAGGAAAATTAAGGTGATAATTTTTAGGAAGAGAGTTTGGCAGCAGGGATTCTGCTTCATTTTACCCACAAAACTGCATTTGGATCACAAAATGGACAAATTTTAAAAATTCATCCGAATAGTTGTGTTGTTTTTAATCACCACTTGATGGCACCAAAGATGAAAAAAATGCAAGTTTCTAGCTGAAACGCCAGATTACATCAGCCCTTTTTTTAAAATTAGCCTCTTTTTCTAATCAACCTGATAAGACATATTATTACACACCCCTGGAGCAGATGGGACTTAAACACAGGCCTTCTGGTCCAGGGGTTGGGATGATGCCACCGCGCCATGAAAGGGCTAGATTGTTTTGGCAATGTTGAATCACAAATGCAAGCAAACGGCCACACAAATGATCTTGTGATTCCTCACAATTTATGGTGGAATAAGCTGCTTAAATAACTAAAGAGAAACAAGAGCACAAGTCATAATATGACTTAAGAAAATCAGTATTAATTGAGACAGTAGCAATTGCCATTTTTAAAAAAGCATATAATTCAAAACTTTATTTAAATTATTTTTACATTAGGGTATATTCACTTAATAATTCTTGGCTCCATTTTCTGTCTTTCCAATCCTTTTACAACGTTCTGAATCATTATGTCTCATGGGATGGCTTTATGGCTTCGTGGGTAGCACTGCTCCCTCACAGCGCTAGGGACCTGAATTTGATTCCACTTTTGGCTAACTGTCTGTGTGGAGTTTGCACATTCTCCTTGTGACTGCATGGGTTTCCACTGGGTGCTTGGGTTTCCTCCCACAGTCCAAAGATGTGAATGCTAAGTTGCTCGTAGTGTCCAGGGATGTGCACGCTAGGTGGATTAGCCGTGGGAAACACAAGGTTACAGGGATGGGGTGGGATGCTCTTTGGAGGGTCAGTGTTGGCTCGTTGGCCTAAATAGCCTGCTTCCACACTGTAGGGATTATATGAAAGAATCTTCCATAGTCATTCAAACTAACAAAATTTTGACTAGTTCAGATTTAGTCTGTGTGGTGTTTTAGTGGCAGTTTTAGAAATCACATCTAGACAGTGCAAGTCATTTTCTGAAACTAAATTTGGTGAAAGTTCTAGTATTTTGGAATATAATTTATTCTATTATTCCATAAAGGAACACTTCATGAAATTGAAAAAATGCTCACTTTAGTACATTGCAATAATTATTAGCAAAATATCAATGAGTTTTTTTGCTCTTGGATTGATTTTAAATTTGAGGACTGAATCCCCCAAAGAAATGTGTAAAAGCTTCAGATATTTTAGTTGGCTCATCTTTGTCTCCCTATGTCCTGTGTGCTACCCAGGAGTTTTCCACTGTTCATCAGTGAGGGATTTGGGATTTCAGGCAGGATTTCTGTCACTATAAAGCTGGCTATGTCTCTTAAAATTACAGGATTTTTGTTTAGTACCAGCTATTTGGACCCTGTCCAGGAGATTTATTTGTGAAAAGGGAACGCCACTGGAACTAGTGTTTCAGAAAACACTTCAAGTTTGAAGGGAGAGTTCAGAACAAATGAATACACCTAATACATAGCTAAAATATTCAAGGTTAGAAAAATGCAGGTTATCCATAATGGATTTGCCTCTTTGTGGCTATAGGAAGGACATTATTAAACTGGACAGGATGTAGAAAAGATTTACAAAGATGTTGCTGGAACTAGAGGGTTTGAGTTGTAAGGAGAGGCTGAATAGGCTGGGACTTTTCTCCCTCAAGCATCGAAAGTTGAAGGGGGGACCTTATAGAGGATTATAAAATTATGAGGGGGCATAGATAAGGTGAATAGCCCAGGTCTCATCCAAAACTAGAGGGCATAGGTTTAAGGTAAGAGGAGAAAGATTTAAAAGCAACCTGAGGAGCAACTTTTTCATGCAGTGAGTAATGCATATATAAAACGAATAGCCAGAGGAAGTTGTAGGGGCAAGTACAATTACAATATTTAAAAGACAGATACATGAACAAGAAAGTTTTAGAGGGACGTGGGCCAAACACAGGCAAGTCGAATTAGTTTAGTTTAGAAAACGAGTTGGCAGAAAAAACAAATGAAAATAAGTGCTTATTTTTATCCTGTAGACAAAATAACATTGAGATATTTGAGCTTCTTTCAATGTTCAGCACTTGCTTTTCATTGTTCCCTTTCTGCTATTTGCAGGCCACTTTACAAAATTGGTCCCTTCTGAAATTGAGTCTAGTTCGTCTTTTCAGCTGGTAGTGAGCACAGTATAGCGTAGTGGACTCTTGTAATCCATGGGCCGGGTTAACATTCTGGGAACACAGACATGCAGGCCTTCCATTGCTGCTGACATGGAACAGACTCTTTCTCCATTCATCACCAGTGAGGTGCATGGTGGGGGCCAGGAGCGAAGCTGCCCTGGGAGAGAGACTCTCTCTGTCCACTGCCGTTTGCTCAGCTCAGTAGGCCAGAGGTGTAGAGCCTGGTGAGTCACAAAACAGATGGTTGTACCTGGGAAATCAGTGAGATGTGTGGCCCTCATGGCAGTTCCCAAGGCACAGTGGAATAAGTGGATGAAAATAGAGGAGTCCATATATCTCACTTCACGTGCTCCACAATGTCTCAGTGTTTTGATGTGCACTAACTCCTCCAAAAAAAGAGTGGCCTGCCTCTTAGAGAATCATGTGCAGCATCACACAAAATGAATGCAGCAGTGGCACACTAAAATGCGTAGAATACATGCTGTAGTCTGTAACAATGATCAGTCATTGGGCAAATAAAGCATGGAGTGGTCACAGCTGGTGGGCACCAAGATATGGCTGAGGAAGTGGCAGTGAGGAGGCCTCCTCATCATCTGCCTCCATGGCCCCTTCAATGGATAAAGGATCTCTAGAGGTACGCACTAGAGGCTGGCGCTTCAGTGATGCAGCTTTCAGAAGCAATCCTCTGGTACCTCTATAGTGAAACCTAGTGCCATGTATAGCTCAGGCTTAAACAGGCACTTGCAAGTGGTTTGCATTCAACACACCCTCAGCCAGACAGGAAACATTTCTTAGAAGTGGCCTCCACCTCAGGCTTTGATGCCAGTAATGTCATGCCACTCAGATGTGCCTATTGTAAATAATATTGTGCTAGAATTCAAATAAGCAACTGGGCATGTTGTTGGACTAAGGCAGACTTTATTGTCACGATGAAAAGCTGGATGGCAAATACAGGTTAGCAAAGCAATGCTTTTGTCATTAGAAGGTTGTTGAATTTAGTTTTATACCGATGTATACTTTCACTCAGGCAAAGGAGAATCAACTCTCAAAAGAAGTCTAAATAAAGCTCAGGCGAAATAGATCTTTATCTAAGTGGCTCTACTGTCCCTGCCATCCTCATTAAACCTCCATCTCTTGAGCCTACAACATCGAAACCCCTTTCTTGAATGGAGGCTGTTCTCCAGTCCTACCATAACCTCATTTTCATCCTTGTCCACTTCCTAGAGTCATACAAGCATAGAGCATGGAAACAGACCCTTTGGTCCAACATATCCATGCCAGAGAAGTTTCCCATGGAACTCATCCCATTTGCTTGTATTTGGCACATATCCTTCTAACCCTTTCCTATTCATGTACCTATCCAAATGTCTTTTAAATGTTGTAACTGCATGTGCATTAACCACTTCCTCTGGCAGTTCATTCCAAATATGAACCACAGTCTGCGTGAAAAGGTTTCCCCTCACGTTCTTTTAAGTCTTTCCCTTCTCACCTTAAAACTATGCTCCCTAGTTTTGAACTCCCCCACCCTCGGCAACAGACCTTTGCTATTCACATTATCTATGCCCCTCATGATTTTATAGACCTCTAATAAAATCACCATTCAATCTCCTATGCTCCAGTGAAAAAAGTTCCAGCCTATCCAGCCTCTATAACTCAAACCCTGCAGACCCAGCAATGTTCTGGTTAAGCTTTTCTGAACCCTCTCCAATTTAATAATACCTTTCCTATAGCAGGTGAACAGAACTGTGCATAATACTCCAAAAGTGGCCTTACCAACATCCTGTACATTCGCACCATGATGTCCTAATTCCTATACTCAGTGGTCTGAGCAATGAAGGCAAGTGTGCTAAATACCTTCTTAACCACCCTGTCTACCCGTGATGTAACTGAATCCCTAGGTCTCTCTGTTTGACAACACTACCCAGGGCTCTATCATTAACTTTATAAGTCCTGCCGTTGTTTGTTTTACCAAAATGCAATACCTCACATTTATCCAAATTAAACTCTATTTGCCAGTCCTTAGCCCTTTGGCCCAAATGATCAAGATCCCATTGTAACCTTAGATAACCTTCTTCATTGTCGACTATACCACCAGTTTTATGTCTTGCCAGAATTTCTCTCTGTTAGAGGTCAACACTTCTCTGGAGAGCCAAGTCACAAAGTGTGTAGTAGACTACAAATATATGAAAGACCCTTGACTGGCTGTACTGGAGGCTGTCACCCAAACTGGCCAGGTACCTGACACTCATCTTCATAAAATAACTGAACATACCATAGATATTTGGTTGTGGTGTCTTTCTGCCTCCAAGACTGGCTAATACACTGGAGTCAACCATCTCCTCACAGGATAAGCTTCATCTGCTAACATCTATAGACAGACTACCAATATCTCCAGTAGAACTGCACATTTGTGATTGCCATCAGATCGAAGCCTGGTAGCTTCCAGGCTAGCATGCACATACCTGCTTTGGTTGCTCACCAGTTGCTGACATTGGTGAGGCAATAGCCAAGTGGTATTATTGCTACACTGTTAATCCAGAGACACAGATAATGTTCTTGGGATCGGGATTCAAATCCCACCACAGCAGATGGTGAAATTTCAATTCAATTTTTAAAAATCTGGAATTAAGAGACTAATGATGACCACTGTCAGTTGTTGGAAAAACCATCTGGTTTACTAATGTCCTTTAGGGAAGGAAACTGCCATTCCTACCTGGCCTGACTCCAGACCAACAGCAATGTGGTTGACTCTCAACTGCTCTTTGGAAAATTAGAGACGGACAATGAAAGCTGGCCTAGACAATGAAGCCCTCTTCCCATGAATGAATAAAGAAAAAAAAGTTGCTTGTTTGGGGATTGTATATATTTTCAATTGAGCAATCTTCTCAACTAGTCAATCAATGCCTTGGTGAGCCTGTGGGTGCAGTCAGTGACCCCTTGCCCCTTTTGGGATCCACTTAAGGAGCAAAATTTCTCTACCCATTGAGCTTGAGTGCCACTTTTCACATGGAAACAATGCTTTTTTTAAGGTTGCATGCAACATGCCCAGTTGCTTAATTGATTTCCAATGTGATATATATAACAGGCACATCCAAGTGGCATGATATTACTGATATGCAGGCATGAACTGGGGGCCACTGCTATGAGATGCTTCCTGTTTAGCTGAGGATGTCTCATGGCTTGGCCAGCATTTTGTGCCCATTCCTCATCACCCTTCAGAAAGTGGTGATGAGCTACTTTCTCTAAACCACTTCAATTTGATCAATTGCAGCTCTGAGATCCTTTGATATACTCATGTACTGTTCATTTTTGCCTTGGTTTGGTGTGTGTAGCTGAAAAAAATCAGCAGTGAGGCCCAACCACTGTCTCTACATTGTGAGAAAAATTGCTTCCTGTTTCCCATTTCTTATGAATAACCCCCACTGCTTGCGCAACATCCCAAATCTCAACTTCTTCCCTGCTGTCATGACTCATCCTCTATCATAACTCCTTTCCCAAACTTGTAACTGGCTCCCTGCTCTCAAATGTCACCATTCACTCACAACTCTTCTCCCTTTACAACTCCATATTCACCCCTGACTTCTACCAAGTCCACCTGCTCTTTCAATTCTATTATTAAATTGAAAAGAGTGCAGAAGAGGTTTACAATGATGTTACTGAGATGGAGGGTTTGGCACACTTTTCACTAGAGCATAGGAGGTTAAAGGGTGACCTTATTGAGGTTTATAAAATCATGAGGGGCTTAGATAAGTTGAATAGCAGAGATCTTTTCCCTAGAGTCGGGGAGTTCAAAACTAAACGGCATAATTTTAAGGTGTGAGTGGAAAGATTTAAAGGGGTCCTGAGGGGCAACTTTTTCATATAGAAGGTGATTTGTATATGGAATAAACTGTCGCAGGAAATGGTAAATGCAAGTATAGTTATAACTTTAAAAGACATTTGGACAGGTATATGAATACCAAAGATTTTGTGGGATATGGGCCAAATGCAGGCAAATGGGACCAGTTTAGTTTGGAAAACATGATTGGCATGGATGAATTGGCCTAAATGATCTGTTTCCGTGCTGTATGACTCCAACACACTGTTCTCTCAGTTATGTAAGCCGCACCACACCAAATACTCTCAGTCTGAGGATAATCTCACCCATCTATGATTTCAGCCACTATTCACTTATATCCATCAATTCATTCAGTCACTAACATTCACAATGAACTTTCAAACTTCCAATATGGTAGTGATGCTGAGGTACCTGTCTTCCTCCTCTGTCTCTGATTCAACTGTTTTGAGCAACATTGTCCTTCATATTCTGGGAAAGCCAAGTTTAGAAGATCTGGCACGAAAAGTGGAGCAATCAGGTCGGGTAAGTTTATGTGGAGCAGCAATCTGATGATGATTTCTGTACATCAGAAGATCAAAACTGTTATTTTGCACCACTGTCTAAAGCAGCAAAACCGAAACTAGAGGAAACATAGCAACATGCACCATGAGTGAGTAACTAGGGCATAAAGGACTGTGCTACCATGTTAATACGGTTTCTGTCTGATGCATTAAAACTGACATGATTTTCTCAAGTTGTTTCTTGCTGTAACGTTAACACTTTTTTTGGTTTCAGACTGAGTCACTGGACAATGTTTTAAGTTAAAACAAAACATTAGATTTTGCTCAAAGCTAGTCTACTCCATACCAGACCTCTGCCAAAACTATGGTAACAAGGTGGGTCTAGCTATAACAAAATTCCAGGCAGTTCTTGAAATGAGAAGTTGGGAATGACTGAGAAAAGTGAGCTCTGTCAGCACCAGGCATGATGTTTGATGCAGTTGTTGCATATACAGGCTACAGATGCTGGTCTACTGTCAAAAGTGATGTCAAGAAACGGAGAAAGCCACAGAATATCTGTATTGTTCATTGACTCCTGGTGTGTGGGGGTTTGAGGTAAGGCCATGGGAGAAACAGCCCTAAAATTATTGAACTTGATCTTGAGTCCTGATGGATGTAGGGTCTCCAAGTGGCAAGTGAGATGCTGTTCTTCTGACTTTCACAGAGCTTTGCCTGAACACTACAGCAAACCTGAGACAGAGATCTTGGGCAGAAAATACATGATGTGTTGAAGTAGCGGGCAACAGGGTTCAGGGTTATTTTTACAGACAGAATGTAGATGTTCTGCAAAGCAGTTGCCTCATCTGTGTTTTGTGTCCACAGTGTAGAGGAGACCGTGTTGTGAGCAGTGAATACAATAGACAACATTGAGTGAAGTGCAGGTAAATTGCTGTTTCACCTGTGAGGTGTGTTTGGGGTCTTGGATAGTGAGAAGGGAGGCTGCAAATGATCAGACGTTATATCTTCTGCAGTTTCATGGGAAGGTGCGGTGAGGTTTTTCTTAAATCATTCATGGGATGAGAACGTCACCAGTTAGGGCAGCATTTATTGGCATTTGCTAATTGATCTCCAGTTTTAAGAATCAACCACATTGCTGTGGATCTGGAGTCACATGTTAGCCTGACTAGGTAAGGATAGCAATTTCCTTCCCTAACGGATGGCTGTAGGGAAGTATTGGGAGTGGAGGACGAGTGGACCGGGTGTCTTAGAGGGAACAGTCCCTGTGCAAGGAGGGTTCTTGAGGTGCAGTGGTGGTGTCCTACTTCTGAGCCAGGAGGCCCAGGTTCAAGACCCATCTGCTCTAGAAGTGTGTAATAACATCTCTGAATAGGATGATTAGAAAATATGTATTGAATGGCAGACCTGAATGGTCTTCTACCTTTATTTCTTTAGTTCTTTAAGATACCTCAGAACTAGGACATGTCCATTACAATTACATCATTGCATTTTCTCTATCTTCACTAATACTTCTACAATGGAACCATACTGGCCTTTTAAGTATAGTTCCTTCAACTGATGTGTAGGCTATTTTCACACCTGCACTCTTGAACTGGTTGGGAAACCTAGAAATGCAATGCCAGTATCAGCATGGAGTTTAAAAATCCATAGCAAAACCCAGCCTGACAAGGGAGAGGAAGGGAATATGTGTCTAGTGGTGGCATCCTGTGGAGGTAGTGGAAATGATGACCAGTAGTCCTTTGGGTGAATGTTGGTGGGTGGTAAATGAGGGCCAGGGGACCCTATTGCTGTTGTGGGAAGGAAGAGAAGGGGTGAGGGCTGTTGTGATACAAGATCCGTCAGCTGGACCTGTAGAATATGAGTTCCCTGATTGGAGATGTCAACCTGGTCCAATCAGGGATCCCTGGCTGACAGATAAAACGAGAAGTGTCAGAGATTCTGCCATGCTGATAGCTGACTCTGAAGAGGCAATACTAGAGTCAAGGACTATTCGTATGCCAATAAAGGGTGACATGGTGATGGGATACGAACCTCTGTGGAGTTATTTTAGTGGCGATGGGAGTAAAGCATGAACCTGAAGAAATGCTCTCACAACAGCAGTCTTTGAGTTGGGGTAAGCAACTTCTGATGAACGGTCAAGGCCCAAAATGTCAGCTTTTGTGCTCTTAAGATGCTGCTTGGCCTGGTGGGTTCATCCAGCCCCACACTTTGTTATCTTGAATTCTCTAGCATCCGCAGTTCCCATTATTTCTTACTTTCAAGAATTGACAGATATAGCTAAGCAATAGAGAGTGGTTCATGTGGGGAATTAATGTCAGTTATCAGCCATGATTGTATTGAATGGCACTTGATGTGCAGACGTGGTGTTCCTACATCTGAGCCAGAAGGCTCATCTGCTCCAAAAGTGTGTGTAATAACATCCCTGAACAGGATGATTTGAAAATATGTATTGAATAGAATAGCTGAATGGTTTTGTACCTTTACTTCTCTGTCCTTAAAGATACCTCAGAACCAGGACGATGTCCATTACAATTACATCATTACATTTTCACTAATACTTCCACAATGGAACCTTTTAAACAGAGTTATTTCAACTGATGTGTAGGCTATTTTCACACTTGGACTCTTGGACTGATTGGGAAACCTAGAAATGCAATGCTAATGTCAGCATGAAATTTAAAAATCCACTGCAAAACCAAGCCCATGAATTTCCAGGGTCCTGACTTCACTGCAGCGAAAGAGGGCAGAAAGTAAGAACTCTGCTTAAAAAGTCACACATTATCCACCACCGCACTTCTAATGTTCAAAAGACAATGTCAACTCAACCATACAAACATTTAACAACCATTGAGATAATTAATATACAAGTTAAAAACATATTTGAAGTGAATTTGTATATAAAAGAGGAGCAAATTATTCCAAAATTCTTACAAATACAAATTTACAAAAGTGATATGCATGGAAGACTTGTCCAACATTTTAAGTTCCATCATAGAATTATAATAATCATACATTTTTATGATCATGAAATATATATATATATTTATGACAATAATTAGCAAACGTTAGATACATACAATAAAGGTTTTGTAGTACCATTATAGTGCCCATACTTCTGGGGTAAGAGGTTCTGGGTTGAAGTTCCACTTCAGGATTTGTTGACCACAGAAAATGCATTAATTGTCTCTCCAAACAGATTGATTATCAGACTGTTATTCCTCCAAATACTCCTGAAGATTATTAGTAAAAGCTGCAAGTTTCCAATTCAACCATACTGCAGAGGGGAATGGAAGGCCACTGCAGCACTTACTAATAGACCAGTTCAATGGACACTAACTCCGTATTCGTAAATTAAAAAGAAAGAGAGAGAGATACTTCTACAACAGATAAGTCAGTGAATCAGCATTTGTAAAGATAAAAAAAGTATTAACATTTCAGAAAAAAGGGTTCCTTTCCTGGGATTGAAAACTGAAAGCTAATCAAACTCCTTTATTGGTTCAAAGAGATAAAATATGGAAATACATCGTGTGTGTAATAGATTCTAGCGAATTGAATGAATAAAAAGGTCTCACTTCTGTGGCTCCCACTTTTTGTGTGTTTTAAAATAATGAGGGGTATAAATAGCATTAATGGTCATTGTCTTTTTCCCTGGGATGGGGGATTTTCAGACTAGAGGACACATTTTTAAGACGAGGGGAGAGAGATTTAGAAAATACATGAGAGGGAAATTTTTTACACAGAGGGAGGATCGCGTGTTGAATGAGCTTCCTCAGAAAGTGGTAGATGTGGGTTACAATTACAACAATTAAAAGATATTTAGATAAGTACATGAATAGGAAAGATTTGCAGGGATATGGGCCAGGAGCAGGCAAGTGGGACTAGTTTAGTTTGGAATCATGTTTGGCATGGACCATATGGACCGAAGGGTCTGTTTCTCTGCTGTATGACTCTATGACTCTATGAATCTGTAACTGTTTTTGTTGACAGGATTTTTCTGTATTTCAGGGTCTTTCTAGACTTTGTCTCAAGCTGGTGTAAACAGGCTAACAGCTTACATTCAGGAATTTGTTGATACTAATCTAATCTATATGAACTGTATCTCGGGATTCTCACAAATGCCTCCAGGCCTACTTTTCCCACCTTTAAGGGATCCACTAATAAACAAGTTACTAGGATTTATAAAAAAAATGACAACTGTGCAGTCGAGGGACCACTGTACTATTGGAGGAACTGTCTTGTTAAACAGAGTTCCAGTCTGTCTGCTTGGATTGATGGATGCAACAGATACCATGGCACTATTTTGAAGAAAGGCTGGGGAGTTGTTCCTTGGGTCCTGGCCAATACTCAACATTCAATCAACATCACATAAAACAGATTATCTGCTCATTTTCACACTGCTGTTGTGGAGGCTTTGCCGAGCAAAAATTAATTGCTGCTTCTCTGACATTACAACAATGACTACACTTTTAAAAATACTTTATTGGTTGGAAAGCATGTTTCGACACCTGGTAACCTGGAAAAGTTCTAGTTAAATGCAAGGCATTTTTTTGAAATATTTATTCTATTGAGTGTGAGCTTGTTCTGTAGCATCTCAGGCATATTTCACATGTTTGATAGTAGGTCTGCCATACCCCAACATCACATAATACTTACAAGCAACAAATCACACACTATCTTATAAGCAGGCTCAATAGTAAATCCTGTTTCTCTTTTTGGCTAACTCCTTTTTGAAACCTACCTCTTGTTTTTTAAATTTCCATATTAGATCCGAGTCACTTTCCTGTAGCACTGGATAGCCAACCAGGATTATCTTGGACTCTTCAGAAATTGAAGATTACTTGCTTGGACACTGCAGCAAGCAACCAAGGCAAAAAAAAAAGGTAATTGTCCTTTTAAATTTACTTTGAACATGTTCACTTATTAGTTGTAAGAATAGTGAAGATGGGGGAAAGAAAACCGTTTCTTAAACCAGCAAAGATTAATCAAATTAGGTGACAAAGATATCATTTCCTTTCTGTTTGTCGTGGGAAGGAAGAGCACCTTGCATCTGAAGTAGGACTAGGATGAAATAGCAGGATGATCATAAGGCTAAAACCTCCAGAAATAAAACATATCCAGAGTCAGCAACTCTTCCCAGCTGGCTCTCAAACATGTAATTCTTGTGTTTTTGTAGCTTTTGGTATTAACTCCATGAACTTATCAGTAAAGCTAAATGGACAACAGCATCTGGACATTCCCCTCCCCCCCACGAAATCAAGATCTTGTAAAGTCTGGAGGGATAAGGGATTCCAATCTCCAAGTTATGGATGATTTTGTTTTGTGTATTGTACCCATTGCTCAAAGCCAACTGAATAAGCATTTAATGTAAAGGCTGATCTAATTGCACTGCACCTGGTAGTCCTGTCAATTGAACTTCTTGAAAGTAAATATTAACATAAAAGCATAAGATAACATCATTAAGATGGCAGAGGAGTAGGGCTCCTGAGCTGGGGATTGTCTGCTCCAAATTATTTCTTTTTTTCTCTCTCTCTTTTCTTGTTTTTTTTTCTTCTTTCCTTTATTTACCTCTTGTTCTGAGCACAGATGGCATTGTTGGCGGTGATTGAGCCCAGCGTGGACTTGAATGAGGCCCTACTTACCTATCTGGGGTGTGCACAGGACCTGGCATTGGTATCAAAGACTGCTACATTGGCGGAGGCGATGTCGGCGAGGTAGGGCCTGTGGCGAAAGATGGTGCCTGAGGATCAGCGACTTGGTCATTAGTTGGGTCGAGTCCTGGCAGCAGTGGTGGAAGGGTAACATAGGGACACCAGCCAAGTCGGCCCAGCAGTAAGAGATGGTGGGACTGGCACAGGCAATGGCAGAGGAGAATTGGTGCCTGAAGAATAGCAACTTCAGTGTTGATTGGGTCCTGTGTGGGTGACAGCAAGGTGGTGGAGTCAGGATGGCAGCACAGGAGTCAGGACCAATTGCCTCTCTTTAGGCTACGTTTTTCTATTTTCGTTCTCATTCTTAAAACTATTCAAAATGGCACTGCGACATAGTGACAATGGAAAAGCTTTTCACTATTTCACTGCTTTTTTAACTGTAAAGTACAAATGATAATAAAATCATTCATTCAAAAACATCGCTCATTTAACTTAAATTATAGCAAACTCCCTTTCTGAGTTAGAATAGTTGAAAAACAGACGTTTTAGCTTTCTTTCGTTTTTGTCGCCCAAATTTAAATATGGAAGGTCAGATTTCATGAATGGGATGCCGTTAAGTCACTGGTTTTGTTATATGTCTCCAGTCGCAATAAAGGAAAACTAAACAAACAACATGAGCATGAATTTCTAAAATGTTGGCAGAAATTGAGAAAAGGTGCTCTCGGAAGAGAAGTGCACTGATCAATCAAGGACGGTGTAATAGTGTAAACTTCAGAACTTTAGTAACTGTTCATTGTTGATTGTTTCAATCTAAGATAAACTGTTACAAAAAGCAGCAGCAATAACTCTGCCTGGAATAAAGTATTAAGGGACATGGACAAACTTATACGGGAATTGAAAGCAATTAGCCATGTCTGGAGAAAGTGGGAGTCAACGCTACATGTATCAAACTGTTTTGACATCTGCTCGATAACTGGCTGCTTTCTGAAAGATTGTGATGGAGTAGGATCAACCACTCCATCTGGTCTTCTTCTACCCTTTCTTTTTTCCCTTGTTTTTTTTAGTTTAATTCCAGTTTTTTTTAGCTTTTTTTCTGCTAACTTACCTTCTGGAGAGTGGTAGCAGTGGTATCAGGCTCATTGAATTGGGCAGTCGACTACATGTCCAATGCAAGGCAGCGGCTGGGGATCTGACCCGGGATTTTCAATGAGTTCCCGATGCCCGGCGCGCGGATCAAAGGTAAGGCCGAGGTCCTGCGCAGACAGCTTCTGGATTAGGCCTTCGGCGGCCTGAGATCCCAGCAGCGAGCCCAACGCAACAATGAAAGTTCCCCTGGTACCTGCTGCGACGATGAGAGTAGGGGAGATCGAGGCAGTGCAGGGAAAGCGTGCCAAATGGAGGAGATCGAGCCCTTGTTGGAAGTGCAGTCCCAGCATGGCTAAGCATTTAAGAAAGACAATACTAAGAAGGACTGTAATGTTTAAGTTTTAACTTTATTTCTTTATTTTTTACGCTGGACCAAGAGTGTCTGCAATGTTTAACTTTTAATGTTGTTCCTTATTTCTTTCTACCTTGTTCGTAAGTTTTTGTACCTAGGTGTTTGTACCTAAGCTCTTGGTATGTGCGGTGGCATTGAAAACATTTCACTGTATTCCTGTACTTTGTGACATTAACATCTCAATCTAAAAAATCTTACTGTCACAAGAACGAATGATTGCCGTGCAGAAGAATTTAAAGTGTTAACTGCAGGAAAGCTGTGACTTCAAACACAGTCAATAGCGAATGTAACAATGAACAAAGAAGTTATTTCTGATAAGAAGGCAAGCTGCAGACCTGCAATTTTGTGGATGGAAGAATCTAAAGAATTGTCAATAATATTACATCATAAACCTAAAGGACAAAAATTAGTACAAGGATCCAACACCAGAACAGCAGCCGAATTTTGAAGCAGAACACTGCACAAGGATCGAACCCTGGACACTTCCAGAGGCAGGCACTGTTGGTTGAATCGTAGAAAAATCTGATTATGTATGCAGATGCAAATATTCTTTTATTTATTAACAATTGCAGATAATAATTGTAAACTACTTGTCATTAGTCTTTCAATAATCTGTTAAAATTAACAACTGACAAAAAAAAATTAAATGCTGAAGCATATCCAGGGCTTAGGATACTATGATAGGGTTAAACTATCACATATGCACATTTACTATGCTTCACGACTGTTAGAAACAGCATAGATGTGCACCTGTAAGAATGCAGAACACCTCATGCAGTAAAAACCTTTTAAGTGGTAGAGGTATTCCAAAACTTGTTTAGAATACATTAAAGATAAATATTGAGGCTGTATATTTACCGCTACTACTTTTTTAAAAAATCAGTGAAAAGTAGATTTTGGTACATGTAAAGCAAACTAAAACTATGTAACAATGCTGACTAAAATGTTTGCAGATTCGAAAGTGTAGGTGACTCAATCTTTCTGTACTGTGCACGCTATAAGCATTTCATCATTTTAGCTCCTTTATATTCGTTCTGTGATGTAATGCAATTGAAAATAAAAATTGAGTTTTCCATGATGTGAATCTGAAACAATGAAGCCTTTTAGAAAAATCAGAATTGAAAACATCAGAAATCAGTAGTTACTAACTTTCTTTTAATTTATAATCAACAAAAGCATATGACATCAGTAATCACTTTGGGTGTAGCTCACTGTGTAGCTATCAGGATTCAATCTGTTTGTGTAATGTTTGTGATGACTCCTATGTTTATGGTACTTCATCAAAAACATATGCTGCTAAATAGTAACAATGATGATACTAAGTTTTTCCAAAATACCCCAATGAGTGGACAGGAATTTTTACATTTTACCACAATGAAAATGTTTCATAAATGAGATGTAGAGCACTTCTCTGTAAAGGAGTAGTTTTGAAAAAAAGTCATACAAACTCTTGTTTGCTAATTTTCACAATCTGATCACACTTTCTTGATATTTTCTAATCAGTCTCTGCAGAAAGGTAAATACCCAACTCTAGTGCAGGCAGGACTCAAACCCAGGCCTCCAGGGTCAGAGGTAGGGACACTACCCTGGCATCACAAGAGGCAGGTGCTTCTTTACATGTGAACATTACACACAAGGAAGCCTTGATGTCTGTGTGTTGGCAGCTTATTTTACTGCAATGACAATAAATCCAGTCCAATCTATTTCTGCCATAATGTGGACAAAACTGGAATTTGTCAGGAATAGGCATCTGAGGCATATATTTTCTCCCTAACACAAAGCGAGTTTCTATTTTAAACAATTCAGTCAGAATGTGGGCATCACTGACAGGGCCAGTATTTCATTACAATTCATTACAGTTTGGAACGACATCCCTACTTTTCAAATCTCTCTTTTTAGATATAAGCAGCTGCTTGCTTTGCTACTAATCTGAACTTGTTATTGGCAGTAAATAAGATGATAGTGAGCCACCTTCCTGAAGTGCTGTAGATCATGCTGCCCAGTTGTATTGGACATAAAGTCCAATTGAGATCAACTGACACAAATCAAGGATTGAATGTCTTTTGTTGTGTCATATTATGCCCACATCTATGAGTTTGGGTTCAAGACAGACTGGTCGAGGAGAAAGCAAGGAACTGACTTCAGGTTTGGACTTTTTTATAATACCAATCTATTTCATATTATGAATAAACCCTATGATACAGTGTAATCGGAGATATTCCAAGACCTAACCTTAGTGTTACATAATAGGAAGACTCTTCATTAAGCTCCATTGCCAAAAGCTATTATGTCTATTCCATGTGCTTCTCTGCCCATGTTTCTCTCTTCTCTATATATCTCCATCCCCACTGGGCTATTTATAGATGTTACACAACAGAACCTTTTATAAAACTACACAGGAACAATCCATTCAGTCTAACAGATGTATTTTTCTTTAAATTCCGCCTAAGCCTCCTTACTTCAGATAATGCCATCAACAAAGCCTTTGATTTCTTTCTCTTGTATCACCCATCCTTAAGACCATGTCGATTAAATTGGGAACTGGGACAGAAAAAGTTCATTCAGCCCCAACCAGTCCATTTTGCTGTCTATGCTCCACTTCTCCCATTTTTTTCAATCAAAATTAATTATCATAACCTTTATCCCTTTCTCCCTCTTAAATGAATCCATACTATTCACTTCAACCAGTCCCTGTTGTAATGAGTTCCTGATTCTTACTCCTTCTTGAGTGCCACTTTGGATTTCTTGATGACTGTCTTATATTGATGGTTCCTTTCTTCCTGACAAACGGAAACATTCTCTCTGCGTCATCTCTATAAAAACATTTTATAATTTTAAATAATTCTATTGGTCATCCCTCAACTTATAGTTTTCAAGAGAGAATACATCCAAACTTTCCTCATATGGAACTTCTGGTATCATCGTCATAAATCTTCTCTGTACCTCTCCGCTGGCTCCGTAGCATTTTATAAAACAGCATACAGTAGTGCACAGTGCTCTAATGTGTCACTTAACCAAGGTTCATTATAGTTTGGAATGATATCCCTAGCTTTCAAATCTCTTTAGATATAAGCAAGTGCTTGTTTTGCTACTAATCTGAACTTGGTATTGGCAAGTTTAGCTATTGGCATATTTGTATTTTTTGTATTATAGTACCTTCGTTCCTTTAGTCCACCTAGACTTACACTTCTATGTATTAAATAAGCTCCATATTCTTCACAGTACCTCAGGTTTATCACTTGAACTACATTTGACAATTATTTGTCCATTCCACAAGATTAGGAACTTTAATGTTTTTTAAAATTGTTTTGAATTAATTCTTAATGAAACAAGCACACATTTAAAAAAAAGGACCAAGTCTCAGATCTATTTGAACAGTGTCAGTTTCATTCTCACCACAGGGCCTAGTGAGTTCTCTTGTCATGTCTTAGCTAACTCGCCTGATTAACTAGCTGTCCCATTCCTATGGCACCCCTCTTGCCCAATTGTAGCCCCATTGTACCACTCATCATTCCTGGAATAACACTTCCCTCACCAGATATCTATTCAAAGATCGCTATTCCTGGAACCTACTCTATCTTTAAAAGGCTGTTGTCCACCCGGATGAGAAGTGGCATTTTGAATTGCCTGCTTAGTGATGGACACTTAATCTGAAGACATCAGAAAAGGGGAAAATGGTGCTGTGATTCTTCAACAAAGACCTGAAGGAACTGGTGGACAGACTGATGCAGAGGAGGGGCATCTTTTTGCTGGAGGACTGGCAGAGGAAGCCTTGCCAGCAGACCTTAGAGCCTGGTCCAAGGTCAGCATCCAGATCAGTGCAGTTTCCACAGAACACCCAGCAATGGCAGAAGGCCCTCTTCTCCCACTAAAGTAAATGCCAGTCACTTGTCTCTGCTGCCTCACACTTCCTCTCCTAATGAAACCAGCTCCCACCAAAATTATTGATCTTTCACTACTGGCATGTAAACCTTTCCCTCAGTTGTTCTTATGTGCCCAACCTCCCACACCACTAGCCTGCATGGCCTCTGTACAGCTTAATCTCCAGCCTGGAACACTTCAACAGCAGTGAGATGAAGTCACCAAGTACCTACTCTGCCAAATTGAGAAACCCTGGTGTCTTGTCTGCTCATGATAAGTGGCAGGATAGGAAGCTGCATATTAATAGGGTGAATTGCATAGTTAAAAAGGAATCATGACCGCTCAATAGGCAACTCGCAACTCCTTAGCAAGAATCTTACCTTGGCACTTGGAATTCAATTAAATGATGCTGCGAGTCACTCCTGACATCATGATACACCTTTCCAGACTTCTCATGCAATCCTGCCTCATTTCTCGCATAGCCTATCTTGTTCAGGCCCCTGTAAAGTTTCCACATAAAGTAAAGCTAAATGACAATTCCCAAAAACTTACACAGTTTGCCAACACCACAGCCTTTAATTACAAATGTGTGGAAGACCTTCTAATTATAAAATATGGTCCTTGATAATTATGTGCTGCTATGGTACGGTAGGATAATAAAAGTTGTTGGAAATTAGGTACAATGGTACGGTTGTAATCTTGCTCTTAGTGAACAGCATTAATTTATGACCCAAATCAGCTATTGATTTATGACATTATTGCTCAACAGACTGCAAACTGTTATACTGACGTCTATTACTGACCTTGCAAAGATTAGTCCAGTTACAATCAACCCAATGATTAAGTCCTTCCCACAATAATAAATGAAAATTCAAACCTATGATTAAAATCTGAATTGGTCAGTGTTTCTTTTGCTGCTGAAAATCAGGCCCAGCGATGCATGCACATCATCTGGTCACACCACGACATACTTGTTTTCTAACTGTCCTTTAAAGAAGGAAATTTTCCTTATTTTGTCTGATCATACATGATTACAATCCCATAGCAATATCTGTCGATGCTTAGCTGTCTCCACAGCACTCAATAGTATCAAACTGCTACAAAGGAAGTAGATGAGGCAGTGCAGTTGACATTATCTACGTGGGCTTTAGAAATGCTTTTGATAAGGTACCATATGGAGGGTTGGTGAGTAAGGTTAAATCTCATGGGGTTCAATGAGAGCTACCCAACTGAATACAAAATTGGCTTGACAGTAGAAGACAGATAGTAACGATAGATAACAAAGTGTGGGATGAACACAGCAGGCCAAGCAGCATCTTAGGGGGATGGGGAGAGGATTTTGAAATAAATAGGGAGAGAGGGGGAGGCGGACTGAAGATGGATAAAGGAGAAGGTAGGTGGAGAGGAGAGTATGGGTGTGGAGGTAGGGAGGGGATAGGTCAGTCCGGGGAAGACGGACAGGTCAAGGGGGTGAGATGTACATGGTGTGGCTTCCTCTACATTGGGGAAACCAAGTGGAGGCTTGGGGACCACTTTGCAGAACACCTCCACTCGGTTCGCAGTAAACAACTGCACCTCCCAGTCGCGAACCATTTCAACTCCCCCTCCCACTCCTTAGATGACATGGCCATCCTGGGCATCCTGCAGTGCCATAATGATGTCACCTGTAGGTTGCAGGAACAGCAACTCATATTCCGCTTGGGAACCCTGCAGCCCAATGGTATCAATGTGGATTTCACAAGCTTCAAAATCTCCCCTCCCCCCACTGCATTCCAAAACCAGCCCAGCTCGTCCCCAACTGCCTAACCTGTTCTTCCTCTCACCTATCCCCTCCTCCCACCTCAAGCCGCACCTCCATTTCCTACCAACTAACCTCATCCCGTCCCCCTGACCTGTCCGTCTTCCTCGGACTGACCTATCCCCTCCCTACCTCCCCACCCATACGCTCCTCTGCACCTGTCTTCTCCTCTATCCATCTTCGGTCCGCCTCCCCCTCTCTCCCTATTTATTTCAGAATTCTCTCCCCATCCGCCTTTTCTGATGAAGAGTCTAGGCCCGAAACATCAGCTTTTGTGCTCCTGAGATGCTGCTTGGCCTGCTGTGTTCATCCAGCCCCACACTTTGTTATCTTGGATCCTCCAGCATCTGCAGTTCCCATTATCTCTGGTAATGATAGAGGGTTGTTTTTCAGACTGGAGACCTGCAGCCAGTGATGTGCCACAGCGATTGATGCAGGTCCACTGTTATTTGTCATTTATATCAATTATTTGTATGGGAATTTAAGAGATATGGTCAGTAAGTTTGTGGATAACACCAAGATTGGTGGTATTGTGCAAGAGGTTATTTGGGAATGCAGTGAGCCCTTGATCAACTGGGCCAGTGGGTTGAGGAATGGCAGATGGAGTTTAATTTAGCAAAGTGTTGCATTTTGGAAGGTCAAACCAGGTAGCACTTACACAGTCAATTGTAGGGCCCTGGGAAGTGCTATAGAACAAAGAGATCCTTGAAAGTGAATCACACATAGACAAAATAGTGAAGAATGCTTTTAGCATGCTTGCTTTCATCGGTCAGAGCACTGAGTGTGGGCATTGGGCTGTCTTGTTGCAGCTGTACAAGACATTGGTGAGGCTATGTTTGGAGTACTGCATGCAATTCTGGTCGCATTACAAAGGAACGATTATTAAACTGGAAGGAGTGCAGGATTTACTAGCATGCTACCTGAACTGGAAGGTTTGCATTATGAGGAGGGGTTGGGTAGGCTTGGACTTTTATCCCTGGAGGGTAGCAGACTGAGGAGTAACATTATAGAGGTCAATAAAATCATGAGAGGCATAGATAAGGTAGATAGCGAACAGCTTTTCCCTACAGTAGGGGTGTGTAAAGTTAGAGGGCATGGGTTTACGGTGAGAGATACAAAATGATCGAGAGGGGCAATTTTTCATGCAGAAGGTGGTGAGTGTCAGGAATGGGCAACCAGAGGTAGTGGTATGAACAAACATTTGTCATTTAAGAAGCATCCACATGGATGGGATAGGTATGGAGGGATATGAACCAAGCATGGGCAAACGGGACTAGTTTAATAGTGAAAACTGGGCAGTACAGGCTAAAGGGACTGTTGCCATGCTGTAGACCTCTGTCATTCTAATATGAAGAAATGCACAGTCTGATACATTGAAATATGAAGCAATGAAGGCACACCCAGCTCAGTTAACCCTGAAAAAGTATTTCTGTCCAACCTATAGTGTCTGGGGTTAATGTTACAAGAGCTGTCGTACTAACTACTCAAGCAGCCAAAAACTTCTCTAATTATCATTATCAATGAATGTCCCAGACTCCTCAAGGTTCATAATTAAAGTAGAAAATGCCAGTAGTAATCAGCAGATCTGCCTACAGCTGTCAGAGACAAAAAACGCAATGATTTAGATCTGTACCGCAGATGAAGGCAGTGGGCTGCAAAGAAACTGATTTTGGTGGCCTCTTGTTTCCTCTGGGCACACTCAGTTAAATTCTCTCCTTCTTCAGCTCTTATAACATTCCTTCAAACAATAGCCTCTAAAGGTTACAATGACAGTGTCTCCCAGTTGTCAGTCTCAAGGGATTATTATATTATTGTTATTAAAGGCAGATTTATGGAGTTAGGCCACATCTTACCAAATGGATCTGATTACCTACGTACTCAACTCCTGTTGTGCCACTGGCCCAATTCTAGCCTCATCCTATCATTAAGCCATGATCTAATTGAATGACAGAACGGGCTTAAGGGGCTGAATGGCCTACTCCTGTTTCTATATTCAATGGCTGTAATCTTCATATCTCATTTGCATCCTTAAGCAGAGGCTTGGATTTGTTTTTTAATATTCTAAATGTCTAAAGAGAATAGTTGTGCAAGAAGGTAGAGAAAGAGTGAATTTCTCCTTAGGAAGGCCAGAAACGGATATTGTGCTGTTATAGGAGAACTGTTTGATCAGTAGCTGCTGACCCAGTTCACAGTACAAAAGGTTTTAGGGTACCTGGTCTATTTGAAGATCTTTGCCAAGCCAGTACTTGGTTATGAGTGTACGCTGATGAAAATAGCAGACTCTGAGGCCAATAATTGGTGACCTTATCCTGCAAAGAGATCCAAGAGATATATCCAAGAGATATATCCAAGACAGCAGAGATGAAAATTGATTAGTTTTTTCTCTAACATAGCTTATGTTGTCAAGACATGTCCAACACGTCTCACTATAGTTTCAGAGACTGTAGGAACTGTTACTCTGAAGAAGGGTCTAGGCCCAAAGTGTCAGCTTTCCTGCTCCTCTGAAGCTGCTTGGCCTGCTGTGTTCATCCAGCTCCACACGTTTTTATCTCTATGTCTCACTGTTGTAGGGATTGCACTGAGGGACACAGGCATGGTGATCTGGTGTTTCTGTTGTTCAACACTGTCCTAATCATCTCAGATATGATATTTCCAACTTTCACTGATGTAGAACTCACATACATGAAGCTGTCAACAAACTTCCACTTACACATTATCAATGATGACTGCTGGTGGAATGGCAATGTCCAGAATCATGACATTTTTAACTTTCTGATACATTTTTTTAAGGCAAACTCTGGCCATTTGCTTATATAAATGTTGTGCAATTTGAAATACTCATTCTCTTTACTGATATGGGACATGCCTGGGTCCCTACTTTTATACCAGCTACCGAACCTCACCCATTCAAAATCCTACCTCAAATGCCAGATAACTGTCGTCAGTTACACCGACCTGTAATTAGTTATAAGACTTAAATCTTTAACTTCTGATACGGACCAAAGATCGCCCATCTGAAACATTAAACTTCCTCTCACCACAGATACTGTGCATTTCAAATTTTATTTTCAAATTTGCAGCGTTGACGCTCTGCTTATCTTTCTTTTCAATGCAGTTTGCGTGCGATCGCCTACTTAGCCAGCAATACTGGCGGTGGTGTCTACATGAGGTCATTTTACAGTGGTGGGGTTCCAATTTAATTTGAAACAACTCTTTCCGGCTTCCATATTACGGAGGTCACGAAATACTTTGCACATATTTTGTACCAAAGTGGGTGCTGAAGTTTACCGCCCCCTTTCGTCTCAAAACAGCCGCTGTGAAATGGACACAACACAAGCGAACACGATGCACGTGGACGTCTATTCTATTGGTACTGCTTATTAATACCCTGCATGAGCTGATAGTAACAACAGCAAAAAAATGCTGCAAATGCCCTGCAATCAAAGTTTGGAGGTGGGGGGAGAGAAAGAAACACCATCGGTGACATTTTTTTCTGATTTAGTTTACTTCCGACTCAATCCATTCCTACAGCAAACTGGGAGGGAGCAAAGAGATTTATGACCACACACAGCCCGGCGATCGCGAAAACATTTAAACAACGGCTTATCAGCTGGTTTGTATTTTACAATCAAAGCGAGACAAATTAGTTACACAGGCCGTGGAAACAACTAGGTCAGCAATCCACATGCGAGTATATCCCCGCCTCCGTGCGCGACCCCGCTGTCAAACACCCAGCCCTAAAACTCACACATCCTATTGTCAATCAGACTGCACCGTGCGCACTCCTACCTACGGTCATTCAAATGCACCCGTTATCAATCAAACTCCACGTACGCGCCCCCTGCAGCTGTCAATTAAACTCTGAGATTCCCTACAGTGTGGAAACAGGCCCTTCGGCCCCACAGGTCCACACCGCCCCTTGCAGCATCCCACCCAGACCCTTCCCCCATAACTCACGGACCCTTGAATACTACAGACAATTTAGCATGGCCGATCCACCTACCCTACACATCTTTGGACTGTGGGAGGAAACCGGAGCAAACCCACGCAGACAGGGGGAGAATGTGCAAACTCCACACAGACAGTCACCGGAGGCTGGAATCGAACCTGGGTCCCCAGCGCTGTGAGACTGCAGCGCTAACCAGAGCCACCGTGCTACCCTCTCCAACTGTCCATCAAACCCCAGCGCGCGCCCCTCCGCCCGACAACCATACCTCAGCGCGCTCCCTCCGCCCGTCAATCAAACCCCAGTGCGCGTCCCTCCGCCCGTCAATCAAACTCCAGCGCGCGCCTGTCCATCACACCCCCAGTGCGCATGCCTTCGCCCGTCAATCAAACCCCAGCGCGCGCCCCTCCACACGTCAATCAAACTCAAGCGCGCGCCTGTCCCTCAAACAAACCCCAGCGCTCGCCCCTCCGCCCGTCAATCACTCCCTAGTGCGCGCCTTGTGCTTTGTGACGTGTCTGCGTGTGATGAGGCTGCGCGCGAAGCCGGGTGTCACGTGGCGCCGCATGCGCAGATAGGACGGGAAGTGGCCGCTCGTTCCGCGCCTTTTTCCGGTACCGCCGAGAACGGGGACCGGATTGAAGCGGACAGTGGAGGAGTGGAGACGGAACGACAGGCCGCAGGGTTAGTGGGAACTGCTGCACTGAAGATTGACTGCACGGTGAGTCATTACAAAGCAGGGAAGCCGGACTCGATGACCTTCACTGGGAGTGCGGAGCCGCTGCTGTAGTTCGGCGGCTGGAGGGAGGCCGAGGTTCATACTCCCACCGACAACTGCTGCAACGAACTGCCGATCCGAGAGACCCCAGAACGGGTGGCCAGGACAACTCGGCTGCCTCTGAGGCGTTTGCCCATAGCCCAGGCCAGGCCCTTTTGGTCGGCCAGCTCCACCCGCCTCTCGCTGCCGTGGTCTCTTATGTACTTTCTAGAAGATGGGAAAGGTCCTGTCGAAGATATTCGGGAACAAGGAGATGCGTATATTGATGCTTGGACTTGACGCCGCCGGTAAGACCACCATCCTGTACAAATTGAAATTGGGTCAGTCTGTAACCACCATCCCCACTGTGGGCTTTAATGTGGAGACAGTGACTTATAAGAACGTCAAGTTCAACGTTTGGGACGTGGGCGGCCAGGACAAAATCCGGCCACTCTGGCGGCACTACTACACCGGGACCCAGGGATTAATATTTGTGGTAGATTGTGCCGACAGGGACCGGATAGACGAAGCCAGACAAGAGCTTCTGCGCATCATCGGCGACCGGGAAATGAGAGAAGCCATCATTTTGATATTTGCAAATAAGCAAGATTTACCCGAAGCCATGAAGCCGCACGAAATTCAAGAGAAATTGGGTTTGACCCGCATCCGAGATAGAAATTGGTATGTGCAGCCGTCCTGTGCCACTTCAGGAGATGGACTGTTTGAAGGTCTTACGTGGCTAACGTCCAATTACAAATCTAAATGAACATAAAAACTGTTTTAGCTTAAAAAAAATCAGTTGCCTCGGGACATCAACGAAAGTAATCTTGACTCTACTAATCACCTGTCTGCATTTCTTTGCTATCTCGTTTGGCTTTGCGTTAGAACGTTTTCATATAAATGCGCTGAACTAATCTTGAGCAAGAATCGAATGTTAAGTATTTTGAAAGGTCTTTCTTTAAACCATTTGCCATTATTTGAATGACTTCCTCTTTCTGTATTCGATTTGGGCTTTTCAACACTTTTTATACTCAGTTTCGAGTTCTTTTTAATGCCTTGCTTTAGATCGCCGATTTTACGTTCATGAAAAGCGACGATGTTGGGTCTCTTACAATTAGTAAACTTAAAGTTTATTTGAACAAATTTTAGTCACGTATAATTATTTGACTTTGTTTCTTTGATTCATCTCCAGCGTATATTTAAGAGCCCTGCCATTTCTAAACTTGTTTTTTTTTGTGGAGTCGGTTGAAATGTTTCATTTTGATTCTGTGTAGGGTGTGTCCCTATGAAACGTATGCTTCTGCCTGTATTCCCATCTGCTGTAATTCAGACTAGCAAAGCAAGTGAATGTGTCGAGAAAATGTTTCAGTATTCATATACAATGGAAAAATAATCTTGTATGCTAAATGCTTGTATAATCAGTTTATGTAGGGCTGATTTTAAATGCTCTAACGCATTGGTTTTAACATCCATACTGTATACCACCACTGGTGAAGATACAGCACGCCCAAAATTAATTTGCATTTGCTGAAGGAAGAGACAAAAGGGTGGGAAATGTGATTGTGACTACTTATTCATGTGGAGTGATAAATACTGACATGGATGAATTGAACTAAATTTGTTTTTGTTGTAACTTGTATGTATTTTCATATGATTCCAGTTTCACTTGGTTCCCGATGCAAAACAATTAATTTGCTGCAAGGTTCGGTGATAATGGGGCAAACCACATGAGTAATATGGCAAATGTCAAGAAACATGAAAAACACCAAATTCTAAATGTATGCTTCGGGGTGCCCTGCATTTCAAGGCAGGCATTTAACACATTATTGGTAATATTTGTGAAATTAAGGATACGCATTGCAGTCTTTGATTACTATAAAGCAGCCATAGTTCAGTTGATATTTTCTTAGTATTTTGAGTGCTGACATGCAATTTCCTGTGTCTGTGGTTTTCCGCAGAAGAGAGAATAAAGGTCTTGGAGAGGTAAGGGCAGTTTTATATCTGATTATTAAAAGTTGCTGCTAAACAGGGAAAAGAATTACAGCACAGATTTGAAGGTTCAGTATTTTGAAAAAGTAAGATCTGCAGGAATTAAATCATTTCTGCTCTTAATTGTATTGTTCAAATGGTTTTTAATAAAACCTCCTGGCTTTTATAGTTGTGCTAACTTTTGAATAACTTTAAACTACTTTCTTAAATCACTTTACACTTTGAATAAATATTAGATCTTATTTTCCAAATTAATATCTTACATGGATTTCCTAAATGTTGTCTAGAAACTTGAATCAAGGTTTTAAGTGATTTGTAATAACCAGGTCATTTTGTTTGCATTTAAATTATTTTCACTGAGCTGATGGCAGTTAGTATTTCAAATGCTTAGTTGAAATACTGATCATCAAATTCATAAAATTAATTTTGTACTAAAACAACTATATTCAATTGAATTAAATGGAGCTGTATTTTAAACCAATTATTTTGAGCTTCAAGTAATTTGCACTGTAGCCTTGACAAGACTTTTCAGACTCTATTCTGAGAATAGTTATTCAATTGGTACAGTAACTGCTTACAACCACTGTGTTGGTAAAGACTTCAGATCTAATCAGTATGTGTGCTAATTATCCAAAGGGGAGAAATATAACTGAAATGTCTGTTACATTAACTTCATGCTCAGTACAGCCAGGATGGGAGAAGCTGTGCAAATTTATAAAATATCAGATTAAGAGGGCTAGAATAGTAGTATTAAAGCTTTTTATTCTTGAACCTTTAAGACTTGAGAAATGAAATAGTAGTGGCCTCTTCAGGCTAGCAAGGCTTGAAGTGAATTAGACAATTGTCAAATGGGTTGGAGCACATAATAACTAATTTGAAATTAGTTTGCGGTCTTGACCTGACATGGAAAATGGGGTGAACAAAGAATCCACCGCTCAGTAATAAGTTCTTTATTTTCTGAAGGAAAAGGGGCAGTGAGTAAATGTATGTATGGGTGGACACAATTTTATATTGCGACTTTTTCAACATTGATTATTATATGTGAGCATTCTCTTTTTCAAAGAAAAATATTTGACTCTGTTCAAAGCACAGGACAGACAAAATGTTTCTGTAGAAAGGTACTAAAATAAACTTTATCCTCAAACTTGAAGCATGTCTTCAGTTATTTACAATTTGATATAAGCAAGCTTTGTCTAGTTTTCTATCTTTTAGCTGATTTAAATTGTATTCATATTTTCCTTGTACAACATTTCTATTCACTTTTACAGCATTTTTCGTGGGGTGCAGACGTTGTTTGCAAGGTATCACTTAATGCCATTTGTTGCTGCAAGTCATTTAGTCAACTACATGTCAACAAGAATAATGTTAAAAACAAGACTGAGAATATATTGTATTTTGCTTCAAGATTAGAATGAAAAAATTAGTTTTTCACTCTACTGTAGACCTTTGTTTTACTTGCAATTAGTCCATAATTTAAATGCGTTGGATTCATTTACCGTAATATGCCAAGATGGATTTGAACTTGCACCCTCTGTCACAAACTGTAATTCTTGCTGCTACAACAGCTCTAAAGTATTTTGTTCATTAACTATCATATAATCTATGCTCTTTTGAGCACTTGAAGTTCAAAAATGCATTGATATTGGAGATGACTCTACAGAACATACTGAGCTAACCCTGGATCTATAAATGTTAGAAATTCTTGATTGATTACCCTTTAACATGCTACTTGAATGTAAGGATTTAGATTTGAACCACTTTGAATTTGAGCCTTCTGTGAATAGAAACCATTGCCTTTTCTAGTTTTTGAGGTGTGTGGATTTTTTTATATCGTGGGTTGGACTTTTTACTGCCTCTCTAGCCAATGTGGCTAATTGTACCTTTTTTAACCTTTATCCCAGTTTCTGTTACATTACCTATTGTTATCTATCCAGCAATTTACATTTCATTTGATTTGTTTAGCAATTTAATTTAAAAGAAATGTGGGTGGTAATGTCTTAAGATAGCATCTTAAGAGTTAAAACTTACATATGTTGGAAAGAGTTATAGTTTTTGCAGTATAACTTCAACCTGTTTCAATTTTAATTTGGCTTTTGTTCCATTTCTTCAAAATGGAGCTGTTGACCTGAGGTCAAACTGTTGATGTTTAGTTTAAAAGTAAGGCTGATGTTTCAAAGTACTTGTGGAAAGAAATATGCAAATTTTATTCCCCCACACATCTTGACTTCTAAACTTTTTGGGGTTGTTTCACAAATTAGATATGTTAGAAAGTAGTTAGTGTTTGTGCAGATGACTGCTCACCTGAGTGCAAAAATCCAAAGTAATGGTTAAAGTTTTCTCATGCCTTTTTATGTAGTAAATGGTATTAAAGAGTGGTATTTTGAAATGCAGATGATTTGGCAGAAAGTCACAACATCCAATCTCGAATTGTGAAACAGATTCACATTTTAATATGGGAACAACACGGTGTGGAGCTGGAGGAGCAGAGCAGGCCAAGCAGCAAGAGAGGAGCTGGAAAGTTGACATTTTGGATCAGGCCCATCAAGTCTGAACTGACCCTCCTAAGAGCATCCCACCCAGATCCATCGTCCTACCTTACCCCGTGACCCTGCATCTATCATGGCTAAACCATCTAATCTGTACATCCTCGGACTGTGGGGGGATGTGCAAGTTCCACACAGTTGCCCAAGGCTGGAGTCAAACCTGGGTTCCTGGATCTGAAGCAGCAGTGCTAACCACTGAGCCACCACGTCGCTGCATTTTCATGGTAAGATTGTGGGACAGTTGCCATAAATAGCACTTGAGCTTTTTGGAAAACTTTTAATTTTTCTGCCAGTTAAACCAAATTAAATTATTGTGCTGCTGCAGGATACAATTAGATGACAATAATTACCATTGGAAAGGGGTTTTCTGCAGTAATTTTGCAGCTGAAATCCCTTTACTGTATGCATTAGTTCAAGATCCTAAAACATGAGACCATTATCAGATATTGGAGGGTCCTTGTAGAACAATGGTAGTATCCCTTCCTTGAGCCAGGAGACCTTGGTTCAAAAGTCCTACCAGCTCCAGAGGTGTTGATCAGAAAATTTTCTTGGGGTATCAGAAAATGTAATGTTATCAGCTTCATTAATGTATACGACTGTTTCCAAAATTTTTCTTGCACATCTTCCTTCAAGAGCCCACTATGACGCTTAATGTTAACTGTTTACGTTTCAGCAGATGCTGTCAGGCCGGAGTTTCTCCAGCAGTTTACGAGAAGTCTGAAATAAAAACAGTCCCAGTATTGCAGCTTTCTGACAGTCCAAATAGAATCCTAGGTGCTCAAATGGATTAAGCAATTCTTTGTCAACCCGTTTGTTAGTTACCCTTCCTTGAGCACTGATTTAATTGATAGGCAGGGATCTTGTTGGGAAATGGGGAAGAAAATTCTGTAATAGTTCAACTTCAGGATTGTTCAATAGCAGAACGTCAAAGAACACCATGAACAAGATTGAACCCTTGACACTTACAGCGATACATGCTGTTGGGTGTATTTAAAGCTAAATTCTAACACTGATAGCTAAGTTGAATGTCTGTCTTGTTTGAGGGGTCTTATTTTGGCTGCTGCATGCAATAATGTTTAAGTAGTTGTTTTAGTAATTGTATTTGGAAATCTCAGACATAACTAACTTAAACATAGTTTGTGGAAATTAACACAATAAGCCAGAGACCCAAGTAATGTTCTAGGCACCTAGGTTCAAATCCTGCCATGGCAAATAATGGACCTTGAATTCAATTTTTTAAACAAAATTTGGCATTAAGTCTAATAGTGACCATGAAAACACTGTCAATTGTCAAGAAAATGTATTTGGTTGCTAATTACCTCTTTCGGGTGGAAATACGCCATCCTTACCTGATCTGGTCTGCATGTGATTCCAGATGCTCAGCAATGTGATTCTTAGCAATTAGGATGGGCAGTAAGTGCTGGGCTAGTCAGCAATGTCCATGTCCTGTTAATGAATAAAAAAATGCAATTAATTATTTTTCCAGCAAGGTGATCCAATATCAACTAAGTCCAGAATGCAATGAATCTTTCTTACAGAAAAGATGAAGACACTATATTTGAAAGTAATTCTCTCTGCAGGGTGTAAACTTGACTTTCATGAGCCCATGATTGGTGATTAATGTACAATTGGGGCTTTGCTGACTATATAATCAGTAAACTTTTTTTATCAATTTAAATGTTACTTGGAAAAAATAAGTCCCTGTAAGTAGCAATGTTGTACTCTAGAGACGGCTTTCTCCAGTTACTTAAAGTAAAACGTCTTCATAATCTCTAAGCTCAACTCATTATTTAAAAGACTTGGGGCTGTTTGTTCCTGACCTGTGTAAAGGATGATCTGTTGGGTTCTGTAGGTAAAACTTGAGGGGCGATAAAGCACATTCATATGGTCATAGCAGTTATGTCTAGCAACACGCAAAATATACTTTTTGCACGAGCACAGCATAGCTTAGAATGCCAGCCAATTACTACTTATTCAGGGATTGCAGTTCTATTTGAAGAGACATGATAAATTTAGTTCACAACAGCTGCTAACATTAATGTAAACCTGTAAAATTTTGACTGCTCTACCTCTGCAGTTTGAATATCTTCAATCGTTTTTCACAAGATATATTTTTTCTGCCTGATGTATCTCCAAGAAATATAGATTAATAAAATTTGAGGTAGATATCATACATGAAGTTTCTAGTGATCAGCAACTAGACCAGGAATGGCAGGTATAGTACATTGTCTAAAAGTAAAATTATCTGTGTATACTTATGCATAACAATTTTCATCACCACATCAAGCACTTGAATTGATAGTGCTTTCAAGTAAGACATCCCAAGATGCTTTGCAAACATTAGAACAAAAGTAATCTATTATGTGGCTTGATTTTTAAATGATGTGATTAATGGTTAGTTAGAGAGTTCAAGGTAAGAGTTTGGGATGAGGTTATAGAGCCTTGGCAGCAAAGATGTGGCCACTGATAGTGAAATAATTAAAATTGAAGTGCTGTGCTAGAATTAGGTGAAAGCAGATTTCAAAGTTGTGGAGTTTAAAATGTGGGGTGCAATAGTTGAGAATAGGGAGAAACTTGACAATGAGAATGAGTCAGCAAAATGGATGGTGGGGGCATAGGATGTGGTGCAAGTTAAGATACAAACAAATTTTGGACAACCAGGTTTACACAAGGGTAGAAGAGATCTTGTTGTGATAGTGTTGACTTTTTTTTTTCTGGACCAGCAGTGTGTTGGAACATGTCTGAACAGATTGATTGATTAACTCCAAAAAACTGGAGGTGGGATGCTGGTCAAAAGAATCCCATTTGGATGATGCAGACTTACTAATTTAAATTTTGCTAGTAACCAACAGGCTCAGAGCTGGCTTCTTCCTGCTTGATCAGAGATAATGGGGACTGCAGATGCTGGAGAATCCGAGATAACAAAATGTAGAGCTGGATGAACACAGCAGGCCAAGCAGCGTCTTAAGAGCACAAAAGCTGACATTTCAGGCCTAAAGGGTCTAGGCCCGGAACATCAGTTGTTGTGCTCCTAAGATGTTGCTTGGCCTGCTGTGTTCATCCAGCTCCACACTTTATCTTCCTGCTTGATTTTTTCTTTATTGCTTTATTTCATTCTGGTATGCAACACAACTAATGCTTGAAATGACTGAAAACAATCAAAATTCAAACGGTATGCAAATTTCATGTTCCACTGTACTTTCTGAAGTCTTTGTGACAAGAATGCAATTTAGAATTCTAGGCCTTTCTTAGTAATCACTTTTTGAAGGCATATTATTAGATGACTGCTTTTAAGATGTTATAGCCATGAGGTGCACACCACTAGTTGAGCTTTTAGTTTAGCTTGATAGTTCTGCTAAATTAGGTAGCAGAGTATTGAATAGTTGCCAGCCTGATCTTTTTTATGTATTAAAAGTACTGTTCTTTTTGAAAGAAATTGGAAACTGGTTTGTGCAAGATTCTGTGTTTTTGCATAAATACTGGCTTTCACTATGTAATGGTAATTAAAACACTGGTTTTGTTTATTGGAACGTCCCTAAGGGTTCAATACTTAACAGACTCATCTAATGCACGATGTATTCAAGGTGTTATCACCTTCCATCTGTCTTGATGCTACATAGCTTTTGTCTTGTATAGATGATGTCTTTAGCATACAATTTACATCCAAGATACATTGATACTATAAGCAAAGCTACTACCTTTTTGATGTGCAGTATTCCTCTCCTCTGTTGCCAATGTAAATGATTTTATGACTGGTTTTCAAGCCGTATCTTACCTTTTGCTAATGTACAGTGTATGCAGCTGACAACAATTCAAGCTTGCTGCCAGCCAGGTGCCAATATCTCCCCCCAATCCTGCACCTTTAAACTTCATCCCCTCCAACATATTTACAAAATGATTGCTATGTATACATTTTTAAAACGCACAGCATGAACTTGTCAACTGTACCTCAACCTGCAATCTTTCTCAACTAAAATAAGGGAACAGTCAAAATCTGCAAGTTCCCCTGTGGGGAGCATGCCCTCATGTTATTTCCATTCCTGGCTGGCTAAATACACCTATCAAGTAGTACTGTAGGTGTACTCACAATGCAGAAGGCTACTTGACACCTTTTTAAGGGCAATTGGAATAGCCATTTAATGTTGATCTAGAGGATGATCGTTACTCCTGTGATTGCACAGGTTGATTTATTAACTTTTTTTGCCTGATGTTTACTATGCCAAAAAAAACATTATTTTGACACCATTTCATTAACAGCGCTAGGATTTCAAATAACATGAGGGTAATAAAGTGTACATGTCTTGAGTTCTGTAGCTTGCTTGAGATAAGTATGGCACAAAGTGTTGCCTCATCCCATACTTTGTTGAACGTTTTTGGTTATTAAAGATTTACTCTGCTAAACTATTCATTCAGCTACCAATATCAGAATAAAGGGACTGAATGTGAATAATGGTTTTGTTTCTCTTGACTGCAGTCAGAATTCTATCTTTTTAATACATATCATTTAAGATCTTTGTTACTTCTAGCATTTGGTAATTGCCGGTTTTGAGAGCTGCATAAGCTTTCAGTTTTTGTCAGACCTATTCATGAATTTAGATGATCAATGTATAGGAACAAGGTATGCGAAGCCTCTAAAATGGACAAAATATACTACTACAGCAAAGAAGTTGGTCTGATGAGGAAATATTATATGCACTTTAGAATTCTTTTTCAGAAAAGTAAATATCATTTTCACCAATGGTACATGATTGATCAGCGTATAGAATACTAGTTTTGAAAGTGTATCTCATTTACTCCAACCCTATCTTAACTGAAATGTTTTTCCTCTTTTCCCCCAGACTCCTGAATTTTGAAACTTAAAACATTAGGCCAAGGACAATCTGAAAGGACTGAAGTAACATCTAGCTACCTCTTTATTGAGGTTCTTTGGAAAATGACTTGCAATAGAGAATAATTGTATATTAAAAATATTCTATCACATTGAATTCAAAGCTGGTGATTACACAAAAATGCAATTGCAGAGGATTTTAAACATGCCTTTTAGTATTTTGATTTCTTTTTAGTTGATATTCTGAAACAACTGTCCCTTCTGTTTAGGTCATGCTGTCAAGCAGAACTGACAACTGTGACATAGAGTAATCATTTCTTTTAAACCTAATGGCTTTTTGTTTTAGAGAAATCTACCCAATCAATGTAAACAAGCTGATTTTAAAAATCTGGTATCAAGCTTGTTTCCATACAGCTTTGAAAGTTTTCAGTGACAAGCTATCAAGAATAGTTTCAGTTTTAAAAACTTTTGTAATTAACACGTTATAACAACTTCATTTTTTAAAGCTAATCAGATTCCTAAAAGTTAGGAAGCCAGAGGAGGCAATTCTGCCCCTCATTACCTCTGCTGTTTCAATACAATCATGGCTGAACTCAGCTTCAACTACAAGTTCCTGCCTGCTCCCCAAACATTTAAGCCAATACTAATTTAAAGCATCTCTCTCCAAATATTTATTGACTATCCTGACCTCTGATTTCTTGGGTAATAAATTCTACAGATTTGTGACCTTGTTTTGAAAGAAGTAATTTTTCCTCCTTTTTAAAATCTACCATCCTTAACTTAAAACTATGACACCTCATTCGAGATTGTTCCACCAGAAAACATCTGCTTTACATCTACTTTGTCAATTCCTTTAACATCTTGTATAGCTGACTTAAATCTTCACTAATTCTTCTAAACACAGTTGGGTCTAAACTGTTCAAAATCTCCAAGCCTTTTATCTTTGCAATTAACCTTGTGAAACTTGTTTGCATTGGAGGCAGTTCAATTAGTCCCTTTCTTAAGAAAGAGTGTAATTGTACTCCAGATGCTGTCTCACCAATGCATTGTACTGTTGCAGCAACACTTACCAGTTTTTATACACTTTAGGAATAAACGCCAGTTTCCATCTGCCCTCCTTGATACTTGCTGCGCCTGCACATTAGCTTTCTGCAGTTCATGAACAAGAACAGTCTTATCCCTCTGCGTTGCTGCTTATTACACATTTAGCCATTTTTTAACCTTTGCACCAAAGCATTTTGTAGTTTTTCTCCACTTAACTAATTTGACTTTTTATTATTTGAACTAAAATTGATAACCTCACACATCGCGTTAAACTCCATCTGCCACTTTTTGGCCCATTCACCTAGCTGATCCATATCGATTTGTCTTATTACTTAATTGCAATTTAATTAACCACAAATTTCAAACTTTTCTATTGTGCATCCTAGTTATCCCATCACTACATACAATCTATATCAGATGGCTTGGATCAGTTAGAGCTGAGGACCGAAACCTGTGGCACCCCACTAGTTACAGCTTGCTATTTAAAACCCAAAAGGTCTCAATTTTCAATAATTGTGAAGAGCTTTTCGTAACTACTTTTCTGCTTCAAATCGAATTCAAAGCGCTTTGGGTCAATTTGAAATCACTGAAGAGGAAATAGTCTTTGAATTTCCAAGGAACATTTTAGGCTAATTATGTGGGCACAGTGATAAGACATTTTTTAGAGGAAAAAACAGCTTCAGTTAGGCTGGTTCCTACAGTGTAAATCTTTCGATCTCCACCTGTAAATATTTAATTGTGCAAAATTACAAATTTGGATTTATAGAATGGTTACAGCACAAAAAAAGGCGCTCAGTAGCCTGGCAAACCTTGTACCACAACCCGCCCTTCCACCACCGCGCCGCCCCCCCCCCCAATCTTTTCAATGCAGCTGCAAAATTATTTTCACTTATTACTTAGAACTCTGTTTTCAATCTGTCTCAATCACACTTTGGCTGTGTTTTCTAGATCTCAATTAGATGCTGAAAAATGAAGTTTAGTTTTTCCTCAAGTCACCTGAAATCACTGTGCTCTAGTTCTCGATCCTTCTGCAACCAGGAAATATTTGCCTCCATTTACTCTGATCAGGCTCCTTTTGTAATTTTGAACATATCCATCAAATCTCAGCTTTCCCTTTTGAAGGAGAACAGCACAAGTTTCAATCTATTCTCAAGTCAGGAGCCACATTTCTGAATCCTTTTCTTTTAATGCTTTATCAACTGCATTGTCACTATGTCCCCACTCCTGTCTGCTTCAATGATTTGTGTACTTCCACTCCCCTGGTATTGTAACCTCAATTATATATTGACTTCCTTCATACATCCTACCAATTGAATCAGTTCAAAATTGGCATGAAGGGTGTCTGCCACTTATCTGTCCATTCTATCAACTCATTTTGTCCCCTTGAGATTCATGTTCTTTTTTATCTTGAAATTTGTTTGCATTTTAAACTGAAGGATGCTGTGTAAATATCAAACGCTGGAAATGTTTAGTACCTAGATACAATTGTCCCACACGTTTTCTGTTGTTTGTTTGCAAGATACTTTATTGAAATTGAAAACAGACTTGATTTGAAGATGCCCTCAACTTGTTTTCTGCATTAAAGATGAAGTTTAAAATCCTGTAAATGTATGTAGTCCACAAAACTGTTCTATCAAAAGAAATACTGGTTTTCATGTATTTAATCTATCTCAAAACAATGTTATGTAACTGTATTAAAACATTAATTGTTCAGTATTAACCAAATGAAGTAATCCAAGTTGATCATTGTGCAGCCATGAACAAGAGATTAGGTCAAGTGGTGATTCTACGTAGGGCACTTCAGTTTTGTTATAGTAAAAGATAACAAACAAAAATAAGTTAGAGTCCTGATCTTGACTGACTTAGATTTTTGGTGTGCACACTTTAGTGTGAAATTCAAGTAATGGAATGAACTAAGCCAATCTTGAAATTTTTATTGAAATCTGGTGGGAATGGGATGAAAACAGTTGAAACAACGTCCTTTGCTCTCACTCTGTTCAATGCATTAGGAGTCATGTTTGTAATTTGCCATTTTCCAGATTAAAGTGTCCAAATTCTTTGCCACACTTGATAAACTGGGAAACATAGGTAATCAGATGAAATGGTACATTTTGGATTTTGAATACATACTGTGCACTGAATTTCAGATATTTTGTTGGGAATATTAAACCAAGATTAGCAAATTAGTGACTTCAAAATTTCATCCTTTATTAAATTTAAAAAGGACATGGAGCAACTGTCACTATTAACCATGCAGATTCTACACAGTGCAATAAAAGCAATAAGCTTTACTAAATAAAATGTTCTCAAATGTAAATTACAGACTTGTGTTTAGTAATCTCTCAATGATATTCAGGAACATGGGGTCAGTACGAACGAAAAAAGCATTGAGATTGATGATTGGCCATGGTTGTGTCGAATGACAGAGCAGACTATAAAGGCTGAATCCCTAATCCTGCTATGCTATTATATATATCAATTTTAATTTATAAATGGTGTTACTATATTAGCCTGTTTCAGGGATTGCACACAAAAGCATGTGTTTTCCAATTTTAAAATGGAAATTTTTACAAATGACTTACAGTTGCAAAGAAACATTTCCTACTGACATTACCTTCAAACTGCCCTTAAAAGTCAGCCTTAGTTGTTTCTCAACAGCATTGCACCATGCTTATTCTGATTAAAAACAACACACCTTGTAATTTGTTATAAGCCAAGCTCGAGAAAAGATGCTAGTATATTTAACACATCTCTCAAATTGAAAGGAAATCTCAAACTCTTTTCAGCACTGTCACTCTTTACAAAAACAGCAGTTGCCACACTTGCATGTCTGTGTAGAGTATTGCAGTTTAGAAACAGTGATTGAAATGAAACCACATGTGACCCTGCCCAGTACTTGTGGGACATTGTGTACTAGCCACTTTAGCAAATGAGTTTTTTTTATTTTAAATCCTCACTAAAACATTTTGCAGTTGAATAGGTATTCTGTCTTTTAGTGCTAGACAAATGTTACTTTTAAACGTAATATTCAATTTGCAAATGGAGTAAAATATCATTTGGATTTTTTCAAATTTGTGAATTAATTGAATCAATTAACTTCAACTAGAACAATCCTTCCATAGGGAGTTTGAGTAAACTAGCAAGAGTTAATTTGCTTGGTTGTGGGTATTTCACATTTAATTCATCTTGACAATGATCTGCTCTTCCCATCTTTGGGCTGTGACATTTTTCCTAGGACATCGTTTCATGAGCACCAATGGTCTTCTCTTATCTCTGGCCATTGATTATTGCTTTTTAATATGTGCAATATGTTACCATTCATCTGTCTATTCAACTACCTATTATGTCTGTCTGAATTGTTTGTAGTTTTTCCTTATTTACTCATAGGCTATAAGCATTTTCAACTTTGATCACTAACTTGCTACCTTTGATAAATCAGCTATTTAAACTTACACTTCCTCTCATTCATCTTTTACTTCCATTAGCATTTCTTTTGGCCTTGCACCAACATATTTTTCAAATTTAATTGTGCCTGGGAAATCATACTTGTCTTTGCTTAAACTTTAGTCCATGCTAACCAAGTTTCCTAAACTAAACTAGTCCCAATTCAATTGCTGTGTGTTTGGTGCAAACCTCTTTATCTTCATGTACCCACCCAATGTTTTTTAAATATTGTAATTGTACCTGCATATAGGGGCGGCACGGTGGCTCAGTGGTTAGCACTGCAGCCTCACAGCACCAGGTGCCCTGGTTCGATCCAGGTTTGATTCTAGCCTCGGGCGACTGTCTGTGCGGAGTTTGCACGTTCTCCCCGTGTCTGCGTGGGTCTCCTCCCACAGTCCAAAGACGTGCAGGCTAGGTGGATTGGCTGTGCTAAATTGTCTGTAGTGTTCAGGGGCACATGGGTGAAAGGGGGATGGGTCTGGGTGGGATGTTTCAAGGGGCGGTGTGGACTTGTTGGGCCGAAGGCCCTGTTTCCACACAGTAGGGAATCTAAACTTTAAAAAAACTTCCATGAATCTTTTTCCTTTGTGCCCCCTTCATTGCAGACGACTACTCACTGTCCCTGTTTGTGTACTTGTTTGAAATCTGGCAGAATTGGTGAAAGTAACTGAACGGAAAAATCAACTGTTCCATTCTCCACAAAGCTGCCAGATGCTATGCATTAAAACTGCATTTTGTAAAAGCGCAATGCATCAACCCTCTCAACTGCTTTAAACTCCACAATTACCCTTCACAGCCATAAATATTCTATTTCATATACCCTTTCCACTTGGCATGTTGCCTTTTGTCTTATTGTTCTAATTTCACAAGATTACAGGAACACTAAGTTGTTTTCACTTTTTATTTAACTATTAAAATAATTACCTATACAATAGCTGTCAAAAGTTGCATAGAAACTCGCTATAAACCCAATCCCTCCATCTTAGTGTTTAATTCCTTAAGATCAGGTAGCATCAGTCCCATAGGTAATGGTTTTATGAGGCAACCCCAATGCTGTCAAATAATTTTCAAAAGAATGAGCCTAGTGGCTTCAAAATCAATTATTTCATTAATTCAAACTTCTACCATAATTCTAGGATAATACAATGTTGGTTTCTAGTTTGGTCTTCCACTTTATTCAACATTTTCATTAAACAGCTAATAATGATATTGCATATAATTAATTTAAACATGCAGTGTGGGTGTCTTGACTTATGTATATTATACATAACATTAATATATCACACAAATGCAAAGCAATTCTTTCAAAACATTGATTTGAATTTAGGGTACTTGGGCTTTATTAACTTCACTTTCTCACCTTTGTATATCATCTGAGTACCATCCCGTATAAGAACATAAGTAGAAGGAATAGACTCTGGGTCAGTGCTGGGTCCAATTGTTCGGCATTTATATAAGTGATTTGGATGAAAATTTAGGAATCATGATTTGTAAGTTTGCAGATAACATCAAAATTGGTTGTTTAGTGGACTGTGAAGAAAATTTGGGCCAATGGGCTGAAGAGTGACAGGTGGAATTTTAATTTTGGATAAGTGTGAGTTTATAGCATTTTAGCAAAACAAAGGGCAGGCATTGTATGGTTCATTAGAGGTCAATGGACAATGTTAAACAGAGACCTCGGGGCTCAGATACCTAGTTCTTTGAAAGTTGCATTACATAGAAGTCGGGCCATTAAGGAGGCATTTAGCACTCTTGCCTTCATTGCTCAGACCATTAAGCATAGGAGTTAGGATGTCATGTTGAGACTGTACACTGGGGTGCTCAGGCCACTTTTGGAGTACAGTGTGCAGTTCAGATTGCCCTGCTATAGGAAGGGTATTATTAAATTCTTCCATAGGGAGTTTGAGTAAACTAGCAAGAGTTAATTTGCTTGGTTGTGGGTATTTCACATTTAATTCATCTTGACAATGATCTGCTCTTCCCATCTTTGGGCTGTGACATTTTTCCTAGGACATCGTTTCATGAGCACCAATGGTCTTCTCTTATCTCTGGCCATTGATTATTGCTTTTTAATATGTGCAATATGTTACCATTCATCTGTCTATTCAACTACCTATGATGATCGGGATTCCCGGAAGGTATGTTGCCTCCCTGGTGCCAGGGTCCGGGACGTCTCCGATCGGGTGTATAAAGTTCTGAAAGGGGAGGGCGAACAGCCAGAAATCGTGTTACATATTGGCACAAATGATATAGCCAGAAATAGGTTTGAGGATATAAAAAGTGATTTCAGGGAGTTAGGATGGAAGCTGCAGAGCAGGACGAACAGAGTAGTGTTCTCTGGTTTACTACCGGTGCCACGAGATAGCGAGGTGAGGAACAGGGAGCGGGCGCAGCTGAACACGTGGCTACGCAGCTGGTGTAGGAGGGAGGGCTTCAGATATGTTGATAATTGGGATGCCTTCTGGGGAAGGTGGGACCTGTACAAGAAGGACGGGTTGCATCTGAACTGGAAGGGGACCAATGTCCTGGGTGGAAGGTTTGCTCGAGTAGTTCGAGAGGGTTTAAACTAGTATGGCAGGGGGGTGGGAACCTGAGCTGTATACCAGAGGTGAGCGTTGATGCAGGTGAGGCAGTAGCAAGAGGTAGACCAGCTAGTGGGAAGGATTTTCCTGGGAAGGAACCAAGGGATCGGTTAAAGTGTGTTTGCTTTAATGCAAGGAGTATCAGGAATAAAAGTGATGAACTTAGAGCATGGATCAGTACCTGGTGCTATGATGTTGTGGCCATAACAGAGACATGGGTTTCTCATGGGCAGGAATGGTTGCTGGATCTTCCAGGGTTTAGAACATTTAAAAAGAATAGGGAGGGGGGAAAAAGAGGAGGGGGTGTAGCACTACTAATCAGAGAGGGTATCACAGCTACAGAAGCTTCCTTTGTCGAGGAAGATCTGCCTACTGAGTCAGTATGGGTGGAAATTAGGAACAGCAAGGGAGTAGTCACCTCGTTAGGGGTTTACTACAGGCCCCCCAATAGCAGCAGGGAGATTGAAGTAAGCATAGGTCGACAGATTTTGGAAAAGTGTGGACGCAGTGGGGTTGTTGTAATGGGTGACTTTAACTTTCCTAATATTGATTGGAACCTCCTTCGAGCAGAAGATTTGAATGGAGCTGTTTTTGTAAGGTGTGTTCAGGAGGGTTTCCTAACGCAGTACGTTGACAGGCCGACGAGGGGAGAGGCCATTCTAGACTTGGTGCTCGGAAACAAGCCGGGGCAGGTATCAGATCTTGTGGTGGGAGAGCATTTTGGTGATAGTGACCATAACTGCCTCACATTTTACATAGCTATGGAGAAGGAGAGGATTAGGCAGAATGGGAGGATATTTAATTGGGGAAGAGGAAACTATGATGCGATTAGACATGAGTTAGGAAGCATGGACTGGGAGCAGTTGTTCCATGGTAAGGGAACTATAGACATGTGGAGATGGTTTAAGGAACAGTTGTTGGGAGTGATGAGTAAATATGTCCCTCTGAGACAGGCAAGAAGGGGTAAGATTAAGGAACCTTGGATGACGAGAGCGGTGGAGCTTCTAGTGAAAAGGAAGAAGGTAGCTTACATAAGGTGGAGGAAGCTAGGGTCAAGTTCAGCTAGAGAGGATTACATGCAGGCAAGGAAGGAGCTCAAAAATGGTCTGAGGAGAGCCAGGAGGGGGCACGAGAAAGGCTTGGCAGAAGGAATCCGGGAAAACACAAAGGCATTTTACACTTATGTGAGGAATAAGAGAATGGTCAAAGAAAGAGTAGGGCCGATCAGGGATAGCATAGGGAACTTGTGTGTGGAGCCTGAGGAGGTAGGGGAAGCCCTAAATGAGTTTTTTGCTTCTGTCTTTACGAAAGAAACCAACTTTGTAGTGAATGAAACCTTTGAAGAGCAGGTGTGCATGCTGGAATGGATAGAGATAGACGAAGCTGATGTGCTGAAAATTTTGTCAAACATTAAGATTGACAAGTCGCCAGGCCCGGATCAGATTTGTCCTCGGCTGCTTTGGGAAGCGAGAAATGCAATTGCTTCGCCACTTGCGAAGATCTTTGCATCCTCGCTCTCCACTGGAGTCGTACCTGAGGACTGGAGAGAGGCAAATGTAATTCCTCTCTTCAAGAAAGGAAATAGGGAAATCCCCGGCAATTATAGACCGGTAAGTCTCACGTCTGTCGTCTGCAAGGTGTTAGAAAGGATTCTGAGGGATAAGATTTATGACCATCTGGAAGAGCATGGCTTGATCAAATACAGTCAACACGGCTTTGTGAGGGGTAGGTCATGCCTTACAAACCTTATCGAGTTTTTTGAGGATGTGACTAGAAAGGTTGATGAGGGTCGAGCTGTGGATGTGGTGTATATGGACTTCAGTAAGGCATTTGATAAGGTTCCCCATGGAAGGCTCATTCAGAAGGTCAGGAGGAATGGGATACAGGGGAACTTAGCTGCTTGGATACAGAATTGGCTGGCCAACAGAAGACAGCGAGTGGTAGTAGAAGGAAAATATTCTGCCTGGAAGTCAGTGGTGAGTGGGGTTCCACAGGGCTCTGTCCTTGGGCCTCTACTGTTTGTAATTTTTATTAATGACTTGGACGAGGGAATTGAAGGATGGGTCAGCAAGTTTGTAGACGACACAAAGGTCGGAGGTGTCGTTGACAGTATAGAGGGCTGTTGTAGGCTGCAGCGGGACATTGACAGGATGCAGAGATGGGCTGAGAGGTGGCAGATGGAGTTCAACCTGGATAAATGCGAGGTGATGCATTTTGGAAGGTCGAATTTGAAAGCTGAGTACAGGATTAAGGATAGGATTCTTGGCAGCGTGGAGGAACAGAGGGATCTTGGTGTGCAGATACATAGATCCCTTAAAATGGCCACCCAAGTGGACAGGGTTGTTAAGAAAGCATATGGTGTTTTGGCTTTCATTAACAGGGGGATTGAGTTTAAGAGTCGTGAGATCTTGTTGCAGCTCTATAAAACTTTGGTTAGACCGCACTTGGAATACTGCGTCCAGTTCTGGGCGCCCTATTATAGGAAAGATGTGGATGCTTTGGAGAGGGTTCAGAGGAGGTTTACCAGGATGCTGCCTGGACTGGAGGGCTTATCTTATGAAGAGAGGTTGACTGAACTCGGTCTCTTTTCATTGGAGAAAAGGAGGAGGAGAGGGGACCTAATTGAGGTATACAAGATAATGAGAGGCATAGATAGAGTTGATAGCCAGAGACTATTTCCCAGGGCAGAAATGGCTAGCACGAGGGGTCATAGTTTTAAGCTGGTTGGTGGAAAGTATAGAGGGGATGTCGGAGGCAGGTTCTTTACGCAGAGAGTTGTGAGAGCATGGAATGCGTTGCCAGCAGCAGTTGTGGAAGCAAGGTCATTGGGGTCATTTAAGAGACTGCTGGACATGCATATGGTCACAGAAATTTGAGGGTGCATACATGAGGATCAATGGTCGGCACAACATTGTGGGCTGAAGGGCCTGTTCTGTGCTGTACTGTTCTATGTTCTATGTTCTCTCAATTGGAGAGAGTTCAGAAAAGATTTACCAGGATGTTACAGGGACTGGAGAGTTCAAGTTATAAAGAGAAACTGAATCGGCTGGGACTTCCTCACTGGAGCATAGGAGGTTACCTTGTACAAATTTATAAAATTAATGAGGGGCCTAAATAAGGTGTAAAGCAAAAGTCTTTTTTTCTTTTTGGAGTTCACAATGAGGGAGCATAACTGTAAAGTGAGAGGAAAAACATCTAAAAGGAACTTGGGCAATTTTTCCACATAGTGGGCATTTTTTTCTTTATTCATTCATGGGATGAGGGTGTCACTGGCTAGGCAGTATTCATTGCCCATCCCTAATTGCCCAGAGGGCAGTTGAAAGTCAACCACATTGCTGTGAATCTGGTGTCACATGTAGGTCAGACCAGGTGAGGGTGGCAATTTCCTTCCCAAAAGGACATTAATGAACCAGATGGATTTTTCCCTGACAATTGACAAAGGATTCATAGTTGTCTTTAGATTCCCACTTCCAGATTTTTTTTTTGTTGAATTCAAATTCCACCATCTTCTGTGGTGTGATTCAAACCTGGGTCCCCAGAATGTTATCAGGGTCTCCGGATTAACAGTCTAGTGATAATACCATTTGACCATTGGTTCCCCTCCTTTGTGGCATAAACTACAAGATGAAGTGGTGGATGAAGGTACAGGTACAACATTTAAAAGACTTTCAGACAGGTACATGAATAGAGAAGGTTTAGAGGGATATGGGCCAAACCCCAAGCAAGTGGTACTAGTTTAGTCCGGGTAACTTGGTTGGCATGAATGAGTTGGACTGATGGATCTGTTTCCATGCTGTATGACAATATGACACTCTTGTCCTTGAACCCACTCTGCTATTCAGCCCAATCATAGCTGATGTTCTGCTTCAACTCCACTAACATGTCCATGCCTCATATAGCTTGATTCCCTGAGAGGAGCAAGGAACTTTTTTAAAATAAATCATTATAGGGATGTGGGCATTACTGGTTGGGCTGGCACTTATTGTTCATCCCTAGCTGCCTTTGGTAAGGTGCTCTGGACTACTACACTCAACATCTTAAGTAGTCTTTTTCATAGATAATGGGAACTGCAGATGCTGGAGAATTCCAAGATAATAAAATTTGAGGCTGGATGAACACAGCAGGCCAAGCAGCATCTCAGGAGCACAAAAGCTGACGTTTCGGGCCTAGACCCTTCATCAGAGAGGGGGATGGGGAGAGGGAACTGGAATAAATAGGGAGAGAGGGGAAGGCGGACCGAAGATGGAGAGTAAAGAAGATAGGTGGAGATAGTATAGGTGAGGAGGTAGGGAGGGGATAGGTCAGTCCAGGGAAGACGGACAGGTCAAGGAGGTGGGATGAGGTTAGTAGGTAGATGGGGGTGCGGCTTGGGGTGGGAGGAAGGGATGGGTGAGAGGAAGAACCGGTTAGGGAGGCAGAGACAGGTTGGACTGGTTTTGGGATGCAGTGGGGGGGGAAGAGCTGGGCTGGTTGTGTGGTGCAGTGGGGGGAGGGGACGAGCCGAAGGTTGCAGGAACAGCAACTCATATTCTGCCTGGGAACCCTGCAGCCTAATGGTATCAATGTGGACTTCACCAGTTTCAAAATCTCCCCTTCCCCTACTGCATCCCTAAACCAGCCCAGTTCGTCCCCTCCCCCCACTGCACCACACAACCAGCCCAGCTCTTCCCCTCCACCCACTGCATCCCAAAACCAGTCCAACCTGTCTCTGCCTCCCTAACCGGTTCTTCCTCTCACCCATCCCTTCCTCGCACCCCCATCTACCTACTAACCTCATCCCACCTCCTTGACCTGTCCGTCTTCCCTGGACTGACCTATCCCCTCCCTACCTCCCCACCTACACTCTCTCCACCTATCTTCTTTACTCTCCATCTTCGGTCCGCCTCCCCCTCTCTCCCTATTTATTGCAGTTCCCTCTCCCCATCCCCCTCTCTGATGAAGGGTCTGGGCCCGAAACGTCAGCTTTTGTGCTCCTGAGATGCTGCTTGGCCTGCTGTGTTCATCCAGCCTCACATTTTATTATCTTAGTCTTTTTCATATCTGGTTAACCAGTATAGTGCTACTTGAAATGAATGTTGTTTTCGCCTTTTATAACACCATACTGCAACTGAGATCCACATCTAATTGCTCCCTCTGCTAGATCTTACAACAATAGTTATAAGCAAAGGGAAGTTTTGAGGAAGAATTGTTATTGGTAAACCTCCCAACAATTGCCTGAGAAACAGTAGCTGAAGCCTGAGCATGAATCATTCTCCAGGGCATTAACAGATGAAGAAAACAAATAGGAATGAATCTTAGGGGATAATAGGCAGCAAAGAAGAATTTCCAGTTTGAAACATGCCAATTATTGCACTTACAATTGTTTATGATCAGTGCACACAAGATTAAGCTAATTCTCAATCCATTTAGAATAGATTCAATATTGCTACTATAAATGTGCAAATACAAGGTCACTTCAGTTTTAATTTAAAAGCTCCACAAGTAAGTGTTTCAAAAAGTTAAGTGCTAACAGAATTTACAACTAGTTGGGATTTAAAATGTCTAAAGGATTATCTATGCAATATAAGAGTGGATGTCATTCAAATGCTGACTCCAACTTGATCATCTTAACTTCCAGTCTTAATGCTTTGTTTATAATTCGGTAATTTAGGGCACTGTAAATTCTGAAATGCACTACAGTGAATACCTTTTGAATATTCAATACATGGTAGACTTTATTCTGACTGAAATTATCAAAGAATTAATAATGTAAATTGATTGCATAGGTATTAGTGTTAATCTTTGATTTTTAGAGGAGTTTCCCAACAAAGCCAAGAGGCCATGTTTTAGTTACCCAATTGTTTTAATGTGTATTGTTTTCAGTCAGGCATGTAAATGTTTCTATGACCTCTAGTAAATACAAGCTCCCTGGTGTTTGGTATTATTCGTATACAGTGGTCCCCTTGTGGGTTAGATCTCCAAAGATGGTGTACTTATCAGAGCAGAAAATAGAATGAGATAAAGCTGTTTATTTGTATAGTGATAATAGCTAAATATGCTTGTGCACTAAGCACGTTTAGTGGTTGAAAGCTGCAGTCATTACTCCATTATACTAGGATACTAAATGCTGTAGGACACTCTTACTGCTTAGTACATGGTTTAATCCGATAAATCGACTTTTTTCTTAGCAACACTTCCCATGGAGAACTGAACAGGAAAGAAAAGAATTAAAATAATTGAAAGTTGCGTTTTGAAACAAGTGCTTCTTCCCAACCAGCAAAGTAGAAAATATTTACTACAATGATGCCTATAACTACCAAATGAGACCAGCATTTTAGAACTGCTCAGAAACTAATTTCTGCCTTTTGCCCATAGTTGCATTGAGAATAATGTTTCTATGCCATGTTATGACAGTGAATCAGCTTAAATAATCACTGGCTAGTAGGTTGGAGGTAATCAATATGATTAAGTACATGCTCAATCTTGCAGTATGCATTTTATTTCCAGAGACAACATGAGCATCACTTAATCATCTCCCAGATATGCTGACTCAGATTACACAAATCACAACCTTTTTTACATTTTAATTAAATGTAGACCATTAATGATTTGCAGTAGGGGTGGCATGGTGGCTGTGCTTAGCACTGCTGCCTCACAGCACCAGGGACCTGGGTTCGATTCCACCCTCAGGCAACTGTCTGTGTGGAGTTTGCACCAGTGATGCCTAAAGTGAATGTGAGGCTGGATGAACACAGCAGGCCAAGCAGCATCTCAGGAGCACAAAAGCTGACGTTTCGGGCTTAGACCCTTCATCAGAGAGGGGGATGGGGAGAGGGAACTGGAATAAATAGGGAGAGAGGGGGAGGCGGACCGAAGATGGAGAGTAAAGAAGATAGGTGGAGAGATGGAGAGTAAAGAAGATAGGTGGAGAGGAGAGTATAGGTGGGGAGGTAGGGAGGGGATAGGTCAGTCCAGGGAAGACGGACAGGTCAAGGAGGTGGGATGAGGTTAGTAGGTAGCTGGGGGTGCGGCTTCGGGTGGGAGGAAGGGATGGGTGAGAGGAAGAACCGGTTAGGGAGGCAGAGACAGGTTGGACTGGCTTTGGGATGCAGTGGGTGGGGGGGAAGAGCTGGGCTGGTTGTATGGTGCAGTGGGGGGAGGGGACGAACTGGGCTGGTTTAGGGATGCAGTAGGGGAAGGGGAGATTTTGAAACTGGTGAAGTCCACATTGATACCATATGGCTGCAGGGTTCCCAGGCGGAATATGAGTTGCTGTTCCTGCAACCTTCGGGTGGCATCATTGTGGCAGTGCAGGAGGCCCATGATGGACATGTCATCAAGAGAATGGGAGGGGGAGTGGAAATGATTTGCGACTGGGTGGTGCAGTTGTTTGTTGCGAACTGAGCGGAGGTGTTCTGCAAAGCGGTCCCCAAGCCTCCGCTTGGTTTCCCCAATGTAGGGGAAGCCGCACCGGGTACAGTGGATGCAGTATACCACATTGGCAGATGTGCAGGTGAACATCTGCTTAATGTGGAATGTCATCTTGGGGCCTGTGATGGGGGTGAGGGAGGAGGTGTGGGGACAAGTGTAGCATTTCCTGCGGTTGCAGGGGAAGCTGTCGGGTGTGGTGGGGTTGGAGGGCAGTGTGGAGCGAACAAGGGAGTCATGGAGAGAGTGGTCTCTCCGGAAAGCAGACAGGGGAGGGGATGGAAAAATGTCTTGGGTGGAGGGGTCGGATTGTAAATGGCGGAAGTGTCGGAGGATAATGCGTTGTATCCGGAGGTTAGGACATAGCGCAGTTTTTCCGCCGTCTTTGCCTCCATGCCTACTTCTTCAACCGGGAACCCAACCCTCCTTCCACTGACCCCTTCACCCGCTTCCAACACAAGTCCTCCTCCTGGACACCACCCCCAGGCCTCCTACCCTCCCTTGACCTCTTCATCTCCAACTGCCGTTGAGACATTAACCGCCTCAACCTCTCCACCCCTCTCACCCACTCCAACCTCTCCCCCGCAGAATGGGCAGCCCTCCGCTCCCTCCGTTCCAACCCCAACCTCACCATCAAACCCGCAGACAAGGGTGGCGCAGTGGTAGTATGGCGCACTTATCTCCACATCGCCGAGGCCAGACGCCAACTCTCCGACACCACCTCCTACCGCCTCCTCGATCATGACCCCACACCCGAGCACCAAACCATCATCTCCAACACCATTCACGACCTCATCACCTCAGGGGACCTCCTACCCACAGCCTCCAACCTCATTGTTCCCCAACCCCGCACGGCCCGTTTCTATCTCCGTCCCAAAATCCACAAACCTGCCTGCCCTGGTCGACCCATCGTCTCAGCCTGCTCCTGCCCCACCGAACTCATCTCCACGTATCTGGACTCCATTTTCTCCCCTTTGGTCCAGGAACTCCCCACCTACGTCCGTGACACCACCCACGCCCTCCACCTCCTCCAGGGCTTCCAATTCCCTGGCCCCCAACACCTCATATTCACCATGGATGTCCAGTCCCTGTACACCTGCATTCCACATGGAGATGGCCTCAAGGCCCTCCGCTTCTTCCTGTCCCGCAGGCCCGACCAGTCCCCCTCCACCGACACTCTCATCCGCCTAGCTGAACTCGTCCTCACACTCAACAACTTCTCTTTTGACTCCTCCCACTTCCTACAGACTAAGGGAGTGGCCATGGGCACCCGTATGGGCCCCAGCTATGCCTGCCTCTTTGTAGGTTACGTGGAACAGTCCCTCTTCCGCACCTACACAGGCCCCAAACCCCACCTCTTCCTCCGATACATTGATGACTGTATCGGCGCCGCCTCTTGCTCCCCAGAGGAGCTCGAACAGTTCATCCACTTCACCAACACCTTCCACCCCAACCTTCAGTTCACCTGGGCCATCTCCAGCACATCCCTCACCTTCCTGGGCCTCTCAGTCTCCATCTCAGGCAACCAGCTTGTAACTGATGTCCATTTCAAGCCCACCGACTCCCACAGCTACCTAGAATACACCTCCTCCCACCCAGCCTCCTGCAAAAATTCCATCCACTATTCCCAATTCCTCCACCTCCGCCACATCTGCTCCCACGATAAGACATTCCACTCCCGCACATTCCAGATGTCCAAGTTCTTTAAGGACCGCAACTTTCCCCCCACAGTGGTCGAGAACGCCCTTGACCGCGTCTCCCGTATTTCCCGCAACACATCCCTCACACCCCGCCCCCGCCACAACCGCCCCAAGAGGATCCCCCTCATTCTCACACACCACCCTACCAACCTCCGGATACAACGCATTATCCTCCGACACTTCCGCCATTTACAATCTGACCCCACCACCCAAGACATTTTTCCATCCCCTCCCCTGTCTGCTTTCCGGAGAGACCACTCTCTCCGTGACTCCCTTGTTCGCTCCACACTGCCCTCCAACCCCACCACACCCGGCAGCTTCCCCTGCAACCGCAGGAAATGCTACAGTTGTCCCCACACCTCCTCCCTCACCCCCATCCCAGGCCCCAAGATGACATTCCACATTAAGCAGAGGTTCACCTGCACATCTGCCAATGTGGTATACTGCATCCACTGTACCCGGTGCGGCTTCCTCTACATTGGGGAAACCAAGTGGAGGCTTGGGGACCGCTTTGCAGAACACCTACGCTCGGTTCGCAACAAACAACTGCACCTCCCAGTCGCAAACCATTTCCACTCCCCCTCCCATTCTCTTGATGACATGTCCATCATGGGCCTCCTGCACTGCCACAATGATGCCACCCGAAGGTTGCAGGAACAGCAACTCATATTCCGCCTGGGAACCCTGCAGCCATATGGTATCAATGTGGATTTCACCAGTTTCAAAATCTCCCCTTCCCCTACTGCATCCCTAAACCAGCCCAGTTCGTCTCCTCCCCCCACTCACCACACAACCAGCCCAGCTCTTCCCCCCCCCCCAACCCACTGCATCCCAAAACCAGTCCAACCTGTCTCTGCCTCCCTAACCGGTTCTTCCTCACACCCATCCCTTCCTCCCACCCCAAGCCGCATCCCCAGCTACCTACTAACCTCATCCCACCTCCTTGACCTGTCCGTCTTCCCTGGACTGACCTATCCCCTCCCTACCTCCCCACCTACACTCTCTCCACCTATCTTCTTTACTCTCCATCTTCGGTCCGCCTCCCCCTCTCTCCCTATTTATTGCAGTTCCCTCTCCCCATCCCCCTCTCTGATGAAGGGTCTAGGCCCGAAACGTCAGCTTTTGTGCTCCTGAGATGCTGCTTGGCCTGCTGTGTTCATCCAGCCTCACATTTTATTATCTTGGAATTCTCCAGCATCTGCAGTTCCCATTATCTCTCATGCCTAAAGTGAATACTGTCGGCTACTCATAAAGCATGACTTATTCTTGTTGCCAATTTTGTTTTGGACAAGGTGGCAAATGCCTAGACAAGCAGTTCTTCCTGTTACTGGTTCACCCTGCTGTCAAGTCTCCCTGCCATCAGAGAAAAGAGCCAAAAGGCATCTAATTATTAAGTAATTTTTATTCATCATGGAAATTATAGCATCACTGGCAAGGTTGAAGTTTAATGTTTATCTTAGTTACTATTGAGATGGTTTGCTGGTATCTCAAATTTCTGCAGTTCATGTAGTGGGCAAATAGTCAATGCTGTTAGGAACGCAGTTCTAGAATAATGCCCCAGCCGCAGTGAAGGAATGGAGATGATAATTCCAAGTCAGGGTGGTATGTGACTTGGTGGGAAACTTCATGATATTGTTTCCATGCACTTGCTTTTCAGGTGGTCTAGGACACTGGTTGGTAAAGTGCTGTCAAAGGAGCCTTGTCAAATTTTTTTTTTGGCAAATTTTTGCAGTTCTATCTTTGTAGTAGCAATATGCTGCTGCTAAAATGTGCCAGTGAGTGAGGGAATAAATGTTTAAATTGGTCGATTGGGTGCCAATTAAATAGGTTTCTTTGCCCTGGATGGTGTCAAACATCTTGAGCATTTAGTCATAAATTGTAGAACATAGAACAGTACAGCAAAATACAGGCCCTCTGGCCCACGATTTTGTGCTGACCTATTATCCCACAAAGACCAAGGGCATCTACAAAAGTAAAGACTTATTTGGTCACTCAACTGACTTGTGCCTTGACTTTGGGAAGTAGGGAGCTCAGTACCTGCCACGGAGTTACCAACTTTGACCACTTTAACCTGAACGTTGTCCTAGCCCTGCTGCTTACAGATGAGATAATGGGAACTGCAGATGCTGGAGATTCCAAGATAATAAAATGTGAGGCTGGATGAACACAGCAGGCCAAGCAGCATCTGCTTGGCCTGCTGTGTTCATCCAGCCTCACATTTTGTTATCTTGCATACAGATGAGGATTGTTTCAGAATCTGAGGAATTACAACTGGAATCAAACACTTCATCAATGAATATCTCCACTTCTGACCTTATGATGAGAGACATTCATTGTGGCAACTGAAGACAATAGGTCAAGGATGCTATTGTCAGGGACACTTGGCAAGTCTAGGCATCGAGATGATTGGCTTCAAACAATCCCCACCACTTCCCTTTGTAATGGTATGACCCCAGCAGTGGAAAGTTTTTATGCCTGATATCCATTGACATCGATATTTCGGAGGCTCCTTGAGGCCACATTTTGCCAAATGTTGCCAAATGTTGTCTTCGCATCCAAAAGTAATTATTCTTACCTTGACTTTAGAATTTAATTTTTTTTTTGTCCATGTTTAATTCAAGGTTGTAAAGTGATCTGAAGCTGAGTGACTGGGATGGAATGAAAACTGTGTATCAGTGAGCAAGTTACCATGTGTTAGTGCTGCCTTTTTAGCTCCAATGGCAATACCTCCTGTTGTTTTGTTGATAACTTGGACCAACAGGATGGTTTCAGTTTGGTTGTTTTTTGTGGATGGCTTAATCTTGGGAATTTTCCATATTGTTGGCTAGAACTCTATGTTGCAGCTCTACTTGAATAGCTTGGCTAGCAACATGTATATGGTTCTGTCAGATAAAAGACTGCTTTTAGTGGTCTCTTAATGTATGTTAGCACGTTTTTAGTACCAACAGCAATTCTCCTTTTTTCAAAATTTCACTTAAGTTTTGATCACAAGTCATTTTGGTCTTCTGACACTGAAATAGAGCAGTCCGTGCACTTGCTTTGTGCACTGCTTTCTGATGCGCAAGTAATGGAAATTGTTTACTAAGGGGGACCACTGTTTCTTTTCTTTCATGCCCATTGTGATCAGTTTAAAAACATAGCATCAAATGGCATCCCTGTTCATGCTGAAAATCTCAAAGAGTCAGTTGCTGGCAATTACATTCCCAATTGCTTTGAGGCTTAAACAAAGGCTATATTTGAGAATGAAACTCAAAAATCAAAAGTATTTTGTAACCCTATAGCTCAAACCTCACTGCTCCTAATTTACAATGCTGATTTAGAATTTGGGTGACCTCTTTCACACTGTCATCATTAGTGCTATTTATGCACTTCTCTCGAGCCCATTTCTGATGTGCTACCAAAGTTCCTGAGCAGTCCCAGATGCGTGTTACTGAGAACACTTTATCTAAAAATACCTTTCTTATAAAAGCTTTTAAAAACTCAAGAGAAATGAGTTAAACATTTCCAAATTTTAACAAAATCTGCTCAAATAACTGTCAGTAAAAGTTTCCAAAATTAATTTGCAAGCTACCAAGTTCTTTTGGATCCAACACTCCATGCGCCACAGAATCATAGAGAGATCAGTTGGCTGGATGGCTGGTTCATGATGCAGAGTAATACCACACTGGCTAAGGTTACTATGAAGGGTTCTCCTTCTCAACTTCTCCCTCACCTGAGGCATGGTGACCCTCCGGTTAAAATACCACCAGTTGTCCCTCTGCAATGAGAGCATGGTTTGATAAGATCATGCTGACTACCCTTACAATACAGAAAAAAGGGTCTTTGAACTATTGAGTCTGTGTTGGTCACGAACAACCACCTAAATGTTCTAATCCCATTTTATCAGCATTTGGCCCATAACCTTGTATATCTTGGCATTGTAAGTGCACTTTGTTATGAGGTATAAATATTTGAGGTTTTCTGCCTCTACCACCCTTACAGGTGGAGTTCCAGAATACCACCATTTGTCACATTGTCTCTAAATGAGATCACAGCAGGGCAGTGTTTAGGAAGGTCTGTGCTGCAAAGTGTTAAAAGTCATCTATCAATATACAACTTTAGTCTAATTTGAATACCCGAGGCTACAGTGATTTGCATTTACCATGAGAATTGATTCATTTGGAGTACAATCAGTGCTGTGATACAAGGGTGATCAGTGCTGCCATATTTTCTTGCAGTGACTCTGTGCAAGGGCAAAGACTTGTGTTGAAAGAAAGTAAACAGAACACAAATTCCTCAACAACAGTGAATTATTTGACAGAATAAAAGATAATCAATAGTTAACATCAATGAAAGCCTATCATTTCATGTTCATCCAAGTATTGTAGATTTGGAATTCTATGTGACATAAAATCATTATCAAAGGGAATTTCTGGCTTGCAGGCTGAAATAGAAATATATTAAAAATGGCAGCAGCTATCTGTCTAAGATAATAAAATGTGAGGCTGGATGAACACAGCAGGCCAAGCAGCATCTCAGGAGCACAAAAGCTGACGTTTCGGACCTAGACCCTTCATCAGAGAGGGGGATGGGGGGAGGGAACTGGAATAAATAGGGAGAGAGGGGGAGGCGGACCGAAGATGGAGAGTAAAGAAGATAGGTGGAGAGGGTGTAGGTGGGGAGGTAGGGAGGGGATAGGTCAGTCCAGGGAAGACGGACAGGTCAAGGAGGTGGGATGAGGTTAGTAGGTAGCTGGGGGTGCGGCTTGGGGTGGGAGGAAGGGATGGGTGAGAGGAAGAACCGGTTAGGGAGGCAGAGACAGGTTGGACTGGTTTTGGGATGCAGTGGGTGGGGGGGAAGAGCTGGGCTGGTTGTGTGGTGCAGTGGTGGGAGGGGATGAACTGGGCTGGTTTAGGGATGCAGTAGGGGAAGGGGAGATTTTGAAACTGGTGAAGTCACCATGATGCCACCCAAAGGTTGCAGGAACAGCAACTCATATTCCGCCTGGGAACCCTGCAGCCATATGGTATCAATGTGGATTTCACCAGTTTCAAAATCTCCCCTTCCCCTACTGCATCCCTAAACCAGCCCAGTTCGTCTCCTCCCCCCACTCACCACACAACCAGCCCAGCTCTTCCACCCCCCCCCAACCCACTGCATCCCAAAACCAGTCCAACCTGTCTCTGCCTCCCTAACCTGTTCTTCCTCTCACCCATCCCTTCCTCCCACCCCAAGCCGCACCTCCATCTCCTACCTACTAACCTCATCCCACCTCCTTGACCTGTCCATCTTCCCTGGACTGACCTATCCCCTCCCTACCTCCCCACCTACACCCTCTCCACCTATCTTCTTTACTCTCCATCTTAGGTCCGCCTCCCCCTCTCTCCCTATTTATTCCAGTTCCCTCCCCCCATCCCCCTCTCTGATGAAGGGTCTAGGCCCGAAACGTCAGCTTTTGTGCTCCTGAGATGCTGCTTGGCCTGCTGTGTTCATCCAGCCTCACATTTTATTATCTTGGAATCTCCAGCATCTGCAGTTCCCATTATCTCTGCAGCTATCTGTCTGTTGCTTTTTTTCCAATTTTCAGCTATGAAATATGTCTAAACTGGGTTGTCAGATGATCCACATTATGAGCTCAACTGATCATCTTAAACTTGTATCTTCCTGTATATTGATACATGAGCCCCTTCTCTGCAAAAACGAATTTGTTCAAGCCTTGCCCCTTTTGTTAACTACCCGGAGGCATAGAGGAAACTATTGCTTTCTCCCAGGCCATGTCTCAGCCAATTGGGATCAACTTGCCAACTGGAGTATAAATTGTTATGGCCATTTTAAATTTAGCTTTCTTGCATTTGTCATGAGGAGTAAAGGACAAAAATCTTTTGCAATGTTCCTCCTTTTTGTAATATTGCATTTTCATAGGGAAAAAGATGCCAGAGTGCTTCTGAGGTATAAGAATGTGATATCAAGTGGAATGCCCAAAATCTGGATGCAAAATCATAGCCTTGAGGAAAGAAAAGGAGATGGAGCGAAACATGGTTTTCAGAAGGAATTCCAGAGGAAACTGAAGGAATAGCACCTAGTACCAAATGAGGTGAACCATTAGGGCTGTGATAATTTACAGAAAAAGGGAAAGCTGAAGCTAAATAGAAAGTCAAATACAAAGATGAAAATTTTAAGTTTGATACATGGATGGGAAGGAAACCAGTAGCCAATGCAGATCATCAATAATAGCAGTGTTGGTGGAGCAGGCATTAAATAAGTTTAAGGTTCCAGATGATAACTAGTTACTAGTGTTGTACCGCAAGGGTCAGTGTTGGGTCCACTGCTGTTCATCATTTTTATAAATGACCTGGATGAGGACGTAGAAGGATGGGTTAGTAAATTTGCAGACGACACTAAGGTCGGTGGAGTTGTGGATAGTGACGAAGGATGCTGTAGGTTGCAGAGAGACATAGATAAGCTGCAGAGCTGGGCTGAGAGGTGGCAAATGGACTTTAATGCGGACAAGCGTGAGGTGATGCACTTTGGTAGGAGTAACCGGAAGGCAAAGTACTGGACTAATGGTAAGATTCTTAGTAGTGTAGATGAGCAGAGAGATCTCGGTGTCCATGTACACAGATCCTTGAAAGTTGCCACCCAGGTTGACAGGGCTGTTAAGAAGGCATACAGTGTTTTAGCTTTTATTAATAGAGGGATCGAGTTCCGGAACAAAGAGGTTATGCTGCAGCTGTACAAAACTCTGGTGCGGCCGCACTTGGAGTATTGTGTACAGTTCTGGTCACTGCATTATAAGAAGGATGTGGAAGCTTTGGAAAGGGTGCAGAGGAGATTTACTAGGATGTTGCCTGGTATGGAGGGCAGGTCTTACGAGGAAAGGCTGAGGGACTTGTGGCTGTTTTTGTTAGAGAGAAGAAGGTTGCGAGGTGACTTAATTGAGACATATAAGATAATCAGAGGGTTGGATAGGGAGAGCCTTTTTCCTAGGATGGTGACAGTAAGCATGAGGAAGCATAGCTTTAAATTGAGGGGTGAAAGATATAGGACAGATGTCAGAGGTAGTTTCTTTACCCAGAGTAGTAAGGGAATGGAACACTTTGCCTGCAACGGTAGTAATTCGCCAACTTTAAGTACATTTTAAGTTGTCATTGGACAAGCATATGGACGTACGTGGAATATGTAGGTTAGATGGGCTTCAGATTGGTATGACAGGTCGGCACAACATCGAAGGCCGAAGGGCCTGTACTGTGCTGTAATGTTCTATGACAGAGTTTTAGACAAGGTGACGTTTATGTAAGATGGCATATAGAATGGAAACAACTTTTAGTCCAACTTGTCCATGCCAACCAGGTTTACCAAAGTGAACTAGCCCCATTTTGCCTACATTTGTCCCATATCCTGCTAAACCTTTCCTAGTCATTGGCATGGATGGTATTGCCAAGGAGCATGAGGAAGGGGCTGAAGGTGGATCCTTGGTTGTTTTTCATTTGGAACCCCCACATTGCTCCCAATGTTTGTGGTTATGATGCTTTTGGCTACACTAGTCAGGTAAGAATAGAACATTTCTTTCTGGAAATTTTGCTGAAGTTGTAAAAATAGCAACACTCCATCATACAGACGACAAAGATTGCAAATGTTCAATGGTGCATTTCCCCACTATATAACCTGGAAATTTTGGGAACAGACAAGTTTATTTAATTAACTGAAGACGAAGAATTTCATTGTGTACTGTAGGGGACAAAAGGAAATGTATGTAAATATGATATAATGATCTGAATTTAAGAAAGTTTATATACGTAATGTGATTTAGAATAAATAACCAGAAATTTAAAGGTCAAATTATGGTATACATCACAGTGACCATTATGATTCCAGATTGTTATGAATACACATCTAATTCACCAATACTATTTACAGAAGGAAATCTGCTCTCCTTATGTGGCCTGGCTTACATGTGATTCGAATAAGCCACATTGAGTATAAACTGTCTTTTGAAACAGCCTGGTAAACTACTCACAATGCTAAATACTCTATACTCGCAAAGGTTACTCCTCACCATTCTCTGCAATTAGCAATGGGCAATAGCAATAGGCAATAGCAATATCTGGTGAGCTAATTGATATGGAATCATATTGGGAGTCACCTTGCTTGGCCCCTTTCTTGACTATGTAATCACAGCCTGAAGATTTCAAGCAATTGTTTATCTGCATACTTGCCTTTTGAAGTTTTCTTTTCTTACCTACATGCAAACCTGCATATATAGAGTGATAATGGGAACTGCAGATGCTGGAGAATCCAACATCATAAAGTGTGAAGCTGGATGAACACAGCAGGCCAAGCAGCATCTCAGGAGGACAAAAGCTGACGTTTCGGGCCTAGACCCTTCATCAGAATCAGGATCCAAATATATTCTTTTAATATCGAGATCTCCCTTGACCAATCATACAGTGGTCCAATATTCAGTCAAGAAAGGAATGTAATTTCTTAAAGTAATTATTCCACATCCTTACCCACTAAAACAATGTCCATTCTTGTCCATCATCTCAGGTTGAACTAACACATTTACAATCTTTGCATTTCAGTTGACCACAAGCAAAGATACCAACCTTGTATCCTCTCCATCATAAGGACTACATGCTTTTATCTCTGCAATACCACCAGTCCTTCTGCTGCCAGACCTCTCAATCAATCCTCAGTAACTAAGCCATACTGCTGACTAACAGTAGTGCAAACTCACTAAGATCAAAAGATTTAGTATAAAAATCATAAGGTATAAATCATTTTCAAACATAAGCTGTTGATATATATCGATTTATAACCAACGTTATAAATAACCTCCAACAAAAATATTGCTGATCCATTTGGATTTAATAAGGTTTAACATCAAGAATCTGATACCTGCATCTTATGGATGCTTGAGTGATGTTTCCCAATGATTCAGTCAGGTGACTTTCAAATGAATGCCCAGAGTGGCTGCCTAAGACAGGAATGTGATCTCTTGACTGGACCAATGAGTGACCTAATGCATTCTTTAGCACCACTCAGGGAAACAGGGATGACAAAACTCCAAGACTGCTCTCACAACTGGCTGTGAAGTACTCTGGGTTCCTGACTTTGTGAAGACCAGAAGATAAATACTAGTCTTTGTTTGCTGTTGAACAATAAATGAAAGTGACTTTGTCACAATATGCATGTGCATGGCTCTCATTAAAGTGGACACAGTGCCTATCACAGCATCCCAAACTTCTCGGTAATTGTGATAACAAATATTGAAGTTAGCCCTATGCTGCTCTGAAGATCCCTATAACTCCTGCTCCTGGTTCCACCAGCAGCTCCATCAGCACTGCTGCTTGTTGCCATGGGATGATGCCATCAGGAAGGCTGAGCTGGAAATCCCACTCAAACCTTTGACCACACTTTCAGAAGGAGGAGCAGGTTGTATAGAAAACCTTTCTGCACAATTATCAGATTCCAGAGCCTTACCACAGAAGAGCACATTACACTCAATTTTCTATTGAAAAAAGCATTTTGTTATTAAACCAAGCCAAGTAGCGTGACACTATCACCCTTGCCTTCACTTGACTCACTGTCAAGAGCTATAGGACAAGAGTGCAAGTATGCTATTGACAAGAAGATCGGCCATGATCATACTCAATGGCAGAGTGGGTTTGATGGACTGATTGGCCTATTCCTTCTCTCATTTTCTATAGCTTTGTACTTTTTTGTAAATTGGATAATCTGCAGACATCCTTTTATCTCCCAGCATGTAAGCAAATGTCAACTAAAACAAGCAATATAGAAGTGAGTTGCACTGTCTCTTGAAAATGCAAATTTTTGCTCAGATGGATTTGTTTATCTGACATTGGTTTCGCAAAGCTTGCCTAAATCTGTGGTCAGGTGACCTCTGCAGCCATTTTAGGTCCATTTTTCTTTTTTAAAATGATAGCTCATGAAAGATCTCAGGTATTCAAATTATATGATCAAGTTGTATATTAATAGATGATTTTTACCGCTTTGTAGCACAGAGCTTCCTAAACACTTCCCTGCTGTGACCTCATTTTATTGCCTCAGACCTGGTATGACTCCAATGGTTTTGAGCATTGTAGGAGGTACGTCTTCAGCTTTTGTTTAGGGTGAAGTGTGGTGCGAAAGCAAGACAAAGCAAAAGGGCCCTTTGTTATTTTGTTATTTAAATACCAAAATAAAGAAAAAACAGCAGAATAAAAACTTCTTTTTGCTGTACTATTAAAGAGCACTGTGCTTATCTTTGTGAGAGCTGTGCACACGCATGCTGTGACAAAGTCCCTTAGAATCTTATGTTGCACATCTAGTCTCCAATGCGATATGTGCTCCTGAGATGCTGCTTGGCCTGCTGTGTTCATCTAGCTTCACACTTTGTTATCTTGGATTCTCCAGCATCTGCAGTCCCCATTATCTCTGTCGCATATCAAGATTTGATGCAGACCAGTGTGCTAAATCGAGCTTCATGTAAATACTTACTGGCAAAGGAAACCGTCACATACAATGTGTGCAATGCAATGTTAAGATAGCTTTATACCAAATCAGAATTCTGTCAGAGAAACTCTGGAACTGTTTTTTTGCAAAAAATCAATCACATGAAATTTCAATCAGTTGTTCAATTTCACTAGTGGTCATATCCCGCTTTTTGGGCTGACATTAAAAAAGGGTTGGGTTCCAGCAAAACAATTATTGTATTTCCCAACATGTTTCCTAGTTTCTTGTTTTTCACTTGCAAATAGTCAGAAGGCTTATTGCTGGAAGTGGAAACTCTGTGAATAATTGCTATATCACTGTCAGCCTGGTCAGCTGCAGATTTGAGGAGCACTATGTCAATGAGATGTTTGTGAGTTTTATACACGCACTGACTCCCCAGTAGTCTGGAAAGAGGCCCATGCTGTCTTCACTCCATTGTGACATGTCATCCATCCCCACTTCCTGTTCCTCTGAGCAGCATTTCCACTGATTTCACCTCTGGGAAACATGGTCACTCCCTCCAGTAAGCTCCAAAGCAGGGAGAGAAATTGGATGTGTGCAATGGAGCACCTCAGAACTGGTCGCAAAACTGAGCATTCTCTCCACATCTGCCATTACTATCCTGGAAACACAACCAGAAAATATCTTCTTAAAGTTTTGGCCCACTTTTGAGAACCTCTGCATTAAGGCTTGCCTGGTTTGTCAAGCATATTGTCACTCCTGGAATAGAATAATTATAGCACAGAAGGAGGCCATTTTAACTCATCAAGAGAGCAGCCCAGTCAGATACATTCACCAGCTCTATGCCTTGTTGCTCTAAGTTTTTTTCTTTCAAGTGCCTTTCCAATTCCTATTAAATTCTTTACTGTCTGATTCCACTACCCTTAGAAGCAACAAGTTCCAGGTCTCAGCACTTGTTGTGTAAAAAGATCCTTTCTCATAATTCCCCACATCTTTCGCTGAAATCTTAAATCTGTACCCTCAAGTCCTTGTAACACTAGCGAGAACATTTTTCTCAGTCAACCTTGTCCAAATCTGTCATAATGTTGTAAACCCCTATTATGTATCTACTTAGTTACTAATGGGAAAAACCCCAGCTTCTCCAAACTAACCTTGTAACTTAAATTCCTTTATATTTCCATATTTGCTTCAGCATCCAGTTTTTATTTACAAGAACATACCAACCTATGATTTAGGAGCATAAGTAGGCCATTTGGCCCCTTGATCCAGCCACACCATTCAAAAAGCATAGTTGATCTATTTGTGTTTCAAATCCCACATTCCATCTACCTTGGATAACCTTTCATTCCCTTGCCTTACCAAGATTCTATCTATCTCCATCTTAAAAATATTGATTGGCACCTCTTCAATCGTCTTCTGAGGCACAGAGTTCCAAAGTTGTATAACCCTCTGAGGAGAAACAAATTTACCTCGTCTCTGTCCTGAAAGTGTGAGCTCTACTTAGTAAAAAGTGTTCCCTGGCCCTAGATTCACCATAAGAGGAGATATTCTTTCTATGTCCACAATGTCAAAACTGTTCAGGATCGTATGTTCTTCAGTCAAGCAATCCTTGACTCTTCTAAAATCCATCAGAAACAAGCCCAATCTGTCCAACCTTTCTTCACGCATTCTAGTTGTCAGTCTAGTAAAACACTTCCAATACATTTATATCCTTCTTTAAATAAGCTGACCAAAACTGCACATAGTATTCAACTTGTGACCTCACTAATGCCCGTATAACTGAAGCATAACTGTGTAACTCCTTACTTTCATATTCAAGTTCTGTCATAATAAACAATAGCATGCTATTACCCTCGCCAATTACCTGTTGCACCAGCATACTACAGTTTTCCGACTGGTGACCAGCAGCACCTAGCAACTTTGTACCTTGGGATACTGAATACTCTAAATAATAAATAAATTATCTGAATAATCTAAACGCTCAAGTTTAGTTCTCTGAACTGATTTTTTTTAGTGATTCTCTTCTGTCCTTCATATTCTGTCGAATCATCTGGAATTACCATTCAATTATATGCTTTTTCATTAAATTTGACACTTTTTAAAATCTTCTTCAGTTAACCAGATGGTGAGCCCTTCCCTTAGAAACTATTTTTAGGGCAGGAATAACTTTGTATCTTTTTATTACGATTAATCTGAAATTACCCCTTAACTATCTGCTCCTGCTTCCTATTGATCTGTTCCCCAGCCATTTATCTCAGTTCACTTCAGGTAGCTCAGCTTTCACACCAAATAGTTGCCCTTATTCAGGTTAAGTGTTAATCTTAGACCGACTTTTCTTCCTTTCAGATCAGATGTAACATTCAATCGTATTGTGGGCCGTACTACCTAGAGGCACCTTTCCTCTGAGGCTGTTAACTAATTCTGTCACATTACACAAAACGGTTTGGTATAATCTGCATTCTGGTTAGTTGTAGAATGTGCAGCTCTAGCAACTAGAAGTCATTCTTCATCCAGTCTACCATTGGCATACGCCTCTGTAAATGTTGTTCTAGGCTTTTTTTCATTCATTTCGTAGATGAGGGCGTGCCTGGTGAGACAAGAATTTATTGCCCAGAGGTCAGTTAAGAGTCAACCATGTTACTGTTGGCCTGAAGTCAGACAGAGGCCAGGCCTTAGTGAACCAGATGCATGTTAATACAAGTTATTGTTATATGTCATACAGTCATGTTCCTTTGTTTCTTGTATGGCTAAATGAAAACAACTATCATATGGTAGATCTATGAACAGCTTGCCATTCATCGTTTAAAGATGTGTATTCTACCCTTTTTCCTGAATTCTGATCTGTGAAGTTGCTTTCCTTACTGAATTACTGTATTTCTCATTGGATGTCAATTGCTATACGCTCCACAAGAACTATTTATCTTACCCACGAGTTAATACAATATGTGATGAAAACTTTTTAAAGCCGTTTTGTCCAGTCTGGGTCAATATTGTTGTCTAATCTGATTTTTTATTCCTACAATGTCCTTAATCAAAAAGGAAATTCCTTTTACTAGCACGAATATGACATACTGGGGGCCAGAGTGTGATGCTGATTGCTACTAAGAGTACCTGTACCAGCTGTCACTGTTTATGAAGGCCCCCCCCCACCCCCACCCCAGCCTTGTCGCATATTTGAATGTGAGGTGGTGACCTTCAAGATGTGTAAAAAATTTCTAAAGCAAAGCAATGCCTATTGCCCTTTATGACTACAATCAATTGCCATGTTTTGTGCAGAATCTACGCATTTGAGAAATGCATAAAATGCATTCACACTTTTTCAAGTGTCAGGGCTACTTAGGTACATTAAAGCCTTAATATTTTGAAAATTGTTCTACCAAGTGGTGGATTTTCTTGTGTAAAACTTCTGTGAGTTTTATGCACAATGATATCATTTCTAATGCCACAATATTTAAGGCAGGTGTGCACACTGAAACTTACATCTTCTACAGAAATAAAACAGAATCTCTGGTTGAAAGCTAATTCAGCATCTGGAAATGTTGGCTCAGGGCCTGAAAGTGACTTATTCAGCAACTTCATGCTTGGCAAGACCTGCCATTAATCATTATTTTTGTTTCTTCCTAGAAGTGCTGTAATACATTCAAGCTATCTTCTTCTTAACATATTATGATTTGAGCAATGGAGCCTATGCAATCACAATATGTCAGACAACAGAAAAGACAATTTTCCTGTGCTTGCTTCCAGGAGCAAATATTGAAAAGTTAGAGTTGGTCATAGCACATATATAGGAACGTAGGAATTAGGACCTGGAGTAGGCAATATAACCCTTTGAGCCCACTCAAACATTTAACATGATCATGGCTGATCTTATCCTGCTCTCAACTCCACTTTCCTGACTGCTCTCCATTGCCCTTTATTCCACCTTTCATTAGAAACACGTCTATTTTTTTCTTGAAACTTCGAATTGATTATGCCTCCGCTGCACTTTGGGGTAGAGTGTTCCACTGATTCACAACCCTCTGAGAGAAGTAGTTTCTCCTCATCTCAGCTTTGAACCTACCTCCTCTCATTCTTATTCGAGGCTGTCCCACCTGGAGTGGAATCCACTTTGTATTTTGCTGTACAATATGAAGGATTCTAAACTTGGTAAAACAAATCTTGAGTATTAATCCGGGAAAATCACCTTCATGTTGCATGTAATTTTTCACGACGTTATTAAATTTTACTCTGCTGATTGGTTAGGAAGTATATGTGACAAATTTCAAAGCAAGTTACAGGTTATTGTGTCTTCACAGATGCAATAGAATCACTCATTTCAAAGCATAAATGAATAAGATTTGTAATAGGTACTGTGAAAAGCTTCTGCCAGAATTAGAAGCATTTTCCTTTTTGAAGTTATTATTTATTGGATAAGACCTTACCCTTACACATTTAGGATCTTTCATATTGATGAATTTCACCAGTTACTCCATTTATTGTTTCTCAGCTGTCTTGGATTGAATGATTAACATGAACAAATTGTGCAACTGCAGCAGTTAGATGTTGAGGACTGTCAACAGAATGTAGCTTGAATGTAGATCCAATTTTTTGTAAATGACCTGATGATACATACTTTAAGGCATCTCTATTGAATCCAATTTGGTTTTACAATCAAGTTGGTGCAATTATTCTATCCAGAAAAATCATTGACACTAATGTCACTCTCAAGTCCCACTGAAAAATGGAACATATGTTAGTGATCCCTCAGAAAGTAATTGTGCATAAAATTAAACAAATAACTGCGCATGATTCATCTTTAAATGTCAGTGTACCTGCTGCTGCATCTATGCTTTTGAGACTCTTGACTGCCCATCCACATTTAATCCTCTATAGATTTAAGATCACTGAAGACTCTGCTATTCATGCCAAGTCCCGTTCACCCATCACTTCATACTCACTGGCTTCTTGTTAAGTAACGCTTTGAATTCAAAATTCTTATTCTTGTTTTTAGATCCATTTATCTCCTCCTTCCTCCATATCTCTGTGATCTCCTCCAATCCTATAATCGTCTGGATTATTTGCACTCATCTAATTCCAGCCTCTTGAGCATTCCTGAATTTAATTGCTCTATCATTCAAGGCTGTGTCTTCAAATGCCTAGGCCCTAACATTTAAAAATCCCTCTCTAGACCTCACCTTCCCACTTCGCTACCATACTTTCCTCCTTTAAGATGTCCTCAAAACTTATCTCTTTAACTAAGTTTTTGGCCATTTGCCCAAATAGCTCCTGATATAGCTTTGTACCACAGGTTTCTATATGATATTGTGTAGCACCTTGAGGGAAAATAAAAGCTGAAAATGTTGGAAAAACTCTGCATCTCTCGAGAAAAAGACGTTGTTAGCATTTCAAGGTCAATAACCTTAACTGTGATATATAAATGCAATAATTGTTGTTTTCTCAATTAAACTGAGGCATTGTGGAATTCCATCTATTTTGAATTATTCTGAGGGTGCATTTTGAGTTGTCAGATGAATAGGCGGCTTTTTATTTATCTAATAGTCACATCAACAGCTCACTTAAAATGTATAAACATTTTATTTTTTGAATATCTATCAGATGGAGAGTGTGTATTGGTGGATGACAAAACATTTCAAGCAGCCAGCACTCGTATTGAGCCCTCCCATTTGAGTATGATGCAGCTTGATGCAGTGTAAAGCTCCCTACTATTTCTCACTTCAGCTTCAATATTCAAAGAAATTCAACCACTGCCCCAGTGTTGTATATTCTGATTCATGCATGAATCATTTTAAAGCCTGTATCTGAATGCTGATAGTTAGTCCTGAAATAAAGATAGCTTTGCATTGTTGGAACACATGGGATCTGAATTTAAACAGCCAGACAGATTTCACAGGGTACTTGTCCGAACAGCCGACATGAGAAACTTTCATCCTGTTGGTCATTCAGTTCTATATTAATTAATTTTTAATTTTAAAGAAACTTGCTCTTTGAACTAATACAATTTTAGTTCAGATGTATCTTGCTAGCTAAAGAGATGAGATGTGTTGCTGCTTTTGATGGTGCTTGAGTGATTCATGATGTATCGTCATTCATTAACATGTGTAATTCAGTCTCAACCCACATGTTCATTAAGATATATGAAAGGATCTCTATGAGCAGTTCTCTGCAATTTACTTTATTCACAGTGTTCTACAATTCTGCCTCAGGACATTAGCTCATCCCAAAGGTGACCTTTAACTACGGATTAGAGTTTCTGTTGCCTGAAAAGGGATTGTGTTAATTTTATTTGAGGCATTGTGTAACTTGATATGAGTTTTATTCAGAATCTGAAAACAGTGTATCACATTTCTCATTTTATAGGTTATGTAGAACAGAAGTTTAAAATGATGAAGAGACACTTTTAAAATATTTGTGATAGATTTAACTTAAAACTTCTCTAGGTTTGTCAATAGTAGGACTTGCTGCTTGCAACTGCAGCTGTTCATATGGTTTGTTTGCTGTAACCTCAATTGTGTATAGTCATAATAACTTGGCAGTTTGTGATATTGACTAAGGAAATAAGCAGAACTCTGGTTTTGGGATTGGGGTTTGAGGAATAGCTCAAGTGATGACATATTTTTTTCACAGGAGCAAAAACTTTGGATGAAATATGATACAGGTCTTCAATACAATTAAACGACCAGTTAAAGTTGAATGAACACAGCAGGCCAAGCAGCATCTGAGCACAAAAGCTGACGTTTCGGGCCTAGACCCTTCATCAGTAAGGGGGGAGGTGGAGAGGGTTGTGAAATAAATAGGGAGAGAAGGGGAGGCGTATCGAAGATGGATGGAGGGGAAGGTAGGTGGAGAGGAGACAGACAAGTTAAAGAGGTGGGGATGGAGCCAGTAGAGGTGAGTGAATGTGGGGAGGTAGGGAGGGCCTAGGTCAGTCCAGGGAGGATGGATAGGTCAAGGGGGTGGGATGAGGTTAGTAGGTACCAAATGAGGAGGGAGGAGGGGATAGGTGAGAGGAAGAACAGGTTAGGGAGGCGGGGATGAGCTGGGCTGGTTGTGGGATGCAGTAGGGGGAGGGGAGATTTTGAAGCTTGTGAAATCCACATTGATACCATTGGGCTGCAGGGTTCCCAAGTGGAATATGAGTTGCTGTTCCTGCAACCTTCGGGTGGCATCATTGTGGCACTGCAGGACGCCCAGGTTGGACATGTCGACTAAGGAATGGGAGAGGGAGTTGAAATGGTTCGCGACTGGAAGGTGCAGTTATTTATTGTGAACTGAGCGTAGGTGTTCTGCAAAGCAGTCCCCAAGCCTTCGCTTGGTTTCCCCAATGTAGAGAAGGCCACAACGGGTACAGCAGATGCAGTATACCACATTCGCAGATGTGCAGATGAACATCTGCTTGATATGCAAAGTATTCTTGGGGCCTGGGATAGGGGTGAGGGAGGAGGTGTGGGGGCAAGTGTAATACTTCCTGCGGTTGCAGGGGAAAGTGCCGGGTGTGGTAGGGTTGGAGGGGAGTGTGGAGCTGACAAGGGAGTCACAGAGAGAGTGGTCTCTCCAGAAGGCAGATAAGGGTGGGGAAGGGAAAATTTCTTTGGTGGTGGGGTCAGATCGCAGATGGTGGAAATTTCGGAGGATGATGCGTTGGATCCGGAGGTTGGTGGGGTGGTATGTGAGGGAAAGGGGGATTCTCTTTTGGTGGTTATTGCGGGGACAGGGTGTGAGGGATGAGTTGTGGGAAATGCGGGAGACACGGTTGACGGTTTTCTTGACCACTGTGTGGGGAAGTTGCGGCCCTTGAAGAACAAGGTCATCTGGGATATGCGGGAGTGGAATGCCTCATCCTGGGAGCAGATGTGGCGGAGGCAAAGGAATTGGGAATAGGGGATGGAATTTTTCCAGGAGGGTGGGTGGGAGGAGGTGTGTTCTAGGTAGCTGTGGGAGTCGGTGGGCTTGAAATGGATCTCGGTTTCTAGCTGGTTGCCTGAGATGGAGACAGAGAGGTCTAGGAAGGTGAGGGATGTGTTGAAGATGGTCCAGGTGAACTTGGGGTTTGGATGGAAGGTGTTAGTGAAGTGGTTGAACTGTTCGAGCTCCTCGTGGGAGCACGAGGCTGCGCTGAAACAGTCATCAATGTAACGGAGGAAGATGTGGGGTTTAGGGCTAGTGTAGGTACGGAAGAGGGATTGTTCCATGTAACCTTCAAAGAGGCAGGCATAGCTTGGGCCCATGCGGGTACTCATGGCCATCCCCTTTGTCTGTACAAAGTGGGAGGAATCGAAAGAGATGTTATTGAGGGTGAGGACGAATTTGGATAGGCAGATGAGGGTGTCGGTGAAGGGGGACTGGTCGGGCCTGCGGGACAGGAGGAAGCGGAGGACCTTTAGGCCATCTGCATGGGGAATGCATGGGGAATGTATAGGGACTGAACGTCCATGGTGAAAATGAGGTGTTGGGGACTGGGGAATTGGAAGTTCTGGAGGAGGTGGAGGGCATGGGTGGTGTCACAGACATAGGTAGGGAGTTCCTGGACCAAGGGAGAGAAAATAGAGTCCAGATAGGTGGAGATGAGTTTGGTGGAACAGGGGCAGGCGAAGACAATGGGTCGACCAGGGCAGACGGGTTTGTGGATTTTGGGAAGGAGATAGATGCGGGCGGTGCAGGGTTGGGGAACAATGAGGTTGGAGCTGTGGATGGGAGGTCACCTGAGGTGATGAGGTGGTGGATGGTTTGGTGCTCAGGGGTGGGGTCATGATCCTGGGAGCGGTAGAAGGAGGTGTCGGAGATCTGGTGTCTGGCTCAGCAATGTAGAGGTTAGTGCGCCATACTACAACTGCGCCTCCCTTGTCTGCGGGTTTTATGGTGAGGTCGGGATTGGAGCGGAGGGAGCAGAGGGCTGCACGTTCTGCGGGGGAGAGGTTGGAGTGGGTGAGAGGGGTGGAGAGGTTGAGGCGGTTAATGTCTCGATGGCAGTTGGAGATGAAGAGGTCAAGAGAGGGTAGGAGGCCTTGGGGTGGTGTCCAGGAGGATGACTTGTGTTGGAGGCATGTGAAGGGGTCAATGGAGGGAGGATTAGGCTTGTTTGTCAATTTATGTCCAGAAGTGAAAAATTGCAGAATTAACCAAATTGAGCCGGTTCAAAACAGAGCTGTGAGAGCTTCTGTAATTAAAACTGCTTCACAATTACACTTCCAATGGCAGAATGCATACAAATTGGAAACAGTGCCCTAAACTAGTTAGGAATTTGTCAAAGCCTAGAAAATATTTGCAGAAAAATTCAAGTATTGACTGTTACTATATGATTTCTAGATGTGAGAGATGTAACTTCTTTAGGATAAGCTTCAATTTGTGGCCCATTGAAATCTGTATAATGTTAGTTATTTAAGTTTTATTTAAATTTTATTTTTGTTTACTTTTGTTAGCAGTGTTCGTTGGATGTTAAATTTAATCATTGTTCTCCTTGGAGCAAAGCACATTCACAGAGGATTTACCACAGGTGTAGCAGATTCCAACAGTTTCAAATATATATGTAGACAAATAAAATCTTTCACCATTAGCTGATGGTACAGCAACTGGGGGACTCTGACTTTTGGCTTTGGAGCAATATCCTGCTCACCAATGCCCATTTTTGGTTCCACCCTGTAAGAGTTCTGAGGCCCAATCATTTCTAGCTGCTTCATCAATGACCAGCTCCTATCATAAGATGAGAAGCAGGATATTCAGTGATTGCACAGCAATTAGTTCCAAATGAAATTCCTCAGATATTGAGACAGTCCTTCTCTGTCTACATTAAGGCTTGAGCTGCTAAGTGATTTGTAATATTCATGCTATGTGAATGCCAAAAGCCATCTCAAACGAGAGAGGGTCTAACAACCTCTCTTTGATGTTCAAAGGCTTTAATATCACTGAATCACTTGACCAGAAACCTTAACTAGTCAGATAGATGCTGTGGCTACAAAAGAAGGTCAAAGTTGTGACTTCTGTAGGAAATGACTTACCTCTTGAGTGCTCAAGACTCAAGTCAGGAGTGTAATAGAATATTCTCTATTAGCCTAGATGCATGTGAATCCAATAGCACTTAAGAAGTTCAATAACATTCAGGATAAAGCACAGGATAAATCAACACCCCTTCCCTACCTTATATGTACACTCCCTTCACCGCCAGAACAACAGGGGTTGCATTGTTTGCCATCTACAAGCTGTGGCAGCTTCTACTAGGCAGAGACATAAGGCAACAGGGCCGCCAAGCTCCAAATTTCCTTCCAAGTCACACAGCATCTCAACTTAGACATTTATCATCGTTTCCTCATTGTCACTGTTGAAATTCTGGAGCTCCTTTCCTAGCAGCATTATGATCATGCCTTGAGCAAATAGTCTGCAGCAGTTCAAGAAGCAGATTACTACCATCTTGGCAAAGGGCAATGTGGATTGACAATAAATGTTGATCTTCTCATTTAATGAGCACTTTTTTTAAGATGGAAGAAAAGTACTGAATTCAGTCAATCCAGTGCAAAGTGGCATATTAAAGATAATAGGGTCTGGTCAGTTCAGTCAATAGGAGGTGTTGCTCTGTGCACCTGGGAACAGTAAAATGGATGAACGGAGTGACAGTATAAAGTTTTGGCCAGAGTCAACATACAAAAGTAAAAAACAGCCACTGGAAATACAGGACAAGTGTATGAACATTGTGGAGAGAACATACAATCACATTTTTGGGACCAAAACATCAGAACTGTTTCCTCCTCTATTTCTATTCTAATTTCTAACATTGACAATTGGCTTTTAGATAGCTAGTAAACTAGAGTTGAAATGTATTTCAGAGAGCTCAGCTCCTCTCTGCCATCTTTGTCATACTTATGATTTATTGTAGTTTTTTGTTCTCCTTTTCTGTTATATTCTCTATGAAGTTCCCTTTCCAGTTGCCTCCTTGAGGTTATCAAAGCCTAATACTTAAACTGAAATTCAGCTATAAATATTAAAGAAAAACTCTTGAAAACAATCATATGAAATACCTTTGCTATGTAGCAAAAATGTAAACCTTTATTTTCAGGCTTCTCTGGATGCTTTTCCTATAATTAAAATAGCCTAATTTTACATTCATGTATGTCCTATCTTCCCCATAACTTAGTTCTTTGACTCTGTGAATCACATTCATGAGTCATGGCTCTCTATGGTATCTTCAATATGTGTCTTCAATGTGAATTAGTGATCACCAGAACAAGCTGTGGTTGGAACATGACTTCTATCTTGCCCTTTACATTTTTAGATAAATAGTTAAACATTTTCTTTTTTGTTGCTTTTTTTTCAAATTAATTCTTCATAGAGCCTATGTATGTTCCTCTCATTAAATTTCTTGCACTTAACCACATAAAGTTTCATCTGCCATTGGCCTGATTATTTAGGGAATTTATAGCTACTTGGCTGTTTCCTTAGGGCAGTGTAGTCTTGTTGAGGAAGAGTAGAGGGTATTGTCAGCTAGCTGGAGAGCTTGGCAAGATATCCAGGTTGGCTCGCTAAGGCATGGCCTGCTGAATCCAATGCAGTGGCACTATCAGCAGCTGGCCTTCATCTGGGGTTAACACAGTGACAGCTGCTGGCCCATCAAAGAGTGACAGCTCTTGTGCTCAGCAGCACTACAGATATAGCTGTAGTTGCCCCTGGTAGGACAGCCAGTACTGGGGAGGATCAAGGTGTAATGTGAGTGAATTGTGAGTGAGGGTTTTCTGGGCCAGGGTGGTTGCTCAGAAAGAGAGGGGTGAGGGTGTCAGAAGCAAAAGGAGGGCCTTGTAGTCAGCAGACAACTCCATGCCCTATGGTTAGTCCCTCAATCAAAAGCACTCATTCTTTTATCCCCACCCCTCACTGCTGACAACCTGCCTGCACGGTGTTATGATCCCAAATGCTGAAACTCTTGGACAACTCAACCCTGGCTTGCTACATCATATGCTTATTTGCTTTTAGTTAATGTGGTGGTCATTCACTGAAAAAGAGTCACAGGGGTTTCTATAAGACCAGAATGGAAGTTTATTACATGGCAATAGAGACTGATTCACTGTTTGAGAGGATAAACAAGATGTGGAATGGAATGTTTCAGTCTCGCTAAAGTTGTGACAGCAACACCCTGTTCATTAGCCAAAGTGATCAGGAACTCTTCCCTGGGTCTTTACTCTATTCTCTAATTCATCATCTGTCTTGAGAAGACAGCTCCCTAACAAGGACTACCAATTTTGAGGAACACCTGGGACAGTCTATCCTCTAACTATGATCCTTTGATGTTCAAGCAGTTGATAGTTTGCAGTGCTTCAATCACTTGTCTGGATCCTTTAGGTCAATGATAATGGGGCAACTACTCATGATGTGTGGATTAATTCTGTCCCCTTTCCACCTGCTTCTGATAGATAGCTTATCATTCTTTCTCAAGATAAGGCTTCTTATTTTCCCAAACATCACGTTGATAATAGGGTGTGTGTGGCACCAGATAAATCTTTGATCTCATTTCAACAGAGTATCGTGACCTCAAAGATCCTGATGATTCTTGTGACCTTTCTTTTGTACTTTCCTTTTGTCCTTATATATGAGGATTTGGAAATCCAGTAAATGATTTAACAGCAGTTACATGGAATCTCACGCTACAGAAAGAATACCATGAAAGTTCAGTTTTAAAGAGACTCTCATTTCAAACACGCATTCCATGCTCATTTCAAACGAGACAAAAGCAAAAAAAAGTATAGACTATCGTTGAAAAATCTCAAAACTCCCAACAAAATAAGCTTTCAACCTACTTCTCATACATCATTTTGCAGCAATTCAAATCTAGAGAAATTATACCTCTATAGTACAACTTTAATTGTGACAGAATTGATTCTCCTCAGGTCCTGTGTACTGCGCAAGTTTCTTTCATCAATGCTATAAGCTTAGACTTTTTCAACTAGCCTGCAAACTTTGAAACAAACATGCCTGGTCTGAAAGTTGCATAAACAAAAGTATTCTACCGAGGTCACTTACTGCTGCTCTGAAAACACTTCTTCCTCGAAGGGAAATTGTACCTGCTTCTAAACGTAATCAGGCTTCTACTGAACCGCAAAACAAAGAAAAGCACTGCAGATGCTGTAAATCAGGGACAACCACAAAGTTGCTGAAAAGCTCAGCAGGTCTGTCAGCATCTGTGAAGAAAACATCAGAGTTAATGTTTCGGGTCCGGTGACCGTTGCTCAGATCTGATGGTGGCTAGAAAAATATCAGTTGAGATGCAGAAAAAGGGGGAGGGGGAGGGGGAGGGGGATGGGGTAGAGCCCAAAGGGAGAGAAGAACACTTGGACAGATAAAGGAGTTGGTAATGATCAGGCTGGGAGGGTGAATAGTTGTTAATGGGGGCTATAAGTGACTAACAACAGGCGATATGTAATGGCAGGCCTGGTGTCATGGGTAGGGCACTGGGACATGGGAGAGTTTAGGCCTTAAAGTTGCTGAACTCGACATTGAGTCCAGAATGCTGCAGGGTCCCGAAGCAGAAAATGAGGTGTTGTTCTTCCAACTTGCATTGAGCTTCACTGGAACACTACAGCAAGCCTAAGACTGTGATGTTGGCCAGGGAACAGGGTGGTGTGTTAAAGTGGCAGGCAACAGGTAGTTTGAGGTCTTTTTTGCAAGCAGCATGTAGATGTACTGCAAAGTGGTCACCCAGTCTATGCTGTGTTTCCCCAGTGTAGAGGAGAGCACATTATGAGCAGTGAATGTAGACTAGGGTCTGAGAAGTGCAGGCGAGGTGTTGCTTCACCTGGAAGGTATGTTTGGGTCCTTGGATACTGGGGGGGGAGGAGATAAATGGACAGGTGTTGCACCTTCTTCAGTTACAGGAGAAGGTGCCATGGGACTGTTGGGGTTGGAAGTGGGGAGGGAGGTGGGAGTGGGGGTGAAGGAAGTTTAGGCAAGAGTGTCCTGAAGGGAATGGTCCCTGAGGAAGGCTGACAAGGGAGGAAGGGGAATATGTGTCTGGTGCTGGCATCTCACTGAGGTGGTGGAAATGGTGTCTGATGATCTTCTGGATGTGGATGCTGGTGGGATGGTAGGTAGTCCCCCATTAACAAATATTCACCCACCCAGCCTGATCATTATCAATTCCTTTGTCTGTCCAACTGCTCTTCTCTCTTTTTATGCTCTATCCTACCGTTTACTCCGTGCTCGTCCCTATTTTCTACATATAAACTAATATTTTTCCAGCCAACATCAGTTCTGAGGAAGGCTCACTGGGTCCGAAATGTTAACTCTGATTTTTCCTTCACAGATGCTGAGCTTTTCCAGCAACTTTGTTTCTGTTCCTGATTTACAGCATCTGCGATTCTTTTGGTTTTTATTTAGTATTTAACTCACTGCCACATCTTTTCCAGGCATGCCCACCTTGAAGAAGTTCTGCTCCTCTCTCCAATGGGATTTCCATTCCAATCTTGCTTCTTGCCCACCAACACTATCACTCCTGGTGTTTGACCTAGCATTTGCTGAAACTCATTTCCACAGCCATATCACATTCCTCGGTGATTGCCTCCGGCTCAGAATCACCCCACATGGATTCCAACTGAAGCGTCATCCCTCACGTTTTGATTCCTTCCAGGATCACAGGTTTCTCTATGATGTTCAATGTTCCATTGGCAGCTGCTCTCCCCACATCCTGAGATCCACACTCCGTGCCATGTGGTGTCACATGCATACTCTCAAACCTTCTCTCCAACAGCATCACAACATACTGGCTCAGGGCTGCACCACTCCGCATTTCCACTTCATCCTCCGGCTCATTCATTGTGCTAACAAGAAACTTTATATTTTCCTTTCAGGCATCAAGGGACACAAGATGCAGCATCTCAAAGATACCTAGGGGCCTCTGGAACCTTCCTCCCTTCCCCTTCCCTCTGATTCCATCCCCTGTCCAACCACCACCCACCCCCAACCAACTCCTGTCGGGTATTCACCATCCCTCCTAAACTTCCATTGTCCAATGCTGAACGTTCTGTACTCAGTAGAGGTCTCAACTTTATTCCAACTGCATCCTCACCTTTACAAATTTCATGAACAACATGACGCTAAACCCTTCTTCCACCGTCTTCACCTCCGTCCTCATTTCTTTGGGCAAGAGTCCTCTCCCTGTCCCACAAGACCCCTTCACCCAACTCCAACAATTTCCCTCCACCTGGACCCCTCCCTCCAACCTTTTACCAGCACTCTATCTGTTCATTGAGAACTGTCGATCTGATATTAGTCGCCTCAATTTCTCTGACCTCCCCACACCGCGCCCCCCCCCACCACGCACTTCAACTATCTCCCTCTGAACTGACTGCACTCTGTGTGCTCGGACATAGCCCTGACTTTGTTATTAAGCCAGCCAATTAGGGTGGTGCTATTGTAGCCAGGCGCACTGACGTCTATCTTGCAGAGGTTGAGCGAAAACTCTCAGATGCCTCCTCCTACCTTCCTCCGGACCATGACCCCAACATGACACATCATGCCATTGTATCCACAATGGTAACTAATCTAATTTCATCCAGTGACCTTCCCCCTCCACTGCTTCCAAGCTGATAGTCCTGCTGCCCTACATAGCTCATATCTACTTTCTTCCAAAAGTCCACAAACGGGACTGTCTGGGCAGGCCCATTGTTTCAGCCTGGTCCTGCCCCACAAAACCCATCTCTTCCTAAGTTGACTCAGTCTTCTCTCCCCCGGCCCAGTCCCTACCCATGTACATCCATGATTCCTCTGATGCCAGTTTCAAAACTACCAGTTTGCAGGTCCCAGCCACCTCCTCTTTACCATGAGCATGCAATCCTTTTACAAGTCCATTCCCCACCAGGAGGGTTTTAAGGCTCTCCACTTTTCTTGGAGCAAAGACCTGAACTGCCCCCACCCACTACCACCCTGCTCCGCTTGGCCAAGCTCACCCTCACCCCCAACAACTTCTCTTTTAACTCCTCTCATTTTCTTTAGGACAGAGAGGTGGCCATGTGTACCTGCATAGGCCCTGGATATGCCTTTCTGTTCGTGGAGTACATGGAACTTTGGTTGTTCCAGTCCTATTCTGGCCCCCACCCACAACTCTTTCTCTGATATATCGATGACATCATCAGTGCTGCTTCCCTCTCTCTCGAATTAGAAAACTTCATCAATTTTGCTTCCAATTTATACTCTTCCCCCTACTTTCACCTGGTCTATCTTCCCCTCCTCAACATTTCTGTTTCTATTTCTGGGGTAAACTGGTCACTAATATGCACTATAAACCCGTTGGTCTATACATCCTCACACCATGCTTCCTGCAAAGACTCCAATCCATTCTCTCAGTTCCTCTGTCTCCGTCGTATATGTTCCAGTGAGACCAACTTCGACAAGGGAGCCTCCAAAATGTTCACCTTCTTCCTCAACCGAGGATTCCAGTGGACCCAGGAACATCATTGGACTTTTCCAGCTTTAAAGACTTTATGGCTTTAAAAGCTACTACTCCCGAGAGTCACTCAAAGATAGCTAGAATTGCAGATGTTGGAGTCAGAGACAACACAGTGTGGAGCTGAAAGAACACAGCAGGCCAGGCTGCATCAGAGGAGCAGGGAAGTTGATGTTTTGGGTCAGGACCCTTCTTCAGAAATAGGTCCAGAGAGTCAGCTTTTACAGCCGCTGAAATGTCAAACAGCCTGCAGACAAATGCATGGAAAGGTCAACAAGGGGGAAATGACAATAGTAAAATTTCAGACCCAGGAAGAGAAGCACAGAAGCAAGTGTGAGTGAGAAGTTCTGATATCTGGTAGTTAGAAGCTCTAGTGGGAAGCAAGAAACTGTGAGAGTAATCCTAGTTAGAGATACAGCTAGAACATGAACAGACATCAGACACCCATTAGTAAAATTAAAAATTGTTGTTGGGCAGAGAGAAAACGTTAATTCAACAGTGCAATAGGAGCAAATCAGGCTCGAAGTTAAAGAATGGTATTTACAGCTCACAATAAGTGCTGCTACCATAGAAACAGATACCACATGGCACAGCTTTAATAGAGGATCCAAGGGCCACTTGAAGTAATTTAAACAATGGCCACAGCATCAATAATGTTGTGAAATCAGAATAAAGGCCACAAAAAAGCAATTAAAACATAAACGGACACAGTTTAAAGAAGAAGTAAAGAAATGAGCCATAACTTAAACTTTGTTTCAGGCAGGAAATGTTTATTAATGTTGCAGATTTAAGGTTTTATGTGAGAAAGTTCTTTGTTAAGATTACGACTACTATTAAATTGTGAAAAGCAGCAAACCTCCATTTTGTCTCCAGAACACAGGAAAGCCCATTTGGCTGCAGAAGATGGAAACCTTGATTTTGACTGCAAAAGCATGGGGGAGCCCCCAAATAAATGTTAGAGAGGTACAGGATCGCTCAACAAGGATAATAAAAAGGCACTGCTAAACTGAAGAGTCAAAGTCTACCTGGGAAAGAGAGGAAAGCTGGATTGAAATATTGCAGAATTGAAGAAGCTTTGAAGAAGGACAAATAATCATGTTGGGAAGAAATAGCAGGAGAAATAATGTTGCCTGGCAGATTTAATTTTGCAGTTGGCAAATCAAAACACTAGATTGGACATTTTGGCGAAAATGGTTATTAAAATACAGAACTGCTTTCAAGATAGACGTTAAATCACAAGCTGGACAAGCAAATGCAATATTGTGTTCAATAGGGCCTACAGCAGATGACATTACAGCTTGCCAAGTCATAAAAGAACGTACAAAGTTCAAAAAGGTTTTGACAATTCCTTTAATCTGAGAACCATTAATATTCTTAACCATTGATATTGTTCAAAGAGTAAGATCTTGGCAAAGGAATTCAGGATCCAGGGAAATCTGTGAATAGGTTTATTCAGGATCTTTACAGATTAGTGGAAAATTTTAATAATGAAGTTTTGATATCAGAATTTATAGTAGTCAGAATTGTTGTTCAAATTATGAGAATTTGCTGTCAAGCAAAAAAAGATTTGACTTGTAGAAAGCTACTTAGATTACATAGAAAGAGAAGCCCTAAGAGGAGAAGGGTAACCAAATATATTCAGTTTATAAGTTTTATAATCATTAAATTGACAAGTAAACACAAAGGATAGGCAAATACAAAGGATTACTGTCAGCCATTGTGGAGCAAGGAATCTTCTCAGGCACAAGCAGTGCCCAGCAGTTAAAAAAATGCTTTATCTGTAAAATTATAGGTGACTTCTAAAAGGTACTAATATAGGTCACAATGATGAAGCAGCAGAAAGTAAATGATTATTCATGCACAATGTTAACATGGTAGAGCCACTGGTATTCAAAAGGTATCTAAGGGAAATTGGTGATCCAATCAACTAATGTTTGATAGACCTGCCCATCTTCCCTGGACTGACCTATCCCCTCCCTACCTCCCCACCTATACTCTCCTCTCCACCTATCTTCTTTTCTCTCCATCTTCGGTCCGCTTCCCCCTCTCTCCCTATTTATTCCAGAACCCTCTCCCCATCCCCCTCTCTGATGAAGGGTCTAGGCCTGAAACGTCAGCTTTTGTGCTCCTGAGATGCTGCTTGGCCTGCTGTGTTCATCCAGCCCCACACTTTGTTATCAAAAATTCCAAGGTGTTGGCTGAGAACCCATCTTTTGAACGCTGACAGCATTTTACCATCATTTGACTTACTAGTAAATGACTGAAGTCTAGTTAATTATTACCGATTTCCTTTGAGAAGATGTTCAGTAGGGATGCATCCAGGGATCCATTTAGGGATCGCCATCCTAGGACTTAGCCAGTGTTCTAGTTGTCAGAGAAACCGGTGAAAATTTTTCTTGGAGTAAGTAATTGTTTTCAACATCGTACAGCTTAAGAACAAACCCTTTGGCCCACCATATCTGAGCTGACCAGATGCCATTCTAAACTAATCCTATCTGCCTGCATGTGGCCAATTCACTCTATCCCCTGTCTGCTCAAGTGCTGTTTAAGTGCTTCTGAAATGTTGCTATTGTATCTACCTTTACCACCTCCCCGCCAGTGTGTTCCAGGCACCTACTACACTCGGTGTAAAAAACATGTCTTGCACAACTCTTTAAACTTTCCCTAGATAACAAAGTGTGGAGCTGGATGAACACAGCAGGCCAAGCAGCATCTTAGGAGCACAAAAGCTGACGTTTCCGACCTAGACCTTTCATCAGAGAGGGGGATGGGGAGAGGATTCTGAAATAAATAGGGAGAGAGGGGGAGGCGGACCGAAGATGGAGAGAAAAGAAGATAGGTGGAGAGGAGAGTATAGGTGGGGAGGTAGGGAGGGGATAGGTCAGTCCAGGGAAGATGGACAGGTCAAGGAGGCGGGATGAGGTTAGTAGGTAGGAAATGGAGGTTCGGCTTGAGGTGGGAGGGGGGGATAGGTGAGAGGAAGAACATCCACTGTACACGTTGTGGCTTCCTGTACGTTGTGGAAACCAAGCGGAGGCTTGGGGACCGCTTTGCAGATCACTACACTCGGTTCGCAATAAACAACTGCACCTCCCAGTCATGAACCATTCCACTCCCCCTCCCATTCCTTCGACGACATGTCCATCCTGGGCCTCCTGCAGTGCCATAATGATGCCACCTGTAGGTTTCAGGAACAGCAACTCATATTCCGCTTGGGAACCCTGCAGCCCAATGGTATCAATGTGGATCTCACAAGCTTCAAAATCTCCCCTCACCCTACCGCATCCCAAAACCAGCCCAGCTCGTCCCCACCTCCCTAATCTGTTCTTCCTGCTGTGTTGCTCCTAAGATGCTGCTTGGCCTGCTGTGTTCATCCAGCTCCACACTTTGTTATCTCGGATTCTCCAGCATCTGCGGTTCCCGTTATCTCTGATCACAGGTTTAACCTCTTCCATCCATAGACTCCATTTATACTTCTCGCTGCCACAGAAAGGCTTCCAATATCATCAAAGACCTTCCCCGCCCTGGTAATGCTCCCCTAAAACCTCTTCTCTCAGGCAGAAGATATAGATGCTTGAGCATACACACCAACAGGTTCAAGAACAGCTTATTCCTTGCCATTAATAGAAGTATAACTGGGCTCTCTAACTTCAAATAATGTTGATAATGTTGATCTTCCTTTGCTCACCTCCAGTGCAGTGTAACCTGTGTGCTTCACTCTGTACAAGCACCCTATGTTCTGTCTTTCCTTGCTCACTATGATATGCCTGTTTGCAGACAAAGCTTTTCATTTTACTTAGGTACATGTGACAATAAATCAAATCAAATCAAATCAAGCTCTCGTGTCATTGCAATACAATTGCACTGCAGTCAGTGAATCTGCAAGTCAAAGACAAACTGCAAAGGATCATAATTAGAGGTTAGAGTGAAAGGAACACCAGCGAACAAAATTCTGGGCTGATGTCTTATTTACGTGACGCCAATTTGTTGTTTTGGCATTTGGTCTAGCTTTTGGCTTGGCACATTACTACGTTCGTGTAGGAACAAAAACCGTTGCATAAGCAGGGTAAATATAGCAGTCAGTTTACTGGTTAAAATTAATTCCAGTGTCAGGCTGTACAGTCACAATATGCCATTAAATTCATTAACATAGTTCATACATTCCATTCAGATAGTCACCATTAAGCACAGTATGACATACTTTATTAGTCATCCTTGCTTCACCAACACCTTCCACCCCAACCTTCAGTTCACCTGGGCCATCTCCAGCACATCCCTCACCTTCCTGGACCTCTCAGTCTCCATCTCAGGCAACCAGCTTGTAACTGATGTCCATTTCAAGCCCACCGACTCCCACAGCTACCTAGAATACACCTCCTCCCACCCACCCTCCTGCAAAAATTCCATCCCCTATTCCCAATTCCTCCGCCTCCGCCGCATCTGCTCCCACGATAAGGCATTCCACTCCCGCACATCCCAGATGTCCAAGTTCTTTAAGGACCGCAACTTTCCCCCCACAGTGATCGAGAACGCCCTTGACCGCGTCTCCCATATTTCCCGCAACACATCCCTCACACCCCGCCCCCGTCACAACCGCCCTAAGAGGATCCCCCTCATTCTCACACACCACCCTACCAACCTCCGGATACAACGCATCATCCTCCGACACTTTCGCCATTTACAATCCGAACCCACCACCCAAGACATTTTTCCATCCCCACCCCTGTCTGCTTTCCGGAGAGACCACTCTCTCCGTGACTCCCTTGTTCGCTCCACACTGCCCTCCAACCCCACCACACCCGGCACCTTCCCCTGCAACCGCAGGAAATGCTACACTTGTCCCCACACCTCCTCCCTCACCCGTATCCCAGGCCCCAAGATGACATTCCACATTAAGCAGAGGTTCACCTGCACATCTGCCAATGTGGTATACTGCATCCATTGTACCCGGTGCGGCTTCCTCTACATTGGGGAAACCAAGTGGAGGCTTGGAGACCGCTTTGCAGAACACCTTCGCTCAGTTCGCAACAAACAACTGCACCTCCCAGTCGCAAACCATTTCCACTCCCCCTCCCATTCTCTAGATGACATGTCCATCATGGGCCTCCTGCACTGCCACAATGATGCCACCCGAAGGTTGCAGGAACAGCAACTCATATTCCGCCTGGGAACCCTGCAGCCTAATGGTATCAATGTGGACTTCACCAGTTTCAAAATCTCCCCTTCCCCCACTGCATCCCTAAACCAGCCCAGTTCGTCCCCTCCCCCCACTGCACCACACAACCAGCCTAGCTCTTCCCCCCCACCCACTGCATCCCAAAACCAGTCCAACCTGTCTCTGCCTCCCTAACCGGTTCTTCCTCTCACCCATCCCTTCCTCCCACCCCAAGCCGCACCCCCATCTACCTACTAACCTCATCCCACCTCCTTGACCTGTCTGTCTTCCGTGGACTGACCTATCCCCTCCCTACCTCCCCACCTATACTCTCTCCACCTATCTTCTTTACTCTCCATCTTCGGTCCGCCTCCCCCTCTCTCCCTATTTATTCCAGTTCCCTCTCCCCATCCCCCTCTCTGATGAAGGGTTTAGGCCCGAAACGTCAGCTTTTGTGCTCCTGAGATGCTGCATGGCCTGCTGTGTTCATCCAGCCTCACATTTTATTATCTTGGAATTCTCCAGCATCTGCAGTTCCCATTATCTCTAACGTAATATAGTGTCTTGTTTGTTTTATGCCGGTTGCTATGCAACTAGCTGCTAACAGTCCATAATTGTAAATAAATTTCTAAGTGTAATTATCTTTATTCAAGTGAATTGTGAGATTATGGCTATTGTAAATGAAGAAGTTTTTTGTAGATCACTCAGTGCAGCTGAATGTATTGAGCTCAATAATTATCTGTACCTAAAATTCAAGATAAAAATTCCCTTCTGCTGCTAGCCATCGTCCTGGGTTGTCAGGGTGAAGTTGCTCCACAGGGCCAGTTGCAGCAGCAACTGAAACCAGGCGGACCTCAAAACCTCTTGCTCCCCAGAGGAGCTTGGACAGTTCATCCGCTTCACCGACACTTTCCACCCCAACCTCAAGTTCACCTGGGCCATCTCCAACACACCCCTCACCTTCCTAGACCTCTCAGTCTCCATCTCAGGCAACCAGCTAGTAACTGATGTCCATTTCAAGCCCACCAACTCCCACAGCTACCTAGAATACACCTCCTCCCACCCATCCTCCTGCAAAAATTCCATCCCTATTCCCAATTCCTCCGCTTCTACCGCATCCTCTCCCACGATGAGGCATTCCACTCCCGCACATCCCAGATGTCCAAGTTCTTAAAGGACCGCAACTTTTCCCTTGCAGTGGTTGAGAACGCCCTTGACTGCGTCTCCTGCAATTCCCGCAACACATCCCTCACACTCCGTCCCTGCCACAACCGCCCAAAGAGGATCCCCCTCATTCTCACACACCACCCCACCAACCTCCAGATACAACGCATCATCCTCCGACACTTCCGCCATCTACAATCCGACCCCACCACCCAAGACATTTTTCCATCCCCACCCGTGTCTGTTTTCCGGAGAGACCACTCTCTCCGTGACTCCCTTGTTCGCTCCACACTGCCCTCCAACCCCACCACACCCGGCACCTTCCCCTGCAACCGCAGGAAATGCTACACTTGTCCCCACACCTCCTCCCTCACCCCTATCCCAGGCCCCAAGATGACTTTCCATATTAAGCAGAGGTTCACCTGCACATCTGCCAATGTGGTATACTGCATCCACTGTACCCGGTGTGGCTTCCTCTACATTGGGGAAACCAAGTGGAGGCTTGGGGACCACTTTGCAGAACACCTCCGCTCGTTCGCAATAAACAACTGCACCTCCCAGTCGCAAACCATTTCCACTCCCCCTCCCATTCTTTAGATGACATGTCCATCATGGACCTCCTGCGTGCCACAATGATGCCACACAAAGGTTGCAGGAACAGCAACTCATATTCCGCCTGAGAACCCTGCAGCCCAATGGAATCAATGTGGACTTCACCAGCTTCAAAATCTCCCCTTCCCCCACCGCATCCCAAAACCAGCCCAGTTCGTCCCCTCCCCCCACTGCACCACACAACCAGCCCAGCTCTTCCCCTCCACCTACTGCATCCCAAAACCAGTCCAACCTGTCTCTGCCTCCCTAACCTGTTCTTCCTCTCACCCATCCCTTCCTCCCACCCCAAGCCGCACCTCCATCTCCTACCTACTAACCTCATCCCACCTCCTTGACCTGTCCATCTTCCCTGGACTGACCTATCCCCTCCCTACCTCCCCACCTATACTCTCCTCTCCACCTATCTTCTTTTCTCTCCATCTTCGGTCCGCCTCCCCCTCTCTCCCTATTTATCCCAGAACCCTCACCCAATCCCCCTCTCTGTTGAAGGGTCTAGGCCCGAAATGTCAGCTTTTGTGCTCCTGGGATGCTGCTGAGCCTGCTGTGTTCATCCAGCCTTGAATTAGTTGAGTTGGCTGTCTAAGCAAAACACCAGCTGGCAGCATGGGATTGAATACGTGCCTACCATCCCCCGAGGGAATGAAGAATTCAGCTTTCTGACATAGCCATTGACTCCAGAAATATCATCCTATCTGTTCAACATCCAATCCTGAATTGTTTGTGCTTGTCTTCTGATCCCTGACATTAATACCACAAACTGATTTATTCTAAGCTCCCTGCAGCAAACTGTGCAGTTCTGCCTCTGACACTATCAGCTTGTCTGGCAGCCTCTTGTTGCAGACAGAATTGCGGACAGATTTGAGTTGAGTTCTTCGTACCCACCATAAAACTGATACCTGGTATCTCTGTAATATTCATTATACCTGCTGCTGAAATCCTTGTTCATACTTTTAGAAAATGAACAGCACACCATAAATGTCATTGATTTCAATTTAAATGATCTTAATGTAATACAGAAAGATCATTAGTCTCAGGAGTACAATCTTGGGGTCAGAGGTGCTGATGCGAATCAAACTAGAAGATCTTGCACCATGGACGAACTGCTGTGTGGTTGGAAGAATGATGCAAGGGGTGCAGGAGGTCAAGGCTTGTGGAAAATTGGTGTAGAAAGCTCAGAGTTTGGAATGAGGTCAGAAAAATTTGAACTTCAGGTCAGCACAACATCGAGGGCCGAAGGGCCTGTACTGTGCTGTAATGTTCTATGTTCTATGTAACTGGGAATGGCTGTGATTATGGTAGGTATTACTTTTTATCACTTATGTGTGGATGGTGTCCAGCACTGGTGCTCCCAAAGACAGTAAAGCACTGACATTGTCTGCCACAGCTGGACCAAACCAAATTTTCGTAGGCACCAGAAATTTGGAAATTAAGACAATTGTTTGCCTATGCAAATGGATGAATTTCTGTTTATGATGTGGGTAAAGGACATTTCTTACATTTCATTACAAATATAGCTTACTCGTGTTGAGGACTAAAATGTATGGAACACTATTTTGGCTCCAAACAGAACTAGTGGCACTCAAATACCAGGTGCTACCAAACCCAATTTCACAGCCTACAGCTTTTAACAGTTGCTAGTGTCAGATTTGAGCCATTGAACGTGTTTGTTTCAGCTGTTAACTCAGCACTAGAGCTTGAATCTCTAGATATTGAGGCTGTTTGCATTTGCTGTTAAGACAATCCTTGCTTTTCATTTAGCATAAAGGAAAATTAAATAACTGACATTGCATCAGTTCGGGTCCTGACCGTTTAGGCTTAAATCAGGAAAACTTGAATTTGGAGATCAGACAAATTGAAATGAGAGCAACACTTAAACCTGCTTGAAGGCAAGTGGTTATGTGTTGTGTACTTATACTTGGATTAATAGTTCAAAGAAAGGAGGAGAGCATCCTGGGAGAACTCCGAGATGCCGCAGTCATGAGCATTTTCAAATAAGGGAACAAGTCTGACTGCAGGACGATCCCCCTGTTGTTGCTACGGTCATTGCTACAGTCCTCCTCAACCTTCTCCTCTATGTGGCTAAGGAACTGCTCCCGGAATCACAGCGTGGCTTCCAGCCACAGAGGGACTTGATTTTCACCGTGCAACAGCTGCAGGAGAAATGCAGAGTAGGGAACCTACCCCAGTATTAAGGCCTTTGACACCATCAATTGAGAAGCGTTATGGAGAGTCTTTCTTCACATTGGCTCCACCATGAAGTTTGTCACTGTCCTTTGCCTGTTCCATGATGATTTGTAAGTCATGATAATGACAAATGGCTCCACCACTGACCCATTCCCCAGTCGGACCAATGTCAAGTTGGGCTGTGTCATCGTCCCAACACTGTTTTACATCTACCTTGCTGCAATGCTTCAGCTCGCCACCATCAAGCTCCCTGCTGGAGTGGAGCTAACCTATGGAGCCTGTGGACAATTATTCAACCTCCACCACCTTCAAGCCAAAACAGAAGTCATTCCAACAAGTGTCATCGAGCAGCACATGGATGATGCTTGTGTATGTGCAGAGGACGAACACCAGACCATCATCAGTACCTTTACATAGGCATATGGGAACGTGGGTCTCACCCTTAACACCCACAAGATAAATGTCCTCCACCAGCCTGGCCTGGCATTGTGGAGTGAATCAACGATGATTAAGGTCCTCGGGAATGTGCTGTTGACCAAAACAGTCATTGAGGAAGAGATCCAACACTGCCTCCAGTGTGCTGGGATAACAAGGGTTGGAGCTGGAGGAACACAGCAGGCCAAGCAGCATCAGAGGAGCAGGAAAGCTGACGTTTCGGGTCTGGACTCCTGGTGCAGCTTTCGGCCACCGGAGGAGAAGGGTGGTCGAGGGCAACAACGGCAGATCCAGCACCAAGTCCGTGGTTTTACAGAACTGTGGTAGATCCCACCCTCCCATACAGCTCTGAAACGTGAACTACCTACAGAAAAACTGGATCAGTACAACCAATGCTGCCTGCACAAGATCCTGTGAATCCACTGGGAAGACACACGTACCAACACCAATGTCCTCGACCAGGCCAACATCTCCAGCATCGATGCACTGACCACCTTAGATCAGCTGCAATGGGCTGGGCACATCATTCACATGATTGACACAAGACTCCCTACACAGGTGCTATACTCCTAGCTTTGAAATGTCTGGTGAGCTCCAAGTGGACAGAGGAAGCACTTTAGTGACACCCTCAAGGCCTCAATGGCAAAGTGCAGCATTCCCACAGAATCTGTGAAACACTGGCCTATGATAGTCGAAAGTGAAGGAAGGCCATCTGGGAAAGCATCGAGCACTTCGAGACTTATCATTGGGAAAAAGCAGAAGCCAGGCAAAAATACCATAAGGAGTGCACTGCCACACCAGTGTCCCACCCACCTCTTCCCATGACCACCTTCTGCCCCATGTCTGGCAGGGTCGGTAGAAGCCACATTTGATAGTACAGCCCCCTAAGTACTCACCCTGAGAGCGGAAGAGTCATCCTTATCTATGAGGGGCCACCAGTGAAGATGAATAGTTCAAATAGTGCCTAAAAATTTTTGAATAGTCCATACATTGAGTGAAAATGCCATTGAATGTGGCCATGACTTCAAACGAAATCCAGTCTGAAATGCAAAGCAGAATATTCCAGGATTATAAATCAAGTGAACTTTCAGAACAAACATTATTAGCTCACCATTAAGATTGTTCAGGATAGCCTACATGTAGCTGGCTCCAGTTATTAGGTAAATATAAGACAATAAGACCATAAGACATAGGAGTGGCAGGAAGGCCATTCGGCCCATCAAGTCCACTCCACCATTTAAATCATGGCTGATGGGCATTTCAACTCCACTTCCCTGCACTCTCCCCGTAGCCCTTGATTCCTTGTGAGATCAAGAATTTGCCCATCTCTGCCTTGAAGGCATCTAATGTCCTGGCCTCCAAATATCTTGTTTTTGCTTTAAATCTCACCTCACGTTGATCAGGATTGATAAGCAAAGGTGCTTATAACCAAACGTGTGTATTTTTATACCATAATTGAGAATTTGGAAGAAATGTTTTAATATTGAGAACTCAGTAGTCTAGTCTGTGGGTGTCGAGAAGCTGGGGACCAGTTAAATGCTCAACTAATTTCCTGCTGTCACACTTTCGGTGAAAAGCAGAACTGTCCATTCTAAAAAAAGAGCAGAGATATTTGAAGCTGTAATAGTACATTGACATCATACATTCTAATTTTAACCATTACTGCTACGCTTGCATCCAGTATTAAACATACTGATGCTAAAATGAGCAGTCAGCATTGTTACTTAGCAACGAAAAGGCAAAAATTGCTACTGTTTGCCCTGGTACTCCTTTGTGAAAGTGTGCACAATGGAAATCAATTTCTACTTAAGTAAAAGAAGCATAATAAAGAAAACAATAGGACTTATGTATATGTCCAGGAACTGATGTTCTCCATTCCAATGTATTAAATGAATGGAAACATCACAGATACAGTTCCTTTGATTGAGGAATTATACTTTTTAGTATAAATGCTTGGTGATTTAAGAAGATCAGAAGGGTGAAGTTGTCACTAAAACTCTTTTATTTTAATATCAACTTTAAAAAGGTATTAAAATATACCATAATGGCCAAAACATTGGTGTAATAGTGGTTGATCAGGGAGTCCATATCAAATGCTGAAGAATTGGACATTTCTGATTACAGTGAAATCATGATGAGTCCAATCGGATAGCCCAGAACTTGATCACATTGGAGTCATCAGCCATTCTCAGGATTTGAAATACAATAGAAGGATGCCATGATAATCAAAGTCCCAGACCTGTAGCTTTCAACAAGCCAAGCTCTCACAAACTTCTCTTGCAACAAATCAGAATGGAGTTCAGCTGTGCTGCAGAGCAAGTCAAGGGAAAGCCATCACTCAACATTACAATCGGTCTGTGAAAGCATGCAGGTATGGCTAAACTTGTGAGAGAATTAAAGTGCTCTTGATTGAAAACAATGTTGATACAGCAGGTGGAAAACTGTGGTGCAAAGCAGGACTGTGGTGTAAAGTGGAGATCACTATGAGTGGGAGATTTCACCATCGAAACATCAACCATTCTGAAGTACAAAGTGAAAATCTTTGTACAGTTCAATAAGTAGTTTGTCCAGCAAGGAAAAGGTCGGGAACAGCAAACTGTAGAAACAAGGAAGAAGCTCCATTCTGGTAGTACAGGCAGCTCAAGCAGAGAACATATCCAGCTCTGGTCCGATCTTGCTGGAAAGGCGTTGCCCTGTCAAAGAGGTTAAATCACAAGGAGTTCAGCTGCAGTAATAGTTGGTGGATCAATTTATGATAAGACATGGCATTGCCTTACACATGGTAAGTGAAGACCAGGCAGTAGTTACAGCAGCAATGACAGATGATCGATTGCAAAACAGGTTCATCCGTATCTTGTATGCAACAAGGGACATTTTAAATATGAATGAAACTGGACTGTTTTACTGGGTTTTTTAAATACAGATCACTCTTTAGTGTTTTAAGTTAAATTGTGTAATGGTGGAAAGTGAAACATGGAATGCGTCACTGCTCTCATCTGGAGACATGGCACTGAGGAGCAGCCAATTCTTGTGATAGGAACATTGAAGGAGCCATATTACCAAGGCATTATCCATGCAGCAAACGGCTGACAAAACCATCCAGAAGATCTCCAGCATTTTAGAGGCACACATCAGAAAAGTGGTGAAGGTGCACTAACTGAAAAACAAGGAAGATTATCACCATTACAGAGAATTGCCCTATACACCTTGACATTGTTGACCTGAGAAGTGTCAAGCTGCCATTTTTTGCCTCCCAACACAATGGCCAACTCCACCATTGGAATGCTTATCAACCTTGAAACTACCAATGACAACTAATCTCTTATCAAGGCAATTGACTAGAAGCAAGAGTAGAACCCATTTGTTCTTGTGCCAGCTTTGTGATGAAGAAGGCATGGAAGATAGTAAATGAAGTGACGATACCTAACCACTTACACAATCCTGGTTTTGTGAAAACAAGTACTGTAAAAACACTGAGACTGAAGGAGAGATTGATGAGACCAACCAAGCTGCAGACAGATGACATGGAAACTCCAGCATTGAGAACTATGGAAATTAATGGTGTGTTTGATGACGTTGTTCATTGCACTAAGAAACTGACAGATGAGACAAACATATACCCTGCACATGCTTCAACTAAGAAGCGTGAGGAGGTTGCTAACCCTGAAGAACATGTTTCCCCAACTGTTTTCCTAGCAGAATTGCAGAGGCCAGAGAGATGTGTTGGGGTTTTGTATTGCAGCATGGAATCACAGAAATGATATTTGACTGCAGAACTGATATGGTGGACTTTATCGCATTCATCTGCAGAGAGCACACTGAGTAGAAATAGATTACAGAATCTTTTCAGAGCTAACTCCCAACATTGTTCAATGCTTTCACAGTACAAGTTCAGGCCATTCTCAAGTGTGAGCAAATTGAAATGTAAACACATTTTTTGTAATGTTTACTCTGTCACTATGTATTCCTTTGTTTCTCTTTAAAACAGAGCACACATGTAGGTTAGTAGGGGTAACACAGTGTGGATCTGGAGGAACACAGCGACAAACAACAACACCTTCCAGTTGCCAACCACTTCAACTACCCTCCCACCTCCTGGACAACATGTCCATCCTGGGCCTCCTCCAGTGTCACAACGACACCACTCGGAAACTGGAGGGGTAGCACCTCATATTCCGCCTTGAGAGCCTACAACCCAATGGTCTCAATGTGAACTTTACTAGTTTCAAAATTTCCCCACGACCCGGCCTCATCACATGACCAACTTTCCCACTCATCCCCACCTCCTTGTCCTGACACAACCTTCTCTCCCACCCTTCTGCCCCTCCCAACTCACTGACTAATTCCCACCACTGCCCACCTGCACTCACATATCACCATCCCACCTTCCTTCCCCAGCCCCACCCTTCCTCTACCTAATTATTTCAAAGCTGCCTTCTCCCTTCCCCATTTCTGAAGAAGGATCCCGACCTGAAACATCAGCTTTCCTGATCCTTTGATGCTGCCTGGCCTACTGTGTTCCTCCAGCTTCACACTGTGTTATCTCTGACTCCAGCGTCAGCAGTTCTTACTATCTCTGACTAGATTAGTAGGGGCCTCCCCAATTACCTTGAATCTCTGTTTTGCATGAATTTTCAGTGGACCAGCTATGATTCTATTTATTGTGTTCTGGCAGATAGCTTTTAGGAGAACACTAGCAAGGGAGTCAATAAGCATACTGCTTATCAACAAGAATGCTCGACATTTTAAGATGGTAATGTTTTAAGCTGTGTCCTTTATTTCTAGGTTATTGAGAATAGTTTGGAGAGCAGGATACAACTTCCTAAGAAATCTGCTCAGAGACAAGCCCATGTGCTCTGATACTAAAATCAAACAAAAAAAATGCTGTCACACCTGCTGAGTTTCTACAGCACTTTCTATTTTCATTACCCTCATACTGCTTAGAGGCAAATGCTCATAGCCTGCTTAGATAGAACGTTGAATGAAAACTTATTGAAAACACTGTTTTATCACCTGAGCACCAAAGAAGAGACATCTAATCAGCTTTGCAGACTCGCTGGGCTGGTTTTTATGTCTCACTGCCCAACACTGGCATATGGAAGGTGGGACACATGTAAATTAAAGTGAAGCGGATTGGGATTGGTCAAATTTTCTTGGCTGGCATCAACGTGGGCACCACTGTAACATCCTTGGAGCTTTCTTCCTTTCCTTATTATGTTAGTGATTCCCACAGATCTGCAATCATTGTCATGAATGACCAGAGAATTTGCTGCCCACTTCCTCCTGCAAAGCGAGTCTGTGAAATCTCAGGGCCTGAAATACATGTTTCTAGTTTTTATTATGTATTAGTACTCAGAGTATTAGCATTACTAGTTAGACCAGCATTTATTGCTCATCGTTAATCTTTTAAAAGTCATTCATGAGATGTGGGCCTTTCCTCTCTTTAAAGTCTTGTAGCTATATTTGGTCTCTTGTTAACGTATGAGTCACTGAGGATTGCGTTTATAGAATCATTGAGTCATACCCTTTGGTCCAACTCACCCTTGCTGACCAAATATCCTAAACTGATCTAGTCCCATTTTCTTCTGCTCTGACTGTTTTGGAGACTCCTATACTGACTTCATAAAATCATAGATCTCGATTGTGCGGAAACAGGCCATTTGGCCCAACAAGTGCACACTGACCCTCCGAAGAGCAGCCCACCCAGTCCAATGCCCCTAAACCTGCATTTCCCATAGCTAATGCACCTAACCTACACACCCCTGAACACTATGGGTAATTTAGAATGGCCAATCCATCTAACTCTTTGGACTTTGGAAGGAAACTGGAGCACCTGGCAGAAACCCACGCAGACACAGAGAGAACATGTAAGCTTCACACAGACAGTTGATTGAGGCCATAATTGAACTTAGGTCCCTGGCCCTGTGAGGCAGTAGTGCTAACCACTGAACCATCGTGCCCCATGACTTGTTGATACTCTAGGATTTTTCCCTTTATAATCTTCTGGATTGCTCTGTTTTTGGAAAAGAAAACCTGTTTCTGTGCCTGTCTCCCAGTGTCATAGGCCGCCTTGTTGTTAGGCAAAAGCCCAACTTTGTTTTTCTCCTCTACTCCTATCCTCCCCTCAAGGTTCCTGTGAAAGCCTCATTAAACTCATTTCCTAACAATCTGCACCACTTAGAGAACTCAAAAAGGAAACTGGAGGTATATCGTCCCCCTCTAAAGCACACAATATAAAAATATAAAATAAGTCCACTTTAGAACTCAAGTTCTCAAATAACAATAATATATCACGACCCCTCATCACAGTGCCCCCATTTTTTCTATATGGTAGAGGTGATTGGTTTGGAACATGTTTTTAAAGGAAATATTAACCCAGTATTGGAAAACAATGTCCATTATATCCTCTGAAATAATGGGAACTGCAGATGCTGGAGATTCCAAGATAACAAAGTGTGAAGCTAGATGAACACAGCAGGCCAAGCAGCATCTCAGGAGCACAAAAGCTGACGTTTCGGGCCTAGACCCTTCATCAGAGAGCTTTGATGAAGGGTCTAGGCCCGAAACGTCAGCTTTTGTGCTCCTGAGATGCTGCTTGGCCTGCTGTGTTCATCCAGCTTCACACTTTGTTATCCATTATATCCTCACGTAGTTTGCAGTTTGAATATCTTTAGTTTCAGTTTTTAGTTGTTCCTTAATACAGCATAACCAAACTGCTGGAATCCAGTGATTTCTGTCAGGTTTATCAAGCAGCTGTGTGATTCTACTTTAAATGTTTTGTAACAAAACTGCAGTAGAGAGAAAGGTTTCCTTTCAATGGAGCTATAAGAAGTCAGATTAGTCTCTTATCTACTTTCACCATAGACTATCACAACAGAATGCAAAATTAATCCCTTATGTTGGAAATTTGTAAGTAAATGCACAAACAAAGGTAGTGTATTTGACAATTCCATCTCGCCAAAAAGGCTAGTTTCAGTAAAAAAATCGAGAATTTAAGGAATCATTAGGTGGAATCTTGACCTTTTAAGTTAAAAGGTTAAAAACTGGAGGGACTTCCACTTGGGGATAGGTCAGTTTTTCTTGAATAACATTCTCCTCAGCTTATTACATACGCATAAGGAGGTAATGTACCAAACATTAATGAGCAAATGTTATGTGCTATGTATCACTGTTTGCTCAGTGCTTTGTGTGAGTATGAAGTTACAGGATACCAGCCATCTTCATCAGTTACTTGAAGCTATAGGAGTGAGGCTGGAAAAGCACGGCATGTCAGACAGCATCTGAGGAGCAGGAAAGTCAACGTTTCAGTTCAAAACGCTTTTTCAGGACTGGGGAGGGGGAGGGGAGCCCAGAAACAAATAGAGGGAGGGGTAGGGCTGGGGGAAGGATAGGAGAGTTGGTGATAGTTGGATGCAGTTAGTGGTTTATTGTGATTGGCCCGTGGGAAGGGTGGAGCGGATAGGTGAGTAGGAAGATGGGCAAGTTGGGCCAGGTCAAGAAGTTAGGGAAGACGGGGAAGGGCTGGATTGGGACAAAGCTGCAGGATGTAGGGATTTTGAAGCTAGTGAAGTCAATGGTGAGGCCATTATCATGTGCAATCAATGTTTGCCGCCGTATCGCAGATATTATCGTAGCACCACAATAGCTCTGCTTCTTAGATGCGTGCCAAGGTTCACACTTAAAACATAAAAAGATTTACAACCCTGAGCACCATCAACTCACTGACCTTTCTGAGAATGTAAATAAATGATGGCTTCTCAACAAAGGCTTACATGGGACAAATAGACAACCAAAAATTACGGTTTCAGAACAAGCACCTCACAGGTATTGCACACACACGCATCAAATATTGCTTTTTTAATCTTTGTCAACTGTGGCTCATTGAGAACACTGAAGCAATTTTCTTATAGAGCTCTTTAACAGCTAACTTCCCCATACCACAATCTTTTCACTAGTAATGGGAATGGACAATTACAACTCTGGAGGTTTATTTCTATCTGTCTAACGTCGCTATCAACGAACCATAGTCCTCATGAGCTCGTTCTAATGTCTCTTAGTGCTTCTCACATTCTGCGGAAAGGCATGGCTAATGAGCACAAACTTGCCCAAATGCAAAGTGATGGTTGCCTGACATAAGGCTTCTGACACAATCGAGGAGCAGGCCCTAAATTGGCAGGACAGCAAGAGGAACTTGCCTATACTTTAGGGGAGGTTGGATATCTGTTGCCACTAAGTGAGAAAACCTCCAAGCTGCATATCCAGCACCAAAAATGGCAGCTCACAACACTAACAAGTAATTATGCCTTTATGTACAACTTCAAAATAGAAGTTGCTGGAAAAACCCAGCAGGTCTGGCTGCGTCTGGAAAGAACAAATCAGACTTAATATTGCGGGTCCAGTGACCCTTCCCCAGAACTGATGGTAGCTAGAAAAATGTCAGTTTATGTGCCGAAAATAGGGAGGGGCATGGGTAGGGAGTGAATGACAGGATAAAGGATAAAGCCCAAAACGAGCAAAGAGCCATTAGATAGACAAATGAGTTCATAAGAATCTGGCTAGGAGATGAATAACTGTTAATGGCTGTTGACTGTTAGTCAACTTCTTTGTCTACCCAACTGTTCTGTGGAAGCGTCGTCAGACCTGAAACATTAACTGATTTTTTTTCTTCACAGATGCTGCCAGACCTGCTGAGATCTTCCATCAACTTCTGTTTCTGATCCTAATTTACAGCATCCACAGTTCTTTCAGTTTTTATTTAGTATTTAACTCACTGCCACATCTCTTCCAGGCATGCCCACCTTGAAGAAGTTCTGCTCCTCTCTCTGACGGGATTTCTGTTCCAATCTCTCTTCTGGCCCACCAACTTGAATTTCACTGCCACTTCTGGTGTTTGACCAGGTATTTGCTAAAACTCGCTTCCACAGCCCCATCACATTCCTCAGTGACTGCCTCTGGCTCAGACTCACCCCACGTGGATTCCAACTGAAGTTTTATCCCTCATGTTTTGAATCCTCCCAGGGTCACAGACACCTCCATGATGTTCAATATTCCATGGACAGCTGCTCTCACCACATCCTGAGATCCACGCTCAGTGCCATGCAGCACCAAATGCACACTCTCAACCTTTCTCTCCAACGCTGGCTCAGGGCTGCCCGCTCCACAGTTCCACTTCATCCTCTGGCTCATTCATTGTGCTAACAAGAAACATTTTCTTTTCCTTTCAGGCATCAAGAAACACAAGATGCAACATGTCAAAGATACCTATGGCCCTCTGGATCCTTCCTGTCCTCCCCTTCCCTCTGACACTATCCCTTCCCCATTCCTACCTCCTGTCGGGTATTCACCACCCCTTCTGACCTTCCGCTGTCCGATGCTGAATGTTCTGTACTCAGTAAAGGTCTCAACTTCATTCCCTCTGCATCCCCACCTTAGCAAATTTCATGAACAACATGATGCTAAACCCTTCTTCCACCGTCTTCACCTCCGTGCTCATTTCTTTGGGCAAGAGTCCTGTCCCTGACCCACAGATCCCTTTGCCCAACTCCAACACTCTCCCTCCGCCTGGACACCTCCCTCTGGTCTTTTGCCTGCACTCTGTCTGTTCATTGAGAACTGTCAATTTAATATTGGTCGCTTCAATTTCTCTGTCGAAGCCCTCATGCAATCCAACTATCTCCCTCTGAAATGACTGTGCTCTGTGTGCTTAGATCTAACCCTGACTGTCATTAAGCCTGCCGATAAGAGTGGTGCTGCATTAGTCTGGCGCACTGACCTCTATCTTGCAAAGTCTAAGCGCCAGCTCTCAGATACCTCCTCCTACCTTCCCCTGGACATGACCCCACCATGACACATCAGGCCATTGTATCAACTATGGTAACTGATCTCCCCCCTCTGCTTCCAAGCTGATCGTCCCGCAGCCCTGCATGGCTCACTTCTACCTCCTTCCGAGAATCCACAAACACAACTGTCTGGGTAGATCCACAGAACTCATCTCTTCCTACCTTGATTTACCTCTCTTCTCTCCCCTGGTCCAGTCCCTGCCTACATACATCCATGATTCCTCTGACACTTTATGCTAGTATGCAGCCTCCAGCCCCCTCCTCCTTACCATGGACATGCAATCCCTTTACACGTCCATTCCCCACCAGGAGGGTTTTAGGGCTCTCCACTTCTTCCTGGAGCAAAGGTCTGAACCGTCCCCACCCACCATCACCCTCAACAACCTCTTTTTTAACTCCTCTCATTTTCTTCAGGTAAGAGGGATGGCCATGGGTACCCGCATGGACCCCAATTATGTCTGTCTCTTCATGGGGTACATTGAACATTCCAGCAACTTTTGTTTCTGTTCCTGATTTCAACATCCGCAGCTCTTTTGGTTTTTATCACATGTATATCATGTGGAGTAGTGCAAAGAGTACTGTGACTGCCATTCTCTGCTGCTCTCTGGGAGGAACGTAACCTCAGGAATGTGGGATGTTTACACTTTAGGAGTCAATCAAAAGAGTTTAGCTCCTCCATGTCTCTGTAACAGATGAATATCTCTTGAAAACTGAGCTTTGAGTCGTTCGAGTCAAACAACTGAGCCCCCTTGTAATCTTGCACAACTTCAACACTGAACAGGAGGTTATTAGTTCTAAGGACGCAATTAATTTACAATTAATGGCAAACAAAGTATCTTGAAGTTTTAAAAATGTAAAGCAAGCATTCCTTTGAGGGCCAGAATACCTGTATACCAACATGTTTTCGGGGCAACCAATCATATAATTCTCTGCACTGCTCCAGCTTCTGGGCAGTGAGGGCGAATGCATTCCACCTCCTTGTGTGCTACTCCTCCCCTCCCTGTGCATGCAGATGAAGTCCCTGATTGCAGAACAACAGGGCTCTCTCCTGCCTGGGCCCGAGCAGAGGCCTGGTCTTGATCAGTCCTCTGGGAGACAGCAGCCTGGGGCATTTTTGCCTTAGCCAAGTGCAGAACTATCACAGTGAGGTGCTTACCTGCTTGAACTCCAACACTTTCTAATAATCATGTGCCCACCAAGGTGTCAGAATCTGGGCTGGTAAGGGGCACAAGAGGTTGTCATCTCAATGCTTCCTCTGAGGCCTCAGTAATCTCACCCTCAGGGGCCCTGGCATTGGATACCAGAGAAGCTATGCATTTTATCATGGTGAGGGTGTGAGTTAAGACTTGCTGAACACTTTCAGTCAGTTCGTCCCCTCCCCCCACTGCACCACACAACCAGCCCAGCTCTTCCCCTCCACCTACTGCATCCCAAAACCAGTCCAACCTGTCTCTGCCTCCCTAACCTGTTCTTCCTCTCACCCATCCCTTCCTCCCTCCGCAAGCCGCACCTCCATCTCCTACCTACTAACCTCATCCCACCTCCTTGACCTAGCCATCTTCCCTGGACTGACCTATCCCCTCCCTACCTCCCCACCTATACTCTCCTCTCCAACTATCTTCTTTTCTCTCCATCTTCGGTCCGCCTCCCCCTCTCTCCCTATTTATTCCAGAACCCTCACCCTATCCCCCTCTCTGATGAAGGGTCTAGGCCTGAAATGTCAGCTTTTGTGCTCCTGAGATGCTGCTGGGCCTGCTGTGTTCATCCAGCCTCACATTTCATTATCCCCAGAATATTGGCTGAGTTTCTGCATTAATAGTCTAGCGATAGTACCACTAGGTCATCACCACCCTGACAGCTTTGCTCCATAATTATGCTTTAATACAGTTATGACAGCATAAGCATGTCCCTTAATGTTATATCTGGTGAGTGACATAACACAATAGCAACCAATTGTCAACTGAAACTTATGCCTGTGATCGCAGGTGACATTGACCCCTCTCTACTCATTTTTCTGTACCTTCTTTATGCTGTGTAGAGTGAAATCCTTCCACACTCTCATCAACATCGTCTTCCTATTATTGATTACTATAATATGCAAATGTTGCAATGATTCTTTTGAGCCTCAGTAATTGCACTTGAGAAGGACATGATGAGACTTCTTGATTCACAACAGTTGTTGTTGTTATCAATACTCCTGAAGAGCTGTTAAGTGGGAAGCTCCAGGATCAATGATAAATAAGTCGGGACTAAGGAGTAAAGTGTGACTTGGAGGGAGCTTGCACGTAGATATGCACTCATGTGCTTGTTGCCTTTGTCCTTTTGAGTGCCAGAGGTCACAGCTGACAGGTGTTATTGAAAACTGCTGCACTGCATTATGCAGACAGTATTCACTGTAGCTATGTGTATAATGGTGGAAGGAGAGACTATTTAAGGTGGGAAATGGGCTAGCCATGAAGTGAGCTGCTTTATGCAACATTGCGTTGAGCATTTTGTGTTGTACCACCCTGGTAATTGAACATTCAGAGGCTTTGAGAGGTATGGCATTCACTATAGGATACCCAGTCTCTGACCTACTCTATGGCCCATAGTAGTTTATTTGGCAGGTTAATTGTTCACTGGCAATTCTTGTAGTCCATTGGCCTTATACCACCTATCATTTCTGTGTGTAGAAACTGCAAGGGAATCATAATGATATAATGTCCATAAATCTTTAGATTGGTGTGGTAAATTGTCATGTTATGAATGCATTTCAGTAGCTCCCTGGATAACTTCCACTGGAAACAATAATAAGACTGACACCACATTATTAACAGAACATTAATCACATGGAAATGTTTCCTGTTCATAAAACAGAGCATGATTTCATACGGAGAATTTGAGTGATATATTCCACCAATGCTTCCTTGCACAGGGCGTTGGGCAGTGTTGGAAACATAACCTACTGACACAGTTCTTGTCCATAAGGTAGGATGAATACGAGCATGGAAGGAAGAAATACCTTCTGTGAAACCTGATTCACCAGAGTCTCTGTTTTGTTATTGGAAAGATATTGGAAATGTTAGAATATAAGTTTCCCATAATGCAAAACAACACATTGAGCAGAAGTTAATGAAACTGTAAGCCAGACTGAATCTCAGAATGAGTACTTATATTCAAGGACACCAAATGGTGTCCATAAACATACTTCTCTGCTGATGTCGATATTGGGAAATGTGGATCGAAGAGGTTAACCACTCCTCCTTGATTCAATTTATTTCAGGATGTTCAGGGTGTTAGTGGGCTAAAGAAGTCTGGAAGAATAATTCAAGTGTGTTGTCATACATAATACGTGAGATGATAGTTTCTAACAACCTATCTTGTTATATTCACCAGTCAAAATGCACACTGCTCCTTCAAGTGGTTGGTAATTTAGACGAAAATACAAAAGGTGATGTTCTAACATTTTCCACATGAACATGCCCTAAGCATGAGAATTCATAGATATCGCAACTAAGAAGTACATTGTTGATTAATTATCAAAATGGCGGTCTATGTGCACTCTATTGTATGTCCTTTTACTAAACTGATTATGTCAACTGAATCATCATGAAATGTGGTAAGTTATTTTGGTCAATTGTTAAGCTTATCCAGTTGATAAGCTTAATAGTAGGAAGGAAAAGAAGACTTCCCCTTTTGTACAGAAGCAGCAAATACAGCAATGCTGGAGAGACTGCTGAAATACATTTCACTTAAGATGCTTACGTGTCTGAAAAAGGAGCTTTTTAAAACCACTTTGGGCTGGAATTGAACTAACCCCTGTCCTATATACATTGGATCAAAGCTTGTTTCTGAGTAGATTTTTCTTTTACTGAGGTCATGGTGTAATTACTGTGTTAGATCTTGCCTACCATGTTAGGTACATAAGAAATATCAGTGTCAGAGCTCTGTAATTGTAGATTTACATTGTCTGTTGCTAGCATGAGAAGACGTGAAGAGAACATTAGGTGTAGCTCCAGTGGAGCTGTATCCACTAGATAAAAAAGTGTATGTTTTCAGTTGTGAGAATGGCAGAAGGAAAAGACCCCAAACCTCAGGAAGTTGATGAGGATATAACCATTTGCAAAAAGTCTTCTCAATCCACTCCAGTATTTACACGTACACCTTCGGTGTCCACTGAAGAGCAGGCCGAATGTTAACCTACATGGGTTGACGTAGTACTGGAATTTCATGGGGCTGTAACATATTTATAAAGATTGATGCCTAGTATTCTCAACTTACCATGTTATGTGGATACAATATGACCTTCATCACTGGCTGTATATTTGACAGTCAGAAGGCTCTGTGAATTTCTCAAGGCTAATTCCCCTTCTTTTATTTTCTCCTCCCAAGCAGCTGGTATATGATGCCATTGGGAACGGTGCCAAGTAAAGTCTAGACACATGCATACTTCACCAGATAGTAAGCTACAAATTAGTGTTACAGGGGTATAAAGCAAGGTAAGTTGTTCATCTAACAGGGGGAGTCCCAGGCACGAGATAAAGGTCCAGGTATAAAATGCCTCCATCAGAAATAGAACATAGAACATAGAACATAGAACAGTACAGCACAGAACAGGCCCTTCAGCCCACAATGTTGTGCCGACCATTGATCCTCATGGATGCACCCTCAAATTTCTGTGACCATATGCATGTCCAGCAGTCTCTTAAATGACCCCAATGACCTTGCTTCCACAACTGCTGCTGGCAACGCATTCCATGCTCTCACAACTCTCTGCGTAAAGAACCTGCCTCTGACATCCCCTCTATACTTTCCACCAACCAGCTTAAAACTATGACCCCTCGTGCTAGCCATTTCTGCCCTGGGAAATAGTCTCTGGCTATCGACTCTATCTATGCCTCTCATTATCTTGTATACCTCAATTAGGTCCCCTCTCCTCCTCCTTTTCTCCAATGAAAAGAGACCGAGCTCAGTCAACCTCTCTTCATAAGATAAGCCCTCCAGTCCAGGCAGCATCCTGGTAAACCTCCTCTGAACCCTCTCCAAAGCATCCACATCTTTCCTATAATAGGGCGCCCAGAACTGGACGCAGTATTCCAAGTGCGGTCTAACCAAAGTTTTATAGAGCTGCAACAAGATCTCACGACTCTTAAACTCAATCCCCCTGTTAATGAAAGCCAAAACACCATATGCTTTCTTAACAACCCTGTCCACTTGGGTGGCCATTTTAAGGGATCTATGTATCTGCACACCAAGATCCCTCTGTTCCTCCACGCTGCCAAGAATCCTATCCTTAATCCTGTACTCAGTTTTCAAATTCGACCTTCCAAAATGCATCACCTCGCATTTATCCAGGTTGAACTCCATCTGCCACCTCTCAGCCCATCTCTGCATCCTGTCAATGAATAATGTAACTGAAATTATATTTCATGTATAAAACTTCAATTTACCAAAATCTGCAATTTTTAAGACCTCATACATAATTTCCATTCCTAATAGTTTACTCAAAACCAGTTATTACAGCAATCTTCCCATTATTGCACCTTAAACTAGATATAGCTCAGTCGCTGTAGAGATGTTCATTAAATTCATAAACAATGAAGGAGATAAGAACAGGAGGTAACATTCAACTTTGCGTAGCAAATGCTTTTCTGCAACCTTGCATTTTGACCTACATTATTCAGAAAACCTGTTTTGACTAAATCATGTTCAGTCTGCCATTTAGCCTCAGTGTCTAATTATATAAAACTATCAGATTTGTGAAATGCATAATTATTGTTCCATCAGGATTTTGCCTTTTGACTTGGCAAATGCCTTGCAGTTATCTCAGCAGCTGGCTTTGTCAAGTCCCCAGTGCAGTTTCTGTTTCCTGAAGCAAGGCAGACAAGGTCAGCATGTTTGATTGTTCAGCCTGTAAATTGAGGGTAAATGCTTAAACAGCTACTGGGAATCATGGTGAAGAGTATTTTTTTTTGTCAACATTATCTAATGGTTGCTCCCTTTGTTAGTTCACACATAAGGGGCAAAATATTCCCAGACACTGAAAGACTTAGGCATTGGTGATAAAATTAGGAAAACTGTATAAGATGGGCAGTGAGAAGCCCTAGATATGGACAGCAAAAGGCCCCATTTTCCAAACAAGTGTTGAATAGCAAGATAAGATACTTGCTTATGAGTACTGCGGGCCTATTTTCATGTATTAGCTTGCATTAAAATTTCATTACTATTGTATCTCGCCTCATTGATGTGCGGTTTTTCAATTCTTCCACCTGTCTGATAGAATATAAACAGTGACAATTCCTAACATGAAAGGCAGAGTTGTGACTCCAGCTCACGACTTGTTTCTTCAGACCTCCAGATTGGATAACAATCACTTACATCCGAGGACAGCGACCACACACACAGCAGCCCCAATCCACAAACATTGGCACCTAACAAGTACTTGTATCACCATACCCTCATGGAACTTCCACTTTCAAGACAGGTTTGCATTTCAATTTTGTATTTTCGAGCTCGATGGCAGCTTTCATTGTAATTCTGCTGCAAGAACACTGTGAGCAGCAAGGTGCCCAACTCACAGGTTCGACTTGGCTGTATCTCAGGAATTCTTGTTTGCTCTCTCAGCACTCACATACGATGCACCTGCTTGATTGCTTTCAACATCATTGTCTTGACTTTATACACTTTTCCCTCTCAGCTAGAGCTTAAATACTCCCAGTTCTTCTGCTTTGACTTGCCGTTTAGTACAGATACAAATCATGACAGTTTGTCATGGTTGTCAGCAGTTGTCAGTCAAAGGGGCGGACATGATGTCAATCTCACAGCTGCACTATGTGCCTGTGGCAAATACACTGAATGTGCTTCCATCAAAGGGTCATATCAAAAAGTATGAGCGGACTAATCCTCAATCAACTCAAGGAAGACACACTTCAATCAGGAGCCCTGGGTATGCTCAGTCAGGTGGTCGGGGCAGGCAGAGTTATGGGGTCTGCACCTCTTTGACCTGTGCGGTGGGCAATTTTCCAGTGCACCCAGTCTGGGGAGTCATGGGAAATCAACTGGGGAGCTGCACAGATCTGTGAAGAATCTGGTCAGTCATCAGTCAGTCCTGGGGATCTGTCCAAGAAAGATTAGGGTTGATGGCCTCAGGGGCCAAAGCTGGGAGAGGGAAGCTGGGAACTCAATTGGAAATAGCTCGCTGGCTTTGCAGAGGGGATAACAAATGGGTAATGCAGAGGCAGGTCATTGAGCGTCAGCACTACCTAAAGAACAGTTGAAGTGTCAATATCTGAGCAGTTGGAGGATGCAGGGGCCAGTCTTGCTGATACTTCACCTGAGTGAACCATAACTTCATAGGTGGAGTAGGGAATCTGTTACAGGGCTGTCAAAACCATGCAGATGCCATTAGTGCCTGCAGGAAACAAATGAAAGAACCCATCATGTAAAAGGGGTAGGAAGGGGAAGGGGATTATAAAAGTATCTTCACAGTGATGGTAACGGGGAGAGGGACACAGCAATGAACAATGCATCATTCTTGCTGCTAGGACATAGAGGTTTCAGCATCACCATGTGAGGTGTTGTGGTACTAAGTAATGAGAGTCACAATTCTCTCCTTGCGGGTGAGGAGCAAACTGTCGAGCACTCCACCACCTGCTCCAGCTCTCTCTACTCTTTTTGGGCAGTTTGTCACATTTGAGGAGAAAAAGGAAGGGATCGAGTTAGATGGAAGTGACTGGCACTGCTGGTAGTTCTGGTGCACGTTGGCGAAAGGTGTCATGGTATTCTGAGTGAGTGAGCAGGCAGTGCAGGAGCCAGGCGGGGTAATGCTGTGGGAGGTTGGAGTGAGTGATAGTGAGTGGGGAAGGTGTTTTAGGCCATTGTGAAAGTTGTAGAGTGCGAGCCTTGCAGTAACAGGCAACTAATGAGTGTGAGGTAGCAGAGGGAAAAGTGTGCCACTTACCCAAGTGGAGTGGAGGAGATCATTGACCTTCACTGTTGGGCATTCCTCTGCACCATGAAAACAGGGCTGACCCACCTGGCCACATCCGACTAGGCTGGCAGGGTCTGGTGTTGTGATCTCCTCTGCTGGTCCTGGGGGAAGAGACTGGCCCTCCTGTATAGCACCCCATCAACTAGGACCTCCAGGTCCCTGTCTGCTAAGCATGGCATCAATTTTCCTTTATCTGACATCTCCAGGGCAATTCCATGCAGAGTGGTTTCAAATGGGCAACATTTGTCTTGCTTTGGAGAATTGCATTTTAAACATTACACCAGTGCTAGGAATCACAGGATGCCCCAGGAATGCTTGTACTTCCATCTAGAGCAAGAGGGAGAATAGAATAGAACATGGATACCATAGCAGTGTGTCACATAGATAATGAGGTGAGTTTGGGAAGAGAATGTGAGAAAACTCACTCAGCCAGAAACCCTCCATGAAACTAGTTAAAATTGACATTTTGTGAGTGTCTGGTAAAATCCAGACCATGGTTACATTATAAGAAGCATTAACAGGCTTTAAATTGACTTTGCTAAATATCCAGTGTAGAACATGTACATCAGATAGCTACTCACTGAAGGTGCGGTATCTCCAATTCCGAATGGGAGGCATAATTAGAAAGGAGTTACTCTTGAGTTATCTTCAGCACCTCCTGGCTGCTAAGTAGGGAACAATAACAGCAATCTGACCATCTTTCTACACCGTCACCCACCGCCACCACCTTTGCACAGCCATCAAGCCAGTTAAAAACTGGAGAAAATTTAGTAAATACTAATTTGGAAAGCAACGCCCAAGAATTCTAGTAATTTTCTATTCCAAGAATCCATTAGACTGGGTTTGCAATGCCAGAAAATTGTGTCCAAATTCATTCCACCCTTACGCCAAAGAATGAGGCACTTCTTCCATCTGCATCCCTTGTACTTCAGTGCTAATTTTGGAAAATCATTGAGAGGAATCCAGCCAGATAAAACTTTCTGTAGTCAGTGGTAAGTACAGACACATGAAGTAGATTAATCTGTGGGCTCCATGATATCATTTCCATGGAACAACATTTCCAAGGGGCTTTGGTTGCCTGTGGAGACAAGCTGACACAATGTTTGAAATTGTTTCTGACCCTTCATTGACTTTGAATGTACCATTCTGCATTCCCATCCTCTTACTGAATAGCAAAAACCTCTCTAAAATTTTGCCACTTCCACGCATGTTGCGCTCTCCTCACCTTGCGGTTCTAGATTATCCCATAGGGAAAATGTTCACTCAGCATCTATCCTGTCAAGCCCTCTCAATCATATCTTTCAATAAAATTGTTACACTGCAGTTGGAGGCCATTCTACCCATTATATCTCAGCATTTTAATTTAATACCATCCTTCTGCTTTTCCTGAGCCATGCACAACATTTCAATTCAGAGAATCATCTAATGTCCTGTTGAATGTTTGAGCTGAATCTGTCTCCACCAAACTCCAGGCAGTGCATTTCATAACCTATCTACTCAGTATCTGAAAAAAAGTTTCTCATTTTGCTTTTCCTTCTTTTTCTAAACGCTTTAAAACCATACCTTTATGTTCTTGATCCTTTTTACAAGTTACCTCCTTATCTAGTCTGACCAGATCTTTTTTGGTTTTGAAATCTTCTGTTAAATTTCCTGTTAGTCTTCTGGTCCCCAGGGAAAATAGCCCCAGCTTGTCCATTCTTTCCTCACAGTTGAAGAGTTTCATCCCTGGAACCCTCTAAAACTCCTTCTGCAGTCTCTCCAATACATTCATGTCATTCCGATAGTGTGGTGCCCAGATCTGTATGTAATTGTCTAGCTCAGGCCTAACCAGTCATAGAGGAGAACATAAATATTTTTGAACTGAGTATGAGTCCACACTTTTAGTGGGAGCTTTAACTCAGCCGACCAAACTGCATTAAACTTCCACCAACTCGCTCCCCAAATTTATACACCCAATTCACACCCAGTTCACATCCATCACCTGTTGCCTTATTCCATGAGGTCTCAGTCTTTAAACCATGCTTTGTAATCTCCCATATAAATTCATCATAACCTCCCTGCTTTGTCCCTTTCAAAAAATCCTGGAAAAGTTTGTTTTTGATTCAGAGCTCTTTCTGTCCATCCAGCCACTTTTAATGACTTATACATATATATATGTCAGTTTCTGCACACTCCTTATTTTGTACTGCCTCTCCATTCTCTCTGTACCAAAATTAATTGAAGTCAGATGCAAGTAAAGTTTCTTCTAGAAAAAGAAGATGGAACAGTGGCATTTATGGAGTCTGGGGTTGAAGGGGTCAGGCAGAAAACCAGAATTAAGGCTACAATCAGATCAGCCATAATGTCATTAATTAGAAAAGGAGACTCAAGTCTGCTCTCAAATTTAGTGCTACATTTCATCCTAAGACCAGTAACCAACTTGCTAATGTTGATCTCGCCTAGTGCACACCCTGTACAATATAACCTACATGCCTCTGTCTAAATCTTTTTGATCTGTATATCCTTGCTTACTATGATCTGCCTGTGCCACTCGTAAACAAAGCTTTTCACTGTGTGTCAGTACACATGACTGTAAGTAAATGAATCAATCAATCAGGAGGATGCTGAGATGCTTCAGTATGGTTTGGACAAGGTCAGTGAGTGGCAAATATGTAGCAGATAAAGCATAATGTGGATAAATGTGAGGGTAAAACAGGAGGGCAGATTATTATCCTTATACGCTAATCACGGGGAGTAAGCAAGCAAGTAAGGTGGTGAAGAAGGCAAATGGTATGTTGGCCTTCATAGCGAGAGGATTGGAGTACAGGTGCAGGGATGTATTTCTGCAATTGTACAGTGCCTTAGTGAGATCACACTTGGAGTATTGCATTCAGTTATGGTCTCCTTAGCTGAGAACGGATGTTCTAGCTATGGGGGAGTGCAATGAAGGTTGACCAGACTGATTCCTGGGATGGCAGGGCTGACATATGTAGACAGACTGGATCAGTTAGGAATACTTTCACTCGATTTAGAAAAATTCAGTTTCATAGAAACCTATATAAGTCCAACAGGATAAACACAGGAAGAATGTTCCCAATGACTGTGGTGTTGAGAAACAGAGATCACATTCTAAGGATATGGGGCATGGCATTTTGGACTGCAACAACAAGAAATTCCTTCAACTAGAGGGTGATCTCGTGGAATCTTTGCCACAGAAAGTGGTCATATCCAAAATATGGGATGTTTTCAAGTAGGAATTAGACATAGGCTACAGGGGTTAGGGGCGAAGCAGGAAATGGATGATCTGCTGTGATCATATTGAATTGTGGAGTAGGCTTCAAGGGGTTAATGGCCCAAAACTGCTCCTATTTTCTGTGTTTCTATGGCTTTGATCAAAGTATTGGTTGTCGAAACTAAAACTTGCTTATGCAGGTCAATGTGGTACATTATTCTTTAATGTTTCTGTGAAGCACTTGGGACTTTTCATTACATAAAAAAAATTTATAGATATGAATTGTTAGTCATAGAGGTGTACAGCATGGAAACAGACTCTTCTGTTCAACACATCCAGATATCCTAAATTAACCTAGTCCCATTTGCCAGCATTTGGCCCATATCCCTCTAAACCGTTTCCATTCATATACTCATCCAGGCACCTTTTAAATTTTGTCATTTTACCAGTCTCCACCACTTGTTCTGGCAACTTATTCCATAAAAACACCACCCTTTGCATGAAAATGTTGCCCCATTGGTCCCTTTTAAATTTTTGCCCTCTCACCTAAACCTATGCACTCTAGTTTTGGGCTCCCCCACCCTGGGGAAAAGACCATGTCTATTTACCCTTTCCATGTCCCTCTTGATTTTGTAAAGGTCTATAAGGGCACCCCTTAGCCTTCAATGCTCCAGGGAACATAGCCCTGCCTATTCAGCCTTTCCCCATAGCTCAAACCCTCCATCCCTACCAACATCCTTGTAAGTCTTTTCTGAACCCTTTCAAATTTCACAACATCCTTCCTATAGCAGGGAGACCAGAATTGAATGCAGTATTCAAAAGTGGCCTAAACAATGTCCTGTACAGCCACAGCATGACTTCCCAACTCCTACACTTAATGCACTGACGAATAAAGGCAAGTATACCAGAGGCCTTTTTCCCTATCCTATCTACCTGCGACTCCATTTTCAAGGAACTACGAACCTGCAATCTAAGGTCTCTTTGTTCAGCAAGACTCCCCAGGACACATTAACATTAAGTGTAGAAGTCCTACTCTGATTTGCCTTTCCAAAATGCAGCTCCTCAGATTCATCTAAATTCAACTCCATTTGCCACTCTTTGGACCATTGGCCCATCTAATCAAGACCCCATTGTACTCTGAGGGAAACTTCTTTGCTGTCCACTAGATAATTTTGGTGTCATCTGCAAACTCACCAAGGATACCTCCCATGTTCACATTCAAATCATTTATATAAATGATGAAAAGTAATACGATACAATTGCATGGATCCTTGTGGAACACCATTGTTCACAGGCCTCTAGTCTGAAAAACGACTGTCCACCAGCACTCTCTGCCTTCTGCCTTTGAGTCAGCTCTGTATCAAAATAGCTAGTTCTCCCTGTATTCCATGTGACCTAACCCTGCTAACCAAGCTACCATGATGAACTTTGTCGTACACCTTACTGAATCCATGTAGATCACTACCACTGTTCTGGCCTCATCAATCCTCTTCATTACTTCTTCAAAAAATGCAATTAAGTTAGTGAGACATGATTTCCCACGCACAAAGCCATGTTGACTATCCCTAATCAATCCTTGCCTTTCCAAATACATGTAATCCTATAACATGTCATTTTAAGAGAACATTCAGTTCAATTGAGGTGTGACAGAATGGAAGTGGAATACATCTGTTCCACACACTGAGCCCTGGTGGAGAAGGCAATACTGGAGGATGTGTCAAGCTGTAAATAATGGCAAGAATGGAGGTCATCAAGAGCAGAGTTGTTTGCTAGTTCAGTCTATATGTGAAGGCTGTGGACGAAACTATTGTTTGGTGCACACTGTTGTTCTTTGACAGCTGTCTTCCATGAGATTAGAGATGCTCAGGCACCTACTGAGTTGTTTGAATTCTCCTTGCTGTCTTTTTGTGCTTCCCACAGAGTCACCCACAGATTGGCAGCAGGATATTAAAGCCCAATCTTTCCTGGCCTCCTTAGTGTGGAATATTTTCCACAGTGACTTTATTCCTTTGCACTTTCCACCAGTGAAGATGCATTCACTTTGGCTGTACCTAAATGAAGATTACAGCAGGGAACACTGGCTGTACAGCACCTCACAGATGAAGAGGAGAAGGAAGAATGTGGGACACAGTGGGCATTTCACCTCAGAGGGTGGAAGACAAATGTTCCACAAGGCAGAGTTTCTGGGCCTCTTCATGGAAAATCAGAGACAGGTGAGTTCCTGAAATTCGGAGATCTCAGATTCCCTGCTGATACGATGAGTTGCCAACTGCAAGATGCCAACCAATCCAGAGCTTGCCCTCAGACAATGTTGGCAGTTAAAATTCAGCATCTTAGTGGTCTTGTTACTGCAGATGGGGCACTGCTACAGTGGCTGCAACAGATCCGGTTATCATGGACAACAGTCTAAATGTCTGAGGCTAATTGTTTGGATAGGTTCACTCTGCACTAGCGCTGGTGCTCTGAATGCTTGTTTAGCAGTTTCTTCCTCTGCAGCAAGCATGAAGCATGCATTTGGTAAAGCTGCCCTTGCTACTCTGCTCACAATCAGAATAACTTACTCCCGACTTATCTTTCTTAGAAGGTATCCATTTGTTCACTATGCTTCCTCTGCTAACCTCTGCTATCAAAGCAGCCTCTCATCCTTCTAAAGTCTAGGACACCTCACAAATACAAACCTCTCAGCCACACTGGTGGCAACGCTGTGAAAACTCTCTATTTTTCACATCGGATGAACAATGCATCCCTCAGCACTCAGGAACTGTACTGACAACAGTTCACCCTAACATTTCCCGGATGCCTTCAGATTGAAAGGTCAAACTACTCCTTAAAAATTGTGTGAGCGCCATGATGTACCTAACAATCTGTTAAGCAGAGCATAGGTTTCCAACAACCTCCACCCTTCCCTGTAAAAATCTTGTTGCATTTTAGAAGTATAGAGTCTGTGACATCTTCCAGATATTTGATTTTCAATGCGGTATTGAAAATTAAGACCACCATGTCCCACTTCAGACAATGACTGGCAGTATAAAATAATTCTTAACTTTCTCTTCTTGTTAAGATGAAGGATAGCAGCACTACTGTATGGAATAGATTCCACATTTTGCATCCTCTGTTTGTAGCAGGTATTGCCAGGTTTGATGCACCCTAGATTCACAGCATCATTTAAGCCTGTTTTAACAAATGTGCATTAACATCCAACAAAGAACAATGTCCTATTCTACTTCAGTGTGATTTTCCACTTATAATGCAAAACGTCTTGCCAATTAATGTGAAATTATGGACAGGTTTTGTGCTGTAACCTTGTCACCATTAGGAATGAGTTGAGAATGTTAAGACACTTCCCTACAGGACCCTGAAAGGCTGCACAGAAAGAAACACATCAGGAATGGATTTTGACATATGTCCCAAAGGATAGTTGAATCTCTGAAAAATTCTCTCAAACTTTTGTCATAACTTTGGAAGCAAAACTGCAGAATGCTCAAAAATGAAGTTATAGTGTGCGAGTACAACACTACAGAATTCCATCCTGTTCTACCCCTCTCCCATTTTCCGAACCCAGTTTCCATGCAATTTACTTAACAGCAGTGAGGAAGGAATCAGTTGTTTTCACGCTTTTAGTTTTGCAGCTGTTAATAGTGAACAATCAGAAGTGACAAGGGAAGAGGTCGATTGTTTTGAACTTTCCTTCAGTTAAGTTCGTTTACACATGACCAATAGGGCAGCTGGAACAGGAAGCCTCCCAAAACTTTGCTGATAACTGCTCTGCAAACTAGCTTTTGTACAAAGGGGAGCCTCCAGTTACTGTGCCCTTGATTTTCTCTTCCACCCTGCAGACTCTTGTTGGCCCCTCACTCAAGAAAATCATGCTGGGTTTGATCTGTTGAAACACAATTGCCCATTTTAAACCAATTTCACCCCTTTGATTTTTCACGTTTTCTTTAATGTGTTCCAAAGAGTTTTAAAATAAATTTCCAACTACGAACCTTTCAAGGTTGTACAAAAGTCACTCAGATGATTTTAAACGGCTCATTAAAAATATATTACAAAGACATATGGAACAAATCAGGAAAACTCTAGCTCAGTAAAATCAAGAGATGCATGGATTTAATTTGTTGCTTTGTTGAACTACAGCCAGGCAAGCTGGGGTAGGGAGGAGCCCCTGTTACAATCTTGCATGCATGAACAGATCCATGTTTAAAGAACTGTATTGAAATATAATTTTTAGGAATATTTTCTTTCCTTGGAATGTTTTTGGAAAAGTTTAAAGCTTACTGTAAATCTTTGATGCCATATTCGCCCTGTAAAAAAGAACACACCCATATATTAGTCTTTGAATTGCAGGGAAAACATTATATCTGTATTATGTTCTCTTTGCCCCCGCCCCCACACTGCCCTTGGCTTTCATATGTTACATGAAGTATTTGGCCTGATGCCCAACGAAAAGCTACAGAGCAGTGTAAAAGTTCAAGACAGTTGGCAGCATGGTCAATGAAGTTGTTGGGAAGCTGTACAAGGTGCATGAAGCTTTGGTGTAATCTCAGGTGTGATTTGAGAAAAGACAGCGACAAATTTCTAACATGTTTATTTTCGTACGATGAATACGCTGTACACTTCTACACCCCAATTTTGAAAAATTTAAAGGGGAGAAGTTTGCATAAATATACTGAAAGCTTTATGCTAATAAGCAAACCTACAAGGAAATCATTTGGAATTCAAAAATTCAGGGAATACAAAACAGGTTTGGGCACCACCAAAGCCCATATATGTATAGGTCCCAAATCTTACCCAGGACAGTATTTGGTGGTAATCTACAGATTTTTAACACGTAAATTAATTTAAGCTTTTCTTTCTGGCTGAACTAATTTCAGTTCTACTTTGCTCTGATATTTGTTTATTCAATGAAACTGTACTTTAATCCTGAAAATAGAATCTAAGATTTATTTTAATGACAAGGTATTTCTGAAGCTGAGCATCATCTAGTGTGCAGGTACAAAGAGATTTTGACACAAAAATATAGATCAAATGGCACTTCTAAATTTAGTAGTCTTTTACATTTCATGATAAGAACGATTCCTGCCTTTATGTTGCATTATGTTACGTTTTATGTCAACAGTAATCTAAAAAGAATTCTAATGACTTTCTCTCAGTCAAAGTTCCATCTCGCACCAATCTTTGCTTTTCACTTTTTTGGCTTATTATGATATGAACAGAGTGAAGAAGCAAGTAGATCTATGGAGTGAGTAAAGCTTAACAAAGATTAAAAACACAAAGCTCTGGGATTCGTTTCTAGAGAGGCAACATTGAAAAGCAGTGAGCATATGTTAAAGTTATACAGATTCACACTGGATTGATTGATTGATTTTGTCACGTGTACCGACGTACAGTGGAAAGCTTTGTTTACAAGTAGTACAGGCAAATCATGGTAAGCAAGGGTGTACAGATCAGAGGTTGTAAAAAGACTTAGACAGAGGCATACAGGTTACATTGCACAAGGCATGTAGTAGGTGAGATCAACTTGAGCAAGATCTGCATTGTTTAAGTCTAGAGAGTCCATTCATCAGTCTAATAACGACTGGGAAGAAGCTGTTCCTGAACCTGCTAGTGCATGTGTTCAGGCTTCTATATCTTCTGCCTGACCGAAGAGTTTATAGTATAATTCACATCTCCATACGATTAAAATGATACATAGACATGGGGGAACAGGCAATGAAGATATACATAGATGATGCCAGAACTAGAATGTGAAAACATTTGGGAAACGTTGAACAGACTGTACTTTCCTCCAGAAAAAGAGAAGCCAGACGGATAGCCTGATAGAATTCTGGAGGATCTCACTTGTAAATGAAAAATGACTAAGAGGTCATAGATTCAAGCTGATGCACAAGTGAAGTAAGGGTGATGTGAGAAAATAACAAATAGGGTATGGAATGCACTACTAGAAAGGTGGTGGAGTTAGGTTCAACTGAGACAAATATTCAAGACAGCATTGGATGATAATTTGGATAGTGTTGTGGGGAAAAGGCAGGAGATTGCCACTAGGCAATAGAATGGATAGGGGCATGATGGGCCAAATGGCTTCCTTCAGCAAGGTAGCAATTTTGTAATTCCGTTTCTGTGATTCCTGATGATGAAGAACTAAGAAAAGGTACATGCAGGTATATTTCTACTTATGGGAAAACCAAATATAGGGATGCTAAATGTAAGCTGGTCTCTAATAAATCCAATTGGGGATTTATTTTAAAAACTTCTTGACCCAGACAGTTGTTAGAATGTTGTGTTTGGCTACAACTAGTAGTTGAGGAGATTAGTTTGGGTGAATTTAGGAGCAAACTAGATATACACATGAAAATCATGCTGATATTTAGATGAAGAGGGGTGGGAGGAGGTTCATGAGAGGTGTGATATTGGCATAGCCAAGTTTGGCTGAATAGTCCGATTCTGAACTGCATATTCTATAGAAAAGTCATAATGGTCACTGCCTTCGCCAAACTCATTGGCAAACCATTTCATAATCTAAAATCCCAAGATAAGAAGCTTTTCGTCCTCATGTTTCACATCCTTAATGGCAATTTGAAGTTGATGATTCATCAGTGCTGACTACAGAGAGTCCCTAATATACAAACATCCAACTTATGAACACTCGTACTTAGGAACACACAAGAGTATCATTTTAAAGACCTAACGTATTGACATTCCCTGGACTTACAACCAGCTCCTTTATATTGTCACAACCAGAGGAAAATTGTATTTCCCTATTCATCCAGTTATAGATCTTCACAATTCTAAAAACCTTCATTAAACATCCTGCTGTCCTTCACTGATTCAGTGAAGGTAATAGCTGGGTAGAAACTACAGCTCCAAAGCTGCTGCTGCAAGAAGACCACATAAAAATTGGACCTCTGTGTCATCAAGACATGACCAGTGCGCTCAGTGCATCAGTCACCACAAAAGAAATGTGCAGCTCCTGAATAAAAAGCAGCCATAAAGAGCACATGTTCTGGACCAAGTTAAGTTTGGAAGATGATTGGAGAAAGTAGAGGATCTAGTCTTCAGCCAGAAATGTCAGAAGGCAAAGCCCCACATTAATGTAATTTACAATAGAGTCATAGAGATTTACTTCTTCACAGCTGCCTTCAGCATTTCCATTAAGGCACGCTGGTTTGGCATCAGGCCCCAAGATTTTGATAGCTGTTGTGTGTTTGTCATCAGACTCAGTCCATACTAGCAAGGCAATCTGGAACATAGCCTTCTGCATGTGTTAGTTACATCTAATGTTCATATCTGACACGCCCTCCGTGATCAGTAATGAGGACCCTAATCAACACACGAAACAAAGTACTTCCTGTGTATTTTGCTCATGTGCAATCAATTCAACATATTTCATAGGTTTTCAACCCATCTTGCTCTGAAATCCAAATATAGAGATGTCCAAGTTTGCCTTCTGTTTATCAGTATCTGTCACAGCAGCCTGATAGATATTTCTTGTATGCTGTCTATGGCTTTGACGGCCTTTGTATAATTGACCACACAGAATTCTTCATTTTGTGCCATCTGGGAGCAATTTTGACCTGCCAGCCAGATGTTTCTTACCAAAAGAGACTTTGAAAATTGGGATTGGGCATGGGAGGATTGCTGAACGAATCACCCATTGCCACCATAGGTCCACCTGAATCTGTTTAATAGCAGGTCTGTAAATGGATGAGCAGTCCTCTTACCTGTAACTGGCTATTCCTGGTCAGCTTCCACTAACATATACACATCCAAAATGTTGCTGTTCATATGTCCTAATGCAAACCGAGCCCAGTTCACAGTATGCTCACTGGCCTGATAAACAATTCCCTGATTTTAACATTCTGATCCTTGTTTTCATATCCCTCCATGGCCTCCATTTCTTTATCTCTGTAACCTTCTTCAGCCCCAAAGCCTTCTGAGATACTTGTGCTTCTCTAATTCTGGCCTCTTGAGCATCCTTACACATGCTCCTTGCATCACATACTGATATAATTTCAAAATGGTGACCATCTGGTTCACTGTATATTCAGTGTAAATTGACTCCATTGTTCAAGAGTATTTTCAAGTCTTCAAACATCAACTTATATTTACCGGTAATCAGAATATTGATTAAAATTGTTTTTGGGAAATTTTCCTTGTAGAATACTGTCAAACACTGACATTTGTAAGTACCACTAGTAAACACTATGTACAACAATGGTTTACTGATTTAATCATACTGTTATGGTAGATCTCCTTTTCAGATTATCTGCATTTATAACACAGGAAATGAACTGTAAATGGAGAAACTGATTCAGATTTGGAAAAGATGCTTCGAAAGCACAATCTGGCAGTGTTTTTTTAAACCATGAGCAGTTGAATGAAGGAGCAAATTATAACCAAACAAATGGAACTCTTCTTTGGAATTGCTGTCCAATAATGGAGACAAACAAGGATAAAATGCATTGTTTCCTCTAGAAAGTAAAAATAACTTCAATAATCTGCTTATCGTGGGTAATTATTGTCAGTTTTTTTTTAGATGGAGTTTCAGAAACAACAACATACTCAGCATCGATCAGCTGGGCTTTTAAGAAAAGAGCAGGCAATGGAGACTGCTCTTAGAAAGCCACACTGCCAATGTACCGGGTAAAAGTTATTTATTTGAATCTATGAGAAGAGCAGTACAGTGGGCAAGTGATGTTCAAAAGACAAGCTGCTACAGTCAGAAATCAGCAGTGTCCTGCAATATGTTTAGTTGCCTGCTGTACCAGGGCGAGGGTGGGATGCTGCCTTGCCAATAGTTATCAAAGGCATCAATCCCATAATTTCTTTCACTAATGCCAGTTGCTATTAGAGATGGCAGCCACATCTCCCAGTCCGATGGACACAGATACATTAAATAGGTCACCAAAGCTCTGTTTACCAAAGCTGCCGAGTGGATCACCTTCAATAGCTACTGTCATTAACTATTGAAAAACAGCTTTTGTTGATAGCTACTGACTTCAGGACCAGATGGAAAGGAGCTGGGAATTTGAAGCAGTGGCAGTTCTTCTTCATGTCCAGGGCATCATTAGCTGTATTGGCTGGCAATTGCCAAAGAGGAAAGTTGTCACTGGTGAGTGAGCAGACTACAGACCCAATTTTGAACTGGAAGAGATTTCTGTGACTGCTCAAAGACAAGAGATGACAGTTTATCATGGCGAATGAGGCTGCTGGCTTACTCGCTGAGCTGGCTTGTTCAGACATGTCGTCACCATACTAGGTGACATCATCTGCAGAGCCTCCGATGAAGCAATATTATTCTACTCCATTTGGAATTTATACTGTCTGGTGCGTTATGGTGAGCACTGTCATTTCTGATTTTGATCTGTATTGGTTTGTATATGGGGTCTAAATTTATATGTTTGTTGATTGCATTATGGGTGGAGAACCATGCCTCTAGGAATTCCCAGGTGTGTCTATGTTTGGCTTGGGCTACTATGGTTATCTTCATTGTCTGAGTGTACTGTTATGAAGGAGAGTGTGTTGTGCTGTTTTGCTGCTAGCTGATGTTCATGTATTCTGATGGCGAATTTAGAATAACATTGCTTCATCGGAGACTCCAATGATGATGACGCCCAGCATGGTGTCAAAATGTCTGAGCGAGAACAAGCCAGCTCAGTGAGCAAGTCAACAACCTCACTCACAACCCAAGCTGCAGATCTTTGCCAAAACTTTAAACCACTGAGGATGTAATTTTTGACTTTGATATAGGCCTTTATTATACTCTGGCAGAAACAGAAACCTAATTGGAGGGACTCAAATATGGAATTCTGGAGGAGACAGGCATGAATCTGGGAAGAAATGGCAATATCAGGACTTGAAAGGAAGGGGAGCTTGGAGATGGAGCTGAAGTACACAGGGACCAGGAGATGGTTTTCTAAGGAGAGACTGACAACAGTAGATTGGAATGAGATGGACATAATCTGAAGAGAGGATGTCTTTAGAAATGTCAGCTGACACAAAAGACAGGAAGGGAAATTGTGTAGTTGTTAGTTGAGTGACGATAGAGTTGAAAACGGGAAGGTGAGTCTCATTGACAAGATGAGCTCAGAGAGGGCATAGGGAAGATAGGAGAGAAAGTAAGGAAAGATACAATTGAAGAGCCAGAGCAAGGGCAACCCTAGAGGAAGTTTGATCTAGTCAGCTTGTGGAACAAGTGATTGTGCAAAATTCAGGACTTGATAGTACATGACTTGATATTCTGTGTACCTTGGATGTATAAGAAAAGTATGGAGAACGAGGGGAATAGCCTCGTTAACAGAATGGTTTCAATATCTTAGCAAAAGTAGTGTTGGCAAGTTTATTTTTGTTGAGAGAAGTGTAAACATGAAGAGTTGTCCATACCCTTGTTGAATGACTTCTTAAAGTTTAAAGCTTTATCCTGGGCTATGCTGTTGGCATTGACTGTCAGCCAGGACAGAGCAGGCCTGTCGGGGGTAATGATAGGAATGTTCTACAAGCCTGTGCCCTCCCCTTACTTTATCTAGAGGTGCTCCACCGAATCACCTGAACGCTTGAGGGTTGTCCTGAAATCTATTACTATAAATTCTTCACAAATCTTGAACAGAAAGTTGGCAACAGGGAATGCAGCCCTAACCTTAAAACCTACAGGCTCAATTCAGGCCTTGGGAGGCCTCCAGAAGTTGAGCTGTGAAATTGGCAGACTGCCTGTTAGCCCATGCACTGCCAACAGGCAGGTGCACATTCATTATATTAAAGTTAGGATTTTGAATTGTATGGCTCATTCAACAGAGGGGATTCCCACTCACTCATTGCCCTTCAGTCTTGAAAGTCTACAAAAACGTCAGAGCTACAGATCATCAATGTCTTTTCAAAAGTGTGCATTGTCAGGTTTCATTCTGATTTACATTTGTAGCTTTTGTTATAGTGAGATATGCAACCACTTGTGTGAAGTGTTGCTCCTGTGCTGCATTTGCTCAGCTGTTCCTTCTTACAGCCCTGCCCACCCTCAGGTACTCAGTCTTCAATGCACTCAATCTATTGTTTACAATATCAATAACAAGGTACAGCTGGATGAATGCACATGTTTATGGAATAAAGCAGGTGGAATGTTTGTCAGAGATAGTAGAAACTGCAGATGCTGGAGAATCTGAGATAACAAGGTGTAGAGCTGGATGAACACAGCAGGCCAAGCAGCATCAGAGGAGCAGGAAGGCTGATGTTTCAGGCCTAGACCCTTCTTTTTTGTTTAAACTTAATTTTGAGGTCTGAATCTAACTTTACTCAGCATTGGACATGAAAATAATTTACCAGTTGAATTCCCAGAATGAAGCAAATTCCCAGAATGAGACAAATTCCCAGAAATCTCACAAGGTTCATGTCTCATCCAGCTGAAGGCTTATTCAGATTGACCCACACTCATTACTCTTAACCTTCTGCATATATTTACAAGTCATTCTGTACTGGCCATTGATGACATTCTTAATTATATTTTCTGGTAAGTATTGGCCTGCTGCAGACGACAGCAGTGGTAGGAATGATCGCTGCACAGTCCTTCTGGAGATGATGTCACATCTTCCTGTTCAAGGTATCCTTCATCATGTTGTGTGGCCCAATCACAATGCTAAATGGGATCAACTGCAAACAGATCAACCAATTCTAAAATTGGACATCCATGAGGTGTTGTGAGCCATCAATAACAGCAGAGTTTAATAAAACACAATCTAAAACCTCATGGATCATCATATCCCCCACTTAGCCATTACTATCAAGCTACTCGATCAACCCTGGTTCAAAGAAGGGAGGAGGAGCCAATACCAATAATGTGCCAACCTGAAGCCCCAGCAATGGTCCCCGTTGCACTCCATTAGTTGTAGGTGGCCATTCTGAAAGTGGCCCCCTTATCCCAATACTCTGTCTTCTATTAGTCAGCCAGACCTCGGTCTATTCTAATATACTACCTTAACACATGGGTTTTTATCTTGTTTAATGCTCTTACATGTATGGTGCCATACCAAACGCTTAATAAATCTAAACATATTACATCCACTCCACTGCTTCCCCTTTTATCTGTCCTGCTTGTTATCTTCTCAAAGAATTCTAGTAAATTTGTAATGAATGATTTCCCTTCGAGAAGCCATACTGACTCTGTTTGATCATATTAGGTAATTGTGAATGGTCTGTTATTACATCCTTTATAACGAACTCCGACATTTTCCTTAAGACAGCTGTAAAGCTAACTTGCCTATAGTTACCCTTTTGACTCCTACCTTTTTTGAAAGGTTGTTACATCATTAACGGTAAATTATATGTGAGCCAAATACTACACATTCCAAGAATGTATCATATTAAACCTCTCGATAATACACAGCAAAGCTTAGTTTTCTAAGGGCAACATAAGGAACTGGATGTGGTTCAAAAACATGAACAGTTCCAATTCATACTCTAAACCCAGACTTATTAGGTCTCATGTAAAACTCCAGACTCTTTATAGATCTCTATTCACTCCAGTTCCCCTCTGTCTTTGGTTGAATGCTGCTTTGATGTTAAGGGCAATAATTTGCATTCACCTTTGGAATAACAGGATTTGTGTCCATGTTTATAATGAGGTAATGGAGCTGATTGATCCTGTTTGGACTGAAACTAAGAACCAGCAAGGTCGTTTTTCTGCGTAAATGCCATCTATTTGGATATTCCTTCCATCACTTACTGATGATTGAGAGTAGGCTGACTAATAATTCTGAACTTTAACTGAGTTTGTTGGTCTACATGATTGTAAATTTGTCAGTTTATGAAGTATTCTTCCCAATAGCACCTCGGTTAGACTTAGATTTCATGGTAAGCGCAATGATGTCTTATAACTTTGCACATTCATTCAGCAAAATTCTCTACGTAATTATGGTCAGTAATTAATTTTACTAGGACTTAAATGTGAGCAAGAAGTACGGATTCACCACATCCTTTGTCAGATAGACTGCACTCCATTGTTCAGATATTCAGTACTTATTTCCTATATCAGTTGTGTGCTCAAAGGCATTTTAGTCATGTGATTATACAAAAATATACTCACACCATCCACTTATGGGTGCAAAAAGAGAAACTGTTTGGAGAGACATTATGAAACTTTGAGGAATAACCTTGCTTTAGTTGTTTATTGGGTGAGGTTTTCCGGTGTTGCAGGTATACAGCTTGTGCTGTGAAGCTACAATATTTTTCAGTGAAGAATGTAATGCTGTTTCACATTTTTGCAGGCTATCACTAACATCTTTCACCTGATAGGCCTCCAAAGTGACACTGTGATTGCAGAATGTCGTTGTTGTCTTGCAAGATAGTACATTCAATTTAAATAAAAACATTTAGGATACACCATTCACTTACCAAGGCTTTTCATACATAAGTTGATTGCTGACCATTTATTGTGCCAGACAACAGCATAGTTTTTTTTTGTTCACTAATGGATTGTGGCTGTCACCTTCAAACCCAATACTGAAGATGAGTTATACTTGACTCATAAACTTAACTGTTTCTCTCTCCACTGATGCAGCCAGACGTAATGACTCTCTCCAACAGTTGTTCTGTTTGTTTCAGATTTACGGCATCTGCAGTATTTTTATTGGCATGCTACTCAGTTGTCTTACATCTACCCATTACGAAGGTTATTAAAAGGAATAGAACCAGACAGATCACCGAGCATCAACCAAAGCAACAGAAATAACGATGGCACAAACTATCCTATTGACCTTGCAAAATTCTCCTTTACTAACATCTTGGAGCTTGTGCCAAAAGTGCAACAGCTGTCTCACAGCCTAGTCAAGCAACCAGTCTGAAATTGCCTGTAAGTTAGGATTTTGTTAGAATGACCATGTCCCAGCTGTTACCGTCACCATTCCTGGAAAGGTCCATGTACATCCAAAAGGACCATCCCAGAGATAGCGGCACAGTAATGTACAGTCAGCTGGGAATTGCCCTGGGAGTCCTTGATGCTGACTCTGAAATATGGACCCCGTGAAGTCTAAAGGCATTGTGTCAAACATTGGCAAGGAACCCTCCTTACCACACACTGCCCGCACCCACACCCCCCCACCCCGCAGCTGATGAATCGGTCCTCTTCCATACTGAATATGATTTGAAGGAAATACTGAGGATTGGCAGAGTGCAGAATTTACTGGGTGCGGCACTTAAAAGTCCAGCACCAAAACTGGCTTAGCGACACCATTACTGACTGAGCTGGCCGAATGCCAATGGACTAAGCTGCTAGAATGTGCCTGTAGCAGGTAGTGAAGGAACCAACAAAATGGAACACTGTACTTGATTATGTCCTCCCTATTCTACCCATAGCTGATATGTCTGCCAATTACATTATCAGTATGAGCAACCACTGCATAAGTCATGTGGAGACAAAGGTATACCTTTACATTGAGGATACCCTCAACTGTGTTGTGTGGGACCACCATCACCTCCACTGACTAGAATTATTCCTAGCTGGAAGGAAAATGGTTGTAATTGTTTCAGGTCAATCATCTCAGCTCCAGGGCATCTCTTCACGAGTTCCTCAGGGTACTGTCTTGGACCCAGCCATCTTCAGTTGCTTCATCAATGACTTTCCCTCCATTATAAGGTTAGTTCCGAACAAAACTAATAAAGTAAAACTGGACATCCATGAAGCGCTGTGTGCCATCAGAAGCCAACCACAACCTATCCTCTCATGGCCCAAAATATAGTTCACTCTATCATTGCCACCATTGTTAGTTCAACAAAAAGTTCAGGGATACAATCCTGAATTAGTTGCATGCCAAACAGCAGAAGTAGTATGAGATACATGAAGCTGAGCAATCCTATAACCAAGATCAGATTAATAAACTGCAGGCCTGCCACCTCCAATTATGTTTGTGGTTAACAATTAAACAGCTCACTCGAGGACAAGGTTTCACTAATAACTCTATTCTCATTGATCGAGCTCATCACAGCAGTAAAAAAGAAAAGACTAAAGCATCTTCAATCATTTTCAGTCAGGAGTCTGATCAGACAATCCATCTCAGCCTTCTCCTGAGTTCCCAAGCATTGCAGGTGCCAGATTCCAACCACTTCAATTCACCTTCCTGCAAAAGCCATGGACCCTGACAGTACTTTAGCAATAATACTGAAGATTTGTGATCCAGAACTAGCCGGGCTCGAGAGGCAAGCCGTGTTGTAAAGGTACAACACTGACATCTACCCAGCAATGTGAAAAATTGACAGCGTATGTCCTCTGCAGAAACAAGTAGCACAAGTTCAATCCAACCAATTACTTCCCAAAAGTCGACACACAATCATCATGAAAGTGACGGAAGGTGTTGTTGAGAGTGCCGTCAAGTGTCACTTACTTGACAATAACTTATTCACTGATGGTCAGTCTGGTTTCCCCCAGGTTCAACAGCTGTTGACCACACTATAGGGTTGGTTGAAACATGGACAAAAGAGCTGAACTCGAGGCAGAGTGAGAGTGATTGCCCTTGCCATCAAGGCAGAATTTAACTGAAAGTGGCATCAAGGTGCCCAAGCAAACCTGGTGTCAATAATAATTATGAAAACTCTCTGCTGGTTAGAATTATTCCTAGCTGGAAGGAAGATGGTTGCGGTTGTCTCAGGTCAATCATCCCAGGTCCAGGACTTCTCTGCAGGAGATCTTCAGGGTAGTGCCCTCGGCCCAACCATCTTCAGTTGCTTCATCAATGACCTTCCCTCCATCATAAGGGCAGAAATGGAGGATGATTGCTGATGATTGCACAGTATACAGCACCGTTTGCAACTTCTAAGATACTGAAGTACTCCATCTCCAAACACAGTAATGTCTGGACAATAAAATGTGAGGCTGGATGAACACAGCAGGCCAAGCAGCATCTCAGGAGCAGGGAATCTCTCTCCCATTGCAACTATCCCCTCCCTACCTCCCCACCTACACTCACTCCACCTATCTTCTTTACTCTCCATCTTCGGTCCGCCTCCCCCTCTCTCCCTATTTATTCCAGTTCCCTCCCCCCATCCCCCTCTCTGATGAAGGGTCTAGGCCCGAAACGTCAGCTTTTGTGCTCCTGAGATGCTGCTTGGCCTGCTGTGTTCATCCAGCCTCACATTTTATTATCTTGGAATCTCCAGCATCTGCAGTTCCCATTATCTCTGATACTGTTTTAACCTCACTGCGAAGCCTCTTCCAGGGATGCCTAACCTGAAGAAGTTACCCTCCTCCCTCCGGACCAACCTCAGGGAATCTCTCTCCCATTGCAACTATCCCCTCCCTACCTCCCCACCTACACTCTCTCCACCTATCTTCTTTACTCTCCATCTTCGGTCCGCCTCCCCCTCTCTCCCTATTTATTCCAGTTCCCTCCCCCCATCCCCCTCTCTGATGAAGGGTCTAGGCCCGAAACGTCAGCTTTTGTGCTCCTGAGATGCTGCTTGGCCTGCTGTGTTCATCCAGCCTCACATTTTATTATCTTGGAATCTCCAGCATCTGCAGTTCCCATTATCTCTGATACTGTTTTAACCTCACTGCGAAGCCTCTTCCAGGGATGCCTAACCTGAAGAAGTTACCCTCCTCCCTCCGGACCAACCTCAGGGAATCTCTCTCCCATTGCAACTATCCCCTCCCTACCTCCCCACCTACACTCTCTCCACCTATCTTCTTTACTCTCCATCTTCGGTCCGCCTCCCCCTCTCTCCCTATTTATTCCAGTTCCCTCCCCCCATCCCCCTCTCTGATGAAGGGTCTAGGCCCGAAACGTCAGCTTTTGTGCTCCTGAGATGCTGCTTGGCCTGCTGTGTTCATCCAGCCTCACATTTTATTATCTTGGAATCTCCAGCATCTGCAGTTCCCATTATCTCCAATGTCTGGACAATAGTGATAATGGGAACTGCAGATGCTGGAGAATCCAAGATAATAAAATGTGAGGCTGGATGAACACAGCAGGCCCAGCAGCATCTCAGGATGAAGGGTCTAGGCCCGAAACGTCAGCTTTTGTGGTCCTGAGATGCTGCTGGGCCTGCTGTGTTCATCCAGCCTCACATTTTATTATAATGTCTGGACAATATACAGGTTTGGGCTGATAAATGGCAAATAACATTCATAGAGATGTACAACACAGAAACAGACCCTTCGGTCCAACTGGTCCATGCCAACCAGATATCCTAAATTAATCTAGCCCCATTTGCCTGCCTTTGGCACATACCTCTTTAAACCCATCCTATTCATATACCCATCCAAATGCCTTTTGAATGTTGTTATTGTACCAGCCTCCACCACTTCCTCTGGCAGCTCATTCCATACAAGTATTCCCCATCTGCGTCAAAAAGTTGTCCCTTAGATCTTTTTTAAACTTTTCTCCTCTCACCTTAAGCCAATGCCCTCTAGTTTTGGTCATCCCCACCTTGTCTATTCATCCAATCGATGTCCCTCATGATTTTATAAACCTCTGTAAGGTCATCCCTCAACGTCCAATCCTCCAGAAAATAGCCCCAGCCTATTCAGCCTCTCCCAACAGCACAAGCCCTCCAACCCTGGCAATATCTTTATAAAACTTTTTTGAACCCTTTCAAGTTTCATAACATCCTTCCTACAGCAGGGAGACTGGAATTGCACACATGGTCTAATAGATGTCCTGCACAGCCACAACATGACCTCCCAACTCCAATACTCAATGCACTGACCAATAAAGGCAAGCATACCAAATACCTCTTCCATTATCCTATCTACTTGGGACTCCACTTTCAAGGAGCTATGAGCTTGCTCTCCAAGGTCTTTTTGTTTAGCAACACTCCCAGGACCTTTATGACACACAAATGCCAGGCAATGACCATCTTCAACATTAGCAGTTCCAAACACCACCTTGTCCACGCGCTGGGGATTACCATTGACCAGAAGCTGAGCTGGACCAACAATGTAAATACTGTGGCTACAAGAGTAGGTAAGAGACTGGTAACTTTGCATTGAGTAACTCACCATCGGACTCCCCAAAGCACGTTGATGATATACAAAGTACAATTCAGGAGATTAATGGAATAATCTCCACTTTCCTGGATTCATATACTTCTAATAACAATCAAAGCCATTCAATTTGTAGCGGCTCACTTGATTGACACCCATCTAATACTTTCAATATTCATCCCCTCTATCATTGATGTACAGTCGCAGAAGTGTGCATCATCTGCAACCTACATTGCAACAGTTCTTGACTATATGAAAGCACAATGTCAAAAATAGAGAATAGGTCCCAAAGGAAGGTAAGGGTAGGATGAAAGCAGAGCATCCAGCATCATTCCACCTGCAGTTTCAAATCTCACAACACCTTTCGAGGTGATGGTGAGGAATGAGGTAAAACACACATAAGGCAGCAACTTACCATTGAACTAGATGACCTTGGTAAGGCTGGCTGTCACTGGTTCAGTAGCATTGGTCCAAAACTTCAATACAGCAGAGAGATGGATTTGTGAGCATGTTTCATTAACTTTGCATCGCCTTCCTGTAAGAGAGGGGGCAGCATGCTAATGATTATGCTTTAGTATCTTTGAGTGATGCCCCTAGTGTGGCTGAAGAGCTATAGGTTTGCAGAGGTTTAGAGAGGTGAATGTGGGGCTGGTACCACTCACCAGTATAGGAGAATGTGCGCAGTTGAGGCACAGCGTAAGGTGAGTTTTAAGCTTGAAGGTATGCTCTTAAGTGGGTAAGTGCAATGTGGTGCATTTAGCAATGTGTGATTGGTGGATCTGAGGTGGAATGTGCAGATACACTCACCCACTGTGACTACATGAATGAGCATTAAACATTCTCTGTATACCCTGGGAACGATAGGACATTAAGTACACTTCCTGCCTACTCCCATTGCCTTCTGAGGCTCATTTGTGACAGCTTTCTGCTCACCAATGGAAACATAGCATCCTCTTGGCCTCTGACCAATGGTCTGACCAATGCATCCAGGGTACTGTCACTAAACTGAGCCCTTTCCTTAGTGTGTTGTGGCCTTCTTGTCCTGCAGTGATTTAATTTGATTATTCAGCAGCAAAGTAGTATTGTTGTGACTTCGTCAGGGAGACAGTGTGAAGTTTGCCTGTACGGGTTTCTCAGCCCCCTTGAGTGTGCAGAGGCTGTTAGCAGTACAGCAGTGACCAGTTTAGAATGGAAGCCACTCATGGGCCACACTCACCACTGAGATGGGGTGGTTGCACAAGATTTACCTGGTTTTGAATCGGGTAATGAATCAAAGACATTGTACCTAAAAATGAAGCAAAAAATAATTTAAATGAAATAATCATGCTCTGTTAGAACTTGTGGGCATCTGGGTTAACATTAATTCACAGGAATTTATTCAAGGTAAGTTCATTGCCATTTCCACACCATGTTACCCAATGTAACATCTTTGATATTTGACAAATCCTTCCCAACTTAGAACACAAAAGTGAACAAAATTGCACTTGTTGCAAAGTTGATCACTGTTTGACTATTACATTTGTTATATGGGGAACAAGGTACAAAAAAAACCTAGGTTTATTTATAATGCCCTGTCATTTATTATCATTGATAACTTAAGGAAATAAAAATACAAGTAAGGTGCATACCAATTTATGAAAATGCCCCAGGAGGACCATGGAGTACCCAACCAAGGTACGGAGGCAGACACTGCAGTATGTCATACTTCACAATATGACCAAGATATAGTATGTATAGGGCCAAGATGTGAAAGGGAGGCTCAACAGGAAGAGGCTCAGGATAATGTACAAAGGAGACACCCTGCACCCTTTGTAAGTGGACAGATTGTGTGGGAACAAATTGTGAGACTCAATTTCCACTTTAAAAAATTTCTTGTCCCAGTGCAGACCCACCATTCATCATCATCACTTCCATTTCCCAGTAGAGTTTTGCTCAGACAAAATTCAATGACAGAGTCCTGAACTACTCCTCGTATGACAAACCCTTCATCCCTAGCACCATTCTTGCAAACTTCCTTTGGACCCTCCAATACCAGCACATCCTTCCTTAGGTATGGGGCCCAAAACTGTGTGCAACATTCCAAATGCATTTTAATCCATTTTTAAAAGTTATCAGTCTTTATGGATCATTAATCATGAACTGATGTCATAATTTGAAACGATGCAGTCTCCTGTTTCGACAAAATGAACAACTCGCTGTGAAATAGCAAGGTAAGTCAAAAATACATTTATTTCTGTAAAACCTTCCAACCTCCAGAGATATAACAAACAAATTATTTTGAATTGTAGTGTCTGTTGTTGTGATCTGGTGAGAAGAGGAATTGGTTCCTTTCTTTAAAACCCCCTCTTGGTTGGTTGCAACAACTATTATTTTTTTCACATGGCTATCACAGTTGAAGCATAGCTTCTTAGCAACTGAAGGAGTCAATTACCAAGTTTTCCAAAAGTGAAAGAGAAACCTTCTAACCGCAAGAAAAATAATAAACCGCAAACACATACGCATTATAAGTTTAAAAGACAGTGTCTGATACAGACTGAAATGAAAATTGTTACGAAGTTTAAAAATTCCTAGAATCCCTGAGTTGTTAGATTTGTCACCTGAAACTACGTGGGAAGGTCACAGTATGTTGGTGATGTTACTAGTAACCAGAACAACAGACTTACTCCCGGGGAACATGGAAGGTAGTAAAGTTTGAATTCAATTTAATCTGGAATAAAAAGCCAATCTAATGACAACCATGTTAATGGTTGCAGATATGCATCTAGTTCCCTAACGTCCTTGAAGATGTTCTGTCATCCTGGCTTAGTCTGTGTTGTGGTGGACTCTTAACCATCTGGGCAATTATGCATAGGCAATAAATGGTGACCTAGAATCTCATAAATCAATTAAAAAGAAAATGTTTAATAGTTGATTTATATCTTCAGCAGTAACAAAACCTGTCAATTTCTTTGAGTTCTTGGTACATGGTTGTTACCCTAATTTGCTTTATCCCTCAGGTTGATCTCTGAGATAATGAGTCACAGGGAGAGAGTTGCTAACTCTTATTACCACAATTTTTTTCTTTGCTCTGACCTGCTTCTCAAAAGCAGCTGTTAAAATACAGTTCAATGTGTATTTTTGAGTCAATCTCTATTGTCTTTCCATGTTGGTTAATTGCAGGCAATACTTACTTCTCCCCCAAAATATTCAATGATCACATATGAATTAGATCAGGAGATGTGAATTTCTTGATACTGACTGATTTGCCTGGTTTTGATGCCTTTCAATAACAAAATGGTCATTTCGATGCAGCACATACGAAGCTTGCCTCAATCCATGGTCAGGTGACCACGGCAGCCATGTTTGGTACATTTTTATTCCCTTTTAAAAACATTTTAATCCATAAAAGGGCTTGAGTATGCCAATCAGATGATAGAAGTTAAAATTCAGCCATCTATAATTACCAATAGTGTAACACTTTAGAGCTTTGGCAGCATGGAAAGACGTCCTTCTGCCCATTATGCCTGGGCTAGTCATGAAACATCCATCTGTTCTATTCCCAATTTTCAGCACTTGTCCTGTGGCCTAGTCTCCTGCAGCATTTTAATTACTCAGCTAAATAGTTTTTAACAGTTCTGAGGGTTCCCACTTCTACCATCCTTCCAGGCAGTGAGTTCCAGATTCCCACTACCTCTGATTAAATGTAAATTTTCTCAAATCCCCTGAAAACCTCTTGCCTGTTACCTTCAATTTGTGCTCCTGGTCATTGACCTGTCTACTGAAAGGAAACATTCCTCCCTATCTAACCCGTGTATGTCCCTCAGAACTTCCTACACCACAATCAGATCCCACTCCTCTACCCTTCAGCCTTCTCTGCTCTAAAGAAAGCAATCCCAGCCTATCTAGTCTCACTTCATAGCTGAATTATTTCAAGCACAAACAACATTCTGTTGAATTTCTTCTCCATCGTCTGTGGTGGAATCATATTCTTTCTGGGGTATGGTGGCCAGAACTGTAAATAGTATTGAAACTGTTCCCTAACAAGTGCTACATCTATCTTCCATCATCCTCTTGGCTCTTGCATCCAATGCCCTGACTTACATGGGGCTAAAGCACTCACCATTTCTATATTAACATCTATTACCTTCCATCCTCCGGACAAACCTCAGGGGATCTCTCTCCCACGGCACCACCTATGTTCTCCTCTATCCATCTTCGATCCACCTCCCCGTCTCTCCCTATTTACTTCAGAATCCCCTCCCCCTTCTTCTGATGAAGGGTCTAGGCCCAAAACATCAGCTTTTGAGCTCCTAAGATGCTGCTTGGCCTGCTGTGTTCATTCCAGCTCCATACTTCGTTATCTATGGCCAGTTTGTCTGCTTTTGACCAAGAAAGTGAAAAAGACCATCGCAATCAATCAGCAAAGAATGCTTCAGCCAATATTATAATTGAAGAGCTAAACCTTCAACAAGTCAATATTCCATTGGTCCCACAGTGGACTGTCAGCCAAAAGGTATAATCATGGGGTTTTGAATTTGCACTATAGTGTTCCAAGGCAAGAAGTTACAAACAGAGCCAAAGTAACAATTAGCTAAAGGATTCTGCAAAAACAAAACAATGCGAGGGAAAATTCAGTAACATATTGTATGCATGATAAATAACCAAAGCTAATCCTCAATATGAAAAATAATGGTAAGAGAAATATGACAAACCTACTCTAGATCCCATTGGCATGAGTTTTTTTTAAATAAGGTAATATAATGTCCAGCATTTGGAATTCAAGTTCTAGTGACTTTTAGACCAATGCTAAGGTTCTTATATTTTGTCCAAGAGTTCAACAATTAAATTGCAACTGCTGTTAACCCTATCACCTTCAAGAAAGAGCTTATAAAACTTCAATTACAATCCTCACTAGAAACAGTGTGATTTCAATCATTGTGGATTTTGTCACAAAGTTGTCTTCTGCTATTTTCTTACTCAATGCTCAAGGCAACATTCCTCACTTTCTACCCTGCATATGCTCCTCGGAACTTTCTACACTGCAATCAGATTCTACCCCCAGCCCCTCAGCCTCCTCTGCTATAAGGAAAACAATCCCAGCCTATCTAGTCTCTCATAGTGGTTGAATTATTCCAGCCCAGGCAACATCCTGGTGAATCCTTCTCCGCCCTTTCTCGTGCAGTAACATCCTTTCTACAATGTGGTGACCAGAACTGCACACAGTACTGAGGCTGTGGCCTAACTAATGCTACATATACTGTGACTGATTCAAAAAGCAATTAGTCCTGTCAATACTGAGACTTTTGCTTCCCTCAATCCCCGCTACTCCACCTCCCTTCACCACTACTCCATTCCTCCCATTTTGCTTGGTTACAATAAAGTCAAGTAGCAATATGCTCCACTCGTGCACAGATACTAGTCAAGGTTACCGCATTAAATCAGGTTTATCTATACAGTGTAGAGAAAAGCATTAGATATTAAAAGTATTGCATTTTTTTGATGAAACTAATTGAAATTTCAGCATTAAAGGCACGACACAATTTAGAAGCAACTGAAACATTGAAGAGGAAGTCAGAAGTATTGCTAAACAAATGTGTTCCTGTCTGAGGAAGTACAGACTCACCACAGATACTAACCAAGAATTTTAAAAATGGCAGCTGGCAAAATGAAAGGCAGCCTGCATACTTCCTGCAAGAGCAGCAAACAGACTAAATGCAATGGAGATGTGCAGAGTCAACTCTCACACTGTTTGATAGTTGAAATATTTCCTTGACGCTAAAATAAGTTTTGATTCCACTTGAATTAGTTTCACCATCGATTATTACCCAATTATACATACAGTCAGCTCTATTTTTGCATCTTAAAGAATACAGAAGTACTATAGTGAAATGAGAAATTGAAGCATGAGGACCCAGTGCAGAAAGTAATGCAGTGTTGGTCTGAGGCAATAGAAGGGCTTCTACAGGACTACTTAGAGTCAGTGGACCGGGCTACATTCAAGCAGCCAAGCTAAACGAGCATGCCACTGCCATCACAGACTTCATTAATAAGTGTGTAGAAGACTGCATGCTGAAGAAGTTAACCCGAACGTCCCCCAACCAGAAACCATGGATGAAACGGGAGATCCACACGCTACTGAAGTCCAGGTCTGAGGCATACAAGTCAGGCAACCCTGATCTATACAGTAAATCCATGTACACCTTTGTAAGGTCATTGGAGAGGCCAAGAGGCAATATCAAACTATGTTTGAGACACACCACACAGACACACATTGTTTGCGGCAAGGCTCACACGACATATTGGGCTACAAAGCAAGTCAAGCAGAACTATGGGCAACTGTACATTCCTACTCAATGACCTCAATGCATTCTATGCCCACTTTGAACTGAAGTTTGGTAAAAGGCTACAACTTATCCCAACAGCCTTGGATGTATCTATACTCATGGTCACCACCACAGATGTTAGATTGGATTGCTTGAGAGTGGACCCACAGAGGGTGACCAGCCCAGATGGAGTCCCTGGATGTGCACTCAGATTGTCTGCAGATCAGCTGGTGGGAGTATTGGCAAACATCTTTAACTTCTCCTTACTAGGATCTGACATCCCCACCTGCTTCAAGAAGACCACCATCATCCTAGTGCCAAAGAAAATCTTGCAGTGTACCTCAAGATTTCTGCCCAGTGGCTCTGACCTCCATAGTTATGCTTCAAGAGGTTAATCATGGTTCACATTAATACCAGCCAACCTTTGATCCTTTGTAATTGGCCTACTGGTGCAACAGGTCCACAACAGTCGCCATCTCCCTTGCCTTACACTCATCCTTGGAACATTTAGATAACAGGGATAGCTAAATCAGGCTCTTAATTATTGACTGCAGTTCTGCCTTCAACAGCATAATTCCAAACAAACTCATCTCTAAACTCTGAGACCTAGGTAACTCCGTAACTGGATCCTTGACTTCCTGATCCATAGATTGCAATCAGTAAGAATAGGCTCAACACTTTCTCCACCATAAACCTCAATACCGGTGCTCCACAAGGCTGCGTACTCAGCCTCTTATTATATTAGAATAGAATCCCTACATTGTGGAAACAGGCCATTCAGCCCAACAAGTTTTCACTGCCCCTCTGAAAAGCATCCCACCCTGACTCATTCTCCTTATCCCTGAATTTCCCGATGTCTAACCCACCTAACCAACACACCCCTGGACACTACGGGCAATTTAGCATGGCCAACCCAACTAACCTTCACATCTTTGAACTGTGGGAGGAAACCAGAGCACCCAGAGGAAACCCACGCAAACACGGGGAATATGCAAACTCCACACAGATAGTCACCCAAGGGTGGGATCAAACCCTGACACTGTGAAGCAGCAGTGCTAACCACTGAGTCACTGCGACACCTGTACTTTATTCCTCATACACTATGATTGAATGGCCAAATTCCACCCCAAACCCATTAACAAGTTTGTTGAAGACACCATTGTTGTCAGTCGGATCCCAAACAACGATGAGACAGAATACAGCAAAGAGATTGCATGATTAGTGGCAATGGTGTCAATGTTAGCAAAATGAAGGAGCTGGGTATTGACCTCAGGAAGTGGAGTGGAAGGCATGCCCCTGTCTGCATCAATGGTGCTGAGGTGGAGTGTTAAGTTCCTGGGAGTGCTGATTACCAACAATCTGTCCTCCACTCACATCAATGTGATGGTCAAGAAAGCACAACAATGTCTCTACTTCCTCAGGAGGCCAAGAAAATTCAGCATGTCCACAAAGACTCTTACCAATTTTTATAGATGCACCATGAAAGCATCCTATCTGGGTGCATCACAGTGCAGTTTGGCAGCTGCCCTTCCCAAGGCTATAAGAAACTACAGGGTCATGAACACAGCCCAATATATCACACAAACCAGCCTTCCATCTATTGACTCCATCTATACTTCCTGCTACCTTGGAAAAGCAATTATCATAATCAAAGATTCCTCCCACCCGCATTATATTCTCTCGCACCATTTTCCATTGGGAAGAAGATATAAATGTTTGAATGCACATACAAATGGATTCAAGAACAGCTTCTTTCCCCTCCTCTTTACCAGACTTTTGAATTGGCTTGTCAAATGTTATCAAATCTGATCTCTTTCTCTCTCTACACCTTCTCTGCATCTGTAACGCTGTATTCTACACCCTGCTCTACTACCCTAATGCACTTTGTATTGTACAACTTGCCCCAGTAGCACAGAAAACAATACTTTTCACTATCAATACGGGGTGGCCCTGGAGGAACACAGCAGGTTTGGCAGCATCAGAGGAGCAGGAAAGTCGACATTTTGGGTTTAGACCCTTCATCAGGACATACTTCTCACTATATCTCAGTACGTGTGACAACAAAAATCAATCAACCAACCTTATAATACGTTTTATCACTAGGAATGAGATATTAATGGGATGTTCAGATGAGAATAGCCCACCTTCAAACAAAGTTAAGTGACTTGAAGTCACAGCCTCCCTGTGATTCAAACGTACATGTCCTAGTTGGCTGACTTTATTAGGTCTCAGCCTTCCCGATAGGTAAAAAGTCAATCAGTGGTGTCATGGTCTAACTCAGAAGGTGAAGAAGGGAGATGTGTTTTGCTATTATCGGTCACGGAAGCTATTTGAATTTGCAAGGATTGGTTTTAACAGAAATTAAAAAGTTTCTCATTCTGTGGTCTTATCAAAAGCTATTTTTATAATGCTGAGTAAGGTTACTAGTTACACATTTCCCTTAATTGTGTTCAGTTTGGTTAATAAAACTTGGGAATGAAAAGACTATTAGAAAATGTTGTTTCAGTTTCCACAATTTACCAATGATGTACACACAATGGTCAATTTTCTTTTAAGAGATATATTGGGCACGTGGTCATCCACTTCACCCACTCTTTAATCCCAGTGGCAGAAAGGAATGATTGATTTCCATAATCATTCTTCATTTGAATTTGATCAACAAGGTACCAATGGTAATCCCGAATAAAAACCGAAAGAACTGCGGATGCTGTAAATCAGGAACAAAAACAAAGTTGCTGAAAAAGTTCAGTGGGTCTGGCAGCATCTGTGGAGGAGAAAACAGAGTTAACATGTCAGGTCCGGTGACCCTTCCTGTGAACTCAATTCAACGGGATTACCGATGGTTACCAATGCTTACAAGCAGCTTCCCATTTGCAAAAGTGGCAAATACAATGGGATGATGCTTTGTTATATTAGACTCAAACTTCTAAAAGTAGCTCTGCTGTAAGCTGATGTTAATGCTCACCTCCTTTCTCACTATCATCTATTCCTTTTGGTCACACAATTGTAGCTGTACATATTCTTTCTGAGAGGAATCAAAAATAAAAGTGCAAGTGATAGCCCATTATGAAGTGCTGCTGTCGATCATACAAACGTAAATAGAAACTAAAATAAAATATTGTAATTAAGTGTCATGAATCTTTTAACCATTTCCCTGAAGCCAAAGCAAGAAACCTCCTTTGAAATAATTGGAGCCTTTATTTATATTTGTTTCTCAGGATGGCAGTGGCAGAGTAGGCAAAGTTCAGGCTCCTGTTCCCAGGCTTCTATTCTTCATCTGAATTCTTTTCTTTTTCTTTTTCCTTCTACCCCTTCTTTTTTCTCAAACTTACTTTATAAAGAGAGCTCTTTGGCAGGATTCAATGGGCTCCAGAGCGGCGGTAGCATCTTCAGAGGCAGTGTGGCTACAGAGGTGGTTGGTCGGCCTGTGAAGCCTGGAGCGGGAACACTCACTTCTGCATGGTGTAGGCCTCTTGGCAGCGGCATGATGTGGGCTGAGAAGCCTGGTGCAGGACGATGGCAGCGACATGCCGTAACAGCAGAGCAGGAGAAGTTGGACTCTCTTTAAGTTTTCTTTTATTCTATTCTAATGTGAATGGCACCTATGTATGGGCAAGGGTACACACTTTTCACTGTAATTTATATTGGATACATGTGACAATAAAGGATATTCTATTCTTGTTATTTTCATTCATGAGATGCCCAGATTCATTTCTTGCCCATCTCTAGTTACCCTTGAGAAGGTGCTGGTGAGCTGCTTTCTTGAACCACTGCAATCCCAATTATTGTAGATACACACACAATGAAGTGAGGGAGGGAGTTCCAGGATTTTGACCCAAAGACAGTGAAGGAGCTTTGATATACTTCCAAGTCAGAATTGTTAGTGGCTTTGAGGAGAAGTTTTAAGAGAGTAGTTCTCCAGTATATTTTGATAAAGCAAATCAGGGCAGGACTTATACAATTAATGGTAGGATTCTGGGGAAGAGGGGGTGTGTGTTGCCAAACAAAGAAACCTTGGGGTGCAGGTTCATTGTTCCTTGAAGGTGGAGTCACAGGTAGTGAGGGTAGAGAAGAATGTGTTTGGTACTCTGGCCTTTATTAGTCAGTGCATTGAATATAAGAGTTAGGATGTCATTTTGAAGCTGTTCAGGACATTGGTTCAGCCACTTTTGGAATACTGCATTCAATTCTAGTCTAGGAAGATCCTGTTAAACTTGCAAGGATGCAGAAAAGGTTTACAAGGATGTTGCCAGGTTTGGAGGGTTTGAGCTATAGGAGAGGCTGAATAGGCTAGAGCTATTTTCCTTGGCGTGTTGGAGGCTGAGGGGTGTCCTTATGGAGGTTTATAAAATCATGAGGGACATGGATAGGGTGAATATCCAAGGACTTTTTTCCAGGGTGGGGGAGTCCAAAACTAGGGGGCATAGGCTTAAGATGAGAGGGCAAAGATGTGAAACGGAGTTAAGGGGTAGCTTTATCACACAGAGGTTGGTGTATGGAACAAACTGCCAAAGGAAGTGGTGGAGGCGAGTACAATTACAACATTTAAAAAGCATCTGGATGGGGTACATGAATAGGAAGGACTTAGAGGAATACATGCCAAATGCTGGCAAATGAGACTAGATTAATTTGGGATATCTGGTCAACATGGACGAGTTGGACTGAAGGGTCTGTTTCCATGTTATACATCTCTATGATTCTATCTGCTTCCCTGCCCTTCTAGCTGGTAGAGGCTGTGGGTTTAGAAGGTACCTCTCTCAATCTTTTGTCATTTAATATCTGCTGACCTTCACCATTTCACCTGTTTAAAATTTTTAACATTTTGTGCAGTTTTGAAGGGTAAAAACAGCCTGAAGTGTTAGCTCTTTTTTCCCTTTAGCAGATGCTATCTGACTGGCTTGAACATTTCTCGCATTTTCTCTCTTTATTTAAGTTTCTATCTAGTTGGTTTGGGAACTTTTTGACACAAGTGTAGTGTCCCTTTCTCTGTGCTAGAAGTTCTGAGATCAAGTCCCACTCCCGAACTTGCTGGTCAAGGAAGGTGAGTACACAAGCAAACGGGTTGCGTGTCGGCTTATAAGTCCTTCCAAAATATTCTAATGAATGACCACATGTGGGAAAGAAAATTGAAGTCTCTACCAGAATGAGATATATCTCGAAACAAGAGCATGCAAGTGAAAATGCTTGACTGTATTTTTCTTCTGTGGAGTCAATAAGCACAGAATCCAAGGTATGATTAAGTCTGAGATCTAATGACAGTGTAAATAGTTGCTCATTAATATCAAGACATCTATCGTACAAGAATATGGTCTTCATGGAATGTACTACAAGTGCTAACATACAGGTAACACACAGACCATATCATACTGCCAGGAGTGCCTTACCCACTGGTGGCAGCTGACGGCAATACCATCAAAGCCCTTAAAACAATAGCAAAGTACTGCAGAAGCTGAAGTAAAAATAGAAAGTGCTAGAGAAACTTAGAAAGTATTGGAGACAGCAGCATCGGTGGACAGAATAAAAAGGTGTCAGCTTTTCAAATTCAATATGCCTCTTCTTCAAAATGAGATAGTTCTAAAGAACTTTCTAGTCTTATTTCAGTCAAATCTTTATTCAGGAAACAAAGAATTAAGAAGTCAATTACTGTGGTATTTATCAGGATGACTGCAAAGACGGTCAACTTAAATTTCAAGTCAGCTTCAGAATACATAGGCTTGTGTCAGGTAAAATGATTGACCAATTCATTGGGATGTGTCAGTGCAAAATACCAGAATGAGTTCACTGAAGCTGACTTATGGTCATTACCCCCAGGTCCACTAATTCCTTCACAAAAGCACATGCAGACAAATCCAAATGGTAAACCATTAACGCACAGCTAGATTATGGATGCAAACTTAAAGTTATTGTTGCAGGCCAGCAGGATCTTCAAATACTTGACTCTGCACCAACTATTGCAGCCATAAACAGTGCTATTAGAACATCCAAAATCTTCTCTGAAAGGTTGCTTGTCTCAGCCATCAAAACAGTGTCAAAACTGAAAGTGCTGGAGAAATTCAGCATGTCTGACAGCATCTGTGAAGAAATAAACAGAATTAATTCTGTTTACAAGTCCAATGTGACTCTTGAGTCCTATATAACTCAGCAATGGAGATATTAATTCTGTTTCTCTCCACTAACCTTCACTCAGGGAGTTCCCAGCACAGGAAGTCAAGGGCAGCCACTGAGACAAGTCCAGGATCTTGGACATGGTCAGCTAACTGCTTGGGGCAGTCAGAGTTGGCATCCCCTCCAAATAGAGGTTGAAGAGCCAAACATTGGTAGCCCACTGTCATAGCTCATTTGGTCCAGGAATGAGAGAGAGGTAGGTATTACAGGAAATGGAAGTGTCTTTTTTTTCAAAAGGCAATCCCTAGTTTTTAACTTTTTATTCAGAGTAACCAAACAAACATTGCCTCAATTCAGTACTCCATGTGCACCACAGAATTGCTTCCAGATGATTGGCACAAAATAAAAATTGGTACAAAGTCAACTTTTTAAAGCTTAAAGTTAAAAATATTTATTTAGAATGTTTTGATTATTTCAGCTGCTACAGTGGAATTTGTCAAAATGTGAGCAAAGTTTTCAGAGCAGGTATTTGGATGCAGATTAACATGAAGCCTCATCAGTGAAATGGAAGCTCTTAATAAATGCAAGGTATTTTTTCAGATATGTAAATGACAAAGAAAGAACAAGCAAGAAAAAGCATAGACATTTGTCTGTGTTGCTAGGCATGGGCAGTCTCAAGAATGGCATAATTATAGTGCGTTAACACAGTGGCAGATGCATGTGAACTACTGAGTGCTGTCTGCACTTGTCAAAACTGAAGTCAATGAGTTTTTAGGCAGTAAGGAATTCAAAAGATATGTGAAAAGGCCTGGAAAGTTATGGCAACTGGAAAGCTTATCTGCAATCTTGTTGAATGGTGAAGTAAACTCAAAAGGGCATTTAATCTAACCCTGCCCCTATTTCTTACATTACATTCTTAAATGGGTGTAGGACGCAAATGCACGGGGGGCATTACCGCCTGAAAACTCTCAGGTGCAGATAGTCAAGGTCATTGAGGCCTAAACCTTTCAGACCTTTTTGGCAGTTTCTAGAGACATCAGTGTCATCATCCATTTAGTTGTTCACATGATGATGTCACTGACGCAAAGTTTGTATCAATATTTCATTAACATTCTGCTTGAGACTGACAAGAAACAACAAAGAACATTGATATTTCTCTCAATTGCTGGGTTACTGCAGGTGCAGGTCATCTATGTTATGCACACGTAAGCCTTGCGTGATCCCCAACAGGAACCACACTGTTTCTCAACCGGAAAGGTTTTGATTCACTCAATGTGCAACTGGTTTCTGACCACAGAGAGTGAATCATGTAGTTCTATGCTCAGTTTCCTGGCAGTGATGGAGACATTTTCTTACTGCACTAGTCCTCAATACTGAACTGGGTTCCAGCCAGACTATTGGTGAGTTGCCCGCACTATCTTTTTCATGTGTTCTGGCAGTAGCCTGGCACACACATGGACAGCTGATATATTGAGATTTATGCACCAAGAATTCTGATCGAAATCTTTCATGTACTGAAATAATTATTTGATATCTGCACAGCATGAGAAAGGCCCTCCAGTAAAGAGCAGAGTAAATCACAAGCTTTGTCATTCTTTGCATTGTCATTCACAACTGGTCATCCAAAGAGTAACTTGGAGTTAATTGTGGAAGAAGAATTCGATCAGAAATATGACAAAGGAGATAAAGTGCAGGATGGTACAGAAGCAGAGCACTGCCAAACAGTGCTAGAAATTCCCAGCTATAAGAAAGCAAAATATTGAGGAGTTCTCCCAAAAAATTTCTTCTTTGATTACAGCACCAAAACTCTATTCTTTAATTTGACCAAGGGCTGATACCTACCATATCACTGCCCTCAAGCTTATGATCAGCAGCTATGTCAACGATTTCAATTTTAACAAACTCCATTCTTCATTTCATAAATGCTTCCATTTGTATATCTTTGAATGAACATTGTGCAAATGCCTGCGACCTACCTTTGACATTTCATTGCTTATTCTGGTGCTCCTATGAAATAGCTATCCTACGACACTCTGCTTGGAAGGTGGGAGGCTGCTGTTGGGAATGTGGGGGCTGGGACATGAACTTGCAAAACTTAACACTGTTGAATGACCAACCGAAATGTGTTGGAATTGAGCTTCACATTGCCAAATTTGCTTTCTGACTGAACGGCTGTAAGTGAAAGCGTGGTGGTGGTGGGTGGGGGGAAGAGGGAGGGAGGGGGACAGGCATGCTGCAATTCGTAAACTTTAGTACTGGAGCCAATAGGATGCTTGGAGGTTTGCCACTCTATTGTTCTATATGGAAACACAGTGCAGATATGTTGGAAAACATATGCAGCTCAATTCGAATCTTATATATAAGGGATACTGGATCCCAAAGCCAAGTTGTCTAAGCGTAGGCCATTCACCCCCTCAAACAAGCATTTTTAAAATCAGCAGTTTAACACGTGATGGCTGATCTGTATCTGCTTATGATACAGATCCACTGACACCTTGTGTCATAAAAAGCTTGTAATTGACCTCAGATTTATTGGAAAAAAATTCCAGATTGTTACACCCTCTGTGTGAAGAGCTGTTTCACAATTTCGCTCCCGAATGCCCAAGGTCTAGTTTTAAAATTATGTCCTTTTATTCTGATTTCCTTAACCAGAATAAAACGATACAATTCCTCTGAGAGTGGAGTCACAGGTAGACAGGGCAGTGAAGAAGGCTTTTGGCACACTGGCCTTGATCGGTCAGGATACTGAGTATAGAAGTTGGGAAGTTATGATACAGTTGTACATGACAATGGTGAGGCTGCACTTGTGTTCAGTTTTGGCCACCTTGCTATTGGAAGGATGGTATTAAACTACAAAGAGTGCAGCAGAAATTTACAAGGATGTTGCCAGGATTCAAGGGACTGAGTTACAGGGAGATGTTGGGCAAGCTAGGACTTTTTACTTTAGAGCATGGGAGACTGACGGGAGATCTTATAGAAGTGCATGACAGGCATGGATAAGGTGAACGCACTCAGTCTTTTTCCCAGCGTTGGGGAATTGAGGACTGGAGGGCATCAGTTTAAGGTAAGATGGGAAAGAATACATGGCAGCTCTTTTACGCAGAGGGTGGTATGCATATGGAGCTGTCAACAGAAGTGGTTCGGGGGTCACATTAACAACATTTAAAAGGCACTTGGACAAATACATGGATAGGAAAGGTTTAGAAGGACATGGGCCAAGTGTGGGGAAATGGGGTTAGCGTGGATTGACATTTTGGCCAGAAAGGACCAGTTTGGGCCAAAGGGCCTGTCTCCATGCCATAGGATTCTATGGCTCTAAGACTGTATGACTCTATTAAATATTTCAAAAGAAAGGTCATGCAGATGCTGGAATTCTGAATGGAAATACTTAGTAAATCAGGCAGCATTAGTGAAGAGCAAAAACAAGAATGAATGTTTCAGGTTGAAGACTTTCTGTCACAACTGGAGAAAAAATTCTCTCTATATTTATCATACCGATTCATTTTGTCTTCCTAATCATCTCAATTAGTTGACCCCTAAAATCAACAGGCCAAATATATGCATTCCATTCACAATAATTAAAGAGATCGTTTGGCATTGAGTTCAACAACTTCAGAGCATGAGCACTGTCCTTTTTTTTAATGCACTTTAGCTACCATCCAGTATCTTGTTTCCATGGGTTTGCTCTTAGCTCTGAATATTTTCTACTATTCATTCCTACTATTAACACCTATTCTGTTTTAACACCCCTTCTTTATTAGCATTAGCACCCCCTTGGACAATTGCTGTAGGTACCTTCACCAATTATTCTATCTGCTCCTCCCACCCCCCTTCATCAACAGCATAAGAGAACATCATTTGTCAGCACCTTTCATTTTTCAACAGTCATACTGGGCTCGAAACTCAATTACATGTTCTTCTCTCTCTACAGATGCTTCCTGACTTCCAGAGCTTCTGCAGCTCTTTCTGAGTTTTAGTCCTTCAATTTTGCCCTCTTCTTCAACTACCTAAACGTTTCATGGTATTTCTTGAACTGAAATGGCAGAAAGGGAAAGTGATACATTTAGATATCATGATTGACTTCTAAAAATATTAGGTGTTTGTGTTGCATCCTATCAAAGAGTCAAATGTGCTTCACTATACCCCATATTGTTGACAAGACTCCCATTCATGATGTACATCACTTTCTCTCTGGCTTCAGAAAGCATATGGAAAAAAATCACAGTCATCTGCAGCTAACGGCTCCCCGAAACCTTTTGCAAGCTTAATCAACAAGGAAGAAAGATGTAGGTCAGAGTTAAGGATGGACACAACAGGTAGAATAGTGTTACTAGCATATGAAAGATGACAGAAGCATGAAGTGTTGAAGGAAGTAGTAGTGTTGGGATCAACAGTCAAAGATTATTACAATAGGAGTTGAAGAAAGCGAAGTGGAAGATACACCAGTGACTGGAGGAGCATGTTAGTAATAAGCAAGGGAAAGATTGCAAGTTTGCAGAGGTGGTGACATAGTAGTAATGTCACTGAAATAATAACCCAGAGCTGTCAAGCTATTGTTCTGGGGAACATGTCCTTGAAATCCACCATGGCAGATCATAAAATCTGTTCTGAATAAAATCTAGAATTTAAAAAAGTGATCATGTCATCATTGTTGTAAACACCTATCTGGTTTACTACTGGCCTGTAGCTTTCCATCCGGCCTACAAGAGACAGTGTGGTTGTTTGTCTGACATAGCCATAGCAAACCGCTCCCTTAGGTTCTGCCAGGTCCACTTAATTTCTTTATTCATTCATGGGATGAGGGCATCACCAGCTAGGCAGCATTTATTGCCCATTCCTAATTGTTCAGAGGGCATTTAAGAGTCAACCACATTGTTGTGAGCCTAGAGTCACATGTAGGCCAGACCAGGTAAGGATGGCAGGTTCCTTCCCTAAATTTCATCACTAAATCCATTAGTAAATCAATTCGTAAATTAATTATAGCCTCAATCCAAATGTGGACAAAAGAGTTGGATTCCAAGTGAGTGATTACTGTTGATACAAAGACAGCATTTTACTGAGTACAGCATCAAGAAGCCTTTGCAAAACTAGCTCAATAAGGATTCAGCGATAAACCTTTGCAGTCCTACCTAGTACAAGGTCAGTCATCTCAGGACCAGGACATCTCTGCAGAAAGTGTCTCCAAAATTTTCAGCTGCTTCATCAATGACCTTTCTCCCATCATGAAGTCAGTATTGGGGATGTTCATTGATTACTACACAATGTTCAGCAGTGTTTGTACCTTTACACACACTGAAGTAGTTTATGTCCATATGCAGCAAGAGCTGGACAACACCCAGGCTTTGGCTAATAAGAGATATATAACATTTAGAAATGTAGAAACATTGAAATAGGAGCTGGAGAAGTCCATTTGGCCCATTGAACATGTTTCTCCATTCGACATGACCATTGGCTGATCCTCTATCTCAATATAATTCTTTCACTCTGTCCCCATTTCTCTTAACACCTTCAACCTCTAGAAATCTATCCATTTCTTTCTTAAATGAATCCAGACCTTGGCCTCCACAGCCTTTTGTAATAGTGAATTCCACAGGCTCACCAGCCTCTGAGTGAAGAAATTTCACTTGATCTCCATTCTCAAATAGCATACCATGTATCTTGATACTGCAATTTTATTGTTCGTATGTCCTCATATGACAAATCCCTCATCAGTCTGGGGAACCCTCGCTGCACTATCTCTTTGACAAGTATATATTTTCTTAGACAAGGGGCCAAAACTGCACATAATGTTCCGGGTATGCTGTCACAAAGACTCTGAAGGGGGCAGTAAGGCTTGCTACTATACTGAAATTTCACTTGCAATGATTCATGTGTAAATACTCCCAAATTCCTTTCAACATCAGCCTTCCCAATGTATCACTATTTAAATAATTCCCTGTCATTTTGTTTATCTTATTTAAATGGAGAACCCCACACTTTTCCATGTAATTCCATACATTTACTCACTCACTCAACTTTTCTAAATCACCTTGAAGCCTCTTTACTTCCTCCTCACCACTCACAATGCCACCTTGTTTAATGCTGCCAGAAAAGTTGGAAACAGTACTTTGGCTCTTTCATCCACACAACTGTCAATCAATGCCATCTCTCACAAGAGAATCCCACCATCTCCTCTTGACATTCAATGGCATTACCATCGTAGACTCCCCCATTATCAATATCATGGAGGTGTCATTGACTAGAAACTGAACTGGACCAGCCATATAAACACTGCAGCCATAAGAGCAGGTCAGAGCTTGGGAATTATGTAATGGGTAACTCCTGTCTCCCTAATGCCTGTCATGGGTGCAATGGAATACTTCCCACATACCTGGAGAACTGTAGCTTCAACAATACCACTCAGAACAAAGCAACTTACATGATTGGCACTCCATCTACCAACTTCAGCAACCATTCACTTCACCATTAACATACAGTGGAAATAGTGTACATCATCTGCGAGAGTTACTTCGGTAACCTCCCAAGCCTAACTTGACAATATCTTCAAAACCTACAACCCCTACCACCTTGAAGGATAAGGGCAGCTGTTGAATAGGAACATGACCAGCTGTAAGTTTCTCTCCAAGTCACACAACATCCTGATTTGGAAGTGCAACGCTATTCCTTCAGCTTTACTGAATTAAAATGGTAGCACTTCTTTCATAAGAGGATTGTATCTTTCCCTAAACTCCCGCAACAGCAACAGTTTAAGAAAGCAGCAAAAAATGACTTCCTTAGGACAGTTAAAGATGAACAACAAATGCTGGCCTAGTCAGCGACACCCACATTCCGTGAACCAAATGTTTTTTTAAAGTTCTGAGGCAACAGGTAGTGTAGAGAGAAATGGGAGATGAATGAGGAAAGTTAAAAGGCCATTAAATTATTATTTAATGAGCTTTGTAACAATGATCTAGGGCAGCTTGTGGTAACCTGTCCGGGCTCTCATAGTCTTTTTTTGCCTTGGTAATTCCTGACTTCTGGTAAGTAGAAAACAGAGCTACCACTGCCGAATTCCCAACTGAAATCTCTACAGCAGCATTGGAAAATTAATTTGGGGTCAGTGAAACTCATATGTTCTGTTGTTTCTGCCATTGTGTAGTGTCTTCCATGACTATCGATTGCAGCCAAAGTTCATCTCCTCTTTAACAAATCCAGGCTGCCTTTAAAAGGTGTCAAACGTTTGCAGAACTTTTATTTCTCAGTTTAACAACATTAGGGCAAATTGTTCAATCCGGCAACCCAGCATTTCATGTCATCAAAAACAGGAGCCAGTTTGGGCCCTTCTTTGCAACTACATTATTAGTGCTCAATCCTAATGTCCTTCCCATTCTGTACCTAATAATCAAACCTGACCCAATTTCTATCCCTTCAAATCAAAGTAGGTCTTTAGCAATAGGCAAACACCAATGAAGGAAATCCACATTGTTTTCTCATCAGCCAACTGACACAACTAACAGGGTCAGTTAGCTCAGTTGGTTGGTTGGATGGCTGTTTATGATGCACAATGACACTAACCATGTAGGTTCAATTCCCATATGAACAGAGGCTACCATGAAATATGTCTTAACCTTTCCTGAAGAGTAGTGACCCTCAAGGTAAATCACTACCAGTTTTCTCTCTCGAATGAAACAGCAACCCTATCGTCTGATAGGGCTTTACCATTTTATAACAAATATTATGTTTTTCCATCACCCTTGTACGAGCAGTGAAAAGAATCAGCTCTCCTTGCGAACTGGGGAATTGCTTAATGTGACAGAGACGCTGATCACAGTCCCATCTGCCCTCCAGTAAATCATTAAATTATCCAGTATAGGTAGTCAGCTAGCGAGTTGCCAACCTGGTCAAAATGTCACAGCACATGGTTAATACCTTATACCAGTCATAGTGCTGCATAGAGACCTGTCTCTTTCCCTTGCTCCATGCTTAATATGGTGTGGTTCCCCTCAAGATGATAAACCAACTGTCTCTCTCTGAAGCAGGATGTGCCAATGATCTTTGGACTATGGCTAATTATATGACAGACAATAGCTGATAACCAATGCCAATAATTAGCATTACATAATATTTCGAGTACACTTTGGAAATCAACATCAATTCAGAATTTTTCCTTAAACATTTCTAAAGTTCAAAAAGACAACTTATCAATAAAACTATTCCCTTGGCTTCAATTATAAGGGCAAGAACAATGAAGAGATTGTAACAATGAATTTGGCTAAATTTGAGGACAATGACCTTGATCCTGACAACAGGCTTAATTCCAGGTTGGGAACGCATAAGCCCTCATGGTAGAACCTCAGGGGAGAATGAGGTGATGCCTAATTAGGGGTTTGCTTGCCGGAGAACAATCCACTGAGGGTTGGCAGCTGGCTTCGCTGCCAATCTGGAGAGCCAAATAGAAGTCGTGGCAGCCCCCCTGTTTGAAATAACTGCTGCTGTTGTAGTTTGGGGACCAAGTTAGTCGATTGAGGTGCCTTCTGAAAACTTGTAAACAATACAAAATAGATTGTTTTCACAGTTTTCATGCCATAATTGTAAATGGGAAATTAATTGGATGTTTTAATTGGCGAAATTGGCCTGTGAGTGTGTAGATGTTAGGCCCCAAAAGCCATTTGCATGAAACCAGATTGGAGGGAAGCACATGCCAGCCGATCAGCACACTGGCCAGTAAGCAAGAAACCATCATCAAACCTACCTCCACCTCAGAAAGAAATTCTGCCTGTTATGTCATTTTCTCATCTGTAGTTCACCAGGACATTGTAAGAAAATGTTTTCCTACTATAAAGAACAGCACTTAATGTGCCCATTGAATTAGAGAATTATATGTCCCTTGTCCTTCTCAAACTATTCTCAAGGTCAAGTACCTCTTAATTGTAGTTAACTTGCTGGATTAGTATTCTGAGGCTTGAATCTAGAGTCTGCAAAAGAACTATAAGATGATCATTTAAAAATTTGAATTTATTTCCAAAATCAAAATGTGGCATTAATAAATGAGGCTATTCAGCTGCTTGTGAAGACTTAACGTGCCTAAGTGAATGAAAACTGTTCTCCTCTCCCTGTCTGGTGAATGTATGGTTTAACTGTGTGATTAGTGAGTGACTTAACTGTCCTCTGAAGTTGCCTAGCAAGCAAATAAGAAAGCTAATTTTAGTGATGGGCGAAAAATGTCAGCATTGTCACCAACAAACACACTCTGAGAATTAACTCTTGAAAAAATGCAAGACAGCAAATATTAAAACCAAAACTGCATAACTCAAATCTTATTGGTTTGTTTCAACTACAGATTTCAGCAGCTCACTCACCAACTATAAATAGAAACTCAAAACATCTGTCTCAAAATAGCACGGCCACACACAAGTAGGATACTGTGTCTTTATGAATCTTTTTGAAAGTCATTCTAGAGATAAAATGAATAAAATTAAATACAACTTGCCAATGATCTTTTGAGACTGAGTTAGAACAAGGTTTCAAAATAGATCAGTTTAGGTGCATTGTGATAATTATCTTAATATTACTAAATATAAAACAAAGCAAAGCATCTCATTCACTCCAACAAAAAAAAATTCTACACAATGTATTTGTGCCGATGAGCCTTTGGGATGAATAGTACCTGGTGCCTGAGGATGCTTCCTTTCGTGCATCCAGAAAGAGAATGCACCAGCTACCTGTTTATTCTTGCAAAAATCTTGATTTAGTTTAATCATGTGCTCTCAAGCAAAACATTCCCTTTAGTGTTGAGTTCTCCCTAAACGCTGTATCTTAAACCTGGTCATGGTATTACCACAGCAGAATCATTTCTGTCTCCTTGTTACCTAATTATGTCCACTATTGTTTAACACTCAGTTTGCTCCAATTTGTAGCACATCTGCCAAATAGAAACAAGGCAAATGTTCCAGTTCCAGTACAAACTGCTGTTGCAGGGATGGTGTCCTTTAACTGGGGTGCTAAACTGAGACCCTGGAGCTAAATACAATATCCAAAGGAGAACTCAGTTGAAAACACAGTTAATTTTTGGCCCACTCAAAATAATACGAACACCATGCACACTTTGTGCTGTCTGCTGTTTTAAATGATTTCAGAATGCAGTCAGCACCAGTGGCCCTGTTGTCTGATTGGAAACCTGAGCAAGTGTTGGGCCATTCTTTCAGGCCTTGATGGTGGCCTTTATTTTGGAGCTATTCAAGTCAGTTATGAGCAGGAAACTGGCAATGAATCAATGGTGATGAGGAATAGGAGTTGAAATCTCCTGCACATTGCTACTGATGTTGAGACAGCATGCAGCTGCCTCAGCCGTGACCTATGGCTTCCTAAGTAAATTAGGACTTTACTGCATGGTTACATCTTTCTTTGAGGTAAACGAACAAATGGTGCTGTGATTGAATGAGCAAGGAAACAGGAAAAGCGTGTGTATGACCAAGCAAGACAGAAAGAGAATGTGCATGATACAATAATATCATGAAATTATCATTGATTGTGTTTTCCTGTTTGCATAAGTAGATGAAACATAAACTAAGTCGAAGCAGGGCACAGTGAACCAAACAGATTTCCTTCACAAAGTACATAAGGTCACTCGCTCTTAGTGGGTGTGGTTATCAGATTAGACAAGATCAAGGAATTGGAGAAAGCAGAGAGTAAACAGGAGCTACATGCGGTTTTCCGTATATGAACACCAGTACAACTTCTTTCAACCAAATGTGTTTTGGGAGCAATTCAGGAGACGGAGCAAAAATTCATCCCTAGGAAAAAGAAGCCTGGCACAGGGAGGATGAGGCAACTATGGCTGACTAAGGAAGTCAGGGATAGCATAAAAGCAAAACAGAACCATATAATGTGTCAAGGGGAATTGAGAAACCAGAGGACTGGGAAGCTTACAAAGACCAACAAGAGGGCAACAAAAAAGAAATATGGAGGGAGAAGCTTAAATATGAGGGTAAACTAGCCAGTAATATAAATGAAGCCTGTAAGAATTTCTTTAGGTATATAAAGGGCAAAAGAGAGGCAAAGATGGACATGGGACCACTGGAAGATGACAGTGGAGAGATAGTAGTGGGGAAACAAGGAAATGGCTGAGGAACTGAATAATTACTTCAGTCTTCATGGTGGAAGACATGAGTAATATCCTAAAAATTCAAGAGAAACAGGGCGCAGAGCTGAGTATGGTGGCCATCACCGAGGAAAAGGTGCTTGAAAAACTAATTGGCCTGAAGGTGGGCGGCACGGTGGCTCAGTGGTCAGCACTGCAGCCTCACAGCACCAGGGACCCGGGTTTGATTACAGCCTCAGGTAATTGTCTGTGTGGAGTTTGCACATTCTCCCCGTGTCTGCATGGGTTTCCTCCAGGTGCCCCGGTTTCCTCCCACAGTCCAAAGATGTGCAGGCTAGGTGGATTGGCCGTGCTAAATCGCCTGTAGTGTTCAGGGGTGTGTGGATTATAGGGGGATGGGTCTGGGTGATGTGCTTCAAGGGGCGGTGTGGACTTGTTGGGCCAAAGGGCCTGTTTCCACACTGTAGGGAATCTAATCTAAATAACCGGGACCAGATGGGCTACACCCCAGAGTTCTAAAGGATATGGCTGAAAAGATAGTGGAAGAATTAGTGGTGATCTTTCAGGAATCACTAGAGTCAGCGAGGGTCCCAGAGGACTGGAAAATCGCTAACATGACAACCCTGTTCAAAAAGGGAGTAAGGCAAAAGACAGAAAATTACAGGGTGATTAGCCTAACCTCGGTCATGGATAAGATTTTGGAGTCCATTGTAAAGGATGTGATTTCTGAGTATTTGGAAGTTATACTAAAATAGAGCAAAATCAGCATGGTCTCATCAAGGGGAGGTCATACCTGACAAATCTGCTAGAATTGCAGTGTAGACCAAGGAGAACCAATGAATGTTACTACCTGGACTTCAACACGGCCTTTGTAAAGCTGCCACACAGGAGGTTGCTGAGTAAGATAAGGGCCCATGGTGTTAGAGGCAAGGTGCTAGCGTGGATAGAAGATTGGCTGTCTGGAGTAAGCAGAGAGTGGAAATAAAGCGGTCTATTTCAGCATGGCAGCCAGTGATGAGTGGCGTTCCACAAGGGTCGGTGTTGGGACCACAACTTTTCACTTTATACATTAATAATCTAGATGAAGGAACTGCGGGCATTCTGGCTAAGTTGGCAGATGATAAAAGATAGGTGGAGGGACAGTTAGTATTGAGGAGGTGGAGAGGCTGCAGAAGGATTTGGACAGGTTAGGAGAGTGGGCAAAGAAGTGGTAGATGGAATACAACATGGGAAAGTGTGGAGTCATGCACTTTGGTAAGAAGAATAAAAACATGGACTATTTTCTAAATGGGGAGAAAATTCAGAAGGCTAAAGTGCAAAGAGACTTGTGAGTTCTAGTCCAGGATTCTCTCAAGGTAAACTTGCAGGTTGAGACAGTAGTCAGGAAAGCAAATGCAATGTCGGCATTTATTTTGAGGGGACTTGAATATAAAAGCAGGGATGTACTACTGAGGCTTTATAATGCTCTGGTCAGGCCACATGTGGACTATTGTGTGCAGTTTGTGGGCCCTGTTTCTCAGGATGTACTGGCCCTGGAATGGATTCAGAGGAGGTTCATGAGAATTGTCCCAGGAACGGAATAACATATGAGGAATGTTTGAAGACTCTGGAACTATACTCATTGGAGTTTAGAAGGATGAGCGGGGATCTAATTGAAACTTACGGAATACTGAATGGCCTGGACAGAGTGGATGTCAGGAAGGTGCTTCCATTGGTAGGAGAGACCGGACCCGAGAGCACAGCCTTACAGTAAAGGGAAGACCTTTTAGAACAGAGATAAGGAGAAACATCTTCAGCCAGAGAGTGGTGAATCTATGGAACTCACTGCCACAGAAGGCTGTGGAGGCCAGGTCATTGAGTACATTTAAGACTGGGATAGATATGTTCTTGATTATCAAGGGGATCAAGGGTTACAGGACGAAAGCAGGAGAATGGGGCCAAGGAACTTATCAGCCATGGTTGAATGGCGGAGCAGACTCGATGGGCCGAATGGTCTAATTTCTGCTCCGATGTCATATGGTGTTATGGTCTAATATTCAGCCAAAAATGATAAATTTTACATGATGATAAACTTTAGGATTTTCATCAAGGAAAACAGATAGTTATTTATGCATAATATAAATAAAACAAAGAATTGGGCCTGCTGAAGATCTGAAACAAAGAAATTGCTGGAGAAACTCAGCAGGCCCGGAAGCATCTGTGCAGAGAAAGCAGAGTTAACATTTTGAATCTAGTGACTCTTCTTCAGAACTATTAACAGCTAGGAAAAAGTGGTATTTATAATGTCAATAGGATGTCGGGGACAGGAGAAACGAGTGGAAACATGGAGATAGAGCCCAGAGAGAGAGAAAGGAATTGAGGCAGTCAAAGGGATAGGGAATAAGAAATGCTGATAATGGGGACAATAGGTAGGTGAAACTGGTTTGTCTGTGCTGAAAGCAGCCTATATCAAGACAGGGCCTGGAGTGTGGGAGGCAGTAAAGGACATGGAAGGAGGTATTCAGGCTCTAAAATTATTTAACTTGGTATTGAGTCCTGAGGGTTGTAGGGTCCCAAGCGGAAGCTGAGATGCTGTTCCTCCAGCTTGCACTGAGCCTCACTGGAGACCCTGCAACATGCCCTAGACAGAAATGTTGGCCAGGGAACACAGAGGTGTACTGAAGTAGCAGGCCACAGGAAACTCAGGGTCATTTTTATGGACAGAAAGTAGGGGTTCTGCAAAATGGTCACCCAGTTATTTACGTATTTATTATAGCGTTATCCTATACACTTGAGCCACAAATACATCATTATATATCTCCAGTCAATTTTAGTTTTATTTAGTGTTGTGGTGAGGGAGCAAGTTGATCAAGATACTGGAAAAAGGGGAAAAATGTCTTTCTGCTCTTTAATTCACCTGAGTAGACAATGTGCCACTGTTTAATATAAAAAAAAAAGCTGGTACCTCTGCCAACACTGGATTTCCACATTATTCTACTGGCCATAGCTGGCCATTTGTTACCTTTTTCTATTTGCCCTTGAAAAAGTGGCAGTGGGCTACCTTCTTGAGCCAGAGCAGTCCATCTAGTCCAGGTACATCCCACAGCACTGTTAGGAACAGGTTCCAATATTTTAATTACAATGAACTATACAGGACAGGAGCAGGACCTTCGACCCTAGTGACAGTAAAGGAATAGTGATATCGTTCTAAGTTAGGATGGTGTATGGTTTGTACGGGATCTTGCAAGTGATGGAAATCCCATGCTCTTGTCTGTACTTGTCCTTACAGACATGGAAGTCATGAGTTTGGAATGCACTGTTGATGGAACCTTCTTATTGCTGCATTGCATTTGTACGTGGTACACACTGCTGTTTTTAAATGTGACAGTTGAAGGAAATTCATGGCATGCTTCAGGTTATAATTGGGTGAACAAAGTAAATCAACTGCTTTGTCCTGATGACCTCCAGTCACTTAGGTGTTGTTGAAGCCTGAATCCATCCAGGCAAGAGAGGAACATTCCATCACCCGCCAAACTTGTGTTGTATATTGTGGACTAACAGGAGTTGGGTTACATGCCACTAAATTCCCAGCCTTCAAGTTGTCTTTGTAGCCATGCTATTTATAATGTCTGGTAGTTTCTGGTCAATGGTAGCCCCAGAATATTGATGGTGGTGAATTGAGTGATGGCAATGTCAATGAATGTGAGAGAATGACAATAAGATTCTTTTATCAGGGATGATAATTCTCTGGAACTTGCACAGTGTAAATATTCTTACCATTTATCACAGCCCAAGGCAGGATTGTTGCTTCATATAGAGATGGACTAATTCAGTATCTGAGGAGTTACGAATGGTTCCGAACATTGTGCAATCATTAGCGAACATCTCCACTTCCAGCTTATAATGGAGGGAATGCCACTGATAGGGCAACTGAAGATGGTTTGGCCTGTGACACTCCAAGCCACTCACCATCCTGACTTGGAAATATATTGCTGTTCCTTTACTGTCGCTGGGTCAAAATCCTGAAATTCCCTCCCTAATATCATTGTGGGTCAACCCACAGCAGGAGGAATGCAACAGTTTAAGACGGCAGCTCACTTCCCAAGGGCAACTAGGGATGGATAAGAAATACTGGCCAACCAGTGACACCCACATCCCAAAAATGAGTAGAAAAAAAAGAGAATTTGATTAATTAGCTGCTTCAGTCTATGTTTTATAGTCATATTGGAACAGATTGGCTGGGGTGAAAAAATGCAGGTATGAGCAGTGAATATTAAACAAATTTTAAACATTCTTTAAAGAAACAATAATTTTGATGGATAGCAGTACTATGATCCATGATGTACCTTGTCACATCCATAATTCATTCAGGTTCACAAGAGATTCGTGGCTACAATGAGGCTTCTGGAAGAAAGGTGTAATTCGAAAAATAAATCAACGAAATAATAGAAAAAAAACCAATGTTAAAAGTGCTGGTTTAAACTAAACAGCTGTGTCTACACTCTCTCATGAATTGCATATGCTACTTATGATTGAAGAAAGACAGAAAGTAAATGTTAAAATGTAATTACTAAATTATATATCATGAGATAAAATAAATCAGAAATTAGGTCTTTAAGTAGCTGCTGAAAAATTGAAAGCGCTGTCTGCATAAAACAATGTGTAATACAAATACTGAGATGTATGAAATGTCAATGTAATGAATAATTTATTTGATGAACTAAATATTGAACAGACATTGTGAAAACTATTTGAAGAAAGTCAACAAAGAAGTCTCCTGGGTTTGGATGATTAAACTATGGAGAAATACCAAGGACAAAGCAGCAGGTATATGGGAACACCACCACCTCCAAATTCCCCTCCAAGCCACTCACCAGCCTGACTTGGAAATATATTGCTGTTCCTTTACTGTTGCTGGGTCAAAATCCTGAAATTTCCTCCCTAATACCACTGAGGGCCAACCCACAGCAGGAGAAATGCGGTGGTTCAAGAGGGCAGCTCACTACCACCTTCCCAAGGGCAACTAGGGATGGGCAAGAAATGCTGGCCAACCAGTGATACCCTCATCCCAAAAATGAGTAGAAAAAAGAGAGGATTTAATTAATTAGCTGCTTCAATCTATGTTTTATAGTTACATTGGAACAGATTCGCTGGGGTGAAAAACAGGAAGAGGGTATGGAGTATGATGATTATCCATCATCATATTGAACAGTATTGCAGGCTCGAAGGGCCAAATGGCTTAAGCCTGTTGTGCTGTTTCTAAGCTGGGGATATTTGGACAAGGCTGAAAGAGAGTTGTCCTGGTCTACAGCATGACACATGGATTCTCCACCTTGATCATTGTTTCGCACTTCTGCCTGAAGATTCCTAGAAATGTCTTTTCTTTTGCACTGATTGTGCTAGGGTCCTCCATTTCAGCTATTGCCAGAGAGGAAGGCCAGTGCAGACTCCTGGGCTTGAGGAAGCCCAGCTTGGACTCCCTTCTTTAGAAGGGCTTTATTTCTTTATTTTTCTAAAGTATCCTAAGATTTTGTACCCAGCTATCTTTGTATCTAAGATGGTGCCGGAAATGGTGACTTTGTACACTTTTCACAGTGCTCCTGTATCCCTGTAATAAACCTAATTCTAATTTTCATGGTTAAAAGCATGCCTTAAAGATAAAAATGTTGGAGTTTTTAGAATTCTTTACCTCCCATTGCAGTGTCGACAAAAAGCATTGCATTTCTCCGGTTGTAAATAACCCCTTTCTCATTAATTCTGTATACTACTGTCGCTATTTTTGTCTTCTGTGTTTGCCCTCACACTTTCAGTTGCCATACTTATTGGTTAGACAAGTGATAGCTTGAACCAATTGGTAACGCTTTCAGGTTTAAACTATATGTTAAATAAAAACCAAAAGAACTGTGGATGCTGCAAATCAGACACAAAAACAAAAATTGCTGGAAAAGCTCAGCATGTCTGGCAGCATCTGTGGAGAGAAATCAGAGTTGATACCTCTGGTCAAATGATCCTTCTGCAAAAAAATGTTAACTCTGATTTCTCTTCACAGATGCTGACATACTCTTGTAGCAATTTCTGTTTTGTTTTCATATTATATGTTGTTTGGTTCAGATAAAAGCATGGCACAGTTGGCATAATTCTCATCTCAGAGTCAGAAAAGTACAAGTTCAAACTCCATAATAGATTTCAACAGCAGTAGCTTGCAATAGACATAACTAAGCAATTCTGCAATCAATAGATCGTCATTGATCTGCAGCCTTACCAAACGTTTTCTATTCATTTCATTTTTATACGGTTTTTTTCTATTCATTTTTTGTGGCATTTCTTGCAGATTCCTGGTTGGCCTTGAGAAGATGGGGGGTGAGCCGCCTTTTTGAACTGCTGCAATCCTCCTGCTGTGGGTGGACCCACAATGTTATTAAGGAGGGAATTCCAGATTTGACCCAGTGACAGTGAAGGAATGGCAATATATTTCCAAGTCTGGATGGTGAGTGGCTTGGATGGGATCTTGAATGTGCTGGTGCTCTCATGTATCTGCTGCCCTTGTCCTTCTAGATGGAAGTGGTCGTGGGTTTGGAGGGCGTTGTCTGAGGATCTTTGGTGAGTTTCTGCAGTGCATCTTGTAGATAGTACACGCTGCTGCTACTGAGCGTCAGTGGTGAAGGGACTGGATGCTTGTGGATGTTGTGTCAATCAAGCGGGCAGCTTTTTCCTGGATGGTGTAAAGTTTCTTGAGTGTTGTTTCGGAGGAACTCATCCAGGCAAGTGGGGAGTATTCCATCACACTCCTGACTTGTGCTTTGTAGATGACAGACAGGCTTTGAGGAGTCAGGAGGTGAGTTACTTGTTGCAGTATTCCCAGCTTCTGGCCTGCTCTAGTAGCCACTGTGTTAATGTGGTGAGTCCAGTTGAGTTTCTGGTCAATGGTAACCCTAAGGATGTTGATAGTGGGGGATTCAGTGATGGTAACACCATTGAATGTCAAGGGACGGTGCTTAGATTGTTTCTTGTTGGTGATGGTCATAGCCTGGCGTTTGTGTGGTGTGAATGTCACTTGCCACTTGTCAACCCAAGCCTGGATATTGTCCAGATCTTGTTGAATGTGAACACGGATTGCTTCAGTATCTGAGGAGTCACGAACGGTGCTGAACATTGTGCAATCATTGGCGAACATCTGCACTTCTGACCTTATGATGGCAGGAAGGTCATTGATGAAGCAGCTGATGTTGTCTGGGTCCAAGACACTACCCTGAGGAACTCCTGCAGAGATGCCCTGGAGCTGAGACGATTGACCTCCACAACCACAACCATCATCCTATATGTCAGGTATGACTCCAACCACCAGAGCATTTGCTCCCTGATACCCATTGATTCCGGTGTTGCCAGGGCTCCTTGATGCCAAACTTAGTCAAATGCAGCCTTGATATAAAGGGCTGTCACTTCATCTCACCTCTGGAATTCAGCTCTTTTCTCCATGTTTGAACCAAGGCTGTAATGAGATCAGGAGCAGAGTGGTCCTGATGGAACCCAAACTGGGCATCACTGAGCAGGTTATTTCTGAGCAGGTGCTGCATCCGCTGTACCCATTGAGGCCTCCTCTACTTTGGGGAAACCAAGCGGAGGCAAAGAACACCTACGCTCGGTTCACAGTAAACAAGTGCACCTCCCAGTTGCGAACCATTTCAACTCCCCCTCTCATTTCTTAGATGACATGTCCATCCTGGACCTCCTGCAGTGCCACAATGATGCCACCCCAAGTTTTGCAGGAACAGCATCTCATATTCTGCTTGAGAACCCTGCAGCCTAATGGTATCAATGTGGTTTTCACAAGCTTCAAAATCTACCCTCCCCCTACTGCATCCCAAAGCCAGCCTAGCCCTTCCCCGCCTCCCTAACCTGTTCTTCCTCTCACCTGTCCCCTCTTCCCACTTCAAGCCGCACCACCATTTCCTACCTACTAACCTCATCCCACCCCCTTGACCTGTCCGTCCTGCTGGGACTGACCTATCCCTCCCTACCTCGCCATCTACACTCACCTCCACTGGCTCCATCCCCGCCTCTTTAACTTGTCTGTCTCCTCTCCACCTATCTTCTCCTCTATCCATCTTCGATCCGCCTTCCCCTCTCTCCCTATTTATTTCAGAACCCTCTCCCCATCCCCCTTTTCTGATGAAGGGCCTAGGCCCGAAAGGTCAGCTTTTGTGCTCCTGAGATGCTGCTTGGCCTGCTGTGTTCACCCACCTCCACACTTTGTTATCTCGGATTCTCCAGCATCTGCAGTTCCCATTATCTTTGTTACTTTGAAAAGCTGACCTGGCTGTATGAAAATTGCCAATTATTACAACATGCCTCTCCCTGCTGTGGAGCCAGCCATATCAAATGCATAGAGTACACTCTAAATGGACACAATTAAATGTTAGAAACCCTGGGAATCCCACGAATGGTTCCAAGATGCATTTTCAGCCCATTGTAGAATCTCCCCAACTCACTAAAAATCCATTCCAACATTGCCAACATTCAGCACCATCATTATATCTTGATACAGGGACCATCCCAGACACACACTTCATTGTAAGTCACCCGTCATTGCACGTAGAAAAAGCCAGAAACAGTGTTGGAAGAAATGGTGACCACAGCTGAAGAGAGGCTTAGTGCACCATAACTGTTAATGAATCACCATCCAGGCAAAGAAATAAGAAGAATCTTAATAAAGTCATGAAAAGATACTATAGGATTAATAGCTAAAAACTATTTGCATTGGTTTGAGACTTTATAATGAGAGGGCATAATGTGAATATTAATATTAGAAGCATAGAGGAGGAAATTCAAAGGAGTACTATTGTCACTTAGCCCATGGAATACTTTGCTACAATTGCCAATGTACTGGGCCAATCACAGTATTCAAAGTAATTAAGTAAATAGGTGGAAGCACTGTTATTCTGGACTTTTTATTTCTTTATTTTTCTAATTTATTCCAATGATGTGTAGTATTGAACCTTTTATTTCTTTATTTTTCTAATTATTTCTCCAGAATATTCATATTTAAGAACCGTACCTAGGTACCTTTGAAGCTAAGATGGTGTTGTGAGTGGCAGCTTGTAAACTTTTCACTGCATTTGTCTGAGTAAATGTCACAATAAAGCTAATTTATTCATTCAAATATCAAGTCAACGAGATAAACACTTTTAAAAAAATCATTAAAGTGTGTAAAGGAAGTGAATTGCTTATGCTACTTTAGTAATAGCACCGACATAAGCATTCTGTACCAAATTGCCTATCGATGTTGCACCATTTACTTTCTTCTCGTATATATTACATACCAGGGGATTTCAAGATAGTCTGTTCTGCAAATTGCCAGGAAATAGCACATAGACCATTGGCATTAACAAGGAAGATCTCAGGTATGAAGCAACTTAGGAAGAGATTCATATTTCTCACCATGTTGCAACAGCTTCCACTTACAAGATCCATGGTCACTTCAAGATCATAGTACGCATAAAAAAAAACCAAAATTGCTAGAATGGAGAGTGGTTCTCCACTAAATGCAAATCTAATGATGCAACTATTCATGGACAAATGCAGACAGAAATCTACTAAAGCATCCTATTGCAAGAATAAAATATATTAAACTCAGTAACAGACACGATTCATTCAATCTGCAATAAGTTGATAATGGAAAGCTGATGAAGACACACTTGCACAACTGCTCCAAACAGAAGTGCACAGGAAACACTCAAAAGCACATTGTACACTAGTACTTATCGTAAGAGCATATTAATCACACTTCATTCTAGGATATATGTCTGCTTGCACACTAGTCACCATCATTGTTCTGAGATAATGGGAACTGCAGATGCTGGAGATTCCAAGATAATAAAATGTGAGGCTGGATGAACACAGCAGGCCAAGCAGCATCTCAGGAGCACAAAAGCTGACGTTTCGGGCCTAGACCCTTCATCAGAGAGGGGGATGGGGGGAGGGAACTGGAATAAATAGGGAGAGAGGGGGAGGCGGACCGAAGATGGAGAGTAAAGAAGATAGGTGGAGAGGGTGTAGGTGGGGAGGTAGGGAGGGGATAGGTCAGTCCAGGGAAGACGGACAGGTCAAGGAGGTGGGATGAGGTTATTAGGTAGCTGGGGGTGCGGCTTGGGGTGGGAGGAAGGGATGGGTGAGAGGAAGAACCGGTTAGGGAGGCAGAGACAGGTTGGACTGGTTTTGGGATGCAGTGGGTGGGGGGGAAGAGCTGGGCTGGTTGTGTGGTGCAGTGGGGGGAGGGGATGAACTGGGCTGGTTTAGGGATGCAGTAGGGGAAGGGGAGATTTTGAAACTGGTGAAGTCCACATTGATGCCATATGGCTGCAGGGTTCCCAGGCGGAATATGAGTTGCTGTTCCTGCAACCTTCGGGTGGCATTATTGTGGCAGTGCAGGAGGCCCATGATGGACATGTCATCAAGAGAATGGGAGGGGGAGTGGAAATGGTTTGCGACTGGGAGGTGCAGTTGTTTGTTGCGAACTGAGCGGAGGTGTTCTGCAAAGCGGTCCCCAAGCCTCCGCTTGGTTTCCCCAATGTAGAGGAAGCCGCACCGGGTACAATGGATGCAGTATACCACATTGGCAGATGTGCAGGTGAACCTCTGCTTAATGTGGAATGTCATCTTGGGCCCTGGGATGGGGGTGAGGGAGGAGGTGTGGGGACAAGTGTAGCATTTCCTGCGGTTGCAGGGGAAGGTGCCGGGTGTGGTGGGGTTGGAGGGCAGTGTGGAGCGAACAAGGGAGTCACGGAGAGAGTGGTCTCTCCGGAAAGCAGACAGGGGAGGGGATGGAAAAATGTCTTGGGTGGTGGGGTCGGTTTGTAAATGGCGGAAGTGTCGGAGGATAATGCGTTTTATCCGGAGGTTGGTAGGGTGGTGTGTGAGAACGAGGGGGATCCTTTTGGGGCGGTTGTGGCGGGGGCGGGGTGTGAGGGATGTGTCGCGGGAAATGCGGGAGACGCGGTCAAGGGCGTTCTCGATCACCGTGGGGGGAAAGTTGCGGTCCTTAAAGAACTTGGACATCTGGGATGTGCGGGAGTGGAATGTCTTATCGTGGGAGCAGATGCGGCGGAGGCGGAGGAATTGGGAATAGGGGATGGAATTTTTGCAGGAGGGTGGGTGGGAGGAGGTGTATTCTAGGTAGCTGTGGGAGTCGGTGGGCTTGAAATGGACATCAGTTACAAGCTGGTTGCCTGAGATGGAGACTGAGAGGTCCAGGAAGGTGAGGGATGTGCTGGAGATGGCCCAGGTGAACTGAAGGTTGGGGTGGAAGGTGTTGGTGAAGTGGATGAACTGTTCGAGCTCCTCTGGGGAGCAAGAGGCGGCGCCGATACAGTCATCAATGTACCGGAGGAAGAGGTGGGGTTTGGGGCCTGTGTAGGTGCGGAAGAGGGACTGTTCCACGTAACCTACAAAGAGGCAGGCATAGCTGGGGCCCATGCGGGTGCCCATGGCCACCCCCTTGGTCTGTAGGAAGTGGGAGGAGTCAAAAGAGAAGTTGTTGAGTGTGAGGACGAGTTCAGCTAGGCGGAAGAGAGTGTCGGTGGAGGGGGCCTGGTCGGGCCTGCGGGACAGGAAGAAGCGGAGGGCCTTGAGGCCATCGCCATGCGGAATGCAGGTGTACAGGGACTGGACGTCCATGGTGAATATGAGGTGTTGGGGGCCAGGGAATTGGAAGTCCTGGAGGAGGTGGAGGGCGTGGGTGGTGTCACGGACATAGGTGGGGAGTTCCTGGACCAAAGGGGAGAAAATGGAGTCCAGATAGGTGGAGATGAGTTCGGTGGGGCAGGAGCAGGCTGAGACGATGGGTCGACCAGGGCAGGCAGGTTTGTGGATTTTGGGAAGGAGATAGAAACGGGCCGTGTGGGGTTGGGGAACAATGAGGTTGGAGGCTGTGGGTGGGAGGTCCCCTGAGGTGATGAGGTCATGAATGGTGTTGGAGATGATGGTTTGGTGCTCGGGTGTGGGGTCATGATCGAGGAGGCGGTAGGAGGTGGTGTCGGAGAGTTGGCGTCTGGCCTCGGCGATGTAGAGGTCAGTGCGCCATACTACCACAGCGCCACCCTTGTCTGCGGGTTTGATGGTGAGGTTGGGGTTGGAGCGGAGGGAGCGGAGGGCTGCCCGTTCTGCGGGGGAGAGGTTGGAGTGGGTGAGAGGGTTGGAGAGGTTGAGGCGGTTGATGTCTCGACGGCAGTTGGAGATGAAGAGGTCGAGGGAGGGTAGGAGGCCTGGGGGTGGTGTCCAGGAGGAGGACTTGTGTTGGAAGCGGATGAAGGGGTCAGTGGAAGGAGGGTTGGGTTCCCGGTTGAAGAAGTAGGCATGCAGGCGAAGACGGCGGAAAAACTGCTCTATGTCCGACCGTGACTGGTACAGCCTGCTCCTGCCCCACCGAACTCATCTCCACCTATCTGGACTCCATTTTCTCCCCTTTGGTCCAGGAACTCCCCACCTATGTCCGTGACACCACCCACGCCCTCCACCTCCTCCAGGACTTCCAATTCCCTGGCCCCCAACACCTCATATTCACCATGGACGTCCAGTCCCTGTACACCTGCATTCCGCATGGCGATGGCCTCAAGGCCCTCCGCTTCTTCCTGTCCCGCAGGCCCGACCAGGCCCCCTCCACCGACACTCTCATCCGCCTAGCTGAACTCGTCCTCACACTCAACAACTTCTCTTTTGACTCCTCCCACTTCCTACAGACCAAGGGGGTGGCCATGGGCACCCGCATGGGCCCCAGCTATGCCTGCCTCTTTGTAGGTTACGTGGAACAGTCCCTCTTCCGCACCTACACAGGCCCCAAACCCCACCTCTTCCTCCGGTACATTGATGACTGTATCGGCGCCGCCTCTTGCTCCCCAGAGGAGCTCGAACAGTTCATCCACTTCACCAACACCTTCCACCCCAACCTTCAGTTCACCTGGGCCATCTCCAGCACATCCCTCACCTTCCTGGACCTCTCAGTCTCCATCTCAGGCAACCAGCTTGTAACTGATGTCCATTTCAAGCCCACCGACTCCCACAGCTACCTAGAATACACCTCCTCCCACCCACCCTCCTGCAAAAATTCCATCCCCTATTCCCAATTCCTCCGCCTCCGCCGCATCTGCTCCCACGATAAGACATTCCACTCCCGCACATCCCAGATGTCCAAGTTCTTTAAGGACCGCAACTTTCCCCCCACGGTGATCGAGAACGCCCTTGACCGCGTCTCCCGCATTTCCCGCGACACATCCCTCACACCCCGCCCCCGCCACAACCGCCCCAAAAGGATCCCCCTCGTTCTCACACACCACCCTACCAACCTCCGGATAAAACGCATTATCCTCCGACACTTCCGCCATTTACAAACCGACCCCACCACCCAAGACATTTTTCCATCCCCTCCCCTGTCTGCTTTCCGGAGAGACCACTCTCTCCGTGACTCCCTTGTTCGCTCCACACTGCCCTCCAACCCCACCACACCCGGCACCTTCCCCTGCAACCGCAGGAAATGCTACACTTGTCCCCACACCTCCTCCCTCACCCCCATCCCAGGGCCCAAGATGACATTCCACATTAAGCAGAGGTTCACCTGCACATCTGCCAATGTGGTATACTGCATCCATTGTACCCGGTGCGGCTTCCTCTACATTGGGGAAACCAAGCGGAGGCTTGGGGACCGCTTTGCAGAACACCTCCGCTCAGTTCGCAACAAACAACTGCACCTCCCAGTCGCAAACCATTTCCACTCCCCCTCCCATTCTCTTGATGACATGTCCATCATGGGCCTCCTGCACTGCCACAATGATGCCACCCGAAGGTTGCAGGAACAGCAACTCATATTCCGCCTGGGAACCCTGCAGCCATATGGCATCAATGTGGACTTCACCAGTTTCAAAATCTCCCCTTCCCCTACTGCATCCCTAAACCAGCCCAGTTCATCCCCTCCCCCCACTGCACCACACAACCAGCCCAGCTCTTCCCCCCCACCCACTGCATCCCAAAACCAGTCCAACCTGTCTCTGCCTCCCTAACCGGTTCTTCCTCTCACCCATCCCTTCCTCCCACCCCAAGCCGCACCCCCCGCTACCTAATAACCTCATCCCACCTCCTTGACCTGTCCGTCTTCCCTGGACTGACCTATCCCCTCCCTACCTCCCCACCTACACCCTCTCCACCTATCTTCTTTACTCTCCATCTTCGGTCCGCCTCCCCCTCTCTCCCTATTTATTCCAGTTCCCTCCCCCCATCCCCCTCTCTGATGAAGGGTCTAGGCCCGAAACGTCAGCTTTTGTGCTCCTGAGATGCTGCTTGGCCTGCTGTGTTCATCCAGCCTCACATTTTACCATCATTGTTCTACTTTATTCTCTCAATTTTCTCATTCAAATTTTGATCATGGCATAATTTTTTACCTTTTTATTCCCCTTTTCCTCCACAATTATTTCAATTGTGGGTAGATCCTGAAATTTGATGTGAATTTGTCATAGATATTAAATTGTACCTTTCGTCTATTGCTGAAAGTGAGAAATAGTTTGCAAAAATGTTCAATTTCTTGGAAGTAGTATCTACAACTTGATGAGCACAAACTCTTACAGGAAAATGTAAGTGGAATAAGATGGAATTATATTTTTGTTCATTGTCATGTACAACAGAATACCGTTATGTACCCTGTGTATTGTAATTCCATGGGAAAGGGGTGAAATACATCTTAAAAATGCTCAACAATGAAAAATAATTAAGTGACTTCTGATCATTAGTTTTTCTTACCTGCCCATCTTTAATCAAATCAGCGTGATTAACGTGAGGGACAGGGAGGTCAATTTTCATATCTGGAGCATGCTGAACCAGCTTTAGCAGTTTCTACATTTGATTATCTCAACAGGAGGTTCAAAAGTTATTCATGACTGGACCTCATTAATATGCAGCAGACAAGCCACCAGTGGTCAGTCCACAATTTAGTAGTTCAGGATGCTTAATGGCAATGGACACAGGCTGAAAGAAGAACCTAAAAATGATCATATAAAATGATTAAGCTCAAAGGAGCTGTGTACTTAAATGGTGGGGAGATGTAAAGAGCAAATAATCAGAAAGGAGTTGAAATTAATGGACTCTTTAAGGCTGAAAAGTCCCAACATGAATGAAACATTGCCTTGTGTAAACTGCAAATACCCTCATCCCAACTTTCATCACCCACAGTTTGTGAGTGAATTAAAGACAGCGCTGGGGTTGTATCAGGCTCATCAGATCCTAACTTGGATACGAAAGGTCCATCATTATTTTTAACAAGATCTTCACCATCTACCTGTATTAGCATTGGGGACAATGATGCTTGGATCCAGTGGTCTGGATTTAGCTGTCTAATACAGGAACATTATTTGTCCTTATTGTGTTAGAATTGAGCTGGGTGTGTGAAGATTTTGCAGATTGGTGATAAACTATTTACGGAATTCCTTTCTTTAGTTGGGCTGCTTCAGAACCAAGGTATTGCCTATCTTCTGGGATTTTGATTCTTGCAATAGTTAGATTTTTGACTGAAACAATGGCAGTAATTCAGGAAGTCCAATGCTTAGATCTAAGATGGCTGTGTGGTTTTCCAAGACGGTAGCATTTCAACAGCTCAAGGTAAATGTCCAAAGACAAATCTAGAACAACAATCAAGCGGTTGAAAGAGAAAGCTCAAGAAATCTAGCAATATGCTGTCACGACTTTCAAGACTTTCTTAAAGCTGCCAGGGTCATCAATATACCAAGATCAAATGTTAAAATTCCTTTCACTTGCTGCATGGTGTCTCTCTTCTTAAGGATAAAAATACATCATCTGTCAGAGCTAGAACAAACATGTTGAACAACTTCTCAAATGTGAATGCATAATGTCAGCTGATACATGTATGCAGTTTCCATCACCTTACCTAAGGAAACATAAACAGGCATTGGGTGCCTTCCAGAGAAAGCTCACAGGTACACTTCTTTGTGTGGAAGGGCCGTCTTATGAGGACAGGTTGACTAAGTTGGGCTTGCACTCATTTGAATTTAGAAGAATGAGAGGCAAACTTTTGAAAGTCAGAAGTCACACAACACCAGGTTATAGTCAACGCGGTGTGATGCTGGATGAACACAGCAGGCCAAGCATAATCAGAGGAGCAGGAAAGTTTGACATTTCGGGTCAGGACCCTTCTTCAGAAATGGGGGAGGGGAAGGGCATTCTGAAATAAATAGAGACGGGGGAGGTTGATAGACGATGGATAGCGAAGAAGATAGGGTGAGAAGAGGCAGACAGGACAAAGAGGCAGAGTTAGAGCCTGTGAAGGTGAATGTAGGTGGGGAGTTAGGGAGGGGATAGGTCAGTCCAGGGAGGACGGACAGGTCAGGGGAGGGGCAGGATGAGGTTAGTGGGTAGGAGATGGAGGTGGGAGGAATGGTTAGGGAGATGGGGACTAGCTGAGCTGGTTTTGGGATGCGGTAGGGGGAGGGGAGATTTTGAAGCTAGTGAAGTCCACATTGATACCATTGGGCTGGAGGGTTCTCAAGTGAAATATGAGATGCTATTCCTGCATCTTTTGGGTGGCGTCATTGTGGCAATGCAGGAGGCCCAGGATGGACATGTCGTCCGAGGAGTTGGAGGTGGGGGGAGTTGAAATGGTCCGTGACTGGGAGGTGTAGTTGTTTGTGGCAAACTGAGCATAGGAATTCTGCAAAGCGGTCCCCAAGGTTATAGTCCAACAGGTTTATTTAGAATGACACAAGCTTTCAGAGCACAGACCCTTTGATGCAGTGCTCTGAAAGCTTGTGTGATTCCAAATGAACCTGTCAGACTGTAACCTGGTGTTATATCACTTCTGACTTCGTCTATCCCAGTCCAACAGCAGCACTTCCACATTAAAATATTTCAAATATATAGCACATACAGAGGACTTGAGAAGGTGGATCCAGTGAGATTACTTTGATTTTGTGGGAGAGTCAAGAATCAAAGGACAGATTTCAGAATAATGGGTTGCCCATTTTCCACAGAGATGAGGAGGAATTTCTTCTCTTAGAGTGTAGTGAATCTGTGGAATTATTTAACCCAAAAGGGTATTGAGGCTGGCTCATTAAGTATATTCAAGTCTGAGATAAATAGATTTTTAATCAGGAGGGGGGAAAGGCAAGAAAGTGGAGTTAAGGATTATCAGGTCAGGCGAGTATTTTTCTCCTTTCACAAATGCCTGAAAATTGCAGTTCCTTGGTGTGACTTTCAGGTTAATAACAGTTCACATAGTAATTGGCTCCATATCATCTCTGCTGCCTTATAAGTCCAATTTAATTTGGTAGTCAACTCACGAATGTCTATTTGAAGGAGCGTATTTGGGGCAAACATGGCAATTTGTTCTTTCACATCTGATTCCTGAATTTTTAAAAAATTAATTCGCAGGATGAGGTGTGGCTGGCTCGGCCAGCATTTATTGCCCATCCCTAGTTGCTCAGAGGGCAGTTAAGAGTTAGCCATGTTGCTGTGGATCTGGAGTGACATGCTGGCCAAACCAGATAAGGATGACAGATTTTCTTCCCTAATTAGTGAACCAGATGGGGTTTTTATTTGACAATCAATAATGGATTCATGTCCGCATTAGACCCTTGATTCCTTTTAATATACTTTTTATTCAATTCAATTTCCACCATCTATCATCGCGGGTTTTGAACCCATGTTCCCAGAATATTACTTGAATTTCTGGACTAATAGTCCAGCAATAACACCACAAACCCATTGTCTACCCATCAGTGCCTGTTGGATTCCTCTGTTAACCTCCTCAGCTGGGCTCAAAGTATTCTAGGTGAAACTTTTTTGATTTTATTTCTCGTACCTTTCTTCAGACTCAGAAAGGGTACCAACATTTTATTTTTTAATTGGGAGGACTACAAAACCAATTTCAACCTGAATGCATTTTCAGCATTGACCATATGTTCTAAATCTCCATCCTTTTTCTACAATCCACAGTCCAGCTTGTCCAGTTTTGATGTTATGCCTGTAAGGAACCAGAGTCAAGCACTGTCTGACAACTCATTGCGCACTTTGTTTCCTGATTTTAAAGAAGAAATTATTGCAGGCATCAGATCTAAAAATCGTTGCAGGATCTTACCATGATTTACCCATCTTGCATCAGCGTGGAAGATTAGTGCAATGCACTGAGTTTGGCAAGGAAGAATTTAAATAAGTGGTGCTTAAAAGCTCTTGTTCAAATTGAGTTTACAATCTTTGATTTGAAATATTATGGTCACATGTACCAAGGTATGGTGAAAAGTTTTGTTTTGCATGCAGTACAGGCAGATCAAAACATACAAAAATCATAGGGTGATCAAACAGAGCAAGGAATACACTGTTACACTGCAAAGAAGGTGCCCAAAAAGCAAGATCAACTTTAGATTTGAAATTTGAGAGGTCCATTCAGAAATCTAATAACAGCGGGGAAGAAGTTGTTCTGGCACCTGTTGGTACATGTGTTTAACATTCTATGTCTTCTGCCTGACAGGAGAGGTTGGAAGAGACTATAAGGGGGGTGGGAGGCAGCTTTGATGATGTTGGCTGCCTTTCTGAGGGGTGATGGAGTCAATGGATGGAAAATTGGTTTGCATGATGATCTGGGCTGTGTCCACAAATCTTTGTAGTTTCTTATAGCCCTGGCCATGGCAGTTGCTGTACCAAGCTGTGATACATCCAGATAGAGTGTTTTCGATGCTGCATCTATAAAAGTTGGTGAGAGGCCCTATGGACATGCTGAGTCTCTTTAACCTCCTGAGAAAGATGAAGCATTTTTTGTGACTTCTTGACTGTGACATCAATGTGGGTGGACCATGACAGATTGTTCGTGATCTTTACTACTGGGAACTTGGTGGTTTCAACCATCTCCACCTTAGCACGATTGATTTAAACAGTGGTATGCCCTCCTCCTTGCTTCCTGAAGTCAATGATAAGCTCTTTAGTTGTGCTGACATTGAGGGAGAGATTGTTATCGTTACATCACACAACCAAGCAATCTCTCTCTTTACTGTACTCTGCCTCATCATTGTTTGATATCTGGCTTACTGCAGAGTTGTCGTCAGCAAACTTGTAGATGGAGTTCAGACGAAATTTGGAGCCACAGAGTCATGAACGGACCAGCAGTACAGCAGGGGACTGAGTATGCAGCCTTGCCGGGGACTGGTGTTAAGAATTGTCTTGGAGGAGATGCTGTTGCCTCTCCTCATTTATTGTTGCTTGTGAGTCAGGAAGTCAAGGATCCAGCTGCAGAAGGTGGAGCAGAGACCTAGGTCTTAGGCTTTGGTCATTAGTTTGGTTGGGATTATAATGTTGAAGGTGGACCTGTAGTCAATAAGTAGAAGCCTAACATAGGTATCCTTATTATCCAGAAATAATGAGAACTGCAGATGCTGGAGAATCCAAGATAACAAAGTGTGAAGCTGGGTGAATACAGCAGGCCAAGCAGCATCTCAGGAGCACAAAAGCTGACATTTCAGGCCCAGACCCTTCATCAGAGCTGCTTGGCCTGCTGTGTTCATCCAGCTTCACACTTTGTTATCCTTATTATCCAGATGCTCCAGGGATGATTCAACAACTTATCTATTTACCAACAATGTTCATTACGTGAAAAATTCCATTTATGGTTGCAGCAGCAGCGCGAGCGGAAGCTTGGAGCAGGAGCCTGTCGGGAAGCTGGTGAGTCACTGTTTTTGAATCGTTAAAAAGCTTACCTTGTGAATAGGCGGAGGTCCGCTGAGCAGGAGCCGACGCGGGACTGGTGAGTGAGTGAGGTAATATGTTTGTGTGGCTGCGTTACCCGAAACACTACTCGGGTAGTGTCTCCCATCCATCCTCCTCCTATAACCAAACAAAAAGGTTCTGAGTGCCTGATTGGTAAGGTAACAAGTTTATTTTTTATTCTTTAAGTCTTGGGAATATAGAATAATGGGAACGGAGGTCAGGGCAGTTGAATGTTCCTCCTGCAGAATGTGGGAGGTTAGGGTCACCACTAGTATCCCTGCTGACTACATCTGTGGGAAGTGCACCCAACTCCAGCTCCTTGAAAACCGGGTTAGGGAACTGGAGCTGGAGCTGGATGAACTTCGGATCATTCGGGAGGCAGAGGGGGTTATTGAGAGGAGTTACAGGGAGGTAGTCACTCCTCAAGTACAGGAAAAAGGCAGATGGGTTACGGTCAGGGGACGGAAAGGGAACCGGCAGGCAGTTCAGGGATCCCCTGTGGCCATTCCCCTCAACAATAAGTATACCGTTTTGGATACTGTTGGGGGGGGGTACTTACCAGGGGAAAGCAGTGGGGCATAGCTCTCTGGCACAGAGTCTGTCCCTGCTGCTCAGAAGGGAAGAGGGAAGAGGAGCAGAGCATTAGTCACTGGGAACTCCATAGTTAGGGGGACAGATAGGAGGTTCTGTGGGGATGAAAGAGACTCACGGTTGGTGTGTTGCTTCCCAGGTGCCAGGGTGCGCGATGTCTCTGATCGTGTTTTTGGGATCCTTAAGGGGGAGGGGGAGCAGCCCCAAGTCGTGGTCCACATTGGCACCGACATAGGTAGGAAGAGGGATGGGGATTTAAGGCAGAAATTCAGGGAGCTAGGATGGAAGCTGAGAGCTAGGACGAACAGAGTTGTTGTCTCTGGTTTGTTGCCCATGCCACGTGCTAGTGAGGTGAGGAATAGGGAGAGAGAGGAGTTGAACACATGGCTACAGGGATGGTGCAGGAGGGAGGGTTTTGGATTCTTGGATAATTGGGGCTCTTTCTGGGGTAGGTGGGATATCTACAAGCCAGATGGTCTTCACCTGAACCAGAGGGGTACCGATATCCTGGGCGGGGGGGGGGAATTTGCTAAGGCTGTTCGGGTGGGTTGAAACTAATTCAGCAGGGGGATGGGCACCAAAATTGTAGTTCGACTATAGAAAAGGTTGAGAGTAGGGTGGTCCGAAATAAAGTTTCAGGGAAGCAAGATGGCACCGGCGAGCAAGAAGTTGGTTTGAAGTGTGTCTACTTCAATGCCAGGAGCGTCCAGAATAAGGTGGGTGAACTTGCAGCATGGGTTGGTACCTGGGACTTCGATGTTGTGGCCATTTCGGAGACATGGATAGAGCAGGGACAGAAATGGTTGTTGCAGGTTCCGGGATTTAGATGTTTCAGTAAGAACAGAGAAGATGGTAAAAGGGGCGGAGGTGTGGCATTGTTGGTCAAGGACGGTATTACATTTGAAGAAAGGATGTTTGGGGACTCGTCAACTGAGGTAGTATGGGCTGAGGTTAGAAACAGGAAAGGAGAGGTCACCCTGTTGGGAGTTTTCTATAGGCCTCCGAATAGTTCCAGAGATGTAGAGGAAAGGATAGCAAAGATGATTCTCGATAGGAGTGAGAGAGACAGGGTAGTTGTCATGGGGGACTTCAACTTTCCAAATATTGACTGGGAACACTATAGTTCGAGTATGATAGATGGGTCAGTTTTTGTCCAGTGTGTGCAGGAGGGCTTCCTGACACAGTATGTAGATAGGCCAACAAGGGGCAAAGCCACATTAGATTTAGTACTGGGTAATGAGCCTGACCAGGTGTTAGATTTGGAAGTAGGTGAGCATTTTGGTGATAGCAATCACAATTCTGTTATGTTTACTTTAGTGATGGAAAGGGATAGGTGTATACCACTGGGCAAGAGTTATAGCTGGGGGAAAGGCAATTACAATGAGATTAGGCAAGATTTAGGGAGCATAGGATGGGGAAAGAAACTGCAGGGGATGGGCACATTAGAAATGTGGAGCTTATTCAAGGAAAAGCTCCTTTGTGTCCTAGGTAAGTATGTACCTGTCAGGCAGGGAGGAAGCTGTAGAGTGCAGAAGCCGTGGTTTACAAAGGAGGTGGAATCTCTCTTCAAGAGGAAGAAGAAGGCTTATGTTAGGTTGAGATGTGAAAGCTCAGTTAGGGCACTTGAGGGCTACAAGGTAGCCAGGAAAAACCTAAAGAGAGAGCTCAGAAGAGCCAGGAGGAGACATGAGAAGTTGTTGGCGGATAGGATCAGGGTAAACCCTAAGGCTTTCTATAGGTATTTAAGGAATAAAAGAATGATGAAAGTAAGATTAGGCCCAATCAAGGATAGTAGTGGTAAGTTGTGTGTGGAGTTAGATGAGATAGGGGAAGTGCTAAATGAATATTTTTCGACAGTATTCACTCTAGAAAACGACAATGTTTTCGAGGAGAATACTGAGATATAAGCTACTAGACTAGGTGGGATTGAGGTTCACAAGGAAGAGGTATTAGAAATCCTTCAGAGGGTGAAGATAGATAAGTCCCCTGGGCCAGATAGGATTTATCCTTGGGTCCTCTGGGAAGCCAGGGAGGAGATTGCCAAGCCTTTGGCATTGATCTTTAACTCATCATTGTCTACAGGAATAGTGCCAGATGACTGGAGGATAGCAAATGTGGTTCCCCTGTTCAAGAAGGGGAGTAGAGACAACCCTGGTAATTATAGACCAGTGAGCCTTACCTCAGTTGTTGGTAAAGTGTTGGAAAAGGTAATAAGGGATAGGATTTATAATCATCTAGAAAAGAATAAATTGATTAGGGATAGTCAGCACGGTTTTGTGAAGGGAAGGTCGTGTCTCACAAACCTTACTGAGTTCTTTGAGAAGGTGACCAAACAGATAGATAAGAGTAAACCGGTTGATGTGGTGTATATGGATTTCAGCAAGGTGTTTGATAAGGTTCCCCACAATAACCTGTTGTACAAAATGCGGAGGAATGGAATTGTGGGAGATATAGCAGCTTGGATCGGAAATTGGCTTGCTGAAAGAAGACAGAGGGTGGTAGTTGATGGGAAATGGTCATCCTGGAGACCAGTTACTAGTGTTGTACCGCAAGGGTCGGTGTTGGGTCCACTGCTGTTTGTCAATTTTATAAATGACCTGGATGAGGGCGTAGAAGGATGGGTTAGTAAATTTGCAGACGACACTAAGGTCGGTGGAGTTGTGGATAGTGACAAAGGATGCTGTAGGTTGCAGAGAGACATAGATAAGCTGCAGAGCTGGGCTGAGAGGTGGCAAATGGAGTTTAATGCAGACAAGTGTGAGGTGATGCACTTTGGTAGGAGTAACCAGAAGGCAAAGTACAGGGCTAATGGTAAGATTCTTAGTAGTGTAGATGAGCAGAGAGATCTCGGTGTCCATGTACACAGATCCTTGAAAGTTTCCACCCAGGTTGACAGGGCTGTTAAGAAGGCATACAGTGTTTTAGTTTTTATTAATAGAGGAATCGAGTTCCGGAACCAAGAGGTTATGGTGAAGCTGTACAAAACTCTGGTGCGGCCACACTTGGAGTATTGTGTACAGTTCTGGTCACCGCATTATAAGAAGGATGTGGAAGCTTTGGAAAGGGTGCAGAGGAGATTTACTAGGATGTTGCCTGGTATGGAGGGAAGCTCTTACGAGAAAAGGCTGAGGGACTTGAAGCTGTTTTCATTAGAGAGAAGAAGGTTGAGAGGTGACTTAATTGAAACATATAAAATAATCAGAGGGTTAGATAGGGTGGATAGGGAGAACCCTTTTTCTAGGATGGTGTCGGCGAGCATGAGGGGGCATAACTTTAAATTGAGGGGTGAAAGATATAGGACAGATGTCAGAGGTAGTTTCTTTACTCAGAGAGTAGTAAGGGAATGGAACGCTTTGCCTGCAACGGTAGTAGATTCGCCAACTTTAGGTACATTTAAGTCGTCATTGGATAAGCATATGGACGTACATGGAATAGTGTAGGTTAGATGGGCTTGAGATCGGTATGACAAGTCAGCACAACATCGAGGGCCGAAGGGCCTGTACTGTGCTGTAATGTTCTATGTTCTAACTTTACTCATGAACACTTGCTGGAGTGGTAATTTACAAGAAGAGGGAAAACAGGATCATTTCTGAAAAATGCAACAAAGGCCATACTTTCACCAAGCATGTTTGATGCAGTTGTGATAGAAACCAGTTTTTGATTAGAATAGTTTTCTTAAGCACATACCTTTTGAATTCACAGTGTGGAGCTGGAGGAACACAGCAGGCCGGGCAGCATCAGAGGAGCAGGAAAGCTGACATTTCAGGTTGGGATCCTTCTTCAGAAATTGGGGAGGGGAAGGGACTCTTAAATAAATAGAGGTGTGGGGGGGTTTGGGCTGGGGGAGGTAGGTGGGATGGCGATACATGAGTGCAGGTAGACAGTGGTGAGGATTGGTCAGTGAGGTGGAAGGTACATATAGGTGAGAGAGAAGGCAGACAGGTCACGGAGGCCCGGATGAGTGGGAGGGTTGGTCTTGGAATGAGGTCGGGGATGGGGAGATTTAGAAGCTAGTAAAGTCCTCATTGAGACCATTGGATTGTAGGCTTCCAAGGCAGAACATGAGGTGCTGCTCCTTCAGTTTCCTGGTGGCATCATTGTGACACTGGAGGAAGCCCAGGATGGACATGTCATCAGGAAGTAGGAGGGGGAAGTTGAAGTCATTTGTGACTGGAAGATGTTGTTTGTCACGAACCGTGCGCAGGTGCTCTACAGGCGGTGACCAAGCCTCTGCTTGGTCTCACCAATGTACAGGAGCCACATCAGGAACAGCGGATACAATAGACCACATTAGCGAATGTGCAGGAGAACAGCTGTCTAATGTGGAAGGTTTTTTTTGGAGCCTGGAATGGAAGTGGGGTGAGTGGGGTAGGGGCAGGTGTTGCAGGGAAAGATGCCGGGGATGGTGGGGCTAGTGGGGTGTGTGGAGCAGAAGAGGGAGTCGCTGAGAGATTGGTCCCTTTGCAAGGCAGATAAGGGTGGGGTCAAATTGCAGATGGCAAGTTTCTCCGCCACCTGCAGTTTTCACTCCAGTTCTCCAGTATCCACTTCAGTGATAATGGTATAGGAAAATATCTGCCACCAGCCAGTTATTTAGCAAATCAGCTCTATAATTGATTCTGGACATGGTGCTTCAGAAACCAGAAATTACACCCATTGATTTAAAACCATTGATATAATCCTGTGAATTGACAAAATAGTTAATTTGGAACATTTGCACTTTAACGTTATGCCAGTTTGTGTATTCTTCTCTTCAAAAATGTGTGCTGATCCAAAACTCTGTTGCTTATGTCTTTAATGGCACAAGTTCGATTCATCTACCACCCTTCATTGACCTACACTGGCTTCTGTGGAAGCACTCCTTCAATTTTAAATTCTCTTCCTTCTTTTCAAACCTACCCGACTCTGGGATTTTCTCCAGCCCCATGACTCTCAAAGATAATGGTGCTGATCTTGAGCATGCCCAATTTTTAAAATCACTCTATGAAGCCTTCAGATATCTGGGCCCTGAGCTTCAGGATTCCCTCCCTAAGCTTCTCCACCTCACTTCCCCTTTCATTATCTTCATACAATATTGACTGAGATTCTGACCATCTACAGAATATTGTCTTATGGAGGTCATTAATAAGTTTAACTTAAAATGTTTCTGTGAAGTGCCTAAGGATATTTGATTGCATTCAAGGCACTTACAATACAAGGCTATTGCTTCTTCCAATGCCACAATTAAATACAATGTCACTTTTAGAAAGTACATTAACTATTAAAACAAATCTAAAAAAAAGTTAGAATAGACTGTTCTGAGTTTTTTTGATTATTGCAAATTGCATTGAAATGCTTTTTAAAAATAGTACAAGCTGTCATTTTGATATTGTTACATACTTGACTGCTTCAGTTGCAAGTGAAGTTATACTGTCCACAGCTCATTTGTTTGGATATCATGATGAAACAAGGAAATAGTGTATGAGGTATGGCTTATGAAGTCCAGTGATTTACATAAAGCAATATTAATCAATTTGTTGCAAGTACATTATTACATTTTTCCCTCATTTTAGAAGATTGGTCGTCATTATTTACCAGCATAACTTTCAGAATAAAAGTAAATAAATAAATACTTTGTAGTACAGAGATGGTGTATTGCTGAAAAAAGATATTTTGAAGCTTTTTGGATGTACTAAACAAGACAATTCACAAGCATACCAATTCAAGTTGAAAACCACTATTCATTCAATAGAATGGAAGAATGAAAATCATTTGCAGGTTTGTCTCTCAGGACAATGCCTTGACTAATCTGCCTGGTTTATCATTTAAACAAAATCTGGCAGTTGAATACTGATTGTCATTAACTGATGAATTCTCTACGGTAATGCCACTGTTCACATGTCAACCAATCAGCACTCCTCTCTCATGCAATATAAATGTCAGTTTTCTCCTTAAATTGGTACTCTTGAAAAATGCTCTGATGAGTGAAAGTCAAAAATCTTCAACTAAAAGTAAAGTGTTGCAACTGAATTCCAATTCCTGCAACGTCTTAGGTTCCAAGCAGGATTTTTCTCTCAGCATCTCCCCTTGCTTAAGGCATGGTGACTCTCAAGTTAATGCTGTGCATGCTCTTTTTACATAATGATCTAGAACAATGACAAATGTAAGCACAATTCTACTGTGATGATGTTACCCATTTAGTTTGTAAAATCAAATCCAGTAAAGATGCTCTTTGAATTTATTAATGAATTTACACCCCATTTCCATAGTTAGGCAATAATCCAGAGAAGCAATTTTATGAATAAAGGTGATCTTCCATGGTTAGGCCTCTGATTTGACATTTTTTTACATTCATGGACATGGCACAATGTAAATGGTGCACATTGTTGCCATTGTGCAGTGATGCAAGAAGTGAATGTTGACCATATTAGATGGGTTGCCAGTGCAGAGGGCCGCTTTGCCCTGTGTAGTGTTGAGCTTCTGAGGTGATGTTAAAGCAGCACCTAACCAAACAAATAGACAGTATTCTGCTGTATTCCCGACTTGTTCTTTGTAGGTGGTGGATAGACTTTGAGCAATCCAAGATTAATTACTTGCTGAAGAATTCACTGGGTCTTATTGCAACATTGCTTGCATTGTCAGTCCAGGTTGGTATGTAGTCAATGGCCACTCTCGGAAGTTAATAGTGAATTACTAACAGTTTCCATTTTAAGAGTTTGGTAACAATAATAGTGTTGATTAACGAACATGCAGGTATGTTACTTTAAAAAAAAACAAAAATTGTCTAAGGCAGCATTTTCTTTTTAAGTTTATTATTCATTTGACATAAAGCCTCTCAAGGGCTATCATATTATTTTGGCTGATGAAAATGCTGCCATCTACAGGAAAGCCTAAAAATTCAGTAAAACTGAACCTCGCATTCAACGAGCAGAATCTTATAAGGGGCTGAATTACATGGGCCATCATGAGGAAAGGTGCGAAATTGGATTAGAAATTAAGCAAGGCCGATATCAACATCAACATTATGCTTTTCACAACTGACATGGCAAGATTCTTTCTAGGCTGCGGTGAGTTGCCAGTTGAGGAGGATGAGTGTTTCTTAAATGAATGGGAGGAGACTTAAAAATAAACAGACTAGATCAAACGAAGTTTGGTCATAGTAACAGCTACAGAATGGAAATTATTTGTGATAGCTTTCCCATATGTACTCCTAAGCAAGGTTATATAGTCTCTAAACTAAGTCAATAAAAATCAATCATACCGGTGGAGGCAATTTTAATATCTATCATGCTATCTGTGTTATACGTTTCTGTCCCCCTCACTTCTTTTCACATTCAAGTAGCCTTTTTCTAAACAAAAACAGTCATTCACAATAGCAGCTTAGCAATTAACCTGGCACTAAAATGTCCTTGGCCAGACCCAGGCCACGAAACTACTTATATAGAGACAAAATGTAATTAAAAATAAAATCACAATTTAATTAGGTCTGGATTCTGAGTCCTATCTTACTAACATTCTAGTTTCACACAATTATATTAGCAAGCAATGATTGGCCTAGAGTTATCAGTTTAGAAGTAAATTAGATCTTTGAAGTCTACTGTAACAGAACAAGAAACATTTTTGTTCCAAGTCTAAAAGCTGACTTAGGGTAAATATCAGAGATAATAAAATGTGAGGCTGGATGAACACAGCAGGCCCAGCAGCATCTCAGGAGCACAAAAGCTGATGTTTCGGGCCTAGGCCCTTCATCAGAGAGGGGGACGGGGCGAGGGTTCCGGAATAAATAGGGAGAGAGGGGGAGGCGGACTGAAGATGGAGAGAAAAGAAGATAGGTCAAGAGGAGAGTATAGGTGGGGAGGTAGGGAGGGGATAGGTCAGTCCAGGGAAGACTGACAGGTTAAGGAGGTGGGATGGGGTTAGTAGGTAGGAGATGGAGGTGCGGCTTGGGGTGGGAGGAAGGGATGGGTAAGAGGAAGAACAGGTTAGAGAGGCAGAGACAGGCTGGACTGGTTTTGGGATGCAGTGGCAGGGGGGGTGAAGAGCTGGGCTGGTTGTGTGGTGCAGTGGGGGGGAAGAAGACGAACTGGGCTGGTTTTGGGATGCAGTGGGGGAAGGAGAGATTTTGAAGCTGGTGAAATCCACATTGATACCATTGGGCTGCAGGGTTCCCAAGCGGAATATGAGTTGCTGTTCCTGCAACCTTCGGGTGGCATCATTGTGGCACTGCAGGAGGCCCATGATGGACATGTCATCTAAAGAATGGGAGGGGGAGCGGAAATGGTTCGTGACTGGGAGGTGCAGTTGTTTATTGTGAACCGAACAGGTGTTCTGCAAAGCGGTCCCCAAGCCTCCGCTTGGTTTCCCCAATGTAGAGGTTGCAGTATACCACATTGGCAGATGTGCAGGTGAACCTCTGAAGGAGGGTCTAGGCCCGAAACGTCAGCTTTTGTGCTCCTGAGATGCTGCTGGGCCTGCTGTGTTCATCCAGCCTCACATTTTATTATTATCTTGGATTCTGCAGCATCTGCAGTTCCCATTATCACTGATACAATCTTAGGGTAAGTATCATTTGTCTTGTGATAACCACGTATTTCTACTCTAGCTCAACATTTATTGTTAATACAGGTTTCAATCTGTTTCAAACTTCAAATTTCTGCTAAGAGTTAGTCAAAACCAGTTTCTAATATAGGAGGTATTCATTTCGTTGAAACTCATATCTTGTCCAGTTTTAACTAGATTTGCAGTAGATTATTTAGAGCTGCTCAATGTGAGTTTCTTCTTTACAAAAAGGTCAAGAGACAAGTTTCCTTTGTAAGAAAATATTCTAAATATTCAAATTTTATTTATTGTAGTTTGCTATGAGCAAACAACTGGGCAGTCAAAAGCTTGTTTGTCCATTGTGCATAACTCCTCCACAATATAACTTCATAGGGTAGGCAATGACCTAGTTGTATAATCGGTGGACTGTTAATCCAGAGATCCAGCTAATATTCTGGGGACCTTGGTTCAAATTCCCACCATTGCAGATGGTGGAATTTGAACTCAATAAATAGCTGGAATTAAGAATCTAATGAAGACCATGAGTACATTGTCGATGGTCAGAAAAACCCATATGGTTCACTAAATGCCCTTTAGGGAAGGAAACTGCCATCCTTACTACTGGCCTGACCAACAGGTTAGCACTTAACTGCTGTTAGGGATGGGCAATAAATCCTGGTCTAGCCAGAAATGCCCTCATCATGTGAGCAAATAATAAAAAATAATTCCTCTACTTCACTAATTTAAATTTGGAGTATGATCTGTATATAAAATATCCTCTGATCCTTAACAGATAGAGAACAAAAAAAAGAATGCTGAATTTACAAATGTCTGTACGGATCTCCTTTAAGTACTTCCCAGATAACAAAGTCCTGACAAAGGGTTTCGGCCTAAAACGTTGACTTACCTGCTCCTCAGATGCTGAGCTGTTGTGCTTTCCAGCCTCACACCTACAGAAAGTACTTCCAAAAGTATAGTTACCTTTGTAATGTAATATGTTCAGCAAGATTCCACATACAACAGTAAATAACCTTAGGATCTGTTTTATAGATGACAATTGAAGGATTAATTGTTATTCAGAAAATTAAGTTCTCTCCAACAAATGCCATGGTATATTTTAAATCCAGAGGGCATCTTATTTTAATATAGTTTCAAAACATGACATTTTGGAAAGTATCACATCTCAGTGATGTAGTGATTGTAGCGATTGTAGCAAGGTCGGCCAGGTGGATTCCTAGAATAACAAGGTGTAGAGCTGGCTGAACTCAGCAGGCCATGCAACATCAGAAGAGCAGGAAAGCTGATGTTTCGGGTCTAGACCCTTCTTCAGAAAGATCTTCAGAAGGGTCTTGAACCTGAATCGGTAAGAGGCATGGTTGATATGAGGTCAGGACAGGTAAGTGCAATGGTGCTGAACAAGCACGTGAACAAGCACATGAACAGGCGTATGAAAGCTGCAAAGTCACAAATGATGCAGGAGCAAAATATGCCTCATGAATTGTCATAATTTAAGATGATCAACTTCCAGTAACATACTTTTAGTAGCATTAGACAGTGATATAGCATGGAAACGGGCCCTTCAGTCTAACTCATGTATGCTGACTAGGTTTCCAAAACTAAATAGTTCCATTTGCCTGCATTTGGCCCATATTCCTCTAAACCTTTCTTATGCATGTACCTACCCAAATACCTTTTAAATGTCATTACTGTACTTGTACCACTTCCTTTGGCAGTTCATTCCACATGAACTAACCTCTATGAAAAAGGTGTCCCTCAGGTCCCTTTTAAATCTTTCTCCTCTCACGTTAAAATTATGCCCCATAGTTTTGAACCCTCCCAACCTAGGGAAAAGACCTTTGCTATTTATCTTATCTAAGCCCCTTGGGAATCTATGCACCACTAAGTTCACCCCTCAACCTCCTATACTTTAGAGCAAAACGTTCCAGCCTATCCATATAACTCAAACGCTCCAGTTCCAGTAACATCCTTGTACAAGATGTTTAACCGAAACTACGAAACAGAACTAGTTATATGTCAAATAGATTAAGCAAGTGGTAGAAAGGGCTAAGCGATTCCACAACCATCAGATCAAATCGAAGCTTAGCAGCCCCGCCACATCCAAGTCATGAATCGTGGAGGATAATTAACTCACTGGAGGAAGTGGCTCCACAAATATCTCCATCCTTAATGAACGGTAGCTCAGGACATCAACACAAAGACAAGGCTGAACCATTTGCAACAACCTTCAGGCAGCAACTGGGTGGATGATCCCTCTCAGCCACCTACTGTGATCTCCAGCACTATGTATGCCAGGCTTAAACCATTCGATTCACTCCATGTGATATCAAAACATGGTTGAAAGTTCTAGCTACTATAAAGTTTATTGGCCTGGACATATTCAGTACTATTGCCAAAATACTATATATTCCAGAGCCTGCCATGTTCCCAGCAAAGCTGTTCCAGTATTGCCACACAATGGCTTCTTCTTGACAATGACTAAAAATGCCCAATTTGTCCTGTACACAGAAAGTATGACAAAACCTACCTCCACACCAGTTTACTCTCAGGCATCCCTCAAGTGATGGAAGAGATGATCAAAAGGCCAAATTCGACTGAATGTGGCATCAATAATTCCAGTTTTGCTAGGTCTTCATGGGAATCAGTGGGGAAACTTTCTACTGATTGGAGTCATACCTGCTATTATAAAGATGCTATTACAAAAATTATTATAAAAGTCAGTCATCTCAGCAGGATTGTATCATTGGCCCAACCACATTCAGCTGTTTCATCAATAACGTCTCCTCCATCATAAGCAGAAGTGGGGGATGTTCATTGATCATACAGTGCTCAGCACTGTTTGTAACTCCTCAGATACTGAAGTAGCCCATGTCCAAATGCCACAAGATCTGGAAAATATCCAGGCTTGGACTGACAAGTGTTAAGTAAAATTTGCACCACGTGTGCCAAGAATGGCCACCTCCAGCAAGAAAAAAATCTAACCATTATCCTGATAGTCACTAGCATTACCACTGCTGAATCGCCCCAATATCAACATCCTGGTGGTGACCACTAACCAGAAAGTGAACCGGAGTAGCTATATAAATAACGCGTTGCAAGGGGAAGCGAGAGACCGGTAATTTTGCAGTGAGTAACTCAGTTCCTGACCACATCCACAGGCATTTGCACACCAGTGACAGTGACAATCAGTAGTAACAGTGCAAATGATCTACAAGATGCTTTGCAGAAATTTACCAAGGCTTAGACACAGCATCTTCTAAAACTACAATCACGAACATTTAGAAGACGAGGGCAGCAGACAAATGGAAGCACCAACAGCTGCAAAGATTTCCTCAAAGCCACTCACCATCCAGACTCAAAAGTACTGCCATTCATTCAGGGTTACTTGGTCAAAATCTTGAAACTCCCTCCCTAACATATCATGGGTCTACCCAAAAGACTGCAGTAAATCAAGGCAACCAGCTCACCACAACATTCTCAAGGGTATTTAGGGATGGACACTAAAGTGATAATTAAGAATTCATATAAAGCTTCAACTTATGTACAATTATTTAGGGATAACAAATACTCAATTTAAATATCAAACTCTACACACACTTTCATTTGTCCAATGTCTTTTGACTTCGCCAAAATTGCTCCTTTAATCAATTTAGTCTTAATAAGGGCATTCCCAATCACATACTTAGCCAATTCAGCAGCCTCAGAAATTTCAATTTCCAACAAGATCAATGACTATTTACTTGTCTCCAATATACGAACATCTACGGAATCAAGAGGAATGTTGCTAAGTTATAGAGAAACCATGTCACTCAGACAAGCATAAGAATAGTTGGCTTGGGACAGACTCTTAGGGGATAAAATGCACGTTGTTAAACAGCAGCAAAAGCCTCACATGAAAAGCAGGCACAGCTGTACTCTGCAAACTAGCTGTACTAGACTTGACTTAAAGGTGCTTTAGTTCATATTAATGCCTAAAGTAGGAAACTAGTATATATCAAAACTCAACTACAGTTCTTCAATCATACTTTATTGAAAAAATGCTGGTGACATCCTTTTTCCATCTGTGAGAAAGGAAGGAAATGCAATGAACAACCCAACTGGTTGGGGGTTTGGAGCAGGGGCAGGAAGCACCTTCCCTGTTGTCAATCCCGAAGAGGCATGCTCTGCTGCAAGCACCACATACCGGTTTCCAAACTGCTGCAGCCAATGACCATTCTGATCATGCAGACCAGTTACAAAATCTGTCACCATTTTTCTCTTTCACCAGCTATTAACACATGTTGCAGTCAATGTTTATGGCCTGCAAATCATGCTTGAAAGCATTCTTGAAGTGACACCTTTGGTGTACAGCCTTGTTTCTATTGACAAATAACAGACGTACGCATTTGATAACTGTAAAATTTAAAATTACTGACTTCAAGTAAGCAGATTTAAACCAAGAGTCAGACATGGAAAATTAGTTTTCTTTACATTTGGTTTCTCCTATATGAATGTGCCAGTAATTAATAACAAGGTATTTTTTAAATGTTTATACAAAACTCAAAATAAGTAACTAACACTTTATAGTAAAATAGCCTATAGTTTAGGCAAAGCTAACAGCTCAAGCAAGGAAAGGTGCAATGTACAGGTGTGTAATTATTCAATCAATTCAAAATTAAAGAACTTCAAAATCAGGTCATTTTCAAACTTGTGTTGAAAATATTGTACACATTAACATTGCAAAATAGTTAATTCAACAGTTTTCAAACATGATCAACATCACTGTTGAAAACCAACTAACATTTTGAATTGATAAAGTGTGGAGCTGAGAAACACAGCAGGTCAGATTGCACTGGAGGTGCAGGAAAGTCAATTGCTCAGGTCTGGACCCTTCATCAGGACTGGGAAGGGAGCTCAGAAATAAATAGAGGGAGGAAATAAAGGGCTGGGGGAAAGATAGTTGGGACGGTGATAGATGGATGCAGATAGGGAGCTGTAGAGATTGGTCAGTAGGAAGGGTGGAGCAGATACGTAATAAGGAAGACGGACGGGTTGTGTTAGGTCAAGAAGGCTGGACATAAGATGAGGCCAGGACGGGGAGAGTTTGAGGCTGGTGAACTCTATGCTGAGGCCATTGGGTTGTAAGCTTCTGAGGCAGATAATAAGGTGTTGTTCCTCCAAGTTACGTGTGTCCTTATTTTGATAGCGGAGGCGGCCCAGGATGGACATGTTGCCAAGGGAGTGGGAGAAGTTGTTTGAATGGCTGGCAACTGGAAGGTGGTGTTGACTGGAGTGTACAGAACACAGATTCTCTATGAATCGGTCGCTGAGTCTGCGCTTGGTCTCTCCAATGTAGAGGAGAACGCATCAAGAGCAACAGACCAGGTTAGAAGTTGTACAGGTGAACCTCTGCTGGATTTGGAATAACTGTTTGGGAACTTGAACAGAGGTGAGCGGGGAGATGTAGGAGCTGGTGTAGCACTTCCTGTGCTCCATGTGGTGGAAAGGTTGGTGGGGAGCATGGAGCTGACAGGGGAGGGGGACTCGTGGAATGAGAAGTTCCTATGAACAGCAGTTAAGGCTGGGGAAGGAAATATCTTTTTGGTTGTAGGATCTGATGCAGGTGACGAATATGGCGGAGAATGACACGTTAGATTTGGAGATTGGTGGGGTGATATGAGAGGGCCAGGAGGACTCTATCCATTTTTTTGGTTGGGGGGAGGGGTTGAGGGCAGAAGTGCAGGAAATGCTGGAGATGCAGTTGAGTACATTATGAGCCACGGGAGAGGTGAAATTACAGTCCTTGAAGTAGCAGGACATCTGAGATGTCCAGGAGTGGAACACTTCATCCTGGGAGCAGATACAGCAGAGAAATTAGAAGTATGGGATCACAGGAGGGCGGGTGAGAGGAGGTGTAGTCGAGGTAGCTGTGCGAGTCAGTGGGTTTGAAGTGGATTTCAGTGCTAAGTCAGTTGCTGGAGATGAAGATGGAGAAGTCCAGGTAGGGGAGGGAGGTGTCAGAGATGGTCCAGGTGAATTTGAAGTCAGGGTGAAAGGTGGTGAAGTGGATTAACTATTAGAGCTACTTGTGGGAGCATGAGGCAGCACTGATACAGTCAATGTAGCGGAGGAAGAGGTGAGGGATGGTGCTAGTGTAGCTGCAGAAGAGAGTCTGTTCTATATATCCTGCGAAGTGGCAGGCATAGCTCGGACCGATGCCAGTGCCCTTAGCCATCCCTTTGGTTTGTAGGAAGTGGGAGGAATCAGAGGAAAAACTATTGAGAGTGAGGACTAATTCTGCCAAACAAAAAAGCGTTGGAGGGGAGGAACTGGTTGGGCCTGTTGGACAGGCAGAAAGGGAGAGCTTTTTAGGTCCTCCTCATGGGGGACAGCGGTGTACAGAGACTGAATATCCATGGTGAAAATGAGGTGTTAGGGGCTGGTGAATTGGAGGAGGTGGCGAACCCTCAACAAACATTTGGAACTCCCTTTTTACAGAAGCATAAGAAAAATCCAAAAGAACAATGGTCTAGGAGGGTACCAGGGATCTGTCAGAACATGCCATAGTATTCACACAATTAGACTTGGCCGAGGTTAAATCCAACATTAAGATATGCTGGATCATGTCACAACTCATGACAACAAACCTGTTCATGAACTACAAACAGAAATCAGAAAATGAACACCGTTCTCCTACAATATCATTATACAAATTAACCAGGTTACAGATTTGTTTGAAACTGTAATGATACAGCTTGCATACAGCCAGGATAAATGTTAGAGCGAATACTGATGACAACTGAGAAGTAATAATGTAATGACATTCTGTGAAGAGGAGTTAATATCCACATACTAAATGTCATTTCACGAGCTATGTTTTTTTTAAAATATACTTTTATTGCTATAGTAGTGGTTGAACTTTTGGGGGGTGTTTGAAAACAAAAGAAAATTCAAGAATAAGAAACCTCAATGAATTCCTTTCCTCCTTATGTGTAAAATATGAATGTCTTCACTTCTGTATTTCTCATCATGCCTGTCCAATGGAATCTCTTCTATTTCAAAGTCAGTCTGCAAAAGCTGAACATAACAAGAAAAATCAAAAGCTAATATTGCACATACTTCATTCAATAAATAAAGAGAATGCGTTCAAAAATGATTTACCATATAATCTCAATTTTGTTTTTTTTTAAAAACCAGTTAAGATGAGCAGAGAAATTACACAAGTCTAAACCTATGGATTGCTATACAGTACATAACTCCAGCAATAACATGGGCACTTGTCAACGACATCTTCTGACTGCTAGAAGTAATTTCTTTACAAATGGTCAAACATAAATCAATCTTAGGTTCAACCACTAAAGAAAGTTAGCTCAAATTAAAACAGAAATGTCTCCCAAACAATTATACAGATGAAATGCTATTTTTCTTACTACATTTTGTAAGTGATCACAGCAAGCTGCACATCATAGAAAGAGACCATTTGTCCCATCATTTTCTCCATAAGCCTAATTCAAAGCAATTCTAATTGCTGGTTTGTTCCTAAACATACAGCATTAACCAGGTTAATCTGAAACAATAAATGTGATAATTATTTTCAAGAAATTTACCTTAAAAAAACAAATCTCTATTTCAGGGTTGTTTCCCATTGTCCTCTCTTCATAGCAACATATGATGCAGCTATTCTTCCCTGCAAGCTCCTTCAGCGTCCTCAGTAGAGGCTCTAGGGACTGCAACACCAGTATATTGTTGAAACAACATGTCATGTTTTGCATATTATAAATATTATGTTTCTTTCAAACTCACACTTCTACAATATCAGAAAACCTGAACAATCACATAGTACAACTTCGGCTTTTTTTAAAAATGTGTTAGAGGAAATATTAAAAGAGAAATTTAAATTTATAAAACTGAAAATTTGAGGTTTTCAAGTTAGAAATTCCTCTGAAAACAAAGATAATTTGATGCAAGATTAGTAGTATTATTTTTTTATTTTTAAATGTCAGAAATAAACAGAATATAATTTAGCTTACACAGAAACATACAAACTAGGTGCAGGAGAAGGTTATTCGGCTCTTCCAACCTGCACTGCCATTCAATATGAACATGTTAATGACTGATCACAATTTCAGGATCCCATTCCCGCTTTCTCTCCATATACCTTAATCCCTCTAGCTGCAAGGGCCACCCCCAGCTCCCTCTTGAATGTACCACAACTTTCTGTGGTAGAAAATTCAGCAGATTCACAACTTAGCATGAAAATTTCTTTCTCATCTCAGTCCTGAACAGCTTACCCCTTATTCTTAGACTGTGACCGCTAGTTCTGGACTTCAACATTAGGAACATTCTTCCTGCATTTAGCCGGTCCAGTCCGTTCAGGATTATACACATTTCTATGAGATTCCTCCTTATTCTTCTAAATTCCAGCGAGTACAAGTTCAGTTGATCCAATCTTTCTTATGTCAGTCCTGACATTCCAGGAATCAGTCTGGTGAACCTTTGCTGGTCACTCTCAATAGCAATGATGTGGAGGTGTTGTGTTAGACTGGGGTGGACAGGGTTAAAAGTCACAACACCAGATTATTGTCTAACAGGTTTATTTAGAGACACAAGCTTTCAGAGTCTCACTCCTTCTTCAGGTGTCAGTGAGAGAGGTAGCATCAGACAGAGAACTTATAAGCAAAAGATCAAAGGGTCATAGAACTGATGCAAGATGTCCTTACTCGGCCTAGGAGATCAAATCCGCACACAGTACTCAAGGTGAGGCCTTAACAAGGCCCTGTTTAACTGCAGCAATACATCCTTACTCCTATACTAAAGTACTTTCACTATGAAGGTCAGCATGGCATTAGCTTTCCTCACCACCGACTGCGTCTGTATGCCAACCTTCAGTGACTGTTCCACCTCCCCTTCTCCTAAACTGCTACCATTCTGATAATAATCTGTTTTCTTGTTTTTGCCAATGTAGATAACCTCACATTTATCCACATTATATGTTATTTACCACATATTTGCCCACTCAGTTAGCCTGCCCAAGTCACTCTGCAGCCTCTTAGCATCCTCCTTACAGCAGACACAGCTTAGTGCTGTCTGGAAATGTGGAGATAGTGTATTCAGTTCCTTTGTTTATAACGCATATTATGAATAGCTGGGGTCCCAGCACTGAGCCTTGCAGTGCCCCACTCATCATTGCTCGCCACTCTGAGAAGGACCTGTTTATTCCAACTCTCTGCTTCCTGTCTGTCAACAAGTTCTTTATCCACATCATTATCTCTGCTACCATGACCTTTAACTTTGCTTACTGATCTCGTGTGGGACCTTGTCAAAAGCCTTGGAAGTCTACATACACTACGTTCAATTAGCAAAGAAAGTTTGCAGTTAGGCTTCAACCAACGAAAATCAATTTTACGAGTTCTGCCCATCTTCAAAATGACTGGAAGATGGAGAGTTAAGTTTTAAAAAAAGGTCAAGTTGGATTACTTAAAAATAATGGAAGTTCAAGTAAAAATGAAATTGCAATTGGCAGAATTGGAATGAACAGAAAAATTAAAATCAGTGTTTATGCGGTTGTCATGTAGACTTAAAAATATTGCTTCCAAATGAAGCTTTATTACTCTAATAAGGAGTGTGTAAACTCTTATCTTATAAATCCCAGTTGATTCAAAGGATTCAAAGATTTTGTTGACATCATCCCCTCAGTGGAAAGGTTAAGATATAGCAAGAAGTGAAATAACCAAACAGTGCTGGAAATAGTCATAAGGTCAGACAGTGTTTGTGAAAAAGGAAAGGAAGTTGCTGACAAAAAGTCATTGGCCAGCAACACTAACCCCATCTTTCTTCTCCACAAATGCTGCATGATGCTTTAATTTTCTTTTTATACTTAAAATATAGATATCCGAGCCAACAAAAAAAAACTACACAAGTGAACATTTTGTAAAATTTTGCTACATTCAATTCCAATTTTTATCAATCTCTTCAGGTATGTTATGATACGACTGTCGCTGGTGGAACTTGACAGCACAACTGCCTCACAAACCCCCTTTACATTTAATTCTTTGAAGATTAAGTCTAAACATTAAAAACAAGAGTAATTCAAAACTTCTGTATTCCTAATCTTAACCAAAGGACAGTGCAAGTCTAAAACACTATATATGTGCAAACATAGTCAAAGATTGAACTTTATAAATAGCACAGCGGACAAGACAAACTTGTGGGAAGATATACGGCAGTATGCTTAGTTTTGGGTTGCTTTAATGAAGTCAGACAAAACAGTGGTTTCCTAATCAATAAGCGTTTCTCATTTTAACAACAAATGCATACATGTATACAATAGCTTACAGACAACTTGATGCTCCATCAATGCAGAGTTTGTTCATTGCACTATTTAAAGAATTTTTAAAAATTTCTCACATTTAAAATTCAAAGATACATTTAAGCTGCATGAATAACTATTACTAAATTAATCACATTTGCAGAAGCTACATTCATCATCCGGTCTTTGCACGTGATGGAGAACACAATTTGATTTTTCTGTGAAAATATTTTTAATGCATGTATTAAACTAAAAACAAAGTTTAAAAGCAGCATCCTTATAAAATGTACATTAGTTTGGGAAAATCCCAAGTGCACATACCTGCTCATAGTAAATACAGTCTGCCACAAGAATGTAGTCTGGCTCAGATGGAAGGTCTTTCACACTTTCACCCCTGAAAAATATTTGTAGAAAGACATTACAGCTGCAATTCTGATAGAGAAAAATGAGTAAGTAATTTATTGTTTTGAACCTGCTCCACCATTCAACTAGATATTAGATGATCTGTACCAGAACTTCATTTACCCACCTTTAAATCAATATTTCTCAATCCTGTCGCCTAGCAAAAGTGAATGTCACTCTTGACAACTTTAACTGACCAAGTACTATCCACAGTCTCTTTGGCAACAAGTTCCAGATGTTCACAGCTTATGCATGCAAAATCGCGTCGTGAATTCATTGCAAAACAGTGCAGATAGGATGTTAAACATTTTCCTGCTTGCTCTGCATTGCTCAAGAGGAAACAAAGCAGATTCGTGCCACTGACGTGGCTTTCATATATTGGTATGCCTTATGGCTATTTCCAGCACTGTTTGGTTATTTCACTTCTTGCTATATCTTAACCTTTCCACTGAAGGGATGATGTCAACAAAATCTTTGAATCCTTTGAATCAACTGGGATTTATAAAATAAGAGTTTACACACTCCTTATTAGAGTAATAAAGCTTCATTTGGAAGCAATATTTTTAAGTCTACATGACAACCGCATATTGGCCTATGATAATATCAGGAGTGACAGCAATATCATGCTTTGAAAGAGTCAATACCTCAGCAAAAAACAGCCAAAGTAGACTAAACAGAGAACAGAAATAATCTAGTTTTTGCATCGAAGTATAGTACGTTTGAAGACAAACATGTAGCACTTGTATCAATCTTCAGCCAGATCAACTTCATCACAAGGTCCCCGGCATCACAGTCTTCAGTGAATTGGATTCATTCCATGAATAAGAGGCACTGGATTCCCAAAAGAAATGGCCCTGATAATATTCTGAAAATGTGCACTCCAGAGCTAGCCAATACCCTAGCCAAGCTGTTTCAAACTGGCTACAACATTGGTATCTACTTGACGATGGAAAATTGCTTGATACGCCCATTCCACAAGAATCATAAAAAGTTCAACCCAGCCAAGTAGTACTCTACCAGTTTACTCGCAATCATCAGCAAAGCAATGGAAGGGATCATCAACAATGCTATCAAGCTACATCTGTGAAGGAATAAACTGCTATTCCCTGTTGCACAATTTAGGAACAACGTTGCTCCTGACCTCATCATTGCCTTGGTCAAACTTGGACAAAAAAAAAAAGAGTTGAACTGACAGCAACTACCGTTAACATCAAGGCAGCATTTTATCAAGCACAATATGACATCAGGGAGTCCAATCAAAACTGAAATCAATGGAATCGGGGGTAAACTCTCCATTCGTCAAAGTCATACCTAGCACAAAGAAGATGGTTGTGGTTTTTGAATGTCAATCATTTCAATCAAAGGACATCACTGCTCAAGTTCTTCAGGACAGATATTCTGTAATCAACCTATTCAGATAAATTAAAACACACCTTTGGAAAAGTGGAACTTCAACCCAGACTTCCTAGCTCAAAATAGGGATGCCACCACAATGGGCCTAGTTCCTTAGGATAGATATTCTCTAATCAACTTGTTCAAGATGTTACTAAACACTTCTGAAGCAGCTGGGACTTGAGCCCAGATCTCCTGGTGCAGTGGTGAGGACATTATTGTGACACAACAGCCCTTATTTTCTTAGGATAGTGTCCCAGGTCCCAATCATCTTTAGCTGCTTCATCAATGACCTTCACACCATCTTGAAGTTAGAAGTGGGCAAGTTCACTGATGACACATTCTTTATCACCATTTGAGATGCTACTATTGCACCAAGACTTGGGCAACATCAGACTTGGGATGATGAGGTAAATAACATTCACACCATGCAAATGCCAGGCAATAACCCCCCTCTAACAACAGAATCTAACCATCACACCTTGATGTTCATAGGTATCATCATTGCTGAATTCCTACTATCAACGTGGGGGGTGTGGCTTTCCACCACTTACATGCCACAAGTCAGAAGTGTGATGAAATGTCCTCCCCTTTTGCGCAACTTAAGGACTGCAACTTTTTCAGAAGGCAATCCACAACCACCTTCCCGGGACACTCTGGGATTACCAATATATGAAGGCCTAGAAAGCAACACACTCATTCCATAAATGGATAAAAAATGGCTCTCAGTTCAAACTAGGATTGGCACTTCACCCAATACTATGTTGCCATTTTTTCACATTCAAATCACAAAACACACTGATTTAGAAGTGGGACTGTAACTGCAGAGATATAAAGAAAGTAGCCATTAGACACTCTATAAAATGGTAACTATTTATACCCTGAGTTCAATAATGTCTATACAACAGGCAACCCCACCATTTTAACAAAATAGTCAGATTTACACACTAATCTTCTACATTTTTGTATAACCAATTGTAATATACAATTCCAAAGATCAATGATACAAACTAAACAAACTCAAAGTCCTTGAGAACCATGTTGATCCTAACTCCTTTTCTGCATCCAGTTTTTGAATGTCAATAGAATCAAAACCGTTTAGCACATTTGATATTAGCTTTGGTCAGTTGGTAGCATGCAGTTCAAAAAAATTTTAAAAAAGTGCTTTCATACCAGGTTTAAGACTTGATTACATGATCCAAGCCTCAGTGCCGTCATGAAGAATAGTTAGTGTTGGTCAAGCAATTTTTCAAATGGAACATTAGATTATGTTTCAGACAATAGTTAACAGAATGCTTTATCTTTAAAGCAAGGCTTTCTCCTTCTGACTGTCCATCCCAAATCACCAAAACTCTCATTTATTTACTTTCCTATGGTGGGATTTTCACTGATGCAAACTTCATATTTACCCATCAACAAGGATGATGTTTCAAAAGTTATCAATTGGGAAAATTTTTGTGACAGTTTAGAGTGCTTTAAGTTTAAATTAATTCTTTTCCTGAACCTTCATGCACATTCACAACAAATTTCTGAAACGAACAGATTCTGATTGCCTGGTTAAACACTATATCAAAAATGACCTGAACGGAAGACTGCTCCTAGATAATATTCCTTGTCCAAATGTATTCTTTATACTTGGAGTCCTGGATAGGAAGAGTTTAAGAAAGTGTAGGTGGGCTTACTGGGTTCTCAGACCAGCATCTAAGAACAATAAATCTGAACAATGTTTCACAAATCATATTTAAATACCAAGTATTAGTGTATGTACCTCCTGAGCCCCTAACCCATCCACAAAAGCTTCAAAATTCATTTCGTTCCCTAACAATTCAAGTATTAAAACTATTAACACAAATCATGATTTATCCCTTCTTTAGTATCCACATGGTTAAAAAAAAAAGCAATTTTCAGAGCAAAGAGAATGAGATAAGCAAAACCTAAGAAAAACAAAATTATTTTGGTTCAAGTTTCTCTATCTCACCTTGATTAACCGATAAGACTGGAAGAACTGCCTGAAAAATCCCTCTTCTTGAAACTAAAGTCGTCAATGCTATCTGGTGTCAGTAGGCAGAAATTATACCTTGGAACTGAAGTACAGATTAATTGCTCATCTAAAGAAATTCCTGCACTGACAAAAAAAAACGGAATAAACGGAAGTGACCTAGAGGAAGAATTTCTGAATCTTCATGGAAAGGCAGAACAATCACAATTTTTCAAGAGAAATATTAAATATCCTTGACAATCCCTATGATAGTTTCACCTCTTCCATTTAATGTTCCCCGAATACAAGCTCGACTAAACATCTGGCATGCAAAGGATGATGAACAATTACTTTATTTTAAACAAATACAAACCATTTAAGTACCTTGGCTTCAACAGAACCAGTAACCAAGTGTTTGTTATCACTGATGTTTATGTTAAGTAACTTCTGCATGTCTTCAAGATCTGTGACTGTGACATGTGCCCTGGAAAACATAAGAAATCCGTAAGCTTTGAATTAAGATCAAAAGTAAAACTTTAAAATATCTTACATCTGATTGTACAACTATAATTATCTTTAGTGAGAAGTGCCACGTGGATGATCAATCGCAAGCTGCTGTTGGGGTCCCTCATCATCCCAGATGCAAATCTTCAGCCAACTCGACTCATACCAACTGATCAAAAAGATACAGAGAATGTCATGGATCTTGCTAACATCTAGCTGTGGCGTGCAAGGATAGTCCGAGAACTTGCTGCATTATTGAACCAGCTGCTCCAGTACAGCTACAACTCTGGCATCTAGTCAACAATGTAAAAACTAAACCAATTAAGTTCCATCTATGAAAAGAAGGGACAACTGTGATCTGGCTTATTGCTTCCATGTCAATAATTTAAAAAAGTAATGGAAGGTAATGTCAATAGTGTTATCAACTGGTAAATATATTCACCAATAATGTTCATTCGTGCTTAGTTTGGTTTTATTAGTCACTTGGCTCCAGATTTCATGTCTACATTGGTCTTAACTCAAGCAAGGAACTAAATTCCTGAGGTGAGATTTTGACCAGTACAGTGTGAGGAGCTTCAGCACAATTGAAGCCAGTGGGAATAAAGGGGAAAATCTCTCAATTAGTTGGAGTCATATAAGAAAGGAAGATTGCGTAATTGTGGAATCTCAATCATCTCAATCCCAAGGCAGTGCGACACAAGTTTCTCATGGTAATGTTTTGGGCCCAATCATCTTCAGTGACCTTTCCCTTCCCCACAATATGATGATTGCACAACATTCACTAACTTTGCAACCCCTCAGATACTAAATAAGTTGACATCCATAATGTAATAAGACTTGAGTTTGGACTAATTAATGGCAAGCAATATTTGTGCTGCACAAGTGCCAGGCAATGACCATCTCAAACAAGAGTGAATTGTACATCCTCAATATAAAATTGAACGGTATTACCATTGCTGAATCCTCCACTATAAAATACAAAGGTTGAGCATTGTCAGAAACTGAACTGTGGCTACAAGAATAAATCAGAAAGCAGGAATTCTGAGGTGAGTAAATCATTCCTGAATTCCTACAGTACATCATCCATTTACAAGGCCTGAATCAGAAACATGCAGTTGCCTGATAAAATGTCAGAGCCAAGGGAACTCATGTTTTGACAAAGTGAGTAAAAGCCCAACGCATTTAACCCAGAGTTGAACCCGCATCCTCATATCCTTTCCATCACAAAAGGACCTAACAGTGCCAATCCCCGTCTCAGCTTATCTGCAGATAAAACCCTTATTCATACTTTTTAAAACTTACCTCCACTGCTGTAAAGCTTCCTTACACAGGGGAAATCTTGTAGAGATCTGTAAAATCATGTGGGACATAGGGAGAGTGAATAGCAAAGTCTTTTCCCCTGGGGTAGGGGCAGGTTTGCATTCAAAACAAGGGGGCATACTTTGAAATTGCGTCCAAAATGATTTAAAAGGGACCTGAAGGACAACTTTTCCCCACACAGAGTGGTTCATATGTGGAATGAACTGCCAGAGGAAGAAAGATCTCGGTCCAAAACGTCAGCCTTCTTGCTCCTCTGATGCTGCTTGGCCGGCTGTGTTTATCCAGCTCTAAATCTTGTTATGCCTGAGGAAGTGGTAGATTCAGGTACAGTTACAACATTTAAAAACCATTTGGATAGGTGCGCGAATAGGAAAGGATTAGAGGGATATGGTGGGCAAGTGGGACTAGTTTAGTTTGGGAACCTTAGCCAGTATGGACGAGTTGGACAGAACGATCTGTTTCCATGCTATACGACTATGACTATAACACACACTCTAAATATCATCTATCACCTTCCCATTTCTGTAACCTCCTTCAACCATACAATCCGGATATCTCCACACTGTTCAATTCTTTGCTTTTTCTGCATCTCCAATTCTCATCACCCAGTACCATTAGTTGTACCTTTCCTGTTTAGGTCCAGAACTCGAACTACCTTCCCCAAAAGTTGAGAGAGTGTCTTGCTCTTTCCTTTGTCCTGCATGCCGTTCCAGAAATCAAAATTCAAAATACTTCTTAAACCTGGTTCTTTGACACAGTACTCCTCTTCATTAACCTTAATACCTCATTTGCAGGTTGGTGTCATTTTTTTGTCTGATCACATTCCTTTGAACTATACTCAAAATATTATATAAATGCAAGTTTTTGATACGGGTAGGCAATGACCACATGGTATTATTGCTAGATGCTTATCCAGATATTATTCTGGGACCTGGGTTTGAATGCCACTGTGGCAGATGGTGGAATTTGAATTCGAATTCAATAATGATCTGGAATAACGAGTTGAGCAATGACTGTGAAACCATTGCTGTTGTCAGGAAAAATCCATCTGATTCACTAATGTCTTCTTGGGAAGGAAATCTGTCATTTTTAACCTGGTCTGGCCTACAATGTGACTCCAGACCCACAGCAAAGTAGTTGATTCTTAACTGCCCAGAGGACAATAAATGCTGGTCTAGCCAATGCCACCACATCCCATGAATGACTGGATTAAAAAAAGGCCATAAGATATCAGTAAGCTGGTTTTGTAGCTACAATTCAGCCAGTGGTCTACAAAATGACCAAAGGTTGGGTGGGGTAATGGCCATGGCAATGACAATTGTATCTTTCATTATTTACTTTAGCTAATACTGTCCTGAAGATACAGGAAGTAGAATGCAAGTTGCTTAATAAACACAGTGTTGGAGACACTCAGCAGGTCAGACATGTTCAGTCCAGTCACCTTTCCACAGAAGGTTCCAATGACCCTTTGTCAGAATTGAAATATTTACTGTTGCTCTCTTTATCAATACTGCCAAATCAGAGTTCCTCCAGCACTTGCTGCATGTTTTGGATTTTCAGTATCTGCACTGAGTCGAACAGCACAGAAACAGACCAGACCAGGTCCAGCCAGTCTCTGCTGAACATAATTCTAAACTAAACTAGTCCCACCTGCCTGCTCCTGGCCTATATCTGAGGAGGAGTCACCAGGCCTGAAACATCAACTCTGATTTCTGCTCCCCCCCCTCACAGATGTTGTCAGACCTGCCGAGTTTTTTCAGCAACTTTGTTTTTGTCACATATCCCTCCAAACCTTTTCTATTCATGTACTTCTCCAAATGTGTTTTAAACATTGTAACTACATCTGCATCCATTACTTCCTCTGGAAACTCATTCCAAACGCAGGCCACCCTCTGTGCAGCTGTTTGTTTTATGCAAGTTACCTCTAATGACTACTCCCAACTTTTAACACACTGCTCGATACGCATCTCGGTACCAGGCCGCAGCTCTACCGGCCGCACAAAATATAACAATAAAATATACATTCCCACACGTTCTTCAGAAGGTGATTACAACTTGGAACTGGCTTCAATTTTGGAAATAGCCTTGCTCTGATATTACATGTACATCCATAAAATCCACAAGGACAGTTTCCAGTACTGTTGAACTGGGGAGGGCACTTTTCTGTAGCAAAAGGGTGCCCTGATAAAAGATCTTTAAGGCGAGAAACTGCAAGGGAATAATAATAAAGGATTAGGATTAACCTACAAATGTTACATAGAATGTGGCTTCTAGACAGCGTAAAGATTGATACTGTCCGTTTGGTTTCTTTCAGGAAATTTAGACATCGCCAGTCTACAAACGTTTACGAAGGGGTGCGTGCAGAATTCAGAAGGCACCAAAACTCTAACCCGGCATTTGATTTTTTTCTCCTGCTTCCTGACGAACGGAAAACCAGTTCAGAGTCGAGCTTTACCCCAGAACGGAAGCCATCAGCCCCACTAGTCCGGTGCCAGAGCCCAGCTCGACCACGCTCCTCCCGGTAAAGGTGTGAAGCCCCCCGCGGTAGAAGGAGCTGGTCTCCAGGTACTTGGCCAGCACCAATGCTGCGTCCCACACCACACAGCCTACATCGCCGGCGTCACACTGCTTAATACGGAGATCGGCGCCGGATCGCAGGTGTACCGACCGAACAAAATACCCAGGCTCCTCAGCCGCCATACGCCCCGCAAAACCTGTACGTTCACCGCCACTGGGAGCTTCCGTACTGAGCACGGTCGGAAGGAAGCAGAAAGATCCGGTTGAGGTGGGGGTGCGGAAAGGTCGAAGTGGAGAGGAGGGTCTGCAGCCAATCTCCGCGCCGCTTATGTTCAAACGGACGGGGCGCCCGACAGCCTGCGCGAGACATTGGCTCAATCTGGACCAATGGGACGCTTGGCTGTCAACGTCAGTCAGAGGCTGCCGATCACCATGGAGACGGTGGTCTTCAGGAGGTAATTGTATCAGAGATAACGGGAACTGCAGAAGCTGGAGAATCCAAGATAGTAAAATGTGAGGCTGGATGAACACAGCAGGCCAAGCAGCATCTCAGGAGCACAAAAGCTGACGTTTCGGACCTAGACCCTTCATCAGAGAGGGGGATGGGGTGAGGGTTCTGGAATAAATAGGGAGAGAGGGGGAGGCGGACCGAAGATGGAGAGAAAAGAAGATAGGTGGAGAAAGTGTAGGTGGGGAGGTAGGGAGGGGATAGGTCAGTCCAGGGAAGACGGACAGGTCAAAGAGGTGGGATGAGGTTAGGAGGTAGGAAATGGAGGTGCGGCTTGGGGTGGGAGGAAGGGATGGGTGAGAGGAAGAACAGGTTAGGGAGGCAGAGACAGTCTGGGCTCCTTTGGGATGCAGTGGGGGGAGGGGACGAGCTGGGCTGGTTGTGTGGTGCAGTGGGGGGAGGGGACGAACTAGGCTGGTTTTGGGATGCAGTAGGGGAAGGGGAGAGTTTGAAGCTGGTGAAGTCCACATTGATACCATTAGGCTGCAGGGTTCCCAAGCAGAATATGAGTTGCTGTTCCTGCAACCTTCGGGTGGCATCATTGTGGCACTGCAGGAGGCCCTTGACGAACAAGTCATCTAAAAAAATGGGAGGGGGAGTTGAAATGGTTCGCGACTGGGAGGTGCAGTTGTTTATTGTGAACCAAGCGGAGGTGTTCTGCAAAGCAGTCCCCAAGCTTCCACTTGGTTTCCCCAATGTAGAGGAAGCCACACCAGGTACAGTGGATACAGGACACCACATTGGCAGATGTGCAGGTGAACCTCTGCTTAATATGGAAAGTTGTCTTGGGGCCTGGGATAGGGGTGAGGGAGGAGGTGTGGGTGCAAGTGTAGCATTTCCTGCGGTTGCAGGGGAAGGTGCCGGGTGTGGTGAGGTTGGATGGCAGTGTGGAGCGAACAAGGGTGTCACGGAGAGAGTGGTCTCTCCGGAAAGCAGACAAAGGTGGGGATGGAAAAATGTCTTGGGAGGTGGGGTCGGATTGTAGAAGGTGGAAATGTCAGAGGATGACGCGTTGTATCCGGAGGTTGGTGGGGTGGTGTGTTAGGACGAGGGGGATCCTCTTTGGGTGGTTGTCGCGGGGGTGGGGTGTGAGGGATGTGTTGGGGGAAATGCGGGAGACGCGGTCAAGGGCATTCTTGACCACTGTGGGGGGAAAGTTGCGGTCCTTGAAGAACTTGGACATCTGGGATGTGTGGGAGTGGAATGCCTCATCGTGGGAGCAGATGCGGCGGAGGCGGAGGAATTGGGAATAGGATGGAATTTTTGCAGGAGGGTGGGTGGGAGGAGGTGTATCCTAGGTAGCTGTGGGAGTCAGTGGGCTTGAAATGGACATCAGTTACAAGCTGGTTGCCTGAGATGGAGACTGAGAGGTCCAGGAAGGTGAGGGGTGTGCTGGAGATGGCCCAGGTAAACTGAAGGTTGGGGTGGAAGGTGTTGGTGAAGTGGATGAACTGTTCGAGCTCCTCTGGGGAGCAAGAGGCGGCGCCAATACAGTCATCAATGTAACGGAGGAAGAGGTGGGGTTTGGGGCCTGTGTAGGTGCGGAAGAGGGACTGTTCCACGTAACCTACAAAGAGGCAGGCATAGCTGGGGCCCGGCACCTTCACCTGCAACTGCAGGAAATGCTACACTTGCCCCCACACCTCCTCCCTCACCCCTATCCCAGGCCGCAAGATGACTTTCCATATTAAGCACATCTGCCAATGTGGTATACTGTATCCATTGTGCCCGGTGTGGCTTCCTCCCAGTCGCAAACCATTTCCACTCATATTCATTCCAACTCATATTCCGCTTGGGAGCCCTGCAGCCCAATGCTATCAATGTGGACTTCACCAGCTTCAAAATCTCTTCCCCCACCACATCCCAAAACCAGCCCAGTTCGTCCCCTCCCCCCACTGCATCACACAACCAGCCCTGCTCTTCCCCTCCCCCCACTGCCAGCCAGCCCAGCCTGTCTCTGCCTCCCTAACCTGTTCTTCCTCTTACCCATCCCTTCCTCCCACCCCAAGCTGCACCTCCATTTCCTACCTACTAACCTCATCCCACCTCCTTGACCTGTCTGTCTTCCCTGGACTGACCTATCCCCTCCCTACTTCCCCACCTATACTCTCCTCTCAACCTATCTTCTTCTCTCTCCATCTTCGGTCCGCCTCCCCCTCTCTCCCTATTTATTCCAGAACCCTCACCCCATCCCCCTCTCTGATGAAGGGTCTAGGCCTGAAACGTCAGCTTTTGTGCTCGTGAGATGCTGCTTGGCCTGCTGTGTTCATCCAGCTTCACACTTTTATTATCTTGGTCTTCAGGAGGTGCTGTTATTCGTCAGGTCTGGTGACCCTTCCTCAGAACAGAACAAAAATATTTTTCTTTTCCTTTCAGGCATCAAAGCCCAAAGATGCAACAACTCAAAGATACCCATTGGCCCGCTGGAACCTTCCTGTCCTCCTCTTCCCCTTGACACCATCCCTTCTGCCAACCCTACCTCCTGTCATTCCTTCCTAACCTTCTGGTCTCTGATGCTGAACGTTCTGTACTCAGCAAAGGCCTCAGCTTTATTCCTCTGTGTCCCCACCTTAACAAATTTCAGGCATGACATGATGCCGAACTCTCCTTCCGCCATCTTCACCTCTGTGCTCATTTTTTTGGACAAGAGTCCTCTCTCTGTCCCACAGACCCCTTTGCCCAGCTCCAACTCTGTTCTCCACCTGGACCCCTCCCTCCGGGCTTTTATCTGCATTCTATCTGTTCATTGAGAACTGTCAATGTGATATTAGTTGCCTCAATTTCCCTGCTCCCCCCTTCACCAAACCCAACCTATATCCCTCTGAACTAACTGTACTCCGTGCACTCAAATCTAACCCTAACTTTGTTATCATGCCTGCCGATAAGGGTGGTGCTATTGTAGTCTGGCATACTGACCACTACATTGCAGAGGCTAAGCATCAGCTCTTAGATACCTCCTCCTATCTTCCCCTGGAGCATGACCCCCTACCACGATGCATCATGCCATTGTATCTACTAAGATAACTGATCTCATTTCATCCAGTGACCTCCCCCACCTCTGCTTCTAAGCAGATAGCCCCCCACAGCTTGCTTCTACTTCCTTCCAAAAAACCACAAACAGCACTGTCCAGGCAAACCCATTGTTTTTGCCTGCTCCTCCCCTCATCTCTTCCTACCTTGACTTAGTCTTCTGTGCCCGGTCCAATCCTTGTCCATGTACATCCGTGATTCCTCTGATGCCTTACGACAGTTTCAAAACTTCCAGTTTGCAGGTTCCAGCCGCCTCCTCTTTACCATGGATGTGCAATCCCTTTACACATCCATTCCCCACCAGGAGGGTTTTAGGGCTCTCTGCATCTTCTTGGAGCAAGGACCTGAACCATCCCCACCCACCACTACCCTCCTCTGACAACAAAATGTGAGGCTGGATGAACACAGCAGGCCAAGCAGCATCTCAGGAGCACAAAAGCTGACGTTTTGGGCCTAGACCCGAGGGGTCTAGGCCCAAAACGTCAGCTTTTGTGCTCCTGAGATGCTGCTTGGCCTGCTGTGTTCATCCAGCCTCACATTTTGTTGTCTTGGATTCTCCAGCATCTGCAGTTCCCATTATCTCTGATACTACCCTCCTCTGCTTGGCTAGCTCGTCCTCACCCTCAACAACTTCTCTTTTAACTCCTTTCATTTTCTTTTGGTAAGAGGGGTGGCCAAGGGTACCCACATGGGCCCTATGCCTGTCTCTTCATTGGGTACGCAGAACATTCTTTGTTCCAGTCCTATTCTGGCTCCCACCCCAACTCTTTCTCCAATACATCAATGCTATCATCAGTGCTGCTTCCCTCTCTCATCTAGAATTGGAAATGTTCGTCAATTTTGCCTCCAATTTCCACCCTGCCCTCACTTTCCCCTGGTCTATCCCTTTCCTTCCTTGACATGTGTGTTGGGATATACTGGCCACTAATATCCACTATAAACCCACTGACTGTCAGCTACCTGGACTATATATCCTCAGCCTGCCTCCTGTAAAGATTCCATTCCACTGTCTCATATCCTCTGTCTCAGTTGTATATGTTCAAATGAGGCAAACTTCAACAAGGGATCCTCAAAATGTCCATCTTCTTCCTCAAGCGAAGATGCCCCAGCACCATTGACAACAGCTCCCTCAAATGGGTCCTTCCCATCTCCCACACTTCCGCCCTCACCCCTTCTCTTTCCTCTCACAACAATAGGATTCCCCTTATCCTTACCTACCATCCCACCAGCATCCACATCCAGAAGATCATCAGATGCTATTTCCACCACCTCCATAAAGATGTCTGATACACACTCCCCTCCCCTTCCTTATCTGGCTTCTGCAGGCTCCGTTCCCTCCAGGACATTTTGGTCCACACTTCCTCCATCCCCAACATCCCCCCTTCTCCCCCCACCAACAGCCCTACAGCACTTTCCCCTGCAACTGATGAAGGTGTAACATGTGCCCATTGATCACCTCCCTTCCCAGTATCCAAGGGCCCAAACATACCTTCCAGGTGAAGCAGCACTTCATCTGCACTTCCAAGAATCTAGTCTGCTGCATTTGCTGCTCACAATGTGCTCTACATTGGGGAAATGAAGCGTAGACTGGGTGATCGCTTCGCAGAATGTCTATATTCTGCTTGCCAAAAGGACCCTGAACTACCTGTTGCCTGCCACTTTAACGCATTGCCTTGTTCCTTGGCCAACATCTGTATCAGGCTCGCTGCAGTGTTCCAGCAAAGCTCAATGCAAGCTGGAAGAACACCACCTTATTTTCTGCTTGGCTACACTGCAGCTGTTTGGATTCAATATTGAGTTCAATAATTTAAGGGCCTAAATTCTCCATTGTCTCAGACTACTACTCCATACACCAGGCCTTGTTACCACATTGCCTGCCATTACACACCACCTGTTTTTAGTCACTAATCGTCCCCATTAACAACTATTCACCCTCCCAGCCTAATAGTTATCAACTCCTTTAACCAACTGTTCTTCTCTCTCTGTAGGCTGTATCTTATTGTTTACTCCCTACCCCATCCCCCCACCGTCCCTCCAACCCATTTTCTATATTTAAACTGACATTTTCCCAGCCATCATCAGTTCTGAGCGTCACTGGACCTGAAATGTTAACTCCAATTTTTTCTTCACAGATGCTGCCAGACCTGCTGAGCTTTTTCAGCAACTTTGTTTTTGTTACTGATATACAGCATCCACAGTTCTTACAGTTTTTGTTTAGTTGTGGAAGTCAGCAGGTTTGTCAGTTCCTGGAGATGGAGACAGAGGCGTCCAGGAAGGGGAGGAAGGTGTCAGAAATAGTCCAGATGAATTTGAGGACAGTCCTTATCCCATGTTCAACCCTCCTGAACTGACCCAACCTGTCCATCTTCCTACTCGCCTACCTGCTCTACCCTTCCCATAACCCCCTACCTGCAGCCAACTATCATCTACCTTCACTCCCCAACCCCATTCCACCACCCTCCCTCTGTTTATTTCTGGGCTCCTCTTTCCCTCCCCAGTCCAGGGGAAGGTTTTTTTTTAACCTGAGATGTTGACTTTCCTGTGCTTTGGATGCTGACTGACCTGCTGTGCTATCTAGCTTCATATCTACTGACTGGCTTCCAGCATCTGCCGTCCTTACTGTCTGCAATTCCAGTTAAACTAAGTATGCTCATAAATATAGTCTTGTACAAGAAAGATACACCTTTGGATGGAGTCAAACTCCAAAGGTTGTTTGTTTCCTCAAAAACTGTAGAGAACTGTGTTTGAAAGTGTGTATGTGTGTGTATATACATGTATTTAAAGATTTTTTAATGATAAAAGTATATTTTTTGAAATTTAAAAAATGCACCTTGCCTTGCAGTAGTATAGGCTAAGTGTCAGGTTTGCTGCCAATACAGAACTGCTTGAAATCAACTATGGTAAAAGAAACCAGTTAACTAGAATAAGCTTATGTATTGAACAAGTATATTACACGTTAGCAACTAATCTCATGCACGAGCTGCCTGAATGCTGTACACTTCTAGTCCCACATTCCCTGTTCTGTCAGGTTTACTCTGAATATCAGTACCTCGAAGGCAGAATATGCCCAATGTTCTTTATTAAAGCAAACTATACTACAGAAAAATACTCCCATCTGTTTTACCCAAACGATGCTGATAATCACAAAAGGAACCCTTTAACGTTGGGTTGTCTGAAGATCAGACCGAAGCAGATGATCAGCCTGCTCTGTCTCAACTTCTAAGTATTGATCAAATAGCCCTTTCCCAGAGCCAGCTCATTTTTGCTGTCAGGCAAGGACCTTTTTTATACTCTTCCCAGAAGCTAGGCATTTACACTGTTTGATGTTTGGCAAACATCAACATGTCATTTTCACATTGGTTTCATTAATGAACTCATAAAGACTTGCTTATGTCTCCTTGGAAAGAGGCTGAACGCTTGCTGTTAATGAACTCTGACCTCAGTTTGGTTTATGCTCTGTTCACTTGTATGTCATATAAATTAAAAGTATGATATTTGCACTGCCCAATGCCATTAAAATTCAGCTGATAAATAGTCAGGCCCAATTTACTCTTTCAAACAAAATTTCAGCTGTGGAGTTACTGTGATAATTCAGTCCATTACTGCTGAGTTACAACATTTGATGTAAACACACACATTCCTGAGCAAAACAAAGCACTTTAACACCAGTGATACTTTTAAACATCAGGTTTTACATGTATCTCCATTCTTTACCCCAGCTTTTCTGCTATTGACATTCACACTGTTCTGAATTTTAGATTCTACCATTCTAACCTTTCAGTCTGTTAAGATGAGCTCACTCTATGTACCTCCACTTCCTTACTCTCACAAAATTCCATTAAGCCATCATCCATGTACTCAGTGGCCTACATTGAATGTAGTAGCTCATTTTTAAAATTTTCACCCTCATTTTCAAATGGTTTCACCCCAATTTGTAGAATTTCTTTCAGCCTACAAACCATCAAATCTTTGCACTTGTCCAATTCTGGCATCTTGCACATTTTTTCTAGGCTCAAAATTGTAGAAATTGATATATAAATGTCTACGTTTCTTGAATGCTCACCAAGTTCTCTCTTTGACCAAAGATTTTTGGTATCAGACTTGAAGCTAACTAACAGCATGGTGGCTCAGTGGTTAGCACTGCTGCTTCATAGTGCCAAGGACCTGGGTTCAATTCCACCTTTGGGTGACTATCTGTGTGGAGTTTGCACATTCTCCTCACGCCTGTGTAGGTTTTCTGTGCGCGGTCTGGTTTCCTCCCACAGTCCAAAGATGTGCAGGTTAGGTGGACTGCCAATGCTATAGTGCCCAGAGATGTTTTGATTAGACATGGGGAATGTGTCTGGGTGGGATGCTCTGTGGAGGGACCTGAGGCTGAAAGGCTGGTATTCATGAACATTTTCATGCAGAGGGTGGTGCAAGGATGGAATGAGCTACCAGAGGAAGTGATGGAGGCTGGTACAATTACAACATTTAAAATGGATTGGTATAGAAGGGTTTAGAGTGATATGGGCCTGATTGGACTAGATTTATTTAGGATATCTAGTTGGCATGGACAAGTTGGACTGAGGGTTCTGTTTCCATCCCGTAAAGCTCTATAATTCTAAATCTACTGTGTAGGTTGTGCACTGTTTCCCCCATGTACACAAGTTCACATAATTTTTCATCATAATTCATAATCATATGGTAAACTTGAGAAACATCTGTTTCAAATAGTAATTGGAACCAATCAAAGATCATCAAATCACTACTGCATTCAATGGTCCAGATTCATCTCATTAATCATGCAGTGGCATACAAGATACATCAATAAGACTACAGGCATTATTAACATCACACTGTGCCCCAAGATAGCAGCCTTACAAATGACATTCACCTTTCTAAGAAACACCATGCCATCTGTTCTGCACAGTCCACTCTTCAGCAACAAGAACGTTAGCTGACTAATTACAAACATAATAGCCTCGACAATCAAACACAAAATCCCACAAATTTTTCCATGTCCCCTGTGGATAGCCAAGTGTTAACTGTTTCAGTCATTCATCTAGGTGAGGGCTCAGTATGTCACCCAAAATGTCAAGGCCTACCAATTCTTCTCTGGAAACCCTTTTAAAGGTAATTTTACAATGTGTATCTCTCACCATGAAAATCTTCATTAAGATTTGACTCTTGTACAAAGATGAAAGCATGCATCTGTAGCAGGATGTCAGTTTATTTAATGCTTAAAACCACAATTGAAGAGTTAGTATTGTAGCCATGTTCTCTTTTAATCCTGTATTCTAAATATATATTTTCCTTCTTTGCAAAGTAGTTCTCATCTTGGTTCTGATCTTCATAGAAAAAAATCTTTATCCATTTTCTACCTGAAATCACCTTTTATACTGATTAATTTTAACATTCATTTTCAGCTTCTAACGAACGTCTGGAGATGCTTGAATACAAGAAGTGTACATATTTTGAAGCTGAAAACCAAATAACGACAAACAATGATTCTGGGTGGCCGCAGACTTATTCAAAGAGTTTTAAGGCTTCCAGTTGAATCTTTGGCAAACAAACTCAATTTACAAAACAGCAAGAATACCGATAGCAATATTTCAGGAGAAACAGCCATGTCGCCCAGATATACATAAAAAGTAATTTCAGGCAAATATTTAAAAACATTAAAGGTTTTGAAATTCATATACATTCAAAACATTTTTGTTAAAGTGACACAGGCAATTTTGAATGCTTAAGTAAAAATTAAGACTGGACAATTTATTGATCTTATTAAGGACACAGATACAAAGTACAAATGGAAGGCCACATTACATTAAATGAAAAGACCATCATAAATCACTTCAGGAAAGCAGCTACAATACTACTGGTAAACAACAAATTCTTCACCTTTTCATACACCACCAGTTATGGCAAGGAGGCAATTTTAGGTCATGGCTACTATATTTAATTTATTTTTAGTAAAGTTTGAAGTGTATTTTGGTTCAAATACAATACTGAAAGAAGTTTACAGAAGATTTAATAAAATGCTACAGCGGAGCCAGTTTAGCACTGTGGTTTGCATTAGTAGGATTTTGATTTGTTTGTTCTTCATCCACAGCAGTTGAAATTTTGATAAAACAGACAGATAGCAGACTGTTTATATTACTCAGTTCAGTCTGTTTCAGTACAAAACAGATGTCATTACCTGCCTGTATGCAGTTAAAAAAATTCACAATCACTTTTGTTCTCATTTTTGTGTTCTTAGGTGACCTGATAATTGAAGATAATTTTTGTTTACAAATAAAATCAAAAGGCACATCTGAGAAAAGATGCATGCTCACAAGAAATATTGAAAGAAATCCTGTCCTTGAGTTATAACTGCTTTTTTGCTTACAAACTGACTACATCATCTTATATACTGATGCAGGTCAGACAGCTTTTTCCATTCAAAAATTCTAATTAGTGTCACAATTTCTTTTCACATTTGAAGCAGTCAACAATAGAACTTGATTACAGAAACAAGTTGTATACAAAGCGCCACATTTCAGAAAGTGTGTCCTTAGGTGATCGGCATCAAATATTGGATTTCAGTAAAAGATCTATAAAGCTCATTCTAACAAAATGAAAAGTCACTCAGGATCAGCATTATAATATCCTTCCTGATGTCTGTGAAATTCCATCACTTGACAAGGCCACTAGAGCTCAATATGTCTCAAGGATTCATCTTGTTGGCTCAGTGCAATGATTGGTTCAAATAAGTTAATTCGTTTGTACAGTGCAAATGCAAACTTGTGTTACACTTCAAGGTAATTATGTTGGCACTGCAAGTCTGAGGAAAGAAAATGCTACTGATCACCTGAGGGGAGATCACAATAACGTCCTGCAGTCCGAATGAAAGAAACACGAAGGTTCAGTTTTACTCCAATATCAGTTTCTCATGTGCACAATCTTCACAATGCACAGTTATTAACAAGATGACAAAAGTTAAAGACAGCAATACATTTTCTCACCCCAGTGCCTTAATACAGATGCCTGATTTCCTACAGTGCTTCAAATTTAGTGTAAGTGTCGAATTTCTGCATTTTCCAACAATGGCAGTCCATCCCTGTGCAAAGGAGGATGCGACAATTCTCGTTTGTAAGTCTTTGGCGGAAGTTTTGGCAGCTGTGGACTAGAGTTCTGTCTGGGAGGTATAGGAGGAGCAGAGGAATAAATAGGGTTATTGTGGTTTAAACGTTGTTTAGTCATGGGAGATCGTGTTGGAGGAGGAGTCCTGGGAGAAATGAAGTTTGGGCCTGAATCTCTGTACCAATCTTGATCTCGATGGAGGTGGCTCTTTGGTGCTGGCTGGGTATTGAAAGGATCGTTAATGAAGTGCTCAGGAGGCCTTAGTGGTATGGGTGGAGGTGTATCAGGCAACGGATCCCTTGGTGGTGGTGGAGGAGGACTGTGCAGCAGACCATCTGAGGGAACATGTAATCCAGGAACCCGAGGCAACCGAGGTGGAATAGCAGGAGGACTATCTGGCATATTTGACGCTGTCTGTAAATAAAGAGATGAAATTCTAGTCAGAATTATTCTAACTAATTAAGTTATAAATTACAAAAGCAAAAAAATTGAGAATTCAATGGAACTATCGTTAGTATTTGTCAGCCTAATAAGAGTGAAGCAAATAAAAGGTGAAAGAATTGCGGATGCTGTAGATCAGAAACAAAAACAGAAATTGCTGGAAAAGCTCAGCACATCTGGTGGCATCTGTGGACAGAAATCATAAGACCATGAGACATAGGAGTGGAAGGAAGGCCATGCGGCCCATCAAGTCCACTCCGCCATTTAAATCATAGCTGATCAGCATTTCAATACCACTTCCCTGCACTCTCCCCATAGCCCTTGATTCCTTTTGAGATCGAGAATTTGTCGATCTCTGCCTTGAAGGCATCTAACGTCCCGGCCTCCACTGCACTCTGCGGCAATGAATTCCACAAGCCCACCACTCTCTGGCTGAAGAAATGTCGTCTAATTTCAGTTTTAAATTTACCCCCTCTAATTTTAAGGGTGTGCCCACGGGTCCTAGTCTCCCCGCCTAACAGAAACAACTTCCTAGCGTTCACACCTTCTAAACCATACATTATCTTGTAAGTTTCTATTAGATCTCCCCTCAACCTTCTAAACTCTAACGAGTACAATCCCAGGATCCTTAGCCGTTCATCATACATTAACCCTACCATTCCAGGGATCATCCGTGTGAATCTCCGCTGGACATGCTCCAGCGCTAATATGTCCTTCCTGAGGTGTGGGGGCCAAAATTGGACACAATATTCTAAATGGGGCCTAACTAGAGCCTTATAAAGCCTCAGAAGCACATCACTGCTTTTATATTCCAACCCTCTTGAGATAAACGACAACATTACATTCGCTTTCTTAATTACGGACTCTACCTGCAAGTTAGCCTTTCGAGAATCCTGGACCAACACTCCCAGATCCCTCTGCACTTCTGATTTGCAAATTTTCTCACCACTTAGAAAATAGTCCATGCCTGTATTCTTTTTTCCAAAGTGCAAAACCTCACATTTACTCACATTAAATTTCATCAGCCATTTCATGGACCACTCTCCTAAACTGTCTAAATCTTTCTGCAGCTTCCCCACCTCCTCAGTACTACCTGCCTGTCCTACTACTGCCTATCTTCGTATCATCGGCAAACTTCGCCAGAACGCCCCCAGTCCCTTCATCCAGATCATTAATATACAAGGTGAACAGCTGCAGCCCCAACACTGAACCCTGCGGGACACCACTCGTCACTGGTTGCCATTCCGAGAAAGAGCCTTTAATCCCAACTCTCTGCCTTCTGTCAGACAGCCAATCCTCTAATCAGAATTAGTTGCGGGTTGACTTGCTGCAGAATTCCCAGCCTCTGACCTACTCTTGCAGCCAGAGTATTTATGAGACTGGTTGAGTTCAGTTAAATCTTTGAAACCTCGGAATCCAGACAATTCAGGGATGGCAATACAATACAGTGTCAAGGTAAGCTGATTAGATTCTCTCTTTTTCAAAATGATCACTGCTTGGCACTAGTTTCATAGCTATCACAAACCAATAACTCACTAGTCTGACAAACCAGGCTGAATCCCAGATTTGATCCTTGCATGACGAGAGAGATACCTCACTGACAGGGCTCTCTGAAAGGCAGTCACCATCACTGAAAGGAGTGGGCAAGGTAAGGCCCCTAAGTGGAATTCCAGACACAATCAAAAATAAGATTTTTATAGGAGTAAGTGTAAATAAAAATAAGGATCCATTTCTATTTAATTGAAGTATGTTTGGGAGCTCAGGCCCGTGATTTACACATCTTGCATTAACTGGGAAATCCTAGATTGACCTGGCAGGTCTGGATAATCATGTATGCAGGTGATGCCTTCAGCTGACGCAACTCAAGCTCAGCATTTTGGAGCTTTAAGGAGAGGAAGAAGTGTGATGGCATATTTGTTAGCGAGGAGTGTAGACAGGCATTTTTGTGGCTGAAGGCATGACTCTAGTATGGTAATATTACTTCACTGGTGCCAGAGTTAAGGATGTGATGGAATGGCTGCAGGGCATTCTGAACAGGAAGGGTGAACAGGCAGTGTTCATGATCCACGTTGGCAGCATACGGAATATACTTAAATGATGCTCGGTCAAAGATAAACGAGGTTCTGTAAAAAAAACTTTTAGGTAAGAAATCAAAAAGCAGATCCTCAAGTCCTAGTAATCTCTGGATTATTTCTGTCGCCACGCAATAGTGAGCAGATGAATGTGTGGCTAGACAGGTAGTGCAGGAGAGAGGTATCTTTATATCCTTGGAGGTGCTGAGGCTGTTTTCAGAGGGATTGGGAACTGTACAAGTTGGATGAGTTACATCTGAACAGAAACATGACCAACATCCTTGCAGGGAGGTTTGCTAAAGCTGTTGCTGTGGATTTAAACTAGATTGTCAGGGGGACTGGGATCCCAACAGGTCGAAAGCCATTAAGATGGAATTATTCGTTAAAATACAAACAAGTGAGTCTGAAAGGCAGAGGAAATACAAGCTAGGTAAGAAAGATGGGAGTTTAACAAATATATGGAATATATTTTAATGTAAGGTGATTGAGGAATAAGACAGACAAGCTGAGGGCACTGAAGGTGAGTATGATATGATAGTTACGAATGAACTTTGGCTGAAGACAGACAGGATTGGCAGCTCAACATTCTTAGTTTCAGGGTATTCAGATGAGAGTGTCAAATAGAAGACATGAGGGGGCCATAATATTGATCAAGGAATCAACTACAGCAGTGATTTCTTGAAAGGATCATCAAACTGATCATCTGCATAGGATCAAAGATCTCAAAAGTGGGAATCACTGTTGGATGTTTACTATAGATCCCCAGTCATGGGGAGATGAAGGATCAAGCATGTAATATTATTACACTTCTGTGAAATTTTAAGGCAGTAACAGTAAGAGATCTTAGCCACTCAAATATTATCCAGGATACTGGTTGGGTGACTTTGGTTTTAGCTTGAAGGCAGTGGAAGTTAAATCATTTCCCACAGGTTCTGTAAGTTAGTTCCACTCCAACGGGGAGCCTGTCAGCGGTGAGGTGAAGCAATGCAGTGAGGTAGATCAAGAACAGTTTTGGGTCAGTGACGCAAATCCTGCTTGACACCGGTCCGAATGGGAAATGATACTTGTGTAAACGCAGTCTCCGGGATATACTCCAGACCATCGTCAGCACCTTGATGGAGGCATGTGAGAGCTTGCATCTCACCCTGAATACCCATCAGCCTTGCCTGGCATTGTGAATTGAACCTCCTATCGTTAAGGTTGACAGGGAGGCCTTAGAGAGCGTTGGCCGCTTCCAATACCTCAGGATTGTCCTGTCGGCCATAGCAGCTATTGAAGAAGAGATCCAGCACTACCTCTAGTGTGCCAGAGCAGCCTTCAGCCACCTGAGGAAAGGGGTGGTTGAAGACAACATCAGATCCAACAGCAATTTTTTTTTCTTTGGGGAGGGGCGAGGGGGTGAGAGGCAGAGACCACCTTGGTGGTATTCAAGGAGAACAGTGCAAGAATTACTGCAAATATATTCCTGTAATAACAAAGGGTGGGACTAAGACTGGAAACCCTAATTGTCAAGAGGAAACTTGAAAAGAAAATTAGTGAAGCAAAGAGAATATATGAGAAAGTACTGGCTAATAGAAAAAGGAAAGCACAGAGGACTTTTTGAAAATGTGTGATGCGTGGGTGGGGAGGGAGGGAAAGAGACAGAAAAAACTATGGAAAAAAACAGTGCCGATTAGAAACCATATAGCTAATGTGTTTTTGGACTCAGAAGATGTGGACACAGTATTCAATGAATACTTTGCGCTGGTCTTCACAATGGAAAAGGACACATCAGGCATAGAAATCAGGGTAGATGATGCAAATATTAGAACAATTTAACAAAGAGAAAGAGGAGGTACTAACAGGTTTAACAGCCTTAAAAAAACAGATGAATCTGCAGACCTGGATGAGAAACATCCTAAGTTGTTGCCAGAAGCACAGGAAGAGATATCACGAACACTAACAGTTTGCAAATTATCTCTGGCCACAGGCACAGTTCCAGAGGACTGGAGAATGGTTACTGTTGTCCCAATATTAAAAAAAGGTAGGAAGGGATAGACCAGGAAATTACAGACTGGTCAGTCTAATCGTGACGGTAGAGATGAGTTCCGAGGGGTGGAACATAGCCACGCTTGAAGACACAAGGATTACTCATGGATTGTCAACAGGGATGTGTTTAAGGAGGCTTGTATTTGAGAGACAAAAACAAAGTTGCTGGAAAAGCTCAGCAGGTCTGGTGGCATCCCCTGCTGAAGGAAAAAACAGGGAAGGGTCACTTAACTCCAAACATTAACCGTTTTTTCCTTCACAGATGCTGCCAGACCTGCTGAGCTTTTTCAGCAACTTTGTCTTATGTTCCTGATTTACAGTATCTGTATTTCTTTCACTTTTTATTTTCTATTTGAGGAACTTAATTAACCAGGAATGCCAAGGAGAGAAATGCATTTCATATGGTATTTTTACAGTGTGTTTTGAAGTAATTCAAATCGTTCGTTTCCTCTCCAACTGTCGCAGGCCCTGTCCGTCATCAGTATCCAGCAAGATTCAGCCACTTTGGTCAGTAAAGATACAACCAAGATGAACACTGAAAGCTCCCAACCAAGTGTACATTCTGTGCCCTTGTCACCCTTTGTCAAAGCTTTTTCTGATTGGTGTTCAGCACAGAGAAATATTAATTTAGATTCATCAAGGAGAGGGGGAGGAATTATAGGATATGGCCAGTGATGGTAATGGTGGTGCCTGAGACATAGTCATATTCACAGAATCAGAACAGGCTGTCAGACTGTTGGTTGAGACTTCTTCCTAAACTGTACAATGGAAGTTTAATGAAGGAAAATTTTATTTCAGTATGATTTTACACTGTACCATGAAATACACTCTTTACCTTAGAATCTAACAAATCCAAAGCATGCTTATTTCGTTGAGGAAGAGGTGGAGGAGTAGGTGAGTCTTCACTTGAAGTATGATAACTTGAACTTGAGTGAAGTTCTGGAAACAGACAGAGAAAAGGAGAGATTAAATTCCAATCATTTTTATCATGCTTATATCTCAGCGGCCCAAAAGCTCCAGCAATAACTTCCATCTATATAGCCCTTTGTAACTTAGAAAATTACCTGAAAGAAAATAATTTCACAAAAATCTGTGCCAAAAAAATCATACTGACCTAAAAAGAGAAATACTAGACAGAGCGAAGGAGTTGAATTTTACTGAGACTATCCAAGAAGAGGAACAGAAGCAACAAGAAAGTGTTCGGGCAGGAATTCCAAAACATGGGGTTTCAGTGGCTGAAATCACCACCTTCAAATAGTGAGGCAAAGGACAGTACACAAAAGGCCAGTGTCAGAGAAATGATGAGAATGTTCCTCAGATTATAGGAGTTTACAGAGGTAGAGGTAAACGCCGTCGAGAGTTTATTAAGGAATAATAACAAGGAATTTAAAATTTGCAACATCGAGGGACCTTACATCAATGTTAGTCATCAATGGTTGAAATATTAAATAAGAGGGCTGAGGTGCAGAATAGGAGTTTTGATTGAGCTGTATCGCACAGAGGGAAACTGAACAGCAATGAAATAGCTTGGAAAGACAAAGACACCAAGGTGACAAAGGAATGAGTGAAGGTTTCAGTGGAAGATGTCTAAGGGCACATATAAGTGAGTTATATTACAGTTTTGGTGTTGGGGAGCACATGGAGTAAAAAAAATTAAACTTGAACCCAAAAATGATGCAAACAGTCTGGTCCATCTTGAGCAAAGAACCAGTAGAGACAGATGGAATCATGAGTGTACACAGCCCAGGAGCTTGTTGAAGTTAATAGTTTTGAACTATACAATGTTTCACTGGAGAAAATTCTGGCCCAGTTGTAACCAGAGACTAACAGCATGTTTTGAAGATGTAAGGAGAGACAGTGGTGAGTAGATATTGTTAGCATACATGTACTAATTGATAGCCATGTTTCCCAATCATGTTGACAAATGAAGACTGACAGGAAGATGTCAAGCCCAAAGGCAGATCTGTTGTGATTCAGAACTTACAACAGCAGAAAGACAGACTATTGCTAGAAATGCACTGATTTTAACTTGATATACAAGTGTAAACCAAATGCAGGCAATCACACTGATCTGACATCGGAATAAAATGAGTCAGTGTCAAAACCTGCAGAGACATTAATGCACGTGTCTACTCAATGACAATGTCATTTATGACTTTATTTAGATTATTTTGATGGTGTGGCAGGGATAGAGTCTAAATGAAGAGATTCAAACAATGAGTTATGGGTGGGAAAAAAAGGCATGATTTTGGAAGGAAATAAAACAATTAAAGACATGAAGAAAGATAATTTGCAAAGAGGTATAGTAGTTTGCAATAACAAAGAGACCAAAGATGAAAGCAAAATAAAAGCAAAATACAACAACCACAGAAAATGCTAGAGAAACTCAACAGGTCTGGCAGCATCTGTGGACAGACAAACAGAATTAATGCTTTAAGTAAAGGATGACTCTTTTTTTCAGAACCAAGGATGAGGTTTTTGAGGAGGTAGTTGCTGATAGTAGTTCTGAAAGGGGGACCAGCAGCTGAAGTGGAAGAATCATACGCAACATAGCTAGCACAGGATATACAGAAGAGAAAGTTAGATGGTGAGCAAGTTTGGTAGACAAAATGTTTATATAAAAGAAGGAACATGGAAGACAAACTAAAGGAAGATGCAGGGCCAAGGGGAGGCTGGGGAGAAGTTTTGTTTGATGAACAAGGGTAAAAGAAAGCAACAAATGCATCTAAGTATGGTTTCAATCTTAGTGGCAAAGAACGTCATAAGAACATTAAAGAAACAGGATTACTAGCTAACAGAGCAACAAATAGTCAGTTTTAAATTGCATCAGCAACCAATGAAGGTTAAAGTCACAAAAATAAATGTTCTCAACCTACTTGATGGTGGCAACAGGACAGATGCAAAATTGATGTTACTACCTAAATAAGAAAAAGACAATTGGTTTAAAAATATCACCAACAATTAAGTTATAATTATACTTAAATTACATAAGAACTGCACAAATCAATATTTGGCCATGCTTTAGGATACAGTGAATTATATAAATTGATTGTAATGAACTTTGAATTTTTCAAACCAATTAAGTTAAAAAATGAATTATGTTCAATGGTGTTAATTCTGCCAATCCTGCCCTCAATGAATGTCAAATGTTTTGATATAGAAGTAATATCAGTATTAAATTGCCTGACCTAGACAGAGTAGCCTCAATCTGAATTATGAAGGGATGCACTCTGGGGACTAGAAAGCGTACAGCATGATAGAGTAAACAGGGAAACTAAGCTTTAGAAATGTATAATTAACAACTTCTGCAACTTCAGAGAAGTAATGGCTCAAATGTTTAATAAACAGGAAACTGATGGAAACTGAGGGTGTTGGCTCACCCGCTAAGCTGGCTGGTTATCGTACAGATGTTTTGTCACCATGCTAGGTAACATCATCAGTGCAGCCTCCAAAGAAGTGATGGTTTTCTACTCTGCTTGGTATTTATATGATCAGGTCTATTAAGTTGGGCCGTGTCACAAATGAGGTAGGCAAACAAGCCAACAACCTCATCCACAACTCCGAGCTACAAATCTTCGCAAGAATCTTAAACTGATGGGAATTATTGTGAGAGTTTATTTTATACAGAAGTCTGGTGTTACAACTAGGTGTAACACCTTTAAACCCAAATGTTTGCATTCTTTTTCGTAGTTCTCTATGAAAGTGTTGATTTTAAAGCTTAATATTTAGCCAGGCCAGAAATTATTAGGGCGACCGACAATCCAAAATAGAATGCAAAACTATATGACATAATAGTTCATTAATCCACCTGCTGTCATCATATTGACTGACTTTAGACATGGTCTGTGTTAAAAACTAATAGCTTTTCAGATTTGAGCAAGTCTAATTCATTGGATACACCAGTTGTTTCAGCAAAATAGAAAAACTTGTCACATATTTATGCCACAGACATGTTTATTGTGCCACCTAGCACATTTAAGAATTGATTTCTAATACACAAGCCTTTTCATAATGTGTATTTCTGAGTATATGCATACTGTTACAGCTCTAGCCTTGAGGTAAATCTATGCTTTGCATTGGGATTCAATATCTGGTTACTTAATGCAATAAAATGCACAGTAGCAGTACAGTGTCATTTCACTGAATAAATGCAATTAAATGAAGGAAGCCATGTGAAGATTGTAAGGTAAATTTTCTTCAGTTCCATTTCACTGTAATTATCATAGCAAATCATGAGAATGGTCAAACTTGTTTTAGACATAAAGCGCTGAAAAATGTATTCAAACTTATTAAAATCAGATGAATGCAATTATCTGTTAATTAACCACAGCCAGTCAAAAGCAGGATCGTTACAAGTAGTAAGCAGACGTTGTAGAGTCAAGAGAAGAAAGCAAGCCAACAGCATGAGCAGACATTAAAAAAATCCAGCATGAGCTGGCATACCAGCACCAATGTGAACAGGAGCAAAGATCGTGGAACAGACTGAACTTGAACTACCTGTAGAAGACACAGGAAAAATGGAAGTAAAAGCATAGCAGCCAGAAAATCAGCAACATGCAAATATTTACCACCAAATATTTACTCATCATTGTCATTTCCAGTAAGGCAATGTTCAATTTTAAAATTAATTGTAATATTTTCCTCTTAAAATACCAACATTACCTGAGAAATAATTAAACAGACACCAGTTCTAAGAATTAGACTGGTTTTCCAGTGCCTCAAAATTGATGTCTTCTTCTGCACACCCAAACTGATATGTCAACATATATTGCAAATTAAACCAGCAACCATCTGTTGAAAAACAGTCAGTGTCATGAACTATGAGACTGCTGTGGCGCTCTGAGGAACACACTCAAGGATTTCCAAATTCTCTAAATAAAGATGATTTGAACCACATACACATCACTTGAGACTTAAAAGGATTTAGAAAAGCAGCTTATTCAAGCTAATAAACCCAATATTAATAGTAACAACATTTTACAGAACAAAATGATACTCACTACTAGGGCTGGAAACTTCCCCATCAAAAACATTGCACTCAGGAGAAGCAAATACACTTGGAGTTAATGGTGCGTTTGGGGAGTTTGGGATGGGTAATGTTGATTCATTTTCAGTTTCGGGAATTCTACTGACGCTGATCTTGCAAGGCTCCTGCATAGGATTCTTTGGGTTCACAGAGGTAGAGGCATGTCTTGATGGATTTGGTCTTATTCCTGGAGACTTTAAGGAATATGATGTTTTTCTTGGCTGAAGAGAAAAGGTAAATAAGATTTATTGTCACTGCCAAAGTTAACATCACTGCTTGCAGAATAGCAAAATACAACTAATGCTTGATCCAATATTATTAATACTTGTAAATGGCATGAAGGAATGATACTGTAGTAGATATACCCAGCAACAATATTGGGTTATTTCATTCCTCATTCCCAATATCCTTGATGGTTTTTTTTTCCAATTTTTTTGTGCTTTCTCCGTGTATATGGAGAAAACAAGTGATGCCAGGTTTGATAGGACTGCTCATTGGTTGAGCTCCTCCAGAACAAAGTCCGAATACATCAAAGTCACTTTTATCAGTTTAAACTGAAAAACTAATTATTTTTAACCAGAACTCCATAAAAAGCGTCTCAAGGCTAAACAAAAGAACAGAAGAATGCAGGATCTTGAGTTTCATCCCCCTCCGGGTCTAACATTGACAAAATGTCAGGACAATTTCTTTCTTCAATACCTAAGGGTAATCTAGTGATGGACTGCCCATTCTTGAGCAGACTGAAGAATGGGAAGGTGGTTTCTACATGATTAGCTCCTCCAGGATAGCTGCTGGTATGGATAAATGATATAACATTCTGTTGAATAGAATTGTATGAATTGGGCAAGAGGAAACTTGGTACATTTCTACAAAACACAAGGAAAGTTTATTTTTGTTTGATCAGTCAACAGCACTACTGTTATCTAGCAGTGATATCTAGGTAATGAGAAGAATCATTTTTCAGGTAAACTGTTTTCATTTTATAACAACATGATTTTAGCATTCAGTAGAAAAACAACATTGTTAAGATTTGAAGTCCAATGTTCATTGTGAGTCAATCTTATAGAAGGTGCCGCTTTGAAATATATATTCATTGAGATACGGTTTATGTTATGTACAGATGAATACAGTGAGTTACTATATTCTACTAACTTTATAAAATGTTAACCACTGAAAGAATTCCAATTTACTCTAATATTAACCAGTCTAAACAATCAGTGTAAAAAGGTGATTGAGATAATGGATGCTAAAACCAGATGGCACATATCAGAGGCTGCTGAACAAAGCAACAGTGGGAATTGCAGAGGTCCTGATCTTGGTGCTGAAGAACAGAAGAATTGCAAAAGTAACGTTCCTTTTGAAAAAAGGGGCCTATGGATAAGCACACTAACTACAGAGGAGTCAGTTCAACCTCAGTGGTGGGAAAGCTTCTCGAATCAAGAATCCAGGGCAAAATTAATAATCACTTGGACAACAATGGATTATTTAAGGAAACCCATCATGGATTTGGTAAATGCAATTTGTGGGCAATTAACCTGTTTGAGTTTTTTTGATGAGGTAGCAGAGAAGGTTGATTAGTGCAAAGTAGCTGGCGTGGCATATATGGACTTCAGAAGTGTTTTACAATAGATTATAATGTATATTATATACAATTAACGAAGTGTAATAGATTTGCCAGCAAAGTTGAACCCCATTGAATAAAAAAGGAACAGTGGCAATAATGCATACAAAATTAGCTTAGTTACAGGAAACAGAATAGTGGTGGAATGGTTTTTATGTAGAATGAACCGCCAGAGGAAGTGGTGGATGCAGGTACAATATTTAAAAGGCATTTCAACAGGTACATTAATATGCAAGGTTGGGAGGGGTCTTGGCCAAATGTAGGAAAGAGGGGCTAGTTTGGTTTGAGAAACTTAGTCAGCACAGATAAGTCGAAACGAAGGGTGTTTCTGTGCTGTATGATGCTATGGTAAGCCTGTGGAATTCTCTGCCACAGAAAGCAATCAAAGCTAATACACTGAATGTTTTCAAAAAGGATTTGGATATAGTTCTTAGAGCTAAAGGGATTAAAGGATATGTGGAGAAAGCAGAAACCAGGTAGGCTTGAACATCTAAGTGGCCTACTCCCACACCTACCTCTATGTTTCTACGTTTGAAAAAGTGAACTAAACAATAATGTTTAAATGTCAGGTGGCATATCCATCAACCTGAGGTTAATGCCTTCAAGTGAATGTAAATTGACTGACTTTTTCTCTTCTCAACTGATGTGAATCGTAGAATAAAATGAAAATTTAGGACAACTTACAAAGCGTGGTGGCTGTTTGCAGTTTCGTGGTTCAATTAACAGTGACTTATTGAACAAATAGTCCGAGAACTCCTTTTCATTCCTGTTTTCCATTGGATTCAGATTTTCAAAGAATTTCTATGCATTAACACAAACAGATCTTTAATATGACTTTGTGAACTACTGTTAAAAAATTCAACAAGTGGCAATAAAAGGTGAACTTTATGAAAGAAGTACCAGAATAGCTACCTTTATGTCAGCCTCCACTTGTAGGCAGTAGGGCTGATTCTGATACTGTTGAATTTCTCCTGTGATTTCAGCTACTTTCCTTCGTTTGCTAAAATTTATTAGTTCTTTCCCACATCGTTTTAGAAAATCTGGATTCCCTACTTCGGTCTTCAGAATATTTGTCAAATAAATACCTTTGGTCAGAAATAATTCACAAACATTGGTCTTAAAACTTAGTTCCAACATACTTAATCAATTAGAAAATAATCAAGCCAGTGATTTCAATGTTATTAGTTGCTGCTGAAAAAGTGGGAAAGAAGTTGTGAGTAAAAAGACTTTGGTTAACAACCAAGTTGACACAATATATAAGTAGCTAACAGAAATGAGGTGCTGCCGTTTACCAATGCACTACAGAAGCTGGTATAAATTCATTGTTAAATTACATCAAGATACCAAATCGATAAGTAGTTGAATTGCCTACCAAAGAAAGGCACACAAGGTGGGTTTATTGACTTAAGTTTAGCTAGGTACTTCTTGAAATGGTCTTGACTTAGGTCCACTGCTTCTTCTAAAACCTTTTTCTTTCTCTCAGGCAATGCCTGTGTAAAATATACAATAAAAGGTGCTATAATATAGTTTAAGTAAATCAAGTGCTAGATAACTAAAAAAACATTCCTAGAAGTCAAATTCCTTTTAAAAAAACGACAGTTATGATAGAAATTCAACATATACTGGGATTAAAAGTAGTTTGTTTGCATTTTCTTATTAACAACAGTGCCTCTGATTTTTCATACAGGAATCAAATTTGTCAAACAAGAGTACAGGTAAGATTTTATTCTTGAAAGGATGCATGATAAACCAATGATAGGGCAGTTATAGTTTAACCTCCGTGGTGGAAAATCTTTTAGAAATGAAGAAGCAAAATAATTTCGAGACTCTTGAACAAGTGTGGAAGAAAAGTCAAAACAGATTGGCTGAGGTTAGATCATGTATCATTAATTTGAGCATCTTTTTGTGTGGTAACAGGACGGCTGATGAGGGTAATACAGTTAAGCTAATGTTCATTCACTTTCAAAAGGCATTATAAGATAAAGGCAGTAATAAAGTTGAAAAAGGGCAACTAGCTGGCAAATTAAGTTTCAACAGATAAATGTGTAGTCATAAATTTTAACAGGTAGAATAAGGAGGTAACTTGTTCCTTAGAAGATGCAAGCCGAGGTTGGTAAAGAAGACAAGGAATCTCAGAATACAAATGCTCTTATCACTAAAAGTTGTGCTACAAGTCAACAAGCTAACAAAACAAAAAGCAGACCATTCAACTGATTTTATTTTTAGTCTGATTGCATTGAAAAGTAGACAGGTTATGCTAAATTTATCCCCAACTTTATTCAGTACACTGAGAGTACAGTGTACTATTCTGTTTGCCCTACTATAGAAAGGATGGAGGCATACGGGAAAGTTTTTTTCGTTACTCATTTAAGGTAAGAGGGCATCACTAGCTAGGCAGCATTTATTGCCCATCCCTAATTGACCAGAGGGCAGTTCAGAGTCAACCACATTGCTGTGGATCTGGAGTCACATGTAGGCCAGACCAGATAAGGATGGTAGTTTCTTTCCCTAAAGGACATTAGTGAGCCAGATGAGTTTTTCCTGACAAATGACATTGGATTCATGGGCATCATTAGATTCCTTTTAATTGAATTCAAATTCCATCTGCCGTGGCAGGATTCGAATCTGGGTCCCCAGAAAATTACCTGGGTCTCTGGATTAATGGTCCAGCGATAATACCACGAGGCCACTGCCTCCCCAAATGTGCAGAGATGATTTGTAAGGATAATATTAAAACTCTGAGTATATTTAAAATCAAGGAAGTATTAGCAGGCTGGTCTCTCTTCTCCTGAAAAGAGAATGAGGTTTCAACACCTTGAAAGATTTTAACTGAGTAGAGAAACTGAATAGAGAAGCCCTAGAAGCTACCAATATAAAATAGTAAACAAGACATCCAAAAAGGGATGCAGAAAAATGTCTTTTCCCAAAACATGTTGCAAGCATGGATTTTGCTACCAGAGATGAATATTATAATTCCATTCAAAGCAAAGCTACACCACCATATGAAAAGAAAGGGAATAGAGGGTTATGACAATAGAGTTAAATAAGTAAAGATGGGAGGAGGCTTAAGTAAGCCACATATTTTGACATGGATTAGTTGAGCCAAATAGCCTGTTTGAAAGCCATTTATCCTGTGTTTTACTTGAGAAAGGACGTACTGGCACTGGAGGGGGTGCAGAAGGGGTTCACAAGGTTGATTCTGGAGTTGAGGGGGTTGGCTTATGAGGACAGACTGAGTAGATCGGGATTATATTCACTGAAATTCAGAAGTTTGAGGGGGGTCTTATAGAAACATATAAAATTATGAAGGGAATAGATAAGATAGAAGTAGAGAGAATGTTTCCACTGGCAGGTGAAGCTATGACAAGAGGACGTAGCCTCAAGATTAGAGGGAGAAGATTTAGGCCTGAATTGAGAAGGAACTTCTTCACCCAGAGGGTTGTTAATCTATGGAATTCCTTGCCCAGTGAAGTAGTTGATGCTACTTCAGTAAAGATTTTTAAAGCTAAGATGGATTTTCTTTGAACAATAAAGGAATTAAGGGATACAGTGAGAGCACAGGTAAGTGGATCTGAGTCCACGAAAAGATCAGCCATGATCTTATTGAATGGTGGTGCAGATTTGAAGGTCCGGATGGCCTACTCCTGCTCCTAGTTCGTATGTTCTTATGTTTTGTTTTATCTCAGTCAGCTTAAAATCCACAAATTTCTCTTCATCCTGGGAAACACACTGAACACTCTAAGTTTACAAACATTGTGAAGACAAAATCAAAAACTAAAAAAAACAAATCATGATCACAAACTACATAGATTCAGTTTCATTCAAAGAAGTTTTTAATATGCACACATCAAATGTTATCAAGTGAAACCCTCAATGAGGCAGATGTAACTGGCCACATCGACCTTTTATATCATATCTGAAAGAGAATGTGCATGACAAGACAATCCCAGCTGAAAATGGATACTTCTGAAAATATTTTCTCTCTTATAAACTCCCCCTCACCACCACCTCTCCCTACCTCAAGCTGTTAAATTTAGATTAATGCTCGCTAGCATTGGGCAAGAGTAGGAAAGAAGAAGGCAGGAAGAAGAAAAATAATTTCAACAGAGTAAAACACATACATTAAGATTACATTATGCTTAAATTAAAACACAATCTAAAAAAATCAACTTAGCATCACCATCTGTTAAAATCATTGACAAGCAATGGTGAATATTAAATAAGCGAGGAAGAACAAAATCTACATATAGCATTTTCTGAATTGTGCAACTTTCTTCAAGTAGTTGTTAATTGATTGGTTATTATCATGAAACTTTATTTACAGGTTCAAACTATAACTGATCATCGTTGTACATACTGGATGAAAGACTCACATTTATCAGATTTGTTTCATGCAGGTCAATTACAAGTAAGAAGATTAACTGCCTGACATATATTATTCAAATATGCAAATAGTAGCTGATAAATTGATTTAAACAATTGATTTAATTATGAATAGTACTTTCTACTTGAATAGTAGAAATAACTGCAAATATTAATTGATCACTCGGAGGTGCAAAACAAACTAAAAAGCAGTCCATGTAAAACACTCACCTCAAAAGTATGATCCAGCCTATAAACTGGCACAGAGTTTACTGTGCTGACAATCTCCAAGACACCATTAAAATTGTTGAGCTCTTGGAAAACCTGCAAGATCTCTATAATTCGACCTAAAATGGCTACTCTCTCCTCAAAATTTTCTGCTTCTACAATGCACCTGGAGGAGGCAAAATAATCAATATTGACAAGTAGAAAACATGAAAAGTATTTTGTCAGAAAACTTACACTGCCCAACTGTTCTATATTTGTCTTGCTGAAAAACACTTCAATCTCTTTTCTATATTGTACTGTAGGCGCAATTAGTTATCAAAGCCAGAGATTTTTAAAACATGGGAAGTCAAACGTTGTAAAGATAGTAAATAGAGATGCCCAATTACCATTTATACTCAGTTAACAGGTAATCTTGTCTAAAAGTCCATCCTGAATTTTGCCAAAAATTTCCAACTCTATTTTACTTGCCACCCTCATGGTCGAAAGCAAACCTGCCAGTTCAAAGTCTGCTATTTAGCTCCTTGTCCGTGCAGAGTATTAAAAATATTTTCAAAGTCCTTTTGCAGTCAACTTTTAGACAGGGCTGACGGGAACAGTCTCTGACCTTCTTGCTCCCCAGAGGAGCTCGAACAGTTCATCCACTTCACCAACACCTTCCACCCCAACCTTCAGTTCACCTGGGCCATCTCCAGCACATCCCTCACCTTCCTGGACCTCTCAGTCTCCATCTCAGGCAACCAGCTTGTAACTGATGTCCATTTCAAGCCCACCGACTCCCACAGCTACCTAGAATACACCTCCTCCCACCCACCCTCCTGCAAAAATTCCATCCCCTATTCCCAATTCCTCCGCCTCCGCCGCATCTGCTCCCACGATAAGACATTCCACTCCCGCACATCCCAGATGTCCAAGTTCTTTAAGGACCGCAACTTCCCCCCCACGGTGATTGAGAACGCCCTTGACCGCGTCTCCCGCATTTCCCGCGACACATCCCTCACACCCCGCCCCCGCCACAACCGCCCCAAGAGGATCCCCCTCGTTCTCACACACCACCCTACCAACCTCCGGATACAACGCATTATCCTCCGACACTTCCGCCATTTACAATCCGACCCCACCACCCAAGACATTTTTCCATCCCCACCCCTGTCTGCTTTCCGGAGAGACCACTCTCTCCGTGACTCCCTTGTTCGCTCCACACTGCCCTCCAACCCCACCACACCCGGCACCTTCCCCTGCAACCGCAGGAAATGCTACACTTGTCCCCACACCTCCTCCCTCACCCCCATCCCAGGCCCCAAGATGACATTCCACATTAAGCAGAGGTTCACCTGCACATCTGCCAATGTGATATACTGCATCCACTGTACCCGGTGCGGCTTTCTCTACATTGGGGAAACCAAGCGGAGGCTTGGGGACCGCTTTGCAGAACACCTCCGCTCAGTTCGCAACAAACAACTGCACCTCCCAGTCGCAAACCATTTCCACTCCCCCTCCCATTCTCTTGATGACATGTCCATCATGGGCCTCCTGCACTGCCACAATGATGCCACCCGAAGGTTGCAGGAACAGCAACTCATATTCCGCCTGGGAACCCTGCAGCCATATGGTATCAATGTGGACTTCACCAGTTTCAAAATCTCCCCTTCCCCCACTGCATCCCTAAACCAGCCCAGTTCATCCCCTCCCCCCACTGCACCACACAACCAGCCCAGCTCTTCCCCCCCACCCACTGCATCCCAAAACCAGTCCAACCTGTCTCTGCCTCCCTAACCGGTTCTTCCTCTCACCCATCCCTTCCTCCCACCCCAAGCCGCACCCCCAGCTACCTACTAACCTCATCCCACCTCCTTGACCTGTCCGTCTTCCCTGGACTGACCTATCCCCTCCCTACCTCCCCACCTACACCCTCTCCACCTATCTTCTTTACTCTCCATCTTCGGTCCGCCTCCCCCTCTCTCCCTATTTATTCCAGTTCCCTCCCCCCATCCCCCTCTCTGATGAAGGGTCCAGGCCCGAAACGTCAGCTTTTGTGCTCCTGGGATGCTGCTTGGCCTGCTGTGTTCATCCAGCCTCACATTTTATTATCTTGGAATCTCCAGCATCTGCAGTTCCCATTATCTCTCAGTCTCTGACCTTGCAACTCTACGATCAGTTGATGTATTGTAAGCAATTTTAAGAAAATCAGTCATTCATTGAATATAGAATCATTGGCTGGGTAAGTATTTATTGCCCATCTCCAATTGCTCTTGGAAAGGTGCTGGTGAGGAATTCCAGGGACATCCCTCCCGACTGTCTGCCACTGGTGGCACAGTGCTACCTTAGGGACAGCGATCATGTTATCAGTACAGCTTCCAATGAAGCGTTGTGGTGTTTTCCCACCTGTTATTTGAACTCTGGAGTCCAGTGATTACCTCACTTCTGGTTTTCCTTCGCAGTGGAGTGTGAATATGGGGTCAAGCTCCTTGTGCGGAGAGAGATGAGTGAGTATTAGTCGTGTCTTTTTGTAGCCAATTGATGTTCATGTACCCTTGTTGTTAATTTCCTTCCTGCTTGTCCAATGTAGTGTTTGTCACAGTCTCTGCAGGGAATCTTGGATATGACACTGGTCCTGTACATAGTGGGTAGTGGGTCTTTGGTTCGGGTGAGCATTTGTCGCAGGGTTGATGGGGATTTGTGTGCTACTCTGATGTCCAATGGTTGTAGGAGTCTTGTGGTCAGTTCAGATGTGTTCCTGATGTAAGGTAGCATGATGAGAGTATTGGGGCGTGCAGTGTTACGATGTGATGTGACATATTCCCTAAGCAGACAACAATTTACTTTGCTGGGGCCTTGTTATCATTGTAAAGATTTGTGAAGGTAGAAAGCAAAGGAGGACAAGCTGTAATTAAAAAGTCTGATTCCATTAAACAGTTGATTTCTCAAGGAACTAGTCAGGAAGTAACAGAAAGTGATATCAATAAGATCGTCATCACTGTTAAAGAAACCAACCATAAACCGGGCACTTGTTGCCTAGTCAAGCTGAGATTGATCATGTTCTATTTATGCAAGGAGAAGTCAAATGGAGTTCAGGATGCCTCTGATCATGCCCATGGCCAGTGGCTTGCAAAGTTTAATAACCCATAACTCTTAACAGTCCGGTGTAAAGCGAGAAGACAGAGGGATAACTCCAGTCAACAAAATAGAACAGAACAAGAAACACGCATTCAGTCAATCAAAATTTGTGAGCCGGTGTCCCAAAATAGATGAAAAAAAATCACAGTTTTAATTAAGTATCATTCTTTTGTCATTATTGTGATAAACTTTATAAAATTAGGTTCTGTGAAAGGGCGGCACAGTGGTTAGCACTGCTGCCTCACAGTCCCAGGGGGACCTAGGTTCAATTCCACCCTCGGGTAACTGTCTTGTGTGGATTCTGCACATTCTCCCCGTGTCTGCATGGGTTTTCTCCAGGTGTTCCACAATTTCCTCCCACAGTCCAAAGATGTGCAGGCTAGGTAGATTGGCCATGCTAAATTGCCCGTAGTCTTCAACGATGTGTAGATTAGGTGAGTTGGGTCTGGGTGGGATGCTCTGTGGGTGGGCGTAGACTTGTTGGGCCGACGGGCCTGTTTCTACACTGTAGGGGTTCTATGATCTTTTATAAAACCTGTTGAAATGCACTTGTACCTGAGATGATCTCGTAACTGGTCAGTACCAGTAGACATATGGATTGGTTGTTTGAAGCTTTGGTTACAAGAGTAACCGATTAAGATCATACAATTAAGATAAAGCAACAAGATAAAACCTTACAAGTGGGTTAAAGTAACTCAGATTCAATGATTGAGAAACTGAATCCCATTAAGCTCATGACTTGAACCTTTGAAAAGAGTGGCTTAGTGGGTAAAGAAAGCCAGCTAGAATACTTAAGTTTCCTTAATGCCCCACTGAATAGGACATGTTGTTTGTGTAAATTACATTCAAGTATAGAATATGCTGCTAAACAGTGAGAGATTTATCATCATGTGCGTAATATATAAATATATATTACCTTTTTAAGAGTTTGGATTTTCAAAGCAGTGGTACATGAGTGTGGTTATTTTTGAGAAGGGCTGATTAAAAATAAAAACTAGATCAGATAGTCCTTCTAGACCAGGGACCTAATCCAGTATGCATCAGAAAGTATGGACCCCTGGAATGTTAATGGAAAATACTGAATGTTTTATGACAGGTGGAGTAAACACTGAAGGCCATCAGCTTATCTTTACATTAGAAAAATCAAGGATTGAAAGTTGTAGTGAATCTCAGAGGAGACTTGACCTGGAATAAGAAGCACATATAGCCTCTCTTCTAGGAGGGTTTTTGTCCGGAGCAGTTCAAACAACAATTTACATCACTAGAAATGTTTAATTTGTGCAACTTCCAGACCAGAAATATTTAGCTAGAAATCTGCAGATTACCAGAAGTTAGACATAAGAGTATAAATGTAAGAATACTTCACAGTTCACAAGAAAGAAACTAGGGAGAATCAACTTAAATTTGAAGTTTGACATGGAGGTATAATTTCTTTGGATGAATCGCTATAAAGTGACAATGTTGGGAGATAGGTTGAAACTTTGTTTTGGTGGGTATTTTAAGATTTTTCAAACCGAGATTTACATCAACATAGCTTATTTTTCTGTCTCTTTTGTAAACTAAACTTCTGTCCTGTTGTTTAAATAAAGGTCTGTAGCCTTATGTAACTATATCTCAGTGAATAACCACCTAGTTCACTAAAATAAAAACAAATAATCTGTCAGGCCAAGTTTCATTCTATGATCTGACTTGTCTAGCAGCATTATCAGATGGGAACATACTAGAGAACTACTTAAGTTGAATCATGATCATGACAGGAACTCCAAGGAGGACAATGAAAATATTTTAGATATGTCAAAGCATGATACCAAACAGGTCCATCACTGGCTCATAACCGACCAAAATAGAAGAAGTTAATTGTGACGGCACCAAAAACAAAGTATGTGTCAGATACACACTCAAGCAACATCTAGACACTAGACTGCACACAAATCATCAAACAATTTATTTATTGAACCATCTGACCCCCACCTCACTGCATGTGACATATCTGCAAATTGCACATGGAACTAATCAACCATTTCAGAACCCAATGAACCCAAATGAAAGCAAGACATCTTCAATCTCAAGGGACTGCCTAAGATAGTTCCTGTTTTTAAAAGGTCTATAGATGCAGTTTAAAGTGGCAGTTTATTTTGGCTCCTATGTCTCTTTTCTGAATTATTCTTAACACTTCAGAAATTATGTTTAAAAGGGTCCCAGCATGTCATCAACTCAACATGTCATCAAAAAACTTTTCCAATTATCAAACACAAAACAAGTTGCTGAGGAAATGCTGAACGCCGGGAAGAAAGGCAAAGCCAGACAATATGACAGAACAAAATATTACAAATCTGGTATTTAACCAACCAGGTCAAAGTTATGCCACTCTTACAGCTGCCATACTGACAAGAAATGCTTGCTTAAAAAAGTCAGGTTGAACATAATCATGGAAAGTTGTAATTTTTTGATAGAACCCTGACATCAATAAACATCCATATATCCTTACTTTCATTAAAATTCAGAATAATACTCTCAATCAAACTACTTTCCTGTTCCAAGAGAATACTTCAAGCATCACTGCACTGTCAAGGTTCCGCACTCGTTTGATGATCAATGATTCAGCCACTCTAGCCAATTGTGATAATACAATAGCTTTAAGAGGTGTAGTTTGTCCTAATTTTTTTTAAATGAAGAAAGGTTGAGACAGACGTGGCAAGCACTCTGCTCAAAGCCAATGAAGTAAACAGCTTGAGGCACCCTGGGGATTTTTTAAAAGTTAGAATAACAGAAGCAGCCTGAATGGATGGGTTCAAGCTCCCAGGATCAGGATTTTTAGTTTTAGCTCTCGGCAGTTGCTCAGGCCTTGAAGCTAGATGTGGAAACTCTTATTCCTCCATGTTACAGTTGAAAGCTAGAGTTCTCTTCCTGCTGAAGTTGCATGTGGGAATCTATTTTACTGAATTTGCCTCTGCCAAATTTGCCTTTGTTTATGGGATGTCACTATATTGGAATATTCCATTCGTGATAGTTAATACATTTATTATTTTGTTAAGCATTTCAATAGAATTACAGTTAAGCCAATTATTTTATATTGACTAGTCTAAAAATAAAATATGTTTTGCTTAAAGTCAAGTAGTTCGACCAATTAAATTGCATTTGGAATGCAATATCTTACACTTACCTTTAAAATAAGAAAAAAAAGTTAAGGTCTAGGCTATCTTCAAAATATATTTTGATGGGGCTTGGTCTGGTCCATGATACAATAACTACCTAGTATAGACCATAGTCCTGTAGCATTCATCCATAATGATAAAGGCATTAACAAAAAAAAAGAGGTTCAGGTGGGATTAATGGAACCACAGAAGGCATAACAGTAAACATGCAGGTTAGAAAGTCATATTAAAACAATTTTAAACAATTACTCTCCAGGAACACAGTCACATTCATTTATAGACCAGCATTCTACTTACTTTTCAAACCACAGTGTAAGGTTTGTTGTATGTCGAATCATTTTCAGTAAATTTGGAGAATTTAGCTCTTTGTTTTCTTTTGTCCAGACACTTCCCACAAGCTCAGATGGTTGAACAGCCCTGTTAGAAGAAATTAAAATATAGAGAACATCAATTTGTAGATGTCAAAAATCGTTACCTATAATCGTAAGGACAAAGTCACATCTAATTATAAGGATGTCTGCAAACAACAGTTCAGTCCTCAAATTCTATTGAAAGACTATAACATTTATGCTTTGGTTATTATTGATTTTAAGAAAATTTTATATTTTTCACTTTCACAAGGTCTTAAAAATATACATTCAAAAGCACTTGAATACTATACAGCAAACTGTTTTAATCGCTAACGGGATAAAGTTTCTGTCATGTCTATTTGTGACAACATTGATATTACAAGTTGTGCATACATGAAATTGCAACAATTATTGTCTGACCCCAAATGCACAAGTTGAAGTAATAATTAAATCAAATAATATTTGAGACTTGGCACAATCCAGTATGTTTGACTGCAAGCTGACCACTTCTGTATTGTATCAACATGCTTTCCTAACTTATAATATAGATTGCTTATAGAAATCATACATTTCAGTATAATTCAACCAACTATTCTATTGATGGTCCCTTTTCATACAGTTTATATCTTTCACTCTATTTTGATTTATTCAACTTTCTTATTAAGCTCTTATTATGTTTGACATGAAGTGCATTTCAACCCTTTTCTTGCCATAGCAATGTAATAGGGAAAAATTGACTTGAAACAAAATCAAAGCAAGATTTTTAAATTAAAATATAAATGCATAAGTATTATACAGATCAGCAAGCACTTTGAATTACCTGAATGTTTTAAATGGATTATCACATTTTACTGTCAATTGACATTGCAAGAGGCTACCTTACAATCAAAAATGTGATTTTCTGCAAAGTAAAAGTTGTACAAAGACCACCAAAATTAAATGAGTTCACTGGTGAATTAGCAGAAATAATTTTTGAACATACTGCTTGTAGGAAGAAAAGTGTGTCTAAAGTGAACAAGGTAAAGTCTCCATTGTCTTACCAGACCATTGGACTGCTCCCTTACTAGAGGTAACAATTGGTGGGGTTTAACTTTAGAGCCACCACTGTTCAGGTAAGAAGAGAGGTTGACAAGGAGAATGTGGGAATTGAACCCACATTACTGGCATCAATCTGCATTACAAAACCACCATTCAACCAACCCTCAACTGAGTGAGTAAAACTATACATATACAAGTATTCAATTTTATTTATCTTTTCTCTGAAATATTATCAAGTTTTAAGCTATTGGCAGATCACTTGCGACATGGCATGAGCCGTTTTAGGATCTACGGAAAATTATATTTAAGTGCAAAGTATATTTAAATAAATTTAGAATTCTCACTTCATTAAGTCTTACAATTATTAATTCAAAAGGCACTTATTTGTTCATAAAAGGTAAAGTTCACTATAGTCAAACAACTGAGCTAACTGGCACCCTTTGTTCATGTACTAGGCATTTTTTGAAATTCATTCATGGGATGACAGCGTCAATGGCTAAGCCAGTATTTACTGTCCATCCCTAATTGCCCAGAGGGCGGTTAAGACTCCACCACATTGCTGTGGGTTTGGAGTCGCATGTTGGCCAGACCAGATAAGGATGGCCATTTCCTTCCCTACAGGACATTAGTGAACAGATGGGTTTTTCAGGCAATGGGTTCATGGTCATCATTAGACTCTTAATTACAGATTAAGTTGTGCATGTAAGATTTATACTGAAGCAAGTCTAATTCATTTTAGGAACAGCATTGTTCAATATCAAATCCAAACAGATGCAATAAGGAGAGATAATGGGAACTGCAGATGCTGGAGATTCCAAGATAATAAAATGTGAGGCTGGATGAACACAGCAGGCCAAGCAGCATCTCAGGAGCACAAAAGCTGACGTTTCGGGCCTAGACCCTTCATCAGAGAGGGGGATCCCAACTTTCCCCCAACAGTGATCGAGAACGCCCTTGACCGCGTCTCCTGTATTTCCCGCAACACATCCCTCACACCCCGCCCCCGCCACAACCGCCCAAAGAGGATCCCCCTCGTTCTCACACACCACCCTACCAACCTCCGGATACAATGCATCATCCTCTGACACTTCCGCCATTTACAATCCGACCCCACCACCCAAGACATTTTTCCATCCCCACCCCTGTCTGCTTTCCGGAGAAACCACTCTCTCCGTGACTCCCTTGTTCGCTCCACACTGCCCTCCAACCCCACCACACCCGGCACCTTCCCCTGCAACCGCAGGAAATGCTACACTTGTCCCCACACCTCCTCCCTCACCCCTATCCCAGGCCCCAAGATGACATTCCACATTAAGCAGAGGTTCACCTGCACATCTGCCAATGTGGTATACTGCATCCACTGTACCCGGTGTGGCTTCCTCTACATTGGGGAAACCAAGCGGAGGCTTGGAGACCGCTTTGCAGAACACCTCCGCTCAGTTCGCAACAAACAACTGCACCTCCCAGTCACAAACCATTTCCACTCCCCCTCCCATTCTCTAGATGACATGTCCATCATGGGCCTCCTGCACTGCCACAATGATGCCACCCGAAGGTTGCAGGAACAGCAACTCATATTCCGCCTGAGAACCCTGCAGCCTAATGGTATCAATGTGGACTTCACCAGTTTCAAAATCTCCCCTTCCCCCACTGCATCCCTAAACCAGCCCAGTTCGTCCCCTCCCCCCACTGCACCACACAACCAGCCCAGCTCTTCCCCTCCACCCACTGCATCCCAAAACCAGTCCAACCTGTCTCTGCCTCCCTAACCGGTTCTTCCTCTCACCCATCCCTTCCTCCCACCCCAAGCCGCACCCCCATCTACCTACTAACCTCATCCCACCTCCTTGACCTGTCCGTCTTCCCTGGACTGACCTATCCCCTCCCTACCTCCCCATCTATACTCTCTCCACCTATCTTCTTTACTCTCCATCTTCGGTCCGCCTCCCCCTCTCTCCCTATTTATTCCAGTTCCCTCTCCCCATCCCTCTCTCTGATGAAGGGTCTAAGCCCGAAACGTCAGCTTTTGTGCTCCTGAGATGCTGCTTGGCCTGCTGTGTTCATCCAGCCTCACATTTTATTATCTTAGATGCAATAAGGAACTGTTTTCCTACAGAATCATTAAAACAAAATGGAACTATCATTCAGAAAACAGGAGATGCTGTTTGGGTCTCAAGAACGAAAGATCAGCTGGTGGTTGGGCAAGTGGAGGTACCAGTTTCATTGATAAGCTGACAACTAACTGAATGGGGAAAAAGTCAGTGGGACATCTTTCCACCTTCTGTGAAGAGACCAAAAATAAGTCGTCACGTGTGAAGGTCAGTCACACTAGTTATGTCAAAAACAAAGATTAGCTAATGAGGGAGGATTAGATCATCTAAAGCCCTTGGTTTACGAAACAACAGGCTGGACTGCTAAAGTTAAAATAATGATCTTGCATTTATAATGTTCAAGATATCTCAAAATGCATCATTAAGTTTTTAAAAATGCAGTCCTCGTTATCATGTAGTATGTGTACAGCAAGGCCCCAAAAATGGGATGAATAAACAATGAACTCAATACTAATGTTGTTTGGGGGACAACTGTTGACAAAAATATTGGAAAAAAATCAATCTTGCTTTTTGGATAGTATTATGGAACCTATTATGTCCATTTTTACTTTAATATCTCATCTGAAAGTAAGGTGGTCATTAAGAATAACGTCATAAGAGGAGCATGACACTTTTGGACACTATGAAAAGTATGAAATTAGTTAAGAGGAGACTTGATTCTAATTAGTACTAATTAGAAATAAAACAGCTGATAATTCAAATCAGTTGTTTCACCAAAGTATTTTGAGACTATCAACTGAAACATTGGAGAAGACCCTAACATGACGGCCCAGGCTATACTGTGCTGCCATTTTCTAATTAAACATGCTGTAAATTATTTACACTGCTTACATAGACTTAAAAATGCAAATCCAAAATTTGTAATTGGTATGTCTTGAAGCCAATTGTAAAAAAGTTTGAACTAATTACTGAGGCAGTACTACATTCACAGTGAGTATGCAGGAAGTGCTGAATAACAGTGAATATGACAATACGCAGCAAATTTCTATTATTTAACTGGTCCTGGAAATTATTTGGTAATTATCTTTTGGATCTCAGATTTTAACAACCTTACAAAGTGTTTGTGCTGAACTTTAATAAAATCCGAAGCTACTGGGTCTTTACATTAGCTAAATTACTATTTTACCTGTAAAGATCAGATTCTAAAAGTGTAAGCTGTCGTGCTATTTCAATTGGATGAAGAGTCATAAGATCAAATGTCTCAATTTGCCCAGGTCGACTAATATGCCATTCAATTTGAGGTGGTGGATCCGGAAAAGTAATAGCATGACTGATTCCATTTATTTGAGTTTGTCTCTTGCGGTTAATAATTTTTGTAATAGATTCTACCCACTTTTTCATGGCTTTTCCTGCAAAAAATAAAATACCAACTTGCATTACTCAGAATACAGGTTTTAAAAACATCAGGCATAAAGTAGCAAGGCTAAAAACTGTCCGTATTATTTAAATATTCATTAACTCTTAGACTTAGAGGATAAGAACATAAACACCAGAAATAAGTGTCGGCCATCTGGCCCTTGGAGCCTGCTCCGCCATTCAACAAGATCGTGACTAATCTTTTCATGGACTCAGTTCCATTTACCCGCCCTCTCAACATAACCTTTAATTTCTTCACTGTTCAAAACATTCAGTAAGGAAACCTCAACTACTTCACTGGGCAGAGAATTCCACAGATTCACAACCCTTTGGGTGAAGAAGTTCCTCCTCAATTCATTCCTAAATTTGCTACCCTCTAATTGTGAGGCTACGCCCTCTTGTTCTAGTTTCATCCGCCAGTGAAAACAACCTCCCTGCTTCTACCTTATCTATTCCCTTCATAATTTAATATGTTTCTATGCGATTCCCCCATCATTCCTCAAAATTCCAATGAATATAATCCCAGAGTATTCAGCCTCTTCTCTAAAGCCAACCTTCTCAACTCCGGAATCAAGCAAGTGAAACTCCTTCCTAACCCTCTCGTGCTAGTACATCCTTTCTCAAATAAGGAGACCAAAACTGCATGCAGTACTCTAGTGTGGCTTCACCAGCACTCCACACAACCACACCATAATCTCCCTGCTTTTAAACTCAATCCCTCTAGCGATGTAGGTCAAAATTCCATTTTTTTTTCTTAATTACCTGTTGTATATACAAACCAGCCATCTGTGATTCATGCACAAGGACACTCAGGTCCCTCTGCACAACTGCATGCTACAATTTTTTTACCATCCAAATAATGGTCCCTGTTGCTGTTACTTCTACCAAAATGGATGACTTCACATTTATCAACACTGTACTCCATCTGTTAGAAATTCACCCACTCACTTTAACTATTTATATCCCTCTGCAAACTTCCAGTGTCCTCTGCACATTTTGCTCTATCACTCATCTTAGTGTCATCTGCAAACCTTGACCACACAAAACGTGGTCCCCAACTCCAAATCATCTATTTAAAATTATAAACAATTGCGGTAACAGCACTGATCCGTGAGACATATCCTATGGATGGCTTGCATGGATTGATTTCTCACTTGGGTTTAATCAGCCTACTGGCACCACTTATGAAACAACATAGTCAACTTCTTACATTTAAGCCTTACAATGGGTTGATAGTCCAAAAATGTGACTACGATAATGAGTCGATATTTCATACTACTGCTGTTGATTTAGACGGGACTGCAGGAGGTCAGGGCATTACTGCATATAACATAAAAACACGTACTTTAAACAATACTTTTTTGAAAAAGTAAAGCAAATAAAAGCACCACAACAAAGAAAAGTGAAGTAGCAACAAATGTAAAGGATCTGACAGAAAAGACTGTAGGAAATTGTCAGAAAACTGAGTTTTTAATACTACATTAATATATTGAATAAAGTTGATAGTGAAGTAATAAATCTACAGCTATGAAACTTCTTTCCTAAAAGAAAAGTCAACTTCCAACAGATCTAGTTTTCCATAATACATACCTTTCACACTTGAAATAAATGCTTCCAATCTATTAAGTAGCATATTATCCCTCTCAAAGTCATAGAAATGATGTTCTACCCAATGTCGAAACACATTTAGCACCCTAAAAAGAAAACAAGTTGTTAAACCAAGTAATAAAATACCACAATACCCTTTAAGTTAGACACTTATTGTTTAAAAATGTCTTGCATTTAATGTACAACTTCACATTGTTCTATAACTGTCAATAATCTTTTAAATCAGAAAGTACCAGCTATGATTATAAACTGGTCAATCACATAAGCTGTAACTAGCTTCTGTCACTTGTTTGTGCCTATCTGGAGCAGAAGCTTTACCAACAAGCAGCTAAACATGACAATCATACCCTATAGAAGAGTCTACCCAACAACATTATTTCAAATCCACTTGGTTATTGGAAAAATGTTCTTGTTTTAAAACAGTTATGCTAACAGTTATGCAAGATGGAGTCGTAAGAAATATTGCACCATATAGTCTTTAGCAACTTACAATTGGTTTAAAAGTACACATTAGTGCTCAGTTTTTTCTCTTTGACACAATTTTAAATATTATACTGAGAAACAGAAACCTGGAAAACATAACTATAAGAAATACAAGGGATTCACTGGAGACTATACCAAACATTTTTGCATGTAAAACACTACATTGATGCTTTAACAAGATAATTTTTCAATGAACACCAGCTGATATTGGCATAGGTGAAAGCTGGGGAAGGAAACTTCTTTTTGTTTATCTTTGCTGTCCATGCTGGCTCAAATACTTCCTTGAAAAACGTCTCACTATTCAGATGAAAACTGGATCTTCAACTGCTTTTCTGCATGTCAGGCATTTCCTGTTAAGTGTGAACTCAACCAGGTATCCTGAAATGTGCTCTTGAGCAATTTGCTGAATTAATTCCATGTGTCTTCCACATGCTTGTCAGACTCTTCTGCCAAAGAACTTCTGGATGGAGGCTGGAGGAAATCTCTACACATTCAATCACACATACACACTCCCACATGGAAAATATATTCTAGGTACCATACCAAATAAAATATCAGGAATAATGTACAAGTAGTTCCCTGACTGCAGGCACGGTACAGCTAGTATATGTCATGATCCTGGAACATATCACCAAAATCACGCCACAACCAGGCCAGGGACAAGTTGTCTTCTTTTAACAGAAGTAGAAAAATGTGAGATCAAGAATAATTTAATAAAGAATAATGCTACAAGATTCCAAGGTTTTGAACAAACAATGACATACTTAACTGTACTCAGCTAGAACAGTAATGCAATTTACTATACATACTCATCTTATTTCGAACATCTACAATTAAACTGAAGTAAACAGAGGTCTGCAGACAAACAACGGTTGAAAACCCACAGACCATATTAAATACCACATGTGGTCAAGACTGATTCTTTGGACAGCTCAAACTTTCCCAAATGTTCATGACACTGCAGATTATCAAATCGAATGAAACTTTATATAGGATCGCAATCTGCAATCTCTTTAAGTTAACTTCAGAGTTCCTTCAAAAACAGCAATGTCATTGACGATCTCAATAAATTTACTTGCTCACTCTCACAATGAGGACTGCACTCACCTGAAAATGGCAAACTGCAGTTCAGCACCTAACCCAGGCATTTCAGTTTGCCCACAGACAGCTAGTTTCACCAAGCTGGTACTGCCGCACCATACTACCCTCAGCTCTGGTCTTGATTAGCTGCAAAGGTAAATGCTGCTCATTGCCATCCTTTACCTTTCCTCGCTACGGTACTGAATTATCAATAATAAATGGCTTCTTCTGAGCCCTAACAGTTTTTATAGCTCCACCCAAACCCTAACCCCAACTCTTAGCAAAAACTCAGGAAGTGCTTCTGATTCTTAACAGCTCCAAATCTACAGTATCAGCAGCTTTAAAGGATTAAGTTTCTGTTCCCTGTTCCCAAATGCCTTGCTGCCTAGCAACCCAAACACAGGATCACTCCTCTGATGGCCTCTGTCAAATTGCCTAAAACTGGCTGTTCACCACTCTGAATGAACCACCGAAAACTTTATATCAAGCCCCATCCTTGTTGATAAACAGCTCCGAATATAGCTAATATTTTGGAATAGCAGATATGCCGACCTCTTGGAAATGCTTTATCCCTGAATGTTATAACATTCAGAGATTCCTGGCTTGCAAGATATGAAAAGAATGTAGAAGAGGATTTCATCACAAGGTACCAACTGTGACTATATTTCTATTAAAAAAAACAAGTAAATGAAAACCTGAGTTGCACTGGCTGGATGTACTCCTTACGAAACCGCTTCAATTCTGCACTAATTGTCTGTTCACCCTTCTCTCTGGCAAGCTTATCTGCCTCAGTGGGCTCTGGGTCAGGTATTTCAAACCTGCACAAAACAAAAATTACACATTCAACAAGAAATGTTTATTACAGATGTAAAGCTCCAGAAGCAACAATGTGGCTAACAGTAGTAGTACTGGCAATGGTGCATACCTATGTTTATGATTTTGTAAAAGCCAACTGAGAAACAATGCACCATCTTCTATGCAGCTTCCTTGACAGCATTTTACAGGGCCCCCAATAGTGTTATTTAAAAAAAACAGATCTAGTTAACACTTGAATTCCTTATTTACCTTTCTATTAACAAGCTCAGCAGCTCTTGGGGTTTGCAGAATGAACGATACGTTGTCAGAAAAGTGCGCACAAAATTAGGATCTGTAAATAAATACCAAATTACTCATATTGCAAGTACAATAGCAGCACATTTATCAATAAGTTACATTACAAAATAATGATTACGTGTGCACAAATTAAACTGTTTGCTGAAACAGCATAATTAGGTGTATTGGCAAATGAGGGCAGATTACCGTCTTTTAGTTGGGTGGGATCTTGATTTGAATCCAATCAAAGCTGACTGAAGGAGTTTCCTGTCTCAGACAGCTATACATGTCAAAGTGAAATTAAGCAGTGTGGTGACAATTCCTTGCAGCTGTAACTCCATAGGACAATATCAGTAGTATTTACATTGTTGGAACAAACCGAGCATAAACTCAAAACAAATCCCACATTCTTCAGAATAGTGTAATAACATCTGTGAACAGGATGATTAGAAAATATCTACAATCAAAACTGTGGGGTTCCTGTTGCATAGTCACATTACCTTTACCTCTGGGCCGGATAGCCCTGGTTCAAGTCCCAAACAAAAAGAAAGTTGCTGGAAATGCTCAGCAGGAATGGCAGCATCTGTGAAGAGAAATCACAGTTATCATTTAGGGTCCTGTGACCCTTCCTCAGAACTGATGGCAGCTTGGGAAAACATTGGTTTATATGGGGCGGCAATGGTCTAGTGGTATTATTACACGGGAAGTTAATCCAGAGACCCAGATGACATCCTGGGGAGAGATAATGGGAACTGCAGATGCTGGCGAATCCGAGATAACCAAGTGTGGAGCTGGATGAACACAGCAGGCCAAGCAGCATCTTAGGAGCACAAAAGCTGACGTTTCCGGCCTAAACAGAGGTGTGTTATTACACGCCTGAAGAGCATGATTGGAAACATCTAAAACAAAAACCATTGCAGACAAGCAAAAACAAAATTACAACACAACCAGAGGTACACCTGAAAGATCATAAAAGAAGCAAGCCAACGAGGCAGTGTGGTCTCTTTAATTTTATCATATTACAGGTGACAAAGATCAAGAGGGAAGATTAATCAAGGCAATTAAGATGTGGAAGAGAGAAATAGAGGGAGAGATGGGAAGTGGGTGGGGTGTACAGGGCCAGATATCCTCAGGAGGAAGAGAAGAGGAACAGTGACAGGGGAGGTTAAGGGAAAGGGCGGGAGGCTACAATCAGAGTACAAGAGAAATGTGGTGGTAACAGGTTCAAAGGAAACTTGACGAGTGAAACAACCTTTGGGTGGCACGGTGGCTCAGCGGTTAGCACTGCAGCCTCACAGCGCCAGGAATCTGGGTTCGATTCCAGCCTCGGGCAACTGTCTGTGTGGAGTTTGCACATTCTCCCCGTGTCTGTGTGGGTTTCCTCTGGGTGCTCCAGTTTCCTCCCACAGTCCAAAAGATGCACAGGCTAGGTGGATCGGCCATGCTAAATTGCCCGTAGTGTTCGAGGGTGTGTGGGTTATAGGGAGATGGGTCTGGGTGGGATGCTTCAAGGGGCAGTGTGGACTTGTTGGGCTGAAGGTCCTGTTTTCACACTGTAGGGAATCTAATCTTAAAAAACTGGATGCGCAAGCAAGAGCAGGATAAGAAGAAAAATGCAGAAACAGGGGTAAAAAAACTCAGATTTCAGTAAAGGATTAATTCAAAAGAAAGCTACTGTGAAGAAGAAATAAATGGGTGCCTCACATTCAATAAAGAAATTTACAGCACAGGAAGTGGTCTTTTGGCCTACTGTGTCCGTGTGAGCCATGTGGACATCCAGCTTAATCTCACTTTCAAGTTCGAGGTTCCTAGCTTTTGAGTGCATATCAAAGTACTTGCTAACTGTTATGAGTAGTTCTGGACTTACCATCCTTTCTGGCAATAAGTTCCAGATCCCAAACACTCTGGTTGAAATTATTCATTCTCAACTCCTTCCTAAACATCCCACATCATACATTATAGTTATGTCCCTAATATAATGCTTCAACCAAAAGAAAAAGAGATTTCCTTTTGATAATATCTAGTTCCCCTCAGATTCACAGACATACAATACATACTTGTCTCCACTCAGCAGGTACAATCATTGTCTGAGGTTTAGATGTGGGTCTCATCATTTATGCAAACGACACTGATACATTGTATACACATGGATCACATTAGAGCACAAATATGCACAAATCTGTGAACCCCAGCACTAAACGTTCGAACTTATCACACTTAAAAATTAACCTCAACCAACTGGCTTAGTTTTCAGTTCTCCGAACTATTTGTGATTCCCGTCCAAGACCAGTATTGTGTAGGGGTTTAATTTTAGGTTTCATGCTGTAGTGTCAGAGGTGTAAGGATCGATTTAAGGTTGAGAGCCCTTTTACAGCTGTAGAAGACTAGTTTTTTAAAAATTTTGTTTTACGTGTCAAAAAAATTTACAATCCTCGTTTCTGTGTTTGCAACAATTAAAACATATTCAGATAGTTAAATAAACTCAGCGTATGATTTACAATTAGCTTCGATTCAGTGGTGTAGCTGCCGATCCACATAAAACCACCATGCCAGAAATTTATTCAAATGATGTTCCCAGTTAACTTTAGATGGTGAACAAATACACTGTGCCTCACTGCAGTCATTTATTTTGATATGCAACTCAACTTTAAACTGGTGGGTCGAAACACCTGACCAATACTACATATTGTGTACACACTGTATACAATATAAAGTCACAGGGTTGATTAAAGTTGCATCTTGTGGACGAATTATTAAAACATGCAACATGACATCTATTAAAATTTTAATGAGAAATTCCATCTCTTCAGCCAGACATTTACCTGCGTACATGTGGTATGTCAGCCGTTCAATCAGTTTTAGCACACTCCCTCCTTTTATAATTGGTATTCCAGATTTAGCTTGTACGCTCTCTTCAAATACTATGTTCTCTTCAGAGTCTTCTTCCGCAAAGTTATATACATCTGGACTGGGCAGTCTCAGTGGTTGCTCCTTCTCCTCATGTAAAAGAGCTGTGTCTAACATTCGCTCCAGTGTACTCCGATACTGAAGTGAAATCAAAGCCGCCATCCAGTTGTTTTTATCTTCTGCAGACTTAGCAGCAAATATTACACAGTTCTCATCCTTGGAGAGGATTTCAAATGCATGCTTACATTCACCAGAGTTATCTTTGTCAATGATTTTCACTTTCCGCATTAGAAATTTTTCTTTGAGTCTGTACTCAACGTTGCTACAACCTGGTAGCCGGGACTGTCCATGATTGATCCTGCAACCGATCATTAAACCATCGAAAAGAAAAATATGCCGCTCATGCTTTGCTCCTACTCGTGTTAGTGTTCCTTCCATTATAAATTCATTGCAGCACTGTCCAATATCTTTACCTTCCCATCCATCAATGTTTTTCTGGATTTCATTCATTTTCTTGATGGCAAGATGCTTACTTCTTATCTGGTGGTTGTGGAGGCGAGGTAAAGGCTGACTACATAACAGAGAAAGTCAAATATTATTACATTTCTTTACACAATGAGCAATCGAGCAAGAGAACAAGCTGTTTGCAAGTTATTGTGTCATATAACTTTTTCTGTGTACTCATGGAAGTGGAGGATTCAAAGACTAGTTGATCTTCAAAGAAAACAATAACAAAAAGAAATCATCCTCAAAAGTATATTAATCAACATACAGGATATCAGGGCTGGAAACTGGAAAAGATTTCCCACTTGAGTAAATACTAAGCAGTTACAAGAAGACTATGGGTCGGTGCAGAGTAAAACTCATTTGACTCTATTCTATCAAGTGACTCAGGTTCCTCTTCATACTACATAATGTGACTTTTTCCACATCCCATACTAACCATCTTATGGTCTCAATGAGACAAATAATTAACTGCTACTTCACGTTAGTTAAGGACACTTTATGCTAGGGACAGACATCCACTGAAAAAGACCTTGAGCCAATCCGAAACAATTTTAAGGATTGACAGTTCGTAAAGACTGTTAGTTTGTCAAGTCTGTGGTGAATTCGAGATAGAATTTGAATGATGAACTGTATGTCTGATTTTCTTTTTCCTTTTGGTTTGTACAATTAACTAAGGCTTTGATCATCATTTAACACTCAAAGACTGAAATGGTATTCACCTTTCCTTCCAATTTTTAAGCAGGCTTCTCCTTATTTTGACTATGCTAATGTCACTAATAACAAATTTATTAAAGGAAAAGCACCTGCAATTGGCACTACTCTTCATGGAAATAAAACATCCCACTTACATGGCGATGTTAAAAAAAGATGCTTAATAATAAAAATAATAAGGTAATTCAAGTACAAAATAAGTTTTTCAAATTGAAATATCTACTGTTTTAATGCATTTCAAAATCTCCTGAATGAAGATAATTATGGTCTCTTAACAATTATTTTGTATTTGTAGATAATGTGACAAAAATTGTCAAAATGGTTCCTATGCAAAAGTGGAAAATACTAAAATGTTTACCCAGCCCTGCGTTTAGGTAGGTGCTTGTTGCAGATACGTTCCATACTACACTGAAGATTCAACAAAGTAGTAATGGCTTGTTTCAAACACTCTCTGTCTTCTTCATCTTCACTTCGCTCCTGTAGTTGCTACATTTTTATACAAAAGCATTAAAGGCTTAGTGTCAAACTAACACAGGTATCCAACAATGTAAAAACAAAATTAATATTGAAACAATCCCTTAAAGGCATTTTTCATGTTTTACAGAAGGTAGTGACCATGTGACTTTTCTTTCCTGTATCAGAAAAGAAAGTTGCTACTGGAACAATACTCTGTATGTGGGGGAGAAAAGTGGCAGAAAACCACATGAACGCATGAAAGTAATCGTGAAAGCCAGTCATTCGGACTCTTGTAAACAATTGATACCTATAAAACATAACAGTTCTTGACAGTGTATGAAGCACTGAGGCACACTAAAATGATGCAAACCACAAACAATGGATTTTTAATCCAATAAATCCAATTTATATGTGTAGTTCATACTTTAGAACAGAGCATAAAAATCACTACAAATCTTTCAATGTCACTGGTGCCTGCATACAAGGGTTGTTTGTAATTAAGTTTCCCCCTGACTAATGTCCATGAAATATAAAGCACATGTTTTAAGTCAGAAAAGAATTAAGAATCTATTGAATTGTTAAACCCATGCAATAATGAGTTATACCAGCAGTTAAAGGACGAAAACAAGAACTACATTTGTAATCAGCTGGGATAACAAGTCTATTTTCAGTTCCATGCCTTTATCTCCTGATGTCCCCCCTCTTCATTCCCCACCTCAGCCATCCACTCAGGTTCTGCAGTCACATGCTGCTTCCTGTCTCACTGACTGACAGTGGCTCTACACAAGTGCTGCAGACTTTGTAGACATCCTCTCGGGCTCCGAATCCTAGTGGACATCGGCCAAGAGCTGCGACCTCTGTTGATGATTTAGAGATTATGCATATTCCTGTACTGAACTTTAACAATCTAATGTTGTGTTTGTTCCATTTATGAGCATAGAAACTTTAGTTATATGCACCTCTTTCCTGCCTTACCGATACTTGCTTTCTGCCCGGCAAGTGGCAGTCTCACTGGTGAAGAATGATTAAGACTTAAATCTGAGCAACTGGTGGATGTAAAAGAGATCCTTAGCTCTCTACAGGACTTTTATGGAAAGGAGCAAGTGGAGGGAAGAGCAGACATGGTGAGTTTAACAACTAATTGCCAGACAGACATACTGGTGCAATCTAACTGAACCTCAACACCATCAGTGAGTGCCAAGTTTCCTGGGCAGCAACATATACCTCCAGTGGTGCAATGGCCACACAGTGTTCCTTCTCCAATGAACAGACTCTGCACCCTGGTCCGTTGCAAAGTGAGAATCAGACATACAAACTTCTCAAGTAGTGATAATCACCTCCTAGGTAATAGAAATCACTAATTAAGAACTCTCAGAAACAGCACTACCTGCATAAATGTTTTTCACATAATTACGCAGGGAAGCAGCTGTGAGGTTTCAATAGTCTCATTTCTTCAGCCCACTTAATTACAACAGTGATTTCACTTAACTTTCATTGGCAAGTTTGTGGAAGTCCACATATATATGGGAAATCCAAAAATTTCCTTAAGTTAACGTCGAGAGCTATTATCATAAATTGCTATGTCACCTATCTGAAGAAGAGTAGCTCACATGCAGCCTAACATATTGCAGTTAAGTGCAGAAGTTGGTGGATTGCAGCTAGATTTCCAACAAGCTGTCAGTTTCAGCACTTTTAAACCTCAATCTCCTTTGTAACTTCAAACAATTTGTTTAAGTTCACTTTGTTGAATCAAAATGAATCAAAAGCTCACACTATTCAGGCATTGATCAGGAAGTGGTGTCTTGAGTGATGCCAGACTATGAAAGAATTAAATGTTATTTATTTGTGTAAATGGATAATTGATTGCACTTATTGATTGTTCATTTTATGAGAAGAAAAATACCACCTGATAAGAGATTTATTGCAGAAATATAATGGATACTTGCTCAATAAAATTAAATCAACCTGACTATTAAACAGCCATCTGGACAATGAGCAAACACACCTGCAAAGAAAAGACAGTTGAAGCAATGTTTCCTCTAGCCACTCAGCAGTCAAAAAGTTGCAACGTAAGCTACACACAAATCATCTCCTTTAAGAAAACATGTACGCAGATGTACATAGAATATCCTTCTGAAATCATATGTACCGCCCTGAAGTCGGGTTTATTGGCATGAAGCATAATCCATCCTTTCTAGTCATCGTTTCTAACTTATTTATTTAGCAGATTAGCACCACTGCATACATCTTTTACTAGTTAAAATCTATCATCAAGTTTATCTTGGAAACTATTTAAATTGGAAACAAAGACATTTGCAAATAAGCAACATTTGGCATATTCCAATGTAATCTTTTAGGCGATTCCAAAAGGGAGGCTTGACACAGTAGATTGTCAGAAGATGGCAGTGCAGATCACTGATCTTGACACCAAGTCCAACTTCACAGTTAATATTTACAAAAGCACATGGGAAAGTATATTAAAACTATACTATTATACATGGCATAAAGGGAAGGAAAAATATTCATTTTCCTATTTTATATTAATTCAACACAGTTTAGGTACAGTGATGCAGAATTTCTTACCTGCAACAGTTCGAAGTAATGCAAACAATGATATATTGGGACTAACAGTAGTTGTGGAAGTACATACTGAACAGCTTCTTTGAAACCTTCAGCAATAGACTAGAAAGCAAAAAGCATAATTAGTAATAGGCAGATTACAATTTACTGCAATTAGATTATAACGTATGATGAAAATCATGGAACATTAAAGAATCCAAAATCAGATTTCTTTTCAACTACAACTCCAGCACCTGTATGGCTGTTGAAATTAAATATTTAAGAAAATATTTTATCTTCATGGCTTTTATTAAAATAGGAAGGTGATTACATAATCTCACTGCTACAAAAAGCAGTTCCCATACAGAATATTGAAGAACGGCAAAATATTTGAAGCAATATGTCATTAACAACACTAAATTTCCATAATAGATGGAAAAACAACAAGCTAGCTCAGATAATCTGGTCTCTGAATAGACGGAGACCAGACATGGTCTGAACACAGATACTGGAACCACACTGAAGTCTCAATGCACTGACTATGTAGTAATTGCTCTGGAATCTAAAACTTCCGATAGGCAATTACTCAGCATCTTGAGTACACTGAAAAAGTTCCCAAATCCTGGAACTTAGACTCTGAAGGCTTTCAAATTACACATCTTAACAGTTAAGAGCCAAATTAAGCAGAATTAAAATATGCTCCATCTTCAGGCTAACTGTAAAACTGACTGATATCCCTCAGACCAGAGCAGCCCCATCTTCCACCCATTGATTTCACACTGCCAAACCAAATCAGCCCCATGCCAAACTACCATAAAGTTTCAGCTATTTAAGTATGACACAACTCACCCACTCTGCACCAGTATCTTCTTACCAAAGTGCCACCCTATCCTTTAACACACCTGCCACATTACACCAACACCCACTTACTTTATACGCTGAATTTCTCTCCGCAACTGCCAAAGAGTTATCACAACCTTCAAATCCAGGAATATGGCAGCTCATGACAAAAGAAGGGTGAAGTTTTGACACTAAACCATGCTGCTGCTTGAGCTGGCCCACCTTCAGAGGCAAACCTATCTCCACTTGGCAAGATTGCCCTAAGCCAAAAGCACAGCTGCTAGACTGTTAATTAGTTCAGGATGGGACTTCTACCCCCACGCGTATCCTGTCTTCAAGAAACACTGGGATCGTGGCCATTGCTGGGACTGCAGGCAGTCCACCACAGCAAAGAAAACCATTGATACAGATTCAAAGGTCGAATGGGATGTTTCACTTGGGCAAGTCTGGCATGTCTTACCAAGGGTAGGGCAGAGGGCACTGAGGAATCAGGAAGAGCCTCTCTTGGTCATAGAGCTCCTCAACATGGTCTCCATATCCCCATACCCGCTCCCCTCTTAGCTTATAAAAAGAATGCCTGGTTTCACATACCACCAATCCACAAGTACATCAACTGACCCAGTCCACCTTCGAGTGAAGAATCCTGTTTTCACATCAAACTTTCTTACTGAATTAGGAAGGAGGACAACCTACCGCTATAAACGCAGCTAAACCAGCTCAAGGCATGTCAGGGTGTCTCAATCCCAATTTCACAGCTAGTTCTAACTGATTAATCAATACTTGATGCTTTAATAAGCCAAGATAAATGAAATAAATCACAGCATCACATTCATCAACAATTCAAACATTTTTAAACTGCATTCATTTGCTTATATTTATACAGTGAACATATGCAAAATATCAGGGCTGAACAAAGTATTTCCACACTTAGTTCCACTGTGCCTGAAATATGAAAACATCTATATCACATCTTCATGGATACTTTGCATAGGAAGAGTAAAACCACTCTGGTTTGGTTCTGGGCAATGGCACACCTTTTAGCGAGTCTTCTGCTCTGCTTTCTCTGCCACTGAAGGTGGAAGTAGGTGACACTTCTGCATTTTCGTGTTTCACCGTAGATAACATGTCTCATAAGATAATGGACAGATTTCAAGGAAACCTGGCACACAGGTAGGCAAGACCAACATCCAAGGAATAAATGATTAGTTTAGGCAAAACTGTACACCGGAATCTTGGAAATCATTAATGTATCTTTAAAATTGGAAGACAGGGTAAATTGACATTTTTTCAAAGAAATGTACTATGGGTGCATTTATTTCTAGCAATGCTGTTGGTTTTCAACTGTTGTGGGCTCTCTCAGCTACTGGGGTGGAAATTCGTCACGGCTTTCAAAATGTCAGAGTTTTATGGGCAGGTGTTAGACGTGAATTGGTCTGATGCCTCTTCAGTGACATGGAAGCTTTTTTTTCCAGTTTCGTTGCGACCAGAGTCAGCCTGAATGGTTTAAATTTAATCAGTGATAATGGGAACTGCAGATGCTGGAGAATCCAAGATAACAAAGTGTGGAGCTGGATGAACACAGCAGGCCGAGCAGCATCTCCGGAGCACAAAAGCTGACGTTTCGGGCCTAGACCCTTCATCAGAGAGCTCTTTGACGAAGGGTCTAGGCCCGAAACGTCAGCTTTTGTGCTCCTGAGATGTTGCTTGGCCTGCTGTGTTCATACAGCTCCACACTTTGTTATCTCGGTTTAAATTTAATGACAGCTTAACAGAAATCATCAGTCATCACCCAACTTGTGTGTTCTTCATGGCAATGTCTCTACTAATCTTTCCACTCAATCGAAACTTTCTTCCAATACAGTCAAAAATATTATTCCCCTTCACATGGCTATGTTTACAAACATCATAATTGAAAGTTGAAAAGCTTCAACAAAAAAAAAAGCAATACTCAAGAACTGTATGAACAAAATAAATAAAGTCACCATAATCATTAGATAGAAATGACTGGTATGGTTTAAACGGAGGGTCATCATGTCTCAGGCAAAGGGAGAGGGTGAGACAGAGAGAGGCATTCGTGGTAACCTCAGCCGTTATCGGAAGCAAACCCACGCTTCAGTGTCTCTCTACATCCTAAACGGGTCTTCCAGCCAACTGAGCTGAACGATGCCCACTAAGCAACAGAATGCTATGTGAGAAACTGCTTACCTGAAAGTACAAGGCTACTGATGACCTGGACATTAAATTGTTGAAATGCTCATGAAACTGCGGTGAAAGAACGTCTTGTGCACACACCTCATATGGGTCAAATACTTGCTCCTGCACACGATAAAAGAGTTTTAGTTTGTTTCGCAGATTCTACATATTTGATATTGCTTAAAAAGCTGTTGATTTATTTGCAAGGTTAATACAATAAATGTGTTGTTTGTTACAATTATTATTCTGAAACTTAGAGTCATAGACTACAGCACGGAAAAAGGCCCATTGGCTCACTGAGTCTACATTGCTCAAAAACCACCACCTAACTATTCTAAGATAACAAGATGTAGAGCTGGATGAACACAGCAGGCCAAGCAGCATCAGAGGAGCAGGAAGACTGACAGAAGGACGGTCAAGGCCCGAAACATCAGCCTTCCTGCTCCTCTGATGCTGCTTGCCTGCTGTGTTCATCCAGCTCTACACCTTGTTATCTCAGATTCTCCAGCATCTGCAGTTCTTACTACCCCTAACTATTCTAATCCAATTTTCCAGCACTCCGCACAATGCCTTGTATCCCTTCACATCACAAGTACACATCTAAATACTTATTAAGTGCTTCCACCACCCTTAAAGGCAGGGAGTTCCAGATTCCCACCAGCCTCTGGATGCTCCTTATCATAAGTCTATGCCCCTGGGCACTGATGACCCCATCAAGATAAAAGTTTCTGCCTGTTTACCATTAAGCTGTAGCTTGAAATGAAAACTCAATTTTAAAAAGGTACAAGAGATGTACATCAGTGAAAGTTCTCCTCAATGCAGTGATTCTGATTACTTTCTGGTGGGACCTCGAGCACAGCATCAAGGGAAAAGTTTCTTCCTGTTTGCCACTGATCTGTAGTTTGAAATGACAACTCCAGACACATCTCTTCACAACTTGGAGAGTCAATAACGAGGGGTATAGGCTTACAGTAAGTGATAAACAGTTTAAAGGAGATGAGGGGAAAACCCTTTTCACCCAGAGGGTGGTGGGAATCTGGAAGTCACTGCCTATAAGGGTAGTGAAGGAAGAAACCTTCATAACATTGAACAAATAGTTAGACAGCCAGCTGTCTTGTATCTCTTCACAACTGAATTGCAAGCTACATCAGTTAAGGCAGGAGACAGGTTTATATGCTAATGTTCTACTTTGTGGGCTATGATCTCCATCAGCCATTAGGCGGATAAGAAAGGACTCTTGTGTCATGGCATCCCTACTTCTAGGCCAGACGGCCTTTGTTCCCGTCCCATCTGCTCCAGAGATGGATCATAACATGACTGAACAGGTTGCTTGAAAGTATCTTTCCTCTGAACTCCCAGCTGAAAATTGGCACGTTTGAAGTCCCTCCAGAAGGTAATCAACCAAAATCACTGAATTGAGGAGAATTTCCACTTACAAGATATTAGCATTGGTATAAAAACCACTGTAATATTTTGTTAAACGAGATGTAACTGGGTTTTTAAATTTTACAATTCATGCTGAGCAGCCTCACTAGCACTGAAAGAGTAATTTTATATTTGTGGGATGCCAACATTCCACATAAAAATTAAAAACACATTTTAATTTTTAAGTTTACAATATTTTAGTTTCCATCCTAAATCCATGAGGATATCTGAATTTTTTTTACTGAGCAAAATAAATGAATTAAAAGTGAAGGATGATCAGTGAATTTTACTCCTTGGTTGACTGTGAGGATGCTTCAAGAGTTAGCATGATTGCTTAATGTAAAGTAATGAATGCCTGGGACCTCTTGACAGCTGTAAATTTAAGCTGACATAGATTAGGTGAAATTCACACCACAAGGATTGATGGACCTTGGTGTGTAGCTTTCTCAGAAGTTACCAGCGAGTGCCATTGCTTGATGAAATCCAGGCCATAAATACTGAGAAAATGTAAGGCCACTCACCAAAGAGCCCATCTATCCAAGTGGAGAAAGCAGTTAGAGGCAATGATTTTCTAAAAAAATTCCAATGCAGTGAATTTATATTTATTCAGAAAGCTAAATAAAATATGCCTTTTCTCCATTATAAAAACAGAAAATGCTGGAGAAACTCAGCAGGCCTAACAGCATGTGTGGAGATAGAAACAAAGTTAACATTTCAAGTCCGATATGATTCTTCTTCAGAAGGGCTACCTTCAGTTCTGCAAGAGAATCATTTCAGACTAGAAACCTCAACTGTTTCGCTCTTCAAATATGTTATGAAGCTTAGAGTTTCTTCAGTCTTTGGTGTTTTAATTTCAGTTTTCCAGCTTTTGCAGTGTTTTGCTTTTACAATGTATTTTCTTCACATATCTTTATATATGCTGCATCTTCTAATAATTATGTTGTACCGTTTTGAATAATCAATTCAGCACTGATCATTTGTAGAGGAGTATTTCATTATGCAATGATTCTTTGCACAAAAATGTTTCTTTCAAATATTCCTTCATTAAACGTTCACCTTTGTAGCACAATACAATTTTTAGGTTAGCCTCTGATGGATATTTTTATCTAGTTTGTTCTTTATCATGTTGAATGCCTCCATTGAAGGTATATATATATTGAACTGTCAGTTAAGTTCCCTGTTCATTTCACCAGAAATCTCATTTTCTTATAACCTAGACCCTCATCCTTATAACATCCTGGTAAATCTGTTTTGGTGTTTTTCTCCAGAACTGGAATATTCCTATCATAGAGAACAACACAGTTCAGTGCATAATATATTAGTGCAGCCTCTCCATCATTCTCAAGTCTTTTGTTTCTATTTGTGACTGTTTTGCATAATTATTTTTAGCCTTCATTTTCTGCTTAATATGACAGTTCATTCACAGGACTACATTTCTAAACACATCCCTTTGATCTTCATTGGAATATTGAGCGTGCTGCAACACTTGCACACTGCAGGTGCTGCCGAGAGCTACCTGCATTCAGCTGGCAGTGGGGACACATCTACAATCAGCAAAATGTCAACGTCTAGTTAAAAATGACCATTAACTGACTTTTTTTTTCATACTTTAAATTCCCTTTCCAGCTCCTTGAGTCTTCAGGCCTGTCATAAGGCTGGTCCTGCTGTCAGTTAATTTCCCTGTTCATTTCACCAGAAATCTGATTTGACTCCCTTTAATTTTCTAGAATTCCTGATCTTCCCTTCCAGGAGCCAACAATGTTATTCAGCTGGGTGATTTAAAATTAGAGATTTAATGTGCAACCTCCAGAGCTAATTTTAACTTCGACAACCAAGTGAACATAATGTAAAAGCTGCAGTTTATTATTAGCATGGAAATAAAGCATGTTGCTCCTCAACTAAGATTTGTGAAAGGATTTCAAAGAAAGATTCGACTTAGTGTCATTTCATGCCTTATCTTACTCCATTCCAAATTATTAGCTGACCCAGCCATTCATTGCTCACATTTAGAAACATTGTACTGCTTCTCTTTTAATTCACAAGGTATACTAAGCTTCTATTGTTTTACCAGGATTTTAGCAATTAAAAAACTGGTCATCTGTTGGTCTTGACAGCTCAGTATCTCTGATGCAAATAAGCTATTACAGCAGATAACTTCACACAAGTTAATATCCAACATGTGAATCTCATTTGCAAAACTATTCAGAAGTTGTTTCGAAACAAGTCATCCTCTGCAAAACTTTCTATGCTACAGAGTTTTGTTTATTCATGCAACAACTTTCAGCACATGTTCTTTATTCTTTTATTTGCAATCTGCACCTTAAGAAATCGAGCACAAACTGAGTTGAAACATTCATACTACAAAGGAACAGGCTCTCCATTAAGTATGCATCAGCTGGATACAAAAAGTCATCAATATAAGTCATGAAGGATGAAAAATAATGGGGAAGCATGACAGGTAGTATTCAAGTGTACAACTGTGACGCCAAGGAACAAAAGACAATGGGCCAAGTGCTGAAAAATAGGATTAGAATAGGTGGGCGTTCTAGAGCAGCACAGACTTGATGGGGCAAACAGCCTCTTTTCTGTGCTGTAGACTTCTATAACTCTATGACAAGTCAGCATTTCTTTCACAATCCTACATCTGAAGAAAGTGAAGTTTACTGCAGTTCAAAACTCCACTGGGTGTGGTGGCTGAATACATACCATGAAGCAGCCTCAGAGTTATTATATTTTTTTCTTAGAACTGAAATTATCTTAAGAAACAAGTGAAGATCGGCAATTTTTAATCTTAGAAAAATTTTATTCACCATTTATTTGCTAAGAAGTATCATTATTTTCCTTTAGATGAAAGAAATTAAAATACTTAAAACTTTTTACAGGGAGGAAGTCATATTAAAAACACACTGAATATAAGAGGCGAATTAAACATATAACTCGTCCACCATTTAGAATGAGTGGCAAGTCTTACATTTGTTTTGCTAATGGGCAAGTCTACAACAGTACCTGAACAATGAAGGCAAATGTCAAAATTTAGGCTAGACTTTTCACATTTAATTAAGACATCTTCAAAGTATATTGGAAATAACAGGAAAAAAATCTTTATTCTTCTGTTAGAAGATCTTATAGTCTAGCATCACTGCGTGCCAACAGAAATCACTATTGCACAGTACCTCTGCCAGATCTTCAAAGCAGCTACCAACAAATGGGTGAGGGTTACTTTCATCTGTCATCTCAACAGTATCTTCCATTAATCCAAGTAGCTTCACAGTTAATTCATGAATATCTAAGATGTTGCTGAAGATTATTTCAATATCCTATCAGAAATCAGATAACAGACTTAACATCACTTGCAAATTTAGCCCTTATGTATAATATTATAGGATACATAATTGAAACAAAAACAACATGGATTGACTGTGAGGTAAAGAGGTGCATTTAGCTACATGGCTTTCCTTCTCAGGTCTTGACCTAATCATTCTCAAAAGGTAGTCACATGAAGAGGAAGAGTGGTTAAGTAGTTCCTATGATTTTTCTTTCATTGAAAAAGAAATTAGAAGAAATATCTGCTCAAAAAGGTGACAGTGGAATTTTCTATCTGAAATTTTCAGCCTTTTCAATCTCTCCATAACCTTGCCCTTCACTTTTTCCATTATCTCCTCCAACTCTCCAAAATATCAGGATTCTTCTAATTCTGGTCTACCGAGAATCCCAGCAGAAAAGCCCATTCCTTAACCACAAATTCCTGCCTTCCTCTTGGCAACTATCCAAGATTGTGTCAATCTTTTCATACATTTAGCGTCATATCTGAACCCAAGTTGAACTTTCAATGACACATTGTCACCATCACCAAGACTGCGTACTTCTACTTCTATCACATGACCCAGCTCTGTTCCTGCCTCAGCTGCCTATCTGCTACTGAACTTTTTGTCATCTCTGAGCTTGACTATTCCAATGCAGACCTGGCTAGGCTATGGCTACATCTAATCTCAAGGTTATCCAAAACTCTTGCTTATGCCCTAACTCTCAACACCCTGGTCTCCATTATTCCTGTACTCACTACCAAAACTTTATTCTCAATTCCCCCTTTTTAAAATTTTCATTGTTCTTTCCAGGTCCCTTCTCATTTCTGTAATATCCACCATAACATTCAGGTCTTTGAGATTCTCTAACTCCAGCCTCTCAGGGGAAATCTAACACTGGCAGGACTTTGGTCTCTATTCCTTCTTGCTAAGGCTCTAAGCTCAGAATTACCCTTTCTCAAAAGCTTTCTTCCTTTCACTCCTTAAAACCTCCTCAAAACAAGAGAGAATCTAACCATCACTCATTCAATTACATTGTGGTCACTGAATCTTCCAATGCCAATGTCATAGAGTTAGCATTGACGAGAAACTGAACCAAACAAGCCACACTGTGGCTACATGAGCAGGTCAGAGGCTAGGAATTCTTCAGGAAGTAACTTACTTCCCGATTCCCCAATGCATGTTTACCATCTACAAAGCACAAGTCAGGAGTGTGATGGAATACCATGCAATTGCCTGGAGGGGTGCATCTCCAGCAACAGTCAAGAAGCTCAACACGATCTAGGACAAAACAGCCAAATTAACTGGCACTCCATCCTGACGTTCGATATTGCCTCATTTGACCACCAATAGCAACAAAGATAAACAGCAGGAAGACAGCAAAACTGCTCTTACAGCACATTCCAAACCCTGATCTCTAGCACCCAAAAGGACAAGGGCTTTAGATGTTTGAAAACAGTACCACCTACAAATTCTCCAAGCTGTATGCCAAACTGATTTGGAAGTATATCACCATTCATTCACTGTTAATGTGTCAAACTTGTGTAGTTCAGTCCTGAAACAGCACTGTGCATATATCTACACCCAAAACGTTACAGCAGTTCAAAAATGCACTACATCATCTTCAAGGCAAATTAGCGGTGGCTAACAAATACTTGCCTAGTGAATAAGGCTGACAACCAATGAATAGAGAAAAAATGATGATCACAGTTGAACTTTGTGTGTGATGACTTAATTATAAAATATTAACATCATTTTCCCTGCAGTTTTCTTGAAATAACAAAGTGTGGAGCTGGATGAACACAGCAGGCCAAGCCTCAAATGACACTATTCAATTTGTCAGAAACAACCAGTTTTATAAGTTGCTACAAATTATCCTTAACATGAACTGAGAGAATTTAATGAATTTTAGTCAATGAAATAGCTTCTGGAACTTCACATGCAGCTATCAAACCATCATGTCTATAGGCACCCATTTTACCCTAACTCCCTTCCTGTTGTTCTGCAGCCAAGAGTCCTTCCTAAATGCAAGTGCATCTTAGGAGCACAAAAGCTGGCGTCTCGGGCCAAGGCCCTTCATCCGATGCTGAGAGAAATCAGAGGCCAGTGACTCTTCCTCAGAACTCAAACAGGTAAGAGCAAGTGATAAAGCTATTACTATGGACAAAGAATTGTACTGCAAAAGTTGGCAGAATTCCAGAGGAAACAAGGATGATATTTTGATTGCTTTTACCCAAGAATGTGTAAGAAGAAACAGCAAACGCTCTGACCATATTATTTCTAACAGTCTGGATACAGAAGTCATGGGTCAGGACCCTTCTTCAGAAATTTTTTTTTGTTTCTGGAGAAAGGTCCTGACCCAAAACATCAGCTTTCCTGCTCCTCTGATGCTACCTAGCCTGCTGCATTCATCCAGCTCCACACCTGGTTATCTCAGACTCCAGCATCGGCAGTTCCTACTGTCTCTACAAAAGTTATGCCAAGTGTCCTGGAGAGATATCACTTCCATTTAGGAAGGACTCTTGGCTGCAGAACAACAGGAAGAGAGTTAGGGTAAAATGGGTGCCTATAGACATGATGGTTTGACAACTGCGTGTGAAGTTCTAGATGCTATTTCATTGACTAAAATTCATTAAACTCTCTCAGTGCATGTGCAAGGATAATTTGTAGCAACTTATAAAACTGGTTGTTTCTGACAAATTGAATAGTGTCATTTGAGAAAACAAGACTATGCTTTGCTAAAGAAGATGCATTAAAAGTTGTGCCCAAGGGGTTTCAAAGGTCTTTTGATAAGATGAACGAGGATTAATTCAAAAAAGCATGACATGACACTTCATGGGTGAAAAAATAAACCAGAGGTAATATCCACTAAATGCTAAAACTTTAAAAGATTCACTTCAATTTGTGCAAAGAGCCTGAAAAATAGGACAGTAAAATCTGTAAAAAGAAATGATTTCAAATTGAAATAAGCACAAAAAAGTGCTATGTTAAACCCACATAAATTACATTTGTTGCGTTAAATCTTGAACAATACTTTATAAAATTTGTAAAAGCATGGAAATGCAGTAAGGCGATATGGAGGATAAGAGGCTTTAAATCGGAGACAAACTGGGCCTTTTTAATAAGAACTAAATAGGTGGTGAGAAAAATGAACAGGCATGCTCAAAATTGAGAGATCATAATATTATAGATCAAGAAAAAATTAATTTCGGGGATCATACCTAGTGACCACAGGATGAAATAAACGATGACATTACAATTACTGTTTGTTTCAAATCAGAGATTTGGTAACTCATGGCAACTATTGAAACCGGGGTGTAAGTTGAACCCTGGATAGATTTTAAGAAAGAAGTGAACAAATATATTTAGAAATTTTTTTTAAAAAAGAGTATGGAACTAAGTGAACAGATAAGCTAGTGCCAGCACAGTGAAATGATTTCCTTCTGTCTTCTTGGAAAATTCTGTGATTCCACATCAAATTTAAAACAACGCAGAAAATTTCAACAATGACACATGTAAAACATCTGACAATGTCATCTGGCACACCATGAGAATAAATCATGTAGAAATCTTAGCTTACGCCTGGTGTGTAGCACAGCAGATACAAACAGTACACACAACCAAATATATTAACAGAGATATTACATCAATGAACTTTCAAAATAGTGAACAGTTCTTTGCCTTACTCTTATTTCACACAGAAATTCTAAAATATAACAAAATTTAGTATGACATCTAATATTCAAATGCAAATGGCCTTTGACAAGATATCAGTATATTAAAAACTTACACGAGCAGTAAACAGCTTATTATTGGATGTAAATGGCTCTCTAAAGACTTTTAAAATCAGGTTCAATTCCCGTAGGTATTGCCTTTCCTCTGCAATTTCAGCTTTCACCAAGTCATAGTAGTGCTGTTCACCTGTGGAATGTGGTCCATCATCTCCCAATGAAGACAGACCAATGTCATCCTGGTCAAACATGTCCATAAGAACCTGAAAGGAAAAATCGAGCCCAGCACAGTGTTGTATACTTATGTTTAAAAAAGTTAAAAATACAACAAAATGCTTAAACATACACCCAAAGAATTAGATATTTACAGAATTTTGCAACAAAAAAATTAAAACACCAGAATATTGGGTGTGTGTGTTCAGGAATTACATAGGCACTCTAGAAGAAAAGACTGAAAGATAGCAAACTGATGACTCTAGAAGTCATCACTCTAGAAGCTACAGTAAAGAATGCTAGATATTAGTTGTGGGGGGAAATGCAGGCAATGTAATTCTTAAGTACATATGGATAGATTTTTACGTATTTAAAATCATGAAGAGATAAAAGGATAGTGTAGGAAAATGGTTGAGGTCAATCAGCCCATGATCTCAGTGAAGACAGTGTGCTGTGAGGGGTGAATGATCTATCCCTTCTTCAATTCATATGTTAATAGTCAGGTTTGGATTCATAACTAATATGCTTCATCTGCTAACCTACTAGAATTCTGACAAGTTTAACAGTTGATATTTCAAGTTAACCAACAAATAAAATGTATATGGTGAAAGCATTTGAGAAAACTCTAGTGGTGAGGTTGTAAAAGAAGGCCAAGATATAAATAGATTTAATGGCTAGATAGCAAACTAAAAAGACGAGGATGACAAATAGTGAAGACAGGTGTGCTAAACAGTGGATGATGATAGTAGTTCTGGCTTATGAGATGACATAACAGGATCTCTGTAACATATTTATAAAAGATAGAAGTGTGCCTTGATCTCAATGCAATAGATGCAAAACAAGCAAATGCAACGTACTTGATTCTGAGGAGGTAGACAGAAAAGTTAATAGAAACAATGATCAAAGGAACACTAATAATATGAAGACACACAAGAAAGAGACTGGAGGCTAGAATTGAGAAAAAAGTCACCTATCAGACAGCAAACTGTTCCATGCATCCTGCTAGGAATACAAGAAGCTCTGCAAAAATGATTCCTCCCCAGTGAGCAATGATGTCATAAAGATCACAATGTACCATGAAAGGCAATTGGAAACAAGACGGGCAAATGGGACTTCAGCTATTTGACCATATTCAATAATAAATGTAAACATGAAATAAATATAAGCATTTTTTTTGATCAGCTGTGTATTTAAGGCAGCCAAATGAGCTGTTCCCATAGCAACACAAGCAAAATGGGAAAACATAATTATTCCCTATAAAAACAGTTTCAAATACCTTATCTAGATAGTCATCAACAGCCTTCATGAATGTTTGTCTTATTATTCGTACACGAATGAATTTAAGAAGTTGGGACTGTTCTCCTTGGAGATAAGAAGGTTAAGACAATATGATTGAGGGTTGAAAATCATGAGTAGGCTGGATAAAACAGATTGGGGGAAGGTGTTACCACATACACAAGAGCAACAGAACACTGATTTCAAGTGATCTGTAAAAGAGCCAGGGGTAATCTGAGAAAAACAAAATCACTGAGTAGGTTACGGAACACACTGCCTGGAAGCGTGGTGCAGGTATGTTCAATTGAAGCATTCAAGAGGTTAGTAAGGTAAAAAAAAACATGAAAGGAAACAGGGAAAAAGCAGAAGATTGGCACTTGGTAATGATGCACATTTGAAGAGCTGATACAGGCATGATGGGTTGGATGGCCTCTTTCTGCTTCATAAGATGTATATGGTTCTGTGACATAATTTTCATTTTATAACACATTGCTTAGAACTCAAAAATTAATGTTATTTGAATAACTAAAAAATTTCAAAACTATACAGAGTTCTAATGATTTTCCCAGGCACATTACTTTCAGTAGGAAGTAATCTGTCCTTTTACTTTCTTTCCAACTTCACATTTGGAAAACTTTCAACTCCTATTGTAGCAAATGGTACTGCTGTCAAATATCTAGGTAAGTGCATAAACTCTGCAGAACACTGAAGCTACTCTATGCAGTAGTTTCACAGAATGGATTGCATATGTAAATAGAAATCAATTATCTAAAGCAACAAAGCAGCTTTTTAAAACTGATGAATTGGCCAGATACAATCAAAAAGGTGGTTTCAGGAGCTATATCAATTAAAAATGTCCCTAATTGAATGGTTGAAGATTATTTTTAAGCATAATATCTATACTACTTGTTTATTTATGGGTCCTAGCTGTATGCAGCTTTCAGTATCAACACCTCATAGACAGAATAAAATTGTCAGTTAGTAAAACTAGATATGTCGTACTAATTGTAGCATATTTAGAGATAACAAAACTTTTAAAAATATTCCAGTGTATTTAATCACCTAAAAATCCCTATTGATCTTACTGAAAATGAAAACAAATTGACTCTAAAAATATTGAGAAAAAGAAAGTTACAACTTTCAGAATTCGGATAGCAAATTAATGCTCACCTTATCTGCACACATTGACACTTTAATGTCCTGTTGTGAAATTTCATAGTGTCGAATATTGCCCACATAGTTTCCAGCCAGTTTCAAAATGTCAGCTGAAATGTATTCCAGCACAGCCACGATGTAAAGAGAAACATGATAATCTGCTTTATAACCTAGCACATCCTGTAAGTGAAGGACGTTAGAGAAAATGTAAACAAAGCAAAAAATTGATAGCTGAAAATTGATTTAAAAATGCGAGAGTCGTTAAACCAAGAAAATAAGGAAGTGTCTAACAAAAGACAATGAGCAGAATCTTCCCAGGTATTGAATGAAGTGGGAACTGGCAAGAAAGTTGGGAGATCAACAATAAAGGAGTTTCCTGCGATTGTGTGCAAAATGTACCGTTTTCCAATCAAGTGTTGAACAGTAAGTCAAGATGCTGACTACTGAGTAGTGAGATGCCTATTAGCCTACATTAACATCTTCATATCACATCTTGCTTCACTGATTTACAGTTTCCTGCTCTCCCACCTGCCACAAAGATTCTAAATATCGGTAAGTCCCAACATGAAAGTCAAGAGCAGTGACCTGGTGGCTCCAGCTCCCTGCTTGCTCCACCAGCCCTCCGTCAGTCACCAACATCTCAGAACAAACTCCAAGGCAACGGCTGCACATATCCCTGTCCAGCAGGAGCTCCAGGTCCCCACAGGCAAAGCAGGATACCAAGGTTCCCCTGTTTAACATGTTCAAGAGAACTAAAAGAAAATATGCAGGGTGGCCGTGGACTGACCTGGTGCACACTCAGTTTTAAAGATGATGTCGGAGCCAAGAATCCCTCAATGTCCTAGCAATGGCTAATACCTCCACACACGGTGAGTAGGAGAATACAATGAGCTGGATGCCAATAAGGTCACAGTGAATAGAACAAGACAGAGGGTGGTAGTTGATGGGAAATGTTCATCCTGGAGACCAGTTACTAGTGGGGTACCACAAGGGTTGGTGTTGGCTCCACTGCTGTTTGTCATTTTTATAAATGACCTGGATGAGGACGTAGGAGGATGGGTTAGTCAATTTGCAGACGACACTAAGGTCGGTGGAGTTGTGGATAGTGACAAAGGATGCTGTAGGTTGCAGAGAGACATAGATAAGCTGCAGAGCTGGGCTGAGAGGTGGCAAATGGAGTTTAATGCAGACAAGTGTGAGGTGATGCACTTTGGTAGGAGTAACCGGAATGCAAAGTACTGGGCTCATGGTAAGATTCTTGGTAATGGAGATGAGCAGAGAGATCTCGGCGTCCGTGTACACAGATCCTCGAAAGTTGCCACCCAGGTTGACAGGGCTGTTAAGAAGGCATACAGTGTTTCAGCTTTTATTCATAGAGGGATCGAGTTCCAGAACCAAGAGGTTATGGTGAAGCTGTACAAAACTCTGGTGCGGCCGCACTTGGAGTATGGTGTACAGTTCTGGTCACCGCATTATAAGAAGGATGTGGAAGCTTTGGAAAGGGTGCAGAGGAGATCTAATAGGATGTTGCCTGGTATGGAGGGAAGGTCTTACGAGGAAAGGCTGAGGGGCTTGAGGCTGTTTTCATTAGAGAGAAGAAGGTTGAGAGGTGACTTAATTGAAACATATAAAATAATCAGAGGGTTAGATAGGGTGGATAGGGAGACCCTTTTTCCTAGGATGGTGACGGCGAGCACGAGGGGGCATAGCTTTAAATTGAGTGGTGAAAGATATAGGACAGATGTCAAAGGTGGTTTCTTTACTCAGTAGTAAGGGAATGGAACGCTTTGCCTGCAACGGTAGTAGATTCGCCAACTTTACGTACATTTAAGTCGTCATTGGACAAGCATACGGACATACATGGAATAGTGTAGGTTAGATGGGCTTGCGATCGGTATGACAGGTCGGTACAACATCGAGGGCCGAAGGGCCTGTACTGTGCTGTAATGTTCTATGTTCTATTTTGGGAACAATATGAAGGGCTTTAGAGTCAAGAAAAAGGTTTATAAGCATTTATGATACCGTCACACTAACGCAATGAATTTGTCAGTGCAGTCACATATTCATTGCTATAATTGTGACTTTATCATAAATACCTTAATATGCACACACCTTAAAAGTCATTTTTGGAATAATTAAGTCACTGACAATTCTGGTTCTTATTGCCTGTCTGTACTGCATGCAAAGAACAGATTTCTGTGATGCTTAACCGTCCTCTTTTACACTGAAAGAAAGCTTCCTTGACACTGTCCCCATCAAAACTGTTAGGACAAACTCAGTACAGGGTTAGATATGGAGTAAAGCTCCCCAACACTTTTTAACTAAAAGTAAAGCTACCTCTACAATGTCCCGACAAAATAATTCCAAGACAGAGACAGCGCAAGGTTAGGTACAGAGTAAAAGGTCCACATCGCTTTTTCTTAAATGCAGTACTAGGACATCATAAGATCTTAAGTCACTGGAGCCAAGCAGTGCATTCAGAGTCCACTCCACCATTCAATTAGGTCGTGGCTGATCTGATGATTCTCAATGCCACCTTCCTGCCTTTTTCCATAACCTTTACTGATTAAAGATCAGTCCATCTCAACCTTGAACACACTTAACCACAAAGCCTCAACAGCCCTCTCTGGAAAACAATTCCCACAGATCTACCACCCTCAGAGATGGAATTCTTCCACATCTCCATTTTAAATGAGTAACCCTTTCTCTGAGATTATGCTCTCCACAATCTGCCTTCATAGGACAATCCCTCCATGCAAGGATCAACCTAGTGAAACCTTCTCTGGAACTACTTCCAATGCATGTACACCTTTCCTTAGATAAAAGAAACAAAGCTGTTCATAATATTTAAAATGTGGTCCAACTGGTACCTTGTATAGTTCGAGGAAATATTCTCTGGTTTTATACACTATTCCCTTTGTAATGATGGCCATCCACTTGCCTTCACTTTACATGCTGAACTTGTTTGCTAAATTCTCATGATTTATGCACAGGAACTCCCAGATCCCTCAATACTGCAGTTTTCTGCAATCCTTCTCCATTTAAATAATGATCAGCTCCTCTATTCTTGGCCAATGCACATAATTTCATATTTTTCCCCACATTATATTCTGTCTGCCAAATTTTTCTCCCCCCACTCACCCAACCTGTGTGTATCCCTCTGTCATCACCTCCACACCAGGGAGAGATAAATTCTGCCTATTTCACATTCACATCCACCTATTTACATTTACATATACTTTCCAAGGAGTGAAACAATATTGGATTATGAGATTTAATTTATGTTTAGCAGGATTAAAGTAATTTCCACTTGATGAAGCATTACATGGCTCCAGAAATATTCCAGAAATGCAGTAGTGTGCAAACCATAGTAAATGTTTAAGCAATACTTTAAAGTACAATTACTTCTCAATTGTATAAACATAGGTTAAAAACAAACTTGCACCTTTAATAAAGGATGTATTTTATCCACTGGTAAAAGAAGAGGATTCCTCCTTCTACGTTTCTCAATAGCAGACTGTGCATCAGCAATAGCCCATTTGTCAATTGGGTGTGGGAAAGATTTCTGAACACGTTCCTAAGAGGAAAACGGAAATAAATGTACAATCTTGAACATATGAAAAATGTCAATTTAAAACAGTAATCACAAAACAAGCTCTCCCACTAACAACCACCTTTAAAAATTTTCAACTCTTACACTGTTGCATTAAATTCCAATATTTCTATGTCAAAAATTGGTAAAATGTCCATATTCTTGACAACTAGATTACATATCACTAATTTAGGAATGCTACTTTGATAAATATAAACAAATTATAGCATTAAGTTTTAATATAGGTCATTTGTATTTTATAGAAGTCCATCAGCTAAACTAACCGTTGAAATTCTAGCTAACCATACCTCAACTTACCAGAATTTTGGCTGAATGGCCTGCTTGCAATGTCGTCTTTTTATTCCGTTTATCTTACGGGTTGCTGCTCATCAATGTGAACAAATCATCATCCCAGGGAAAACTAAAATGTATGTGCATCCTATTTGTTTTTATTCTTTTGCTTAATATATTGCATCATAATTGAGCAAAATTTCATGAACTTATATTTCCACTGTTTTGGCAATAAATATAAGTGGCAACTAAGATTAAATTAATTCTGTCTATTAATACTTTTATAAAATCATTAATTAGTTAACATACTCACATTATGGGTAAAATTGACTTTGGAAGTATTCGTGATGTTGAACTGAATAACAAATCATTCGGGAACAGGGACTCTCAACCTTTCTGATTCTGAGACCCCATTCTCAAGTTATCAGATCCTATTTCCATCCTCAATTCAGGAACCATGAACTGGGACTGAGCCACAGTCGCATTCGTGTACGTGGTTGGTATACTCTCAAGCTCTCAGCTCTCACCAGCCCCCTCACTCTTGCTATAGCCTCTTGATACCCAAACCCACTTCATACAACCACTTCACTTCCAAACCACACCCCATGCCTCTTCTGAATCACTTAAATTACTTCCATGCATATTCCATGTCTTCAATCTCACAATGGTACACAATTAAACTCTGTTCTGTTAAGAGTTAAACATTAGCTGATTTTATGGTCTCATTTTTGTAGCAGACTGGACACGATTGGTAATGGCAAGTACCATTTTTCTGTAGCACCTACTCATAGGATGAGGTTTCTAAATATGGCATTTTGTAAAATGTTGACGTGGAGTACCCTTGAAATCATCTTTTTATTCATTCACACGACGAGGGAGTCACTGGTGAGGCCAGCATTTCTTGTCTGTCTCTAATTGCCTAGAGGGCAGTTCAGAGTCAACCACATTGTTGTGGATCTGAACTCACATGTAGGCTAGACCAGGTGAGGATGGCAGTTTTCCTCCCTGAAGGACATTACTGAATCAGAAGGGTTTTTACAACAATTAATAATGGATTCAGGGTCATCATTAGGCTATTAATTCCATACTTTTATTGAATACAAATACCACCATCTCTGTTAAGAGGATTCCAAACCAGGCCCCCACTTTTATGAAAACCATATGTATTTATGGAAGATAATGACCTGATTACAATCCTATTTATAGCATCATGGCCTTCAAGGTAATGTTTCCCATGCTGATGCACCACTGTGCAGGAGATGTAAGCACAGTAGACTTAAGATAATGTGGTGACTAGTACGGAGGTTACTTCAACTCAAGAGTGTCTGCATCTGGAATGCCTGCCTCACCTCCCACCTCCTTGACCATGATTCTTTGCCAAGAAGTCGAAGGCAAGAAGCCAATATCATGACTGACTGAAATTAATTAGCACAGCACAGAATATGCATTGAACCAATAGTTCCTTTCTTCAAATGCCAGCATATTTATCAAGACAACCTTCAGGAAGCTGCCTTTATGTTCTTTGTTTTGCTGTGGGCTCAAAGCTGTAAGTAAGATCTCCTGTTCTCCTACCCAGTTGAAGAATTCCTAGAAGCATGGCATTCCAACCAGAACTCCAGCAACAAACACATTGATCTGGAGCCAATCTACCATCCTCTGAGAAAAAGAACAGGAAATGACATCACCAACCCAAGGAAACCTAAACAGATAAGTAGAAAGCGGGACATAACACCAGCACTTCATCGGAGGCTCACTGATGATGTTACCTAGAATGGTGACGAAACATCTGAAAACTAACCTTCCAGCTCAGCAAGCAAACTCACATCCAGCACCTCAACCTGAGCTACAAATCTTCTCAAAACTCGCTACCAGTTGAACTAAATTAATCTAGTCTTGTGATTTTAAGTAATTGAAGTCTCAGCTTACTTTTTTTTTGTTTTCAGTTCTTCTTTCAACTCGTCCTCAGTATCCCAGGACATTGAGAGAAGTTAGGGACAAAATTGCAGGAATATTTGTATCATCTATAACTACAGGTAATATGCCAGAGGACTGGAGGACAGGTAATGTTCTGCCGTTATTTAAGGAAGTGATTCTGAAAGATAGGATTTACATGCATTTGGATAAGTAAGGGCTGATAAGGGATAGTCAGAATGGTTTTGTGTGAGGGAAATCATGTTCAAACTTGATTGAGTTTTTTAATGAAATAACCAGAAAGATTGATGAAGGCAGAATAGCAGACATCGTCTGCAAGGGCTTTAAGTATATCCTTTGGTAGACCAGTTAATAAAGTTAGATCACATGGTGAGCTTGCCAGTTGGATATAAAATTGGCTTGCTGGTAGGAGACAAGATGGTGGAGGAGGGTTGTATTTTGGATTAAAGGCCTGTGACCAGCCATGTTCTAGCACTGGGGTCATTTTTGTTTGTCATTTAGAGAACAATTTGGATGAGAATATAGGAAGCATGTTTAATAATTTTGCAGGTGACACTAAAATTGGTAGTATAGTGGACAGTAAAGATTATTTAAGATTACAAAGAGATATTTATCAATTGGGTCAATGGGCTTACAAGTGGCAGATGGCTTTTAATTTGGATAAATGTGAGGTATTGTATTTTGATAAAACAAACAAGAGCCGGACTTATACAATTATTGGTAGAGCCCTGGGTAGTGTTGTAGAACAGAGAGATCTAGGGGTTCAGTTATATAATTCTTTGAAATTTACGTCAAAGGTAGATAAGATGGTTCAGAAGGTGTTTAGTGTGCTTACATTCATTGCTCATTATCATTGAGTTTGGAAGTTGGGAGGGTCATGTTGATATTGTACAGAACATTCATGAGGCCTCTTCTGGAGTACTGAGGGGGGGTTCTGGTCACCCTGCTATAGGAAGGAGATTATTAAACTGAAGATGTTGCTGGGACTAGAGGGTTGGAGATATGGAGACAGGCTGGACAAGCTGGGATTTTTTTTTCACTGGAGTGTAGGAAGTTGAGGGGTGATCTTATTGAGGTTTAAAAATCATGAGGGACACAGTTAAGGTGAAGAGCAAGGGTCTTTTCCATACTCTGAGTGTTTAAACTAGGAGGCATATTTTTAAGGTGAGATGAGTAAGTTTTGAAAAGGACAGGAGGGCAAATTTTTAAGATGAAGTGATTCATGTGTGGAATGAGCTGCCAGAGGAAGTGGTGAATGTAGGTAGAGTTGCAACATTTAAGCGAATAGGAAATATGGACCAAGTGCAGGTAAGTGGGAGTTGTTTAGGTTAGGAACATGGTCACCGTGGACTGGTTGGACTGAAGGATCTGTTTCAATGCTTTATGACTTTATAACTTTATAATTCTATATTCCTCCACAAATTTTCATCTCATCTGCTAAAAAAGAACAAAATTATTTAAACAATTCTTAAAATAGCGCTTTTATGGCCTCTTTAGTAAGATTCTGCGCAGAAGAAAATAAATTATTAAATAAACTAATTAAATAAATAAATTTAAGGTTATATTAAATTTGAAGCTTCCAAACGTTTTTAATCAAACAAACAAATTTTTTAAAGTCTGCTAGAAATGTTTAGATTTAAAATTAGAAAAAAAAAATATTTTCAGACTCTTAAATTCGTTCAGTTTAGCTGTATCTTAAGGTATCTAGCATTGGAATTCATATTACACTTCCTTTAAACTAAACAAAAATGAAATTTGCCTCAACATCTTGTACCAATGTGAAAGTGGAGTATGCACTTCAGTTCAGACTAACACGATGCAGTCCACTGAGAATTCAGTTTGACAGAGTAAATATACTATTAGACTCTGGCAGATGTAAAGAATCAGATATGAGAATCAATTAGCACAGTACTTGAATACCTCATTTCTGGAGATGCAAGTTGTGCAGATCTAGTTTCAATCAAGATCAAATGTTGAAATCCATTTATTGTGAGGACAGATGACAAGCATCATCATCCATTCCCACACTGCACTCAATTCATTCTGTATCAGTTACTGAGTTTTCTAATTGGGGGTCCACAATTTAACAACTAAAATAATTCATTTGGTTTATATTAGACAGTGCAGTGGATCACATCTGGGCATCACTCTTTAGCAAAGACTTGGAATAATAATCAAACAGTTTTCTACTGAAATGTTGAGTTGGAATCATTTGTTCCAGTGTTCTTCATAAAAAAAGGTAAAGTCGCCATGGTCCCAAAGAGCTACCACCAGATGGTTTGAGAGTTTAACCTGAGGGTCACCATACCTCAGGCAAGAGGTAAGGGTGAGAAGGCAGGACCTTCATGGTAAACTCAGCTGATGAGGGTCACTCTGCATCATAAACCAGCTGTCCAGCCAATTGAGCTAAGTGGCCTCCAATATTCTCACCAGGTTAACAGTCTGTTATTGAAACACTGCAAGCATAAAAGCCACTTGAGAAAGAATACATTTCACAAGGGAAATCACATTTGACCAGAACTTAAAATCAATCCAGCCAGTGTGTATATTTCATTATAAGGGCAATTGTTTTGTTGTGCACATTAATTTTATAACCTAGTAAAAACCAACTGCCCTTTCATTTTGACAAGTTAATCAAGTTAAAATCATGAATATAAACTCAAAATTGTGCAGAAATAATATTATGATGCAATTCATTTCTAATATGTAAAAATATAAGACACCATCATTCTTACCTCTACGTCTTGAACGGTCCGCGGTTGTGCAACACACAGCATATTTAATAACTGAAGAATCAACTCTTCTGTATAAAAGAGGGCATCTTCTTTTGCTGAGAGGGTTGGATGTACCTGCCTTTGAACCTGCATCAAGAAATAAGACTGTAAATACCTTCTCAGGAAAACATATATTTTGAACAAAGCTTTTAATTGTCAACCTCCATTGGCTCGCATCATTAGAATCTTAGCCACTTGTTTACCTATGGGTAAAACCTAGAATTTCCAACTTGCTTTCATCATAGCAAATTCCATATTTCTCACACTGGTGGGATATCATTAAGTCTGTCCCTGAGTAGGGAAACACTGCCAAGTATAGTTTCCCCATATTAGCCCAAATTTTAAGCTCAAAACAAACGAACTAAAGGAAACAATCTATGTCAGAGAGCATCTGTCAGCATTATGTTCACTGAAGCTCCTCAGATAAACAAACTAAATGTCAAAAATTGACAAGTTCAAAGCAGACAATTTGCAAAGAAAACAAAAATGATACAAATTCTGCTTTTTTATCCCCCCCTGAAGTGTAAGCTCTACAAAGCAAAAGACAGAGCAGAAAAGCTTTTAACTGACTTTTCCCTTTACATGTCCACATGCTAACTTGGAAACATAGATCACAACAAATGAGATCTAAAACACAGGACCAAACACTTTCTATAAACCTCAATTCCATAACTTCATTCGATTAACTAACTTTTCTGCTACTAATTATGATTTTGGGGTTGTAACATTATTAGGTCACCAAAGTACTGCCCATTTCTTCTCGAAGCTGGATTTAACAAAGAAGGATGAATTCCTCAATAGCATATGTATTTTCTGATGGGAAGATTAGCTAATTCAATAAACAAATTAGTTCATATGAGACATGGCAATGATCAAATTTAGTCATAACTCTTCAACAGTGACTGGGTATAATAGCCAAGTATGAAGATAAATGGTTAAGGATTTGTTCAACGCTCTTGATAAATACTCACGTCACAGCAACAGCCCTGATGTCCTCAAGTGCCACAGGAGGCTGATATCAAAGGCTAAGGGAGATCGCAAGATCAGAACTGAAGGCAAGATGTGATTTATGGATGCAGATGGCAATTTTAAATTTTATCTATTGGGTGATGGTGGGCCATCTTGGGAAAAAAGACAGAGGAGTTTTGATAGAGGTATTCAAAATGAAGTATGGTCTGGACATATAAGATAGGAGGAACGTTTCTGTTCATGCAAGGAATAGAGAGGCATGGATTTAAAATAATTGGAGAAAGAAGAAAAACTGATTGTTAGAAAATGTTGTTTTCTACTGTTGTTTAAGGTCTAGAATGCATTCTTGAGGATGTGACGGAGGCAGGTTCAACGGAGGCATTCAAAAGAGAATTAGACTTAAAAAGGTGCAAGATGGATGGTCACGGGGCAAAGAATTGCAGCAAGTGAATCATTCTGGAAAGTCAGTGCAGAGATGATGAGCCAAATATCTCCCTGAAATATAAATAATCCTGCAATTCTGCACCTAAGTGGATGTGTATTACAGTTTTGAGGAGAAGTTCATCTTGGAATTCCAAGGACAATTGCAGAGATCTTAATCTTAAACAGTTATTAGAACAGGCAGATACATATTTTGCCAGGTCCAACTGATCTAGAGTGACTCTAAGGTCAGTTCAAAATTGAAGATCCTAGTATTATGTACAAAACCAATCCTGAAAACAGGCAGCTTTACTTCATCAGGGACAGAGTGGCTTTGTCGTGGTGACCCAAAACAACAATTTTGTGAGAAGCAACAAAATTAAGGCACGTTGGTGAATAGAAAGCATTAAGTATATTTTTAAACTGACATTAGGAAGTTATCTTAACAGAATTTTGTTTTATTTTCATGGGATGTGTGCATCGCTGGTTAGGCCAGCATTTATTGCCCATTCCTAAATGCACTGGAGAAGGTAGTCACGAGCTGTTCTCTCAACCCTTGCAGCCTTTCGGGTCTAGGGAAATCATCATCACTGTTTGGAAGACAGTTCCAGGAGTTTTGACCTAATGATTATAATGCTGATCTTGTAACCGTATTGGAACAGCTTGGCTAAGGTGCACTGATGGTCCTGTAGCATGCCTTTAGTACTGTGGCCGAAATATTGTCAGGTTCCATTACCTTTTACAGAATCCATTGTATTCAGGCATTACTTGATATTACATGGAATCAAGTTGGTTGAAGACTTGCACCTGAGATACTGGGGACCACAGGATGTTTCAGGTCAAAATGTCAGCTTTCCTGCTCCTCTGATGCTGCCTGGCCTGCTGTGCTCCCCCAGCTCCACAATGTGTTGTCCCCAAAACATCAGCCTTGGATTCTACATTATTAGCCAGTGACAGTACCACAAAGTCACTGCATCCCCTTCAATTAAACTTTTCCTTGTTCTTTAAGGATGATTAACACAATTATACAAAGCAGGATCCTGCACCACAGGAACAGAACTCATAAATTACTAACACAGCCATAAGTATCAGCTATTGTTATTATACTATCACAGCAGCAAGTGGAAATTAGAGAACATCTTGCACATCCAACACCACCACATCCCCTCTACAGTAATATTAGGGAAAATATAACCCTTTTCAATTGGCCCAAAACCAATAGCATATAGCACTTGAAGATGTAATAGGAAGCATTTAAATAGGTTTGCCAGACTTTTACATGCAACCTGACACAACAGGGGATGGAAAAGCAATTAGTAATTGCAAAATGTGCATGTAAATAGCTCTCTATTTTGTGGCTGGGGTATGAAGCACTTTATTGAATCTACTTCTCTTAGACATGGTACAAGGAAGAATATATTTATTATATATCTGGAGATTATGTATCCTGTTACTTGGTTAGGTACTTAGGTGGCACTGGGTGTACAAGAAACACAAAACTTGAGTAATGCTGAAGAGAAAGACACACCTGACAAAGTTTTTCCTCTTTTACTCCCGAGATAACTACGTTATAAGGGAAATAACACTTTAAAGAAAATATAGTTGGCTCACTTTTCCCTCACCCACATGGTGAGAGAAACAATATGCAGGGTGAATGGCAGCATCCTGGACTTGTTGAAATATGTGTGAAATGGAGGTTGTAAAGTAAGCTAAAAAATGATCAAGGTGATGAGTTTGGAAATTCAGAGTAATAGAGTAAAACAAAAACACAGACAGATAATACTGGAGACAGAATATCTCAAATCACTGATTGAGAATAACCCTGGAGTAGAACAGAATGTCTAGCTTCCACAGAGTCAGAATTGCCCTGAGCAAGCAGTCATGCAGGTCATCTATAATTATGAGCAGGTTACTAAACAAAAAAATAGTCAACAGCAATGACCTGAGTTTCCTAAAACAGTGTGCAACACTGCACACAGTGGAAAACATTAAGGAAATTAGGGAACAGGAATTAATCACAGAGTTGTATTTTGATAAGTTTACTTGATCTCTCACAACATTTCAAACAAATGTCTACAAAAGCAGATCACTACTCACTGTCGCAGACTACCTTCTCATGCAAAATTGCAGATCAAGAAAATTTCTTTATTCTATGCCAGTTCTTAAGATGCTGCAAATTTATGCTTGGAATATTAAGCACATCAGGAATCAGTTCCTATTGCTGGAGATTTTCCAACAATGTTTTTATTTCCCCAGGAACTTAAAATATACCGTCATAGATCAGAGAATCCCTACAGGTGGAAACAGGCCCTTTGGCCCAATAAGTCCACACCGACCCTCAGAGCATCCCACCCAAACCTATCCCCCTATAACCCACCCACTCTACACATCCCTGAGCACTACAGGCAATTTAGCATGGCCAATCCACCTAGCCTGCATATCTTTGGACTGTGGGAGGAAACCCATGCAGACACGGGGAGAATGTGCAAACTCCACACAGACAGTCGCCCTAGGGTGGAATCAAACCCAGGTCCCAGGTGCTGTTCAGCAGCCATGCTAACCACTGAGTCATTCTGAACCTTACTTGCACAATAAACTGAACAACTCTGTGGCCGAGATAACAAAGCATGGAGGTGGATGAACACAGCAGGCCAAGCAGCATCTTAGGAACACAAAAGCTGACACTTCGGGCCTAGACCCTTCATCAGAAAAGGGGGATGGGGACAGGATTCTGAAATAAATAGAGAGAGAGGGGGAGGCGGATCGAAGATGAAGAGAGGAGAAGATAGGTGGAGAGGAGAAGATAGGTGAGGAGGTAGGGAGGGGATAGGTCAGTCCGGGGAGAACAGACAGGTCAAGGGGGCGGGATGAGGTTAGTAGGTAGGAAATGGACGTGCAGCTTGAGGTGGGAGGAGGGGATAGGTGAGAGAAAGAACAGGTTAGAGGGGCAGGGATGCGCTGGGCTGGTTTGGGGATACAGTGGGGGGAGGGGAGATTTTGAAGCTTGTGAAAACCACATTGATACCATTGGGCTGCAGGGTTCCCAAGCAGAATATGAGTTGCTGTTCTTGCAACCTTCGGGTGGCATCATTATGGCACTGCAGGAGGCCCAGGATGGACATGTCGTCTAAGGAAATGGAGGGGGAGTCAAAATGGTTCGCGACTGGGAGGTGCAGTTGTTTATTGCGAACCAAGCGTAGGTATTCTGCAAAGTGGTCCCCAAGCCTTCGCTTGGCTTCCCCAATGTAGAGGGAGCCACAACGGTACCGCGGATGCAGTATACCACATTGGCGGATGTGCAGGTGAACATCTGCTTGATGTGGAAAGTCATCTTGGGGCCTGGGATTGGGGTGAGGGAGGAGGTGTGGGGGCAAGTGTAACACTTCCTGCGGTTGCAGGGGAAAGTGCCAGGTGTGGTGGGGTTGGAGGGGAGTGTGGAGCGGACAAGGGAGTCGCGGAGAGAGTGGTCTCTCCAGAAGTCAGACAAGGGTAGGGATGGAAAAATGTCTTTAGTGGTGGGGTTGGATTGTAGATGGCGGAAGTGTCGGAGGATGATGCATTGTTTCCGGAGGTTGGTGGGGTGGTATGTGAGGACTAGGGGGATTCTCTTTTGGCGGTTATTGCGGGGGCGGGGTGTGACCGCTTTGCAGAACACCTATGCTTGGTTCACACTAAACAACTGCAACTCCCAGTCGCGAACCATTTCAACTTCCCCTCCCAATCCTCAGATGACATGTCCATCCTGGCCTCCTGCAGTGCCACAACGATGCCACCCAAGGTTGCAGGAACAACAACTTATATTCCGCCTGGAAACCCTGCAGCCCAATGGTATGAATGTGGACTTCACAAGCTTCAAAATCTTCCCTCCCCCTACCGCATCCCAAAAACAAGCCCAGCTCGTCCCTGCCACCCTAACCTGTCTCTCCTCCCACCTATCACCTCATCCCGCCCCCTTTACCTGTCCGTCTTCCCTGGGCTGACCTATCTCCTCCTTAACTCCCCACTTACACTCACCTTTACTGGTTCCATCCACGCCTCTTTGACCTGTCTATGTCCTCTCCACCTATCTTCTCCTCTGTCCATCTTCTATCCGCCTCCCCCGAGCCTCCTTCCCCTCCCCCATTTCTGAAGGAGGATCTAGGCCCAAAACGTCAGCTTTCCTGCTCTTCTGATGGTGCCTAGCCTGCTACGTTCATCCAGCTCTACACCTTGTTAACTTTGTGATTGCATTTATTTGAACATTATACTCAAATTTCAATGCAATATGCCAATGAGAAGATGAGCTAAATTGGAGCTATTAAACTTGGTACCTTGAATATGACACCATTTCAGTCAATGAGTCAAGGACATTGGTGGGTGAGATAAAACAAAGTCTCACTGGTTTATATATAGAAACGTCCCCTTTGCTTCTCAATAATATTCACAAGCATCAGGCAGACGAAATGGAACATTAGGGCAAACTGAAAGCATCCTGCACAAGGATAAAAAAGAAATGTTTATTGTAAACAATGTCGTGGTACACTGGTACAAGTATATACCACAAACAGCCAGTATCAGCAAGAAAGGTCATTGGAGTTGTTGAGGACAGCTAAAGCACTATTATCACAAAGTCAACTGTGGCTCCTGTCAGCAATGGAAGTTGTGGGTTCTGGTCATATTCTTGGACTGGATCATAAAAACTTAGTCTGATACTCTGGTGTAGTACTAAGGGAGCGTTGCACTGATACAAATACCATCTTTCTGATGAGATAGTAAATAGACGCCATGCTTGCCCTTCAGGATGTAAAATATATCTTGGCATTATTTAAAAGCAAGGCAGAAAGTCATCCCTGACCTCTTGGTTAATACATAATCTTTCAAAAAAATTGTAATTGTATTGGTCTTTATGGTAGCTTGCTCTGCACATATTTGGCTGTTGCACTTCCTGCATGATAATCATGATGACATTGCAATAATGTCTACACTTCAAAGGTAATTCATTGGTCATAAAGTTCTACAGGCACTGTGAGATTATGAAAAGTATCATACAAATGTATGTCTTCATAATGGCAGTTTCACTGTCAGGCATATAAGAAATGCAAACAAAATAGAGTATAGAGATTGATGAAAGGCATGGAATGCGATTGCATTATGAAGAATTTCAAAAGGACAGGTTGGGGACGAGAGACATCAGAACAACAGGTAAACGTTTTAAAACAAAACAGAAGAAAATGCAATGGTGACAGTTTGAGGAGAATAGGATTTGATCCAAAAAGAGTAATTAGCGATGTCAACAACCAAAGGAGCAAAGTGTAGCAGGTGATTTACTATGTGCTAAAGCTGAAGGGGTCACAGAAGTGAGCAATGGATAATGTCGAAATGATAGCTAGATTTTACAGTTGTAATGACAGTCAATGTCAACATGCATCCTTGTTACCCTGTAAAAGTGACAGCAACTTCAGGTGTTCATATATATTCAGGTAAACCCTGAAACCAGAGTTGCTATGAGTGATTTCTTGCTCCTCCATCAAGATACATGTTGCTATTCCCACAAATGTCAATCTGTTAAATCTCACTGAGGTGTTCTGTACTATCACTGTTTACAAAGAATACTGTAAAAGTTAGCTCCTGAACAACCCAGCCCCAGTAATTTAATTTTCTATTATGAAAATATTTGTCATTAGGATAAAATTTCTGTACTTTAATTTAGAATTTAAGCTTCTATTTCAATTTTAAATGCATGGCCTATATTTATTTCAATCACAACAGGATCAATGAAACATCAGGTTAGTAAGTGTATCTTATTTCTTAGTTTGCTGTTGGTGAGTTATATTATCAATACTGCCAAGTAAGTCTTCAGAAGAACCATAACCTTGCTCAAAAGAAGTGAAAGAAGCATATTAAAAAATGATTGCAGATTGTAAAGCACTTGGGATTTCACTTCAGTAAAAATGTGCATGCCAGGAGACCAGCTATGACTGCTTCTCAATCTCTAGAAAAATCACTAGAGGAATGCAAATCTGGTATGACCTGATCTTGACAAAGGGATCTATATTGCAGGCAAATTTTATAGTCGCATAACAGGGCCATTAAATTTATCACGGTCTGAAATTAAGCACTTGTAAGAACCAGTCAACAGAGATACAGGTGGTTGTCCTATAAAATGACAGTTGCATTCTTTTGTGACCTCGCACTATAAAAAATCTGGTTATCGGGCAAGTGTTAACCAAACAGTGTCCATTATTCATCAATCACGTTACAGCCGATTCACGTTAACAAAACACAAGTTATAGCAGAAATACTTGTACGGGTACTCGATTAATAATCAAAGTGGTTGCTCAATCCCAAGAATGTAGGCAAATATATACACTAGGACTAACAACAAAGAATAAACAAAATAAAAACTGAAAGATCTGCAGATACTGGAAATCAGAAACAAAAACAGAAATTGCTGGTAAAGCTCAACAGACCTAGCAGCATCTGTGGAGAGAAATCAGAGTTAATGTTTCGGGCCCAGTGACCCTTCTTTAGAACATTCTGTTTTTGTTACAGACTAAAAAAAAAACCTTGACTAGATTTACAAAAGAATGTATGTGAGCTGCGTAGCCTTTCTTCCATATTGCACATTCCATATAAAGTGAAAGGATGGGCGGCACGGTGGCTCAGTGGTTAGCACTGCAGCCTCATGGCGCCAGGGACCTGGGTTCGATTTCAGCCTCAGGTGACTGTCTGTGTGGAGTTTGCACATTCTCCCCGTGTCTGCGTGGGTTTTCTCCGGGTGCTCCGCTTTCCTACCACAGTCCAAAGATGTGCAGGCTTGGTGGATCGGCCGTGCTAAATTGCCCATAGTGTTCAGGGGTGTGTCGGTTATGGGGGGAATGAGTCTGGGTGGGATGCTTCAAGGGGTGGTGTGGACTTGTTAGGCCCAAGGGCCTGTTACCACACTGTAGGGAACCTAATCTAATCTAAGAGGGCAAGGATAAAACTGCAAATCCTGCAGGGAGAGAGAATGGAAGACATGGCTACGCAGCAGGGGTCAAAAAGCAATCTGAAAATTAGAGCAACTGCAGACACAACACATAACAGCAATAAATTCTTCCCCACATAACCTGCACTTTTTCTCTTAATTATATTCTGCTGTTGCAATTGACCATATGCTTTTTTCTTGCAGATAGAATTTATCTCTTGTGGCTTGGTGACCAAACTGAATTCAGTATACAAAGTCCAGTGAGATAAAAATAAATATAGTTTTACCTAATTGAAATGTTACAATGTGGCCAAAGATTGTTTTATACCAGCCAAAGGTATTAGGTGATGTGACGGAATTAGAAAACTGTCCCAATGAATAGTAGACAAGGCTCAAGAGGTTGATTGGGTAATATTTGTTGCTGTGTTCAAGGTTAAAAACCAGGGTGCTTAAGCTGAAGGAACTGCAAGGAGAGAGACAGAGAGAGAGAGAGACAGAGAGAGAGAGAGAGACAGAGAGAGAGACAGAGAGAGAGAGACAGAGAGAGAGAGACAGAGAGAGAGAGAGAGAGACAGAGAGAGAGACAGAGAGAGACAGAGACAGACAGAGACAGACAGAGAGAGACAGAGACAGAGACAGAGAGAGCGAGACAGAGAGCGCAAAGACGTAGACAAGGAGGAGAATGTTAAAGGAGGGGTGGGGTACGCTTCAAAATGCAGCGACAGATAAATTCACCATCTAACCTTTACAAATAATCCTTGAAAAATCAAAAGACAAGGCCAAGAATGTAAAACATTAAAATAAAAGGTGCCTCAGTATTGGACCTTTGCACTTTCACAACTAGGTGTCAGAATGGCAGCAATACATCTGCATCTTAATATACATTGCCTTCCATCATCCCTCCCAAAGTCTTGATTGTTTGTTGCTTGTCATTTTCATTCCACCATGAACTGACATTCTCATAGTTTGTTGCCTGGGTTCTATAGGTTACAGAAGATGAAATTAACATCAGCCACAAAGCTCTGCTCCCCCAACCCTATGTGACAATCACAGAATCAAACAATACAGAAGAGATGCTTTGGCCCATCAAGCCTGCACTTACAAAATCTACCCTGAATCAACACTGATTACACTTTGCAGCACTTAGCTTTATAGCCCTGAGTATTATATTCAAGTGCTAATTTGAGTATTTTTAAAGGTTGTGAGGTTTCCCAACAGTCCTACCTTTCCAGTCAGTGCATTCCCAATGCCCACAACATTCTGGATAAGAAAAGAAAGCCTCAAACCCTGCCAAACTTCCTATATTTCCCTTAAAATTATTCTCTCATTTTATTGACACTTCAACTAAGAGGAGCAGCTGCTTTCGATCCAACTTCCCCATGCCCTTCAATAACTTGTAGACATCTATCAGGTTTCCCTGCCAAAAAAAGTGACTTTTTTTGTAAAAAAAAAATTAGCCATTTTGTTCATGACTATTGGACTAACTTTTAAGATTTTCCTGCTGCTCCACTTATTTGAAGTAAACAAAAGCAATATCAGTGAATCACCTCTAAATTCCCTGTGGTGCAATCACATCCGTCTTATTATGTGGTATACCATAACAACACATTACCCTACTTGTGATCTACCCAAAGTCTTACACAGCTTCCACATAACCTCCCTACTCTTATAATCTATTCCACAACTGATAAAGGCAAGTGTCCCATATACCTCCCTAACTACCCTATTAACCAATACTGCCACCTTTAGGGAACTGTGGACAAGCACACCAGTACTAACAGACCATATTACTTAAACATTGATCATGATCAATTTTATTGTGGACCCACATCTTGAACCAATACTTCCAAATTAATCTTGAAATGGATTTGAAAACTTGCATGCTGGTGTCCGACAGGAAGCCCCCAAATGACAGAAAGTAGCCCCAAAAATCAAAAGGTTACTCTCAATAAAATTCAGCTCGGCAGTTTTTCCTCAAAAATGGTTTTTCTTCAAAGGCTATTTTGACCAATGGGGTGGGGTGGCACAACAGCTTTAAGATATCCTCCTGAAAGTAAGCCTGCCAATAGTGGAACCAAAAGAGAATGGGCATGCAGGTAGTCAGGGATTTCAGAAAAACTGAAAAATAGGAGCAAGAATAGTCACACAGCCTGCCCACACAGACCTGTTAAATATTTGTATCATTTTTTTTGTGTGCACAACCTAACCTGTTTGAAAGTCAATGGTACCAGACAATCAGCAAGTTCAAATAGTGAGTCAAATGTGATATCTTTCCAACTGAGTAAGATAAAGACTTTTAAAGTATGCCTTTGTTTGTAATAGATTATGGCGTTTTAGATCTATTGACCCAAATCTAAAACCTTTAGTAAATACAAAATACTGTAGATGCTTGAAACATAAAGAAGACAGCAAAAGGCAATGCAGCATCTGAGCAGAGACAGTAGGAGTTGCAGATAGAACAGTTTTTAAATAAACACAGAGCAAGGAAATAAAAGGCTGAGGGAAGAGAACTGCAACAAATGCTTTTCTGCCATCCCCATTTTGACGATGCAGGGTCTCAAACATTCAACGCAACAACTTTTTGATTCACCTTGACTTTTAATTTCACACAATGCTTTCTCCTCGAAAATGGGGACAGCTAAGGAATATTTGGTAATAGCTTTACTGAACACCTTTGACATCCTGATTGCTTACCATTTTAATTCTTGAGACCAATCCCACTCTAAACTCTGCCTCCTACATTGTGCTGATTAATCTTGAGAAAGCATCTTTGGACTAGACACTTTACAGGCATACAACATCTCGTCCACAGCAACAATTTCAGATAGTACTTATGAGTCTCATCTTTTTCGGAAAATTGTGCCAACAATAATTCAGTTGGTAATTTAATCCTTTCCGTCTTTCACGCTTTCAGATCTTCTCTTTTCTTCTTTAACACCACTTCTTCTTTTGTGCTTACTCAAATCTTATTGAATGTATATGTTCCAGTTCTAACAAACACCACCAATTTAAAATATTAACGGTTTCTCTCCCCAAATTTGCTACCTGGTCTGCTGATTATTTCCAACATTTTCTGTTTAAATCCAAAAAGATGTGATGCACTGTTTCAATAGATTTATTCTGGACAGCAGTGAAACCTTCTTTGGAATATACCTTTTAATAAAATATAATTTCCAGGATATAAAAATTGCTATGGCCTGTTCCCTGCTTTTAGAGGTGGTCATCAAAAAAGTCAATTCTTTGCATGACCCATAATAGGTACCACGAGTGCTTCAATTGTTGGAGTTAATCAGAAGTCTCTTCACAATGGATCCAAAGCTAAAGCAATGTCAAACAAAAGTGCATCGAAAACACTGATGTTGACTGAAGTGCAGCCCATACAATGGTTTCAGTCCTCACTTTCTACAAGAGTAACTCAAACAGTCCCTCTCCCCAGTCCTTTCTTGGGAAGTTGTGTCCTCTTAAAATGATTATTCAATTCCCTTTTGAAAGTCATGATTGATTCTGTTTCCTCCACACATGTAGATTCTAGCCACACTATCTGTAAAAATATTTTTCCTCATATTACCTTTGTTTCTTTTGTTAATAACCCTAAATCTGAGCACCCCATCTTCCATCTTTAACTATTCTGTCCAGACCCCTCATGATTTCAAGCACTTAACCTTCTCTTCTCCAAGGGTTGCACGATTTCCATAATTTTGTCGGCAATTCTACACTTAAGTCTGGCTGTATTTAAAAACAATAGCAATGCATTTCTAAGACCAGCGCTTCAACATACAAATATCCCAAAACACTTGCAATTCTTCTTCCAAGAAAATGGTTTCCTTTGACAAGTCTGAAAGATTGGCCACACCTGATCTTGATTGTAACAGATTTTTCTGATGTCACAAGAAGTGTATATTGCACAAAGCAAATTCTAAACATTTTCACTTCATTTCTGACCAATCACTACGTACATATTGGTAAAATGCCATGGCTGCTATGGGGACACTACAAACACTGAAACAAACAAAACTATCCTTCAGCACAAAAAAATCCAGGCAGACATTCCAGTGCAGTGGCGAGAGTGCTACACTGACAAGACTGCCAACTTGCAAGTAAGTTATTAAACTTAGAGCCCATCTAACCCTTCCAATGGAATTAAAAGATCTCATGTCTCCATTTCTAATAAGAACTGAAGAGTTACCTTTAGCTACATAGTAAATGTCACCACAACAGATTGAGATTAGCTGGTCATTACCAGATTAATGTTTCTGGAATTTTGCTGGATATAATACTGACTGTTATACTTCCCGCATTGTTTAGGTCCCACCTGCTGCAGAGATTGCTTAAAAATATACACAGGGACTACACTTCACAAGTGTTTCAGTGACTGTAAAGCACTTTGACATGTAGAGTGGTCACGAAAAGTGCCAAATGAAGGCAAACCTTTTATCCGATTATAATGGAATTGCATTTTTTTTTAGTTTAACTACAAGTTGGCATTTCAGAAGATGGATCTACTTTAAATTAATATCTGTAATTTGGGTGGAAGCTTCAAATCAGTCTCTATGTTCAAATATAAAAGTCTGACTTCAGCAGCTTCACAGACAATCCCAATAAGGAATATTAACAACGAAAACAAAACTGCTGGCAAAACACAACAGTCCTGCCAAAGTGTCACTGGACTCAAAGTGTTAACTGATTTCTCCCCAAAGATGCTGCCAGACCGCTGAGGTTCACTAAGAGGTTCTGTTTTTGCTTCACATCTCCAGTATCTGCAGTTCTTGGTTTTTATTTCAGGAGTATTTGCAAATTACAGTGTTGCCCAGCTGCAACTAGTAAAGACAGAACTCAGTAGAGACTGAGTAGACACAGCTAGCTCAACATTATTACAATTTTACAATTCTCCCTTAAAGATTTTCCTTGCATGGTTGATTCTCTTTCACCACAAAACTGAAAAGAAAGCTTTTTATTAAGAGCTTCTATCTTGGGCAAAAATACATCCAACAACGTGCTCTACAAACTCCACTCACATTTTAGGAGCTGTGAGAAACTGCAACACAGCAGATGAGGCTGAGACAATCCACAACATTTTATGGATAAAACAACTCCTCAATGTTGTTAAAAGAAAAAATGGTAATACGTCCTAGCTCCCAATGTTTTTTAAATACTGGATTCATTTCTTCCCAACCATATCTTCTTCCTTGGGCCACACGCAGAGTACCACATTTGATTGAAATCCATTGATAAGTGTTTGAGATTAAACATAAACAAATGCAAAATAAATGGTAATAGATAATGATTAAAGCATATCTTAGAGAAGGACCAGCATTGTACTTCTGAAGTCAGTCAATATTCCATGGTTTGTACAGATGGTGTTAAAATAGTAGGCAGGTCAGGCAGGATTTGCAGAGTGGTATTAATTGGAAAGGGGAGCAACAAGAATAGGGCACAAGGTGGACAGTACAGCAAAGAATAAAATCCTTTGGTGGACTATAAGGAGAACATTTTGAGACCAGATTTAATTAGCTGAATGGTCTGATTCAGTGCTACAGCACATCATGATTTCATAAAATTGTTTAAATTTACAATGTTTTACAAGATGAGTGGCACACTCTCCCAACAACACAGCAGATGACTTTGCCTTTACTCAAAGTATTAGAACCAAAGACCTTATCTTGGCTTTGGTTCCTGGGGATTTCCAGCTGCTGTGGACAAAGCATGTGTGGAGAAATGCACCATGGGAATTGCACCACAAAACCTTGGTCACTTGATAATGAGACAAAATTAGGACTGGGAAGTGCTCACTTCTTGTTAAAAATCTGTGTACGTGGAAGATACATAATAGTTACAGTTTTAGTTTTAATTTACTCCTGTTAAACTACTGTTGCTCAGAATGCACTGCAATAACCTGAGATAGAACATCAGAAGCAATTACGGCAGGGAAAAATAACTTCAATTTAAATCAACCCTGAGCTAAGACCTTTTCTACATCTCTCTGAAAAACATATGTTTGTATTATGTTCAGAGGGGTATAGTGATTATGAGTCTTTTGCCTCTGGCTGCCAAAAGTTAACCATGGAAAACAACCAGCCTGATTCAGAGTGTATCTTTGGAAGGGCTGGTATTAATGACAGTTCCAGTAAGAACCATAAATTAAACATCAAAAATGAGGGTGATTTTAAACAGACTAACTGGAAATATTGTTGGTTTGAACTACACAGTTGTTCAAAGAGAGATCGAGAGCGCTGCTGGAACAAGACATCCACTTCCGATTATTGAAGGCGAATTGTCAGTTAGGTGGGGGCAATGATGAGAAATAAACTGTTGCAGTCTCCCAGAATTTAGACTGACTGCTTTGTTTATTGGAAATGATTTTTTTTCCCTGAATTGGCTCCAACTTTTTCTTGGTCTCAATCAATAAGTTGCATAGTTGAAGAGACATAAAAATGGACACGTTGCATTTGGATGGGGTGAATCTAGACTTAGATAACAAAGTGTGAAGCTGAATGAACACAGCATCTCAGGAGCACAAAAGCTGACGTTTTGGGCCTGGACCCTCCATCAGAGACCCTCTCTGATGAAGTGTCTAGGCCCGAAATGTCAGCTTTTGTGCTCCCGAGATGCTGCTTGGCCTGCTGTGTTTATCCAGCTTCACACTTTGTTATCTTGGATTCTCCAGCATCTGCAGTTCCCATTATCTTGGAATATAGACTTAGTTGATTTGGCCTTGTTCCTATGGTCCTGATTCATTTTTCAAAAACGTACAAAGAAGATTATAGAGGAGAAAATGGAAGATAAATTACATTTTAAGTGCATTTTTTAAGATAGATAGGAAAATGTTACAAGTCATATGTACTCAATACGTGTCATATTTCCACCCTCAGGTCAGTCACACAATACACTATACAATTCAAGAAATTTACTTGAACAGTAGCACGTGAACCAGTCACATTTTGGCTGCATTTGGACCATAACAAATTAGAAATTGAACTCAGAGTTCTACTATACTAATCTGCTACTATTACCTATTAGAAGTGAGAATATAACACACTAAAAATAAATCTCAATTTAAGGTAAATTAAAAATATCCCAAACCATTTCAGGTCAGAAATACTACTCTATGCAAATAGTATGGCACGAGGCATAAATACTGTGACTTAAAAACAAAGCTTTGTTGTAAGCTACAAGTACTTTACAGAAACTAGGAATCTACTGTCACTTATGACAATTGGCTGATTTTAACTGTTGCTTGATTTTAATGTGTAAAGCAAGAGTTGTGTCACAAAAATTGTCAAAATATACTTTGCAATGGTAAATCATGCACTCTTCTATTGCAGGAAAGCAAACAAATGTGGAAAGCATCTTACCCAAATCAACTTGTGTTTGATTTTTAAAAACTCAGTATTTCCAGTTTGGTGCATCAGAATCATCTATTTATTCTACCTCACGCTAGAATTTAATTCAATAACTCCGATCCATAAAACATTACTTTCTAGAAACATAATTTCAATACACTAAAATGTTATTCTATAAAGAATGTAACAGAATCAACTTCAAAGCACATTAGTTTCAACTGTAACAACATTTTTCCTCCAAAAACTGATAGTTACATGAAAGAAACAGACGAGATGCTTGTTGAGGCCACACAGTTATTCTCATGGGCAACATAGTAAACATAAAGTGACTATTCAAACTCCACTTGTGATTTTCTGATATAAAGGCTAAGACTCAGACTACATATACAGGAGTCTACCAATAAGGACACTGCACAATAAAGGACTGTAGTTGTTTTTTTTCCTGAGTTATTTTGACTTTAAGTACACCCCCATTGTGTTTATTTATCCATCCTCTAATAGTAAAATTACTTTCAGGTTGGAACTAATTTTGAGGCCAAACATTTGTTTGTTTTGAAAAGCTGCAACAAACTTCAAAACAGGCAATGGAAACATGGTGATAAAAAGTAAATATAAAAGCCTTTTAAAAAATGTATAGGAAAGAAAAAATATTAGACAAATGAAAAGAATTAAAAGAAAATAAAACAAAAGGAAATAGGAACAGTGTGTGAATGCATGTACATACTCAGAGCCATTTTACGTATCATTGTTTATTAAGAGTTCCTTTGGTATGGAATTAAGGGATTAAGGGCCTCAACACTGCTGACAAGACATGTCATGCAGCAACTGGCATAAACATCAAGCACTTTTGCCTCAACTTTCAGAGAACTACATTTTCCACAACAAATTGTTGGAAATTATAATTGATAAGGGTCCACTGCTGTTTATCATTTATATAAATGATTCTTTTGAAAATTTCAGAGGCATGGTTAGAAAGTTGTAGATGACATCAAAATTGGAGATATAGATAACCTTCTTCATGGTTGACTAAGATTACAAAGGGATCTTGATCAATTGGGCCAATGGGCTGAGGACTGGCAAATAGTTTAATTTGGATAAATGAGATATTGCATTTTGATAAGACAAACAAGGGCAGGACTTTCACAGTTAATGGTTGGGCCTTGGGCCTAGGAGTTCAGGTACCTAGTTCTTTGAAAGTTGCAAAACAGGTAGACAAGGTAGTTGTAGTTAAGGTGGTGTTTGGCACGCTTGCCTTCATTGTTGAGATCACCGAGTATGGGAGTTGGGACGTCATGTTCTGGCTGTACAGGCCACTTTCAGAGTACTGTAAGGATATTATTGAATTGAAGAGGGTTCAGAAAAGATTTACAAGTATGTTGCCGAGACTAGAGGTTAAAAGTTATAAGGAGAGGCTGGATATGCTGGTGCCTTTTTTGCTGGAGCATAGGAAGTTAAAGGGTGACCTGATAGAGGTTTAAGGTTATGAAGGGCATAGCTAAAGTGAATAGCAAAGGTCTTTTCCTGAGGTAGGGGAGTTCAAAATTAGAGGGTATATTTTTTAAGTTGAGAAGAAAGAGATTTAAAAAGGGACCTGAGGCAACTTTTTCCACACAGAGAGTGGTTCATGTGTGGAGTGAAGTTCCAGAGGAAGTGGTAGATGCAGTAAATTACAATATTTAAAAGAAAAACTTGGATAGGCACATGATTGGCAAAGGTGTAGAGGGATATGGGTCAAATGCAGGAAAGAGTGATTAGTTTGGTTTGGGAAACTTGGTCCACATAGCCAAGTTGGACCAAATAGTCTATTTCCAAATGACTGTATGATGAATAACACAGGACATCATCATTATATCTGTGACCTCACGAGCATCAAGCCCAATTACCAATCTCCTGAACCAGTAAAATTTAAAGGACAAGGAAAGCAGAACAAATAAAAGAAAAACAAGGTCTTAGCGATGAAATAAAACATGGCCATAAAAAAGAGTCAGACAGAAAAGAGAAAAGAAAGAGTGAAGCAAGACAGAAAAATGATAAAGAAAAAAGAACAAGCAAAAAAATAAAACCGGTCACAATCCAGCTGCTTTTGGGAACTGTAGCATTAATTCTCAGGAGGTTATGAATGAATGGTAGGATAGGCATGTGAAATGTACAGACATTCTCAAGGCATGAATTATTGAATGAGTATCACCATCAGGAACAATGAAAGTGCTTTCACTATGATAGCTGGATGAAAACAAAACCCGTTTATTTCACCTAATACTACTCTGGCATGATATGACCCAGAATTGTTGTTGAATCATTCATAATTTGTATCTTTGACTGATGAAATAGCTTTTCATCTTAAAAATTACTGCCCTCAGTCACGATCAGATATATGAATATCAAGATGTGCCTCAGAATTTCAAATTTCTTTTTCATAAGAACAGCAAAGTGCCATCTGCAGTATTGAGGGTTCCACAGTTTAACTATTACTTTTCTACACTTTCAAACCTGAATAGCAAGTTATGTAGTTCATATTATTAGGGCCTGTGGCACACAATGTAAACAGCCCCAACTGACATCGACATAAAAAATTCACACAAAGCCAGCAATTTAAGGAAATACAATGAACTTTACTGGGAAGGCTCATTTCACGTATGCATACCATTTTTTTTAAAAAAAGAGAGTTCGGCAAAACCAGCAGTCCAGGAGCGCTAAAAATTGTTCAACAACCTACAGCGAATTGGAGTTTGTGCAACATCTCCCATCCCCTGCAATTTGCTATACCTGTTGTGATCTAAAAAGAGTAAGAGTCGTAAGCTCAAGCATTTTTCCACCATTTCTGGGGCTATTTTATAAGATTATTTCTGAGGTATAAATTGTTTTATTGTTGTAGTATTGACATTTTATTCTGTTAGGTGAAGTGTCCAAAACCAACTGGGCATGTAAATCAAAAAATCCTTGAAAATATTGACCATTTCTCATGTATCAGTTCACATTAGTTTTATGTACAGCATAAAAAAAAGTAACTTTAAATTTAGAATTACCTGGTGGATAGCATTCTGAAGTTATAAAAACTGACTTGCAAGATACTTCGTGATGAAAACAACAAAAAAAATTTGCAAACATGATTTACAAAAAATCCTCCAGGACCATTCAATTTCAGATATCATTACAACCTTGGTCCAAACAGGAGAAATAAAAGTGAAAAAGATGAATTCCAGATGAATTAGTGAGAGCAACTGCCTCAGATCCAGGAACTCTAGCAAAATTGAAGTCAGTAGGAATCAGGGAGAAAACCCCTCATTGGTTAGGCTTATATTTAATGCAAAAGGAAGACAGTTGTAGTCTTTGGAGACCAGTCATCCCAAGCCCACCAACAATGCAGAAGGTCTTCAGGGTAGTTTCCTAGGTCTATCCACCTCAGTTGCTTCTTTAGTAATCTTCCACCCATCATACGGCTGGAAGTGAGAAAATTATGGTTGACTACAAAGGAGATTTATTACAATTTCACCTGGAATGGAGGAAAGATCTTACGAGGAAAGGTTGAGAGAGCGAGAGCTTTTGTCTTTAGAACAACGAAGGATTAGAGGACACTTGATAGAGGTGTACAAAATGTTAGAGGCATAGAGTGGACAGCCAGAGGCATTTTCCCAGGGTGGAGGTAGCTATTACGAGGGGGCATAGTTTTAAAGTGAGTGGAGGTAGATACAGGGGAGAAATCAGAGGTAGGTTCTTTACTCAGAGTGGTCGGGGCGTGGAATGCATTGCCAGAGAGGATAGTGGAGTTGGCTTCATTAGAGGCATTTAAGCAGCTATTACACAGGTATGTGTATGATTGTATAAAGGTAGGGGTGGAGGTTAGACAGATTGGAACAACATTGTCGGCCGAAGGGCCTGTACTGTTCTATGTACAGGGTTCAGTTCGATTTGCAACTCTCAGACTGAAAGCAAAATCCGTCTGTGCTTATATGCAGCAAAATGTGTTGTTTCTACCTTTCTCCAACACAAGGGAACCTTTTAAAAGTTTGTTCTCAGTATGATATTGACCAGATCATATTTGTTACCTATACCTGGCCTTTCCTGAAACTCTCACAGACCTTGTGATGAGAGTGCACCTACGATCTCAGGTGACTCAGAAAAGGTGGTACTATCAAAGTAGCTTTGATGTACTGTTCCAGCATGTCCTAACATCAGTGTGTACAGCTACCACTGAAAGTGGTGACAGAGATTAAGTCGAGATGGTGTCAAGCTTCTCAACTGTTCCAACTGCATCCATCCATTTTCCATAATTGAACTTTGCAGTTAGGTTTAGAAAGATTTTGATAAAAAGTGCACTCATTAAAGTACTTGGCCTCTGTCCTCTTCTTGTATTGAGTGTGGACATGGATTGTCTCGTTCAGCTGTGTGTCAACAGTGATTACAATGATATTGATGATTAGATACTCAGCAATAGTGGTTGTGTTGAAGGAATTTCTGTGCTTTTCCTGGTTCAAAGTGATCATTATTTAGCCACTAATGCAGCATAAATAGTACCTGGTCTTATTTAGTACAAGTCTAATCATCATCTATGTCCTTTTTTAAACTAACACAGGCAGCTTTTTTGCTGAAGAAATGATCAATGGACTGAACATTAACAAACAATCCGATGCCTAATCTAACTTTGAAGGGAAGATGTAGTTGAAGCAACTAAATGTGGTGGAGTGAGGATATTGTTGAAGTAGTAGAATTTACTTTGGCCTACACACTTCCCCCACATGCCTCATACATCAATATACTGCAGTTGGTGTGATTAATGTCTTGACAATTTACTTTTGTACCAAGGATCATTTCAGAAATTGGATGATTTGCCCCTTCCACCACATGAATCACAAATTATGTGATGGCTCTTTAGTGTTGAACTTAATCGAATGATGCTTTGATATAAACAGCAGCTGCTAACACCCCTCTTCTGGAATTCATTTTTTGCATCTATATTTGGATCAAGGCTATGATAAGGGTTGATAGAATCCATGCTTACCATCAACAAATAAGCTATTGATATCATCACTTTCTGGCAATATTGATGACTTGTCCCCTTAGTTTACTGATGGCTGCATGGAGACAGATAGGCTAGATATTATTTCAGAGATAGTAGGAACTGCAGATGCTGGATAATCTGAGATAACAAGGTGTAGAAGCGGGATGATCACAGCAGGCCAAGCAGCATCAGAGGAGCAGGAAGGCTGACGTTTCGGGCCTAGCCCCTGCTTCAGAAAGTTCCTGCTCCTCTGATGCTGCTTAGTCTGCTGTGTTCATCTGGCTCTACACGTTGTTAGGCTCGAAATTAGCCAGGTTGGAGTTGTTCTATTATGCAAGGATCAGATCTACTTGGGTAATCATGAACATTGCTAGGGTAGATGCCAAAGTTGTACTATAGCAGAGCACCTTGGCTAGTAAAGTAGTCAGGGCTAATCCACAAGTCTTCAGCACTGCAGATCGTTGTTCAGGGCTGTAGCCTTTTCTTCTTACATACAGTGATGTTAGCTGTGCACATTACATTGTTATCTTAAGATCGGCTGATGCATAATAAATCAAACTTAAGCCCTCTGGCTTTCATAATTCAGTAGTAGTAATATGCATATCATTATTTGCATTAATTGGTTTAAAAGTAATAAAACAGATTTGCAGTTGTTTACCATTTATCAATCTGAATTGGGTGGTGCTGGCAAAGTGGAAAGTTGAAAGCAAAAAGCAATGTACTTCCCCATGTAAAATAAGAAAGAGGGTTGTTACCACATCCTCAGTTCCTGCAGGCAGTGGCAATGTACAAATGGCATTAGTAAAAATCTGATACTAATATCTGGAAACAGAATTTCTTTATTAAAAGAAAGGAGAAATAATTAAATACAACTAAAATATGGTCAAATAATAAATTTTATTTCATAAAATGTTCGATTCTGCTCTCTTGAAATATTAAAAATTCAACAGATATCTTATAACAGGGAGCTATAATTCACAGCCAATGCAACAGGAATCTTATCAGCTATATGCCATTCTTTACACTTCATGTCTGCGATTGTTGCAATGTAACTACAGTCCGAGAGAACACAGCAACCTACTAAACCAAATGAAATTTTGAGTACATTCTGCAAACAGGTACTGATTTATTCAGGTACTATTTTAACTGCCCCCATTTTCCATTTGCAATACAAGGAAGTATTTTCTCTTTTAAAAAATTCCTATCAAAATAAGAAAATGAATTTGGAGGAACACAGGTACTGATGTTTACAGCAGCCAACAGTTTCACTTTTGGTCAATAAAAATATTGGACTGGACATATTATATCAGAAATTACAACTCCATCTTGTATTAGCAACATTATCCTTGTATTTCTAAACATCACATACCAAATAACAAGAATGTTGAAACTTTCCAATAACAACAGTGACCACACTTCAGAAGAATGTAATCAGCTGCAAAGTGTTTTCGGCTATCCTCACAAAGGATGTTGTATAAATTGAAACCTCAATAATAAATACAGGAATCAAGCCAATATCAATAGTGTAATTTTTGAATGTAATTTTCTACTTTCTGAGTTTTGCAGAGGTGCATTGTAACTGCAGCACAGTGTGAACAGTCCACTGGGCAAGTACTTAGTTTAAGCAAATTTTAAAAAAAACAATAATTGTTATCAACCTTATATTTATATCATACACTCTTAATATCAAAACACATCTAGGGCCTAAAAGGTATGCACGGACATCTATGGTCATTAAACAATGGAGACAAAGATGTAAAAACCGAAAGAACTGCAAGTGCTGTAAATCAGGAACAAAGACACAAGTTGCTGGAATAACTCAGTGGGTCCAGCAGCATCGGTGAAGCAAAAAATCAGAGTTGACATTTTGGGACCAGTGACCCTTCCTCAGAACTGGACTCCATCCCTTTCTTTCAGTTTCTCCAATTCTGAGGAAGGGTCAGTGGACCTGAAACATTAACTCTGATTTTTTTTTCTTCACACAGGCTGTCAGACCTGCTGAGCTTTTCCAGCAACTTCTGTCTTTGTTTTGGAGACAAAAGATTTATTATAGTATTTCCATGTCATATTTTACAGGAGCAAGATTAGTATTTATATGCTTGACATATTTTAGTTCTAATCAACCAAGCAAATTAAACAAAACTGCACAGCCATATTTGGAATGCACTTCATTAAAATGCATGCCATAATGATGATTGCATATCAGATTTCCTTCATGAGGAAGTTCTCATGAATGCATGCACTACACTTATTTGATGGAATGCTGCTAAAGTTATATTTTAAGACATTCCACTAGTCATGTAAGAAAAATAATTTGCGCAAACACTGAAAATGTTGAAATTTACATTCTTACATAATTCAACACAAAAATAGCTTTAATTGTACCTTCAAACATTTACTCAACCTAAAAATGGCCTGTAAAGATGAAAAGTGAATTTGTTATTCCTTTTGGGGATGTCATACAAACTTGCATCAACCAATTTTTTTTGTACACCTGCAAAATTCAAATAATCTCAACTATTCAAACATTTTCAATAAAAAAATCACTTGCCAATATGGCAATTTTTGGAGATTTTGGGATATAAGAGATATTTTGGACACATCTACGTTTAAAGAAAGTGATCTTATAAAATTCTGCACTATAATCTCAAAAAGGTAAAGTATAGTTTTGGTTTAATGGCAATTAAATATCAATGCTGCCTTATGCAGTAAGCTGCAAACACTCAACGGATAGATTAAGATTTACATGTACAATTTGATTTTTTTTTAAATACTCAGACAATCATACAAGCTGCTTTTCAAGGCACAATCTATAATAAAGTTGCCACTGTTACAGTATGTATGTATGGTCAGTAACAATATTGCAATTCTATTAAGTATCCCAGTAATGTGGTCTTCAGCCACTCTGGAATACCTGTTGCTCATTTTACCTGTACAAAAATACAATGCAGTAAAATCAAGTGTATTTTAAACTAAAATAAATTAATCAAGATTTTATCCTATTGAGAAAAAATACACCACAAATAGCTCATTATCTTTGCTACAAAATACTTCAGCACAGCAACGATAAGAGGTTTCTTAAGAAAATTTGAAGGTAAACATTTTTCTTTATCTCGAGTGCTCAAACTAAATGCCTGTCAACTTGTTCAACATTTTTTGATAAAGTACAAGTGTAATATTAATGAAGAGTTACGATTTCCTGCCAATCTAGGTTCGAGCGATCTGCCTTACACTGGTCTTGTCCACAACATACCGCATTTTAAAATTGCTGTTGCATGTATTTACAATTAATTTACAACTAAACAGACGGTGTATCTACACTACAATGTTTAAAACTGCAAAACCAGATTACTTCGGAGATTAAATTCAGTACGTACAGCAAGTCAAAAGTCCAGATTGCTCTACCTGTAATGCTTCGCGCGGAAGGTCACGTTCAAATATTTTAAAAAAGTAAACCAATCATCTGTATTCCTTTGATTTACATCAGAAGTCAAACGAAACCCAACAACAGTTCCCATTATCGCTGATACAACTTCTCTAATACGTCTTGCTCTTAACACATTTCATGTAATAATTCAACCTTTTTGCTCTAAAATCTACGTCATTTTCTTAGAAATCCTCAACAATTAATAATAATAAATGACTTCGTTAGACTATTCATGTACATCGAAAGAAGCCTTAAATCAAATTTGAGGAAGAAATATTAAATACTGTTACGGAACGACAATAACCTACCCTGTGCAGCCAAAATATAATACATAATTCAATCTCAAAATGTAAATGCTTGCTTTGTACCTGCTACAAATTCAGGCATTGATCACACTGACGCCAACACAACGTGAGATGTACAAGCTGTACTCGACTTTATCATTGTTATCGCCTTCTGAAAACTCGACAATAACTACTTAAACTATAAAAGATGCATTACCTTGCGTAAAGCCGGTACAAACAACCCCCGCCATTTCAGACTGTTCTCTTCACTGAAGAAATCATAAGGTTGCTGCATGGCTTTTGGTCACAAAACTCCGCATCGGCCTCGGTTCCAACCCGGCGGCGACCACACTCGACTACCTCAAAACACAGATTCTACTTCTTCCCGCCCCCCTCCCCCCCTTTTTTTATTTTTCGTTACAGTATTAAATAATATTCCAAAATCAAGCGCGAGTCCTGGCGACTTTCACATTCTTCAGCATGGCAGCCGCAGTCGGGACGCGGAGCACGATGAAGAGAAATGATCGACCCGACGGCCGAGGCGAGAGGTCACAGACATCCCTGGATCATTCCTTCCCAGGGCACCGCTCCAACTTCACTCCGCTCTCGCCGCTCGATGAATCAAGTCTCCTCCCAGTTGAGTCAAGTCTTGGTCGGGCAAAAACAATGCACGAACGTTAGTTACGCACACTGCACAGTCACCCCTGGAAGAAGCGCACGACGCCCCGCGCTTGTCGCCAAGCCGCGAACGAGCGAGGTTCCCCGAGTGGACCGCGTCCGCTTCATTCTCCCCGCGGCCCCCCACCGGCTCCGGCTCCGGCTCCAGGCGCCAGTCAGCGATCCCGGGCCATTCTGATCACCGTCCGCAAGGGGCCACCGTGCGCACGCGCGGCCTGGGCGGCACCCCCTCCACGGTCCGCGCGCCGGGCCAAATGCAGAAAGAGCGCAGCAGCGGAGCGGAGCGGACCGGCAGGGCCAGTGCATTGCTCTTCCCTCACTCACTGTCCCATTCTAGCCGCTTCGTTATGTTGGAGGCGAGCAGACATGAACTGTAACAATTTTTCCTCTTTTTTTAAATAAATGCACGGGCGTATTACTAATCGCTAAGAAATCTAAAATCAAACCCGTCTCCTGAGAATTCATGATTCCAGGACTCTCAATTCGATACGTTGTTTTCTTTGTGGGTGTGCACGTACATATTTGCAATTTTGAACAGTTTTATTCAAAAGACAGAAATCGCTTTGTACCGAGAAAGCAGTGTTTCGAATCCGTGTATATCCGTTCGAATATTCGAACATATTTTATGCAATTTTATTCCCAATCCTTGTGAAGTAGCTTTACATTAAATGGTACAATGTGCAACATGTATCCTTCTCCGATATCAAATTGCTAATACGTTCAACATACATTTGGGCAAATACTGAAAGATTGTAAAAAAGAAATTCTAGACGATAATAAATAGTTATACATGAGACTAAGCCAAGTCACTTGTAGTTCACACTTGCGGTTTATTACATCAGAAGTAGGCTTGTGGTTCGACCAATTGTAATTACATTTAATTTACAAACAAGACAACGTATAACTCGAAATAAATACGAGCAATTAATAAGTGCATACCATTTCCTCTTAAAAGAAACATTATTAAAGTAGTCTGACCCGCAATTGAAATCCGCAACGCACTTTATTAAAATCAACACATTATATTTCAGACACTGAAAATCTGAAGGGATTACGAAGCGATACTGGCAATATTTGTGAAGAGATAGACAAGGGGTTAACGTTTCATGTCAAAATGGAGGAGAGATATAAAAAAAATTTATTGATCGCTGTCACATGTACCAGATACAGTGAAAAGTGTTTGTGTGCTAGACAGATGGTGCCATACAAAATGCATCAGGGAAGCATAACAGTGCAGAATGCAGCGTAACACCTGGAGAGAAGGTACAGAGAGAGAGATCAGAATTAACATAGGAAAGAAGCAGTTCTTGAATTTATTCCTATGTGTATTCAAACTTTTATTTGTTCTTTGTAACGCAAGAGAGTATAACTGGGATGGAGAGTCTTTCATTATGTCGGTTGCTTTCTCCACACAGCAGGAAATATAGATGGAATGGATGGATGGAAGGCTGCTTGTGTGATGAAGCGGAGGTGATGGCCTAATGGTATTCTCACTGGACTGTTAATCCAGATACCCAGATAACATTCTGGGGACCTGGATTCAAATCTCTCTATGGTGGGATTTGAATTCAATAAATATCTGGAATTAAGAATCTAATGATGACTGTGTATCCATTGTTGGGAAAAAGCCATCTGGTTCACCAATGTCCTTCAAGGATGGAAACTGTGTTCCTTAGTTGGTCTGACCCACATCTGACTCCAGTCCCACAGCAATGTGATTGACCCTTAACTGCCCTCTGTGCAATTAGGGATGGGCAATAAATGCTGCCTAGCCAGCAATGCCCACATTCTGTGATTGAATAAAGATAAAAAACTGGGCTGTGTTTACCACTGTCTGTAGTTTCTTGCACTCTTGAGAAGAGCAGGTGCCAAACAATGCAGTGATGTGTCCAGAAAGGATACTTTCTATGGTACATCTCTAAAAACTGATAAGAGTCCGTCTAGACATGTAATAGATTTTAAACAAGCAAAAGAGACTAGGAAACAGGAACAACAAAAGGGATGTTCGTTAATAGAGCAGAAATCCTCCCGCTTTCTTGCTAGGCTTCCCCAGAATGGAAATATTTTCAGAATTTCCTCCTCCTGTGTATTTGCCCACTACCATTCATAACTGGATAAGGCAGGACTGCAGAGCTTTGAATGTTTGAGAGATTGTTTAATTTGGTCTGTAGCATGCTTCTCATGTATGCATCTGTTGTAATGTTAACAGGTTGGGCACTTCATATTTAGATATGCCTGATACTACTGCTTGTGCTCTCTCCTACACTTCTCACTGAATGAGCCACTATCACTAAGTTCAAATAGATTATATGCTATTATCAAAATCATGCAGTCATTCTTCAATTTCATAGATGATACATGAGACACAAATTGAACTTAAAAAGATAATAGACTTAACGTTTCGGGTCCAGTGACCCTTCCTCAGAACTGGTCAGTTCATCAGTTCTGAGGGAGGGTCACAGGACCTGAAACATTAACACTGTTTTTTCCTTCACAGATGCTGCCAGACCTGCTGAGCTTTTCCAGCAACTTTGTTTTTGTTCCTGATTCACAGCATCTGCAGTTGTTTCAGTTTTTAAAGAAATAATACATTGGTTGTTTCATGCTGGTAAGTTCTTAACTAGAGCAGAGACTGTAACACATTGAGAGATGTGAAATAAGAGGTCCAAGTGATCTCCTCTATAGTCAACAATCACCTGTTCGTGTGAAAGAGGAATTTTCAAAATAATTTTGCCCCTTTGGCCCTGAGTTTTCTAGCATTTTTCAGGTCTCACCTCATCATAATGAATGGTGGTGCTGGCTCGAAGGGCCGAATGGCCTACTCCAGCACCTATTGTCTAAAAAAAAAGAGCTTACATAGCGATTAAGGGAGCTTTATGATATAACACTTCAGCCATCAAAAGTGTGGGACACTCTTAAATGAACCAACTGGATATTTTCATATGTATGTATTGATCAAAACTTTCCCTTTACCAATTTTCTATATAGCTGCAGTGTAACAGAGTTTCAGCATTGGTTCAGTGGTATAGAGACTTGTGAATGTGCAATAACAATCTATGAAAATGTGAACACATTATCTAGAATGACACAGTACCAGAGATGACAACTTCAACCTATTTATTATATAGAAATAATAACTCCATAGAACTCTTGAAAGAAGATAATGGTAGTTGTCCTAGCCCTCAACCAACTAAAACAGATTTTAATTCATTCTTGTTTATGTAACCATGCTTTGTATGAATTGAATGGCATGTTTTCTGACAAAAACCACTAAACAAAAATAGCAAAAATAACCTGAAAACAAATTTTATTAGCCATGAAATACATTTGTCTTGAAATTGTGAAACATGCAATGAAAAATTGTTTTTCTTTTCACAAGCTCTGATTATCTTCCAAGTAATATAGTTCCTCTTTTTAAATGACTTGCATCAGAAACACGTGGTTGTCAAGTCACTTTTTAAAAATACAATTCAAGTTGTGGAGTCTCAAAAGAACATTTAACAAATTTAGAAATTAAATGGTAATTTCCAGCTATTAGATACATTCTACTAAATTTCACCCATGGCCCCTTGATTTTCAGACTTTGCTTTGAGACTATAGACCAACTTTAAGAGATTATTAAATAAATCTAACAAGGTGTATCAATTGATCGAATCATTATCTAGATTGAGTACTTTATTCACTTAATGAACACAATAAACAATTTGTTTACTTAAATTTTCAAGTCCTAAACTGACTCAACAGGTAGCAATTTTGTAATTGTTTGCACAGCCAATAAGCAACAGTATAAAAACTCTATATTAATTTACATTTGGAGAGGAAGAAAATGAAAAGAACCAAAGATGGAAGATACTGTATCTATAATTTGTGGGTAATGTACTGTGTCTCCATACAAGAAAACCAAGCTGAAATCCAGGGAATCTTTTCCCAAAGAGTGCAGAATGAACCTGAATCCTACTGCTCTGTGATACTGACACAATATTTGTGTACATTAGACAGATCTGTCACCTTGGCTCAGGTCCAGCACTCTGACCTTGAAATCAGTAGTTTGTTGACTTTAAATACTTCTGCAGACTTATCCAGATGATGCCATGACCCTTCTGCATTTTCAGGTAAAAGACTCTAGGGCACATTTTGAAGAGAAATGAGGAAGTATTTCTTAGCCAGTCTTCAGTCTTCAAAGCAACCACCAAAACAGGATTTATTTAATCGTTGTTTGTGGACCTTGTACCATGCAGATTGTCTGTTTCTAACTGTGTTCAACATGGAAGACAACTACTAACTGATTCATCAGCTGAGGAGGCTGTGGCTGGCAATGGTTGGTAACCACAAGAAGGTTTCCTAGTCTATATTTGACCTGATGTAATGAAGTGCCTTAGGGTCAGTGTCAAAGTTGAGGGTTCCAAGGGCAACTCCTTCATAACTGTATATCACTGTATCTTTCTGACGGGTCAGAACATACCCAGGGATGGTGGCATCCATGGTATCATGAGATATGATTCCACAAGTATGATTTTGTTGGATGGTTTGATACAATTGAGTGGCTTGCTCAGGCCATTTCAGAAGGCACCTAAGCGTTGTTATTATGGAGTCACTTGTAGGCTAAACCACTATGGCACATTAAAAATGTATAATTATTTAGTGGTTGTCACTATTTGTTAACTATATTTATGAGAGCTATCATTTCTAATGCACGTAGTCTTGAGTATCACCAAACATAGCCAAAAATAAAAGTATAATACTCTAGCAGTGAAATCTCTCTTGTTATTCATTGATTCAACTGAGAACCTGTGAAACATCTGTACAAAGTAATTGGATTTGCATGCTGTTTAGAAGTAAAATTTAGCCTTTTGCTGTGGAGAAAATCACAGATGCGATATTCTAACCCTTGGTTCTTATTTGAATAATTCTCTCAATCCATTTTTAAATTTCATGTGCAGTTTCAGGTAACAATCCTAAAATATGTGAGATTCATTACACGAAGGATAGTTCAGCATGTCAAAATATGATGATGTGACACGTAAACCATTCAGTGAGAAAAATTAGTTAGTATATACACACACTAACATTTACTTTGTGCCACTTGAAGCAAAGTTATGATATATTTATTTAAAATCATGTGTTAGAATTAAATTGCACAATTAAAATACACAATTTTGTGTATTTTTAGGACACTAACAAAAATAATTATCTATACTGTGCGACTCTTAAAATTGCGTTGCAGCATAAATAAAACAAATCAAATATGTTGCAAAATGGTTTCAGCAAATACAATTGTTAATTGTTAAAAATTAATAAAATTATAGCTTATGTCCCTGGAGGTACTGAACTGATTGTAAAGAATACAGGAAGCCCATTGACCTCTTGTTATTTTGTTCCCAAAAATGAAGCCAGCATATAAAGTTATTGCACAACTCAGTCATTACATCATGCTTCTGAGTCACTTTTTCCTATCTCAGCCTTTGTATGAATTTTAAAGATAGGCTGCTGTTCAAAAAATCAGTCACCCTTCATATACTTGTATTAAGGTCATAGAAAATGTAGCTGTAGTAGGTCATTTGGTCTTCCGAGTTTGTCCAACCATTTTGCATGATCGCAGCTAATTTTCCACCTCTCCACACAAAATCTATGTCCCTCAACTCCCTTTATATCTGAAAATTTATCAGCTTATCTTATGAATTCTAAAGATTCACAATCCCTTGTGTGTAGATATTTCTCTTCATCTTCATCCTAAACACCTGATTTTTATGCTGAAATTGTTCTAGATTCCCAACCAGGGAAACATTTTCTCAACATCTAAACTTTCATGCCCCTTTAGAATTTTAAGTTTCATTCAGAACATTTCCATAAGTTCTTATGAACTCCTGAGAACCTGACCCGATTCAATCTTTCTAGATAGGAAGATTCCTTTATCCCAGGAACCTTTATCGTGAAAATTCTTTGCATTCCATTTAGGCACCAAATGTCCTTCCTCAGATAGGGAGACCCAAATACCCACATTACTCCAAATGCCCTGTATAATTAGATATACACTTCTTTATAATCAAACTCCAACTCCTTTGTGAGAGTGGCTAACACACCATTCCAATTTGTAACTACCTGCTTGATGTAATGTTGAACTTTGTGAATCATGTACAAAAATATGATCCAAGGACCTAAATATATCCGCCGGCTGAAGCAGCGTGCCACTTGTACTCCTCTCAATCTAGTCAACTACATTCACTGCTCACAGTATGGTCTCCTTCACATTGGTGAGACCAAATGCAGCCAGGATGAACTACTTTATGGAACATCTCTGCTCTATCTGACCTGCCAGCTGCTTGCTGTTTCACTCAACCACTTTGCTCTCATGCTAACAATTTTGTCCTGAGCTCGCTGGAATGTTCCAATGAAGCATGGCACAAACTTAAGGAACAACAACTCATTTTTTGCCAAGGCATTTTATAACTTTTAAGTCTCAATATTAAATCAATTACTTCATAAATTGACTGTGTTACGTCTGTTCTGCATTTTGCTTACATTGTCTCCCTCCAACAGCCTTGTCATGTTTATGTCTTTGTTGTTGACTTTGCATTTAGTAACAAGGACTAATTCTCTTCCCTTCACACCTTACAGCCTTTTTATATTTCTTTTCTTCTTTCTGCAACATTAACAATCGCTTTGTCCTTAAGCCTTAATACCATCTGCCTTCTTGCTCCTCCTCTGTCTCTGTCAAAAGTATTTTTAATAACCTATTTTCCAACACCCTTCGTTTCTGACGAGTCATAACAAACTCATAATGTTAACATTGTTTCCCTCTCCATGGATGCTGCCAGATTCAGTATTGCTCCAATATTCTCTGTGTTTCAGATTTCCAGTATCTGCAGTATTTTGCTTTTATTATCATGGACATTGCTGTGGCTGGAGTCCTTGCGCCCTTGCTTCAACATGAAGATAGCGTAGATGGAGATAACAATTACTGTTCTGAGGAAGAATCACCGGATCTGAAATGTTAACTCTGATTTTTCTTCACAGATGTTACCAGACCTGCTGGGCTTTTCCAGCAACTTCTGTCTTGTTGTTGTTGTTGATAATAATTACAACATGGGGCAGTAAGAATAGTAACTTCGAGAGGCTGCAGCACAGCCAGCAGAGAGAGAAGCAGCAGGTGAACATACCACAAATGAGGCTCAGGAGAATGATGAGCTCTCACATCTGCAAGCTTCACTGTCATTTTCTTCAAATCTCTGAAAGAAAGTGCTGCTGATTGCTGAGGATGCCCCAGGTCTTGACCACTGCCATGGATTGGAGTTGTACCTGTGCTCAGAAGGTTTGGGTAGCATCCCAAACCAGTGATTGAAGTTTCAAATCAGTAGCTCACTTCAAGGAATAACTGGAGACGTGTATGGCATCTCCCAATTCTCACTCCACAAATGCACCCAGGATGTAACTGATGCCATTTTCTCCCAGCCTATATTTCCACCATGCTGAGGAGAAGTAAGCAGCTCAGACTTAATCAATGTTGCTTAGAGAGTGTCCCATCAACAATCTGCCAAATTCATCAACAGAAAAATCTTCTGCTTCATCAATGTACAAATTACATGTGGCCGTCAATGCAAATCTCAGAGGTCTGCACCAGATATCTTGGGAGCTGTTACAGCTGTGACTCTGACTTTCCTCATCCTTGCAAGGTCCTCAGGCCATTCAAGGATAACTGTTCATGACATCTTTACAAAACCCTCAGCCTGATGCAGAATGAAGATATCCTCACTCCTTACTATGTACAGATTTCCATGAATCTAAATAGTCGCAAGGTCAGCCCCAAGCCCAACTCTGTTTTTCCTAATTTAAAGGTTCCGGCAGATCACGTGAACTGTTAAGGTACATAGGGAATTTCAATGATAATGCCATTCATGTTTTTGTGTTATCTGCAGGAGGGCTGTTTTAGTAAAAACAAAGATTTGGTGTATAATTCATACCACCATAGCCACAGCAGAAAAAAAAACAGAGCCCCTGAAGATGAATCTAAATACCTGGACTGCTCAGATAGCCCAGAAAGAGTGTGCCACATCTTTGTTTCACGCTATGTCCTTCACACGCTAGCTGGCAAATGGGGCACATCCTGGAAGCAGAAGAAAGGGGTGATTGATAGCAATCTTCTAAGGATAAAGATTGGGTTGAGGATCAGGCAAATTTAATGACAGGGACATTCAAGAGAGCATGAAGTAGCAAATGCATTTTTGAACACAGGAAGCCAAAGATAACCTTAGTGAAACCTGCTTCCATGATAAATAGCATTTTTGGACTTTATTTAATTGTTTATGATTCTGTTTTTTTTAATATGGGAAGTAGCCCCTGGATAATGCAAAAGAAATGTGGACCTTGCTATTATCGTTGTCCTTGATCTTTTTTGTTGCTAAATAAACGTCTACCTACTGAGCGGAAGTCTCTAAGCTGGTGGAAGGTCTCCACTGTCAAGGAATTATCAATGAGCACTCCAAAGCCTGTTTTGTTCAACACCCCCATTAAGCGTATAAGTCCTGCCCTGATTAGCCTTCTCAAAATGCAGCACCTCACATTTATCTAAATTAAATTCCATCTGTCACTCCTTGCCCTATTGGCCCATCTGATCAAGATCCCATTGTACTATGACGTAACCTTCTTTACTGTCCACTACACCTCCAATTTTGATGCCTTCTGCAAACTTACTAACCATACCTTCTATGTCCACATCCAACTCATTTCTATAAATGACGAAAAGTAAGAATCCAGCACCGATCCTTGTGGCACATCACTGGTCACAGGCCTCCCGTATGAAAAGCAACTCTGCACCACCACCCTCTGTCTCTTACCTTCTAGCCAGTTCTGTGTCCAAATGGCTAGTTCTCCCTGTATTCCATGTGATCTAACCTTGCCAGCCAGCCTATCATGAGGAACCTGTCGAATTCTTTACTGAAGTCCATAAAGATAACGTCCAACACTCCGCCCTCATCAGTCCTCTTTGTTACTTCTTTTAAGAACTCAATCAAGTTAGTAAGACACATTTTGCCATGCACAAAGCTATACTGACTATCCCTAATCAGTCCTTGCCTTTCCAAATACATATAAATCCTGCCGCTCAGATTCCGTCCAACGTCTTGCCCACCACTGATGTCAAGGTCACTGATCTAGAGCTCCCTAGGTTTTCTTTACCACCTTTCTTAATTAATGGCACCATATTAGCTAACCTCCAATTTTCCAGCACTTTACCTGTGACTATTGATTATACAAGTATTTCAGCAAGGGCTCCAACAATATTTTCCCTAGCTTCCCAGCTTTCTAGGGTAGACTTGATCAAGTCCTGAGGATTTATTCACCTTTATGTTTTTTCAAACATTGAGCACCTCCTCCTGTGTAATATGGACATTTTTCAAGTTGTTGCTATTTATTTCCCCACAATCTCTATCTTCCATATCCTTCTCTGCAATAAACACTGATGCAACATACTCATTTAGTATCTCTCTTGATTCCGGCCATTCCACACATAGACAGCCTTGCTGATCTTTAAGGGGTTCTATTGTCTCTCTAGTTACACTTTTGTCCTTAGTGTATTTGTAAAATCCCTTTGGATTTTCTTTAACCTTATTTACCAAAGCTATCTCATGCCCCCCTTTGCCCTCCTGATTTTCCTCGTACTCCTATTGGCTTTACACTCTTCAAGACATTCACTTGACACGTGCTATCTATACCTGACATATGCTTCCTTTTTATTCTTGACTGAAACCTTAATTTCTCTAGTCATTCAGTATTCTCTACACCTACCAGCTTTGCCCTTCACCCTCATACGACATACTCACACTGGACTCTTGTTATTTCATTTTGAAAGCTTCACATTTTTCAGCCATTGCTTTAACTATGAGCTTTCGCTCCCAATCAACTTTTAAAAGTTCTAGCCTAATACCATCAAAATTGGTCTCTCTCCAATTTAGAACTTTAACTTTTAAATCCAGTTTATCTTCTTACACCACTATTTTAAAACTAATTGCATCATGGTCACTGGCCTCAAAGTGCTCTCCCACTGACTTGAGTAGGAAGTCTCTGATGCTGGTTGGAGAATGAGGAAGAGGAACGTTGACCAATTGGCAGCATCTCCGAGCTGGAGAAGCTCAGAGAGAGTGAGTTTGGGGGAGAGAGAAAAGACAGTTTCAGACTTGTGGAACTGCACTGAAGAACCACAGCCACCACTGTAGCCCATAGCCAAGGAAAGTGCTAAAAGACTGTAAGCCAATGGTTACATGAGACCTGGCTGGATCATTTGGGCAAAACTCCTGAGTTCATTAGGCCATAAGGATGGAAAGATTCCCTTTTCATCTCGAAGGCAATGTAATCATTATTACATGGTCACTAGAAGTCAACTGAACTCATTATGCAGCCAGTCAGAAATCAGGAGGTAACCATTAGAATAACATCTGATATATTTACAACATTGGGCAATTATCATTGTAAATTATTCATTCCTCTAAGAGGCCTCTGGAGAGATCTAAGATGTGCTTTTTCATTAGTGTTTATGAAGATTTGTTGCTAGTGGGTTTAACTTGATTACTAACTAACTTGTTTAACTGGATTATTTTAGTTTTTAAATTCTAAATTGTTCAATAAGTCTCAATTTTCCAAACATTTGAAAGTGTGTTACCTTACCTTGAAATGTAAGAAAACCTTGGGCCACATGTTCAAATAAATTAATAATAAACCATTCTTCATATTTCCTTCGAAGTATTTGTTTTCACAGTCTTTTGGCTTCCTTGAAATCTCAGAAAAATTATTTGAAGAATTTTCCTTTGGATTCCAACTTCTCAAAGAAAGTTGAAACAATCACCAGATCTGTACATATATTAAAATTATTAGAATTTCTTTAAGGGCTGTGATAAAAATGTTCAAAAGAACAAACTTTGCAATGCAGAATAGTGCAGGCACAAGATATCCACATAGATAGCATTTAAACTCTAATGCAAAATGACTGAGTTTTGCACAATTAATCAAACAAAAATCTAGACAAAGCTACATTTTTCCTAATCACATTATACTCTTGAGTAAAAGCAAAATACTATGTATGTTGGAAATTTGAAACAAAAACCAAGAAGTGCTGGAGAAACTCACCAAGCCTGGCTGCAACTGTGGAAACAGAAACAAAGTTAAAGTTTTGAGTCCACAGAATATAAGCAACTGAAAATGCTTTAAAAAAACTTTATAAAAATCTGTTCTTCGAAATACCACAGAAGAATCTGCTCTCCCATCTTAGTCACTATTGTCTGAGACAACTGTTTCTGCAATATGATGAAACCTAACCTATGGGATCTCCTAGCTTAATGCACTAATACACAAAATGAAAACATACCTACAATGGTTATTTGTAAATTGGAGCTATTCAGTGTAAGATAATGGAATTTAAGTTGTTGCAAATTTATGAATAATAATTGACAGATAAACGCCTTCTAGTCCATCCATCCTGTCCAACATAATTGTGAGACCTATGTAATTATACCACTCACTCCAACCATGAATTGTAAAGTATTCCACTCTAAGTTTTTTATCTTTACTTTCATTTTAAACTGTTGTGTTATGTTTCACAATCGGTAAGAAACATGCTCATGATATCATCATTCTTTCATAGCATGTGTCCTGAGGTTATGAATGTCTCATATACCATCTTACCTTGGACCACTTGAAACATGACATGCTACAACAGGCATGCTCCTCTTTTGTAAACAAATAGCTGAATGATAGCCCAGGTATTTACATGAGTAAGGAACGCAATGTTTGTGCCCAATAGTTTGAATAAATGTCTGTTGATTTCTTCAATACCATGACATCTATGTCCAATTTCTTATGTTCCAGGGGATAACATAAACAATGCTAAATCAGGTAAAATATTCTGTTGCAGGAAAATGCATATAATAATAGCTTGAAATAATTTAAAAGAATAAATGAAAGTGATCATGTAGAATAATAGAGACTTAGTGAACTGTCATTGTTATCTAAATAAAGAACCAGTGTGTTATGGGCCAGACCAGGCACCCCCAAAGAATATTATGGAGATAACCTAGACTCTAACTTTTATATTTTTAAAAAGGCAAATGTAAGGTGCTGTGTTCTAGATATGATTTGATTGGTCCACCCTGAAGATTTAATCAAAACATATTTTATTCTTACAACACAGCTAAAATACATAGAACAGAAGAATTGGCATAACATTATTCAAATGAAATACTTAACAAGATAATGTATTATTTAACCACAATTCATTAACATCCAATGCAGGCAACGCCCCTGGTAAAGGCAATTCAGCAATACAGTTATTATTCTCATGTACTGTCTGTCCAGTCCAGTCCAGTACAAATTAAAACCAAAAGAAACAATTTGATCTTGTTGAATTTTTTAAGACTTCACTCTTTGGGTCTGTGTGAACCTGATACTACCCATTTATGATTCTTTTGTCTTATTTTAAATTAAAAAAACACCCAGGGAGAATTCAAAGCTGTTTACCAACTGCATGTCAGCAGAAGGTATTTCGAGAACACTGTCTCAACTCCCCTCTGCAAAATAAACAGGACAGAACATATCTCTTAAAGGCACAATATCATCACAAGTGGAAGTAAAAGAGATTGAAATGCTACAGTAGAAATATTCTGGATTGTCTCCTAACTGTGCAGAGATTAGATGTCATGCCCTTAGAATTAGCCAAGAAGAAATGTCTGTGTAAAAATGAAGTGACGTAGAAATCCAAATACCTGAAACTACTTTTGAAAACCCAAACTAAAAGGATGACAGTAAAAAGAACGAGGCTGACATATTTAACCTATCTCCATTAACAGATAAACAACATTCAGAGCTTGAATTGAGTGAGCCGCATCAGTCTACTCAAAAGGACCTATCTGGAGTATTATTTTTTAATAGGCGAGGGGTTAGTGAGGAAATGGAAATCATTCAAAGCCAGCTGATGAATAAAGGGCAATAGTCCATCAGGTGGTAGTTTCATTTGAGTATCGTAGCATAATGGTATGAGAGGTTCATGAAACTCTGAAAGAAAAGCCACGTTCTTCGTACTATGCATCAGTCTATTACTATTTCCCCTTTCCCAGGCTCACTATCAGCAAATTCTTGTCCATCAAACTGATCATGGCGTGCTATCTTTTATAACACCCACATGGGATGCTTTCTTCTTTTGAAAAGTCAGCAACAACTTTAAGCCCTTGCGAAGCCATGCATTCACTATATCTGTAATTCCTTCCTTTAATGTACCAGGATGCATCTCATCATGTCTGGAAGTAAATGGAAGTGCAAATAGTGGTGATGTGTGAGAGGTGGTGAGATGTCTGCAGAATGAGAAATATGCACAGAGGGCAGAGAAAGTTAGCATTTTGACAGGATGAGGTGGGTGAGAGCTGTTGACTGAGCCTAATGCATGTGTCAATGAGAGTTGTGATCCGTGAGCTTTTGTGAGAGGCACGTGTAGTGACAGAATAATATTGAGTCATTACTCTGCTGGGGCTAAAGAGAAAATTGGGGCATCAACCTTCCCAAAGCAGATTATTGACCATCTTCCTGCATTTCTGGGTGCCTTTCATTACCTAGTTTAGGGAAATGACCCAAGTTATTATCTGGGTCCAGACAAACATGGTCTGGTGACATGGATCTTCTGATAGTCAGCCAGGAAAAAGATTCAGAGACAATAAGGACTGCAGATGCTGGAAGCCAGAGTCTATAGATGTGAGGGTGGAAAAGCACAGCAGGTCAAACAGCATCTGAGCAGCATGACAGTTAATGTTTTGGGCCAAAAATGTTTGACAGGACTGGGCAGGGGGAGGGGAATCCAGAAATAAATAAAGGGAGGGAGGTGGAGCTGGGGGAAGAATGGGATAGATGGTGATGGGTGGCTGGAAGTAGCATGTTATTGTGATTTGTCTGTGGGAAGGGTCAAGCGGATAACTGAGCAGGAAGATGGACAGATTAGGTCAGGTCAGGAGGGGAAGGGCTGGAGATGGGATAAGGCTGGGGGCTGGTGAAGTCTATGTTAAGGCCAGTGGGCTATAAGCTGCGAAGGTGAAATATCAGGTGTTGTTCCTCCAGCTTAGGTTTGGCCTCACGATGACAGTGGAGGAGGCCCAGGAAGGACATGTCATCAGGCATGTGGGAGGGGGAATTAAAATGGACAGCAACCAGAAGGTTGAGTTGGTTGTTGCATACAGAGCTCAGATGCTCTGCAAATCAATCTCCTAGTCTGCATTTGGTCTCCCCAGTATAGAGGACATCACGTCAGGAGCAACAGGTGCAATAGATAAAGTTAGATCAAGTGCAGGTGAATCTCTGCTGGATCTGGAAGGATTGTTTGGGGCCTTGGACAGATGTCAGAGGAGAGGTGTGGGAGCAGTGTTGCACCTCTCACAGTTGCGGTACTGGGTGCGGTGGAGGAACTGATGGAGAGTATAGAGCTGACAAGTGAATCACGGAATGAATGGACCTTGTGGAAAGTGAACAGGGATGGGGATGGAAATATTCTTTTAGTGATGAGGTCTGTTCAGAGGTGACAGTAATGTCAGAGGATGATGCATGAGACCTGGAGGTTGGGCGTGTGGATTGTGAGGACAAACGGGACTCTATCCTATTGCTGTTGGGGGGAGTGAGTTTGAGGGCAGAAGTGTGGGAAATTAAGGAGATGCTGTTGAGGTCATCCTTAATAACAGAGGATTGGAAATTATGGTCCCTAAAATCGGAAAATATCTGGGATGATACAGTGTGGAACTAGAGGGACACAGCAGGCCAGGCAGCATCAGAGGAGCAGGAAAATTGATGTTTCGAGTTTACATCCTTCATCAGGTGCAAACCCAAAATGTCGACTTTCCTGCTCTTCTAATGCTGTCTGTCCTGCTGTGTTCCTCCAGCTCCACACCATATTGATTCTGACTCCAGAACCTGCAGTTCTTGCTATCTCTGAGAATATCTGGGAGGTCCCAGAGTGGAGCCTCTCATCCTAGAAGCAGATGTGGTGGAGGCAGAGGAATTGGGGGCATAGGATTGCATTTTTGCAGGAGGCTGGGCGAGCTCAGTTGTGAGAGTCAGTGGGTTTGAAATGGATGCCGGTGGTGAATTGGTTTCCAGAGAAGGAGATGGAGAGGTCCAGGCAGGGAAAGGAGGTCTTAGAAATACTCCAGGTGAATTTGAGAGTGGGGTGGAAGGTGTAGGCAAGGTTGATGAACCGCTCAAGCTCCTCATGGGAGCACAAGGCTGCATCAATGTAGTCATCAATGTAGCAGAGAAAGAGGTGGGGGTTTTGTGCTAGTGCAGTTGCTCCATAAATCCGAGGTAGGCATAGCTCGGGCCAGTGCGCGTGCCAATGGCCACCACTTTGGTTTGTAGGAAGTGGGAGTACTCAAAGGAGAAATTGTTGAGACCAGTGAGGACCAGTTTAGCCAAGCTGATTCCCCTCCTTGCCACCCTACCCATCAACACCTTCAGGTTCCTGTCCACAAAGCAGGGAGTGAGCTTTCCTTTCCTATGGCTATGAAGAGGCTCAAACACCAGATTTTGATGGGGCTTTTTGCTTGCAGTACCTGAATGGGAGTGCAACAGGATTTAAATATGCCACCAGAATGGCTCTTGCAGTGGTGAGCACTGCTGTTTCTCTGGCTATGCAATTTCCTAAGAAGGCCACCCAAGAACCCAGTTGCAGTTAGCAAGATGAGTGGAAGATTTGTTTTTAATTCACTGGCAGGACCTGTGCATTGCTGTCAGGCCAGAATTTATTACCTATCCATTGTCACCCTTGAGAAAGTGCTGGTGAGCTGCTTTCTTGAATCACTGCAGCCCATGTACTATACATTGACCCACAATGCCCTTGGGAAGGGAATTCTAGGATTTTGACCTAGCAACAGAAATATGTTGCTTTTCCTTCACTAAGTCAGGATGGGGGAGTGACTTAGAGGAGAATTTGCAAGTGGTGGTGTTCCCATGTACCTGGTGCCCTTGTCGTTCTAGTATTTGTGGGTTTGGGACGTGCTACCTAAGGAGCTTTGGTGAATTTCTGCAGTACATCTTGTAGATAGTCAGTAGCAATAGTTTGAATTATCAGTGGTGAAGGGAATGGATGCATGCTGCATGAGAGATTTCCCTTCAAGCCACAGGGGAATTGGCACAATGAATCCTGCTTAGCCAAACCAACACCAGCTGAAACTAGGAAAACTCTGTCTTGTAATATTTTTATGCAGCTGTTTTGTCTTCAATCATTTTCCCTATATTTTGACTTATTGCATTCTTTACAGAGATTGTAGTCCAGACAGCTGCTTTCCAAAGGTAATGTTGCTTATTAAAACATTTGTTATTAATTCATGAGATAGAGGTGTCACTTGTTAGGTCAGTATTTATTGTCCATCTTTAATTGCGAAGACGACCTTTAAGAGTCAACCACTTTCCTGTGGGTCTGGAATCTCTATAGGTCAGACCAGGTAGGAACATAAGTTTCCTTCTGTTAGTGAATGAGATGAATTTTTTTCCGATAATTGACAATTTCATTGTCACAGTTAAACTCTTAATTCGGGATTTTTTAAAATCAAATTCAAATTCCATTATTTGTTATGGCAGGATTCAAACCCAAGGTACCCAATTCTAAGGAAGGGAGTTCTGTGGAAGGATCACTGGACCCAAAACGTTAACTCCTTTTTTCTTCACAGATGCTATCAGACCTGCTGAGATTTTCCAGCAACTTTGTTTTTGTTCCTGATTTACAGCATCCACAAATCTTTCAAGTTTTTATTTTGCCCATAACATTACCTGGAACTCTAGATTAACACTTAAGGAGGATAAAACGGTTGTGTGAATATGATTTTTGATATTAGCTGTTGATGGGCGAAGGGTATATTTGCTCCATCACAAGTATTTTTGAAGAACAGACCAAATAACCTTGCCCACTATTAAACCACAAAGCACAAAACAACAGTATTGTTACAAGGTGGCTGGAGAGATGTTCTGAAAATGTTCTAATACCAGGTTTATTTTTCATTGAAAAACGTTATTAATGTTACCAAAGGAAATAATTCAGTGCATTATTACAACAGAAACATAGAAGATAAGAGCTGAATGAGGCCATTTGGCCCTTATGAGCCCACTCCCCCATTCATCATTCAACTCAATAGCCTAATCCTGCTTTCTCCCCTTAACCTTTGACTTCATTCGTCCCTAAGTGCTATGTCTAGTCATCTTTCGAATACATTCAATGTTTTGGCATCAACTGCTTCCTGTGGTAATGAATTCCACAGGTTCACCACGCTTTGGGTGGAGAAATGTCTCCATGTCTTTGTCTTAAATGATCTAACCCAAATCGTCTGACTGTCTCCCCTGGTTCTGAACACACTCGCCATTAGAACATCTTCCCTGCATCTATCCTGTCCAGACCTGTTAGAATTTTATAAGTCTCTATCAGATCCCCCCTCATTCATCTGAACTCCAGCAAAAACAATCCTAGCCTAGTCAATCTCCTCTCATAAGGCAGTCCCATCATCCCCAGAACCAGCCTGGTAAACCTTTGCTGCACTCTCTCGAGAGCATGTGCATCCTTCCTCGGAAAGGAGACCAAAACTGCACACAATATTCTTGGTGATAATGGGAACTGCAGATGCTGGAGAATCCAAGATAATAAAATGTGAGGCTGGACGAACACAGCAGGCCCAGGAGCAACTCAGGAGCACAAATGCTGACGTTTCGGGCCTCGACCCTTCATCCTCTGATGAAGGGTCAAGGCCTGAAACGTCAGCTTTTGCGCTCCTGAGATGCTGCTGGGCCTGCTGTGTTCATCCAGCCTCACATTTTATTATTCACAATATTCTTGGTATGGGCTCTCCAAGGCCCTGTATAACTGCAACAAAACATACCCATCCCTGTACTCAAAACCTCTCGCAATGAAGGCCAACATACCATTTGCTTTCTTTACCACCTGCTACTCCTGCACGCTTACCTTCAGCAACTGGAGCTCAAGGACATCCAGGTCCCATGGCACATTCCCCTCTTCCAATTTATAGCCATTCAGGTATAAGTTAATTATTTAGGATTTTTTAAAAAGACTTAAACATTAAAAGTTTTGAGTTAATTTTGCTGAACATTTATACTAATGAAAAGTTCAAGAATCTCTCTCCACTCTCCGCTCCATTACACTACCATAAAGAATGCTCAAGGATAGATATATGGGGTATTTTTCCTGGTTTGTGTATCTAACACGTTTTATAATGTAATCAAAAACATTTCAATCAGGATAACTGCATTACTGTTATTGAATTCAGAGAGGATATAGCTGACTCAAAAATGAGGACAGTCTCAGGTTGGATTTCGTGCGGTGTATTGAGTTACTGTATCTACTTCAGCTGGAACAACAGCGTGATACCTCAACTGGCTTTAGTATTTTCGGCTATGGATGGGAAATTCCTCAGAATTCTCACACTGAACTACTATTCAGCGCTATTTCATTCATGCAGACATTCACACAATTGATGAGAAAAGGACTGGTTTGATGTCCCCATAACCCAATAGCCTAGAAATGCTCAACTTTATGCTGATCCATGAGAAATGTGCAAGGGATAGGAGGTTAACCTCTAAGATTGCAATGCATTTCAGAAGTCAAAAAAGTTCATGGTAGGAGGAATGAACATTAGAAATTCTATTTTTTTCAGAAATCCAAATTATACTGTATAATACTTCAACGTATAGAATATATTGATTATTTGTTATGCAACAGGCCATTTGGTCTGACAGCAATAGATCACAAAAGGCTTCTTCCATCTTGCTTTCCTTCACCACATGAACTATACTTCCCTTCCTTTGTTCCTAACATAATTATCTAGCTTTCTATTAAAACCATCTATACTATTCACCGCAACCATTTGACAGCCCAGCCTTTCATCTTTGAAATAGGTATTTTGGATCAGGCCATTACTCAATGTCATAATCATATCTTTTGCTTGGCACTGTTTGCCAATGCCATTTTTATCATGGGTGGCAGTGGTAGCCTCGTGTGAGGGTTTTCATTTCTTGAAAGAGGCAGAAACTGAGATGGGTGTGGATGCCTTGGCAGTTGAGTTATAAGTCTTACCTGGGTAACTTCGTTTGGCAGCAAGTAAGAGGCCCTCTAAAACATTATCTTCTTCTCCCCTATGACACCCCCTCACCCTACATAGCACCTTCATTCCATCTCAGTTCCTGCAAATCGCCACACTTGTCCCACACCCACTTATCCAATATCCACTGTGTTTCAAACTCGTGAGCCCTATAATAGCATTTGGAATTTGTTTAGATGTTCATGATCCAGTCAAAACAGTCATTCAAAACCACTTTTAGAAGAAATTCTTGTAGATGGTAATCAAACTGTCAAATTAATTTGTGGCACTCTCCACAGCCAAATCGATAACCCATTCTGAGCTAAATCCATTTGTCAGGAGTTGGAAATTAGCCAAGCATCCATAATAGGTTGCCCTTGCACAGCTGTATTAATAAAACCTCCAGAGCTGATACATTGATACCTTGCTCTGAAGGAAGTCAGCTTTCTGAAGTATGGATAGCATAACAAAAAAAAGACACACATCACTGGCAGGATTGCTTTTAAATCTGAATACAAATGCTGTTCAATGTAGAAAACACTTGTCCAATGGAGGAAATACCCTAATGCATTTTAACACTTCTCCAATGTATGATAGTAGGAACTGCAGATGCTGCAGAATCTGAGATAACGAGGTGTGGGGCTGGATGAACACAGCAGGCCAGGGAGCATCATAGGAGCAGGAAAGTTGGAAAGCAAGAAAGACCCTTAAAGGGTCTAGGCCCGATACGTCAGCTTTCCTGCTCCCGTGATGCTGCTTGGTCTGCCGTGTTCATCCAGCTCTATACCTTGTTATGATGTTGGTCACTTGCTTTTTCTAAATAAAAAAGCCTCATGGCATTTAAATATATTTCACATTATGACCTGTGAAGTTGTCTCTTTGTGAACTTACCTGACAAAAAGTTCCTGACTCCAGACTAGAGATCCTCCATGGCTCATAACTCCACTGAATTATTACAAACAATGTCACTTAAAAAAACAATCCAAGTACAAGAAAAAAAGTGGGGCATTTAAAATGCCTAGCTCTGCAATGGAGCTGGTCATGATCATAATATTGTCTCTCTACCCATGCCTTTATCCCGCACCCTTACAAATTCCATATAATTTCAGTACAAAACTCAAACATGTGTGGTATAAATAGCTTGAAATATGTTTTGTAAAATTTATTTTCATACAAAGTTTTACAGTTATTCCAATTTGTAGCAGTTTAAGCTGCGTTAATATAATTCAGCATTAATAATTAGCTATTGAAACTTTTGCATCTGCAAAAAAGGCATTTCTAAAATAGGCTGGAGAGGATCATCCTCCTTTGATTAAATTCACAAATAAAATTCTGTGTAATGAATTTCAGTGCAGCAGCCATCAGTCTATGTAATCAATTTCAGTGCAACAGTCTTCAGTAGGACTCAATGCTGTAGAAGTATAAAAAGAGAAACCACATACAGTAACAAGTAATTCAGCTATTCATCTGACTTACTAAGTTTACATCCTGAGTTTTAGATTTTGCCATATTTGGCTGTGCGTAACTTAGCAAAATTTTAGAAAACAAAAACATGTAAAATATTACAACTTGAATTTCTTTTCTGCTTCGTCAGCAATGATTTCACCAATAGCTAAGGATGAAGTTGCTGCAGGAGAAGGGGCATTTCGAACATGAAGAACACGGCTCCCAATTGCACCAGAACCTCCATCAAACACAAAGTCATCCACGAGATTGCCATCTTTGTCCAAGGCTTGGGCTCTTACTCCAGATGGCCCTCTGCAAAACACAGCAGAGCCTAGAGGTTATTTAAGTCATTGCAGAATACAAACTAATTCTATATATGGAAAGATTACCCTGGCATTCAATTTAAATTATATGGTATAGTAATCAGCTCAAAGGGTCTAGGCCCGAAACGTCAGCTTTTGTGCTCCTAAGATGCTGCTTGGCCTGCTGTGTTCATCCAGCTCCACACTTTGTATCTCATACATCAGATGACATCATGTTATCAGTCCTTTTGCAGAAATCTGCTACAAAATTGAAGACTCTGACGACATACATAAAATCAATGAGATTTTATATCTGTGTTATGATTGGGATCGTTAATTCCATAGTTTGCACTGACTCTCATAAATAAACCTTAACAAAGCCTGAATATTTAATTGTACATGTTAAAAAGATCATTTTTCAAAATCATAAGCCAATATTGAAGAAAAAAATTACAGATCAAAATCCTGAACATCAGACTGATTTACATCAAACTCCTTTTATAATTTTGCATGCCTAAACTTAGAATTATTTTTATTAAATTTCTGAAGAACGGTCCCGATCCAAAACTTCAGCTTTCCTGCTCTTCTGATGCTGCCTGGCCTGCTGTGTTCTTTCAGCTCCACACTGTGTTACCTCTGACTCCGGCATCAGTAGATCTTCCTATCTCTTAGAATTATGCACTTCGCTTTCCACTCTCTCCTTATAGCAGAGACATGAGAACCATGTGGGGCATTATAAATCTGTATTTTGGTAACATATAACTACCCATCATGGTGTTTTTGCAATGGTGTATATGTTTAGAACATTAGCACCAGGAGGAGGAGTAGGCCATCTGGCCCCGCCATTCAATAAGATTATAGTTGATCTATTCATGGCCTCAGTTCCAACTGCCCACCCTCTCACCATAACCTTTAATTTCTTTACTGTTCAAAAAAATTAGTATCTTAGCTTTAAAAACTGTGAGGAAGCCTCAACTGCTTCACTGGACTGGGAATGCCACAGATTCACAACCATTTGGGTGAAAAAGTTCCTCCTCAAATCAGTCCTAAATCTGGTTCCCTCCAATTTTTCGGCTATGCCCTTTAGTTCTAGTTTCACCCACCAGTGTAAATAACTTCCCTACTTCTATCTTATCTATTCCCTTCATAATTTTATATGTTTCTATAAGAACCCCTCTATTGTTCTAAATTCCTAGTCTATTCAGCCTATCTTCATAAGCCAACCCTCTCAACTCTGGAATCAACCCACTGAATTTCTTCTGCACCCCTACAAGTACCAGTACTTCCTTTCTCAAGTCAGGGGGCACACAGTACTCCAGATGTGGTCTCACCAGCATCCTATACAGCTGCAACATAACCTGCAAACTAACCTTCTGCAATTCATGCACAAGGAGACCCAGGTCCCGCTGCACAGCAACATGTTGCAATTTTTACCATTCAAATAATAGCTCCTTCCTACTGTTATTCCTACCAAAATGGATGACTTCACATTTTTCAACATTGAATTCCATTTGCCAGACCTTTGCACACTGATTTAAACTATCTGTATCCCTCTGCAAAACTTTGAGAGTCCTCTACACACTTTGCTCGATCACTCATCTTAGTATCACCCGCCAACTTTGATACATTACATGTGGTCCCCAACCTCAAATCATCTATGTAAATTATAAACAATTGTGATCCCAACACTGATCCCTGAGGCACACCACTAGTCACTGTTCGCCAACCAGAAATGCACTCATTTATCCCCACTCTTTGCTTCCTGTTACTTAGCCAATTCTTGAGCCATGCTAATACATTGCCTGAAATGCTTGTACCTTTATCCTATGCAGCAACCTTTTGTGCGTCGCCTTGTCAAATGCCTTTTGGAAATCCAGATACACCACATCTACTAAGTCCCCATTGTCTAACGTGCTGATAATGTCCAGCAAATTAATCAAGCATGACCTGACCTGCATGAACCCATGCTGCATCTGCCCAACAGGTCAATTTCTATTTAGATGTCTTACTATTTCTTCCTTGATGACGGATTCAAACATTTTCCCCACTACAGAAGTTAAGCTAATTGGCCTGTAATTCCCCATCTTTTGTCTACTTCCTTTTTTGAACAGTGGCATCACATTGGGAAACGGCCAATCTGCTGGAACTGCCCCAGAGTCCAGCAAATTTTGGAAAATTACCACGAGTACATTTGCTATTACTCCTGCCAACTCTTTCAGCATGCTAGGATACATTCCATCAGGGCCAGGAGACCTGTCTACCTTCAGCTCTATTAGATTGCCCAACACTACCTCTTTCATGATAATGATCATGTCCAGGTCCCTACCTTCATTAGTCTCTTTGCCATTAATTACTGGCAAGTTATTTGTGTCCGCCATTGTGAAAACAGGTAAAAAAAAGCTGTTCAATGCTTCAGCTATTTCCTCATTTCCAATTATTAAATCTCCCTTCTCATCCTCTGAAGGACCAATGTTTACTTTAGCCACTCTTTTTTGTTTTATGTCTTTATAGAAACTTCTTCTATATGTCTTCATATTCTGAGTTGGTTTGATCTCAATCTATTTTACTTTTCATTGTAGCCTTTTTAGTGGCTTTCTGTTGACCTTTAAAATTTTCCCAATCTTCTTGTTTCCCACTGGTTTTTAACCACTTCATATGCCTTATCTTCAATTTGATAGGCTCCCATATTTCCTTTGACATCCATGATTGATTACCCATTTTACAACGGTCCTTTTTACTGGTACATACTTTTGCTGAGCACTTTGACAAATTGTTTTGAAAGTCCTCCACTGTTCCGCAACTGTCCCACCTTAAAATCTTTGTTTCCAGTGTACTTTAGCCAACTCCTCCCTCATCATTGTAGTCTCCTTTGTTTAAGCACAGGATCTAGTATGGGATTTTATCTTTTCACTTTCCATCTGTATTCTAAACTCAACGATATTGTGATTGCTCCTTCCAAGAGGGTCCCTAACTATGAGATCATTAATTATCCCTGTCTCATTACACCGGACCAGATCTAGGATCGCTTCCTTCCTCATCAGTTCCATTACATACTGTTCAAGAAAGCTATTGTGGATACATTTAATGAACTCCTCCTCAGGGCTGCCTTGACTGACCTGGTTCGACCAATCGACATATAGATTAAAATCCCCCATGATAATTGCCATTCCATTTTTACAGACATTAGTTATTTCTTTGTCTATTGCCCATTCCAATATGATATTATTACTTGGTCACCTATAGACTATGCCTAACAGTGACTTTTTCTTCTTAGAGTTTCTAATTTCCACCCCAATGGATTCAACCTTATTCCCCATAGAACCCATATCATCTCTCACTACTGCCCTGGTGTCGTCCTTACATATCAGCAACACCACCTCCTTTACCTTCCCATGTGTCCTTCTGAATAGTCTGGTATCCTTAATTCCCAGTCGTGACCATCCTGCAACCATGTCTCCATAATGGCTACTAAATTATACCCATTTGTGATAATTTGTGCCCTTAAATCAACTACTATGTTTCTAATGAGATTAGCATTTAGGTAATGTGTCTTTATGCTAGTCTTTATACCTTCTGTTTGAATTCTAACATCTCCATTAATAATATCTCCTGAGTTTTCCTTCCTCTTAACTTCCTTCCTAGCCCTCGGTATAGTTAAACCCTCCTGCATAAATGTTAACCAGGTATTTCCTTTTCTACTTACCATTTACCTCCTGTTGTTTTCCCCTTCCTTTCCCCCAGCTCACTAATTTAAGTTCCTAGTGACCACCTATTTATCCTGTTTGCTAGAACACTAGTTCTAGATTGGCTAATGTATCTTCCACCACACTAAATGCTATTGCATTTAAAGGCTCATGGGAGCAGGAGTAACTTAACTCTGGACACTATTCCATCATTCAGTTACTTTCTTCTAAAGTCAATTCCTTAGGATAACTTCACACTTTACCATGATGTATACCATCTGGAATCTAGAATGAAGAGTTCTATGGACCATTGCCGATTGTCAGGAAAAACTCATTTGGTTAATTAAAGTCCAGACCTACATCAAAGTGGTTCACTTTTAACTGCCCTCTGGGCAACTTGGGACGGGCAATAAATGCTAGTCTAGACAGTGGCACCATTGTTCCATGATGAATAAAAATAAAATAATGAAGTATGAAGCTGCAATATTGGAGAATACTGTAGTGAATATTGCTATATGCTAATTCAAAACATTTCGGATTCAGGAAGGATTAATGGGACAGTAACTTTGACAGTAAGTTTGAATTTGTCACAGAGATAGTAGGAACTGCCAATGCTGGAGAATCTGAGATAACAAGGTGTAGAGCTGGATGCACACAGCAGGCCAAGCAGCATCAGAGGAGCAGGAAAGCTGACGTTTCAGGTCTACACTCGTCTTCAGAAATGGGGGAGGGGAACAGAATTCTGAAATAAATCGGGAGAAAGGGGGAGGCAGGTAGAAGATGGATAAAGAAGATAGGTGGAGAGAAGACAGACAGGTCAAGGAGGCAGGGTTGGAGCCAGTAAAGGTGAGTTAGAGAGGGTCCAGGAAGGATGGACAGGTCAAGGACACAGGATGAGGCAAGTAGGTAGGAGATGGGCGTGGGTTTTGAGGTGGGAGGAGTGGATAAGTGGGAGGACAGGTTAGGAAGGTGGGTATGAGCTGGGCTGGTTTTGGGATGTGGTTGGGGGAGGGGAGGTTTTGAAGCTTGTGAAGTTTTTTTATGAACTGTTCAAGGTCCTCGTGGGAGCACAAGGCGGCGCCGATACAGTCATTAGTGCACGGAAGAAGAGGTGGGGGATAGGGCCAGTGTAGCTTCGGAAGAGGGATTGTTCCACGTACCCTACAAAGAGGCAGGCATAGCTTAGGCCCATGTGGGTACCCATGGCCACCCCCTTTGTCTGTAGGAAGTGGGAGGAATTGAAGAAGAAGTTGTTAAGGGTGACGATGAGCTCAGCTAAGCAGATGAGGCTGTCAGAAGAGGGGGACTGGTCAGGTCTGTGGGACAGGAAGAAGTGGAGGGCCTTTAGGCTATCTGTATAGGGAATGCAGGTGTATAGGGACTGGATGTCCATGGTAAAGATGACGTGTTGGGGACCAGGGAATCGAAAGTTTTGGAGGAGGTAGAGGGTGTGGGTGGTGTCATGGACGTAGGTCAGAAGTTCCTGGACCAAGGGGGAGAAGATGGAGTCGAGATAGGAGGAAGAGGTGGGGGAATAGGTCAGTGTAGCTCGACTTCAGAAGCTTCAAATTCTCCCCTCCCCCGACTGCATCCCAAAACCAGCCCAGCTCATACCCACCTCCCTAACCTGTTCTCCCACCTATTCACTCCTCCCTCATTGCCATCTCCACCCACTGGCCTCATCCCGCCTCCCTGGGCCGACCTATCCCCTCCCTAACGCACCTTTACTGGCTCCAACCCTGCCTCCTTGACCTGTCTGTCTCCTCTCACCCTATCTTCTCTTTTATCCATCTTCTATCTGCCTCCCCCTGTCTCCCTATTTATTTCAGAATCCCCTTTCCCTCCCCCATTTCTGAAGGGTCTAGATGCGAAACATCAGCTTTCCTGTTCCTCTGATGATGTTTGGCCTGCTGTGTTCATCCAGCTCCAAACCTTGTTATCTCAGTTTGAATTTGTCATGCTTTTTTTGGACAGAACAAACCTGGGCAATTTTCTATGTTAAAATACTGACATCTACATAACATATATACTGAGAGAGCTTGAGTAGAGGCATAAATAATTCTGGAACACCACAGCCTTTGCTGTATTCACCGCACTCAGCTATTTCTTTGTCACGTGTGGGCTGACTTCTGTAATGGTGCGGACATCAGGAGATGGCCACGATACATAATCTGTTCAAAGCCTACTCCTGCTTCTGTTTCTTGAGCTCTTGTGTATGATTTCTGCCTTTGTTGGCTTTGGTCAAGTTTTCTTTTCTGTTCCCAATACTTCTTTCTTTCTCTGGGAAGACATGACAATTTAAATGTAATATAGCTAACTGCAAAGTTTTCTTCTACAGTGGGAAACAAAAAAAGCTAACAATTTGTTGACTGCTGAAGACTGGAAAATGTGTGAATTCAGAGGAACTCAGGTGATCTTACATATGAAGTACAGAATTTAAATACAAGTTCAACAAACAATTAAGAAAGTAATTTCTATATTAGCTTTTGTTACTAAGGGATTGGAGTATAAACATAAAGAAGTCTTACTACTGCAATTATACAAGGCGTTGGTGAGGTCACACCCAAGGTAGTGTCTTTAATTTTACAAGAGGAAAGACATACCTGCTCTAAAGGGAGTGCACAATGTTAACTAGACTAGCTCCTGAGATGATGACATTGTGTTTGGTAGATAAATTCAGCAGTCTATATTCCCTGGAGTTAAGAAGCGTTGGATGCGATCTAATTAAAAATGACAAATTCTTAAGTGTTTGACAGGATAAATGCTGAGAAAATGCTTTCCCTGGTTTGGGAAATCTAGAATACAGGATCAGATTTTTAAATAAGGGCTTTGCCATTTAGGATTGAGACAAACAGAAATTTCTCAACTTAGAGTTTTCTTTTATTGAAGTCTTTACCAGAGAGCTGTGGATATTGAGTATATTTAAGGCAAAGTCGAATGGATTTTGGGGTGCTAGGTGAATCAAGGCATATCTGGAGAGTGCAGGGAGTAAGAACTGAGGTAGAATATTTGGCGTAATATTGCTGAATGGCAAAGGGGAGGGGGGAAATGGAGGAAACTCCTCACTATTTGGAGTCATACCTAACAAAAGGGAAGTCAGTGGAGGATGTTAGGGGGCAGCAGGATAAGTCTCAGGCTTTTGATACAGGAGTTCCTCAGATGGTGCCCTGGAATCAACCACTTTCACTCATTTCATTAATGACTTTCCCTAAATTTTACGTTGCTCATTTCACAGGATAAGGCTGTTTCTGGCTCGGCCATCCCAGAGGGCAGTTATGAGTCAACCACATTACCATGGGTGTGGAGTCATATGGAGGCCAGACCAGGTAAGGATGGCATTATCCTTCACTGAAGGATACTGGCGAACCAGATATGTTTTGCTGACAAATCACGATGGATTCATGGCCGTTATTAGACTCTTAATTCTAGACATTTTTACTGAATTCAAATTCCACCATCTGCCATAGTGGGATCAAACCTGAGTCCCCAAAACATTATGTCCGGATTAATGGTCTCGTGAAAATACCACTAGGCCCTCGCTTCCCCCTAAGGTCAGATCAATGATCAATACCAACCACATTGCTCAGCTGCTGAAGGACTCCATGGTGATATACAGCAAGGCAGAACATAATAGCAGCTTGGTGGCTCAGTGGTTAGCACTGCTGCCTCACAGCACCAGGGACACGGATTCATTTCAACTTTGGGTGACTGTCTGTGTGGAGTTTACACATTCTCCCTGACTCTGCATGGGTTTCCGCCAGGTACTCCAGTTTCCTCCCACAGTCCAAAGATGTGCAGGTTAGGTGGTTTGGCTATGCTAAATTTCCCATGGTAGACAAACAGGAGGCTTGAAAAACACTTCAAGCCAGGCAGCATCTGGAAGAAAGGAGCAGACAACGTTTCAGGTATAGCCCTTCTTGCCCATAGTATCCAGGCTGCATTGATTAAGGAAATGCAGGTTTACAGGGATGAGGTGGGTCTAGGTGGGATGCTCTTTGGAGGGTAAGTGTGTATTCAATGGGCCCAACGACCTACTTTCACACTGCAGGGATTCTATGATTCTGTTCTACAACATTCAGGTTTGAGCTGATAAGTGACATTCAGCCACCACAAGCATTGGGCAGTAAAAATCTCCAACAAGAGAGAATCTAATCACCTACTACTTCTCAAAACTCGCTACCTACTACTGGCTCTACTACCATAGAATTCTCCACATCCCGGGGCATACCACTGGTGAGAAACTTAACCAGACCAGCCATATAAATACCACATCTACAAGATCAGGTTAGGGATTATTCTGAGATAAGCAACCTTCACACCTCCTAAGGCTTATTTCCTACCTGAAAGGCACAAGTGAGGTGTATGATAAATTGGTCTTTGCATTGATTGGATGGCACACTCCAGGAAACCTCAGGAAGTTTGATCCCTTTCAGGGCAAAGTTTTTCACTAGACTGATACCCAACCCACTACCTTCAACACTGGCTCATTCCACTTCCGATGCACAGTGACAGCAGTAGGCAATGCTTACAAGATACAGTGCAGCAAATGACCAAGGCTCCTCTGATAGCACCTTCCAAATACAACACTTATACGACTTAGAAGAACAAGGGCAATAGATGTATAGAAACACCACCTGCAAATTTTCCTCCAAGCAACACACCATCCTAACATCACTGTTCCTGGGCCAATATTTTGGAAGCCCTTTCCTAACAGCACAACGAGTGTACCGATACCACAGTCTATGGCAGTTCAAGACAGGACTCATCTCCACCTTCTCCACTGCAATTATAGGTGGGCAATTGCCAGTAAAGCTCACATTCCATGAACAATATTTTAAAAATATAGGCTTGAAGATTTGATGGGCTCTATCCTGCTTCTATTTTGTATATTCTTATGCCCGATTATGCCTCCATGTATTATCTTTGGACTGTTTTACATTAACGGCACTGGAATTGCAAACCATTGGCACTTGCTGTTGTTTCTGGCCTGAAGCAGTTAACTGTGTTTCTATCATAAATGCTGCCTGACCAGCTGCATATTTTTAGTGTGTTTTCATTTAAGTATAGTCACAGCTTTCGTAACTTATGTCACCCAACCTGCTTTATCTATCTAGTTTGAACAGCTGATCCATTTAACCAAGTTTAAAAATTACTACATTTAAGATCAATGAAATTTTCTCAAAAATTATGGCTTCCTTTAGTAAAAAGGTCTACGTCTCTTCAGTTATTCCGATAACTAGTTTAAGATTCCTCAACTGTCACTTCAATGGATTTTCTCTGAACCACCCCTTTGATATTCCTGATGAAACCTGATCACAATGTGCTAAATTTTGCCTAACCAAGACCTTAGCATTTGTCCAGGCATTGTGTCCTCATGATCAATTTATTTTTGTATTGTCCTACCACACTGATCTTGGACTCACAATAACCGTTCTGCCGACTTGGTAGTCTTGAGCAGGTCTTCCTATATAGTGACACATTTCACTAGTTCTTAAATTGTTTCAAGGTGTGTCATCTCTAAAATACTATCTTAAGGCTATTCTGTGTTGATCTTCTGGCACGTGTACAATTAGATCTTGCCTGACTCATAGAATTATACATTAATATTAAAGATTAACTTTCCTATATCCTTAATTGCATAGATATAAAATACCATTCTTGACTTGAAAAATTTACATTTCTCCAATTTTTCCTTGCAACTCAGATAGTTTATATTAAGAATCTGAGTAGATTAAATCCATAGACTATTGCATCCCCTTGCATGCAGCTTGGCTCTCAGCAGAAATAATTACTAAATCATTACAAAACTAAGCAGAATAATTAAGATGCAGTTTAATCAGAGCCATATCAACTCTGTTATATATTTTCTGACTTCTGCCACACTATTCTGGCTATTTGTCAAACATTTTATTGGCTTTGTTGATTATTGACCTACACTGGTTGGTCATATTCAGCATCAAGCTTGCCAAGTCTCCCAAGTCCGTGAACATCATGTAATTCCAATAAATTAGAGAACACCACAGAAACATATAAGTAATACACAAATCCTGCACCTCAAAAGGAAAAGTCTGATCTTTAACACTAGCCGTTGCAACTCGCATCAGATCTGGTAATCATAACATCTTTAATAGTTTAAAGAAAAAAAGTGTACTAAATTTAGAAGTGGCCTTTTCTCACATAAGAATGCAAGAAATCCATCTGTTCTTTCCAGGTAGAATAATAATTTGTTTCTTCCAACTTGAAATACTGTATTCACTGCTCACAAGGTGTTCTGGTATACTTTTGAGATATCCAATGCAGATTGGATAATCAGTTTGCAGACCACCTCCACTCCATCCACAAGTGTAACCTTGAGCTTCTAGTCATCTAGGCATTTTCACTCCCACTCTGACTTCTCTACCCTTGATCTCTTACACTGTTCTAATGAAGGTAATGGCAACTCACAGCACAATATATTATCTTTCAATTAAACACTTGACAGTCATCTGGACTAAAATGAATTCAATATCTTCAGCAAACTAATTGCATGTACCTTTTTCAGTCAGCTGTTGGTAACTTTTTTGTGATTGCCATTTACACAAACCTTCCCACTTGTTTCTTTCCTGCTCTCCTCCTTTTTTGGATGTTGTGTTGGCTTAAAACCTATTCTATCTCTATTCTTTTTACCACTTCTGATGAAAGATCATCAAACAAAAACATTAACAGTTTCTCTTTCCATTGATGCTAGCTGACCTACTGAGTCTTTCCAGCATCCACAATATTTTGGTTTTGTTGTGTTTTTCAGTAATTAATTGATCTAGTCTTGAAAAACATTTCCTGTTTTAATTGAAGATCTGTAAAGATCAAGACAACATTTTCTATGATTGCAGCAAATTGATTTAAAGAGAGGTCTAACAAGTAACAGATAAAATCATTATGGTGATGGTAACAAACCCAAGGGACCAGAGATAAAGTAAATCAGAAACAGAGATGAAAACAGTTGAGATTCAACATGCTCCATATATTCTTACTACTCACCTTGTGACATCGTTCACGGTGAGTGCGGGTATGTACCTTTGAAGTTGTTTTACTTGGGCACCCATTACAACTCCTCTGTACATTTCGTTCAAGCCAAAGGCTATATTTTTCAATATAAGTTTCTGGACGCCACTGGTAAAGACAAGATGGAGATTTTTTTCAACGTTTTTGAGAATTTCAGTTTATTAAGATCTAAATACAACTTGAACCAACTTTCAAAACTTAACAGATAAAGAATTAATTATTTTGGATGAATGATCATGCTTTTCTTACTTGAAAATATTTTCATTTAAATATGAGCAAAACACATATATGGCAAAATAGTTATTAACAGCAGATGTATGATAAGAACCCGAAGATATGTTGTAGGATGGATTTTCTTTCATGAATGTGAGATTTTTGGAACAATTACCATTTGTGGTTAATGCACATTTCAGGTTTTTCAGGTCATTAATAGGCTTCGTGGCACAGATAAATTGCTTTTATTAACTTGTCTACCATTAGTAATTAAACGTGCTATCGGATATGTGATTTGAATTGGATCATTATTTGCTTTGAGTAACTTAAAGTTTATGCCTAATTAATACATTTAATGAATAGTTGGTACCCGAAAAGAATGAACTGGAATTGTAACAGTTTAGTTAATGTTGGAAGATATAGTTTGATTTTAAGGTTGTTCAGTAATCTATTCTAATTCTAATACATTCATTTATTTTGCAAAGATTCAAATTGGACACATAGTTCATACCTATAGGACATGGCATCTGCAAAATCATGTGGATCAAAATCAAAAACATCGTAACCTTCTCGTTTAAATGCCAAAACTGCATTTGGTCCAAGCCAGACACTACCATCCATTCTGGGCGTAAAGTGCACACCAAGGAAAGGAAACTTTGGATCTGGAACCTATAAATCAAAAAAGATAGCTTAAAGAATCATTACTGAAATATTCAAAGAATGCCACTGAAGAAATGGTTTTTGATCTGATTATTTAATTAAGTATTAAGAACTAAAAGAAGTGGATACAATTTCTGACAAAAGCTTTGTTGGTTGGATGATATAGAGTTTAGTCTACCATACTGCAGTGGCACAGCCTATACAAAAATAAAACATACACACTAGTCACTATGTCTATCACTATGGAAAGAGAGTGTTTACCACACAGTGCCATTTTACCTGGTTTGCCAATTTAGAGTGTAAATTTTCAATAACTTGCTTAATATATAATGGCATCCACAGTATTGATATACTACACACTTTGCAATTCACAGCAAAACATCAACAAAATAAACTGCAATTTGGGACATCTCACACTCCTTTGCTTTTCACATGTTAATCATTTAATTGTATTATATAAAATGACGCCGTTTGTGCTTCCCTCTCCAGATCAAACCACCACCATTCAGCACAGGTATTAATCAAGTGGCATCCTAACAAAATAAAAGGTACCAGTCTAGTAACAATGTCAGTATTAAACACAACATTTCCACTATAAGTAAATGATAATTTTGGAAATCAGTCATGCAGCATCAATCTTATAATAGTTCTGCATGAACAGATTCTCTAAAGTGAGTAGTATCTTTTTCTTGAACTCTGCTTTTCTCTTGGGCAAATTTTGACTACCTTGCCGTACCCAATGAGTTTATGCATTTTTCACACACAAGAATGAATTTTCACAAAAGTAAAATGTCCCTACGTCAAAGGTGTCCCAAGACCAGATTCTAAGGTGTACCTTATATCTCCAAAAGGAGAGAAGCGTAAAACATTCCTGCAGCCCTCAAACCTCCCACTCAGTGTCATATAATCTCCAGGTCCCTCTCCTGCCAATCCATGCAACCAAATGCCCTTTGGTCACTAGCCCCCACCCATCCCCAGCCTTCATGTCCCTTTGCCACCTGAATGCTCACTTCCACCCACCACCCTTGCCCTGTACCATTCTAAATTATCTACAGATGCTCCCCATACAGGAGAAAAGCTATAGGTGGAATTTTCCCCTTCCCACTATAGCATGAGCAATGGTATATAGAAATCAGAATCTTCCTAATATTTGACCAGAATCAATCAAATGTACCATCACAGTCAGTCAAGGTGCTTGTCGATTCTAGTCTAAGGGGCTAGTTACGGTTAGTCAGGTACTTGGTCCGACCACAGCCAGGGATTGTTTTTCACTGTGGTCTGGAAATTGACCATGGACATTCCTGCAGGTTAAGTGGAACCAGTCCAAAGCCTAATGGTGGATCAGCCTGGATGCTTTGGGAGAGTGAGAGACAGACGTTTGCTAATAATGGAGAGAGTGCTTATTAGGGTGCAGACTATGGAGTTCTGGACGAATTGGTAATTCAAGTCTGGAGATGGATTTCTTTCATGACTTAGTGCAATGAAACAGTGGCAGTGATAAGGTGCAATTCTAGATCAAAGGGTGGGATCTCATGGACAACAGGACGGGTTATTGTGAGTGTTGTCTTTTACATAAGGCTGCATTGACCACCAGAGATATGGACATTTTCAAAGATCATTGGTTCTGGGGGCAAAGTGAGCATGTTAATTTTAAAGTGGCTCAACCGAAACACTGGGAGACTGAAAGTCCTAGTGGCCACAGAGACAGCAACACAAAACGGAAAAAGAAGGGTGGTGATTAAAATATTGCCTTACAGGCAAAGCGTGTATTTCATTTATTAGAACATTGATGTTGAAACCTTGCCAAATTGAATCTAAAGTCAACTGCATAATAGCTACTATAAAAAAGGTTGACATTGTGTGCAAACAGGGTGGTCAAACTTAGAACCACAGAACAATTACAATTATCCTCTCACGGATGCCCATTCTAATCCCACTTTTCAGCATCTTGCTTGTAGCCTTGTAAGTTACAGTGCTTCAGATGCAGATCCAGGTTCCATTTAAATGAAGTGAGGTTTCTGCCTTAACCAGGCAGAACTAGGCAATGAAACCCACCACCTTCTGGATGAAAGGGTCCACTTCATGTCACTTCTGATCCTTTGACCAATCACCTTAAATCTGCATCCCCTGGTAACTGACTCTACTCCGGGGCAAACAAGTCTTCCCTATTCACTGTAAGCCCCTCATTATTCATACACCTTGGTTAAGTCACCTGTCAGCCTCCTCTGTTCAAAGAAAAATAACTCAGCTTATCCAAATCTTTCCTCATGACTAGAATTTTCAAGCCCTGGCAACATTGTTATATTCCTCCATGTTCTCTCTAGACCAGTTGTGTCCTTACTGTAATGTGGTAACCAAAACTACATACAATACGGCAGCAGTGGCCTAACCAATGACTTACATATTCCAGTAATATATTCCTACTATTGAAATCAGTACCTCACCCAATGAAGGAATGGATCCCAAATAGCTCCTTTATCTATATCTACTTGCCCTGCCACCCCAGCAACCAGCGTACATGCACACCAACGTTTCTCACTTGCTCTGCCCTCTCAATACCCTCATGTTTATAGTGTATCTCCTTGCTTTGTTTGCTCTCCTCAAATGTATACTGTCACTCCTCTGGATTGAATTCCACTTGCCTCTTTTCCAACTACTCAACCTGCAGATGACAGCCAACCTCTTCATGATTAATTGCACAACCAATTTTTGTGGAATCTATAAATTCCCCAATCATGCCTCCCACATTCAAGTCTAAATCACTTACATAAACAGTAAACAGCAGGCACCCAATACTGAGCCATACGGCATACAACTGGAAACCACTTTCCATTTAAAAATGTTAAACGTCTGTCAACCTTTGTTTCCTATGGTGTTACTGGCATAATTTTAATCCCAATGTAGCATCAAAACTTTGACTGAGCACATATCTCACAGCCCCCTGTATAGGCATAACAATGACCTTGGGAAGCCTCCACACCATACAATGGAAAGGTATAACATGAGGCTTCATTGCTTTGCATGTGACGTCTGAGGAGTTCCTCCAATAAACACTTGGGAAAAGGATGAATCTCCCCATCACCAGCAGCTCCAGGTCCCTATTTGCAAAGCACTGTGTGAACTTTCATTTCCATAGTAAGGGAGCACCACAAAGTGAAGGGCTGTTCCTGGATTGCAGGCTGGGTTTTAAATATGGCATTGGCAAGGACTTCCACTACCTGTCATGCCTGTAAATGTGATTCAACAAGAAGGGCACCAGGGAACTATGCTGCATGATTAATGAATTGAAGAATGGAAGGCTGCATCAGAAATGTTGCTCCAAACCGCAGCAGATTGAATCCGATGAATCTCATTTGACAAAACACCTCACCTGCACATGGGAAAATTGCATCCTTTGGGTTTCTGTTACTTCAGTCCTTATATTGCAGACTACACTCCAGTGAGAAAAACACATTTTAATATATAGATAACGAGTCTACACTTATTGACATTTCTTGACAGGTCTTGACAAGCTGTGCAATTCCAAGGGCTTCATGCAACCTTTATGCACAATCTTCATAATATTTAACAGTCTCAAAGGACACCCCTCAAAAAGATCTCTGACCCCACCCTCAAAAGATATCACACACCCAACCCCAAGTGACCCTTAACTGTCCCCCATCTCCAAGGTTGATTGGGATCAGGGATACCACAGATGTGCAAAAGGGTACCCCTGGCAATCTAAAAGAAATGCACTGATCACCAGGCTGCTTTTACCTTGTCTAATCTCCACACTGTGGTTTCCAGATGCCTGAGTTTCCAAAATCCAATTTCAGCGGAAGCAGTTAGTGACTTAAAAGGCCGACAGCCTCAGGGAGCCGCGCATGTTTAAACTAGGACTCACCCACCAAAATATTTCCTGCAAAAATGAGATGGGCTAGATTTGGGGCGGTATTTGAGATTCCCAATTTCTTCATTTTTGCCACAATGGAGGTGTTCTGCATCATGGTGAAAACCAGAGCCTTAGTGTTTCACGTAGTCAGCTGGACAGTCATTTGAGTTTATATCCAAATGAGGCAAAGGAATTTGAGAGACATGTTGCTGCAACCTTGGAATTTCTCTTTCTGGATATAAACTTTGTTAATTGCAAAGCAATTGGCGACACTGTCCTTTTCAAAATTAACTACCCTCACCCTAAACATATATTTCAATATTTCTATCCAATTTTGTCTGTATTCTAGCAGAAAAAAAATTAAAAGGTTTGAAAAATGTAAAATGTATTTTGAAGAAGCGTCACTGAACCTGAAATGTTAACTCTGCTTTGTCTCCACAGATGCAGCCAGACATGCTGAGTTTTGCCAGCTATTTTTGTTTGCATTTATAATCTCTTGTGCACTTGCTAGAGTCAAAATAAAACATGATTTACATTTCAAATACTTACAGGATAAATGTTGCCTTTGACTAAGTAGTGTTTTTCAGGTTTTAGCACCAAGTAATCTCCCCGAAAAGGCACTATTCGTGGCTCACTACTGCAGCCTGATTTCTGGGACAGCCTGTCTGAATACAGACCTCCACATGTCACAACATAGCTGCAATGTATTGCAGATCCCTGTTTTAAAAAAAAGGTAGATACAAGCCATTAATTACCTACCAACTAAAAAGATCAAGCAAGAAGTATGATAGGATTAGATATATTCTTAACTTTTCCACTGGAGCTCTTTTAAGTAGATCTGAATTTAAAAATAAGTTTTTTTTAATAAAAGTAAATGCAGTATGCGATGGGGGTTGAGTAAATGTACTGTATGGGCAGCATGGTCCTAGTTTTAAACATAGGCCCGTGTGGAACCAAAGTCATAATAGGGAAATTTCAGAGGTATTGGGAACTGCCAATGTTACAGAATCTAAAATAACAAGGTGTAGAGCTGGATGAACACAGCAGGCCAAGCAGCATCAGAGGAGGAGGAAAGCTGACGTTTCGGGCCATTTCTGAAGAAGGGTCTCGACCTGAAACATCAACTTTCCTGCTCGTCTGATGCTGCTTGGCCTGCTGTGTTCAACCGGCTCTACACCTTGTTAACTATAGAGAAATTACAGTTGCCCTGAATTGCCTGATCAGATAAATGAACAAAACATATGAAAAATGCTGTAATCAAATGGTCAGATGGTTACCTTGTCATTAGAAAATTTCTAGGCCATCTCTGAGTGTTTTCTGACCTATTTGGAGGGACAGTGTGTTGTAACTGATGACACAGAGGGTCTGTGTTAAGTTCTGATTTAAAACAGATGCAGCATACTAGATGAGCAGTGTACTATTTGTCAGCTAAACAACATGTGGTTGATCACACTGTGACCACATTATGCTGTGTAAATATCGTACAGTTGATTGAATGACAAAAAACTGCACAGAGATAGTTTACATGAGTAGCCTGAACAAGGTGGCCTGACGTCAAGGTGCATTAAATCCAAGGGTTAAGCCTTTTCTACTCAAAACAAACAATGATCTTAATGTTCAAAAAACTCAACTGACTACAGCAGATGACACACTTGTGATGTCTGCCAGTGGTCAGATTGATCAATCATTGAAGACTGGACAGTGTTGAGATTTGATTGCACATGCTGCTTGCACAGAAAAGTATTATAAGAAAGGATGCTTCAGAGTGCTAATTAGCCAGCTGAGGAACAGAAGTCACAGTGGTTGGAAGCTTACATGGTGTGGCTGATCACCTATCAGTCTGGTCTTCAGACAAGTGCAAGTAAATGGCTTTCACTTGTGATTGTAAGTATTGTATGGGTAAGCTTGTGGTATCTTACTATTATTGTTATATTTTGCAGTATACCTTGTTTCAATCAAGAACAACTGGGTATATCCCATTGTTAGGGTTGCATGGATTATTAATATCCAGCAAAAACGTGACATACCAGGGAAAGTAGGAATAAAAGCCCACATCCTCTGCATCCTTTCTACTTGTGGAGGAGGGTGATGGTGGTAGTAAAAGGGAGGAAAGGCAGAGAGGGGGGACCAATGTTTTGGCCCATTTATCCAAAACAAAAATAAATGAACATTTTGCCTCAAAATGTAAATACGAAATTGTGCTTTCTGTGCTTAGGCAATCACTAAACAGATGAGAGACATAGCCAACAAGCAGCAATCCAATAAAAGTGAGAGACCATATTAAAAACTGCTTTATTCCATATTTCTTCCTTACTCCTCATTCTTCAAACAAACAACAATAATTCTATACTTTCTTTAAAAATTGATGATTTCTGTCTGAATGCAGACAATGAGCAACCAACCAGAAGCTGGCAATATACCTCATAAATGTAATGCCCCATTCTATCCCGAGTTTTAAATTGAACATCCGATGCAATCTCAAAGAAAGTTTCATCCTCACATTTATTCTATTACTTAGACAAGTCAAACACATTTGTATCTACTTTAGACTTCACTTCTGTAATACTCATGCCATTATCCCCTTCAGTCCACTAATAATTTTACCAAGGATCTCTTTCAAGATTGCCTAGAGTCATAGAGTCTATGGCACAGAAAAAGGACATTTGGCCCATCAAAACTGTGCCAGTCCTGAGCTCTGCCTGCAAAACTTCCACTGTGCCTGGAATTCCACCAGCCACATACAACTCCATAATTAATAATCACATATTATCCTTTTCCACAACCATTTTCAGTCACTTTACATCTTGTAATGCATTGAATTCATTGGAATTGTAATCTTCTTTGCTCTTTAGAAACTGGAAGCTCCTGGATTCTGCTGTCAATCCATGATCTGTGCAAGAGTGTTAGCACAGCCCTGCTGTTTGGAATGGTCTTCCAAAAAACCTCCAATTGGTTTCATCTTGCTTGCATTTTCAAATGCCTCCTCAATTTACATTGTGTTTGGTACCTTCCTAACACTGTGATAGAAGTAGGACTGTTCCGCTCTGATTAAAGCTCAGTTAATATGTTAAAACATCATCTCGGAAATTCATCAAATAATTCCTTAAGGTCAGGCACGCCTAATAGTTATGATCAGGATTACAATCTTTTCCAATTCCTGTCAACCAGTGTCAGCTTGCAGCATTCCAAAGCTGGGTGTGCTAATAAGTCGATGGAAAGTTGTCTCCGCTATGCCTCAAGAAATTTTTTTCAATTTCAAATATATGTCTTTTTTTCCAACTCATCATGTGACCCTTCCACTTGTTTTTCACACTGAGAAGCATATGAACAGTAATAAATTACAAATGGTTTCATGCTTTTGTTCTCTATTTTTTAAAAGTTGGACAGAGCTTGCTTTAAATAATGTAATGGAGACCTTTTTTGCTAGAGGAAGGGGTGTACTTAATTATGAGCTGCAGTTATACCCAGGTGGGAAGAACAGGAAACACAGACTATTTTCGAAATGAAGAAAGGCTTCAGAAATCTGAAGTTCAAAAAGGTACTAAGGAGTCCTAGTTCAGGATTTTCTGAAGGTAATATGCAGGTTCATCTGGCAGTTAGGAAAGTAAATGCAATGTTAGCATCCATTTCAAGAGGGCTAGGATAGAACGGCAGACTTGTACTGCTCAGGCTGTATAAAGCTCTGCTCAGACCATATTTCGAAAATTTGGAGCCCTGTATCTAGGGAAGGATGTGCTGGTGTTGGAGGAGATCCTGTAGAGGTTTACAAGAATGATCCCAGGGATGAAGGACTCTGGATGTGTACTCAATGGGATTTAGAAGGATGAGGGGGGAATCTCATTGAAACTTACAGAATACTGAGAGGCTTGGATAGAACGGATGTGACGACCTTTGAAAACTGAAATGAGGAGAAATTTCTTCAGCTAGAGGCTGGCGAATCTATGGAATTCAATGCCGCAGAAGGTTTTGGAGGCCAAGTAATTAAGAAAGTTTTAGCCATGGATGGATGGTTTCTTGATTAATAAGGTTTCAGCAGGAAAATGGGGCTGAGAAATACATCAGCTCTTATCAAATGGTTCAGCAGGCCCAATAGGCCAAATGGCTTAATTCTGCTTCAACATCTTATGGTCTATGGTCTTATGGTCTGAATGTAAAAAATCACTACAACTCATTCCCTTGTTCTTAAGATAACATGCAATTTGGATTAATTACAAATTTTTAATTTCTTTCAAATTAAGCTGGGAAATGTACCACCAGTATATCTTATATCTACATATTGTTCCATGTTAAATAATGAGAACACATTACCTTTGAACTCTTGATTGCAATTGGATATTTTAGACCTAAAATACAAAAGAAATTCTCTAATCAAAGTAGGGGAATAACTGACAACGTTGGATCATATTTATAACGCTGAAATTCACAAGTATGGTTACTACAATACATTATAAACCATAACTTATAAACAATAATTGTGTACCAGAATCAAGTATTTTAACCAGAAATAATTTTTGTATGTCTTGTGTTGTGTTGTTATACTGACTAAATTAAATATAAATAATTAAATTACTTTTAATTATGAAACAAAACTTAAGGCTACTTCAAATTTAAGCTTGGTCACAATAAGTTTGTCAAGATAAAAACAGTCATAGAATCATGTCATGTTTTACTTCAAAGTCGCCATTATCCCTGAGTATCATAGAGCTGCTCTCTAATTAGACAGAGATGACTGAAGGTGGTTTAACCTGAGGGTCACCATACCTCAAATGCAGGCAATGCTGAGAAAACAGGAACTTATTGGTACCTTCAGTGTTGCAGGAACTGAACCCATACTTTTGGTGTCAGTCTGCATTGCAAACTAGCTGTCCAGCCAACTGAACTAACCAACTCCTCCTTTTTTTGAAGAAAATTCATCCTTTGGTTTTATTTTTCTATCGAGATATCCACTACTTCTGGGTCAAAATTTGTACAGAACAGATATAGCTTAGTTCATGCTCCTCAAATCATCATCAAACCCACTGTGAGAGAATTATTCCCAACTGGAATAGCTTGATTCTTCCAAGCTGAATTTCCACAAATTTAGATATCCAGTAAGACTGGGATATTAAAGATATTTAATGCGCAGATTTATACCTTCACTGGTAAAGTGTTCAAATTTGTTAGCAAGTGCTAACATGAGTAATTTCATTCCATTATATAAAAAGACAGTACAATAGCCCACTGTGACATGCATACATTTGTTAAAATATTCTACTATTTATGAAATTTAATATGCCATTAATTCCTGCAATGTACGACCAACCCTTGATTCAGTGCGTGTTGCGGCTTAAAGATTATTTGTAAATGGTTCAACATTATAAATGTGGTGTTGGAATCATCAGGAAGCCACGACCTTCCAGGGTAAATTACTATTTACTAATTTTTGAGAAGATAATAGAAATTTGTGAATTCTCCCATTTAGAAAGATAGCAGATGCACGATATCATGTCCTGCAAGTTCCCATCCCCATTTCTGAAGAAATATCCCGACCTGAAAAGTTAACTTTCCTGCTCCTCTGATGCTGCCAACCCTGCTGTGCTCCTCCAACTCCACGCTGTGTTATCCTGAATTCTGTATTGCTTCTATTTTAATAACTGTGCCTAAATTCTCAAATATCAAAAAAACTTAATTTGATCAATCATAAAACATCAAGAATTGAGTTGCCCTTACCATCTGTGGAGCCTTCAGGACTTTCCTTAGTTAGCTGAAAGTCTGTTGCTTCAAATTGTGTTTTAATAGTTCCACCCATTTCACAAAAATCTTTTCCATATGACAGGGCCACCTCTCTCCAATCTACAATTCCTGTGTTTGGAGAATCTAAAGCTAATAAACCCTACATTACACAAAGAAAGACAAAAAACATTACTTTACTACTATCATATCTCATCTTTAGTTTATTTATTTGACATCAAAACAGTTTGTTTCCCTTTAGAAAACAGCAGTTTTTTGTTTGAGCCCATAACTTGAAAGTTAATATTTAATAAGTATATTATTTGAGAAATCTAGATCTGAAATTCAAAGAAAATAAATGTAAAGAAAGTCAAATACTCTGTGACTTAGCTTGATGTAGTTTTTGATAAACACTTCAGAAATCTGAGAAGTTAGTTTATTAAAAAGCATTTCTGCAATTTGTTTTGGTATCAAGAGTACAAATGATCTGATACCCTTTTCATATATTTTGCTAAACGTACAATGTTAATATATACATGACAATAAAAATGCTAAATGTCATTATGTGCATATTGCATTTACCTAGAATTATATACTAATGTGAAGGTAAGTTTGCCATAGTCCTAGAGTACTATAGGGATACTCTCTCGTTAGAGAGACAACTGATGTCGAGTTTAACCTGAGGGTCATTATGCTTCAGGTGAGGAAAGGTTGCTAATGTGGGATCTTAATATTGACCTCAGGCAGGAATTCAACCGATTTTTCTGCTGTCAAGACAATCTTTAAAATTACAGTAAGGAACCACCTTGAAAATAGTGTTTTCCACTTTATTGTCTCAAATTCCTTTAAAAGGAGCATAAATTACAAAAAAAAATGCCAAAACATGTTTGAAGTACCTTTCTTCCTTTATTAATCCAGTTGGAAAAGACCGTTATATACCTGGGTATAACAAAAAATATATTGACTGTTTAATTGCCAGTTTGTGGCGACTTAACTCATCTGTCCCTTGGCAATAGTTGGGTCATTATAATTCCCAGAGCACTCTAGCATAGGGAACACAATAAGTAAGTCAGGCTTTTGACTCCTTATGTTTAAATAGTGACCTTCCTGAATAGCATACCTTTAGCCTCTGGGAGGGAAACTGTCACCATAACGCTAAATGATTAAAATTTAGCCTCCACAATCACTGTCTAATCGAATGTGACAAAGTCATTTGGGTGAATGGCTAAAATGTGTCTTTCACTCAATCCATACACTGGCAAAAGAATTTTGAAAGGAGTTCTGAAAACATTTAGAAAACTTTACTCTACAATAGGGCTCTCGCTCCTGAATTTCCTTTGCATCAATAAGTTTCAGGTCTCGGACGTTGTTCTGCAGTCCACGTTTGTACAATGCCTTTAGTCTTGAGATTTCTTCTTGTTCAACAGCAACAATAAGCTGTAGTTAAAAAAATATATAAATCAGGTATACCATCTGAACCAAGAAAGCCAACAAATTGAACTACTAACTTACTCAAAAATTCCGAACATGAATTGTTGAATTTGAAGTTAATTTTCTGCATTAAATTGAAGACAATATAAGATCATCTACAATTTTTATTCGTTTTTGTATTTTCTACTTAAACATTTTTATCAAATTTCAGGAAGTCAAAAGCAGACGTCGATTACTCTGTGGATAAGAACAATTTCACTATCAATCCCAAAGCTTTTTTGCTCATTTTAATCTGTAATTTCTTGTTCTATTCCCAGTTTAATTTGCCACAATATTCAAAAATGTTGACCTAGCTTGCAATGCCTACATGTTCTGACCAGATTTTAAAAAAAAAAACACTTCTCTGTCTGAATGTCTTCCTTGTGGAGCACAATTTTACACCCATCGGTAGGTTTTAAGGGAACGGACAGGTGGGTGAACTTATAAATACAGCATATGACCTGCCTTGGAGCTACATCCCATTTTACAGGGAGAGGAGTGGAGGTCTTGTGTGAACAACTTGCCCAATTAGTGGCCATGTGTGAATATCCTGCCCATGCCATTATTTTCACATGCAGTGTATAGATGCCCATGTAGTGTGGCGGCTTTGTTTTCAGGTGTCAAGCAACATGAGGGGTCTTTCCTTTTGTGGCCTCCTTTGCCAATTGGAAGCACTGCCCAAGCCCCCACCCCAGCAGGAGGTGTTCACACCTGACTCTGGGAACAAAGGTGGGAAAGTCCCACCATATGGAAAACCCTGCCCCTTGCTGACAAAACTATAGACACAATACCCTGAGGTCTGGTCTGGCCAGATCTCTTTTGTTTGATTATGATTTTTTGATTTGTATTCCACTGTTTTGGCACTGTAAACTTTATTTTGCATTGAGTGGATGTTTCCATCATCAAGCACGCTGGAAGTCCCATTTTTACAACTTCTTTTGCTACTTCCTGCATCATTCAGATGGCATGTATTGGTCATTTTCCTTCCAATGTGTATTGTCTTACATTTTATCCTATTAAACTTCATCAAGTGTTTTTAAGTTAAACTTGTACCAAGTACTATTTTGGCATCACCCAAAATTTTAATGAAAATTTTCAATAGAATTGTTAGAAGCAGTAGGGTCCTCAGGTGATGGCTCGGCACAACAAGTCTGGCCCACTTCAAACGAAGTCTTTGAACAAGTGTCTATTGTTTTCTATTCTTTAATCTATTTCTTAATGATGCTTAATATTTATCCTCAATCACCACATCAAAGATCATAATTAGTGGCACTTGTTGTAGAAATTTCCAGTTTTCTGGAAGTTTAGGTCCAACGCATATAGAGTTCATCACAGTCCACTTAGGATTTGACTAAGGACAAGTTAAGGAGGTCGAATAGGTGACTTTCACAGGGAGTGGAACATTCAATCTACATATTTATTGAATGTGCATCTATCTTGATACATGACATATTGCATTGAAAGTTTCTCTACAACCTGCATTCAATGGACATTACCATTACAAAAATAACAAACTTACTTGCAATGTTTATTAAGCAATAGAGGAAATGCTTATAGGTATTTCCAAAGTTAATGATGTTACCACTTGGCTCTCTCATAATGAATCAGGTCCACAGTCAGAGTAATTGTTACTTAATAGAGACACCATATGGTGAAAACTTAGCATAGCTCTGGTTGCTGACGCCTCGGCTGAACAGTTTCTTCTACATAAACTCAATTCAATAAGCATATTGGTGTTTGTTTGTGTAAAGTAAATCAACAGGCAATTTAACATATATTTAGTTTTTGAGTGAGGCAAGATTGGAGGGCCTGCAAGAAATAGAGACTAATGGACACAAATATTTAAAAAAAAAGGTTTAAATAAATAGAAAGGACTTTAGAAGAATGGGTACAAAAACAGATTCAAGGCATAATTTTACACGTTTCATTTCTATGAGGCTTCTATTTCTTTTCTCCTTCCCTGGAAAATTAGACGGCACCAGTTCATGACATATATGTCAGAACAGTAACCTGGCAACAGTAGCTTGTCGCTTGCTTCTCTAGGCTTTCATTCAACTCTGTTTCCATCACAAATTACAGTACATACTCCATAAACACCATCCGCCACCACTCTTCATCTAGACCATCAGTAAATCAACAGCCCCACTACATCACCATGTCTGCTCTTGACTCAATTCACACCACCTCAGCCCTTCACTCTACAGCAAGGGATAGCTGCAGCTTGCATGTTTCTGCCACGTCACTTTATGTGCAGGGACATACGTGCATCTTATGTATCTACAAAGGATGCATCTTATGGCTCTTCACACCATTTCCTTGTGCTGAATCACTTCGTACTATTTTGGAGGCTGTCAGCTTGTATTGCATTGTCTTGCATTGCTTTTCAAGCACACAGGAAGAAGCAGACAGATTGTCAAGGGAGTAGATATGTTGACGTAGAAGGGAGCTACATTGCAATATCACGCGCCAGCAGATTACTCAGCAAACACACTACATGTGCCTGAACCAAATGGCCACAATGCAAACTCAACAGGAACCAGTCCTTAGTTGAGTCACAGTGACAACAGTCAATGCACTCATCTGATTCCAGCCCAGGTTTTGACTGTTCCGTCAGGCACTTGGTCCTACCAGAGTCCACGGATTCATTACCTTGTCATTCAAAGTTTTGATGACTGTCAATGACAAGCTTATCAAGTGCAACTTTTTTCTACCTTCAGTGTTGCTGGGTTAAAATCCTGGAACTCACTTCCCAATGCCATTGTGGTCCACATACATCCAGTGAACTGTAGTGGTTCAAGGAGGCAGCTTACCAACACCTTCTCAAAGTAAACTAGAGACGGGAAATAAATGCTGGCCCAGCCAGCGATCAACAAACCAGAGAATAAAAACAAAATAAGCCATTAATATTTTATTATAAATCTTGAATATGGATAAAGCTAAATCCCAGCAGGCTGTATGTATATCAACAGGAGTTGAAAAGGTGTGAGAGAAAGTCCACTGAATCCAAGTATGAAAGATAATGTTCCTTCAAAATACCCAAAATAAACAACTAATTGAATTTTCATGACTTTATTTCAGGTAAGTGTTGAATTTACATACAGTCAATACATTGGGATGAGTTCATAATGAAATTACAACCAACCCAACCCGAAACATCAGCTTTCCTGCTCCACTGATGCTGCCTGGTCTGCTGTGTTCCTCCAGCTCCACACTGTGTTATCCCAAAAACAGAAGGTCCAAATACTAATGTATACACTTTGAGTATCATGTTGACAGCTGAATAAAACAGACATTTTCCAGGGAATGGACTGTTTTAAATTCATCATTTATCTGGTATATCTATGCTGAATTGAAAGATGTTTGTCGAACCATGAGTTTTTTTTAAACACCCAAACTTTGAATCGTGTATGAGCATTTAATTCGGCACACATCCAAATTAATTGTAGTCCTGTAAATTTGTGTTTGTTAAAGATTATAAAACTAGCAAGCTGAAAAATAGCACGTTCGTACAGCATCAGATATTTGCACACACAGTCTTTGATTTTTTTAAATCAACATGTAAATTATAACATCCCTGGTACCTAATACATATGTGGACAAATGAAAAAAAAGGATACATACTGCAGAGTTCTACAACTAAAAGATATCCTAATTCAGTAGCAGTGTGAAGCTGTTACAGAGTAACATGTATCCCACTTTTCCCAGGTAAAACTTAGGCAGACTATTTTCAAATCAAAATTAATTTATCTCATTTCATGATGTACTCATTTTTGCCATACAAGCAACAGTAAAGGAAACATAAAGCATTAGGAATACTCACTTTTCCGCATCTTTTATGAGGGATACCTTTCTCCTGACAATATGCATAGCTTAGTTCAGCACCTCGCACACAAAGTTTGGCCTTCAAAGACCCTGGAGTATAGTAAATTCCACTGTGAATAACCCCACTATTGTGTCCACTCTGATGGAAAGCTGAACAAGATATCAATTAATTATTGTGGCAGAAAACAAAAAGGCTAGAGTTATCTAACTACTGAATTGTTTTGTATTAGAAGGGCAACATTTGATTCTGCTCTGCTGTTTGCATTAGCATTTTAAACTAACAGTAAGGTACTGTTGACCCCATTAGCTAGTATTGTGCACTTAGACTCAAAATCGCTTCTCACATGAGTGGTTTCCTCAGCATCAATACTTACTAAACTATCTTCAAACACTGGAAAGGCAAATCAGGGAAGAGATTACACACTTAATGGTAAGGTCCTGGGGAGTGTTGCTGAACAAAGAGACCTTGAAGAGCAGGTTCACATTTTCTTGAAAGTGGAGTTGCAGGTAGATAGGATAGCGAAGAAGTAGTTTGGAATGATTGCCTTTTCATTTTGGAAGGGTGAATTTGAATGCAGAACACAAGACTAATGGCAGGATTCTCAGCAGTGTGGAGGAACAGAGGGATCTTGGGGTCCACATCCATAGATCCCTCAAAGTTGCTACCCAAGCTGATAGGGTTGTTGAGGAGGCGTATGGAATGTTGGCTTTCATTGGCAGTGGAGTTGAGTTTAAGAGCCGCGAGGTTATGTTGCAGTTCTATAAAACTCTAATTAGACCACACTTGGAATATTGTGTTCAGTTCTGGTCACCTCATTATAGGAAAGATGTGGAAGTTTTAGAGAGGGTTAAGAGGAGATTAACCAGGATGTTGCCAGTTGGAGGGCAGGTCTTATGAGGAAAGGTTGAGGGAGTTAGGGCTTTCCTCATTGGAGAAAAGAAGGATGAAAGGTGACTTGACAGAGGCATACATGATGATGACAGACATAAATACAGTGGATAGTTAGAAACGTTTTCCCAGGGCAGAAATGGCTATTACAAAGAGGCATAATTTTAAGGTGATTGGAGGAAGGTATAGGGGAGATGTCAGAGGTAGGTTCTTCGCATAGTGAATGGTGGGCTTGTGGAATGCATTGCTGGCAGTGGTAGTGGAGTCAGAGACTGTGGAGACTTTTAAATGACTCTTGGATAGGCACATGGAGAATAGTGAAATGTAGGGCATGCTGGGTAGATTGATCTTAGTAGGATAATAGGTTGGCACAACATCGTGGGCCAAAGGGCCTGTACTGTGCTGTACTGTTCTATGATCTTTATTGGTCAATGCATTGAGTATAGGAATCAGGGGGTCATGTTGCAGCTGTACAGGACATTGGTTAGGGCACTTTTGGAATACTGCATGCAATTCTGGTATATTCTGCTATATGTAGAATACTGTGAAACTTGAAAGAGCTCAGAAAAGATTACAAGGATGTTGCCAGGATTGGAGGGTTTGAGCTGAAGAGGAGAGATGGAGAGGCTGAATAGGCTGTGACTATTTTCCCTGGAGCATTAGAAGCTTAGGGGTAACTTTATGGAGGTTTATAAAATTATGAGGGGCATGGACAGGGTAAATCGACAAGGTCTTTCCCCTGGGGTGGGTGAGACCAAAACTAGAGGGTATAGGTTTAAGGTGAGAGGGGAAAGATTTAAAAGGGACCCAAGAGGCAACTCACACCGAGAGTGGTGCATGTATGGAATAAGCTGCCAAGGAATTGATGAAAACTGCAACATTTCAAACACATCTGGATAGTTATAGGAATAGAAATATGAATAGGTTATGTGGACTGGCTATGTTAAATTGTCCGTAGTGTTCAGGGGTCTGTAGATTAGGTGGGTAATAAGGGGATGGGTCTAGGTGGGATGCTCCAAGGGTCGGTGTGGAATTGTTGCGCTAAAAGGCCTGTTTTACACTGTGGGGATTCTATTCTAGTCCATGAAAGGGTTTAGGGAGATATGGGCCAAATGCTGGCAAATGGGACTAGATTTATGTAGGATAGCTGGTTGGCGTGGACGAGTTGTTTCTGTGCTTTACATCTCTGTAACGCTATGATAATGACTTAATTTCTGTGCTCTCTATCTGTGGAATAATTGGTCCAATTTCTTGTCTCAGGCTGTTCACTTATCAACTGAATGACAAAGGTACATAGCGAATCAGTTGGCAATGGTATATTACCAGGATAGGGAAAGATCTGCAGGTGGCTTTAAAGATCATAGGTTGAGAGTCAGCTTCGTAAAAAGAAGTAGGGAATTCCTAGTTTTTGGACAGAGGAGGGATAGGAAGAAGAGGAGGAATTGTTGTTGCTTTTACTGACCTACTTAATGTATACAATCAATCTTTATCTCAGGACTGAGGGTCACGGGCTTGACTGCACATGGTACACAAGTACATTGCCATCTTTGGCAAAAAACACTTGAAACAGCATTGCATCTCTTCAAGCAAGCCAACTATTTTAAAATGTCTTAAAGCAGAAATATATGACACAGGACATGCTCAGAAGCTTGCATTTTTGTCTAGTGTAGCCATTTTAATCCCAGAGTGTACCCAATTCCTTTTCCTTTTCCAGTAAGATGTAGCTCAATTTAGGATGCCGGTGTATAAGTTCTCTAGCAGACGCCAATCCAACAATTCCTCCTCCAACAATGGCCACATCACAAGAACTAGAAAAATGAAATTCAATCAATCAATCATTAACAAACATTCCAATTTTTCAAGTACAAACCTGATTGAAACCCAAGCCTCTTCATGTAATATGTTACAAGATGCTTGGACTGAAGAAAATTTTACAATGTATTTCACACTTCAATAAAAAACATCCAGATATCAGTTATTATGATAAATGATCTCAAATCCTTCAAATATGCAAGTAATTCAACCCACAAAATTGATGGTTTAATCTAAGTTACACCTTTGACATAGAACCCAATTTACAAAACCAGAGCTGAATACTGCAAATGCTGGACAACTAAAATAAAAACAGTAAATCACTCTTTCAAAGTATATCTTATTCCAAACTGAAAAACAATAACGGTACCACCAGCAATGATCAGCTGAAGTTACCTGTTCTTTTGCAGTCAACTACATATAACTTGAGTTTAAAATAAATACATTAAAGATCAAAAAGCGTTTGGGCACGGGTTTGTTTTGGACATAATATACATCATGTGCACATGCCTGCTCTTTTACCAAAGATTGACTGCTGTTGCCAAATGTCTCTCAAATAATTACAATGGTCTAGTCTCAGCAGATCTCAGTTGGTAGCACACTTGGCTCAGAGTCACACAATTCTAGATTCTGGTGCCACTCCAGCGCTTGAACACAAAAATCAAAGCTGACTCTTCAATGCAGGACAGAGAAAGTGCTACACTGATATAGGGGCCATCTTTGGATGAGATGGTAATTCAAGGCTTTGTATGTCTGCCCAAGTGTATGTAAAAATAAAATCCCACAGCATAACTTTGAAGAACGAAGGAGATATCCTAGGTATCCTAGCCAATATTATCCCTCAGTCAACATCACAAAAAGAGATTATTCAGTCATTGTCATGTTGCTGTTCACTGTGCACAAGTTGATTTCCACATTTCTTACATAACGATATTGAATTCACTTCAAAAATACTCAATCGGTATTAAAGTATTACATGGTGCCTGGTGATCATGAAAAATAAATGCAAATCATTCATTTTTTTCTTTCATACTAAAGACTTATCCTGTAATTACACTGTTAAAAACATGAATAAATTAAGCCCAGAATATGAGATATAACAGGGAAAATTAATCCTTTTCCTGATGTTGTACTGTTGATTAACTAAATAAAAATCACCAGGACATACATAGCTTTTAATGCATTTTAACAATCATTCTTTTCTGGGGTGAGAGTATTGTTACAATGGTAGCTTATCACTGATGGCCCTTGAGAAGTTGGTAGCGAGCTGCCTACTTGAAGTGCTCCAGTTCATCTGGTGTAGCTTCACAGAGTGCTGTTGGAGAGAGGCCCACCCAGGATTTTTACTCAGCAACAGTGAAGAAATAGCAATAATTGTTACAAATCAAGAAAGGATGCGGCTGAGAGGGGAACTTGTGGGTAATAGTGTTCCATACGTTCACTGTCCTAAGTAGTAGAGACCTGAGATTTGGAAGGTACCGCCTGGAGGAAAAGCTACTACTAGTTGTCACTGATAATAAAATGTGAGGCTGGATGAACACAGCAGGCCAAGCAGCATCTCAGGAGCACAAAAGCTGACGTTTCGGGCCTAGACCCTTCATCAGAGAAGGGGATGGGGTGAGGGTTCTGGAATAAATAGGGAGAGGGGGGAGGCGGACCGAAGATGGAGAGAAAAGAAGATAGGTGGAGAGGAGAGTATAGGTGGGGAGGTAGGGAGGGGATAGGTCAGTCCAGGGAAGACGGACAGGTCAAGGAGGTGGGATGAGGTTAGTAGGTGGATGGGGGTGCAGCTTGGGGTGGGAGGACATCCCCTCCCCCCACTGCACCACACAACCAGCCCAGCTCTTCCCCTCCACCCACTGCATCCCAAAACCAGTCCAACCTGTCTCTGCCTCCCTAACCTGTTCTTCCTCTCACCCATCCCTTCCTCCCATCCCAAGCCACACCCCCATCTACCTACTAACCTCATCCCACCTCCTTGACCTGTCCGTCTTCCCTGGACTGACCTATCCCCTCCCTACCTATCTTCTTTTCTCTCCATCTTCGGTCCGCCTCCCCCTCTCTCCCTATTTATTCCAGAACCCTCACCCCATCCCCCTCTCTGATGAAGGGTCTAGGCCCGAAACGTCAGCTTTTGTGCTCCTGAGATGCTGCTTGGCCTGCTGTGTTCATCCAGCCTCACATTTTATTATCTTGGATTCTCCAGCATCTGCAGTTCCCATTATCTCTGATACTAGTTGTCACTGTTCTTTGGTGGTGGAGGGAGTGGATGAGGTGGCGATAAAGTGACTGCTTTCTCCTGGACGACAATGAAACTTCTTGTGTGTCGTGCTGTATGTGGGTTAAAACTTCAACGTTCATTCTTCCTCGGGAAGGCAAAACATCCCGATAAACAACTGCCAAAACAGAACGAAGAACGGCGGATGCTGGAAATCTGAAACAAGCACAGAAACCGCTGAAGAAACTCATCACAGATGCTGTCATTGTTTCTCCAGCATTTTCTGTTTTTCTAACAATTGCCAAAATTGCGATCGCCATTCGTTAACCCCTCCGAAGTTTTAAGGTAAATCTAAGTCATTTCAGCCAGGTACATTACTCCACACGATCACAGGAATCAGGACAATCTTTTGGTTTTTTAATCAGGACAGTGCTCCCATTCTGTGCAATCTCCCTCCCTTCGCTTACGAAACAATACCCCGCCTCGATCGGAGTCCTGCTCACCTGTGCTTTCCTCGCACAAGGCAGTGCGCTGGGAACCCACTGAAAGTCCTGGCCAGCCGCGAAGCCGCACAAGCGAGGAGCGCAGAAACCACCGTCGCCATGAAAGTCCAACCGGCCGCGACCTTTCACCCTCCGGCTCGAAGCCACAGGCGCGCATGCGGGGTGAACGATCGGAACGGCGGCGGACTGCACCTGCGCAGTGTGCTCGTTGTTCTGGCGGCTGCTCGCGCTTGCGCCGGTGGTCGGCGTCAGGAGCAGGATTTTTGCTGCTTTTTAAATCCTGGGCCGAGGGAAACCAGCTCGGAAAACTATCTTCAGATTCGCATGTTAGACGTGACTGACTGCCCAGCTCCAATCTGATTTTTTGGGGCGGGGGGTTGGTGAAGAAGGAGAGAGAGAGACTACGGATACTGGAAATCAGAAACAAAACATAAATTGCTGGAAGAACTCAGCAGGTCAGTTCTGAAGAAGGGTGACTGAATCCTGAACATTAATTCTGCTTTCTCTCTGCACAGATGCTGAGTTTTTCCAGCAATTTTCGTTTTTGGTCCGGTCCAATGACGGACTGTTTGTTCAGAGTTTTACTTGTTTTCGAATAGAAGAAACCATGTGAGCCTGTCTTTGCTTTCTCCAGCTCGCAGTGACATCACGTTTGTTATTACAGTATAAGCGATGGGAAGCATAAATAAATGTGGTATTCTAATCCATCTTTGTTTTTCATAACTTCAGAAAATCTATCAAGATGCTGTTTGCGACGACACCGGCATCTTTCGCGGCTCTGCGGTGTATACATTCTCCTGTTTGCCGCAGAAATTTTTGGGGATGGTTGAATGCTGTTTTCAACAAGTAAGTTTAAGCTAAACGACAACTTACCACTTCGAAATCGTTCACCAATATATCGTATGTAATGATGGTCCATTCCCTTTCAAATAGGGTGGATTATGATCGTATAAAGGCTGTTGGTCCAGACAGAGCTGCATCAGAGTGGTTACTTCGTTGTGGCGCTAGTGTGCGTTACAAAGGCTTTGATAAGTGGCAGAAAGATTACAATCACCTACCCACTGGCCCATTGGAGAAATTCAGAATTGAAGGAATTGATGCCACTGAATCATGCATTATGTTCAAAGGATTTGACTACCTGGGTACTGTATCTTTTAGTAATAGTTCATTTCTGTAATATTTTGGTAATGGTTTAAAACATTTCTAATGGCTTTTGTAAGAAAAGAATTAAATGATACCAATAACATCTTACAACAGCATGTAGTTGCTTGTTATAAATTCATATAATCACAATTATAATGGAAACTCCACATAAACATGCATGATTCTAATAGTAGAGGTAGTGCAGCATGTTATTCGCTGGAGGATTTAATTACAGTATGACAAGTCTGACATAGTTTCCACTATAATTATGGATATAGGTGTAGAATTACAGTGGAATTTAGGACATTGTTTAAATGTATACATTTAAAACTAAATTATAATTGTTCAAACCAGCCCAATTTACTCCTGTCTGGTTTAGCTAGAAAGTGCAATTGATTATGAATCCCTGATGGTGACATGATGATACACTGATTGGTTTTCCCCTTTTTAATCAAATACTAAAGGAATCAATTAACCTCTTAATTCTTTGTTTTGGTTCAAATAATTTAAAAGAATAATGATGTATAAATATTTAACTACTGATGGTAGTTAACCATGAGCCAGTGTAGGTTAGCAACCATAGAGATGGTAGTTGAACAGGTCTTCATGCGTCTAAGGACATGGTAGCAGATTTTTGGACAATTTTAAATTTAGCGGTGAGCGTGTGAAATTACTCCAGCCTAGAAGTAATAGATGTTTGAACAATTAAAAGAATCAAATCAGTTAATGTTGATGAGGTATCGGTAAGCATCAGAAAACTGGGCGACTCCTTTTTAAAATGTACCATTTGCCTATTAGAAGCAACCAAAATATATTTCTAATGTTCTGCTTGAAAGGTTCCAGTTGAAAATATTCAGTTAAATGTAAAATCTATACAGCAAGAAAACTATGTTAAGTAAACAAACAATTCTGAATAAAATTCTCATTATTAGAATTTGCTTGTAGTATCTTGCAAGCCCTTGGAAAGTGTTTTTTTTTTCCCCCCCAAAACTACCAAGTCATGTACCAGGAGCTCAATTTGGAATACTTGTTTGGAGCATTATTGATTGGGTTTAAAATAGTTACCAGTTTCTTTCCCAACTATTTCTGTGTCATCCACAAATTTTGCTAAAGTATTTTTACTTTCCTCATCCACGTCTTTATATATTGTAAATAATTGTGGCTCCTGCATTGATCTCTTTGGCACACTTCAGGTTGCCGTCCTGAAAATGTCCGACTTATCCCAACTCTCTGTCTTCTGTTAGTTAATCCTCTATTCATGCTAATATACTACCTCCAACACCTTGTGTTCTTATTAAGGAGTCAAATGAGTGGTATATCATCAAATGATTTCTGACGATCCAAATATTTTGCTTCCTCTTTATCTGTCCTGCTTGTTACTTCCTCTGAGAGTTCTACTAATACCTGGATTTTACATCCTGTACAGTAAATTTTTATTTTTTCCCAAGAATAGACATTAACCTAACTGGCCTATAGTTACATCTTTATTTTTTTTGTCTCCTTTCCATCATAAATAAAGGTGTTACATTGGTAGTTTTCCAGTTATCTGGGACTTTCCTAGAATTTAAAGATTCCTGGAAGAATAGTACCAGTATGTACACTATCTCTTGTAATTACTTCCTTTAATATCTTAGGATACATCCCATCAAGTTCACTTTATCTCTAGTGATGTTTTTTTTGTTTATTTCCTCTCTTCTTTTTGCCCTTTGAACATTTAGTAATTTTTTAATGCTATTAGTGTCTTCTACCGAAAAGACTAATGTACAGTTTTTATTCAACTTGTCTGCAATTTCCTGATTCCATTATTATTTCCCCAGCCTCATTCTGTAAGAAGCCATGTTTGCTTTGGCTTCTCTCTTGCTGCTCATCTTGATATTTACTTGCAAGTCTACCCTCTGTTTATTTTCTTCCCTTTTCTTTGGTCGTCTTTTGTTAAGTTTATGAAACTTGTTCAATCTCTTGGCTTAATAAGTGAACTGTTTGGCTACAAATACAACATCCTTGGCCATCAAGTCCTCAGGTGAAACTTGAACCCAGTGCTACTGACTGATACGAAGGGATAATACTAATTGCACCATGTCCTCTTTGAAATGCAGTGACTATCGCTTGAACTTATTCTCCTGCTTTGACCTATGTCTGATTTTTAAAAAAATATCACCACTCTCCTTTGTGATACCTCTTGCTACCTGCTTCTATTACTACCACTTTATTGCAAAATTAATTCTAAGGTAGTGTATGTCATAAGTGTTGTAGCTAGACCTAAAACTGTACATAAATCTTGGCTATCTATCCTAACCGCTTCCAGAATTCCTCAAAATGCAGAACACATTCAGTACTTCCAGTCGACAGCCCTCCTCACTGCCAGTTCTCTTCCCACTCCCTAACTCCACTTATTGTTCCTACATTTAACTCTTTTCAGTTACTCTGGTACAAATGCTGCTAATTTGTTAATTACCCCAAATTAGCATAATTCTTCCACTTTATGCATTGCCTGAAACTTCCTATTGCCTCAGGTTTCCTCTGGCTACAGCTTCCTGCTCCTGCTATTGGGACTGTCACCTCAACGTACAAGACCTTGCAAAGTCCCTGCCTTGAGTGCTGTCAGAGGCCAACAGTCACTTGTAATATATTTAAACAAATAGGGAAAATGATGTTATTGGTAAAAGTGCATGTCTGATACTTGAAATCAAATGTGATGAAAATGGTTTTTAGTATAAAGAAATATAAGATCTTTGGCAGATCAGTTAAAACTCTCTTGTAAGATTTCTCATTTGTGTGTTTCACTGTAGATGACCTGGAGCATGTTGAAGAAATTAAATTCCAAAGGTGTATTTACATTCAAGATGAGTGTCTTGAGAGGTTATGTGGGATAGGAAATTTGCAAAAGAGCCTGCAATGGTTGGAAATTATTTCCTGTGGAAACGTCACAGACCGGGGAATCATAACTCTTCACCACCTTAAGTATGTATTTTGGCACAAAAATATTGTGACCATTGAAAAAATCAACCATGTTTGTATCATGTCATCATGACAAAACACTTTACTGTCGTTAGCCAACTAAAAATGTAGTGAAGTTATAATAAATTCTTTGCATCCAGCTAAAGAATGAATCAACAATACTAAGGGTAAAAATTATTTTGGTCAGCCAATATAACAAATTGTGCCTAATCCCGAATTCATTACTATAATTTGAACTTTGAGTTCTATTTGCTGGAATTCTGGTTAAAATGAATGAAAATGCAACTAAATCTCAAGGTTCCTTCTATTCCCCAACACCTGCCCCACCCATCTGATGAAATACTTAATACAACAGCATTGACTTTCATTTATATAGCTCCATTTATTGCAGAGACTCCCAAAGTACTTTGCAGGGTGTGAACAGTAGAAAGTATGTCCAAGCCAAAAAAAAAAGTTGTGAAGGGATGTAAAGGAGGGGGGAGGGAGAGAGAGAGAGAGAGAGAGAGAGCACGAGAGAGCGCGCTTGGTCATAAAAGATCAATATCAGATGAATAGATAATAAAATGTGAGGCTGGATGAACACAGCAGGCCAAGCAGCATCTCAGGAGCACAAAAGCTGACGTTTCGGGCCTGGACCCTTCATCAGAGGATAATGACCATTGGTAGTGCTGAGGTTAAAGACCTTGGAAAGGCCAAACCATAAAGGGATTAAAATACAGGAATTGAACATTTTTATTCAGGCGTTGGAAATGATGAGTGAATATTTCTTGGCAAGGACTGGAATTGTAGATAAAGACTTTGCATAGATAGGTAGCTGAAAATTATGAAATGAGAATGGCAGGCTGGATAGGAAAGCTGTTCTGAAGAACTCATATCAGACTCAAAACAATAACTCTTTCAGTCTCTCAAATGCTCCTAGATCTGGTAAGCTTTTTCGGCATCTTATTTGTTTCAGATTTTCAGCATCTACATAATTTTGCCTTTTTTATTGTAGTGCATAGTTTAAACTAACCAGTAATCAGTATGTTTTAATGGTTTTAATTTATTTATGAAATGTGAGCATTCTTAAATGTCTGTGAAAATGTGATCAGCTGTGCCTTGAACCACTGCAGACAATGTGGTTTATGCCTGGGGTGCTTAAAGGCAGGGTGTTCCACAATTTTGAACCAGCAGTGATAAGAATGGTGATACTTTGTAGTATTTTAGAAACCAATATCCTTGTATATAGTGCTGGTGTTACTAGTTACAGTACCAAATATCCTTTTACTAGCAGATTTTCCATTCAGACTTGACCATTGGTTTATATCATACATGCTCTCCTTGCACTTTGGTTCGGAATCCTGAAGCTGGGAATGTATTCTCGTCTTAATTGGGAGCAGCCTGGCTTGAATCAATTTGTCTTGATTGGTTGGTTAGTGACCTCCTATGTATACCTCCCTCAAATTAAAGGTAGGCAGGTTCTCTAAGCTGGAGGGTTAAGTGGAGGCTGTTCAGCAGGGAGGGAGCAGAAATGGATGGTAAAAGAGAAAGTTGAAACAAAAGATAAACTAGTTCAAATGAAAAAGGCCACCGCTCCTGGATCAGCATTCTGTTCCTCCACAAAGGCCTGTTGGGGTAATGGGAAATGAACAACGGACATCCTGACACACTGGCTTTGTCTTTGTAGCCAATCCCAAACAGCTGCCTCTGTAAATTACATAGCTACCTTAGCCATAGCTTTTAGATGAGTTAACATTTAATTCCCAATCCGGCTTTCCTAAAAATGACAGTTTCATGCTACTGATTAAACCAGCACACTGGATGGAGTGAATGTGCATACATCTACTTCAGTTCCTGCCCTACATTAGGGTAAAATCATGCCAGTGGTCTTTTTTTTTTTGGTCAACTTTGGCAGTTAATTAATTGTATTCATTGCTTTCATTGTGATATGGAAAATCCTGAAGATGGTACATTCTGTATCCATTTTTGATGGTTCAGTCAAAGGAAGAAATAACACTGGCTCTAATTAGTCAGTTACTTCAGACAATTGAGAAGATCCAGGTTTTGGAGTAACTTTGAAAATAGTTGTCACAGCTCCCATAACTGCACTTATTCCACTTATAGATCTGTTAATGCTAGTTGTTGAGTAATTGATCAAATGTACATGCATTGCATGTAGGGTGCTACAAAGGGCTTGGTATGTGTTTACAGCAGCACCACCAAGCAAGCAGTTTGGCACTTTAAGTTTCAGTAGGTATAAAGGCCAATTGGCCCAATCTGGTTTTAATATTTATCCTTTTTACTTAGTCATACTGATTGTGTTAATGCTGCTTCCAATCTCTTGACTTTTTTTTCTTCTATCATTTACTTATTCTTACAAATTGATTTATTGTTTTTCCTTCAGCCATTAAGTCCATTTAGATATAATACACACAGCACAGTGAAAGTGCACTGATATTTTGGTGATGCATGTACGTTGATCCATGTAAATTGTTTGAAAATTGTAGTGCAATCACAACGTTCTACTAAGTGACATTCTGTTATCATGAAATGTTTCTTAGAAGGTATTTTAATACAGCATTTAAATTTGGAGCTGACAAAAATTAAACTTTGATTTGAAGTACAGTGAAATTTTGAATATCACTTTTTAATGTACAAAGTGTTAAATTTTTTTCTTTCTTATCTTACTGCAGAAACCTAAGATATTTGTTTCTGAGTGATCTTCCTGGCATAGAAGAAAAAGAAAAAACTCTTCAGCTTTTAGCAACAGCTCTACCTACCTGCGAGATTAAAGTTGATCTTTAGAACTACAGCTTACAAATTTATGTATTGTCTATATACAATGCTACTTTGGAAAGAAGGACAAAAATGACATTATCTGCAAAAAGGGAGGCTCGTGCTTTTGCAGTAGTTAGACATCAGAATGTGTTAGCCACAATTGCACTCACTGAAGTTGTCCAAGGTGTTTTAACCTAATCTGTGAAACTGATTTGAGCTTTCAAATTGAAAATACTTCATCTATAGTAATTATCTATTTGTTGGTGCTGTAAAATATCAATGAATCAAGACAGTAAAAGTTGCAATAGTATTTACAGTACATAATTTATAATTCTGAAAATGTTCAAACATTAATGCTTTACATGTTTTTGTAGTATAGGGGAAAAAACCTTCCCCATTAGCCAATATTTCAAAATACCTTCATCTAAAATGTCTGTACAATTGAGAAGACTACGTTATTTTCACTTTGTAGTTTCTGTATTTATTTGTATTTATAATTAACATTTTTTGATGTTGCAAAGTGTACACATAACTATAGATGAACTGGATGTGCAATTTATACCAGTACTAACAGATTTGTGGCTAAGCATACAATATATAGATTTTTCAAATCAATGAAGATAAATATTACAGATTTTATAATCTATTTGCAGTTCATAGTTTCAGCTGTTCACCAGTATACATTTATGACAATGATATCTCTAAGGGTATAAACCAATGATTTTACAAAAGCTGTGATCTTACAGTAGGCACACCTTTGGTTTTAGTTGTTTGATTCAAATATGCTAGATCAGCTTTTCAATGCTAATTCTTAGTTTGTATTTTTTAAATGAACTGTTTATTTTATTAGCGAAATTGTATCAATCTAAGTCACTTCTGTGTACAAATACATGGGAAGCAGAACACTGAATTTTGCATGTTAAGAACTGTCACTTATTTGCAGTTTTGATCCAGTAATAGATTTAAAGTGAAATATTTATGTGCAGCCAAATTTGACTTGTTTTAATTCAGATTATCTGTTAGACTAAACAGCTGTTCATGACTACATTGAGCACTGTACTAGAGTTGGAATCTAAGTGGAGCAAGAATGTAAAGAAGTGAAAACTTCTCAGCAGTGTATTTTAAGGAGTTGGCTGAAATAGGTGGTTTTAGAACTCATCAGAAACATTAAACCCCACTATTCCAAATAATTTCATGTAGAAGTCAGGTGAGGTCTGAAAGCATAACAACTTTTTTGTTTAAAAATTGAACTTGCAGGTTGTGAATCCAATATTTCAATCCCTTAATACACAGCTTTAAGTCTAAAAAAAGTCATTGTTATGTTGTTAGATAAAGGCTAAAATGAATCTTTGGCCTGGTGATCTCATAGCTGTAAAAGACTAATGTTGGCAGTATTCTTGACTCAGTCAACTTTTGGTAAGTGAAACATTGCACTTCTTAGGTAAGTTTACGATACCAAATGTTAATGTGACTTGGGTTCTGCCCAGCAAATGGGATTACAGTTTAAAGCATTTTAGCATGTAGTCATGCATAAAATAGTGCTGTTTCTTTGTACAGACATTGTACACATTTTAAAAAGCAACCTGTGGCCAGATACCTTCTGGAACATGCTCATTTTCATTCATTTTAAACACACTAGAAGAAAAATAACAAACTTAAAGAAAGTGCATACAATCTCAGGTTAGGTAACATGACAAGTCTCCATTTTCAACCCCACCAAAGTTTTAAAAACTCTTTAACATCTCTTTTGGACACTTGTTTTCCTCAGTTGGTCTCTTTTATAACTTGGTGTGTTCATGCCACTTGCTTAAATGTTAGGTAGATGGTAATTATATTTCTGCTTGAAATACTTCTTGCTTTCCATGGATGGAGGTATATTGCTGCTGGTGAGTTGTGGTAAGTACTGCAACTATACAAAACATTATGGGGTGGGGGAGAGAAGAAAGAGTCAAGGGAACAATAAACAATACTTGGAATTGATCTAAAAACAGCAACTAACTTCTGTTGCATTTAGTTAACATTAGTACAGGTTTTTTTCCAAGCCAATTCTTGGGAAGGAGAAGTCATAATTCATATTTTCTCTTTCAGTTTAAAGCAGTATAATACTTAACAATAAATATTTGTATCACTGCACAAGTATTTGAATTTGGAGCTGGGGTGGCCATTACAGCCCCTTGAGCCTGCACTGCCATTCAGTATTATCATAGCTAATCTGATTACTTCTCAGTGATCTTTGCATTAAAAATATTCAGACTTTTCCTCAAAAGGTGATACAAGACTCTCCCTGGTGGAGGAAAAAAATATTCTCATTAATATATCCCTTTGTAACCTCCACCATAGGTGCTTTGCATCTTGCTTTCCTACTTTTACCTTTGTGTTATGAATAAATTGAGCAACCGTGCCTTCTGGAAATCTAAGCAGCAAACACCCATTGGTTGCCCTTTATCCACAATGCATGTCCTTCTGAGAATGCAAATTGGTTGGATATCACTTCCTTTTCTCAAATCTTGTTGACTCTGCCTGATTACCTTGAACTTTAAGTGCTCTTATCACTTTTTTTAATACCAGCTTTCAATATTTTTCTCTACTACAGATGACAAGCTGTTGGTTCTTACATTCCAACTCCCCATTTTTTTTTTAATAAAACTGTCTGAAGGGATAAGGAGTGATTTAAGAAATAAACAGTCAGGATCTAAAATTGCTAGACCTTTAGAATGTTTTGCTTTGAGACATGAGTAGGTTGCTAGACCGGTGCAGAGCGTGTGTTGAGAATCAAACCAGTAAACATTCCCATGCACAGGATGTGATATGTCTGTACTAATAACCAAATGTGTAACAAATTGATTATTATTTACAGGAAGTTCAATTTTCTGTATTTCTAAAATTACAGTATTATCTAAAACAACTTTATTTCCAAAATTCATTTTATCACATGGCTACTTACTGCTGGTGCATTTCTGCGTGGTGGTTTTACACGCTTTTTCAGAGCTTTTTGTTTGCTCATTTCCAGCTCTTTTCTGAGACTGTCAAAGTATGGCTGATCCAACAACTGTTCACAATTTAGACGAGCAGCAGGATCCATATGTAAACATCCCTAAGTGTATAAATCAGAATGAATACAGATTCTACAGTTGTGCACTTTTTTTAACCCTATATCCACTTTCATGACAGGAGTTAAAGTACTGTCATCAGATTTTTTTTTGCAGGTGTTCTTAATGAAATTTCATTCCAAGATCTCTAAAACTATCGAACATATCCTCTAGGTGTCAGACTGTGAATAGTAACTAATTTTAGGATTTTATTATCTTACAAGGCATTGTTAAAAATGTGGCACTTGGGCAAACAGTTACCCACTTCCGTATTTCATCCCACTGAAAATATATTCTAAGACTGATCATACACTTTCTATAGTCAGGCCAGTCAGTGACAACGTGGCTTCACTGGAAGAATGGTAAAGTGCACTGTTTACATTTATTGAAATCACATTTTATCAGTCACTCACTCCAATTGCTAAGGTGATAGTTAGGTAAAAGAGAATTCATAACAAGTATTAAAGTTTTAAAAGTAACTTTATTAATGCAATTACTGTGTATTACTAAAATTAAGTTACTCCTGACACATGATTCAGTAATTAGGGTTTGATTTGATGTCATCAGTGTTTCAGGGAGTTAAAGAACTGAATTGCCAGTGTCTGAAATTAGTCAAAAAATATTTAGTATAGTAACTCTTTCTGAACATGTATCTCTTGTGAACTGTTTCCTCTTATTACAAGAAAAGTTTTACGAGAATGCAGTAGGAATGGAATTTTCATTAAATTTACATTTGAACTGAATACCATCTATTCAATAATGTTTACATACTAAATAGTGTCTGGGTTAAATGGATATGTGAAACCAGATACTGGCTATTTTAAATAATGATAAGTAGGTAATAAGTGATTTATCATCTCTTACCAGAGATGCACAAGGGAAGAGTGATCTATCATGAGGGAATTTCACATGCTGTTTTGGGGTGAGAAACTTCGATCTGAAGCTTAAAGACAGTTGCAAAGTGTGAAGGTGGAATTCACTAAAGTAAGCTGGTAGATAAGCAGGGGCAGGTATTTGAAGATATTTTATAGTTTTACATGCCAGAGAGAAAAGGGAACTAAAACTACTGTTAGTCCAAACGATGGTATCACAATGAAAGGAAAAATCAGCAAAATGTTATGGGGTGGAAGTTTGGAAAAATTATGGAAATTACTAAAGAATATTTAATATCTGATGTATTAAGAGTAAATTTTAGAATATAAAACAACTTCTGCAAGTATATAAACAAGGAGTACTTGATTTAAGCAACAGTCTCTTAGAGAGTAACATTAAGAACTAACGTGAAACAAGGAAATGATAAGGGATCCAAATAATCAAGGGAGAGGAATATTAAAATCATTGTCACAAAAACAAAAGTATAAACCAAATAAATAGGACTTATGCTAAGAATCACTGTGACCTGATGGCCAGCATCCTGGGGTTTAAAAAGTGAATGGATTAACTGCAGTATTCCTAATTCTCAATTTTAGAAGGGTCCAGTGAATGGAAAAACTGCAGTATAAAGCAAGCAAATCAGAGTTACCATTTCAGATTGGAGTCTTCCTTCTTTGAAGGAAAATAGAAATGTAATCAAGCTTTAAAGTGGTGGGATAAGATATCTCACAAAGCCACTTAAGAAGCCATAGTGTCAGGGTGGTATATTAGGGATGGAATATTAACTAAACAATTGAAAACAAATGTTGGGATAAGATGGAGATTTTCAGGTTGACAAGTTGTAACTAATTGATTCTGCTTAGAAGAGGTATTACCATGGACAATACACCCATTGATGATGATTCACAATTAACTGCCAGGCTTTGCTTACGTTTTAAACCAGGTAGGTTAATCCACTATCCTGATGATGTTTTTTTAAAACAATATATTGTACAAACGCAAAGAATGAAGGCTGTTGTTTCTGAAATTATACTGAAAGGGTAAGGTACATGAAATGTTTGAGCAATGGGTCAAAATGGCTCTTTTACATTGCCCTTGTACAGTAACATACCAGCAGTATTCATCACTAACCCAATGCCACTGTTGAGCCAAAGAAACATTCTGCCCATCAGATAAATGAATAATATTGTATATGACTATGAGTTGCTAAGTACAAGGCCTGTATGTTCCAAAGACTGGCAGATCCTATTAAAACAGCACATTCCATTGGCTGTCAGCAACAAACAAGATACTGACTATTCCCAATCAAAACATGCAACAATATCCAATAGTGTGTGTGATGCTGCAGTTGGACAGCATTTACTAGATATTTAAGTGTGGGGAGAAAAAAACAGAAATAACATTAACCAACACTATGCCTGTTTCAACTCAACAAAATAGATATCATCCATTTGCTGACTCATTTGTCCTCTAACCCAACAGATTAACCAACTTGGTTTGAATTTTAAAACAAAGCCTGGCACTTAAAGGATTCTTTCTTACAAAACTCTTCAGATGCTACCAGACTTAGTAATATTTCCTAGATTTTCTATTTTTATTTAAAATTTCCAGGGTCTGCAGAACTTGGATTTTGAGTAAATGTAATATGCCTCCTCAAAAATAACACATAGCACGAAACGAGGCCATTTAGCCTAGCATCCCTCGTTATCAATGAGGATAAGGAAGAAACCAAAAGATAATTACTTTTGGAAATCCAAATGCACTAATTAAGGTACCACCTCAAAAGTTACAGCACAAGATGAGGTCATAGTTAAGTAATTTATGGATAGAAGATCAGCTAACAAACAGGAAAGCATCAGGATAAATAGACCATTTTCAAGTTGGCAAACTAACTTGTGAGTGCCACAGGTATCATTGCTGGGACCGCATATATTTACAATATATATTCATGACTTGGATGAAGGGATCTGTACTAGAACCAAATTTATTGATGAGGCAAAAATAGGTGGGGTAACAAGTTGTGATAAGGATCAAGGAGTATGCAAAAGAATACATGTGGCTTAAGTGTTTTTAGCTAAAATTTGGCAGATGGTATTTCTTGTGAAGCAAATGAGAACTTATCCACTTTGGAATGGAAGAATAGAAAAGCAAATAATTTAATGCAGAGCTGTGCAGCATGTTGTGGCACAGAGGCATCTGGGTGCCTTTGTATGTAACTGACAGCATGTTAACAAGGAGGGAGGGAAATACAATGTTGGCATTTATTGCAATGGGGTTGGAGTACAAGTGTGGTGAAATCTTGCAAATGTACATGGTGTTGGTGAGATTGGAATTGAGTACTCCGTAACATTTTAAAGGAGTGATGTGCCTGCAGTTCACAGATGATTTACCAGGTCAATTCCTAGGATAATGGAGTATTGTGGAAACATTGAGTAGGTTGGCTTATTTGTGATGGAGTTTAGTAGGATGAGGGATAATCTTGTTGAAATATGACATTGAGAGAATATTGCTTTGTGAAATGGTTGCGTAACAAGGTATTGTAATTTCAGAATTGAGATGGAGAGAAATTGGAAGCCAATTACCACTCCTTCAGTGTCATCAGGTCAAATCCCTGGAATTCCCTCTGTAACCGTATTATGGGTATACCAACCCCAAATGGATTGCAGTGATTCAAGAGAGCAGCCCACCTCCACCTTCTAAAAGGCAACTAGGGATCGCCAATAAATGCTGGCCCAGCTATTGACACCCATGTTCCACAAGTGATTTTTTAAAAAATGCCTACTGATTCTACCAGCCTTGATGCTGTGCTCCCATGCTTCTTTCACAACACTATATTTCCAAGATTTATTTCAGCTGCATGTTCTGAACTTGTGACCTGTATACTTAAGGCAATCATTAATGCATATTAAGAAAAGCAGTGGTCAGAGTAACCACTGCAGGTAACAATGCACTAGTCCAAAAATCAAATCATTCACTATTACTTTGTTTTCTGTTACTTAGCTGATTTCACAACCATGTTTCACATCCATGACTGCATTACACTGCCTCTATTTGAAAATCCTCTAGGTGGAAATTATTTGTTTTATCTGCCCCAACATGGTCATTTTTAAAAGGGTTTTTCAGATCATTCATCAATGCAAACAGCCCTGCAGCCAATTTCTATGTTATGTTTTATATAGCCTCTGGTCTACTATCATTCAGATGATCTTTTCCCCACCTTCCTTTTTATTCAATACAAGTATTCTTAGAGGGTGTAAAGCCACTTCCTACTGCTAAACAATATACCAGCAATATATTAGCCTACTTGGGTAATTAATGTGCAATACAAACAGGACACACCTTCATTAATCCAAGAGCATGTTGTGAAATATTTGAAAACTTCATTTCCAACGGTTCCTGTGGAGAAAATAAGTTCCAGTTATACCAACAGTAGAAAAACTATTTTCAAATGTTTTCCAGGCCAATAATCCTCAAAGACTGTCAGTTTCTTCAGTTCTGGTCTTAAAAAAACCTCCTGGTCCTTGCCTTCAATTAACTACACCTATGCTTTAGAATTCACTCCTTGTACCTTGTGATCCCTACTCTTTTAAAACTCTCCATAAAAACAGCCTGTCAAAGCTATTAGGTATTCCGCCTAGTGCCTCCTTTGACTCTGTCAATTTTTGTTCTCTATTTTTATAGGGTTTAAATAGGGTTGTATGTAATTGTTCATAAGTTATTTAAATCTTTGCCAAATTAGTTAATGAAAAGCTTTATATTTAAATTGCATCTTTAATGATGTCAGGATGTCCCAAAGTACTTTACAGCCAATTTAGAAGCAGATGTGGTAAATGCGGTAATAATCAGAATCCCAACTGCAGATGTAAAGTTTCTCCATTAAAATAATTGCTTTTCCTTGTTTCCTCAGATGGCTGTGGCAGGCACTTATAATCTTCCAAATCCAAGTTTTGCCTTGGCTTTAGCAGAAAGCAGGAAAGCCTGCCATTTGTAATTAATTTATTCCGGAGGTTGAAAGTTCCGGCATGGCCAAAGGCTCATTTTCATAAGAGAGGACTGCCCCAGAGGGACTGGAAAAAATCAAAAATTCAGATCCTGATGTTTAATACAAATGGATGAGTCATGGTTTAAATGTTACATTTCCAAATTCTGCTTTCCTAGGTTAACATAATGTGGTACCACATTATCAGGCACTGGTATGCTGACTCCACTGAAGAATTGGTTTGAACTGAAGACTTGTTGATGCCGAGGAATCAGATCACCTGCATGAAATCAAGATACAATAGTAATTACTAAATCCTTAATGGACATATTAAAATTACAATGTGTTATTGAGTGCGCAAAGTCACACTGAACAATGCAAATAATCATAAAACATTTTGTGCTTTGATGGTACAATGTGAAACTGGCAAACAATCCAATCTCCACAATTAACTCTGAATGGACTCTCAGTTTGAGTTTATTTAACCGTTAAATTCAAAGACAAAGGAAGCCAATTTGACCTATAGTTAATCCAAGAATGCCATTCAAAATGCAGAGCAATTATACCATGTAGTGTTAAAATAATTCACTTTGGCAATAGAATAATATATTCATGTTTAATGCTCCTGATTAAAGGAAGTGCACCTGATGGCATACATTTGCAGTGCCAAGTCATTAAATATAGTCAATCAATCAACTGTGGCATTGAACACAAGGAATAAAAAGCAATTATAGTTTAAGTAACAGAGTTGAGTTCCCATTTTACCAATATTATATCCTTTCCTTATTATTTATCTGTATTATAAATTTCTCTCACCGTGGAAGATATACTTATAGAATATTAAGGTTAAACAGACACTTGCATTTGCAAGTACAGAATTTTGATTGATAGATGCTAGATGGTAGGAAATGGACAGATTGTGGACATCAATAAGAAAATTGAGGATATAACTATATTGCACTTTAGAAGTCAAATTATTAAAAGACATCACTAATATGAACATAATTTGTCAAATGAATTGAAATGACAACTTTGACCCAATTGTTATGTTAAAAAGAAAATCATGTCTGCTCTTCTAAAACAGACATTCCAATCTGATAATCTAGATTTCTTTTATTCATTCACTGGATGAGGGCATTTATTGCCTCTCCCTAACAGCCCAGAGGGCAGCTAAGAGTCAACCACATTGCTGAAGGCCGGACCAGGTAAGGATGGCAGTTTCCTTCCCTAAAGGTCATTAGTGAACCAGATGGCTTTTTCCCTGATAATCTATAATGGATTCATGGGCTTCATTAGACTCTTAATTCCAGATATTTACTGAATTCAAATTCCATCAGCTGCTCTGGCAGAATTTGAACGGGGTCCCCAGAATGTTAGCTGTCTGGATTAACAGTCCAGTGATAATACCACTAGGCCATCATCTCCCAGCCAGTTCCACAATTATTCCTCACAGTTCGTATTGTGCAGTATTTTTAAAAAAACTGACACTGGTGGCTTTTAACCCTCACAACAATCTTAGTAACCCAAGGACATTACTACAGGCAACAATTTTTTTTCTAGAATATCATTTTTCTTCAGCTAAGTTATTTCAAGCATTGAGAGTGACAAATTGAACTGAATGAAAGACCATTAAAACTCGACAAAATGGACTTTTTCAAATGCAGATTTTCTGCGTCCTACTTTTCTTGAAATCTAACCTAAGTGTCATTGAGCAGATATTAAATAATCTCTGTGAAGGAGTTTCCAGAGAATGGGTGAAAGAAGTGATCACCGAGATGGATCGAAAAATGATCAGAAGGGAAAGATGTGTCTAAACAGTCATGGTGGCAGTTTGCAGAAGGCACTGGTGGTAATTGCTGAGTAAATCACATGGTCATTTTCTAGTACCTAAAATGATCCCCAAGCTGAAAAGAACTGATAGGGAAAAAAAAGGTTGCAGAGGCAAGTTTTTTTTAAAAGAAAAAATATTACAAATACAGGATTTATTTCCTAAAATATTGCTGCATGTCTCAAGGGTATTATTCACTTTGGTCTAGTGACATTTAATGCTTGACATTTGTAAAATAAGCTCATGGTCAGGGTTCGGGAGGTTTTGCTAAAATATACAAGTCACATTTCAGACCACACCTGAAATACCATGAATAGTTTTGGATGCCTTATCTAAAGAAAGCTACATTGACAGTAGAGACAACCCAGAGAAAGTTCACCATATTGATTCCAGGCACAGAGAATTTTCTTATGAGAAATGGTTGAATAAGTTGGGCTTGTATTCATTGGAGTTTAGGAGAACAAGAGGACACCCTCATTGAAACATAAAGATTCTGAGGGGGGTTTGACAGGGCAAATATGGAGAGGTTGTGGGAGAATCTAAGGCCATGCATAATTTAAAGGATTGCCCATTTTAAGACAAAGATGAGGAAGAATTTCTCCTAGGGTAGTCAATTTGTGGAATCCTTTACACCAGAGTGCTGTTAGGGTGCTACTGCCCTGCCTCCCATCTACATAATCCATACACCTGATCTCATTAAAACACCTGTGAGTCTGTATCTAACCCCATACCAGATGGTGTTTATCTAGCACCACTGTGTTTACTGATGAATCTTAGACCCACTGCCCCAATACCTTCATTTCAAAGTGTTCAGCCACATGTTTCCCTTTCCATAGCCTTACCCTTCTTCATGTCTGTAACGTTTTCCAGGCCAATAATCCTCAAAGACTGTCAGTTTCTTCAGTTCAGGTCTTAAAAAAGCCTCACAGTCCATGCCTTCAATTAACTACACCTATGCTTTAGAATTTCATTCCTTGTACCTTGTGATCCCTACTCTTTTAAAACTCTCCATAAAAACAGCCTGTCAAAGCTATTCGTTATTCCTCCGAGTGCCCCCTTTGACTCTGTCAATTTTTGCTCTCTGTACTGCTATGAAGTGCTCGGGATTATTTTCCTTCGTACTATGAAAATGTAAATTGTTGTTTAGATAAATTTAAATAGGTTTGTATGTAATTGTTCATAAATTATTTAAATCTTTACTAAATTATTTAATGAAAAGCTTTATATTTAAATTGCATCTTTCATGGTGTCGGGTTGTCCCAAAGTACTTTACAGCCAATTAGACATTTTTCAGATGTGGTCATGGTTGTATGCAAGTAAATGTCGCAACAAATTTGTAAACAGCAAACTCGCACAAACAAAAATATGATACCAATTACATTTTTATTTTTCGTAATCTTGATTGAGGTAGAAATATTTCTTGGAGGGCTCGTCTTCAAAAGAGAGTCGTGGGATCCACTTGATGGTGGAATTAAGCCATTGGTTTCATCTGAAAGAAAGCACCTCCAACAGCATGGTATTCCTTTAGTACTGCATTGGAGTGTCAGGTCTTGGTTCTCGTATCAAGTCTCTGGAGTGGAACATTATCCACAACCTTCAGACTTAGTGATGAGAACACTACCAGCAGAGTCATTGCTGACATCTAAACACTTAGAAAGAATCCTATACTGCTAAAATGCAAGAAATTGGGTTTTTTTGTAAACTTACTAATAACAATTTGAATCACTTCGAAATTTATTTTGATTTGAACAAAAGGAGTACAATTTTTGAGTACCATACCCACCTAGTGTTTTTCTGATCAGATAAAGCTGATCAACATCTGATTTTCCTGGCCACAAGGGGCCTCCAAATAACAACTCTGCAAAAAGGCAGCCTATCGCCCAAACATCCACTGGAGGGCCATATTGTGTATCTCCGACCAACAGCTCTGGGGCACGATACCAGCGAGTTGCTACGTAATCTGTGTAGTAATCTTCAGGACCAGCTACACAATAAAATGTGAAACTAGAAAATGCTGAAAGACTTCATGCAACCAAACCTCACTTTAAATAGAAAGAAAAAAAAAACAAAACCGCGTATGCTGGAAATCAGAAACAAAATCAGAAATTGCTGGAAAAACTCAACTTTGTTCTGAATAAGGACCCAAAACGTTAACTCCACTTTCTCTCCACAGATGTGGCCAGATCTGCTGAGTTCTTCCAACAGTTTCTGATTTTGTTTAATGGGAGGATACAATACTTAAACAAAACCAGTGATCCCTATGCCTGCCTCTTTGTACGTTACGTGGAACAGTCCCTCTTCCGCACCTACACAGGCCCCAAACCCCACCTCTTCCTCCGGTACATTGATGACTGTATCGGCGCCGCCTCTTGCTCCCCAGAGGAGCTCGAACAGTTCATCCACTTCACCAACACCTTCCACCCCAACCTTCAGTTCACCTGGGCCATCTCCAGCACATCCCTCACCTTCCTGGACCTCTCAGTCTCCATCTCAGGCAACCAGCTTGTAACTGACGTCCATTTCAAGCCCACCGACTCCCACAGCTACCTAGAATACACCTCCTCCCACCCACCCTCCTGCAAAAATTCCATCCCCTATTCCCAATTCCTCCGCCTCCACCCCCACGATAAGACATTCCCCTCCCGCACATCCCAGATGTCCAAGTTCTTCAAGGACCACAACTTTCCCCCCACAGTGATCGAGAATGCCCTTGACCGCGTCTCCCGTATTTCCCGCAACACATCCCTCACACCCCGCCCCCGCCACAACTGCCCAAAGAGGATCCCCCTTGTTCTCACACACCACCCCACCAACCTCCGGATACAACGCATCATCCTCCGACACTTCCGCCATCTACAATCTGACCCCACCACCCAAGACATTTTTCCATCCCCACCCCTGTCTGCTTTCCGGAGAGACCACTCTCTCCATGACTCCCTTGTTCGCTCCACACTGCCCTCCAACCCCACCACACCCGGCACCTTCCCCTGCAACCGCAGGAAATGCTACACTTGCCCCCACACCTCCTCCCTCACCCCTATCCCAGGCCCCAAGATGACATTCCACATTAAGCAGAGGTTCACCTGCACATCTGCCAATGTGGTATATTGCATCCACTGTACCCGATGTGGCTTCCTCTACATTGGGGAAACCAAGCGGAGGCTTGGGGACCGCTTTGCAGAACACCTCTGCTCAGTTCGCAACAAACAACTGCACCTCCCAGTCGCAAACCATTTCCACTCCCCCTCCCATTCTTTAGATGACATGTCCATCATGGGCCTCCTGCAGTGCCACAATGATGCCACCCGAAGGTTGCAGGAACAGCAACTCATATTCCGCCTGAGAACCCTGCAGCCATATGGTATCAATGTGGACTTCACCAGTTTCAAAATCTCCCCTTCCCCCACCGCATCCCTAAACCAGCCCAGTTCGTCCCCTCCCCCCACTGCACCACACAACCAGCCCAGCTCTTCCCCTCCACCCACTGCATCCCAAAACCAGTCCAACCTGTCTCTGCCTCTCTAACCTGTTCTTCCTCTCATCCATCCCTTCCTCCCATCCCAAGCCGCACCCCCATCTACCTACTAACCTCATCCCACCTCCTTGACCTGTCCGTCTTCCCTGGACTGACCTATCCCCTCCCTACCTCCCCACCTATACTCTCTCCACCTATCTTCTTTTCTCTCCATCTTCGGTCCGCCTTCCCCTCTCTCCCTATTTATTCCAGAACCCTCACCCCATCCCCTTCTCTGATGAAGGGTCTAGGCCCGAAACGTCAGCTTTTGTGCTCCTGAGATGCTGCTTGGCCTGCTGTGTTCATCCAGCCTCACATTTTATTATCTTGGATTCTCCAGCATCTGCAGTTCCCATTATCTCTGATCCTTCAGTACCTGATCACATTGCTCAGCCATCCTAAAATACATCAATACGATTACTTTTAACTTGTAGTTAATTTAATATAACGCAGTTATGTTTTGAACTCTAAAGTGGCACAATAAAGCAAAGCACTGAATATCCAGTTAGTATGTAAAAACTGAAATAACTGTGGATGCTGTAAATCAAAAACAAATTCAGAAATTGCTGGAAAAGCTCAACAGATCTGGCAGCAAAACACCTGCTGATCTGTATGTGCTTGCTTAGTATGATCTGCCTGTACTGCTCGCAAAGAAAGCTTTTCACTGTACTTGGGTACACATGACAATAGATCAGATCAAATCAAAACATCTGTGGAGAGGTGGTTTGAAGGACAGTCACTCGATTCAAAACATTAACTGATTTCTCTCCATAGATGCTGCCAGACCTGCTGAGTTTTTCCAGAGATTTCTGCTTTTCTTTGTGACCAGTTAATATGGTTAGGTGATGTCAAATGAGGGAAAAAAAATTAACCAAGTCATTTAAACAACTCTCAACTCCTGGATGAGATCTTTTGGTTTTAACTCATTTAAAACTCATGCTCTTGTAGAATTGGAACCTTTATGTTTGCCTTAACATTTGGAAGACCTCAATCTAAGGTTTTAGGTTTTATAGGATGACAAGGTAAAGGTAAAGTCATCATAGTCCTACCAGACCAAAGGGCTGTTCTCTCATTAGAGAAAGAGAGAGAGAGGAATGACTAGTGGTGGTTAAACCTGAGGTCTAAGGGAAAGCTCTAGAAAGAGAGTACTTCAGGGTAACCTCAGCTGTTGATAGAATAAAACCCATGCCAGTGGCACCAAATCCAAAGACATGCAGGTTAGGTAATTAGCCCCACGTCATAGACCCCATACAGGGTTAGGAAAATGGAGGCAGTAGCTGCGTGGGATGTTATTTCAGTGCAGACTCGATGGGCCGAATGGCCTGTTTATGCTGTGAAGGGATTCTATGATTAGCAATCACACTGCATCACAGACTGGCCAACAGAGCTAACCAAACCTTTAAAAGATAGCACTTCTAAAAAGTATCATGACAGCTTAGAATTGCACAGAAACATCAGCCTAGAATAGTGCACTCCACTTCCATACCCGATCTATATTTAAATGCGTACATCAAAATAAAGACCACTATTTCAGAAATGCTATATGATGGTTGATACATATATATTCAATGAATGAAACTGGTCAAAGGCATTTGAGTGATACTTAAAGCAGCCCAGTATTACTATTTATTATTAACTCTGCAACTGCCCAACTGAGAAATTTATATTTCAAAAGTAGTTTTAATCTTGTGCTTATCAATATCGAGACACTTTTTAAAAAATCTGAACCAAAGATGCAGCAGTTTTTAAAATATCATAGAGTCATACAGCATGGAAACAGACTTTTCAGTCTGACTTGTCCATGCCGACCAGGTTTCCCAAACTAAATTAGTGCCATTTGTCTGTATTTTGCCCATATCCTTCTAAATCTTTCCTATTCATGTACTTATCCAAACATTTATTAAATGTTGTAACTGTACCTGTATCCTCTGGCAGTTCATTCTACATACAAAACCACCCACTGTTCGAAAAATCTGCCTCTCAAGTCCCTTTTAAGTCTTTCTCCTCTCACCTTAGACCTATGACCTCTAGTATGGAACTCCTCTACCCTAGGGAAAAGACCTTTGTATTCACCTTATCTATCCCCCTAATGATTTTATAAACCTCTATAAAGTCAGCTCTCAGCCTCCTATGCTCAGTGAAAAAAATCTCAGCCTATCTAGCCTCTCCTTGTAAGATTTAAAATAATATGAAAATTTCATTTCATTCAGATGATGGTGTTAATTGCAAGTTTTAGTTGGTATTATAATGAACTCCTAAACTGTTGTGATATATAGCAAATCAATTGTTATAAAAACTGAAAGAACTAAGGATGCTGTAAATCGGGAACAAAAACAGCAGTTGCTGGAAAAGCTCAGCAGGTCTGGCAACATCGGCAAAGAAAAATAAGTTAACATTTTGGGCCCGGTGACCTTCAACTGTCATTAAGTTCAGAGGAAGGGTCATCAGATCCAAATATTAACTGATTACTTTCTTCACAGATGCTGCCAGACCTGCTGAGCTTTTCCAACATAATTGTTATCTTTAGTTTAAGCATATAATCTACTCAGTCACTGAAGCAGTTATCTTCTTTTAGTAATGCCACTCAAGAACAGCTAAACAATTGTCATATATCTTATAATAAGTGGTAAAACTAACCATTAGATATTTGTTGAAAATATAGGATAGTCACTTACTTAATATCCTGGCAAAACCAAAATCACAAAGCTTAATGACGTGATGTTTTGTAATTAAGATATTTTCTGGTTTTACATCCCTATGTATACACTGCAAAAATATAAATAAAATATAATTTAATTAATGATTAGTTCGAAAAATGCTAAACAGTTGCAACAATAGCAAAAATATGCTAGCCCAGAAATTGCAGATTTGTAGATCTATTTTATCATATAAACTGTAATTCTTGACAAAATAAGAGACATCTGGAGAAAGCATATTTAAAACTTTTAATTGGAGAATTCCAATATCTATGCAGTTTCAACCCATTTTAAATTATATCCCAACAGCCTCTCAGAAGATTGTTTTCTTTAATATATTACTGTCTATTTTTTACTACTTGCGGTGTTTTACATTTGATTGATCTGGTAGGTTGAAAATCAATCCAAATGATGCAAAAGGAGCTAAAATTTCTGCCAGCTGCAAAGAACAATACAGTTCAGGAACAGGCCTTTCGCCCTCCAGGCCTGCATCAACACACTTTGCCCTTCCTTACCTGTCTTCACTAATAGGATCCGTATCCCTCTATTCCCTTCCTATCCATGTATTCATCCAGGTGCTCCTTGAATGCTGCTGTTGTGTCTGCTTCCACCACATCCTCTGGCTGTGTATTCCACACAGTCACCACCGTTTGAGTGAAAAACTTGACTTGCACATCTCTTTTAAACTCCCCCCTCCCCAACCTCCTGTGTCCCAGTGAAAACAAACCCGTCTATCCAACTTTTCTTCATAGCTAAAATCCCCCACACCAGGCAACATTCTGGTAAACCTTTTCTGTACCCTCTCCAAATCATCCACATCCTTCTGGTAGTGTGGTGACCTGAAATGTATGAAATACCCTAAGTGTGGCCTGATTAAAGTTCAATAAAGCTGCAGCATAACTTGCCTGTCCTTATACTCAATGCTCCTTCCAACAAAGGCAAGCATGCCACAGGCCTTTTTTACTACCTTATTTACGTGCGCTGCATTCAGTGATCTGTGAACCCGCACACCAGAACCCTCTGCGCATCAGTACCCCTAAGGATTATGCCATTCACTGTATAATTTCCACCTGCATGACCTTCCAAAATGTATCACCTATTTGACTGCAAGCTGGTAAAATTTATTATGTTATTATTACACAATAAGATTTCTCTAAAAGATTCCATATACTTTTCTGAAGAAGGGTCCCAATCCGAAACGTCAGCTTTCCTGCTCCTCTGATGATGCCTGGCCTGCTGTGTTCCTCCAGCCCCACACTGTGTTATCCAAACATCTTAGACTGTTTAGTCAAAGATTGAAACCAGTTAATGGCCTGTTTAGGTTATTTGATTTTACAGAATATCTATTCACAATGCTGGATGTGGATACTGGATTGGCAGGCATCAATGCCCCTATTGATACCAGTCAGACCTACATTGCCAGAATGTCTCCATGCAAATACAGATGACGACATCAACATCGCTGTGCGTACAGAACAGTCAGGTAGCAAAGACACATACCTCAGGAAAAATACAAATATTCCTCAGTTAAAAACTTCACTGTCTTCATGGCAAATGAAGAGATTCTCAAAATTGAGACCACGAGCGTGCCCATAATGGCCCATAATGAGCACAAATGCATTAATGGGAATGAATATAGTTAATGATAACTGTTTTCTTCACTTTCCCTTATTCCACTTTACAGCATGGACAGTAAATGGATTGAGAGTTTCCAATTTAATAGACTACCAATCAATTGAAAATAAATGTTATTGTTTTTGCAGCTGTATGATTATTTGGACAACACCATCTTTACGGCAGGCAGCTAATTCAAGCAATGCACCCCATTGTAGTGCTGACAATAAATGACCAATTGAATGTAAAATAACAAAAGTAATTTAAGAATTCAGTATATTGAGGGGTGATTTTTTTTTAAAACCAGGTTTTAGTCTAAATGAGGATTAGACATGCAAGGAGATCCACATTTGTTTATTTAATTGCAGTACATGAATCTAACTAAAGCTTTAAACATTCTCAAAATTAACCAGCATTGTAAAAATAGTACATTTGGTGCGCTATGAGTTGTAAAATAATTTGTGTATAAAAACACCTTGTGAACTTACATTGTGCTTGTGGCAAAAATTCACAGCTTGCAGCGTTTGCCAAGTAATTCTCCTCACTAAATGATCTGGCACCCTAATAAAAAGAAAGGCATTACACAAATTAAATATTTTTCATTCCACTTCTATCTACAGTAGTGGTTATAAACTTGGTACATAGATTTAGTAGTGAAAAAAACAAAAAAGCAATACCACACTCAAAAAATAAACTATTAAAGACACTTGGATCCACTTTAATATGCATGAGAATATGGGAAACCTGGTTTGTCCAGTTTTTAAAAACGTATCAAGAACGGGAATACACACAAATCTAACAAAAACCTGGTACTGGAGGGATAAATGCTTAAAATGGGAATTATTCTGTAGCCTCCACTGTTTGCAAAGATTCATGCAAATAATATGCATTATTAATCAAGGGCTCAATTAAATATTGACAATAAGAACATAGTTCACAACGGTAAGTCAAGACTAGACGAATGTAGGAAACCAATATGTCCTGCAGAATTGATGCTCGTCACATATGCTGACTCAAGTCAGTAATGGTTTCTCAACTGAAATACTATATCCCAGATGTGATTTAAATCACATATGAAATATTCAAACATGTAGAGTAATCATGCTATTCCTAAAAAGTGCTGTAAAAACTCTTGAAAAACAACTGAATTTTTTTCTACCAAATATTTATTTGTTCAGTGCATTTAGTACTTGAAATACAAACTAAAGAACCAGTTTACATTTGCTGTTTGTAGAATTTTGTGGCATAAATTAAATTGTGTTTGCCTATTTTCTTACACACCAAAAAGTTATCCATTGAAATGTGCAGCTTTGGGGTTTTATAAAGATATGCCAACAAAATTATTCTAACTAACTATACAACAATCTTTTCTGACATGATTTGCATCAAATTATTTTATCTTTAGGTCTTGCAGAGCTATGTATTATTAACTCTTTTTTGTAGCATAATTCTGACAAAAAGCAATTAAAGCCCAACTAGTCGAGCAGTTTAGTGGCAGAGTGGTTAACAATGCTGCCTCACAGCTCCAGGGACCTGGGTTCAATTTCAGCCTCGGGCAACTGTCCGTGCAACATCCAACCATTCTCTCCACGTCTGCGTGGGCTTTCTCTGGGTCCACGCATTTCCTCCCATAGTCCAAAGATGTGTGGGTTGGGTTAATTGGCCATGCTAAATTGCCCATAGTGTCCAGAGATGTGCAGGCTAGGTGGGCTAGCCATGGGGAAATGCAGGGTTACAGTGAGTGGGTGGCGAGAGTGGGACTGGGTGGGATGTTCTTTGGAGGGTTTATGCAGACTAGATGGGGCGAATGGCCTGCTTCCTGCACAGTAGATAGTCACTGATTCTATTTTTCATTGCCAAGAATAAATCAGTGCCATAGATCGAAGGGTCTAGGCCTGAAACATCAACTTTTGTGCTCCTACGATGCTGCTTGGCCTGCTGCGTTCATCCAGCTGCACACTTTGTTATATCACAGTAATCAAGCTTAGAATGCTACCTTCCTTGCTATGCAAATCAGGTGTATTGTGTAGGCTACACTCAATGTTACTTACCCTGTGGGGTATCGGTTCAATTCATCTAACACAGTGTGATCACAGTATTCAAAAACTAAGTGAAGCCTTCGTTTTCTTCTGAACACCTCAATCAAGTTGACAAGATTGGCATGTTTAAGTTGCTGAAAGATAAAACAATTTAATTTTGAAAGATTTACATGCACAATGCTATGCAACCCCTGACCTTTGCCGTGGTTGTTAGAACAAATGAGATAACTGACCCCCAGTAAAGCCATCATAGCCCTACCAGACCGTAGGTCTGTTCTATCATTAGGGAGAGATAACTGGTGGTGGTTTAAGCTGAGAGTCAAAAAAACTGCACACAGAAAAATAAAAAGCAAACCTTTGCTTATCTGAAGTTGGCAAAAGTCCTTTATTGATTCAGTATGAACAAGCCAAAGATTTAGCTCAACAAATTTAAAAATATTAAAATGTATATCAGTAGTGATATCTTTAGTAACCCAAATCAAACAAATTCGAGAAACTGTATTTTTAGGAACGGATTTCTAACACCAACTTTTACTACAGATTATTTGCTGAATGAATACTTGCAATAATAATCAGTTTGCGCTGAAAGCAACTCAGTTTCCAATTCCCACATTGTTTTGCACAGTTACGGACATTTTACATCTTGAACAGGAAGCTTCATTACAGACCAGTTCAACATATAAATGAACATAAGAACTAGGAGTTGGAGTAGGCAATTCAGCCCCCTCAGCCTGCTTCATTATCCAATACAGTCATGGCTGATCTTATCTGGCTTTCAACTCCTGCCTAATCCCCATAACTCTTCAACCTATTGCTGAATGAAAATCTGTCTGTCTATCTCCTCAAGTTTACTCAATGCTCCAGCATCCATTGCACTCTGAGGAAATGAATTCCATAGATTCACAACCATTTCATGTTTTAAATCTGTCACCATTTATCCTAAAACTACAACCTCTCATTCTAGATTGTTCCATAGGAGGAAACATTCTCTCTTTATACACTTTGTCAAACTCCTTTAGCATCTTATATACCATGGTTAGATCTCCTTCCATTCTTCTAAATTGCAGACAGTATAAGCCTAAACTGCTCAACATCTCTCCGTAGGATAAACTGTTCATCCCTGGAATCAATTTAGTGAATCTCCTCTGAACTGCCTCCAATGAAACTACATCCCTCCTCAAGTAAACGGACCAAACTATATACAATACTCTAGGTGCAGTGTCACTAATGCCCTGTACAGTTGCAGCAACACTTCCCGAATTTTATACTCTCCCTTGAGCAATAAATACCAAAATTCCATTTGCTTTCCTTATTACCCACCATACCTATGTACTAGTTTTCTATAATTCAGGCATGAGGACACCCAGATCCCTCTGCACTGAAGCAGTCTGAAGTTTCTCGCTATTTAGATAATAAATTGCCTTTCTATTCTTCTGATCAAAATGGATAACCTTGTTATCAAATTTAAACTCACTCAATCTGTAAAATTTTGGCTAACTTACCCAATCTATCCATATCCAATTATACATTTCTTATTTCTTCAGTGCAACTTACTGTCCCAATGATTTTAGTGTCATCTGCAAATCTGATGACAGTATATTGTATCCCTGAATCCAAGTCATTAATATAGATTGTAAATACTTGGTGCCCAAGGACTGAAATCTGTGGGAGACTCTGTTAGTTACAGCTTGCCAAACAGAAAAAGACCTCTTCATCCCAACTCACTCAGAGGCAGCAAGAACTGCCAGTGCTGGAGTCTGAGATAACACAGTGTGGAGCTGGATGAACCCAACAGGCCAGGCAGCATCAGAGGAGCAGGAAAGCTGACGTTTCGGGTCAGGGGAAGGGAGCTCTGAAATAAATAGAGAGGAGGAGTGGGGCTGCAGAAGTTAGATGGGATGGTGACAGGTGAGTGCAGGTAGGCAGTGGTGGGGATTGGTCAGTGAGGTTGTGGAGTGGATAGGTGGGGAGAAGACAGACAGGTCAAGGAGGTAGGGATCAGAGGAAGGCTTGGTCATGGGATGGGGCCAGAGGTGGGGAGATTTTGAAACTAGTAAAGTCCACATCGAGATCATTGGGTTATAGGCCCCTGAGGCAGAATATGAAGTCCTGCCCCTCCAGTTTCCAGGTGGCGTCGTTGTGACACTCGAGTAGGCCCAGGATGGACGTGTCATCCAGGGAGTGGGAGGGGGAGTTGAAGTGGTTTGCAATTGGAAGGTGTTGTTGTTTGTCACGAACAGAGCGCAAGTGCACCTCACTGACCAATCCCCACCACTGCCTACCTGCACTCATCTATCACCATTCCACCTATCTTCCCCAGCCCCACCCCTCCTCTGTCCTTATTTCAGAGGCCCCTTCTCCCTCCTGCATTTCTGAAGAAGAGTCCCGACCTGAAACATCAGCTTTCCTGCTCCTCTATTCATCCCAACTGTCTGCTTTTTGTTGGTTAATCTTCTAAGCTAATAAATTAGATGTAACCCCATGTGGTCTTATGACTGTAACCAACTGCTACTGTTTGGGGACTTGTAGGTTCCTTCCACTAGGGAATTCTTTCCCGTGCTATTTCTTAATCAGTTTAATTAGAAATTTGGTGTCTTAATCTCCGGTGCCTAAATAATTTCTCACTACAGCACTAATCTTTTCCTTTACCAAAGTTACAACACCTCTTTTCCCTTCTTGCCTATCCTTCCAAAGCAGAGTACCCTTGGATAGCCAATTTTGAAACCTGGTCTCCCTGCAACTATGTCTCAGTAGTCACCGTCAAATCACATCCTTTCATCTCTAGTTGTACTACTATGTAATTAATTTTATTGCAAATGCTTCATGTTTTCAGCTTCAAACCCTTTAAATTTGTTCAAATTTAATGTTTCCCTACTCTTGTACAATTCCTTGTTGCAATAGGACATTTAGATAATAAAAGGAAGGGACCAGCTATGTTAATGACCCTTTTATTAGTTCAAAACAATGAAGTGAAACAGTTACACGGTTGACATTTTAACTTCAAATGCTTAACTTTTTATAGTAAACAATAACGTCTCCTGCACAAAGAATCCAATTATTTCCCTTCTCATGTTCATTGCAAATACCATTTCTTCTTAATGGGATTTCCTGGTTTCCTACTTGCTGAAAGACATAAATGGAAGATCCGAGTATGAACTGATTCTGAACAAACTAAATACTAGTTATTTGATCTGGATAATTTGTTCTCTAGCACATGTGATACCACTTATTCAATGAACTATTGGATGACTGATCATTTTTACAAACTTTTGGAACCACACACGTCCTTTCAGAAGGAGAAAAATGGTGCTGTTTCGCAATGAGTAAAGGTATCACATTACAATGAAAAACACTGCGGCAAGCAAAGCAGTAACGATTAAAACAAATGTTTGATTAAAACTGATAATGAACAGCAAAGAGCACAGTAGTCTATGTAACAACATTAGGTTTTGCTACAAAAAATAAAAGCATGATTTTTTTTTCTCAATTTCATATACTTACCACTGGTATTAAATATAGTGCAATCTCTCCAACCCAGAATGCTGGAAACCAAGTCATTTTCAGATATTGGAATTTTCTCATTTTTAAGAATGATGTTAGGATGCCTAACCATTAGTGTATGAACCAGAGAACACCATAAAATATAAATATTTACCATTAAAACAAAACAAAGGATAAAACGTTATGCATCAGTTGTAATATTTTTCATTTATCCAAGGATATACCTTTCAGGTTTCCTAAAAGTCCTGCACTAAAATGATTCTGAGCTGCTCGAGTCCTGTTGAGAAGATTTCCAGCCAACATGTGTTTCTGAATTTTTTTCCAGACCAGAGAGGTTACAGTGTTATGATTTGCCAGAGTTATGCATGTTTTAAACATAATCATGACCAGGAAAGACTACCAGTTCTATCCTAATGGGGGTAAGTGCTTACGATATGTGCCACCCTGTAAAATGGCAACAATTTAGTTTGCCATAATGGGTCTTTACTTGACTCTATTTCACATTCCATAACTGAACAACTGACACGTTTCAACTCTGGAGCCAAGATGGGTTCAATAAAGCTTTGAGTTATTACTCTTGAATACCAGTATAAAATATTAGTAACATAGGTTTGTCTTTCCTAAAAAAATTTTAACTGTGAAACAGGGAATTAATATTTTTGTAGAAAAGTTAATCGTTAATAATTGAATGGTATTCAATTTAAGATAAGTTTATAAACTAATCACTCAAACAGAATGAAAACTTGGCATCACAATAATGCACATTTTCTGTGTTGAGATATAATGTGCTCATTTGATGTAGTACTGCTCTTTTTATGTTAAAGCTATTTAGTGCAAGTCGTAAGAACTTGAATTCAAGTTTGAAACAAATATTTGTGTAATTATGGCAGGAAAAGACTTCAATCTAAGCAAAATTGAAGCAAAAATCTACATTTAAATTCTGATCGTTCTAAATGACTGACCATATCGTAGATTCAGTTTAAAACTGACCACAGGTAGTTTTGTAATCCGGATTCGGCTTAGATTCAAAACATCGACTTTCCTGCTCCTCTGATGCTGCCTGACCCGCTGTGCTCCTCCAGCTCCATACTGTACTGATTCTAAAGGGGCCTTGACAGGCTAGACCTGAGGGGAGGCTCCTCCATCTTAGGGAATCTTAATTAGTTTAAAAATAAGGGGTGTCCTTTTTAATGATGGAAATGAGAAATTTCTTCCCTCAGAGGGTTGTTGGTCTTTGCAATTTTCATCCAAAAGTACAGCAGTGGTTGATTCAGCAAGTATTTTCAAGGCTGGGTTTGACAGAGTTTTGATCTACAAACAGATGAAGGGATTTGGGAGCATGGATTGCAGGGAAGAAACTGGTGTTAAGAATCACATTAGCCATGACCTTACTGAATGGCACGGCAGGCTCATTGGGCTGAATGGCCTTCTCATGTTACTACTACTTATAATTTTATGATTTTAAAATATCAAGCAGTAAAGTCTCCATGCATTACTTTGTCTTTAAAGTCCACAGAACAGAGAAACTAGGTGCTGGAAGTTGTAGATGCCCTGCAAGGGTGGAAGTAATGGCATGTGGGGTGATTTTATTGGCAGGATTATATTCTCAGTTTCCCTGACAGTAGGTTAAGATACAGATATGTCAGCAGCATGTTAAACCACATGCCAACCTGCGGTTGATTCTCACTTGTAATACATTTACGGACCATGAATATTCATTAACATACACCATTTTCATTTTGAAGGTCTGACCCAATTTTAAAGTCAGCAGTTAATGGGCTCAAGCTAGTTTAAAGATGGTATGCAGTAGATTGGCTTTGAGTTGCAAGGCCAACACTTTCCCTCACTTAACTCTGTGACACAGGAGAAGGGATCAGGAAAATAGCAACTTGCTTGGAGGGTCAGGCCAGCAAAGGTGAGTCAGGGATAAAGGGGGCAGGGTGCAGTGGATAAGGGATTCAAGGGATAATAGACGGTGGGGTCGAAGTCATGGCAGAGTGAAGTAGGAAAAACTTAGGTGTCATTGATGTGGTGGGGGTAAATATCAATCAAGCTAAAAAAGTAAGGTGCCCAAAGTCAGGACTGTCTAAATAGGTAACCATCACTTGGGTGTTGACTGGCACAAAGAGCTTTTAGTTCATGTAATAATTACAGTAATCCCTACTGAAAGTAAAAGCCATTGTCTAAGACTGATGCATAGAAAGAAGGGTCAACTGAGCCTGCAGGTTCAGCTGCATTCCAGAGTGACAAGTACAACAGTGGACACTAACATGAACATTAAATAAAGAATGAAGAATAAAACATTAGAGATAACAAGGTGTAGTGCTGAATGAACACAGCAGGCCAAGCAGTATCAGAGGAGCAGGAAAGCTGACGTTTCCTCAGTTTCTGAAGGTCAAGACCTGAAACAACAGCTTTCCTGCTCCTCTGATGCTGCTTGGCCTGCTGTGTTCATCCAACTCTACACCTGGTTATCTCAGATTCTCCAGCACCGGCAGTTCCTACTATCTTTGTAAGAGTAAAACATTGTTTCTTTCATAATGAAGGAAGTTACCTTTTCCTGTCACCACCAATACATACCAAAAAAGAGGTGTTCCAGTAAACTTAGCTCTTTGAGCTAGTTTCAACAAAGTGATGATGCACTTTATTCATAGTTAATTAATGTGAAATATCTACAAATGAAATTTAAATTTTGAAATATATCTTATGGCACCTCTGTGCTTTCAAGTATTACATTAATGGCCATGGAGTTGGGCAGGAAAGTTGCAGTTATGAGACACTGCCTTACTGTTTGAGGATGAGACTTTTTTTTTGTTTTTGTGGATGTTACTGACTGGGCCACCATCTACAGTTGCCCTTGAGAAGTTGGTGGCGAACCGCCTTCTTGAACCACTGCAGTCTACATGCTGCAGGTAGATCCATAATGCCATTAGAGTGGGAGTTCTGATCCAGCAACAGTGAAAGAATGGCAATATTTTTCCAAGTCAGGATGATGAGTGGGTTGGAAGGGTTCCCAAGTGGTGGTGTTCCCAAGTATCTACTGCCTTTGTCATTCTGGATGGAAGTGGTGGTAGGTTTGGAAGATGCCCGCTGATGGCAGGTTTCAACAAAGGAAAAAAAAGCTTTCCAGCTGCACGAATGTATGTATCTTACACATGTCAAACACTAAAATTTTAATCGTAATCCAAAGGAAGCATGAACATGAGAATTGGAGATATTCCCTCCCATTCCTTAAATGACATGTCCATCCTGGGCCTCCCGCAGTGCCACAATGATGCCACCCGATGGTTGCAGGAACAGCAACTCGTATTCCACTTGGGAACCCTGCAGCCTAATGGTATCAATGTGGACTTCACAAGCATCAAAATCTCCCCCTCCCCCACTGCATCCCAAAACCAGCCCAGCTCGTCCCCGCCTCCCTAACCTGTTCGTCCTCTCACCTATCCCCTCCTCCCACCTCAACCGCACCTCCATTTCCCACCTACTAACCTCATCCCGCCTCCTTGACCTGTCCATCCTCCCCGGTCTGACCTATCCCCTCCCCACCTCCCTACCGATACTGTCCTCTCCACCTAAATTCTCCTCTGTCCATCTTTGGTCCGCCTCCCCGCTCTCCCTATTTATTTCAGAACCGCCCCCCAATCCCCCTCTCTGATGAAGGGTCTAGGCCCGAAATGTCAGCTTTTGTGCTCCTGAGATGCTGCTTGGCCTGCTGTGTTCATCCAGCTCCACACTTTGTTATCTTGGACTCTCCAGCATCTGCAGTTCCCATTATCTCATGAGAATTGCACTTGGCACACACTTTCGGTTACATCACTCAGAATGGCACACTGACAAATTCTAAACCCCACACCCCCAACCCTGATGTCAGTGAGGTACATAAAGGGCAAAACTGGGATGATTTTTATTTTTATCCCAATCACAACTGAGCTCTTCATTTGTGATAATGGGAACTGCAGATGCTGGAGAATCCAAAATAACAAAGAACATATATATACCACATTGGCAGATGTGCAGGTGAACATCTGTTTGATATGGAAGGTCATCCTGGGGCCTGGGATGGGGGTGAGGGAGGAGGTGTGGGGGCAAGTGTAGCATTTCCTGCGGTTGCAGGGGAAGGTGCTGGGTGTGGTGGGGTTGGAGGGGAGTGTGGAGCGGACAAGGGAGTCACGGAGAGAGTGGTCTCTCCAGAAAGCAGACAGGGGTGGGGATGGAAAAATGTCTTGGGTGGTGGGGTCGGATTGTGGATGGCGGAAGTGTCGGAGGATGATACGTTGTATCCGGAGGTTGGTGGGGTGGTATGTGAGGACGAGGGGGATCCTCTGGGGGCGGTTGTGGCGGGGGCGGGGTGTGAGGGATGTGTTGCGGGAAACACGGGAGACGCAGTCAACGGCATTCTTGACCACTGCGGGGGGAAAGTTGTGGTCCTGGAAGAACGTGGACATCTGGGATGTGCGGGAGTGGAATGCCTCATCCTGGGAGCAGATGCGGCGGAGGCAGAGGCGGAGGAATTGGGAATAGGGGATGGAATTTTTGCAGGAGGGTGGGTGCCGGAGTAGTGTATTCTAGGTAGCTGTGGGAGATGCTGCTTGGCCTGCTGTGTTCATCCAGCTCCACACTTTGTTATCTTGAGCTCTTCATTTATCAGCTTTGTACAGATGCAAATATGAAGTTCAGAACATTGTTACAGATGAGAAATGGCACCGTCTCAGTTATTTAAAAATTTAAATTAGTGGTTTCAAATCCTTTGTACATAGAAAGCAACTATTAGTAAGACTTAATTTGTTGCATGTTTCAAAATGCATAGCTTATAGCAGAGCATTTCATGTTTGAACAAATTATCACATGTTTATATTAACTTGTAACTTTTTTATTTACCTACTTTCTGAATATAGTAATATCACACAATCTACAAATGTCTAAAGTAAAACTTTGGCACTATATAGTTTGCGTTCAGCAACAGGGTTAGTTTGACACTCCCACAAATTTTTCATACATCTCAAACACACCATAAATAACTGATTTGTTACAAGTTGTCGTATTTACTTGCAAATGCCAACCCATTCTTAGCAACAGCAGCAGTAAGGAAAACAGATTATTGCTAGGTTCCAATATGTTACTTTTAAAATTAGTTCTGGTCTTGTGTTCGTGTCCAGGTAATGAAACTGAGAAATATATAGTTTATCATATATCAGAACATTAAAAAAAATTCACATTCATTTCATGAACACCAAAGTTAATGTTTACATCACAATACCCACAGAATGAAATGTTTAATACAATCGGCAGTTACTGACAAACACACACCACTTGGAAGTCTGCAATTTTTTCCTGGTCAACATCTATATGAATATGAACATGAAAAGGAACATTATAACAAGTAATGCAGTACAAACAAGAAACATATTGCACCAAAACTGTCTTTGCTAATACAAGTAAACTTTCTTGATCAATTTTTCACCCCTGGAAAAATGATTCATGTGCTGAGTTCCTTTTAAAATCCTTCTAAAAGTACAAGGGTTTCTGAATTACCTAATCATTTTTAAGATGACTTTTAATTTAGAAAGATTTATCACAAACAATCCAATAGTGCATGAAAAAGGAGGACATTTTTGAGAAACAATGTTATTTAAAAGCTTTTGCAGACATTTGGCAATGGGGAAAATAGCATGAATTATTCAGAAATGCAAGGATATTCATATCAATAATACAGCCAAAACCATTTATATTGTTAAAATGGGTCAGTGGGAAAAATGTTGATGGTATCACGTTATAAAGTAACAACAACCAATGCCAACAGAATGTTCAGTATGCAAGTAAATCCATAATTTATTGGTCTGGAGACACAAGACTGACACTCTAGAAAGCATTGGCAAAGACACACAGAATACTGTGTCCAACTGTGGTGTCCATTTATGAAAAGACATACATACTGTAAAATCTTCAAAGAAGAGTAATAAAAACAATAATTTTAAACAATCCAGGAGAGGTTAAAGTGGATTTTTCAGGGAAAATAACAAATAAAGTAAAGAAATAAGGTAAAGGGTCAAAAAGGGAAGAGTTGAGGAAGAATGTTGGATGTGCCCTGAAGAAAGGTCACTGGACCCGAAACATTAACTCTGGTCCTCTGTCCGCAGACACTGCCAGAAAGTTTCTCCAGCAATTTCTCTTTTTGTTTCAGGAATAATGTGAGTTTCAACTTTTATCGATACAAATGACGATTGCTCTGATAGAACATAAGAACCAGGAGTAGGAGTAGGCCATTTGGCCCTTTGAGCCGGCTTCATCATTCAATAGGACCATGGCTGACCATTGTGTGGTCTCAGTTCCATCCTCACACCATAACCTTTACTTCCTTTACTATTCAAAAAAATCTTTGCTTTAAAAAACATTCAATGAGGAAACCTCAACTACTTCACAGGGCAGGGAATTCCACAGATTCACAACCCTTTGAGTGAAGACATCGTTCCTCAATTCAGTCCTAAATCTAGTCCCCCTAATTTTGGGGCTATGCCCCCTTGTTCTTGTTTCACCCACCAGTGGAAATAACCTCCCAGCTTCTATCTTATCTGTGCTCTTCATAATTTAATATATTTCTATAAAATTCACCCCCACCTCTCATTCTCCTAAATTCCAATAAATTTAATCCCAGTGCACACAGTTTCTCCTCATAAGTCAACCGTCTCAACTCTAGAATCAACCTTGTGAATTTTCTCAGCACCCCTTCCAATACATCCTTTCTCAAGTAAGGAGACCAAAACTATATGCAGTACTCCAGGTGTGGCCTCACCAGCACCCTATACTGCTGTAACACAACCTCCCTGCTTTTAAACTCAATCTCTCAGGCAATGAAGGACAAAATTCCGTTTGCCTTAATTACCTGTTGTATCTACAAAACAACCTTCTGTGATTCACGCACAAGGACACCCAAGTCCCTCTGCACAACAGCATGCCTCAATGTTTTACCATTCAAATAATAGTCCATTTTACTGAAATTCTTACCAAAATGGTTGGCTTCACATTTTTCAACATTGAAGTTCATCTGTCAGACCTTTGTCCACTCTTTTAAACTATCTATATCCCTCTGCAAACTTTCAGAGTCCTCTACACATTTTGCTCTACCATTCATCTTAGTGTCATCCGCAAACTTCGATACATGTGGTCCCCAACTTCAAATCATCTATGTAAATTATAAACAATTGCAGTCCCACAATATCCTGGAGGCACACCACTGGTCAATATTCATCACCCAGAAAAGCACCCATTTATCTCAGCTCTTTGCTTCCTGTTAGTTAACCAATCCTCTTTCCATGCTAATACATTGCCCATAACACCATGCACCTGATGAACAGGTAATACTCACACATACAACATTATGCTCCATTGCTGTGAATCAACATAACAGTAAATCATGATCCAACTTAAAAAAAATCACTAAGCAACCCCATAAGATGACTTTTGTAAGTTAGTGATCTCAGAGACAGAACTACAATGTATGAAATCTACAAGTACAAGGTATCTCATATAAATACAACACACACATTTAAAATATAATTTGCAGGGTTTTTTTTAAAAACATAGAATCCCTACAGTGTGGAAACAGGCCCTTCGTCCCAACAAGTCCACACCGACCCTCAGAACATCCCACCCAGTCCCATCCCCCTATAAACCCACCTAATCTACATATCCCTGAACATGAAGGGCAATTTAGCACAGCCAATCCACCTAGCCTGCACGTCTTTGGACTGTGGGAGGAAATCGGGGCACCTGGAGGAAACCCATGCAGACACGGGGAGGATGTTTGGAGTTTGCACAGTAACCTGAGGCTGGAATCGAACCCAAGTCCCTGGTGCTGTGAGGCAGCAGCACTAACCGCTGTGCCATGGTCCTGCTCCATATTCTTTGCTTACTTGTCATATGTTTACTTATCACCCATCCATTGATGCCCTGAGAAGACGCTGCTCGGCTGCCAAATTAAAATGCTCCAGTTGAGAGCAGTTTGGCGCAATCTATTAGCCTCCACTTCAGAGAGCAAGTTGGTGTGGTGCTGCAGTGATATATTAGCCAAAGTAGGCAAGGACAGGGGTTTTTCAAAAGATGTGTCATTAGTGAACCAGGTAGGTTTTAAAATATAATAGAACAATCTCATGGTCAATTTCACTGACCAGCTTTTGAAGAGACATTAATAAAAACACAAAAGGTTTGGGCAGACTTGACAGGTCTGACTGCATCTGTGGATAGAGAAGAAGCGTTAACATTTCAACCCTTCTTCTGGACAAGTTTGAAATGTTCACTGTTTCTCTCACCACCAGAACAGCTGGATTTCTCCAGCATTTTCTGTTTTATTTCAGATTTCAAGCATTGGAATTACTTTGCTTTTATTTGAAAAAGTAACTTTGGTGAACTAATAAACTCCTTTTGGTGCAGCAGGTTTCTGATGAACAATTGCAGCTGACCTCTTGCCTATGCAAAGAGAAAGCAGATTAATAACTATTAGCCACTCTTGTACATTTCTAATAAATCAGTTAAAAAGCTGTCACCTATAAACAGTTTAGCTACCTTTCCTCACTTGGTGTGTTTTGTCCCAAAACAGGAAAACAAAATAATTAATATGTGATCAGAGATAATGGGAACTGCAGATGCTGGACAATCCAAGATAACAAAGTGTGAAGCTGGATGAACACAGCAGGCCAAGCAGCATCTCAGGAGCACAAAAGCTGACATTTCGGGCCTAGACCCTTCATCAGAGAGCTCTCAGATGAAGGGTCTAGGCCCGAAACATCAGCTTTTGTGCTCCTGAGATGCTGCTTGGCCTACTGTGTTCATCCAGCTTCACACTTTATTATCTTAATTAATATGTGATATAGATAGAATATCAGAGAGTAAATTAGAGTATAAACAGTTAATTCAGTCCACATGATTTCCATTCAAAATGCATTGAAATTGGCTTATTTGTTTAACTCTCAAGAGAAATAATATGCTAATTTTTTTGATCCCTGGAGTTAATTCAGCCAACTTGATTCCTATTTCATTGCAATAAGTCAGGATTGAAATGCTCTCTGCAAGCAACAACTTGTAGTAGTACTACATGTTTGATCACTCCAGATGAACAATATATCACCAACTATTTTTGTGAATGAATAAGTTGACAGAACATCAGCTATTTTTATAGCAGTTTATGTTAAAAGTCCGTGGCATATACGACAAAAAAAACTTCAGCAACTCACAAAATCAACGCCTCTCCAAATTTTAAAGAAATGATTTGTGTTCTCTCCTCCCACTTTTTATCTGCTCTCAAATCAAAACTGCTCCATTCTGTTTCTGAACCAATTACTTAAATCTGCGAATCATCCCTTCAATTTTATCCAGTTTTTAAATTTTCATGAACATGATTGTATTGTGTGAGATGCACACAAAGTTTTCTGGTAACTTTAGAAAACACACAATTGTCATAGCCAACCATCTGAATTGTTCTTGTAGAAGTGAAAACGTCTAGAGAAACCAAACTTTCTTTGATATATCTGGCACAACAACACTGTAGCTGTCAATGTGTGGTAGTCATAAATAGCAAAAAACTGATCAAAATGTTGTCTCTGTAAAATGTGTATTGCTGACATTTGCTAATTTATTTAAATGTGAAATATTGTCTTACTGGATAATAGCATTCATTGGCTATTATAATTCAGCATTTCTGGCCTTAATAAATGATAACATACAGTAATTACCTTAAACTATTAAGGTTGGGGGGTCATACTATACATCCTCAACTTGAAATACTCAAACCAAATTTTTTTTAAAATCAGATTCAAGTTATTAGTTTTTTTTCTAAAATGTTATTCCAGACAATGAAGCATTGGGTGCTGTTTAGTTAACTAATATTGTCAAACCGTGAAACAACCATTATGCATGCAAACAAAGCCACATAGGGAGTGTTTCAATTTGACTGTTACAGAGTAAACACTTTCCTTGGAGGGACAAATCCATTTACCCATATACAGTAAGCTTTGCAGAGTTGATTGAGCCAAAGAGTGGCACGGTGTTAACCAGAACTGTGCAGTCTGACAGCACAGGACACTTCTAAATTTCTACTTCTTGTTAAACCAAAGCCTCTCTCACATTAGGAATAATATTGGCTTGCATGGCTAGAGCCAAATTAAAAAGAATTCCTGCTCCAATGATTACTCCAATTGTCAAACATGCCCTGAAGTACAATGAACCGCTCCTCATCATTGTCACCATGTAAGAAAACATTACCATGATACTGAATGTAAGCATCATATCTAAAAATTAACTGTTTCTTTTTCTCTCTCACTCCCCACAGAGGCAGCCAAACCAGCTGGGTTTCTCCAGCACTTTGTTTTTACTTCAAACCCCACTGTTTGGGACTTCTACCATTTGGCAGTGCAGTTTCACTGCAACACAATCAGGGGTTCAATACAGGAATGTCTGGATGACATGAGCATGGGTTACATACTTGGCCTACCTGGTTTTCCCAGCAGCTATAAGCCCCATTCTCAGAGTTCTAAGCAATGAGAGGAGATCCATCTCCCTCAGTATGATGGTAGAATGCTGAAAGAATGGCAAGTCCCAAGCTTCCAAGTCCAGGGCTGTGCATCCAGATAACACAAAAGATTTCGTAAAGAGGTATGCTTGAAATGAATCAATTTTCACTTTAAAAGAACTGAGCTGTATGTTAGTTTTCTTTTCTTGCCACAAATCCCTGTTGCTCTATTTGGTTCTTAAACTATCAAACCTATTCATTATTTGTGTGACTAGACAATTACCTGGACACCAGGAATAGATGTCAGCCTTGGCTTTAATTCTTGGGTTCAAATCCCTTGGACCTGAGCTCATAATGCAGGCTGCTGTATATGTTCCACTTACCCTCTTTTAGATGAAAGTTTAAAAAGATCTGTTGGCGTTATCGGAATAAGAGCAGGACCAGACTTCTGGCCAATACTTGCTCCCCATCTTAAAACAAAATCCAAATACTTTCTCTCATTTCTGTATGATCTGGAGAATTTGGTGTGCACAAACTGATTATGACATTTCCGACAACACAAAAGTGACTGGACTTGACGGCTAAAGCAGTGGAGAACATCGTCAAACCAGCAACATGGGGAATTTGCTGTGAAAGGCAGGTCCAAGGATTAGAATTGACACAGAAATACAAGGGCAAATATATGATCACACTCACTTCGCTTAGACACATACCATCATTATGTGTTGCAGCAAAGCAATGCCTGATTACCGAAGAAGAGCAGAGAAATGATACGTGAGACGGTGGGACCGGTCATGATCCACAAAATGCTCACGGTAGTAGCTATGAAGAAAATAACTTCGTTGAGAGGGGAATGGCCACAATCCATTCGTGGTGCTTTGTCAATCAGTGCATGAAACCAGCAGCAATATGATTTAATCTCAGAGACGACGGGCTTTTCCTGTTTATTTGATTGGAAATGGTGTGCGGGGATACAGGGAAAAGGCAGGGGACTGGCAGTAGATAACAGCGAAGACAGGATGGGCCGAATGGCTTCCTCCTGCACCAGAGTAACTCGGTGATTCTGGCGCCTTCAGCAGCTTGCAGCGTTGCCTCGAACGGCATCCACACAAACCTCAGCCGGAAAACAACAAGCCCCAGTTTCCCCGTCCCTCGGACAAGGCGACCGGTCCCAGCTGTCGACTGTTCACTCAGCCCGAGCTAACTACTTCATTCAGGCGATGAGGAAGCGAGATTTATTTCTCACCCGTACAAGAAACCCTCAAAATTCAAAAAGAAATCGCAATCCCGCGGATACTGGAAATCTGAAATGAGTACAGAGAAACTCGTCAGGTCGCGGTAGCATTTGTGCACAAAGTTACTGTTTCAAGTCCAATGTGCCTTCTTCAGGTCTGTATAAGATCAATCTACTCAAGGCTGTGCGGACTCAAATTTTAAAAAAAACTGTCCAACGCTAAATAATGGCACGTTGTCATTACCCCAACAAGGAATAAAAAACACACACAAACGCCCCGAGCCCAATGTGGTGCTAAGATTGTGTACTTAAGAGAAAAGGGGAAAGTTTCCAGCACTGACTCAATTACCTTCAGCATCCGGATCTCTCGGAGTGCAATCTTCTTAATAACCGGATCGTCCTCAGACTCCACAAACTTTTTAATCGCCACGATCTGGCCGGTGTCTTTGTTCCTGCACTTGAAGACCACGCCGTAAGAGCCCTCGCCGATTTTGGCGATCTTTTCGTATTTCTCCATACCGCCGGTCCTGTGCCTCTCACCTGAAGCTCGACACCTCCAGGCTGTAAAAATGGCGCGGCGGGACCCGACCGGGGGGGGGGGGGCGGGGAGCGGGTAGACAGAGAGAGAGAGAGAGAGGAGGCTGCACTCCCCTGGAGCCACCGCTAAGTGCCGGCTCTCAGTCAGCGGGAAATCGCGAAGGGCACCCCGTCCTCCCCCAGCGTGTCGCCGCCACTTTACTCGGGGAAGTCTCTCGCACACAACAAACTCAGCGTCTCCACTCGGGGGGGGGGGGGGGAGGACCTTCCCACCTTCGCAAGAACATTACAATAAGGTGCGCAGCCACCACCATCCCACACACACTCATTTTATTCATTATGACTCTTCCCCCTCACCCCTGGCATGAACATTCAGAGATAAGCATCCGAACAAAGAGCTCGCAAGCGGCAAAATCAGCCCGAGGGCGTCCGGGGTGGAGGGGGCCAGAGGACTGGGAGCGACCGAGAGGTTCCTCCAGAGTTTGGACATAGGCGTAATGGACCGAAGAGCCTCGCGTCATTAATAAAAAAGCAGAACATACCTAACAGCTTCAGTGGTCGTTAGCCACTTTCAGGGCAGGGTTTAAAAAAAGCAAATCTCCGATTTACCCCAAAATTGGAGGTATTTTGAACGACAGGCTTGGCCTCTAGCTAACTGATCTATTAGTTCAGATGTTAACACTGTCGCAAGCAACAGCCGGTGCTTAGCCTGTTGAGGTCTCCCAATTCCAGGCTCTTATCTCAATTATTACAGATTTGGTAACTCAGTCACAAAAGAATTAGGCAGGGATAACACAGATTTAGGAAAACGAATGGGTACTTGTTCGTTGAGGTTGGAACCTCAAAAGGTTGGTAACGAGGAGAAATGAACACAATGCTGGTGCTGCCAGGCCTGCTGCGTTTCTGCTGCATTCTTTGTGCTTGTTTCAGATTTCCAGCATCTACAATGTTTTGCTTTCATACACGAGGACTCAGATGTTAAAATTGGATTTTCAAAGAAATCATTTGACGAGGTGCACACAGGATATTATACGAAGGATCTAACAAAGTGAAATGTCAAATGATTTGGAATTCTCAACCCGAGAGATGTGGATGCTCAGTCCAGGTCCGAAACGTCAGCTTTCCTGCTCCTCTGACGCTGCTTGGCCTGCTGTGTTCATCCAGCTCTACACTTAGTTATCTCAGATTCTCCAGCTCTCATTCTAGATTGCCCAATATGAAGAAACACCCTCTTCACGGCTACTTTGCAAGTCCCCTCTAGCATCTTGTTTACCTCAATTATATAATCCTGTTGACTTAGGCCCTTCAGCCTAACAAGTCCACACCGATTCTCACAGCATCCCGCCCAGATTTTCCATCCCCCTATAGTCCACCTAATCTACACATCTTCCTACCTTCCATTTCTTCTAAACAGTAAAGAACGCTTAAACTGCTTAACCTCCCTTCATAACGTAAAACCTTTGGAACAATCCCGTAAACCTCCCCTAACCTGCTTCCAAATGTCTCCACAAGCAAGGGATCGAAAACTGTACCTTTGTACTACAGCACCCGAAGTACTTCCAAAACAGAAACTGTCGTTTTTTAGGTACCAAAAGAAATAAGGAAGTTGTAAAAATATGGAGGAAGATAGAATCTATAAGATTGATGATCGTATTGAAAAATCTACTTGTTTTTATTTCTAATGTAGGGAGACGGTAGGAGGAAAGAAGACAGAATTGCTACTGAAGGCACTGAAAACTTGTGAAAACAGGAATTTCCTTTAAAAAAAATTCTCTTTTAAAAGAGACCACGGACTTTCCACCGCCCCACCCCAACCCAGCCCGCAAATCCCCCTTTCTGAATTTAGCAACGGTCATTTGGTAAGGATGATGCAAGAAGTCACATCAATATCACCATTAGATGCTGGGTCCCATGAACTTACTTTTCGTTATTTTCTGAAACCTGGCTTACGGAATTTGAACTTTTTAGGGCCGATCTCTTAACATAGATTTAATGTTATACATAATCTTGAAAAATACGATGCTATGAAATAGCAAGAAAAGTCGCACACTATAAAAACATCTTAGGTGCCAACAGGACATCAAATGTGATTTTTTTTTCTTGCACAAGTAGCATACTAAGCAAACACATACTTGCCGATAGCGCACAGTCAGGGACAGCCAGCTGGTTACCGCTTTGCCCGAGAGACAGCAAGAGCGAGAAACAGCCATAGAAAGATTAAAATTATAAAATCCCTGCCATTACGCAATCTCAATATTTGAAAAGAGACAGTCAGTTCATGTTTCTAGACTGAACTTTCATCAGAACTAGCAACGGTTCGGAAAGTTGAGGGGTGATAGATTTAAGACAGATGTCAGAGGCAGGTTCTTTACTCAGGAGAGCGGTAAGGGAGTGGAACACCCTGCCTGCCAATGTAGTTAAATCAGCCACATTACGGGCATTTAAACAGTCCTTGGATAAGCATATGGATAATGACGGGATAGTGTAGGCGGTGGGGCTTAGATTAGTTCACAGGTCAGTGCAACATCGAGGGCTGAAGGGCCTGTTGTGCGCTGTATTGCTCTATGTTCTAAATGTAATAAGACTTGGAAAACTGAAAAGGGAAAATGCAGTGAGAACAAAAGGGAAGGAATATGACATAGATGAGGGTTGGAGAAACTACCTAGGGATGATGATATGTCCTGTTGTGGTGGCACAATAGTATACCAGTCAGGAGGGTGTTGCTTTGGGAGTCCTCAACATTGACTTCAGCCCCCACAAATTCTCATGGCTTCAGGTTAAGCATGGGCATGGAAACCTCCTGCTGATTACCATATACCATCTTCCACAGCTGATGAAACAGTACTCCTCACTGTTGAGCAACACTGAAGAGGAAGCACTGAGGATAGCAAGGGCACAAAATGTATTCTGGGTAGGGGATTTCAATGTCCACCACCAGGAATGGCTCAGCAGCAGTTCTACTGATCGAGCTGGTCGGGTTCTGAAAAGGATAGAGCTGCTAGACTGGATCTGCGGCAGATGGTCTTGGAACCAACAAAGGAGGGAAACACATGCTTGAATTCATCCTTACTAATCTGCCAGGTGCAGTAAGAGAGTACCCATTGCACAGTACTGTTGGAGCCTTCACATTGAACATACAACACAATGGAAGTTATCATCATGCAAAAATGTGTACAGACTTCACACAGATCGAGCAACTCAAGACTGGGCATCCATGAGGTGCTGTGGGCCATCACCAGCAGCAGAATTGTATTCCAGCACAACCTGTAACCTCAAAGCCTGGCATATCCTCCACTCAACCATTACCGTCAAGCCAGGGGATTAACCCTGGTTCAATAGAGAGTGCAGGAGGCCATGCAGCACCATGTATACCTGAAGATGAGGTATCAACCTGGTGAAGCCACCAAACAGGATTACTTGCACGCCAAATAGCAAAAGCAAGTGATCAACAGAGCTAAGCAAACCCACAACCAATGGGTCAGATCTAAGCTCTGCAGTCCTGCCACATCCAGTAGTGAATGGTGGTGGACAATTAAACAACTCACTGGAGGAGAGGAGGCTCCACGAATATCCCCATTCTGAATGATGGAAGAGCCCAGCATATCAGTGCAAAAGATAAGGCTGAAGCATTCACAGCAATCTTCAGCCAGAAGTGCCGAGTCGATGATCCATCTCTGCCTCCTCCAGTGGTCTTCAGCATTACAGATACCAGTCTTCAGCCAATTCGGTTCACTCCACGTGATATCAAGAAACAGTTGGAAACACTAGATTCTGTAAAGGATACGGGCCCCAACAAAATTCCAACAACTGTATTGAAGACTTGTGCTCCAGAACTTGCTGCTCCCCTAGCCAAGCTGTTCCAGTACAGTTACAATATTAGTATCTACCATACCATACAATTTGAAAAATTGCCCAGGTAAGTCCTGTACACAAAAAGCAGGACAAATCCAACCCAGCCAAATACCGCACTATCAGTCTACTCTCAATCAATAGTGCAGCACCCGCTCAGAAATAACCTGCTCAGTGACGCTCAGTTTGTGTTCCGCCAGGGCCACTCAGCTCTTTACCTCATTACAGTCTCGGTCCAGACAGGGACAAAAGAGCTGAATTCCAGAGGTGAGATGAGAGTGACAGACCTTGACATCCAGGCTGCACTTGACAGACAGTGGCATCAAGATGACATAGCAAAACAGGAATCAATAGGGGGCAAACTCTCCAGTGGTTTGAGTCAGTCCTGACACATGGGAAGATGGTTATGGTCAAATCATCTCAGCTCCAGGACATCACTGCAGGTTAGTGTCCTAGACCCAACCATCTTCAGCTGTTTCATCAATGGCCTTCCCTCCATCATAAAAGGTCAGAAGTGGGGATGTTTGATGATAATTGCACAATGTTCAGCACCATTCGTGACTCCTCAGATACTGAAGCAGTCTATGTTCAAATGCAAAATTTGGACAATATTCAAGCTTGACCTGACAAATGGCAAGTGGCATTCACACCACGCAAACGCCACGCTATGATTACCACCAAAAAGCGACAATCTAACCACAGTCTCTTGACATTCAATGGTGTTAACATCACTGAATCTGACACTAATCAACATTCTGGATGTTATTATCGACCAGCAACTCAACTGGACTCACCACATAAACATAGTGGGTACAAAAGTGGGCCAGAAGCTAGGAATACTGGGGTGAGTAATTCACCTCCTGACTCCTCAAAGCCTGTCTGCTATCTACAAGGCGCAAGTCAGGAGTGTGATAGAATGTTCCCCATTTGTCTGGATGAGTGCAGCCCCAACAATACTCAAGAAGGTGACACCATTCAGGACAAAGCAGCCCACTTGATTGGCACCACACAAGCATTCACTCCTTCCAGCACTAATGCTCAGTACACACTGCTGCTTCTATCTACACGATGCACTGCAGAAATTCACCAATGATCCTTATATAGCACCTTCCAAACCCACATTTCCATCTGAAAGGATAAGGACATCAGGGAGATGGGAACACCACCACCTCCAAGTTACCCTCCAAGCCACTCACCATCCTGACTTGGAAATATATTGCCCTTCATTCATTGTAACTAGTTCAAAATCCTGGAATTCCTTCCCTAATAGAATTGTGGGTCAACCCACAGGAGGACTTGAGCAGTTCAAGAAGGCAGCTCATCACCACCTTCTCAAGGGCAATAGGGATGGGCAAGAAATGCTGGCCAGCCAGAAATGCCCACATTCCACAAATGAATAGAAACAAAAAAAGGCTTTATGCTGACCTTGAAATTCTTATAGAGTGGAGGTCAATGGTGATGAAACATAGGCTTTTACGAAAGAAAGATAGACAGGCTCAAAGAGATCAAAATCAGAATAATGAATAAAGGCAAGGGTGGGATTAGTTTGCAGATATGTCTTCAAATCCTGCAGACAAATCTTCTCAAACTTTTAAAGGTGAGATTATTAGAAGGGACAAAGTCAAAAGAAAGGGCAAAGATCCAAAGGGCTGTTGGTATCCAATAAAGTTAAGCTTACAATCACTCATAACTGAAAGGCAAAGTTTTTTGCTGTATGAGTGATGACATTCATCAGTCCACAAATGTAACCCAAAGCTTCCAGTTGCTGGTCATTGAATTTCTAGGCCTCTTGCCATATTCCCATAAAGCTCCACACAAGGAGCAGCAACTTATTCTCCTGAATGGACACTTTACGACCTTCTGGAATTAAAACCGAGTTAGCACTTTTAGTAAATGCAAAAAGTTAGCAAAAAGCAATTATGATACATAAATTTAGTTGTAATTTGTGCCCCACTTTGTGTTTTGTCTTCTTTCCTCATTCCCCTGACCATCCCCTGTTTTCTCCGCTTCAGGATAGGAGCTTCTTTAGATCCTGCCTTCAGGCCTCCTCTACACATTTTTTACTTTCTGTCCCGTTTCAATTTCTTTCAGCCTTGCATAATTAAACTTTTTTCCTAATTTTATCTCCCATCTCCCCAAGTGAACAGAAAAGTTTCCCTTCAATTTTTCCCCCTCTACTCTTTTTCTTTCAAACAAACAATCAAAATCCATCACGTTTCACTTTTCAGGCAGCCACTTTGTAAACTGATTTTCTCCTCATAGATACTGCTGAGTATTTCCAGCGATGTTTTATTTCAGAATGCCAGCATCTGTGGTTTTCTTGGCAGAAATCAATAAATTCAACCTTTTAGATACGTCTGACATGTAAATTTGATCCACCCAGCAGACAATTTCTACACAAGTGGTCCAAATACACAAACTCCTCCAAAATGGGTGATGACTGATGGGTACTTACAGGCAGCAGTAGGTGTGTAAGTACTGTGAACTTTTCTCCATTTCTAACTTTCTAAGTTATTCAAACAAGGTATACTCATAGCACTCAAACAGGGTGAGATGCAAAACCAGGAACTGAATTACATCTATTTTGCCTCTATTTCTAAGCTGACAGCAGTAACAAATTGTGTTGTAATAATATTGAATATCTGAAAAATGACAAATTTACAAATATTTGATGCAAATTCTGATAAGAATCAATCTTTAAAAATGGCCATTGTTGTTATTGTATTGTATATTGAGGCATTTAACAAAGTAGCTCTTTGCTACTGCTCAAGAAGAATAATTACATGCTAAAGAGACCTCTTTCATTTCTCCAAGTTCAACATTTACAGATGGTATACTTCAGGAGGCATGTATATTTCTTAAACAGCTGTTTTCAGGAATGAGTATATAATGTGATACTTACATGACACTTATCAGTTTGCTGTTTACATGACTTGCTATATTTCACTGTGAATGCAGAAGCTGTAAGCGAATGTTTTGTAAACCAATTTCAAAATATATTGATTAATCGCTAACTTTAAACTAGGGTTAGATAGAGGTCCGTTAACGAAATACACAAAATTTGCACCCACCTCAAACAAATGGGTAGGATGAAGACTTATAAACTTAAATTTAAGCACTCCCGTCAGAAAGGGATTATTTTCTATTGCAAGTTATAAAATAGCTCTTATGCAAAAAGCAATTATGATACATAAATTTGAACCCATGCATTGAATATTTTATTTTACATTATTTACAGGTACATATTACAGAGCTACAATTAATTCAAGTTTTTTGCTACAAATAGTGTTTATTCCACTGAATTAGAGTCTTTAATATGTATGACTAATTTTAAAGGATGTGAATAAAATTTGCTGAAAGATCTTCAAAATAAAGTGGAGGCATAGAAACCAGCCATTCATAGGTTGAGGTAGAAATTGAAAATTATGACTTTAAAACATTCACTGCTTATAATCATAAATCATACTCCAACTCCAAAGTTGAAAGAATAAATGGTGAAATGGAATGATTTTCTAAATCATTTGAGCCAGAAGATCGTTTATATCAAAAAATTAAAATTATGTTTGAAAAATTTACATGTTTTATTACCTTTTATAAACTATGACTGCATGTGTATAGAAGACACCTTTGCTATGCACTGTATGTGAAAAGATTAAAATATGAAAAAAAATCTGCTGTGGCACCTAAACAGATAAGCTTTACAAATTAAAAGTGGGACAGAAAGTGCTTAAATGGTGTTGTTGTACAAAGACAGTGTAGGAGTTTAGCCGCTAAATTATACACTACAATATGCTTACGCATACAGACAGCTTTTAAAAGGAACATTTTTCTCCCTTTCAGCCCCAAGCTTTAATAACATAAATGGAACTAAATGGCATCATTACCTATCTTTTCCCATAAGTGTCTAATCTTTCTTACAACTGGCAGATTAATAAATAAAGCTTTTAAATATTCAATTTAACACTATACTATGACAGAATTCAAGCTGTACAGTCTTGCAGTGGGTGCATTAAAAATCCTATAAAATTGCAACAATTTTAAGCAAGGGAAGATTTCCAAAGGAATAGAGTTAGTACTCAAAGTAGATTCAGACAATATACAACACAGAACATTATGAAACACCAAATTTTGCTGAAAAATATTTATAAAATAGAAGGCTTAAGAAGATAGTTATGAGAAACTGTGGCACTTTAAGAACACTGCAGCATATTTTCATTTTGAATTACTGTGCTTTTATAATTAGAAATTGGATCTTTATAGATTTCAAAAATTCAGTTAATCATAGCTCTTATGAAGCAAATTTGACATGACCGATCAACCACACAGTGGCTGAATATTTTAATTAAGTCACATCCAACTACCAAATTTACTTCTTTGCTGAGAAAATCTACCTCATGATAGAATCAAATATAAAAGTACACCAATAACAAGGCTACTGTAGTCACAGCTGGACTTCTGTTGTTTTCTGTTTCCCTTACTAAATCTTCATTGTTGGAAGCAGTTGTGGTGTTAGTCCTGTTTCAAGCAACAATCATCATGATTACATTTCTTGGTGTTGCTTAGTAACTATTTTCGTGGCCAGCTAGGATGTAGAGATTGCTGTGGGCTGTAGGATTGTCCGTTGGTCGACTTTCTAGCACTACAACCCTGCAATAAAAAGTAAACCATATAGTTGGGCTCATATTTTTCAATAAAATCCAAATATATTTTATAAACATGATTGCTGGAATCAATGTTGTTCAGACAATTTTCTTTCAGAAGAAGTTAATCTGTGGTGCAGCAAGAAAAATGGACTTGTTTTTAAAAAAGTGCACCACAACTTGCAGGAGTGTGCGTGCAACCCTTTCCTACCCTCTCACCTTCCAAGGGCAAGTATCCGTTTGGAATTTACTACAAAATACATTTTACTGAGTCTAACTATATTAGAGCTATTTTGAGTTTCAAGGTTTACCATCAAGTATTCCTGCATCTCTCACTTTTTAAAGGGGCAAGTAGATTTGTTCACAGTGCCAAAGCAATCATTTGATGACATATGCAATAACAGAATATTTACCATTAGGTATACCTGCATCTCACTATATTTAAGGGGCAGATATCCTTTATGCCATAAGTAGTATTTAACTGGTGTAAATTATTGCTATAAATCAGTTGTTCTTGTAATGTGAACAGGCTCAACAGAATTATAATTATGTTTCAAAATGTTTGTAAATAACAGCATTATTTTTTGGTTGAAGTTCCTTCCAGGAGCACTTGACCTACTGGTATGCTAAACAATATGGCCTCTAAGTGACAAATATTACGCAAAGCACAAAAACTAACAAACATTCTTTAAAAAAAAGTTACTTTTCCAGAAGGCTATGTTGGAATTTGGAATATACAAAAGTCAATTAATCCTTTTGCCCATTTTCACTCATGTTCTGAACTGATTCAAGTGATAACCCTTGTGATGTTTATATTTTATTCACTTTAAGCAGAACTTCAGCAGCAGTATCAAGGCAGTATTAGATATAAGACATAGGGTTGGAAGTAAAGCCATTCGGTCCATCGAGTCCACTCCACTTTTTAAAATCATGGCTGATGGGCATTTCAACTCCACTTCACTGCACTCTCCCCGTAGCCCTTGATTCCTTGTGTGAGATCAAGAATTTATCGATCTCTGCCTTGAAGGTATTTAACGCCCCAGCCTCCACTGCGCTCCGTGGCGATAAATTCCACATCACTCTCTGGCTGAAGAAATGTCTCCCTATTTCCGTTCTAAATTTACACCCCCTCTAATTCGAAGGCTGTGCCCACGGGTCCTAGTCTCCCCGCCTAATGGAAACAACTTCACAGCATCCACACTTTCTAAGCCATATATTATCTTGTAAGTTTCTATTAGATCTCCCCTCAACCTTCTAAACTCCAATGAATACAATCCCAGGATCCTTAGCCATTCATCGTACATTAACCCTACCATTCCAGGGATCATCCGTGTGAATCTCTGCTGGACACGCTCCTGTGCCAGTATGTCCTTCCTGAGGTATGGGGCCCAAAATTGGACACAGTATTCTAAAAGGGGCCTAACTAGAGCTTTATAAAGTCTCAGAAGCGCATCGATGCTTTTATATTCCAACCCTCTTGAGATAAACAACCTTACATTCACTTTCTTAATCATGGACTCTACCTGCAAGTTAACTTTGAGAGAATCCTGGACCAACACTCCCAGATCCCTTTGTACTTCTGCTTTACAAATTTTCTCACCATTTAGAAAATAGTCCATGCCTGTATTCTTTTTTCCAAAGTGCAAACCTCACATTTGCTCACATTGAATTTTATCAGCCACTTCCTGGACCACTCTCCTAAACTGTCTAAATCTTTCTGCAGCTTCCCCACCTCCTCAGTACTACCTGCCTGTCCACCTATCTTCGTATCATCGGCAAACTTTGCCAGAATGCCCCCAGTCCCGTCATCCAGATCATTAATATATGAAGTGAACAGCTGCAGCCCCAACACTGAACCCTGCGGGACACCACTTGTCACCAGTTGCCATTCCTAAAAAAAAAAGAGCCTTTTATCCCACGCTCTGCCTTCTGTCAGACAGCCAATCCTTAATCCAAGCCAGTAGCTCACCTCGAACACCATGGGTCCTCATCTTACTCAGCAGCCTCCCATGAGGCACCTTATCAAAGGCCTTTTGGAAGTCTGGGTGGATCAGATCCACTGGGTTTCCCTGGTCTAACCTACTTGTTACCTCTTCAAAGAATTCTAATAGGTTTGTCAGGCACGGCCTCCCCTTACTAAATCCATGTTGACTTGCTCTAACCTGACCCTGCACTTTCAAGAATTTAGAAACCTCATCCTTAACAATGGATTCCAGAATTTTACCAGCAACCAAGGTTAGGCTAATCAGCCTATAATTTTCCATCTTTTGCCTTGATCCTCTTAAAGAAGGGGGTTACAACAGCAAATTTCCAATCATCTGGGACTTTCCCCTGACTAGTGACTTTTGAAAGATCACAATCAAAGCCTCCACTATTTCCTCAGCCACCTCCCTCAGAACTCTAGGATGTAGCCCAATGGGGCTAGAAGATTTATCAATTTTTAGACCTTTTAGCTTTTCTAGCACTTTCTCTTTTGTAATGCCTACCATACTCAACTCTGCCCCCTGACTCTCCTTAATTGTTCAGCTATTTCCTTATCTCCCATCACTAGTCTTCCAGCATCAATTTGGAGCAGCCCAATGTCTACTTTTGCCTCATGTTTGTTTCTTATGTATTGAAAGAAACTTTTACTATCATTTCTAATATAACTAGCTAGCCTACCTCCATATTTGATCCTCTCCTTCCTTATTTCTCTCTTTGTTATCCTCTTTGTTTTTGTAGCCTTCCCAAACTTCTGATTTCCCAGTGCTCTTGGCCACTTTATAGGTGGTCTCTTTTTCTTTGATACATTACCGTATTATTACCATTTTGCCTTGGGTCAAAAGCACACACAATCTCCAAATGTATTATCACTGATCATGTCTCTTCTGGAGTAACAGACAAACTACCTGGAAAAAGGTTCTCTACTCTGCATGCAGCCAGGTTGATTCATTCCAAAGAAAGCAAAATATTTCATTTTCCAACACAGACATCTTTCAACTCTTTAGCATAAATTCAGTTACAAAAAAAACAGCAGCAATTTATGAAGTGATTTTCAAATGTAAATTGAGCATATAATTAAGAGGGGAAATTTTCAAAAATCACTGGTCAAACAGCAGAAAAATGGAACAAACTGGATAGCAGTTTCAAAGACACACCATTGCGCAATTTGATGAGTCTCTCTCCCCTGTACTTGAGGTGCAAAACCACAGGAGAGTACAAGATTATATTCCAAATTATGAAGGGTAGATACAGATAAACATTTAAATATGCTTCAAATTTGAAACTTCATAAGGAATAGAGACCACATTACTAATCTTTGATCTGTCAGTTAATATAATACTCCCATCAAGTTACATACATTTTCAAACATAATTATAATTCTATTGAGTCTGTTCATCTGAAAAGAACAACTGATTTATTGCAATAATTTACACCAGTTACATACTTCCTATAGCGTAAAGGATATCTGCCCCTTAAATATAGTGAGATGCAGGAATACCTAATGGCAAACTTTCCAAATACAAGAGACCCAATGTTGTGTAAAGAAACATTCTACTTATTTCAGAAACTCAGCTCTAATCAATTTAGCCAAATGAGGCATCTGACTGAAAAATATGTAGCTAAAATGTATTAATCTACCATACTTGAAATGTTAAATTTGAAAATTTAGATGAAATGTAATGTATTTATTATTCCCCATTTTGCCAGATATGCGTGAAAGTGGGCACACAATGTAATTTATGGAACAGCACATTCGTGATAAACCATCATGATTGACAGCAAGAGAGCAGGTTAGGTAGACTTGAGCTATAATCAACATCTACAAATGTCTGGTTGTGTGGAAACATTGGGAGAAGCCCAGTTCTTGTAGACCTAGACAGAGTCAAAGCACAATGGTTCCCTAAGCAGAGTCAAAACTATATAAAATTAACCAACAGTTTCAGACTTGAGAATTTTTAAACTATAGATAGCATGTTACTAAATATCATCTCACACAAGTTATTCACTTTGTTTAAAGTTACTAAAACATTTGCGTTCATTTACCAAATTGAGATTAATCTGCAAAAGCTATCCCAGAAATAGAACATTCAGGGGAGGGTGCAAAGGAGATTTACAACCATGCTGACTCACTGGAGAGTTTCAGTTATGAAGACAGATTGGGCAGATTAATATCATTTTCCTTAAAGCAAAGATTGAGAGGGAACATGATTGAGAGATACAAAATTATGAGGGGCCTGGTAAGATAGACAAGAATAAAGTTTTTCTCTCGATGGAGGTATCAATGACAGGACACATAAATTTAAGGTAAGGGACAGAAGGCTTAGAAACAGTGTGAGGAAAAATATTTTCACCCAGACGGTGGTGGAAATTTGGAACTCACCGTCTGTAAGGGTGGCAGAGATAAAAATTCTCAATGTTTAAGAAGCATTTAGAAATGCAATTGTGATGTCAAGGCATACAAGCCTATGGGCAGAGTGTTGGAACATGGAATTAGAATAGTTTGATGGCTGTTTTTGACAATAAGGAGCTGAAGAGGCTTTTTCTGTGTTGTCAATCTCGATGACTCCATTAATATGTAAGCAAAATAGTTTTACTGAACTCAAGATAGCAGGCATTTAAAACAAAGATTTATAGCGAGAGGTGTAAGTGAACTTGTAAATCATGCAAACTAGATACTGCACTAGTTCCTAGGCTAGCACCTTGAATGACTTTGTAGTAGTAGATTACAAATTTTATTCTGCACTATGTATTTTATCCACTTTGCATTCCTTTTATGAAGGATGCAGTCATTCCAAATAAAGGAGAATGCAGAGCCGCTGCGAGCAATGTTAATATAAAATTGCAGTTGCTTGTGGCCAGTTCATCCAACAAGCAGAGATAGTAGGAACTGCCAATACTGGAGAATCTGAGATAACAGAGTGTGAAGCTGGATAAACACAGCAGACCAAGCAGCATCAGAGGAGCAGGAAAGTTTGACGTTTCGGGTCGAGACCCTTCCTCAGAACCGAAATGTCAAACTTTCCTGCTCGGCCTGCTGTGTTCATTCAGCTTCACACCATGTTATTGCTCATTCAACAAAAAAAAATCTAAAGATACTGCTTATGTGGCTACTTGCAAACACATGTATAACATGCAACAAGGCCTATGCCATACCTTCCAGGGAACTGCACATGTGCAACTTTAAGGGAACAGTGATGTCGAACAAGCAGTACGACTGTGTTTTATGACAACTACTATTTGCACAAGTTATGTTTCCATGTAGACTGTTCTGCAGCTGAAAATTGCAAGAACTTGAAAAACTCAAACAAAGGCATGGACAAAGATGTTTGAATTTACAGAATAAATTAAATTGCAACATTGTTATGAGCATTCCCAATTTGCTTATTTTTCAAAAACTGACTGAAACCAACAATTACATTTCAGGGTTGTTCAAAAATTGAGGTATTACAGAGATGCATGTATTTCTCTATGCATTCTTCTGAAACAAAACAACTATCTTGGTTGCTGGTGATAGTTTGAGATATAATAAACTTGCAGGTAGTTATTAGTCCACATCTAAAAATAATGGGATGAAATTAAATGTTTTTCATGTTGGCTACTTCTTGGGTAAAGCAAAAACAAAAAGTACACACACTATTATCAAACTTGGATTTGGAAAAGCTGTCAGTAATTAGTGGATCTTCAGAGGCCATGTTCATAGACAACAGTGAAACATAGAAGGAGAATATTGCTGCACCTCTTAGGTTAAATATTTCAATTCTAGATATCCAAATTGCCAAAGGATACAAAAACTAATACATACAATGACTTAACTGAACAGATATAATACCTTTAATTAGCTGAATAAATAAGCTTCTCCTTACCTATCAGATCCTAAGAGGTGAAAGACTCGGCTTTTATCAGATATTTCCTGGGTGACCTGATTTGAAACATTCAGCAATTAATCAATCAAATTTCTAAATTTTGAACATTTAAAATAATCCTTGAAATGGCTTTAAAACAAATGCAACGTAAAGTACACAGAGTGGACTGAAACACACAAGGAGCTGCAAAGCAACAGGGAGGATTTATCATTCAAAGATAATGGGAACTGCAGATGCTAGAGAATCCAAGATAACAAAGTGTGGAGCTGGATGAACACAGCAGGCCAAGCAGCATCTTAGGAGCACAAAAGCTGATGTTTCGGGCCTAGACTTGAAGGGTCTAGGCCCAAAACGTCAGCTTTTGTGCTCTTAGGATGCTGCTTGGCCTGCTGTGTTCATCCAGCTCCACACTGTTATCTTGGATTTATCATTCAAGTTTGCTCAGAGACCTATATTTTTATTTTTGCAGATTCCATGCAACATTGTAATATTTCATACTACAAATTGCACAAAATATTATTAAAAGATGCAGTATTTGTTTAATTGCACGAACTAATATGCTTAATCCCAAGATGTGTAACTATCGCTTCTCAGTGTCAGCTAGTTGCTATTGTTCTGTTCAGTTATGCTACAGTAATTTCAAATATGTCATTTTCTTTCAGCGATGCTGGATTTTATTTTAGACGTACTGGATTACTAAGTTTGGTGCAGTTCAATAGTGCAAAATGTAATTAATTTTATTTTAAACTGTTACATTCCAGAGATTCTGAAGATTGTTTTGGTGCGTTAAGGAATACCAACACCCATCATTCTCGTCCATAATTTTTGAATAAAAAGACTTGTTATCGTCTATCGATCTGTAACAACTCAGAATACTGTCCGAAAAAAGTCAAGGGTAAATTAGCGAACAAAATCAAATTTTGCTGAAAAATATAGCAATATAGCAATTCCAAAGCCAGAGTAGGTGATTTAAGTAAAGCTCAACCCATTTCCAACATCATTACATTTTGAAGTACAAACTGCACACAACTTATTCTAATTTGAATCTTAATGGAATCCACGTCAATAACTTCTTGGATCTGATAACACAATTCAGTGATTTATCAAGTGAATACCGGGTCCACTGCATACTCTGCTAATATCTCAAATGCCAGTTCAATAAAAGCAGTTACACTATAGGCCATTTACAAACAATCTACCGCTCCCCGAATCAGATACTAACATTGTATTTGTTGTTACCAAGGTGCTTGTTGATTGTTTACATTTCATCACTTCATTTGTATACACGACTAACAATGCTTTATTAAAATCCTTTGTGTTGACTAATCCTACTTGGAAAAGGCTTGCTGTACATGAGTAAATGATTTCATAATTTCCATTAAGTTCCAAACTAAGATCAGAATCTGTCCTTTCAGAACACATACTCCCAGATAACTAATGAGAAAGCAATGACAAAAGCTGCCACATTACTTTAAGAATGGAAAATACATGCACAAGGACAGTATTCGGCTCGGCCATGATTGCCAGAACTCAATGATGTTAACACTCGAGCACACAGGGGAAAATACTGACTAGATTTCATAGAATCCCTACGGTGTGGCAACAGACCAATTGGCCCAACAAGTCCAGAACGACTCTCTGAAGAGGATCCCACCCAGACTCACTCCCCTACCCTATCCTTGTAACCCTGCATTCCTCATGGCAAATCCACCTAGCCTACTCATCCCTGGACAGAATCAGCAATTTACCATAGCCAATCTATCAAACCTGCACATTTTTGGACAATGGCAGGAAACCAGAGCACCCAGAGGAAACCAGAGCACTCGGAGAGAGAACACAGACACAGGGAGGATGTCAAATTTCACACAGACTATTGTCAGAGGCTGGAATTGAACCTAGGTGTCTGGCACTATGAGGCAGCAGTGCTAACCACCAATACGCCGTAAAACTCAAAGTGCTCACAATGGTCTTAGCTTTCATGTAGAAATGACTGTTGCACATTCATTATGGAAGCGAAGTCTTGTTTCCACATTGAGGATATCCTCCATATTCTGTGGCACTACCGTTGTGCTAAATAGATAGACTTTAAAGAGATCTAGCAATTCAAAACTGGGCATTCCTGAAGCAAGATAATAAAATGTGAGGCTGGATGAACACAGCAGGCCAAGCAGCATCTCAGGAGCACAAGTCCAGCATCAGCCACGTGACTGTATTCAACCACAATCTGTAACCTCATAGCGTGACATATTTCCTCACTCTACCACCACCGCTAAATCAAGAGATCAGCCCTGTTTCAAAGTGCAGGATGGCATATCACCATACAGACTTAACAATGGAGGTATCAGCTTAGTAACATATGATTACTTGTGTGCCAAACAGTGGAAGCAGCATGCAATGGATAGGACTAAGTCATCTCACAGTTAACAGATCAGATCTGAGCTCTCAGTCCTGCCAGTCATGAACGATAATCAACAATTTAACAACTAACAGAATTTCATGGGTCTTCGAATATCCTCATACAGGTTGTTCTTTAACACGATAGTCGTATTCTTGTGTGCCCTTGCGCTATAGAAAGTCATGCTACAGAAAAACAAAAGTCGCCATAGGGAAATAGCTGTACTTGTACAGCAAAAAGTTCACAGTATCCAAACAGCATTCACTATTTATTAATTGCATTATAGAAAATTTGCATTAACAAAACTTGTTATAGTGGAACAACATGTACTCAATAACAGGGATCTCAGAAAATGAGAAAAGAAAAATCTGAAATGTTTGCAATCTTCAGGCAGAATTGCCAAGTGGATCATCTTCCTCAGCATCCTTCTGAGATCCCTGTATTGCAGATGCCTGTCTTCAGACTCACCTGATGCACTCCGTATGATATGAAGAAACAGCTGAAGGCATTGCATGCCGCAAAAGCTACAGTCTTGACAACATTCCAACAGTAGTACTGAACAGGATTGATCAAGAACGTGCAATGCACCCAAGTCAAGCTGTTCCAGTCAAACAACTACACTGGAATTACCCAGACAATGTGGAAAACTATCCAGGAACATACACAAAAAAGAAGGACAAGGCAGCCAATTACCACCCTTTTCAGTCTGCTCTCAATCAAAGTGATATAAAGGCTTGAAGGCCAATCAAACCACACTACTAAAAGAACAACCTGCTGCCTTATGCTCAGTTTTGATTCCGTTAAGGGGTCTTGGATCCGGATCTCATTACTGCCTTGGTCCAGATTCAAACAAAAAGAGAGATAAAGCCAAGGCATGAGAGGAGTGAGACTAGCCTTGATATCAAGACTGCATTTGACAAGATGAGGCATCAAGTAGTCCTAGCAAAGCTGGAGTCATTGGGAATCAGAGGAATTACTCTGCTGGTTGGACTCATACCTTGCAGAAAAGATGGTGGTTATGGTTGTTGCAGGTCAATCATTTCAGTGTCCACATCTCTTCAGCTGCTTCTTCAATAACCATCACAAGGTAGGAAGAGGGGATATTTTCACATCGTTTAGCACCATTTGGACTCATCAGATACCAAAATAGTTAGTGCTCAAATGCAGCAAGGCTGGCACAACAACCAGGCTTGGGCTTATAAATAGCCAGTAATGTCTGCATCACAGAGGTGCCAGGCAATGGCCATTCACCACAAGAGAATCTAACCAATGCCCCTTGATATTCAATGGAACTACCATCACTGAATGTCCAACTGCCAACATCCTTGTGCATATGTGCACTTGCACAGGGGGATCCCATATGCTATAACTGAAATAGATCAGCTATACAAATTCTGTGAAGGGGTTTTGCAGCACATTGGTAGTGTTCCTACTCTAGGCATTAAGATCTGGGTTCAATTCCATCTGATTCAACATGTGTCATAGCATGTCTAAACAGGTTAATGATTTTGTTTTAAACTTAATCTCTGTGACCAAGAGGTGATAGGGTATGAATTCTGCAACAAGTAACTCATCTCCTATCTCCAAGGCCTGAGAACAATCTACAAGGCGCAAGTCAGCTATGTAATGGAATACTTGCCTGAATGAGTGCAACTCCAACAACATAAGCAGCTCAACAGCATCCTGAACAAAACAGCCTGTTTGGCTAGCACCACATCCACCATATTTAACATTTGTGCCCTTCATCACCACACAGCAGCAGCGTGTACCATCTATAGATGCACTGCAGTAACTCACTAAGTAGCAAAGTAATGTTTGTACCACAGAGGTGCCAGGCAATGGCCATTTCCAACAAGAGAATCTAACAGCAATTTCCAAACCCACAACCACTATCATCTAGATAATAAAGGCGAAATATTCACAAGAATATTTCTATTTGTATGTTCCCCTCCAAGTCACAGGTCCTGACCTGGAACTATATGACTATTCCTTCATTGTTGCTAGTTCAAAATCCTGGAACACTTCTTCACAGCACTGTAGGTACCTGTACCACTGGAACTGCAACAGTTTAGTGCAGCAGCTAACCACCACCTTCTCTGAGACAATTCGAGATGGGCAATAAATGGTGTACTAGGTTATGACATACACATCATATGAACAAACAAACAAAAAAAATTGCTCTAAAGGAATACATTTTTTAGAATCACATTTCATGATCCTTTCTGAACAAATTTAAGCATTTACCAGAGGGGCATAAGTCAGTGTCTTGATAAAAAGCAGGAGAAAGAATATAGATTTTTGCTCACAAAGCCTAGAACAGGGGTACCTTTGACACCAATAACTGGGGTTCTAAGGGCTGCTTGGGACCTGGGGCTTGAGCAGCGATAGCAGCACTAGCTCCATAACCAGATTGATGATAACATGTTTGTTCATGTTGAGGCACAAAATCATAGTTGTAGTACACAGAATGACTTATCATTCAGGAGAGACAAGAGTCAATCAAAATAAGTCCTGCTCCAAGTAATCCAATTTGTTATTTGGCAACCATGGAAGTAAATGTATTGGACTTACTTCATTTGACTTGAAGCTTTTGCCCTGCATACCATGCTTCCAGAAAGCCAGTATACTGTCCTGAAGACAAACTGAAAAAAAAAGAGGAGTCAAAGAAATGCTTTTAGCATAAATAAAATTAACTAAACATATTTGAATCTGCTTAGCATCTGTTCTTGTTATGATTCAAAACTGGTTAGAAGATTTTGTCCATTTTAAAAATATGCATCTCCAAGCTCTAGATAAATCCACATCAGTTAAAAAGTAGAATATTTTTAATTGTGTCAAAATAGCCAATTTCTAAAACAAACATTGAGTAATTAAATTTTTTACAGCACAAGCCATCATTTTATTCAGATATTTACCCACTTTGTCAATGGATTGAAAGCTGTGGAGTGCCACAGGGGTCAGTGCTGGGTTCTCACTTACTTACAATATATTTTGACTTGGATGAGGCAAGTGATTTTGGAGGGTTACAACTCATTTAAGCTCAATTGTTACACAGGAAAAAAATAGAGAACTTAAAACTCATTTTAATGCTGAGTAGCCCACCAAAACGAATCCCTGCTTCACCTTGACCTCATCAGATCTGAGAACCTTACTTCAATTAACCAACCATCCACACCCAGATGTGACCCACTCTTCAACCCTCACCCTCAAATTAACAAGCCACATCTGAGAGTGACCCGAGTCGGTGGACAGTACTCCCTAACTCCTGTGGTTTTAACACCAAACAGGCCCGATATGTCTCTACTAATTCGACTTCCCCCGACTTAATCACTGAGCACACACTCAACACTCATTCATCAACCTGTCACCTACTTCCCACAGTCAGAGGCACGTGGCACCCTAGGAGTACCCTCACCCACCTATCATTCCAGCCAGGGAACTCAAGGAATGTACTCATCTTATTACTGTAATCAGGATAGGAATTAGGGTTTTCAACCTTAATTTGAAAATCAGGGCCCTAATCTCCTGAATAGTCTATTGCTTTTAAAACATTCCTACATAGTGCACACATAGTCTTAGTCATCCTCCGAAAACAAACCACTGCAGTTCCTTGAGCCCAGGTCCATTCGATTTCTTCCCACGCTATCAACCAGGCCATCTTAAGACTGTTTTGCATTCTGAAAGCTAATGAAATAGATTTTACTGTGATTTTAAAAATAATTTTAATGAAAATATTGGGAAATTAACTCACCTACTGATTCAATGCAAAAGTCAAAACTTAGCTCTGATGCCAGCTTTTTGCTTGATTTCAATTTGCCATGCAGACTTACAATCTTGACATTTTCTGAAATAGAAAATATGGCTATTCATGCATAAATAATATGCAGATGTGCAGCAGTCTGAAGAAAACTAACACGTAGTAAAACTAACCTTGAACTTCTCTGGAAAATCATTTTTTTTTGTTCCTAAGTAATCACAGATTCATTATTTGAGTAGGAAGGACACTGCCAAATACTGTAATTTCCCAAAATTATAAATCTCTCAATTGCTGAACTTTGATGAGAATTCTTTTCAAGATTCAGATGCACATAGTAAGGATGTCTGGTTCTTCAAATCACTATATTGCAACTTTTAATCATCATTTGATAGCAAATCTTTGCCCTACCGCCAATGAGTGGTATAGTTTTTAGGTGCTGTAAATTACTGGACTGCAATGAACAGTAATCATTTCTTTCTTTAGTCTGAAGGTTTCAAATTACACCTGGACAGTTCTAGAATATTTCTTAAAACTATACTTCATACAAGTAATTATTGATATTTAGGTGCTGTCTTGGGTTACTGTACCAGAAGTGCTCACAGCTTTACCCTTAGATAACAAAGTGTGGAGGTGGGTGAACACAGCAGGCCAAGTAGCATCTTAGGAGCACAAAAGCTGATGTTTTGGGCCTGGACCCTTCACCGACCCTTCATCAGAAAAGCCTTTTCTGGTGAAGGGTCCAGGCCCGAAATGTCAGCTTTTGTGCTCCTCTGATGCTGCTCGGCCTGCTGTGTTCATCCAGCTCCACACTTTGTTATCTTGGATTGTCCAGCATCTGCAGTTCCCATAATCACAGCTATACCCTTGTCGGTTGGGCAGAAAACACATTCTACAATAGTCAAAAGGCATGTAGGGGAAAGAATGCGGGGAAACATTCAAAGAGTTACGTTTAGGTTATTTAATAAATCTTTGCTTAATTTTATCCACTTGTATTTACCCATTTGCATGTGTAATGTCACACAAAAGTACACTCTCCTACAAAATTTCAAAGAATATGTAAAATTAGGGTTTATTACAAAGATTCTATTCAGCCAAAGTTCCATCTACATGTTTGGTGTAAATTCTAGATGGGCTGCCTATCTCATCACTGCATCAAGGTCTTGTACCATCTCGATGGAAATTACGTAATTCTGCGTTTGGATCAGTTTAACTATTGCTAAAATCTTCATTCATTCTCTTGTTATTTCCAGATTAGATTGCTTCAATTTACTCCTAGCTGGTATCAGTTGGAAATTCAAGGCAATTCAAAAATCTTGCACATGTACATTAATTCAGACCAGGTGCTACTCACCCAAGGAAACATAGAAAATGGGTATAGAACTAGGCCATTCAGTCCTTCAAGCCTTCCGATATGATCGTGGCTGATCATGCAATCTCAATACTCCAATCCCACTTTTGTTCCATACCCCTTGTTCAGCCAGAAGGGCCATGTCCAGCTCCCTCTTGAATATATCTAATGAACAGGCCCCAACAGCTTCCTGAGGTAGAGAATTCCGCAGATTCAAAGCTGTGAGTGAAGAAATTCTCTCTCAGTTCTGAATGGCTTACTCCTTATTCTCAGACTGTGACCTCCTACTTCTGGACTTCCCCAACGTCAGGAACATTCTTACTGCATCTAAGCTGAGATCCACCCCCTCAAATCTTCTAAATTCCAATGATTACAAGCCCAGTTGATCCAGTCTTTTCTCATACATCAGTCCTCCCACCCCAGGAATCAGTGTGGTGAACCTTCAATGAACACTCTCAATAGCAAGAATGTTCTTCCTCAGGCGAGGAGATCAAAACGGCACACAATACTCTGAGGTGTGACCTCACCAAGACCCTGTATAACTGTAGCAACACATCTTTACTCCAATTTCAAACCCTATTGCTATGAAGACCAGCATGCCATTAACTTTCCTCACCACCTACATGCCAACCTTCAGCGAATGTCCCACCATGACACCCAGGTCTTGTTGCACCTCCTTTTCCAAAACAAGCACCAGATAATAATCTGCCTTCCTGTTTTTCCAACCAAAGTGGGATAGCCTCACATTTATCCACATTATATTGCATTTAAGCATTGCAAGTATTTGCCCACTCAGCTCGTCTGTCTAAGCAGCCTCTCAGATCCTCTTCGCAGGACACGCTGCCACCCAGCTTAGAGTCATCTGAAAATTTGGAGATATTTCATTCAATTCCTTTGTCCAAATTGTTAATTTATATTGTGAACAGCTTGGGGTCCCAGGACCAGGAAGAGCAGGGACTATAGTTCATTACTGATGGTAGAAGAACAGGAGGAAAGGTAGCTGGAAAGGAGAGGTCTTTGGCCAGCCCAAATCCAGCTCCACTTTAGAGTTTGACTCTAAAGTGATTGTCCCCCAGCCCCACGCAGCTTCCTTCGACTTCCTCTAAAACATTCACAAACAGGGCTGTCCGGATAGACCCATTGTTTCAGCCAGCTCCTGCCGCGCACAACTAATCTTTTCCAAACTTGACTCAATCCCTGCCCATGTGATTTCTCTGATGCTGTATGCCAGTTTCAAAATTTACAGTTTAAAGGCTCTGCTACCTCCACTTTACCACAGACATATAATCTTTTACATGTCCATTCTGTACCAGGAGGGACTTAGGGCTCTCCGCTTCTTCCTGGAGCGGAGACCTGAACCATCTCCACCCACCAGCATCCTCCTCCACTTGGCTGAGCTCGTCCTCACCCTCAACAACTTCTCTTTTAACTCTTCTCATTTTCTCCACCTGAGGGGTGGCGGCCATGGGTACCAACATGGGTCCCATTTATACCTGCTTCTTTGTGGGGTACATGGAACTTTCCTTGTTCCAGTCCTATTCTAGCTCCCATCCAGAACTCTTTAACAATATGCAGAAGACATTATCAATGCTGCTTCTCACTCTCGTCTGGAATTGGAAAAGTTAATTAATTTCACTTTCAATTTCCACTCTGCCCTCACTTTCACTTGGTCTATCTCTGACTCCTCCCTTCCTTGACATCTGTTTCCAATTCTGGGGACAGACTGGCCACTAATTTCCACAAAAAATCCTCCAAATCCCACAGCTACCTGGGCACACATCCTTATACCCTGCCTCCTGTGAAGGCTCCATTCCATTCTGTCAGTTCCTCCAAGTCTATCACATATGTTCAAATGAGGCCAACATCAACAAGGGAGCCTCAGAAATGTCCACCTTTTGCCGCAACTGACAAATCCCCAGTACCATTGTCGTCAAGGTCCTCAACCATGTCTGACCCATCTCCTGCACTTCTGTCCTCAGCCCCTCCCTTCCCTCCCACAACAGCAATAGGGTTCTCTTTGTCCTTACTTGCCATCCCACCAGTACCCACATTCAGAAGATCAGGCGCTTTTTCTGCCACCTCCAAGTAGATGACACCACCATACAAATATTCCCCTCCCCTCCCTTGTCCAGCTACCGCTGGGACCATTCTCTCCAGGACATGCTGATCCACTCTTCCATCACTTCCAACACCCCCCTCCCACAGTCCCACAACATCTTTCCAACAACCGAAAGTGCAACACCTGTCCATTTACCTCCTCCCTCCCCAGCATCCAAGGCCCTGAACATCTGAAGCAACACTTCGTCTGCACTTTGGAGAATCTCGTCTACTGCATTCGCTGCCCACATTATGGTTTCCTCTACATTGAGGAAAATGAAGCGTAGACTGGCTGATTATTTCGCAGAATATCTACATTCTGCTCGCAAAAAAGACCCTAAGCTTCTGGGTGCCTGCCACTTTAACATACCACCTTGTTCCCTGGCCAACATCTGTCTTTGGCTTGCTGTAGCAAAGCTCAATACAAGATGGAAGAACAACACCTCACTTCTTCCTGTCCCGCAGGCCTGACCAGTCCCCCTCCACCGACACCCTCATCTGCCTAGCTGAACTCGTCCTCACCCTCAACAACTTCTCTTTCGATTCCTCCCACTTCCACAGACTAAGGGGGTGGCCATGGGTACCCACATGGGCCCAAGCTATGCCTGCCTCTTTGCAGGTTACGTGGAACAATCCCTCTTTCGCACATACACTGGCCCCAAACCCCACCTCTTCCTCCGTTACATTGATGGCTGTAGTGGCACCGCCTCGTGCTCCCAAGAGGGACTCGAACAGTTCATCCACTTCATCAACACATTCCACCCCAACCTCAAGTTCACCTGGACCATCTCCAACACATCCCTTACCTTCCTGGACCTCTCTGTCTCCATCTCAGGCAACCACCTACAAACCAATGTCCATTTCAAGCCACCGACTCCCACAGCTACCTGGAATACACCTCCTCCCACCCACCTTCCTGCAAAAATTCCATCCCCTATTCCCAATTCCTTCGCCTCCGCCGCATCTGCTCCCAGGATGAGGCATTCCACTCTTCACATCCCAGATGTCCTCGTTCTTCAAGGGCTGCAACATCACCCCCTACAGTGGTCGAGAATGCCCTCGGCCGTGTCTCCCACATTTCCCGCACCACATCCCTCACACCCTGCCCTTGCAACAACCGCCCCAAGACAATCCCCCTAGTCCTCACGTCCCACCCCACCAACCTCTGGATACAATGCATCATCCTCCGACACTTCCGCCACCTACAATCCGACCCCACCACGAAAGACTTTTCTCCCCACCCCACCCTTTTCGGCCTTCCGGAGAGACCACTCTCTCCGCGACTCCCTTGTCCGCTCCACACTCCCCTCCAACCCCACCACATCCGGCACTTTCTCCTGCAACCGCAGGAAGTGCTACACTTGCCCCCACACCTCCTCCCTCACCCCCATCCCAGGCCCCAAGATGACTTTCCACATCAAGCAGATATTCACCTGCACATCTGCCAATGTGGTATATTGCATCCGCTGTACACAGTGTGGCTTCCTCTACATTGGGGAAAACAAGCGGCGGCTTGAGGACCGCTTTGCAGAACAGCTCTGCTCAGTTCGCAATAAACAACTGCTCTTCCCAGTCACGAACCATTTCAACCCCCCACTCCCATTCCTTAGACGACATGTCCATCCTGGGCCTCCTGCAGTGCCATAATGATGCCACCTGTAGGTTGCAGGAACAGCAACTCATATTCCGCTTGGGAACCCTGCAGCCCAATGGCATCAACGTGGATTTCACCAGCTTCAAAATCTCCCCTCCCTCCACTGAATCCCAAAACCAGCCCGTCCCAGCCTGCCTAACCTGTCCTTCCTCTCACCTTTCCCCTCCTCCCACCTCAAGCCGCATCTCCATTTCCTACCTACTAACCTCATCCCGCCCCCTTGACCTGTCCGTCCTCCCCGGACTGACCTATTCCCTCCCTACCTCCCCACCCATACTCTCTTCTCCACCTATCTTCTCCTCTATCCTTCTTCAGTCCACCTCCCTGTCTCTCCCTATTTATTTCAGAATCTTCTCCCCATCCCCCTTTTCTGATGAAGGGTCTAGGCCTGAAACGTTAGCTTTTGTGCTCCTGGGATGCTGCTTGGCCTGCTGTGTTCATCCAGCTCCACACTTTGTTATCTTGGATTCTCCAGCATCTGCAGTTCCCATTATCTCTGCTAACACCACCTCATTTTCTGCCCAGGGACTATGCAGCCCTTTCAACTCAATATCGAGTTCAACAATTTTAGGGCCTGAACTCTCCCACATCCTAGCCCCCTACCCCACACACCAGGCTTTGTTATCATTGAGCGTGCCATTATACACCACCTATTGTTATTCACTAACAGTCCTCATTAAGTGCTATTCACTCTCCTAGACAGATGGAGATCAACTCCTTTGTTTATCCAACTGCTCTTCTCTCTCTTTGGTCTGAATCCTTTATGCTATTGTTTTACCCCCTACTCCATTCCCCCTCTCTATTTTCTGCATATAAACTGATGACTTTCCCAGCTACCATCAATTCTAAGGAAGAGCCACCAAACCTGAGACATTAACTCGACTTTTTTCTTCAAACACTGCTAGACCTGCTGAACTTTTCCAGCAACTTTGTTTTTGCAAATTGAGTGTGATTGTGTGCAATCCCTTCAATGTGGCAGTGAGACAGAGTCAGAGCAATTATTATTTTACTTGGATTCCATTTTAAGTACAATAAAAGCTACTCCTATTTTAAAGTTAATGAGGAAATCTGTCCATAGTGTCTTTTACAGTCATGGCACATCAACTCTTCAGCATTCACCAGAGTTGGCAAGCACATATTTCGAAAAAAATCTGTTGCCCTTAAATGTCAAGGAGGAAAAAAAAGGGAACCTTCTAAACCTCCTCACCTGGTAGGAGTAACATGATTCAATTTGTTTTATGGGTAATCAAATCGTAAACTGTAAAAATGTGATAAAAATAAAACATAGCCTAAGTAAACATAGTAACAGCAACTTTAATAAATGTAATGTGTAACATATAGTAAATCAATATCCCTTCATTTAATTACTGATCTGATTACTTTAAAGATTGAAGGGTACGCTTCTCATAAACCTGAACTTTATTAGCCTTTGCAGTGGCAGTTAAGTAAAACATCTATGTCCATTAACTTGTACTGCATGAAAAATGCAAAAAACACTCAGCACTTCCACTGCAGCCAGGAGTCTATCATATAGAACAGATACTATATCAAATGAAATTAAGTGTTAAGTATGCTATGGTGTGAGTTTACAAATGCAGGAATAACAGATGTACAAATTAAGCTTTTCTGAGCTTGATCATTTGAGACAGAAATACACATCAGCATGGTTTGTGTGTGAAATGAACTTTCAGAGGAAGTGATGGATGCAGGTACAGTTATAACTTTAAACAGATATTTGGATTAGTGCTGAATAGGACAGGTTTGGAGGGATATTGGGCCAGGAGTAGACAGGTCAGAGTAGTTTAGTTTGGGATTATGTTCGGCACAGACTGGTTGGACCGAAGGGTCTGTTTCTATGCTGTATGACTCTGAGACATGCTGGTAAAAAGGGAATATACCTAGGATTATTAAAAAAAAGTGACAGGTACTCACGATCCATGCAAACAAGAACTGTATCCCTTTCCAGCTGGGTTATGTGGACAGTATCCAACTGGCAACTAGCTGCAACAATAAAAGGTAGACGTGACAATGATACATTCAGGATAAAGCAAACATTTAATGTATTATGGATAATAAAGTGTGAAGCTGGATGAACACAGCAGGCCAAGCAGCATCTCAGGAGCACAAAAGCTGACGTTTCGGGCCTAATGTATTAAGCAGATGTATGTTTTAGATAAATTTTCATCAAGTTAAAGAAGTTTCCACTGAATGCTGTATATTAAACTATTTACCCAATGCTAAATTATTCATAGTGTACATTGAAAATAGTGCAAAATTTATTAAGTAACTGGGTCTAATACTAAAAAATTAATTAAGCATTGTAACAGTTCTTGCAACTAAGCCTATATAGTATTATTTAATGTCTAGATCTGCATTACCAACAAGTTTGTACAACTCACTTTCCAGTTTTGTTTTAAATCATCTAACCTACAGTTGAACTTAACTGTTTTGCAGTAGAACCTGTGAGAAATTTTATTTTGTACTGATTTATGATAACCTATTAGTAAATGGCATACCTGAGCCAACCTCTGTAAACCATGAGGAAGAGGAGTTCAGGTTTATTGTCTGAAACTGGACCACCTGGCTGGGTTCACTACCTTTGCTGATGGCAACACAGACCATTGGGTATTCCTGCTCAGGTACCACAAGCATTTCAAACACTTTGAGGGGGTCTGGCAGTGGAAAATCAAAATGCTGGAAAGAAAAAAGAAAAAGAAAAATCAAGATTTTGTGAAGCTAAAGTTAGTATTTCAACATACATTTGGAACAGTTTGCTTATTGTTGCATGGATGTGAACATTGCTGGCAAGGCCAGGATTTGTTGTCAATCCATAACTGCCCTCAACAAAGTGATGGCAAGCTGTGCTGTGTGGGTAAAATGCAGATGCGTTAAGTAGTAAGTTCCAAGATTTTGACTGAGCGATGGAGAAGAGGCAGCAAGACCGTACTAAATCAGGATGATGTGCGACTTGGGCAGGAACTTGTTTGGTGGTGGTATCCATGTGCCTAATCTCCTTGTTTTTCTCAGTGCTGAAAGACACAGGTTTAGGAGGTACTGTTGAAACAGTGCTTACTAGAGATGATAAGAACAATGCTGGTAGAGGGAGAAAATATTACAAGGTGCTCTTGAAGTGGGTAGCTTTGTCCCAAATGGCATAACTGTTCAAGCTGTTGGGGCTGTGTTCATCAATATAAAAGAGTACTTCATCAGACACATGACTTTTTTTTAAAAAAATTAACTGGCAATAGAAAACGTGGCGAGAATTTTCTTTAAGTCACAGTATTTGTGTGGCTATGCCTAGTTAAGTTTCTGCTAATTTGGATTTAATGTTTTTATTTTGTGGGGATAGGACATATCTGAGTAATTTTGCACTTAATGGATGGGCACAAAGGTTACTGCTGTAGCGGAATAGCATGGCTATAGGCTCAGCTTGTCCTAGAGCACGTTTTCAGTGTTACAGCCAGAATGCTGTCCAAGTCCACAGCCAATGCACGCAGTACATTTTCAATATCACATGGGAATGAACCAAATTGGCTGAAGATTAGCATTTAGAGATGAAGATCTCGAAGAAGATTAAGATGGATCACCTGCTTAGTTACCTCTGGCTGAAAATTCTATGACAAATAAAGAAGGGTAAGGTTTCAAATTAAACAGGTAGGGGAACATTGTAACACATCAACATCCAAGATTTACAACCTGATATTTACAATACATTTAATTGTGGGTATGTACTCCAAGATGAATACCGTGGATGCTAGAAACAAGAAAAAAAATTTAAAATGTATTGAAAATTCAGATCAGGCAGCATCTGTGGTGAAAAAGAACGTTACTATTTCAGGTCAATGACCTTTATTGACCTGAGACGTTACTCTGGTACAGATGTCCCAATCTCTAGATCGCTAGAGACCAGAGGTACACACACAGATGGATTTTAAGACTCTGCAGAAGTCCCAAAGTACTGACATCTGTGGGAATTGCCTGGAAAGTTTGATTTTCGAGCAAGCAATGTGTTCTTTCGGGTCCTCTGCAAAAATCTCCAACTCATCCTGAAAGTTACAAGGTATTAACCTGGGTGATGACCAAGAAAATATTAAGACAAGTTAAAACCTGTTCTAAATTCCTAGTAACTGTAGAACTGAACCCCTTAAATCGCTCAGTGATCTCCATTGCTAAGTAAACTACCGACACACTTCTGTCGTCTCTCCAACTACCCTATCTGTGTACCTTGACCATCTGCCCATTCACACATTAATTCATTTATTTACTCACTAATATTTACTCCAGACCTTAACATTTGCCATAATGCAACTAGTGCAGTAAAACAGGAAGCATCTAGGTCTTTCACTCATGCTAACTCGCTGTGACTGAGTTCTTCACAAGACAATAATGCACTGCATTTCTGTAGAAGCCAGGCTCTGAAGACTTGGCAAGAAGGAGAGTAGAGTAGAAGCAATTGAAGAAATATTGCTGCTCTGATATCTGGGTCTCTGTTTCTCGCCAAAGAAATAGTTCAGTACTAAAATAGTAAATATTAGATACAAAATGGATAATTTAAAACAAATACTGACCTTTATCAACATGAACTTTTGCATTGGCTCATACCACTGAAGTAAGACAATACCAGACTGCAGCGCCCCACAGAGGTATTTATGTCCAGTATATGGATTCCGCACTACAGTTAGCGAACAGATCAACGGTAACATGTTACTAAGCTTTCAAAAAACTAAAAAAAAATTCCAAGTGACATGAACTTGCTTTCAAATGCACTCATTAAATTAAATTTTCTTATACCAGCCATGCAGTACTGCTGTATGGCAATGGTTATTGTTTTAGCTACTGAGCTTTTCAAGAGAAAAAGATTCGTAGAGGTGAATTGCATCAACTTTTACACTTCAAATTCCCGATTTTAGCTGTTTTGCTTTTTTGGGGAAGGGGTGGGGCACTTGTGCTGGAATACCAAATAAGAGGGAAAAGGACCATTTGTGCACACTTCCCAGTAAACAGATCACAGTAGTACTGACTTAAACAAATCATATACTATCACATGAACAGAGATAGAGTCACAATCATATCCTTATGAAAACATATTAAACAGAAACTTTCTATATTTAACAACTATGCTCCAAACAAATGCTTAAAGAGAACAGAATTTTAAAAATAAAGAATTTTACACACCAATGCAGCATTTGTGGCAGCCTTTTGTTTCTGGAATTTTTGTTGTTAATGCAAACCTCCTAAAAACAACGTACAAGGTAGATTTTAGTTCTTTCACAATCATCATCTGAAGAAATTTGTGGTTTATGGCTCATGCTACAAGTTGGTATCTTGAATGAGCCTATATGAGTTCAACAATTTGTCTATTTGTCTCATTATGCCATCCACCTACCATTTTAATTGCTCTGCCTCATCTTCCAATTAAACATTTACAGCCATTTTAATCTTCCATTCCTGTTCTTTTTGAAAAATGCTGTTGATTGGTATAATCTGTCATACTGTAAGATCTTAATCAAAAGATCTGATTAAGGACCCGCACACCTGAAATAGTAAATTTTTCCAAGGATGCCAACTGAAAGCATTTCATTTTGCATATTTTCTGATTTTGTCATATATGTTCACTGACATTAGTTTGCACATCATGAATCAGTGCCAGTATTAATCATATGCTCTACCTGGAACTACTTACAGTATTGCACAAAAAAATGTGGAATAATGAAAACAGATTTTACAATACTCAAATAGTACAAATGTATTTGCTTACCTGGGTATTATCTTGTCAGGGAAACGATGTGTTTGAATATGGGATGCCAGGCCTGGTTTTTTGGCCTGCTCAAATAAGGCAACCAGATTGTGTGAATAAAGCTGAAAGGTCTTGCCTGCAATTGTAAAGAAATATGAAAGAAATCAAAAGTGGACAATTGAAATCTATTCACAACACACTGTTCTGAACTTTTACACTGGTTTGTTGATAGGATGTAGTCAGTCAATTTGGCCTATCAATATTCTCAAATTCATCCCAACATAAGGTATTACCCAAAATCAGCTTCAATTTTGGATTCTCCAAAATCATCTCTGATTTATGATAAGAACATGAACTTCCCAAGGTTTACTGCAGCTACATGATCCAAATTCTTTGCATCCATTCACATATGCATTTTGGCTGGTGCTCCGAATTGAGCCTAATTACTTCAATCTTTCTGCCTCTTATTCCAATATTCCTCTGTCCTTTTTCTTGAAACCCTCACCAGGAACTCCACAAAATTGACATTCCATGCCTACAAAATGCAGTTTTTCATTTGTCCAAATATCCTCATTGCAACATGTTCCACATTCTTACCACTGTCTGGATAAAGAGGTTTCTCTGAAATACCAGAAGGGATTTATCAAGATCTCTGTCAGATTACTCTCTTGCATTAGCATGCTCAGCCATTCCCTGATAAGCACCTCGTCAGCTCTGGCATCATTTCCAGTGCCTGTATGCCTGAGGTACGTGTGCGTGTGCGCGCGTGAGGACGAGGACCCGAGGATGTGGTGGTGGTGGAGGACAATAGTGCAGAAAGAAAAAAAAAAAGTGTACGTAATAGGCTTAATCCAAAATACCAGCCAAAATGGAAATGGATACATGGAATAGGTATTGTGGGATCATGTTAGCACCCAACTTAGCAGCAACATGTTGTCACAATATTATTTTCCCATTTTTGTTATTTGCTCTTCTCATATCCCTGCATATTCTTTTCATTGAATGGTGATCAGTACTGTGCACAGTGGTCTGACCAAAGTCCTATACAAATTTAACATTAACTTCTCAGCTGTCCAATTCTATTATTCTAGAAGGGAGCACCTGTGCTTACTTTCATAAAAGAAAACAAAAATTACATAATTAACCTGTGTTACTGCTCTTAGCGATGTGTACATCTGAACTCCTAGATCACACTGTTCCTCTATTCAATGTAAACTATGACTCACACGCTACGCGGCCTTGTTTTTCATTCCAAAAATAAACCTCATACTTATAGATATAATATGGCTATTCCACAAGAGTACAATATACAAGCTGGTGTTAACAGTGCTCATCGTCATTATTAACAATACCACTCAACTCCAAATTGCTCAGTATCCAAATCAAATCAGGACAGATCTTTCAACTCTATATGCTCTCTATCATAAAGGTCATCTATTACTAACTTTAACATTGCATAGTTCCATCTCTGAATCAGACATTTGTCCTGAAATCCTTGATTAGATCTCGTTTTCAATCTACTTCATCCTCCACTTACCATAAGCCTCTCATCGAAAAATCTGTTTCTTATATTACATTCCAAATTATTCTTGCTCATCAAACACCCACTTGTCTGGTGATCTACACTAATACCCAATTTCTCCCATGTTGCCAATTTAAATTCCTTCACATTTCCAACCTCATCCAATTCGACAACCAGCAACTCTTCTTACCATGCTGTCAACAGCATTAGAGCTCCTGGAATCCTTCTTCATTGGAAGTTATCTTTGCTCTGAGCCATTAATTGTTTTCTTAAAAGCTTGCTATTGTTGTTCAACCATCTTTGCTACTAAACTCCTTCCCCAGTCCACTCCAGCCAGCTCTGCCCTCATTCTTTTTGTTTAAATTATCTGTATTTAAATTTCATAAAGTTGTTTCCAACCTAAGTTCCTCCCTCTCAGACTAAAATGTTAAATTCCACCATGCTCTGGTCACAGTTTCCTACGAGATTGTTTATTCTGACATAATTTATTAAACCTGCCTCAACACACATCACCAGATCTGAAATAGCCAAATCCCTAGTTGGGTCCACACCATAACTGTTCCAGGCAACAGTTACAAATATGCTCCAAATTCTTCCTCAAGGCTTCTTCTGCCAATCTGACTACCCTAATCCATATGAAGATTAAAGTCATCCATAAATGTGATAAAAACCATGATAAAAACATAATTTAAATATCTTCAGCTTTGGTTCATACAACATGTTTACCTTCTGCACGCAGTGAGCAGGTCAATTTAGACACGAAATGAAGCCATTATGGGAAAAGGAGAACACAAGAGGGTTGATTAATTTTTCAGGAGTTTAAACAAGTGTCTATTATGAACAACAAAAGGAAAGAACAGCTCAACGATTATTTCAGTTAAAACCTAATTTCAGTACAAATGACAAAGCACATTTTATAGGATTATAAAGACAATAAACTATTTTCGAAAATTATCAAGTTCAAATTTTCATTGCCCTATATTATTTAACACATACAAACATCTACAATAGACAAACCTCAAAAAGAATATTTGAGTTTAGAGTAGCATTGTGTATATATTAAAACATACTTACATGATGCACCTGCAAAAAACTGTCTAATATTCATTGTAACCATGCTATAAATTTATCATTTTAATTCATCCAGACTACATTTGCCCACTGTTCTATATCAACAAAGTACTGATTCATAACTCATGGCTCTTTTATTCTGTGACTGATAATTAGGCAGTCTGCAAGGGCAAGCTGGTCAGTTTTCCTAACTTTAAATCCTCATGATTGTAACTAATTAAGATGATCTAGATTTGATCCCTGCAATATGTAAAATCAATTAACATCACCACATGAAGAAGCAGAAAGAATATACAAACTTCAGAGTTATTGGGTTTAAGAGGAGCAGTGGTTTGCTTTTGGAAAAAGGTAGAAGAAACAACAGTTCTGACTTCTGTCCAGTGACTTGTGCCAGAAAGTAAAATTTTAACAGTGAATGATTTACATTAAAAGTCCAGTATGTGTTGCAAAATTCAGTAGTAATTTATTTCCAATAACAATCCTTTTTCCTGGTGTTTAAACAATGTAATTCATCTTGGAAGTATGGTTCCAGGGAGAAAGAGATTTTCAACATCTCAACCAAATGACCATTCTTGATGCATTTTGTTTCTATACAAGTTTAAACATGCTTAAATATGCATACTTTTCAAACGGCATCAATGGATAGTCAACAGCATCAGGTGTTCAATTAGTTTCCACCCAGTTACGCTAGGGAACAAATCTTTAAATCTAGTTCGGAGCAGCAGTAAAGAATGTAAGTGCTAGTTGAGATACCAATGGTATTAGCCCTCACTACTCTTCTGCCAGAGATCAGTTCAGAATCCCCAATTACCCAGATGGCAGTTGAGAGTTATTGTTGCAGTGAGTTTTATATATTGTGAGCCAGATAGGTTTTTCTGACAATCAATAACAGCTTCATGTTTATTGTTATACTCTTAACTCCAGACTTTTAAAATGGATTTCAGATTCCAACATGTTAGGATTCATAACTACGTCTCCAGAACATTATCTAGTTTATGGATTAATAATCCCGTGATAGTATGAGTAGACCATCACCTATCCACACTACTGAGTAATTTAGGTATTTCAAAATAGAAAATTCCTTTTGGCACTCGAGAACTGCAAACAATCAATAAGGAGCTATTTTACAGTCACCATCAGCAAAACAACAGGACTGAAATCAGAATACTACAAAGTACAGGATGAAGGCCACAATACCAAAGCGAGTCAGACCTCCCCAGTGGCACCCAAAGATTTGGTTTCTAAATCTTAACTAGGAATTTTGCACAAGTCACTTGTTTTAAAGCAACCAGCAGATGCTTTATGCTGTTGATTTTTTTCGATACAACTCTGACTACTGGGTACTTATACAAACTCTTGGAGTCTGTTTCTTTTCCACTAGGTTACCACTGTCCTTGGTTGCTTGAATCCCTAGTTCATCCTTATCTTCGAGTAACATTTACACACTGTTCAGTACTGTAATACTTTATATACATTTCTACTTAATAAGTTACTGCATACGCTGTGTCCTAATTTTCTCTTTTGCATAATTATCTCTTCTGCTATTTTCCGCTTCTATTATCAGAGCAACATCAGCTTTAATCATCATTTTTATATTCTATTATATTGCAATAATAACAGAAATATTAAAACTCAAAATCCATCACAACAATTAAAATCGATTTTCAATTTGCCACGTTCCCATGAAAATAAATCGAGGTGTGTCTACAATAATTCTTGTTACACCTATTGATCGGCAATAAAGTGAAGTAAATTTTCAAAAGCAAAAGTTCAAGTATTATTCTTAAAGCTTGACCAAATGGATACATACCTGATAAAGACATTAATATATTATTGATAACGTACAGCCAGGTACATCGCCTGGGAAAAAGCTGGGAAAATACATTTCAATTAACATCCATTAAAAACATTGACAAGTTAAATCAAAGTTATTCCAGTAGATTTGCATAGCCATTACTCCACTTGCCAAAACAGAAACCTAGAGCTCAGTGTTGCAATTGCAGCATTGTCAGAATTGTAAGAAAGACCAGATAAAATCTATGTTCATTATGCTTACTTGTTCCATTGAAGCTTCATGCAGCTCATTCAGATTTAATGTATAAATGCCGTCTTCAGTGCCAAATATTAAATATTGGTCTAATTTAAAGAAAAACAATGCCAAAGTTAATATTTCATTGGAAGAAATACTGCGTAACTTTTTTTGTAAATAACTTCAGTGTGAAAGCAATTTTTGCTTAATAGCATTACCCTTTGTTTCAGGGTGTATCCAAGAAGTTGCACAACTTATCTTCAAAGGACATCCATCAAATACTTTTGTAAAGCAGGCACCCATCTACAGGAGGAGAGTTTTAACATTCAAAAATGTAGCTGTTAGTTTTGCAAAAACTGAACACTTTCCAAAAAAAATTTGAGAATCAACTTGTGCTGACTTGAAAAATAACCTATAGTACAGAACCATTGTTTAGCATTTGAAGTGGGTTCTAGAATCAAGGCACTTAAATATTAGTTGCTGAAGAAGAATATATAGACATATTGTATCTGCTTCAACTCAACAAAATAGGTGATAGCCATTCTCTGGTTCATGTCCTAGGGCAATGCCTTGACTAGTCAACCGCCCAGTTTAAAATTTAAATAAATGTGGCAGTCAACAATCATTATCGTTAACTGGTGCATTTTCCATAGTCTACAGGTGGCACACGGTAATGAAGTACAATTGTTCACCTTGGAAATTTGTGGTCAGGGGTTTTGAGATTCCTTGCATGGTTAATGAGCCAGATCCTAGAGCCACATTTCTAACTGCAATTGTCAGATGTTTCCAGCAGGTGGAATTGGCCCTTGGCCTTGAGATTGCTGGCACTCTTTTCTCTGGTTTATTTCTTGTACTTGGTCTTGTCAACCGGTGTTCTCAAAGAGTTGCCATCATCATACGGGAGGTTCCTTCAAGTCAGTTTATTCTGAATGGGTAGCTCTCATGCATTGACATTCATGTTACATTTCTTGAGATAGGCCTTCAGGATGTTTTTTTGAAACGTTTTCCTTGTCCTTCTTTCACTCAAGTGTCTTCCTTGAGCTGGGCAAAGAAGATTTGCTTTGGCAGTCGGAACTCAAACACCCAGAGCACATGACTGGCCCAGCGAAGTTGATTTTGGATGATCAGGGCCACTACATTGGTTCTACTTGCTCTTTCGAGGAACACGATGGTATGCCTGCCCTCCAAACTGATGCGGAGAGTTTACCTCAAACTGTACTGATGGTACTTCAAGGGCCCTGAGGAGGCGTGAGAAAACATTGCATTTTCAAGGCAATGCCCCTATCAATCACAGTCCACTTGCCAAATGATCAGCAATATTTTCTCATCCAATATACTTGTGGTTTTCCCTTCTACTTTGGTATTTTTGTGAACTGCCCTGCTGAGTGCAAATGAAAGCTTCGACTAAATTGGTGTTTTTTTCTCCAGCAATGCTCAAATTCTGTACTACCAAAAAACTATAGTTCTTACTTATAGTCATTTGTATTGCTTGGCACAAATTCAAACTCCACAAATATCTGCTATCATCAAGGATGGTAAGATTAAGCAGTGGGAGCAGAAAGGGAACAAGATGTGTTAAACCACTGGAAAAAAAACAAACATTCTTGTCTTGCTATTGTCATGGATGAACTCAGACAAGTATGACAACTGCTGAATAAAAAGCGAAAGAACTGTGGATGCTGTAAAATCAGGAACAAAAAGAGAAGTTGCTAGAAAAGCTCAGAAGGTCTGGCACCATCTGTGAAAAGAAATCAGAGTTAACATATCAGGTCCGGTGACCCTTCCTCAGAACCGAAAAAAATCACCAGACGCAAAGCTTTAACTCAGATTTCTTTTCTTTACAGATGTTGCTAGGCCTGCTGAGCTTTTCCGGCAAATTCTGTTTTTGCATCATTTCGGCTTGTTGTCCAGTACATCATCTCATGGAGGATGCCAAGGGTATTTAGGTAGACTTCATGTGGCTCCTATTCAACCTTCATGTGTACATATTTTTGGTTCATTAGTGAAAAGTTACTATAGTGTAAAGGTAGTGGAAGGCGTATGCAGTTGTATTAAGCTGAATTTCTCCTTCAAAAGGTAAAGACAATCGGGAGAAATTAAACGGTGAAGTGTGGCAGCACAGAGTCAATATAATAGCAGGTCCTAACTTGAAATCCACAACTACAACTCAAACTGTTGTGTACTTGGACCACAGCCAAAATAAAAAGAACTTTTTGAAACGTATTATGGGGAAATTCTAGTCAAAGAGGTCATAGGAATGCTTGAGAAGAAAAATGAACATTAATAAAAGTCAATGAAGACACTTTACTTTGCAGAACGTACATTGGATATCGCACTGCCCAACGAAATACTTGGTATACATATACATAGAAATAGAAATAAAAGGAGGGTTTTGTGTTATCATACATTATCACACAGAATACCAACAATATTATTAATCAATTAATATACCTAGCTTAATGACTCTAATAAAGTACCCACATATTTGTCTGACTTTATCCTCAACCTATCACATTTGAGTGTACTAAGGGTATTATGCTTAAAAAATTGACTTACATGAACCTTTGGAGTTGGAGGAAGGCCATTGATTGCAGGCTTCTAAAAAAAAAGTCAATGTTGAACATCATTCAGAGGTTAAATTCAGTTATTTCAGCAAAATACAATTTAGCAGCATGACAAAAATCACATATGATAATCACTTGGCTTATCCACAAAAGCTGCCATTTTAATGCGTGAGAAGTTAAAAAGAGATTCAAAGTCATCTGACCTCCTGGTTTGTCAGGTTGGGGAGAGTACATCAATAAAGGTAATAAGTGCTCTCTGGTGTCCATTTCAATCTGATCCAGAGTAAAATGAAGTTATTATAACTATATATATTAGATATATTGTCATAGAAATTTTATTTACATGTTACAATAAGCTTGAAAATCACAATGACTTCCATAGAAAGAGGAAGCTTCCTTGAAAATCACCTATGGAATGAGGTACATTTCTAACGCGAATTTTCAGTGAGAAAGGCTCTTGCAAAAATGCTGGGCTAGACTCAAACCGGAGGCCTCTGTCCTGAAACTGGCTCTATGCTGTTTAGGGTATTAGGCTGTTTTGGGGTAGAATGAATGAAGGGGTACCTAAAATTGCACAGCCTTGCTCTTGGAGGCAGTAGTTAAGCACAGACATGAATGCACAAAAAAGTGCATAAACTCATTGAAACTATCATGTGAGTCATGTTATCATAAAAACTTTAGCTCTGTTGAGCTTTAAGTTTAAAAATATAAACTGGAGTTTTTGGAAAAATGTATTGATGTCAGCCTGCAGGCTATCATTACAGAATTTGTGCTGCATGATTGATCAAACTGTGTGGTGTCTGTTGAACGAATATCTTGATTAACAACTTCAGGTGGTTACAGGATGGAAGTGTTCACTTTCACAAAGGAAGGAATAGCGTACTAAGTGAATGTTTGCAATTGTAAGAGATTAGTTCAAGGAATTTTGATATACTGAATACTATTTTGTAAGTCAATGACGATTTCCTTAAAAATAAATGTTTCATAAATAAGCACTTGACTTTATGTCAGATCAGCTCTGGAGATCTTCCCACAGTAAACACTACACGAGTTGGTATGGAATAGGTAAGGGAAAGGAGTAGTATAGGTTGGCACAGATGAAGCATAGAATGAGAGGGGCGACTGATAGGCAGTTTCAGTTTTACATCATTTAAAACAAAATTAACCAGACAGTGCCAGTGCACAGACAGTCCATCCACAAAACCCACCCCAGTAACTGGTACGCTCCACCCTCATTCCATGGCCACCCGGTTTGACTCAATGTAATTTCTTCTGAGATTAGATTTGCAGAATGAGGAATATCTCAACTCTGTGATCCTAACCCAGAAGCAAAATTCGAGGTCTAAATCTTCTAAGTAACAAAGCAGGAAATACAATCAAATAGTTTGAAAATTACAAGGAACATACGGGAAATTCTCTTTTATCTTTTCTTCGAGGTAGTGCTGGAGGATGCTCAGATGTTCCACTAGTTAAACTTGAAAGATTTCCAGTTACACCTGAAAATATACAAAACAACCAACAATCACTCTAAAGACAAAAAGAAAGTAAATACATGCAAACCAGCTCCACAAGAGCAAAATGCCACCAAAATATAACACTCCCTACATCACCTACATAAACAATTCTTGTACAGTCATTAATAATATCTGTATACAACCATGACAGTGAAAGAAAATTAGCCATAACTTGGGAGTGTTAAGCCACAAAAATGTTAAAATAACAATCTCATGGTTATGGCTTTTTTCCAAAATTCATTTTTCCGGTAAGACAGACCAAGTCTAAAATTTACAAAATTGTTATTTTAAAATGATACCACTTCTAAATATATCCATTAGAAATTCAGAGATGCAGAGAATGAAAAGATTTAAAAGGAGAAACTGTTTTAGTCTATTCAAAGTGGGTTACTTGTGACAGATAACAGTTCCAGCAATCTAAAAAGGATTGCTAAACAGAAAATCTCAAACTTCTGAAAATGTCCAAAAGGCAACCAATGGCAAGCACTGCAAATTCAGACTTTAAAGCATGGAAAATTTATTTTTCAAGGCATTTTTTCAATTCTCATTCACTGACTTTGTGGTGTTAATTTTGTGGGCTTCAAGACTGGGGGAAAAGATTTTTTTGATGAAGCACTGTTGAATAATGTGTGAACAGAACATTAGCTGGTGTCTGCAATGCAACCAACTGTCTGTAATTAAAGAAGCAATAATTAAATTAAATTTCACTGGTCCCACACAAAAGGTCTGGGGCAAGTTCCAAAATTAACATGATTTCACACCAACAATATTAGTTACTTCATTTCTTATGAGACATTTAAATTTTGAGAGGATTTGTACCTCGGATTGTGGATGAGGTTGCAGACGCGCTCGCCAAGCCAATGGGTTTGGTTGCAAACGTTTTAACACCCCCTGCTAAGTAACATCATCAGTGCGTGTCAGGTAAAGTGTCTGTGTTCTGTCCTGTTTGTATTTATATTCCTCGGTTTGCTGGGGTGGTTGGCATTACTCCTGGTTTTCTCAGTGGTTTGTACACAGGGTCTAATTCAATGTGTTTGCTGATGGAGTTCCTGTTGGTATACCGGGCTTCCAAGATTTCCCCCGCTGTGTCTCTGTTTGGCTTGTATGATTGTCGATGTTTTGTCTAAGTCGAATTTGTGTCCCTTGTTGTTCGTGCAGAGTGAGTTAAGTGAGAATTACTCGTGTTTCTTGGTGGCTAGTTGGGTGTTCATGTATCCATACAGTCAATTTTCTTCCTGTTTGGCCTATACTGTGTTTCTCACAGTCCTTGCATGGTAATTTGCACGTTACTCCAGCTTTGGTGGTTTTGGGTATGGGATCCTTTACGTTCATCGGTAGCTGTCATAGGGTGGTGGTCGGGTTTGTGGGTGACTGATATTTAGGGGTCTGAGTAGTCTTGTGGTAATCTCTGAAACGCCCTTGATCTATGATAGGGTAATACGTCATTCTGGTCGTGTTGTGTTTTCCTGTTGTGGTCTGTCGGAGGTAATGGCGGATTGTGCTTTTTGAGTATCAATTCCTTTTGAAGACTTCTGTACAAGTGTTCCTGTTCTGGCCTTGCGTACATTCCGGGTTGCTGCAACGTGTTGTGGCTCGTTTAAGTAGTGTCCTGATGCAGCTCTGTCTGTGGGAGTTGGGTTGGTTACTACTGTATCAGAGTATCTGGTCTGTATGTATTGTCTTTCTACGTATGCTAGTCTGGAGTTATCCGATGTTTTTACATTCTACCATTATGTCCAGGAAGGGTAGTTAATTGTTGTTCTCTTCTTTCGTGAATTTTATCCCAGTGAGGACGCTGTTTATACGTGGTGGGTCTCTTCCAGTTTAGTATGCTTAATAATCAAAAAGTGTCATCCACATATCAGATCCAAAGTTTGTGTTGTATAATGGGGAGCACTGTCCATTCTAACCTTTGCATTACTGCTTCTGCAATCAGTCCCGATATTGGGGATCCCATTGGCGTTCTGTTGTCTTGTTTGTATATGTTGTCATTGAAGGTGAAGTGGGTTGTGAGGCACAAATTTAGTAGTTTCACAGTGATATCCTTACTGGTGTTGTGGGAGTCCTGGGTTGTTGGCTTATTCAATTTGTCTAGCAGTGTGGCAGTTATTTCTTTGGCAAGGGAGATGTTTATGGATGTAAATAGTGCTGCTACGTTGAAAGATATCATCTCTTCCTCATCTATCCCAGTGTCCTTGATGATGTTGAGGAATTCTCAGGATGACTGAACGGGGCAGATAGCATTGTCCACCATGTATTTCAATTTCTGTTGTAGTTCTTTGGCAAATTTATATATTGGCGTTTCTGAGAGGGAGACAATGGGTCGGGGGCAGGGGGGAGCCCTTGTTTGGTGTACCTTGGTAAGTTGGTAGAAGTGAAGTGTTTTCGTTCATTTTTTGTTAGTCTGTCTTGCCGACGTCTCCCGACTTGTGTAATTTCTTTGGGATCATCGTAATCTGGTTTCCTAGCTGTGGTGTTGGGTCTATCACCATCTGTTGGTAGGTGAGTTCCATTGAGTGTTACTGTCATAAGTCCTTTGTCTGCTGGTAAGATGCAACGTTCCTGATTTTCTTGAGTCTTTCCAGGGCTTTCCATAAGGTGATGAGTGCGTTCCACCTTCCATTTTTGCTCAGTGTTGAGACCAGCACAGAACAGCAATGGAAAATCCCTAATATCAGGACTGATTGCAAAAGCAGTAATGCAAAAGGATAGAACGGACAGCACTCCCCATTATACAACCCAAACTTTGGGTCCAATATGTTGGTGACTCCTTTGTGATTATTAAACACATTAAAAACGAGAAGAAATGGACTTACACATAAACAACATCCTCACTGGGATAAAATTAACGAAAGGAGAACAATCCTTCCTGGACATAATGGTAGAATGCAAAAACAAAGGGAAACTTGCATATAGAAAACCACACATGTGGTCCAAATACTCAATTACAATAGCAACCATGCCAACACCCACAAACGGAGCCGCATCAGGACACTATTTAAACGCGTCACAACCCAAAACTAAGCAAAGCCGAACAGGAACACTTATACAGAGTCTTTGAAAGAAATGGATACCCGAAAAGCACAATTCGCCATTACCTCTGAGACAGTCCACAACAGGAAGACACAACACGACCGGAATCAGTTAGCACCCTACCATTCATTGAGGACATCTCAGAGATGGCCACAAGACTACTCGGAGTCTGAGTGTCACAGTAGCCCACAAACTGACAACCACCCTATGACAACTCTGACAATCTTAAATGATCCCATACCCAAAACCAGCAAAACCATTGTAATATACAAAACACCATGGAAGGACTGTGAGAAACACTACATAGGCCAAACAGGAAGAAAATTGACAATACGGATACATGAACAGCAACTAGCAACCAAGAGACACAGTCACTTCTCACTTGTCTCACTACACACTGACAACAAGGGACACAAATTCAACTTGGACAGAACTTCGATAATCACACAAGCCAAACAGAGACATGCCAGGGAACTCCTGGAGGCCTCGTATTCCAATCAGGACTCCATCAAAAAACATATGGAACGAGACCCTTTGTACAAACCGCTGAGAAACAAAACCAATCACTCCAGCAAACCGAGGCATATAAATAACAAGCGGAACAGACACATACACTTCACCAAAGGCACACTGATGACATCACCTAGCAGAGTGACGAAACTTTTGCAACCAAACTCACTGACTTGGTGAGCACGTCTACGACCTTATGAGACATTAAACATATTTTCTGGGGAAAAGCTGAACCATTCCCAATCCACCTCCTCCACCTGCCAGGCTGGTCCTTAATTTGAATAACTTTAGCACCTCTCACTCTCTTCAGACTAAAGGCGTGTTCATGGATATGGAAATGGTCCCCAGTTAAGCCAGTTTCAGTCCTAGTTGGGCATCCACCCACAACTTTTGCTCCAGTACACTGCTGACATCATTAGTGGAGCTTTCACCTCTCATCCAGAATTCGAAAAGTTTATACATTTTGCTTCCAATTTCCATTCTCCTCTCACCTTCACCTGGTCCATCTGAGTCCTACTTTCCAGAGACAGGCTGACCACCAACATCCACTACAAACCACCAACATCCACAGTTACCTCAATGATATAGTCCCACATCTTGCTTAAAGTAAAAACTCCATTCCAATTTCTCAGTCTTCGTTCCATCTCTTCTGATGATGCCAGCTTCTATAAAAGGGGCCTCCAAAACATCCAGCTTCTTCCTCAACCAAGGATTCCCCACCACTGGTTGGCAGGCCCCTCAGCCACGTCTAACCTGCCCCTTGCACTTCATCCCCAAACCCCCTCTCAACCATGATAGAGGCCTCACTCCCCTCTCACAACTGTGATAGGGGCCTCCTGGTCCTCACTTACCACCCCACCAGCCTTTCATTATCCATAATTTCCACCACTTCCAGTGGGGTGCCACAAGCAGACACATATTCCTCTGTCCTCTCATCAGCCTTCCAAAGGGACCATTCTCTCCAGGATACATGGGTCGACTCAGAACTTCTCCCACATTCCCATTGCAATCATAGAAGGTGAAACACCTGTTTGTTTACGACTTCTCACCTCACCATCCAAGGCCCCAGATACACTTCCCAGGCAAAGCACTGATTTACCTTCAATCTATTCTACCCTATTTGCCGCTCACAACGTAGTCTGCTCTACACCGGGAAGACAAAATGCAGACAAAGAACACTTTGCAGAACACCAATGCTCAGTCTGCAAAAGTGACTGAGCTTCCAGGTGCCTGCCATTTTAACAAACCACCACGTTCCCCAGTCAACATCTGTCTTAAGTTTGCTGCAGCACTCCAGTGAAGCTCAACACAAGCAGGAAGAACAACACCTCATTTTCCACTTGGGGACCCTGCAACCTTCTGGATCAATATCAAGTCCAACAATTTTAAGGCCTGAGCACTACTTCTACATCTTTACTGCAACCTCCAAACTTCAGGCCTTGTCATCACATTGTTGGCCACTAATAACCTCCATTAGCAGCTATTGATTCCCTCAGGCTGACCTTTACCTACTCCTCTGCCTCTGTCTCTCTCTCTCGGCTCCAATTTCATCTATCATTACTCCTCCCCCAACCCCATCTTCAGCATATATACCAACCTTGTCCTGGCTATCAGTTCCATATCTGCTCTGAAAGAGTCACTAGACCCAAAACATTAATGGTGCTTTCTCTTCATAGATGCTGCCAGACCTGCTGAGTTTTTCCAGCAATTTTTACATCTGTTTCTATTTCCAGCATCCACAGTTCTTTGGAGATAACAAGAACTGCAGATGCTGGAGTCAGAGCTAATGGAACACGGCTGGTCAGGCAGCATTCGAAGAGGAGAGTTGTCATTTCGGGCTAAGACCTAGATCAGTCGTGATCTAGTGTCTAGGGCTGAAATGTTGACTCTCCTGCTCTTCTGAAGCTGTCTGACCTGTTGTATTCCACCAGCTCCACACTGTATTGCTCCAGAGTTCTTTGGTTTTTTCAACCTAATTTTCAATTAGTCAATGTTAAGTAAATATCTCAATCTAATGCAGATTTTTAAAAAAAATTTAATGCAACTGAACAACCTTAGAGTTATTGGCTGACAGTTATCTTCAATAAAAATGTTTTTTAAAAGACATGATTCTATTGCTCACTCCCATACAAATGCCAATGATTCTTTTTATCATTTTAAACATTTAACGGTATATTAGAGACAAAATTTTTTCATTTGTATGAAGAGGGGTGGTGGTGTCTCAGTTAGATTATCCGAGGTGGGCGAGTTGGCCAAGGATGTGAGCCACCAATACAGCTTTAAGAACACAGAACAAGAACATAAAACATAAGTACAGCACAGTACAGGCCCTTTTTGGCCCATGATGTTGTGCTGACCTATATTTCTACTAAGATCAATCTACTCTGCATACCCTACATTTTACTTTCCACCATGTGCCTATCCAAGAGTCGCTTAAAAGTCTGTAAAGTCTGACTCTGCTACCACTGCTGGCAGCGCATTCCACATGCTCAACACTCTGTGTAAAGAACCCACCTCTGACATCTACCCTGTACCTTCCTCCAATCACCTTAAAATTATGTCCCCTCATGATAGTCATTTCTGCATGGGGGAAAAAGTCTCTGACTATCCACTCAATCTATGCCTCTCATTATCTTGTACACCTCTATCAAGTCACTTCTCATCCTTCTTCACTCCAATGAGAAAAGCCCTAGCTCCCTCAACCTTTCCTCATAAGACCTGCCCTCCAGTCCAGGCAGCATCCTGGTAAATCTCCTCTTCACCCTCTCTAAAGCTTCCACATCTTTCTCATCATGAGGTGACCAACAACATTCCAAGTGTGGTCTAACCAGAGCTTTATAGAGCTGCAGCATAACCTCATGGCTCCAACTCGATTCCCCAACACACCATACGCCTTCTTTACAACCCTATCAACTTGGGTGGGCAACTTTGAGAGAACTATGGGCGTGGACCCCAAGATCCCTGTTCCTCCACACTGCCAAGAATCCTGCCATTAACTTGCATTCCACAGAAGTTGTATTATTGGCCAATCTCAGCACAGCATGGGACGTTTGATGTCACAATGATTAAGAAGTGAAACTATCAGACCTGCTATGGGTGATATTATAATCCAAAACTGACTGATATTCCTGCTCCATGTACTTCAATAAATTTGTGAATTTTCATAGCTATTCTAATTCAATAGTATTAGTTTATTCTTAACTTCAGGGCATTTGAATTGCAATACTTATTCCTACAAAGAGCAATCTGCATGTGCAAATACTCCCTCCTTGACATAACTAGAAATCAATCATGCAGGACTTTGTTGGATCAGAGAGTTAAGTCCTAGCTGTTGCAATATCCTTAAAATTTCAGTTTGATTAGAGATTGACATGTGAATAGGAGAGACATCAATAGTCTAATTACAATGTGCCATTTCCTGGCATTTATTTATATTTAACATACTCACAGGCCCACATCATTGCGGTTTATCCTTACATTAATTTGTAACATATCCTTACAAAAGCAATGTAGAGAAACCAGCAATTGCCATCTAGCAATTGTTTCTGAAGTCTACACAGGGCACACATCCTAAGAACCCGTTGATCCAAATGGTACACAAAATCAATACCACCAAAATACCATCAGCATGAACAGCAAAATCAGATAAATTAAACTCCACGTCTGCAACAGGGAGTAACATACGGAGGCATGGGATTGAGGGTGATTTAGCAGTATGGATCAGAAATTGGGTAGTTGGAAGAAGACAGAGGGTGGTGGTTGATGGGAAATGCTCATCCTAGAGTTCAGTTACTAGTGGTGTACTGCAAGGATCTGTATTGGGGCCACTGCTGTTTGTCATTTTTCTAAATGACCTGGATGAGGGCGTAGAAGGATAGGTTAGTAAATTTGTGGATGACACTAAAGTCGGTGGAGTTGTAGATAGTGCGGAAGGATGTTGCAGATTACAGAGGGACATAGATAAGCTGCAGAGCTAGGCTGAGAGGTGGCAAATGGAGTTTAATGCGGAAAAGCATAAGGTGATTCACTTTGTAAGGAGTAACAGGAATACAAAGTACTGGGCTAATGGTAAGATTCTTGGTAGTGTGGATGAGCAGAGAGATCTGTGTCCACATATGTGGATCCCTGAAAGTTGCCACCCAGGTTGATAGGGTTGTTAGGAAGGCATACAGTGTGTTAGGTTTTATTGGTAGAGGGAATTTCGGAGCCATGAGGTCATGTTGCAGCTGCACAAAACTTCTGGTGTGGCCGCACTTAGAATATTGCGTACAGTTCTGGTCGCCGCATTACAGGAAGGATGTGGAAGCACTGGAAAGAATGGGGAGGAGACTTACCAGGATGTTGCCTGGTATGGAGGGAAGGTCTTTTGAGGAAAAGCTGAGGGACTTGAGGCTGTTTTTGTTAGAAAGAGGTGGTTAAGAGGTGACTTAATAGAGACATACAAGATGATCAGAGGATTAGATAGAGTGGACAGCGAGAGCCTTTTTCCTTGGATGGTGATGGCTAGCACGAGGGGACGTAGCTTTAAATTGAGGGGTGATAGATATAGGACAGATGTCAGAGGGAGGTTCTTTACTCAGAGTAGTAAGGACGTGGAATACCCTGCCTGCAACAGTAGTTGACTCACCAACCTTAAGGGTATTTAAATGGCCATTGGATAAACATATGGAAGATAATGGAATAGTGTAGGTTAAATGGATTTCAGATTGGTTTCACAGGTCAGCGCAACATTGAAGGCCGAAGGGTCTGTACTGCGCTGTAATGTTCTATGTGCTAGTCTGTATGGCTTTGGGGATGCAAGGCAGAGGGATAAACTGTGTTGGAGATGCAGGAACTGCAGGTTTTGGAGACAGTGTTAACACAGTGAGGAGCTTTTTTGATGAGGCATCACTGCTAGATAGCATTTATTGCCTGTTCCTAATTGACCAGAGGGCAGCTGAATTAACCACATTGCTGCAAGTCTGGGGTCACAGGTAGGCCAGACCAGGTAAGCATGGCAGTTTCCTTCCCTAAAGGACATTAGTTAACCAGATGGGCTTGGCCACCAATCGACAATGGATTCATGGTCATCATTAGACTCTTAACTCCAGATATTCATTGGATTCAAATTCCAACATCTGCCGTGGTGAGATTCAAACTTGGATCCCCAGAACATTCCAGTGTCTCTAGATTAACAGTCCAGTGATGATACCACTACACCATTCCCTCACCCAGCTGGAGGAACACAGCAGGTCAGACAGCATCAGAGAAGAGTTGATGTTTCAGGGTCAGGACCCTTCAGCAGCATAAATTATGTTAGTAGCACAGTGAGCCCTACTCCATATTTAGTTACATTACCTAAGTCATTAGCTCGGATATCAAGTAATCCAGGGCTACTAATGCTACTGGGAAGGGGTGTTTCAAGAATCTCCGATTGATACAGTGATGTTGGAGTGCTCTGTCTTCTTGGCACAGATGATGGCCCATTTTCTGTGCAAGGTTGCCTTTTGATTGTCTGTGATCTCTCTTCATCTGGAAGATCGGAAGCACTCTGCACCCTTGGCTGAAATGTGAGAAACTGGTTTCAATAATATGAAATAGGAAGCTTCAGGTTAGTTTTCTTACTCCAATGTATTTCTAAATACAAACACTGCAATTTCATTAACAGCTGATCAAGAACATTATGGAAAAGGTAAAGCAATTTGAATCAGCAGACAGAGCTTTCATTCTCTGCATGAAGATAAAACTGGCATGTCAAATGGGACACAAATTCAGAATCAGCCAAGAAGGAAACTAAGTGGCAGCCAATTCAATTCTGTTTCGTGCTCTCAAAAGTGACAGTTCTGCTCAAATTTTTTCAACAAGCATGAAGATTATTGAAAAACAAACCCATCACACAGTGTCCCTTGGAACCATAAGTACAGATAATTAAACCTAATCAAGTTTCTATAAAACTTGTATGCCTGAATAGTGAAGGTAAAACTGAAGGTACCTTCAAAAGTAATTGTGTTTAATTGCTTAGTTAGGTAGAGAGAGCTATAAATTGCTAAGTTATTGCGCTGCAATGATGATCGTGAAATCTTAAAAGAATCATTAAAATTTACAGCACATTTACTGTCTTTTATAAAAAGCTGTCACACTCTTACTCTGCATTTCCAATCTCCTTAATTTCACCACTATAGTTTCAATACTCCTCTCAATTTAACATTCCCTTTTGCTTTATCCTACTTAACCTACATGGTCCTAAAGAACCAGGCACCTTGCTGTGAGAGAGTGTGTCAAACCCCTTTCCTTTGCAGGAAAATATCTGCTCTACATCCTATCTTTTCCTGAACTACCTCCCAATACTTTGGCATTGAATTTTAAGGATCTGCCCTAATCCACCTTCAAAAATTACATCTCAGCTTAAAGCTCATCTTCCATTGTACTCCCAAGAGTTTGTGGTTCAGAGCTCCATTCATTTAAGGATGATAAATATTGCAAGTTGAGGTGCACAGGGTGACAGGACAGAAAAGAAATGTACATCTGTCAAAAGAAGTTTCCTGTTTTGTGAAGCAAAGAAATATTTTCATTTGTACTTCTTGTCGTTCACCTTAATATTTCATAGAATTCCTACAGTGTGGAAGCAGACCATTCAGCCCATCAAGTCCACACTAACCATCCAAACAGTATCCCACCCAGATCCACCCACAACTGTATCCCTGCATTTCCCACCCTAGATACCATGGGCAGTTTAGCAGAGCCAATCCACCTAACGTGCACTTCTTTGGACTATAGGAGAAAACAGGGAGGACCTGGAGGAAACCCATGCAGACACATGTAAACTCCACACAGACAGTTGCCCAAGACTGGAATTGAACTGGGGCCCCAGGTGCTGAGAGGTAGCAGTGCTAATCACTGTACCGCCCCAAAGGCCTTAGCATAATTATCTAAATCTTACTTAAGTAAATTATAAAGATTCCTGCTGGTGTCAATCCACTACATATGGCTAGTGACCTAACAGGGAAGTTTAAGGGTGCCATGCAGAAGCTGTGCAAACAAATTTCTACAAAGACTCAAATACTTCTTCATTCTTGATGATTTGTGCAGAGTGATTCTTAATAAGTTTTGCTGCAGCTGAAATGCCACAGTAATGGTGATGGCCCTTAAACAAAATGTATTAATTAACCTTTTAATTGTAAGCCTAACAGCCCACTGAAATTTTATTTTACTACAACCATAGAACAGCTGATGCAGTGTAATATTTCGACCAATTTTAGTTAAAAAGACACGAACAACCAAATTTGATTTTTACAATTCCCTTTGCAAGAATTACTTCAGTTCTGTTTTTTTTAGGGAGGGAGGGAAGAAAAAAAAGAGAGAGAGAAAATTGTAAGAGTACTCACTTTTGGTGGAAGGGGAGGTGGAACTACTCTTTTAAGTGTTGGCCTTATAGAAAAATACAAATTGTTTAACATGGTTCAAAAGGATACAATGCAGATACAACAGGAAGATAAAAGTAATGTTAAGATTTCACACATTAGACATACAAGATTGACAAATGCTCAGTTCCCCAAGTCTTCAGGCAAATTCATTTCTGAGATAATAACTAATAGGAATACTTCCCTTTCAGATACTCTTTCCTTAAGCTGTAATGCAAAGACAAAATCAGTCCCACTTTTACATATTTGTTTCTTGCATGCGAGGGTGACGGATGCCAAAAGGCCTTTCAGAAGGGTGAATCATCTCCTTGACTCCAGAAAACCTTCTGGCATGGCTACATGGCTTTTATGGTCAGAGTTTCAAGCTTTTTTTGTCAGTGACTGTGAAAGCACAGCAAAATATTTTCAAGTAAAGATGTGAGATTTGCAGGTGATGGTCTTCCCATGTGCCTGCCATCCTTGTTCTTTTGGATGGGTCAGTCACAGGTTCTGAAAGTATTGAAGGCGTTTTGACTGCATCAGTTAACATATACAGTTCTCTCCTTGCCTTAATCTGTGTACTTACACTAAAGCATCTGAAACTATTCCCTACAATTCTTCATTACCCATTCTACAGGAGGTAAGCTAGTATCAACAATAGCGTGACTAAATTGAGGAACAGCTAAATCCTGAAACAGGCTGATTTAAGATTTTCTACAATGTTCATAGGCTGATTTTGAAAAATGATTTACAGTCTTGTTTAATATCTGTCAAATTAATGCAATTCCTTAAATGAACTCTCAAATTTGTCATCCCACAAATACACAAATAGACATTTCAAATCAATTCATTACATTTGCAATTTAAAACCTTTCATGATTCTATGGAAATATTAACATCATTAAATTTAAATAAATTGTGATGGGATTACAATCCACACAAGGGCACTTACAGTTCATTTTCAACGTCTTCGTCCAGGTGTGCCATGTGTCCCCTAAAATAATGATTCATAACATTCCACATTATAAAGAATACTATTAACAGAAAAGAGATGCTTTGTATTGAGTGAAGTATGCATACTACCACAATATTAACGTGTATTAAGTAAAAACAAAATTTAAACATATCTAATAATGGACTCAAAATATGGCATATAATGGAAACTAAGACAGATGCATAATACTTCAACGTAAATTCCTTCGAAAAATTTCAACAGGTGAACACAGGGAATATGATTGTGTGACTTCATCGAAGAATCCTTCTTACACCTCAAAAGTAAAATATGCAATTCAAGATGCAGATTGGTTGGATGATGAGAAACAACCTATAATTATACCCGAACCCACGTGTACAGAACCGACTCGTAAGTCTGAAAATTAGAAAATAAACCCACTTTTGTAAAAAAAAAACTTAACAATTGCTCCTTTTCCCTTTAAATGTTGGTGAAACACTTTTTAAAACTTGATGATAATACTTTCTCACCATAACCCAATATTCTAATATATCTTCACATTGCCCTTTCCAACATGTAAATAACTAACTCAGGATCTACCCAATTGAGATCTCAAAAACATTTCAGATCACAATTTTGTATTCTACTACTTGGTATGAATTACATTGCCTTTCCCATTATTTTTAGTGGCACTTTTTGTTAAACTAAATTTCTTGTTCAGTGTGGGAAGAGAAGATGTGATATGACCATAATGCACTGGATTTATCAGCACCTTAAAACATATGCAATTAGATATCTCAAAAAAATTGAAAAAATATTTGACACAAATCATAACTAGAACCATCCTCATGGTAGATAAGACTTTTGGGTAGGTCACTTGCAAGGAGAATAGAAACAATTGTAATCACAATATAATCAATTGGGATGAATTTGTATTTAGGACAGTAAAATGTACATTTGACCCATCTCCAGAGCCACCATCTACCACAAAACACGTAGTACAGCAGATGGAGGCATGGTAGCTACTGATTAAGCTACTGAGTTAGCATTGTTGCAATTCTTTCTCAACACATTTAAGGCGGCTCCTTTGCAATCATAACAAAAAGAGGGAAATAGTTTGTAGAGTAGGATGCACAAGATGTGTTTCATGCCTGAGAAGCGTAAGAAACAGATTGCCATAATTGGAACTTAACGGCATACTACAGCTGCTGGTATATTAACAATTAGTAGCAGTAAAATATGAATAACTCACAACTGGCACCCTCCATCTTTAACAGAAAAATAAAACTTAAGGTTATAGAATTGTGCACGTTAGAAGCATTTTTTACACATAATCCAAAGTTTGTTACAATATCACCATATCTCAATTGTACAGCCAGAAAACAAGAGGCATTGGTGAAAGGGAGTGTTGACTAGCATGCCTGAAAATTACTGAAAAGATTTCTTATAGTAATTACGGTCTGTGGGTCGAGTTCAAGTTCAGAAATCAAATAAAATTTGGGGAGATCTTAAATCCAAGAAGCCATCCAGAAGCGCACAAAACAAGCTAGACAGAATGCACAAGGCAGCAAAATTGGCAGATGAAATATGAATAAGAATCAGAATAAAGATTGTGCAAATAAGAGAAAGAAAAGGCATGCCTTTTATAAATTGCAATAAGCATCCGAGGAAGTTGAGGCACTTACGATGGCAAACTCACAGCCCAAGTTATCTTCAAAGGCCAACAATGACTGCTAGACAATGCAGTCAAAAGAATGATGTAGATGCCCTATCCAAATTGTACAGCTGCCTGACGATACTACATGTTGAGTATCGCAGCTAGTTCTGTTATCTGACAAAACAGAAACAACCTTGCACAACCACCACCGTGCCCCCCCCCACCCCCCCCATCATACCTCCCCGTTACAATAATACCGTAACAATTCATTTTTGCACTGAAACTGGTGCCAACTTCTGGCCGAGGAGGGCATGCCAGGAGAAGCATTAGGCATACCTAAAAATTAGGCGTCAACCTGATGAAATTATAAAATGACAACATGCATGTGAAGCAGCACACAGAGTTAAGTGATCCCACATTCAATGGATCAGATGCAAGCTACACAAGTCCTGCCCTATCCAGTTGTGAACAATGGTGGATGATTGTAAACCAACAGAAGGAAATACTGCAAATATAGTCTCATCCTGAACAATGGGGGAAGCCTGGACATCAGTGCAAAAGACAAGGCTGAAGCATTTATAGCCATCTTCAGCTAGAAGTGCAGAATGGATGATCCATCTCACTGTTCTTCTGAGATTCCCAATATTATAAATACCAACTTTCAAGCAATTTCATTCACTCCACATAACATAATAAACAATGAAAAGCACTAGGCACTGCAAAGAACTGAAGACTTGTGCTCCAGAATTAATCGTATCCCTTGGCCAAGCTGTTTCGGTATAATAGTACCATCTATCTGGCAACATGAAAGATTGCCTTCTCAATATGCTGGACAAATTCACCCCAGTTACTCTCAATCATCCGTAAAGTTACAGAAGCTGAGATTAACAGCACTATCAAAGAGCATGTGCTCAACAATAAAATCGGTTCTAACTGCAGAACTCAACAAGAAATGTGACAGTGACTAAAGGAGCCCAGGCAAAATCTCAAGTCGGCAGGGGGTGGAGAACTCTACTGGTTAGTCTTATATAACATGAACGAAGCCGCCACAGGTCATCACTGCAGAAGTTCCTTAGAGGAATGCCCTAGACCTAAACACCTTCAACTGCTTCCTCCATCATAAGATTAGAAGTGAAGATTTTCACGAATGACTACACAATGTTCAGCATCATTCACACTACCTCAGATACTGAAACACAGTCAGTGTCCAATGCACAGATAAAGTAACAAGGAACTCTTAAGCCACAATGACAATCAATGAGACAGAATAGCCCCTTGATGCTTAACAGATAATTCCCACTAACAACTTGAAAGTTACTACTGAACAGAAAAAGAATCAAACCAGTCATACCAACACTGTGGCTACAACAGGTCAAAGGCTGAAATTCCACTGCATTAAACTCACTGTGTCCCCAGTGCCTATCCAACATCTACAAAGCACAAATTAGGATGATGAAGGAACACTTCCCACATGCCTGGGTGAGTCAGTTCCGACACAACAAGTTTGACACTATCCAAGACAAAGTAACATTTACAACAATGATTATGTCATATATATACACATATATAGACAGGCAGACAAACACACACACACTTTAAGCCCACTACCCTCTCTAGTACCTCCATTTTCACTTTCAAAAAGGTTAAAGAATCACTCTTCATATCCATACCCTTGGCATCAGAGGCATTTTATAATTTCACACAGCCTTCACTGTACATTTAAATTAATTACAAATTTACCATGGAATGACAAGTGAGATTCATAACTAGCAAATCACAAATTTAGAACTAGTTTAAGGAAGCTGTCCTTTGCCCAAAGATCGATCACCATTGGTGATCATGTGGCTTAGTGCAGACTAGCATTGAAACCATGGACATATCATCCTTCCTTACAGCAAAAATGAATTTCAGATCCGTGTTTCTTCACCTTTCTGAACAACAGAGATCAGTACATAAAGCTGTCTTGATATAACCAAAGTTTCAATGAAAATCATCTGTACTAGTGATGCTCTCTATGGAGAATTAAGTTAAGTTCATTTAAAGATTGACTTATTCCTTTTAAACACAATTATTAATAAAATTGCCACTGTGCCAGAAGACCATTAGCTGTTCACAGAGGGGGGAGTTTAATTTGAAGGTCACTATACCTCAGGTGAGGGGCAAGGTCGAGAAGACGGGACTTTCATGGTGGCCTCAGCTGGTACAGGAGTTGAACCTGTAATGTACAGTGATGCTAACAGTGCAAGTCAGCCATTCGGCCTACTAAGCAAATTGATCCCACAATATCAATAAACTGCATGCAGAATAGGGCAGATATTATAAAGTTCTTTATCATGATCAATCTATTAAGGATGCCTTGAGCAGAAAACAGTCCACACCTCAAAATTAGCACATCTGCAAGGCTTATTTTGGCATAAAATTCTGCTACAGCAACATAGCTTGTGTAAATTATGAATTCACAATTTATTTTCTGGAAGTGACATTTAGCTCTTGTGTGAAGGAAAAATAAAGTTTTGCAAAGTCAGGAAGGAAAGATCTACTGCCTGAGACAGTACAGAGTTTGGGAATTTGGAGGCAAATTGGGAAATTGGTGCAAAGCAGAAGTGATGTTTTTTTATTGCGTTTTTTGGCTTATAGTTTGTAAGGTCTTTTTTTAAAAGAACAGAATAAAGGGTTCAGCACAAAAGAGAGAGACATTGCAGGCAAACTGCAAATTTACTGCTTGGTGCTAGTTACTAATTTGACCATTATAGGTTATTTTCAGATCAAAGGTAAATAGGGGAAATGTTTACAGGCTACAAACTAAAGGATCAGCATAAAAATTTCAAAAAAAAAAATCAAATTTGGAACCAAGTAATTAAAATAGAGATGCCAGTCCAGGTGATGTGCTCTAACAACAAGACAAGGGACCTGGTAGATCCCAATGTAGTTCTTAGTGACTGCATCTATAACAAGTATTGGTTGCTTGAGGAATTCTGGCTCAGAGTTGATGAGCTAGCATCTGAGCTACAAACACTGCAACACATTAGGGATTAACCATCTGGACAAATGAACTAACTGCATTGTTGCTAAGTTTGCAGAGGACACAAAGATAGGTTGAAGAAGTGGGGAGATTGTAGAAGGACTTGTGTATGCTTGGCGAGCAGCCAGAGAAGTGGCAGATGGAATACAATGTGGGGAAAGTGTGAGGTTATGCACTTCAGTAGGAAGAACAGTGGCACAGGCCATTTGCTGAATGGGGAAAGACTTCAGAAATATGAAGCACAAAAGCAATTTAAGAGTCCTAATTCAGCATTTTCTTTGGATTAACATGCAAGTTCAGCTGGCAGTTAGTAAAGCAAATGCAACGTTAACACTTATTTCGAGTGGGCTCAAATACAAAAGCAGATGCACTACTGATGCTGAACAAGGCTCTAATCAGACTGCATTTGGAATATTGAGTGTAGTTTTGGGCTCCATATCTAATAAACGAGTCGAGAGGAGGTTTACAAGAACCATCTGGGAATGAAGAGCTTGACAAATGAGGTGCAGTTGAGGACTCTGGGTCTGTAGGACGAGGAGGGATCTCAAAAAATCTTACAGAATACAGAGAGGCTTGAATAGAGTGGAGGCGGAGATTTTCCACAAGTAGGAGACAAGTCAAGTGTGGAGGGACAACCCTTCAGAACAGAGTTGAGGAATTTTTCACCCATGGGTTGTTAATCTGTGGAAGTCATTGCTGCCAGGGCTGTGGAGGCCAAGTCATTGAGTGTACTTAACAGATATAGATAGGTTCTTATTAGTAAGGGGACAAAGGGCTATGGAGAGAAAGTAGTAGAATGGGGTTGAAAAATGTATCAGCCATGATCGAATGCCAGAGGAGACTCAATAAGCTGAGTGGCCTAATTCTGCTCCTATATCTTATGGCCTTATAGTCTACCTCATGGAGATTGTCACACAAATTATTCAACATCGTGAAGTACAACTTCAAGACGAAACTTGAATCTTATGTGAACTGATTCACCCTTTAAGTTTCAAGTAGGTGCTTCTAGATAATTATATTGTAAGAAACTTGGTCAATTTTAACTTCAATTAAATAGTTATTACGTTGGTATTGTCTGACAAAATGGATATGAGAGCACTTGAGCATTTTATATGCTGTTCCGTGTGTTACATAGTACTTAAAGAATAATTGTTAGCCCCGCGGCATGCCATCCCTGTCATGGAATACTGAAGTTGCACATCTTGATTTGTTGAAAATGAGATCTGATTACAGAAAAAAGTGCTCCACTGTGATAACAAAATTAAAACTGCTGGAATGGAACTGCAAAAGCGATTGTGTAAAATAAATCAATACAACATTAACAGTAACTTGTCATTAGTTACTGACCAACATCCTCATACATGGCTCGCCTAGATGATAAAAGATTCAAGCTGATGGTAAAATGCGAATAATAGCATGCAAATTATTTTCTAGCTTTTCTCAGGACCTTGACCTTAAAAGTGAACATTTTCTTGTTTCAATATGCATTTTTAAGACTCACCCACATTAAAAATCTGCACAAAATGATCAAGTGACGAGTCACAGCTCTCTCATGGAATATTATTCATTCTCCAAGAATAAGGATATTTGAAGTATCATTAACTTACTTGTTTCCTCCATCTGCAAATGAGTTCCATGATGAGCCAAACACTGTTTCTTTGGTTACCTCCTGTGCAATACATTTAACAGAAATTTCTTAATAGATGATTTGTTCAGCATTGCAATCTGTAAAACACACTCGTAAAATAAATGTTGAAAGGGATTGATCAAGTCTTGCACATTCCTGTTATCAACATTAGATAATCACAATTACTGTTGAAAATACCCAATTTATCTAATATAGGGACAGAGGACGACCACAATAACCTAAGAATTATGACCGAAGTACAATAGGACCTTAAAGAGTAAAGTACAGGGTATTTGGTTTACCAAGCCGAAAAATTACCTTTTTAAAAAATTAACCAATTTTATAAACCTGCTTGTCGAGTTATATATCAACTTTTTATGGAAGCCTGGGTAACAAATTCATTACTTGCTATGATTGAATTGTTACTTTATTACACAAAAGTACTATAAATTTCAATTTGAGTGTTCTTAAAAAAAGGTCACATTGATGGTTTAATATGCTATTGTCAAAAAGCCCAAATGACCACAGTCTGAAAGAAAATAAATAAAACCATTCAATAGTTTACAACCGTGTGTGCTAATTGTTTTCTTTAAGGAATCTCCACATACGGCCTCAGTGATCATTAGACGTTTTTATGGAAATCAGTAACAACACAAGCTGCTCTACCACACACTAAGAGCCTAGCAGGTCTGTAGCCTCAAATCCAATTCTTTCTACCCATGGTAACCTTTGAATATCTTGATGGTCAAGAATCTAACTACCTCCATCTTAAAAATATTCAATGACTCTAATTTAATTGGTTCCTCTCAATGGAAGTTGGAAGGAAGGCCTCATGATCCTGTGGGGAATGAAATTCCTCATCAGAACTCGGGGTCCACATCTAAAAGGATATGAGATAAACCATTTAGAATTTAGAGGAGGAAAACTTCCTGCATCCAGAGTGTGAAGAGCCTGTGGAATTTGCTACTACAAAAACCAGCCGAGGCCAGAACAACATGATTTCAAGGAGTTGGATAGAACACTTAGCGTTGAATGGATCAAAGGATACAGGGGAAAAGGTGGGGACAGGCAATGGAGTTGGATGATCAGCCATAATCAATGAATAATGGAGCAGACTCAAAGGGCTGAATGGTCAAAATATGCACTTTTTTTAACGTTTCATCTGTCTTCAGTGGAAGGCCCCTTATTTTACAAGTGTGTCCCCAAGATTGTTACTCTTCCACAAAAGGAAATATCCTTTCAGCATCCACCCTGTAAAGTTCTCTCAGGGTCTTATATAACTCAATGAGATCACTTCATATACTTTAAATCCTAACTGATAGAGGCCCAGCCTCCCACTCATGCCAATCGTCAGTCAAGTGAAAACTTTCCTGAACTGCTTCTGACACACCTGTGTTCTAAAATAAGGAGACCAAAACTGTACAGTACATCAAATGTAGTCTTACCAATACCTCTACAATTCCCAAAACATCCCTAATTGTGCATTCTTTTCCCCTTGCAATACATAACAACATTGCGTTTACTTTCTTGTTCACTGCTGAACCAGCATATTAACACTGTGATTAGTGTGCTAGCAGTTTTGGATTTTTTTCTATTTAAATAAAATGCTGCTTTTACACTGCCCCTGCCAAAGTTGGTTTGTTTACTTTTTCATCTGTCATTTTTCAAAATTTTTGCCCACTCTCACAACCCATTGATATCTCTTTGCAGACTCCTTATGTTGCCTTCACAATTTGTTCAGCTTCCCATTTTGTGTCATCTACTAACTTAAATTGTAAATAGTTGCCTGCCTAGCACTGATCCTGGTCGTGCCCCACCAGGCACAGCTTGCCAAGCCAAAAATTGATTCGTTTCTGAATACCATTTCTTGTTAGCAAATTAATCCTCCAGCCAGACTATTTCATTAGCTGTTACATCATGCTCTTCTTTTGCAAAGTAACCTTTGGAGTGGCACCTTGCCTGGAAATCAATGCACAGCATACCCACAGACTCTCTTTTATCTACACTGCTTGTTATTTCCTCAAAAACAAAACACACTCCATTGATCTTCCTTTTGCAAAGCCATGCTGGTTCTGTTTGACTGCATTTGTTATATATCTTATTTAACAAGATTCTAGCACTTTTATGAGATATAAGTTAACTGTCCTGTAGTTTTCCGCTTTGTGATGATCCCCTACTACCTTTTTTGAACAGAGCAATCACATTCGTTATTAAGTAGTCTGATGAAGCCTTTCCTGAACCTAGGAAATTTTTGAAAACTAAAATCATTTCAACTATTCAGCTGCCTTTTTCTTCCCCCCAAGACCCTCGGGTGAAGTCCATCTGGATCTGGGGATTATAGCTTTAGTTCAATACCTCAATGTGTTCAAGGTTAACAATACTGTAAGATGGAGTCATTCTACATTTGCTTAACTTGTCCAAAAGAGCCAAGATGTTTGTGACTTTTAAAAAAGAAACAATCACAAGTTTGTTAGTGATTATAAAGCAAAGTCCAAATTTACACTGGTATACAAGGTATATCGTATTTTTCTCACTTGCTTCAATATAGCAGTGGGACAGCTTTTAATGCTATCAGAAAACGGGTGATTACTTTAAGGGTTAAGATTGAGCTAGATAAATAAGTTTGTTCAGAAGTTACAAACTAAGATTTAAATTCAGTTAGAAATGTATCAGTACTTATTAATGTATGTTTTTAAAGTCGCAAAATAGTGTCAAGTAAAGTAATGGAGAAATGCTAAAACCAGAGCAAAAGATGGTTTTGAAGGATTTTCAGAGGCTAACCTAAATGTAGCAATCAGTACATAAAAGCAACAGAACTAGTTCAGTGCAGAGAAGGATTCAGTTTTGATTTGTCACAGCCACTGATCACACAGGACAGGTTGCAAGGTTGCTAGTCATTAACTTCTTTCTTTTTGAACAGTTTGTACATGTACATTTAAGCTCCAAAGCAAAACAACAAACTGTTGTATTAAACTAAACCGAGATAAGACTAAATTCCTACAAATAATTAACTGCCCATTAAGGAGAACCCAGCTTAAAACTAAGCTGTTACAGTGCAAAATTAAATTATTGCAATGCTACAACAAGTAGCCATTCTCCAACAAGTCATGTGGCTGCTCTCCCAATAGAAAAGGCGGCTGGTGGCAAGTTTAACCCAAGGGTCACTAATCCTTTGGCAAGAGGCAAGGTTGAGAAGGTGGGACATTCGTGATAACCTCAGCCAGTGCAAGAAATGAACCTATGATGTTGCCATCACTGCACTGCAAACTACCCATCCAGCCAACTAAGCTAACCAAACATCAGAAGCAGGTCAATAGGTAAAATTATAAATAATAACTGCTAAATGTAAGTAAATGACATTACGCATCTAAAAACCTGGTAAACATATTTTCATTAACAGAGATAACCGGAACTGCAAATGCTGGAGAATCCAAGATAACAAAGTGTGGGGCTGGACGAACACAGCAGGCCAAGCAGCATCTTAGGAGCACAAAAGCTGACGGTGCGGGCCTAGACCCTTCATCAGAAGGGTTAGGGTTAACTCAGAAAAGGGTTAGGGTTAGAGTTAACCCTAACCCTTTTCTGATGAAGGGTCTAGGCCCGAAGCATCAGCTTTTGTGCTCCTAAGATGCTGCTTGGCCTGCTGTGTTCGTCCAGCCCCACACTTTGTTATCTTGGATTCTCCAGCATTTAAGTGTGGGGCTGGACGAACACAGCAGGCCAAGCAGCATCTTAGGAGCACAAAAGCTGATGCTTCGGGCCTAGACCCTTCATCAGAAAAGGGTTAGGGTTAACTCTAACCCTAACCCTTTTCTGAGTTAACCCTAACCCTTCTGAAGAAGGGTCTAGGCCCGCACCATCAGCTTTTGTGCTCCCAAGATGCTGCTTGGCCTGATGTGTTCGTCCAGCCCCACACTTTGTTATTTTATAATTTCATTAACACTTCGTTTAGCTTTCTTTTCTCCATAGTCCTCCATCCATTAACTTTTACTTTCCTTCAGCACTAATAACTTGGGTATTATAACTTGGGCTTCAAATTCCAAAAAGGACATTTTCACCACTGCTCCACATCTTGCTATCACAATATTTCCCAACTTCAGAATATATAATGCAAAGCTGAAACTGTGATTTACTAGCATTGGCAAGGGGATTAAAATAAAATCAAATTCCTGCACAAGTGCACTTTCCAAATGCAAAGTAACTGTTTCTAGAACTAAGATTAGAAAAAAAAATTGCAAGGTCTACAGATAATCTTTGGGTTACGTAATAGGGGTCCCAGGTGTTAAGGTGAATACCAAATGTGACTGTCTACAAAAACAAGCATTTGAGATCTAGCTCCTGGTTCAATAAATCATGACCCAACACTGGACAACCATCACAGGCTGTCCACTATTTCCAGGAGCTTCGTATATTAGCAGTTTACACTTCTTATTGCAATAATGAGGTATGCCCTACATATACAGTGATCTATGGCTAAAACAATTAATACCCTGTTGAATGGGATGTGCTTCAAGACATCACAAATATTGGTACAAATTAATGAGCATTTCACAAGTTTATAATATGTTTCACATAACTATCACATCTAAATTCAGTGGGAATGTTAGCCTTGACTGGTGTGTGCTATATGCATCATTTTTCAATTTATGAGCATATCACAGCATGGAAACTTTTCCCATAAAAGAGTGTTGCAACTTTTGTATGATAATTTACAACTTAATGTTTCTACAATTATGGCAAAATAAGAGAAGAATTTCACTGGTAATACCATCAGTCAGAAATCTGAGAGAATTTTATGAAAGGTTTTGGATTTTAAAAAAGTGAAATGCCCTGTCCAATATTTTTGGTGGGCTGATTAATGCCTTTGTATCAGCTTCCCATGTTCAAGGTTCAAACAAAGTTGCAACCCATTTATTTTGGCTAAGTTAATATTTTTGCTAAGACAGCAGGTTCTGTTTGATGAAAGACCATGAGCCAAAGTACTGAAACTGGTGGTCAAAGGACTATGAAGTCTTAATTTTTAAGGGTTGGGAATGACTCAGACAGCGTAAGCTCATTTTTGTTGAAGTACAACAAATAGGGCATACACAGTGCACTTAATTAATCTAGGATGAGGACAGCTAAGGGATTATCCTTAACGGCATATCCCAACTGCAGAGAGCAAGCTTATATTTAGAAAAGGAGCAAATTGAATTTGCCATAATTTAGTGGAGGTCTCACGTGGCACTGCAGGTTTTATGGATGAGGCTAAGGCAAAGGCAGTAAATGTTGCCCACCTGAAATTTAGAGAACCTTACTCTTGTGCAAGATCTTGGTTCAATGGACACATGCCTGTGGGTTAGCTGTCAAAATATTAGACTAGATTGATGAATGGCTTAAAGGCACAAAACTATAGTTCTATGAAGGTCTGCCTCCAGTGAATCAACATTTTTCCTAAACAAGGGGATCAAATTGTCAATAATGCTCCAGAAGTGGCCTCACCAGCACTTTGTACAGCTGCAGCAAGACTCACCTGCTCTTATACTCCAACCTTCTTGAAATGAGCCAACATTGTATTATCCTTCCAGATTACCTGCTTGCTAGCTTGTGTTTTGTGCATAAGTACTCCCAAGACCCTTGGTGTTGCAGCTTTGTGTAGTTTTCCTCTATTTGAATAATATTCTGTTCTTTTGATCTCCCTCCCAAGAATGAACAAACTCACATTTCTCCCATATTATATGCCAGAGATCAATACTTAATTTTTCACAATGCCAGGGATTTCATTTTTCAGTGGGTTCCTTTTCACTACTCATGCAAAATGGCAAGCAAGGTTTTAATATTCCTACACTAATTTTGCAATAATTTTCCAACAGGCTAAATTAATTGTACTTCTAAGTAGCTAAAGGATGAAGAAGTTCAGACTTACCATTTCACAGTGAGCCTCAGTTTCTTTTCTTAATGGAGGTTCAAATTGAATTTTGTCAACTGCAAAATAATTCCTCAAATTAGCTCCAAGGATAATAATAATAATAATGATGACCAATTAAGTAAGAAGCTGCATCTTAAAAGAAAATCCTGCTCAATGTTAGGCATGTGTCTGAGAAAAGTAATTTTTTCAAGAACTGAACTACTTTGCAATCAGCAGTGTAAGTGTAGAGAGTATGGCTCATAGACAGAGCAAAGCTCCCTCCTGTGACAGTATATTATTAACCCCAACCTCAAAAGCACTCCCTATTCCCTATCTGATTAAATTAATGCACCATCTGCACATTTCAGATCTGAAGCATGGTAAGGAAAAAGGTTAAAAATCTAATTCACTCCAGTGTATTCCTACGTGTAGCTGTCGCTGTGGACTTATCCTTCTAGAAACTAGGTAAACTACAAAAACAATTTCATAAAGAAACCACCAACAAAACATACACTTCTTAAATAAAAAATAAAAAAATGAAAGAAGTGATATTTTCGAGCACCTGATTAGTCCACTGGACATTCCAAAATAATTCAGATATGCTTTGAAGGCTATTTGCAGTCAATACAAAACATAAATTGCAATTTTTGCAAATGTCCCAAAACAAGACAGACATATTACCAGCTAATCTAATTTGATGTTCGTTGAGGGATAAACGTTGGCCAGCACAACTCAAATAATGCGTTTTGATATTTTGCTTGTTACATAACAAGCAAGCCCAACTTAAATCCTGAATGAAAGATGGCATAATTGACATGCAGATAATTCACTGGCATGAACAGGAGTTGGATTTGAAACATTCAAGCATAAAAGTTATGGGAAAGATAAATAAGGATTTGGGAGATGGCAGCACGTCCAACAATAGAGAACAAAGGATACCTGGAAATGTGATGGCAATTTTCACACACAGATAGGTCAAGAATTGCATGAATCTGAAGTGTAAGCCTGGATTACAAATTCCTCAAATGAAGGGCATCTAAGAATCTTAATCTTGGGTCAAAGACAAAAATGCTATGATTGAAAAATGACAAAAATCACCTCATTCTACGAGCACAAGTAAAAATAGATTTACTACTGTGGAGCTCAAATTATGGATCTATATTTAAGATCTGAACATATGATCAATTCAAGTACAGTGACTTATTGTACATTTAAACACCCTACCCATCTTGAGCAGTACTAATATACAGCAACGCTATGAAGGTAATGCTCCTTTATCATGCTTGTTGTGCAGAACATTTACTAAAACTTCTAGTTCTTTGGAAAATCTCAAGAGATTGTCAATATTTAACAAAACCACAGGAAAAAGCAGGTAAGACTACTTTCTAAATATCTCGTCCTAAATTAATTTACCTCTGCCAATAAAAAGTAATAATTATGCATAGGTAATGTTTAGATGAAGACCTAGTTTGGGCCTTGAACTGAAAAACAATTTGACCCCAACCCAAACACTCCTTGGCCTGTCAGTGCAAATTATCATTGTATCTCCAAGAATCCTTTCTCCTCCATGTTGTTGCTGCCTTCTCACAAAGTTATAGTTATTTAGCATGAAAAGAGAACGTTGGTCCAACCAGGCCATGTCAACAAGATATCCTAAATTAATCTAGTCCCATCTGCCAGCCTTTGACCCATATCTCTCTAAACCATTCCTTATTCATAAACCCATCCACATGTCTTTTTAAATTTTGCAATTGTACCCACCTCCACCACCTCCTCCTCTGGCAGCTGATTCCATATACACTCTACCTCCTGGGTGAAAAAAATTTTCCTTTGGGTCCCTTTTAAATCTTTCCCCTCTTACCTTAAATCTATGCCCTCTCGCTTTGGACCCCCCATACTTTGGGAAAAGGTCTATGTCTATTCACCTATTCATGCCCATTATGATGTTATAAACCTCAATAGTCACCCCCACCTCCCAAAAACACTCATTTTTTCCACAACTGATTTGCTTATTTAACCCAATCAGGTTTCTGTCTTGTCAAGGAACTGAGAAGGCACTTATCAAAGTCACCAGTGACATCTAATGCATATAAATTATATTTTTGCATCCTTCATGATCCATGTATCGTCTTTGATGTGATTAACGTAGCACCCTTTTCCATGCTTCAGTTGTCATCTAGCTTGGTGGGACTGCACCTGCACTGCCCTGTCATTCTCATCTATTCTGCAGTTACCAGATCTTCAGCAACAAAAAATTCTCTTACAACTATCAAAACATTACTTTTTTATTTTTCTGCCCTTATTTCTCATCACAGAGCCCTGGGTTGCATGACCCATAAACATAGCTAATTCCGATGTAGGGTGGTAACACATCTCTTTCTAATCCTTCAACATTTGATTTGATACACTGCTTGCCTGACAGCTGGTGCTGGGTGAGAGAATTTCTTAAAACAAACCTTCAGTCCCCACACAAATGCTAATTTTTTAGCCTATGGCCCCACTCTTTTCTTTGGCAATTGAGTTTGAACCAGGCCAATTGTAATGTTGGTGCCCTGCCTGAACCCAAGAGAAGAAGATCTAAGATTGTACCGTGTAATCAAAATGGGAAAAAAAAATGAGAGATGTCACCACTTGTTAGAAAATAGGCTTGGACACATCTTAAACATTAAACAGTAAAAAGTTTGAATTTTCACTGGTTGAGTATACAATTCTGGGATTTAAACTCCCGGTGCAAAAGGCAGAATTTTCACCCCAAAAAGATAAGTTTCTCTGGTTAACAAGTTATCCAAAGCTGTCATTAAATTATTCTGGAGAAAATAAGCTCTAAGTGCAATTAGCAAAACTAAGAAACTTTCACAAAAGTAGGTATAACACTAATTTGATGCACTGTGCAAATCTGGATAAGTTAAAAATAGCATTTATCTACACTAAGCATCATTTAGTTATACTATTTCTAAAGACAAATGGAACACAAAACACCATAAAGTCAGAAATATACTAAATTCTGCTACATCCACCAATACTAAATGTCAGCAGTCTCTTCGTGCAGCTACAAAAATGCATATTGAGGGACTTTCAGACTACTTTGTTTTAACGGAATCTTCCATTAATAATTAACATTATCCATACAGGAAATATCCACTGCCCTCAATCACCTTCATCGCTTCCTCAAAACATTCAATGAAATTTGAAAGACAAAATATCTCTCACACAAAGCCATATTGACTATACCTAAAAGGTCCATTCTTTTCCAAATGAGAGTGAATCCTGTCCCTCAAGAATCTTCTCTAACAATTTCCCTATCACAGAAGTAAGGCTCATCAGGCTATAAATTTCCTGGTGTATCCCTGTCATTCTTCTTAAAGGAAGGAACAATACTAGCCATTCTCCAGTCTTCTGTGGCTATAGAAAATGTAAAGATATGTCAACGCCCCAGCAATCTCCCTCCTTAATTCCATCAGTATCCTGGGATAGATCCCCTCAAAAGTTAATAGAAATAGAAAAGAGAAATTTAAGACTGAGTTTAGGATTAAGACTTAGGATGTTACCTAGTATAACATTGACATTGCCAAATAAGGAGTTTCAGGCATTTATGAATTACATTTCAGATCTTCAGCACAAAATGAACAAGGCTCCTTCCCAAGAGTATTCATGGTACTTTGTATGAAGAAACATCACTGTGAGCCCATTTATCTTTTTCCAAACCTAGAATAAATGAACTAGTCACCACTACCATCCCTTATACGAAGGAATATGATAGTAAAGGAAAATAAGTAAAACTTACTAATAACACCAATCAGCAACTAATTTTAGCTACATAATCTAAAAACTCCCGATACAATTTCCATGTGTCTTTTTATATTTGAGATGTGCCCAAATTAGCAGTTTGCCAAAGACCGAGTTATTTTTAAAACTCAAACCATTGCAAAATGTAGAATGTCAAGACATTTTAATTATTCAGTTAAATTCCAAACAAAAAATATCTTTTCAGATTATATCAAGATTGTCCATTGATGGTCAAAGACTAGCTCACAATGTGTACTCTAAGAAGAGTATGATACAGGAACTGGCAAATCAAATTAAAGACTCACAGTTGATCTCTGACTGTGTCCTTTCTGCTCTCATGTTCTTGCTACTAGAGCGAATGGTATGAGGAACAGCAGAGATGGCCTGCAAAAGTGGAGGATGGAATTACAACACAAAAACATAAACCCTTCTATACATATAATTTCTTGGGAGGCTAGAACAAACACAATACCAACAATGAGCTCATAGCTTGCCATACTTGTTACGCAAAAACATCTTTCCGGATTAATGATGAGTACTTCTATTAGTACACCATTTGCTACTAAAGAAAACAGATTGAATGGTTTATAATTACAAATCTTGAATTCTTAATTTAACTGACAGCATAAACAACCTATTAACATGGTAAGTGGCAAATGATCAGTGAAATTTACATTTCAGATTTGGGCATAACATTGTCTAGTCTCATTTTAGCTTTAGCTAGCCTAAGTCATTTGAGTTTGGTTTGTCACTACATTGTCTTTATACATTATGAAATGTTGGACGACTTGAATTCGTTTTCTGAAGCAGTATCCTTGGTTTATTTCCTAAGGCCATCGTTTTCAGTTATTTTAATTGATCTCCAATTTACAGCACAGTTCAAGTGATGCTTTGAAAACAAATAATCAAAACTGTTCTTTTCATGTTATTTCATACCTCAAGGTCATCATCATCTGCCTCGTTGAAATGGTGATTTTCAGGATTATTGACTTTGTCCAGCAACTCTAATGCCAATGATCTGGATAAGATTGGCTGTGCTAGAAATGAATGCTAAAGAAGCAGAAGTAAATGTAATTATAAATTCTCAAAATAAGGTATCGAGTAATGTTCAGTACATACATATTTCACCATCAAATGTCTTAATGGAATTTAGAAACAATTATTACAGGAGCCAGTTACTTCTTGAAACACTTTGCCAAATTACCGCAAAGAATACTCATTCCAAGTTTCAGGGAACCTTGAATATCTTAACTGTAGAAATGCTGATTAGCCTTAAAGTACTTTGAATGGCTTCAGTTTGGAACAATGCTTGAATGATCCAATATTTAATTATACAGTAGCTTAACCCAACGACTTGCATTTAGTGACTTTAACATCATAAACCATCAAACATAAAACTCTGCTTCCGCCATATTCAGGCAGTGCATTCCAGATTCTAACCATTTATTGTACATATATAACTAACATTTCTCATCTCTGGAAATATTCACAAAATCTCTGACCTCCACTTTCTCCAAATGCTTTCACATCTTCCTACAAATGTGGTACCCAAAATTTGATTGTAAATTGCTGGCTGGATTTGAATTAAGTTTCACCACAAGTTTCTGCTTCCATACTTTACATCTCTACTTATAAACACAGGAAACCCTTGTCTTCTCAGTGACTTTCAAAATCTGCCATGTCACCTTCAATTGTTTATAACCTTAAAATCTTTCTACTTAAGCACCATTTTCGAAATTACCCTTTTTATCCCTTCTCATTGATATATAGTCGGTTAAATAGGAAGAAACTGTTCCTATTTGTAAGGGTCAAGAACAGACTTAAATAAAAAAGGACCATGAGCATAATCAAAGCAAGCATTTTTGAATATTTGCTCCTTTTTACATTTCCACATAATTTCACCTGCCAATTGTCTGGCCATTCTATTAGCTTGCCTATGCCTTCCTTAAATGTTGTTATTCTCCTTACACAGTTCACAGCATTCCCAAATTGGATGTCATCTGCAAATTCTGAAATAATGCCCTGAAATTACAAAATATTGACACAGATCAGTGTCACAAATTTGAATAATGAACCAAGGAAACCTCAACTATACCTCACTGCACTCCAAAAGGCAACTGTGCGTTACTGATGTTCCCTTTACCCAGGCAATTTCACATCCATTTTGCTACTGTCTCTCATAGGCTTCAACTTTGCTAACAAGCCAGTCATATGGCAGTTCAAATGCTTTCTGGAAGTTCATCAACCTTGTTACTTCATCAATCAAATTAGTTAAACACTATTTGTTCTCAAAAAGGTTGTTACTGGTTTTCCTTAACTCATAGATGTGATATAGCCCTTGCTGATTTTTCATTGTCTTCATTTTTTTCCTTTATCAATTTTGGCTTGGAGCTGTGAACTGGGAGTCAAAGGATGATATTTGGACCCTGGATAACAGTTTGTATTGAAAAGGAAACCAGACAAACATTTGCTTATTCACACGGCCAGGAACTTAACTGCAGGTTGGTTTCTGATTAAAAAGTTCTACAGACACTTCCTCACTGGGGAAGAGCATTTTATTTGAACAGATAGCAAAAGTTGGCTATTAATGAGGTCAGTATCTGAGAACTGGTTCCACCAAATCTGGAAAAGACCTCATGATGAAGTAGATGACAGATATTGGAAGGTAACTGGGACCTGGTAGAGGAGACAGTCCGTGAGGGAACGAGCAGAGTTTGGATTAGGTTTTAGGGTGTTTTCTGTGAAAGAGGAATCTGACTGTTGATATGACAGTATGAAAATTTGAAAGCTCCCTATCTAACTTCCAGTAAGTAGCTCTCGGAAACTCAAAGAACAGAAAACTAAGTTATGTGTGAACTGTAAACATCACCATGGCCAACATCTTCAGAAGTATATATGATAGTATGAAAATTTGAAAGCTCCCTATCTAACTTCCAGTAAGTAGCTCTCGGAAACTCAAAGAACAGAAAACTAAGTTATGTGTGAACTGTAAACATCACCATGGCCAACATCTTCAGAACATCAACTAAGGAACCATGATCTTGGACCATTGCATTGTGAAAATCACAACTAATCTGGCCAATTATTTTCTTCTACTTATCCCCGGAGTGCATTTGTTTGTTTGTGTCTTGGATGAGAACAAGGCTGAAAACAAAGGTTTTTGGGTTGAAAGCATAAATCAGTTAGATTACTTTGTTTTTCTTTGCTCTGTTAATTTATTATGTTGCTAATAAATTGCTAAGTCTTTTGTTTAAGATACAAAACACTGTCTGAGGGTCTTCAAAGATTGGAAGGCAGATTTAGTTGGGATATCTAACTTGCACCACAAGTGGCTGTTGTTTGTCCTAAAATCTTTCCCACCAATAAGTTAAACTGACTGGTTTTCAGTTACTGAGTTAATTTTTGCATCCTTCTTGGAACAAGGATGTAAAATTCACACGATGCCCCATTTTCCTACAAAAGAACACTGAATACTGCTAAAAAAGTGATCCACAGGCTTAAATATTCATATTTAGAAGATAAATATGACGTTGACCAATTTAACATCAAATCAACAAGAGAACATGGCCCTCAATGTACACTTCACCTCTCATGTAGGCCTCATATCTCAATCCCCTTATTCCCTTACATCCCAATCCATCCAATCACCTTCTCCTCATACTTAAACCAAGGGAAAGAGGGTCCATGATCAATTGGCAGAGATGATGAGAAGGGAGCTATGCTTTGTCATAACCTTCATTCCAAATGCAGTCTGCAGTTCTGCTTAATGCCCAATTTGTCAACTGCCTCACTTGAACACAAACAGCCTTAACCAAAACAAAATCATGAAATAAAAAAATTTCCAAACATAGGTCACTGGACCTGCAATATTAACTCTGGTTTTTCCTCCACAGAATGTGCCAGACCTGCTGAGGTTTTTCCAATCATTTGTTTTTCTTTCCGATTTCTAGCACCTGCTGTTCTTAGTTTTGTTTTGGCCTTAATAAAACACACTCTAAAAGGTAATCAATATGAAGTACTTAAGATCAATAAAGTAGCATAGTCCATTAGATCAGCACGAGGAGCAACAGCTCTGCCACGTGTGCCAAAATAAAGTACATCCCTTAATTATCAAGCACTACTGATAGTGTGGAAGAACATTCTAGCCCTCCCACAATCCATCACCAGCATCTGGGGAAGAAAGTGGCAGGTATTATTTCATAGATAAGAGATAATGGGAACTGCAGATGCTGGTGAATTCCAAGATAATAAAATGTGAGGCTGGATGAACACAGCAGGCCAAGCAGCATCTCAGGAGCACAGGTATTATTTCATTGTAGGTGGATAAGCATTAAAAATGTAATTGAGCCATATAAACAGACATGTTTCCATTGGTCAGAGGAAATGAAGATTCTTACGATGATCAACATTAACTCTTGTCCCGAATCTAAAATTTACTTACAGTCAGCAGCTTTTCCGCTGTTGGTCTTTTCTTCGGATTTTTTGTCAATGCTACTTTGAGAAAACTATGGAATGTTGTACTCCTAAAAACAGTGAACTTGGATATTACAGCTGTTTGTGAAAAAAGATCCAATCATTTCCTTTAACAATTTCAACAGCAGTGACAATTGTTGCCTTGTGATGCAACTGTGCTTTAATTGTTACTTAATGATTAAATATGACTAAATAAACGACAAAAAAAACGACTAAATAAAATTAAAATGCTTGACAGACACAACATTTGCAGTTCTATTACATTTGTTAAGTGATGATATCAAAACATAAAATTCCTCAAATGAGTTCACACCACAAGCACTGTGCTGAGCTTTGGACAGCAAATTAATTTGTCATTGGAAACAACTTCACAAAGAGGCATTAGTCTGATTCCCAGTCCTAAAAAAGGTCTAATTATTACCAAACTCTGAAAAGGCTTGGACTTTTCATTCATAAAAAGAGAAAGCTTAGGACTGAACTTTGAGGTCAATAATTCTCAACTTGGGCTCTGTTGGTCATTTCTTTTAGCTGTACATCAAGACAAGTGGAAATTGTCAGAGATACATTTGCATATGTATGGGCAATTCAAGCTGCTGGGACACTATTTGCCAATGGACTAGCCCCGTTCCGTGGACCTCAACAGCTGAACATATCTGCATTTATTGATTTGGCCCTATTCATTTTCACATACATCACGAGTTCATTCAAGATGATACCTTGGCAGGATTGCTCAGATGAATTCAGAACTGCTTTTTCTGCAGCACTGCAGTGGTGTCAGAACCATTTAGTAATTCTATGATTACTTTCATTAATGACAATGAGAACAAAAGTATCAGGCCTGAATGTGCATTCACAATGGTGTGGGCAAAGTATCTCCCTGTTTTACAGAATGGTTGCTCAGTGTTAGCAATAAGTTTCACAGAATGACAAAAACAAAACTAGTAATAACTGCCATCAGTACAATTCATAAAACAGAAAAATATCTCATGCTGAGAACAGAGAATCTGCAAAACATGTAAAACACAGGAGGGGAATCCTGGAAGTATTGAGGTTAAAAATTCCTGCTTTAAGCAAAAAACAATTTTAGAAAGTTAAACTGAAACTATTGAACAAAGCAACAAGTCCAAACAAGTAAAAATAAAATTTCGTTTCAATCTTGAAGTTGCTCAACATATTGAAATGATCACTAACGATTATGGACTCATGAAGATAGCAGCGAAGGCCAAGGCCCTGGAAATCATTCATGAAACTATTGGATATTGCAACAGGGCAAAAAGTAGCATAGTGTTAACCTTTTAAGAAATAGGAGGGGCCAAATAGCGGACACCACCTTCATTTGTAGTAATCTTTAGTGAATTAAATTTGACTTCACCGCAATTGACTCCTCAGCACTGATTTTCAAAAAATCTAAGTTTCAACAAAAGCTATATGTACTCACCATTTCATTTTGTCTTTTAACTTGGGTGGTTGAAATCCACTTTTGGTCATTAAGAATAATGCCCTGAGTAGAAATGTGAATCAAAATGTATTTTAAAAAAACAACCAAGCTTATAATTCAATGTTCCAAAAACCAGTATCTGTTACACAGAAGCATACAAACAGGCCATTTAATCCATCTGTGATATACCAGATTTACACTCAACTTTACTGTCACTTCAATTACCACTTCCCAATGTCATTTTGTACGCCTCTATTTAGCTCTCATGAGTATGTTAAGCCTTCCTTCAAGGACAATAATTCTACTTGCTTCAACACTACATGAGCAAAGTTCAAACTCTCAAACGTGTATACAAAAATATTCTAAAATTCCATGTTTGTTCAGTTTGCTGTTATGTTTATGCCTCCTTTACTAACATGTTCAACATGAGGAAACAGTTTCTCAAGATACACCCAACTCATTTTCAGCCACCTAACAGATCATCTCATCCTGTTTCTCAAACAAAACATTGCCAATCTGTTCAATATTTCCAGGTAGCTGCGTGCTCTAAATTCTAGCAATACCCTAATATTTTCTCCAGCACATGATATCCTCTATGTTGTGGAGACCAGATCACCATATGCAAAGTGTTCATGGTATGGTCTAAACCAAGGTTCTGGAAATATTTCGTGTTACTTTGTTATGTATTCTATTGCTCCAAAAACACAGCCAGTGCTCTGGGCAATTTCATTTCAACTTTGAGCCATTTACATTTCATCAATACCAGATCTGTTTACTCATTTACATAAATTTGCTTTATATATTTCAGGGCCTAAGTGGCATCCAAACAAACAACCACCTTATACTTTGCTATAGTGAATGTCACTTGTTACTTACATCAGCATGCATTTTGGTTAATAAGACCCGCAATTTTGGCATTACTCAAAAATTTTGACCTCACACCTCCAATTCTTACATCTAAATCACATTTATAATGAGTACCAATGGAGTGATAGCAGGAGCCACTGGAGAGTCCCACTTCCAACTTACCAACATTAAAAAATTCTATCAACTCCAATACAATCTACTTTTCTTTTTCAACCATCTTTTAATCCATTCAGTTACCTGGCCCTGGACTTCAGCTGCCAAATTAAATCCTAAACTGAAAATCAAAACTATTTTCAAGCATTTCACTCGTTTCAGGAATTAGAAGAAATGCAAATCAGTTACATACTTTGGATACAAAGGTTACTCAATACATGAATCACTCTTAAAATTTTGACGATGAAAGGTTGACAAATTTTTCTTTTAAAAAAACTCTTCCGAGCTAGGTGGGCTTAAAGCAGCCGGTGGATGCAAAGTTTCAGCTTCAAGCCACGGTTTCCTATGCTTATCCAGCATCAAAGCAATTGGTAAAACTTTTGTTTATAAAGGGAGGTTGGAACAGCCCAAAGTACTCCCTAGCTAATGAAATACTGTGGTGGTGTAGAGATACAGTCCCGAGAAAAGGACACTGGACTTGAAACATTAACTCTGATCTTTTCTTCACAGTTGCTGTCAGACCTGAACGTTTCCAGCAACTTCTGTTTTTGTTAGAGAAACATGGTTGCCAATTTGCACCATTCATCTCACAACCAAGTGGCAAAGTTAAGTGACCAGATAATTCGCTTAACTGATTCGGCTGAAGGGTAACTATTGGCCAAGCTGACAAGAACTCCTGAGTTTTAACAAAGTGTAGAGCTTTTCTGAAGGGTCTAGGCCTGAAAGGTCAGCTTTTGTGCTTCTAAGATGCTGCTTGGCCTGCTGTGTTCATCCAGCTCTACACCTTGTCATCTCGGATTCTCCAGCAGCTGCAGTTCCTATTATCTCTCACTTAATCTCTCTGACTTTTAGTATCATTACATAGGAAATAAAAAAAAAACAAAAACAAGCCAAATTTTCCAACCAATCCATTTAAACATTTACATCATGGATTTTACAGTCATCTGAGAAGATAGGTAGGGTCTAAGTTCAATATTTTAACTAAAGATAGCACACCCAAAAATGTGGCACTCTCAGGAGGTTGTGCCATATACAGCAAAACCCTGACAACATCCAGGCTGACTTGATAAATGGCATCTGATATTTGCGCCACACAAATGTCAGGCAACAACTATTTCTAACAATGACGGAATCTAATAATTGCTCCTTGACATTCAATGGCATAAACATTACGGAATCCTACATGTCTATCAACATCTTAGAGGCTACCACTGACCAGAAAATGAACTGGACCCAGTCATATACTATGGCTACAAGACCAAATCAGAAGCTGGGAATTCTGCAACACTTCCAAACCATAAGGAAGGAGTTTGATTGAATAATCTCCAGCATTAAGAAGCTCAATACTATCCAGTGCAAAAAAGCCAACGTGAGTAGCACTCTATCTAAGACCTTCAACATTCACCTCCTCTACCACCTATGTAGCAAAGTAACAATGTTTGTCATCAATAAGATGCAGTGCATAAATTCACCAAGGTGTGAGGTTGTTGACTTGCTCACTGAGTTGGCTTGTTTTTCTTCAGATGTTTTGTCACCATGCTAGGTGACGTCACCATGCTAGGTGACATCACCAGTGCAGCCTCCGATGAAGCAATGTTATTCTACTCCGCTTGGAATTTATATGATCCATTGTCTGAACGCACAGATTTTAAGGAGAGTCCATCATGCCGTTTTGCTGCTAGCTAATGTTCATGTATTCTGATGGCTAGTTTCCTTCCTGTCTATTCAATGTAATGTTTGCAGCAGTAGTTGCATGGTATTTTGTAAACCACATTGGTTCTACGTGTTGTGGGAATGGGGTATTTAACCCTTGTTAAGTGTTTGTTGCTAAGTGGCTATGGGCTTGTGGGCTACCATGATTCCGAGTGGTCTTAGCAGTCTTGTTGTCCGTTCCAATATGTTCTTGATGTAGGGCAGTGTGGTCAGCGTGTTAGGTTGTACTGTGTCCTTCTATTGTTGTCTGCTTTTTAGGCATCTGTGAATGAAGTTATAGGGACATCTGTTTAAAGCAAGGATCTTATACAAGTGTTATTCCTCTTCCCAGCATAGTTCTGGAGTATTGTAGTGTGTCCTGACCTGTTTGAATAGAGTCCTAATGCATCTTTGTTTGTGAACATTGGGATGGTTGCTGTGCAAGTTGAGGATTTGATCTGTATGGGCTACTATTCTGCATACTGAGGTTTGGAACTCCCTGTTTGTCAATCGTACTACTTTAACATCCAGAAATGGAAGGAGATTGCTGTTTTCTTCTTACCTTGTGAATTTAACATGTGTGAATACACTGTTGATGAGGTTGTGGGTCTCTAATCTGTTGCATTTAAGAATGACAAACACAATGTCTATATACCAGATCCACAATTTAAGTTGAATGTGGAGGAGGGTGGTGAGTTCTAGTCTTTGCATGACTGCTTCTGTGATGAGTCCTGAGATGGGTGACCCCATTGGTGTACCATTGATCTGTTTGTGTAGTTGATCATTAGAGGTGAAGCAATCACAACCCAAGCTACAGATCTTGGCCAAAATTTTAATCACCAAGCTATCTTTGATAGGACCTACAAAATCCATAACTTCCATCACCTTTAGGGAAAGGCAGAAGATGCATGAGAACACCATCACGTGTACCTTCTCTGCAAACCATTCAACATACTAATTCTGAATTATAAAGGCTGTTCCTTCATGGTTGCTGGGTCACAACCCTGGAACATCTTTCCTACAAGTGTACTGACACCCACAGCATTCAGTGGTTCAAGGCAGCAGCTTGAGAACAATTAGGGATGGAAAATAAATGGAATAGCCAGCAATGCCTACATCTCATGAAAACAAAAAAGGAAACAAGAAAGCTAGAAAAGACGGGTTAAGAATAAAAAGAGAACAATGCTAGTCTAGACTACTTGCCATGACCTACTTGCCCAGAGAAAAAATGCTACCACAAGACCAAGGCATATACTTTGCATGAAAAAGTTAATAGAATGAACAAAAAGCAAATCAAATAAAATTGTTTAAATTTTTTTTTACGATAAATTATCTCCCCATTGTACACAATTTTTATTTTCATATGCTGCACAAGTTAATAATCACTAAGTTTGAAAATGATAGAAATCGAGATAGTAACTGACTGAGATGCTGATTAGCTTAACACTTTGGAAGTCAGTATCAGGGCTATTACTATTTAAACACCAAACTCAGCTGCCAAAATACATAAAAGATAAATAGTCTATTTTAATCACTGATTAAGCTGTGGTTCAATTTTGATGTTCACAGATGAACCTGCAACCTACTTCTGAAGAAGCTGTCCTATTCACTAGATATGAGTCAGGCAGGAACATCGCTGCTGCTCTGGGAGTGCTGTATTTTTGAGAGGTGCCAAATTCAATGGGGAGATTAAACTGATGCTCTGCCATCTCTTTTTGCGATTTGTAAAAGATCCCAAATATAATCTAACAGCATGAGAGGAATTCTCCTGCTGTCAATCAAAATTTATCCTTTGGCCAACATCTAAGATAGATTTATAAACAGCAAATGCTGAATACGCTCAGCAGGTCCAGCAAAATCTGTGCAGAGAGAAATAACAGTTCAGGCCTATAACCATTTCTCAGAACTGGAATATTTTACGGATATGTCAGGTTTTAAACAAGGTGTACAGGGAGTGGGAAGGACAAATAAGGTCTAAAACAGAGTGAAAGGCAGGAGTGATTAAACAACATCTTTAAATAAGACATTTAGCATAAAATAGTGAAACATTTCACAGGAACATTATCACAAAAAGTAGTACACTGAGCCACAGAAATGGATATTTGAACAGATGGCTAAGACCTGGATTGGAGATGAGTTTTTAAGAGTTGCATTAAAAGGATGAAAACGTGGGAGAAAAGGTACAGTGTGACAGAAGGAAGGTATTCCTGATCTTCGGTTCTCGGCATATGTAATGACCACAGTCAAGCAATTAAAATTGGGATGGACAACAGTCCACAATCAAAAAAGGTGCAGAGATATCTTAGAATGTTTTGGGGATTAATCAACATACTGAAGCAGGCATTGGTCTGTCTCCCAAAAACTACTTAGTTATATCTTAGCTCCGTGGAGACACTGGTTTGCTTTTTTCCCCCTTTTGGAAGGCACCTCCATTTACTCAGAGGTACTGGACCTTAAATGCATGCTATAAAGATCATCAGTTTCTCCATTATCTTTTCAGCATGACCTTAAACAGGACTTCTTTTACAACACTGTCACTGGAAGTTAAAAAGGGTCAATGCCATAGCAGAATCCAAATAGAAGGATAAGAATTCTACAAGCAAGGCATTGCTTAATTGGGAGCCAATATAGGTCAGAAAACACTTTTTTTTTGGGGGGGGGGTATGTAAAGGGAAATAATGGTTGCATCTGAACTAAGACTAGAGTTTTGGCTGATCTTATATGTTTACAGAGGGAATTTGGGAGACCAGCCAGTGGTATATTGGAATATTAGAGTCTAGAAGTAACAAATGCATGAGATGTCAGATGAATAAAGGACAAATGGGTTGATGATGCAAAGCAAAGTGCATGAAAAGGAATTATGCCAAAAGAATTTGATTGATATGATTTAACTTATTATTACTGTCACATACACTGAAATACACAGTGAAAAGTAATATTGGTTCAGAGAAGCTATTGGTGGCAATAGCTGGATCACAACCTGTTCCCTACAGCAGTGTTCAACATCTGAAAATATTGAAGTCAGTATTGATGCCGTACAGTCTTCAGTCCAAAGATGTGGTGCTGCTCCTGAAACCTCTACTTAGCTTCACTAGAAGAATGGCTGAGGCAGAGAGCTGAGCAGTCAAATGGAATTGTGGGACAGAAAACTGAAAGGGCAAGCAATCAAAAGTAGGCTGAACAGAGGTGCTCGGTGAACACAATTAACTTGGTCTTTCCAACATAAAAAGAGGCCACAACAAATCCAGATTGCCAAATCCAACAGACAATAACCATGATCTCAACATGGTCGAAGTCCTGAGCAATAAAAAGAATAGCAAAGAGCTCTTACTTTTACTGCATTTTCAAAGAAAAAAAGTGTTGCAAGGTAGAGATGGTGTTCTGATCACTATTTTTCTGCTCTAAGAACAGACTTTTATGTCTGAAGAAATGGTGGTGGCATCTTGCTGGAGTTGGCAGAAATGACAAAGAATGATCTTTTAAATGTGGAAGCTGATGAAGTGGAAATTAAGAACAACTGAACTTAATAACGCTTTGGAGAAAGAGGCAAGGCAACGCACTGCACAGCAGAGTAGTATTGCCACACATTTCTGCAAAAGAGCCCGAATACCGATCCAGGTTTTGTGTGTGTATTATGGCAATTTAAAAAAACCCTCAGTCATTTTGTTAGGTTTGTTCAAAGGCCACAGAGCAAGATCTCAAAAGTTAAAGAGAACATGACCAGCTCGACAGGCACGTTATTTCTGCAAAATTACGAACAATCTGAAAATCAGTATACCTCATAGGGTGCAAATCAAACATTGGAGGTTGTAGTTCTGCCAGTTCAATCGCTGTAATTCCAACAGCCCAGATATCACAAAGCTGGTTATATCCACCATTCTTCTCCACTGCAGCAACTTCAGGAGCCATCCTACAAAAACAAGAACAGATACAGCCCTCAGATGCAAAAAAAAATTCAGCAACATTAAAAACATGGAGATTCAGTTATCATGTCATTTTCAAATATGCATATTGCTAGCAATATGTATTTTAGGATAATAAATAAACTCAAAGCATACCACAGAGATTTCGTCAGTCACGAAATTTATCACACAGGGAATCAAAAATGCAACACAAAAAAACATTTTTGACCAATTAATAAATGCTATTTGAACCATGTTAATGACTCCTAGTCCATCTAATATGTACCGAGACTTTTTTCTTCCAAAGTTTGAATGTCCAGAATTCCAATATTTGTAGCCTCATTTGCATGACTTTTGCACATTTACTTTAGATTAAAGAGCATTTTATTTTTACATGATATAGTTAAAACCATAACTTTTTAACTGGTTGTTTTGCAGCAGTAATCAAGCCTCAAAATGGAACAGTTAGGTCACGCCTATTAATAAAAAAAAGCAAAGATTTGAAGGGATCAATACTCCGTGTCAGCCACTGCTGTATCGGAACTTGCAAATTAAGAATATCATAGTCCATTATTGATAAAAATTTATGATAGCAAAATCACGCTTGAGTAATCTAATTTAATTTTTGATGAAGCATCAGAGAAGGGTTGTTGAAAGGAATGAGATAATATTGTGCAGATTTTAAAGAAGTTTTGAGAATTATCTATGCAAAAAGGATGATTTATAGAATTAAGAATTATGAAATAGGAGGATTGGTGCTCAACTGGATAAAAGTTTGCATAAGGGCAGATGACAAATCACAATAGATAGTTATTTTGCAGACTGAGGGGCAGGGGAGAGAGACTGTGGTATTCTCTAACAGCAAGTGCCAGGACCAGTTTGCTTTTGCAATGTCATTGGCGTGACATTGAAATACACAACAAAATTTCACAATTTATAAGTGATTCCAATCATGGACGAGTAGCAAATGAACAGATACGTTAGCTCTGCCCATGAGGGAGTTGGAAGCAGAATCAATTATTTAAAAAAAAAAATTTAGATGGGCAATTGAAGGAAATAAATCTGCAGGGCTACAAGCAGCTTACACCATCTATGAAATGCATTGCAACAACTCAAGTAGGCCACTTCAACAGCACCTTCCAAATCTGTACCATACAGAAGGATAGACAGAAGTTCTTCTTCAAAGCACACATCCTCTTAACCTGGAACTAAGTCACAATTCCTTTGCTGTTGCTGGGTTAAAATTGTGGAAACCCTTTCCTAACAACACTGTGAATGCACCCACACCACCATCGCTTGCAGTGTTTACAAAAGCAGATCATCACCACCTTCTCAGGAGCAATTAAACAAGAACTATAAATGCTGCAGTCAACAGCATCCATATACTGTGAACCAATGTTGCAAAAATGCAATGTAGTTTTAATTAGGTTAAATAACACCAAGATGAATATTACTTCACTTCCACTTTCTGGATATACTCCACATCCTTATCACCGCAATTACGACAAAATATAGTGACAGGCTGGGGCCATTGCCTTAAAGGTGTGCATATATCACTTGGCAGAAATAACTTTATTTACCAGTATGGGGTTCCAATGAAGGACTTCCTCTTGGCTATAGTGGCAGTTATTTTTGCTGCAACACCAAAGTCAGCTGAAATGCAAAATCAGCATAAATTAACTTCAACATGCAGCGTTTTCAATCATGAATGATCAGAATTGTTGACATACATGAACTATGTTAAAATTTTAGCCTAGATTATCAAATAAGTGGTAAAGGCATGGTGACTGCCACTGATCCCCGAAACAGCTTTCCATAAAGATTTTTGCTTTTGTTTATTCTGGCAAAATTTGATTTTGCCACCACCTACAGGGCATCTGTAATATCAAAATAAAACAGGCTTATCAACTAACTAGATTGAAGAATTTACAAAAATACCAAAATAGTACGTGAGCAAGCATATCGTGTAGGAAGTCAAAAAAGGTTTGGGCATAGACATGGAATTAAAAGAAGCTGAAACACCAAAACAAGTACAGCAGACCTTGTTTTAACTGGCACCCAATGAACCAGCACTCTCAATAAACTGGCAAAAATAATATACCTCAAATAGCAGAAGTTACTGCATTATTGCAATTCCCCCCCAACATCCGAGTGGTCAGTTGAGGGTGCAAGTGAGAAGGCTCTCTGCCAATAAGTTTCATTTAAGACAAAAGTTGCATTATTTAAGTGATTTATGTCATTAATATAGTATAGTAATGATGTGCATACTCCCTGCATTACTTTTCTATTATTTAGAATACTTTTACATTGATCAAGAAGTCCAAATAATCAGAATATCTGATGAACCTGTACACTCCTGGTCCGTATAGATGCTGGTTATTAAAAATGTTTGCTGTATTAAAATGAGATTTTAAAATCTGCAATTTTAAAATATTCAGCTGAAGGAATAAGACACCATCCTTGTAGATTTTCACATTGACAGAAGTCATATTCATGATTTAGCACACTGTACATAACTCACTCAATAAAGTTGAACATTTTTATTTTTTGAATGGGCAAAAAATGTGGAAATAGTTTAAGTTTGTATGAAATCAGTTCGTGTTGCTTTTATCTGTAGAGATCTGTGTGGAGGGGGCAGGAGTGTAAGACACGATTGATGGAATATTACAAATTTCCACATTCAATTTTGGATAAACGATCCCATAATTTGCAGACAGTTTTGTTGCTAATCCAACTGCAAATCTCTATTTTAAGTTTTTGTCCATCTCATTATGTCAGGATTGCACTCTAGAAATTGTGTATAAAATTTCCCGAAGTACTTAAAAATGAAAGGAAACAGGCATAGGAGGACATCAGACCCTGCTCAGCCATTTAGTAAGATCATGACTGAACTTGTATCTCAACCCTGTCTTCCCAAACTATTCCCATCCCCCTCAACTCCATTGGTATCCAAAAATCCTTTAATATCTGTCTTCAATATAGATTCACAACAGCACAGGAGGTCATTCAGCCCACCCACACACAGTCATCTTTCGGAGGAGCAATCCGGTCAGTCCCACTTCTCTGCCCTAACCTTATGAACATACAAGTTCATTTCCCTCAAAGTTTCCATCTAATTTTCTTGTGAAACCATTTATTCTTGTACACTTTTCTTTGCTATCTCATCTAAACCAGACATAATTTGCACACCTCAAATCAGATTTTGTCAATCTCCCTTCACGTTAAGGAGGACAATCTCAGCTTGTCCAACCAGGCATCACTAAAATTCTTCAACTCTTTTGGTAGCCCCTAAAATGATCCTTAAATGTTTCCCAAGATTTCGTGACCAAAAATACTTCAGTTGTGATTTAGCCAGAACTGTAGGCAGACACAAGACAATTTTATTTTTAAACTCAATAGCTGTATTTATGAAGCCGATATTCCATATGCATTACTACTCTCCTCTCCACATTGCCCGCAGACTTCAAAAGTTCTCTGTACACATGCCTGCAGATTCCTTTGCCCTTGCATGCACTTTAGAACTGTGCCTTTATGTCTTTATATATTGTTCTATATCACTGTCAAAATGCATACATCACACTGCTCTATATAAAACTACATCCGGAACTGGACTGCCAATTCTGAGTCTATGCCCTGTTGCAGTCAATTGGTATCATAAGTATTTGCCATACCACCAAGTTTGGTATCATTGGAATATGGACTAAAGTTTTAAGATTTTCTGAAGGCAAATGAATCAAATACTATGTGTCTTTTACAAATCTAAGCTGGCTGAACTTGATTAACTAAAATTTTCAAAATGCTTGTTGGTTTTCTCCTGATTACTGTTCCAAAATCTTACCAGCCCCTACAGTTCAAAAACAAAGTTGCAGGAAAAGTTCAGCAGGTTTGGCAGCATCTGTTAAGGCAAAAACAGAGTTAATGTTTCAGGTCGTGTGACCCTTCCTTAGCTACTTGAAGTTACTGTTACTTGAATGCCCTTGCATTCTCTCTTGGAAAATGTGTCACAATTGCCACCTTCCAGTCCACTGGCATCTCCCTTGTACAAATGGAAGATTGCAATGTTAATTGTGGTAAACCTTTGTACTATATCCAGCCCCAACTACTTTAGCAACTAGGTGACTTATCAATTCTAAGCATAAAGTACAGCATACCTAAAATGATTAACCACATCCATTCCCTCTACTCAATCTGGTTTCACTGACATTCTCTTACTTTGCATCCATGTTTATAAAGGAAGTATCTGTATCTCATTAGAGTAGAAAGTAATACAAAATAATACACAACCAATTGAGTGAAAATATTTCTAATTCTCCAAGTGGAGAAACATTATTCCAGGTTTGTGATCTCAGTTTTAAATGTTCCAGCCAAGGAAATATTCTCCTGGCACTAACCAACAAATAATACTGAAGATTTGTACACCAGAACTTGATGCGCCTCTAGCCAAGCCATTCCAGAACTGCCAAACATAGGCATCTACTAGGCCATGTGGAAATACAGTCAGGTATGTCCTGCACATGACAAAAGGGGTAAGTCCAACCCAGCTATTAAACATCCCAGTCTATTCTCGATCAGGAAAGTGATGGAAGGGGTTATCAGCAGCATCATACAGCACTTGTTAAGTAATAATCTGCTTACTAACACTCAGTTGGGTTTTTTCACACCTTGTTGTTTCTTAGCTCCTACAAATGGATCTGTTTTTTTTAAAATGTGAATGCTTTCTCCCCTTTTTACTGCATTTAGCACTTTCTTCAATTCTGCCTATTGAATCTCTTTTCCATTTTTAAACTATTTTTAAGATTTCCGCTGTTAGTTCATCAATTTGATAGTGAATATTTTCCATATCTACACATAATGCTATCAGCTGTAAGATTTTGCTATTTTCCCCTGATCTTAATCATCAATGCCCTATTACTTTTAAGCTTTCTGCCCCTTCCTGCCTCACTGCTCTTTTTTGCTTTACAAGTTGCAATTCTCTGCAGAAAGCAGAATCTATTCTCTTGACAATACTCTCTCTGGCCACAACACATTCCTTTTCAAATATATGAAATTCCTTGCAATGAATAAGTCAGTCAAATTCCACTTTAATTGGACAATTTTCAACATTTGTGCAATGCTTTGGAAAATCGTGTTTTATTTAAATTTAAAGCATACCTTACTAATGAATTATGGGAAAGGGGATAGTAGAAGATGCACATGTCAAATACAACTGTTCCTTCAACAGGAAAATAAAATTAGGGAAAATTCCAACCAAGTCACACATGCCTACCGTCAAGCAGCTGCTGTAAGAGCACTAATGATAGAAACCTTGCTGTCTAATGATTTTGTGATAGGATCAGAATTGACAAGGCAAAGGACAAGAGTGGAGCAAAAATTCTTCTACAAAGCTTTTCCAAGCTAGAAGTATTTTAAATTGATTTATGTCAATTACAATGGAAGACACAACAGCCAAAACAGTACAGTATTATCTATGCAATTTCCTGGTATCTTGGTGGTTGGTGTTGAGCCATACTCACTTGATCAGCTAATTCAGCAGAATTACACGAGAGAACTTGAGTTTCTTCTAGTTATGCAGCCAAGCAGCACAATGGATAACTTACAATGTGGACAGTCTGTTACCATATCATGTACAGTGCTTTTGGTAAAGATTTCATTGTTTGGACTCTACATTTTAATTTATATATAGTATGCAGAATTTTTTGCCATAATGATTAATTGATAAGTTGGTTGGTACACTGAAAAGGTTGAATGCATTCTATTTCAGACATCTTAAATTTCTGGCATTCTTCTTCAAAATGATCCCTCAGTAGTTGTCTTCTACAAAAAAAAACCTCTCGTGTCAATAGTTTTTTCAGCACATTTTAGGGTCTTTATTCTCTCTTCTTTACACCCAAAACATCCAAGATAGAATGCTGAACTACCACAAGGCATATTTGGTAACGTGACAGCCTGAATTGTACACTTAAACCAGTCTTACTCGAGAACTGAAAGCCCACTCAGAATCTCCTCTGTGGTTTAGGCATAAGTGGCCGTACAATTGCGCCACTCAGCCATAAAGATCAAATAGATCTTATTCCATGGTGCTAAAATGAAAGATTTCAGCCAGGGTAAGCAGCAGAAATACTGCTGGGGAGATGGGACCATAGCCTACCAAGGGAGGTGGAGTTGGTAAGGAAAGAATTAAAAACCGAGGTCCTCAATGAACTGAAACATTTTTGCTAGGCATGCATTTTAAGAAAGAGACTGTCAGTGATAATCAAATGTGAGGCCGGATGAACACAGCAGGCCCAGCAGCATCTCAGGAGCACAAAAGCTGACGTTTCGGGCCTAGACCCTTCATCAGAGAGCTCTCTGATGAAGGGTCCAGGCCCGAAACGTCAGCTTTTGTGCTCCTGAGATGCTGCTGGGCCTGCTGTGTTCATCCAGCCTCACATTTCATTATCTTGGATTCTCCAGCATCTGCAGTTCCCATTATCACTGCCAGTGGTAATAGTTGGTACAACAATATCTTTTCTTCTAAATATTCCTCATCGAGGAAATTGGGTCATTAACAATTTCAGATCAAGCACAGCTGTGGTGAGCAACTGCATTGTAAGACTCTTCATGGTTTGGCTATTAGCCCATTCTTCCCATTTTTACTTGAGTTGTCCAGTGGAAGGTAAGAAAAATGAACGTGATGTGTAAACCTCCATTCTCTCACTTTACTATATAGTGCTGCACATATTTACTCAAATAGATTATGTTTTAAATACAGAAACTGCCTTTCATGCTTGACTAAAAAGTTAAAATTATCATATTCACATAAAAGGAACAAAAACAAAATGGTATCCATTACCTTTAGCCTTAAAATATTAAATAGCCAAAAATACATCAACATTCCGAGGAATGTTCAACGGACCTGAAACATTAACTCTGCTTTTTCCTCAGATGCTGCCAGACCTGCTGAGCCTTTCCAGCAACTTCTGTTTTTGTTCCCAATTTACACTATCTGCAGTTATTTTGGTTTTTACAAAATATGTCAAGGGTGGAAGTCCTGGGTCATACTCACCTAACTTTACGTCACCATGGTCTGTCAGTAATATATTTGCCCCCTAAAAGAAAACAGTTTAGAAATGAAGTGGTAATTAATTAGCATCCACCAGCTTATTTTCTTAACTTCATTTTTTTAAAGAAGGTCATAACCTACCATGTCCAGATTTCTGCCAATACACAACTAGTTACCTCCAAGGAAATGTCTACTATTTTTAAATTTTAAAAATGATAAGAAACAAGCCTTTTTTTAAATCTTCAAAAGCTATGGACTGCATGGAGAAAGATCGGATTTTAAAAACAGGGATTTACCAGGATAGCTGCATAATTTCACAACAAGGAATTCAACACCTATTGTGAATTTTTTTGGCTATGGATTCCTTCAACATGCAGATGATCAGGATCACAGATTTGTTTAGAAGTGAAGCTAATTGGTTCTTCACTGTATGATCAGGTTGGAACTAGATACTAATTGGAGACAAAAATGCAGAGAAAAAGAAAACAAAAGGGTTTGTTTATTACAAAAACCTGGTCAGTGCCTACAATCAACCTTGGTCTGAAATTCAGGTATACCAGAGTACCGGTGTTTACCACGCTGGGAATTATATGCTTCAATTTACAGCACACCATCCCATTAGATCATAACAATTAACTAGATTGTTCAGCAAAACAGGCTGTCAAACAGCTAATTTCCACTTTCGCATATGACAGATACAGTTTGATTGACAACAAATGTTTAAAAAGTATTCAGTTTACGGAAATTTAGGCTTACCTTTATATCTCGGTGCATTTTTCCTTTACTGTGCAAGTAGCCCAGACCCTACAAACCAAGTTGCACATCATCAAGCACAAACAAAAAATGGCACAACAGTAAAACACAACTGCAAATGAGAATATCCATGGGTCACTTGCCCAATCCATCAAAAGAAAATTCTATAGCATTCAACTGTAATCATGAAAGGGTTTGACTCTACTACCCTCTTAAAAAGATTAAATGCTCCTTATCAACATAAATCTTAAAACATCTTCAATAATTTCTCAGTTGTTATAATTTCACAGTATATTCTGAAATAATGCTGTAGGTTTGCTTTCTGTACACAATTTGCCATTTTTTTGTTTCTCCAAGATATCCCCTCATATCTTCAATCTTTCCTCGCAACCAACAAACTGACAAGGTTTGGACATTATTCCCTTAAGGGCTTAAATTACTTCCCTATCCATTAAATTTCAAACATACTAATGATCTAGCTCAAGGACTGTATAGTTTCACCATAATATTTGATTAATTATTCTTATTCTTTAGCAACTCAAAACATCAAACTATTAACAATTAATCCAGTCACTGAAGTATTCTGAAAGAGCGTCTCTCGAGCAAAATCATCAACTGTGCTTTCTCTCCACAAATACTGTGGAACTAGCAGTGAGGTGTCGGCTGCAACAATAGTGGAACAGGGACTCCTGGCTGCAGTGGGCCCAGAGCTGGGACATTACAGAGACCTTGCATAAGTCCTGGAGCCACGTTTGGCACGCCAGCCGATAAAGATCAACTTTATTTAAATACTTTATTTTTATTCTTTTGTACCTCAAAGTGACACAGGAATGCTGTGACAGAACATTTTTTACTGTGCCTCCCTAGACATGAGAGACAATAAATTTATCATTCATTTGCATCTTCACTCTACTACCAACACTGCTGCATGAATAATAATCTGTTGGAACTCAGTTCATTTTATTTTACATTTCACAGAATTGTTAGGGTGCTTAATTAAATCTTAAATGCTCAACATATATTCCCTTAGCTGCGTAGAATTAATATGTCAAAGGGAATCCTATCATCTAAATGTCATATTAAAGATACTAATTTTTTGTCATTAAAACAAAAATAAGAGAAATTGGCTAGACAGACTATTTTCAAAATGATTATTGGCAGCTATTTACTTTAATTATATTTCTCATAAGTTTCCTCCCATCTTACTCTGTCTGTTAATATGTGCAATCATCTACTCCTTTCTCCCCAAGTTTATCCAGATTTCCCTTAAATATATCTGTGCTATCTCAGTTGGCTAGATGGCTGGTTTGTGATGCAGAAGAATGCTAACAGCATTGGTTCAATTCCCACACTAGCTGAGATCACAATGAAGTTACTACTTTCTTAACCTTGCCTGAGGTGTGTTTACCTTCATATTAAACTCAATACCAGTGGTCTCTCTATAATCCTTCAGACCTGTGGCACTTGGCCTTTACCTAACGTAAGGAAAATTATTGTTATTTCTTTAAAACATTGGTAGGATCAGTAATGGTTATTAAAGAGTGTTTCAAAAGGAATTTTAACACTTTTCAAAAAGAGATCAGCTATAATTTTCATAGGTAAAAAGAAATATTCGCCATGTGAATTTGTGATCCTTTACCTGTAAGGGATAGGAACCAGTGTTAAGACTAGAAGTAATGTGGTTTGGAGACAGAGCAGCGTGAAGTACAAGGGAAAAATCAGCACAAAGAAACAGATACAAAGAAGTGTTGGATCAGGAGAGTTATTATTCTAACCAACTTGTTCATGATGTTATTATCTCACACCTCTGCAATAAGCAGGATTTGAACCCAGGCCTCCTGGCTCAGAGATAGAGATCTCACACACCACTACTGTGCCATAAGAGCCTTTCAGTGTTAACTGTATCCTAGGACCTCAGAATACAACTGCCAGTCAACACAACTAAAGACTGACTCAATTAAGAAAGAAAGTTAGGGATCCTCAGTACCAAAAGTCAAGTTTGAAACAATAAATATTGCACATGGTGTCCCAGTTGTATACAGTTTGATGCAAGCGCTTGTGATTGCATCTTTGTTGTATTGACTACACAGAATGAAATTTAAGTTTTTTTTTCCATTTGAAGCATCATTTGCTTGTTAATTCATTTGTAAATTCCATTTATTTGAACTAAAGTCAAGGTTAATAATTTTCTTTATTTGAGGGTCATGCATCAATTTTATCATCTAGGTTCATGGTTTTCCCCTCAAGAATCATAACAAAATGCCAACCCTATAAAACCTTTTCACAATTTCAAATGTCAATCAGGCCACACTTCAAGTTTCTCTTTTCTCAGTGTCCTAGAAGTTACATCCTCAATTCTCATAATCAGTAACCCAACCAACATGCAATTTATGGGCAAGTTTGCTCTTGCCATAGTGCTGAGCAATGGACATCAGATAATTCTATTCGTTTAAAATCGATGACTTATTTATCTCCTAATTATTAGAAGGTGACAGACAAAACTTCTCAGTATTAGTGAGAAGTCAAAAATCCTCTTTCTCTACTGTGCTCGGTGAGGGCTAGGCTAGTGATACTTGCTCAAAATTACCAATAATTGGAAATAAAATAATCGATTAAGTCATATTAATGAGTGATATTCGGATTAATGGTCAGCAACTGTTTTGGTCAATTGTTTTGTTTAAAGGAGGGGTACACATTCATTTAATATCACGCTAATGCATTCTCCTAGTTGCTGGCAAGAAATTCTTAATGTGCAAAGTCAAAGAGAAACCACATTCCTACCTGCAAAGTTTCTCTGCAAACATAAGCTATCTGTAGTTCTGATAGGGGTCCTGTTACTGTAAAAGCAAAGCATTTCATAACATAACAGTCAATAAACAATTAGTCTACTTCTGCAAATTTTAGAAAACAGAAAATGGAGGAGAACTCCTTTTAAAGTACAATCAAGTCAGTTCAAATGAAATTTCTATAATTCTAAATAAAAACCAAAAGAACTGCAGGTGCTGGTCTGATGAAGGGTCACCAGACTCAAAACATTAACTCTGCTTTTTCTTCACAGATGCTGCCTTACCTAATGAGCTTTTCCATCAACCACTGTTTTGGTTTCTATAATTCGAGTCTTGTAGAAAAGGAACTAAGTAAGGGACAGGTGAAAGAAAAAAAATAGCTAGTTGGGACGAGTGACAGAGGGTAGTGGCTGGAAATGGAGGAACAGATGGAAAGAGGGTGTGGGATCTGAAGAGGAAATTCTATACCAGGACTCAGAGAAGAGGCAGGATGGGAGGCAGGATGGGAGAGGAAAATGAGGGAGAGAGAAATATGGGGGATAATTGGGCAAGAATGAGTAAATCCAGCATTTAAAAAAAACGAATACACAAACATTTTGAAAGCAATTCACAAAAATTTTCTTTTAGGGCTGCAATTCTGGAAGAAAATTGGTCAGTTGGCAACTGTGAAGAAGTAACAGGCTAACATTTTGGACACAAGACCTTCTAACACTGGTTTTTTCCCTTAATAGATGCTATCAGTGTATTGTCAACATTAGCAGTCCCTTTCTTTTTATTCACAAGATAAATTAGTTTAAAATAAAATCACCATTAAATAGGCAAATGCAGCAAGATTCCACAAACAGCAATTAAATGCATTATTTTATGGTTTTAGTTTAAAAAAAAGTAATAGAAACTCTGCTTTTGAATAATCTTGAGTGATTATTTAACATGCAAATTAAATGACCAAACAGGGCAGCAGTTTAATTACTTTTGGGGACTGGGTGGAAGGAGAGGGGCAAGGAACACATGGGCAGGCAATGAGGAGAACTTAAGCAACAAACCGTGGTACATATCCTGAAGTGATCCACCTCCGCAGTACTCCATACAGATCCATAACTTTTCACGGCTAAAACATACAACATATCTTTTAGAAAATGCTTAAAACTTGAGTTACAAAATAAAAAATGGAAATTTTCATTATTCACAAACAGCTGAATTAATTGTTGAGGACAGGGAAAGGATAATCTACAACCGCTGTTGGATCTTTAAATTTAGAGAACAATTAGCTGAATATGTTTTTCATCTTAAGTCAACGTGGAAAATAGTACCTCCACAGCTCAAAAAGATCTACAGTAAACATACGAAAGAAATACAATACAGGTTTCAAACAAAAAATACAAGCCCTGTGAGCCCAGGTTCAAATCCCGCCATGACAGATGGTGTAATTTGAAATCAACAAATTTTGGAATTAAGAATCTAATGATTACCACGAATCCATTCCTGATTGTCAGAAAAACCCATCTGGTTCACTAATGCCCATTAGAGAGGGGAACTGCCATCCTTACCTGGTCTGGCCTAATCCGACTCCAGACCCACAGCAAAGTAGCTTGTGGAATTCATTGCCGCAGAGTGCAGTGGAGGCCGGGACGTTGGATGCCTTCAAGGAAGAGATCGACAAATTCTTGATCTCAAAAGGAATCAAGGGCTACAGGGAGAGTGCAGGGAAGTGGTGTTGAAATGCCCATCAGCCATGATTTAAATGGTGGAGAGGACTTGATGGGCCGAATGGCCTTACTTCCACTCCTATGTCTTACGGTCTTATAGTCAACTGCTGCTGGGCAATAAATGTTGCCTTGCCAACAATGCCCTCATCAAGAAGAAAAAAAGCAAACAGACTAACTCCTACATGCTGCGCCTGTATATTAACTTTCATTCATTTGCAAAGAATTCCTTTGAAACACCAACATTTCCCAGGTTTTCCTATTTAAAAATAAATTCTGCATTTCCAGTTCAGGTGGATAACTTTGACAATGTATGTCATCTGTCACGTTTCTATCCACTCACTCATCCTCTCTTTATTCTTTTGATGTTAAACATACTTGGTTATAATGTCCTTGGAAGTAACAGGAAAGGTAAATATGGTGATGGGTGACATTTTTGGCTTATAACAGTACTGCAGTACAAGAGAAAAAGGATGTTTCAGCAGGTTCAAGGACTCAAACCTTAGCTTTGGCTAAATTAAGAATGGTGCAATTACATTGCTCAGTGTTATACACAGAGCACCAGCTAGTGGTGCAGGAAGAGTCCATTTGACCCACCATGTCTGCTCCAGCTGTAAGCATTTTTGACTGAGTGCCAACCTTCTGTTTGGTGTCCTAGAATGCTGCGTGCTGTTTCTATTTAAATAATCATCCAATGCTGTCTTCAATACCTCAACTGAATCTGTCTCCACAACACTGAGGCAGTGCATTCCAAACCTGCACTACTTTTATTTTTTTCTCCCGCACATCTACTGCTTTTGCAAAATATTTTAAAACTGTGCAATTTGGTTTTGTTTTGGGTGTGAAGTGTTCTTCATGGTCTACTCTGTCCAAACCCCACATGATTTTGAAAACTTCTGTCAAGTCTCCCCTTACGCCTTTGCCTCACCAACAAAAAGTCCACAATTTATACTTCTAAATGAAATTTGTCATCGATGGAACCATTCTTGTAAATTACTTCAAAATTCTCTTGCCAGTGTATTCACATCTTTCTGTAAGTACGGCTTCCAGAACGGTATCCAGACTTCCATCTGAAGTCTGGTGTGGGTTCTGTAAAATTCAGCATAACTACCTTCCTCTTATACTCTCTGCCTTTATTAATGAAGCCTAAAATATTGTAGGCTTTATTAATAGCTCTCCCTACCAGTCCTACCAATTTTATTGGCTTATGTGTATATACACCCAGGTCTGTATACTCCTGCACACCCTTCATTTTATGCTGTCTGCCATGTTCTTGCTACCAAAGTGTATCACTTATCACTTCTCTTGGAAGCACAGAGCTTTGTTTGCTACAAAGTTCTCCATGATCTAGAATACTTCCAGCTGTCATCTGCAAACTAAGATCTAGTTCACTTTATGTATGTTCGTAAAAGCAAGATTGCCAATACTGACCCTTGGGGAACTCCACTATGGATCTTCCTCCAACCTGAAAAAATATCCCTCTTCAGTATGACTCTGCAGACACCTTTTATATCAATGTTGCTACTTTTTATTCTACGGCCAATTTACTTCTTCCCTTAACAAATCCATGCCGACTCATAAAATTGGGCCCATGTTTCCCACGTGACTACGAATTCTTCTCTACGTATGGCCCTCTCAATTGAATTTTCCACCTACTCTAGACTGTCAGTGAACTTGAATGTATTACATTCAGACCCTTAGAAAATAGATGACAGGTTTAGACAAAGGATCTCGATCGGCGCAGGCTTGAGGGCCGAAGGGCCTGTTCCTGTGCTGTTTGTTCTTTGTTCCTTGTCTCAAGATATCAAAGCAGGCTGCAAATAACCGAGACCCAAGTACTGATCGTTGAAGTCTATTTATTCCTACTCCTACTTTATTCGCCAAATAGCTAATTAGCCAACCCTCATCCCATGCTTGTACATGTACAATTCTAAAAGCCTAGTATTTGCATATTATCTTAACAATAGCTCATAGAATGCTTTATGAAAATTCAAAAAACTACAACCAGACTTCCCAAACTTGGCCTGCTATGTGCAACCTAAAAAAAAAAGCTGTGTTTTGTCGAACAAGTGCCCTTTCAGAAATCTCTGTACTTATGGTGCACTCCAACTCCAACACCATGACTGGAGAATTACATTGGTAGTCATGTCCACAGTGGCAAATTTCAAACACACAAATTTTAAGAACAAGAGATAGTGGGAACTGCCGATGTTGGAGAATCTGAGACAACAAGGTGTACAGCTGGATGAACACAGCAGGCCAAGCAGCAGAGGAGCAGGAAGGACGTTTCGGGTCTGGACCCTTCTGAAGATCTTTCTGAAGAAGGGTCTAGACCCAAAATGTCAGCCTTCCTGCTCCTCTGATGCTGCCTGGCCTGCTGTGTTCATCCAGCTGTACACCTTGTTGTCTCAACTTTAAGAACAAATTGAGTTACTTAGAAAAGCTGGGATGAAACCATAAGACCATAAGACATAGGAGTGGAAGTAAGGCCATTTGGCCCATCGAATCCATTCCACCATTTAATCATGGCTGATGGGCATTTCAATTCTACTTACTCACACTCTCCCCGTAACGGTTAATTCCCTGCAAAATCAGGAATTTATCAACCTCTGCCTTGAAGGGATTTACGCCCCAGCCTCCACTGCGCTCCATGGCAATGAATTCCACAGGCCCACCACTCCCATTCTAAATTGATCCCCTCCATATCTAAGGCTGTGCCCACAAGTCCTAGTCTCCCCACCTAACGGAAAACAACTTCCTAGTGTCCACCCTTTCTAACCCATGCATTATCTTGTAAGTTTCTATTAGATCTCCCCTCAACCTTCTAAACTCTAATGAATACAATCCCAGGATCCTCAGCCATTCATCGTATGTTAGCCCTACCATTCCAGGGATCATTCATGTGAATCTCCGCTGGACACACTCCAGTGCCATTATGTCCTTCCTGAGGTGTGGGGCCCAAAATTGGATACAGTATTCTAAATGGGGCCTAACTAGAGCTTAATAAATTCTGAGAAGCACATCGCTGCTTTTATATTCCAACCCTCTTGAGGTAAATGACAACATTACATTCGCTTTCTTAATCACGGATTCAACCTGCAAGTTAACCTTTAGAGACTCCTGGGCTAACACTCCCAGATCTCTTTGTACTGTCAAGTTCAGTGAGGCCAGTCCTTGCTCACTATAGGAGCGCAGAACTATCCCGTTCATCTAAATTTGCCTTTTTTCCTTCTTGCCAAACTTACTCTTTCTCCAGAAATTGGAATCCTTGTTTGTTGTGAAATTATTCCCCAATTTTCTCAAATATTAAAAACTAAAATAAATGTGGGCATGTTTTTTTTTTAAAAGCTACCCATTCTCCCACACATTCACCAGACAGGTTCAACTTGCATTTTTAGGATCCTACAGAATAAAAGAGGCTCTTCAGCCCAATGAGTCTGTACTGCCAAGCTACTCATGCTCCTTTAACATAATGAGATGCCTCAGGTTACTTCATACGAATAATTATCAAACAATTTCACAGAACAAAGGAAATATTTAGAACATATGACTGAATGTTTGTTCAGAGGTAGAAAGTGGAGAGAAATAGGTATAGAATTCTAGAATTTGGATTCTTGGAAGCTGAAGGCACAACAGCCAAGGAAACAGCAGCCACAGAATTCAAAAAAGAGGATATGCAACAGCCCAGATCTGAACTTAAAAGAAAAATCCTACAGCTATGTTGGAACTGTGAATAAAGCCAGCCTTTGTCACTCATCTCCAATTGCCCTTGAGAAGGTGAATGCAAGTTGCCTTCTTGAATTGTCACAGTCCATCCAAATGAGATACCATCTTGTACTATCAGGCTGAGACTTCCAGGATTTCTCTCTAGCAATAGTGATAAATTAGGAATAAGATGCTAAATTAGGACATTATGTGCCTTGAAGGGATATTTGCAAGTGGTGAAAAATGGCTCCAAAGAAGTTACAGTTAGACACCTGTTGGGTCATGGAAGGATTTAAAATTGAGATGTTGCAGAACTAGGAGATAAAGTCAATCAGTAAGGACAGTGGCGAAAGGTGAGTGCAATTCAGAGAAAGTTAGGATATGATCAGAGTTTTGAATCCTTTAAATTTCAGATACAAGAGAAGCTATTTAGCAAAGTATTACATTAGAGTTTAGAGGTTGCTATGACAAACATACAAGAGTATTTTAACACTTGAATGGCTAAACAAAGGCAAAGAGGAACATCACAGAGGAAAAAGCAGACGTGGTAATAAAAAGCTGATGAACCAACCGAGTTTCTTTTTATTTCTACCCGATAGCCATACAATTACACTTGCAGCAAAAAGTCTTCTGTGTTTAAAGAAATTGGAATTCAATCAAATTCTTCAGCTCCTCCTCTCAATCATAATTTCAATATTGGACTGATAGGGATATTAACAAAAAACTTGCAAAAGGAAACCATTTAAGATTTTTCTAAAAATTTGAAACATTGAAGTTAGTGTTCAAGGATAAACACATAGCTCAACCACACCCATTCTCACAGGAAAGTGGAGGACCATTTAGAGAGGAAGTCACTCAAAATTGGTGCAAATCCAAAACAGAATTAAAGACAGATGACAATATTGACAAATGTTTAAGTATGATTCTCTAAAAGATTGTCCAATTGTTGGGTTTTATAGACTTTCACATAATTGTTACACTTGCCCAAAACAAGTCTTTCCAAAGAATACCAAATTCTCCTGCAAGGGTAGGCTAGTTCAAAGATTATTTCAGACATTTATTCATAAATGACAAAAAAAACATGCATAACAAGTATTTCTACATTACCTTTCAATAGATTCTTCACTATTTACATGGAAACAACTGGCAATATTTGTTAATGAACCGCTATAACAACAACAACAGTGTGTTTGTGTGTGCCATTAACACAGCAAACACTGTATTCCTGGATCCCTTTCTTACCACTACTGCCCCCCTTCTCTAACCTTGCAATTGGAAACGTATATTTGCTTGGAATTTGGATTTTCTGGAATTGGTTTATATTCACATGTTAATGGTAAAAGTGGTTTCATTTGCTACTCACTTGCTCTTTCCAGACCAAACGATAACAACTGCTGACAGAGATAAAAAGGTGTAGAGGTGGATGAACACAGCGGCCTAGCAGCATCTTAGGAACAGGAAAGCTGACGTTTCGAACCTAGACTCTTCAGAAGGATTCAGCTGTGAACTTCCCTATAAACACCGGCCAATAACAATATTTTTGCCTCCTTTCAGAAACACAGAATTCCATGGCACAATTGGAGCCTACATGCATATCTGAAACTGGTATGTCCAAAGATTCATCCCCTACCTGACCTCTTGGGCATTTCTTATCACAGGATCCCCAGTGTGGAAACAGGCTCTTCAGCCCAACAAGTCCACACTGACTCTCAGTGCATCCCAGCCAGACCCATCGCCCTGTAACGTACCTAACCTTGCACATGCCTGAACACTGAGCAATTTAGCATGGCCAATCCACCTAACCTGTACATGTTTGGACTGTGGGAGGAAACCCATGCAAACAAGGGGAGAATGACTGTGTGGAGCTTGCACACAGTCACCCAAGGGTGGAATTGAAGCTGGGTTCCTGGTACTGTGAGGCAGCAGTGCTAACCACTGTGCCACTGCACTATTTTAAAAATTTGCAGCAAGCTTGGATTAAATGGAGGAAATATTTATCTTGAAAGGGTGCCATTAATTTGATAAAAAAAAGGAAGAACCATTCCCTTCCTTTCATTTTAAAAGGATTTTCTCTTCCAAAACTTACAAAACAAAAAAAAGACAGGAAAAGAAATCTGACTGAAACGCTGAATTACATTGCTCAGGAAGAAAGTGCTAAACTAACTCCCAGAACTATATAAAATATATTTAATACAGCAATATCTTCTAGTTTAAAGTTGTTTGGGCCATGATTTTATCTTAATATTTAAAATGGCTATAACAACAGTTTATGACTCTACATAAAACAGCACACATCACTGCTTAACATTTACTGTCGTCAACACCGAAGTAATGGAGAAGTATTTAATTTGAAGGATGATTCTGTATACATAGGTAATAACATTATAAACAGAATGGACAAGATGCTCTCAGCCTACTTATATAGCTTAACTGATTTCAGCTGGTTGTTTCTAGCAATACTCCTTCAGTCCCTTGGTTGCTCAAAACATACATTCAAGCTCTGTAAGACTAAGATTCTAGGAGTGCGTGAACTCCAGAATGAAACAAAAATTCAGCAAATTGGCCTGGAGGCTGCTATGCATGACTAACTTTAAAAAAAAGTCGTACACTCCAAACTTCTCAAAATATTTCTGATGTGAACATAAAGAAACATTACTGACTGCCTTCAAACATATGCAATTTTTCCAACTGTAGACATTTGGAGGTACTTGGGAATGGATTCTCAGAATCTAATCTTGCATGCTTTAATGAAAATTTCCTTCTCTTAATTCACAAAACAATGCTTATTAATTTCTGATAACAATATATTGTTAGTTACAACAGACTTTACTTGTACTTACCTGAAATTGCAAAACTAAACAGAAACTGATGAGGCTACTGATTGTTTAATAGACAGTCCGAGAACTAACTGTCTTAATTTAAGCAATCTCAAAAACAAATGTTGGGTCCTGTTAACTTTAATTATATGCCTAATATAAACATGTTGTTACAAAGTTTTCAGCTAAGACATATTTCACAAAGCATTGTTTCAATAATTATAAGGGAAGGCATACAACAGTGTAAAGTCAATCTAATGAGCAGCAATGAAAGTGAAACAGTTGGACAGTCAGATGGCAATTCAAAAATCAATAACATGAAAAAGTACAAGGCTTTAAAATATAAAATATGCTACCATGATAAACATACAGACAATGATCTGCAAATTATTTTAGCCAAGAGCCTCACAGTCAGTACTAGATTTCAAAATGGCAGCAGAGTAGGGCTCCTGAGTCAGTGCTCGTTCGCTCCCAACCATCTAGTTTCCTTTTTTCTTCCCACCTCCCCAGCCCCTCAACATTTCTTGATAATGTTTCTGTCTACATAATTCTTGTCCTGAACAGCATTTGTGGCTGTGAGCTGAGGCCCAGCATTGATTCATGGTGTAACCAGTCATGATGGCAGCAGAGTAGCAGTGCAGCATGTGGGGTCCTGGGCTCAGGAGCATAGAGCTTGTCTAATCCTCTGCTTTTACTTTATTTTAAAATTTCTCTATTTTGTTTTTAATTCATTCATGGGACGTGGGTATTTGTGTCCAGCCAAAATTTATTGCCCATTCACATTGCCACAAGTCAGGAGTCATGTGTAGACCAGACCATATAAGGGTGGCAATTCCGTTCCTAATAGACATTACTGAACCAGATAGGTTTTTCTGGCAATCAGCAATGATTTCATGGTCACTGTTGGGCTCTTAATTCTGGATTTTTAAAAAAAAAAATTGAATTCAAGTTCCATAATCTGCCATGGCAGGATTCAAACTTGGGTCCCCAGAGCATTACCTGGGTCTCTGTATTAGCAGTCCAGCAATACCACTAGGCAATCGCCACTTTACATGGACAGATTGGGCAGCATGGAGGGGGCTAACACATCAGAGGCAAGGATTGTTTCTGGCAGCTGTGGTGATGGAGGGAGAAAAATTTGTGCTCCCAGCGGCGATGGGAGGAAGGAGAATTTGGGTCTAGTGCGGGATCCAGCAGCTTCAGCAGCAGCTGCATCACCGAGATCAGTCCAACGCAGTCAAGATGACGCTGAACAGTGGCAACACAGTTCTGTGGCAGTAGTATGGCAAAGGGACTTGCAGCAGGCTGACTGCTTCATGCTGGTGGTGGAAGAGGCTGGATCCTGGCCCTTGGTGAAGCATTTGAGGAATATAATGTTGAACTTTTAACATTACTTCCTCATTTTTCTACTTTATACCTAAGATTTTGTACCTCGATACCTTTGCACCAGAGATGGCATTGGAGAAAGGCAACTCAACACAATTTCCACTGTACTCCTGTATCCCTGAACGTGAGTACATGTGATAATAAAAAAGAATTCTAAAAAATTCTAATTCTAGATTCTACTGCTGATAATTTAATCAAACATTCAAAAGCAATTGTATTAAGAATTGCTTTTCATGATTGATGCCAGTTTTAAAACATCAAATGTTGGTCAAAGTACAAGTGAAAGAACAAATTTTAAGCAGAGAACGGTGTTACGCCCACTTCTGAAATCTTCACATAATCCACTCCGAATTGAACAGGAGAAAACAAAATTTTTGTTTTGATAATTTTGTTAGTCAAAGCCTTACTAGTAGTTACAAGTTTTTATGCTCCCTAAGTATAGGGCTCCAATTCAAATCCAATGGCAGTTTATGATCTGGATTTTAATTAATATTTTCACAATGAAAGTACCATTCACTCTCACCTGCATTAAATTGATACATTGAAAAAGAGAGTCTACAAGTAACAAAGCGTAAACAGTTGGCATATATACAGCAGGAAATAGTGAATGGCTTTCACACTTAGTATTTATTTATGCCACAGTAAATATTTTCATTTAAGATTGCTAGATGCTGATTATCTTTACATTGTCATGCTTTCTATTTTTATTTCTTTGTCCTTCATGATTTTGTTTTCTCACTTTTCTTTGCAGATTCTGGTGCATCTTTAATTTCCTTTTCTTTACAACTCTAAGGAAGTCACTACCACAATTTCAAAATTATCCCACAAAATCCACCATCCCCATAAAACAAAGTTCAATTGGAAGGATTATTAACCACAATTATCATCAATAATCCTCTGTCTGTTTTCTTGGGGTTCATACACTAGGAGTAAAGAATGATATGGTGGCACTGTACATTAAACACGAAAAGTCCAACCAATATCAGCCTTTCTTAGTTCAAAGCCCAAAGAGTATTATTGTTTCCACTGAAATTGAAATGCTGAATTACATTGTTTAGGGAGAAAGTACTAATCTACAGAAACCAGCTCAGAACTATATAAAATGCATATGGCATAGCAGTATTTTCTAGTTTAAAGTTACAGTTTGTGCCAGCATTTTACCTTTATAATTAAAGTGAGTGTAATAACAGGTTAGTTACATTTTATGACTCTACACGAAATAGAACGCACACATCATGGCCAACATCAAGGGTGGCATGGTGGCTCAGTGGTTAGCAAAGTTGCCTCATAGCGTCAAGGACCCAGGTTTGATTCCACCCTTGGGTGACTATCTGTGCAAAGATGGGCAGGTTAGGTGGATTAGTCATAGGAAATACAGGAGTGGGATGGATCTGGGTGGGATGTTCTTCGGCAGGTCAGTGTAAACTCAATTGGCCAAACAGCTTGGTTCCACACTGCAGTCAATGTATTTGATTTCAAAAATGATTCTCTATATGTGGGTAGCAAAATGCAATTGAAATAAATTATTCTTGGCGGATACATTAACAGCATAGGAAAATTTCCCAATGCTGATGGGATATCATGCAAAATTTAATTGTCAGGTGAATTCCAGCATGCTTTACTCATTAAGTAAAATATATATTTTAAAATAAGTTTCATTATATAAAATTTAAAGTGCCTCATTTTTCACCTTAGATAGCTTCCAAAGTAGGCCACGATGTTGGCATGTTTACACTCCTTTACCATAAAAATTTCTTGCTGTATAACGGAAAAGTCATCTCCTGTTGACAAAAAAAAATACGTTAGTATATCACAGTATCTCTGTACATTCCTATGTTAATCAAAATACATTCAAGTCACAGACAACAGTTCAGGTTATTTGGAACCATCACGAATTACGCACGTTCTTCACAACATCTGTAACTTTTAACAAGGTTGACCATACCATTTTCAACTAATCAGATCATTGTCACTATACGATTGGTGGTAGTTTGTTGTCTACCAATTGGCTGCTGTGGTTGCAATATTACAAAATAATTACACTTCAAAAGGATTTCATTGATTGTGAAGTAGTTTTAAAATCTGTTCAAGGTCCTACAAAAACAAAATCTGTAGGCACAATACTGAATACATCCCTGTTCACTGCCATTTATTACATGCTTCTCAACATAATCTTTTTGGTACACTAATGTTGGATGGTCATCTTAGTAAGAAAACTTTAATGTCTGCTACACAAGTTCCATCCTATAGGTGTCACTATCTCTCAATTTATTTTTGATCCAGTCACTGCAAAACCTGTGTAGTTGGCCTCTTCAAATAAACAACTTAGCTCAAAATACTAATCACAGATTAAACAAAAAAAAGCTTTTAAAAATTCCAAATATAGTAAAATTGTTTCCTGTCCAAAGTACAAATGAACAATAATCAATATGCTCCCTGAGTGACGGTAAAATTATACTCATCCCTTCAGTTTTTCCACACAAAAAGTAGCTTTGCTTTAACTATGGATCTAAGGCTTGCTGCCCCAGCAAAACAGGTGATCCCAAATTCCCTTGGTTTAAAAGAATTAAGGAGTAAATGAGCATTCCCTAGGCCAATCCAAACAAATAAGCATGCCCTTAGCAATGTGTAACCTACTGGACCACTTTCCCGAATCCTTCACTGCCTCAGACAGAGGTAACCCACACATTCATGACCAAAATAAACAATTTTGAAATTCAGGTCCATGAACACTCCGTCCAGGTTTTAGCGCTATGCAGATATTAATAAATAATTACCACCTTCCTTAATCCTTACAGCAACATGCATCACCTCACACTTGTGTATAAAATATAATCACCTGCACATCTGCCAATGTGGTATACTGCATCCGCTGTACCTGTTGTGACCTCCTCTACATCAGAGAAATCAAGCGGAGGCTTGGGGGCCACTTTGCAAAACAACTACATTCAGTTGGCAATAAACAACTGCACCTCCCAGTCGCGAGCCATTTCAATTCCCCCTCCCATTCCTTAGATGACACGTCCATCATGGGCCTCCTGCTGTGCCACAACGATGCTACCCAAAGGTTGCAGGAACAGCAACTCATATTCTGCTTGGGAACCCTGCGACCAATGGTATCAATGTGGATATCACAAGCTTCAAAATCCGCACCCCCCCCCCCCAACTGGATCCCAAAACCAGCACAGCTTGTCCCCACCTCCCTAGCCTGTTTTTCCTCTCACCTATCCCCTCCTCCCACCTCAAGTTGCACCTCCATTTCCTACCTACTAACCTCATCCCATCCCCTTGACCTGTCCATCCTCCCTGGACTGACCTAACCTATCCCCTCCCTACCTCCCCACCTACACTCACCTTTACTAGCTCCATCCCCACCTCGTTGACTTGTCTGTCTCCTCCCCACCTATCTTCTCCTCTATCCATCTCCCCATCTCTATTTCAGAACCTTCTCCCCATCCCCCTTTTCTGATGAAGGGTCTAGGCCCGAAACATCAGTTTTTGTGCTCTTAAGATGCTGCTTGGCCTGCTGTGTTCATCCAGCTCCACACTTTGTTATCTTGGATTCTCAAGCATCTGCAGTTCCCATTTTCTCTTATCTGCAATTGTCTGTCCATTTTACTAACCTTGTTGCCTTCTGTGTTATTATCCAGGCTGTTTCAAATTTCACCAAATTTGGTATCATTTGGAAAGTTTGCACCTCTTTATTCCAGTTTCCAAGTCATAAAAGCCATGGTTCCAACATCATTTCCACTGGCCTCCATTCTGAGAAACAACCATTTGTTATTTGCATGCCGTGATAAGCAGGTTTTTCGACTCTCTCATATTTCCTATTCTAGTCTCATCATCTCTCCACCCATCCTCTAAGACTTTCAGGTTAAAAATTCAAAACAATGTCAAGTTTTCCACTTAGAGCCATCCTCTTTTCTCCTACAACCTAAATGATAAAACTGGCATTATAATCTCTTACTCTACAAGTTAGCCATCAGTTTTGTTTTTTGAATTTTACTTTTTCAAATCTGTTTTTGATTACTTTTGTTTAAAGTACCCCTAAAGTTAGTGTCAAGTCATGAAATTAAGGAAACAGATTGTAGAAAACTTCCACATGAACAATTGCCAAGTGAAACTAATGGAGCAATGTTCTCCACAGACTTCTTACAGTATAATTTAGTTGGCATTGTTTTAGTTTCCTTCCCAAATAGCATCCTAATAATCTTATTGTGCCAACAAATGCAAAATGGAAAACGTTCACACATTTCTAAATTTAACTTTAGCATGTAACTCCTTTTTAAGTTGTCAGACAAAGCCTCCTCCAAGAAAAAAGCAAAAAAAAGGCATGGCCTTCTGTACAAAATGACAGGATCAAGTGTACTTTACACACTGTTCTTATACATTTCCCCAAAGTCTACTGGGTAGCTATTTCCTTCACATAAATTATTACACTTACAAGATGTTTGGTACTCCATCGAAATATAGTTTTATTTACAGTAGTGCTCAAAATACAGTGTCATAAGGTGTTTCTGCACCCAAAATACCATGGAAAATCCAATTACTCAGGCAACCAGCAAAAAGAAGTTACCCCATAAGTTGGAGATAGTAAGAACTGCCAATACCGGAGTCAGAGATAACACAGTGTGGAGCAGGAGGAACACAGCAGGCCAGGCAGCATCATGGGAGCGGGAAAGCTGATGTTTCAGATCAGGTTTTCTGAAGAAGGGTCCTGACTCAAAACATCAGCTTTCCTGCACCCCTGATGCTGCCTGGCCTGCTGTGTTCCTCCAGTTCCACACTGTTTCCCCATAAGTTGAACTGACAGAATCTCAGAGGAGCTGCTCCTCCAATTACAGGCTAGTTCCTGCCCACATCTGCAGCTGATCAATAATGAAGGTGGGAGGGCAGACTGTTTGAAGGCACACTGGACATACTCAGAAAACAAACACTGGTGAGCAGCCACGCTGGGAGTATCATCAATCACAAGTTTCACTATAATAAACATGGTCAATTGATAAATTTAAATCCAGAGACTGAGATCAGAGATACAGTAAAAATAGAGGTATAACTGTCTGGTTAAAATTGTTTCATCCTTTATGTCTGTGATAGAAGCATGTCAGCTGTGACCGCACTAGTCTGTGAAAGGTAGGTTTAGGTTAATGGCTTGGTTTTGTATGCAGGACCATGTGTCATTTAAAGTGAAAACTTATGTTGCTAACTTACATCTATTCGTCTGTGCCACTTTAAAGACTGTTGTTTCTAAACAATGAAATGTATTGTCTGTCCTGGTTTTAACTTTAATGGATGGTGGATAGTTAAGGATATCAATCATTTTATCTAATTCAGCTTGTGTACTGCATGGGTCTACACAAATACAGAAACTGTTACCATAAGACCATGTCAACCAATAAATAAGCTTAGTGAAAATGAAAAGTCACAACAATCAAAACGAAATCCTTAAGAAAATCTTAGCACAAATCAAAGCACAACTGTGTGCTCAGTCTCACAATCTTCCTTGAGGGAGTGAATATTGTATTAGAAAAAGCTGCAGGCTTAACAAACAGCTTGACAAGATATAGCACTTTTTCCATGTCTGCATGCATCTTTATACCAGCTTATAGGAAGATATGGCAGGAAGGTTGCCATTCTTTGGTGCCATCTTACTGCGCTGGGCCAATTTCAGCAACACAGCTGCTGCTGACGCCGCGGGGACTTGTACTGGACCCAAACTCGACTTCCTCCCACTGCCGCTGGGAGCACAAACTCTACTCCCTCCACTTCCACAGCTGCCAGGAACCAGGAACAAACCTCAGATGTGGGATGCTACCACTAAAGAATTGCTTACCTTGGTGACGTAGGAGCATAAGTGGTGAAGACTCTATCTCACCCTTTAGATAACTGCAGAACATAAACCAGCTCAGACACAATTTGCTTGCTAATCCTAATATAATGCAGGTATGGTTAGCATTTTACAAATGAAAACATCCACAGCCCTCCACAACACACCACTAAAAATTAAAAACATGTAAAACTGGTTTTACAGGTACATTGATGTTGTGGTGTAGTCAAGGACAGCAAGTGGAGGACAGTTATTTAATTTTGAATTGGGAGAGATCAAATTTCAAATGAAACTTCTCTGTGCGCATAATTCAGAGGCATTATCCACAAAATTAGAAATTTTATGTAACAAAGCCTAAAATTCAACTGCACAAGTTTAAATTAAATATGTACAAGTTGCCAAAGTATCTGCAATTCTTTCAGTTACAAGCACAGGAATATTAGAGTCTCAAATGCAAAAAAATTGATCACATAGACAATGCAATTTAGAATACACACAGAGTGTAATGAAAACTTTTGTCACACTTTTTGGTATTGGGGTAAAAATTCTTGAGGGAGGCTTCCAAAACTAAACAAGAAAATGCTTATCACATATTTACAAAATGGACTCTCTCCAATATGTCAAGTCAGACTGAAAATCTGAAAACTTTGCTCAATATTTGATTATCTATGGTCTCTCCTTTATCATCCTTCAAAGCAATGATGACTATGTTCATGCTCTGAACATTCAGTAGGGTTCCAGTTAGTACACAGGTGACTATTGAAACCAATCCGCCAACAAAGCTTTCTGCAAAAAAAGGTAAGAAGATGTCACAGGCAAATGTGTTTTGGTCAAGTTGGTGGCTCAGGAGTTTGTCATGTCAGAGGCAGTGAGAAAACATGTGATTGTTTTCAGTGAGGGCTGTACTTTTTACTTCATTGTTCTAGCTCCAGCAATTTTGGGAGCACTTCTACCAAAACTCAAATTCAATATAAAAATCCTGTCTGAAGAATTCAGAGTGACTTGTAGTACTTTCTCTGACCACTCAGATCACTCCAGACTCAAGAACATAGGGCTTGATAAACAGATTTGGATGTAAACACAGGAGGTATGGTTAGTAAATTTGCAGATAACACTAAAATTGAGGGTGTAGTGGAAAGCAAAGAAGGTTGCGTCAGAGTACAACAAGATCTTGATAAGATGGGCCAATGGGCTAAGGAGTGGCAGTTGCAGTTTAATTTAGATACACGTGAGGTGCTGCGATAGGGTTAGGGAAGGCAATTCAGAGCAGGACTTATACATTTAACAGTGAGGTGCCGGGGAGCATTGCCAAAAAGAAGACTTGGAGTTCAGGTTCATAGTTCTTTCAAAGTGGAGTTGCTGGTAGATAGGATAGTGAAGGCGGCCTTTATTGGCCAGTTCACTGACTATTGGATTCAGGAGGTCATGTTATGGCTCTATGGGATGTTGGTTTGGACACTTTTGGAGCAGTGTGCGCAACTCTGGTCTCCCTCCAATCAGAAGCAAGCTGTGGAACCAGAAAGGGTTCAGAAAAAATTTACAAGAATATTTCCAGGATTGGAGGGTTTAAGCTACTGGGAGAGGCTGAACAGGCTGGGGCTATTTTCCCTGAAGGGTTTGAGGCTGAGGATGACCTTTGAGGAGGTTTATAAAATCATGAGGGGCATGGATAGGATACATAGGCAAGGTCTTTTGTCTGGGATGGGGGGTAGGGGGAAGAGAAGAGAGAAAAAGAATCCAAAGCGACACAGCAAAGGTTTAAGGTAAAAGGGGAAACGTATAAAAAGGAACCTAACGGACAACGTTTTCACACAGAGGTGTGCATGTGCGTGGAATGAGCTACCGGAGGAAGCAATGGCATCTGGTACGGTTACAATATTTAAAAAGGCATCTGGATGGGTATATGAATATGAAGGGTTCAGAGGGATATAGGCCAAAGGCTGGCAAATGGGACTAGATTAACTGAGGATATCTGGTCGGCATTGATGAGTTGGACCAAACTCAAGGATGATTAATATAATCAGAAAGCATGATGGATTAAAACAGTGAAGAGGGTTGACATCCCAGTGTAACACTAATTAATGAGTGTGAATAGGTCAAAGGTTCATTAACATCTGCGAACATGCTGTAACACAACTGTTGAACAGCCAACGTTTTCCACTACCATCCATAGGCCCTGACATTTGACCGCAAACACCTCGGTCAAATCAAGGAACAGGGTGTCAAGGTCAATGTTCTTTTCTTGCCATTTTTCCTGGCGATGTCCAACTGCAGACATCAAAATTGGGCGACTCCTTGACTTTTATCAAACCTGCACTAGCTCACAGTCAGAAGATTCTGGTCGAGGTATTAGACTTAGCAGTCCATAAGTTTTCTGGCAAAGATTTTGTTAGTGATGGAGAGGAGCAAGAATCCATTGCTTGCTTTCAGGTGGACAGGTGGACAACTGAAGCATTTTTGTATTCTTGCAGGGTGGTTAGCTGCTCCCACATGGACTGAAAATTTTCAATGAGTTACCTGAGGCGGCATTAGCCGGCAGCCTTTTAAATGTCAACTGTGATAGCATTGATTTATGGAGCTCGACTGTGTGTGATGAAATTCAAATGCATTCTGAAACAGCCAAGTGATACAACATTTAAAAAGAGGCAGTTTCATAATTTGGCTTAGACCTTCATTCATAGTGGGGCAGACTAAGAACTCAGCTGGCAACCTAAATCTTGGTATTATTGCAACATGTGGGCCATCAGGAGCAGGGCTGTAGATATTTTCTGATCAACTTGTTGAAACATTATTATACTCTTGTGGAGCAGGTAGGACTTGAACCTGGGACCCTGGCTTAAGTAGAGGTTCTACCATTGCACTACAATAGCCACTAGGGGCAGGATTATAGATATGTCCGAATTAACCTGTTCAGAGATGTTATTACATCCTCTGGCACAGATGGCACTTGAGTTTGGGCTTCCTGGCTCAGAGATAGGCAGGGACATTACCAACTGCACCATAAGAATCCTTGGTAGTAGGACTACATATCAACACTAACAACTTCCCGAAGAATCATAATGATTCCAACAACATATTTATAATAAGATAATAAAGTGTAGAGCTGGATGAACACAGCAGGCCAAGCAGCATCTCAGGAGCACAAAAGTTGACATTTCAGGCCTAGACCCTTCATCTGAGGGGGGGATTGGGGCGGGGGGGGGGGGGGGGGGGGGGGGGTAGGGGGGACCGAAGATGGAGAGGAAACAAGATAGGTAGACAGAGGAGAGTATAGGTGAGGAGGTAGGGAGGGGATAGCTCAGTCCAGAGAAGATGGACAAATCAAGGAGGCGGGATGAGGTGATAGGTAGGAAATGGAGGTGTGGCTTGAGGTGGAGGAAGGGATGGAAGAGCGGAGGAACAGGTTAGGGAAGCAGAGACAGGTTGGGCTGGTTTTAGGATGCAGTGGGGGGAGGGGATGAATTGGGCTGGTTTTGTGATGCGGAGGGAGGGGGGTGTATTCTAGGTAGCTGTGGGAGTCAGTGGGCTTGAAATGGACATCAGTTTCGAGCTGGTTGCCTGAGATGGAGACAGAGGTCCAGGAAGGGATGGATGTGTTGGAGATGGCCCAGGTGAACTTGAGGTTGGGGTGGAAGGTGTTGGTAAAGTGGATGGACTGTTTGAGCTCCTCTGGGGAGCAAGAGGCGGCGCCGATACAGTCAATGTAACGGAGGAAGAGGTGGGGTTTGGGGCCTGTGTTGGTGCGGAAGAGGGACTGTTCCACGTAACCTACAAAGAGGCAGGCATAGCTTGGGCCCATGCGGGTACCCCTGGCCACCCCCTTTGCCTGTAGGAAGTGGGAGGAATCGAAAGAGAAGTTGTTGAGGGTGAGGATGGGTTCGGCTAGGCGGATGAGGGTGTCGGTGGTGGGGGATTGGTCGGGCCTGCGGGACAGGAAGAAGCAGAGGGCCTTGAGGCCATCTGCATGAGGAATACAGGTGTAAAGGGACTGGACATCCATGGTGAAAATGAGGTGTTTGGGGGCCAGGGAATTGGAAGTCCTAGAGGAGGTGGAGGGCGTGGCTGGTGTCACGGACGTAGGTAGGGAGTTCCTGGACCAAAGGGGAAAAAAATGGAGTCCAGATAGTGGAGATGAGTTCGGTGGGGCAGGAACAGGCTGAGACAATGAGTAGACCAGGGCAGGCAGGTTTGTGGATTTTGGGAAGGAGATAGAAACGGGCCGTGCGGGGTTGGGGAACAATGAGGTTGGAGGCTCTGGGTGGGAGGTCCCCTGAGGTGATGAGGTCATGGATGCTGTTGGAGATGATGGTTTAGTGCTCGGGGGTGGGGTCATGATCGAGTGGAACATATTTATATCGTACCTTTAAAAACAAAACATCCCCAAGCACTAAAACAGGACTTTAATAAATCATGACTGAGTCACAAAAGAGATAAAGTCAGATGACCAAAAATTTGGTCAGAGATAGATTTTATGAAAGTGGCCAAGAAAGATGAAATAAAGAGACAAAGAAGCATAGAAAGGGAATTCCGGAGCTTGGGGCCTGAGCAACCGAAGGCGTAGCCACTAAAGGTAGAACACTGATGGCTTGAAAAAGTGTCCAGAGAGTTAGAGAGGAGCAGATTTATTGGAGGATCATTCAACTGGAAGAGAAGACATTAAGGAGAGGCAGGATCACTGAAGAATTTGAAAATAAGGGTGAGAACATTTAAAACTGCTTCTTAACCACAAAGCAAACAAAAACCTCTTATAATTTTGCCTGAATGATATGTAAATTGTGAGGCCAAAATGAACTGCAACTAACTCAGTTTGCAGAACCAGGAGGCACACACTGTGACTCTTTTGAATTGTCTTCTCTACTTATATACAGAAAGATTATTACGGTAAGCAAAACGTCAATTTATGGCACAAGGTCTCTTTGGAAAATTCAGAAGTACGTAGCATTGATTCCTTCATTATACAACATTACAGCACAGTACAGGCCCTTCAGCCCTCGATGTTGTGCCAACCTGTCATACCGATCTCAAGCCTATCTAACCTACACTATTCCATGTACGTCCATATGCTTGTCCAATGACGACTTAAATGTACCCAAAGTTGGTGAACCTACTATCGTTGCAGGCAAAGCGTTCCATTCCCTTACTACTCTGAGTGAAGAAACCACCTCTGACATCTGTCCTATATCTTTCACCCCTCAATTTAAAGCTATGCCCCCTCGTGCTCGCCGTCACCATCCTAGGAAAAAGGCTCTCCCTATCCACCCTATCTAACCCTCTGATTGTTTTATATGTTTCAATTAAGTCAAATCTCAACCACCTTCTCTCTAATGAAAACAGCCTCAAGTCCCTCAGCCTTTCCTCGTAAGACCTTCCCTCCATACCAGGCAACATCCTAGTAAATCTCCTCTGCACCCTTTCCAAAGCTTCCACATCTTTCTTATAATGCGGTGACCAGAACTGTACACAATACTCCAAGTGCGGCCGCACCAGAGTTTTGTACAGCTTCACCATAACCTCTTGGTTCTGGAACTCGATCCCTCTATGAATAAAAGCTAAAACACTGTATGCCTTCTGAACAGCCCTGTCAACCTGGGTGGCAACTTTCAAGGATCTGTGTACATGGGCACAGATCTCTCTGCTCATCCACACTACTAAAAATCTTACCATGAGCCCTGTACTTTGCCTTCTGGTTACTCCTACCAAAGTGCATCACCTCACACTTGGTCTGCATTAAACTCCATTTGCCACCTCTCGGCCCAGGTCTGTAGCTTATCTGTGTCTCTCTGCAACCTACAGCATCCTTCGTCACTATCCACAACTCCACCGAACTTAGTGTCGTCTGCAAATTTACTAACCCATCCTTCTACGCCCTCATCCAGGTCATTTATAAAAATGACAAACAGCAGTGGACCCAACACCGACCCTTGCGGTACACCACTAGTAACTGGACTCCAGGATGACCATTTCCCATCAACTACCACCCTCTCTTCTTTCAGCAAGCCAATTTCCGATCCAAAAAATCAAATTAGGAACATTTATTTTGGAATACCAAATGTGCAGGTGCATAATTCAGACATGACCTATGACAAGGGTAACATGCTTGGTGGACCTGTAATGTCAGTACAGGCATGAAAATATTACAAATTTTAAGCCTGTGTTACTTTAAAATTAGACTCTGATGAAACTAGTGAGGTGGCCTTTGCAACACTAACAGACCATCAGCTTCTGGAGGGGTCCAAATTGAACAATAATAGGTGGGAATCTTCCTGTTCAAGGATATAGATCAGCAACAGTCCAAAACACTACATAGATCAATTGGCTCCAGGACTATGTTCCCAGGTTTGCAACATAAAAAGAATGCCAATAAGACCAGCAATTCACAAGCTAAGTGTGAAAGCCCACTGACCGCCTTCTATCCTGTATCAATGACTGTTAATCATATGACTAAAACTAATTCTGAAACTGAAATTCGTGCACTACAAAACACAAAACACACCGACAACAGTCTGCAGAACACGCCGACAAGACAACAGCTGCAGAGAAAGGAGAGAGGCTCAAGTCTTCTCAAGTACCTCACACTGGATTCCAAAGCTACAAGTTCACCTGTAAATAAATTGGACTTCTGATACAACAGCAAGGCATGCCCGTCTATGTGACCTACCGAATAGTTTTCACTTCAAAAGAACCCTGCAGTTTATTCAGATAACTGACCTCTGCTATCTGAATTGACCTGAAATACTAGTCAAGAGTAGGAAAAAGCTTGCTTCTTCACTAGGCTCTCAAAGACATACAAACTGTTAACATTCCTTTGGCCTAAGAACGTTGAGGTGCACTGCCTTCCGCAATTCCGTACTTGGTGTGAGACTGACACAGCATTACATGTCGTGGAGTGTGCGCGCATAAATAAATAATCCCCTTCCAGGCAGTACGGTGACATAGTGGTTTAGCATTCCCGGGCTTGACTCTAGCCTTAGGTGATCGCCTCTGTGGACTTTGCGCATTCCACCCGGTTTCCTCAGACAGTCTAAAGATGTGGAGATTAGGTGGAGTGGCCATGCTAAAAATTGACCTGCAGTGTCCAGGGATGTATAGCCTATGTGGATTAGCCATGGTAAACGTGGAATTACTGTGATGGAGTGGGTCTAGGTACGATGCTCTTCAGGGGCTGGGTGCAGACTCACTGGGCCGAATGGCTTCTTTTTGCAATGTAGTGATTCTATATTTAAACCCACTGAAGTCTGCTGTTGGCGGTTTTAAACTTGACTACACATCTATCTTTCCAAAATGAAAACATTTAACAGACAAATGAAATCAAATTTAGGTTCTAGGTTTGTCTCTAATCCCCTGTCTCAAATGGATATATAAAAACTTACTTTTCCAGCAACTTTGTTTTTTGACTTATTCACTCCCCTGTTCAAATAATCAGATCAGGCAGCATTTCTGCAGGGTGACAACCAAGTTAATACCGTACCATCAGGACTGGGAGGAATTAGAAGTGGAATAGGTTTTAAGTAGATTTCTCTCTGCAGATGCTACCCAACTGACTGAGTACTTGCACTATTTTCTCTTTTTAGTTCACATTTCCAACATCCACAGTATTTTACTTTTACAAAAAAAAGAATATTCATATAATTTAAGTTAGACGCACTTGCATGAGTCGAGCCAGTGATACTGGAAGGCAAGATACATGTTACATAACTTTAGGCCAACAAATATTTTATCTTTGAGGCAAGTGATATATTTTGCTTCAACAGAACATACAGTATATACCCACCCCCATCAACATTTAAAACCAAGTGGATCCAGCCCATCACTGTAACCCCACATTTACCATGGCTAATTCACAAAGGCTATACATCCCTGGACACTACAGGGCAATTTTTAGCATGGCCCCTTCACTGAACCTCCACATCTTTAGACCGTTGAGGGAAACCGGGCAAAATGCGCAACTTCATTTTTCTTCCAGAAACGTTTTCTTGTGTTGCGTTCAATGCCCTAACACTTCCCTGAGACCCAAAGTGCCACCATCTTTTAACTTTGTTTTTCTAGATTTATTCATGATCTACATCTTGATATCCAATCAGACTTAAAACACAATTTTTTCTTCTACAGGCCACATTATATATTCTTCAATCAAGATACAAACAATTTGACTCAAATAAAATTATAAAATCTAAGACATACAAGCGTTTAAGCAGAACAAAGACAAACATCCAGTTCATTCTTGACATAGCAAATTGCTGAGATATCATAATCCAATTAAAACTTGAAGAAAATTTACAACTGGTTGTTCCAATTGCTCAGTAGCATTTTGGATTTTACCACCTTTGATAGCAATCAGAATAGGGTGGAATGCAGTACTTACTTTTTGCTTGTTAACATATGAGGAGATACTATGGCATAGAATAAAGCATAGAAGTTACACCACAACTTGAAAAAAAAAGGCCCTTCAGGCCCCAACAGAAGAACTGTGGCCAATTCTGGATATAAAACTTGGAGCTGGTGCAAAATGATGTTGTCCGTTATGTGGAGAGGAGAGAGAAACCTGGAAAGTTTCCTTGAAGCAGACAGCCTTAAAGGGGAAATTAGTTAGAGATGTTCGAAAACTTGAAGTGTTTTAATAGAGAAAATAAGGAGAAATGGCTTCTAATGGTAGACAGGCAGAAAAACAGATTTAATTATTAGTAAAGATGACATAAGGAGAAAAACTACAGATCAAGATACGATGGTCTGGAATTCATTTCCTGAATGAGTAGTGAAAACAGATTCAATAATATATCTTTCAAAAGGGAATTAGTGAGTACATGAAAAGAGAAAAAAACTGTTTATGTCTAAAGGAAAAATAGCAGAGAGGTGAGGCTAAGTTAGATAGTTCTCCCAAAGAGCCAGCACACAATGGACAGAATAGCTTCTTTTTGCTTATATGATCCAACAGAACAGTATCTATTTAGAACTTTGAATATGTTTTTCTAATTCTTAGACGCATATTTAAAATACAAACAATAATGCTTGTTTCTACTGAACAATTAACAATAGAATAATGGTCAGTCTGCCACTGCTGGTGATAGTGAAATAAGTATCAGTTTGCAATTTTGTTTTCGTCTTCACTGTAAGGTTAATTTAAAAATGCCATATCAGCACCAATATTATGCACTTTGCAGGTCTCTTAACCCATTCTCTATCTTCCCACCTCAAAATCACATCCCTATGCCATCAATCCTGCTTTTCATCCAGTTGCAAGATCACAAGTAGTTAACACTATTTTAGGCCCAAGTCAAAACAAAGAATGCAGCTCCAAGGCATAAAATGCAAAACTTCAGTAGAGAAAAAGACAGAACAATCAATCAGTGAATAGGTGCTTCAGACAAAGAGCTCTTTGTCCAAACTAGCCACCAGCTACCCATTTGGTTCCAGACATTTGGTAAACATCAACTGCAGATTCCAGCATTGTCACTATGCAAGCGAGACTTGTGACCAGAAACAAGAAATATCTGCACACAGAGAGAAAAAGAGTAGAGATGCACAATGTTGAATTTGGGTAGGAACGTTGCAGGAGTGGAAGTGAATACACATTAAGAAAAAAGCAGGAATTGCAAACAGATAGAGACATGATATAATATAAAATGTTACATAAGGAGGCCACACAATCACCAATGGTAGATAGAAGGCAATGCATACATGTATCACATTCAGTCGAATGTCAATCTGTAATCAATGTTGTAGATGTATGTCAGAAAAGCCTATGACTACACTTTTCATAGCAAAAATAAATCCCTTCTACCTTCCTACAACAGACCAAAAAAAAAATGACACAAACCAATATTTAGCCAGCCAGATTGGTGTCAAAGGGCCAGTCTTGGGAGAACTGTAGAACAGAGCCCAATCATTACTTGAAAATATCTCACTGAGCAACACCAATGGCAATCTACAAATTAAAGTGTAGAAATGAGGCAGTTACAGACGATAAAGTATGAAGTGAGAAGTGAAAGACCTCGGTCTGAAAAGAGGAAAAAGGGCTAAATCTAAGAGATGGGTTATCGGTTGATCACTTTTAATGACAAAAAATGTAGAAAATAAAATGCTTTAGAGTTGTTACAAATGCAAAGTTTTATAAAACGACGATGTTTCCACTGCCTTTTTAATTCAAGGTAAAATAGGATCTGCTACAAGTTCTATCCAACAAGGGTCTAGGCCCAAAACGTCAGCTTTTGTGCTCCTAAGATGCTGCTTGGCCTGCTGTGTTCGTCCAGCTCTACACTTTGTTATCTTGGATTCTCCAGCATCTGCTGTTCCTATTATCTCTTGCATGGTTTGGTCCCTTGTGTGCAAAGATAAACACCTGAAAACAAAAGGCATCAAGCTGGTCAACAGAGGGGAAAGAAGCCAGTAAAAAGGGAGAAAGCAAGATTCAATAAGAAACAAAGAAAGGAATAAAAGAGAAAGTGAGAACAGCAGTTGCTGTTCAAAGGGAAACTCTTTACTCTGTTAGCCTATCAGGCAGGCTGTGCCAGAAAAAGCTGGTCTACTGATTGTAGGGAAGGAAGCCACAGCAACTCAACTACATGGAATTATTATTTGCCCAGACCAGGAGAAGGAATTAAATGGGTAGGCCTTGCTGTTCAACGTCAATTCTGGGATTTCCAGGAGACCAAGGGAAAGGACTTTTGACAATCATGGAATATAATGACTCAGCAAAAATGGGAAGTTGTCGTCAGTGGAGAATGAGTGGACTGTTTTCTACAAAAGATGTAATTCAATGGACAGAGAGCTAAAAGTATACGGCATGGGATTACTAGTCCAGGTAAGATATTAACAAGGTTTATAAATTTCTGTAATTTACTTCATAGGTCACTTACAATGTGGTTAGCACTATTGCCTCACAGCACCAGGGACCTGGGTTCGATTCTAGCCTCAGATGGCTGTCTATGCAGAATTTGCACTTTTTGCCCACGTCTCCATGGATTTCCTCTGGGAGCTCCAGTTTCCTCCCACAGTCCGAAGATGTGCGGGTTAGATGTATTGGCCATTGCAAATGCAGGGTTACGGGGATAGCGTTTGGGGAGGAGGGGGGGCACTAGGTTTGGGATGCTCATTTCAGGATCGGGACATACTTGATAGGCTGAATGACTTCTTTCTACACTGCAGGGATTCTATGGTTCTATTGTTAAAGGTAATGATGCTTTTGTCTCATTACAGTAAAAGTCTTAAGTGTTAAAATCTTCTAGCACATTCCCTTAAACTGATCAGTGGTAATTTAAAAAAAACAAGTAGTCTGTACAGAAATTATTAGATGTAAGAAAATGCAGAGAAACCAGATTATTAAAATCAGAAAAAAAAGTAGTGATGTCAAATACAAAAAGCACGTTTGAACTCAAAAACAAAAACACTGAAGCTGTGTTTAAACCAATGAAAGACACTGTTCAAATTGGAGAAGTTTGAGTAATATCAGCTAGAAATAAAGACAGAACACCGTTAATGCTACCGTTGAGCAGAAAATTGTTAAGATAATGAATCTCTGGAATTGTTTATGGTAGAGTGCGCTGCCAAGGCTAGATCATTAAGTCTTCCAAGTCTAAGACAGACAGATTTACAAAATCAGTGAGGGAATCAAGGATTATGAGGAAAAAAGGCAGAGCTGAAGGTCATCAGATGAGCCATGATCTCACTGAATGGTGGTGCAGGCTCAGTGAGTTTAATAGCTTACTTCTGCTCAATTGCGTTATGGTCTTCTCTTGTTTATTGTTTGTTGAAAACTAACAGCAAACCAAAAAGACATCTAGATACAGAGTCCTTCACTGAAAATGCAATTGACTCAAAGCAAAACAATAGCGTCTCAACACATTCTGAAACGCAAGCGATGTTTCAAGAGGGCAGGGAGAACGCAAATTTTTTAAAAAGTGCCTTTTCCTGTTATACTTAGAATGGCATAACACCTTCGCCTCACTTTTTTTTTGAATCTTTTAAAACAAAATGAAGATCATAAAAATTGGTCAGAGTAGGCCATTGGGCCCTTCAAGTTTACCCTGCCATTCAGATCTTGAGCCCAGGCCTCAACTCCTCTTTTGTTCCAGCTCAGCATAGATGCCAAATCCCTGAGTTTTTTTGAAATATCTTAATTCCTCTTCAAATACTTCCCAGTGATCCAGCCTCCTCTAGGGTAGAGAATTCTAGATATTTGCTTACCAACAAGGGGAGCTAGCCAAATGGATATAAAATTGGCTTGAAGGTAGGAGACAAGAGGGTTGCTTTTCGGATTGGAGGCATGTGGACCAGTGTTGGGCTACAAGGATCAGTGCTGGCTACACTCCTTTGTTATTTATATGAAATGCCGTGGATATGAATATAGGATGTGCAGTTAGTAAGCTTGCAGATGACAAAAATTGGTGGTGTGATGGATAGTGAAGAAGGTTACCTCAATAGTACAACAGGACCTGCATCAGTTAGGCGAATGGGCATAGAGGCCAAGGAGTGGCAGATAGAGTTTAACTTAGATCAATGTGGAGTGTTGCATTTTGAAAAGGCAAACCACGGCAGGATTTATAGAGTTAGCGCTGGGTCCCTGGGGAGTTTTGCCTAACAGAGACCTATGGCTGCAGGTACACAGCTCCTTGAAAGTGAAGTCGCAAGTAGTCAGGGTGGTTTTAAAAAAAAGCATTTAGCACGCTTGCCTTCATTGGTCAGTCCACGCATATGGCATTTGGGACATCATGTGGCAGCTGTACAGGTCATTGGTAATACCACTTTTAGAATACTGCATACAATGCTGGTGATTCTTCTATAGGAAGGATCATGTCAAACGCGAGACAGTGTAGAAAGATTTACAAAGACGTTGCCCAAAGTAGGGTGTATGAGTTATTGGAAGAGGTTTAATATGCTGGGACTTTTTGTTACTCTGTAGCATTGGAGGCTGAGGCATGACCTTATAGAGGTTTCTCAGGTCAGGAGGGGCATGGATAGGGTGAGCAAAAGGGTCTTTTCTGAGGTTGGGGAGTCCAAAACAAAAGGACATAGGTTTAAGGTGAGAGGGAAAAGATTTTAAAAAAACGGACCTGAGGAATAACTTTTTCATGCAGAGGGTGGTGTGTATTTTGCACGAGCTGACTAGGAAGTATCAACTTCAACATTTAAACTACGACAACTACAACATTTACAAAGGCATCTGGTTGGGTATATAAAGTAGGAAGGATTGAGAAGGACTTGGACCAAAACGACAGGAATTCTGGTTGTCTCTTTCACCACGCATATCTTCACCGCTTTTCATCTCACTGCTGGAGTTTGACAAGGCATTTGTCAAAACTTCGCTTTCCCTGCCATGTTTGTTTTCCTCAGCGATTGTCAACTACTCAGACTCATCCCTCATGGATTTCAACTCAAGCTTATGCATCGAATCCACCCAGGATCACAAATATCTCCAGGATATATGTTCTTCACATTGCTGTTCCCACCACATCCTGCAATCCATAATCAACACCAAGCGAACACTCGACTCCAGTCCGCAGCAACATTAATTCATGCTGTCTCAAAGCTGTGCCACTCCCCAGTTTCACTTGATCCTTCGTCTTACCAAATCGCTTCAAGCAGCTTTTTCCTCCTCCTTTTGGACATCAATGTGCACCAGCTCTAGTGTCGTAGAGACTCCAACATACATCCTTCCCTTCCCTTTCCACATCTCGGACCCCATCCCCTCTTGTCACTCAGAGCTGACCCCTTATCGTCCCGCAGCACCCACTCCATTCCAGCCTTAGGTGCCACAATTTTCTGTCCTCCTGAGGTCACTTCCCCCAGCCCCAGCACTTGCCATGTTTTCGCTATACCTCCGGACCTTCCCAAAGCTGAACATACTGTCCTCAGCAAAACAGTCAGCATCATACCTTTATGGCCTCATTATGTGTGGTGATGGCATGTTCCGAAACAGCGCTGCTTACATGGCTTGCTTCTTTCATAACTGTAGTTTCCTGCCCAATGTAGTTGGTAGGGCCGTCAACTTTGCATCCACCCTATCATCCTCGTTTCTGCCCTTGCCCCTTCCCACTCAGTGTGATTAGGCCCCCTTATCCTCTCTTTTCATCCCAGCAGCCTCCACATTCAAAAGGAACATTCTCCATCATTTCAGGCAACTCCAGAAGAACACCAACACCCAAAACATCTTCCCTTCACTCCCCATCTGCATTTTGTAAAGATCATCCCCTCTGGGACACAGTCATCAATCAACCACTAACACCAGGGCACCTTCTCATGTAACTGCAGAAGCTGCAATACCTGCCCCTTCACATTCTTCCTGTTCACCATCCAAGGGCTTAAACAATCTTTCCAGATGAAGCAGCATTTCACTTGTACCTCCTCCAATCTTGTGCACCATATTTGCCACACCCAATGTGGCTTAGTCTACACTTGAGAAACCAGACACTGACTGGGTGACTGCTTTGCGGAACACCTCCTGCCTACGTTCAAGCACAAACCCAACCATCCTGTAGTCCTGGTCACATACCCACTTGTCTGTTCTCGGCATGCTGCAGGTCCGAATGAATCATACTGAAAACTGGAGAACAACATCTCATCCTCAGACTAGACACTTTACAGCTTTCTGAACTTAAAGTTCAACAGTTTCAAACTGTGAACCAACCCCCATTCCTTCCCTTAAGCTTTACTTGTAAATTTTCTGCCACTATGTCCTCTCTTCCATCCCCACCTTTGCCCACCCCACACCAGTGGGACTGTTCTTTGTGGCAGTTAGACACTCCATTATTCTGCCATTCTCACATTCCGTTCACCCTTTCTCCCCCAGCACTCGACACTCCACCCACCTTCCCTCCAAAACTATAGCATAAATGCTACTCCCTCCACACTTCAGATGAAGACTTATCTACACTTGAAACATTAGCTTGTTCTCTCTACCTGACCCTCTGTGATCTCCAGCATTTGTTGTTTTCAGGTCAGGCTAGGATGTTTGGTCAGCACAGACTACTGGAACTAGAGATAATGGGAACTGCAGATGCTGGAGAATCCAAGATAACAAAAAGTGTGGAGCTGGATGAACACAGCAGACCGAGCAGCATCTTAGGAGCACAAAAGCGACTTGAACCAGAGTCTGTTTCTGTAATGTATGACTATGAGAAGAAATTTCTCGCATCTTATTTCAGAGAGTGTCCCCTTATTTCATAATGATGTTCCCTATTTCAAGACTGCCCACAAGTGGAAATATTTTTTCCAAATCTACCGTGTCAAGTTCCATCAGAAATGCAAAGTTCTGAAGAAGGGTCACTGAACTTGAAAGGGTGACTCCACTTCCTCTTCACAAATGCTGCCAGACCTGTTGAGTTTGTCCAGCTATTTCTGTTTTTGTTTCAAACTCCAGGATCCGTAGTTCTTTGGTTTGCATTTCCCCTCAGAGCCTTGTATGTTTCAGTAAGACCACCCATCAGTCTTCTAACCTGTTTAGCCATACTAAATAAGTCACTCAGGAATCAGACTAATGAATCTCTTTTGAATAGCCTCAATGCTAGTATATCTTCATTATACATGGAGACCAAAACTGTACGCAAGGTGGAGCCTCAACAACACCCGGTACAGTTGTAATAAGACTTTGTAGTTTTTAAGCACAAGGGGCCAAAGTTTCATTTGCCTTAATTTGCAGCACTTGCATCCAACTTTTTGTGTAGCATTTAAAAAACATCCAGATCCCTCTGTGCTGCACATTGTCGGACTCTCTCCATTTAAATAATGGGTTGTCTTTTGATTTTCCTACTAAGTTGCGTGACCTCTCGCGTTTCTAAACTCCATCTATCAAGCTTTTGCCCACTCACTCCATCTATATTTTTCTCCTTGCAGATTCTTTATTCCTCATCACATGCCCTGCCCATCTATTATTCTATCACTAGCAAATGTGGATATATTACACGCCACCAACTGAGTAATTAACAGATAGTAAATAAGTGAAACTCTACGACTTATCCTTGTGGAACGCCACTACTGACACCTTTACAACCCGAAAAAAAACCCATCAATCCCAACTCTACTTTGTCGAAAAACATTCGCAATGCACGCTAATGTTATCCCCAAAATCATGTGCTCCAACCTTGTGCAATAACCTTTTGTAGCACCTTATACAAATACACTACAAGTTCACGTTTATCAACTCTGCTTACTATATCCTCAAAGAAATCTAGCAAGTTTGTCAAACATGACTTCCCTTTCATAAAACCATGCTGACTCTGATTGTCTCCTTTAAGCTTATTAAAAAATGTCCTATTTTGTTCTTAATAATAGACTCAAGCATTTTCCCAATCACAGATGTTAGGCTAACTGGCTTAAAGTTTCCTGCTTTCTTTTTCCCTCCTTTCTTGAACAGGAGAATCACATTTGCAGTTTTCTAAACCCCTCAAAATCCAACAAGTTCTGGAATATTTCAACCAACGCCTCCACTATCTCTACAGTACTCCTTTGAAAACTTCGGGATGCAGGCCATCCAGTCTTCGCAACTTGTCTGCATTTAATCCCATCAGCGTGCCAAATATTTTGTCCCTCACGACAGGGACTGTTAAGCTCTTTCCTCCCATTCGCACCTTGCTTATCTGTTATCTTTGGAATGTTTACAGCACTCACCCCTACGAAGACTCATGGAACATATTGACTTAAATGATCTATCATCGGTTCTCCAGCTGCATCCTCCATGGGGCCCGCTTTTAAACTACTTTCTTTTTATATATCCATACATGCTCTCGTGATTTCAGTATAGAAACCAAACTGAAAAAGTAAAAAAAAAAGTTACAATGGAGGCTTAAGATAGTTCCGATAATTAAACAATAGTTAAATGAAAGAGATCACGTGACCTATGAAATCTGCCTGACACCAAGCCTGTTAAACATTAAAAAGGGAGATAACAAAGCGTGCGGCTGGATGAACACAGCAGGCCAAGCAGCATCTTAGGACCACAAAAGCTGATGTTTCGTGCCTCCCCCCTTCATCAGAAAAGGGGGAGGGGGGAAGAGGGTTCTGAAATAAATAGGGAGAGAGGGGGAGGCAGATTGAAGATGGTTAGAGGAGAAGATAGATGGAGAGGAGACGGACAAGTCAAAGGGCCAGGGATGGAGCCTGTAGAGGTGAGAGAGTGTACGTGGTGGGTTAGGGAGGTAAGGAAGGTATAGGTCAGTCCAGGGAGGACGGACAGGTCAAGGACGTGGGATGAGGTTAGTAGGTAGGAAATGGAGGCACGGCTTGAGGTAGGAGGAGGGAATAGGTGAGAGGAAGAACAGGTTAGGGAGGCGGGGATGAGCTGGGCTGGTTTTGGGATGCAGTGGTGGTGGCGGGGGGGGGGTGGAGAAGAGGTGAGATTTTGGAGCTTGTGAAATCCCCATTGATACAACTGGGCTGCAGGGTTCCAAGCGGAATAGGAGTTGCTGTTCCTGCAACCTACGGGTGGCATCATTGTGGCACTGCAGGAGGCCCTGGATGGACATGTCATCTAAGGAATGGGAGGGGGAGTTGAAATGGTTTGCAACTGGGAGGTGCAGTTGTTTATTGCGAAACAAGCATAGGTGTTCTGCAAAGCGGTCCCCAAGCCTCCGCTTGGTTTCCCCAATGCAGAGGCCACATGGCAGATGTGCAGGTGAACATCTGCTTGATGTGGAAAGTCTTCTTGGGGCCTGGGATGGGGGTGAGGGGTCAAGTGTGGCACTTCCGGCGGGGAAAGTGCCAGATGTGGTGGGGTTGGAGGCAAGTGTGGAGCTGACAAGGGAGTCACGGAGAGAGTGGTCCCTCCAGAAAGCAGACTAGGGTGGGGATGGAAAAATGTCTTTGGTGGTGGGGTTGGATTGCAGATGGCGGAAGTGTTGGAGGATGACGTGTTGGATCCAGAGGTTGGTGGGGTGGCAAGTGAGGATAAGGGGGATTCTCTTTTGGTAGTTATTGCAGGGACGGGGTGTGAGGGATGAGGTGCAGGAAACACGGTTTAGGATGATCTCGACTACTGTGGTTTGGTGGTGGTGGGGGTGGGGGGGGGGTTAGGTGGTAGTTGCGGTCCTTGAAGAAAGAGGACATCTGAGATGTACGGGACTGGAATGCCTCATCCTGGGAGCAGGTGCGGCGGAGGCGAAGGAGTGGGCAGGAGGAGGTGTATTCTAGGTAGCTGTGGGAGTCGGTGGGTCTGAAATGGATATCGGTGTGTAGGTAGTTGTCTGAAATGGAGACAGAGTGGTCCAGGAAGGTGAGGGATGTGTTGGAGATGGTCCAGGTGAACTTAAGGTTGGGGTGTAAGGTGTTAGTGAAGTGGATGAACTGTTCGAGCTCCTCTTGGGAGCACAAAGTGGCACCGATAGAGTCATCAACATAATAGATGAAGTGGTGGGGTTTAGGGCCGGTGTAGGTACAGAAGAGGGATTGTTTTACATAACCTACAAAGGGGCAAGCATAGCTTGAGCCCATGCGGGTACTCATGGCCACCCCTTCTGTCTGTAGAAAGTGGCAGGAATTGAAAGAGAAGTTGTTGAGGGTGAGGATGAGTTCGGCTAGGTGGGTGAGAGTGTCGGTGAGGGGGACTTGGTCGGGGCTGCAGGACAGGAAGAAGCGGAGGGCCTTGAGGCCATCTGCATGGGGAATGCAGGTGTATAGGGACTGGATGTCCATGGTGGAAGTGAGGTGTTGTGGGCCAGGGAATTGGACGTTCCGGATGAGGTGGAGGGCGTGGGTGGTGTCACGGATGTAGGTAGGGAGTTGCTCGACCAAAGGGGGAGAAAATGGAGTCCAGATAGGTGGAGATGAGTTTGGTGGGGCAGGAGTAGGCAGAGGCAATGGGTCAACCAGGACAGCCAGGTTTGTGGATTTTGGGAAGGAGATAGAAGCGGGCGGTGCGGATTTGGGGAACAGTGAGGTTGGAGGCTGGAGGTTGTGGATGGGAGGTCACCTGAGGTGATGAGGATGTGGATGGTTTGGGAGATGATGGTTTGGAGCTTGGGGGTGGGGGTCATGATCCAGGGGAGTGGTAGGAAACGGTGTCGGAGAGTTGGCGTCTGGCCTCAGCAATGTAGAGGTCAGTGTGCCATACTACAACTGCGCCTCCCTAGGCTGAGGGTTTTATGGTGAGGTTGGGATTGGAGCGGAGGGCTGCACATTCTGCAGGGGAGGTTGGAGTGGATGAGAGGGTTGGAGAGGTTGAGACATTAAAGGGAGCTTAATTTGTTTTACTGAGAAGTCACACTTGGACACTACAAAAGTAGGCTGTGGGGTATTAGTCGGTAAGCTAATAGCCTCAAAGTTTTGTTTAAAAAAATGTTCAGAATGTTTAGGTGCTTTAAACTGTCTAGTTCCTTCAATGACAGGGTCTGAAGAAAAGCACAGAGTTTCTGACTGCGTACAAGTCCTGAGCGATTCACAGTGCCAGAGAGCTAGGAACCCATCTGCACTTAAAAGCCTAAGACAATCCTGAAACAAATGAGACAAAATTAGTTTGATAGGGTCTGGAACAGAGTGGCAAGAGGTTATGGTCTATGACACTGGAATGGGTCTAGAAGCCCAGGCTCAGAATAGAAAGACCCAAAATTTATAAAAGGAGTTAAAATGAGGCAGGTCGATTTTCTCAATTTTAGCCAGAAGGAGAAATCACCATGAAACTCATTGAGATAATCAGTTCTGCTGTTAAAGGTTCCAGTTTGGGATAGGAAAAGATCAAATGTAAATGCCTAGAAGTTAAGAATCATTTTGAATTGATGTTAGGAGAATTGAATGTCTACTTTAAAAGGATAGCATAAATATTACTTAGAAAAATGATCAGGCAACATGGCTTTCAGCTTTTGTGATAGCTTTGTGACATTGAACATGTAAAATCTTGACCTTTCATCCTTTTTGCTATTAACTGGAATTTAAATTTCTTTGTAATTGTAATTAATCTTTAAAAAGATCATAACACTGGTTTGGCTTTATTTTCCAACTTGCACATTTTGCATAGTAAAAGCAAAGTTGAAATTTAAACCTTATCATGAAAAATTAACTACTTCCAAATTTCAAAGAAAAAAGATCAAGGAAATATCAACAATCTAGTGCTAGATGACAGCTACAGAGAGCAATGTAAGCCACATTACATCTTCTTGCTGAACGGCAAAACATTCAATAGAACATAAGAACTAGGAGCAGGAGTAGGCCATCTGACCCTTCGAGCCTGCCCCACCATTTAATAAGATCATGGCTGATGTTTTTGAGACTCAGCTCCATTTACTCACCCACTCACTATAACTCTTAATTCCTTTACTGTTCAAAAATTTATCTAGCCTTGCCTTAAAAACATGCAGTGAAGTAGCTTCAACTGCTTCACTGGGCAGGGAATTCCACAGATTCACAACCCTTTGGGTGAAGAAGATCCTCCTGACCTCAGTCCTACGTGCTTCCCTCTATTTTGAGGTGATGTCCTCTAGTCCTAGTTTCACCTGCTAATGGAAACAACCTCCCTGCCTCCACTTTATCTATTCCCTTCATAATCTTATATGTTTCCATAAGATCTCCCCTCGTTCTTCTGAATTCCCAAAGAGTATAATCCCAGCTCAGTATCTCATCATAATCCAACCCCCTCAACTCTGAAATCAAACAAGTGAATCTCGTCGCACCCCCTCCAGTGCTAGTGTCTCTCTTCTCAAGCAATGCACCACCTTCCCTTTACCACAACAGAAAGAGCAGCCATGTGCTGCATCTTTTCTCAAATAAGAAAAATTCAAGTGTGCTACAAAGGCAAAATTTTAATAGTTAAATTCAAATTACTATGCTCATCATTGTGGGAAAAAAGTCAGTGACCTAAAAGCAGGTCCCCCTACAATTACTTTGAAATGAATTGAGAATGTTTATGTATGATTATTCTTTAAGGTGAAAGCAATAGTGTGTAAATGGCTTAGCACCAGAAAAGAATAATTGCTTTACAGACGTAGCAGAAGACAAGTGTGCAATTCAAAACTGATTGAGGTATCAGGAGGAATTGACAAATGTTTCAATAGCAGAAGTACTGACAGAAAAGTTCAAAGAACAAAACAATATTCAGTAACTGTAGACTGACAAAAATCAAAGTTGGATAGTTAAAGCTCAGTCAGCAAATTTAAACCATCAGACCCAGGTATCTTTACATGTCCTGAACTCTCTTTGGGGGAGTGAGGGTGGAGGCAATTAGTTGCTACCATTTAATTTGTGCTGTTCTCACATACCAGGATGTAGTCCTGTTTTAAAATGTGAACAAAATTAAAAGAAACTAAACAGTAAAACAAATGTTTTCTTTAGGAGTTCTTACCACTGTCTTCTGCTAGAAAACAAAACATTCTGATCAGACATTGACAATGACCTACTAATGTTTGCTGTATGTTCTTCAAGTTTGTCATGAGACACTTTCTTAGCACAATTCAAATCAGGAGTTCAATATTACCAGTTACAATCCAGTCATTGCTTCGACTAATTGTAAATGCTTGAATTACGCTGTAAATGTTAGTCAAGAATAAATAATATGCAGTTTTATTGTCTAGAATTTACAAAATTGCTCTTACCATCCTGTGAAGACACTACAGCTGTAAATGACCTCAAAATGTTTAATGTTAGATCAAGCCAAAACTAACAAATTAAAATAAAATTTGAATTTATATTAATTTTAGATATCCATGCAATTGAAATTCAAAATGATTGCAAACATTGAAACTTCTTATATAGAGAAGTACTTACAGAACAAATCCCACATTTATAAAATTAAGGAAACAACAAAAGCGAAGTAGCCAAAGTAACACTAGAGTAAAGTCACCACCAATTCTAGATCACCAGAAAAAAGCTCATATTTCAGAAATCAAGGAACCATGCAGATGTGGTCACATCTGGTCTCTTAGCAACATTTTTCAGAGGTTTACATTTCCTTACTGAAGAATTCAGACCTGAGCAGCATTTCCTCCCAGCAGACATGCTGCACCCTGCCAAAAAAATCTTTATGATAATTGCATTTGAACCTGTATAATGGATGAAAAAAAGAGGCAAGGAATGTGCAAAACATAACCTACTTGCACTGCAACATACTGATGCAAAGAATTGTGGATGCTGGAGAACTGAAACAAAAATGGAAATTGCTGGAGAAACTCAGCTGAGTCTACAGGCACATGGGATGAAAGAGTTAATGGTTTGACTCTACTAACTCTTCACTTGAACAGTTCTGAAGAAAGCTCGGTGCCATAGTGCCTTTTGTATATTAGTTGAATAATAACAACAAACAAATAAAAAAAAACAAACACAGGGTCTCGTCGATGCTTCAATTGAACCTCACTCCATCACACATCCAGACATTGCATTCCAGTCGCAAACTACTGCATGAAAAAGGTTTGTTTTCACGTCACATTGCTTCTTTAGCACATTTCGATGCATTCTTGTTTATAATCCTTTTATGATTGGGGACAGTTTCACCTATTCATTCTGTCCAGAACAAGCAGGGTTTTGAAAACATCTGCCAAATTATCGCACAGGAGGCAGTGGCATACTGATAATGTCACTGGGCTAGTAATCCAAAACCCCAGGCCAATATACCTGAGTATTTGGTAGATGGTGAAAACTGAATTCAACAAAAGTCTGGAAGAGAAGCCTAGCCTAATTACAACCACTGTTGATTGTTCTAAAATCTCATCCCTACGGAACACTTGCATCCTCTGTAGAGTAGGAAATATACCATCCGCACCCACTCTAGCCTATATGGGACTCTAGACACACAGCAATGTGGTTGACTCTTCACAGCCCTCTAAGTATTTACGGATGGGTAATAAATGCCAACCTAGCCAACAGCGTCAACATCCCAGAAACAAAAATTTCCTCTTAGCTTTCTCCTCCCTGAAGAAAATAATCCCAAGTTTTCCAAACCATGATCAGTTTCTCGTTGTGGGCTGAAGGTCCTGTTCCTGTGCTGCAATATTCTATGTTCTTTCCTGATGAGGGATACACATATCTCCACACAATACTCCAGCTTAGGTCTACTTACTGTCCTTATCAAGTTCAGCATAAGTTCACACTTTGGACAACAAATGCAGCAGAGTATCCAAGGCTTTATAAATTGGTCTCTTGTTGGCCTGCTACATTTAATGACTTAAAGATCATAAAGTTCAAAGAGCAGAGTTCAGCCATTTGGTCCATCTAATCTGTTCCACCATTCAATCATGGCTGATGTGTTTCTCAACCCCATTCTCCCACCTTCCCGGTCACCTTAGGTTCTTGATTAGCAAAGAGATCAATCTTAAACACATACAATGACTTGCCTCCACAGTTTTCTGCCCCAAAGAGTTCCACATTTCACCACTCTCTGGCCAAAGAAATTCCTCCTCATCTCAATTCTAAAAAGAGTCAACGCTTTACTCGGAAGCTGCAACGTCAGGACATAGTTTCGCCTACCCGTGGAAATATCTTCTCCACGTCCACTCTATTCAGGCCTCCCAGTGTTTTTACAAGTTTCAAATCAGATCCCACCGCCCCACCAAACCCCATCATCATTCTCCTAAATCCCATCGAGTCTCAACCACTCTTCACATGACAAGCACTACATCCCCTTGATCATTATTGTAAGCCTCCTCCTGACCCCTTCCAACACTAGCAAATTCTTTCTTAGATACAGGGCCCAAAGCTGCTCACAATATTCCAAATGCTGTCCATCCATCCTAAGCAGTATATTTCTGCTCCTCTATTGTCTCTCTCGAAATGAATAGTTATGGTCCCAATACTAACTGTTGCAGAACTCCAACAGTCACAGCTCAAGTCCTGAAGAAACCCTTTATCCCTACTCTCTGCCTCTGTCAATCAGTCAATCCTCTATCCATGCCACTATCTTGCTCCTAACACCATGGTCTCTAATCTTGTCTTGTAGCTTCCTGCGGAGCACCTTGTCAAAGGCCTTCTGGAAATCCAAATAGATCACATCCACTGGCTCTCCTTTGTCTAACTTGCTTACAACTTCCTCAAAAAATTCTAACATATTTGACACACATGACCTCCCCTTGATGATATGGTGCTGAATCAGCCCTATTGTACTATGCAGTTTTGAATACTCTACAATCTCATCCTTAATAAAAGGAATCAGGCTAAGTGATCTTTAGTTTCCTGTCTTCTGCCTCCCTCCCTTCATAAACAGATGTTATATTTGCTATTTTCCAGTCATTTGTGACATTCCCTGACTCCAGCGATTCCTGAAAGATCACCAATGCCTCTTACAAACTCAACTATCTCCATCAAAACTTGGACTCCTACCTCTCTCTCACTTTTCATACATTTTTAAATATTCTAGCAATCTTCTTTTATACTACTAGCTAACTTACCCTCCTATTTCATCTTCTTCCCTCTCATGTCCACATACACCCAGTTCTCTCCGCTTCAGTGAACCTTGTAGAGAGTAATACTCTTCATTTTCTGTTGTCTCTCTGTTCCTTGTACCATATGTATTTACCTCAACTTCTCTACAATTGAGCCTGAGCTGCCATTCTACTAACAAAAACAAAGTTGCTCGAAGAGCTCAGTAGGTCTGGCAGCAGTGAAAGAAAAAAAAAGAGTTAACATTTCAGGTCCGGTGACCCTCAACTGCCATCAAGTTCAGAGGAAGAGTCATCAGATCCAAAATGTTAACACTGATTATTTTCTTCACAGATGCTGCCAGATCTGCTGAGCTTTTCCAACATAATTGTTATTTTCAGTTTAAGCATATAATCTACTCAGTCACTGAAGCAGTTATCTTCTTTTCGTTATCAGCACAATAATGCCACTCAGTGGCTAAACAATTGCCATAAATCTTATTATAGGCATATAAAATGGTAAAACTAACCACTGTACTTGAAATGTTAAAAACTTTTCTCACTCTTAGATGCTGCCAGACCTGCTGAGCTTTTCCAGCAAGTTTTTGTTCCTGATTTACAACGTCAGCAGTTCTTTCGGTTCTCATCTGCCATTTCATCTGTCCACTTCACAAACTTATCAAATATTAATTTGAAATTCTACGCATCAGAATACTTTCAAGCTTGAATGAAATGTCCTTTCTACATGAAATGTGATCTACATTTTTTAATCAGGAAAAGCAAGGTTCGGTACTGACCTTTAGGAAATCTATGACAGAACCTTCTCCCAGCCCAAGGAATAGATAGATATTTCTATTCAGAGATATTGTGACACACCTCTGGAGCAGGTGGAGCTTGAATACAGGCTTTTCTGGCTCAAAAGTGGGGCCACTACTGTTGTACCATAAGAGCCAACGAAATATCCATAAACAGTTACTTTGTTTCTGAGAACTCGGGATAATTTTATACCCATGTTGCCACTAGCCCTTGAAATTCACAAGATCTATTTTTTCCTAATAAGTCTGTTGTGTAACACTGCGGACATCTTTTGGAAATCACGTACATCACACCAACACTCGCTATTACCTCTTCACAAATCTTCAGCCAGTTAAACATGATTATCCCTTCAGAAATCCATGTTTGCTCACTTTAATTGACTCACCTTTGTCCGTGTTACTATTAATTTCAACCAGAGTTGTTTCTACTGGATATTTTTTCAGTAGTGAAGTTAAGATGATTGATCTATAATTATTAGGCTTATCCTTACATGCTTTCTTTCGAAGTTGATATTTTCACTTGTCCAGATCTATGGCATCATCACAGAAGTCTAAGGCGGGCTCAAAAATTATGGCCAATATAGCTTCAATTTTCACTTTCACTTTCTTCAGTATCCTTGGATGTATTTCATTTGATCCTAGTGCCTCAAATTCAAATGCTTCCTTCTGTCACTGTGGCCTAGGTAACATCTGTATCCATCTTCACCATAGATACAAAGTATTCACTTAATAATTCACCCAGACATCCTGTTTACATGTGAAAATCCTACTTTTGGTCTCCACTTGGCCTAATTCCCCTTTTATCAGCCTTTTACTATTTACAAGCCTACACAAGACTTATTAATTTATGTTTGCTGCTGATCTCTTCAGAATTTTTTGTTTGTCTTAATTGATTTACTTTTGAACACTGCCTCTGAACCTTCGATATTCAGCATGGTTCTCAAATATATCTTCTAACTAATATATCAGCACGTGGTCTCTCGTTTTAATTTCCACCTTCTTGTTTATCCAGGGAGTTCTGGATTCATTTGCCCTTTCTTTCCCCATACAGGGAATATAACTTGACAATACCCAAACTACCTTTTCTTTAAAGGCAGCTTTGTTCAGCTACAAAATTTCCTGCCAACCAGTGACTTCAATCCACCTCCAACCTTGCACTATTGAAGTCAATTCCCCTTCGCTAATGGTTTTTTTGGTGATTATTTTGCAAAATACCACCAATCTGTCCACAGGACCGACCAACTTTCCAGATGTTTGCTATTACAATAAACCACCTTGCTGTCATACCATTGTTTTCTTCCTTGGACTGTAGTGTTGCAACAAAAAACTTAACACAAACAAGAAGGGCATGCCATTTTCTGTTTAGACAATTTACAACTACTAGGACTCAGGATTGGGCTCCACAACTTCTCTATGCTTAATCATTCTTGTATCCCCTGCGCTCCCCCAGCATTGTCTGGTTTGTGTCTTGTTGGCTTTGCTCTCAGCAGAATTGATCCATTTTCATAACTAATTCATCCATTTCATTTGTCTATTACTCCTTCACCATCATTATTACTGCTTTTGTCTTTTGCTCTATGCAAGTTTGTCAGTTGCATAAAAATCATAATTTTCCAGCTCTCTTCAGTTCTGGAGAGTCATACTGGGCTCGAAGCATCTCAAAGTTTCTTTCCCTCAGATGTTGACAGACCTGCTGAATTTCTCCAGCACTTTGTCTTTCTTTCCAATTCTAGTATCCACAATCTTTTTTTAAATTTAAAATTTTCACCTGTACTGATCAATCACATTTTGGTAGATCATTCATTGATCTCACTACATTGAAAAGTCTACAAGGCTGGATAGAATAAAAATCACAGCAAGTGGTACATTTTAAGATAGTATCTTGATTTTGCAAGTCAGTGGCACATGAACCAACTTCTCCATGATAGCAAATATTTTCCTAGTGTGAAATTTCACTACACTTTCAAGTGGATTTAATGAAAAGGCGGGTATAAGAGCCCACTCATAAAATTAAGCCTGACTAAGTGGAAAAATTTGCCCTGCAACTTGTGGCAATTAGAAACATGAAATGGCTTGACACCCTCTGAAAAGCTTCAGGGGCCAATGAAAATAGAGAAAAACAAAACACGCCTCCCCCTAATCAGACTGATGAAACTTTACTGAGACTTGCAAAGTCTGAAACAGAAAATGTTAATAAAATGCAAAATGACATTCAAAGAAAGAGAAAAAAGATACAATTGAATGATAAGACAAAAAAACCCCATTTTTAATAAATCTTCAAATTAAAAGTTTTATTAAAAAAATTCAGAATTTACAGACAGAGGTTTAGTGCAATTAATGTTTATTTGGTATTAGGAAGTCGATTCTTCAACAGACAAGCCCAGACCTTTCTCGCACATTTAGTGACAAAGTGACTCAATAGTAAACAACTAAGTATTTCAAAGCTATGCTCCTCGACATAGTAGTGGCACTCATTTGACCAGTATCTATCCACTTTCCACAAGCACATATATAGTCAGGTTTTTTTTGTCCAATTTACTCTAATAACGTCGCACACCAATAGTTTCACCTTTAGTTTTAGCCACTCAAATCAGGCCACTAGGGTGTCTAACAGGTGTCCCAAAAAAAAATTGTTTGGACTAAGTGTCCAGGGTTGACAAATTTTACACAAGTATGGATGTTGACGCAGTAAATGAATTAGGGCTAAGAGGGACAACAGTTTGGCATCATTGTCATAAAAAGTGTAGCTGATAGCAATCAAAATGTAAATAAAGTTTTCAATAGATAATTTTTTTTGTTTATCATTAGATCCATAACAAGCAACCTACGGCCTCAAGAGAGAGCTAAGCCAATAACATTTTGCCAATGGAACCTCCTGAAAATACAACTGCAGTGGTTATAAGTAAGACCTTTAGTTGATGACAAAAGGTGGTCAGTTGTTTATATTATTGAAAGAAGTTGTAAACTGCTAACTTAGCTGTATAGACCTGATAATCAAGCGGAACGTGTGCAGAGTTGAGACACGTACTTAGTACTTCCAGCAGAGATTCAATTACACCAGATATTACATCATGGCTGATCTGACATCCTCAGCTCCACTTTTCCTGCACAACCCTCAAACTTCTTACTGTCTTTAAAAAATTATATGGGTAAACTACCACTCTGTTTCTGTCCTGTCAAGCAGCAGGCATAATTCACAACACTAAAGATCCAAAAAGTTCTAAACAAAACAACTGACCACAATCCAAAAGAAAGTCAATTTACCCCATCTCTCAATGTTAGCAAGACTGTTCACAAAACAAACTTCAGACAACTTGGCAGTGGTAATGAAATGAAATAACAATTTGAACAAAATCTTCAGCAGTTAGGATGACCAGGGGTATTTAAATCAGCTGTATCAGCATGCCATAAAATTGCTTTAAAACAAATTTTATTTAAGGATTAGCTTGAGATAACTCCATATCAAAATTTAGTAAAACAAAATTTCATTTTCCCATATGAATTTCCTTGAGTTAATAAATTTCCTAAATGAGTGAGTTCTAAAGCAGTTTTAGTAAACCATGGTGAGAAAAGTTCATTCCAATGTAAATACAGAAATCCAATTGTATCATTTTCCTATAAAAGGATAAATGTTTTATGATATCTGCTTCAGATTCAAGGCATACTTTGCTAAATTTAAAACTTACCTGGTTCCAATTTGATAATTTTAACTGCAGCCAACTCTCCAGTCTGTAGATTTCTTGCCTGTAATGAAAAAAAATACTTTCAAGTAAAGCCGAGCCAAATAGTATTCTTCATGAGTTTAAGATCAGAATATTCCATGCAATGCAGTAATAACATTCTACATTCAAACTGGTTTTGCTTTTAGATGGCCAACCTAGAAACTAAATGTATAGACACACAATTACAATAAAGCTTCGAAACCTTTTGGCTCTGCATAAATACCAAAATGAAGGTTCCACTGAGAGATGCCAACATTCCACACAAAAACTTTTAATCAATTGCAAGCTGCCTGCTTAAGCAGATGCAAGAGATTATATATTGTGATTTGACGAACAGCAATAACAAGGTGTGTGGTCGGTTAGACTAGCATTTGACATTCAACATCGTATTTAGTGAGGGTCCTCAAAAAGCAAAGGTGCACTGAATTGGCGTGACCTTGTGACGTGGGCTTGTAATGGGTTGGAAAACAGAAATCAGAAAAGTAAACAAAAAGACAGATTCATATTTCTACGTCGTCTTTTATTTGGCTGCAGCAGAAGTTAAAGATGCCTAAGAAATATTTTTGACGTTCAGCTACTGATGCAATGTAGGAAAATACTGAATCCTGGATGTAGGTTTGCTCACTGAGCTGCAAGGTTAGTTTTCAGACGTTTCGTCACCATTCTAGGTAACATCATCAGTGAGCCTCCGATGAAGCGCTAGGGTTATGTCCTGCTTTCTATTTATCTGTTTAGGTTTCCTTGGGTTGGTGGTGTCATTTCCTGTTCTTTTTCTCAGAGGATGGTAGATTGGCTCCAAATCAATGTGTTTGTTGATGGAGTTCCAGTTGGAATGCCATGCTTCTAGGAATTCTCGTGCGGGTCTCTGTTTGGCTTGTCCTAGGACAGATGTGTTGTCCCAATCAAAGTGGTGTCCTTCCTCATCTATATGTAAGGATATGAGTGATAGTGGGCCATGTCGTTTTGTGGCTAGTTGATGTTCATGTATCCTGGTGGCTAGCTTTCTGCCTGTTTGTCCAATGTAGTGTTTGTCACAGTTCTTGCAAGGTATTTTGTAGATGACGTTCATTTTGCTTGTTGTCTGCGTAGGGTCTTTTAAGTTCATTAGCTGCTGTTTTAGTGTGTTGGTGGGTTTGTGGGCTACCCTGATGCCAAGAGGTCCAAGTAGTCTGGCAGTCATTTCGGAAATGTCTCTGATGTAGGGGAGAGTGGTTATGATTTCTGGGCCCGTTTTGTCTGTTTGTTTGGGTTTGTTGCTGAGAAAATCAGTGGACTGTGCTCATAGGGTACCCATTCTTTTTGAATACGCTGTATAGGTGATTTTCTTCTGCTCTTCGTAGTTCCTCTGTGCTGCAGTGTGTGGTTGCTCGTTGGAATAATGTTCTAGTGCAGCTTCGTTTGTGGGTGTTGGGATGGTTGCTCCTGTAGTTCAGTATTTGGTCTGTATGTGTTGGTTTCCTGTAGACGCTGATTTGAAGTTCCCCATTGGCTGTTCACTCTACTGTGACATCTAGGACTGGCAGTTTGTTGTTGTTTTCCTCCTCTTTTGTGAATGTTATGCCAGTAAAGGGTATTATTGATGGTCTTGAGGGTTTCCTCTAATTTGTTTTGTTTAGTGATGACAAAGGTGTCATCCATGTAGCGGGCCCAAAGTTTGGGTTGGATGATTGGCAGAGCTGTTTGTTCCAGTCTCTGTATTACCGCCTCTGCTAAGAACCCTGATATCGGAGATCCCGTGGGTGTACCGTTGGTTTGTCTGTAGGTTTTGTTATTGAAAGTGAAGTGGGTGGTGAGGCATAGGTCCACTAGCTTGATGATGTTGTCCTTGCTGATGAGGTTGGTGGTGTCGGGTGTATGTGTCTTCGGTTCTTCTAATAGTGTAGTCAGTGTTTTTTTGGGCAGGTTGATGTTGATGTTGATGGATGTGAACAGGGCTGTTACGTCAAAGGAGACCGTTATTTCATCCTGTTTTATCTTGGTGTCTTTGGTGTTCAGGAATTCTTGGGTGGAGCGAATGGAGTGGCAGGAGTCTTCTACTAGGTGTTTTGGACTTTGGTGTAGTTCCTTGGCTAATCTGTAGGCTGGTGTTCCAGGTAGCGACACTATGGGTCTGAGGGGGCTCCTGGTTTGTGAATTTTTGGTAGTCCGTAGAAGCGTTGTGTGTTGGAGAGGAGGAAAACAACAAACTGCCATTCCTAGATGTCACAGTAGAGCGAACAGTCAATGGGGAACTTCAAACCAGCGTCTTTAGATAAACAACACATCCGGACCAAGTACTGAACTACAGAAGCAACCATCCCAACACCCACAAATGAAGCTGCATTAGAACATTATTCCAATGAGCCACCACACACTGCAGCACAGAGGAACTACGAAGAGCAGAAGAAAATCACCTATACAGAGTATTCAAAAAGAATGGGGACCCTATGAACACAGTCCGCTGATTTTCTCAGCAACAAACCCAAACAAACAGACAAAACGGGCCCAGAAACCATAACCACTCTCCCCTACATCAAAAACATTTCCGAAATGACCGCCAGACTACTCGGACCTCTTGGCATCAGGGTAGCCCACAAACCCACCAACGCACTAAAACAGCAGCTAATGAACTTAAAAGACCCTATGCAGACAACAAGCAAAATGAATGGCATCTACAAAATACCTTGCAAGAACCGTGACAAACACTGCATTGGACAAACAGGCAGAAAGCCAGCCACCAGGATACATGAACATCAACTAGCCACAAAACGACATGGCCCACTATCACTCATATCCTTACATATAGATGAGGAAGGACACCACTTTGATTGGGACAACACGTCCATCCTAGGACAAGCCAAACAGAGACACGCACAAGAATTCCTAGAAGCATGGCATTCCAACCAGAACTCCATCAACAAACACATTGGTAGATTGATTTGGAGCCATCCTCTGAGAAAAAGAACAGGAAATGACACCACCAACACAGGAAATGACATCACCAACCCAAGGAAACCTAAACAGATAAATAGAAAGCAGGACATAACCCTAGCGCTTCATCGGAGGCTCACTGATGAGGTTACCTAGAATGGTGACGAAACGTCTGAAAACTAACCTTGCAGCTCAGCGAGCAAACTCACATCCAGGACCTCAACCTGGGCTACAAGTCTTCTCAAAACTCACGATACTGAATCCTGTTTCTACATTGCAAGCTCAAAAACAGCCACTTTGAGGTGTTGATTAAGGGATAAGTATTAGCCACAACACTGGAGATAATTCCCTACACTTTGCTGACAAAGTGCTATAGGATCGAAAAACTTCCTTTTCCAAAAACATTAACAAATTTTATCAAGTACCTGGTGTAACTTTCAACTTAAGTGGTTTGTAAAGTGTGACAGAGTTTAACACTTCTCAGTGTTCCACTCTGATCAACAATTTCAACACAGTCTTGATATTCATCATATATATCGTCAGACAAGAAGTTCAAGGAACCCTACACAACATTCCCATCCCCTTGGTGTTCTATGCCAAAATGGCCTCAATCAGAGCCATTTCCCCATTGTGCCTCCGTAACAACCACCCCAAGCTTTTTCACCTCAATTAGTATCTTGGAATGTGCCTGCCTGCAGCACTTGGTTACAGACATCTCTGAACTGAAAGTTGGTTTCAGGGAGACCCAAAAGCAGCTCCCTGTTGAACTTCCCTGGTGAGGGAAGATGAGTAGACCAGATACCATAAGATATACAAACAGTTAGGCTATTCAGCCCAATATCCGATTATGGCAGATACGTTTCTCAAACCCATTCTCTCACCTTCTGCCTGTAACCCTTGACACAGCCAGGTGTAACAGTGGTACTCAGGATGAACTTCAAATAGAGATCTTCTATGCAAAAAAATCACCTTCCACAGGATGACAATCAAATGCCCCACAACCTTTTGCGAATTATTTCAGGTACGCTTAAGTACAAATGTCTATCAGTGTTACTTTCATCAGATTTCAGGATAATGCCTTCAAGAGAATCAAATCATGACTACTTGTTGCTTCCCAACATGAAATACAATTATAAAATTCAAAGAGAAAGTCTAGATTGAATAATACATTTAAAAACTGGCTCAAACGGTAGCAACTTCACCTTTCCTTCAGTGGACGACGGCTACAATCCCAAAACAGACTTCAGCACATAAACCAGGTTAATTACCTCGATGCTATGCATCCTTATCCTTAAGCTGTGTTGTATGACACACGGCTGTTCAATATAGGGAAGTAAAATTTATTAAACTAAAATCAAGAGTAGTATGGATCTCATGCAACACCAGAAAATACGCGATCCACTAAATTTTCAGCCAAATTCAAGCATAGCCTTTGCAAACATTAAGCATATCCCTTTTCTTTTAAAAAAAAGTAACGCTGTCAGAAAAGACATTTTGGCAAAGCTTTAAGAATATTCCCAAGATTTCCAAGAATAAAAGGAAATAAACAACACTTATACTACGTCTAACATCAATTCAAGAGTGTCAAGAACTATGTTAATAGCCAATTTTGGACTGCCAGTCAGGTTTGCTGTGCAATGCGAATGGCAAGCTTCATACATTAATACATGCTCCTGTTGTTTGCAGACAAAAGAACATGAATTTACACAGCACCTGTTTGGATTGAACAAAATAAATGACAACCATTTACTGGTTCATTTCTCAGGGTAATGCCCAAACTGGAGCGAACTCACCTAGTTTAAAATTTAAACAAAGCCTAGCAGTTAACGGTCTACTATCTTTAATTGTTGAATTCTCCATTGGCAACACCCCTCCCAATTAATCGGCACTTTCCTCTCATACAGTGTAAATGTTGTTTACCCCTTGTATCAAGAAGAGAGGATGTTTACTTCCCATTGAATTGACATTGGGAATTGCGCTAACAAGTACAAGGTGAAAAACTTCAACATAATATGTCCTTTCTTCAGCAACACTGAAATTGCACAACATGAAACTTCTCAATATAGCTGGGAACTAATTACACTAATCAGAGTGGACGGGCTCTTACCCAAGAACAGTAAACTAATATAATGGAAACCTAGTAATCCTCAACTATAATGGAATCAGTGATAAATCAGTAGATGTCTGAAAGATGCTGCAGCTAAAATTTCTTTGGCAATCTAATTCAAACAAAATAAACTTTTAACCTTAAAAAAATTGAAAGTTTCTAACCCCAAAATGTTAACACTAGTCTTGATGGATTTGAATACATCTTGCTAGTGGATGGTGAAATCAGCAAGGCACATCGAGAAGGAATTAAAACCTCATATAATTCACTTTGAAAAATTCAAAACAGAATAAAAAGGAGAACAAAAATCAGCCATGTAACACTTCAATGAGAAGTGGCAACTTCACAACAAGGCATAAAACACAGGTTGGAGAGAACATTATCTACCATCCTTTTTGGATGAAAATGTAAAATGGTTCAGCGAATTCATAATGACCATGTCTAAAGGGTTGAACTGGTGAGTAACTCAGCTGTAGAGCTACAAGTGGAAAGTTTTAAACAGGACAAGATATTATTTATGTTTCCCTTTTTAATAGCTTGAGGTAAATACAAATGAAAAACCAAAATCAAAGGCATTTAAAAATCACACAAAATTAGGAAATGATATAGTCATTTGATGATTTACAATTTAATCATAGCAATACTAAATAAGAACACAATTAAAACACCAGTACTTGAATTCTCAGGAGGATAGAGAGGAAAAAAAAACAAAAACCGTACAATAAAAAAAAAGCAGCAGCCCCAGAGCATAAATATTTTAAAAGCACCTAGGTTCAAACTGAAATCAATTTACACAGAGCTGAAAAACAAAAAGAAACAAACATAAATCAGTGGAAGGACAATATATGCTGCCAAACAATGAAAAGATGGCAATTGTAAGCAATTTAGAACAAAGTGTAGTGCCAATAAAGCAAAACGTTAATTATCCCAAAAAGTACTTTTCTTTGCTCTTGGAATGTGAAGTGTGCTGATACTTATTTGCCATCGAGAGTTGCAGAAAGATTTGAAATTCAACTACATTAAGAAAAGTCCTTGGACTCTAAACATTAAACACGTTCCTCTCTCCACAGATGCTGCCAGACCCGCTGACTTTTAATTACATTATGGGACTAGTTTTGTGCAAACTAGCCCAAGTAGAAACAGGAGTTGCTTCGTTGAAAGGCACAAGGGAACAGTTTGATTTTGTTATGACAATCCAGCAGACCTCTTTATGCTTTTCCTGCCCCGCACAAATGAGAAGAATTATTAAGTTTAGTTTCACAACATTGGGAGATGTTAAGCCAGCAATGTAACCACTAAGCACTGGGTTGAAAAAAAGTAGTACAGATTCAGGATGTTTTCCCTCAGGAAAATCTGCTGCTAGCCAAAAAAAGGGAATAATTACTATCTGATCTTGCTTCCATTGATGAAGCGGAACAAGGTGGGATTTGAAAGCAGAACTGCTAAGCAATAGCTAAGTTATAACTGGATTCAGTTCAAGAATAGAAAAGGTCAATACAAACATGCCTAACCAGAAAATAAAAGTCTGCAAGATTAAATAAAAATGAATTTTCCAGACTGAAAGTAGGGGAAATTGCAAAGAGTTCAGCAAGACAACATTTAAAACAGGTGAAAATCCAGTATATTCTAGCGAAAAGTAAAATAGTCTTGGTTTCACGAAAACAAAATAGGTAGACCTCATCAGGCTGCTGCAAGAGAAAAGGAGGAAATTACAGGGACGCTGACCCAAATTTTTAAATCATTTCTGGTCATTGGGGAGGTGCCATTGGACTGGAGGACAGCTAACATGGCTCTATTTTAAAAGAAGGAAACTATAGACCAGAGAATCTTACAACAGTAGTCAAGAAACTATTGGAGAAAATAGTGAAGGAGAAAATTAATCTCCATTTAGAGAAGCACGGTTTGATCAGGGACAGTCAGCATGGCTTGGTCAGAAGGATTCAAGACTAATAAATCTGGTGGAATTCTGAGGAGGTAACCAAGTACTTGGACGAGATAGGGCAGTTGATGCAGTTTGTATCGATTTCAGCAAAGCCTGTCACAATGCCCCAGATGGAGAACTAATAAAGGAGGCAAAAGTTCATGGGTTGCATGGTAACTTTGCAAGCAGAATCCGAAATTGGTTTAACGACAGGAGACAGTGTGCTCGTGGAAGGCTGCTTGTGTGACTGGAACTTGGTGTGCAGCAGTGTACCACAGAGATTAGTGTTGGATCTCTTGAGAGACAAATGATGTAAATGAGAATGTGGGAGGGATGTTAGTTTCTTCTATTAATGCATAGGACATGAGTATCACTAGCTGGCCCGTATTTATTGCCTATCCCTTGTTGCCTGAGAAGATGGCGGTGAGCTGCATTCTTGAACTACTGCAGTCCACCTACTGTAGGTTGATCAACAATACCCTTGGGTAGGGAATTCCTAGGTTTTGACCCAGCAAGTGAATGAACAGCAATATATTGCCAAGTCAGAATGGCGAGTGGCTTGGAGGGGAATTTGCAGGTAGTGGTGTTCCCACTGGATCTGCTGCCCTTGTTCTTCTAAATGGAAGTGGTCATAGTTTTGGAAAGCACTGTCTAAGGATCTTTGGTGAATTTCTGTGGCAGATCTTGTAGATAGTACCCTTTGCTGCTTCTGAGAGTCCATGGTGGAGGGAGTGGATGCCTGTGGATACACTGCCAATCAAGCAGGCCACTTTGTTCTAGATGGTGCATGTTTCGGAGATGCACCCGTCTAGGAAAATGGGGAGTAGATGATGGACAGGCTTCAACGAGTCAGGTGGTGACTTACTCAGTTTTCCTGCTCTTGTAGCCACTGTGTTTATGTGCCAAGTCCAGTTGACTTTCCGGTCAACAATACCCTTCCCCCAACAACGTTGGGGGTGTTGGTTCAGTGATAGTAACACCATTAAATGTCAACAGACAGTGATTAGATTGTCTGTTATTGGTCATAATCTGGCATGTGAGTTGCATGAATGTTACTTATGTTACACATCAGCCCAAGCCTGGATATTGTCCAGATCTTGTTACACTTGAACATAGACTGCTTCAGTATCCGAGATGTTGCAATTGGTGTTGAACGCTGCTCAATCATTGGCAAACTTCCCCGTTGGTAACCTTATAATTCAGGGAAATCACTGATGAATCAGTTGAAGACAGTTAGACCTAGGACACTATCCGGAGGAACTCCTGCAGAGGTGTCCTAGAGCAGAGATAACTGTCCTCTGACAACAACCATCTTCCTACGTGCCAGGTATTATTCCAACCACCAGACAGGTTGCCCCCAAACCCAATGATTCCAGTTTTCCCAAAGTTTCTTCATGCCATACTCAGTCTAATGCAGCCTTTATGTTGAGGGCTGTCACTCTCATCTTTGCAGATACACAAAGACTGGCTAGGAGGTTGACATTGAGGAAGAAGGTGCTGCAGGAGGATATAAACAGATTAGTCAGATGGCTGACGTCAGCTTTCCTGCTCCCAAAAATGCAGCGTGGCCTGCTGTGTTCATCCAGCTTTACACCTTGTCATCTCGGGTTCTCCACCACCTGCAGTTCCTATTCTCTCTGATAGGACTTTAACCATGGTCAGATGGCCAGATCAGTGTCAAACAGAATTTAACCCCGATAAGTGTGAGGTAACTCTGGAAGGAAGAACAATGTAAGGGAATACTCACTGCAGGGCACGATACTAGGAATCTCAGAAGAACAAAGCGATCTTGGTGTGCTTGCCCACAGATCCCTGATGGTGGCACAGATTAATACAGTAGCAAAGGTGGCTTACATCATGCTTGCCTTTAATCAGCCAAAGTATAAATTTTTAAAAGCAGGAAGTCTACCTTGGAGCTGTACAGGACTTTGGGCTGGGTCACAACTGGAGTACTCAGTGCAGTCTTGGTCACCATACTGTAAGGAGGTAATTGCAATTGAGGGGGTGTATAGTGGATTCATTACGGTAGTGCCCACGATTGAACATTTCAGCAACAATGAGAAATTGGTTAAGCTGGGGTTCTTTTCTTTCGGGCAGAGAAGGCTAGAGGTATATAAGATTATGAGAGCTGTGGAAGGCACATGTTCCCTCTTAGTTGAAGGGTCAATAGCAACAGAAAAAACCATTTTGAAGAGACAGGCAGGAGGTGACGTTTTCCTAGCCACCATCAATTCTAAGGAAGGGTCACCGGACCCGAAACGTTCACTCTGTTTTCTCCTACACAGATGCTCCCAGACCTGCTGTGCTTTTCCAGCAACTTTGTTTTTGTTCCTGAAATTTACAGCATCCGCAGTTCCTTTGGTTTTTATTTAGTATTTAACTCACTGCCACATCTCTTCCAGGCATGCCCACCTTGAAGAAGTTCTGCTCCTCTCTCTGACGGGATTTCCATTCCAATCTCTCTTCTGGCCCACCAACTTGAATTTCACTGCCACTTCTGGTGTTTGACCAGGTATTTGCTAAAACTCGCTTCCACAGCCATATCACATTCCACAGTGACTGCCTCTGGCTCAGATTCAGCCCAAGTGGATTCCAACTGAAGTTTTATCCCTCATATTTTGAATCCTCCCAGGATCACAGATACCTCCATGATGTTCAATGTTCCATGGACAGCTGCTCTTGCTGCATCCTGAGATCCACACTCAGTGCCATGTGGTGTCACATGCATACTCTCAACCTTTCTCTCCAACGGCATAACAACATACTGGCTCAGGGCTGCACCACTCCGCAGTTCCACTTTATCCTCCAGCTCATTCACTGTGCTAACAAGAAACTTTTTCTTTTCCCTTTCAGGCAACAAGGCCCACAAGATGCACCAACTCAAAAATACCCATGGTTCTCTGGAACCTACCTCTCCTTCCCTTCCCTCTGACTCTATCCCCTCCCCCAAACCCCCCCACCTCCTAACTTTCCGCTCTCCGATGCTGAGCACTCTGTACTCAGCGAAAACCTTAGCTTTATCCCTCTGCGTCCCTACCTTAACGAATTTCGGGCACGACTTGATGCCAAACTGCTCTTCTGTACTCTTCACCTCCGTGCTTGTTTCTTTGGGCAAGGGTCCTCTGCCCGCTCGACAGTCATTTTTGCGAACTCCAACACTCTCCCTCCACCTGGGCCCCTTCCTCCGGCCTTTTACCTGCACTTGATCTTTTCATTGAGAACTTTCGACATTACATCAGTCACCTCTATTTCACTGCCCCCTCACCAAATCCAGCCTATCTCCCTCCAAACTGACTGCACTCTGTGCACTCAGATCTAACCCTAACTTTGTCATCAAGCCTGCCGATAAGGACGGTGCTGTTGTTGTCTGGCATACTCAACCTTGCAGAGGCTGAGTGCCAGCTCTCAGATACCTCCTCCTATTGTCCCCTGGACCATGTTCACCCCATGGCACATCAGGCCATTGTATCCATTATGGTTATGGATCTCATTTCATCCAGTGATCTCCACCTGTCCACTTCCAAGCTAATAGTCCCCCAACTCCACACAGCTCGTTTCTACCTTCTGCCAAAAATCCACAGAAAGGACTGTCCAGGAAGACCCATTGTTTCAGCCTGCTCATGCCCCACAGAACTCATCTCTTCCTACCTTGACTCAGTCTTCTCTTCCAACATTTACTCAACTGCGATGTGGACTGTCGTCAAGATATCACCATTAACTTACAAGTTCCCAAGTCTTCATGTCTTTCTCCCCAATAAACAGAGAAATATTCATTGAGAACCTCGCTCATCTCCTGGGGGTCCACATGTATCTGTCCATTTTGGTCCTATTCTCTCGCTAGTTATTCTTTTTCTTAACATATTTAAAGAATCTCTTCGGATTCATCCTAATCTTCTCTGCCAAAGCTATCCCATGACCCCTTTTCGCCCACCTGATTTCCTTCTTCAATAAACTACTATATCCAGGAATGTACTTCCAGGAACTCCCTTAATCCCAGCTGCCTGTAGCTGAGCCATGCCGCCTCCTTTTTACCCCCTGGTCAAAGCCTTAGTATCTAGTCATTGAGAGTTCCACTGTGATACTCCTCTTAATCAAGAATGCAACTCCCCCTCACCTCTTTCCTCCACCTCTGTTCCACCTAAAGTACCTGTACCCTAGCAAAGTAAGCTGCGAGTCTGTCCCACCCTTAGCCATGTTTCTGTAATGGCTATAATATCCCAGTCCCGCGTGCCTATCCACAGCCCGAGTTCATCAGCATTACCCAAAAGCCCTCTTGCATTGAAGGAAACGCAATTTGACCCAGCAGGCATTCCTCACTCCCTGTCATGTTCCAGCCTGATTTGTCATTTCTGATTACTGTATCTCTTTCCAGCCTCACACTTGCCTTCTTGCTGTTGAGGATCCCAAATCCCTGCTAATCTAGGTTAAACTTTTCCTCGCAGCGCTAGCAAATCTGCCCACTAGAATATTGGCCTCCCTCTCCAGTTCAGGTGCGACCCATCCCTCTTGAGCAGGTTACGCCTACCCTAGAAAAGATCCCAATGATTCAGGAATCGGAATCCCTGCCCCCACACCAATTTTTTAGCCACGCATTCATCTGCCATATCTTCCTACTCTTACCCTTGCTAGCATGTGGCACTGGAAGTAATCCAGAGATTACCGCTGTTGAGGTAGTGGTTTTTTTCACTTTTGTCTGTAGCTCTCTATAATCATTCTGCAGGACCTCATCCCAATTTCTCCCTATATCATCTGTGCAAATGTGCACAATGACCTCTGGCTGCTCGCCAGCTCTCTCCTCACCAACTCCTCCACCTCCCCCACCCCCGCTCAGCCAAGACACCCTGGACTCTGGCACCCAGGAAGTAATACACCTGGATTTCCATGCGCACCCACAGAATCTTCTGTCTGTCCCCCTAACTATCAAGTCTCCTACCACAAAAGGTCCTGTTTACTTTTACCCTTTCCCACTGTGCCCCAGAGCCAGTTGTACTGTCACCAACCTGGCCACTGCTGATTTCCCTGAGCAGTCATTCCCAACAGTATCCAAAATGGTATACTTGTTTTCAAGGGCAATGGCCATAGGGGATTCCTGCACACTCCACCTACTCCCTTTGCCTTTCACCGTGGTCACCCAGCTACTCTGTGCCTGCACTGCACACGTTAGGCGTGATCACCTCACTAAAACTATTCTCTATGATGCGTTCAGCATCTTGGATAATCCTGAGTGCATCCAGCTCCAACTCCGTACCTTGGCCTCCCAGGAGCTGCAAATGAGCGCACTTCCCACAAGTGTCGTCATCAGGAACAATGGAAGTCTCCCCGAGGAGTATGCCACTGCCCTAACTACCATCTCAAATGCTCTAAGGCTAAACGGGAAAGTTAAAAAGGACTTTATCTGAGCTTACCTGTACGTTTTGCTGAGCCACTACTCACTGCAGCCAAACTTTTACTTCTCACTCTTCTATCGACAACTCTTGATCCCTTACTAAAGGGAAAGAACATTGCATATTCTGATTATCATGCTTGGGATCATGTGGTATCAGGAATCTCAGTGGTTAGATTCCTAACAGTCCACCTTTGCTCACTTTTGTAGGACCTACCTAATTATCAATGGTATAGGACAGATTATTGCAGAGCCTTTCCATAAGAGACACTTATCATAAATAATTATGTGCTTTACTGCATGAAAATAATAAGTGCAGATTGCATCACTAGTCAAGCATTATTACTGAAGACTCAAGAATTGTGCAGAACACGTGCTTCCTTCAGAAATTTGTGCAGAACTCAACTGTTTCTTCCAAATGACAGTGTGACATCAGACTACATAGAACTGTGCAAAACAGAAAATTGGCCCATCAGCCCATTGTGCTGTGCCAAACATGATGCCAAACTAAACTAATCCCCTCTGCATGCCCTTGGTCTATATTCCCTCCATTTCTTGCACATTCACGTGCTTATCCAAATGTCCCTTAAACACCCCTCTCATATCTGCCTCCACTCCAACCCTGGCAATGCACTCTGGAATACTACCAATTCTGTAAAACAAAAAACTTGCCCCTCACATCTCCTTTGAGCTCCCCCCCCCTCACCACAAATGCATGTACCCCTTGTTTTAGGCATTTCAACTCGGGGGGGGGGGGGGGGGATTCTGATCATCAACCTCATCTGTACATCTCAATTTTGGACTTCTATCAAGTCTCCCCTCAGCCTCCACTGCTCCAGACAAAAACAATTTGGAAATACAATCCAATATGAACATGAATTTCTCCATAAATATTGCGTTTACAACAGAATTACCCTGATTATGCAAACTAGGAGAGTTTACAAAGCTGTAAACTTAGGCTTGATTAGTTTCCGGAAGCCACTGGTGGGCTGATCTGGGCAATGATTAACATCACACCTATTTTAGAGCTGCAGTGTTTGCAAAATGGGATGAAATTACAAATCAAACAGGAGTTTAAAAAAAACCCAGTACTAATGCACACATATCGAGTTCATTTTACCCTATCATTTCTACACTGGCTCCTTGTTAAGTAACACCTTTCTTTTAAAATTCTGCTTCTCTCACTTAGATCTCTCCATGGCCTTGCTCATTGGTGTAAGACCATAATACATTGAAGCGGAATCAGGCCATTTGCCCATTGAATAGTGGAGGAGAGTCAACAAAATGGCGGCCAATTTCCCTCAAAGTTGCATTTCAGCCTCTTCTCTCTCATCCTTAATTAGCTTAATTTAAAAAAAAATCAGTTTAGGTCAACCTTGACTATAGTTAATGACCCAGCCTGAAAAGTGCTCTGTGGTAAAGAATTCAGATTCACTACCCTTGAGAAATTCCTCATCTATCTTAAATGTGACGCCCCTTCTGAGATTACACCCTCTGATCCTAGACTCTCATTCAAGGGGAAAATCACCTCTCTGTATCTACCTTATCAAGTTCACTAAGAATCTTGTATGTTTCAGCAAGGTCACCTTTCATTCTTCTAAATTCCAGTTAGTAGAAGCACACTCTACTCAGCTTCTCTTAAACAGTCCTTCCATACTTGGGTTCAGCCTAGTGAACTTTCTCTGGACTGCCTTTCGACATCTTTGCTTCAAGTAGGGCCCAAACAGTGCACAGCATTCCAGCTATGGTCTGACTAGGGCCATGTACAGTTTTGCTAAAACCTACATCCTTTTATACTCCATTCCCTTTGAAATAAAAGTCAACATTATTGGTCTTCCCTATTATCCACTAAACCTGGATGCTAACTTTTTAATGATTTATAGATGTGGACTCCCAAATCCCTCTATTCTGTAGCCTTCCTCTATTTAAATAATATTCAGTCCTTCTAATGTTCCTGACAAAGAACCTAACCTCACATTTATCTCTACCCTCCCTCAGATATCTGCATTACTTTTGGATTCAATCATCTATATTTTTAAATTGCTGTACCACAATACGATGATTCTTGAACCCATTCCCTTCTTATTTGCCTTTAAAGATGACGTTCCTTAAAATATATTTATCACGACTTGTTAGCACCTTTGTATCAAAATTTTGTGACACGATAACCCTATGAAGCAACTTTCTGTTTTATGCTATTATAATGGTGCATTAGAATTGCAAGCAGTAGCAGTCAGCGTAGATTTTACAGAAGATAGAATAATAAAAAGAAATGTCAAGTGGCATGAAAAAGAACATGACTGCACGGATAGAAATATATAAATGGATAGCTATCAGAATAAAAACCTTTTCTTTCTTTCTTGGAAACTTGGTGTGCTTTATTCTGCACCACTCCATATTAGGATGTGTTTATTTATGATCTACATAAATAATAGGTTTAGGAAATGGAAGCAACAATGACCATTAGACCATAAGCAACAGGAACAGGAGTAGGCCATTAAGCCCCTTGAGCCTATTCCATCATTCAGTTGGATCACGCCTAATCCAACGTTCCTCATATCCAATTTCCTGCATTTTTCCCCATAATATTTGATAATGCCGAATTTGATTATCACAATATATTGGGAAGTATGGTAAATTGCAATTTCTATTGAGGGAACGTAAGGGAATAAAAATAAGATAGGAAGAGTAACAGATGTTCAAGTTTCTGCAGAACGAATATATTGTTTAAACGTAAGTAGGGACTGCAAATAGAATTTCAATTACAAGGTTTTAAAAATCAGTAAAAAGGAACAGATGGGCTATGGTAAGCAGATACACAGGTTATACAAAAAGGGACAAAGTAAATAGATAAGCCCCCAAAAGTTTGTGTGTTTGTACATATAAATATTAAATGATAAGTTTGTCAGACTTTTACAAGGCCTTAGTTGGGTTGCATTTGAAGTAGTGCAGTGTTCTCAATACCTTATTCCATAAGAAATACTAATGTTTGTCAAAAGGTATAATGGACTTCATCCACAATGTTGTCTAGGATGAGGCACCGGAATTACAAATAGAGATTTGCAACAAGGGTCTCTCTCTCATCGGTAAGGATAGCGTTAACTCAAAATCATGAAGGATGACGGTGAATAAGGATATTGTTTCCAAAGTCACTGAGACAGTAACATGGTGGCAAAAATTTCAGCTATCGCAAAAGTGATTAAAGGAGAATTTTTAAGAAATCTATTCAAACAGGACACTAATTGCGCGATATGCTGAAAACAATTGAGGAAATAAATTGTGAATTATTTGCAAGGACAGAACTATCAAATATGAGCATGGCGATTCCCAAACATTGGAGCTGCGATCCAATTTAAGGTGCCCGAAATAGGGAATGCGGTTATAAATATTTCTGCTAAATGATGATCTCAACATGCGGGACATAGGCAAATTCTCGTTTATTGAGATCGTTAAAATTGTTTCTTGCACTGGAACAAGTGAGTTTTGAAACTCAGGTTCTCGACAGCAGCTTCCAGTGTTTCATTTCATCAGAGTTTAAATCTGCCTGGTTTCAGCCAAGTCCTGCTTGAGGGGTTTCCGGACACAGCGGGTGGAAGAGAGCTCCAGTCGGGGGCGGAGCGAGGACACATTCTTGCTATAAATTCGGCATCGAGGGAGATTCGCAGCTACCACAAATTCAAACAGCTCACCCGATACTTAAGATTACTCAGGACTTCACGACAGAGCTGTCTTTCCAGAACTTGGCCAGTGTGCCCGCAGGCTTATCTGGAGCTCTGTTAACACACTACCCTGTTCTCCTTCCGGACCAAGTGAGTTATTATCATACCCAAAAGCATCGGTGTCTGCGGAGCCACGCTACAATCCAGCTTCAGCACCAACTGTTGAATGGCTGTTAAAAGTCAGCAAATCCGCAAAGAAAACAGCTGCGATCTCCTATAATCAATAATCTGTTGTACGATTTTCGTGGCACCGCAACATTTTATTACAGAATAAATCGGGTTCTAGACCTCCTAAAACAGCATCTCAGCACGCACACGCTTTCTTAGTATATTAAGCAGCGATAATTAAAAAAGAACAGGTGATTTCGGACACAGCATCTATAATAAGAGGGAAAGTGTTGGAGCAGAACAGAAACAGAAGCAAGTTTAAAAAAATGGGGAACTCAGCAAGAATTGTTTTCGGACTGACAGAGAGAAATACAGCAGGGCCTTCAAGTTGAAGCTGTTGAGAATGCCAAATTTAGACTGACTCTTTGGCTGCTTTATGGGGCTTTTTGGACTTGGGGCGACGGCAGCCGGTTGACGTACTGGGTGCAGTCCAGTTGATAAATTGGTTGAAAAAAAAAGTTACGGCCAGGTAACAGTGGGCCCAGGAACTTTTCTCAAATCTTCCTGTGATCATTGACCTTCAACAGGCAAAACTGAAGACTTCGACACTCTATTTAACTGTTGTATTTTGGCTTTGGTTTTGCAGGTATCTAGGATTGCAATATTAATATTTGGAATTGCAAAGTGTTTTCGGAAGCACTGGGAAAATGTTATCTTTTCGCTGGGGCTTTTGTGGCACAGTGGTAGCGTCCCTCCTGCAAGACAGAACGCCTGAAGTGAAGTTGCATCTGCTGCAGCAGGGTGTCATAACATGCCTGAACAGTTTAATTCTTTTAAAACAAGGCCAAGTGAGCTAAGTGTCTACTTATGTGTAAAAATTTCCACAACTTAAGTCAGTTACATTTAAAAATTAAGCAATTTTCTTTTAAATTGAGCTGCAAAACGAGAGGGGCATGGTTTTAAAGTGAGAGGGAAAAGATTTAAAAGAGACCTGAGGGGCAGCGTTTTTTCCTTACAGACAGTGGTGTATGTATGAAGATAAGCTGCCAGAGGAAGTGGTAGAGGCAACTGCAATTCCAACATTTCAAAGACATTTGGACAAGTACATGGATAGAAAAAAAGGCTTAGAGCGCTATGGGTTAACGCAGGCAAAAAGGGGCTAGTACAGTTTAGGTAACCTCAGTGGACATGAGCAAGTTAAGTTGAAGGGTCTGTCTCCATGCTGGATGACTATGAGCAAACTGTACAATTTGCTGTTGTCAATCACAAAGTTGCCAAGTATTGCCTATTTCGCACACTACAGCAACAATATATTCTGTCCAACACTGGTCTAATTAATATCTCTGAAATGGTGTCAACACAAAAGTTGATCATTCAAGAAAAGAGAAACAATAACACCTATTTATATCAAAGGACCATTGCAGTATTTGATAGTTACATAATAACATATACGATGCTTGAGAGTTTTATCAAATCTGATCTAATTTGATACAAAATGAATCAGATTGTAATTATTTTCCATCTCTAAAGCACATGAACTTTTCAGCTGAAACACTACAATCACTCCCAATTCTGAAGTGCAGGCTCAAATGTTTTCAAGGCAATCGTTGCAAGGCAGCAAATCAGGAGTATTAAGAACAACTTTTTCCCCACTTACTCCAATACAGAAACTTTGCATTCTATTCATTAGACAACCTATCTGCAATCCAAATGCCCTTCATTAAAGTCCTACATGCCTCTTTCCTTAAAAAGATGGAGGTTTCAAGACAAAAAAAGGTTGCCAAGTTATCACTTTGAATTGTACTCTGCCTTACAAATGAAATCAAGCAAAATAGACAAACATTTTCATAGCATTGGCCTTAGTAGTAGACTTGAGTGATAAAATTTCTGCATAAATTTTGAAATGCAACAGCACTGTATTTTGCAAATATTCATTTTTGGTATGCAACATGACATCAACTATTGAGGCAAGAGCCTCAGGATTTATAAAGTGCAAATAGGACTAAAATTAACAAAATTCTCAAAACCATATGATCACAGCAGTCATTCAATTCTGATAATCATAACATTCATTTGAACCATGATGTGAATATCCATTTTTCACAAGAGCATTTGGTTTTGCTTTGGAGGCAAGTCAGGGATAATAAAAGAAAAGTAAAGCAATGATTATATTTCCCTTATTATAAACAAAGAAGGGAGTTAACAGTGTAAAGGTAATGTCATTTGATGAGTAACACAAAACCCCAGGTTGAGTTCAAATTCCACAAGAAATTTTAATTTCAAATAAAAAAAGCTGGATCAGGCAAGCATTGTGTGACCACGACTTTTTCTAAAATGACAGTCTGGTTCACTAGTGTCCTTTAGGGAAGGAAATCTACCATCCTTATCTGGACAAAAACCAAAAGAACTGCAGATGCTGTAAATCAAACAAAAAACCAAGTTGCTGGAATGTTAGCTGAGTTCCCCCACCCCACCCCACCACCCTCACAGATGCTGCCTGACCTGCTGGAGTTGTTTTTTTCCAGTAATTTGGTTTTTTTTGCCATCCTTACCTGGCCTACATGTAACTAGGTGTAACTCATACTAACATTGTTGACTTCGAACTGCCATTGAGGTCATTAGGGATTCTGGGCAAGAAATGCTGCCTGGCCAAATGATGCTTTTCTTCTATTTGCTCATGATATGAGCAGAGTGATAATTATGAATATACAACAGAGACCAGTTCTTCTTATCATGCCCTACAAGTATACAATTAGTGCATATATGAACCTGGGTATAATAAACATGAACTATGAAGCAGTACTCTTACAGTGGCTGTAAAGTTTAGTAGCAACTTTTGCATTTAGAATCGAATTATGCATTATTTGTCCAATTTGATTACTGTTTCTAAATTAATTAGAGAACAGCCAAAGCATGGATTAATTTGAGCAAAAAAAAGCTGACAGCACATACTATATTTATAAATATACCGGTGTTCAAATGCAGGATAAGCAATAGCACATTTTCACATTGTTCAGAGAAAAATTCATTACCCTACATTCTATTTTACAATGAGAAAATTCTTCCATGATCAATAATTTATGCAACAGTTTAAATTCTTATGCATCTCAACAACAAGACCTTTGAAAAGCACTGCACAGGGCCACTTTATCCAGTCTAGTGGTACCATTCTAACGTACCATTCTCCGCATCTCACTAATTTACTTACAAACACTGGAGTAATTCAGACTATCTGAATTTGTACAGTGCTTTTGGACAACAGATAAACAAAACAAATAATGATGAGTGACAAAAAAACTTGGTCAAAAGAGTTGGATTTTAAGTAGTGCAAGTACAGAAGTAAGGTGTTCAGAGAATCCAGCATTTATGGAGTGAACAGCTGAAGGCACTCTGCCAGTGCCTAAGGTAAAACAAAGAAAAACACAAGTACAAAGAGGCCAAATTAAAAAAGGAACACTTGGATCTGAAGCATTAACTAAAAACAAAAAAAGGTGAGCAACTAGGCCATGAAGGGACTTGAATATAATAAAAATTTTGAAGAACAATGTTGTTAGACAATAGCAGGTTTATCTCAGACAAAACAACTTAGTGTTAGTGTTAATGGGCTGCAGTGGTTCAAGAAAGCAGCTCACAACCACCTTCTCAACAGCAATTGAGAGACGGAATAAATGCAATTCCAATCAGTGATGTCCAAATCCCACAAGTAAGTGTTTAAAATAAGATTAGTTCAGTGAGAGCACAGGTAATGAATGAACAGAAAGAGGGACAAGTTAGAGTATGTGCTGTAACTGCAGTCAGACAGTGCTGCTGCTTGAGATTGCTAAGAAGAGAATGGGTGCAAAGAATGGATGCCAAGATATACAGTCCAGGTGAGATTTTATGATGCAGAAGCACAACAAATCTTTGAATCTCTCACAGCAGTGTGGAGACAATACCACAGCAAACTGGGCCAAACACAAACCAGAGCATGCAGCCACATTGGTTATTATCAGGAACCTTCTCTAAAAGTGACAGTCCATCTCAATGACATACATACAAAGCAGTACAATTGGCCAATGTCCTAGCATCACCATCTTGGGAGTTACTTTATCAGAAGCTTACCAGCCTTAAATACTATTTGTAACTACATTCGGTCAGAAGTTGAGCATTCCCTACCTTCCAAAGTAAGCCTCTCAACCATGAACAAAGCACAAAAATCAGCAACATGGTGGAATAAATGGTCATTTGCTTGGATGAATGCAGTTGCAATATCACCCAAGCTGCTCGACACGACTCAAGACAAGGTGGCTAGTTTCTTCTGTATCCCACACGGATTGTTTTAAAACAATCCGTCTACCAGCACCGTCTAGGCAGTAGGGCATACTATCTCCATCATACCTTCAAACTTTTTTTTCCCTCCTATTTATTTGTGGGTTGTGAGCATCAGTGGCTGGCCAGCGTTTCTTGCCCATCCCTAGTTTCCCTTGAGAAGGTGGTGGTGAGCTGCCTTCCTCCTGCTGAGTTGACCCACAATGCTATTAGGGAGGGAATTTCAGGATTTTTGAACCAGCGAGGTGGTGGTGTTTCCATCTGCCTGATGCCCTTATCCTTTCAGAGAGAAACTTTTGTGGGTTTGGAAGGTGCTGTATGAAGATCTTTAGTGAATTTCTGCAGTGCATCTTGTACATAGTACACACTGCTGCTACTGACCTTCGGTGGTGGAAGGAGAGAATGCTTGTGAATGTAGTGCCAATCAAGCCGGCTGCTTTGTCCTGGATGGTGTCAATCTTCTTGACTGTTGTTGAGGCTGTGCTCATCCAGTATTCCATCACATTCCCGATTTGTGCCTTGTAGATGGTGGTCAGGCTTTGAGGAGTCAGGTGGTGAGTTACTCACCCCAGTATTCCTAGCTTCTGGCCCACTTTTGTACCTGCTATGTTTATGTGGTGAGTCCAGTTGAGTTGCTGGTCAATAATAACATCCAAAAATGTTGATAGTGTCAGATTCAGTGAAGTTAACACCATTGAATGTCAAAAGACTGTGGTTAGATTGTCGCTTATTTGGTGGTAGTCATAGCGTGGCATTTGTGTGTCACTTGCCACTTGTCAGTCCAAGCCTGGATGTTGTGCAGATCTTGCTGCATGTGAACATGGTGTGCTTCATTATCTCAAGTAAAGAATGGTGCTGAACATTGTTCGCCAATGATTGCACATCCCCACTTCTGACCTTATGATCGCGGGAAGGTCATTGATGAAGCAGCTGAAGATAGTTCGGCCTAAGATGCTACCCCTAGGAGGAACTCCTGCCGAGATGTCTGACCTCCCACAACCATGACCATTTTCCTATGTGTCAGGTATGACTCCAACCACTGGAGAGGAGAGTGTGCCCCTGATAGCCATTGATTCCTGTTTTGCCAGGGGTCCTTGACGCCACACTTGGTCAAATGCAGCCTTGATATCAATTTCTGTCACTCTCACCTCACCTCACTCGTCCATGTGTGAACTAAGGCTGTAATGAGGTCAGGAGCTGAGAGGCCTGGTGGAACCCAAACTGGCCATCATTGAGCAGGTTGGTGCTGATAGCACTGTTGACAACATCTTCCCTCACTTTACTGATGACTGAGAGTACACTGATGGGGCAGTAGTTGGTCGGGTTTGATTCATCCTGCTTTGTGTACAGGACATACTTGGGTAATCTTCCACATTGTTGGGTAGATACCAGTGTTGCAATAGAACTGAAACAGCTTGGCTAGAGGAGCGGCAAGTTCTGGAGCACAAGCCTTCAATACTTTTGCCGGAATGTTGTCGAGACCCGTAGCCTTTTCAGTATCCAGTGTTTCCAACCGTTTCCTGATATCTCATGGAGTGAATCGAATTGGCTAAAGATTGGTATTTGTAATGCCAGGGACCAATGGAGGAGGCAGACATGAATCATCCACTCGCACTTCTGGCTGAAGATTGCTGCGAATGCCTCAGCCTTATCTTTTGCACTGATATGCTGGGCTCTTCCGTCATTGAAGAAGAAGATATTTGTAGAGCTACTTCTTACAGTGAGTTGTCAACCACCATTCACGACTGGATGTGGCAGGACTGCAGAGCTTAGACCTGATCTGTTGGTTGTGGGATTGCTTAGCAGCGTCTATCACTTACCTACTTTTGCTGTTTGGTGTGCAAGTAGTCCTATTTGGTGGCTTCACCAGGTTTGCCTGGTGCTGCTCCTGGCACACCCTCCTGCACTCTCCATTGAGCCAGGGTTGATTCCCTGGTTTGTTGGTAATGGTCGAGTGGGGGAAATATGCCGGGCCATGAGGTTACAGATTCTGCTGCTGTTGATGGCGCACAGCACCTCATGGATGCCCAGCCTTTAGTTGCTAGATCTGCATGAAGTCTGTCCCAGTTAGCAAGCTGATAGTGCCACACACCATGGAAACTATTTTCAATGTGAAGATGGGTCTTTGTCTCCAAGAATGTACAATGGTCACTTTTACCATTGTTGTCATGGACAGGTGCAACTGCAGTTGGCAGATTGGCAAGCATGATGTCAAGCATGTGTTTCCCTCACTACCTGCTGCAGATTCAGTCTAGCAGCCATGTCCTTTGGAAACTGACCAGCTCGATCAGTAGGACTCTTGATGGTGGGTAGTGATAAACGGGTCCCTTTTGGAATGGCAGGCAGTGACCAGTGGGGTACCACAAGGTTCGGTGCTGGGACTGCAGCTGTTCACGATATATATTAATGATATAGACGAAGGCATTAGAAGTAATATTAGCAAATTTGCTGATGACACAAAGTTGGGTGGCAGTGTGAAATGTGAGGAGGATGTTATTAGAATACAGGGTGACTTGGACAGGCTGAGTGGACGGATGCATAGCAGATGCAGTTTAATGTGGATAAATGTGTGGCTATACACTTTGGTGGCAAGAACAGGAAGGCAGATTACTATCTCAATGGAGTCAAGTTAGGTAAAGGGGAAGCACAACGAGATCTAGGTGTTCTTGTACATCAGTCAATGAAAGCAAGCATGCAGTTACAGCAGGTAGTGAAGAAAGCTAATAGCATGCTGGCCTTCATCACAAGAGGAATTGAGTATAGCAGCAAAGAGGTCCTTCTGCAGCTGTACAGAGCCCTGGTGAGACCGCACCTGGAGTACTGTGTGCAGTTTTGGTCTCCCAATTTGAGGAAGGACATTCTTGCTATTGAGGGAGTGCAGCGTAGGTTCACAAGGTCAATTCCCGGAATGGCAGGACTATCACATGTTGAAAGATTGGAGCAACTGGGCTTGTAACCTCTTGCATTTAGAAGGATGACAGAGGATCTGATTGAGACGTATAAGATTATTAAGGGATTGGACACTGTGGAGGCAGGAAGCATGTTTCTGCTGATGGGTGAGTCCAGGACCAGAGGACACAGTTTAAAATAAGGAGTAGGCCATTTAGAACAGAGTTGAGGAAAAACTTCTTCACCCAGAGAGTGGTGGATATATGGAATGCTCTGCCCCAGAAGGCAGTGGAGGCCAACTCTCTGGATGCTTTCGAGACAGGAGATCGACAGAGCTCTTAAAGATAGTGGAATCAAGGGTTATGGGGATAAGGCAGGAACAGGATACTGATTGTGGATGATCAGCCATAATGAATGGTGGTGCTGGCTCGAAGGGCCAAATGGACTACTCCAGCACCTATTGTCTATTGAAATCCTCCACCCAGAATACATTTTGTGCCTTTGCCATCCTCACTGCTTCCTCTAAGTGTCGTTCAACATTGAAGAGTACTGATTCATCAACTAAGGGAAGATGGTATGTGGAAATCAGCAGGTGGTTTCCTTGCCCACGTTTAACCCGAAGCCATGAGAATAATGGGGTCCACAGTCAATGTTGAGGACTCCTTCAGCAAGGCCCTCCTGACTGTATACCACTGTGCCACCAGCTCTGTTGGGGCTGTCCTGCTGGTGGGACAGGACATATCCAGGGATGGAGATGGTGGTGTCTGAAACATTGTCTGTAAGGTATGATTCTGTGAGTATGACTATGTCAAGCTGTTGCTCAACTAGTCTGAGAGACAGCTCTCCCAATTTTGGCACCAACCCCTAGATGTTAGTGAAGAGGACTTTGCAGAATCAACAGGACTGTTCACGTCCTTGTCTTTTCCAGTGTCAAGGTCAATGCCAGGTGATCTGTACAGTTTCATTTCCTTGAGACTTTGTAGCAATTGGTACAACTGAGTGGCTTGCTAGGCTATTTCAGAGGCCAGTTGTGAGTCAACCGCATTGTTGTGGGTCTAGAATCACATGTCGGCCAGACCAGGTGAGGGTGGCTAATTTCCTTCCCTGGAGGATATTAGTGAACGAGATGGGTTTTTCCGACAGTCAGCAACAATTTCACAGTGATCAGTAGATTCTTAATTCCAGACTTTTTAAAAAAATTTTTGAATTCAAATTCCACCATCTGCTTTGGTGGGATGCAAACGTGGGTCTCCAGAACATTAGCTGGGTTTTATGGATTAATAGTCTCGCAATATCACTTGACCATCTTCTATCCCGAACATGTGGTCATTCCAAACACTACTGCCTATGTTTTAACTTGTAAGAAGTCCCATTTCCCCATCAACTGTGGCCTCTGAATTTGGTTTGCAAGCAATATCTTGCTTTTAAAATTCTTATCCTTGGTTTTTAAATTTCTCCTCAGCCTTGCCTCCATCTCTCTCTATACATTTCCTCCAGCTCCATGATTCACTTGCACCCCTCTAATTTTAGTCTCTTGAAAATCACCAATATCAATCACTCCATCATTGGTAGCCATGTTTTCAGTTCCCTAAGCACCAAGCTCTAGAAACCCTCCCTAAGTTGCTCTGTTACTTTCTAAAGCTACTAAAGTCAGATTCCAGTCATCTGAAACAATACCTCATGACTCAATATTATATTCTCTTTATACTGCTCCTTTGAAACACAGACACTAGATTATGATAACAGGGTGTATTATGAATACAAGGTGTACAAATGATGACCTTTATAGAATATCAATGTTTATGCTCAGGGCAACTAACCTCGTAAACTAAGAGGATAATTTCTTAGGCTAATGCTTCATTCTTTTTTAAAGTTGTGGTATAGATTAAGAAACGGTTAAACAGTTATCCTTATGTACATATTAATTTTACCACAGTTTGGATTGAGAAACAAATTATTAAAACCTGAAAACAAAAGCAATTAAAACCTATGTAGACGTATCTTTATGTAATGGTAAATAGATGGTATGATAAAACGATCACAGGCTAACAATGAAACTGGAAATTATAATTACTAGTCACTGATTTATTTATGGTAACATATTGCACAAATCTTCCTGTGTATTTTAAGCTAAAAACATAGTTAAAGGATACTGCCTAAACAGCCATCTCAGTACAACATATACTAGAACATTCTTCACGTTGTTCTAATTGTGGACCATACTACTTCAATTTGTACTAAAATTACTTACATAGTAAAAGCAAACAGCCAACTCTGACAATTGCACAACAAAAACACTGCTCACCCTCTCCTTACAAGTACCACTCCATTTCCAAACACTCTTCCCCCGCCCCCATCTCCAAGGTCCTTGGATGTGTCGATACTTCTCAAGTTGGTCCTATCTTTCTCACTTTCCCACTTCAAAAATCACATCAAGTTTGCACATGTATCTCAGCACAAAAAGAACCAAGATGAGCCGAAATCAGAAGTGTGCATTATTCCCTCTAAACCACCTGTTGACAGACTGTTCAGACATCTAATCTTGAACCAAACCACAACTTTCGGCAGTGAAGTGGTTCATCCTCAAATCCCAAACACCAAACTATTGTGACTACTTCCAATTAGATAAAATTTTTAAAAGAGCACTATTTGAGCATTAGATAATATGGAATACTACCCTTCTGTTGATTCAGGAACTACTAGGAGAAAGCAAAGAACCATTGCTAACTTTTCAAGTCCAGTGACTGTTGATACAGAACAGTTTTGATTATGAATTACTGGAATGGAAACGTTAACTTTGTTTTCTTCCCAAAGATGTTGCCAGACCTGCTGACTATCACAATTAACATTAATTCCCGTTACCTGCTAAATTTGTTTTCACAATCACCAGACCTAAGAGAACTTTCTTCTCTCTAACAGCGCTTCAGTCTCACCGCACAGAATAAACATTGAAAAAGGTACATTTTGAAGAATGCGGTAAAAGCATCCTATTCCATTTACTTATGAGTAACTCTCAACAAAACAAGCAGTGAACGACTCAAAATGACAGAAGTCGAGTTAGATCACTTTAAAAAGGTACTTCTGAAATACCTGCTGCGATTAGGGCAGACAAGATAGTTTTGGCTATCGGAATATTTGGAGGAAGAACGTGTACGTCAAGGCTGCCAACTAAATGCCACCTCCTAGTTCAAGAAGAAACTCACCAGGTGAGTAAGTATGTTTTGGAAAAGAAGACTTTTTGTTTCATCATCCATCTAGCCGTTAAAACAGGCTAACATTCAACCATGGTAATACCGTAGCTCGGCAATCCAATTATTTTTGTACTTACTGAAACCGAACTTTGAGCCGAAGCTACTGTCCTTTTCTTAAAAGGAAAACTACTGTTTGCCAAATTGTGGCTGCTGGAGCTGGACCGCTCGCCTGTGTCCAACTGGTTTTAGTGAGCAATTCCAGTCTAGGCACCACGCTGCCGCCACACACACACACACACACTGCGGAAAGGGCAAGGGAGAGGGGAAGTGGGGTGGCAGCTGAGACACGCCGGCGTGGAAAGGCCGCTTGCCCAGCCTCGGACTCGCCGCCAGTAACGGCTGCCCAGGCTCGGAGTGGGTAAAGCCGCCCGCGCGCACGTACACACACAGACAGACAGACAGACTGACCTTATAGACATCGCCGTAGGTGCCGCTGCCGACCCTCTGGATCAACTCGAAATCCAATTGAGGGTTCTTCCGCAGGATATCCCCGCTGGCACTCGCACGACCCTGCGAGCTCATCGCACTCCCTCTCTGACCGGTATGGGTGGCCAATGCCCCCCGAGATAGACCGAGACAAGGAGAACTCCGAAGCAACAGCAACACCTCTCTGTCTGTGTCTCTCTCACTCTCTCTGTGTGTGCCGTCAGTCGGCCGCCTCCAAATATGGCTCCCGTTCCATTTCCTGCGCGCGGCGGCAGCAGCTCGAAATGCCCCGGGCTGGACTCTCGTGCACTGTGCACTTACTCAGATCATCTTTAGTGTTGGTTTTTTTTTCCAAAGATTTCTGAAATTCCTCTTGATTGTGTGTGTTTTATTTTTTCGGGGGTGAGGTGGGATGGAGTGTTTCTTTTTTGCAAAATAAAATATATTATTTTTCAACTGTGCATGCTAGCAACTCCCAGCGCAGCAGTTTGATTGTTACGTTTCCCTCTGCGACTTGCATGTCATTTCCTTCTGTTGACCTCAGAAATCAACAGCAACTAACTTGAATGTCAACAAATTATTCATTTCTTTCATCTGTATTTACATAATATACACCAGCGCGAGTTTGTTTTGCGAGCATGCCAACAATTTGAATGGATTACATTTACTGCTTCCTTTTAAAGAGTGCTACAATACTGTTGTTTCCCTTCGGAAACTGTCAAATTGTACTGATTCGGTGCAAGTTCGCTCTTAATATTTATTAAGCTTAATTTATTTTGATATATGGGACTACCGAAACATTTTACGCATGAATGTTGCCACCTTGTGCATTTTACGGCAATTACACGATCTGTTATAAACAACATACAGACCTGCAGTGATGATTTGATGTTCATCTTTAACCGTATCTCTTATCAATATCGACCTAATGTTTGTATCTCTACCACATATAATGACTATTTTATGACTTTTACAAACTTAATTTATTATGCTAAAAATTTAAGTATTTAGAATGTTTTAAAATTAAGGGTTCGCTGCTGTTGCTTTTTAAATTGGAAAACTATAAGGATACTAAACCAAGATAACAAGCTGTAGAGCTGGATGAACACAGCAGGCCAAGCAGCATCATAGGAACAGTATAAATTCATAGTTCACTACTATTCTGTGAATATACAAGGTGGATATGGCAGTTATGACCAAGAGGAGACCAGTATTCAAGAGGGCATTAGATGATTATTTGGAAAGAAATAGTGTGCAAGGTTGTGGAGAAAAAGGAAATTGGCATTGGGTAATTATACTCATTTCAAGGGCTAAAACAAGAACAATTGGCTTCATTCTCCACGAACAATTCTAGAACATAGAACTTAGAACAATACAATGCAGAACAGGCCCTTCGGCCCTCGATGTTGTGCCAACCTGTGAACTAATCTAAGCCGATCCCCCTACACTGTCCCATCATCATCCATGTGCTTATCCAAGGACTGTTTAAACGCCCCTAATGTGGATGAGTCAATTACGTTGGCAGGCAGGGCGTTCCACGCCCTTACCACTCTCTGAGTAAAGAACCTGCCTCTGACATTTGTCTTAAATCTATCACCCCTCAATTTGTAGCTATGCCCCCTTGTACAAGCTGATGTCATCATCCTCGGAAAAAGACTGTCACTGTCCACCCTATCTAATCCTCTGATCATCTTGTATGTCTTTATTAAATCCCCTCTTAGCCTCCTTCTCCCCAATGAGAACAGGACCAAGTCCCTCAGCCTTTCTTCATAAGGCCTTCGCTCCAGACCAGGCAACATCCTGGTAAATCTCCTCTGCACCTTTTTCAATGCTTCCACATCTTTCCTGTAATGGGGCGACCAGAACTGCACGCAATATTCCAAGTGAGGCCGCACTAGCGTTTTGTACAGTTGCACCATGACATCACGGCTCCAGAACTCAATCCCTCTATCAATAAAACCTAACACACCGTAAGCCTTTTCAACAGCACTATCAACCTGGGTGGCAACTTTCAGGGATCTATGTACATGGACACCAAGATCCCTCTGCACATCCACAGTACCAAGAATTTTTCCATTGACCCAGTATTCTGCTTTCCTATTATTCTTCCCAAAGTGAATCACCTCACATTTATCCGCATTGAACTCCATTTGCCACCTTTCAGCCCAATTCTGCAGTTTATCCAAGTCTCCCTGCAACCTGCAACATTCTTCCACACTGTCCACCACTCTACCGACTTTAGTGTCATCTGCAAACTTACTAACCCATCCACCTATGCCTGCATCCAAATCATTTATAAAAATGACAAACAGCAGTGGTCCCAAAACTGATCCTTCAGGCACACCACTAGTAACCAGACTCCAGGCTGAATATTTTCCATCAACCACCACTTGTTGCCATCTTACAGAAAGCCAGTTTCTAATCCAAACTGCTAAATCTTCTTCAATCCCATGCCTCTATATTTTCTCCAATAGCCTACCATGTGGAACATTATCAAAGGCTTTACTGAAGTCCATGTACACCACGTCAACTGCCCTTCCCTCATCCACAAGCTTGGTCACCTTCTCAAAAAGCTCAATGAGGTTTGTGAGACACGACCTGCCCTTGACAAATCCATGTTGACTATCTCCAATCAAATTGTTGCTTGCGAGATGATTATAACTCCTATTTCTTATAATCCTTTCCAAAACTTTTCCTACAACAGACGTAAGGCTCACAGGTCTATAATTACCTGGGTCATCTCCACTGCCCTTCTTGAACAAGGGCACAACATTTTCAATCCTCCAGTCCTCTGGTACTAAACCTGTAGACAATGAGGATTCAAAGATCAAGGCCAAAGACTCTGCCACCTCCTTCCTAGCTGCCCAGAGAATCCTTGGACAAATCCCATCCAGCCCAGGAGATTTTTCTACCTTCACACCTTCTAGAATTGATAACACCACCTCCTTACTAGCCTCAATCCTTTCAATTCTAGTAACCCATAACTCAGTCTTCTCCTCTACAATATTCTGCTTTTCCTGAGTGAAAACAGATGAGAAGTATTCATTTAGCACCTCTCCGATCTCCACAGGGTCCACACACAACTTCCCACTGCTGTCTTTGACTGGCCCTATTCCTACCGTTGTCATCTTCTTATTCCTCAGATACTGAAAGAAAGCTTTAGGATTCTCCTTTCTTCTACCTGCTAATGTCTGCTCATGTCCCCTCCTTGCTCTTCTTTAACTCTCTCTTTAAATCCTTCCTAGCTAATCTGTAATTCTCCATCGCCTCATCTGAACCATCTCATCTCATTGTCACATAAGCCTCCCTCTTCTGCTTAACAAGAGATACAATTTCTTTAGTAAACCACGGTTCCCCAACCTTATCACTTCCTCCCTGCCCGACAGGGACATACCTATCAAGGACACGCAATATCTGTTCCTTCAACCAGCTCCACATTTTGATTGTCCCCATCTCCTGCATTTTGCTGACCCATTCTATGCCTCCTAAGTCTTGCCTAATTGCATTATAATTGCCCTTCCCCCATCTATAACTCTTGCCCTGTGGCACCTTCCTAACCCTTTCCATCGCTAAAGTAAACATAACCGAATTATGGTCACTCTGTCCAAAGTGCTCACCTGCCACTAAATCAAACACCTGGCCTGGTTTTCTGTGATTTCAGGAATGATATTGGAAAATCGATTGCCTTTGTCTTTAAGCCTGTGTGTAATTTTCAGGGGAAACACTGAACACCTGAATGAGAATCGACCATTTGGCCCCTTCAGGCATTCATTGCAACCATGTCAGATCTTAGGCCCAAGCTATGTGACCATCTTAATATCTTAGCCTAAAACATAGCTGTCAAAAGAGCTGCAAACTTCTACCATCACTTGTGTGTTGACCCTTTCCTGACCTCGCCACCGAAAGGTTTGATTCTAATGTTTGGTCTACAGTGCCTAGTCATCAATTAGGGCAGGACATATACACGTATTGGTAGGGGCCTGAGAGTGTTGCTGAACAAAGAGACCTTAGCGTACGGGTGCATAGTTCCTTGAAAGTGTAATTGCAGATAGACAGGGTGATGAAGAAGGTGTTTGGTACACATGCCTTTATTGGTCTGCACCTTCAGTGTAGATGCCGGGAGGTCATGTTGCAGCTGTACACGTCATTGGTTAGGTCACTTTTGAAATACTGCATGCATTTTTCTATCCCTGCTATAGGAAAGATGTTGTTAAACTTGAAAGGGTTCAGAAAAGATTTACAAAGATGTTGCTGGGGTTTGGGGGTTTGAATTATTGGGAGGGGCTGAATAGGCTGGGGTTATTTTCCCTAGAACATCAGAGGCTGAGTAATGGCATTGCAGAGGTTTATTAAATCACGAGAGGCATGCATAGGGTGAATAACCAAGGTATTTTTCCAGGGATAGGGGAATCCTAAACTAGAGGCCATAGGTTTAAGATAAGAGAGGAAAGATTTAAAAGGGACCTAAGGGTCAACTTTTTCACGCGGAGAGTGGTGCATGTATAGAATGAGCTGCCAGAGGAGGCGGTGGAGGGAGGTAACATTACAACATTTAAAAGGTATCTGAATGGGTACATGAATAAGAAGGCTTTAGAGGGATATGGGCCAAATGCTTGCAAATGGGACTGGTTTAATTTAGAATATCTGGTCACCATGGGCGAGTTCAACCAAAGGCTCTGTTTCTTTATGACCCCATCAGCAGAAATTGCATCTCTCCACCTATTCCCCCTCCTATCTTGAAAACAGCAAACAAATTATACTTCAAGTTCCAATTGAGCAGACTGGTGACAATTGGACCAGAGACAGCAGATATAAGTTATAAGATATAAAGCAAAATAACTGGATATCTGAAATAAAAATAAAAAATGCTGGAAGTCTTCAACAAATCTAATGGCATGCTTTGCGAACTTCTCAATTTAAAGATATTCATGTTCTTAATTTTACAATATATTAAAGATTTATTTTTTGTGTATGCCTCCTGTCAACTTTCCCAGTACAAATTCCTTTGACAATATTTATAACAAAACCAGTCTATACAAGTTAGTCATACCATAATTGCAGGGGTGGACACTTCGCTAGCATTGTGTTTACAATAATAAACTGTCAAGTGTTGTACACTCCCAACCACGTAAGTTTACATAAGCATTTTCCATCATAATATGAACATATATTGAGAATGTGACAGCAAGGACTGAATATATGACTTTAAAGTGAGCCTAAACTACACCTTCGTACTTTGTGCAATTATCTATCAAATGAAAATGCGTATCTCGTATTTTCTTGTAGCAGGTTCCCTTGGTAAAAATGATATAAAAAATAGAATTGAATGAACACAGCAGGCCAAGCAGCATCTTAGGAGCACAAAAGCTGACGTTTCGGGCCTAGACCCTTCAGCAGAGAGGGGGATGGGGAGAGGGTTCTGAAATAAATAGGGAGAGAGGGGGAGGCGGACCGAAGATGGATAGAGGAGAAAATAGGTGGAGAGGAGAGTATAGGTGGGGAGGGGATAGGTCAGTCCGGGGAGGACGGACAGGTCAAGGAGGTGGGATGCGGTTAGTAGGTCGGAAATGAAGGTGCGGCTTGAGGTGGGAGGAGGGGATAGGTGAGAGGAAGAACAGGTTAGGGAGGCAGGGACGAGCTGGGTTGGTTTTGGGATGCAGTGGGGGAAGGGGTGATTTTGAAGCTGGTGAAGTCCACATTGATATCATTGGGCTGCAGGGTTCCCAAGCGGAATATGAGTTGCTGCTCCTGCAACCTTCAGGTGGCATCATTGTGGCACTGCAGGAGGCCCAGGATGGACATGTCATCCAAGGAATGAGAGGGGGAGTTAAAATGGTTCATGACTGGGAGATGCAGTTGTTTATTGCAAACTGAGCGGAGGTGTTCATCCAGTTCATCCACTTCACCAACACCTTCCACCCCAACCTCAAGTTCACCTGGGCCATCTCCAACACATCCCTCACCTTCCTGGACCTCGCCATCTCCATCTCAGGCAACTAGCAAGAAACTGATGTCCATTTCAAGCCCACCGACTCCCACCCACACTCCTGCAAAAATTCCATCCCCCCTTTCCCAATTCCTTCGCCTCCACTGCATCTGCTCCCAGGATCTGGCATTCCACTCCCACACATCCCAGATGTCCGCATTCTTCAAAGACCGCAACATCCCCTCCACAGTGGTCGAGAACGCCCTTGACCATGTCTCCCGCATTTCCTGCAACACATCCCTCACACCCCGCCCCCGCAATAACCACCCAAAGAGAATCCCCCTAGCCCTCACATACCACCCCACCAACTTCCGGATACAACGCATCATCCTCCGACACTTCTGCCATCAACAATCCAACCCCACCACCGAAGACAATTTTCCATCCCCACCCCTGTCTGAGACCACTCTGTCCGTGACTCTCTTGTCCACTCCACACTCCCCTCCAACCCCACCTCTCCCGGCACCTTCCCCTGCAACTGCAGGAAGTGCTATACCTGCCCCCACACCTCCTCCCTCACCCCCATCCCAGGACCCTAGATGACTTTCCATATCAAGCAGATGTTCACCTGCACATCTGCCAATGTAGTATACTGTATCTACTGTACCCGTTGTGGCTTCCTCTACATTGGGGAAACCAAGCGGAGGCTTGGGGACCGCTTTGCAGAACACCTCCGCTCGGTTTGCAATAAACAACTGCACCTCCCAGTCGCGAACCATTTTAACTTCCCCTCCCATTCCTTAGACGACATGTCCATCCTGGGCCTCCTGCAGTGTCACAATGATGCCACCCAAAGGTTGCAGGAGCAGCAACTCATATTCCACTTGGGAACCCTGCAGCCCAATGGTATCAATGTGGATTTCACAAGCTTCAAAATCTCATCTCCCCCACTGCATTCCAAAACCAGCCCAGCTCGTCTCCGCCTCCCTAACCTGTTCTTCCTCTCACCTATCCCCTTCTCCCACCTCAAGCCGCACCTCCATTTCCTCCCTACTAACCTCATCCTGCCCCCTTGGCATGTCCGTCGTCCCTGGACTGACCCATCCCCTCCCTATCTCCACACCTATACTATCCTCTCCACCTATTTTCTCCTCTATCCATCTTTGGTCCGCCTCCCACATGTCCCTATTTATTTCAGAATCCTCTCCCCATCCCCTTTTTCTGATGAAGGGTCTAGGCCCAAAACGTCAGCTTTTGTGCTCCTAAGATGCTGCTTGGCCTGCTGTGTTCATCCAGCTCCACACTTTGTTATCTTGGATTCTCCAGCATCTGCAGTTCCCATTATCTCTGACTATAAGTTTTACATGATATTTTAGGTAAAGAAAAATCAACAGCATATTTCAAAATACTGATTTTGAATCAAAATAGTTTTTTCTTATGCTTTCCAATGCTTCTATGTGGTGTGTCTTATGTGGTGTCAGCAGAATTGGAGGTAAACAGCAAAAATTTCATGCCCAACTGCTGAGACATTTCTAGCCCTTGCTCTCTGGGTTTTGAAGCTCCTTAGTATCTCACCAAAGGCTTCCACACCTGAACTTGTGTAAGGGGAAGATTGAGCAGTTTGGATTAGAAACTGGCTTTCTGTAAAAGGCAACGAGTGGTGGTTGATGGAAAATATTCAGCCTGGAGTCTGGTTACTAGTGGTGGGCCTCAAGGATCTCTTTTGGGACCACTGCTGTTTGTCATTTTTATTAATGAGTTGGACGCAGGCATATGTGGATGGGTTAGTAAGGTTGCAGATGACATTAAAGTTGGTGGAGTGGTGGACTGTGTGGAAGAATGTTGCAGGTTGCAGGGAGACTTGGATAAACTGCAGAATTGGGCTGAAAGGTGGCAAATGGAGTTCAATGCGGATAAATGTGAGGTGATTCACTTTGGGAAGAATAATAGGAAAGCAGAATACTGGGTCAATGGAAAGATTCTTGGTAGTGTGGATGTGCAGAGGGATTTTGGTGTCCATGTACATAGATCCCTGAAAGTTGCCACCCAGGTTGGTAGTGCTGTTGAAAAGGCTTACGGTGTGTTAGGTTTTATTGATAGAGGGATTGAGTTCTGGAGCCGTGATGTCGTGCTGCAACTGTACGAAATGCTAGTGCAGCCTCTCTTGGAATATTGTGTGCAGTTCTGGTCACCCCATTACAGGAAGGATGTGGAAGCATTGAAAAAGGTGCAGAGGAGATTTACCAGGATGTTGCCTGGTCTGGAGCGAAGGCCTTATGAAGAAAGGCTGAGGGACTTGGTCCTGTTCTCATTGGAGAGAAGATGGCTAAGAGAAGATTTAATAGAGACATTCAAGATGATCAGAGGATTAGATAGGGTGGACAGTGAGAGTCTAGTCCCAAGGATGATGATGTCAGTTTTACGAGGGGGCATAGCTGCAAATTGAGGGGTGATAGATTTAAGACAGATGTCAGATGCAGGTTCTTTACTCAGAGAGTGGTAAGGGTGTGGAACGTCCCGCCTGCCAATGTAGTTAACTCAGCCACATTGGGGACATTTAAACAGTCCTTGGCTAAGCATATGGATGATGATGGGATAGTGTAATGGGATGGGCTTAGATTAGTTCACAGGTCAGCACAACATCGAGGGCCGGAGGGCCTGTTCTGCGCTGTATTGTTCTTTGTTCTATGTTCTATGTTCCATGCCAGGCTCAGACATCAAAAGATGAGGCAAAATGTTAGCACTTGCTGAGGGAAAGTTTGAAGGGATAGGGTCAATACAACAGGTGGCCAAATGCTGTGAGTGGAATTCTCATATCTATGTCTCCTTCCACCATCATCCTTCTCCTGGGCTAGCACACCATCACTGCACTAAACCCATTTAGGAATAATTGGTGCTGCGTCCTAATGTTATGAGTAAAGTAACTGTCAAGCCCACTGATAGTATTTGATATTCAGAATCTGTGCACAGCTGTACATGTCTTTTGTATCATCCTTTGCCTATTTATAAATTGTGAATCATCAGATTAAAATAATTGTCTAAGTGGACCTACCAAAGTGCAAGAAAGTGTGCTCTCACATGGCTGTATATCATATGATAGTACAGGTACAAAAGGGCTAAGGTCCTCTGTGTATGTCCATTAACAGACCATATCCATAAAGACATCGGAAGACAAAAGAAAGGGTTTAGAATTAGCTATGGAAAAATAACGCAATTGACAATAATCATACGCAGTCTTTTCATAATGGATGAAATAAAATTAGCTTGTGCATGTCATTTATAACTCTGACATCAGGTATCTGCATTCCCTATGTCTTCACTAATTGAGAGACACTGATCTGTCAGTTATCTCCATGGCATCCTCCTCTGCATCAGATTTATTATTTGTAATGACCTAGCAACACAATTCTTCCACCTATATTTTTCACTCTTCTCCCACAAGGGGTGAAAAACAGACATCAAAGCAAATGATGAGTAGATATTATTCAATGGATGTGGTGCATTTAGTAAGAGTGTCTATGTGAAAGATGAATCACATTGAATAAACATTGATGTCAGTGGCATTGGTAGGTGCATAAGTAATGAGGCAATGAAGTGCATGGAACATAAAGGCTGAGTTTGGAAAGTGAAAGTTGATTGGTGTGAAGAATGGTGTGATAAAGTATGCTTGGCAACACGCAATACAGGAAAGTGGCTTAACTCTGTAGGACGCAGGTGAGTCAGCAAATGTACTCATTCTTCCCCGCCCAGTTAGAGTTCTCCTGATGCTTAGTCTCTGAGCAGACCAGATCTTCTGAGTTGCTTGCAGAGGTTTCTTTTACCATTGTTGGGGAAAACGTGACTCTTTCACTCCTGACTACATTCAACAGTAATGTTGATAATTATTAAATCAGGCTGCTGACCTTGCTCTATATGTATCCATGCAAACAATTCCTATCATCTCCAAGTTCCAGTTCCACACTATCTTAAACAGACATGAAATAATGTCATGCAGTATCAGACCTGCTACAAATCCAGGAAGTCAAAATTTATTGTCCCAATCAGCTTTTTAAATTGTCCATCTAAAATTACCAACAGCCTGGATTTTATGGTAAAGTGAGGTTATCAGTGTTCACCATTATTGAGCAAGTCCCAGAGTCCACATGTGAGCAGTTAAGCACAAATATTTTCTGTCTTATTTGCTTGCTGTTCCATCAGTACTTTGCTGACACATTCAGCATTAAAATAATAAATTATGTGAAATTGTAGTACTTAGCTATTACATTCTCACTCAACACACTAGAAAAATACTTTGAAAAGTTTAGGGTTTGTCCAGCCAAGACTAAGGGAATTTTTAAATGTGTTATGTTAATTATTGACAAGCAGTGTCTCTAACTTTGAAAGTTTAATTTTCTAAATATGAAGTCCCATTCTTTCAAGATTTAATTATAGGTGGAGAATTGTTAAATATAGAAAACTAAATAAGCATTCTCTCTCTATTTACTTCATCTCCTTTAATCCCATCTCTCCACCCACCCACTGTATTTCATTTCTTTACATGCCTGGGTGTATCTATAAGACATAGACTCCAGTTGTTTAAGAAGGCAACTCACCACATGCTCAAGGAGCAATTAGTTGTAGATAACAAATGCCTTGACTGCGACATCGACCATTCCAGGAAATAACTGAAAGAAAGGTACGCACTGATAGCTTCAGGAGACCATGCCAGGACAAGCACCAGACATACCCAAAAATGAGGAGTCACCCTGGTGAAGTTATAACAAAGGACGATACGTATGCCAGGTGATAGACAGGGCTAAGTGATTCCACCACCAACAAATCAATTCATAAACACTTGTAATCCTGCCATATCCAGCCACAAATTGTGACAGACAATTAAACAACTCAGCAGAGAAGGAGGAGGACGTTCCACAAATAGCCCCATCCTCAATAAGGGTACATTATTGCAAAGGGTGCATTATTACAAAGCTGAAGCATTTGCCAGAAACATTGAGCAGATGGACTGTTCCCAGAGTTCCCCAGTATCAGAGAGGCCAGTCTTCAGTCAATTTGGTTCACTCCACAGATACCAAGACATAGCTGAAGTCATTGGATACCCCTAAAGGCTATAGAATCATAGAATCAGTACAGTGTGGAAGCAAGCTACTTGGGCCATGCAGTCCACACTGACACCCCAAAGAACATACGACCCAGATCCACACCCCTAACCTATCCCTATAACCCTAATCCACCGAGCATGCACAACCCTGGACACTATGGGCAATTTAGCATGGCCAATCTACCTAACCTGTATATCATTGGACTGTAGGAGAAAACCAGAGCACATGGAGGAAACCCACACAGACACAGGGAGATCCGTGATACTGTGAGGCAGCAGTACTAACCACTGAGACACTGCGCCACACCAAAATGGGCCCTATTCAAGAACTTGCAGTACCCCTTATCAACCTATACTCGCACAGCTACAACATTGACATTTATCCAAAAATATGGAAACTTAACCAGGTATGTTCTGGGAATAAAAATAAAGAAAAATCAAATGTGGCAATTACCACCCATTCAGTCTATTCTCAATCATCAGTAAAATGATGGAAGGGTCATCAATAGTGCTATCAGTTGTTTAGCAATAATCTGCTCACTGGCATTCAGTTTTAGGTTCAGCTGCTGACCTCAATTCAAGCTTGGGGAAAACATGGGTAATAGAGCTGAGCTCCGGATGGGAGCTAAGTACGACTGCCTTTGACATCAAGAGAGCATTTGACCAAGTATAGTATCAAGGAGCTCTAGCTGAACTAAAGTCAACACTAATCAGGGAGGAAACGCTATGTTGGGTTGGAGACAGGGCATGCACAAAGGAGGATGACTGTGATTATTGTATGTCGGCAATCTCAGATCCAGGACATCTCAGCAGGATTTCCTGAGCATAATGTCCTTGGCTCATTCACCTTCAGTTGCTTCATCAATGACCTTCTTTCATCATTGGTCAGAAGTGCAGATGTTTACTGATAATTGCACAATGTTCAGCACCATCAGTGACTTCTCAGGTAGTGAAGCAGTTCATGTCCAAAGCAGTAAGACATGGACAATATCCAGGCTTCTGCTGGCAAGTGGAGAATGTTATTTGTGCCACATATGTCAGGAAATAACCATCTTGCATCAAGAAAATATCTAATCATTTTCCCTTTACGATCAATGACATTGCCATCGCTGAATCACTGACTATCAGTTTCCTGGGGATTACCATTGACCAGAAACTGACCTGGAATGGGCATATAAATAATGTGGCAACAGAAGACAGATCAGAGGCTAGGAATCCTGCAGCAAGAAACTGACTCCTCAAAACCTGTCCACTATCTACAAAGCATAAGTCAGAAATGTGGTGGAATATTCCCCACATCCCTGGAAGAAATACATTGCTGTTCCGTCAGCTCTGCTGGATCAAAATCCTCGAATTCCCTTTCTAACAGCAGTATGGGTTTCCCTGTACCAAATATACTGGAGTGATTCAAAAAGGCAGCTTATCACCACCTTCTTAAGAACAACTAGTGATGGGCAATAAATGCTGGCCCAGCCAACCATGTCTACATTCCATGAATGCATAAAAAGCCTTACTCCTATACATATAGCAAATGCAAGCCAAATATAGTACTGCTACAACTCTTTACTGTCTCCAACATAATTCTTATGTTGAAACAATTTTAATCAGTACAGCGTGTTTTTCATTTATGCAAATTAATTTAGTTATTTTAGCAGATATTGTCATGTGCAGATAAAAGGGGGGAGTCATGGCTCCCTTCTTTTTATTCCCTTCACAGTCAGTCACAACATATAATTTTTCACTGTCTTAGCACGTAGCTACCACACGTCTTGGGTAGCATAGTGGCTCAGTGGTTAGCATTGCTGCCTTACAGTGCTAGGGACCCAGGTTCAATTCCAACCTCAGGCAACTGTGTTGAGTTTACACATTCTCCCTGTGTCTGTGTGGGCTTCCTCCCACAGTCCAAAAATGTGCAGGGTAGGTGGTTGGCCATGCTAAATTGCCCATTGAGCCCAGGAATATTCAGGATAGGTGGGTTAGACAAAGGAAATGTAGGGCAATGGGTCTGGGTGGGATGCTCTTTGAAGGGGCAGTGTGGACTTGTCGTGCCAAGTGGCATGTTTCCATACTGTACGGATTCTATGATTATTAAATTTGGTTAACTAGATCAAAAGAAGAGAGTATCCAAGGTATGCTTGAGTGACAGTAAGGCTGATTATCTCACACAATGAAAAAAATAATGAAATGTAGCAACAAACAGTTAATGAGCTCACAAAGAAGGTTGTTTTGGAGGGGTAGTGTCTCACACAGATAGGAAGCTAAAAGCAATCACGCTTAGAAATCTTAAGAGTCCCTTGGGTTGTGAAAATGAAAAGGCTAAGTCCAACCGTTCAGCAGCAGAGATGTTGCAGTCTCAACAAATGATGATTTATCCAAGATAACAAAGTGTGAAGCTGGCTGAACACAGCAGGCCAAGCAGCATCTCAGGAGCACAAAAGCTGACGTTTCGGGCCTAGACCCTTCATCCTCTCTGATGAAGGGTCTAGGCCCGAAATGTCAGCTTTTGTGCTCCTGAGATGCTGCTTGGCCTGCTGTGTTCATCCAGCTTCACACTTTGTTATCTTGGATTCTCCAGCATCTGCAGTTCCCATTATCTATGACTTATCCAAACTGCTTTTTCACCAGCATTTGTTTCTGTGATCAATACCAAGGCTGAACGAGAGAAGAGTTTCCAGTATCCCTGTAGTTATCAATCTATTTCACATTCTTGCTCATTTTGCTAAAAGCCTCCACTGATGTGCCATTCAAATACAGAGATAATGGGAACTGCAGATGCTGGAGAATCCAAGACAACAAAATGTGAGGCTGGATGAACACAGCAGGCCAAGCAGCATCTCAGGAGCACAAAAGCTGACGTTTCGGGCCTAGACCCTTCATCAGATGAAGGGTCTAGGCCCGAAACGTCAGCTTTTGTGCTCCTGAGATGCTGCTTGGCCTGCTGTGTTCATCCAGCCTCACATTTTGCATTCAAATGCAGATTCTGGTTTCTGTACCATTGTCGTTTCATTTCATTCCCTTACTTTATGTCAAGCTGGATAGTTGTAGGCAATTGTTCATCTTTCAACATGTACAGCAGTCATGCAAGCAAGAGTAAAATAAGAGATCTGAATTGCCTAACACTAACTGAACTTTCAGTGCTTCTTAATTAGTGTGGTAATTCTGAGACAGCTTTTTTTTGAATATTCATTGAGGATTGCCAGGGCGTGGTGACCACAGTAGCCATTCTGGAACCGCAGTGCCCTTTTAAAAATCGTATTCAATCTATTACAGTCTCAGGTATTGAAATCAAATGATGGCAATTCGTTTTCATTCATTCATTTTCACTATGTTCACAGCCGGATAATCATGATTGATTTGATTCTGGAATTGTTATCTATTGACATGCAGTCACATAAACCATAATCTTATTTTTCAGGAGCAGAATTTTAGTTTTCTATTGTCTATTAGAAATGTACTTCTATAGTATGCTCAGTTGTAGAATGCTATAGGTTTATTATCCTTTATAGGGTTTTATTCTTCTCAGTCATTTTCTGCTAAGAATTCAATGCATGGATGACAAGTGTTTGCTAGTAAGGAAACAGAAGTGATCAAAAGGCAAATTACTAAGACCTACTTTCAACCATTTAAAAGCAGCTTTAGTAAAGACTTAGGGAATGGTTTACCATTTATACTCAGTCAAATAGTATGTTAAATATCTACATATATTAGAGCCATAGAGTTGTACAGCATGGAAACAGACTCTTTGGTCCAACTCACCTATGCCGACCAGATCTACTAAATTAATCTAGTCCCAGTTTCCAGTGTTTCACCCAAATCCCCCTAAATACTTCCTATTCATATACACATCCAGATGCCTTTTAAATGTTGTAATTGTACCAGCCTCCACCACTTCTTCTGGCAGCTCATTCCATACATGCAACCCCTCTTGAGTAAAAAAGCTTCCCCTTAAGTCCCTTTTATATTTTTCCCCTCTCATTTTAAACCTAAGTTCTATAGTTTTGGACTCCCCTACCTTGTGTAAAAGACCTTCGCTATCATGTTCACCCTATTCATGCCTCTCATGATGTTATACACTTTTATAAGGTCAACCCTCAGCCTTTGCTGCTCCAGGGAAAATTGTCCCACCATATTCAGCCTCTCCCAAGTCCCCAGCATTGTGAGGCAGCTGCACTAACCACTGAGCTACTGTGCGGCCCTTAAATACATTGACTGCAATAAGTCATGGAATCCCTGCAGAGTGGAAGCAAGCTATTCAGCCCATCAGGTTTACACTGACCCTCCAAACAGCATACCATGCAAGTCAACCCCATCCTTATATTTCCCATGGATAAGAAGCTCAAACCTTCTCACCCTGGCAACATCCTTGCAAACTTTTCTGCATCCTTTTAAGTTTAACAACATCTTTTCTACAGCAGGGGGTCAGAATGTATTCATTAGTTAAAATACAATGGGAATTCTTTTACAATCTTGCCTTGCCATACCTGTGCTTTCCTGAAGTGAACAACTGTGTTTTATAGATATAAAGCAATATCTTAAAAAGAACTCGGATCTCTTTAGAATGTTCTGGTCACTTCTCTAGTTAAAATAATGGTCCGTTTTAAATTTGATTTGGGAATGATGCTAGTAAAGCCATATTTATTGCTTAATTTTATTTGCTGACATGTCAAAAATATTTAATGTCTAATGATTTTCAATTTCCTATGAATGATTTGTATTGCACATTACTCACAATGTTGACATATCCAAAGAAGCAAATAATGGCACAGTTTCAATGAGGAAGAGCAAGCAGATTCTCCTTGTATTTATTTATTCCTCAATCAACACCTAAAACAGATGAAAAAACTATCCAACTACGGATGCTGGAAATCAGAAACAAAAACAGAAATTGTTGGAAAAACTCAATAAGTTTGGTAGCATCTGTGGAGAGAAAGCAGAGTTATTGCTTTAGGTCCAATGATCCTTCTACAGAACAATTGGGTGGAGGAGGAGGGGAATGAGAAGAATGAGGAGGAGGTTGAATGTGTTCTGAAGAAGGGTCACCCTTTCTTGAAACAGACGGGTGGCCAATTATTTAGTTGCTGCTTATGGAAGCTTTCTGTGTGCAATTTAGCTGCCATGTTCCCTAAATTATAATGGCCACATTTAAAGTTGGATTTAATTGGTTGTAGGGTCTGGTGGGATATCCTGAGGTCAATAAAGATTTATATAGAATCCCTACAGTCTGGAAGTAGGCGATTCAGCATATCAAGTCCACACCAATACTCTGAAAAACATCCTACTCGAGACCACCAACTTTCCCCACCCTAATCCTTGTAGCCCTGTATTCCCCATGGCTAATCCAGCTAGCTTGTACATCCCTGGACACTATGGATAATTTAGTATGACCAAGCTACCTAACAAGCACATTTTTGGACTGTGGGAGGAAACCTACACAGGCACAGGGAGAATGCAAACAGATGGTTGTCTGAAGGTGGAATTGAACCCAAGTCCCCAGCATTGTGAGGCAGCAGCACTAACCACTGAGCTACTGTGCGGCCCTTAAATACATTGACTGCAATAAGTCATGGAATCCCTGCAGAGTGGAAGCAAGCTATTCAGCCCATCAGGTTTACACTGACCCTCCAAACAGCATACCATGCAAGTCAACCCCATCCTTATATTTCCCATGGATAATCCATGCAGCCTGCACATCTTTACACAGACAGTCACCCAAGGGTGGAATCAAACCAGGGTATCTGGTGGTATGAGGCGGCAGTGCTGAACCACCATGCCACCCATGATAGTAAGAGTTTGTTTATTTAAAAGAAAGCTTTTAAAATAAATGTGGCAAGTATCATAAATATAAATATTCTAAAATATAATTGATACCACAGAATGCAATATACATATTGATACAGTAGTTATTACAGATTAGAATGTTTGGACTGCTTAATTTGGGTAAGTATGAGGAAATCAAATTTTCAAATTCAGAATGTGGATGTACCGACTAGGGAAGGAGCAAAACTTGACCCATTCTTGGGAAATAAGGCACAGGAGGTGACTGAGGTGTCAGTGTGGGAGCATTTTGGTGCCAGTGATCATAATTCTAATTGTTTTAAAATGGTTATTGAAAAGGATAGACAGAATCTAAACATTAAATGCCTAAGTTGGAGGAAGGCCAATTTTGATGGTATTAGGCAAGAACTTTCAAAAGTTGAATGGGGGTTGACATTTGCAGATAAAGGAGTGGCTGGAAAATGGGAATCCTTCAAAAATGAGATAACAAGAGTCCAGAGACTATGTGTTCCTGTTAGGCTGAAGATCAAGGCTGGTAGATATAGGGAATTGCTGGATGACTAGAGAAATTGAGGTTTTGGTCAAATGGGAAGGAAGCATATGTCAGGTATATGTCAGATCAAGTGAATCCCTGGAAGAGTATAAAGGCAGTAGGTGTGTACTTAAGAGGGAAATCAGGAGGGCAAAAAGGGGACATGAGATAGCTTTGGCAAATAGGGTTAAGGAAAATCTAAAGGGATCTTACAAATACATTAAGGACAAAAAGGTAACTAGGGAGAGAATTGGGCCCCTTAAAGATAACCAAGGTTGTCCTTGTGTGGAGCTGCAGTTAATGGAGGAGGATACTAAATGAGTATTTTGCATCAGCATTTATTATGAAGAAGGATATGGAAGATAGAGAACTTGAGGAAATAGATAATGATACCTTGAAAAATATCCATATTACAGAGGAGGAGTGCTGAACTTCTTAAAATGTACAAAGGTAAATAAATCCCCAGGACCTGATCAGGTGTACCCTAGAATTCTGTGGGAAGCTAGGGAAGTGATTGCTGGGCCTCTAGCTGAGATATTTGTATCATCAATAGCCACAGGTGATGTGCAGGAAGACTGGAAAATTGACTAATGTGATGTCAGTATTTAAGAACGGTGGTAAGGAAAAGCCAGGGAACTGTACACCAGTGAGCCTGACATTGGTGGCGGGCAAATTGTTGGAGGAGATCCTGAGGGACAGGATTTACATGTATTTGGAAAGGCAAGGACTGATTAGGGACAGTCAACATGGCTTTGTGCGTGGAAAATTGTGTCTCACTTACTTGATTGAGTTTTTTGAAGAAGTAACCAAGGGAATTGCTGAAGGTAGAGTGGTGGACATGATCTATATGGATTCAGTAAGGCATTTGACAAGGTTCCTCATGGTAGACTGGTTAGCAAGGTTAGAGCGCATGAAATAGGGGAAGAAGTAGCCATTTGGAAACAGAACTGGTTCAAAGGGAGAAGACACAGAGTGGTGATGAAGGGTTGCTTTTTCAGACCAGAGACCTGTGACCTGCAGTGTGCCACAAGGATCGGTACTGGGTCCAGTGATATTTATCATTTATATAAATAATTTGGATGTGAACATAGGAGGTATAGTTAGATTACACCAAAATTGGAGGTTTAGTAGACAATGAAGAAGGTTACCTCAGAGTACAACAGACCTTGGTCAGATTGGCCAATGGGCTGAGGAGTGGCACATGGAATTTAATTTAGATAAACAAACAGGAGGCTGAAAGAACACAGCAGGCTAGGCAGCATTTAAGGGCAGCACGGTGGCTCAGAGGTTCGCACTGCAGCCTCACAGCGCCAGGGACCCAGGTTTAATTCCAGCCTCGGGTAACTGTCTGTGTAGAGTTTGCACATTCTCCCCATGTCTGTGTGGGTTTCCTCTGGGTGCTCCGGTTTCCTCCCACAGTCCAAAGACATGCAGGCTAGGTGGATTGGCCATGCTAAATTGTCTGTAGTGTTCAGGGGTGTGTGGGTTATCGGGGGATGGGTCTGGGTGGGATGCTTCAAGGGGCGGTGTGGACTTGTGGGCCGAAGGTCCTGTTTCCACACTGTAGGGAATCTAATATAATCTAGAGGAAAGGAACAGTCAACATTTTGGGCATTACCCTTCAAGATTCAATTTAGATAAATGTGAGATGCTGCATTTTGGGGAGGCAAATCAGGGCAGAGCTAATACACTTAATGGCAAGTTCCTGGGGAGTGTTGCTGAACAGAGACCTTCAGTACAGACTCATAGTTCCTTGAAAGTGGACTCTCAGGTAGAATGGATGGTGAAGAAGGCATTTAGTATGCTTGCCTTTATTGGTTAGTGCATTGAGTATAAAAGTTGGGAGGTCATGTGGTGGCTGTACAGGACATTGGTTAGACCACTTTTGGAATACTGCAATTGATTCTGGTCTCCCTGCTGTAGGAAAGATGTTGTGAAACTTGAAAGGGTTCAGAAAAGATTTACAAGGATGTTGCCAGGATTGGAGGTTTGAGCTGAAGGGAGGGGTTGAATAGGCTGCGGCTATTTTTCCTGGAGCATTGGAGGCTCAGGGGTGACCTGGATAGAAGTTTATAAAATCATGAGCCGCATGGATAGGGCAAATAATCCAGATTTTTCCCCAGGGTGGAGTGTCCAAAACTAAAGGGCATATGTTTGCGGTGAGAGGCGAAAGATTTAAAAGCGACATAAGGGGCAACTTTTTCAGACAGAGGGTGGTGTGTGTATGGAATGAGCTGCCAGGAGAAGTGGTGAATGCTGGTATAATTATAACATTTAAAAGCCATCTGGATGGGTATATGAATAAGAAAGGTGTAGAGGGATACAGGCCAAATGCTGGCAAATCAGAATAGATTAATTTAGGATATCTGGTGGGCATGCTCGAATTGGACTGGAGTCTGTTTCCATGCTGTACACTTCTATGACTCTAAATCATAAGGTTAAAATTTAACAGATTTGGGTTCAAAGTATATTTTGCAGGCATTGCAAAGGACCTTTGGAGGCAAAGAGATGTTTGGAACTCTCTCCCTGAAACAGCAATAGATGCTGGATCAGTTGTTAATTTTAAATTGAAGAATTATTTATTTAGTATGAAGCAAAGGTTTTAAAGGACATGGTTCAAAGACAGGTAAATGAGTTAGGCACAGATCCACCATGATCTCATTGAATGATGGAACAGGCTTGAGGGGCTGAGTGGCTTCCTCCTCTTCCTATGTAAGCAGTACAGCAAACAATAATACTTTCCAAAATTACATTTATTACTATAAGTTTATTTCTGCGTGGTATATTGCCATGTAATTGTAAATTAGGTGAAGGACACTAATTTGTCTTAAATACCAATAATCTCCTTGATCTTTGTTGTAAAATGCAAACATGAATGTACATAAAAAAAATGTGTTGCCGAAAGGAAGGTTACCGCTTCCAGAAAGATTTTGAACCTGGTTCCTCCTCCTGGTCATGCTACTCGGTAGGAAGAGAGTGTTGGCACAAATCAAATGGCAACTCAATACTTGCAATCCTGTACCTGCCAACTGCTGGACTTCTGTTTTATTTTGACAGTTTGCCCTGATTTGGGAGATCTGACTGCCCGCTGAAAGCAGATGGGGAAGCCAATGTGATATACTCACATCGAGTTGTGGATTGTGGAAATACAGGCTTTCTTGTCAGTAGGGCAGTAAAATTAGAGGAGCAAGGGTTAACTGAATTGGGGTGAAGATTGAAAATAATTGAGTCAAGAAGCTATTCAGTATGGGGACTTACAGAGAAAAGACATCTAGAAGAGAAATGGAAAGAGCCTTGAAAGTAGCAATGAATGAACTGTTTAATGGAGTGTTGAGAAAGGCACTGTGAAGAGCAGCTCAAAGGAGGACAGAGTGTCAGAAGATGAAAAAAGGCCAATGTCCAATTTAGTGATAAAAGCCACAATCTTTCAATTCATTAGTAAGGCTCTACATGAGAGAAAGGTGCTGCAAGTTTTGGAGTTAGGAATAATCGTTTCAGATTGCCCATCAGTATTTTGCTCCAATCTGGTTGAATTTGCTTACCAATTTGAACTCAAAACTTAACTGTCTTTCTCTCCCCATAGATTCTGTGAGACCTGCTGAGTTCCCAGCATTTTTTATTTCAGATTTCCAGCATCTGTAGTATTTTGTTTTGTCAGAAGTTGAGTGTTTTTTGAAACCTGCATCAATGAATCAGTAATCAATTGCTCATTTGTTCACAAAATACGCGGAACACTTTTTTTTTGTAATCCAATGGTGAGGGCATTGCTGGTTATTGCCCATCTCAGAGGGGTAATTAAGCATGGTGCTCTGTGGTCTGGAGTAACATAATGGCAGTTTCCCTAAAGGATATCAGTGAACTGGATGGGTTTGATTGATGGTCACTTTTAATTCCAGATTTGTATTGAATTCAAAATCATCTACCTGATGCTGGGGATCTGAGCCCCTATACCCCAGGACATTACATCCTGTCTCTCAAGATTAATAGCCTAGTGATAATACCATTAGGCCATCACCTCCCCTAAGCATTGTTAATTACTTCTGAATACTATTGTTTGTTACAATTCAAAAGTATAAACTATGTTTATTGAAACTAGTCAATGTTTTGCAGATGGTATGATTGCCTTTATTGGTCAGTGCATTAAGTACAGGAGTTAGGAGGTCAGGTGGCAGTTGTACAGAACATTTGTTAGGCCACTATTGGAATACTGTGTTCACTTCTGGTCTCCCTGTTTTAGGAAGGATGTTGTGAAACTTGAAAGGGTTCAGAAAAGATTTGCAAGGATGTTGCTGGGTTCGAGAGTTTGAGCTATCGGGAGGGGTTGAATAGATTGGGGCTATTTTCCTTGTAGCATTGGAGGCTGAGCTGTGACCTAATAGAGGTTGAGAAAATCATGAGGGACATGGATTGGGTGAATAGACAAGGTCTTTTCCCCAGCGTAAGAGAGTGTAAAACTAGACGGCATAGGTTTAAGGTTAGAGGAGAAAGATTTAAAAGGGACCTAAGGGGCAACTTTTTCAGACAGAGGGTGGTGCAGAATGAGCTGCCAGAGGAAGTGGTGAAATCTAGTACAATTATAACATTTAAAAGCCATTTGGATGGGTATATGAATAGGAAAGGTGCAGAGGGATACAGGCCAAATGCTGGCAAATCAGAATAGACTAATTTAGGATATCTGGTGGGCATGCTCGAATTGGACTGGAGTCTGTTTCCATACTGCACACCTGTATGACTCCAAACAAGTGCAGGCATCTCAGTTTGAAAAATCAGCAGCACCATGTCACTATGTTGTAATATCAGACATTCATTGTCTGTGAGCAACGGCCTCAACTGACCATCTATAAGTCACAGTTTCTTTAGGATACTGCGGAATTCACTCTACAATTTCCAATTTTGAATCTGAGACTATTGTTCAGAATTATGAGGAATTATTAACGATTCGAGGAACCATCATATTGCGCTCTCAATATTTTTAATATTGAGTCACCATGTTGTGCATTTTACCATGAAAATGTTTAGAGTTCACATTTTATCATTTGCTTAGCTGTAATATGTGATCTAAATAAATGAGAGTCCCTGTGGCAAAGCATTTGTCCCGTTCGAAATGTAATTTGTCCTTCTGAGAAATTACACAATCCAACCCCTCCCTGTGGCGCCCACATATGTACAAAAATTGTTTCTGTTCAACTTGTTGTTAATATCAATATATATGACATTATATTCCCCATTTGAACGACACTAATGTGCACACTGCAACCCCCTGGCGTTTTCAGTACATTGTTTGACACTGGGCTGCGAAAGGCTTCAACCTCACAACTCGTCATCCACGCAGAGAGAGAGAGAGAGAGAGACGCCCTTCCGAAAGGGATCCTCTTCCGTGAACGGTTGCACCGTGCAGACGCCAGCAAAATGGCACAGAAAAACACGGCGAGGAATCGGAAAGAGCGAAATAGCTGGGGTAAGTCAGCCATCTGCCTGTGGCCTTCAGAATATCTCCATGAAAGGTTGAAGAACCAGAAATACCCGTACTTTCGCGAAGAAAGCCAGGAGAGGGACTCGGTACAGGAGGCAGGATGCTGTAGGTTGTAGAGATACGGGTCATTTAGTCCCCTGTGCTGGTTGAATAGGGCGGAACGAGGGACGAGATTGTTGCCAAAACGCAGCACAATTATTAATAAGGTCTTTACTATTCTTTTGAGCACGCCAAATGTTGGTTGCGTATGGTCTTATGCATTATTTCGCAGAAGCCGTACAATGTTATGGAAACCGGCCCTAGGAAAACTGGTTGGCTCCAGGGGCTGCTTATTCAGACAGGCCCTCACTGTTAGCCAAATAAATCCAGAAAAGGAGCAAGAACGTACAGAATGTGCGCCACCCAGGTTTGGAGCTCAGAAGCACAGAAGCTACGAAGGAATTTGCTCCTGTGAACGTCCTTATTTCTGCACTGATTCGCCCTAGGAAATAGTGAAGTGGCTTAGCCTTTTAAAAGGGGGTCGAAGAGAAGATTTTTCTCTCCCTCCTTTGCTGTCCCCTGGCATACTCAAAACGCAGGTGCTGTTCATCCTTTCTTCATTCCTAGCACTATCTTGCGGAACAAAAAACGATGCATAGCAAATATTTCCAGACCTGTAAACCTCTACCAATGCTCAGAGATGATTTTATTTCCCCAAGATGAGGACAGGTAACGTCTTGAGGTCAATTTATTTCTTGTGTTTTCTTGTAACCATTGGGAGTGCTCAATTGTAATAACTGGAAGTCACCTTAGATAAATATTGCCTACTTAATATGTTGTCACATCCACATACCTCCAAATGTGATTTGGCACATTTTAATTGGTGTATAAAAATAGTTGTCAAAATTCAAAAATTCTGGCAAAGATGTCCTTTTACTGGATCCATCCAGGATCCTTGAGTGGATCAGGATCCCATGTAGCCAAAACATTTGTACCATCTGAATACCTATTTCTTAGCCCCAAAGAAACTTAATAACTTAAATACTGTATTCCCACATTTTACCATTTTTCCTCCGAGTGCTGATTTATGCTCTTCCTGTTATACTTGCCTTCCCTTATCTCGTCACAAAGAGCTTCAATTTTATTTTCAACTAATCGCAGAACAACCACCTTATCTTCCCATGTGAACTGATATTGGTCTCTCAGCTCAAGCATTGTCCTTTCTCCTTGAAGTCTTCTGTCATCATCCCTCCCCTCACTTGAAAAGAAAATATATGACCAACTACTGTTGTAAACTGTTATCCCATTGCCAGCCTTCTTTTGTTGTTCACACTTGTTAAATGTGCCTTCCAAATCTGTGTTCATTTTACCCAGAACTTTACATGTTTGAATCCCTTAAACTACAATGCCACTTCCGTTACTGTTCTAAAACAGCTCTTATCATTGATTGGAAAATTGCTGTTGTAACCCTCTTATTTAAGACAGGATCAAGGCAAAAGATGGAAAATTATAGGCTGATTAGCCTAACCTTGGCAGTTGGTAAAATTCTAGAATCCATTGTCAAGGATGAGATTTCTAAATTCCTGGAAGTGCAGGGTCAAATTAAAACAAGTCAGCATGGATTTAGTAAGGGGAGGTAATGCCTGACAAACCTGTTAGAATTCTTTGAAGAGGTAACAAGCATGTTAGACCAAGGAAACCCAGTAGATGTTATGTATCTAGACTTCCAAAAGGCCTTTGATACGCTGCCTCACGGGAGGCTGCTGAGCAAGGTGAGGGCCCATGGTGTTCGAGATGAGCTACTGGTTTGGATTGAGTATTGGCTGTCTGACAGAAGGCAGAGAGTTGGGATAAAGGGCTCTTTTTCGGTATGGCAACCGGTGAAGAGTGGTGTCCCACAGGGTTCAGTGTTGGGGCCACAGCTGTTCACCTTATATATTAATGATCTGGATGATGGAACTGGGGGCATTCTGGCGAAGTTTGCCGATGACTTGAAAATAGGTGGACAGGCAGGTAGTACTGAGGAGGTGGGGAAGCTGCAGAAAGATTTAGACAGTTTAGGAGAGTGGTCCAGGAAATGGCTGATGAATTTCAATGTGAGTAAATGTGAGGTTTTGCACTTTGGAAAAAAGAATACAGGCATGGACCATTTTCTAAATGGTGAGAAAATTATGAAGCAGAAGTGCAAAGGGATCTGGAAGTGTTGGTCCAGGATTCTCTAAAAGTTAACTTGCAGGTAGAGTCCATGATTGAGAAAGTGAATGTAATGTTATCGTTTATCTCAAGAGGGTTGGAATATAAAAGCATTGATGTGTTTCTGAGACTTTATAAAGCTCTAGTTAGGCCCCATTTAGAATACTGTGTCCAATTTTGGGCCCCACACCATAGGAAGGGCATACTAGCCCTGGAACGTGTCCAGCGGAGATTCACACGGATGATCCCTGGAATGGTAGGTTTACGTATGATGAATGGCAAAAGATCCTGGGATTGTACTCATTAGAGTTTAGAAGGTTGAGGGGAGATCTAATAGAAACTTACAAGATAATGTATGGCTTAGAAGGGGTGGACACTGGGAAGTTGTTTTCGTTAGGCGGGGAGACTAAGACTCGTGGGCACAACCTTACAATTAGAGGGGGTAAATTTAAAACGGAAATGAGACGACATTTCTTCAGCCAGAGAGCGGTGGGCTTGTGGAACTCATTGCCACGGAGTGCAATGGAGGCCGGGACGTTAGATGCCTTCAAGGCAAAGATCGACAAATTCTTGATCTCACAAGAAATCAAGGGCTACGGGGAGAGTGCAGGGAAGTGGTGTTGAAATGCTCATCAGCCATGATTTAAATGGTGGAGTGGACTTGATGGGTTGAATGGCCTTACTTCCACTCCTATGTCTTATGGTCTTATCAAAGTTTCAAATAACATCCCATGCGACTGACAGAGGTAACCAGTCCCCCCCCCCCTCCTTCTCAATCTTTGACATGATTGGCCACACCATCCTCCTCCAACTCCTCTTCACCATTATTCATCTGATTGGGCTCTTATGACCTGATGCTATTCTTATCTATGCGATCATGCCCAGACAATCACCTGCAATGTCTTCTTGCCAGGTTCCCATTCCGTTATATCTGGTGTCCCTGAGGGATCTATCCTTCAACTCCATTTGTTTCTCATCTAGATGTTGCCTTGGTAACATTATCGCAAAACATAGTGACCATTTCCATATGTATGTTGTTACAGCCAACACTATGCCATCACCACCTCTCTTGAAACCACTGTTTTTAAATTGTTAGATGGCTTTCTGACATCTGAATTTCCTCAAACCACATTCTCAGAAGAACAAAAATATTATTTTCAGCCCTGAAATCAGCCTGTGAAGTCTATTCTCAAACTACCTCCTCCATCTCTCTTCCTGACCACTTTACGAAAATGGCCCAGCCTTATTGTAACTTTGGTGTCATATTGACCCAAGGATGAACTTCAAGTGAAGTATTTGCAATGTCACAATACCACTGATTTCTATCTCCATAGTATCGAGCAACACCAGCCCTGTCTCAGATCCTCTGATGCTCGTTGTGATTTTGTTACATCTTGTCTTGTTAATTTCGGCACACTTCTGGCCACCCTCACACATTCCAACCTGTGTAAACATGAAATCTGAAACTCTACTGCACACATTCTCTTGCACCAAGCCTTGGTCATTTATTGGCCCTGATGCTTACTGATGGATTGATAGTGGTTTCCAATTAAGGAATACTTGAAGCAAAACTTCTCATTCTCCTTACTTTCAAATCACACCATGCTTTCCTTCCTCTCACTATCTTTTATCTTCTCCATCAGTACAGCCCTTCAAGATAACTGCAGTCTTACCATTATGATATCTCATTTATTCCTGGTTTAAATTGTTCCATTGATAATTGCCCCTTCAGCCACCAAGGTCCCAGGTTTTGGAAATTCCTCCTAAATTTCTATACCTCTCTAACTCTCTCTTCCTCTAAGATGCTACTCTAAACCTATCTGTTTGACCAACTTTTGATCCTCTACCCTAATGTCGTCTTATGTGGCTCAGTGGCAAATTTTATTTGAAGTGCTCCTGTGATGCACGTCAAGACTTTTTTTAATAGACAAATTGCCACTGTTATAGTCTATAATTAGTGCCACATTTCTTTTGTTTTGGAGCCTGTGGTAAGCATGTGCATAGGTTGAAGAGCAAAAAAATCTTCTGCGGAGAAAGGAAGGAAACAGATGGGTGATTAAAACCTAACACACTCTAGAGCTAGCGGAATTGTCATCTACAAATATGAAATATGAAGTAAAGAAGATATGAAGATATACCTGCAACATTGTTAATATTGTGAATGAAGAAGAGCTGTGGTAAATTGAGGGAATAGCTAGCACAGGAATTACGAAGCATCAGTAGTGGAATACGTCGACAGCGTATACCAGGAACAAAAATGAAACTGACCCAAAGAACAAAGTTTTTGGGAGGTTAGTGACAAAGTCCTTTGAAATGTGATAATTATGAGAAAAGGCAGATGAATCAGAGGCAATAAAATGCAGATGTGGTGGTCAGAACACAGCTGAATATGTTCATCAGTTGTTTCCTGTTATGTGATTGTCTTCTCTCTATGAAACACAGCGATGAGTGTATCGACAAAGTTGGCCTCTCCACTTTGCTCATCCGTACAGAACAAGCATCCATTTTTCTCCAGTTTGGAATTCACGCATCAAATAAGGCATAATCTACTTGATACCTGTTGGATGAACAACATTTTACTAAATAAGGAATGGGCGGTTGATATAGTTAAAGCAAGAGAAAAGAATGAAGAGAGTTGCCTCCATTAGAGAGCATTGAATTGTGACAGTCAATCCCTTATCTCCTTCAAGTGGATGCAGCCACTTTGTGATGAATATTAGTTGGAGGATCATTTCAGAGTTCACATAAAACCTCTCCCCTATGAGACTTCTGCATTTCAGTTGTCTCTTTGGTTTATCAAGACTGGTAACTTGCTGGAAACTGATTCATTTGATTTTGAATTGAATATGGTTCTGTGGTAAGAAAAAGAGTTGGTGTGAAGAATACAAGCAGGGAGAAAGTGAAGATAATTGTCAGTAAATTAATGACGTAGCTTGGTTCTGTTGTCTAAGAATGATTACTTTTGAAAAAAAAAGTTGATTTTTTTTTGTAATTTGAACCACGTTCCGGCACATTCCCGAAGGAATGTTACATTGTTTGAAATGCTATCTTTTTTAGACTTGTGAAACTGACATCCATTTCATTTATTCAGGTGGGTTTTAACATTCTCATAGTGTTATTCAAAGAAAAGCTGGAAGTTTTCCAGGTGATCAGGCCAAGGTTGCTCCCATTTGTGAGGCTTTTGGAGAAGCAGATTACATTTGTGGCACTTTGGTGCAGAATAACTGTCATATTTTTTGAAGTAACAATAACATAACATCAAAAGTAATAAGTTCTTTGAAGAAATTTGTAACACTTCAAAAATGAGACAACGGTGTGGACCCTACAGAAAGTTGAATTTGAATGCAGAATGCAGAATACAGGGTTAATGGCAGGATTCTCAGCAGTGTGGAGGAACAGAGGGATCTTGGGGTCCATGTCCATAGATCCCTCAAAGTTGCCAATCAGGTTAGCGTTGTTAAGAAGATGTATGGTGTTTTGGCTTTCATTAGGAGGGGAATTGAGTTTTAAGAGCTGCGAGGTTATGCTGCAATTCTATAAAACCCTGGTTAGACCATACTTTGAATTCTGTGTTTGGTTCTGATCGCCTCATTATAGGAAGGATGTGGAAGCTTTAGAGGTGGTGCATAGGAGATTTACCAGGCTGCTGCCTGGACTGGAGGGCAGGTTTTATGAGGAAAGGTTGAGGGAGCTAGGGCTTTTTTCATTGGAGCAAAGAAGGATGAGAAGTGACTTGATAGAGGTGTACAAGATGACGAGAGGCATAGATAGAGTGGATAGCCAGAGACTTTTTCCCAGGGTGGAAATGATTGTTATAAGGCGGCATAATTTTAGTGATTGGAGGAAGGTGTAGGGGAGATGTCAGAGGTAGGTTCTTTACACAGAGGGTGGTGGGTGCGTGGAATACACCGCCAGCGGTGGCAGTAGAGTCAGATACATTAGGAACATTGAAGCGACTCTTGGAGAGGCACACGGCTGATAATAAGTTTGATCAGTGTAGCATAATAGGTCAGCATTACATCATGGCCGAAAGGCCTGTACTGTGCTATACTGTTCTATGTCCTATGTTCTAAACGTCTGGTTAAATGATCTCCCAGTTCTAATGGAGGTCGATACTGGCACGCGTGTATCAATCATTGCAGAACCAGTCTTTAACAAAATTCACTGTGAACTCCAACCCTCAAGTTTGCTTAAGACCTTGGCTAGACTGAGAACTTTTGGCAGGGAACTTTTACAGATTAACGATGAAAATTCGGTTCCTGTCTTGGATGAGAAGCAGCTGGTTCAGTTACCACCGATTGCAGTAAAAGGCTTGGGCCAAAGCCTGATGGGGCAAAATGAGTTGAGAAAGATTCACCCAGATTTGCTCAACATATTTGATTAGAAAAAGGCCACTTGAGTGAAGTCCTAATTAAATACATGAAAGTTTTTCAGGAAGGTCTAGGGACCGTCAAAAGCCAAGACCACCTTGCACTGGATGTGAGTTTGCTCGCTGAGCTGGAAGGTTAGTTTTCAGACATTTCGTCACCATTCTAGGTAACATCATCAGTGAGCCTCCAACGAAGCTGATGATGTTACCTAGAATGGTGACGAAACGTCTGAAAACTAGCCTTCCAGCTCAGCGAGCAAACTCACATCCAGAACCTCAACCTGAGCTACAAATTTTCTCAAAACTCGCTACCACCTTGCACGTTGACCAGGAAGCAATTCCATGAATCTGCCCAGCCCGCCCATTACCACATGCCTTACAGGCAAAAGTCGAGGCGTAAGTCGGAAGGCTGGAAAGCAAAGGAATCATTGATTTGCAAATGGGTAGCATCGGTCTTAGTGATTGAGAAGTCTGATGAGTCAGTTTGCGTTTGTGGGGATCTTAAACAAACAGTAAATTGCCTCAGAGCTGGATAATTGTCAATGGATTATAATGAGGTTAGCCTAATGGACCTCATAGAATGTGAGTTCACTGGTGGTGTTAACCTGGTTCAATCAAGGAGTCCTGGCTAACAGATATAAACAGGCTTGTCTGGGCCTGGTCACGCTGGCAGCAAACAGGTCTAGGCAGCAGGCTGTGGAGGGGAGTCATTTCTGCTGACTGTCTGCCCCTTTTCCATGGTTATGTTTGAGCCCGGATCTTGGAGAAGGAGAACATGGTGTCCACCAATGCACATGATGCCTTTAGGGAGAGGTGGGCAATGTGTTGGGGGGTGGGGGCACAGTACTTTATTTTCCCCTTTTGATTTTAATCCCTACCATCCCCCTTCACGTTCTCCACGTAAGAATTGCCCTTTTCGGGCTTTGCTAGTCGCTGGTTCACTGGCCACAAGGGTGTTTTCCTGCTGGTGGAAATATTGAATAAAATTATTTTCACAATGGTCTCTAAACTTAAAAAAAACATAAAATTTTCTGATTGTTTTTCCCGTCACTTAGCTGCTTACCCCCAAGTGACAGTGTTTTGATGAGCTGTGGGCAAGGTCTCAGTCAGCTGCCTGTCATAATGCCAATTGAAACTTTTCTGCCAGGCCATTATTTTTTGGTTAGAGGGAGGAGGTCAGTGATGGTTGCAAAGCCTGCTTGTGCCTCTGCAGACCACGAGAAATGCCCTCTGTTCTAACAGGAGACCTCTGTCCACTGACATAAATATTTAGAAAGGTGCTAATTTTGGATAAAAAATAGCTGATCCCATATGACAAGGAGAGATTTGAAGTGCACACTTGGCATAAGTACATTTCCAATTTCAATTGTGTCTTATTGATTGTTCAGTGTCTATATTTCAAATTTGTATTAAACACAGCGAGTGAACTATTTTATTACTGTTTTAAAATTTGATTGCAGGCGGATTTTCAGAGGGAAGTTTCAATTGGACATCAGAAGATGAAGCAGTGCAGCAAGCCAGACCAGTTCAGATTCTTGTTGTTAATGATGACCATACTTTTGAACTGGATGAAATGGCTCTCAACAAAATCCTTCTTTCAGAAGAAGTTAGAGATCGGGAAGTGGTTGCCTTATCTGTCGCTGGTGCCTTCAGGAAAGGAAAATCATTTCTTATGGACTTCATGTTGAGATATATGTACAGTCAGGTAAAGTAAGAATAATATAACTTCACACTAACATTTGTAATTGTTAACTTAGGAGAAGCAATGACATTGTAGTAAAGTCACTGAAGAAGCCGAAGCCCATCCTCATCCTGGTTTCAAATCCCACCAATGGCATAGAAATTTTAATTCAATTTTTTAAAAATGGAATTAAAAGCTAGTCTAATCGCAACCTTGTAACCAATGTCAGTTCTCGTTAAAAACCCATCTCGTTCACTAATGTCTTTTAGAGAAAGAAATATGTTGTCCTTACCTGGTCTAGCCTACATGAGACTTCAGACTTTCAGTATTGTAGTTGACTCATAGCTGGCCATCTTAAATGGCCTAGCAAGCCACTTGAAAGGCAGTGAAGAATGGGCAGCAAATAAACAGTGACACTACATCCTATGCACAACTTTAAAAAAAGACACATCTCTTTCAAAGTTGCTTATTAAGCTCCTGCACTCCCCTCACCCATTTACTGGTTTTGTGATGGGACCTCACTTGGGGTGTCAGTTCTTTCTATGGAATTGGGATTGTCTCCAACTGTGAAAAAAAATGTTGGTGTGTAGTTAACTACAGAAAAGACAGACTTCAGGAAGAGGAATGATGGATGTTGCAAGAATTCTGAGACTGAAAAAAAGGCTAAAAGATGGCAAAAGGAAAATGCTGGAACTTGTGAAGGAGAATAAATTTAACTATGTAATGACCCACACTTAAATGTTTATGGACAATGAAAGAACCATAACTATGAAATACATTTTTACAGCCAAGATGCAGATTAGAAATCACATTATTTCATGCATTCAGTATTAAATTCTATACTTCTTTCAGCAGTAATCTATATGGAATACATACCAACCACAGTATACTTATCAGAAGTTGAAATTGCTATATATCATCAATTGTAGTTTACAGTGTCAATTCCTGTACTGGCAGATGTACAGCTGGTACATAGCATAGTAACAGTAATTAGTAGCAAGTATTTGGTTAGTTATCCAATTCTAGGAACTGACTTGTCGCTTTAATATTGCCTAAGTAATAAAGGTAAACACTTGTACACTCTCAGAATGTTATTTCTTTTCTGACATAACCAAGCAGAAATTAATCCCTGAGTTAAAGAACACAAATTCCTGGATCAAGTGTATGTGTAAATCATTGGAATATTATTCCCATGGTTTGGATGGATTTGTATCCCATTTTTAAAAATAAATTTATTTTCTTCCATGTATCCTTTACAGAATCACGTTACTTGGGAAAACTATAGTCTCCTTGATGTAGTAGAATCAAACTGTTTAAAAAGACCAGTTGTCTTTTACCCAACTGAAGGCACTGACTTAATCTGTAATATGGTGTTGGGGTTAGTGGCGGTCCTACAGAATTTTGTCCAATTACCCATCTTTCATGTCTGCGTCAATGCTGAGTGAACAAGGTATTCAGCTATAGGAACACCACACACAATGCATATACATATAAACTTTGCTTTGGAATCACTGGAAAGGAGTAACTAGAAAATAACGTTACAGTGTTCAGAGATAGTGTAACACAGTACAGACCAGAAATCAAGAATGAGTTCTTTAGCTTACGTTCAAATAATGTGGTGGACTTATCCAATAAACCATTTAGAATAATGGTGATTTGGAAAATCTTATGTGAACGGAATTACAAGCATTTACAGAAACTTTAAGGCAAGTAGAATATGGGACGGATAGTATAAACCATGCAAATTGTAGAAAACATAAGGGTTAGATAGGAAAAACCAGGTTTGTCTATTGTCAATATTTTATTATTTTAAATACGATTCATTTTTTTGATGTACTGTTAGGTTAGATTCACCAACTAGATGTAGGAAATAATTTACTTAGCCAGAAAATAATAAGCTGCTTTTTTTTTTGAAGGAGGCAGTTATCGTGGAAATACAGATTACAAAGATTAGAAAATAGACTGCCAAAATTAAATAAACTGCTAATACCCAGTTACTTGAATTTCTAACATTGCAGTGTTAATGAACTCCATAGAACCTTAGAAATCCTTAGTTACCTTGTAACATCCAATCCCTGATGACATATGAATACAGATAAAGTTAGGATTAAGAAAAGATTTTTTCTTTAGTAGCCTAACGCTTAGACCAAAATTTCAACTCTGTTTTGTTAACAGTCTCAACTTTTTAGCCACTATCGCTCAACCAACAAATTACTTCAAGCTCTTAACATCATTCAATTTCTGAAAATTAATTTTTATTGATGTTCTCTGATACTTCTCTGTTATGCATTAAATTAAAAATCTTAATGTTATCTAGATAGTCTAAGTTTTCAATAACCTTGAGATACACTTTTAGACATTTTTTCCCCCAGATACTGGATGTCAAGATTCTTTATTCTTATCTCATAATTTACCTACTTCAGCATATTGTCTTTTCCATATCCTTTCCAATTCTTGGTTTCTTTTGTGTTGGAATGATCAAACAATTAATATAATATGCTTTACTGTGACCTGACTAATGCAATGAGAGCCTGAGGAAAGTTTGTATATATTTCTGTATTACAATTCTGGCTGCATATCGAAGCATTCTATTAGTTTTTTTTGTCCTAGTGTTGATCTGCCCAACTGGCAAATGAAAGCTGATGTTCTACTATTAACCCCAGATCACTTTCTACTCAATTAATTGTGCCCTGTAAACATTTCTGTTTAAACTGTTGTTTCTGGTGGGACATTCATTATGAAAACTACAATCTGAGTAAAACAAAAGCTTCTAGATTCATTTTGTTATTGATGATAAACCTGGAGCCCAAATTTAGTTACTGACTGGTGGAAATACATTTTTGTCACTTTACTTGATCAAAATTCACCTGAGCCCCAGTTCTGTAGTCATGTCCACTAACTAAAGCCTCATGTTACTTGTATCACTTTAGTAAATTTTCTTCATGTTCTCTCCATGGGTTTGAACTTAAGTAAAATAAGGGAGCAGTTTCGCTGTCCAGCACCTTAGTGTATTTGAAGATTTGTACATGAAAAACACGAAAACGATGAGTAATAATGTTTGCATAGTTAAGAGGAAACCTTCCTGGTTTTATATTCTTTACAGGTGTCTGCAGTCCTCCCTGCCTACTCCTTCATACTGCACTCTACTCTGGCAATTTAAGCCCAGATGGTACAGGCAAACAGCAGTGGCATTAATTTTTCTGTCCTTAAATGTCACAATTGCAAGATGATCTTAAATGGTACTATATTGTTCCAATATAGATCCTCGGCTCCACCAATAGTTTGCAGATGTTATCCACATCACTTGTAGACATAGATGTCATGGAGTAGGTAGAGGATTCCTGTTCAGAGAAGTGGGCATGAAGATGAAGATTGTGGAAGAAGAGCTCGCTCTCATGTTCGAGGTCCTTTGAGGCAGGGACATGAAGTGATAAAACGAAAGTCCTTTGGTGAATACAGATCTTTCAGCTTTTGGTAATAATGAGTGCATAATACAGAAGTGGGATGAGAAGAGTAGAAGTGGTCAGATGGATGAGGAGGAAAAGAAGGATCCAGAAGGTGATAAGTACCTGTGAGTTTTTGGTGCCTGTGTTCGTAATTAGTCTAAAAGGGACAATGTTTCTTGTTAAGGCAATAAATGAGATGAAGAATGAAATGAAACTGGGGACCTGATAGCTTTGAGATGGTGTGAGGTGGTGCTGATGGAAACACAGTGTGCATCTCAGGATGTTGCAAGACACCTATCCAAGAATTGTAGTATGTCTTGAAGATGCATAAAGTCTTATCTGGATGAAGGATGGAACTTTAGTTGCTTTACCTGTGAGTATGATGCAGCTGAAGGCAGTCACTGAGGAACGAGATGTGGTTGTGAAAACGAGTTTTGGTGAACTCCTTATCAGATGGGGCTAAAAAAAATGGAGGTGAATGAACTAAAAGATTCAGTAGAAATCCCACCTTCAAGGTGGGTGTTCTTGGAGGAGAAGTGATGGTGAATTAGCACAAAATTAAAATCAAATTGCTGGAAAAAACTCAGCAGATAAGGCAGCATCTGTAGAGAGTGAAATAAAGTTAACATTTCAACTACAATGTGACTGTATTTCAAAACCAAGAAAAGTGACAGGTTTTATGCTGCAGGAAACGGGGGAATGAGGAGCAAGTGCAACAGATGGTAAAGGAATGCTAATGGTAGTAGAGAAGAGATGAATGAGGAGTCATGAAAAAAATGGGTCAACTCCCTGGAGAGCAAACCCATGCAAAAAAGATTAAAGGGGATGTAGAGGAAGGACTGGGTCAAGTATTAGTTAACATGAGGACAGAGTTCACAGTCTGAACTTGTTGAACTCAATGCTGAGCACCAAAGGTCGTAAAATACAGAAAATGAAGTGCTGTTCCTCCAGCCTGCATTACACTGAATACTGAAACAGGCGAAAGTAATCTTGCCCTATATTCACTAAATTTGATCATGTTGTGTACTTTTCATTATGGAATTCCTGTTTTATTTCAGGCTTGATTTAAGGGCAGTGATTATTGCAATATTAGGGGTATTATTCCCCGAGCACGTAACTGGTAAATTAACTCATATGACTGACTTATATTTAGCATCTTTTCTGCTAAACAGGCTGCTAAAAGTGAAGACTCGTTTTGAATATCGGTAGATGATGTTTAACTAATATCTTTTGCTGCATCATGAATGGGCAGTGCTGAAAAGAAAACCATTTACTAGAGACCTCCTGGCTTGGTCCATTACAGGTTGCATTGTAAATTTTACTCTCTGCTGGGAATCAGCCACTTTTAGATTTTATTTTAGATTTTTCCTTTTGGGCCACACTCCGTTCAGTAAGTGACTTACCGTTCATCATACTGTTTCTTAGAATCTGAACTTCTGGGGAAATAAGTCACAATTAGTTATTATGCAAGAAAGATCTGGCCCCTGGTTGCCACAGAAGGTCACTTACCTCTATTGCTATTCCCCTCTCTACTTTGAAACAAAATTGTTTAATTTCATTGTTCCATATTAATGGCAACAGCTGGCTAAAAGATTATTTTGTTATTGGGTACACTGATGCATCCACTGCTACAATTTAATAGCTTCTGTGTTGTCAGACTGATTGTCTGAGATCTAAAATACATATAGAAAATGCTGGAAATACTCAAGTGATCTGGTAGCATCTGTGGAGAGGGGAAGAGTTAACATTTTGATCGTGACCTTCTGCCAGACCTGCCTGCTAATCTGAGTTTTAGTACAAATTGCTGCATCTAGCATTGGTAATAAATTCTGTACCCCTCCCTCTGATATCCTCATGCCCCAGCTATTATTTCAGTATGAAACAGGCAATTTCCAACTTTGGCACCTTATTCTGTGCCAGCTGAGTTTTTGACCTCAAATCCCCACCATCACAAAGATCAGTCACTTCCTCAACTCTGCTTCAAGCTGTGCATTTTAAACCTCCATGAAATTTAGTTTAACTAAAACTCTGCTGGTCATTTGTGTTCTGCAGCAAACCCATTCACATATCATTTCTGTCATCGCTGACCTGTATTGGCTCCCAGTTCCTTAACATTTCAGTTTACATTTTTATTTGTTGTGTTTTAATCCTTTATAAAGAACATTATTTTTTTCCCAAATCTTTCCTCCTTGTTGATTCAGCCAACAAGTGATCACGCTGTGGAATTATCTCTCCTAGCTTCTCCACTTCCTTTCAAGATAAATAGGAAAGTCCATTGAATTGACCAAACTTTTGTTGAATCAGCCTTAATAATACAATATTATCCTTAAACTTCTGCAAGATTTTTTTTTGGTTACAACATTCTTTGAAAATATATCCATAATACTGATTCTGTCAAATCCCCATTGTGTATTCTAACAGCCCCATTTTTACATTGGTTTGTAAAAACCAAACAAAGCTATTTGCTAAACACTGCTGGCAATCTTTCATTCTTTATTACTGGATGATTCTCTTCACGTCTACACCTTTATAAAAATTATCTTTTGCATAAAAAAACTATTTCCCTGTGCATTGATCGTCATTATTTATTTTTGCAGCCTTTCGGTTTGCATTTTTCACTTATGTGTTCTTACTGTGTTTTTGATATTTCTTAAAATTGTTTAATCAGCTCTCTACTTACATGTTTTTGTCGAAAATCTCACTCTCTATTTATCCATGCCTTTGATATATCCTATTTTATTTCAGTTAAAATGTATTTAGCCCAAACCTTATCCAAGTTGTAGTTAAATTTTATTGATTGCTATTTCATCTTCCATCTTTAAAATGAGAGCTTATTTTTTTTTAGAAAACACAGAAATCTAGGCTGTGTCCCTTTTGTTGTAGTGTAATTAGCCAATCTCCACTCTGACATCTTTACTTTTGATTCTTCAACTACTTTCTGTCTAATTAGGTTACGGTCACTATTTCCCAAGCGTTCTCCTACTTTTAAGTTCTTTACTTACCCTTTCATTTCCACAGTCCAGTCCAGTACTCATTCTTTTGATCATGGAAATCACTATGAAATCATTTCAGATGCATTCTAAGAATATTGGTAGGGAAACAAGTGAAAAAAGTCCTCCACATTGGCCAACTGACTTTTTTTTATTTGTTTTCACAGACAGCAGATAATCTAGACGGATAGGGCCTTCTTTCAATACATAAATTATTTTAAGTACGTGGAAGCTGGAGAGATTGCAGGGTTATGAGAGAGATTGGGATAATGAAATGCATTTTGGACTGCTCCAGTAATGAACCAGCAAAGTCACGAAGGTTTACATGATGTCCTTCCTTACCATGAACTGTTGCCTCTGTGTAAAGCTAACACAGATTCTAGACTCCAGGTTGTATCTGTGGACAGCTTTCCATTCATTGAATCTCCTCATTCCCAGCAATTGTCTACATCTTTTCATTGATCCCTGCACCTGCCAGGTAACACCACGCTACATGGTATAGTGGATAGCATTTCTGTCAAGCCTAGTGTTTCTTTCAGAAACAATTTCCCATTCCAATTTGCATGCAGCTTCTCACTAGAGGAGTTAGCTTGTTTCATTTTTAGTGAGCTGCCTGTCTCCTGACAGTGTGCACTTTTAGTTCACTCAGAGCAATGTAACTTCACTTCAAAATATTAATACACATTAGTTGACATTCATCTTATTTAGTGTCAGCAGTATTTTATGTGGTTTACTTCGTAATTAACGTCAAGTCTATTATAAATTATCGTCTTCTGTGTACACATACATATATAGATTATATATTTAAATCTGTATTTTCTAGTCGTAAAAGTCAAATGAAGATTTTTTTTGAATAGATAAGAGCTGGAATTAAAGTTGGAGTGATTATAAGACATGGCTGTTACAATAGAGTTAGCACGAATATTCCTTTGGCAGAAGATGCCACATTGTAAAGTAAATCTTACATGGCTTTTTGAGATTAATTAAGTTTTTGCTCAAAATATGGAAGAGATTGGCGGTAGTAGTGCAGTGGTAGTGTTGCTACCCCTCAATCAAGAAGCTGGATTCAAGTCCCATTTGCATCTGAGGTGTGTAATAGTGTGCCTGACCAGGTTGATTAGGAAAATAGGTTAAATGAAAGTTATGTGACTGGTGTAAACCTAATGTACTTGCATATTTTTAGTACTACATCGCTTTCTTAGAATCAGAATTTAGTAACGGTATTTATTGCTTTAATTTTGAATCATTCAAAAAGTCTCATCATCTGACTTTGTAATCAGCATCCTGCCAACCCTGTGCTGCCCCTCCTTTTAATATCTTTTCAGCAGCCTTTGTAATGTAAGAAACATTTCCTTGTGTAAATTTGCTAGAACATAAGAGAAATCATTCAGCTGGCAACAATTCCAGTGTAGACTAGCAGGTGTGTTACTCATCCAGATTGACTCGTCTTTTTCAAAAAAAAACCTTTCCAACTTAAAAAAAATTCATATGTGAACTGCTGTACCAATTTTTGTCACCAATTTTTATTGTTTCCTGAAGGCATTACTCTTTGCTGGAGTACAACTCCCCAGTTTCCAGACATATTCTATTCCCCAAACTGTTGTTATTTGTGCGTTTTAACAATGAACATCACTAATTTATTGAGTTGTACAGGAAAATTTACAGTGAGGTCACTCAGACCCTTGCATGCATTTCAGAACAAGTAGTTTTCCCCTCTGAGCCAGAATTTCCATGTCCTATTATACAGGCACTATCTTATAGCCCTGGAGCTGGTGGACCTGGGAGCAGGCAGGGAACTTAATTCAGTAGGATGGTGGCAGAATCCCACCGTATTTTCATCTCCACTGTAATTGTTCCTGGTGGAAAGGCCCAACCTTCTGAGACCTTTAAATCTGATAATCCACAACTCAACGTCCCTACTATTTCTCTATAACCCTTAATTCCCTTGCTGATAAAAATCCGTTTATCTCAGCCTTGAATAACCCAGCCTCCACAGCACTCCACATAATTCCACAGATTCATTACCCTCTGAGAGAAGAAATTCCTCCACAAGCCTGTCTTAAATGTGCGACTCCCCTCTTATTCTGGAATTCTGCCTTCTGGTGGTAGATTCTCCCGCAAGCAGAAATAATCTCTCGGCATCTACCTTGTCAAGTGCCCATTCTTCTAAATTCCAATGAGTATGGTTCCAACCTACTCAACCTATCCTCATGAGACAGTCTCTGCTACCTGATATCATGCTAGTCAACCTTTTTATGTAGTCAAAAAGCCTCGTACCTAATTAAAAACCATCTGAACATCCAAATATGTTATAACCATTGTTTCCCTTTTATCCATTATAATGTTAGCCCCTCAAGGAATTGTTGTAAACACATCAGGCATGATTTCCCCTTCATGAAGCCATGCTGACTCTGCTTGATTGTATTATGTATTTCTAAATGGTCTGTATTACATCCTTTAAAACAGATTCTAACATTTCCGAATAACAGATGTATCTTTACATTCTAAGGAGTTATGTGCTTATGTTCCTACAGAGCTATCCATTCGTCTTTGGTTTTTAAAGCTTATGCCATTCCAGCCTTTTTGATAAGCTTGTTATGGAGTATCTCAGGGTATTAGCCCTTTAATGCTCATTGTATGGCCTAATTCACCAAAGATCCTTAGACAACCATAACCACATAGGACAAGAACAGCAGATAAATGGGATCATCCCCACCAGCAAGTTCTTCTTCAAGCCACTTATTATCCTGACTCAGAAATATATCGCTGTTCTTTCAGTGCCATTGGAACAAAATCCTGGGATTCCCTCCCTAAAAGCATTGTGGGTCTACCTGCAGTACATGGACAGCAGCAGTTCAACAAGGCAGCAAACCATTGTCATCTTAAAGGCAACTAGAGATGGGCAATAATTGTTAGACCAGCCACTGAGACTTCTATTCCACGAGCAAATAAAAAATATACTGACTTAATTCAAGAATGCATTTTATGCAATCTCAGCATAACATGCCTATAAACTGTGCAATGTATACTTTCTTAAACCAATTCTGATACTTGCCAGGATTGCTTGCTGTGTGTACACTCAGTATATTTACACACATGCATTCCAAATGTAACTTGAAACTGTGTATTGTATTTATTTCCAATGATTGAGCAGCTGAGAGACCTGCATGATGCAATACCTGCAGTAGCAATCTGAAAATAGAACATAGAACATTACAGTGCAGTACAGGCCCTTTGGCCCTCGGTTATGTGATTGAGACATTGGAGATGGCAAGCAGAAGGATCTGGATTTGTTGCTGTCCTGAGCAATTGTATGATTAATTACCTTCCAACAATGTTCTTGCAGTTGGGCATTCCTTACATTGGCATGTAGAAATAGGTTGCACTGATGACTGGCAGAGACCTTAAGGGTTAGAAATAAAAATAGTTTGTCAGGCTCTTAGGAAAAAAAAATAAAGAAGTCTACATTCGGTTTGGAGTACATATGTATAAAATATAAAAATGTACACGTATATAAATCAGTTCTGTTTAAGGGAAATATTACAACTGAAAAGAGATTTAGTCTTTCAGGAATGAAGAAAACAATATTAAACAAAAATCCTAATCTGCAGGCAGTTATCTTACTCCTCCATCACAAACCTCCTTTGTGACACCTCAAATGAAGATTAATGGGATTTCCTGCATAGCACTTTTCCCTTTCCTTTGCTATTGTATGTCTTCCTCTGCATGCAGAGTTAGGGCTAGAATGAGGAGAAATTGCTTTATTCAAAGTGTTACATGCCTGGCTGGGTTAGCATTTATTGCCCATCCTAATTGCCCTGGTGATGCTGAGCAGCCTATTTGAACTGCTGCACTCCTTGTGGTGCACCTTATTGAATAGTGGAGCAAATTTGAGGGGTCAAATGGCCTACTCCTGCTCCTACCTTCTATGTTTATATATAGCTTCAATCACAGTGCTGTTTGGGACGGAGTTCCTCAATTTTGACCCAGCGACATTGAAGGAACATCGATATGTTTCCAAATCAGGATGATGTGTGGCTTGGAGGGGGATTTTGAAGTTGGTTATGTCCCTGTGCAGTTGTTGCTGCTGCTGTTCTAGGTGTTTGAGCTCGTGGGTTTAGAAGGTACTGTTGGGAGGAACCTTGATAAGTAGCTGCATTGCATCTTGTAGATGTTACATGCTCCTAATACTGAGTATCAACGGTGAAGGGAATGAATTTGAGAGTTGTGGGAGGACTGCTACTTCATCAATTATTTATGCATCTCGCAGCAATATCACTTGGAAAAATTATCTTGGGACTGAAGCATGCAAGTAAAAGAACAATAAGGTAACAGTGCATCATAGTGGACACTCTTTTGACCAGCTTGAAAGTATTTGAAGACATTGTGAAGAGAAAATAAGTATAACTGTATACATGCATAGTGCACCGAATCACTGGAAAATGATAATGGTCTCTTCCACTTAGCTGACTTTGTTAAACTGTTAAATCTCTTTCAGTGTCGTATTAAATCTCTTGATATAGTTACCATGCTACTTTGCTGCTAGCTACTTCCTGCTATTTGTGTTGTAAAGATCATCTGTTGGTTTAATGCTACCCTGTCTCAATTCGAGGCTTCTCTTTGCTTCAGCCCTGTAGCAGAATTTATTCCAACACACCTGAGAAGAACAGAGCACCCCTTTCACTATTGATTTCAGAAATTGTGTATTTAGGAAAGAAAAAGCTTCTTGTTTGCATAAACTGCCCATTTACATTGTTGTTAGACATCAAACACTGCAGCAAAAACTAACTTACCATCTTGTACCATGAATGTTAAATTTTGCTGGAAAATGGGATAATAATGGTTAGATGATTGTTTCTGACTGGCACGGACACAATGGGCCAAATGGCCTTTTACTGTACTGTGGATCTCTATGACTCTATGACTAAGCATAGGTGTTTCCAGTTCTGAGTCCAAATGATAGTGAATCTGACCTAAGGGTAATAATTGCAGGGTTCTTGGGGCATAGAGGTCCTCTGAGCCAGGAGACCTGCGTTCAAGTCCCACCTGCAGAGAAGTGTGTAATAACATATCTGAACAAGTTGATTCGAAAATATAGAAGGGTAACAGTTAGGAGAAATGTGTTTTAGGTTGGACAGGAGCTGTAGAATCTAAATGACCTGTTCCTGACCTGATGTTTTTCTATATAGTCTGACTTTTAGTTGATTGTATACTCTTCTTGGGAATTATTGATCATTTTTATGACCATGTTTTATTCAGGCTGATTGATCACACAGTACATTCTGTACGGACAAATTGAATTGGATAGAATTCTACAGAAGCAGTAAATCTCAAATTATTACAACCCAAACTTGCATGTGAACTTTATGTACCTTTTGTTACTCACCCTATCATTAGTATTTCTGCATAGCTGATTTGATAGCTAATAAAAGTGTAGAAAAAGGAATGCCTCTAACACCACTATGCAAAGTTCCAGATTACACCATGCACCGAGAACGTATGTTGCCACAGCAGCCTGGACTCTCTAGTTGCCAGTGGCTAGATGGGCAGTATGGATTAGATTGGTGCTAACAGTATAGTGATCAATCACCATTCTGATTGGATTGGTTTGCCCTACCCATGGTGGAGATCACAGGGCTGTGAATCAACCTGCATTCAGTCAGAGAACTCAAGAAGAAAGGGCCTATATCTTTTCTATTCTCCAAGATTGTCACTTCTCTTCTGAAAGCATTGATTCTTTGGGTGGTGCTGCATCATTTGCTCATAGCCAACTTTAATTTGACCAGACAGTATTTGCTTTCAGGCTGTTTTTAATGGGTGTGGCACAGTCAAGCCCATCCAGTACTTACGTGCTTGTTTTCTGGATGAGGCAGTTGACAACAATCAGAAACAGAGACCTTGACTGAATTTTTTTTCTATCCTTCAGCTCAATGTCTGCAAGCTAAACAAACTTATTTTTGCAGCAAGCTGCATTAGGTTCTCAGCCTGTTTGACAAGTCCTTTGGAATGTTGTTTGGCGTGTTAACAACTTCACTTAAGTTTCTGGATTAAATGTAAATAACACATTGCAATAACATCACATCTGTATAAGGAAATTATGATAAAACATTTGTTATAATTAGACCGTTTCATCAAATAAAATTTGAACAATCGATTAGAGCAGTTTTGTAAAATGCTGTTCAACACTTGTAGCAAACAGGAATGGTTTGCTTTTGGACAAAATCTAATTCTGTTTCACGAAACCAAACAATTTTGTCTGAAGACAGCTCATATATTATGACATCGCAATTATTAATAGAATAGTAATTAAGCACTTGAACATCAGGGTTAGCTTTACAACAGTAATATTAATCCTAAGCTACTTTGAAGGGAATGGAGAATAATATTTCAGAAACATTGTCCATAAATTACAGATTACTACTATGCCTTTAAGAGGTGTATTTTGTTCTCTTGTTTTTATGAAGAAAAGTTGAGACAGAGGTACTGAGCAGTCTGATTCGAAGCCAATAAAGTCAACAGTTTGTGAGGTCTTGGGTTCTTTTTGAAATTGGAACAATAGATACAGCCTGAATGGGTGGGGTCAATCGACCACAGAGCCAGGATTTTTTGTTTTCGTTTTAGTCTTCGGTAGCAGATGCTGGAGTCTTGAGGCTGGATGTAGAAGCTCTTATTTTTCTCTCTCTGTTACAGCTAAAATATGGGGTTCTCTCCCTGCTGCTAGAATTGTATGTGAGACAGTCTGTTTTACTGAATTTTCCATTTTCCAGGGGTGTGATTATTGCAACTATTAATTAGAATAATATATCATTTTGTTCAGCATTTTGATAGAGTTACAGTTAAGCAAGTTCTTTGTTTTTACTTTACAGTTAAACTACAGACAAAATCAAAATAAAAATGTGTTTTCTTTCAAGCCTGATAATTTGACCAACCAAATTGCATCTGGAACACAACGCCTTTAAAATAAGAAAAAGTTAGGATCTAGACAATCTTTTTAATACATTTGCAGGGTTTTGGTCTGATCCATAACAATTGTATGTGCTTCAGCATCATTGTTCTACTTATCTTCTTTATCAATTTCCTCACTTAAGCCTGGATTGTTTTTGCTAAAATGATTAAATTTGTATTTACTTGCCTGTTCTCCTCTTTTTAACTCTCACTTTAGTAATGGGAAAATGTTAGTAAACTGCATTTTAATTTTCTCCGATCAAATTTTCCATTGTACATTAAAGGTCAGATGTAGTAATTACTTCTATTATGTTGTTGTTCAGTCCAAGTTTACAGGCCAAAACGTAGGAAAATATTATTGCTCTATAGTGAAATAATTCAGAGTTGCCAAGTTTCTAATTTGTTTTACAGACTGCCCCATAGGTACTTGTGTTAAAAGGGAAGAACTGTAGAACACTGAGCTCTGCCTATCCATTATCATAATAAATGTTATATTTGTATATTTAGACCGTGAATTTTATGATTTATAAATGCACAAAAAACCTCATCCAGTTGGCCTTAGTTTTCTTAAATATTTCCATGGATGATTTTTCTCCATTCTATCCTTGTCACATTCCTTGCCATCTTTGCTTAAATTTGGGTAAATTTCCCTTTGTCTGAAATATCCACGTGATGCCGATAGTTGAGTTGCATGTGAATATATAATGGTAGCAAGCACTTCTGCTATTTATTCACCTCGGGCTTAACTATACAAATTGGGCCCTTCTCCGGTCAAAGGTCTCTTAGATACTTTCCTAATCAAACTGCTCAGAGATGCTTTTGTTCACTTTGGAGCAGATGGGATTTGAACCTGGGTGTCCTGCCTCAGGTAGAACACTATAACTGCACCACAAGAATCCTGTTCATTTGTGGATTTCCATTTGCAGCATCCAATTTTGTGCATGGAATTATGCTAAGTCAAGATAGCAGGAATGACATACTTCCAACTGTGGATGAGGTCTGATGCTTTCGGAAATTCTGACCAGCCAAATTTTAATAGCGAGGTGAGCTCTAGGCCCGTTTTGGAACTTGCCAGTTGGAGGTACAAATTCAGATCCAAGCTGTTGTTGAGACCGCAACCAAAAGAATCTCTCTTTGTGGACAGTGTACTCAATCTAACAGCTCATTACACATACCACTCCCTTGCGTTCCCCTTTTATAGAAATTTTAAATCAAACTGTTCAAGGATGGTATTACACACTTCCGGAGCAGGGTGGGACTTGAACCAGGCGCCAGTCCAGAGGAGGGACACTATCACTGTGCCACAACTCTTCTGAACCACCTTTGCATCTATCCAGTCATTTAATTAATCAATTAACCCCAATGACTTGGTGCTAATATCACTCATCTACTAATCCAGAGCCCAAGGATAATGTTCTGAGAACATGGGTTTGAATCCCACTGTGGCAAATGGTGAAATTTGCATTGGATAAAATCCAGCATTAAAGGCTAGGCTAATGATAACCTCTGTTGATTGCTATGAAAACCCGATCTGGTTTGATGGGAAGGAAATCCAACAACTTTTACCTGGTAAGCCTGTATGTGACTCCAGACCCACAGACAATGTTGTTGACTCTTAACTGCCTTCTGGCAATAATTCATAACCTAGTCAACAATGCATACATGTCCTAAATTAGTAAACTAGATCAGCAGATTCCCCCATTTTTCATTAAACATTCTGAATACATACAAAGCATACTTGAACAAAACTAGTGAAAAGTAAGCATTTTAAAAAATATTCTGTGTCATACAATATAATACAATTGATTAGTTACATAATATTTTTTCATTTTCCATTTTATACAAATATCCCATGATGCCCTCTCACTTTGAACAAAAAAGTTATAACCCTTTAAACACAAAGTGACCCAAACAAAAATTGATTTTTTTTTTCATTTTCTTTGTAATTACTCATACCACAAGGTGTCCCGCTTCAAGGAGCTTCAGTAATTTAGTTGAACAATTTTTTTGTGGTGCAGTCTGACCATTGATGACTTGCAGCAACCCACTTCATTTTGGAAATCTTTCTACCTGACACTTCCTTCAAGTCAGCTTTTTGTCAGCAGCACCTTTCGTTGAATGTATATTGTCCCAAAGAGAAGCTATTTACAACTATTTCTCTGATTACCTCTTGTAGGATATTTCCCTTATAATATTGGACAAATACACTTCTGTAACAATAGTCAGAAGCTGGGCTATGATTAACTACAGTTTTTACTTTTTTAGCTGCCCAGGCCATCAGACAACATTCATTATTCTTTCTTACCAGAAATATGGCAAACCTAGACATGCTCAAGTAGCCATTTGGAGAATTTGGATGCGGTATATCACTAGGGCTATCTCCATACAATCCTTACAGTGCAGATGGAAGCCATTCGGCCCACTGAGTCTGCGCCAACCCACCAAAGAGCATCCGACCCAGATCCTCTCACTATCCCTGCATTTACCATGGCTAATTCACCTCAAATGCACATCCATAGATACCACGGGGCAGTTAGGCATTGCCAGTCCATCTGACCTGCACATCATTGGACTGTGGGTGGAAACGAGTGGACCCAACAGACACCTATGCAGGCATGGGGAGAACATGCAAATTCTACACAGATAGTCGCCTAAGGCTGGGATTGAGTGCAGGTCCTTGGCACTGCCAGGCAGCAGTGCTAACTACTGAGTCACTATGACGCCCCGTCTGCTGGGTCATCCAAAAGTGGACACTTGAGTGCATTTTTCTGATTTTTTAAATTTCTTTTTCTCAAGACTCCGTCAATAATAGTCTGTTTCATCATAGTACTCAGTGCCAACACTGGCATTGAGTCTGATCTGATTGCACAACCAGTTTCGCTGTCCAATTTGATTTCTTTACTGGTCTATTTCTTCCTTTAATGCAAAATCGTCTTTCTGTGAAGACCTTGCCTGGTTTACCACAGGATGTGACTAACATTTTCCAAGTGGTTTAAAGTCAGTCCTGACTTTTTCTGTTTAATGTTTAACCCTGTATATTTAAAGACCCCACAGCCTGCCTTACAATCTTACTTTCCCTTTTTGTTTTATCTATCATGCAATGTTCAAGTTTTGTGCAATCGTTCTATCGAAAATTATCAGTATATATCATAAAGCGCCTACTAGTTTCTCTGTGATACCAGCAGATGAATGCAACATACTTTCAGTGAGATGGATCTGAATGCAAAATACTTGCTGCATCATTCAACCCATAAGTGCACTTATTTAATTTCCGTATCGTGTGCGTATCGTATGGTTTAGAAGGGGTGGACGCTAGGAAGTTGTTTCCATTAGGCGGGGAGACTAGGACCCGTGGGCACAGCCTTAAAATTAGAGGGGGTAAATTTAAAACTGAAATGAGACGACATTTCTTCAGCCAGAGAGTGGTGGGCTCGTGGAATTCATTGCCGCACAGTGCAGTGGAGGCCGGGACGTTGGATGCCTTCAAGGCAGAGATTGACAAATTCTTGCTCTCAAAAGGAATCAAGGGCTATGGGGGGAGTACAGGGAAGTGGTGTTGAAATGCCCATCAGCCATGATTTAAATGGCGGAGTGGACTTGATGGGCCGAATGGCCTTACTTCCACTCCTATGTCTTATGGTCTTTACATGATTTCAAAAATACCTCCCTTTTAAAATTTCCATGTTGACAAAGTGAAACTTTTGTATGGTTAACTTGCATTCCCAGGTGTATTTTGTGAAAAGAGCTACAAGATCTTACCTACGTTAAAGGAAGCCACACTATCATCTTGATTATCAAATTTCCTCTTAAAACTCTGAGCAATAAAATTGGCTGTCCTTTATATGATACTTCAGTGTATGCACCAAATTCTTTTTAGTTCTCCAGTTTTTTTCATTTGGCGTTCTTTATTAATTTATCTCCTAATTTACAGATGTTAAAACTTTGATTAGGACTTCTACTTCTTGTGGTATTGCCAGGCTGCACCATAATCCTTATTCTAGACAAACTGAAGCTTTCCTATCGTGTTCTAGAATACTACTACACAACCCCCTCCTCCTTTGATGAGGATATCATTTTCGAGTCTTCACTCATTCCTAGAACCTTGTTAATTTCCATGTCCACTTTCAGAACTTGTCCTACATTTTGGTCATACAGTATTAAACCACAGAAAAAAGGCCCATTGGTCAATGTGTCTGCACCAGTTGTAGAGCATCGATCTATTCTAATCCCATTTCGCAGCATTTGACCCATACCCTTATATTCTACGGCATTTCAAATATTCACCTAAGTACTTCATAAATATTGTGATGGTTCTCACTTCTGTGACCTTTTCAGGTATTGTGTTTCTGATATCAACCAACCTCTTGGTGAAAGAATTTTTCCTTAAATCCCAACTACATTTCATATATTGAGGGCTTCCCTCCAATAAGGTTGGAGCTGCTTCTTAACTGTACCATATATGCTCCTCATAATTTTATTTGAAGACTAATTTATTTAATTTGTAGAATCCAATCAGCACCCCCCGCCAAAAAAAAGAGTTCTCTGCTTTAGTCACTTCGTAGTTTAAACTCTCCAGACCAGGCAGTTTTCTGGTGAGAAATAGTGGGAACTGCCGATGCTGGAGAATCTGAGATAACTTCTGAAGAAGAGTCTCGACCCGAAATGTCAGCTTTCCTGCTCCTCTGATGCTGTTTGGCCTGCTCTGTTCATCCAGCTTCACACCGTGTTATCTCACTGTTCTGGTGAATCTTTTTTGCACCCTCTCCAGCACAATCACATCCTTCCTGTAGTGTTTTCAAATAAGCCTGTTAGATTATAACCTGGCATCATGTGATTTTTTTTTCCAAAGCCACCCCAGTCCAACACCGGCACCTCCATGTCCTTCCTGTAGCGTGGCAGTCAGAACTGCAACAGTATTCCATCTGTGGCTGAATTAATGTCTTTTTCTGACCTTACACATTTTTAACTATTTTGTCAATCTGTGGATCTTATATCCTATTTCTCATCTTCCAAGTTCAGGCAATGATTGTATTTGCCACTCATGTTCCTGCTCTCTCTAGAATTGTGGCATTTAGTGTCCCTTCTACCATGTATATTAATTTGGTACCAACTTTCAGTTGTTATTCTCTTAGGCAAATAGTCTTGACCTGGATCTGTATGTGCCTTTGCCTGTATTCAGGTAACCTTTCTCTGCCATAACCTGGGTCTCATTACGTCCAATATATGGTGTATGCAAGGTGCATAGTTGCTTTTTTTTTGTGATTACTCAAATTTTTAAAGTGTGTAACTAGAGCCAAGTAATCAAAGTCTTGAGATGTGCAGGTGGATTGGCCATGCTAAATTGCCCATAGTTCCAAGGATGTGCAGGCAAAGTGGGTTAGCTATGGGGAAATACAGGGTTACAGGGATGGGATAGGGGGTGGGTCTGGATGGGATGCTGTTTGGACAGTTACAGGGACTCAGTGGGCCAAGTGGCCTGCTTCCAAACTGTAGGGACTGTATGATTCTAACCTTGAGAATGCACCCTAACTGTTTAGTTGCCATGCTGTTAAATTACTGTTCTAACTGTCATCACCTGTACCCTTACCTGTATTTTTTTTCACTCTTTTTTGCCATATACCATGTCCCTTGGATAAACATCTATATGTTATGGTGTATTAATTATTACCATAAGGATCACCAAGTTTTATGTGAAACATCAGCCTTAATGAATGTCTTTCTCCCTGTGTGCAAGGTAGTCAGATGCTCACAAAGCATGGCACTAATTATAGTCTCTTCCCAAGCTGGGGATGATCATTCATTACCAAAGAAATCTTTGGATTTCTCCCAAGAAAAAGATATTGTAGCCCCCAACCATTTGCAATAAGTTCTTCACATGTACCGCCCACGTAAGAGCAGATATTAATTAACAACTTGGTTGGTCCACTAGGACCTTATGAAATATCTCATGTATTCACTCACCAGAATGTTTCTTTATATCTCTCCTTTTGAGATGAAATAATCAAAAGCTCTAATGGTCTGATTCTCCTTGTCAGTATTCAAAAAAAAATTCAGAACTGTGCTGCACCATTTTTCCCTTCTTCGTACATTCTAAGGAAACATGTTCAATTTGTACCGCCTCTACAGTCTTAACACCTACTTCCTTCAATGATGCCCTTTTTCCACAACAGTCATGTGTTAGCTTCCAGAAGATGACTTTGGTTTGTGCAGTCTTATTTCAGTGGAAAAATATATATATTTTAATTTATTTTGGTTCCAACTGTTCTGCCTTATTACTTTAGTGTCCTTAAGTACATTTTCTAAATCTAGTACTTCTTAGGTTCACAGATTTTCTGTTCTTTCAATTTCCTCCTGAATTTCCATATGACCATTTGTACCACTTGTAAATTGTCCATTGGAGTTATCCTTGGTATCTGCCAGAGCCATTGCTTCTCTGATCTTGAAAACATGATGTACATTTAAATAAGTCTTTAAATTTGCAGGAATGCTATTTTTGAATTCTTTCATGACCATAATTTCCTTTACATTCTCAATTTTTTTTCCGTAACTCAAGTGATCTAAACTACTGATCACAAAACATTTCTTTCTCCCCTGCAAATTCCTCAAATGTCTGATTTAAGCTTCTACCTTGTCCCAAATTCAATTGCTAAGCTTCAGGCATGAGCTCATAAGCATTGACTATTGTATCTTTGACAGTTTTGTACTTTGCAGATTTTTCTTCTGACCAAATCCTTTATTGGAACCAGAATCATCATCCAAGCTATAGCCTCCACCTTTTTGCTTAATTTTGAGCCTTTCTTTCACCAACTGCTTAAATCTTTCTCAGAAGCAACTGTTTGACACACCCAGCTTCAGCAAAAAAAACCACACAGGACTGCCCAAATTCAACTTAAAAAGTTGTTTCCCAAAATATAGAAGTTTCCTGTAAGCCCCCAACAAAAGTTCCAGAATGTTTTATCCAAAAGTCTAATGCACTACATTGTTTACTTCATTTGCTCGTAAACTTTCCCAATGTAAACAAAAAACCATTATTCTCCAGGACGTCTTTCTGTCACACTGTTTTAAAAATGCCACCATGGCTACAGAAATACAAAATAATCATTAAACCCCTTCCGGCACACAGAAAGCCCTCATACTATGAGTTCAAAATGCAAAATCCAAAATAATGATTTTAAAATTTATATAAATCACACATCTTGCCTCACAATTTCATAATATTATTTTGAGCCTCGTCTAAAACACGTTGACCATTTCCTGCACATGATGCACTTCTCATTTCCCCCAGTTCCTGTGGTTGTTACAATTACCCGAGGTATTTCTATTCTCATTTCATTTAGCTATGTTTGTTCTTTCATATTGATGCTTTGGCTTGTATTTTGATGGTTTTCTATCACCACTTCAGTTGAATCTTCAATTCTGTGTTACTGATGAATGTTCAATTTAAGCACTGATGGCTGCTGGAATTGAATGTTTTGCAAATTTTTTTTGTCTTTTGGTATCTGTTTCAAAAGTAAAATTGAAATCTAGCTCTGGTTAACGTTGAGAATTTTTCCATGTTTGATACCAATAGTTTAAAGGTAAGCACTGAATTAGAATTGCATTTATGATCTTCGATAGACTATTCTGTTTAATAAATTTACCGGAGTCTGACCATGCCTCATATGTATTTCAGAGATCATGTAATTAACATTGTCCAAAAATGTTTGTAGAATTTCCAAACCTTCCTTAATGTTCCATTGTTGAGTGTCTAGCTCTGAGTACTTTATGCCTGATCTTGCTTCAGTAGAATGTGACAGTGCCAAAGCTATTTTTTAAAATAAGGGTGTAATCCATGTCCGCATATCCAGTCCATTTTCCATTAGTCATAAAATTCAGCCTCTTAAAACATCAGTTAAAAAGTAATATCATGACACATTGCACTTAGTTTCAGTAATTGTTCTCCAAAGTAATTCCAATTACAATCTTCTATAATCGAGTTCTTACCTTTAGTTAACCTTCCTTGAATACTATTGACAATTTGCATCGAAGCCAGTTAGTATGACAGAAAACTAAACTCTTTGTGGGTGGAGTTCATTAATTACTCAGTCTTAAATACGTTCAATGAACTTGCTCAGAGATGTAATAAAACACTCATGGGTGGGTTGGATTTGAACCTAGGCCTCCTGGTTTGGCACTACTTAATCTTAAACTCCCTCCAAACACCATTCTCATCTGCTTTCCCTATACATTTAGCTGTTCCTGACCATAAAAGGAACAAGAGTGAGAGACTGTAGATTTAAAGAGATGTGAAAAAGAAGCAATGGCGTTGTGAACAAAAGCTTTTCCATACAGTGAGTAGTTAGCGTATTCCATAACCTATCTGGATGTTTCATGGAAGTAGATTCAAGTGAAGCATTCACAAGGGCATTGGATGATTGTTTGTATCTTGTACAAGGAATATGGGGAGGAAACAGGAGATAGGCACTAGGTAATGCTGCTCATTTGAAGAGCCTTCGCGGGCATGCTGGGCCAGTTGGCTACTTGTGCGCCGTAACTATTCTGTGATACTGTCAAATTAAAAAGTCACCTGCATTTTGATAAAATTTTATTTACATTGTCAATAATACAAAATGTTACATGGTATTTGTGTGTGTATGTTATGTCAAATTCTTTGAATCATTTACTTGTCTAGGATCGCAATAACTGGTTAGGTGATGATGATGAGCCTTTGACTGGTTTCTCTTGGCGTGGAGGTTCAGAGCGAGAAACTACTGGGATTCAGATATGGAGTGAAGTGTTTCTGGTAGACAAGCCTAACGGAGAGAAGGTGAGAGCATGCAACGAAGATGAAGAGTTACATTGAACTTACAGTAAAGAGGCAAGTCTTTGATCCAGTTAGCCTCTGCAGAACTCTATGATGCACACAAGCTTCATTCTCAACAGCATTAATTAGTGTGTTGGCTTTGGATAGTGTGTTACTTTTCAAATTGCCTTGGTTTGTGCCTCACTGATAAAGTAATGTTTCACTTTCTTAAAGAAGTCTGATTCAAGAGCATCTTGTCATCTGACAAAGGAGCAGCACTCCGAAAGATTTGTGATTTTAAATAAACCTGTTGGAGTGTGACTTCTGAGTTTGTTCATAGATCATTAAGTTTCAACTTTGTTCAGAATATAAGCTGAGAATGGTGGAAATCAAGTAATCAAAGTAAAACAAAAAAGGCTTAGCTGATTGAGACCTGTAAAAGAGCATCATATTTTGATTGAAATAGAAGCATCCTAATTTGGAGTCTTAACTAAACATTACCCATCTTTTTCATACACTGACCATCCAGCTGTACATTTCCAGCATTTAGTGATCTTGTTAAAACTGCAAATCTTAACAGCAATCAACATACAGAAGAGTAATCAGAATTTATAATTGCATACCTTTTGTTACTTTAAAATAATTATTAGGTTGCAAAGTATATCCTCTGTAAGCATAGACATAATTAACTGATGGGGCTTGTATATATTCACGATTAATGTCAGATTCTTTGAAATATAACATTTATGTTTACAGTTTACTTTTTTTAATCAGAGAGACTAGTTGAATCATCTTTGTTATTGTTCCCACACATCTTTTAGAGGTTTTTTCTTTTTCCTTCACAGTTATAGGTAATAATTATAATATTGTCATCTGCCTGCTTTGAAAGGTTGTGAACAATTATATTTAATTTGCAGGTTGCAGTATTGCTGATGGACACACAAGGGACTTTTGATAGTCAGTCAACTCTGAGAGATTCTGCTACAGTATTTGCACTTAGCACCATGATAAGTTCGATGCAGGTAGGAGGATTTGTTTGTGAAATTTTGAATCATGACCTTTTTGAAATGGTCTCAAAAATTGGGAAAAGATACAAGACACTATCAATATTAATATTGACATAACTGAGAGCACCTTGAAGCATCATACTTCTGTTCATTGGATTTATTGCCATGTCTGTGAAAATCACCGTGCATTCCTTTAACTAAATTAATTTTCCACACACTTTTGTTTGGTACACTAAAACTTGGGTATTAACAGCTATGAGAAAATTAATTTAGTCCTCCTCAGAACAGAGGTGGTCAAATCCTTACAAGCATTAAGACATTTAAAATTCAAAATAAAACAAGATAATTTTGTTGACTGCCTTACACTTAAGTGGCAGAAAATGTATGGCCTTAGAATTTATATGTTGTTTGGAGGTCACTGCCCAACCTGTCTCTGCCTCCCCAACCGGTTCTTCCTCTCACCCATCCCTTCCTCCCACCCCAAGCCGCACCCCCAGCTACCTACTAACCTCATCCCACCTCCTTGACCTGTCCGTCTTCCCTGGACTGACCTATCCCCTCCCTACCTCCCCACCTACACTCTCTCCACCTATCTTCTTTACTCTCCATCTTCGGTCCTCCTCCCCCTCTCTCCCTATTTATTCCAGTTCCCTCCCCCCATCCCCCTCTCTGATGAAGGGTCTAGGCCCGAAACGTCAGCTTTTGTGCTCCTGAGATGCTGTTTGGCCTGCTGTGTTCATCCAGCCTCACATTTTATTATCTTGGAATCTCCAGCATCTGCAGTTCCCATTATCTCTCACCAGGAATCCTGTCTGCTTTTGAGAAGATCATGGCAGCATCGCCAAATTTGCAAATCTCCTGCCTCAAGTTGCCACTTAAATGCCACCATCACTGTCATACAGATAGGCAGTGCCAGTCTGTACTTTCCATTGACTTGATCATGGAATAGGAACACGGACATTGGACTGTCCATCCAGTACTGGCAAAAATCCGCCCTTCCCACCTCCATTTGGCTGCTCGCTGTCTAATTCCCAGAGCTTTCCCTCACTTGCAGTTTCTATCCCAGCACATTCTAATAACTCCAGACTGGTTCACTTGTGGCATCCGGAAATCAGGATGGGCTGAGGAAAAATGTTGTGATAGAATTGCAATAAATCAAACATCATACAGTTACAAAATAGCATTTTATTATTGGATCTTCACAATGGAGGATTAAAACTATTGGTTGGCAGTTTTGTTTTAATGTTGAACAGTTTGTATGAACTGCTGGACTAGAGGAGTGGTGAAAGGCTGAGTGCGTTATGTCACTGGTACAGTGTTGGTCAGTTGACTTAATCGGGGACTTAGAAGATGTTGGAAGGAATTGTGGATTCCTTGAAATCTTTCATGGACTCTTAGGGATCTGTAGAACTCCAGTTGTGAACCCAGATATATACTTATTAGCAGTCATTTTGATAATGTGGGAGACCGGAAGTGTTGTAAACCAAAATAAACCATTTTTACTGCCCATATAAGTGCAAGCTAAATTTCATTATTGTACTTTGGTCCAAATAACTGTGCTTCATGAAACCAATCACCGTTCATTTCATTTCATTGAATCTCAAGGATACCTTAAAACTGATGTTCAAAACATTTTAAAAGCCTTATGATAATAAAATAATTACAGTATCTTATTTTTCAGAACTGTAATGGCTCTTGTTTCATTTTGTTTAGGTATATAACTTGTCACAGAATATTCAAGAGGATGATCTTCAGCACCTACAGGTAATTGAATAACTAATAAAGTAAATATGTAATGGTCTCAACTTAGTGAGGGTAATTTGTTCACCTCAATGTTACTGTTTTAATCTCCTTCAGCTCTTCACTGAATATGGACGTCTAGCTATGGAAGAAACATGTCAGAAACCATTTCAGGTGAGAAGAAGTGAATGTTCACATATGGCAAAGTTACCGAAGATCATACCTGAACTTAGAATTAATATCACTATTTATTAATGCCTTTTAAAAGAAGTTTCATTGTCCGCACGTCTTGCCTTTCACTCCAGTTCTGAGCAGTTGGACTGGAAAGCTGCTGTGAGATTTTCCTTACATTAATTTTGTACCAACCCATTAGAATATGTGCAAGTGTGGTATAGCATGATTTGCTGTCTCCTGTGTTTCATATCGTTGGTAAGGATATAGCCATGAGGCTGTGCTGAAAATTTGATGGATGAAACCAGCTTCTACAAACTGGTTATGTAGCAAAATCTTTACAGAGATAAATATATTTGATTTTAAAACAGGAGCACGCAATTGATTAAATGTTGCTGATGCAAAGTATATTATTGCGTGAGAGGAGATAATGTGAACTGCAGATGCTAGAGAATCCAAGATAACAAATTATAAAGCTGGATGAACCCAGCAGGCCAAGCAGCATCTCAGGAGCACAAAAGCTGACGTTTCGGGCCTAGACCCTTCATCAGAGATGAAGGGTCTAGGCCCGAAACGTCAGCTTTTGTGCTCCTGAGATGTTGCTTGGCCTGCTGTGTTCATCCAGCTTCACACTTTGGTATCTTATATTATTGTGTGCACTGGTTTGGTGTCTATTTATTTGTTAAATTATAAATATAATTAAATCAATTTGTAAAATTTAACTTATGCTTTAATTGTCTTTTGAACTTCTGAAGATGTTTTAAAATTAAAATAAAATAGATTCTCTCATAATAACCCTGCAAGACAATTCTTGGACTAAAAACTATTTTCTTTTTAATATGCAGTCACTTATATTTCTAGTCCGTGACTGGAGTTTTCCATATGAATTCAACTATGGTCTTGACGGAGGCTTCAAATTCCTAGAGAAACGTCTGAAGGTTTGTAGGGTCTAGTAATCTATAATTAGAAATAACTTGAAGGTAACTGTAGCAGTGTTTCTACTGCGTAAAAGCAAATGGACCAAATCTACAATGCCGAATGTTGTCTCTTGTTTTTGAACTCAATTACATCGCCAGGTCAGGTGAGGATAACAGCTTTTCTGTTTGTAAAAGCAACTATTGAACCAGACAAGTTCGTTCTTTCTTGTTCTCACTGGATATTGTGCTGGCCAGCTTTTATTTCTTGTCCCTAGTAGCCCTTGAGAAGGTGGTGGTGAGCTGCATTCTCAAAGCAGTCCATGTGCTGCAGGTAGACCCACAGTGCTGAACTTCCCTCCACTAATGGGATTCCTGACCTCTTGTATGTACTTTATTGTAAACACGGTGATGAGTAGTTTGAGAACAGTGTAGTGAATAATAATTCAGTTGATTAACTTGCAGCCTGAAGGACCCAGCTAATGAAACATGATAAATTGAAGTGAAGTTTTCTAGGCAAATTTACAACTTTGAAGTGAAAGTCATTTATTTTGAGCAAAGTCAATCAGATACTGGAACATTAGAAACAAAACCTGAAAGTACTAATAGCACTCAGCAGGTAGTCACCATCTGAGATTAGATATGTTAACATCATGACTGAAAGAAAATACACAGGCATAGAATTCAAAAGAAACAGAATGTAGGAAATGACGGGAAAAAAAGAGACAAGTGAAGCAGGAGATATGTTATTTTTATCTTGTATCCACATGTGTACAGATGTGGTTGTCCTTTTTTTATCTGTTGAAACTGTTCGATAAACTGATATCCATGTTTTGAATGTCTTTACTGCCTAATACAAAGATTAACAAGGGCTTTGTTGTATATCTAGAGTTTAGCATTGCACTAATATCAATTTTCACCATTCCCAGTCCAGAAGACAATTCCATCTTGGGGAAGAACTAGCTGTTTTTTTGATGACCCACCACCAGATCATCTAATTAAACAAATAAGCAAGTAACAGTTGACAAGTCACCAGGGGCATTGCTGTCAAAACAAAAATGACAACAAGGAAGGGATTAAATCGTAATGATGGAGGGGGAAATGCCACCATGCCACAAGAGCCCCTCCAGATGCCAGCTCTTTTTTTCTTTTAAATTAAAGCACCACCAAATCACCGATTACTCACAAAAGGATTAACACGTGCTGCCCACTGGGGGCACTACAACTATAACAAATATAGAGGAGAATAGGAAAATAGAGAGGGGATTATATTAAATTTAGTTGGTGGTTGCAGAACCCATCTTTTCTTAATCGAGATGTTATGGCACATCTTTGGAGCAGGTGGGAATTGAACCCAAGCCTCCTGAGCCTGAAGAACTGACACTCCTTTGTGCCTGATCAACTCTTCAAACGCAGCTTTTTGTTTTAAATCAATCCATTCAGGGCTTTTATTACACACCTTCGGAGCACATGAGATTTGAACCTGGGCCTACTGCTGTCAATCAACTCTGGAACTGTTCTGGTTTATCCTTAAAGGGATCTACATTTCGAGTGCTGACAAACTATTTCTTTCATTTCACTATTCAGTGAATTAAAAGCAAGGACCTAAAACTTCCTTGAACTAATTCTGGATAGTGGAGCAAATTTTACTTCTGTTTATGTTTGATTTCTTTTCCCCATACAAACTCTATTCCAGATATCAGAAAACCAGCATGAGGAACTTCAGAATGTCAGGAAACATATTTATTCTTGTTTTACAAATATTGCCAGCTTCCTGATGCCACACCCTGGTTTGAAAGTGGCTACCAATCCTAATTTTGATGGACGTCTAAAAGGTATTGATTCATTATTCATTGCTCATGTACTTTAGATGCTTTTCAAAAATGTCTTCACTGACTTATTTAATATCTGAAACCTGCAGATTTCTAATAATTCATTTATTCATACGTGGAAAAGTAATTTGTTAATGTATATCATGTATCAGGCAGGGAAGAAGCGATAAGGGAAGGGAACTGTGGTTTACTAAAGAAATTGTATCTCTTGTTAAGCGGAAAAGGAGGCTTTTGCGACGATGAGACAAGATGGTTCAGATGAGGCGATGGAGAGGTACAGATTAGTTAGGAAGGATTTAAAGAGAGAGTTAAGAGCAAGGAGGGGACATGAGCAGACATTAGCAGGTAGAATAAAGGAGAACCCTAAAGCTTTCTATGGGTATGTGAGGAATAAGAGGATGACTAGGGTAGGAATAGGGCCAGTCAAAGACAGAAGTGGGAAGTTGTGTGTGGACCCTGTGGAGATTGGAGAGGTGCTAAATGATTATTTCTCATCTGTTTTCGCTGAGGAACAGGAGAATATTGTAGAGGAGATGACTGAGTTACAGGCTACTAGAATTGAAAGGATTGAGGTTAGTAAGGAGGAGGTGTTATCAATTCTAGAAGGTGTGAAGGTAGATAAATCCCCTGGGACGGATGGCATTTTTCCGAGGATTCTCTGGGAAGCTAGGGAGATGGTGGCGGAGCCTTTGGCCTTGATCTTTGAGTCCTCATTGTCTACAGATTTAGTATCAGAGGACTGGGGGATTGCAAATGTTGTGCCCTTGTTCAAGAAGGGCAGTAGAGATGACCCAGGTAATTATAGACCTGTGAGCCTTACATCTGTTGTAGGAAAAGTTTTGGCAAGGATTATAAGAGATAGGATTTATAATAATCTCGCAAGCAACAATTTGATTGGAGATAGTCAACATGGATTTGTCAAGGGCAGGTCGTGTCTCACAAACCTCATTGAGTTTTTTGGGAAGGTGACCAAGCATGTGGATGAGGGAAGGGCACTTGACGTGGTGTACGTGGCCTTCAGTAAAACCTTTGATAATGTTCCACATGGTAGGCTATTGGAGGAAATACAGAGGCATGGGATTGAGGGAGATTCAGCAGTTTGGATTAGAAACTGGCTTTCTGTAAGAAGGTGGTTGATGGAAAATATTCAGCCTGGAGTCAGGTCACTAGTGGTGTGCGAAGAGGGGATTTAATAGTGACATACAAGATGATCAGAAGATTAGATAGGGTGGACAGTGAGTCTTTTTCCGAGGACGATGATTTCAGCTTGTACAAGGAGGCATAGTTACAAATTGAGGGGTGATAGATTTAAGACAGATGTCAGAGGCAGGTTCTTTGGGACTACTGCAGTTTATCATTTTTATAAATGACTTGGATGCAGGCTTAGGTGGATGGGTTAGTAAGTTTGCAGATGACACTAAAGTCGGTAGAGTGGTGGACAGTGTGGAAGAATGTTGCAGGTTGCAGGGAGACTTGGATAAACTGCAGAATTGGGCTGAAAGGTGGCAAATGAAATTTAATACTGATAAATGTGAGGTGATTCACTTTGGGAGGAATAATAGGAAGGCTGAATACTGGGTCAGTGGAAAGATTCTTGGTAGTACGGATGTGCAGAGATATCTTGGTGTCCATGTACATAGATCCTGAAAGTTGCCACCCAGGTTGATAGTGCTGTTGAAAAGGCTTACGGTGTGTTAGGTTTTATTGATAGAGGGATTGAGTTCTGGAGCCGTGATGTCGTGCTGCAACTGTACAAATCGCTAATGCGTCCTCGTTTGGAATATTGCGTGCAGTTCTGGTTGCCCCATTACAGGAAGGATGCAGAAGCATTTGAGAAGGTGCAGAGGAGATTTACCAGGATGTTGCCTGGTCTGGAGCGAAGGTCTTATGAAGAAAGGCTGAGGGACTTGGGTCTGTTCTCATTGGAGAGAAGGAGGCGAAGAGGGGATTTAATAGTGACATACAAGATGATCAGAGGATTAGATAGGGTGGGCAGTGAGAGTCTTTTTCCGAGGACAATGATTTCAGCTTGTACAAGGGGGCATAGCTACAAATTGAGGGGTGATAGATTTAAGACAGATGTCAGAGGCAGGTTCTTTACTCACAGAGTGGTAAGGGCGAGGAACGCCCTGCCTGCCAAGTAGTTAACTCATCCACATTAGGGGCATTTAAACAGTCCTTGGATAAGCATATGGATGATGATGGGATAGTGTAGGGGGATTGGCTTAGATTAGTTCACAGGTCAGTGCAACATCGAGGGCTGAAGGGCCTGTTCTGCGCTGTATTGTTCTATGTTCTATAAAGATACATATTGTTAAACAAATTCAAAAAACTGTGTATGTATTTTTGCTTAGAAATAGATGAGGAGTTTATAAAGCATCTGAAGGTGCTGGTTTCTTGGCTCCTGTGTCCTGAGAACCTTGAGTTGAAAGAAATCAATGGGAATAAAATAACAGGTCGAGGGCTTGTGGAGTATTTTAAGGTAATGTTACAAGTGATTATTTTTGTTGTAATCTGGTATCTTATTAAAATGTCCCACATTCATAACTATAGTGATCACGTTAATTTTGTCTGTCTTTTGCAGACAACATCCACCCAAGAATACACTTGCTATTACGCATAAAATGTTCATATGCTTGCTATACACGAATGTTTACAGAAACTTGCAATTAAATATGTTGTTATACTTGCACTGAAATTGAAACAAAGTACAGTACTCTTACAATATCTGTATTGGTAGTTTCTGATCTGAGATTTTTGAGGGAGGACATGAAGGATATGAGTACAAGTTTGTAGTGCAGTGATGTAGAATGCTGTGGATTTTTTTGATGTGACTGCCTCAAGAGTGCAATGTAGGGAAAACATTTCATCAATCATGGAAAGGCTGAATCTAAAAAAAAATTTTTAAAAATTTAGAAATGACACATTGAGAACTGCTCAATAAAGAGACAGCAGAGCTCTAATGTTCAGAAAACATTTACTGAGAAGAGAAATATAGCACTTCTGTGGTATGTACAATTCTGACCAATAAAAGATCTCAAAGTCAGTAATATATCTTAATTATTAAAGGATCTTGCTGACAAAGGGTTTAATCAGTAAATAGGTTTCTGTAACAATAATAGATGAAATTATTTGAACATTGTCATCTCTCAGTCTAATAGTTAGATATCTACTTTTGCTAGTTTTCATCCTTAAATTAATATTTCCTTATTGGTCCATTGTCATAGGTGCTGTTGGCTTTCTAATAAATACCTAAACAACCATTATTCACTCTCAGTTTCTACTTTGTTTTGATTGGTGCTAGGCATTACACTAGGTTGTCATGACTGAACATTATGTGCCCAACTCCATGCCATCTCCAACCAACATTCAAACATGTCCCTGTAGGAGAGACCTCTGACTGTTGCCTAAGATAAGAATCTTAGTCCGTTTTGTTTCAGAATCCATTGGTTACACTTCAACTATCACCAATGCTCAGATCTGCCATCTTAGTGCAGAAGGCAAATCAAATCTTGTTTGTTCTTTGTGTGTGTATGACAGGGTTACTGTTGAGAAATCACAAATTCATCACCTCAGTCTGACATTTCTCATTACCTTTAAGTCCAGCTAATAAAATTTAAATCATTCATGCTGAAAATATGACATAGCTGTTTAATTATGATTTGTTGTTAGTTACCAGTGAACCCACACTTTTTCCTGTTTAAATTGTATCATAGGCATACATAAAGATCTATCAAGGGGAAGAACTGCCACACCCCAAGTCCATGTTACAGGTACAGTAGTTCCGTTACTGTTAATTTTACATTACTGCAAGCAACTATTTGCTCGCTCATTACATTACCTAAACCTTCTTAATTGTCGAAGAGGTTGTAAAATGCGTAGTCAGTCTATTTTATTCTGTAATACTGTGTGACAATTGTCTGTAAAGTCAAACGAAATTAAAATGCAGTAATTTTCTGCAACAATGAGTTCCTTGCTGAAGTGTGCTTTTTGATTTTAAAAGATGTCAGATTATAGAAGAGCACATGACGCCAAAGAATGAGCAGGTGCTGGTTCAGTTCTACCTCTGCTAAGTTCCTCATGACACCTGTCATGCTTGAGAGAAATTTTAATGTAGGTCAAGAATTTCTTGTCTAGGAGATAGGGTTAGGGTAGAGGGAAGAGAAGGAAAAGGGAAGTTACGTGAAAAGCCTCCACTATAAACTTTGAGGTGATTTGGGTCTGCTTAAACGTTTGAATATCAGTACGTTTTCAGCAAATTTTGTTTTAACTGGCACATCATGAACTGGCACTCCTGATAAACCAGCAGAAATTGTATACCTCAAATACAATGAAATTTAATGTATTATTCTGTCTAATTATTATTGTTCTTAATTTATTCAATGTAAATATACTTGTTCAATCAAATGGCCACATGAAATATCAGCAATTGATTCAAATTCAAGTCAATTTCTCCTCAAATGCTGCAGTCTACTGCAGTATCCAAGTAGCCAGCTGAAGGTGTGAGTGGGAAGATTCTTTGCAGTTAAGTTTTATTTAAGGCAAAGTTGCATTATTATCCAAGTTAATTACTGCTATAAATAAAGTAATGCAGTGATGTGTATATGCCCTGCATTACGTTTCTGTAACTTAATGTGTAATTTTACATTGATTATGTGGACCTCTTAATTATCTGGAATATTTGATCAACCAGCATACGACTGGTCCCATAGGTGCTAGTTAATGAAAAGTTTGCTTTATTTCTCTTGGACTATAGTCCAGTATGTGGTTCTAGTCAAATCATTATGAAGCATTGCCTGGTAACACAAAACTGGAAGCAAATAAAATAGATTGAAACAAATTGCCTCATACATGGGTCAGAAGAAACTAATTGGAAGTTAATTGAGCAATTTTAGTATGATAACAATTCCTAGATAGCAAAGTAGTGTGCACATTTACAGCACAAAAGACAGCCTCACAAGAGAGATCTATAAAGAATGTAGGTAATGCCGGCAAAGGATGATAAGTATCAGTCATGCAATCCAGAAATATACTTAAACTTATATATAGGTCAGACCAAGGAGGGATATCAGAGACCTTCCTCAAAAATGTTACTTCTCCAGCAGGATATTTATAATCATCACCATCATCAAGCACTCACTAACAAACATGATTCTGCAGGAAATTCTGTGGCACTGGTCAGTAGTTCTCTGGATCCTCATGTGGCTGATGAGCCTAATTCTAGAGCTGTGCTTCTCTGACTATACACTGTTTTCTGGGAGGTAAAGTGGTCTTTGGCCTTGAGATCATTGGTATTCCTGTCTCCAGTTTCTTTTCTTGCTTGCTTTTGCTGGCTAGTGTTCTCAAACAATTACCGGAAGCTTATACAGGAGATTCTCTAAGTCAGTTTCCCCTGAATGACGGTCTCTGAGGAGTTGATGCATTCTTGAGGCAAGCTTTCACAGGGCCTTAGAAACACTTCCTTGGCTTTCTCCTTATTTGAATGATTTCCTTGAGCTGAGTGAAGAAGATTTGCTTTGGCGCTCAGGCAGCCTAAGAGCACGTGGCCGACCCAGCAGAGTTGCTTTCCAATGGTCATGGCTTTGATGTTGCTGTTTCACTCCTTCAAGGATGCTGATGAGAATCAGTCTCAAACAGCATTTATGGTACTTCCCCAGAGCCTTGAGATGGTGTCTACGTATCATCCAAGTTTTAGAGCCATTTAAAAGAATCAGAAGGATGACTGCCTTATACACAGGAATATTGGAATCATTTTGGATGTCACAGTCATTGAAGATTGACATCCTCAGGTGGCCGAAGACAGTGCTCATTGATTGGATGTGATGTTGGATATCAGCATCAATGTCAGCCTCAGATGTGAGGTTGTTCCCCAGGTGAGGGAAATGTTCCAGGTTTGTTGATCTTAATGGAGGGGTGGATTGGAATTTTCCCTGGGATGAGTTGGTAAAGGACTAGAGTCTTCTTGAAGTTGGGATCAATTCCTTGTTAAGCTTTCACAAAGGCGTTGAGAGGTTTGAAGATTCTCTTCTGAAAGATCAGGGGTAATGTTGTCATCTGCATCCCGAAGTACAATAAGCATAGTCAATTTTTTGATAATGAATCCAATTCCATCACTCCTGGTTGATCCTTGGGTTTTCCTTTCCAGAAGAAGGTGTGACCACCACCATCATCATCATCCCTCAGTTGCTTTTTGCCTGCTCTTCAAGTCTCTTGCAGGACAGCAATATCAATGTTGAAGTGACTAAGATCATGGGCAATAAGGACAGATCTCCCTCTGGACGATTGTTCTGCCTGTTTTCCATTAGGATCATACATTCCAGATTCCGAGATTGAGTTTCACTTTGATTTTTGGACCAGAGCTAGATGATTCCACTAGATAAGATTTTCCAGCCAGGTTGAAGATGAAAGGGACTATTTTTAGAGCTCCTTCCCTCTGTACAGCATGCAGCATGCAAAACACTCTCCTAATCCTGTTCGAAGAGTGAAATGACTGAGTCAAACACCACACCACCTATGTGCCAGTCCGAAGCTAGGGATTTGCAGATCTCTCAATCCTGCCTGCTTTACCTCTCAATGATCACTGCTGGGCTTGTGTTCTGTATGTATGGGAAGTTTGAATTTCTCTAGGTAGGTACATTGTGTGGGGCATCTTTTAATGTGGGAATTCTGTTGCACATCCGACACACAGTCCTTGACAGAAGGTAAATGCAGTTCTCGTGGCAAAGAAACCTCGATGACTTCTTACTGATCTTCTTACTGCTGCAGGCTTCATCTGCTGTTGCAGCCATTGATATCTTTTGCCTGAATTGCCATTGAGGACTTGTATGGATTCTGCTTTTTCCAGTTCTTGCACACCAACCTAACCATCATGGGTACCCTGCCAGGAGTGGAGAACTCCTAATGGCATTACTCTTGGGATCAATGAAACTCTCAAGTCTCTCCAACACAATAAGATGGCAAGGGATAATTATAATAAATGTATAGCTTTTGTGGGCATTTTATCTGCTCCCAAAAATTACTAAAGATATTCAGTTTCACTGTTTCTCAATGATGGGCTATGAACTGGTATCCTTTAAGTTACTAGTCCAGTACCACAGCCAGTACAATTCACATTTGTAATGTGGAAAATGTCATACTGCTGTAGTGATGAGAATGCATAAGTGACAGCAGTACAAACGAATGATGAATTGACTTGAAGTTGAATAATGAGTGTATGTATGGAGTGGTTATAATGCCAGAGCTGAGTGACTTAAATTGAGAATGAGTTGCAAAAAGCTCACCTGTAATCCATTGTGTTTAGAAGAGAAGTGTGATCAAATGAAGGTGTGGAAAATATTAGAGGGTTTTAATAGGATAGATATAGAAAAATTGCTTTCTTTGATGAGGAAATGTTGAGGAAATGAGTTGCATTGATCAGCCGATCCATCCAGCCTTTCATCCACCTTCATGGTGTAATTTATACAACCACAATCAGTGCCTGAAACCAGCCAGGCACCGATGTAATTACCTCACAAAAGCTCATACACAGAAATATCCTGTGGCCAGGTTTGTATTACAACCACAATCAGTGTCTGAAACAAACAAAGGCACCTACATAATCACCTCACAAAAGCTCAAACACACAAATATCCTGTGGCCAGGTTTGTATTACAACCACAATCAGTGTCTGAAACAAACAAAGGCACCTACATAATCACCTCACAAAAGCTCATACACACAAATATCCTGTGGCCAGGTTTGTATTATTAGTTATTCTGAGATATAACTGATGATCACTGATATATAATGTCCCAATAAATGTAAAATCTGTTTTTGTAATTTTAGGATATTTAGTAGACTTGTTGCACCTTGATTTCGAATGCCTGCTTTTTATTTCTGATAATTAACATTTGTTTAATGCACACTGACAAAAATTTCTGCCCAATTTGATCCAATCATTTTTTTGTCCCTTTACATAATTTAGGCTACAGCAGAAGCAAACAATTTAGCAGCTGTAGCAGCAGCCAAAGATCTGTATGGTAAAAAAATGGAGGAGGTAAGGAAGCTACTTTAACATGAAAGAGTATATGTTGGTGCCTTTCAAAGGTAGAAGATTTAATCATGTCATGAGTGTATAGTTGTGACATTCCAGGTGTTTGGAGAAAAATTGCTTGAATACTGTTTGAAAATGCACTATTTGAACCTAGCTACACTGATCAAATTGCCAATAGCCCTGATTCTAATTATGATCAAATAACTCTGTAGACAATATCCTTGTGTAATGCGCCAAACAAACTAAATTCCAAGTTAATCAGCTGCTTTTCCTCTTAGTCAAATTCATTTCATCCCATTGACTTAGACTGCAATTGGTGCCCTACTCAACACAAATCAATTATTTAAATAGTTGAAATTGGATTTGTCAGCAGAATTTACGGATTACATCGACATAAAACAATAAAAAATTAACAGGGGCTGGGGGAATAGGTGATAATCAGCAGAAGGTTTCCATGCACATATTCCAGCTGACGCCATGAAACCTCATGGGGTCAACATTGAGGACTCAAGGGACAACTCCATACCAACTCTATCATCACTGCTTGTGGATCAGTTCTACTAGTGGGGCAGAACATAACCCAGGAATGGTGATGGTGGTGTCTGAAACATTTTCAGTGCAAAATCATTCAGTGAGGATGGCTTTGTCAGGCTAGATTAAAGGGTTACTCTCCCAATTTTGGCACAAGCCCCACATGTAAGATGTTGTAGCCACAGTCTGTGCATGGCTGCTCAAATCACATTTGTAGTGAATTGTGACCCTCCTCAGAATGTTGATCATGGGGATACAGCTAGAGTCATAGAATTAAATGTTAAAGACTATTGGTTAGGTTCTCTTTTTTTTTGGACATGACGTTGCCTGCCAGTTGTATGCAAGAGTTTTGATTAATCAACCAAGTCTGAGAATTGCATGTGAGCACAGACTGCTTCACTATTTGATGAGTTGAAACTGGAATTGAAGACAATGCAATCACTAGTGAACATCCTGGTCTTTTGATGAAGGGAATGTCATTGACAAAGGAGCTGAATAATGAAGGAATCCAGTTGCATGTGTGTAAGAAAAAAGGCTTAAAATCATTGACTTGTCCCTGCTAGTTGAAACAATGGACCATCTCTTCTCCTGAGGTCCCACCATCACAAAAAGCACTCTTTGTCCATTTCCATTCACTCCTCACAATGTGAAGAATGACCAAATACTTTACATATAGCAAAGGCCATGAGACCAACTGTCCTACTACTCCTGAATGACAAGCAGATTTGTCAAGAAACTTAGCTCCCTCCTGAAGCTGTCTGCCTTGCTTTAGTTGCTAGGTTTCGCCAATACAAGTTCGGCTGCACCCAGTAATCGGATGCTGCAAACTTGCTTTGACACTTGGTCAGCTGTGTTTGTATATTGTCTTCCCTTCTTAAACCTTCAGGCCAGTAGATTGGTGCCAAATACACATAAATTTTCCCTAATTTACCAGTCCTGTGCACTCGTATCCAATCCCATGTGCTGATCCATATTAAAACACTCCGCTATATTTAATCCTCCCTCAATTTTTTTCTGGCATCCTTGCACCAATGAGGTTGACAACATTAATCTTTAATTTATGATGATTTAAGACATTTCTGAAGAATTTGCAACCCAATCTCCAGCCTTTTTTATGTTGCCCTGGAATTTCCAGGAAGGGCTGGGAGGTACAGGCCCAACAGAACCTTTTAACTGAGGTGACCATTCCCACCTGTCAGTTAATTATGTAAAAGTAGGCTTCCTTTATAAGTAACCAGTAGAAATCAGAAGGTCGCAATCTGAGTTTCCCTGGCCTGCAAGTTTGCCTTCTACTGTGCTAGGCCTCACCAGGATACAGACGTGCAATGCAAGTGTAAATGAAAGTGCCAACCATCCTGAGCCCCACAAGAGTAACTCATGGTGTGTGCTCTTCCTATCAAGTCCTGGGACAAAGTAGAAGCCTACTGCAATATGTCTGATGATAATGTTATTGTAGTGCTTATAAACTTACTACAGCACTGATTTTATGTTTTATCTAGGGCATATTTTTATTCTTATTTAACCAAATTTGCCCTGTAGATCTGTGGAGGAGACAAACCGTTCCTTGCACCAAGTGACCTCCAGAGTAAACACTTGGGACTCCGAGAAGAAGCTGTCAAATTATTCCGTGGAGTTAAGAAGATGGGAGGAGAGGAGTTCAGTCGCCGCTATTTGCAACAACTGGAAAATGAAATTGATGAGTTGTACATAAACTACATAAAACACAACGATAGTAAAAACATCTTCCACGCTGCCCGTACACCAGCCACTCTATTTGTGGTAATATTTATTATGTATGTCATAGCTGGCGTGACAGGATTTATTGGAGTGGACATTATAGCCAGTCTGTGCAACATGATAATGGGGCTGGCTCTGATCACCTTGTGTACCTGGGCATATATTAGATACTCTGGAGAATACAGAGAACTTGGAGCAGTCATCGACCAAGTAGCAGGGGCCTTATGGGACCAGGTAAGTGAATCGCTGATTCTTTTTTCTATATTTCTGAGATAATAGTCTTTTGCAGTTTAGATGACAACAAATTACTTTCCAACAGCTGTAAAATGGAGGTGTTTTTATTTAATCTGCATTATTCTTTTTAGATTTGAATGATAATTTTTAAGAAATTTGGAATCTTGGCTTTGAGATTTGAGTATAAGTAAATGCAACTGGTTAAAGTATAGGTTAGCAAAAAAAATTCTAAGCTGCCGTTGAAGCACTGTTGCCACATTCATTCACATAATTGGTTTGCCACCTTGTTCCAGATTGGGTCAGCTGCCCGTCTGTTGTCTGCTTGGAAACATTATCAGAATGAACTCAGGGTCTTTCCTGATGTAATGTCATCAAAATGAGATTGACTTATCAAAATTCTTACCTGTTTGCAAGAGGGACTCAAAAGGGATTGACATAGCAAAAATATTTTGGGTCAACCACAATTTATTGGTTATATTTAGCAATAACAAGACAACTAATTGAAATATATGTTGAAATCTAAACCTTGATCATGTTAATGTAATTTATTCATATATAACAAAAAACAATTTTTTTCTAACTTTATTTATTTTAACTGATTAACCATACCATTGAAAGAGTGCATTTATGTTAGTGGTTGTGGTATTAGATTCCTACCTGTGTGGACGGAGTAAATGTCAAATCTGAATCCAATCTTAGCTGCAGTCTTTTGGAAACTTTTACTATGTCATTTTGGTCACTAGATGAAGATCATTCAGTCTTCAGAGAAGAAAAAGCTGACTTAACCTATTTCTTATTAAATAACTAAATCTGGTGCAACAGGATAATATTGTGACATGAATAGAAGAAATAGCTAATTGTGAGGCCCAGATTGTGTAATTTCCTTGCCTGAAGGAGAGAACACAGAAAAAAGGGAGGAAGTGGGCATGTTTATTTTATAGGTAGAGATGCAAAACGAAGGACCAATGTAGGCCACCACTAAGGTGAAAATAGTAATGGAAGACAACATAAGTCAGATGTAATATTTAACTAAAACTCAAGTTTAGGCCTAAAAAACCCCCCTGTAAACTGTAGATGAACCAAGCGAGAGAGCATTCAGCAGAAGAATGACCACGTAGAATTGATAAGAGATAACAGAAAATGCTATATAGAGAAAAGTTGGAGCATTGGGGATCTTTATAAAAGCAGAATGCAAAAAGGAAAAATAGAAAAATATACTTTACAAAAGTGAGTTTTGAGAAGATTTTTAGCTCAGGTTGAGGTTCTGGATGTAAGTTTGCTTGCTGAGCTGGAAGGTTCGTTTTCAGATGTTTCGTCACCATTCTAGGTAACGTCATCAGTGAGCCTCCGGCGAAGCACTGGTGTTATGTCCTACTTTCTATTTATCTGTTTAGTTTTCCTTGGGTTGGACAGGAAATGACATCACCAACCCAAGGAAACCTAAACACATAAATAGAAAGTGGGACATAACACCAGCGCTTCACCGGAGGCTCACTGATGACATTACCTAGAATGGTGACGAAACGGCTGAAAACGAACCTTCCAGCTCAGTGAGCAAACTTACATCCAGATACTTTACAAAAGCTTATTTGTTCATTTTAAACCCATGCATTAAAAATAATTGCAGTAAGTATAATGTCTATTGAATTAAGGATGTTTGTACTTTTGCGTGTTTCACAAAAAATGGTACTTGGATTAGCTTTCTCCTTTCAATACTTTCTCTCTCCTTTCTGCAATTCCGTAGGGAAGTACTAATGAGGTAAGTCTTTATTTATGTACTCTCTTGCTAGGCTGCACCTTAAAATCAAACAAATTTCATTGTGATCAATCTTTTGTCTGCATTTTTCGATTCTCTTTATTAAAGTCATTTTTCTGGTGCCTACTGGCAGATAAGCATTTTTACTTGAGGTTTAAAGTTTGAAACATTTCCATAAAAACAAATTTCTTCTGAGTTTTTTGCAATATTCGACACCTTACTGTGCTCCTTGTGGGTGGGAGGAGCTATAAACTTCATATGCCAGCCCCTTCAAGCACACATTATCTTCAATAAACAAATCTGCAGAATATAATTCAAATTAGTCATAGAGCCTACTTAAAAAGGCCCTTTGGACCATCGAGGATGCATCAGTCAAAAATAACATCAACCTATTCTAATTCCATGTTCCAGTCCTTGCCCTATGGCCTTGGCATTGCAAGTGCACATTTAAATACCTCATAAATAGTATGAGGGTTTTGGCCTCTACCTCCCTTACAGGCAGTGAGTTCCAGATTCCCACCATTCCTACTTAATCTGGGTGAATAAGTTTTTCCTCACATCTCTTCTAAACCTTCTGCCCCTTTTGACATAAATTTATACACCTGGTCCTTTATCAAGGGGAAGACTTTTTTCTTGTCTACCCTTTACATATATCTAATATGTATTGTACATGTGTGTATATATATCTTTCATAATTTTATGTAAGTAATGTATGATTCATTTTATAAACTACCATTGCATTTCAAGTGGTAATACATTTAGACATTAGACCAAGTACATTATGCATGTATTTTTCAAGATTTCACCTTTAATATATTTCTTTCCCAGTTTCAGGATATCATAATTGCAATATGACAATATGAGACAACCTTCTAAATCTGAAAGTGCCCCTGAAATGTGAGTCTGGCTGTAACGACTCAATCTTTGATTCACCATTTTTTCCATCCTCTTGGCCCATCTCTCAGACAGCCAAGGCAAAATTTGAAAATCATGCATTCAAACTTGCACACAATATTGCATTATCTAAAATGCAGAGAAACATATTGACTATTTTTACACCCATCTTTCGTTATAGCCAGAGCAGCATTGAAGAGGTCATTTACCTCAACAAATCTGCACCAATTCTATCAAAGGCCATTCCAATTCGTGTCACACCCCACTCTTTCCATACCTTGCATTTCCTTTTTTCCTCCTTTTCCCCAGGTATTTGTCCAATGTCCTTTTGAAGTTTACTGTTTGAATTGGTGTTCAATATCAGGCAGTACATTCCAAAACTTAAATGTTGAGCTTTGATAATCCTGTGTTCAAACAATGTACGCTTATTATTAAAGAGAGAAAAACCATCGTACTTAAAAGCAGAAAATCATCTACTTTGCAGTCAGTCAGTTAAGTGTTCTTCTTTTACATGGTACTGGAGATATTTTAGTTAGCTACGTTAATAATCTCTGTTGTACAGTAGCTACATGTCATATAGGACTACATTAGAGAAACTGATGCTGAACAAACTAATTTAAAGTAAGAAGTTTTTTATTAATTCATAGGATATGGATCTTACTGCCCATTCCTAATTGAGAAGGTGGTGGTGAGCTGCCTTCTCAATGCATTGCAGTCCATTGTGCATAGGTATGGACACAATACTGTTAGGGAGGGAGTTCCTGGATTTTGATCCAGTAACAGAGAAGTGATTTTGTAAGAGTTAAGAGTGGAGATTGCAGGTTTAAAACAGCTCTGTTTATTGACTCTGTTTACAGAGACAGGTTGACAGACCCAGCAAAGTTCAGATTTGAGAGATTGTAGTGTAGAAGTTTTCTTACTCTGAATACCCAAAGGCATAGTAGACAACAATTATTCATGGCACATTTGGAAATGTGTTCCATAGGGTTATATAATGTTATACTTCATAGATAAAGCAAGGGCATTTCAAACTGATAAATTAAGTGAAATTAGTCCTTTAGAACATATTTCGAAACTGATTAGAAAACTGAAGCGATAAACTGAGAAACCAGGTAAGTTATTGAATATCTTGCAGACACTGTAATTGTTCATCACATAATGTTCATTTGAATTTCAGAGATTTAGGCCAACATCTCAAGGTTTGATCCCCATTACACTGAGGAAGCTGTGGGTAATGTGCCTGTGTCCTACCCTTGATAGGAAATCAAAGCACTTTGCTGGCAAATAGTTGCTGAGGACCTGCCTTCTGGAAAACACCTGAGCAATAATAATCCACTTGACTTAACCTCACTTACAAGAGAAATTCCACAAACAAGAGGAAGAAGTTAAATTGAGTACTACTGCCATTTTATTGTAACTCTTCTCATATTTTACAATTGCATAGATTCACTGCACTTTGGGTTTAACTGTTCAGTTTTATCAAATCTATTCAAAATGGAATATTTAGTGAAATATTTTGACTATCAATAATGGGTAAATCATGTGCCTAAACACTTGCTGCGTTTCAGCTAGGATGAAATTGGTACTTTGTGCCATGACTGTGTAGACCATTTTTGGCCAGTAGTGGGTGCTGAAGCTATGCTTTCAGGATAAACATGACTATCATGTCAAGCCAGTATAATTTTACAACTTCTCTACTGATTCTTCAAAAGAAAAACCAGTCAACTTCTTAATAATTATGTATCAGCTGGTACTGGTATAAAATTGCACAAGTTCTCATTTGGACTTTTTTTTTCCCTGACTGAGTAACGCTATGTAGGAAACTAATTTTTGGAAGGTTATGTCTATCTAAATGCCTTGTTAATTAGTATAATAGATTCAACAAAGGCACGGGATGTAAAGCTGTTAAAATGATTTTTTTAAACTTTTAAAACATAACGCTTTACGTTATTCTCACCTTTTATTTATTCACAGAAGCACCTGCCCTGTATTCCCTAGCCACATAAGGAAGAATGGGAAACACATAGCTCCATGTAGCATGTTATTGTATTAGGCAAGACAACGGCCTAGTTGCGTTATCACTAGACTGTTAATCCAGAGATGTTTGTAATGTTCTGCAGACCCAACACCAAATGCTGCCACGTTAGATGGTGACTTCTGAAATCAGTTACAAATCTGGAATTAAGAGCCTAATGATGACTGTGAAACCATTTAGTGGGAAAACCTATCTGGTTCATTAATGCCTTTCAGGGAAAGAAACTGATGTCCTTACTTGGTCTAGCTTTTATGTGACCCCAGACCCACTGCAATGTGGCTGACTCTTAAAGGGATGTGCATTAAATGCTGGCCGAGCCACCAACATCCATATCCAATGAATTTTAAAAAAAACAAAAACTACAAAACCTACAATCTTAAAGCAATGATGCACCTTATCTGTCTATGCTGTCTTGCAAGATTTCAGATGTTCAGTGTCCTTAATTGCAGAAATGAACATCTCTACTTCAAAGTACAATTGTCAAAGCTAATATATTGTATTCCAGCAAAGTATAAAATAATATACCCAATCTCTCTACTGAAATTATTTAGGGAAATATGGCCAATCTGATCTATTCTGCTTTGGGTAAAGGTTTTATTTGCAAATGAAAATACCATCCTCAAGCAAATGAAAAAATTATAATCATTCAGTCAGCTGTAAAATTCAAGTTGAGCAGCTATTGAATATCTGCTTAAATCAAAATGAGTGTTGAATCATGATTTTAAGTCTGGTTTAGTTATAATGTTTGTGGACAGTGATTTACTGGTTCTGCAAGCAGACTGAACTACCTGTATTTGGTTCTGCTGGTTTCTGTGAGCATAATGTACATTGTTTTTGTGTCCAAATAGGCTCTCTTCAGGCTATATGATGCAGCTACAAGCCACAGACACATTTATCACCACACCTTCCCTGCTGCACAACCAGAAAGCAATGCAGATACCAAGAAGAAAAAATGATTTGACTGGGTTCCTCTGCTGCACATTCACAAGGGAAATCTTCCATTATTATTGTGCATTCCCACGCCACTAATCCAAGAAGTGCTATATAAATGGAAAGCCAATGATATGATAGCTTGTAACTGAATGAAATCATGTACCAACACTGAACACTGTGCTGGTTTCACTTATAGTTATGTTGCAAATTGTATTGTGAAAATGTGCTAGTTTGCATGATTTTGTTAACTGTTGGTATGAGTCAAATGTTCTTCCATCAAGAATGTACAACTAATGATTTTTCATCACTTTAAAGAACTTCTGGTACCTGGTATTTTGTTTTTTTTTCCAATGGAACATTTGTCTTCCGTAAGAACTTTAATTTTCAATGTAAGCACTGCACACTTAAAACATTTACTATTTATTGAATGTTAAAACCTGTTTTGGAACTCAATTTCTTTACTGTCTTAAGATTGCAATAGAGTATATGTTTAAAAAAACATTTTTGCTCCTAGCTACAGCAGAATGTTTCAACAAGAAAAATAAATTTGTTTTATTACTTTATGTCAGCTCATCTTAACAAATCATTGTGTCCTGATAAAATATTGAGGTCAACTTTAAATGCAACATTTACTTTAGTTTAAGACCAAAAATAGCAGCCAGCAAGACCAGAATGATATGTTACCATTACGTTTAGTAAAAAGAGCACAAATACATTCATACAATGTCTAAATTAATTAGTTGCTGAATTCTATTTTGTTTCTGTTTTCATTCTGTAAATAACAGTTCCTATGCACAAATGTAACCCTGAATTTCCACATAGTAGGTTGTTTCTTGTCATGGAAAATGATTCAAATAATCAGTCAGATGTCAAAAAGTAAGGGAATTTATGAAATGGGGAAAAACAGTCCATAAGAGAGAGATTTCTGAAATTCATATAAATTTTACCCTGCACTCCACCAAAAGCAGTTTTAACTTGTGGCAATACAAGCATACTTGTCCAGGTATACAGAAAATCAAACTTGAAGAACAATCTCCTGGTAAAGCTGTTACTTTCTGGTCTGTTGAGTGCTGCCAAAAATCTTTGTTGACTTAATGATTAGCCAATATCAATGAAGGCAAGCAGATCTTTACCAATAGGAAATATGAAAGTTAATATTTCTTCAGATAAAGCTCATAAGGCCTCCTTACCCAAGTACAAATAATAAAAAACACCCTGCACATTTGTAAAAACTCAACTGTGTTGAACATTAGATGTGATTCTCCAAATGAAAAACATTCGCTACGTAACATTGATTGTGCCAAGAGTGATGTTGACAATCATTTTAGGATTGTCAGTCAGGTTTGTAGTGTGGCACATTTGCACACAGAGGAAGGTGCATATTTTGTTACACCGCCCTATTTTTAACAGAAAGATAATGTATAAACATTCCATTCCTGTTTAACTCAAAACAGGTGACAACTTATCTCTGGTTCATTTCTTACAACAATGCTTTGATTAATCATAGTCAACCCATTGTGATTTAAAACTTAAAAGTTTGGCGGTTAACTGTCAATCATCATCTAACTGTGCATTTGCCATGGCAATACCGCGGCCAGAATCCGCATGTTAATCAATCGGGATTCTCATTCACACAATGACAATGTTGTTTCGCTTTTTATATTTGTATTTATTGCAAATTACCTGGATTAGTACATGATGAAAGCTTCAACAAAATCGTTATTTTTCAGCAGTACTCAATTTCTGTATTACCAAGGAACTAATGAAAAATTACTTTCAGTGCTAAATCAACTGTCCATAATTAAGAGCTTTTGTTTCAATTCTGTTTATGAAATGGTAAACTAAGACATTGATTGCCTTATCAGGGGGTCAATAATGCAAGTAAAGGTAAGATGTTAGGGTAGTTATTTTGGAAGCATGAGCTCAGTTAGTCTAAAGGATATTATTCATGCAAGTCTAATTCTAGAAATAACTTGTTTGATATTTTTAACATTTCTATCTTTGCCTCCCTTATTAGGTTTCTAACTATTCATTTTTGTATATTATTTCTTGTCATGTTTTGTTTATTGCTGGAAAGAACAATTTGTCGAAGCATTTCATCTTGGACTCAAGACCGTTGTAAGAATATCAGTGAAAAGGACAACATCGTTGTAAACATTTTTTCTAATTAACCTGTTCAGAGATGCTTTTACACACCTATAGAGCACACAGGATTTTAATCCCAATCTCCTGTCTCAGAGGTAGGGACACTGTCACTGTGCTAAAGGAGTCCAGGGAACAAAATTGTGTGCTGTATGAGATAAGAGCACTGATTAATGACAAGTGGACTCTGAATGATAGCAGATTGCCATGGAAAATGCACCAGTTAGATGATAACTGCCAGTTAACTGGCACACTTTGCTTAAATTTAAAACAGGCAGGTCGCCTTAGATTGGATTGACACTGTCATGTAGAATGAATGCAAGATTGACTGTTGCCTATTTTTTGTTCATTGAAATAGTTGCAGTCTGTGCATATGCTCTTTCTGTCTATAGATAAAAGGGTCCAGTATAGTAATACATATAACATCCAGTACATGCAAGTATATCACACTGAGGCCCAATTGACGGTCATTGTATTAGTTGTCAGTGTAATATTAACTGTCAAATGCCTACTCCTGCTAATGTTTCATCGTATTGCCTTTTCTAGTTCACTTTATTCATTCACTGTTACCTTTACTCACAACAAATCTTTCCTGTTTTGTCAATTCAACTTTTTCCAGAACTGATTAAAAATTGCCGTAGTAACACATTGTAGTAACTATGACCAATGATTACTAACAGCAACAATTTGGTGTGAAAGGTTCATATAATTGGAGGTACATGTGTGGAGTCCAATTAATTTAAATGTTCTTAATTATAAAAAGCAAGTTAACAAAAGCAGAGATGCCAAAAGCATGTTATGGAACATTCCATTTTCAAAATACATTAAAAACTAATTTCAACATTCTTAAACTTATAAATACAAGTTTAAAAAGGAAGCGTTGCCTCAATTCAGTTCACTAGATGCAAATAATTCAGTACATATAATACTAATTTAAAAATTGTCGCACAAGGGCTTTCAGTATAAAGTAGTAGCACTAATAAAAATTAACTTAATTTTATGGTACCAAAACTGTCTCTCGTTAACACATGCCAATTCCTTTAGGTTTTTTTTAGAAATAGAATCAGGATTGTAGTAGTTTAAGTCTATATCAATGTTATTTTATATTTTGGGAGCATTATAAAGCACATACGAACTGTCTGCCTAATAAACTAATTAGTTTTGTCATTAATGATAACATACTGCAAGTATGTGGTTTTCTTAGACACTGTCACAGTCCAAGTGGCCTCATCACATTCACAGGGTTGCAAATATTGCAAATGTGCCATAAAACTTCAAAGCCTTCTCGATCAAAGATTACCACATCTCTGAATGTTTACACTACAAATTTCAAAAGATGACAGTTGCACTAATTTGACTATCTGTTTAAGTGAATATAAAAATATTCCCATCTCTCCTGACAACAGACTGTATTTAGAGTGTTATCTGTAATTCTACCAAACTTAGTTGGCCCCAGTGTTATTTGTTGATATTAGTGTGGTCTCATTCTTTGCACTTTTATAAATTTCAGTTTGAAATGTGCAAGCTGAAATGTAGTTAAATTCTAGCAAATATTGTAATGACAGTGCAAACACAGCAATTTATTCTTGCCTTATTGTAACTGTAAATCATTTGATAAATAAATACTTAGTGATATAGTGATCATAACTGGTATGCCAAATGATTTTAAAATTATGAATGTTACATTTTGAATTTGTATGGTCATAAAAACATTGAAAAGCTATTCTATTTATCTATTCTCTCCTTCACCGCACAGTATTTTCAGCCTCTCAAATGTGCATTAGCTAATTTATATGGTCAAAAACAATTTTACACTAATCTGTTTATGTCATGTCCTGTGCTACAAAATAAAAGTAGTTCACAAAATGCGAGTCTTCGTAACAGGTAATGCACTTATTTAATGTTTTGTTCCAAGGATTTTGCTGATTGAAAACTGGACTGAGATTTTCTGACACTTTCAATTTGAGACCCTAAAGCTACCAAATACGCAATTGCCATATTAAGTGAATCTTGGCTGGATTCAAACCATGGTCCAGAGCTAAAAAAATTATTGAGCAACAGTAATTAGAATGTTCATATTGTGGTACAAGTTTTGTAATCCCACAAAATATCAAACCTTTCATTTTTTGATGCCAAACAAATGAAAAACTAGTTCTCTTTGAAAATAAATAAGACTAGTTGCTTCCAATATTAGCTGAGTTGGAGGAAATAGGTACATTACTCTGATAACTTAAAGGTATTTCTGTCTCTGAGGTCACCAGAGTTTAAGAACTACCTCATCTCAGAAGTGCCATTAATAGGCATGATGCAATTGGCCGCCATATTACCTACTTCTAAATGCTATGCATTTAACCTGTTTGAAAATGCACTAGAATAAGATCAGGTACAATTATAATGCTTTAACAAGCAAAACATCCACCATGTTACCTACCAGAAAGATGTAATCAAAAATAATCGATACCTGCCGACTAAGTATTCAGAAGAAAATAGTAAGGAAAAGGCCACTCAGTCCATGGTAATGTATGGAAAGATCTTTAATTTTTCTATTGATACAAAATCCTATACTCTCTAAACTACCTTGAATAGGCAAATTAATTAATGTTGACTGCGCAGAGTCCAATTACCCCACCAAGGTTTTGAGCTTTTAACCATGGACGAAGCAAAATATTAGCTAAAGGACATCTCAATCCGGATTTTGCTCATTCCCATTGAATAGACCAAATAATACTGAGAATTTTAGCCCACAGAACTTTGGCTGAAGCAATAAATTTTCCATGATGGAGGTCCATCTGTAGTGCAGGTTCTATTTCTAAAATCAAGCCTATGCAGGTACAAATACAAGCTCCCTTGCACTAGCGTCTATGAACACACGAACAATGCTAGATGGTAAAGATACTGGCCGAATGATTGTGGTTTAACCCCACATCTCAGCCTGCCCATATTCAAAACCTTGGATTGTCTTATATGCACAAAAACCTAAGTCATCCTTCAGTATCTTCACTTAGCCAGTCTCAACAGTTCTCTGGAATAAAGAATGATAAAAGATTGCCCATCTTCAAAATAAATTTATTATCTCTGTTAATAGATTGTGATAAACGGATTTAGGTTTAATCCCTGAACAGGTCACTAAAAGCAATTCTTTCTAAATTTTCATGTGTTGAAAATCACACAAACTAGAAGATAAATGAAACATAATTAGGGCAACACTGCCTGGGCTTTTAGAGCTTGATTGCTCAATCTGCAGTTACTCTAGTGTGCCTTGAAATTAAAACAATGGCAATTTTCAGTCTTCCTGAAAGTAAAAAGCTATAAACCTAGTTTTTGCTACATGTAGATTACTCCAAAATATTTTGTTAAATTGCTATTAGTTTCAGTGTTGTTATTCTTTGAAATCAGTTTATCATCCCTTATTATATCGTAATGCAAGGTCACCATCAACATACTCTCCACTGTGAAAGTTAAAGACTGCATGCATGCTACAAACTTGGAGAGTTGTAAACTTTTGGTTGTACACTGGCTGTAGTCACTTCCCATTTTGCATTATTGTTATGGAGAACTGTAAATTGCTATCAAATTTTCTGGTGAATGCCAGGAATAGATAAACAAATGTAATACAGATAATGCTGCATTTACAATGAAACACTTTACATAGTTGATTGAGAAACTGTATTGGAGAAATTGAAGGGTGAATGGGTTCACGACATATGCTGGAGGAGGCTGCCTAAAACTTGAAGTCTTGTAACCATTTTCAAATGTTGGAAATGCTGTGAACTTCATTCAGCTATGCATCATTCTTTAAGCAAACCCAACTGTTCTTAACCACAGATAGATCAGTAACACACATCATGAATTCAATTTCATAATATTTGGATGAATGGCACTTGGATTACTGTGTATAAAAGTTGGTCTCTTTATCTCAGGATATTATCATTGTTGCACTCCCTCTGAGATTCAACAGACTAGTTCCTGACATGACACGACCACCCTGCACACAGACTGAGGACACTGGATGTGTATTCTCTGGAGTTTTGAAGAATGGAAGGTGATCTCATTGATACTTAGAAAATAGGTGCAGGAGTAAACCATTCGGCCCCTCAAACCTGCACCACCATTCAATATGATCATAACAGATCATGCAATCTCAGTATCCCATTCCCACCCTCTCCTCATAACCCTTGATCCCTTTAGCCACAAGGGCCATGTCCATATCCTTTTGAATATATCTAATGAACTGACTCCAATAGCTTCCTGTGGGAGAGAATTCTACAGGTTCACAACTCTCCTAGTCAAGAAGTTCTTCCTCATCTCAGTTCTGAACGGTTTACACCTTATTCTTAGGCTGTGATCCCTAGTTCTGGACTTCCCCAACATTGGGAACATTCTTCCTGCATCTAGCCTATCCAGTCCCATCAGGATTTTATGTTTGTATGAGATCCCCCACCGCTCTTCTAAATTCCAGTACAAGCCCAGCTGAAGCAGTCTTTCCTCATATCAATCCTGCCATCCCAGGGATCATTCTGGTGAACATTTGCTGGATGCCCTCAATAGCAAGAATGTCCTTCCCTCAGAATAGGAGACCAAAACTGCACACAATACTCAAGGTGTGGCCTCACCAAGGCCCTGTATAACTACAACAAGATATCCTTACTCCAGTACTCAATTCACCATTAGATTTCCTCAGTGCCTGCTGCACTTGCATGTCAAACTTCAGCGACTGTTCCAAAATGACTCCAAGGTCTCATTGCACCTCACCTTTTCCTGAACAACCAACGTTCAGATAATAATCTGCCTTCCTGTTTTTGTGACCAAACTGGATAGCCTCACATTTATCCACATTATATTGCCTTTGCCAAGTATTTGCCCACTCAGTCAGTCTGTCAAATTCACCCTGCAGCCCCCTCACAGCACACACTGCCATCCAGCTTTGTGATATATGCAAATTTGGAGATATAGCATTCAATTTCTTCATGCAAAATGTTAATGTATATTGTGAACAGCTGAGGTCCAAGCACTGAGCCCTGCAGCACCCCACTCATCACTGCCTGCCAAGGACCTGATTATTTCCAACTGTTTCCTGTCTGCCAAGCAATTCTCTATCCACGTCAATACATTACCATGGGTACCATGAGCTTTAATTTTCCTTACTAATCTCTTGTGTGGAACCTTGTTGAAAGCCTTTTGGCAATCCAGATACACGACATCTGCTGATTCACTATTATCTACTCTACTGGTCACATCCTCAGAAAATTGCAGATTTGTCAAGCATGATTCCCCTTTAGTGAATCCATGTTGACGAGGGCCAATTCTGTCACTGCTTTCCAATTGCTCATTTATTACATTCTTAATGATTGACTGCAGCACTTTTCCCCAGCACCAATGTCAGGCTAACCGGCCTATAATTCCCCATTTTCTCTCTCCCTCCTTTTCTAAAAAGAGTGGAGTTACATCAGAGATTCAAAGCCCTGATCAGCCAAAAATATTAAAACTTTGTGAAATCTATAGCTGCAGGAGCCACAAGAATTCAAAGTCAACAACTTGGAAATGACTGAGGGTGCTTCATAAAATGGGGTGGTGAGGAAGACAGTGGATGACAACGATGATGACAACAATGCTGTTGTGAAGGTCACCAATGGCAACAGACTCCAACGAACTTGAACCTGAAGAGCGAACATCCTTGTGGCTCTTCTGCAGCAAAGCTACATTCCAGAGACATTGAGTTTTTTTTTAATCCCAGGAAACAATCAATGGAATTGCAGTAGTTGAGGCAGATTCAGATTTGTTTGAAGTCAAACCTTAGAGAAAACCTGGAGTTGATCTTTGATTATTTTAACTATGGGGTCAATAAGGAGACCTGGAAAGCTTATTGTGAGAAACAATGAAGGCTCTATTCAGTATTTGACCTTTTACTTGCAACTGCTTCAGAGAGAGGGGGGAATGGTTCAGCAAGGGAAGGAATGCAATATAGAAAGGACCAAGATGATAATTTACTGAAAATGGAATTGAAAGATGATTTTACATCTTCATCTGGAAGAAGAATGAAAACTTACTGGTGCAGCTGGTGTTATTATATCCAGGTTCTGTCAGGAGGGTAGAATGAAGGCCTTGAGACAAACATGGAGGAGTTGAGACTGCAATTCAGGTTTTTGGAGACCCATGGAAACAAAAACACACCACTGTTGAAAAAAGTACCAACATCCACAGGGAGTACCAAGGGTATTGATGAAAGAGCATGAGAACATGATCAAGACAGAAATCATGAATCAGATCGTGGCCCAATGCCTATAACATTGGTGATGTAGTAGACAGTGAAAGAGGTTATCTCAGAGTATAACAGGACCTTGATCAGATGAACAAATGGGCCAAGGAGTGGCAAATGGAGTGTAATTTAGATAAATGTGAGGTGTTGAATTTTGGTAAGGCAAAGCAGGGCACGACTTATACAGTTAATGGTAAGTCCCTGGGGAGTTTAGCCTAACAAAGAGACCAAGGGGTGCAGATGCATAATTCCTTGAAAAAGGAGTTGCAGGTAGACAGGGTCACTAAGGAGGCATTTAGCACACTTGCCTTCATTGGTCAATTCATTGAGTATAGGAGTTGATCTAGACATACAGGTCATTGCCAAGACCACTGTTAGAGTACTGCATTCAATTCTGGTCTCCCTGCTATAGGAAAGATGTTGTTAAACTTGAAAGGGTTCAGAAAATATTTACAAGGATATTGCAGGCATGTTTCAGGGATTGGAGGGTTTGAACTATACAGAGAGGCTGAATAGGCTAGGGATTTTTTCCCCTGGAGGCTGAGGCGTGACCTTACTGAGGTTTATCAAATCATCAGGGGCATGGATAGGGTGAATAACCAAGGTCTTTTTCCTAGGGTGGGGGGGGGAAGTGCAGAACTAGAGGGCATAAGTTTAAGCTGAGAGGGGCAAGATTTAAAAAGGACCTGAAGAGCCACTTTTTCATGCAGAGGGTGGTGTGGCTATGGAACAAGCTGGGTATGGAACAGTGGTGGTGCAGGCCATAATTACATTATAAAGGCATTTAGGTGGGCACATGAATGGGAAGGGTTTAAGAAGGTTACAAGCCAAATGATGTGAAAGGTAGATTTGAGGAGTTCAAGTAGGTTTTTCACTCATTAGTTACTCCCAAGCAGCACAGACAGCTGCTGCTAGAGTGGAACTAAGTGCCAAAGAGCATAGAAGTCAGTAATGGTGCCACTGAATGACTCTCAGTCATGGATGTTGAGGTAATCTACCCAGAGTATATTCTGTTGCCTTGTCATCCTCAGTGCTCCCTCCAAATGACATTCAACATGAAAGAATTCAGATTCATGAGATAAATGGAGGCAAGGTGGAGTGGGGGGAGACTAATTGTTTTCTTGCCCACATTAGGCATTGGAGTTCAAGAGATGCAGAGTCAATATTGAGAACATATCAATGAGAGAGGAGATGCACAGGGACAGTGATGCTGGTGTGTGGGGAATGTCTGTTAAAGGTTTAATTCTGAGAATGTGACAAATCATTGGTGGACTAGCTCTCAATTTTGGCATGAGCCCGTGTTGTTTGATAAGGAGGACATTGCAGCATAGAGCTGGGGTGGTTCACAGCTGCCTGGTTTTACTCTTAAGACTTCTCCCTAGCAGTTTTGGTAAAATCAAGTGGCTTGATTCAGATATTCAGAAGTCAATAACATTTCTTTGTCTTGAGTCACATGTACAATGGCACAAATGGCAGATCTCCCTTCTAATGATTTATTAATTGGATTCAAATTCCACTAGGTACTACAATGGGATTCAAACCCAGCATCCCAGAGTATTAGCCTGGCACCTCAATTGCTAGTCCAATGATATTACGACTCTTCCACTGTCTGATCTGTTAAAAAGGCTATGAGAATTGTATATAAAAACTTAAAAGAAAAAATCAAAACATTTTAAAATATATTTCCTGTAGGTAGCATTTAAATCACTATTATTAGTAACGTGATCATCACAAAATAGATTGCTAACTGATTCCAGAAAATGAATGAGGAAAACAAAAAAAACTTTAAAAGTTTATTGAAATTTAAATTTATACATATTATTGCACTAAATAAAAATAAATAGCAATCTGTCTACTACTGAATTGCTAGAACCACAATGTAAAATTTCAATCTAGTTAAAGCATGGCATCTATGAAAATACACTCCTGCTAATCAGCTTATTGTACAAAACATTATAGTTTGTATAAAATGCTTCAGTTTATAGATAAGAGTCAAAATATTGTATCCCTGATTTATTTAACAGATAATTCTGAATTAACTTGGTGACTGGTCAGTTTAAATAAGCTGCTTGCAAAACAAGCCCAAGAAGTCTCATTGCACTCAACTGAAGGTGTCTTCAATTAACGCAATATGTGGAGCCAAAGTAATTATAAAAAAACAAATGGAGCACAGTTGGAATGCCAAATTGATTATGCTTTTGTCATGACTATGACTAAGTTGGCATATAAAATGCCACTGCAATATCAAACATTGAAAATAATGTTCACAAGAAAACCATTGAGAGTTTGGCTGTGTATGTAAACACAGACACATTAGTGTTTTCCATACCAGGTTGGTGTTGGATACTTTAGCTTACTTTGTGAAACAAAGCTAACAATCCATGCTTAAAGCTTTACAAACAGACTTTGATGTCTGTTGCAAAATTGTTGCTTCTGGATCAATATTTGTACTTTACATTAAGGCACATATTGCCCAGGAGAACTTGATAAAAGATCAGCCAACATGTACAGTAATAAACTGCAGCACGCTCTGACTCATTGGTCATAATGTTGAAACCAAGGCAAGTTCCTTCAAACTGAAGGTTTTCTTCAGTAGAAATTCAGCAAACATGATACTTTGCTTTAGAAGATATTGTTTTATGAAGTAAAACAATTTCTAATGCTCAAATACTTAAGCTGTCAGAAATTTGCTGGAAAATTCTTGCTATGATGCTGTGCATACCACTGTTGTCTTTGCTTGCGATTTTCTAGTTCTGTCAAAAGTGCTTGTCTATAAGCTTCATATGACTTCACAATCCTTTCCAATTCCTTCATGAACAGCAGTTTCAGTAATCCTTGGTAAGTATCCAAGTCTGCTAGTTGAAAGAGCTCCCACTTCAGAATGTGATCGTATCTGCAATGATGACAAAAGTAACCAGGAATATCAACATGTTGAAAAGAGCACATCCTTCAAGTTAACTTACACATCTGCAGTTAAATGTTATTCAAATATAATTGGGTGGGGGTGTATCCATAATGAAGAAAGAAAGTCACTGTGCAATAACCCACTAGCTACATGCAACCTGCAGAAAATCCTTTAAAACTGAAGATTCTAAATGATTTTTCTACATTCCAAAATACAATTCTCTTTATGATCATATTCCCAGTACAAACTTATCTTCAACACTGAAGGAATTGAGCATGTTTACAACAGATTTAATCTGTTGAGTTATGAAAGTGATACAGGAAGGTCAGAATACCATTTAGCTAGCCAGTGAAAACTCTCCTCCATCCTGCTCACACACAGACTCACACCAAGTTTGAGCCAAATTCATCACTAAGGCACAGACAAGAAATTCCTCCTCTATCGTTTATAAAGGCTTGACAAATCAGTGGTGGCACCCCAATGCACTTTGCATCAGGAAGATATCTGCTATATAGAAGTGCCGAGAACTCAGTTGAAATTCCCTTCTACCCACAATTCATTATTTCTCTCAATTCTTGAAAACGCCAAATTGTTTCTTAGGGCGCATTTATGTGACAGCATCCAGCAATCTACTGCACTGCAGCATTAAGGAGGAACACAATCTGATCGTTAGTCAGATATTCATGCGCCTTCCTTTCCAGTCTGTTGAACTGTACAGAATTTTACAATTGTTATAAGCCACACACAGAAGCTCTGCTTTACAATTTTAAATTAAGACTTGAAAAATTTCATAAAATGAGAATTTATGAAGCCTGTCAGGCATAACAGACTTGGGCCAAATAGTCCAATTCTGCTCTTATTTCGTATGGTCTGTGCCATTCTTGCTGCAACTTTCCTTATGTGTAGCTTGATACACCACATCGGGGATCTTGTACCATCTTAAACCATAGGTATTTTCTGGAAATCAGTCATTTGAGTTTTTAACTTCCAACTTTAGCAATGCACGTAAAACAAAATTCATGCATGGGGAGTCCTCACTGCCTCCTCTCCATTTTCTTTTATAAATGGTTAAAAACATGTTAGCAATTTTCCTTTGTTCTAAGCTAGCAGCTGTGTATCAAGGGCAATCTTGTAAAAGACTGCAAAAAACAACATATCTGTGAAAGAGGGAAAAACAAGGGAATGCGGGGCTGTCAAAGAGTATCTGGTAGTCTGTGGTCTTCATGTGACACTATTGCATTATCAGTCCAATAATGAAAAATCCCCCTCCAAACAGAACAGATTGTTAGTTAATTGCATTAAAAACAATACACTTGCTGGAATATAATTTAAGGGTACAATAGTAAGGTTAACAAATTCAAACTACATGAACCCGGTTCAAATAGTTTATCACAAATTTCATCTGCACAAATTGCTTCTTATCCACTGATATCTATGATGGTGGGCAACCAAAATCAAGCACAAAAAAGCTTGAAACAGAAGCAATTCTATTCCATATGATCAGCACCTAAACTGTGATTTCATTGCATATTGATAACATGGTATACCTAATCTCGACTAAAGAAACACATTCAAAAAAATTAGCATTAAACTAGTGCTGAGAATGAAATTTCCCTCCTGCAATTGATGCCTTCGAAAAGCTAAACAAGCAGCAACAATTAGCTGTTACTGAGTAGAGACAGAACTTTCTTTCAGCTTGTGTGCCTTATGAGCTGCAGCATATGCAAAATCAAAGGAGAACACCCAGCAACATACTAATTCAAGGATGAATCATCTGGTCTTCAATTCGGCCAACTGTAAAAAAAAGTGTCAGATTGACAGACATTACTGTAGGAATTACATTTAGGTGTTATTTTTACTTCACCACTTTCGACAAGTGCTTACTTTACTGGAGCTCTGGCATAGACCTTCAGCCAATCTGGAATTTCTGCAGTGTGGTATGGATTTGCAGGAACCAGCTGATTTCGTTCAGTTTGTCGTGGTTGGTACGTAACAGGAGGAACAAGAGGTGGAGGCTGGTCATACCGTGGAACACTGCAAAAAAGATTAAACATTAAATAACAAATAGATATGTAACAATTCTGGTTTTATCCACACTTTCAGCTAAGGCAAGACATATTTTTAGTTACAGAAAATATTAGGTTCTTATGAAAGAAATGTTCAACCATGTGAATTTAAAAGACTAAGCGCTGCTGGACATGAATTAAAATGATTCGACTTGGATTCCAAAATACAATATTTGGCTTTATTGAAAATTACACACCAGCTCTTCAATTATCTTTGTAGGTAAGATTTAATCCCAAGGTGGCAAACCAACAATGTTGCTTTAGCCAAGTGCCTGTTATTTTGTTTTATTCACTAATGAGGCATGGGCATCACTGGTTGGTCAGCATTTATTGCATGTCCTTAGTTGCCCTTGAGAAAGAGGCAGTGAGCTGCCTTCTGCAGTCCACAGGATTTTGACCAAGCAATATTGAAGGAACAGCAATATCTTCCCAAGTCAGGACCGTGAGCCACTTGGAGGAATTGCAGGGGAAGTGGATGTGGGTGTGAAAAATGCTGTTTAAGATAAATTTCTGTAGTGCATCTTGCTAATAGGACCCACTACCGCAACTGAGCACTGGTGGAGGGAGGAAGTGGATGTTCAAGGATGTGGTGCCAATCAAGCAGGCTGCTTTGCCCTGGATGATGTCAAGCTTCTTGAGGGTTATTGGAGCTGCACCCATTTAAGCAAGTGGGAGTATTTCATCAGACTCCTATCTTACACTTTGTAGATGATGGGCAGGTTTTGAGAGTTAGGTGGTGAGTTACTCACCACAGTACTCCTAACCTCTGACTTGTACTTGCAGCCACCATGTTTATGTGGCAAGTCCCGTTGCATTTCAGCCAATGAGTACCCCAAGTAGTTGACTGGGGTGGGGGAAGAGAGAGAAGGAGAAAGAGGAGCAGCATTCAGTTATGGTAACACCATTGAATGTCAGAGTGATGATTAGATGGTTTCTTATTGGACATGCTCATTCATGCCAGGCAATGTTACTTGCAGCCCTATTGTGGAGATGGACAGAAAGCATGAAGTATACTTACTTCCATCAATTGCTTCTTAGCACAATGTCATCCAACACTAACTACAGTCTAACTCAAAAAATAATTCTTTTAGCAGCTAGATGAGAGGCTAAAATCTCTTGGATTACAAACTGTTGGGCAAAATAAGACCTCCAGCAAAATCAAATGAGTGCTGGGTTTGCCGAATGATTTTAAGGAATGGTTAACAGGAAAGTTGTGTTATTGGAAGTAATTCAACTATTTGCACATTTAAGGGAACGCTTACCTAAGAGTGAGGAAAGTGCAAAACAAAAGTTTAGGTGCCACTGCAAGAGTAACAGAACAAAATAGATTTTCAAATATTCTGACAATTTTCAGAAGATGTAGAACATTTTCTTTTATAAAATAAAAAATACACCCAGTAACAGTAATGCCCAGAGAAATGAGATGATTTATTTTGGTATATGGAGACAATAAGGAGGAAGCAATGGTATGGTAATATCACTGGGCTAGCAATCCAGAACCCTATGCTAATAATCTGGGAACATGCCTTTGAATCTCAACCTGCCAGATGGCAAAATTTGAATTCCGTAAAATCTGACTTAATAGTGCATCATACAATGACTGCTGACTGTTGTAAAAACCCACCTGCTTCACTAATGTCCTTTAACAAACTAACTCCGACCTACAGCAATGAGATTGACTCTTAACAACTAGGGTTGGGCAATGCTGGCCTAGTCAGTGAGATACCCACATCCCAATGAATTAAGAAAATACAAAATTTCAATCCTAAAAAGGGACTCGGCTATCCATGCGGACAAGTCATTAAGAAGTGTTAACTCACGTCAACAGAGTGGCTAATAAAGCATGCAGTAAATTAACTCTTTATTAAGAGTGCAAGAGCAAAGAAGATATAGTGACCTCCTAACTTGTAGCCAGTTCAACCTCAACCTTGCCTCAACCTCAGACGCAGCACTGCACCCAATTCTGGGTGCTACACTTTAGAAAGGAATGTGAAAGTACTAGGAAAGAAATACAGATTTACAAAAAATGGCTCCAAAGATGAGGATCTTTATTAAGGTGATAGATTGGAGCAGTTAGAACCATTTTCCTTGGAGAAGGCCGAGAGGAGATCTGAAACATATTCAAAATCACGAAATGCCTAGACAAAGCAGACAGGGAGAAACTGCTCCCATTCAAAGAGATTGAGAATAAGAGAGTAGAGATTTAAAATAATGGTAAAAGCAAAAGCAAAAGCAATATACTTGTAAAAATTTGTTCATGCAGTGGGTAATTAAGGTCTAGAATATGCTGCCCTGAGAGCACAGTAGTCAGGTTAAGTCAAGGGATTCAAAAGGAAATAGACTGCTATTTAAATAATGTGCAAGGTTACTGGGAGAAGAATGAAGAATGGTACTAGGTGAAATGCTCATTTGGAGAGCTGGTGCAAACAAAAAAGTTTCTATGTTCCATGTGCTATAGTACTGTGTTCTATGCTACAATAATATTTCCTCTTGCAATGTCAAGAAATTTAGACAGACAAAATTAAAACATGATAAACACAGTTACTGTGCAAGGGGTGCTTTTGACATCCAAGTGAAAATTCCTCCAGGAATGCAGTGAACAGTCTGATATTGGTGTTTGATACAAATTCTAGATGGGTACTCAAAGTTAAAACCATGAAATTATGCCAACTGGATAATGGATAAAAGATGCTGGCACACACAAAGTAAAGGTTATTTACATTAAAATGCTAAGCCAAATACTATAGTGAAACACAAACATGATACTGATACCATGTTTTCTGAGATGAAGATAATAGAGGAATCAATCCATCTCCAATCCTTACTTTACTGCAGAATAGCGGTCAACATGATTTACAAAGTTTACTTCAAAATATTCTGATCATATTTTAAACATGAACTTTTACACTATTTTGTGGCAATTACTGAATAATTCCAAATTAAAATGAAAACAGGTAGGTGATAAAGCAATTTTTGCACACTTACATACAGCATTTGCTTACACATATTTACTTTCAAAGCAAATTTTGGGATAAATAAAAATTCTTTACTGCACCTGGGAGCACAGGGGTGCCTATACTGGGCTCGCTTATTGATGTGATCTACATAATAAACACCAAACTCAGGTGATTCCACTCGCTCCCATCCAGGTGGCAAGCCTTCTCTTTCAAGCGGATGGCTCCAATGGGTTGTGTTAGTATTATGGTCTATATAGTATTTTCTTCCTCGAATAGTCCAGTCCGCTGACCAACCAAGAGGAAGAGGCAATTCGTCAGTACTGTGATTTGTTAGGTTTCCCATGGACGTTGAAGGAACTCTTCCTATGCCTAAACATGCACAGAAAAGAAATTATTCTCTTTTAGAAACAAACAAATTAAGTGGATATTTCTATTCTAAGACAAAACAAGTCTGAAGTTTCTCCAACAGAAAATTATGGATTACCACCTACAAAGGGACGCATTTCATTCAAATAAAATCTAAAATTTTACTCAAATAAAAAGGAACCTGGATAAACAAACTTGCATTTACAGGGCCGGAGCTAGAAATGGGTCTGACTAGACTGTTATACAGAAAGTTGGGATAAACTCAATGGGCTAAATGCCCTCCTTAAACAAAGAAGAGGTCCTCAGCCTTCAATGACTTAACTGATAATATGTACCTAGAAATGCAACGTGATCAAAATCCCAATGCCACAAAACCAACTAATGTTGAACCATTGTGAACTATGGTAGATTTGAGATGTATAATTTAGAATTAGCTTTCATAACCTCAATTACAATATTTGAGGAGATCCAAAAAGTTAATTTCAGAAGTGACATTCAAACTTTGTAGCCCAAACTACTTATGCAAGTACAAATTAAATTTCCAGTGAATGAACAAAATTTAATAGATAGTCAACTTTTGACTATGTGTCTAAACAACCTTTCCTTCATATCAGGTCACAACTAAGTGGCAAACACTGACACTTAAGTCACGCAATTAAAAGTATGACCTTCAAATGAAATCATAGGACTGATTACCTTATCCAGATCACAAAAATAAACAAGCTCCCACACGTTCATTTGAAATTGACAACACAATGCAAATGTTTTAGAAAAAAAGTGACATGTAACTGGACCGATCAGGTATCGGCAAGTCAAAACAGGACTGAAATCAGAGGACATCGTCATTGGCAAAAGTTAAAATTTGCAATTCAATAGTTTACCAGCAGTTTCTTCTCTACTCAAAAAATATTGAGTAGTTGGAACATCATTTCTGGAATTCCTACCTCTTTCAAAGAACTGTCAAAAGGAAAAAAGTCATGGCACATCTCAGAAGCTAGACATTCTTCAATTCCAATAGCATGGGCTTCATGTCCAGGAGTGGCACAATGTCACTATTTCAACCAGTGAGTGAACAAACATTCGGTATAGGATAACAGTGTGGAGCTGAGGGAACACAGGACAGGCAGCTTAAGAGCAGGAAAGCTGACGTTTTGGGATTCGGAACGTCAACTTTCCTGCTCCTCTGATGTTGCCTAGCCTGTGTAGAGATACAGCACAATCAGAATAATCCTGAACTTACAAATTAACTACAGCAAAATTGTTTGTTGCAGACCGCAAGAACGTGTACGCATTTTTAGTTATTCCTTTCCTTCATCTTGAATTTCCTACTGCAACAAGAGCACTCAAAATCTACTAGATTGTCATTATGTGCAGCATGACAAGAACAAATTCAAGGTAAACGAACTACTGCAACTGGTTACAAAACCCAAGCTTATCAGCATTTGTGGCAGGAAAAGACCACTGAATGATTGCTTTGCTGTTTTCCTCTATGTCAGTAGAAGATCCTAATCTTGCATAATGCAATTGTAGGAAACTTATTTACCTTTCTCTAGCAATACTTGAACCTGTTGCTCTGAAAATGATTTCAGCAAACTCATCTCAGCTATATGTTCATTTCTGAACAACAGTATTTTGTAATCGAGAGGTGGGTGAAAGTCGCTCCAGCCAAAATTAGATTGGGGCGTGGCGCAGAGAGAGTTCATACTTAAAGGCATTGATCCTTTTCCTCTTACTTACATCTTTTTGGGAACAAGCAGATGTCTTCAGCACTGTGTTTAAAACAGATTTTTGTACCTACAGATTTTAGTAAGTTTTCTTCCTTTATTTCTGTTTCTTCCAACAGTCCTATATTCTTGCCTTTTAGTTCATGTAGGATTGTCCAATATCTTTTTACTTTTTCCTTAGCTAACTGTATTTTCTTTTAATGTCCTTTAATTACCTTAAAATCACGTCAGTGCTCTGTTCATCAAGCACCTGTCAATCTGCAGATCATTCAAGCCAGTAACTTTTGCTTTTTGCATATTCTTTTTCTCTCTGCCAGATCCCAAAATCTTTCATTTTTTAGGTTTGAACCTTATATTTAATGGAATCTGTGTACTTTCAACATTTGCTGTTTCTACAAGTGGATCAGAGTAGACATGAAAGCAACAGCATCCAGTACAGGCTTCATAAGGACTGGTTGCTTAAATAAGGTTAACCAGAAGTGAACTAGTTTGGTCTCTGAACCTTTGGAAAAATTATGGAAAGGTCCTCCCAGACTGATACTTCTTTGAAAGTTGTGTTCACAAATAGACAGGGTAGTTAAGGAGGCATTTTGCATGGTTGCCTTCCTTGGTCAGACCACCGAGTATGAGTTGGGCTCATTTTGTGGTTGTACAGGGCGTTACTGAGGCCATTTTTGGAATTTCGTGTACAGTTCTGGTCACCCAGCTATTGGATGTTCTTAAGCTGGAGACGGTTCAAAAGATTTACATGGATTTGCTGGAACTGGAGATTGAGAGTTATAATGTGAGGCTGGAACAGCTGGGACTTTTTCCACCGGAGCATAGGAGGTTGAAGGGTGACCTTATAAAGGCTTATAAAAATCACGAGGGGGCACAGGTAAGGTTAATAGTAAAAAGCTCTTTTCCTTAGAATGGGGGAGCTCAAAACTAGAGGGTATATTTTTAAGGAGAAAGATTTACAATGGGCCTGACAGTGCTTAAGATCATCTAATTCCAGTTTGTTTACATAACTTTCAAACCAATTATAACCACATTGATGCAAGTATGAAACTTGCCCAAGCAGTTGAGAGCACAGTAAGGCATCACAATCCAAATGACTTGAGGTGTGGTTACCTTTCTTTGTATAATCTTCATTTAATACCAAAAGTATTACCGACTTTACCTGGAGCATTATCTGAATGTTTGAAGAGGTTAGTTAGAGGAATATTCTGAAAAATATTTTGCAAATATACCAAAATATTAACTGTAGATGATAGAGTTGTGGTTTTACAGTTGTGGTTTGTAAACAATAGTGGAAGAATTGGTAAACAATAAGGAATCTTCCATAAAGCTGAGACCCTTCTTCTTGGCCCAAAATATCAGCCTTCTGGCTCGTCTGGTGCTGCTTGACCTGCGTTCATCCAGCTCTACACCTTATTGTGTCAGATTCTCCAGCATCTGCAGTTCCGACTGTCCCTTCCATAAAGCTAAATTGTTTTTAAAAACTGCATTAAAAACTGAAATGAAAACTGCTGCTAATGATGGGTGACGAGTAATCAAGGTGCTGTGCCAGAAAATGCTTTAAGACAGGAATAAGCCAAAAAGTTGATAAACCTTCTGAGACTTCTTGTCATTACCATCAATTCAGAATCACTGCACTTCTTTTCTGTTTCCCCAGTGTCTCCACATTTCAATGAAAACTCAAAATGATAGCATTTGGTTATGAACATTATGAAAAGGTAATTTGTTATGGTACAGTAACAAAAGGATTGAAAAAAGGCAAGGCAAGAACATTCAGCTGGTTGGAATTGCTGGTAGGCTATGTCCATTCAAATACTTTGCTCTCATTTAGACACTTCGGTGCACAGAAATGGCATGAACTGTGGTATGGGATACAAGGCATTGGTTACTTTCTACAGCAATTCTTGTGTTTTCATCTTCAAACGGTCAATGGGTCCAGAAAGTAAGGAATAGGTACAACTGATATTATCAGGCTCTGACATTGGGAAAAGCATTTTGCAACACAGATGTCACTTGCCTAAGTTTGAAGCATAAAGTTTTTTGGCAAATGTGCAAGGTGTTTACTGACTATAGAAAGCAAAAAGCAATACACTGGAATGACGTAAGTATCTTTTCCCCCCATACTTCCTCCCTCAGCACTAGGCTATTCTTACCCTTGTTATGGAGTGCAAGGTGAAGATTGAAGAAACTAATTTAGACAAAAAAAATTACATCAGAAACAGCACAAATGCTTATTATAAACTTCATAAAAGAGTGTTAATATTTGGTTGCTGCTTTAGTCAGGAACCACAAATATATAACCTGATTCATTGTAGATCAGACAGTTGCATTCTCCACCTTAATGACTGCCTTCGATTTTTGTAGATCTGAGACAAACAGTTGCAAAAACATCAAAGTAATATTTGAATTTGCATAGTGCCTTTGATGACCTCAGGATGGCCCCAAAAGCACTTATTACCAGACAAGAACTTCATTCTGCGGTGCAGTGACTATGGAACTACAAGACAACGCAACTAAACTATTGCTAGAAAAAGTCAGGACCAGCAGTCTCTGTGGAGAGAAAAACAAAGTTACCATTCAGAATCCAGAATGATTACTTTCTAATTATGTCTTTGGAACAAGAGTTATTCTAGACTTTTATCTTTTTCTCTCCACAGAAACAACCAGGCCTAAGAGTTCCTCTAGCACTATTTCTATTCAGATTCCCAACAGCTGCAGTTGTTTTACAAGGGGATAATGTTCCACCACACACGTGACTTGTGCCTTGGTAGCAGTGGGTAAACAGAGTTCGGGAAGGCAAAAGGCAAGCTACTCTCAGGATTCATAGGTTCTGATTTAATGCAGTAGCTACAATATTTACATGGCTAGTTCAATAATAACATTCAGGTCATTGATAGTGGAGGGGAATTCAGAAATGACGGTGCCATTGAATGTCAAGGGGCAAAAATAAGATAATTTTAGAGATGGTCTGGTCTGACACTCATATGGCACAAATGTTACTTGCCACTTGTCAGTTCAAATCTGCAAATGGTCCATGTTTTGCTACATTTTAACATGAATTGCTTCACCTCACACATCCTCAACCCTGATTCCCATTAACTCTAGTTTTGCAGGAAACCCTTAATGCCAGACTGAAATGTGGCCTTGATGTTTAGGACAGACACTGTCACTTCCCTGCTCAAATTTAGCTATTTTGTCCATGTTTAGACCAAGTCAGTAACAAGGGCAGGAGTTGAATGCTCCTAGCGGTACCAAAACTGAGCAGTGAGCAGGTTATCAATGCTTGATAGCCTTGTTGATGGCACCTTCCATCGCGTTACTAATGAACTAAAGCAGACTGATGGGCCGCTAACTGATCAGGTTCAATATATTCTGCTTTATTTGTACAGGACATATCCGGACAACTTTCTACATTGTCAGGTAGACAGCAGTATTGTAGGTCTACTGGAACAGCTTGGCTAGGGGTATGGCAAGTTCTGAAGCATGCATTCGGTACTATTGTTCGAGTTTTGTCAGGGCTCCATAGTCTTTCCACTATTCAGTGCCTCCAGCTATTTCTTTATATCACGTGGACTGAATCAGATTGGCATCTATGATGCTGGGAACTTGGGAGGTGGTTGAGATAGACCATTCGCTCATTACTTCTGAGTAATGGTTGCTGTAGGTGCTTCAACCTCATCTTTTGCACCATGTGTTGCGCTCCCCCATTGAGGACAGGAATACTTATGGACACACCTGCTCCAACAAATTGCTTAAATCGCCTACACCATTTGTGACTGAATGCAGCAGAACTTAAATCTGATCTGACAGTTGTGGAATTGCTTAGCTCTATCTAGTCACTTGCTGTTTGTGCTACTTGACATACACATTGGCCTGTTTTGTGGCTCTAACAAGTCAAGACCTCATTTTTAAATATAGCCAGTGCTGCTTCTGGGATGCTTTCTTTCATTCTTTGTTGACCCAAGGTAGATGCCCAGCTTGATGGTAATGCAAGAGTGGGAAACACACCACGTCAGAGGGCTGCAGATTGTTTTGGAGTATCATTCTGTTGCTAATGGCCCACAGCACCTCATGATGCCCACTTGATTTGGAGACAGTGTAGCAACCTACTGCAGCAAAATCTAGCTGTGGAAACCAATGTAAGCCACTAAAAAGTGATCCCAAAACAAAGTGAAAGAAACGCTCGCCATTCGACAGTCCTTTTTTCAGTCTCAAATCCTCAAAAGCTGGGTATCATTAGGCATAAGATAACATTCTTATTCTGTTATGCTGTTCAGCAAAATGTACATAATTGCAAGAATTGTTATACAGTACTTGTATCTAAAGTCGTAGACAACCATTAAAGATTTAATTTGCAAGCTAGCTTTTAAGCATGTGCCTTATATCAACCCGACATTATGTTAGCCAAGACATTCAGAGAACTCCTTTCAAATATTACTTTAGTATACACCTAAGCTATTATAGAGAGGATGGAACATCTCAGCCAAAGTCAGAATGCAACATTTGAACACTGCCCTGGAATGTCAACCTACACTGAATTCAAACTATGGGGAGTAGGGTTAAACCTTCAACCTCTGCTTCACAAGCAAGAATGCCAATAAGTAAAGCTGACATGCAGCCTTGCTCAGGAACCATTTGGTATGTTCCCCTTGTTTAACAGACCATTTGAGTGTTTAACAATTTCCAGATTGTAAAGTAGCAGGCATTCCAGACACTCATCAACTGCAACACTGCAGATTTGCATTGAAATACATGAAAGCTATAAGGGATGTACTCGACAAATAGCAAGCTCAAGCTTCAAATGTGGAACTGACAAATTGAGAGAGTCATTGAGTATGTTGTAGACAGAAAGAATTGACCAATTTTGCTATGTTTTCACCTTTAGCGTGCAGATCATTAACAAATAAATCACAGTAAAACAATAACACACTGGTCTAACGTTTAGTATCAGGGTGCAACTCAGGAGAGCCCTGAAGCAACTAACGTAACAAAACACTTTTCAGAAAACAGCTGAAAGGTTGTTTATTATACGAGTAAGCTGGCTGATGTGCAGTAAGTCTGGAAACACTAACCAGGGAATCCTTTACTTCAAATGAATGGCATCACCCTGCTATACCAAGAAAACTGGATGACTGAATAAATTCCTAAATTGAACATGCTATTGGAATTACAGAAAAGGAGAGAGATCAAATATGTAGATCATGGACGTTATTAAAAGCTTAATTATAAATGGAAAAAATATCAATACCATCCTTTATGGCTCTGACACAGTAAAGCACACAATACCATCATCAAGCCAGCAGTGTAGTTCAACCAGGATACTTGAATATGGCCAAAGACGACAGTGGGGAAAAGATAGTCATTAAACATTCTAAGTTGCAACATCGTGCCAATTACAAAAAATAGTTAAACCAGAGCCATAAAAGTTTAAAATTAGTAGATGCTCATTTTGACTTTAGTCATTTAAAATTGACACAGATCAAGCATAGAAATGCTAAAAGATGTATCATGAATCTGAACCAATAACCCTACAGCTAACTTAATTATAAGTCTGATTTTCAGAATATGGCCCTGATTTACTTCAAAAGGAAGAGCCCTTTAATATGTCTCCAAGCATGCAAAGATGCAGTGCACATTACTAGACAGACATTCTGAAACTAAAGTGAATACAAAGAGGTTGACGTAGTTTCCCCTAAAGAATAAAATGAGACAGGACTGCCAATAACTTCAAGATTAATTTAATACATTGCAGTAGAATTTCTTATAGCCATCTTTCAAATGATACCATAAGAATCTAAACTAAGTACAAATAATGATGGAGCATTGTTGCACCCCGTAACCAAAAAAAAAGCAAAATTACAAACCAAACAACAACTGAACTTTCCACGTTATCTTTGGAAAAACCCACACCTGCCCCCAAATGGTAACCTTTAACAGAAACCTTACCTACTGGAAGTCTGCTTTGCCCTTGTGGTAAACGTGGAAAAGGATCAGGATTGCGATCATAATATCTATAGTCATCGCAGAAATGCTCGGCTACATGCCGTCGTCTTTGTCCATCTTCATAATATGGTTCAGAATAATAGTAACGGGTAGAAGGCTGGACAGCATCACCATTTTCAGAGGAATTAATTTCAGCCAGAAAGGATTGTGACGAGACACCATATTCTCGAGGAACTTCAGATAGATTACGCATGATGTAGGAAGGTCCTGAAGGCCTGCTGCTTTCACGTCTAATGATTTCATGTGCAGGCCTTTGGACTGGACCCCGCACAAAACTTTGGTTTCGGGAAACAAGATCAATTGAGGGATAAATGGAAGTTCCTGGCTCCACTAAAACATCAATCCGCCTTGGAATGGTTGGCCCATGGCGAATAAATGAAGGCATTAAATCTGTAATTAAAAGCCAGACAAGCATTACGAAATAGTTTATAGATCTTAAGTACACAAATACAAAATATTTTCAGTGCCATATTCAACATAAGGGGAGGGGATGGCCTAGTGGTATTATTGCTAGACTATCAATCCAGAAACCTGTTTTGGAGATCAAAGTTCAAATCCTGCCATGGCAGACAGTGAAATTTGAATGAATTTTTTTTTAAAAGCTAGAATTAGGAGTTTAATAGTGACCATGAATCCACTGTCAAATGCTGGGAAAACCCTTCGGTTCGCGACTGCCTTTTAGTGAACAAAACTGCCATTCTTACCTGGTTTGGACTACATTTGACTTCAGACCCACAATAGTGTGGATGACTCTTAACTGCACTTCAGGATGAGCAACAAATGTTGGCCTAGCCAACAATTCCCTCATTACATGGATGAATAAATGAAAAATAACCCAGCTGCTGGCAGAGTTTAAAAAAGATTACGTTACTGTTGAGTATATTGAACTGTATTTAGTTATTTCTAGAAAACCAGGTATTGAAGTCCTCAGCAAAATTATACAGAGTAGGAAACCATACTTGCCCTGAAATTAATCAACTTCTATGGCAAAACTAAATTCTCTGGTGACCCATATTTACATTTAGTTAAAAGCATTGAATATCAAACTCATGATTCACATGCTTGATAATATAACTTATAGTTTTCAGAATTAAAACTTTAACTCTAGAAACAGTGAATTACCTGATTGAAGAAACTGATAAGTAACCCTAATAAGCAATAACTAAGGCTTCACTCTGAATCATTCTTTGTATAGCTACATGGAATGATTTTGGTATGTTCCAAAATGGAAATGCAAATAAATGTAATTTAAACAAACTTGGAATTAGTCGGTTAAAAGCTGACTTGGATTTATCTTTCAAGGTCAGAGTTTATGTTGATAAAAACAGGAACAATGGATGATCCATCTCTAAGCTTGTGATGTAGCAGGACACTCAGGAAGGAAAAATACATCTTTTAAAAATATGCAGTACTTGGTTCATGATTAAAGAGTTGTGCAAAGGCAGAATTTTTTGTTCACATTTCTGTTTCAGGACATCCCAAAATTCTTCTGTATAGTGCAGAATAATTTAGGATGCAGCCTTAGTTGTAAGTTCTTCATGTGCATGTTTACTGACAGAAGCATGCATTTCACTTAGGGGTTTGAGGCAAGAGCAGTTAGAAAATTTGCTATAATTTTCACTAGAGGATATCTACAGTGGATCTCAGAGCTGTTGCAGAAACCAGAACATTTTGTCAATTAGGTTGGAAAAAATGGCTTCAAAGCTTCGGGAGAAAATTGGTAAAAACGAGTCTTGGGTATCTCCAAAGTCAAGGAAAACAGCTAAGAAATCTACAAATTTGAGGTCTTGAAAAGGTCTGAGAACTGTTTAGCCAAAAGCTAACAACGATCTATTTGTTTCTATTAAAGGGATAAAGGATATGAGAAAGTAGAAGAAACCAGATTTGAGTTGAATGACATTTTTTTAAAAAAATGTATCTAAATGGTGCAAGGTTGCAGAGCTCTGAGGGTTAAGTCTCTTTGGAATACCCCTCAAAAAAGGCAGTGGATGCAGATCCTTAAATATTAAGGTAGAAGTAGACAGAGTCCTGATTACCAAGGCGATCAAAGACTATAGGAGTATGCAAGAATGCAGAGTTAAGGTTAAAGTCAGATCAGCCATGTTGTTATTGAATGGTGCAGCAGGTTCAAACAGCCTAGAGGCCTACAAATGTACAAGTCTACATGGCTTTCAAGTGACAAAGATCAGCATCTCAAGTCAGAGGTTATTAAACCGAATAAATGTTTGGCAAGTATAAATTTAACAAGTACCAGAATAAGGAATATTGAACAAAACATTACTAATTATCTCATATTTCCATAGCAAGTAAAAATTAATTTGAATTGTTTCATAACTAAGAAATAAATCAACTTGAAATTCAATACACCATGAAAAGACTGCGTATGCATATGCAGAAAGTTGAGATAAATCCCATCCATAACCTACAGTACTGTTGCAAGCTTCGACAGATCCCAAGGATTACATTATTTGTTTTGTTTGTATTAGAAATGTATTTGTTAGTTTACATAATTGGTTTCTCTGAATTATTCATATTTTACCCTGTGATAGTAGATTTTGTTTCTGTAATGCCTAAGCAACTTTTAATACAAAGTTTTTCAGGCTTAACAGCTCCTGCTAGAAGCAAAATGAACCAGATGAACCTGCCGCAGGTTCCTTTAGGGCTGGGCCCCCTAAAAGATCAAAAGATATTCACTGCTGCTTGCTGTGAACAGCAACTCTGGCTGCTGTCCTCTTCCCTCATTTTTCCAAAAACAATACTAAAACAGTACTAAAAACAATACAAAGTACATCTGTGACTGTGCTGCACAATCACCCATCAGCCTCCTTAGATCACCTAGAACTTAGGGCATTGTTGACCACACCATCTTGCTCTAATGCAACTCCTTCACTATCCAGATAAGTGGGAATCATAAAATCAAACCTATAACTTTCCCCCTAAAAGATCAAAAGATATTCACTGCTGCTTGCTGTGAACAGCAACTCTGGCTGCTGTCCTCTTCCCTCATTTTTCCAATCAGCAAACTGACCAGGATCTAATCTAACATCTTTTCCATTCTGATCCCTAGGCTGACTTTGCAGACTCTCCCTTACAGTCTCTTTTCATGTCCTGCCTGAGTTCAACTTGCCCACACTCAGATCATCATGATTTCAAAATCCCTTTCCTGTTAAATTGTTGACGACCATTTTCCAGTACTTACTCACATGCTTCATTATATTATACACAGCTCCAATCTCACTTTCTTGCCACATTTCCAAACCTACAATTATTAAAACTCCACCTCAAAAAACCTACCCTTGGACAGTAAATTGAAACAAAGAACAATTGATTCAGAAACCAAACAAAAATAGAAATTGCTGGAGAAACACAGCAGGTCTGGCATCTGTGGAGAGAAAGCAGAATTAACACATTTACCCTTCAGAAATTTTACGGAAACTCAGCAGCCTTCCGATTTTCTTACCTTTAGACAGTGTTCACACAAGTTGACACTCCTGCTCTTTTTTCTTCTTCAATGCTTCTGCCAAAAATCATTAGCCAGCTTCTTTACAACACTATTTCTGAATCACCTGCTACAGTACTAAAAACAATACAAAGTACATCTGTGACTGTGCTGCACAATCACCCATCAGCCTCCTTAGATCACCTAGAACTTAGGGCATTGTTGACCACACCATCTTGCTCTAATGCAACTCCTTCACTATCCAGATAAGTGGGAATGCTTTTTACACTCTTTTGATTCACTATCTCACCACTTTGCAATCTCTCCATTGCCAGATGTCTAACATGCCATCACAACTCTAAACCCCAGACAAAGTGTAGAGCTGGATGAACACAGCAAGCCAAGCAGCATCTTAGGAGCACAAAAGCTTTTGTGCTCCTAAGATGCTGCTTGGCCTGCTGTGTTCATCCAGCTCTACACTTTGTCTCGGATTCTCCAGCGTGTGCAGTTCCTATTATCTCTGATATAACTCTAAACCCCACCTGGCCACTAATCCAGGGTGAACGAAATTGCTGGCAAATTTGGCACCTAAGTCCTGAACCGACTCTATATGCTCCCCATCAAAAACCAATTACTTCATTCTTCGTAACGTCACCCATCTATATTCCAGTCTCAAATTTACCACGGCTGAAACCCTCTTTCAGACTTGATTGGGGAGGGATTTCACGCCGTCAAAAAAAACTTTTTGGTTTGGAGACCAGCAGGTAAAAGCTAGTCGTCTGCTGAAAATAAAGTGCCCCGACTTTGCAACTAAAACAAAACTGTGAAAATTGTTAAAGAAAAAAAAGCTCGTCATAACTGTTGCATGAAACCTCAACGACAACATTAAATGCCATCAGAAGCTCCGCCCGCCAATCCATACCCAACATCCCTCTCCTCATTCATCGCTATCCTCAACTAGGAAATAGCAAGTCTCATTAATAATTATCACCACAACAGTAATGGACCAATGCTTTACTTAAAAGACAAACAAATGTAAGATGCATCAAAACATTAAGAGTGTGGAGCCCCCGTAAAGGCGGGCGGGATGGGGGGGCGGCGGTGGTGAACGGGGGCCGCTCAGGGAACTTCAAAACGGGCCCCGACCCAGAACTTACTCCTTAGCAGTGGAGATGTCTCCTTCTTCACGTACTTGCCCTGCACCTCCGGCGGTTTGGACGCTTCGTTTTTACTTTTCTTCCTCGATAACATCTCTTTAAAGAAGCACTCCGCCCCTCTAACATGGCGGGACCCACATACTAAGCGGAGCTCATCAGATCAGAGGCAGAAGCGAAATCCCAGCCGGCCGGCCTGCCCGCAGAATGCTGGGAAGCGGGAGGGGTGGGGGCAAGGCTGGGCATGCGCACTGCTCGACAAGGGGTTTTGCGCGAGGTTGTGTTGCGTTGGTGCTAAGCAGCTGAGTACCAGCTGATTGACTACAGCAGGCCCAGCAGCATCTTAGGAGCAGGAAAGCTGACGTTTCGGGCCTAGACCCTTCATCGGAAAGGCAATGGTCAATTCTTGTTAAACAAAAAGGATGAAAAGGTTATAGAATGTGAGGCTGGATGAACACAGCAGGCCCAGCAACATCTCAGGAGCACAAAAGCTGGGCCTGCTGTGTTCATCCAGCCTGACGTTTTATTATCTTGGATTCTCCAGCATCTGCAGTTCCCATTATCACAGGATGAAAAGGTTATAGGGTTTAGGCAGAAGTATGGGTTTGAATCAGATCGTTGAATGACAGAGACTCTCACTTTCTCTGTTTGTTAATATCCAGCTCCTAACCACTAGCACGATGCACTCATATCTGGTGTTATATTATTTGTAAAGAGCTGCGTTGTGAATACATATCCCAAGATGGTACATTTACTACTGCACTGCAGTCTACTGATGAACAGCAACAGACAACCAGCCAAATGCAGGTTATCCAAAGGTGCTGGGATGTGGGGCTGAGGGATGTGCTAAAAGTTGAGAAAAATCACCAAAGTGAGGCAGAAACTGGGCATTTCTTAAAATTGAAAAATACAAGCAGAAAATGTGTCTTCAAGGAAACAGAACAGCTCATTTGGGACTCTCATGCCCTGAAGTGGAAAAAAAAGCGTGATTGAAAAGGACAAGCTCAAGATATCGTAGGCTGCACTGCCAGAGCACATGAAGCCATCAGTAGAAAAATGATGATGCTGACTATCTATAAGGTGTGTCATTTAAGTCTGGTCTCCCTGTTACTGGGAGGATATTATTAAGCTGGAGATAGTTCAGAAGAGATTTGCCAAGATGTTGCCAGGTTGAGTTATAAAGAGAAGCTGGATAGACTGGGACTTTTTTCACTGGAGTGAAGGAGGTTGAGGGGTAACCTTATGGTGGTTCATAAAATTAATGAGGGTGTAGATAAGTTGAACGGCAGGTGTCTTTTCACTACAGTGTGGGATTTCAACACTAGAGAGTATATTTTTAAGGTGAGAAGAACAGCCCCCATGAGTAGCTATTCACCCTGCTAGACAGATCGTTATCCACTCCTTTGTCTGTCTCACTGATCTTCAACATTCTCCTAGCTGCCATCAGTTCTGAGGATGGATCACTCACCCGAAACATTAACTCTGATTTCTCTTCACACATGCTGCCAAACTTGCTGAGCTCTTCGAGCATTTTCTGTTTTTGATTTTAATTTAGAGCGTCCACAGTTCTTTCGGTTTTATTAAGCGGAATCATTATTTTATTCCAGTATCGGAAGAGGTCATGCCAGCACTGTCAGACACAAACAGAATATGCGTGGGGAAACTTAAAAAAGAAATTAAGCGAGCAAAAAGGGGGCCAAGTCAGTTGAACACTAGTGGTGGGAAAACTATCGGAAGTGATTCTGAGGGTATAATTAATCTGGAGTTATAGAGTGGCAGGGATTAGTCAAGAATTCTAAATATAGTCTTATTAAAGGGAGATAATGTTTGACCAAACTGATTGGATTTTTCGAAGAGGTGGCCAGTTGTGTAGATGAGGCAATGCATTTAGTGTAGGCTTAAGCAAATCTTGTTGAGGTCTCACATGGGAAACTGATTGTAGGGTAAGAGCCCATGGAATCCCAGGAAATTTGGCTAATTGGATCCAGAATTGGCTTAGTGGCAGGATGGTCAAAGCCTGTGTCCAGTGGCATTTCGCAGGGATCAGTTTTGAGGCCTTGTTGTTTGTGGTATACATAAATAATTTAAACTTGAATGTAGGAGGGTTGATTAGCAAGTTCATGGATGATATGAAAATTGGTGGATGGTAAATAGACAGTACGACATAGACAGCTGGTCAGATGGGCTGATCAATGGCATATGGAATTCAGTAAAGATAAGTGTGAAGTGATGCTCTTGGGCAGGACAAACAGGTCAAGCGAATATATGAACGGTGGAACCCTGAGAAACACTGAGGATCATAGGGACTTTGGTACGCATGTCCCCAGGTCCCTCAAAGTAGTGGGACAGGTAAATAACATAGTTAAAAAGGCATATGGGATACTTGCCTTCAAAGGTGTTAGCCAAAGTACAAGAGCAAAGAGGTTATGCTGGAACTGTTACAAAAATTGGTTGGGCCACACCACAACTAAAATATTGCGTGCAGTTCTGGAATCCACATTATAGGAGGAACGTGATTGCGCTGGAGAGAGTGCAGATGAAATTTACCAGGATGTTCAATGCCATGCGTCGCCATATGCACACTCATGACCTTTGTCTCCAACAGCTCCGCTTCACACTGGCTCAGAGCTCCACTTCATCCTCTGGCTCATTTGACCTGCTAACAAGAAACTTTTCTTTCCAGGCATCAGAGAAAATAAGATGCAACAATTCAGAGATACCCAAGGCCCTCCAGAACATTTCTCCTCTCTCTTTCACTCTGACTCCATCCCCTCTCCCAACCCCACTCCTGTCATGTGTTTATTATCCCTTGTGCCCTTCCATTCTCCATTACTGAATGTTCTGCACTCAGCAAAGGTCTCAGTTTTATCCCTCTGTGTCCACACCTTAATGACGTTTATGCATGACATTGGACTCTTTTTCTGTCACCTTCACCTCTGTACCTATTTATATGGACAAGAGTCCTCTTCTCATTCCACAGACCCCTTCACCCACCTCCAACACTGTCCGTCCACCTGGACCCCTCCCTGTGGCTTTTAACCTGCACTCAACTTATTCATCAAGAAATGTCAATGTGACATTGGTCACCTCAATTTCTTTGCCTTTGCAACCGTTTCAACCTTTCTCCCTGTGAGCTGACTGCAATTTGTGTTCTCAGATCTAACCCTGACTTTGTCATCAAGTCTGCCGACAAGGGTGGTACTGTTGTTGTCTAGGCTGCTGACCTCAACATTGCGGAGGCTGCGTGCCAGCTGTCAGATATGTCCTCCTATCTCCTCTGGACCATGACCCCTCCATAGAATACCAGGCCGTTGTGTCCAGAATGGCCACTTACCTCATTTCATCTAGTGATTTCCACCCCCCACCCACTGCCTTCAAGCTCATAGACTCTCAACACTGCTCACCTCTTCCTCCTTCCCAATTCCACAAACAGGGCTGCCGGGTCAGATGCATTGTTTATGCCTGCTCCTGCCCTACGGAACTCATTTCTTCCCATCTTGAGTCAATTTTTTCCCTTCCCCAGTCTCTTCAGCAATTCTTCCGATGTTTTACATCAGTTACAGAATTTCCAGTTGCAGGCTTCAGCTGCCTCTTCTTGACCATGGATATGCAATTCCTTTACATGTCCATCCCACATCAGGATAGTCTCAGGACTGCCTGCCTTGTCCTGGAAAAAAGGCCTGAAACATTCCCCATCCACCACCACCACCACCCTCTTCTGGCTGGCTGATCTTGTCCTCATTCTAAACAACTCTTTTATATGCTCTCACTTTCTTATGGTCAAAGGGTGGTCATGAGTATTCACATGGGCCCCAGTTATGCCTGTCTGTTTGTGGGGTACAAGGAACATTCCTTGTACCAGTCCTATTCCAATGCCACCCACAACTCTTTCTCTAGTATATTGATGATATCATCAGTGCTGCTTCCCTCTCTGATCCAGAATTGATTTGTCAATTTTGCTTCCAATTTCCACCCTGCTGTCATCTTCACCTAGCCCATTTTCCACTCCTACTTTCCCTTCTTCAACATCTCTATTTCCATGTTTGGGGGTAGGCTGGCCACCAACACCCACTACAAAGCCACCAACTCACACAGATGCCTTGACTAACATCCTCACATCCTGCTTTCTGTAAAGGCTCTATTCCATTCTCTCAGTTCCTCCATCTTGCATCTGTTCTGATGATGCCAACTCCAAAATGTCCATCTTATTCCTTAACTGAGGATTCCCCAGCAGCTTAGTTGACAGGGCTCTCAGCTGGGTCCTCCCTTTCTCCCACACTTCAGCCCTCATGCTCCTCTCTTCCCTCCCTCACCAGCACCCACATGCAGCAAATCATTAGCCGCTATTTCAGCCAAACCTCCAGCAGGATGCCACCATCAGACACATATTACCCTCTGTCCCCTTGCCAGCCTTCCGCAAGGACTGTTCACTCTGGGGTATGCTGGTCCAGTCCTTCTTCATTCCCAACACCTCCACACAGCCCCATGGCACCTTCCCCTGCACTGAGAGAAGGTGTAATACGTACCAGTTTATTACTCAGTATCCAAGGGCACAAACACATCTTCCGGGTGAGGTCAAAAATCACATGACACCAAGTTATAGCCCAACAAGTTTGTTTGAGAACAAGCAATGACATAAATGCAGCTGACAGTATCTTGTGACTTTGCTTTACTAAACTATGATTTAATTAATAGCAGGTTTGTATTGGGCATAAGAGATCCCACAATGAAAGTAGATCCACTGAGAGAGGAGAAATCTACTCACAGGAAAGCAGTGAACATGTGCAGAAGCACTGTGGTTATAAATCAACAATTAGAGCAGAACCATGGTAGAACAGACCAGATTTTGCATTATACTGATTTTTTTTCATGCAAAAAGGAGAGAATGATTACAGAAAAAAGGGCAGGATGCAAACATTGCAGAGGACAACACACAAAGGAAAAGAAGGCATGTAGGGGAAGCAGTGTTCTCATCGCACTAAGTTTTGCACTCAAGCATAAAGCTACAAGAAAGTGCAACAAGCAAGTACATATGGTTATGGCAGTCATATCAGCGCAAGAGTCTAACAAATAACTCTACGTTGTACAACAGGGTTGGTTCAGTCAGGTTGATGTGTGAGAAATGGTTTGTGACTGTTGGAATCAGCATGGGTTGCAGAAGGAGTACACCATGTCAATAAAAAGTGCCAAATTTACACTAGTCAAATGTCATGATCTCAACAGATGTATGATGTCCTCTAACGTGGTGAAGATAAAGTGAAACCCTTGAAACTAAGGATGAGGCTATGTGAAAGCACTACACTTGTGCTGAGAGAATAGCTGACTGATAGACTAATGCATCGTGGATGGCAAGCAAAGTCTACTCATCTTAGCTGGAGTGAGTCTAAAACTTGGATTAGTGCCCTCAACATCTCTAAAGAGATTTGCAACATGTTGCAGGGTACTCAACATTGATTGCAGAACCAATTCTAGACGGGTACAATGGCTTTACAGGGTTATAATGTCTTCCAGGAAAATGTTATTTCCAATTAGATAAAGGTATAAGACAAATTTAGCATTGCTAAGGAAAGTTCCAATTGCTCGAAAGACCAGGTAGTAGATCTGGAAAAGAAGGGAGTGGTTAAGAAAATTACAACTTCTGCAGATTGGGGCTGCACGATGGCTCATTGGTTAGCACTGCTGCCTCACAGTGCCAGGGACCTGGGTTTGATTCCACCCTCAGGCAACTGTCTGTGTGGAGTTTGCATGTTCTTCCCATGATTCTTTGGTTTCCTCCTACAGTCCAAAGATGTGCAGGTTAGGTGGATTGGCCATGCTAAATTACCTGTAGTCTTCAGGGATTGTGTAGATTAGGTGGTAATAGGGCATGGGTCTGGGTGGGATGCTGTGAGGGTCAGTGTGGACTTTTGGGCCAAAGGGCCTGTTTCTGCACTGTAAGAATTCAATGAAAAAATGAAATTAGACCAGCAGTATGGTAGCAGTAAAATAACCTGGTAAGCTATAAGTATACAACAACCAAAATGATCTAAATAAAGCTCTAAGGCACCCAAGCTAACTATTGAAGAACTTTTGCCACAACTTGCAAAGGTAAAAATCTTCACTTCTCAAGGTGCAAAGGATAGTTACTGGCAGGTGAAGCTGGATTAAAGCAACAGCTCTCTAACTACAGGAAAACCCTTCAGAAAATACTGATGGTTAGACATGCAATTTTGCATTTCCATGGCTCAAAAGGGTATTGACATAGACAATATGAGATAGTTTGTGATCCTCCTGGAGTGGAAGCTTTGCTAGGTGATCTATCTTCAGCTCAAGAAAGAGTCTTTGCTTGAAAACATTTTTATCAATATCTATTTGAAAGGACATGTAACAATTGAGTCTGATCACAAGTCACAAAACATTTTGCTCAAGCTGCTACTATCTACTGTAAAATGTCAGCAAAGAATATTATTGTAATTACAGACTAACTATCTGGATGTGACATATGAGCAAGGGAAACAAATGTACATTGCTGACATGTTGTCAAAAGTACCTCTTGCTATGAAGAAATTGGATGATGCTATGACGGGGTATGAAATCTTTCAGATACAGTATGAAGCAACATCTCTACCTGCTCTGGAAGTCATCAACCCAGCAAAAGGATTGGCTTTAACAGAAGAGCACCTTGCTCAGATCCAGTGAACTACGCAACAAGGTACAGTTCTCCAAGTGTTGCAAGAAGTCATGAAGAAAGGATTGCCAGGAATTAAGAATACAGATATGAATTGACAACCCAAGATGGCTTTTTGTACAAAGTAAATAGAGTAATTATTCTGAAGGATTTTAAAGGACAGTTGCTAAAATACATCTATACAGGCCACCAAGGAATTGAACTAAGTCTGAGGAAGGTAAGAGATGTGTTCCACTAGCCAACCATGAGCAAGGAAATCAAGGACCACAATAGTCAGTTCAGTGCTTATAATACATATAGTTAATCAAGCTATAGAGTTGGTGATGACCCATTACACTCCTACAGACCATAAAATTGGAGGTAGACCTCTTCACTCACAGGAACTGATTATCTTGTCACCATAGATCACTGTTCTGACCAAAGGGAGGTGATCCAACTGACTTCAACAAATACAAATGAGATTTACAATGCCGGTATACACAATCCAGCCATTACAATGTTCCAGACATTGTGAAGAGCGATAATGGCCTTCATTTCACAAGTCAAAAATTCAGCCAGATCATAAATGATGGAAAAATTTAACACAAGACATAATTTCCAAACTATCCCGAGCCAAATTGAGAGGTTGAGGCAGCAGTGAAAATTGTCAAAGAAATCAAAAATAAATCAAATCCATCACAGATGTATACAAAACAATCCTGAGTGGAGAAAATAATTACTGAAGGCATGGAAAGTGGTCCAGTACAAAGGCTAATGTTATGCCACACTTAAATTACCCTTCGAATAGCAAAAAAGCTACTGAAGCCAGAAGTAGTACCAAGTGTGAGTGACAACATTGGTGTGAAATGGCGGAAAGCCAATTTTATTTTTACAAGACTTCTAAGTCTTTGCCAGAGTTGAGCATTGGAGAACTGGATACAAAGTATGAACATTCAATGCTTTTAACTGATGCCATTCCAAATGGCACCCTGGTTCCTGCATTGAGCATTTTGACCTCAATCATACATGGTGATGTGAATAACAAGATAAATCCCTGCAACCACAGGTACATTTGCACAACTGAGGATTCTGTTCCTTACCTGAAGGGGGCCAATCAAGAAGAGTGGAACTTACCAGCTGTATACAGCACAGTCCAACTGTCAGACCCATAAGTCTACAGCACCCCAACAACTGAAATGAGGTTTCTAAAGGCTTTGAAATTAGATCCTGAGACAAAGTCAACATCTTGATTACTTTATCGAGCAATATATCATTTTAGTTTCTTTTCACTGTGCTGATACAATGGTCTGATGTGCCACGGTGGAGTCATGATCTCCGCACAATGTTTGTGGGGTCTCTAGTGCCCTGCAATGGGAGAAGCTAGCTTTACTGCCAAAGCCAAATGCTGGGTGGCAGCACTTGTGTCATGAAGGGGAAAAGAGATGAAACAGTGTAATTTGATACAAATTGGATCAGCAACAGGCTTGATACATTTATAGGTTGACAATTGATGGATCTCATACAGAGAGTGAGTCCTTGGAAGCAGTTGGTTGCATAAAAAATTAGCTGAACTGTCTCTTTATTGGATAAAGGGAGAGGATGGCCACACACACGTTCAGATTACAAGTCCTGCTCCAGCAGATAACACAGTTCTATAATGGTGTCCCAGGAGATCCTCATTTATGACAACACTGTGAACGATGAAGGTAGACTCTGGGCATCCTATACTTCCTTTATATCCTAAGGGGACGTCCACAATGAATTCTTCATATGGAAGCTGCTTAGTAGCCAATAGAGATTGCTGCAGGTCCTAGGATTACAGAATCATTTGCTGTTCCTCAGTTCCTCTCAATTTTCATGTTGGCAAAGACTTGAAGTTCAAGGTGAGAGGAAGTCAGCTCCACACCCTTGTGGACCAATTAAGACCTTTGATTTTCTTTTGTGAATCGTGGAATGCATGTGACATTTAAAGGTTGCCAGTGGTTATTTCTGCTTCACAGAGATGACTGATGAATTTGTAATGACCAGTAACATGGTCAAGTTTTCTTGTGGCTGGGATTTTATATACAACATGCAGAAGTCTGTGATTATGGGTATCTTTAGCTCATATTGCATAGGTGCTTGATTAATGCAATTGTCCCTTGATAGGCCTCATTGCTTAAAATAGAGCCTGCTTCCTCAGAAACAATTACTCCACATTTACCATGTATGATGGCAACCATTTTTTATTTCCATTGTGTGCTCGTAATTTGTGTGAGGTTGGAAGGCAACACAGGTTGCACTTCACAAAATAAGCCACAGGCTGTTAATCTAGGTGACTCTCCCCATCAAAAAGTAATCTTCGTGTTCCTTTCTTCTGATCCTGGACCCACAGCACAGTTGGATTATGATGCATTCTCCTCTGTTGAATCCACTGGTGACAGTCCTGCAGTAGCCCATGTCCACCAGTGATCTATCATCTCCCATCCTTTTAAACAAGCTGCCCCTCTTTACCCCATTATTGTCTCCTGTCCATTTTAGCATGATGCCTTCAATCCCCACAATTGACTTCAACTTCCTCGCCACAATAATGCTCCCGATATTCTCATTAGTCTTTGAGTGAATAGACCCCCAGAACTGGCCATGGCCCACCACCCAACAAACTTTAAACTACAGGCCTGTCTGATGAGCGATTAGACTTCTAGCTGATCTCTATGAACTCCCCAGCTAACACGTTAATCCCTGAACTGGTTGCATTTGACCTGCCGGGCTGACAGTGGACCACTTCCCAGTCTGTAATGATTTGGAACTGTTGAACACTCCAAGCAACCAACTAAGCGTGCCCAATTCTTACACTGGGATCAAACAATGCTCTTGACTGACAGTGGCAGTACTGACTGATAACAGTCCTCCTGAGGACTATTTTCCTTAAACATTGAGTCACAGCCATTTGGTTGAAGTTTACAAAGTCACATTACAAGTCCTGCTCCAGCAAATGAGGCAGTTCAATGACAGTGTCCCAGGACATCCTCAGTTTGTGGCAACGTGTGATTCATTTGTCTAGAGGAAGTAGTATAGACAAAGGTAGACTCTGGGCATCCGACAATTTTCACTACATGTTGCATACGTTGCTGGCGCATACTGTATTGATAAAGCATGGTATCTTACTGTTGACTGATCATTGCTGACAACCACAATAAACTGCCTGGCTTTGTGTCTGCACTAAAAGGTGTTTCAGAACTACTGTGAATTCTTATTGAAGCAGCAATGCTCAAGAAGGCAAAAGAAAGTAAAGATAAGCATTCAAGTAAATGCAAAATGAGTGAGCACTAAAACAGCAAGTGAGAAGCTCTTAGATGCATGAAATGGGTGTCCCTATGAGTTTGGCAGTAGGATGTAAGGTGCTGGTGGGCTCCAGAGTGTAATACTGAAGTGGTGAACTCTATTATAGTGAGTCGCTTAAACACCAGGATAATGTGGTGTCTTAATGCATATCCAATGCCAACTTCCAAGAATGCGGGTAGGATTTGGAAATCTGGGTGTTCAGGCGGTCACTGTCCATGGAGTGTGCCTGAGATGTTGGAGAATGCAAATTGAGATGGGCAAACTGAGATCTGCAACCGCCTGGTACTTGAGCAGATTTTTATTGTTGCTATCTAGCTTCTCTCCAGTGCCTGAGAAGTTAACAAACTGCATCTAAGCAAGATGAGGTTCAGAAATAATGAGGTGTAACTGAATGTATATAGGCTGCTCAGTTGTGAGATTCCCAATCAGACTATGTTTTCTCTTGACATCAAGAATTTCAATTTTTGATCTCATCATTTTGTCTTTACTGACCATTGCTACAGTATTTAGAGGCTGTGTGGATTTCACCCCATGTTGATCTAAACAACTCTGATGCTGCCTGGCCTGCTATGTTCCTCCAGCTCTACACTTTGTTAATTCAATCCAATATAGCACTAAATATGAAAATGGACAAAATGCAGGACTAAGATTGAGATGGAGGAAGAATTGGTGTGCTTAAACCTGAACTTAGGAATGTTTGATACTAAACTGGAAACTTAAAGTCCTCCACACCTCGACATTAATATAAATTATTTTCTTAGGCTGATAATGCAACAAAAATATGGAAACTAGTTACATATTCAGAGCAGTGATATACATAGATATCAGAGATAGTAGGAACTGCTGATGCTGGAGTCTGAGATAACACAGTGTGGAGCTGGAGGAACACAGCAGGCCAGGCAGCATCAGAGGAGTAGGAAAGCTGACGTTTTGGGTCTGGGCCCTTTTCCTGAAGAAGGATCCCAGCCTGAAACATCAGCTTTCCTGCTCCTCTGATGCTGCTTGGCCTGCTGTGTTCCTCGTGTTCCACACTGTGTTATCTGTGCACAGATGTGATAGTTTTGGTACTATTACCAAACTATTTCCTATGGCAGAGCATAGGACTAACTGTGGTGCTGTGGTGAAGAATGTATGGTGAAGTATGGAGATTATTGGATTGGAAAGCATGAATGTAAAGCAGTTACATCATGAAGTTTTACACGTTGTTCTTAGTTTTATGCTTCAATTATGAAAGGAAAGAATTACAGCATGTCAAGTTTAGAATGTTGCTTTCTAATTCAAACAATTTTGATTGAGAAATCCAATCTGCTACTGTAATGTTGTATGTGTATTGTACTACTGCTTACGATTAGATCAATTTGCTGCCGAAATCCTGTCTGTGTATAGTCATAAAGGGATTGCTTGGTCTAGTGTAATGAAGCAAAGCTACCTGATCGTCTTAAGAGAAGAGGCTCTTGTCTTAAACAAGATGTAGTTTATTGCATGATAGCAACTAGGTACACATTACATTGACATGTTAAACATTGTTAGAGATGATGAAGAAGGTCTAGATGTTATGTCTCACTCCTTTAAGATCCTAAGTTGTTCCCCCACCATGCCTAAATGACACCATCAGAGTGGTGGGTGCATCTCTGCATTAACACTTTCAGCCTGTTACATCCTTCTACCACAAACATGGAACAAATTGACAATAAGTTGTGAAAATAAATTACAAAGTAGATATTACCATATATATATATACACACATATTGTAAGAAGATATTGCTCACTTTACTATGAATAAGAAATAGCACAGCTACAGTGGTGAATTGAAGGAACCGATTATGTCAGTTGGATCAATGGCTAGCATGTGTATCAAGATGATGCCAACAGCAGAGATATGTTTCCTACTCTGGCTGAGGTAAATATGGGACCTGTCTCTTCACCCTGCATCTGAGAACAAAAGGTCAACTAATAAAAATCGCCAAGAAAATGGCTCATTTGGCCTTCATTGCGAGAAGTTTTGAGTACAGGAGCAGGGATATGTTGTTGCAGTTGTACAGGACCTTGGTGAGACTACACCTGGACTATTGTGCGCGGTTTTGGTCTCTTTTTCTGAGGAAAAATGCTCTTGCACTCAAGGGAGTGCAACGGAGGTTAAACAGACTGATTGCGGGGATGGCAGGTCTGATGTATGAGGAGATATTGACTTGGTTGGGAATGTTTTTGCTAGAGTTCAAACGAATGAGGTGGGACAAATCTCATACAGACTTATAAAATTCCAACAGGACTGGACAGAGTAGCTGTAGGGAAGATGTTCCCAATGGTGATTGTGTCCAGAACCAGGGGTCACAGAATGAGGACTCGGGATGGACAATTTAGGACGGATATGAGGAGACATTTCTTCACCCAAAGAGTATGAATTCATTACCACAGGAAGTAGCTGATACCAAAACACTGAATGTATTCAAGAGGTGACTAGATATAGCACTTGGGGCAAATAGTATCAAAGGTTATGGGGAGTAAACAGGATTAGGCTATTGAGATGGATGATCAGCCATGACCGTGATGAATGGCAGAACAGGCTCGAAGGGAATGAATGGCCATCTCCTGCTCCTATCTTCTACATTTCTATGAGACATCTGGTTTTTGACAGAGAACACAATTAGAGAAATGGAACAGGACTCAAAAGTCATCTTTGGAACAATTAGGTAATATTATTGGATAATTAGGTTGGCAATTTAATACTTTTCACATGATTACACATATCTTTATGTAAAAGAGATCTTACATTTATGTAGCGTCTTCACACAGGCTGTTAATATTAAGGAAGAACTTTATGCAGTTTCTAAAAATATTAACAAGACCAACAAACAAGACTTTATAATTTAAATGTCATCTCCCTAATCAGCTGTTTAAATGATATACCTTTTCAATTTCTTCACAGAACTCCATCTTCTTGATTACATTTAAAACAGAATTCAAAGAGCACATCTTGAGAACTCTACTCAAGGTGAATATTTCAAATGACAATCATCCATGAGTTTGCATAATTAACAGTTTATACTTAAATAATACCTTCAACGTCCAGAAATGTCTGGAGGTGCTTCACAGCAACACACAATATAACAATTGGGTATAGAAATTTGGCCAATAGCTCGATAAGAAATACAAGTTTAAAGGAAGGGCTTGGAGAAGAAAGATGGGTGATGAAGTCTTTAGGGAAAGATGTCCAGAGTGTAGTGCTGAGGCTGTTGAAACCTTGGCTGGCATAAATGGGTAGAAGGGAGAATGTAGACAAAAAAACAGCATCAGAAGAAACATACAAATGACTTGGGAGCAGAAGTAGATGATATGGCCTCTCAAACCTGCTCCACCATTCAATAGGGTCATGGATATGTTTGTATTCTGAATTCTAATTCTCATCTACTCCTTTGCCTAATACAAATCTATCTACCTCCGTCTTAAAAATATTTAATGGCTTGGCCTGCACCACATTCTGAGATAGAGAATTCCAAAGTCACACAACCAACAGAGAAAAAAATTTCTTCATCTCTGTTCTAAAAGGGCGATCCCCTAAGACAATAGGAAACATCCCTTCCATATCCATCTTGTTCAGACCATTTAGGGTCTTATATACTTCAAGCAAATCACCCCTCGCTTTTCTAAACTCCAGTGTAAACAAGCCCAGCCTGTCCAATCCATTCTTATAAGATTGCCCATTCATTCCATGTATCAATGTAGTAAAACTCCTCTGCACAAACTCCAATTCATTTATAAACTTCCTTAAACAAAGAGACTAAAACTATGTAAAGTATTCAAGACCTCACTAGTGCCTTGTATAAAAGAAGCATAACATCCTTACTTTTATGTTCAATTCCCCTGGTGACGAAGGAAACATCCCCTGTTGGTCTTTTTGGCTAGAGGCTGTAGCTGCATATCGACATTTTGTAACTCATGTGCTAGAACATCTAAATCCCCCTGCACCTCAGAATTCCACAATCATTATCCATTTAAATAATACTCTGCTTTTAATTTGTCCTTCCAAAATGAACAACATCACATTTTTCCTTATCATGCTCCACTTGTCTGATTTTTGCCCACTCAGCCTACCTATATCTGTCTGCAACCAATAGCTTGGTAATGTCTCCTCCGCAATATTCTTTCCTACCTATACTGGTGTCACCTGTGAATTCAGCTACTATGCTTTCATTCCCTTCATCTAAGTAATTGATGTAAAAATTGAGGCATCTGCACAGATCTTTGCGAGACGTCATTCATCACATCGTGTGAATCAGAGAAACATTCATTTATGCACAAGAAAGGTCTTTTTGGACAATGATTTGCTCTAAGTTAGAAAAAAATAAGACAATTGAGAAGTTTAAAGGCAAATTAAAAACTGAATTTTGCATTTGAATTGAAAGTAGCAACGCTACATCTCAATGTAATGATGTTGTAAAAATGGGAAGAGAACCTGGTGGTAGAGATAATCTGGTTATGAATAGATAGCCATAATCTAACATTTTGTCCATAAGGCACAATCCCAATGAATTTTGAGCTTAAATTTTTGAATTTTGGAACTTAACTTCATGTTGTAGTTCCATATCACATCTGTGAAAACTCCTTTGAAGGATGCATAAATTAAGACTTGGTATCATCTTCATTTAAGTCGAATGTCTAAAGTTCTAAACTGTCCCATCTCAATTTGGAGGGTTTAATACCGAGTAGCAAAGAAAAATAGGAAAAATAATCTTTTCTTCATCACTGCGACTTTCACTTTTATGATTTCAAATACTGTAGATATAGAATCTGCAAATACAGGTTGCACATAATTATTTATGTGTATATATATATTATATAAATATATTACTCTTACAAATAACAAGTTTATTTAAAAAGCTGTTTCATGCAGCTTCAAGTTTGGGTTTTATGCAATTGAAAATGTTTGTTTGCTTTTCTATGAACCAGCAGCTGGTATTAATTTTATGGGAATAACCACTGCTTTAAACAGCTGGGATTTTAATCATCCAGGATCAAGTCATAAGGAGTACTGCATTCTTCATCAACAGAGACACTACATTGTTCAAACTTTATAGTTAAAGTTTGTAAAAACCATATAAAAGCAACTCATTATATTAGTTGGAAGGTAAGAGGTTTTGTCTTCTGTAACACAAATAATGTTTATTTTGTATAAAATTAAATATTAGGTATGACACTTTTTAAAATTCTGCATGTTAACAGATTTTCCAGGAATTTGAAACGTGAATACTGTCACAGGCTCAACTGGATTGTTCTGCATAGTATAACTTTAAATAACAGTATTTACATTACTTTCTCAACAACATATGACCTTTTCATTGATTCACATTTATATTCTGACATCCAAACTGTACAAGTTACACATACCATAATCTTTCTTTATGTTTAAATTATCAGCAGTAATACTTTAGATAATACAGAAACTGGTGTTGGTCATATTCACAGATACATTTAGTTTCACAATGCCAGCATATCAACTGCTTCTGATTGGCTTTTACCCCTAGTTATAGTATTCTTTGGCCCAAGACGTTTAAAAAATAATCAAACCAAATATCTCACTTGTAAACAGCTTTCTTAAAAAAATCCACATGATCTCCAAGGAGTAACTAGCAGTTCATTTCTGATTGTTGAATGTATAATTTCTTTTCGAAATTAAATAATGAACAGTGAAGTGCACCAGTCTTTTCAAGCCAATGGTAATTTTAGGGCAGTATTTTGTAATCCTTGTCCAGCACCTTGTTCTATGATTTTCCTTCTAAAGCCTACAAAATAAGTCCTGGAAAAACTAAGCACTTGCTTACAGAAATATTCAACCAATAAAGTGCATTAGTGTTTCAAGTGTTGCAATTCTTTGCTCTGTATCTTATGATATTATTTATAGAATGTATTAGGGTGCATAACGGGTTGAGGCCGTAGACAATGATGATGCTGATAGGTCCTTGAGAATTTTATTAAGGCCTGCAATGTTTTCTTCAAGCAGGTAGTTTTTTCTCTCTGTTGTCTTCTGTCTCTGTTCAGACATTTCAAGGGCCTTGAGGAGTTGAGCATTTTCAACATACAAATCTTTGACTTTTTCATCTGCTTTAGCATTCTTGGACAGCTGCAAAGCAACAGTGACTAAAGTTATTTAAAAAACACATCATTATCTTTTGTTGGCTGTTTAAACAGACTTACTTTAAAAAAAAACTTTTATAATGTATCTTCTTGTTTCATCTCCAAAGTTTTTCTTAATTGTATTTAGCAACATATATGACTACCTTAGAATAATTTTGTTATCACCCAAGACACAGATGGCTGCTTGGCAGGAATTAAACAGCTGACTGGCCATTCAGTAAGTTGAAGTGAAACCTGTGCATCCAGCAACAGGAGGTCATGTGGCAGGTAGCTGCCAGACAATCACCGCTTAAAGGAGCAAGCTGCATTGGCTCTAGGATTTGCATTAAGTGTGGGGATTTCACCAGTGCCAAGCTGGTAGGGTGAGGGGTACTAGGGAATTGAAGGGCCACTGTAGAAAGACACCGGGGAGGCAATCCTTTAGTGGGGGACCGATACCAGATCCTGTACCTGCTCGGAAAGCTGCCTGACCGCTTGCTAAGTGTAGGCATTCCTTGACCGATTAGATCCTGGCAGCAGTGACATGAAACACTTATGTGGCCATTGACTGTTTGCTTAGGGCCTGAAAATGAATCAGTCCCATTTCCAGGTAAATTGCAGCAGGGGTAGGTGGGCAGATTGGCAGTGGACGTGTGCCTGCTCGATTTAGTGTAAACCCACACCAGCCCACTTCAAATGTGTCGGTGAAGGAGCATTAAATCCAGCTTTACGCTTTTCTTTAATTAAAAAGAACTGCCGGGTTAAAGGATTGCACATTCTTTTTTTTTAAAAAAGAAAGTAATAGAACTGAAACCTGTTACAACATTACCTCATGTTTTAACAGTAATCAAAGAAGATTAGCAACCCAACTGCATTCATTAAAGCAACAGACCCAATTATCAAGCACAACTTACTTGTTCTTTCTGTTGCATGACTTTGTCCTGAAGAAGTAACTTCATGTTCCTTAACTTATTTTCAACATCTTGCATTCTTTCTTCCATCTTTTTTAGCAGTCGCTCATATGCCTCCTAAAAGAAAAATATTAAAAATTAAATTAACTCCTAATTGTGGAAAAAACCTGCATGCATCATTCCATTATATGACAAAAGCCTTAAAATGTAGATAAACATTTGAGGGAAGAAGAATTCTAAAGGGAGATGTTTGAACTTTTGCCAAAACAACATAAAAAAGAAAGCAATTTGCCTATGGTATTATACACTTTGCTGAAACATTCTCTAAAACATCACTAACTGACTAAAATTTAGAGTGAGAGAAAATATGGTCAGTTGAGGTTAGAAATAGGAGGTCAGCAAGTCAGGTCAACCACATTTTTGAGTTGCTCCAACATTCATCTGAAATTGAATTCTAAGTTCAAACAATTAACTTGTAACTAATATAAACATTTATGAGATAAATTAAAAGAAATAAAATTTGAAAAAATAAATTCAGTAGAGTGATTGTGTTGCAGAGAGGCTGGCATTGTGTATCCATGACACATAAAGGTTTTAAAGAAATTCAACCAGAAATTCTTCTCCACATTCTGCAGATCCAATGCCAAGCGCCATTGAATGAACACTCACAAGCTTTCAGGTTAAAATTCCTGCAAAACCAAATTTGATAGACTGAACACTGTCCATTCCGAAAAACATCTCTGCTGTCAGGTTCTATTTTCTCAAATCTTAAATGGGCTATGTTTCAGCGCAGCTCAAAGAAAATGCTATCCTGACATACTGCACCATTGATGTTAATGACTGTGAGACACTTATTACCAATCATTCACAATAACCTTTCCCAATCTTTCACCTGCCCCACAAGCTGCAACATACTTTGAATCCCAATGTCTTAATGATGAGGCAGAGCAGTATCCAATTAGGAAAGGAAAGGGTGCAAATGCTGCATTGCAGATATTTGTGGATATCCTGTCCTACAGGCCCAAAGATCTGTGGCTTAAGAATCAGCCCGGTTAGTCACATGAAGATCAAAAGAAGAAACCTGTAACCCTGGGTAGACATTGTCCTGGAATCGAGGTTTAGCTGATTAATGATGGAGTTACGAGCATCACCACAGCAGCAAAAATCGATTTACGGGTGTTAATGTGTACAATGGTTGAGACAAAAATAAATAAATAAATTGGGAGATTTGATAGCACAGAATACTGCATACAATATAATCCGGAGATAGCAGGAGCTGCAGATGCTGAAGAATCTGAGATAACAAGGTGCAGAGCTGGATGAACACAGCAGGCCAAGCAGCATCAGAGGAGCAGGAAAGCTGATGTCTCAGGCCTAGACCCTTCTTCAGAAATGGGGGAGGGGTAGAGGGTTCTAAAATAAATAGGGAGAGAGGGGGAGGCGGACAGAAGGTGGATAGAGGAGAAGATAGGTGGAGAGGAGACAGACAGGTCAAAGAGGTGGGGATGGAGCCAGTAGAGGTGAGTGTAGGTAGGGAGGGGATAGGTCAGTCCAGGGAGGATGGACAGGTCAAGGGGGCGGGATAAGGTTAGTAGGTAGGAGATGGGGGTGGGGCTTGGGAAGAAGAGATAGGTGGGAGGAAGGACAGGTTAGGGAGGTGGGGACGAGCTGGGCTGGTTTTGGGATGCAGTAGGGGGAGGGGAGATTTTGAAGCTTGTGAAGATCATGTTGATACCATTGGGCTGCAGGGTTCCCAAGCAGAATATGATTTGCTGTTCCTGCAACCTTTGGGTAGCATCGTTGAGGCACTGCAGGAGGCCTAGGATGGACATGTTGTCTGAGGAATGGGAGGGGGTGTTGAAATGGTTTGCAACTGGGAGGTGCAGTTGTTTAGTGTGAACCGAGCATAGGTGTTCTGCAAAGTGGTCCCCAAGCCTCTGCTTTGTTTCCCCAACGTAGAGGAGGCCACATCAGGAACAGCAGATGCAGTATACCACATTAGCAGATGTGCAGGTGCATCTATCCATCTTCTGTCCGCCTCCCACTCTGTCCCTATTTATTTCAGAACCCCCTTCCCCTCCCCCATTTCTGAAGAAGGGTCTCGGCCCGAAATGTCAGCCTTCCTGCTCCTCTGATGTTGCTTGGCCTGCTATGTTCATCCAGCTCTGCACCTTGCTACAACATAATCCAAACTGATTGCATTATATTATTAATTAAAATGTTGCATCCATAACAAAGCAACATCAAATTGTATAAAAACCACACAGATACAAATTAAAAATCATACATTTATTGCAAAACTAGAAAAAAATGAAAGGATGGGATCCATGTCAATCAGAAAAGTGGAAATGACTATAAAAAGAAAAATATTTTCCCATTTGGGCAGCAGGTGTACAAAATGCAAGAAATCAAATTATTAATAAATGGCATCAACACTGTTGTGTAGGTACAGAAAAGAAAAATAAATTTGCCAAATGAGAGACTAACATTTATAATTCATTTTGCTTCTCAAAACTGGCATAAATTAGGACTATTCATACATTCTCCAAAATACTTATGGTAATATTGTCAAATATAACTCGTGGTCCAAAATGTAAGGCTGCAAATAAATGTAAACAATTTGTTCTCAAAGACATGAAATAAATTAAAACAAATTAATTTTTAGCGGAAATTCAAAACTTAAATACATGATTAAGAGGTGTGATAAATATCTACAATGCTGGAAAAGTTAAACACTATCTTAAATAAAATTCAACACACATATTACACAGGACACTTGTACAAAAATTGGTCTTATTAAAAATCACATTTCTACATCAAATACTTAATAAATAAGAATAATTTATAACACCATATTGTTTCTCCAAAACATAAGTGTAAATATTCTTTCAGTTCTGAGAACCATTTCTACTTATGATTAAAAGCTGTTTACAACGAAAACCTTCACAAGTGCCCAATCCTCCTGTAGGTATCAGCATGCACAGCTCGTTGCTCCGGTGGTAGGGCCTATAGAAAGAATGGAAGTGGTACACTTCACCCTGTATAATGTAAGAAGTGTCTAAATACCCACAACTGCCCACACAATTCATTGTTTCATATTACCAATACAAAATCACTGTGGGCAAAAACAAATTAAATTCTTACCTATTACAATAAAGTTACCTGCACCAAATTTTAAACTATAACCAGAAAACTGCATTGTTTTGTTTTGATGAAAGCATGTTCTTTATGCATAGGAACAGATGATAATCACCACCAAAGCTGGATCCTATCATTATGTACGTGATTATCTATATTTTCAGCAGGGATCCCTTAACATGGGTCAAATTCTGGCAAATGACACTGCCTTAAACAAGGCACCAAGGCCAACATTACCACCTTCCTGGCTGTAAGCAGTTAACGCAAGCAGATTGAAGGTCAAAGTGTGGCCTTTCTGAGCTGCACAGATTAGTTATTATCATCTTAATCAGCTAAGTTGAGTCACTGGAAGAACTCTCATGAGTAATTTTAATCAACGCAGCTTTCAGATGTAAGCGTTCAATCCTTTGAATATCCTTTGTTCTCAAGAGTTCACCTATGCTGTTAGTTCACATAGAAAGAGGTCTCTTTATACTCACTTTTAAACAGTTGCTGGATTTCATGATTTTTCTGGGCCTCTAGCAGGTGTGTGTGCTGCTGATATGTTTAGCTATTCAGGCTCTTTGAAATCTTTTGCACTGCCACACACTGGCAATTTAAAAGGCGAACATTTGTGCATGGCACACTTGGATCTTTGTGGGACGCCTCACAATTACAGGAAAAGTTGGTATCAAAGTATTTCATCTGCAGTTATAATTCCTAGGTTTCCTTGGACCATATTCCAACTGAAAACCAAGAGGGTATCTCTTATCAATGGTGTTACATTTGGTGGTATGCAGATGAAAACAGCTTACAGATGACTGATTTCCTTTAACTTGATTTATCAGCCTTTATTCATCATTTCCTCATGTCAATACAGTTGAAAAACGAAATCAATATGGCCTGTTAAATCCTGGTATACTAAGTTTAGGGCATGCTTAATATTCATGAATAATCAAGAATTGCCAAATTACACTGCTGATTATTGCTCTGAACATTAAATGCTCTGATTTTTCCACTCACCAGAATTGACATTTTCAGCAAGACCACTTACCTCTGCTAAGATCTACTGGTTATTGCTAGAACAGCTGTTCCATTAGTTAAACAGGCATGTTTTATTTTGGGTTTAAAGTCAGTTTAACAGACATTAGTGCTTTTAAAGGTTTTGTGGGAGTACCTGAATATCAAACATAGCACTCGTCTCGAGATGAGGAAAGGCGGTGGGATTCTGGTGACTGGAATGTTGGGTTGATGCATGATATAGCTGTGAGCTGAGAGATCAACTGTTAATAGGAGGGTTGCTAATAATTAAAGATCCCATTCTTTCATGAGATTAAGATGAAAAATAGTTGATTCCCTGACAATTGAGGTTCCATCATATTCTAAGTTTCAGGGAATTTTTTCTTTGTTGATAACAAGCAAAAACATTTGTGTTCTTACTGCTGATTACAATTAAATACATTTAAACACTGAATAAATTAAGAACAAAATGGCACAACTTAGTTATGCACCACTCATGACGTATACTTTTCTAACAGATCAATAATGCCTTCAGAAAAAAAATTCTGGAATAAAATCTCATTTGTCAAGTGTATCAAGTGCATCCTGCAATATGTGCAATGTAAGTGGTATAAAACATGCCTACTACCACTGCAATTTTCTTCAAATGCAAAACTATATAGAAAACATACAAATTCTGAACTAAATCAACAGCATTCCTTTTGCTGATGTAAATAAGCTGGTATCAATGGAATTAGGTAAACCACACTTTCAGTGTTCTAAGGATTAAAGTAAAAATATTTCATTGAAGTTGGAATAAAAATTGTTTCATACCACATTGACCATAAGACTTTAAGATATAGGAGCAGAATGAGGCCATTCAGCCCATCAGATCTGCTCCACCATTCAATCATGGTTGATATGTTTCTCAAACCCATTCTCCGGTCTTCTCCCCATAACCTTCGAACCCCTTACTAATTAAGAACCTATCCGTCTCTGTCTTAATTACACTCAATGACTTGGCCTCCATGGCCTTCTGCGACAATGAGTTCCACAGATTTACTGCCCTCAGGCTGAAGAAATTCCACCTCATCTCAGTTCTAAAGAGTTGTCCCTTCACATTGAGGCTGCATTCTCAGTACCTAGTCACTCCTACGGGTGGGAACATCTTCTCCATGTCCACTCTATCCAGGCCTGTCAGCATTCTGTAAGTTTCAATGGGACCTCCCTCATCCTTCTAAATTTCATTGAGTATAGACCCCCAACTGGTCACAGGCCTCAACAGCTCCTCTAATGCCAAGCCTTTCATCTCCAGGATTGTTCGTTTAAGTGTCCCTCCAAAGCCAGTACATCATTCCGTATATATGGGGCCCAAACCGCTCATAATATTCCAGCTATCGTCTGAACATTATTCACGTGGTCTCTGAAAAGCATCAGTAAATAAACTGCACACCTAATCTCTTACTTTGTGGTACAAAAATTAAATAATTTCCTTTAAAGAATTGAACACAAAATTTAAGAGAAATCTAAGATTATTGAACAAATTGCCATAATAATTTAGAATTTTAATGCTCTTATTGTAATTAGCAAAGGATTACTGTCTACTTAAGACAATTATCAGTAAGAACACCAATTACATCAGCATAGTAACTTACATTTTTCAAAATTACCTGGATTATTTCTAAACATGCAGACGAAATGATTGATAGGGTGCATACAATGTAGTTAATTGCTTGGTATTTACCTGCTGTGAATTGCTTTCCATGACTTTCTTGTCTAGTTGCTCTTGTAGCTGATGATATTGAACTTCCTCGTGGCTTAGACGTTGCTGAAGCTGTGTTAATTGTTCTTTAGGAACCATGGTGCAGATCTGTTCTCGTAGTTGCTGCAGTTCTCGAAGATTTTGTGCCTGGCTAAATGTCAGGCTTGAATTTGACTGTAGCAACTAAGCAGACAAACAGAATAAGAAAACGCATAAAGGCAAAATGCTACAGATGCTGGAAAAATGAGCTTCAAAATAAACTCTTTTTTTTTATTAATTCTCTCTTTGCAGATATTTTAACTTCCACTATGCAGACTATAAAAGGATCTTGATTTCCTAAATTGTTGTTCTGATTTCTAGCTAAATTTGTAGCTCTGGCACTAAACAGGGAACCTGTTTCAGATTCCTTCAATTACATGTTCCAGCAAAAGTAACGTGACCAGAAACTTCAGCTTTCACCATTGTACACTTTGGTGCCTTGTGTTTGGAGAAGGCCAGTGCTACAATTTCTAATACACAAACATAAATGGTATTTGTGCGCAACATCAAATAGTACTCACTACCTACAAGCTAAAGTGTGACTTTGTACAGTCAATAAGACATGATGAACAAAATTAATTACTTTTTTCTCTGAATGGTTTCACTGCTGTCACTGGCATATAACATGCGGTCATATAAGCTAAATGTAAAGTGAGCAGCTGACAGAATATTCTCCTGAAGACTGTCATTGAGAGAAAGGAACTTCTTTGCATGGCAACAAGATGCATTATGGATGACAATTACAGGCCATATTGACTTCAGAAGGCAGTCTGCACGGAGGTGGCTGAAGAGGGCAGTAACTGTGGATAGCTCAAGTGGACTTGGGTCCAGTGTGACAAGAGGATTCACTCTGACAGGGAATGCACCACTTTCTAGTCAATGGTTCAAACTCTGGTGAGTTTAAGGGAGCATTGAAAGATTGCCATTGCACAGAACTGCAGCACAGGAGATGAGTGTCAGGCATCTTCATTTGATATCTCATGTACAATCAATATCTGCCACTTCAGTGCAGGTACGAAATAATCAGTTACCAGTGCTGTGGTACCAGAGTGGTACTGCCCCTCAGATGTCAGCCAGGGTTCACACACAAATCACAAATGGAGCTGCATCAATCAGCATTTCATGTACCATCAGGTCAATGATCTTTCATCACAACTAGGAGACTGGACAAATTTGACAGCTATTCACAAAAAGTTGGTAAGGCACAGGACACAAACACAAAAAATGTTCTTTTGAGTTGAGCCCCCTTTCCTTTTTTCATTCATTCATTCATGGGATGTGGGCATTGTTGGCCAGGCCAGCGTTTACTGCCCATCCTCAATTGCCCAGAAGAATCAAAAGAAAGGTCTGAAGTCACATGTAGGGCAGACCAGGTAAGGATGGCAGTTTCCTTCATAAGGGCATTAGTGAGCCAGATGGGCTTTTCCAATAATCGGTATTGGATTGATGGTCATCATTAGACTCTTAATTCCAGATGTGTATTGAAATAAAATTCCACCGTCTGCCAGGCAGGATTCAAACTTGGGTCACCAGAACATTACTTGGTTTCTGGATTAAGAGTCCTGCAATAATACCACTAGGCCATTGCCACCCCCTCAGGCTGAGATTTTTTTTGCTTGCCTGCCCTGCTGGTATCGGCCAAATTGGCTATTCCACTTGGGCAGGCTTGTTGGCCTTGTCAGGATTCACTCCTGACACTGTGACCATTTAATAAAAATAGCTATATTGTATACAACTGAGATTTCTCATTAATTGATCAGCACTGAAAGGCCGCATGGAAACAAGCGTCTGTGCAAAGAAATGGCTCGGTTATGAAGGAACCAAGTTATTGATGAAATTTATACCCACAGGAGTTTGGATGAAGAAGTCTACCTTATCAGGGTCACACCACAAAATTACAGTTTAGATGTGTTTCCTGTTTTCTGCATCACGGAAAATCCTCCAACCTCTGGAGAAACATTGATATCTTTGAATCTATCTGTTCAGAGATGTTATCACACACCTGGAGCAGGTGAGACTTGAAGCTTGACTTCTTGGTTCAGAAGTAGGGATATTACCACATGACTGGGACAAACGGCTCTTCATCCCAGACCTTCTGGCCCAGAGGCTGCACCACAATATTATCAGCTCAGTGATATAATGGCAAACAACACTGACAGCTTCACCATCATTTGAGTCCAGGCTACAATGTTTTTTTGAATTTTACAGTGCATACCTTGTCACTAGTCTCCATTAATTGACTCTCCAGGTTTGACTGTTTTTTTCGCAGCTTTTCATTCTCCACATTGAGGATTTTCAGTTCATGTTCAAGTGAGACAATTAATTTAATCTGTCAGGAGAAATAGTTCAGCGTCAGAAACATAGGGTACGTTGAACTCTTACAAAAAAGTTACTTGATATTGTGACAACAGTCTGTTTTGGCTTCTGGTTATGAGGGCACAGAGGTGTCAGAATCTTAAGTAACAACATCAGCATTTCTGAAGATCCATTTTTGGTGTTCTTTTTGTAGATACTATTTCAAGAGCAGAAATCACATAACATCAGGTTATAGTTCAACAGGTTTATTTGAAAACACAAACTTTTGGAGCCTTACTCCTTCTTAGTAGCATCAGACACAGAGTAAAAGACCAAAGCATCACACCACTGATGAGGATGTACTAAACAAACCTAAGATGCTGTTAAATTTTTAATCAGTTAGATGATTTTAATTGATTAATATGTATATGCGTATCCTAAGAATTCCTCAATATCATCAAGGACACCAGGATATAAGAGGACAGGATAATGATATCCTTCAATGTAACATCACTATTTATACCCATAAACATTGACCAAGCTAAAGAGACAATTGCCACACTGCTGGGCGAATCAGGATGGCAGACAACCCATGACACCAACAACATCAACAAGGACAGGACCCTGAAACTGCTGGAGCTGTGCCTCATGAACCACTTCACCTTCAAAGACCATATATTCAAACAAATCAATGGAACGCTAATGGGATCTCCAATATCAGGACAGATTGCAGAAGTGGTAATGCAACGAACAGCGCTTCCCAATATACAACCCAATCTCTGGGTCTGCTATGTAGACGACATCTTCGCAATTATCAAATGCACAAGACTGAAAGAAACCCACTTACCCATAAACAACATCCTCATCGGAATAAAATTCACAAAAGAAGAAGAGAACAATAACCAACTACCCTTTCTAGACATAGTGGTATAATGTAAAAACAATGGGGAACTCCAGGCTAGCGTACACAGAAAGACCATACATACGGATCAGATATTTAATTACTCCAGCAACCACCCCAACATCCAATATTAATATGGGCCATAACACACTGCAGCAATCTGGAACTGCCAAAGCAGAACAGGAGTACTTATACTGAGTTTTTAAAAGAAACGGATACCCAAAAAGAGCAATCCTCCATTACCTCCGCGACAGACCACAACAAGAAGACACAATATGGCCAGACACACTAGTCACCCTTCTGTACATCAAAGATGACCACAGGATTACTCAGACCCCTAGGTATCAGCGTAGCCCACAAACCAACAACCACCCTGCGACAGCTATTGACAAATGTAAAGGATCCCATACCCACAACCAATAAAACTAACGTAACAGATAAAATACCATGCAAGGACTGTGAGAAAGATTACATAGGCCAAACTGAAAGAAAACTGACAATAAGGATACACAAACACCAACTAACCACCAAGACACACGACCAATTCTCCCTGGTCTCAATACACATGGACAGAGAGGGACGCAATTCAAATGGGACAACACATCCATAACAGCATGAGCCAAACAGTGACATGCCAGGGAATTCCTGGAGGCCTGACATTCCAACCAGAACTCCATCGACAAACACAATGAACTGGACCCAATATACAAACCACTAAAAAGCCGCACCAGAAGTAATGCCAACCATCCCAGCAAACCAAGGCATATAAATAACAAGGGGACAGATTCTAACTGATTAAAGATTTAACAATATCTAAGGTTTACTTAGTACATCCTCATCAGTGTGTGACACTTTGATCTTTTACTTATAAATTCTGAGTCTGGTACTACCTCTTTCAGTAACACCTGAAGAAGGAGTAAGGGTCTAAAAGCTTGTGTTTTCAAATAAACCTGGTGTTGTGTGATTCCTGGCCTTGTCCACTCCAGTCCAACACATGCACCTCCACAACATATTTCAACAGGACTTCATGAAACTCTAATTTCAAATTACATGCAGCAACTTTTCAAAAGCATATAATAAATTTCATGGCAAGATTTTGCCTGTGTTTTTAACTCTCATCCATGAGCATCAATTCCACCCTGTAAAAGTGCAACTTACGTAGCACTATTTCTTTTCGATCTCTTCGTGCTATTTGAAATAATCAATTATTGGATGCCTCTCCTCCACAGTCCATTGTGACATTACTCATTATGATTTATATTTGTACCCAATGAAATCTGTACATTTCCTGTAGTGGTTGCAATGCAGAACAGTCACCTTGGTATACACCAATGCTCCATTTCTAACCATCCCATACCTCTTTTTGTATATTTATCTTCATGACATGCCTTTCAGCAAGGATTTTGTATGCCAAAGCAACTAAATCTATACCTTTGACACTAGCCTTGCTGACATCACCCAACTTGTCCGTTTGCTTGTCCAACACAATGACTAAGATTTTCAATTCTGACGTCAAAGTACAGCATCAAATGTGTTAGATGGCATTAAATCCCCAATGCCCAGGATGAGCTATCTTACATGATCAAGTGCTTGTATACTCATTATGATAGATGAACCAGTCAGGAGTGAGACTACAAGTTCTTGCCACTAGCCAGAACTTCTGGTATTGAAGATTCTACTTCATATTTAAAGGCCAGCTGGACACCACTTCACATGCTTCAAGATAGGAACTTAACCTCAGCTTAAGGTGATCACACCTAGAAACTTAGAGATGCATCCTAAGAAGTCCAAGCTGACTCCCAGGTTCATTAACGCTGATCTCTAGGCACTGCTGGACAGGGTCACTAGAAGGAGGGATATCCTCTCCCCTGGGTGACTGAGAGAGGAAGCCATCTCAGAGACAGACACTAAATCTGGGCCAAAATCGCGGTGAGAGTCACTGCTACTGGCCTGCACTGAAGGACTGGAAAGCAGTGCAGGAAGAAGTCAACGATCTCCTGAAAGGCTAAGTGGGACCATCTGCTCTCTGCTACCCACATAGTCACAGGGGCATCATTCAGTCTGACTGTGCACTTGCGCAGGCATCTCAGAAAGTCTCATAACCTGAAAGTCTCAGCATCACATGCATGATTTAGGCTTACACCTAGCACAACCTTTCAAAACATTTCTTTCTCACTGAATCCTCCTTACTGGGGACATCTCACCAGCTCTCATGATTATGCATGCTCACAAGCTGCTCACACTTATCATGTGAAATCCTTCTCTTGGTTTAATTGCAGGAATAACTGGTTCTCAACTGAGCTGGGTGGGTTAAAACTGGTTGGATGGAGGGATGAGGGGGTGGGGCTTGGATCCAGCTGTCAAGATCCTCACCTTGTTTGAGGAAACGGCCGTCAAACTAGCTAGGTAAAATTGGTACCATTTGTTTGAGGACAGGGAGACCCCAATGGCCTGTAAGCATTTTTGTGCTCTGACCTTCTCAGGTGTACAAGAAGGCAAACTCTTCTGCACCTTTAGAAATTAATACACTCTCTTCTTATAGTGCTATTTACATCCCCATACGGAGAAAGAGGTTGGAACCTGAGCCCCTTTGATCAGCACTGTCTTTGTGGAGGAAGATAATGAAACATCAGAGGATGTCCTGTCCAGCAGCTCAGAGACTGTCACCGCAGTGGGTAAAGAGTCGTAGAGTTTTACAGCACGGAAACAGACTCTTCAGTCCAACTGATTCATGCTGACCAGATATCCTAAATTTATCTGGTCCCATTTGCCAGCATTTGGTCTATATCTAAAACCTTCTTATTCATATACCCATCCAGATGCCTTTTAAATGGCAATTGTACCAGCCTCCACCACCTCCTCTGGCAGCTCATTTCATACACACACCATCCTCTGTGTGAAAAAGGTGCTCTTTAGGTCCCTTTTAAATCTTTCCCCTCTCACCGTAAACCTATGCTCTCTAGTTTTAGACTCCCCTGAAAAATACAACTTTGGCAATTCACCCACGTTGTTGTATGAAGGGTGGTGTGCAGGTTGAAACTTTTCTAGTCCACTGTAACCTAATCAGAAAAGAATTATATCGATTTTCTCGTGTTTTTAGTTTACCTTCCGATTGAGATCTTTCTGAAGCTGATCATATTCCCTCTTCAAACAGAGTTTCTCCTGTTCAGCAGCTTTCAGCATGGCAGATTTGCTGTAGTGTTTTTGCTGCTTGAGTGTCAAAATTGCAGATTCCAAATGTTTGATCTGTGAAAAAGAGAAAATATACTCATATCCAGAAGTTATGATGTGGAGGTGCCGATGTTGGGCTGGCGTGGACCAGGTCAGAAGTCAGACAACACCTGCTAATAATCCTATAGTTTTATTTGAAATCACAATTTTTTGGAGTGTTGCCCCTTTGTCAACCTGAGTTTGTTTGGCTTTTGACCTTATTCAAAAATATGCAATCTTACCCTTGTGCAAAAATTTGACCACACCCAAATTTGTAACCGATTTATTGTTACATAGATATCCTTATTGTATGCAAATGATTGCTAGAAACATGCATTGGTGAGGTATTGCTTGAACTTCTAAAAGTGATCTAGTGGCAAACAGGGCATTAGTCTTACAGCTCTACAGACTGCATCTTCGGAGAGAGGATTTTTGTAATTCTTGTTTAATAGGTGGCTGTCACAGCATCCTTAATAATTTATGGTGGAAGAAACCCAAAGCAGAAGCTTGCAGGTTAGTTCAGAAAGATCATTCACTGAATATCTGAGCATAATTGGTTTGATTCCCAATTTGTGCTAATTTAGCATAATCCAAACAGATAACTGTTGGAACCCTAAAACTCGACTCTGCACCACTGGATTAGGAAACAAAATATCAGTTGTACGTTAAATACATACCAGACTTTCAATATCAAAAATATTCCAATGAATGCTACAGGGAAGAGAGGACTTAAAAGAGATAATGAAATGAACACCAAGCCATGATGGGTGACTTGGCTAAAATAAAAAGAAGTTTTGTAAACTCTATGAAAGACAAAAGTAATTTGTTTTAAAAAAAAACATTGAATGTGGACATTGATGGCAAGATCAGTATTATTGTCCATTCAAAATTGTCCTTGACAGCATTTAAGAGCTGCATTTGCATAGGTTCACCGTCACACATTGGCTTGACCAGATAAAGATGGTAGACACCTTTAGGAAAATTAGTGAACTGAAGGGTCTTTACACTGATCATAGTTTTGTGATTCTATTAATGAGGCTGGCTTTCAATTTCAGATTTTTAAAAATTAATTAAATAAATTTATTGCCATTATGGGATTTGAACCTGTGTCCCCAAAACATCAGCATGGACTTCAGAATTACTAGTTCAATTATATTACTGTTAGTCCTATGTCTCCCCTGTTGACAGGAGCCCCAACTTATTTCTGGTCCCAAAGGTGGGATACCAGACTCCAGGGAAAAATCTAGGCCTGTAAAGACAGTCAAGGTTCAGGAACCCACTGGCTTATTTTCTCAGTTACCTTCTCCCTGGCCTGCTGAAGCTCTCCTTTTGTGTGCTGTCCTTCTTTCTGCAGCCTCTCATTTTCCTGTCGCATTAATTTCTGCTCCTCTTCCACCAGCCGAGCCAGGTCATCCTGGTAAAACTTTTTCTGCTGATGCTGAAAATCTGCAGACTGCAAAGTCAGCTCTAGCACCTGATTCTGCAAGTCACAGAAAGGAAACACACACTTTTTTGTCAGTTATCAGAAATATGTTTCCTCTTGATTGTTTTGAAAGAGGCCTTCCCTTCGCCGCTTTCACATATATCACAACAATTTCTGAAATGTATATGATATAACAGCATGAGGCACCTTCAAGTAACTACTGCTCACTTATGAAAGAGAAGTGGATGGTTGGATGGGAAAGGATGAGTTCATGACTTTGGTCATATGTAAACGGATGTACACATCACAGGGAGAACAGGAATGTACTTGGTTGTGATGTTCCCATTGGCATTCATGATGTAAATTTACTGCTAAAGAAGTTACGTTTAACTGAATGTCAGAAAGCACCTGGCATTGTGATGCATCCAATTACAGCAAGAGTCATAATTTGCACTGAGAAGCGGGAAGGGTGAAAGCGAATAACTGATGCTATCATTGCACATTTACACTGAACCAGAGGGACTTCTAATGGGAACTACTGGTTCTTGTAAAAACCCATCTGATTGAATGATGTCCTTTAAGGAAGGAAATCTGCCATCCTTACCTGGTTTGGCCTACATGTGGCTCAAATCCTAAAACAATGTGGCTGACTTTTAACTGCCCTTTGGGTAATTAAGAATGGGTAGTAAATGCTGGCCTGGTCAGTTATGCCCACATCCCACAATTAAAAAGTATACTCATAAAATGTTATACATATGCTAAACTTGTTAAAATTTTTACGTGGAAAAATATTCAAGCAATATGAAATGAATTTTACCTTATCTTTGGTGGTCTGTAGCTGTTTGTGCAATGACATAACTTCCTGCTTTAATGCTTCATTTTCCTGTTGAGCTACACGGAAGTCTGATTTCAATTTTGCTGTCTGGAGGTTGACACTTTGTGAGCTTTCCTCCAAACTTTGTATCTAAATATAAAATGTTCTCTGTTTACATTTCAAATGTTAAATTCAGCCATTAAAATTTATGTCTTTCAGAATACGATTATAACCTAAGGAGTGGTAGTGTCCCTATGCCTGGATCAGGAGGCCCAGGTTCAACCCCCACCTGTTCCAGAGATGTGTACTAACAACAGAAAAATAGGTACAACTTACAACACTCTCTTCATTAAAATAGAAGGCCCGTTTCTTGTGGCTGATGTGTTTTCAAGCTGAGGTTTTCACCTAGTATTTTGAGCACACAACTAATTTCATTCTTTGAGGGATAATTTTCAATAAGTGATTAGGAAAACAACATCATGAGCTGACTTAAAACTGGATTGCAAAGACTTTCCACCCTGGGTAAGTATAAGTGAGGCAAGATACGTTCTGAGGAATTGTTTGCTGAACACGAAGTGTTAACTCTGATTTCTCTCCACAGGTTTTGCCAGACCAGCTCAGTCTTTCCAGCAATTTCTGTTCTTGATTCTAATCTCCAGCATCCACAGTTAATTCAGTTTTTACTTTTCTGATGGGTTTGAGGAATTAGGAGAATCAACCCACCTACTATTCGGGCATGAGCTGATAAATGACAAGTTTTACTTGTGTCACCCAAGTGTCAGGCAATGACCATCTCCATAGATGGGCATTTCTAACCATCTCCCTTGACAGCTAATAGCATTACCATCACCAAATTCCCCGTTATCACCATCCTGGGCAGATCACTGTTCACCAGAAACCAAACTGCACCTGCCATACAAATACAGTGACAACACAAGCGGTTCAGAGGCCACATATTCTGTGACTAACCTGACACCGCAAAGCCTTTCCACTGGCTTCAAGGTACAAACTAGAAGTGTGATACAATAATTACCACTTAACCAAATGACAAGCAGACTGAAGAAACCCAATACCATCTAGCACAAAACAGCAGCCATGATCGGCATCCAAACCACCAACTTAAACATTCACTCTCTCCACCAGTGGCTCACAGTAGCTGTAGTGTGTTTCATATTACAAGATACACTGCTGCAACCTGTCGAGGTTTCTTTGTCGGCATCTTCCAAATTGTTGACCTCTACCATCTGGAAGAACAAATGCAGGGAAGCACCAGATTCTGCAAGGTTCCTCTCCAAGTTACACACCATCTTGATTTCACTGTTACTGAGTCAAAATCCTGGAATTAACTACATTAGCAGACTACATTAGCAGAACTGTAGGAAAATGCTCCCTCTAGATGTGCAGCTAAAACGTACTATGCATGGAACGAGCCATGCACAATCAAAGGTCTCTTCAGATGCACACATGCATGGCAATATTAAAGAGGCCATGCAGCATAACAAACAAATCATACACAGCAGACAGAAGTTAGATGAAGCATTACTGTGGATATACCTTAACTACATGGACTGTAGTAGTTCAAGAAGGCCACTACCAACTTCTTAAGGGCATTTAGGGATTTCTAATAAATGCTCGTCTTGCCAGCGATGTCTATACCCCATGAAGCAATAAAATAAAAAACAAAATGTAGTAGCTGAGACTACAGCACAGAAAGATGTCTGATAAACATGTCCTGTCCATTCTTTTGACTCTGGAGTTTGAAGAGATCACTCATTATGAGAAAACCTGGAATTAAAATCTAGCTTAATTGCAACCACAGAATCATTATTATTGTGGTTAAAATCCATCTGCTTCACTAATGTTACTGAGGGAAGGAAATGTGTCACCTTTGCTTTCTCTAATCTATATGTGACTCCACATCCATAGTAATTAGACGTAATTAGGAGTGGCAATAAATGCTAGACAAGCCAGGGCCTCCGCATCACAAACATTGTTCCAACATTACCTTATCTTGTGATGTCATCAGCTGACTTGATAACTTTTGGACTTCTTGCAGCGATGTCTGCCATTCTTGTCTCAAATGTTCTGCCTGCTTTTCCATAATGTTCATTTTGGTAATCTGAATGTAAGCATTTATAGATGTATAGTTATAAATATATTCTAAAACAACTGCCCCTGATGAGTTAAAAGACAGTTAGAGACCACTAACCAGTGCTCTGAATCCAATTATATACTCTACATTAAATTTTCAAACCTTGCCAATGCACTGGTTCTTTTCATCATTCAGTGCTTCTTTCTCCCTTGTCAAGTTTTCATTTATGCGCTTTAAAGCAGTGACTTCATCCTCCAATTTGTTGTATTTGGACAACTGAAAATGTGAGAAATGTATATGGAATTTTGTCAACAAAGTTGATCCATTCGAAAATTCAAATCTATTCATCACTTTCATTCTACAAACATGAAGGATTTTTGAATATATAAAATATGTAGCATTGCTGTTGTTGAACTAATACCATAAACACTTGATTTCAAATCATGTTACAGCATTTGAGCAATCGAAATCCAGTTCAATTAGTGTGTAATTTAAAAGTAATTATTATCAGTAAATATGACTTAACCATGACTTGATTGTTGCAAAAACCAATCTAGTACACTAATGCCCTTGAGAGAAGGAGATCTGCTATTTGTACTTGATCTGGCCGACAGGTAACTTCAGACATTCAACCAAGTTATTGGCTCTTAATTGCCTTTTTGATTGGCTTACCAAGTTATCATGCCACTTAATGATGGTAATATATGTTAGTAATACACTCGGCGCATGAATAAATTAAAATAATATGATGGATTTTTTTGGTTAAGTGCAAATTACTAGTCAATTTCTAGTGGAGAGATTTCTGCCATGGGATTTATTGCTGTCTCTAGCCGAACACGCCTCATTAATGACCTGTCCCTATGGCGTCTCTCAAGTCCTATTCTAACTTGATTATACTATGCACTGTTCCCAGGACAATTTGCTACTCACTGGATAATCATCAAAAGACCCATGCCATAGTTGAAAGACCGCTCTGCACCTAGATAAGCATTGGCATTCGGAGTCAGCCAGCATAGCCTGGTACATTTTCTAAAACTGTCTGAGAAGAACATGGTGCTGTAATTCTTGGACCTGGAGAGTCCTGGTAGAGTGTTTATAAGGGTGGTGCAAGTAGAAACTCTCATAACATTTAAGATGTATTTGGATGCACATTTGCAATGCCTAAGCACACAAGGCGAATTGCCAAGTGCTGGAAAATGGGATTAGAATAGTTAATGGTTGCATTTGACTGGTGTGGATGCTACATGGGTTGAAGGGCCTTTTTCTGTGCTATAGATGTCTCTGCTTCTGCGGTCAAGCAGGTGATCAAAGGTGAATCCTGTACCAAAGAATCAGCAAAGGAGGCTGCATCATTAGACCATTGCAGCTTGGTCCGAGGTTGCCACCCAGGTCAGTGCTAGCTCAATGGTCCAGAGGAACAGCCAGCAGTGTTTTAAGAAAGTCAATTACTTTCTCTGGTCCACCAGTTCAAGTGTCACATTCTTGCCTCTATTATCTCACACTCACTCTATCCCAGTAACAGTACCAACCTCCCACCAAGGATCTTGCTCTACCACTTTCAATGATGCCTACAACATCTTCCCTGAACTAATGCTCAACAGCATCTCCTAACCCGGCTACCACACCACTAACTCTGCATGACCTTTGTGCTCCCTCCTTATTTGGGACACCTCACTAACTTTCAACTCCCTGACCCAGCACTAATTAGTTGTGCCACCCACTTTCACCACACTCAGTGCTTCCCCTGCTCTCATTAAAGGAGAGGACATACAACAACAGAGCAGTAGCAGGCCAGGAAAGGCTGAGGGATGCCTGGCATTAGGCTCTGCACTCGAAATGAGATGAGAATCCTGGCCCTTGCAGGAGGAGACAGGCTGGTCCTGTGGAGATGCAAAAACATCTATGTCCTGCCAACCAAGTAAGTACTACTCCTCATTCCATGGCAACTCTCACAGTAACCCATCCGTCAATGTCATTTATGGCAAGCCACTTATAACCACTGGCCACAATGCTTTCTTGTACCTGTTTTGCAGCTACCATAAGCATTTCCACCATTACTGCAGTGAGATGGCCAGCTCTCCCAGAAGCCACCTCCTTGGCCTCTGAGGGCAAAAGTACTGAGGTTGCAGGGGAAGAATGGCAACGCGGCCTTGTACACTGTCCACCTGTTGAAATGTAGTCACCTCAGTGGGAAAATCAGGTTTCAGAATGTGTGTGAGCATAATCTGGTGAACACCTTACATGACCGCTTTGTGGCTGGCTGAGGAGAAAATGCCCCAAGCCGCTAGCACTCAGAGGATTGCCTGAGAACAGGCCCCTGCTCACCTTTCCTGGATTATGTCCTGTCTCACCGGCAGGACAGACCGAGTAGAGGTGGTGGAATGGTGGTATACAATTGGGACGGATTTGCCGTGGGAGTCCTCAGCATTGACTTTGGATCCCATGACATCTCATGGCTTCAGGTTAAATATGGGTAAGGATTGATTATGGCGCACCTTCTTCCCTCTCCGATGAATATATATTCCTCCATGTTGAAACAGACTTGGAGGAAGCACTGAAAATGGCAAGGGCACAAAAGGTACTCTGGGTAGGGGATTTCAATGTCCATCATCAAGAGTGGCTCGGCAGCAGTACTACAGATTGGGCTGGTTGGCTCCTAAAGAACATAGCTGCTAGACTGGGTCTGCAGCAGGTGGTGAGGGAATGAACACGGGCAGCACGGTGGCTCAGTGGTTAGCAATGCTGCCTCCCAGCACCGTAGACCCAGGTTCATTTCCAGCCTTGGGCGACTGTCTGTGTGGAGTTTGCACAATCTCCCCATGTCTGCGTGGGTTTTCTCTGGGTGCTCCTGTTTCCTCCCACAGTCCAAAGATGTGCAAGTTAGGTGGATTGGCCATGCTAATTGCCCATCGTGTCCAGGGATGTGTGGGCTAGGTAGATCACCTATGGGAAATTCAGGACTACAGGAATGGGGTAGTGGGTTGAGTCTGAGTAGGATACTCTTCGAAGTATCAGTGTGGACCTTTTGGGCTGAGTAGCCTGTTTCCACACCGTAGGGATTCGATGGAATACTTGACCTTATCCTTAACAATCTGCCAGGTGTCCATGAAAGTATCAGTAAGAGTGACCACCACACAGTCCCGTCATTGTGTTGTGTGGCACTATCACTGTGCTAAATGAAACAGATTTTGAACAGATCTAGGAACTCAAGACTGGGCATCTATGAGGAGCTCTGTTTCATCAACAGCAGCAGAACCGTACTCCAACACAGTCTGCAACCTCAGGGCCTGGAATATTGGCCCACTCAACCATTAGCATCAGGCCCAGGGATCTACCCTGGTTCAGTGGAGACTGCAGGAAGGCATGCCAGGAGCAGCACCAGGCATGGTGTCAACCTGGTGAAGCTACTGAACAGGTCTATTTGTGTGCCAAACAGCTTAAGCAGCAAGTAACTGACAGAGCTAAGCAATCCCACAACCAACAGATCAGATCTAAGCTTTCCAGTCCTGCCACATCCAGTTGTGAGTGGTGGTGAACAATTAAACAACTCACTGGAGGAGGCAGCTCCATAAATATCCCCATCCTCAATGATCGAAGGGCCCAAAACATCAGTGCAAAAGATAAGAATTGCATGTGCAGCAATCTTCAGCTGAAAGTGCTGAGTGGATGATTCAATTTAGCCTCATCCACTAGTCCCCACCATTACGGATTTGAGTCTTCAGGCAATTAGATTCACTGTTTGTTTGGAGACACTGGATACTGCAAAGGCTATGGGCCCTGACAACATTTTGGCAAAAGTACTGAAGACATGTGCTCCAGAACTCGCTGCTCCCCTAGACAAGCTCTTCCAGTACAGTTACAACACTGGCATCTTTCTGACAATGTGGCAAATTATTTAACTATGTCCTGTACATTAAAAATTAGGTCAAATTTAACCCGGCCAATTACTCCTTTATCAGTCTACTCTCGATCATTAGGAAAGTGATGGAAGGTATCATCAACAGTGCTATCAAGCAGCACCTGCTCAACAATATCCCGTTCAGTGACGCCAAGTTTGAGTTCTGCCAGGGCCACTCAGCTATTGACCTCATTACAGCCTTGATTCTAACATGGATGAAAGAGCTGAATTCCGGAGGTGAGGTGAGAGTGACAGCTCTTGACATAAAGGCTGCATTCGAATGAGTATGACATCAAGGATCCTTCACAAAACTGAAATCGATGTGAATCAAGAGGAAAACTCTCCACTGGTTGGAGTCATACTTGGCACATAGGAAGATGGTCTTGGTTGTTAGAAGTCAGTCATTTCAACTCCAGGATACATCTGCAGGATCATGTCCTAGGCCCAAACATCTTCAGCTGCTTCATCAGTGACCTCCTTTCCAAGATAAGGACTGCAACGTAGATGTTTGCTGAAGATTGCACAATGTTAAGCAACATTCATGATTTGCTATGTTCAAATGCAACAAGATCCGGACAATATCCAGGCTTTGGTTGTCAACTGGAAAGTTACATTTGCGCCACACAAAGACCATCACCAAAAGTGACAATCTAACCATCACCCCTTGACATTGAATGATATTACCATCACTGATTCCCCCACTATCAATATCCTGCGGCTATTATTATCCAAAAACTCAACTAGACACAGTGGCCATAAGACCAGGTCAGAGGCTAGGAATACTGCAGCAAGTAACTCATCTCCTGACTCCCCTCAACCTGACGATCATCTCAAGGTACAAGTTAGGAGTGCGATGGAATACTCCCCGCTTGCCTGGATGGGTGCAGTTCCCACAGCATTCAAGAAGCTTGACACCATCCAGGATAAAATAGCCCACTGGATTGGCACCACATCTACAAGCATCTACTCCCTCCTCCACTGATGGTTAGTAGCAGCAATGTGTATGACCTACAAGATACACTGTAGAAATTCACCAAAGATCCTCAGACAACACCCTCCAAATCTATGACTGCTTCCATCTGGAAGCACAAGGGCAGCAGACACATGGGAACACCGCCACCAACACATTCAAGTTCCCCTCAATGCCACTCACCATCTTGACTTAGAAATATATCAGCATTCCTTCACTGTCACTGGGTCGAAATTTGGGAATTCCCTCATGAACAGTGTTGTGGGTAAAATCACAGCAGGTGGGCTACAGTTGTTCAAGAAGGCAGCTCATGGGCACCTTCTCAAGGGCAACTAGCGATGGGCAATAAATACCGGCCAGCCAACGATGCCCATATATCATAAAAATAAAAATAATCCTCTCAGTATGTTGGAGGGGTGCCATCATGGTCATGAGGGGTTGATAAACATGAGATATCAATATCTGCGGACAAGTGCATGTGGCTGATACTCATGGATTGTGACCTGAGATTTTGCTTGGCCCTGAGAAAATGCAGACGGGTTTGTAGCCAGGAGCGAGCTGAAGTCTCCAGGTACCCGCTCTGATTTCAATGTTGAGATTTCTCAATGCCTAGCTTGTTTGGTGTGTATGGTAAGATAGAAAGCAGAGTATTAATGGGGTGAGATTGGTTGTTAATAAGGTATTGAACAAGCAATAATCCTCCTTGATTAACAACTTGTCACTGCCTAGTGAGAAACTCGTCTCTCTGTTTGGCAAAAGCACGAAAGTTGGAGTGAGATGTTCCTGTCAAAATAGGTTGGACGGCCGTACACTGGCAAGGAGTGTGTGAGGTACCATTAAGGTGGGTAGATGCACAGAGATTGATATGGTGAGAATGTGGGGCAATGGTGGGACGGTGAGTGGTTGTGCATGGATAAGTTCTTGAGAAACAACTTTTCAAATAGTTCCCTGATCCAGAATATGGTTCACAACTGAGGGAGCCCATAAACCATGAATCTTCAAAATCCACTCCCTGCAATTGAGTTGGCCAGGTCAGAAGGGCAGTTTGGGATCTTCTAATTTACACCAGCTCGTACTCTTATCCTGCCAAATTGAAAATTGGGCTCACCAAGCATGGGGCTAGGAATTCTGGAATCAAATGGCTACAATGGTTGCATGAAAAAACACAGGGAATATTGTGTAGATTCCTCTGAGTGAGGTGATGCGGTACAGGCCGTGTTTCTCTGTTGAATTTCACATTGTTCAATGAAATGGAAACATTTTAAATATCATAAGAAATATAAGATCAACGTTAACAGTGAAAAATGTAATCTTACATGGCCATTTTCAATTTCTTGCATTATGTGCATTTTTTCTTGTTCACGTTCTTTCTCCAAGTTCCCAGCCTTTTTCTCCTTCTGGCGAACTAGTTCAGCCAACCGCTGCTTCAATTCTAGTACATCAGCTTGATTCTTTGAGTTTTTGTGGCAAAGATCTTCATTCTCTGCATCTAGCTTTTTGTTCTGGGATCTCAGCTCTGCAATCTATTTTATAGCACCGAATGGAACAAAAAGATATTCAGAATTGTAGGAACTATCACCCCCTCAAATAATTACAATATACACATGTCTCTGATAAAGAAAAGAGCAAGTGTTCCTGCTTGAATCATTTGGAATTAGAATTAACCATATATAATTACCAACAAAGGCTTTAGAATGGTCCTTAAATGGAGTGTCATGATCTTCAGAACAAACTCAGTGACAACAGATCAATATCTCCTAATGCACTGAGTTTAATTTGATGACGATGAATATTATGGCCTACATTTTCTTTCTAGTTCAGTGCTGGTATGCTATGTATAAACATATTGATGCTGATTTATTTTCTCCTTTGGCCGCAGGGTGTCTTTTCAAATAAAATCTGTACCAGCTGATTACTTCATAGCTATCAAAATGCCTGCATGTTTATTAAAATACATTAATGTATTGGGGGATCTGTCCTCTCCTAAGCTCGCCTACATTATAAAAATGATTATTTTAAAAGGGCTTCACTGACTTTAAGTGCTCTCAGAGGCACTGAGCTTCTACAGGGCACTATATAAAAGCAAATTCATTCTTTCTTTAGTGGAAATATGGCAAACCATTATGATTTATTCCAGCTTTCTATGAGCTAAGTTATTTGAATCAACTTACAAAGAGTGACAAAGGCTGTAGAACACAGAAATAAAAACCCTTTAATCTTATTGATCCAAGGGCATAGGATCCTTGTCTTTCCAGCCTGACCTCATAACTCAACAGCTTTAGCCCTGGTTTCAGTCTGTTGAATGTGTGCTGCACTCACCCCGAGGCCATTTTACCCATCCTGGATGCCATACTGTAGTTGTATGCTCAGGGAAGCTGGGATATTGTACAGCTAATGAACTGTTTCAGTTGGCAGGCAAATCTGTGGGGAGGGGTGTTTTTTTGGGATGGGATGATAACAGAGTTGGGGCTGGGGGGGTTTCACTGTGTGGCAGTCAAAATCAAACAGGACATTTTTCAGTTTTAACCTTCCAGGATTAGAAATGAGAATGGCCTTCCTGAGCCTACAAAAATAATAATATAAAATATAATACAATTATTTAGAAAGATCTCTGGCATTCCCTTATAAATTATTATTTAGACAACTCGATCCCTCATAATAACAATGGGAAAAAACTTCGACTCTTCTGTGAAGCAGGTTTGCTGGTGATGGTGTTGGTGGGAATTTTGTCAGATGGGAGAATGGTCAGTGCAGACCGTATTGCCTTCCTGTCTCCAGACCAATTCATTGGTGAACAGGTCCATGGGTAGTAATTCCTGTCCTCCCTTCAATGGCCTTAAAGAGACCTCAATCTGCCATTGTTGGTATATTGTAGCAACTTTCAAGTAAAGCAAATCCTGAAGTGTATTATTTGATGACTCCCAGTGGGAGTCCTTTGTTTAAAAGCACATACTGCCTATAAGAGGGACCTGCAATTAGTAAGTCAAGGAATGGAGGTTTTGAGCCCACTGAGAGCCACCTCTTTCTCTTGTTGTCAGCTCCCCTACTGCCTCAGTCTAAGACTCCTACCCCTCCAGCAATCAGTGACCTTTGGCCTGGGTTCTGCATGTTAGATTGATGCTGTTCCAGCAGCAGTTACTGTCTCCAAGGTGGGGCTGTTGTTCAAAAGAACTGTTAGCTGTTGACTGGGTGGGAAGTGTTTGCACACTTTCTGTTCCCAGAGAATGGGCCTTTGATGGCTTCTCGACCGTTGACTTGAATGTATTACTAGACGGCTTTTTCAAAAGATATGAACCCGAGGCTCCATCACAAGATGTGAAGCACATGTGGCGCAAACTGTGTCCATTTGTAAACAACTTCCAAATCAATGTTCCACGGCTGCTGTAGCATCTCAACTTATGCATTTAATACTAAGGAATTAATGGATAGTTAAATTTAAATCTTTGGAAGGAATAATAACTTACCTGTTTGTTTTGAAGTTCTACAATTCTCTGAGCAGCTATTTTGTCGTTCTTCAAAATCTCCACTTGTTGCCTGTAAAGATTCAACCTTTTAATATTGTACCTTAAATCATAGCCTCACTAACACACCTAACCAACAGAAGAAAGATAGAGTTGAATACCTTTATCATATTAACAACAAAGTCTGCAACTTCATACACTAATTTTCGATTTGTGCTGTATGTTTAAAACCCTAGCTTTAGTTTCCAAAGATTGAGGCAGTTATAGGTTTAAAAAAAATCTTCAGCGAAAAATGTTGAACAGATGATGCTGCTTGGCATCATTTGAGGAGGAATATGACAAACCCAGGTATGTATGAGGCCATAATCATGATGCTGTGAATGTGACTACATCAGATTGTTTTTTGACCATCCTTAGCACAGATTTCCCATTTTGGGATCCAGTGCTAGTTGCTCATGAGGAGGACCTTGCGTGATTGACCAAGTTGAGTTTGCTGATATCTTGTTCTGGTACAAAGCCTGTCCATTGTGTTATCTTGTTGATGTAGTTTACACTTAATTCAAGACACTGAGGCTGAGGTTCAGAATGGTGTTGCAATGGGGTAGGACTTCTATTTGATGCCACAAATTTTCCCAACCTTAAAGCACTTCCATGGGAGGTTATTTACACTGCATGGAGGGCCCTCTCTGAGAAGAAACATGTTACTGTATGAAGAGGGTAATCCCCCAATGTGATTCACTAACCCTGAGATGACCTCCAATAAATCAGCCAGTTAAGTGTTGAGTTTGAACTGAAACAAGAGGAGACTGCTCCAAGACCTCTTCCTTGATTGTGGGACCTCAAATTCTTTAATACTGCTTGCTTAGGCCTACTGGTAACTTACTCACTCCAGCCCCAAGAAGCAGTAAATTGGGCAGTCATTATTTTGGGTAGGATCACTGAGGAGAACACAGTTTCAATTCTGAGACTGCAGCAATGACTTTAGAATCCTGTGCAGGGTTTATTGATTAAAACAGAAAGCATGGCTGAGATTTAATGTTCACGAGTAGCCCCACCACTGTCCTGAAGTCATGACTGAATTCGGCATCATTCACAAAGACAGCGTTTTTTCTGTCTAAAAGCAGGATGTCCTGGTCAATCACAACACTTTCATAACACTCCACTACTGCTAGCATTAGGTACAAAATTAAGTGTAATGTCATGGTTTATATCCACATGTTGTTAGTATTTCTTATTTGTTGTCTTAGGTTATGTATATCTATACAGCAATTATCAAGCAGAGGTTTTATACATATATTGTGGTTATACGAGCAAGAAAATGCAACAAGTGAAAACTGCAAAACAAAGTTTAAAAATGCTCTAAAACACACAGATAAATACTAATTAATTGGGCAGTCATTATTTAAATTATTTTAAATTTTTAAATTATTTACCTTTTTGAATTATTGTAATATCACTGAAACAGACAACCTGAATGTTTAAAATACTTAAATTCAAATGATCATTTTGGAATTGAATGTTACTGCCTGTAAATGGTGGCCATGTTGCCAGTGAATCACAGTGCGAAGTGGAGGAGCAACTTTTCATCTTCACATTAGGCATTTTACAACATTCTGGATTCAATATTGAGTTCAACACCTTCAGATTGTGAATCCACTCCTATTCCTTACCTTTCTTTTTAGCTTTACCTGTTACATTCTCTGTCACCATGTCTTCTCTCCCCTTCCCCACCCCCAACCCCCTCTGCCCTGCGCACCCCCCTAGCTGCCACATCGTCCCCACCCCCCACCACCTCCCTGCTACCCCAATGGGACAGTCTGTTCTTTCCAGTCTGGCACTTGGACACATCATTGTTCTGCCATTCTCACATTCCGATCACTTAATCTGAACTATCAACATCATTTTCCCCCAGCACTCTATCCCCTCTCCCACTATTGCGTAAATGCTGCCCCCTCCACACTTGATGTCAGCTCAGAAGAAGAATCATCTAGATTCAAAACTTTAACTTGCTCTGTCTCCATGGATGCTGCCCGATCCGGTCTGCTCTCCAGCATTTGTTTTCAGTCATGACATTACTATTGATTGTCATAAAAATCCATCTGCTTCACTAATATTCTTCAGAAAAGGAAATCTCCCATCTTCACCTGGTCTGGCCTTTATGTAACTTTTGAACAATATCAATATATTTGACTCTTTTAACTGCTTTCCAAAAGGATTGGCAAGCCACTTAGTTCTAAGGTCGTTAGGGATGGGCAACAAATGCCAGCCTTGCCAAAAATGCCCACATACCACAAAAGATTTTTTAAAACAAATCATTGAACTTATTGAGTTTTGTGGCTATGCTTTTAACTATTTTATATTTTTGGGGACCCCGAGTAGCCTTTACAGTAACTTACTTTAATTCCTGTTGCGCTTCATTCAATTCTATGATTTTCTCATGATAAACTCCTTCTTCCTCCCTCAATGTGGCCTTTTGATCTTTTAAGATGTCATTTGTACCAGTGGGTTCTTCAGATTCACCGCTGCAGAACAAAAAGAAAATGCTAAAATACTTTTGAGTTTAATTCTGCCAATTTTAGGAAAATAAAGAAAAGAAAAAATAAAGGATTGAAAGAAATGTAAAAAGTACTGGAAAAAGAGGATGTTTGTACATTCGACTGTGGCTGGAGTATCATATCCAATTTGGCCAGCTATTTTAGGAAGGGTATCAATTCTTTACAGTGGGTATAGAAGGGATTTGCTGGACAGATACCAGGGATAATGAATTTCAGTTTTGTGGGAGGCAATGAAGTCGGGGTTGTTATCCTCACAGCAGAGAAAATTCAGGTGTGCGGCATATGGGACTAGGTCAGATTGGGATGTCTGGTTGGTGTGGACGAGTCTGTTTCTGTGCCGGGTGACTCTATAACTCTATTTAAAGGGGTATTTGAAATTATGAAGAACTTTCATAGATCAGAAAAGGAGAAACATTTCCACTGACAGGAGGGTTAGCACCCTGAAGCACATCATAAAGAAGATTAATTATAAAAGTCACTTGGAGGAGTTAAGGTGAAATTTATTTACACCACAAGCTTTTAATATCTGAAATGTTCTACTTGGAAGGAAGCAAATTCAGTAGTAGCTGACAAAACATATTTTGATTTATATTTGAAAAGGGACAAAAAGGCTAGGAAAAAGAACAGGAAAGTGGAACTAAATAACACATAGAACAGTACAGCACAGGATCAGGCCCTTTGGCCCACCATGTCAGTGCTGACTATGATGCCATTCTAAACTAATCCCAGCTCCCTGCACACGGTCTGTATCTCTTTGGTTCCTGCTTCTTCACATTACTGTTTAAGTGCCTTGTCCTCTATTACCTCTCATGGCAGCGCATTCCAGGCAGATACCACCCTCTGTGTAAAAAGCTTTCCTTGCACATCTGCTTTAAATTTTTCCCCTCACCATAAACCTATAGCCCCTAGTATTTGACATTACCACCTTGGGAAAAAGCCTCTGAATATCCACCATATCTCTGCCTCTTGTAATTTTATCTACTTCAATCAGATCACCCCTCAAACCTCAATGCTCTAGCGAAAACAATTCAAGTTTGTTCAACCTCCCCTTCTCGTTAATACACTCCAATCCAGGCAATATCTTGGTAAATCTCTTTTGCACCCTCTCTAACACCTCCAGAATCCTCCTACAGTGTAACTACACACCATACTCCAATATGGCTGAACTAAAGTTTTGTACAGCTGTGGGATGATTTGCCAACTTTTACACTCAGTGCCCTGGCCGATGAAGCCAAACATACTGTCCACCTTCTTTACCATCTGATCTACTTGTTTTGCTTTCAGGGAGGAATGAACTTGCACTCTGAGATTTCTCTGTATGCCAATGTTCCGAAGGATGTGGCCATCCACTGTATACTTTCCTCTTGTGTTTGACCTCCCAAAATGCATCATCTCATGTTTGTCAGTTCTCTAACTTTCCAACTGATCCATACACTACCAAAACCATCCTCACTATCCACAATTCCACCATTTTTATGTTGTCTGCAAATTTACTAATCAGACCACCTCAATTTTCATCCAGATCATTTATATATCTTACAAACAACAGAGGTCCTAGCATTACCATAATGTAACAAGATATAGAGCTAGATGAACACAGCAGGCCAAACGGCATCAGTGGAGCAGGAAAGCTGTCGTTTTGGGTCTGGACCCTTCTTCAGAAGTGGGGGAGGGGAACAGAACTCTGAAGTAAAGAGAGAGAGAGAGAGAGAGAGAGAGAGGGGGGGGGGAGGCGGTTGGAAGATGAATAAAGGAGCAGATAGGTGGAGAGGAGATGGACAGGTCAAGGAGGCAGGGATGAGGCTGGTAGGTAGGAGTGGGGTGGGGGTTGAGGTGGGAGGAGTGGATAGGTGGAAGAAAGGACAGACAGGTTAGGGAGGCAGGGATGAGTTGGGCTGGTTTTGGGATGCAGTCAGAGGCAGGGAGATTTTGAAGCTTGTGAAGTCCACATTGATACCATTGGGGCTGCAGGATTCCCAAGCGAAATATGAGGTACTGTTCTTACAACCGACGGGTGGCATCGTTGTGGCACTGTTTGAGGCCCAGGATGGACATGTCATCCAAGGAGTGGGAGGGGGAGTTGAAGTGGTTCGCAACTGGGAGGTGCAGTTGCTTATTGCAAACTGAGCGTAGGTGTTCCATAACGCGGTCTCCAAGCATCCGCCTGGTTTCCCCATTGTAGAGAAGGCCACATCGGGAACAGCGGATGCAGTATACTACATTAGCAGATGTGCAGGTGAACATCTGTTTGATGTGGAAGGTTTTCTTGGGGCCTGAGATGATGTGAGGGAGGAGGTTTAGGGGCAGGTGTAGCACTTCCTGTGGTTGCAGGGAAAAGTGCCGGGGTGGTGGGGCTGGTGGGGAGTGTGGAGTGGACAAGGGAGTCCTGGAGAGAGTGGTCCCTCTGGAAAGCAGATAAGGGTGGGGAGGGAAAAATGTCTTTGGTAGTGGTGTCAGATTGCAGATGGCAGAAGTGCCGGAGGATGATGCATTGGATCCGGAGGTTGGTTGGGGCGTCATGTGAGGGCAAGGGGGCTTCTGTTTTTGTTGGGGACGGGGTGTGAGGGTTGAGTTACGGGAAATGGGAGAGATGCAGACGAGGGCGTTTTTGACCATTGTGGAGGGGAAGTTGTGGTCCTTGAAAAACAAGGACATTTAGGATGTTCGGGACTGGAATGCCTCATTTTGGCAGTAGATGTGGCGGACGCAAAGGAATTGGAAATAGGGGATGGCATTTTCGCAGGAAAGTGGGTGAGAAGAGGTGTATTCTTCGTGTACCCATGATGTACCTTGACAAATACTTTAGTAAAGCCCATGTAGACAACATGCATTATCCAAACCTTATAAATTATCTTCACTACTTCCTCAAAAAACTCAATCAAGTTTGTGAGAGAAGACCTCCCCACATAAAGCAATGCTGATTATCCCTAGTAAGTCCATTCTTCTTCAAATATGAGCAAACCCCGTCCCTAAGAATTTTCTCCAACAATTTCCCAACCACTGATGTAAAACTCACTGGCCTATCATTTCTGGAATATCCCTTTTGTCATTCCTAAAGGAAGGAACAACATTGGCTACTCTCCAGTCTTTTTTGACTTTGCCTGTGGCCAAAGAGGATGTCTTTCAAGGCCAAGTAATCTCCTCACTTGCCTCCTTCACTATCTTGTGATAGAACCCATCAGACCCTGCATCTTATCTACTGTAATGTTTTTCAAGATTAAATTAGTTTACCTACAGTGTGGAAACAGGCCCTTCAGCCCAACAAGTCCACACCACCCTTGAAGCATCCCACCCAGACCCATCCCCCTGTAACCCACACAACCTTGCACACTACGGGCAATTTAGCATGGCCGATCCACGTAGCCTGCACATCTTTGGACTATGGGAGGAAACTGGAGCACCCGGAGGAAACCCACGCAGACACGGGGAGAATGTGCAAACTCCACACAGACAGTCGCTCGAGGCTGGAATCGAACCTGGGTCCCTGGTGCTGTGAGGCTGCAGTGCTAACCACTGAGCCATCGTGCCGCCAAACATCGAACATCTCCTCTTTCTTATTATCAACATGCCCTAACAAGAATATACCCCTCCCTAATCTTACTATTATCCATGTCCTTATCCTTGGTGAAGACCAATAGGAGGTACTCATTAAGGGCTTCACCCACTTCCTTCGCTCCACACATAAATTCCTCCCTATGGCCTTGTGTGGACTTACCCTTTCCCTAGATACCCTCTTGCTCCTAATACACATATAAATTGCTTTGAGGTTCTCCTTAATCCTACTTGCCAAGAGCATTTCATGGCCCCTTCTAGCTTTCCTAATTTTGTGTTTAATTTGTTTTCTGCTTCGTTTATACTCAAGGACATTGTTTGATTTCAGTTTCCTAAGCCTTACATTTGTTTCCTTTTTCTTTTTGACTGACCTTTCAACATCTCTTGTCATTCCAAGGTTCCTGAATCTTGTCATACTTATCTTCCATCCTCACAGGATGATGTTGGTCCTGAACTCTGATCAACTGGCCTTTAAAATACTCCTGCAGCCATGTGTTTTACCCTCAAACAGCCACCACAATCTAATTTTTCCAGTTCCTGCCTATTACTGTTGTCATTAGCCTTCCCCAGTTTAGCACTTTCACCTGAGGGGCAGTCTTATCTTGACTCATAACTATCTTAAAACTTACAGAATTATGATCTCTGTTCCCAAAATGCTCTCCAACTGAAACTTCAGTCACCTGGCCAGGGTCATTCCCCAGTACAAGGTCTCATATGGTCCCATCACTCGTAGGACTACTTACATGTTGTTTCAAGAAATGCATCTGGATCCTCATCTAAGCCTCTGGCATGGAGGAAGTCTCAGTCAGTAATGGAGAAGTTAAATTCACCCATTAGAACAACACTAACTTTTTCATAACTTTCTATTATTTGCTTACATATCAGTTCCTGTATCTCCCGTTGGCAATTGGGAGGACTGTATTATAACCACAGCATAGGGTCTGCACCATTTTTATTCCTAAATTCTAACCATATGGCCTTGCTGGATGAGCCCGCCATGATATCCTTTGTATAGCTGTGACATTCTCCTTCTTTTGTAAAGCAGATCCCCCATTCCTTTTACACCTTTCTGTAACTTGCCTGCAACACCTAAATCCTGGAACGGTGTGCTGCCAGTCCTGTCCTTCTTTCAACCAAATTTCTGTAATTTCTACAGTATCATAACTCCATCAACTAATCAAGGCTCTAAGATTTTTCTGAAGAAGGGTCCAGACCCGAAATGTCAGCTTTCCTACTCCTGTGATGCTGCCTGGCCTGCTGTGTTCATCCAGATCTACTCCTTGTTGTCTAAGATCAAGATTGTTATCTAAGCTTTACCTACTCCTTAAAATAAATATACTTCAGACAGCCTGTCCCTTCATGTTCATTGACCTGGCCCTGCTGGTTCTGCCTATTAGACTAGTCTTAATGTTTATCTTCTCCTCAATCACCCCACATACTGACCTATTGCTCTGTTTCTCACACTCCTGCCACATTGGTCTAAACCCACACAAGTGGCATGAGCAAACTTCCCTGCAAGGATATTTGTCAAGGATTATTCATCAAAGAGTCTTTCAAAAGAGCTGGCATCTTTGGAAGACAACTGTACATATGCACTTGCAAAAGGGGTCCTCGCTTTTTCATCAAAAAGACAACTCCTCCAACACTGTAGCACTGTTCTACTGCACTAATATGTCGACCTAGACAATGGTTTCAAATCTGTGAATTGAGGCTTGAATCCATGACCTCCTGGCATAGAGAGGAAACTGCTACTACTGAGCCAAGATTAACAGATGTAGGCACAAGATAATGTTTTCTGTTTTGCTAACTGAAAAAGTGCTGTACTGGGCAGAAACAGGTCTCTTTCCAGATCTAGGACCAAGGAACAAAAGCACTGTCCGCAGAGAGTTGCTGGGGCCGGTGCTGGCTGCGGCTAGTAGGACATCTAGCTGACGTTTAGGGCCAGGTTGGCAGGTAAGTAGGCAGTTACGTGGCAAGGTTGGTGGGTGAGCGAGTGAGAGGTTCTCAATAGGCCTCCATTTCTGCCTGGGTCCCTTGATCAGGCAGACTGCCTTTGAACAAGCCACCCCCTCCACTACCTCCAGATACCCACATGGCAGACCATGCAGGTTTGCTTCCAATGCTCCCACACAGTGAGTCTCTGCCTGCTTCACAGTTGGTATGGTTCTGGCAGGAATGCTGTTCAAGCCTTTCCTACTATGGACATAATTGCGTTATCTAATTAAATGCTCTCTATGACCTGCTGCAAATTTGCAAGGGGGAAGGGTGTTAGAATCATGGAGTGATGGTGGTGCATATTGACACAAACATATGAAAAATTGGAAAAGTTGAAATTAAAATTGGTGCATTTGAAATATTTTGTTATTTAGTTCTGTATTTATCAATGTTAAAGAACAGTTATGGCCTTAACTTAATTTTAAAATAAGGTGTGAGCATGCAAATGAGAAAATGGCTAAAGGCTAGACATGCAATGGTGCATTTCACCTCATGGAGCAACAAACAAAACCATTAACATTCACCATTCCATCATGCTTCAAGAATAATGCAGAAGGTGGCGCATTTTATATAGACAGTATACAAGCAAACAGTTTTATGATAAAGAAAAACTCTCTCCCATTCTGAAATATGCTTTGAATGAACATTTGACGTAATTTTCCATTATGTTTCTTTGTTTGCAGTTTTTAATCGATATCTGTTTTTTAGTGAAGGTAATTCAAATTTACCAATTTCAGAGATTCATTTATCATAAGTGTACTCTCTTCCCGTGATCAAGTAATTCAGAATACTAAATTTGCATGATCTAATTCTATACAGTACATTTGTACAGGAATATATGTTATAGATTACAATAAGAATATTTGCTCTTAATTTGACACATCAACAAAGCAACAAAGTAGTAACAAAAATTTGCATTAAAAGCTCACTTTAAACAAACCTATAAAATAAAATAGTTGATAATTTTGAAGGAAAATTCCTCAATCCTCAATTCCAATTTTTCAATAAAAACCAAAAGAACTGCGGATGCTGTAAATCAGGAACAAAAACAGAAATTGCTGGAAAAGCTCAGCAGTCTGGCAGCATCCGTGAAGAAAAAATCAGAGTTAACGCTTTAGGTCCAGTGACCCTTCTTTAGAACCTGCTGAGCTTTTCCAGCAACCACTGTTTTTGTTCCAATTTTTCAATGCCTTTTTATAAATTGAATTCATTTAACACACAGCTGTTTTAGCAGCTAAAAATAAGATGGCCGTTTTGGAAATTTGCACAGTTCAAATACTCCTAGAATATATTGAAGAGGAATATATTGTGCAAGCCTCCTTTCCACGCTGGACTGAAATCTACTTTACAATATTCAAAGATGTATTCATTTTAAAACAATGTTGAACAAGAGTCATAGCAGCAAAGTTTAAAACAAAAAATAAATAATTTCAGAAAAAAACTGCAAGAAACCTAATGAAATTGTTGTATCTCAACACGGACTAAACCTCCACATTTCTTATAATGTGCCAATTTCAATGCAGGTAATCATCTGTTGCACAATAAGTCACTTCGAATTTTGGAACTGATGTGATTCAAAGCATAATTAGCTTTCACAATGGTTCACACATCAACCTTTAGGAACTTATAAAGAACGACAATACAAGCCTTTAAAAAGGGCAAGAAATCCACCCATTCATAATCGAGGGATGGAAAATCTAGCCTTTAAAGTCTAACTGATACTATAAACAAAATACACAGTTTAATTTTAACTGAAAATGCACCATCTTAAATCTCTAGGATTATCAGCTTACCACATTTCAAAGAAGTCAGCTGTCCACATGTTTGGAAAAGCAAGCATTGGAAATGAAAGCATGTTAATTTCACATTTCGGCGAAAAGACTTTATCACAAAAGACTGGGAATTTACTGAAGTTGCATAAAATAACCATAAACATTACCTGTTCGTTCTGGCTTGTTGCTGATTTAATTGCTCTTGCAATCTGGCGACGACGACTTTTAACTCAGCATTCTCTCTCTCAGTTTGAACATTTCTCTTGTGAAGTTCTGAAATTGACACAATCTTCTCTTCCAATTGCTTGGTCCTTTCTTGTAGCCTCGTGTTCTGAGCCCTTACTTTTAGTATTTCTTTCTCGGAGCTTTCACATGCAGTCTCTAAGTCTGAAAATAACTTAACTTTGTCTTGTAGCTGTTTAATTTTTTCTTGAAGTTGTACTCTTTCCTGTATCATTTCTATTTTTTCACTTTTAAACAGTTCAATAGCTTTTTGTAAATTTGACAACTCCAGAGCTTTTTCCTGAAATTCATTTATGTTATCTTTCAAGTTCACATTTTGTAATTTTACTTCTGCCAGTTCGTTCTGAGATTGTTCAAGCACCTTTGTGAGAACTTCAACTTTTTCTTGTAATGGTTCAACTTTATCTTGACATTCCAGCTTCTCTGATTTCATTTTACCCATTTCATTTTTCAACAACTCAATTGTTTTCTGTAATTCTGAAACATTCAGTGTTTCTTCCTCTAGTTCCTTTATTTGCATGTTCAGATTGGAGTTTTCTGACCTTATTTCTTTCTCCGATGATACAGATACTTTCTCCAAGTTTGTAAAAGGCATCAACTTACCCTGGAGTTGTTCAATCTTTGCTTGAAGTTCAAAGTTCACATTCATTAGTTCTGTCTTTTCTCTTTTAAGTAGTTCATTGGCTTTCTGCAGGTTTGGCTGATCTGTAATTTTTCCTTTTAATTCTTGAGAACTTTCTTCTAACTCCGAAGTTTCAGTTCTCATCTTTACATAATCTTTTTTGAAATCCTCTTGTACCTTTTTCGAGTCTGGAAGTAATAATGTTTGCACTTCCAGCTGTAGTGTTTTTTCCTGCAAGTCAGCAATTTTGTTTTTCATCTTGTTACTTTCCCCCTCCAGTTCATTGTTGGACCTCTGCTTTTCACGAAGGAACACCATGTCCTCTTCCATATTTTTGATTTTCTCTTGCAGTCTGGAGATTTCAGAACAATGTTCTGCCTTTTCTTTGACAAATTCTTCATGTGCAGCCTGGAGCTGAACAGAAACCATTGAATGTTTTTCTTCCAACTGAAGATTTTCCAATTTGAGTCTATTTATTTCTTTTTCAGATTCTGCTTCCATCTGTTCAATCAATATTCTGGTCTGCTCCTGCTTATCGCCAGCCTTGGCCAATTGTTCTTCTTTCCTTTGTAATTGTACCTTCAATTCCTCCCTCAAGCTTATAATTTCATCTGTCAAAGTCCGCTCTTTTTTTGAGGCAGCAGATTTAGACTCTTTCAGATCCTTTTGAAGCTGCTGATGTTCAGAAGCTAATTTATTTAGTTCGTCTTTGCAAGATTTCTCTAATCTGTCTCTCTCTTCAGTAAGCATCTGAGCAACTAAGCTTTTCTCTTTTAACATTTCCTTCAGCTTTTCTTTGTCATCTTCACTTTCCTGGAAAAGCTCCGCTTTCTCAAACTCCCACTGCCCTTTCTCTTCCTGAAGCTGTTTTTCAAGTTGCAAAAGTTCACGTTGGTATTTTTCTTCAAGTTCAGATGTTTCTGCTTTGAATTTAAGTACGATTGTTTGATGTTCCTTGGCAAACTGGGTTTCCATCTCAGCAATCTTCTGGTTAAATTTGTTTTCCATGCTTTTCCTATGTGATAGAAAATTGGAAAAATTACAAATCAAATCAGTTGAGGCAGTGTCTCTGGTAATAGAGGAGAATAAAAATCATTCATGGTGCCAATTTCTGATTACTATCCACTGTTACCAGTTGTAGGGTGAGGAAAGATTCAGGTTCAGCTACACACAGGATCACATGAATAACGGGTAATATCCAAAATCCTGTGTCTGCCAGGAATTCAAAGGGAGGGGGAAATCCAATAGTTCTCAAAAGTGGAAGTGTAAACCACAAAGTGTAGTCACACCCATTGTATCTGATGCAGGCAGCATGTTTAAATGATGCCGCCATCTAAATTAAATGATTGCTATATTCAGTCAGCACGAAACACAGCTTGTGCTCCAGTCTGAAAGGAAACTAGCCCATAAAAAGTTCATGATCATTGTCATTTATATAGCCATGAGCAATGTATTCCCTTCTTTGCTTTAAGGTTATAGTTATGGCAGCTTCACGTGACAGATTTCTGTGACAACTAACTGAGCCATAGATATCTAACGCAGTGTTCCTTGCTAGGTTCTGAATAGTTGAATATCTCTTGGAGTATCCTTGGTGGATATAACCTCTTGTTGAGAGTCCTTCTTCCCCTCCCAACCCCAACTCTTCCATCAGCTTGCCCTGCTTCGTGAGCTCTTTGTTCTAGCCATTCTGTATTCCAAGGGGGAGGACATCAAATTGAGGAATAACTGCTTTGTGAAGACTCCTTGAAGTCAATATATTGTAGCTCAAAAGCTGCCACCCTGCCTATCTAATTGAGTCTACTCCCTGTAGACTTAAGCAACTTTATAGACCCCTAGAAAGTACCAAACACTTCTGTAATAAGCAGAAATAGCCAGCAGAAATCAACCAGAATCTAGTCTGCAATTCATTGATGATCCTTGTCAGTAGTGTTGGTCATTCCATCCTGAAACTGAATGCGTACTTTGTTGCGCATGGGATTGACTGGAACACTGAGTTCCAACCACCGTTGTCAAATCTGCATCACGCAGTGGTTTGCATTACAATCTGCCTACTCTGCAGATTCTCTTCAGGTTGATGGTCTGTGGTGCCTGAGAGGTCCCTCTTGCACCAGAAGCATACACGGACACCACAGTTGTCATGTTAGAGCCAAAATAGCATTTGTAGTGCTTGAGAAAGGATGTGAATGAATTGAATTTTGCAGTCAATAGTTTTGAGGCAAGCAATTAGTCAAGAGAAAAGTTCTGTAAAATAAACTATAAATGGAAGTTGGAGAGAATCCAGCAAGCAAAATTAGAAGGATCGCGTGGAAAATGTAACAGAAAATGTTGATTCATCTATGTTCAAATGAACAGGTACGTTTTGAAGGTTAAACTCAAAGCTAAGTTGATTTGAACAAAAAATATTAGAGATTTTTACTTAACACAAAAAATAAGCAATTAGGGATAATATCCTGAAAGAAGTGCTTAAACTCTTTTGATTAAGGCTGGTCATGTAATCTCCAAACCACATTCCAAATGTTTTCACTAGTTTTATCAGTATGACTTCAGGAAATAAAACATAGTCAAATGAACTCCTATTAATCTTCTGTTACACATATCAACATTATATTCAATGAACACAAATCTAAGCATAACTTGAACAGAAAATTCAATTAATGCCTTTAAAAAATGTGCCAATTAGACCTGCTCCCCATAATTTGTAAAAACTCAAAAATTAAGTTGCGTTTTCGATTATAAGTTGTCAAAGTCTGAACTGTAAATTCTGATTTCAGTTTATCTCAATCCACCACCTGGTATCCTGTTTACATTTCCTGGATCAGCCTTCAATATTTAAGTTACCTTCCCAATTACGATTGTGAAATTTCACTATAGTCTTCATTCTAATCCTTACCTTTCCTGTAGCAGTTCATTTTGCTGTGCATGTAACAGATTCCTTTGCAACTCTTCTTTCTCCTGTTCAAGGTTTTCTGTGACTTCAGAAACTTGCGTGTGGTAAATTTGCTCCAGTTCCATTTTTTCTTTTAGGAATACGTCCTTCAGCTCTTTTTGTTGGTCTTCCAGTCGCATTTCAGCAGCAATCAACCTTTTTAACAATTCTTCTTTCTCATTATGGAAGCAGTGGCTTATTTCCTTCAATTTGCTTTGGAGTTTTTCTTCATGTTCTTGTTTCAACTGCTTCTCTAGCTGCATTTTATCTACATTGAACGTATTCTGCAATTCTTCCTTTTCTTCTTTGTGTTTACATTCTGTTGTATGTTGTAAGATTTTAAGCGTCTCTATCGCCTCTTGAAGTTCTGAAATATGGCTTCTGAGCTTGTTGAGCTCATCATTCATTTTTGCAATCTTATTTTTGTGTTCTTGGTTAATATCTTCTTTCTCCAATTCATATTTGGCTTTAATTTCATTTATTTGCTCTTCATAATAATTTACCTAAAATGGAATATTGGGAAAAACCAATATTGTCATACTTTGCAAGTATTTTCACACACACACACACACACACACACACACAGCGTCTGCATGGGTTTCTTCTGGGTGCTCCGGTTACCTCCGACACTCAAAGGACGTGCAGGTTAGGTGGATTGGCTATGCTAAGTTGCCCCATCGTGTCCAAAGATGTGCAGGTAAGGTGGGTTAGCCAAGAGAAATGTAGGGTTACAGGAATAGGGTGGGGGAAGTGGGTCTGGGCGGGATGCCCTTCAGAGGGGTGGTGTAGACTCAGTGGGCTGAATGGCCTGCTTCCATACTGTTGGTATTCTATAATTCTATTCTATTTATCAAATCTACCCGAACCAAGAACACTGCATCCAATATGATATTTAGAAATGGCAGCAAAATAATATTATATAATTACTAGTACTTTATGGTTACTAATCAAACAAGCCTCTTGAAGCTCAACATCATTCAGGATAAAGCAACCCATTTGATTGGAACCCCATCCACACCTTGAATATTTACTCCCTTCATTACAATGTACAATGGCCGTGGTGTGTACCATTTACTGTTTACCAAGATGCATTGCAATAATTCACTGAGTCTCCTGCAATAGCACCTACTAGACCCCAAATTATTACCACTTAGAAGGCCAACTGTATGGGAATATCACCACCTGCTAGTTATTCCTCTATGCACCAACCTTACTTGGAAATATATCAGCGTTCCTATACGCCTGTTAAACCAATATCCTGGACACTGTGGGTGTGCCTGCATAGTATGAGCTACAGCAGTTCATGAAGGAAGCTCACCATTACCGTTTCTAGGGTAATTAGGACTGGACAGTATTTGCCCTTCTTACCAGTGGTACTCCTATACGATTAACAAATAATATAGGCAAACCAATATATATGACTATTAAAATAATGGATAATGGAATTCTTCAAGAAATATCTAAACAAGCAACGCTCAGATGCAATTTGCCCAGGAACACTGAAATGAGGCTTTGAGTGTATTTGTATAACCTTCACCCAATAATCAATTATCTTGCTTTCCATTTACTTGCCTTAGCATCAAGCTCAGTTTTCAAACCATCAATTGCCTGATGGTGTTGCTCCTTAATTTGTTCTATGGCCATTTCTGCTTCCAAACTCATGTTCAATGGATTACATTCTTCAGAAACAAAACCTGAAAAAGATATGGCATTTTGCCAAAAGGAGTCAAGGCCTTTGTGCTGATTTTTTAAAAAAGATTCTACCCTCAAGGCAAATAAATGAATTTCATGTCAAACACAGTCATTCATTTTCAAGAAAATCAGGAATATTGGACTGACTTTACATCCTACAGGTAGGGAGAATGAGTTGGGAGATTTTCTGAATTATTCACCCCACTGTAAAGAAGGTCTCTACAGTGGACATTCTACAAAGGATGGAGCCACAGGGATGCTGGATACCAATGTGGGCTGTTTAAGAGGAACCAAAACAGAAGTCGCTGCAAAAGCCCAGCAGGTCTCATAGCGTTAATGTTTCGGTTCTGGTGACCCTTCCCTGGAACAGGATTTAGAGTGTCTGCAGTTCTTTTGGTTTTTATTGGGCCATTTAAGAGGCCTACCTCAGTACTCTGCAACTTCATCCCAGTTGTAATAATGCCAGTCAAGCAAAGAACAGCCTCCTAGCCTGCACCCCTCACAGTCCCTTCACTTGCCCATCAATGCTATCTCATGCAACCATATCAGTCCCAACTGGCCTCATTCCTCCCTGTATCCTCCATGCCAAGCATATTCATTGACTTCCAATGGTAGTCACATCCTATAATCCTCCACTCACTTGCATTTATGTCCCTTCATAGCCTCCATGCCAAACTGTGGTATTTCCATATCTATTCAGCTGCTGTATACTCCGTATAGAACTGTGTGTGGAAAGGCTTTTTAAGAAGTCAATAAACTGTAATTTTCTACTTAAAAAGCATACATTTTTCTCAGGCCCTATGAAAGTGTCAATCGTCCAGATCCTTTAAAAATGTAAAATGTACAAACACTCTGAAATGCATTTTTATCAAGTGTAAATGTGTATTGTGCGATTCATAGAATGGACCAGAAACAGATCTGTCAATCAAGCAATGTTTCCTGGGATTCAGGTGTTTAAACCTGAGTACTGGATGTTTGGGCTGAAGAGAATTTGGCTATTTCATTGATTGTCATGGAGAGCATGACGGACCATAGGGCACATTAGAGGGCCTGAGCTTGACATGGGAGACATCTGTAAGGCCTTTTGAACTTGCCCTTCAAAATACTGCATCATTCAAACTCAGGTCCATGATACCTCTGAGGGGCTGTCAACCACGAGATCTTCAGAAGCAGGCCTGACACTATGTAAATTGAGGCAGGCTAAGAGATACCACTCCCCACAATACAGCCGGCCAAGTCAGGAGAACAAGGTATAAGCTTATGACCTGAAATAGCTTGCGCCCTTAATTCAGATTGGTCAAGATCAGAAGCTTCAGGAATGGGTTTTGGAATCCTGGAATTGGGTTCTAGCTGCTCGTATTTTGCTTCCACAAAGTCATCCTGACTTCATGAAAATCCAGCCCATGGAAGTGTATAAAGAATATATTTACACAAGTATTAAATATCACACTAGAATTAAGCAAAGAAGATTTTTTAAATAAACCAAAGTGTTTGTTCTGCTTGTGAAATATTATTGAAATGTAGTAAATTCCACATGAAGTTTTAGGCCACATCAGGGTTCGTCAGATGATAAATATACTTTCTAATGTGTGCTAGCATAATATAAGAAACCAAATCGATTTCAAAAAACTTGAAAGCTCAATTTTTGAACAAGACTCCAAAGCAGGAGTTCCCAGGAAGGAAACAGTGGCCACCAAAGGTGAGAAAGCCTGTCAGATCATTTTGGAATCAGGCAGTTCGTTAGCTGCCAGCGAAATTTTTGCTGGATTTAGGACCCAGCCCAGGAAGTCCCCCATCGGGATCTGCCAGCCAATCCCAGAAGCTTGTAACTGAGAACTCATGACAACTATGACGCAGTCTGTGGCTGCTGCTAGGAAAATACTACCTAGACTCCCAGGATGAAGCATGACTGTTGAAAAGGCTGAGTGTCATTTGGAGTAGGGTTTCTGGCATTAGGTGAGGGGCACAGGAGGGTCAGAAGTGAAAGCAAGAATGTGGCTTTAAATGGCTACCGGAGTAAATAAGGTCCATTCATATTTAGGTAGGTTTGGGAGGAGTCTGATTCAACATGGTCTGCTTAACAATTAAGTTCACTCCCACTTTAGGCCTGCCACTATTCCAGAACATCATTCCCTTAGTCTTAGCATGTTACAGTACCATGATCACAGTCGCCAACATCACTCCCAGTCTCCATTTCCTCTGACAAGGGACTTCTCATCAATGGTTTAAGACTTCTCCCCTGTGTCTGATATGCTTGTAACTCAGACTGCAGTTCATCAATCCGGTCCTGGAGCTCCTAAATTAGATAAACATATTAGATAAATAATTATAAAGTGATTTCTGAATAATTCTGCACAGGTAGAAGTGAATTTATTATAGTTCTACAACACAAAAAGATTGGCTTGAATTCCTCCTTTTAATGTTGCTAACGGGCTTCACAGGGTATTTTACAGAACTACGCTAGTGGAAATCAACAAACAGTCTTAGGAGCTAGATGAAGGCCATTGCCTGATCGCTTTTTGAAAGGCAACTGATACCTATCTGCTTTCTTATATCTCTGATACTTCATTCAATTGATAGCACTGCTTTCTCCATGTCAGTAGGAGTTGGGTTCAAACCCCATTCCAAAGTTCAAGCTAAGTTAATTATTTAGTGGAGTATAAAGGGAATTCTACATTGTCGGAGATGCAGTTTTTTGATGAGATAAGAAACAAGGCCCAATTCAGCTAGATGAAGAAATCTCCCAATTATATTCAAAGAAAAGTAGGAAGATCATTTCACTGCTATTTGTCTCATCTCGGTTTAAGCAAAATAGTTACCCTTTTCCCTAAATCACTACATTCTTTTCAATTCAGTATATGCAAACACACACGCATGAACACATGGGAAATACCGCGTGGCACTGTAAAAGCACACCATGGCGATTAGGAGAAAGCCTGCCAAATGTATCTTACAGATGCCTACGGCGTTTGTGTTTCTACATTCTCAGGTTCCTCACATTTATCAATGACATCCTTTAGCTACTAATTGGAAAGTTCTTGCTCCAGCTGTTTCATGTGGATGCCTCTTTGAATTGAGAGGTTATAGAGAATGTAGCCAACTATTATGATCCTGCATGCAAGGCTTGATTGAACTGGGACCACACCTAAGAACTAAGGCACTGGTATCTCTGCTTTATCATGCCTACGATGTCCTCAATAATCGATCTGATCGAAAGATACACATTTTCACTTTTAAACTCTCCTGCTGTTTAACGATTGTGTGGATGGGTCATCGCTTAGAGCTACAAGCTGAACCACCCAAACATGAAAGTTTCATGAATTTTACTCAGAAAGTGCAGCATTCACCTGCAGTGTCCACTACAGATAGTCATACCAGCGGAATAATGGTGGAATAGATGGCCTGGTAGCTGGTGTTTGGGGCAGCTCCTGTTTTCGGGACTAAATGCTGTAAATGCATGTCATCAACAGTACCCTGCATTTTTGGTAATTTGTCCTTTGGAAATGTTGATGCTTTCAGAAACAGTCACTCTGACTATTATTAAAAGTTTCTTCTGGAAGCCTTGTTAAATCTCTGCCAGCTTAAACAGATGAAAGCAATTACAAACATGACACGGTGAGAAAGTTAAACTTAAAAACAGGAAAGACACAATGGAATCAAGCCACAAATTTGGAGGTTGGTCTGTAAATACCACTAGCCACCAATCTGTTTGGATAGTTTTGGCTTAGTTTATCACTTAAAAATATAGCCAAAGTCCAGCTTAACACATTATATTAAGTACAGACCTTAGTTTACTTACCCTACATTGCTGTTCATATTCCTTTCTCATCCGTGTAAATTTTTCTTCATTCAAGAAGAATTCAGCACTGGTTGGATCAAGGTCTCCAAACTGTAAGCAATAAATGGGAAGAAAATATTTCCAGAATTTACAGCTTCATTTTGAGTCTTATCTTTTGTATATGTGCACAGTGAATCTGCTTTGCAGTTTTCAGTGCGTATATCCTATAATGCATTGCTTTAAAAAATCAAAATGTAAAAGGTTAAAACAACAGACCCAGCAAATTTATTTCAAAAATGGAACTTTTTTCCTATTGGTCTAAATGATTACCATAGTCTCAACAATATTTCTATTTATGTTAAAGATATTCACACAACTAGCACAAATTTGAATTTTCAATGCAACTTAATGATAGATAAAATCAGGTAATGCTGGCAATACTTAGTCTGGCTGCATCTTTGAACAGAAAAACAGAACTATTATTTCAGATCTGTGACCTTTCATTAAAGTATTTTCAGCATTTCCTGATTTTATTTCAGATTTCCAGCAGTTACAATATTTGAGAAAATTAAACTAACTTAGTTGCAAAGGATTAACGCACATCCCTCCAAAAATCAAAGGTTTTAATTAATGTCATAGTATATGTCAAACCTCTGGCATCATTCAAAACTAGGCACAAGGCAAACCTTGAAAAACCACATGGAATTACCTTCTCTTTTAATATAGTATCCAAATTATTTTGTAACTTCTTTGCATTGTTCTCAAACTCAAACAACTTCTCTGAATTTTCTATAAGTTCTTTTTCCAGCCGACTGTTTTCCTTTAAGATAAAACAAAAGACATTTGAAAGAAATACAGTAACAAAAAGTACTAGGGAAATAAATGGGACTAAAAGGTGAGGGACTTGATGGTTTGCATCCTATGATTTTATACAAAGTAGCCACATAGATAGTAGGTGCACTGATAGTAAACTTTTAGGGATCCTTAGATTCAGCAAAAATCCAAGAGGATTAGAAAACAGCCAATGTAACTTCCTTACTCAAAAAGAGAGTGAGACATAAAACGGGTACCTATCGGCCAGTTAGCTTCACATCTACCACTGGGAGTATGATAGAGTATGTTATAAAGGATGTAACAGCACAGCATTTAGAAAAGCATAATAAAATCAAACAGAATCAACAGGCATTCATGAGGGGGATATCATGTCTGACAAATTTATTAGAGTTCTTTGAGGAGGTAACCAGCAGGGTAGACAGAAGGGAACCTGTAGATATCATACATTTGGATTTCAAAATGGTGTTGGATAAGGTACTCCACATTAGCTACTCAATAAGATAAGAGCCCATGGTGTTGGGAATAGAATATTTGCATGGATAGAGGATTGGCTACGGAAGACAGAGAGTTGGGATAAAGGGGTATTTTCAGGATGTCAACCTGTAACTAGTAGAGTGCCAAAGTGATCAGGCTGGGGCCACTATATATTAAGGACTTGGATGAGAGATATGAATGTTCCTATGCCAAGTCTGTAGATTATACAAGAACGGGGAGGAAGGATGACACAAAGCATGTGCAGAAGGATATAGAGATAATGGGAACTGCAGATGCTGGAGATTCCAAGATAATAAAATGTGAGGCTGGATGAACACAGCAGGCCAAGCAGCATCTCAGGAGCACAAAAGCTGACGTTTCGGGCCTAGACCCTTCATCAGAGCCTCTGATGAAGGGTCTAGGCCCGAAACGTCAGCTTTTGTGCTCCTGAGATGCTGCTTGGCCTGCTGTGTTCATCCAGCCTCACATTTTACTATGCAGAAGGATATAGGCAGGTTAAGTGGCCAAAACTTGGCTGATGGAACATGATGTGGGAAAATATGGGGCTATGCACTTTGGCAATAGAAAAGTTTAATATTATTGGAATGGGGAAAGACTGCACAAAGCTGCAGCACAAAGGGATTTTGAATTGTTATGCATAATACGATAAAACTCATAAATAACTAGCATACAGGCTGCTCGTGATGTGGTCTCCTCTACCTTGGGGAAAATGAAGCATAGATTGGGTGACTGCTTTGCAGAACATCTACATCTGCTTGAGGTTCCAGTTGTCCACCACTTTAACACATCACCCCGTTCCCTGGCCAACATCTCTGTCTCAGCCTTGTTGCAGTGTTCCAGAGAGGTTTAGCACAAGCTGGAAGAACATTTCATTTTTTGCTTGGGGACCCTGTAGCCCTCAGGATTCAATATTGAATTCAATAACTTTAGGGCCTGAACTCTCATATGTCATTGCCCCCTACCCCACACACACCAGGCCTTGTTATCACATAGCCTGCCATTATACGCTATGCATTTTTAGCCACTCACAGTCTCAAGTAACAACTATTTATGCTCCTAGCCAGATCATTATCAACTCTTTTATCTGTCCAACTGGTCTTCTCTCTCTTTGGAGTCTATCTCACCTATTGTTTATTGCTTACACCCTCTCCTTAGCTTATTTTCTGCATATAAACCAACATGTTCTTAGCTACCATCAGTTCTGAGGAAGGGTCACCAGGCCCGAAACGTTAACTCACATTTTTCTTCACAGACGCTGCCAGACCTACTAAGCATTTCCAGCAACCTCTGTTCTTGTTCTGAAGAAGGCTCTAGGCCCGAAACATCAGCCAACCTGCTCCTCTGATGCTGCTTGGCCTGCTGTACACTTTGTTATCTTCTGTTCTTGTTCCTGATTTACAGCATTCACAGTTCTTTTGGATTTTATTTAGTATTTAATTAATTGCCACATCTCTTGAAGGCACGCCCACCTTGAAGAAGTTCTGTTCCTCTCCTCTTTTTTTCTTGTGCAATGATATTAATTTCACTATCACTCCTGGTGTTTGACCAGGTATTTGCTGAAACTCACTTCCATGGCCATATCACATTCCTTAGTGACTGCCTCTGGCTCAGACTCACCCCACATGGATTCCAACTGAAGTTTCATCCCTCATGTTTTGAATCCTCTCAGGATCACAGGTATCTTCATGATGTTCAACGTTCCACAGATAGCTGCTGTCCCCGCTTCCTGAGATCCACACTCAGTGCCATGCGGCGCCACATGCACGCTCTCAACCTCACTCTCCAATAGCATTGCAACATGCTGGCTCAGGACTGTACCACTCTGCAGTTCCACTTCATCTTACGGCTCACACACTGGGCTAACACGAAACTTCTTCTTTTCCTTTTAGGTATTAAGACTTGCAAATTGCAACAACTCTGGAACCTTCCTCCTCTCCCATTCCCTCTGACTCCATCCCCACCTCCTGTTGGGTATTCCCCATCTCTCCTAACCTTACGTGCTCCAAGGCTGAATGTTCTGTACTCAGCAAAGGTCTCAGTTTTATTTCTCTGCATCCCCAACTTAACGAATTTTGGGCATGACATGGCATTGAACTCTTCTTCCACCATCTTCACCTCCATGTCTATTTCTTTGGACAAGAGTCCTCTCCCCATTCCACTGATCCCTTTGGCCAGTTCCAACGCTCTCTTTCCACCTGGACCCTTCCCTATGGCCTTCTACCTGCACTAGATCTGTTCATTGAGAACTGTCAATGTGACATTGGTCACTTCAATTTCTCTGCCCACCCCTCACCCAATCCAACTATCTCTCTCCAAACTGACTGAACTCCGTGTGCTTGGATCTAACCATGACTTTGTTCTTGGACCTGCCCCTTAGGGTGGTGCTGATGTAGTCTGATCCACTGACTTCTGCATTGCAGAGGCTAAGCACCAGCTCTCAGATACCTCCTCATATCTTCCCCTGGACAAATACCCCACCATGACACATCAGGCTATTGTATCACTTATGGTAACTGCCCTCATTTCATCTGGTGATCTCCCACCCACTGCCTCCAAGCTGATAGACCCCAGCTCTGCACAGCTCGTTTCTACTGCCTTCCAAAAATCTACAAACAGGACTGCCTGGCAGACCCATTGTCACAGCCTGCTCATGCCCCACAAAACCCATCTCTTTCTTGACTCAGTCTTCTCTCCCCGGTCCAGTCCCTGTCCATGTACATCCATGATTTCTCTGACACTTCTCTCCCCGGTCCAGTCCCTGTCCATGTACATCCACGATTTCTCTGACCGTTCTCTCCCCGGTCCAGACCCTGTCCATGTACATCCATGATTTCTCTGACCCTTCTCTCCACGGTCCAGTCCCTGTCCATGTATATCCATGAATTCTCTGACCCTTCTCTCCCCGGTCCAGTCCCTGTCCATGTACATCCATGATTTCTCTGACCCTTCTCTCCCCGGTCTAGTCCCTGTCCATGTACATCCATGATTTCTCTGACCCTTCTCTCCCTGGTCCAGTCCCTGTCCATGTACATCCATGATTTCTCTGACCCTTCTCTCCCCGGTCCAGTCCCTGTCCATGTACATCCATGATTCCTCTGACACTTCTCTCCCCGGTCCAGTCCCTGTCCATGAACGTCCATGATTCCTCTGACACGTCATGCCAGTTTCAGAATTTTCAGACTGCAAGCTCCAGTCACCTCCTCTTGACCATGGATGAGCAATCCTTTTACGTGTCCATCCTCCATCAAGATGGTCTCACGGCTCTCTGTTTCTTCCTGGAGCAAAGTCCTGAACCATCCCCACCCATAACCCCTCTCCTCCACTCAGCCAAGTTCGACCTCACTCTCAACTTTTTTTTTTAACTCCCGTCATTTTCTTCAGGTCAGAGGGGTGGCCATTGGTACCCACATGTGCCCCAGTTATGTCTGTCTCTTTGTGGGGTGCTTCGGCCATTTCTTGTTCCAGTCCTATTCTGGCCCCTACCCACAACACTTTCTCCGATATATCAACAATATCATTGGCGCTGCTTCCCTCTCTCAGCCGCAACTGGAAAACCTCATCAATTTCTCTTTCAACTTCCATCACACCGTCACTTTCACCTGATCTATCTCTGACTTCTCCCTTCCCTTCCTTGACATCTCTGTTTCTATTTCTGGGAATAGACTGGCCACTAATATCCACCATAAACCCACTGACTCCCACAGCTACCTGGACTATACATCCTCACACCTCGCTTCCTGTAAACTCTCCATTCCATTCTCCCAGTTCTTCTGTCTCTGTTGCATATGTTCCAGTGAGGACAATTTCAACAAGGGAGCCTCTGAAATGTCCACTTCTTCCTCACCGAGGATTCTCCAGCACCGTTGTTGACAGGGCTCTCAACCGGGTCCGATTCATCTCTCGCACTTCTGCCCTCACCCCCTCTCTTCCCTCCTGGAACAACAGTAGGGATCCCCACATCCTAATCTACCATCCAACCTCCATCCACATTCAGAAGATCATCAGCCTCCATTTCCGCCACTTCCAGTGAGATGCCAACACCAGACACATATTCCCCTCCCCTCCCTTGTCTGCCTTCTGCAGGGACTGCTCCCTACAGTACACCTTGGTCCACTCTTCCTTCACTTCCAACACCACCTCTAAGGACCTATGGTACTTTCCCCTGCAAATGCCAAAGGTTAACAACTGCCCATTTACCTCCTCCCTCCACAGAATCCAAGGGTCCAAACATACTTTCCAGGTGAAGCAACACTCACCTGCACTTCCCACAATCTAGTCTACTGCATTAGCCACTTACAATATGGTCTCCTCTACATTGTAGAACATCTACATTCTGACCTCAATAAAGATCTTGGGCTTCCAGCTGCCTGTCACTTTAACACACCACCCTGATCCCTGGCCAACATCTCTGTCTCAGACTTACTGCAGTGTTCCAGCAAAGCTCAGTACAAGCTGGAAGAACAACACCTCATTTTCCACTTGGGGATCCTGCAGCCCTCCGGACTCGGTATTGAATTCAATAATTTTAGGGCCTGATCTCTCCCATGTTTTAGCCCCCATCCTACACGTCAGGCCTTGTTATCACATAGCCTCCCATTACACGCTACCTATTGTTAAGCAACTAACAGTCTCCATTAACAGCTATTCATCATCCTAGCCAGATTGTTATCAACTCCTTTGTCTGTCCAACTGTTCTTTTCTCTCTTTGGGCTCTAGCCCACCTAACGTTTATTCCCTACCCCCTTCCCAGCTTCTGAATATAAACCAACATTTTCCTAGCTACCATCAGTTCTGAGAAAGGGTTACTGTACCAAAACGTTAACCCTGATATTTCCTTTCAGATGCTGCCTAATCTGCTGGGCTTTTCCAGCAAGTTCTGTTTTTGCAGCATACACATTCAGTGGGTAATAGGGAAGGCAAATAGTCTGTTGGCCTTTATTTCCTATTGAATATAGTATAGAGATATGGAGGTCTTGCTAAAACTCCAGAAGGCACTAGTTAGAACACAACTGGAATACTGTGGAAAGTTTTTGCCCCATTAGCTACAGAAAAATATACTGGTATTGGAGCAAGTTCAGCGAAAGTTCAGTAGGTTGATTCCAGGATGGAGGATGTTCTTATGAGGAGAGGTTGAATAGATTTGGCAAGCACCCATTGGAATTTATGAAAATGAGGGGTGACCTTATTGAAGCATTTATAATGCTTCAATATATTTGTGTGAGAGTTTAGGATCAGTAGGCACAATCTAAGAGTAAAGGGTCGTCCATTTAAAACAGAGATAAGGAGGAATTCTCTCCCTCAGACAGTAGACTATCTATGGAATTCTTTCCTGCAGAGAGGTGTTGAGGCTGCGCTGTTAAGTAGAATCAAGGCTGTGATTGGCAGATTTCTAATTAGTAAGGAAATCCAGGATTGCAAGGGAAAGGCAGGAAAGTGGAGTTGAAGATTATCAGATTAGCCATGATCTTATTGAATAGTGGAGCAGAGGTGATGGACCGAATGGCCCATTTCTGCTTCACGTCTTATGGTCTTATGATAAAATTAGCTTTCTAGCAAGAAATTCAACATTCCCAATTGTACTTTGAAAAGTTAAATAGAAACAAATTTGGAAAATAAATTTTGCTATTCTTTTGAAGAGTTAATTACTGCAGCTTTGCTGGGTGCACACTGGAAATATTAGGAATTATTTTAATGCAGAAATGCTGCACATTTCATATATATTGTTATCACTGTGTCAGTGCCCTCTGCCATCACATGGCGAGAATCTATATTTTTTATACTGTGTTTGTATAGCAAGGAATTGTGATAAGTTGTTCCTTCCTCCATCATAAATCCAACAGAATCTAATGATGATGGCTTTGCATTCACTTAGGCTCCAATGTACAGTATGTGAGGAACAGCATTTTGGCAAAGTGTGTATAATACTAAATTAATTGTCAAGACTGCTGAATCTAGCGTCATTTGCTGTTCTTTAGATGAGTATAGAAGAATCAAGCCAGTGTTCAAATGTGTTTCACAAACAAGAAAGTAGTGCATTTAGGCTGATATTGCATGCCCACGAAGAGATAACAACCCCAATATTCATCACTTCACAGTATTTCATCACAAATTCAGTTTGAACAGTAATATTCAGTTGTTTGCTACAGCCGAAAGAGAATTCTTTGGCATTTGCCATAAGGTCTGAAATATGAATCTAACCACTCTATGTAGTTTATCTTTCTTTTATCTATATATATATAAAACATACAAATTATGAATGAAAAAGGGAATGTTTACCTTCAATGACAATGCAAGTCGATCCCTGAGGTATCCATCTTCCACTTTCATTTTCTCAATCTCTTTCTCGAGTTCTGCTCTTTGCTTACTGGCTTGGTGGAAAATCTGGTCTTTTTCTTTGGTGAGGTCTGCCTTCAAAGCAGCAAAACGATTTCTATATTCTTGGTCCAGCTTGCTAAACAATAAAGAGCACAACAATATGAACAATGTGAAACTACTTATCTGTTGTGTTAGTTTAAATTTGGGTGCTTTAGGGTAGCAGAATATTTTTTAAACAGATACAAACAAACCAGACGATTCAGCTTGAAGACTAATACTTAATAGCCAAAAAACAAAAGAAATGAGACTTTAATAGTTACCATTAAATTTTTATGTACATGGTGAAATTCAACAGAAAATCAAGTTTCTTTTTACTTTGAACTTTTTCACAATCCAGACGTGAAGATTTGCAGCATATTAAAAGTACTGCTGTGTTAAAACTGACCTACTTCATATTTATGCATTATATCTTTCACAATACTACCTGCCAACACAAGATCAAACAATCTGTGTAGTGGCTCTTTTCTCATTCCTGTTACCCACTATACGACCTTTTCAACTATTCTGTTCAGTGTTGCCTCAAACAGATTTTTCCTTCTCTTGTTCCCACAAATACGTAAAAAAAACTTTAGGGAGCATTTAACAGTAGTGTAACACATTATCTGGTGACTCATTTGATTAATTCTAATAAAACTCATGAGGGCAGGTCTTATAATTGTTATAGAACCACTTTCTTGTTCAAAGGTCTAAAATTGATTTCTCAGAAGGAATTTTATATCTATGAATAATACATGGGCCGATGGAATCTGCTCCCCCAGAAATTGTATTTAAAGATATGGGGTAGACGTTTTGAATCAATTTTACTGTGTTTATTGTCTTCTATTGTACTAAAGGCAACTGCAGACTAATTCATCTTAAACATAAACTAATTTTCATGTACTGGTGCAAATGGTATGTTTATCTGGAACAGATTATCAATAATTGTTTGGAGTTGCTATAATTGCTTTAATCATATGGTACACATAACGCAAGAAACTTGTTACATTCCATGTTGAATGTTGTGTTTTGTTAGAAGGACAGGAATGTCTTATATGCAATGTGGTGCTCAATACATTCTCCTACAGCTGTATTGAAGCTGATCAATCCCTACTGAGCTAAAGTTGAATTACTAACTTAAATGGAGGAAAACTAGCATCTGATTCCATGCTTCTGCTAATACTTTACTTGGGCCAGGCTCAAAGTGGTGAATGACAATAGTCTAGAACAACATTCTTTCTAAACCATGTCCTGTGCAGCTGCTCCAAGGTTCCACGCATGCCAATTGGCATGACGGGCATACCAATGCATTGACTTCTGGTTTCAGCTGCTGCTGTCATGCATGGACCTCAGAAGTCTGTACACCAAAAAAAAAATTCAAGGGAGTACTGGTCTAGAGAGAGCATCCTGTGGTCTCCATTCTTCCATTTCTAATTCATTCAGGGCTTTGGGGGCTTTGCTGGCCGCATCAGTATTTATTGCCTGTTCCTAGTTACCTTTCAGAAGGTGGTGATGAACTGCCTTCTCAAACCACAATAGTCTCTTTGGTATAGGTACACACACAATGGTGTTAGCAAGGGAATTCCAGGATTCTGACCTATCAACAGTGAAGGAACAGTGATGGATTTCCAAGTCAGGATGGTATGTGGCTTGGAGAGGAACTTGAAACTGGTTGTATTCCCCCATATCTGCTGCCCTTGTCCTTCTAGATGGTAGTGGACATGAGTTTGCCTTGCAAATAACTGACCAACAATCGTAATATAATTGTAACTGATTCAAAACAAATACAAAAAAAAGTTAAATCTTTAAAGGGAAGATCGCTTGTGCATGGACTTGAGTCACAAAATATGTTAAGTACCGGAGATTGCATTCATTGAGGTGTTCTATAGCAGCATGGTGATCATCTACTTCAGAAGCCATCAGGTTTTTCAGCTTTTCTGCTTTTTCTAAGTCCATTCGAAGTTTTTCTTTTTCTCTTAAAACCTGATCAACTCGCTCCCTAAAAGAGGAAGTAATTGTGACAAACTGTCATGAAAACAATGTACTTAACTGAAATTAAAGAATCTTTCTTAAAGAATCATTGTACAGAAAATAGTAATGAGTTCAAGGATGTTATGGGGTGTCCTGTACATGGTTGATTTAAATTTCTTTAAGGGAAAATTGATTATATTGAGTTGCTCTGTGATCCCTCATTGCTGTGAAGTGTTGTAAGTATACAATTGGTGCAGTTTGCAACAACTGTTTATCGGAACACTGAAAGCAGAGATTGTGTATAGAATGTACCCTTATGTTACATTCGGCAGTACTGTTCCAAAGATTTTGCAAATGAAGTGTACTGCCCATATCCACGGTTTCCTTTCACAATGTCATTTGTATCAGGACATTTCTGGACAACTCAGTTTCTAACATTAAGAATGATATCCTAACTTTGAAGATTACCAAGTACCTGACAGCTAGGTTTGTTGGAATTATCAGATATCTTATCCAATCTTTTACCCTTCGTTGGATGATGTTGAGTATTACCGTGGAATCCACACTGCTATAGTAGCTAAGACCAGGACTAGCAGTGGATACCGCCAAGGCAACTTGGTCTGAGGTTGCCACCCAGGTTACAGCAGTCTAAGCCATCTGGAAGAATGCCCAACACTGTAAGAAGAAAGTCAATGTCTTTCTCCGCCCTGTCAGTGACAGTGCCACCATCCTCTCCCACACTCGCTCTCTCTCTGTTACCGGATCCACTTCCTCCTAGGTCATGTTCAACCACACTCCCCACTGCTTACAACATCTTGCCCAATTGATCGACCCGACAAGCAACACCACTCACCCAGTATGCCCTCTGCATGCCTACTTATTTAGGAAACCCTCTCACTTGCATCAACAGTAACAGCTGTGCTACCCACTTCCATCTTCTGTAATATTTGCAATTTCTCTCAGTCCAGGAGAAAAACAGCTCATAATAAGACGGGTTGTGCCACCATCTTTCAGCTACTCATCCCTTATCAACCGAGGATTCTGATTCTGATTGTCCTGAGCAGAACCAGGACTGATCTCAGAAATTGTTCTTGACTTACAGTCCAGGGAACTCTGAGCAATCGTTATCCCCCTTGACTAGTTTGAAGCCTGCTGACAATGATGACAAGCTTCTTGACTCTGTTTTGTGCTTTACGGCGCAGTAAGATACTAATAATATGAGCCTGGTATCTCTGGCTGAAAGGGGCAATGCACAAAAATGCAAGGCAAGGTAATGCGAAGCAGAAATACTATGAGCATTCAGGTAGGCTCAGAGAGAGCAAATGCTTCGTCAGCAAACAGCCTGGTCCAGACCACAGGCTAGGTGCAGGTCCCTGAGCATCCAGTGTTCTTGCTGCAGTATTAGAGTGATGGATGTTAGTGTAGCCTGAGATGCAATCATTGATATCCTGAAGCATCCTGTAAATGGATCAGAGATGTGCCATAAAGGTTCAGAGAAGTTAGCACGTGTTGGATACCAACGCCTATGGGCGTAGGTGCATGTAATCAGTGCCCTCGGAGTTTGCCGGAGATGTTGGTGCTCAGTGTCTAACATGGAGATCTTTTCGAGCTAGTAGCAAGTTGTACCCGCTGAGCGTCTGTTTCCATGTTGATAGCCTGATAGCTATCGTTTGATGGTGATTTTGTCAAGATTGCAACCTATGGCAAGTTGGGCTGTTAGCAAAGCATTTAACAAGCAATAGTCAGAATTACATGGGACCTTTCCATTGCCTGGAGAAAATCTCATTGCACCACTTGAAAAAAGTGAACAAGGTGCAGCAAAGTGATCTCTATGTTGAGATGGGCCTTGCTGAACTTCTTGCCCAATTCTATCACTCGCCTTATCATAGCCCACGTCGCTCTGAGCCTGCTAAGATTCCACACTGCATTTCTACCAGAAGTAAAACTCAAACAAAAATAAAACTGAAAAAATAGAGTAAAAGAAATGAGTAAGAAAGAATTAAGTAGACCTATATCAGGCTTCAGAAGTGGTCTCAGCTAAAAGCACAATGACACTAATGTAATCAGTGTCCGTAAATCAGTATATGAACTTTTTTGTTCTTGCTGAAAGAAAAGAAACAAGTGACTTACTTTAAATGCCTAATCTCATTCTTGAAGCTGGCCAGAACAGCTTGGTGGATTCCATTCTTTGTTATCAGGAGCTCGTTCTCCAAAGCCAGGGTAAGTTCTGTCAGATTGACCTTCCCATACAGAGCAAAATCCAAGGTCTGAAAACAGTGAGCACTTATGTTGGCCACGATGCAGAATCCATCAAGCACATCACCATCAATGAGAGGTACATAACACTCACACCCATTTACAGTGATCAAACTAAAATGTAAGCAATTACATACAATTAAGCATTTTTGCACCCAGGATTTTAATCCATTGTCATACCTTTAGAATTTCAAGGCCATTTTCAATTCCTTCATCTTGCCAGGTATCCAAGATCTGATCTGTGGATGTATAACCTGTCCCATCATCCAAACATGAAAACAGACGAAGACCAATTGTACTTGTCATAGCAGATGGGGTAGCAGTGCGTCGGCCACTTTCATCAAATGGCTACCAGATGAACAGGGAGAGAAAAATACAATGACCTTACTTATTGATTTGAACCTGTGACTTAGCAACAAAGCATGTTTCGCTGGCTTTCCAAATGCGCTGGAAAACCTCCCCCTTAACCCTGCTATATGAATCTGAACTCCCATAAAGAACTAACATGTCCATCTTAGCATCTGTCCCTCTCACCAAGGATTTTGCTGGAGAAGCAATTGAGAAGGTGAAGATATAGATTTCCAGGCATCAACGTGTAACTAATTACCAGATTTACTTGAAGGGGGGCAAATGATGAGGCTCATCCCGCTCACTGCTAGGAATTCTCATGTCTCAATGAAACACATGTTTCACTCCACAGTTTCTCTTCCTTTTCCTACTGACAGGAATTTCAGCATCTGGGAGTGGAAAGGTTGAGCTCAGCCTAGCCACAACTCCCAAATTCTCATACTTAGAGGATAGGGAAATGTTTAATCCCATCAACCTGTCTCACTGATTGGTGAATGCAGTTTATGTTAGTTGCCTAGTTTGACTACGAATTCATGAAGATTATTGCAAAATAAACTACAAATGTTGGAAATTTGGAACATAAATTGCTGGAGAATTTCAGCAGATCTGGCAGCATCTGTGGAGAGAAAGCAGAGTCAATGTTTTGACTCCATTGACTCTTCATCTTCTTGAACTTCTTCAAATTTTTACAAGGGCCCAGGCAAGCAAAGGTTTAGACCTGATCACCTCCCCTTAGGAAATGAAAATTGGAACCTCGGTTTAGAGAGGGGTTTATGACCCAGTCCTCCAAGTTATACCATCAATGTTCTCCAAGTTTAGATAATTTCCTTGCCTTTGCTCCCCATTTCTCCTAACGCTTTTCTATTTACAAACACATCTTTCTTTATTCTTCCACTTATCTGTTGAAATTTTGGGTTCACTGAACTCAGAAAATACTGACCAAACCATAAATGGAAAGGATAATGAGGGAGTTGGGAGAAAGGATATGCTTATCTCAGTGAAATGCTATCAAGTGTGGAGGGAGAAAGTGATCTTCTTGGAATCTTAAATGAATGTTTTAGAAAATATACCAACTGAAAAGTTAGTCCAACTGAATGCATTTTATGAAACCACTGCAATATACCATGCAATTGTCTGAGGTTCCAATACCTGCTGAGAATGATGCCTCTTTAGTTGCCTGTAAGGAGTTGAAGCAGATGAAGGAGTTGATTTTTTAAAGATGCCATAAATGAAATCTTCAAGACGCATTAATCCATCTTGATCTAGTTTTTGAAATATGTCATCCAGAATCTATAATACAAAATCAAGTTTTCAGAAACACAATACAACAAAATAACAGCAGTAGTAACAAATTCTGTAGCTGTATAAAAACGTAGCGCCTTTAAAACATACATATTATACCTATTTTATAATTTATTATGTTCAATCACAAATACACAAGATCCTGTTTTAAGATATTATGATTTCACTTTATAGTTTAACTCAATAAAGTTCTGAATTTGCTCAGATGATCAAAATGACTTTATGTAATATTTTGTTCTTTGCATTTCTCATGTTACAACTTTGCTGATCTGCTTAATGTCTTGTTCTTACCATGAGTTTATTAACTATTGGGGCCTCTGCCTTAGGTTCTGTCAGTAAATATTCTTAAAAATTACGCAAGAATAATGCATGTCCAGACTTTGGAGTGCTACATCCCTAGTAAGCTACCAAAACAGGGTTGCTATTCTGTTGTTCCATCAGCAGGGACTAAACCTCAAAGAACGTTGATGGATGGGAATTAATCCTGAAGGCCAGATAAATCACCATAACCCGGCTCAAGAACAGTTATGGCAGACCTAAGCATCAATCTCTGCTTGGGGAATAAATTTGTGTTGAAGAAACTTAAAATAGAGGCTCTTTATAAAAAAAGGAATAGGAGTGTTAAATCAGAAGTAAGAAGCATGGGAAACTATAACTTAGACTGATTTGAACAATATTCTAACTCAATTATCTTAAACACAAAATGCACTGTTTTATTACTTTTGCTGTGCTATGTGCAGCATTTATTATATTTTCTACAAAAATCAATACATTTTATCCATTTACACAGAAGCATAACAAAAATGAATCTGGGCACCATACGGGGAAGGTATACTGGGATCGATCAAAATCTTATGCATTAGGAAGTACTGGGTCAATCCTATGGATTGGACTTTATCAAAATAAAATATTATGAAAATTACAGAATTCTTTAGGCACAGAAGGAGGCTATTTGGCCAATCATCTGCACTAGCTCTCCAAACTTTTGAGCTTACTGCCAATGTCCTGTCTTTTCCCTATAATCCGTTGCATTGTTTCTATTTAAACAATCATTCAATGCTGTCTTCCCTACCTCAGAGAATCTTACATGCATCATACTTCCAGCAGTACACGCCAGATCCTAACTAGTCGAAGTGTGTTTTTACCTCACCTTCTGTTTGGTTCTTTTGCAAAACACTTTAAAACTGTGCTTTTGGTTCTTGATTTATTTATGAGTGAAAACAGTTTCTTTCTATCTGCTCTGTCCAGAGCCCTTATGACTTTGAAAAATTCCAACATCACCTCTCAGCCTTCCCATCTCCAAGGAAAACAGTTCCAACTTCTCCAAGCTTTCCTCATAGTGTACATCTCTGGAACATTTTCTTAAACCTCTTCTGCACTCTCTCAAAGCAGTGACATCCTTCCAATAGTGTGCTGTCAACAGCTGCCATCTATCCACCTAATCTACTAATGTGTCAATGCTGTTTTGAAGTTCGATACTGTTCACCTCATAATTAATCATATTCTTAAGTTTTGTATTATCCACAAACTTTGAAATTGCTTCTTACAGACCAAGGTCTAGATCAACTATATATCAGGAAAAGCAAGGGTCCAAATACCAACCCCTGGGGAACTCAGCCACAAACCTCCCTTCAGCCAACGTCATTTTCTGTTTTCTATTCCTCAACCAATTCTGTACCCAAATTGTACTGTCCCTTTTATTCCATTACTTAGAGTATTTGTCACAGGTTTGTAATGTAGCATTGTATTGAAAATCTTTTGGAAGTCCAAGTACAGCACACCATTAGTCTTCCCGCATCAACTGTTTCTATTGCATCTTCAAAACAACTCCAGCAACTTAGCCATGAATTTTTCTCAACAAATCCATATTGACTTTTCCAAATCAAATGACAGAATTAATAGTCACATGCAAAACTATCATAAATAAGTACTTTCTGGAAGACCACCATCCCCATACACGCCTGCAACCCCCCGCCCAAGGGAAGTTAAAATGAATGGTTTGGAATTAATGGGCTGAAGACGACTTAGGGATTTCCTTTCATAGTAGTTGACAGTCTTTTTTCATAGTCCCACTTTGTTTCTTGTATTCACCCCATCTTCTGAAACTTCTGTATTCAACTTGGTACCTAATCTGATGCTTGTCCTAAGTATACTTTTGCTTCTGTAACTTAATTTCCAACTCCTTTATTATCCAGTGAGTTTTGTATGTGCATCTGTTTTTAGCCTGGAGTATTTAACACTCAGGTCTAATCTTCCTTGATCCAGGTTTTTGTTATTGCCACAATATTATAATCTAACCAAGCAATCTGCGCCTGTAACTCCCCAGTTTTATTAATTATATTCTGTGCATTCACATACATGCAGACTTCATTACTTTCTCTCTTACTCCAACTCTAACTATTAACTTACTATTCTTTAATTTGTGCTGTGTTTCCCAGCGTTTAGTGCATCTGGTCTTATTGTTTAATATTCTCTCTTGGTTTGTCCAATTCTGCTGAGTTAATTTAGAAAGTAGTCTGCATTGGAATCTAAAGGAGTTCTTTAAGAAACAAAATAATCACAATGTTGAAAAAAATGCCTGCTCCTCTACAATGATATTTTGTGGAGGCAACAAGTTCAGAAAATCTGAAGAAGGGTCCCGACCCGAAACGTCAGCTCTCCTGTTCCTCTGATGCTGCCTGGCCTGCTGTGTTCATCCAGCTCCACACTGTGTTATCTCAAACTCCAGCATCGGCATTTTTTACTATCTCTTAAGTGTGAGCTGTGTAGCATATTGCCAATAAGCTTCTGTTTTAACCACTAGAGGGAGCCAACAGTCCTACCATGAAAGGAACGTTACAAACGAAAACATTTAAAATTAAACCAAAATTTGATTGTGCCCATGGAGCTCTGGTAATAGTATCTCTTGTTTAATTATTCTGGTAAGAATATTCTACAGCTGAATCAATTTAAATTACAGTTTAAACTTAAATTAGATTGGAAAGGAAATTATTTGGACTCTTATGGCGCAGTGGTAGCGTCCTTATTTCTGGACCGAGAGACATGGGTTCAGGTCCCACCTGCTCCAGAGATGATTAGATTCCCTACAGTGTGGAAACAGACCTTTTGGCCCAACAAGTCCACACTGCCCCTTGAAGCATCCCACCCAGACCCATCCCCCTATAACCCACACACCCCTGAACACTACCGGCAATTTAGCACGGCCAATCCACCTAACCTGCACATCTTTGGACTGTGGGAGGAAACTGGAGCACCCTCACAGAAACCCACGCAGACACAGGGAGAATGTGCAAACTCCACACAGACAGTCACCCGAGGCTGGAATTGAACCTGGGTCCCTGGCGCCGTGAGGCTGAAGTGCTAACCACTGAGCCACTGTGCCGCCCTTTTGTGTAATAACATCTCTGAACAGGTTGATTAGAAAAATTGAAAGAGTTACAAAATTATTCAAGATAAAGTCATCCAAAATGTTATGTTTGTGAATCAAATAGCAGTGCTAAGAAGTCTTCAAAAATAACAATTGTAAGCATTCTAGTTTCACTGTGATCTCAATAAAGCAAATACCATACTTCGGAATAACATTCTTTGTCAATTGCATTAGCACAGGGTTGCCTTATTTGCAATAGCCTGCGTACTGAGTTAAAAGTAATCTCATTTTTACAACATACACCCTCTTAAGATGATTTCTATCACTTTGAATCGGAAATTCATCAAAAGTTAATGGGGTACAAGTTGCATTCATGATTTGATTAGGTGAAAAGAATATTAACGCGCACAAGCATAATATTGTACTATTGTACTTGTGCAATAGTAGTGTCAGGTCCCCTGGACAGAGCTTAGGCATTAGGCTATTTAAATATGGAAATTAGCAACTTAACGTCTGTAGAAGAATCTCCACCCATTAAGGAATGAATTGTTGATGATTTGTTATACGACTAATATTAAGAGGTTGTGCTAAGTACCCATAGATATTTCTGGCTAAAAAGATGATGCTCAGAGATAATGGATTTCAAAACTAAACTAAAATTTCAATTTGACAAATGCAAGATAAGTTCTGGAGTTTCCAGGTTACTAGGCAATCATAGGGATAAATTATTTGGAGATTGTTGAAATGGTACTGCATAGGAAATGCATTAAATTCAAATGACCCATTTTACTCTCTTGTAAAATTTAATTCCCAACATGTCTGGTGCCAATTTCCTTCCTGTTCTATTTGCAACTCCTCTGCATACTCTGTGGCTCCTGCACAGGATCAAGCCTCATCATCCCTCTTCAGGCCTCGCTCCAGAATGTCCCTTTGGGCTCTTGACATCCATAAATGTGTTTTGGATGACCGTATTAATGTCATGGCATGAAGGGAAACTTGGCTGATATTCCTTGTATAAATATCGTTCTGCGATTAGGCTTCAATTTACCTTTTATCAGAAAGAACCTTTGTAGTAATGTCAATGGAATAATTATCCAGAAGCCAAGGCAAATCTTTTAGGGACAATGATTTGAATCCCATCTCAACAGTTGGTGAAATCTGAATTCAATAAAATTTAAAGTGAAAAGCTAGTCTTTTGATGATTGTTGTAAAAATCCAACTGATTCACTAAGGTTCTTGAGGGAAGAAAATCTGCCATCCTCACCTGGGCTGGCCTTTTATGTGACTCCAGACCCACAGCATTGTCGTAGACACTTAGCTGCCCTTTGAAATGGTCCTAGCAAGCCACTCAGCTCCAGGGAAGTAACAAATAAGCAGTTAGGTTGGCTTGGCCAGCAAAACCTACATCCTATGGAAATCATTCAGCCTCTAACTAAAAATTGCTATTTCCTACCCTTACCTGATTTCTAAACTCGCTGGAAGCTTTACCTTGGATGCTTATCTTTTGGCCTCTCTAGCAGCCTTTACTATGGTAGTTTGGTGAATGAATTCTTAGATGTTTAGCAACAGCAAGTTGCTGGGCTTTGTATAGACAATGCATATTACATGTCATTTCCCCGAGAATCTTCCTTCAGGCAGGATACATCTTTGCTGAATCATTGTTCACATCTAATTTTCATATTTCTGAATACGTATAGCTGGCAGGTCTCCCAAAATCTACAGGAGTAAATTTCACTTAATCTGCACAATCTGATTTCCTCGTAACCTAGAAACTCCAAAACTTATCTTGCATGATGAGCTCTCCATCTATTGTAGTACTGGTGTTTAAAGACCACATTCTTCTTTTATATGTGGTCTCAATAAGTTATTTATTGACAGAGAGGGATCTCAGTCAATCCCAATTTTAATCTTATTTGAGATAGTGATAATGGGAACTGCAGATGCTGGAGAATCCAAGGTAATAAAATGTGAGGCTGGATGAACACAGCAGGCCAAGCAGCATCTCAGGAGCACAAAAGCTGACGTTTCGGGCCTAGACCCTTCATCAGAGAGGGGGATGGGGTGAGGGTTCTGGAATAAATAGGGAGAGAGGGGGAGGTAGACCGAAGATGGAGAGAAAAGAAGATAGGTGGAGAGGAGAGTATAGGTGGGGAGGTAGGGAGGGGATAGGTCAGTCCAGGGAAGACGGACAGGTCAAGGAGGCGGGATGAGGTTAGTAGGTAGGAGATGGACAAGAGAGTTGCAATGGGAGGGAGATTCCCTGAGGTTGGTCCGGAGGGAGGAGGGTAACTTCTTCAGGTTAGGCATCCCTGGAAAAGGCTTCGCAGTGAGGTTAAAATTGTATCAGTGATAATGGGAACTGCAGATGCTGGAGAATCCAAGATAATGAAATGTGAGGCTGGATGAACACAGCAAGCCCAGCAGCATCTCAGGAGCACAAAAGCTGACGTTTTCGGCTCACTGCGAAGCCTCTTCCAGGGATGCCTAACCTGAAGAAGTTACCCTCCTCCCTCCGGACCAACCTCAGGGAATCTCCCTCCCATTGCAACTCTCTTGTCCATCTCCTACCTACTAACCTCATCCCGCCTCCTTGACCTGTCCGTCTTCCCTGGACTGACCTATCCCCTCCCTACCTCCCCACCTATACTCTCCCCTCCACCTATTTTCTTTTCTCTCCATCTTCGGTCCGCCTCCCCCCTCTCCCTATTTATTCCACAACACTCACCCCATCCCCCTCTCTGATGAAGGGTCTAGGCCCGAAACGTCAGCTTTTGTGCTCCTGAGATGCTGCTGGGCTTGCTGCGTTCATCCAGACTCACATTTCATTATCTTAATCTTATTTGACTTCTTTTTGTGAATATCTAGTTCATAATTTATCTGTTTTAGAATATAGCTTTTAGTTTGTAAGCTACTCCTATGGTTATAGATGTTACACTTCACTAGGGTAATGAGCTGGAAATCAAACCCTGCTATTGCCAAGTTGTTACAAAAGTTAAAGATTTTATGAAGTACAAAGAATTAATGTAAATTCTGGGGGGCTGTGGATATCCTCAGGGTTGGTCCCAGGAAAGTGAATCAGTCACCAGGATTTTGTCAGTTAAGCAAACACCTTGGAAGAACTAAAAGAAACCTGAGTTTATAATACAAGTCTTTATAAGCTACTGTGTTAAGTTGGTGGTGCTTGCTTTGTTTAATTTCTCTCGATATAGACAACCAAGTTCAGTTTTATTAAAATCATGAAAGCTTGTAGCAGTTTTGTCAGTTAGTTATTTGGTTTTCATACTTTTTCTTTAAATGCTAATAGTCCCTAACAGGATTGCAAAACTCTAAATGTGTGCAAGCTTGAAGCCAGATTGCTGGGCAGAATTAGGTTACTTCCCGTTCATGGCCCAGGAGATTTGTGACCAAATAGCAAGAAAGCGAAATCAATACCACCACCAACTAGCACCCCCACTGCAACCAAAAACAAATTAATTGACTGATTCGAAAAAACATTCTAGATTTCTAAGAGATAACGGGAACTGCAGATGCTGGAGAATCTGAGATAACAAAGTGTGGAGCTGGATGAATGCAGCAGGCCAAGCAGCGTCTTCAGAGGGGTCAAGGCCCAAAACATCAGTTTTCCTGCTCCTAAGATGCTGCTTGGCCTGCTGTGTTCATCCAGCTCTACACTTTCTAAGGTTTTACAGTAGATTTGTAGCTCGGGTTGTGGATGTTGTGGTTGGTTGGCTCGCCGAGCTGGTTTGTTGTTCCGCAGACGTTTCCTTACCCTGCTGGGCAACATCATCAGTGCGGCCTCCAATGAAGCGCCGTTGTGTTTTCCCACCTGGTGTTTACACTCTGGAGTCTGTTGAGCTGGATCACCTCTCTTCCAGTTTTCCTCACAGTGGAGTGGATATGGGGCTGAGCTCCATGTGTTTATTGATGGCTTTTTTCGTGGAGTACCAGGCTTCTAGGAATTCCCGTGCTTGTCTTGGCTTTGCTTGTCCCAAGATCTTGGTGTTGTCCCAGTTGAATTGGTGGTTCACCTTATCCGTGTGGAGAGAGATGAGTGAGTATTGGTCGTGTCTTTTTGTAGCCAACTGATGTTCGTGACTGAGTGTAGCCAATTGATGATGACAAGACTAATGCAGACTCCAGAGTTTAAATACCAGGTGGGAAAACACAACGGCGCTTCATTGGAGGCCGCACTGATGATGTTGCCCAGCATGGTAATGAAACATCTGCGGAGCAACAATGAAACAGCTCGGCGAGCCAACCAACCACAATGTTGTAGATTTAGCTTATTTTATTATGTGGTTTACCCATGGCTTTATAACATTTCTTTCATCAAGTTTCAAAGCTAATTCACAAAGTATATCATTTAAATTGTTCAAAGCACACCAGCATGGTGTATTAAATTTACATTATTATTTACCACTTCTTGGGTAACATAACAGAGACAAGTGCTTTGAATTTTGATTTCATCCATCACCTTCAGAAGATTCCTTAATCAAAAACCCTGAAGCTTGCTTTTTCTGATTTGACCACTATAAAAGGTAAATTTCAACGGCTTATTTTACCTCTAGAAGTACTTCAATAAAGCAAGACAACTATGTGTTACATTTCTCCATAATCCATTTCAAAAATGCATTTTGTGCACAGATTACGAGAGATCTCTAAAAGTTGCCACCCAGCTTGACAGGGTTGTTAAGAAGGCATACAGTGTTTTAGCTTTTATTAATAGAGGGATCGAGTTCCGGAACCATGAGGTTATTGCTGCAGCTGTACAAAACTCTGGTGTGGCCGCACTTGGAGTATTGCATACAGTTCTGGTCACCGCATTATAAGAAGGATGTGGAAGCTTTGGAAAGGGTGCAGAGGAGATTTACTAGGATGTTGCCTGGTATGGTGGGAAGGTCTTACGAGGAAAGGCTGAGGGACTTGAGGCTGTTTTTTGTTAGAGAGAAGAAGGTTGAGCGGTGATTTAATTGAGACATATAAAGATAATCAGAGGGTTAGATAGGGTGGATAGGTAGAGCCTTTTTCCTAGGACGGTGACAGCGAGCACGAGGGGGCATAGCTTTAAATTGAGGGGTGAAAGATATAGGACAGATGTCAGAGGTAGTTTCTTTACTCAGAGTAGTAAGGGTATGGAACGCTTTGCCTGCAATGGTCATAGATTCGCCAACTTTAAGTACATTTAAGTCGTCATTGGATAAGCATATGGACGTACATGGAATAGTGTAGGTTAGATGGGCTTGAGATCGGTATGACAGGTCAGCACAACATCGAGGGCCGAAGAGCCTGTACTGTGCTGTAATGTTCTATGTTCTATGTTCTATTACAAAAGGACTGAAAAACATTCACCATAATAGATAACACAGGACTTCTAAAATTTTTTTTCAGAATCAACTTTGAACATTTCAAATGACTGACTTGGAAAACAATTTGAAATTGTCAGGTTTGTATATCCTACTGAAAAAAGTAAAATGTGTCAATTGCTTTATTTAAAACTTCCAGATGGATTGTGTAATCTTAGCTTTTTATTCACTGGAACTGTCAGGCTCCACTGGAAACAATTAGAAGACATACTGAAAAATTTCTCATCTAAACACACAGCAGGAGGATGATAAAGTCAGGCAGCATATTGTCAAACACTTTGAAAAAGACCTTGGGCAAAAATATTCTAGCATGGTGTGTACTAAAGCTACAGTGTGCCATCATCTCCAGCGTGTTTCATGAAATTATCTTTTGTACTGTGTCAGTGTGCAATTCACTGGCATTAGTACAAACCCATATGATCTAAACACACAGACATTCAATAAATTATTGCAAAGCATTAGAACTCCTAAGCCAAGCTGACTGAAAAAAATGTAAATTTTACAAATAAAGGCTGTGACACAAACATACCAGCTTTTACGAATACCCAATTTTAACACAACAATTATAACAGTCACATATTTTAAATTGGTCAGTATAAATCATTAAAAAAATCTTCCAAAATTAACATTTACTTGATAGAAATATAAAACATTACATCAGTTTCCTAGACTCCAGTGATGAGCTTATATACTATAAGTACATATGTATCCAGGTTATACCTTTGTATGATCTTTAACTTCTGGCCCTATATCTATAGCAATGTATCTACAATAGGCTTACCAAGTTCCCAGCATTACAGATGCTGGCCTTCAGCCAATTTGATTCACTCCGTGTGATATCAAGAACTGGCTGAAGACACTAAATACTTCAAGGACTATAGGCCCTGATAACATTTTGGTAATAGTACTAAAGATGTATGCTCCTGAACTTGCTGTACCCCTAGCAAAACTGTTCCATTACATCTTGCAAGACTGGCTTCTACCCATCAATGTACAAAATTGCCTAGATACGTACTACACAAAAAAAAACAGGACTAATCCAACCCAGTCAATTACAGCCTTATCAGTCAAATTTCGAGCATCAACAAGGTGAGGAATAGCGCTCTTGACTGGGCTATCAAGTTGTTCTTGCAAGGGAATAATAAGCATACTGATGCTCAGTTTGGCTCTGACCTCGTTTTAGCTTTGGTCCAAATATGGAACACATGAACTGAACATCGAGGTGCCCCAGCTAAAGTGGAGTCAATGGAAATCAGGAAAAACATTCTGCTGGTTGCATTCATACCTGCCTCAAAGGAAGAGATGATTGTGATTATCGGTGGTCAATAATTTTAAACCAAGATTGCTTTGCAGGACTTTCTCAGGATAGTGTCATCAATCACCTTCTTTCGAATATAAATGTCAGAAGTGGGGATGTTTGCTGATGATTGCATAATGTTCAGTGCAATGTTATCTAAGATTACAAAGAGATCTTGATAATTTGGGCTGATGGGCCTATGAGTGGCAGTTAGAATTTAATTTGGATAAATGCGAGGTGTTGCATTTTGGTAAGATGAACAAGGGCAGGATTTCTATAGTTCATGGTAGAGCCCTGGGGAGTGTTGTTGAATAGAGAGACCTAGGGGTTCATTTACACATTTCTTTGAAAGTTGCATCACAGGTAAACAGGTTGGTAGAGAAGGCATTTATCACAATTGGCTTTATTGCTCAGGCCATTGAGTACAGGAGTTGGGATGTCATGTTGTGGTTGTACGGGATGTTGGTGAGGCCATTTTTGGAGTACTATGTAGAGTTCTGGTTGCCCTGCTCTAGGAAAGATATTACTAAATTGGAGAGGGTGAAGAAAAGATTTACAAGGATGCTACTGGGGCTTGAGGTTTTGACTTATAGGGAGAGGTTGGATAGGCTGGGACATTTTTCACTGGAATGTAGGAGGTTGAGGGGTGACTTTAGAGAGTTTTATAAAATCACATGGACACTTATAAAGTTAATAGCAAAAGTTTTTTTCCTAGGGTAGGGCAGTTCAAAACTAGAATGCATATTTTTAAGGCGAGAGGAGTAAGATTTAAAAGGGACCTAAGGGGCAATTTTTTCACACAGAGGGTGGTTCGTACATGTAAAGAACTACCAGAGAAAGTGGGTAAATGAGGGTACCATTACATCATTTAAAAGGCATTTGGATTAATAGGAATAGGAAAGGTTTAGAGGGATATTGGCCAAATGCAGGTACATGGGGCCAACTTAGTTTGTGAAACTTGGTCAGCATGGATGATTTGAAGGGTCTATTTCCAAGACTCTATGAACCTACACCTATGTGTGACTCCTCAGTTACTGAAGCAGTCTCTGATCACATGCTTCAAAGCTTGGACAACATCCACAACTGGGTTATTAAGTTGCAAATTGTAGTTTATTCACGAAATGTTGAAGCAATGACCATCTCCTTCAGAATAAAATCTAACCATCACTCATTATGCTACAGATTCACAGTAGCTGAATCTCATGCTATCAACATCCCAGTGTTACCATTGATGAGAAACTAAGCAAATACTGTGACTATAAGAACAGGTTACAGGCTAGGAATTCTGTAGCAATCAATTCACCTCCTGTCTCCCCAACTCATGGCCACCATCTGCAAAGTCGGGAGTATGATGGCATACTCTCTATTTGCCCAGATGAGCACAACTCCAACAACATTGAAGAAGCCTGACACCATCCAGGAAAATACAGTCTGCTTGACTGGCACCCCATCCACCACCTTCAACATTCACTCCCTTCTCCCTCTTGCATATTGACAACAGTGTACACCATCTACAAAATACATTGCAGTAACTCATCAAAGCTACATCAACAGCACTTTCCAAATCAACTAAAACTACCAACTTGAAGGAGAAAGGCAGCAGAAACATGGGAATACCACCAACTCCAAGTTCTTCTTCAAGCCATTCACCATCTCATCTTGGAAATATATCAGTGTTGCTTCTCTGTCACTGGGTCCAATATGTGGAACTCCCTTCCTAACAGCACTGTTGTCATGTTTGCACCTCGAGAGTGCAGTGGTTAAAACAAAGCAACTCACCACCACCTCCTCTTAGGGATAGATGATATGTGCTAGCTTAACCAATTATGCCCACATCTCATACACAAATAAAAAAATGTCAAGCGAGGAAATGGTTACATCTGAAATGAGGAAATTGTGTTGCATCAAAATTTCACGGTTGACTCTCACAGCTGTACAGGGTATCACAATCAGAAATGTGTAAAGTGATGGGAAGGAAATAAAAATGTGTGCTGATGAAAAGAAAAGAAGTAATTCTTGTGCATCTCTGACAAGAGAAGTCAGAAGTGATCTATCTCAATCTGCTCGGTGGTGAACAAGTACACAGTTGATCTTTGGAAATGGAACTTAAAGTATTGTTTCTATTTACATTTAAAACAAAAGAACTATACTCCTTTGAAAAACAGTGTAAACCTTTCAGGACAATTTTCCTACATCCATTTTAAAAACCGCATTCAACCCAAACGACCTCACCTCTGCATCTACATTCTTAAGTCCACACTGATCACAAATAGATATCAACTCTTTGCTACTCAAGTAGCTATCTTTGGTGACTCCGAGTTCTTCAGATACTGCTTGAAGTCGTTCTTCAATATACTTGGGGTCAGCACCAAACACGCATTGGGAAGAGTTCAAGTCATCTGGGTTCCAAAATCTCAGCTGACCTGAAAAATGTATCATTTTCTAATTACTTAGTGCAGGATGAAAAAAAAAATCAATGAGGATAGATGCATCAATAAGCAACCACAAATGTGCTTTTGGAGTAAGGACATTAGAAAGAATGCGCTAAGGGCACCTATTTGGCTATTTATTGTTGTGTATGATAAGCACTATATTTCCATACCTTAATATGTTTATCTTCCATTTCACCATGTGTATATGCTTTTCATTTGACAATCCAATATATTATTTTTCAACTGCACTATGTACCAAAAACCTATCATGAGGCAAAGGAAGACTCAGAAGAATCAAAATTTTTAGGAAGTTAATTTATGTATTATGAGTCCATGACTCAGAATCCCTAGAATGCACATAGAGGCTATTCAGCCCAACAAGTCTACACTAGCCCTTCGAAGCACATCCTAGCTCTACCCTATGAAGAAATATTGAACTGGATTATAAAAATCAAGATCTGAAAGTGGAAATTTAAAATCTAAATTTGTTTTAATGTTCTGACACTCCTTAAATTTGTAAAGTTGTTTTGAGATAGTTTTCTATTTCAGCCAATTCCTCTACATAAGCAATATGCATGTAGTGACAGTCAGTCATGCAGTTTGCATTATCAAGTACATACACGTAGAGTCATAGCGTCATATGTGGAATCTGAATCCATACACACTTAGTGAAGCAATTGGTTGATTCACAAGCTTTTTCTGGCGTAAATCTCAACCAAGCTGAAACAAGATGAACGAATTTGAAACCAAATTTAGACTTCCAATTTATTTATTCAGATCTTTACACTCATTATCTGGGTTCCCATGTGGTTCTAGTGTAATATTCTGACATTGTTCATCACCTTTATTCTTGCGAACACAATCATAAAAATGGTAAATGATGTAGGTTCTTGATTCATACAGAGGCATGCATTAGGATAATAGGGCACTAATTTTGACCTCAGTCACAGAGGAGAGAAATTCACCAGCAACTAATTTCTGCTTAAAAATACATTTATGGGTAATGGATGAGGGCAGATTTGAACTTGAATTTGAACACTATGACATCATAACCATCATATAGTCAAATTGCCTCACATATGATTGATGGATTACTTAACAAGAATGACTCAGCAAGGAGTCAATATCACTTCTTTAGGGAACGGACTGTCAGTCCGTGAAGGAGCAATGCAAAATGATTACAAGGAGGCAAGAAACAAATAAGTTAGGTCCTTTCTTATTCAATTTTCACTCTCCTGCTGTTCCTCCGTCTGAGCTCTTTACATGGCGAACCATTTTGGCTAAGTAATCTGACAGAAGTCAGAAAACATCATTTACAGGCGGAAATTCATTAGGTGAGTGAGAAATTTGCCTCCTTCCCAACCTTGCCTGAATTAAACTCTGGGTGGGAACGCCCAAACAGGAATTTCCTGTCCTATTGCCATTTGAGGTCCTTAAGTGGTCAATTAATGGTCCGATCCAAGATAACACAGTCTGAAGCTGGATGAACACAGTAGGTCAAGCAGCATCAGAGGAACAGGAAAGCTGACTTTGAGCCTAGAGCCTTAATCGGAAATGGGGGAGGGGAAGGGGTTTCTGAAATACATAGGGAGAGAGGGGGGAGGCGGATAGAAGATGGATAGAGGAGAAGATAGGTGGACAGGAGACAGACAGGTCAAAGAGGTGGGGATGGAGCCAGTAGAGGTGAGTGTAGGTGGGCAGGTAGGAGGAGATCGATCAGTCCATGGAGGACTGACAGGTCGAGGGGGCGGGATGAGGTTAGTAGGTAGGAGATGTGGGTGGGGCTGGGGTGGGAGGATAGGACAGGTTAGGGAGGTGCGGACGAGCTGGGCTGATTTTGGGATGATGTAGGGGGTGGGGAGATTTTGAAGCTCGTGAAGTCCACATTGATACCATTGGGCTGCAGGGTTTCCAAGCGGAATATGACTTGCTGTTCCTGCAAGCTTTGGGTAGCAACATGTGGCACTGCAGGAGGCCCAGGATGGACATGTCGTCTGAGGGATGGGAGGGGGAGTGGAAAGGTTCGCGACTGGGAGGTGCAGTTGTTTAGTGCAAACCGAGAGTAGATGTTCTGCAAAGTGGTCCCCAAGCCTCCGCTTGGTTTCCCCGATGTAGAGGAGGCCAAACGGGAACAGTGGATGCAATATACCACATTAGCAGATGTGCAGGTGAATATCTCCTTGATGTGGAAAGTCTTTTTGGGGCCTGAGATGGGGTTGAGGGAGGAAGTGTGGGGGCAGGTGTAGCACTTTCTGCAGTTTCAGGGAAAAGTGCCGGGTGTGGTGGGGCTGGAGGGGATTGTGGAGTGGACAAGGGAGTCACAGAGAGAGTGGTCCCCTTGGAAAGTACATAAGGGTGGGGAGGGAAAATGTCTTTGGTGGTGGGGTTGGATTGCAGATAGCGGAAGTGTCGGGGGTTGATCCGATCCAACTGATTCTGACTGTCTTACCACTCCCGACCTACCTTACCGTCCCATCCAGTCAGACCTGACTACCTCTCAGCCAGACACAACAACTGCGACGACCCCCTGAAAAACTGACGATATCTCCACCCTGACTCACCCACTCATCGATGTCATCCACCAACTCACTCAGTCATGAACCCTCAATCATCTGTTAAAAAACTGGGCTTTTGAATACTTGCAGGAATTTGGCAATTAGTACAATACAAAAAGGGGAGTTTGATGGGAGATTCTGCACTATGCATTTCTTCTTCAGCCCAGATTGAAGCATACCAGAAGAAATGTGCACTATTGTTAGGTTGGCAAAATCTTCATGGTCAACAGCAATGTGACTGTCATTGCTGCCAACTACATAATTCAGGCCAGTGCCCTGATATTTACATGGGATGACAGGGTGGTGTACCTAAAACCTAGAACAAGGGATTTGTTGATATTAACGGTATGACAGCAATATATTTTCATCTTCCGTTTCCCATCTAGCAGTCAACCAAATTGAACACTGAATGGTTATAGCACAGAAGAAGGGCACTTGGCCCATCGACCAAATTCAGCGTCTGTTGCCAGAATATAATGATCATTGAAAGGCAGGGGAAAGAGGCCAGCCTGCATTTTCACATATGTTGGAAAGGGAGAGAGGGGAAAGGGGTGTCATCTCCTTTTTGGGCTTGGGGATGAAGATGTTTCCTGTTTTGGGGAGGGGAAACTTTGCATATCAGGGGCAACTTCTACCTTGTGCATCCCTGCATCCTGATCTAAATATTTGACTCCTTCCCTCAGCTCCACTATTCCTCTGCACCCAGAAGTAACTACTCACCATAGTCTGAGATAACAAAGTGTGGAGCTGGATGAACACAGCAGGCCAAGCAGCATCTTAGGAGCACAAAAGCTGGTGTTTCGGGCCTAGACCCTTCATCAGAAAATTCTGATCAGAAAAAGACCATAGTCTGGTCTCTTTCATCCCCAGGACTCCCTGTAGCCCCAGAAGTGGCCACTACTAAGTTACAGCACTGCTGGGACTGTACAACTGCTGGCCAACCAGCTCTCAAGGGCAGGATGTTCTTTCCTTTAGGGTCTGAGTTTGTCGACACTGCTTCCAGGGGATTTTTGTTTAAAGTCTATGTTTTCTACTGTGGAGAGATGGGTAAAGCTTTACACCACTCTCCCACATAAAATCATACCATTATTTTAAGTTTCTGAGGCACAGAAGAATTCACTCTTGTATCTTAACGCAATCTATTCTCCAACAAAGGGCCACTGAACTCGCAATGTTAACTCTGCTTTCTTTCCACAGATACTGCCAGACTTGCTGAGTTTCTCCAGCAATTTCTGTTTTTGTTTCTCACCCAAAGACGTCTGTTCTTTCACTAACAACAATGTAAAAACACAGATTTGGCAGGGTTGAATGAGAAAACTTCAACAAATGTTCATTAAATATGTGTCAATTGTATTCCTGAACGTCCAGATTTGAGCAGCACACAGCAATCCTGACTTCCGGCTTATCAGAAAAAAACATTATTATTATTATCGTGAATAAAATTCACCATTTTGCATGGCAAATTCCACATGGTCTTTGACTAATGAAGTCAAAGATCACTTGTAATGTCAGTTAGTATCTACCATTTAATTTGTAAAATTAAAAATCCATTGAATATATACACATTAATTCTGATTGCTTTAAGTTATTAGATGTTGTGCTTGTATTCCTGAGACCACAACTTCCCAAAAATCACTTGACTTCCTGCTGCTCCTGATCTGCAGACAGCAGTCAAAACCTTCAAAGCAGCATCACTTCTCATAAGGATCGCTGGCCTGTGATTGTCCAGCAGCTTCAGACAGGGCAGGGCAAGCAGGAATTGATTAGCCATCAAGCTGTCAGACTACCACTGTAGTGCCTGATTGGTCTGGTGGGGTTTGTCAAGGGTGGAAATAGTTTGGTGGGGACTCACTGTTAAAGACACACGCCCCCACAAACAAAAGGGAAATCTGGACCAAAGAATGGATACTTAGGCATGCTATGAAAAAGATCAGCCATGATCCTATTAAATGGCGGGCAGGCTCGAGGGGCCAGATGGCCTACTCCTGCTCCTGGTTCTTATGAAAGGCTAGTCAATGCTATGAAATACTCTGACAGCATGTGACAGATGGGAATTTCCCCGCCTCTCTCTCAAATACTCTTTCCACATTGAAATTGTTGATTCCTTGGTGGATAATGGATCCAATCAGTTCTGGGTAGCACCAGCTCAGCATCTAATCCGGGGGATACCATAACTGAGCCCAATTATGTCCTCACATCATGTCATATGCTCACATCACCCAGTGGTCAGAGGTAAGATCCCTGACTCAGGAGTACTCTGCCTCAATGGTACCCCACTTTTATCTGACCACAGTGACTTCAACAATTACAGATGAAACTCTAAAGTTCCTGGTCTAAACACCTCAGATACTCACAAATCAAATTGACTATACTATCAGAGGAGCACAGCTTTAAAAAATACCAAAATATGTATTCTTTAAAAAAATTGAACTAAGCCTCTCAGTGTTTGCAAGATATTTGAAGTTTGCAGTTCATCCTTACCTTCAGCTTCATATTCTTCACCTTCTGTGGAAGTTTTCCATTTCTAAAAATAAAATAACTAAGTCAAAAAATGTGAACATTCATTTGTATTTTCATGAATTGCAAACAACATTTTAAAATGTGTGAATGTAACAAGACCCAGTGAGAAGAATAAAGGGTAATATGACAAAGCGTATATTTTATTAAGGACATGAGAAAGCTTAAAACCTTCAATCTTGTTACATTTTTGAAAAATAAATTGAATTTATTTTCCATATCCTCAATATGTTCTGAAGCAGTTTTATAGTCAATTAAGTAACTGTTTGAAGTCTAGCTACTGTTGTAAGAAAAATGGCACCTAATTTATATATTGCACATTTCTACAAACACTAATGAAAACATTTATAAAGGGATGCTGGTTAAAGGATAAATATTGATCAAGATGTCCAGGGAACACCCTGCTCTTCTACCAATCTAACCAATGGATCTATTGCATCCAACTAGGAGTGCAGACAAAGCCTTGGTTTAAAGTCTCACTTTAATAATAATATCTCAGATGATGCAGCACTCCCTCAGTACAACAGTGAAGTGCCAGTCTTGATTACGTGCTGATTGGAGGGAGGCTCAAATTCCTGACCCTCTGATTCAGAGGTGACAGTGCTATGAATGAGCCTTGGCTGATGCCTTAAGTGAATAGAAAAGCATAAGTTACAAGGACTTACTTCATTTTTAAAGGTATTCATGGGCATTTGTAGGGCATTTCCTGAAGTGCATGGGGTGGCACTCAAGCACACTCTTTCATTAGTGATTCTCACAGAGATTTAACTGCCAAATGTACAACAAAAAACATTTACCATCCGTAGGCGAAAAAAAATAAGCAAGTCTCTTTCATCAAACAAACACAGAAAATACTGGAGAAACTTAGCAGGTCGGTCGGCATCTGTGGAGGGAGAAACAGAGTTAATGTTTCACCAGTTCGGAAGAAATTATATCATTCAAAACGTGAACTCTGTTTTTCTCTCTCCACAGATGTTGCCAGATCTGCTGAGTTTCTCCAGCACTTTCTGTATTTGTTTCAGTATTCATAGTATTTTGCTTTTATTTAAATCTCTTTCAACAGATGATTGTAAATATCTATTAAGTAGGAACTCTGGACAAATTTGCAGAAGAGTTGTTTTTAAGAAGTAGGAAGTGTAAATTGGTGAAAGAGGAAATTGCCTAAGATTCACTTGCTATACATAAAAAATGTTCAGCAATATAACAATATGGAATGAGATTCTAAGAAATAGTTGTGTGATGAAGGTAAACCAGAATTTGATGTATCTAAGCACAGTAAATTCTCTCTGGAGTCCAGATATGTTCTTACCTGATGCTGGCACATAATCATTAGCTAGATCAATTACAGATTTGAGCACAGTAATATGCAATGCATACTCTTAGCCAGAGCTCTAAATGCTGTTTCATTAATCAATATACCTTATGTCAACTAAATCCGATATATTAGGACTCCAAGTACAAAAGTGAAGAGGGTACTAGTATAGGCCCCCTCAAAGTCATGGCACTAAAACATTAAACATTTCTTTGATGAAGCAAATGTTAATGAAGTTATAACCTTCCCTTACTCTCTGAAAGTACTTGCAAAAATAATAGGAATTATCCCTTATGAATCAACTATTTGCACATTAATAGCATTCATAATTGTGAGATTGGTTTTCATCTCAAGATTTTAAAAGACTTTTAAATGAATCTGGTTAGAAAGTAAATTACTGAATAAATCAGCAACATGTAATTATGTGGGACCTGCATAAATCCCAGCACCGGCATGATTCAAATGCAGAATTTTATGAACTTACTTATTTGGATCACTGCATTTCAAAGTCAAAGTGTCAAAGCTTTTCTTACTGATGATGTTCCGAGGCTCTAAAGGCAAAGCAGGGATTGTCACTGATTGTGATTGCAAAGTAGTGGCTTCTTGGCCAAGCCACTTCATTTTGGCTGCTGCTAGTATTAAAATTACCCAATCAACTGAAATACAGTCAGTTGTGATCAGAACATATACAAGTCATAGAATTAAATTGGATACGCCCTACGTCTAGGCAGGCAGTCTGATAAAACCATTCAGTAACCTAGAAAGATTGCATGCACCAGTACAATATTGCAGTCTGTGAAAGCATGGCTATAAATACAGAGTATCTGTAGCTGGGCACCTAACTAATTGAAAACAGAAGCAACATTCAATCTGTGTGGTTTCCATAGAAACAAGATTAAATATAGTGGCTTTAAAAATTGCAGCAGCTGGTGGAATATTTCAATTACCCTGTTACTGAGCAATACCAGCATCTCCAATGTTAAAGCTGTAAACCTAATTTGAGCGCTGTCCTTCAAGAACATACACAGTGTGTAATGGAAGTGAGTGTGAGATCATGATTATTTGCTTTAGGAAAATAAAAAGAACATAATAATCCAATAAAAAAAACTGATTTTGTGAATAGCATTTCTGCATTATTCAGTGCACTGATTAGAAGATACACTTTCTATACACAGGGTACAGTAAATGACATTTTATCTGACCCCATCCCTTATTGTCATGCCACTTTTCACCACGTATTCACTAAATTATCTGACCTTCCACTATCTAATGCTAAATGAACTGTGTTCAGCACAGAACACTTATCCCCTTATGACTCCCACCTCAATGAGGTGGTGCAGGACACAATGTTAACCCCTTCTTCTGTTGCCTGTGCCTTTGTGCTCATTTCTTTGGGCAACAGTCTTCTCTCCACTTGACTGACCCTTTCACCTATTCTCAATACTCTTCTCCACACCTATGTCCATTCAACAATTTCCAGTTTCCTGGCCCTACGTGCCTTCTCTTTAGTATGGAGTTCTCCTCTTTTCCCTTGAATGGAGGCAAGCGTAGACTCCACCTCCACTACCGTCCTCTATCTGGCTAAGTGCATTCTCTCGCATTTTCCCACGACAATTTCTCCTTGAACACATTTCAATGTCTCCATGTTAAAGGCTCTGGATAACTGCATGGGTCCCACTTTTTGTTGATAAGTGGAATATTCTTTGTTTCAGTTCTACTCAGGGCCTTCCTCAACAATTCTTTCTCCAGTGCATTGATCAATGTATCAGTTCCGCTTTCAGCTCTTGTCTGGACCTGAAAAGAATGAATCAATTTAGCTATTAATTTCCATCCTTTCTCACCTTCACCTAGTGCTTCTCTGACTTTTCCCTTCCGTTCCTTGATTTTTCTGTTACCATTTCCAAGTATAGCCTCTCCATTGACATTTATTACAAAGGTATCATCACCACAGCTACTTATTCCTCATACACTGCTTCCTGTAAGGACTCATTTCCATTCTCCTTAATTCTCTATCATTGTTGGATCTGCTCCAACGATGCAAGCTTCCACAGATTCTGACATGTCTTTGTTTTTCCTCAACAAAAGATGTGCCCTCAGCCTTGACAGACTAAATTCCTGCACTTTGCCCTCATTCTTTCCCTTGCCTCCCAAGGCCAAGATAGGATTCCTCTGTCCTCACTTGCTGCCCAATCTGCCTACAAAGAATCTTTCTATGCATTTTCCAAAGAGTACAACATGTTGCCACCAACAAACACATCTTCCCTTTCCTTCTCCTATCAGTATTCTGTAGGGACCATTCCCTGAGACACTATGGTCCAATCCTCCTGCATCCTCAACACATCACCTCTTTCTACAGCACCTTCAATGCAATTGTAGAAGGTGCATCACATGCTCTTTCACCTCCTCTCTCCACAATGATCATGGCTGCAAACACACCTTCCAGGCAAATCACTAGTACTTTCAAATCTAATCTACAGTTTTCACTGCTCACAATATTGTTTCCTCTACATTGGGAAGACCAAACACAAACTGAGTTACTGCTTTTGATTTAACCTCCACACAATCTGTAAGAATGATACTGACTTTTCAGCTGTTTGCCACGTCAATACACCATCTCGCTCTCATGCTGACATTTCTGTTCTAGGCCTGCGGCAGTGCTCCAGAGAAGCCTAATGTAAAAACAGAACCTCATTTTCTGTTCAGGCACTTTACAGCCTTCAAGACTCAACACTGAGTTCAACAACATTACACCATGAAGCCTGTTCTGCATTTTGCTATTTTACCCCTCTTAGTCCCACCCTGCAGGGTCTGTATCTTGCTTTTGATAGTTACGCTTTCTATAAGATCTCATTTTTATTCTGTTATCAGAATCTTATCTGTACCCGTGCCTCACCTTCTCTGCAAACATTACACTCATTTTGTCTTTTGTTCTGACAGCTTTGATCTCCAATTTGTCTTACCTTCCATAATCTGGCTTTCTGATCCATCTGCCTTCTGCCACTTTTCAATAGCATAAGATCTATGAGATGGTTCCTGTCTCTCCATCGAGTTAAAGAGCCATACACCATGGAAACAGATCCTTCAGTCCAACCTGGCCATGCCAACCAGACATCCCAATCCGACCTAGTCCCATTTGCCAGCATTTGGCCCATATCCCCGTAAACCCTTCCTAAACATGTACCCATCCAGATGTCTTTTAAATGTAATTATAACCGCCTCCTCCACTTCCACTGGTAGCCTGTTCCAAACTCACACCATCCTCCATGTGAAAAAGTTGTCCTCAGATATTTTTAAAATCTTTCCCTGCTCATCTTAAACCTATTTCCTTTAGTTTTGGATTCCCCACAAGGGAAAAGTCCTTGGCTATTCACCCTATCCATGTCCCTCATGATTTTATAAATCTCTATAAGGTCACCCCTCAGCCTCTGATGCTTCTTTAGATAAGGAGACCCAAAACTGTACACAGTATTCCAGCTGTGGTCTGACTAGCCCTTTGTACAGTTTTAGCAAGATCTATCCCTTTTCACACTCTATTCTCTTTGAAATAAAAGCTAACATACCATTTAAATTCCTTCTTACCCACTGAATCTGAATGCTAACTTTCCGTGATTCAAACACAAGGACTGAAGCTTTCTTCAGTCTTTCCTTATTTAAATAATATTCATCTCCTCTACTGTTCCTGTCAAAGTGCATCACCTCACTATTTCCCATGATATATTCCACTTGCTAAATTTTTGTCATTCACTTAACCTGTCTATATTTCTGTGCAGACTCATAGCATCATGCTCAACACTTGCCTACTCACCTAATTTCGTATCATCTACAAACTCTTTACAGCAGTCACTTCTGTTATCTAAATTATTAATATTTATCGTAAATAGTTGTGACACAGCATTGACCCTTGTGGTACTCCTCTCATTTCAGGTTATCATGCCCAAAATGCCCCCTTTATTCCAAGTCTCTGTACTCTATTAGTTAGCCAATTTTTATCCATGTTGACACACGACCTTGAACACCATGCATTATCTTGGTAAGCAGCCTCATGTGTGGTACCTTACTGAAAGCCTTTTGGAAATCCAAACACACTACATCTACTTGTTATGCTTTATCTACCTGATTATTACCTCTTCAAAGTACTGCATTAATTTGCCAAGCATGATTTCTCTTTCAAGAAGCCATGCTGATTCTGCTTGATTAGCTTATGCATTTCTTAAACTCTGCCATTACATGCTGTAGAACAGACTCCAATGACAGATGTTAGCTAACTGGCTGCTTTTTTGTCTCCATCCCTTTTTGAATAAGCCTTGCCACATTGTATGTTTTTTATTTCACTTTGATAATGTCCTTGACTTCCCTAGTTAAGCATACTCGGTTTATCCCCTGCTTAGAATCCTTCTTCCTCACCAGAATATATCTTCACTGTAGGCTATTAAATGTCTTTTGTAAACATCCACCATTATTCATCAACCATTTTCTCTGCTTTAATCCTTTCCAAGTGCAGAAGTCAATTCTGTCCCAGTTCCCATGTAATTACTCCTATTTAAGTTTAGAGCAGCTACTATTAGGGGACTTATAGGCTATTCCCACCAGTGTCTCTTCCTGTTGTTTTTTTCTTACCTGTTTCATAACATCCAATTCTTGCTAATACATTCATTCTGTCTCATACTAACAAAACCAATCCACTACACTTCATCATAACAAAGTGTGGAGCTGGATGAACACAGCAGGCCAAGCAGCATCATGCTGCTTGGCCTGCTGTGTTCATCCAGCTCCACACTTTGTTATCTTGGATTCTCCAGCATCTGCAGTTCCCATTATCTCCACTACATTTCATTTCTTGCTTCTCTTTTTGAAAGACCACATACATATAAATACTTAGTTCCCAGATTCAATTTACTTGTAACCTTGGCTTTGTAATGGCTGTAAGTTCGTGCACATTAACCTATTTTGTCCATTAATTTTGTTCTGAACACTACGCGGAATTAAGGAAAGCAAAATTAGTTTTGCCTTTTTACCTCTGTTCCCCCTTTGTCCCTATTTGCTGCTTTTCTAAAATGCTTGTAATTCTATCCCTTCCTGTCCCACTCTGGGTATCATTGTCAAAGTTGTCATGCAATGCCTCCAGATAATAAAATGTGAGGTTGGATGAACACAGCAGGCCCAGCAGCATGCAATGCCTCCAAATGCTTTTGCTTTGTAAGTCTATGCTTTCACCCTCCTGATCTTACCTGCACTCCCCAATTAGATTAATGCCCTCTCTATAGACCTATTATTCAATTCACAAACTTGTTCCCAACACATGTCAAATGAAGCCTATCAAACTGGAACAGCTCCCTTCTACATAGTATGGTGCCAGTGCCCCATGAACTGAAACCCTTTACTTCCATGCCAATTTTTAAGAAATGCATTTAACTCCCTGACTTAATTTATCCTACACTAATTTGCCTGTGGCTCAGATAGAAATTTTGAGATTACATCATTGGAGGTTCTCCATTTTAGGTTAGCTCCTAACTGTTCAAGATTTTTAGCAGAGCCTCCTTTCCAGTCCTAGTACCAATGTAGGTGCCAACAAATGAATCTCTCCAGTCTCACTCTCAGTTCTTCCACATTTCCATGGGGAGATCCTTAGCTAGGCAGGCAACATTGCATTGTGACCCACGATCACGGCTGCAGAGAACAGTATCTATGCTCATAATTATAATATACCCTACCCACTGCTACATTCTTATTTCCTCCCCCCCAATTGAAAAGCTCCCCGTCATATCAAATATGTAAGAATTGACTGGCATAATATATCATGCTTTGAATTAATCAAGGATCTAATTTGCTTAGCAAGATTATTGGGCAAGAAACAATATAGTTTATTAAAGATTTTGAGGGGCTTTGTAACTTGGGTTGTGGATGAGGTTGCAGACACGCTTGCCAAGCCAGTGGGTTTGGTTGCAAATGTTTCATCTCCCTTTTAGGTAGCATTGTCAGTGCACCTTCAGTGAAGTGTTGGTGTTCTGACCCGCTTGTTATTTATATGCCTCAGTTTGTTCGGGTGTTTGGTACCACTTCAGTTCTGTTTCTCAGTGGTTTGTACACAGGGTTTAATTCAACGAGGACAACGAGGGACACAAATTTGATGGGTTAAAACACATCTATAATCGCACAAGCCAAACAGAGACACATCTGCAAATTCCTGGAGACCTGGTGTTGGTAACCAGAAATCCAACAACGAGCTCATTGAATTAGACGCTGTGTACAAAACATTGAGAAACAGAACCGGAGGTGGTACCAAACACCTGAACAAACTGCAACATATAAATAACAAGCTCGACAGAACACCAATGCTTCATTGGATGTGCACTGACGATGTACCTGGCAGGGTGACGAAACATTTGCAACCAAACCCACCGGCTTGGTGAGCATGTCTACAACCTCAATATAGTTTATTCTATTTAAATGCTGGCTGGATCACATTTACTGTTGATCCTTAGATGCACTGAAAATTTCTTATTGTAGTGACTGATTTTATAATTGAATGGCTTATTGACTAGGTGCGCTGGCCATACTAAGCTGCCCATAGTGCCCAGGGATTGGCCATGGCAATGCAGGGTTACAGGGATAGGGTAGGTATGTGGATCTGGCCGGGATGCTCTTCGGAGGGTCGGTGTGGGCTAGATGGGCTGAATGGCTTGCTTCCACACTGTAAGGATTCTATGATAACAAAGTATGGAGCTGAATGAACACAGCAGGCCAAGCAGCATCTCAGGAGCACAAAAGCTGACGTTTTGGGCCTAGACCCTTCATCAGAGAGCTCCTGAGATGCTGCTTGGCCTGCTGTGTCCATCCAGCCTCACATTTTATTATCTTGGATTCTCTAGCATCTGCAGTTCCCATTATCTCTGTAAGGATTCTATGATTTCTTTTCTGATTTCTATTGTGTAATGTGCCACACAGTTGGGGTGACACTCACCAGCAACCTAGGCTAAGCAATGTTGATGAGAATAAATATCAAGACTCTATCTCTTCAGGAGGCAATTGGGACTTAATGTCAAACCACCAGCCTTCAATAGGCAGGAAACAATTCTGGCATTAATACTAAGTAAGCAGATTATCGAATCAATTCCATAACTTGTCATGTTGGGTCTTGAACTTATGACCTTGCATCTAGTATTATAACCATTACACTACCAAAACATGTCTTACATTCATTGGACATTGTGTTGTGCATTAATATGCCATTTATCACAAGAAAATGTACAAGTGATTTCAGTTTTCTGCAAACTGTTGGCTTCATAGCATTCATCTGTTAATTATCTTTGGCAAATTTGACAACCTTGAATTCATTTCAGCGCACAGGTCCCTGCTATAATTAGAAACATCAGGGACTGAGGACCGAGACCATTCAGCATTCCACTCAATACCTTCACTCAGATTGCAATCAAACCTCTCACTTAGGATCTATCTGGCTCAAGTTCCTTCTTGCTTTAAAAGTAACATTTTATTTGTCTTCTTGGACAAAGCTACCTCACAGGCAATTGCAGAGAGATAAGATGCAGAGTACCAGATCAGACAGTGACAGACTCTGTCGCAGCTTATTTAGGGAGAAATAGAGCAAATGGGTAATTAGCTGAGGTAATCAGGCAGATTTATACTTTTTTTAACTTTTATTTTTACTTCAAATTTATATCTTAAAAGGTGTAGTGGCTGTGGTCGGGAACACAATTGGATAAATTACTGAAGAGCACTTACTGTTTTCAATTAAAAGAGATACTTACTTGGTATTTCATTTCCTATGATTTTTTGCACCCAATGGTAAAAATGCAGTTTCCAAAGGGACAGAGGGAGAGAAAAAAAATCACACCAGCTTTCAGCATTTCATATAACTGTAAACTTAATAGTGGAAGTGTGACAGAGATAGTCAGAACTGCCAATGCTGGAGAATCTGAGATAACAAGGTGGAGAGCTGGATGAACACAGCAGGCCAAGTAGTATCAGAAGAGCTGGAAAGCTGACGTTTCAGGTCTAGACCCTTCTTCAGTAAAGGGTAGGACCTGAAACATCAGCTTTCCTGTTCCTCTGTTGCTGCTTCGCCTGCTGTGTTCATCCAGCTCTACACCTTGTGATATCTTAATAGTGGAACTGTTGCTTTTTTCTAAACAAGCCTGCTCATATTTTCCAAAAAATACAGTTAAAAATTCAAAACTTGCCTGAATTAGTTTACTAATACCATTTAAAAAGGTCTGATCAATAAACAGCATGATTACACAATACCTGAACAAGAATCCTATACTAGCCAAAATTCAAAACTTATCGCTGTCATTTAGTATTTACTATTGTCCTTGGGTATGTAGCAAAAAGCATCCAGGCATTTGCACTTTGGTTAACACATAAATCTACTCATAACTAATTAGTTATATAAAGGTGGATTAAAATTTTCACAAAGATAGGAACAAAATGGTTCTAGCCTTCAAACATCAGCACTGAGCTCTTACTGGCAAGGAAACTTTGTATTTTAATGTCATGTTGGGCATTTTGTGCACGATCAAGACAGCAGCTTGGTTTGATACAAGTCAGTATTTATTGACACCTGCGTGGAAGACAGAGCTTTGCAAATACATTATTCAGATGGACACATGCACAGCTGAACCACAGAACAGATGGCACAGTTTAGTATTCTGGGCCATATCTTTTGGACTGAGAAAAGCACATGCTACACTTACTATTGTTTACTTGTCATAGCCTCTTTCACCCTTTATACATAAACCCACCAACTCTTTCCACTTCACCATCTGTTTCATAGAATCAGATTCTTGGTCATAAATTAGAGACACCCAAATAACTGTTACTAAAGTCCTGCCTTTGTCAGCATTTCATTAACATAACATTAGAGATGCAATGATCAATGCACGCAGTACAATCACAAACATGTTTGGAAATAAGGGAAAAACTAAATATTAGGAACCTTTAATGTAATATTTACATTTTTAAAATACCTTGTGAATACATTCCTGCATTTTCAAATGGATTTGGAATTGCAACATTAAAACCCTATCTGGATTCCTTTGTGAGGGTAGATGATGTTTGGCTGTACAGTTTTACTGTTCTGGTATCAACCACTATAATTGCTATTTACAACATCAATCGCAGTTCAACGCATTGAATACTGTAAACATCTTAGCATTTGGCTAATTAAAGTTCATTCCAAAATATGATAAATACTACTTCCAGAAGTACAACACAAGAGCACTTCTCCATTTAACATAAATGACAATGTAAAACCATAGAATTATACCAGAAGTATATGTATTTTGATAAATTTCTATTGTTTTTAGAGACAAACAGTTTCGATTGCATTGCAAGTAACACAATTTTGTAATATGGCTTGACAAAGAATGAAAGTTATGCATCTGGTATAGAAATGAATCCCGACTTTCCTAAATCATCTTAAAATTGTGGCTATAAATGAATAATTTAAGATTCAATTTATGACCTGTTTGAGGCACCCAAGGTCCATGGCTTCGCAAGCTGTTTTAAACAGCAGGATTTTATTCTTGCTATTAAGGATGGTGTTATTCAGGATGGCATTAGACATAGTTATTCATGGGACATGTTTGAATCGCCATCTAAATATGTTATACGCATAGAAAATGGACAGTCATGGTCTAGCAGACATCTAATAAAGATGCTGCTGACCTCTTTCCTATCCCCAGCAAGAGCATGGTGCTGATGGGAATAGAAAATGGAAGTGCTATTCAATCATGTGATTTTTATGAATTTGGCTGCAACAGTGCAGTTTGATTTATTTCATCTTAAATGGAAACCACATTGTATCAAGGCTGCTACGTGTCCAAGTCAATCACTTTACAGTTACCTTCGGACCCAGAAACCAACACCCAATCTTTTACATTAAACCATAAAAAGTTAACATTTTTTCCCATACTAATGTTTGCTGACTTATGCACAATTCTCAGCCAAAGCAAAGAAACAACTGAATAAAAAAACCGAAACATTGTTGTCTATTGGTCTGCCCCTGGCAAGCCTGAACTGTCAAATTAATAACAAATGCATGTATGTAGGAGGTAAGCCTTCCAAAAGAAAATATTTCTCCTTCTATTAATTAATTATATTTTTATACTTAAAATTAGCAATGAGGCTTTTTAAATGTAAAATACAAGACTATTAATCTCTGAGATAAGTCTCAGCTCACATTGATTTGAATTTGCTGAGATTTGATGCAACAAATTTTTCTAAGCAATCACTCCCATAAGAATATCGTTGTCCTACGAGAGCTGAAACGTCATCACAATGTGAAGATGTAGTTTTACCAGTTAGAGATCTTTCTATGATAGTTACTTTTAGGAAAGGTATAAATGTAATAGCCTAATTTTCTGGAAAGTTGCATTCGTAAAACTTCACAAGCTCCTTTTCTTATTTACTTTTGATTCAATGTTAGAAAATAATGGATTATAACAGTCTGATGGTTCTGCCCTGAAATCAGACTTAATCCAATGCATTTTGACAGTTCAATGTGAATTTTCATATTTGCCACTTTGGTTCAAAACATCCACTGAAGCACAGAGGTCAAACATCCTCATGAGTATGAGTTCCTTTCCTTTTACATTAAGAAAAAAAAATGGGATGGCTGTGTCATTGGCTCGTGAATCTCTCCACCTGTGTTTCTCCCAGGTGTAACTCTATGCCTACGTGGAAAAGCTGCAAATTTACACATTGAATGCTGTAAACCTTTGGGAAAACATTTCAGTCCTATCCCTATATGTACCCAAATCTTTAAACACCAATGCAAAATAGTTCTAATTGATACCTATGGGACCTCTGCTTTGTTCCATTTTGTTTTCCATGATATAAAAGGTTACTCATTGTTATTTATAGACCTCAAGTTAAGAATGAGGTTAGGCCTTTTAAAGAGTCTATTGTGCCATTCATCTACAATCATTTCTGGAAAAGCAGAATTGGTAAATCCCTGTTTTAGTATCATGTGGGAACAAGTTGGCACCATTCCAAATCAACAGGCTAGGTTTTCTTCACTTTCAGAAGGTTTTAGTCTTATATTTACAAGCAAATTTTCTTTACATCAGAGCATTATTATGTTTATCTGAACAGCTCCTTTAAAACTCTAATCAGTAAGTCGAATTGTCTAGCTGTTGTTATCACCGGACAAGTTTGATCTTAGACTGAAATCTGGCTTGATAAATCATGTTTTTTTTCTGCTTTTAATCAGGTGACTTCTCACTGATGCATAAGTATGTAATGTTGCAGATTTAGCTTTAACACGAAAACAGAAGTTTAATATGCAAAAGTAATGAAGATAAAATAGAATAAGCTAATCTATGTACATATAACACACGCTTAAAATATTTTGATACACAAGAATATGATCCCATTGATCCCAAAAGCATTCATTTACAGTGGTCACACCAGTGAGAATTCCCTTCACTATCACCCCATATAGGACTAATTTAACTGTAGGTTCAACTCCCAGACTAGCATCCCTTGTGTCTATGCCATGTTAAAAAACCATCTGCGCACCTGCAAGTGTGCTGCCACTTGTAGCTGTGCTGCTTGGCTATGAAAGGAGTGAGGAAGTAACTATGCAAACTGAGCTTGACCTTCCGATAGGATGAGGGAAAATGCCCATGGGCAATGGCACTCAGAGAAGTGTCAGAGGCCAGGCACCTGCTGAAACCACAGCGGGAGATGACTCAGTGGTTTGGGTGTTGACAGACTGTTCAAATGTTCAGAGAAGAGCAGCAGCAGACAGACAGATATACACTGGCCATCATAGTAGAGAAGCTGGAATGACGTACATTGCTGGCACACCCACCACTGTTTGACTGCCTCCATGGACAAGTCAGTGGCTGCCCAGTGGCCCAATACCATCAAGGTCAGCTGGAGAGTCAACAATCCCTGATCCCACTGCCCTAGGTACTGATGGCACAGTGACAGTAAGTCAGGGAGAATTGATCTTAGTCCAGGATCTCCTCTTCACAAGGATACAGGGCAGTGCCATGCGGTACTCAGCCAGAGAAGCTGTACACAGCCCTTTCTATAGTCTTCACTCGGGACATTGTGGGGGTGCCTGCACTCTCTATCGCCACCCTGCCTGCCCCACTTTGATTTTGGAAGTTCCAGCCAATGAGGGTTCAAGACTCAGGACATATCTCAACCATCCAGACATAACCACCTGTGTGGATCACCCAACCAAATGTCCAAGGCTAAAGGCTCCAATTTGGAGCGGGTTCCATCTACTGTATCTGCAGAGCAGGGGAGCTGATTATGGATTATTTCTTCAAAAAAATTCATTTCCAGCAATCCAAGCATATGTCTTCGACACCAGTGTGATTTATCAAATTAGCAGTTTCAAAAGCTTTCATAGATGCATATACTTTTGCCCTCATTTAGCAAAAGTAATTACATGTTCAATGACAACGTATTTTGGTTTACATTGATCAAAGCCCCTTTGTCCAGCAATAAATCAAATTATCTTTCAAAATATATACATACGTTTCTGCACATTGTGGTCACAGAACATGTTTTGTCACTTGAGTGCCACCATCAAGCATCTCTGCTGTTTCCAGTGCTGTGTTAATTACACACTGTGTAAACACTACTAATTTGAAAGGTTTCCCTCTGAGTTATCTTGAATAATTCTGTACTGTGCATAACAGGACCGTGATCTGAATGAGTTCATCGTCCACAAGTAATATTATGTATACTTGGCGCTCTCCTTTTCAGTTTGTGCCGACGCACAATTTGTGGTTGAATAATCAGAGATTTGTTGCCATCTTTGTTTTTGCTCAGTAGTTTGCCTTTGATGAAAAGGAAACTCCAATTAGCTCACAACTGCTTCCAATTGTTCGATAAAAGGTAGAAAAATGGCCAAGGAATCAAAGCAGTTTCTTCCGAGACGTTGAGCAAACATTCAGGCCTTTTCAAGCAGTGAATATCAATATTTCAGTTAACAAATCTCCAGGGTTTCTTTGAGCTGAGTACTGCAACACATGACTCATGTTGTTTGTGATAGATTCCTTTCACTGCTTTACTCTTGTTATTGTAAAGAACGCTCTCATCAGTGCAATGGTCACTTAACTACAAGTCCCTCTGAATGTACAACAGAATACTATTGATGACATTTGATCCCAACATAGAAAATGCCTCACATGATTAGCAGAATGTACAAGTATATATGTGAACAGAAATAATGATGTTGGTTAGCCAGTTGAATTGGTATTGCAAACAATGGTAAAATCTATACTTCAGCTGAGAATAGAACTCAAAAATGTATTTCCTTTGCTTTGAAGCACTTTGCAAAATTCTGAAATTGTGAAAGGTACCATTCAAATGCAATTCTTTTCTTGCTTTATGCCTCCTATCAATCAGAAGCAGCAAGAACAATTGCAGAGGGGGTATCATCTGCAGCTTTCAAAGCTTTAAAAATGCAATAAAGCACTTCTCATACAGTGAATTATTTTGAAGCATTAGTGTTATATAGGTAAATATGCTGGATTTTTTGCAAGGCAAGGTCTCAAAAACAATAGCTTGGTGCTTTGTGGCAGGAAAAGAATGGTAGAATGGTTGCAGCATCAGAGGAGGTAATTCGGCATGTTGTCCTCATTCTTGTTCTCTGTAAGAGTAACTCAACTAGTCCAGTCTCTCATCTCTTTCCCTATCACTGTTTTCTCTTCAGGTGTTCATCTAAGTTCCTCTTGAAAGCCAAGACTGAATCTGCTCTACCACAGTCTCGAGCAATGCATTCCAGATCATAACGGTTTGGCAAAATACTTCTGCACATTGTAGCTTGCCTTACTCATGTCGCCTCTGATGTCGTCTTTTGTAATTGGTTTTAAGGCAGTAGGCATTTTATACATTACGTGGAACATGGTGTCACTGCACAAGGGACTAGTGAATTTTCATAGCTATATTAGTGCCAAAGGCTGTCGAGAAAAGCACAGAGAGCTGGTTTGTGTGAGGCCCAGGGTAATTTTTTTTTTGAAGTCTGGAATTTCCTTTCATAGAAGATACAGAGGTGAAGTGAAAAAGAAAATTAGGAAAGTAAAGAGAGGGTGCAAAAATATATTGGCTGGTAAAATTAAGGAAAATCCAAAGACGGTTTCTCAGTCTGCAAAGAGCAGAGGATGACTAGCAAGAGGGTAGAGCCTATTAGTGGCATCCTACTTTTAAGAAGAAGAGTATGAAATATTCGATCCATTAAGGGTATGTTCAAAGGAAGTGCTGAAGGGCCTGCCCTCCTTAAAAGTGGATAAATCACCAGGGCCAGAATGAATTATATCCAAGGCTGTTAAAGAAAGCCGGGATGGAATAGCAAATGGTCTCAGGGTCATTTTCCCTTCTTCACTAGATGCAGGTGAGGTACCAGAGATTGGAGGTCTGTAAACATTGTACCATTATTCAAAAATGCCTATCCTGTGCATCCTTTGGGGCGATTAAATTGAAAAATAATGAGAGCCTTAGATAGAGTGGACAGGAAAGATTGGTTTTCCCTAGTGGAGAGATCAATTACCAGGGGCACAGGTTTAAAAGATGATTGGTATAAAGAGAAGAGGGTCACAAGGACAAACCTTTCCACCCAGAGGGTGGGGAATACCTGAAATTCAATGCCCAGTTTGGTTTCTGAGCCAGAAACCCTTAACTCACGTAAAAGGAGCTTGGGCAGATTCCGGAAGTGCTGCAAACTGCAAGGCTATGGACTTGGTGCTGGAAAGTGGAAACAGAATGGGTGACTAATTTATTCAGCCAACACAGATGTAATGGGCTGAACGGCCTCTTCCCATGCTGTAACCTTTCCATGATTCTATAGCTGTAATAATTAAAACTTCAGTCTTCAACTATGCACAAAATATCGACTGTTGTGTGAGTCATTCTGGCTTTGAATATTCTACCATGTGATGTTATGGAGATGTAAGAGAGGTTAAGACTGAATTAGAAATTCTTTCAGTCTCAATAATAGAACTATTTGATTGACACAACATTGAACAATAAGGTATCAGAGCTGGAGAAAGTGTTACAAGTTATACCGCTTCCTAGACTTCATTGAGAAACAGAAAAGACAGAGTTGTGAAATTTTACAGGCCTTCAACAAACACTTTGAGCCCTCAACTACTGTTGTTTATGAATGTTACATGTTTAATGTGACAACGCAGGAACAGGGGGAGAGTACGTGGCTGTACTCAGACATCTAGATGAATTTTGCAAAATTGGGCAACAGAAGGATAATCTAATCAGAGACATGGTTACCACTGGAACAAGGAATCCCACACTGAGAGTATTTTTGCTGAGAAAAGAGAAACTTAGGACCAGATAATAATCCCCAAATTGGGAGTTGGGAAAATTCCCAAACACCCATCTTGGCTAATATTGACTCTGTAGGGGTGATTTGCATTTTCACACCTCCAGGTGTGATTTGGGGAAATAGCTGTGTAAGTAACCTGTTTAAAAGACCTACCTTGGGCTGAGGGGCTTTGCCTTATCCTGTAAGAAGAAAAGCCCTACAGTCCTCATTCCCCACATCACACACTCCCAATGCAGCATAGCTTACGCATCCCAAACACCCTACCATGTGTTATCACACACTCCCATGCTCAAGTTCTCCCCTCCTGCCCACCCAGTGGCCAATCATGCTTCCATGCCAAAACATGACATTTTCATTTACAATGAATGAATTCCATAGTGACAATATTGCGTGTTAAGAAATCTTTCATAAAGAGGTTAATTATGACCAAATGCTGTGAAATTGATAGCAGACTATGACAATCAAAACTTTGAATCAGCTGATGGCTCAGGTGTTTCAACCTTCTGTGAACAAATATATAATAAGAATTGATTGTGAGCCAAAACAACTATTAGAGGGCTGAAACACCTGAGCCCCTGTTTAATTGACAGTTCTTTTTGTCTGATGTCTATTATCAATTTCAGAATGTACCCTTGTTTTGCTGGCTATTGATCTTTTAATCTTGAGGTTGTTCCTTCATTGAAGATGTCTGACTTTGTATTTTTTAAATGTTATTTGAACTGGTCTGATGACACTGAGAAATTTACTGCAGCATCCATTTTAAACTCCACACTCCACCCACTTACTTCACATTTAACAATCCAGTAACTAATTCCAACACTGTTGACTTCTCATGAAATTGCTTAATTCCCATTGTGTGTTGTTTCAACTTGAATCTGTTTTAGTTTCATAAGTTTTATTTGTTCACTGTATTCTCTATTGGAATTCTGCAGACTTTTCTAAAATGTCCCACATTCCTGCTGTTGGGACTGTTGAGTCTGCTGGTCAATTGTCCAATTTGCTTGATTTGTTCCCTCTAAAACTTCAATGCTTAAAAATGACAGTTGTTGTGCATTTCCTGGATTCAGTGGACTGTGTTTTCCATGAACTTTCTTTCCTGCAGCCCATGTGCTGAATTGGCTCAATCGCTTTCTTCCATGGCCCTTCAGTTTCCCCTTGAACAAACACCCATTTCAGCGTTCTTATCTGATGTGATTTTTACTGCTTCAAATCCTCCCTAACTTGTCAAAGGTATGATGATGCTTCTTTGGAAACTCCAGACACGATTCACTCATGAATTTGCTCTGCCTTTGGTACCTTGGTAATGCAATTTTATGTTGACCTGTAAGGGTCACTTTTGAATGAAACCACACTTTTTCAGGCCTCTGTTTTCTCCAATTAAATTTCGCACACTATTGTTATATTTCTTCACACATTGACGTATGTATCAAATGTCCTCAGTACTTTTTCATACAATGCAATACGTTCATCAACACCTTGTCTTGCAAAATCACTGTTCATAATGGCCCATGCTGCATACAATAATGTATTAGAACATAGAACATAGAACATAGAACAGTACAGCACAGAACAGGCCCTTCAGCCCACAATGTTGTGCCGACCATTGATCCTCATGGATGCACCCTCAAATTTCTGTGACCATATGCATGTCCAGCAGTCTCTTAAATGACCCCAATGACCTTGCTTCCACAACTGCTGCTGGCAACGCATTCCATGCTCTCACAACTCTCTGCGTAAAGAACCTGCCTCTGACATCCCCTCTATACTTTCCACCAACCAGCTTAAAACTATGACCCCTCGTGCTAGCCATTTCTGCCCTGGGAAATAGTCTCTGGCTATCGACTCTATCTATGCCTCTCATTATCTTGTATACCTCAATTAGGTCCCCTCTCCTCCTCCTTTTCTCCAATGAAAAGAGACCGAGCTCAGTCAACCTCTCTTCATAAGATAAGCCCTCCAGTCCAGGCAGCATCCTGGTAAACCTCCTCTGAACCCTCTCCAAAGCATCCACATCTTTCCTATAATAGGGCGCCCAGAACTGGACGCAGTATTCCAAGTGCGGTCTAACCAAAGTTTTATAGAGCTGCAACAAGATCTCACGACTCTTAAACTCAATCCCCCTGTTAATGAAAGCCAAAACACCATATGCTTTCTTAACAACCCTGTCCACTTGGGTGGCCATTTTAAGGGATCTATGTATCTGCACACCAAGATCCCTCTGTTCCTCCACGCTGCCAAGAATCCTATCCTTAATCCTGTACTCAGCTTTCAAATTCGACCTTCCAAAATGCATCACCTCGCATTTATCCAGGTTGAACTCCATCTGCCACCTCTCAGCCCATCTCTGCATCCTGTCAATGTCCCGCTGCAGCCTACAACAGCCCTCTACACTGTATTGACGTGGTCTACTTGCCCTTCATTTTTCTAAGCAATTTGAATCTTGAAAATTGTTTTTTTCCAAATCTCCCATTCCTGAATCTGGTGCAGTGTGTTTGAAATGGCACTGGGAATAGCCAGGTAGATTCAATTGAGGCATTTAACAGGGCACTGGATGGTTTTTTTGGATAGTTATGGTATGCGAGGATGTGGGAAAAGGCAGAAGATTGGCACTTGACAAACAAGCCAGACTAGATAATAGAGCCAATGCAGGCATAATTGGCCAAATGACCTCTTTCTGCACTATAGTAATTGTGTGACTCACTGAATTGAACTCTGGAGCTGCTCCTTTGACTATGTCCGAACTTGTCCAATTGTCTGCAAATTCAGTTAATATTTACTGCTGTATGGTCTTTGGGCCCATTTTGTAGCCTATGTCAGCAATGAGTGCCTGGTGAGACCTGAAAATTTTTCTTTTTCTCCATCTTGACCATATGTTTTATTTCAAAAGTAACATTTGATGCCATTGCTTTTTGCTGCCTTTTCTGTTTCTAGCATTTTGATTACGTCTACGTGGTTTAACTGACTTTAGTCTTCCAAATACTAATGCTTGGGTCTAAGGTGCTTTTACACCTTGGTAGATACAGGCGTTCTCTTAGATTCTAGTAGACCTCTACTCCCTTCCAGATCACTCTACACAATCATATGAGACTGATGTAATCAATACATCATTTTACATTATCGCCATTATACATTCTGCTGATGTCTCTTTACTCTAAACTGGTAGCTTTATCAAAGCTGCGAGTTGTTGAGCCAGTCAGAGTGCAAAGATTTGACACACTCAACAAAAGATAACCCACTTGGCAATGTGTACCTTGTGTACAGCAGTTGTTACCTTAGTTGTACACTGTGAAAATGAGAGAACAATTTTGATGTCATAACCACAGACATGTACATACAATCAGAAGGAGCTGCTCTTTCAATGCAGAAAGTTGATGGGTAGACTGGATTTTTGCCAGCTGAACAAGGAAATGAATGAACATTAGTCTCAAAGGTTGAATGTTTTCTACCAAATGCAGTGGATCAGCAGCACCAATTACCACAGCAGCAACACTCACCACAATTACATTTCCCAGAGAGGCAACATCACCCCAGGAATCAGCAGACACTAGATAAAAAGCCGATGATAACTCGCATACGTATTATTAGAAAATCAGAATGCTTTAATATTTGTGTGTGCAATGCATATGCAGGAACAGATGAAAGTAGGGCAGTCTAGAATGGGGAAATAGTTTTATTGTTTATGTGAGATGATTTTCTTAAGATGTCATATATGTGAGTAGCTTGCAAATCACAGTACAAGTAGTTTTAACTTTTTTTAAAAATTAGCACTGTTTTTCAGAAGAATCATTTTGGACTTGAAATAGTTGTTCTATTTCTCTCTCCATAGATGCTGCCAGACCTGCTGAGTTTCTTCAGCATGTTCTGTTTTATTTCAGATTTCCAGAGTCTGCAGTATGTTATCATTATTTGAATAAAGTCATGACTTGGATAACCTTAACATAACTTGTTGAAAAACACAATGGATGGCCATACTTGAGAAAAAAGGCTGCAAATGGGGGGAGGAGAAAAATAGCGTAGATGCTCCAAAATAAATACAAATGAATGGTGCAACAGTAGATGGAGAGTTTGCAACCTGGACACATTCTAGGCACTGCCTAGTGGTATCATCACTAGACTATTAATCCAGAAATCAGAGTAATATCCTGAGGACCCGGGTCCAAATTTTACCATGGTACACAGTGGAAAATGAATTTCAGTTTTTAACATTGATTTTAGTAAAGCTTTCGACAAGGTTCCTCACGATAGGCTCATCCAGAAGATTAAGATGCATGGGATCCACCGTGACTTGGCTGCTTAGATTCAAAAATGGCTAGCCCATATAAGACAGAGGGAAGTGGTAGAAAGGTGTTTTTCAGGCTGGAGGTCTGTGACTAATGGTGTTCTGCAGGGATCCATACTGGGACCTTTACTATTTGCGATATAAATAATTGACTTGGATGAAAATGTAGATGGGTGGGTTAGAAAGTTTACAGACAATAAACAGATCAGTTGAGTTGTGGATAGTGAAGAAGGTTGTCAAAGGATATAGTAGGATATGGATCAGTTGCAGATATGAGTGGAGAAACGGTAAATGCGGTTTAATCCGGGTAAATGAGAGATGCTGCGTTTTGGGAGATCAAATTTCAATGGCAGGGCCCTGAACAGCATTGATGTACAGTAGGATCTTGGGGTTCAAGTCCATAGCCCTGTGAAAGTGGCCATGCAAGTAGATAGGGTAGTAAAGAAGGCATGTAACATGCTTGCCTATTTTGGTCAAGGAACCATGTACAAGAGTCAGGATGACATGTTGCAGCTTTATAAGACTTTGATTGGGTCACACTAGGGTTCAATTCTGGTCGCCACATTACAGAAAGGATGTGGAGACTTTGGAAAGGGTGCAGAAGAGGTTTGTCAGGATGCTGCCTGGATTAAAGAGTATGAACTATAAGGACAGGTTGGAGAAACTCAGGTTGTTTTCAACTGAGCAACGGAGGCTGAGGAGAGATTTGACAGAAATCCATAGAATTATGAGATGCACAGATAGGTTTGATGGTCAGAATCGTTTCCCCAGCGTTGAAATTTAAGGTTAAAAGGGGAAAGTTCAAAGGAGCCAAGCGAGGGAAGTTTTTTTTTACACAAAGGGTGGAAAGAGTCTGAAACACACTGCCAGGAGTGATGTGGAGGCACACATGATAAGGGCATTTAACGGACTTTTAGATAAGCACATGAATATGCAAGGAATGGAGGGACGTGGACAAAGGGCAGGCAGAAGAGATTCGTTTCATTTGGCATATTATTCGGCACAACATCATGGGCCAAAGAGCCCTTTCCTGTGTTGTACAGTTCGAGGTTCTATGGAAGTAAGAACATGAAAGACAGGAAGAGGGCAGGCCATTCGGCTCATCAAGATGCCTCACCATCCGTTCAACAAGTTCATGGCTGATCTACACCAGGTCTCAACTCAAACTTCACGCCAGCTCAACATGGCTGTCAATTCTCCAATATTTCAAAAATATATCTATCTCCTCTTTAAATATTTTCAGTGATCTAGCCTCCACAGCTCTCTCGGGTAAAGACATTCATTACCTTGGGACATGCCAGTACATCCTATCTTTAGTAAAGGGCCCAAAACTGTTCACAACACATTGGGTGCAGCCTCACTAACTCCTTGGATAATTGTAACAAGACTTCCCTGTTCTTAAACTTCAACCCTTTATCCATACCAGCCAAAATTCTATTTGCCTTCTTAACTGCATGCACAAGAACACCCAGATCCCTCTGCATTGCAGATTTTTGGAGTCCTTCTCCATTCAATTAACAGTCTGCCATTTGACTCTTCCTACTCCAGTACATAACCACAGAGTTTCCTACATTAAACTTCAGCTGCCACGGTTTTACCCACTTGCACTATTTATATCCGCTTGAAGATTGTTTATGTCTACATCACAACATGCCTTCCCACCTTTGCTTTTATCATCAACAACTTTGCATTCTTTACATTCTGCACCCCCAAGTCATAAATATAGATTGTAAATAATTGTTGCCCTTATGGCACTTCACTAGTTATGTCTTTCATATCCTAAAATGACCCTGTAATCCTGACTCTGTGTTAATGAATTCCTCATCTACACCTCAATACCACGAGCTCCCATCTTGAACAATGACAATTAAACTTATCAAATGCCTATTAGAATCCAAATATACTACATGGTCTTTTTCCGAGGGCAAGGGAGTCCGAAACTACAGGGCACAGGTTTAATGTGAAAGGGGCAAGATGTAAAAGGGACATAAGGGACAATTTTTTCATGCAGAGGGTGGTGCATATATGGAACGAGCTTGGACAGCAGGTGGTGGAGGCCACTAAACTGCAACATTTATAAGGCACCTGGATGGGGTTATGGTAACAGGAAGCATTTAGAACGATATGGACCAAATGCTGGCAAATGGGACTAGATCATTTTAAGATGCCTGGTTGGTGTGGATGAGTTGGATGAAAGGTCTGTTTCCATGCTGTGAAACTCTATGATATATCTCTATGGTTACCTTAAAATATGTGATGGTATACACAGAAGATAAAGAATGAACAATAAGTGGAAAAAGGGTCGGGTTCGAAAATTCTTCAAGATTAGCAAAATTTTTGACTCAACTGGAATTATTACTGTAACAATACCCAGATCAGAATGGTCAATGCAGCCTCCATGAAAAATGAATTCAGTATTAGGGCCCTTTCATATTGTGAAAGTGTAAAATATATGGATGACATAAACGGATCAAAATCAAGCAAAAAAAAATTGGTAACTTACCGGGGAAAGGAAACTGCTACAACCTAATAGATTAATTATTGTCAACTTTGTTGGCTCTTATTTGAATTGAACTTATAATTCTTAATTATAAAGCTTTACGATCATGTGCGGATCTGATAGAGCTCAGCATTGTCAGGCATGCTGTCCTTTGGATATGTTAAACTAATATCTAGTCTTTAATCTTTATGTAGCTAATTGTTCAAACAACTCATTCTGCAAGAGTTACATATTCAAATTTCACCCAAGTAAATGGAGCTTCCAGCTGTCATTTGTCTATTTTAGACACAGTGTAGTAGTGCAACCTCAAAGGCAGTATTTCTTAGCCCGGTCTCACTTAAGAATGTTTGCTAAAACATAACTTAGATAAAACAAGTTTGGTTTTGAGTCCACTTTCTGAAGTAAATCACTCCACATGTATCTATCTATGCTTTGTTAAAATTCTACATTTGCCTGTACCGCCCAGTGCAAAACTTTGAATAATTTTCCTCTTCCCTATTTTAAATTCCTATGTGCATTTCTATACAGGATATTGCCAATATAAACTTGTCACAATTATCGGTGGCTTTGAAGGTTTTTTTTTCCAACAGAATACCAACACATATAATATTTTACCTTATTAATCCCTCCAACTTGTTTTAATTTTCTCCAAATTTCAGGGTCTTACTGTCCTTCAGCATGTGAATTCCACTTGTTCGCAAATTTAAAATATAGGCTGTGGTTCCCTCAACTTTCTTTATATTTTCCTCAGCCACCCCAGGCCTCCAAACCTGGTCTCTGTGAAATGAGATAAACTTCTCCTCCAGCCTCCCCACCCAGCTGTTGTGCAGTTCAACCATGACTTTCCCACCAAACTCATGCAGCTGCTTCTAGTGTCTGCAGTAACCATGACCCTGTTCCTAAAACAGCTATTGTTTTAAACAACCCATTCTCCCTACTATAGTATTACTGTTGCTTTAATTCAATGCAGATCGTTTACACTGAAATTTATTCAGTGCCTTTCTCTTCTGCTATGATGTCAAGGCATGCCATGAGTTTGCTACCTGTTTGGTTACCACACTGTAATCTTTGCGAGCCCAGCAATTGTATACGCTCTGATTAAAGGTGTATCTGTTGAGATGAAGCCTGTTTGTACTTGGTTAAGAAAGAATGCTTACATCCCTAAAGATGTCAGTTAGCATCAGACCCACATTCAACCATTTGAAAAATTTGGAATAATTTTTAACATCTCAAATTATGACACATTACTTGATTTTCTGAGCAAGATCAGAGAAAGAGACACACACCAACACACACTGACAGAGTACAAATACGAAAGGAACTTAAACTGCATAAAAATTAATACTAAGATGTTAAAGACAGAACTTTAATTTAGCAATTGCTAAATGCTGGCTGCCCTTCCTAGCCAGATAAGGCAAAATGCCAGGACCAATTTCTGTTTTTCACTCCTGCTAAACAACATAATATGTGCCTTGCAGTTGGGACTAAATAAACATAAATACTTGGTCTATTATCTCATTTCCTCTGATTCCTCTTTGGGTGAAGAACATACTTGGACTCACATGGAATTCAACTGATTAGAAATCAAAGCGTAGAAATTCACTCAGACCTAAAAACAGAGTTTGAATTCATTGGAATGACCTCAAAAACAGCTCAGTTATCAATGCAAATAATTTCAACCCACCTCAATATTATGCCCAGAAGGAACATCTTCAGGTTGTGTTTCATCAGCTAAAGGTTCTGTAACTCTGACCTCCATAAATTCTTCCTCTGAATCCTGAAATTCTGGTGCTGTTCTCCGCCCATATCGTTTCCCATCTTTGACATATTTTGGTTGTACCTCGGTAGAATCTGTGGGCATACAAATGCATTGTGATCAGCCTAATCATTTTAAATTGCAAAAGCAATAGCTTTAGAGGCTTTCAACTAACTCAAGTTTTTCCAACAAATGTCTGAGGCCTAGTTCCAATATCCAGCCTGTGATGACTTAATTAATGATACTCAGTCTGACCATAGTGCTACAATAGACAATATATACTAAACACTACACCACCAAGGACCCTAAACACTAGTGTTTAGGGTCCTTGGTGGTATAGTGTTTAGTATTCCTGCCTGTCATGGGGAGGGACCAGGTTTCAATTCCCTGCTGGGGAGGAGTTAACATTTTGGGCCCTCTCGTGGGTGCAGTGGTAGTGTCCCTACCCCTGGACCGAGAGACCTGGGTTCAAGTCCCGCCTGCTCCAGGTCTCTGAACAGGTTGATTATACAAAAAAATAGGTAGACCACAGCGTCATTCATGAATGCTATGGAATGTCTCTTATTGGAAGTGCGTGTTCAAACTTTCGGTGAGGACACATTGTAATTCTAATGGTTTAGAATGTGGAGTGAAACCAACTTTGGGTGAAATGGAACATCATTTAATAACTGTTGAATTCCTTTTTATTAAATATGATATGGTGAACATGGAATTATTGGTAATACAGTTATCCATTAGTCAAGCCTTCTTTCCACATTTAAGAGCGATACTATTCTAATACATAGTCTACTGAATTCAGAAGGGGGAATTCCATGTTATGGCTTAGTAACATCAACATGTTTTTATATAGTCCCTTCAAAGTAATAAATTATCCCAGAATGCCTCACTGGAACACTATATAAAACAAAATCTGACACCAAGCCACATTTGGAAATATTAGGGCCGATAACCAAACGCTTGGTCAGTCTGGTATGTTTAAGGAACATCTTGGAATAGGAAAGCAAGATAGAGAGATTTAAGGGTTTAAGGACAAAATTCCAGCATTTAAGGCCTTGACAGCTGATGGGACAGCTGCCAATTGTGGAGCAATTAAAATTGGCAACACTCACAAGGCGAGAATTGGAGGAACGCATATATCTCAGAACACTGTGAGGCTGGATGAAATTATAGAGACAGGGAAGACCAAGGTCATGAAGTAGTTTTAAAACAAAGGTGAGAGTTTTAAAATCAAAGTGTTGATCAAAAAGAAGCCAGTGCAGTTCAGTGAGCATAGTGGTGATGGGTGACCCTGCCAGTTAGCCTGAAGTCCTGGAGGGGAAGATAACAGGTTAATGTGGAGGCATGGGGTTGAAGCTAATTATGTCATACAGCAATCCGGTAATGCGTGAGAAATGCAGAAGTATGGATCTGCTTTCAGGGACTTCTTTATATACTTTCCCTGTTTTCCTGCAGTATTTAAAGGAATATTCCAAGCAAGCAATTAACTGATGGTGGAGTTGGGCGTCACAATAGAAGGAACGGGCAGAACTAGAGATGCTGAGATGTTCAAAAATCTGTGCCTTGTTTCAGTGACATTACTTAGGATGCGCTGTTGCAGGTTGTAGGAGCCTTCAGGAAAATATTTTTTCCTATTAATAGAAGGAAGTAGGTGAAGTAAGAAGTCATGGTTTGAAATTTCCCATGAAGTTAACAGCAATAGGAGCAGAAGCATAGCATCAAATTTGTGGTTTTAATGATCTGCAGGGCAGGTAAGGTCAACACAGTTCCTGACTAATCCACATTCTTAAATATGCCTCACCCAACATCTTCACTCTGCCTTTTTAAGCCTACTCCAGCACATTACTCCTCATACCAATTTAGCATGCCGACATACCCAATCCAATGTCATGTTTTCCATATCCATCTGTCCTTCCACCTTGACATTCACCTTCACCCTTATGGTAACTAGAGCTTAAATGATTGTTGAAACCACGATTATTCTTCTCTCTAGCCTCACCCTTATACAATCTCCTGTCTCTCCCTTGTAGTCACGTTCCACCTATTCATTCAATATATGGCACTCATAGGTCTCCTTTGTCCCTCCTTAAAGAACAGCACAGGACACAAAGGAGACGTAGCAAACTGGAGGTGACCCTTGAGGAAGTTCTACATTGTGCGGAGGTTGTACGTTGAGTGTATGTTGGGACATGCAGCATCTAAAAAAAGCCCCATGTACACTCTATCAGTCTCCACTGTATGACTACCATTCTCATTTAAATGTACTGCTCAGCTACTCACAGTCCACACAGGCACCAACAAAAATTAGAGTGATCATTGCCCTCGAGTCACCTCTCAACTGGAGGCTTCTTGGCATTGGCATTGCCTGACCATTGGTGATGCGGAGGTGAGAGTCTCCCAGTTACCTGCTTACAAAACATCACCTTGCATACAACATTCAGTCATATTGATTTGATGTTGGAGTCGGTGAACTAAGATCACATACTTTATCATCACTTAAAGCATGCTTAGTTTGTCAGTGCTAATTCAATCTCCTGTAGGAACTTCCAGGGTCCAGCAGGAATGGCCAGGAAGACATTAATTACTTCTCAGAGGAGATGTGCCGTCACAAAGCTCATGCATCAACTCAGATACTTACACTTTGGTGGAACCAATAGGAGGATGGTTGTGTTTTCACCTGGTGTCTCACACATTGAGCAACAGCAGAGCGTTGAGACACAGACAGTAATGGAGAATTTACTTGGGAGACTACAGGATACTGAATACATATGCTGCAACTTAGGGCCATTAAGGAAAAAGATACTTCAAGAGCAGTAGAAAGGATGTACTGGCATGCTTTCTAGCTGCACTATGTATGCTTACAAAGCTATGAGAGGAATCCACCTCAAGCATGAGTGGTATGATGTTGAAGTCTCTTGTGATTACATCTTAATCCAAGAAAAGGAGTTATTTGCTTAGTTCATCAAACACAATAATCAAATAGGTTCATGCAGCCTTCAGCAATGGTTTGTATCTCATACTATAGATGCCCACATAAGCAAGATAAATGATATAAATGACAGCACAATATTCTCCAGCAGATTGCTAGCAACGTAATGTGATGGGCCATTAGATTGTTGTTGGTGAAGGGGATTTGGAAGTGAGGACCCTGTACAAAACACATCCACTTCTCAGCCATTCCCTTTTATCCACCTCAATATTCCACAAGCTGCCTCGTGTCCCAATAGTCATATCACCTTCTGCACAGCACAGCTGGAGCAGTTTTGCCAGACTTTCATGGGTTTAAAAACCTAGAAGTACATTGGCCAAGGACATCTTAACAGTCAGAAGAAGGATCTGCGTATAATTCCACTGAAGGCACAAGGGTTCTACCCTTGAAGCATAGAAGCATTAGGAAAATGAAGAATAAAGATTACTGGATGCACAAGGACATGTTTCATATGTTTAGATTGGCAGTTTCTATTCTGGATTAAATAAATATTATTTCGACTATTTCCCCACCTTGCTTATTTTTAGCTGTTGTCTAGCAAGTGGCATTTTCACTTGTGATTAATGCTAAGACGTACCTGATGCTAAACGACAGGAGGAGGGGGTTGTGAAAATGTTGACTGCCTTTTTAAGTATTGCTCTATGTTAGTGCCATTGCTGGAGTGTAGCTTCTGCATGTAATGGCAAAATGCTGTGGATGCTGAAAATCTGAAGAGGTGTCCGAAGTTAATCAGAAATTGCAGCAGGATCTTGATCAGCTGGCGAAGAGGGCCAGCAAACGGTAAATGGAGTTCAATATAGAGAAGTGCGAGGTATTGCATTTTGGAAAGTCGAATCAAGTTGGAATTTCATGGTGAATGGTGGGGCCTTAAGGAATGTAGTGAAACAGAGGGACTTTGGAGATCAGGTGCATGTTTCTCTGAAAGTGGAGTCGCAGGTCGACGTGGCAGAGAAAAAGGCTTTTGGAACACTGCCCTTCATCAGTCAGGAGATTGAGTACAGAAGTTGGGAAGTTGTACAGAATGTTGGTGAAGCCACACTTGGAGTATTGTGTTCAGTTCTGGTCACCTTGCTCTAGGAAGGATGTTATTAATCTGGAAAGAGTGCTAAAGAAATTTACGTGGATGTTGCAGGACTCATGGGACTGAGTCATAGGGAGAGGTTGGACAAGCTAGGACTTTTTTCTTTATGACATAGAAAACTGAGGGGAGATCTTATAGAAGTGTATAATATCGGGGAAACCAAGCGGAGGCTTGGGGACTGCTTTGCAGAACACCTACGCTCGGTTTGCAATAAACAACCGCACCTCCCAGTCGCGAACCATTTCAACTCGCCCTCCCTTTCCTCAGATGACATGTCCATCCTGGGCCTCTTGCAGTGCCACAACGATGCCATCCGAAGGTTGCAGGAACAGCAACTCATATTCTGCTTGGGAACCCTGCAGCCCAGTCGTATCAATGTGGACTTCACAAGCTTCAAAATCTCCCCTCCCACTACTGCATCCGAAAACCAGCCCAGCTCGTCCCCACCTCCTTAACCTGTTCCTCCTCTCACCTATCTCCTCCTCCCACCTCAAGCTGCACCCCCATTTCCTTCCTACTAACCTCATCCTGCCCACTTGACCTGTCTGTCCTCCCTGGACTGACCTATCCCCTCCCTACCTCCCCACCTATACTCACCTCTACAGGCTCCATCCCCGCCCCTTTAACTTGTCTGTCTCCTCTCCACCTATCTTCTCCTCTATCCATCTTCGATCCACCTCCCCCTCTCTCCCTATTTATTTCAGAACCATCTCCCCATCCCCCTTTTCTGATGAAGGGTCTAAGCCCGAAACATCAGCTTTTGTGACCCTAAGATGCTGCTTGGCCTGCTGTGTTCATCCAGCTCCAAACTTTGTTATCTTGGAATTTAATGCCCTCCTTTATAGCAGGTTTGGCAGCAGATAGCAATCCCACCAATTTCTCACCCCTGTCTTGATTAAGTCTGGGTCAGGAAGGCCCATGGACAATCTAATACCAAATGCAATTGAGCCCTTAATTGGAGAACTAATGCACATCACAAGGCATCATCTGTTGCCGTTGGTATTTACACAGTGGCTGGTGGGGGACTTACCCATGGGGAAACCCAAAAATCCAACCTTGTTGGGTGGCTTGCAAATTCATACAAAGCTTTTCAATTCAACGGCACTCAATTTCTAATGAGGGGACCTAGCTTTAAGAAGAACAGTGTAGGTTAGATGGGCTTGAGATCGGTATGACAGGTCGGCACAACATCGCGGGCCGAAGGGCCTGTACTCTGCTGTAATGTTCTATGTTCTATGTTCTAAGAAGGATGGCCTGGTGACAGCTTGATCTATTTGGCATCCACTCTCCCTGCCCTGCAATCCTTTCTGCTATTACTTCTCTGTGTCTGAGTCCTGTGGTGATCTTGGACATTTATCAGTGCTGTATTAGCACCAGCCCCTGTATACCACCTGCAACAATACCCTATGGCAGACGACACCCTTGTGCTGATGCAGGAGAAACGACACAACACCGGCAGGAGCCCTGGGCATCTCAGCCAGCTGCACATACAAGGTAGTAAGCTACCAAGACCTTGCCCTCAGACACAGGGGGAGTACCTCAAAGCAGTAAACGTAAAGCACTCCAAGACTTGAATGGATTCTATGGTCACCTGGACGATGTTTTCTCATTTTGTCTGCTCAGTTACTCCCCATGCAATCCTAACTCCTTTTCTTCTTAACTGGACTTGTTGGTTAGTAATGCTGATATCAAAAGATTGGAACAATTATGGGAGCACTGTCTTTCATGTAAATGAAAAACATTGCTGCAAGCAAAAATCAGTGAGTTAATAAATTATACGCTGTAAAAATTTAGCATTAAACACAAGTGCAGTACAATTTGTTCAGAAAAGAGGAATTCTTGCAAGAAACACTCATTGTTGAGGTTATTAAAGAATTGCATAAATAGACCATTTGTGAGCGTAATCTATTTATCATCATGACTCGATAACTGATATCCTTTACCCATGAGTCAGCATTAAGAAAAATTACATGACGCCATTGACAAGTGTGACAATACAACAGTGAGATGCATCTCTTAGTTCAACAATTTCAAACCTAGTTTGAAGTTTACCATGAAATAGCAGAAAACCACGACCTGCAAGTTCCTCTCCAAGCCACTCACCATCCTGACTTGGAAATATATTGCTGTTCACTCAGTGTCATTGGGTCAACATCCTGGAATCCCATCCCTAATTATGGGTCTACCTGGAGAACATGGACTGTACTGAGTCAAGATGGCAGCTCACCATCACTAGGGCAATTAGGGACAGGCAATAAAATGTTAGCCCAGCCAGCAACACCCACCTTCTGTGAGTGAATAAAAGTAAAGCTTGCTCTCATTCAGGTGACCATGAGTTCTACCAATATAATTCTCATCTCAGATCATTAACATTGTTCACTGAGCAAAATTACCTCAATTTCCTGCTGCTTGCACATTCCTATGAAGTTGTTTCAGTATCATATTCTTCCTGAAACAAGATAATTGATTTTTTTTTTCTGACCGACGTGGACACCTGTTGTATGAAAAATCCTTACTATTGTTCATGATGTTCTGTGGCCTCTCTGCATTAATGTACACTATAAGGTAGATTTGCAGCTACCATTCTCTTTCAATGTAGAAATCTACATAATCTACTTGGTTTAATGTGGTAGAGGAAAACCACTTGGCAGTTTCATGGGAAGAGGCTCTTTTTGTATAGAAGAAGTAATTTATTATACGACAGCAAAAATGTACAAGTTCTTGTTCCTTTAATGGTTTTCACGAGATGATCTCTACCATCTGCAGTTGGAATAAATGCTTCCATCTTTTCCACAATTTGGTAATGGATCCTTTTCTTTCCAGCCTCAACAACTTGCCAGCTTTTCTCCTCTATTGAATCTTATCTGCTTTGACTTCTAAAGTACCCCATATATTGCTTTAAGTTTTGGATTCCTGGCTCTGACGCCTCATTTTAAATTAATTTTCTAGACCCCGTAGCCATGCGTTATTGTGCCTGGTTATTACGGTGGAGACAACCTCATCAGCTGAATGCTTCTCTTAGTTTGCACTGTTCCAACCTGTGCCATTTTTTAAACTTTCTCTTGCCTACCAAAGATCTTACCTTTACTCATGGAGTTACTGATGTCCATTCATTCTCCATCTAAACCCGTACTCAAGACCACTCCTACAAATGAACATTGTCTGCTGTAATCTGTAGATAGTTCTGAGCAATTAGTACACCAGTTTCTGAAAAATCCTAAATCTCTTGCAGCAGCAGATTCGGATTCATACAGATTTAGCTTCAGATTCTCCCATGCTCAATCTGGAACGAGCTTTGTGAATGCTGGTTCTTTCAGACAATCTGCATGAGTTATGTCCTTGAACCCAAGTCAGAAAAGTATCTTCAGAACTCCATTGCTGCCAGTATTGTATGAGGTAGCTAAATGGGATCTGTATTGCTTTCCACCATGGATTAATCCATATCACTGGTAATTGTGCTGTATGAAATCTCCAGACCAATGCTCCATATAAGACAGATTTGCTGTCAATATCCACTTTCACATCAGGAATCTTCAGGGCCTGCTTATTTGTATCGGAAAACCACTCGGTTGTCTAACAAGAGAAGACTGTTGTCTCACACAAAATGTGATTTATTGCATAATAATAACGATGTACAAGTTATACTGATGTATTAGACATTTCTACAGAGACTGTGAGGAAGACATTGGTGATCTTAGGCCTGATGAGGCCTTGAGCTGTTCTACCACTGCGAACATACAGTAAAATCCATTACCATTATAAATTCCCAATCCAAGCTAATGGAAATTTACACCCAATTATGGAGTTTCTGTTTTAGGAGATGAAATCTGCCATCCTCACCTGGTCTGGCCTACATGTAACTCCAGACTGACAACAATGTGGTTGACTCTTAAGTGCCTCTGAAATGGTCTAGCAAGCCACTCAGTTGTATCAATCACTACAAAGTCTCCACAAATAAACTGGACACCCCACTTGGCACTGACCTGGGCACTAGGAAACACAATTGCAGAAAAAGCCCCCATTGACCTTGCAAAGTCCTCCTTACCATCATCTGGGGGTAATGCTAAAATTGGGAGAACTATCTCACAGACGAGTCAAGCAACAGCCTGATATAGTCAGCATCATACCTTACAGAAAACATCCCACATGTTACCATCACCATCCTTGAATATGTCCTGTACCACTGGCAGACAAACCCAGCACAGGTGGTGACACAACGGTATATAATCAGGAGGGAGTTGCCCTGGGAGTCCTCAACATTCACTCCGGACCCCATGAAGTCTCATGGCTTCATGATAAACACGGGAAAGGAAACCTTCTGTAGATTACCATGTTCTGTTCTTCCTTGGCTGATGAATCAGTACTCTTCTATGTTGAACAACACTCGGAGGAAGCACTGAGGAGGGCTAGTGCATAAAATGTACTTTGGATGAAGGACTTCAATGTCCATCACCAAGACTGGCTTAGCAGCAGTATTACTGATTGAGCTGGTCAGGTTCTAAAGTATTTAAATGCTACACTGCGTCCACAGCTGGTAGTGAGGGAACCAACAAGACAGAAAAACATACGTGACCACATCTTTACCAATCTGATTGTAGCAGATTCATTAGTCCATGACAGTATCAGTAAAGTGACCATCACATGGTCCTTGTGCATACTGAATCCCACCTTCATATTAGGAATACGGTCCATCATGTTGTGTGATTATATGAAACAGATTTCGAACAGATCCAGCAACTCAAGACTGGGAATCCACAAGGAGCTGTGGGCTATCAACAGCAGCAGAACTCCAGCACAATCTGCAACCTCATGGATCACATATTCCTCAGTCAAGCATTATCAATCCAGTCATAAACGGTGTTGACAATTAAACTACCCACTGGAGGAGTAGGGTCCACAAATATCCCTGTCCTCAATGATGAACATCCCTACACATCAGAATAATTGATAAGGCAGACGCATTTACAGCAATCTTCAGCCAGAAGTGCTAAGTGGTTAATCTGAATCAGCTTCCTCCAGTGGGCCCTAGCATCACCGATACCAGCCTTCTGCCAATTCAGTTCAAACAATGTGACATCAAGAAATGTTTGGGGGTACTAGCTACTGTAAAAGCTTTGGGCCCTGACAACACCTGGCAATAGTACTGAAGACTTGTGCTCCAGAACTTGCCACTCCCCTAACCAAGCTCTTCCAGGGCAGTTACAACACTGGCATCTACCCAACAATATGGAAAACTGCCCCTATATGTGCAGTACACCAATTGCAGGACAAATCCAACACAGCCAATCACCCCCTCATCAGTCTACTCTCGAATGCCCGTAAAGTGATGGAAAGTGTCATCAAATATGCTATCAAGCAGCAGCTGCTCAGTAATAATCTGCTCAGTGATGCCCAGTTTGGGTTCTGTCAACAGCACTCAGCTCCTGACCTCATTTACAGCCTTGACTCAAACACAGAAAAAACAGCTGAATTCCAGAGGTAAGATGAGAGTGACAGATCTTGACATCAAGACCGCATTCGACCGACTGTGGCATTAAGGAGCCAAACAAAACTGGAATCAATGGATATCAAGGGGCAAACTCTCCACTGGTTGGAGTCATATCTGGCATGTAGGAAGTTGCTTGTGGTTGTTGGTGGCCAGTCATCAGCTCCAGGAGATCCCTGCAGGAGTTCCTCAGGATAATGTTGTGGGCCCAATCATCTTCAAGTTGCTTGATCAATGACCTTCCTCCCCATCTTAAAGTCAGAAATTGGCATGGTCACCAATGATTGAACAATGTTCAGCACCATTCATGATTCCCCAAATACTGAAGCAGTCCATGCTCAAATGCAACAAGACAATGCTCGGGCTTGGGCTGACAAGTGGCAAGTAACATTGGCACTCATAAACGTCACCCAATTACCATCTCCAGTAAGTGGCAATCTAACCATCACCCCTTGACAATCAATGGTGTTACCATCACAGAATCCCCACTATCAATGTCTTTAGGGTGACCATTGACCAGAAACTCAACTGGACTCTCCACATACACACAGTGGCTATAAGAGCAGGTCAGAGGCTAGAAATACTGTGGCAAGTAAGTTATCTCCTGACTCCCTAAAAATGCTATCTACAAGGCACAAGTCAGTAATGTGATGGAATACTTCCCACTTGCCTGGATGGGTGCAGCTCCAACAACACTCAGGAAACTTGACATTATCCAGGACAAAGCAGACTGTTTGATTGGTACAAGGTCCACAAACACCCACTTACTCCACTACTGATGGCCAGTAGCAGCAATACTAAAAGATGCACTGCAGAAACGCACCATAAATTCTTGAGATAGCAGCTTCCAAATCCATGACTACTTCCATCTAGAAGGACAAGGGCAACAGACACATGGCAACACCATCGCCTGCAAGCATTCCAAGTCAATGGCCTCCTGATTTGGAAATATTTTGCCGTTCCTTCTTTGTTGCTGGGTCAAAATTTTTGAATTCCCTCCTCAAGCACATTGTAGCTCAACCCAAAACACATGGGTTGCAGCAGTTCAGGAAGGCAGCTTAGCAACACCTTCTCATGGGCAATGACAGACGGCCAATAAATAGCCAACCAGCTATGCCCAATTTCCATGAGTGAATAGAAAATAAATGGTGCCACAGAGTACAGGGGATCTGTTTAGCATGCCGGAACATCTCTTGAAGGCTTGTTCATGGACACTGCATGTGGGATAGAGAAATCCCTCAATTGCACAACTTGGAGTTATGAATGACAAACAATGACTATTTTGAAATGTTGTGCTTCACAACTGACCTATATTATGATTCTGCATTTATTGAAAATGAACTAAAGTATCTGCTCCTTGTTTCACACAATTCTACAGGACTGTGTTCAAGCTTAAATTAGCATCTACCTAGATTTCTGTAACTGAAATTAATTCATAACCAAACCAAGCATCCTCTATAGTTTCTATCAATACTCTTCAGCCATACAAGGTTAGGCAATGATATTTTGGATTACCGACCACCATATCCCATTATTCAAGATGTTGCTAGAGAGTATTGAATACCTGATTAATTATCCCAGCAACACAGAGAACAAAAGGAGTACTGCAATATCTTCAGAATGGTCCCCAAGGCTACAAAGCCAGTCACGGATGAACACAGTAAATAAAAATCTTTAACCTCTCCCTTTCTGCTTCTAGCGATAATGCAAAATTTATGCCCCTTTGGCAGTGAATATTCACATCATGGTTTCAAATCCCTCTTTTAATTTAAAATACTTTCATTTGATGTTCCACTAAACTCCTCTGTTCTCATGATTCTAAGTATGTAGGATACTTATAAACACAACATATGTGGTATATCATGCATGTTGCCAATGTCATTTCCATATCCTTCAATATTCTTTATAAAATGTTAATTAGGTATCTATTAATAAAGTGGATTCAGGATAAACTGGTGATCAAATAATTTGCTCCAAGCTGCAATTTTCACTCTCTCCTTTCACCTGCATACACAGACCCAACTAATTGAACAAGACACGTCAGCAGAATTCAGCTTTATCTGTAGTGAAACACCCTCTCTTCGGGCTACTGTTATGGTCTAAAGCAGGCTCAAGCTGAACTTTTGAAGTACTCCATTGATTGCCCTAGACATGCTTCAGGAAGGAACCTTAATACTGACCTCTTACATCAAAAGGCTGCATTTTCAGCAGTTGAAAAAAGTATCTTCACAGCCTTGAGAAGTGACAAAGATGTAACATCGCAGAGATACGAATGATGGCATGAAGCATACAAACGGCATAATGTGAGTAAAATATATTCATGACAGCACACCAGAAGGTACAGATTCACTCTAGCTAAAGGCAAACACAATGATAAATGAAGCTGACCTTCTCTTACAGAAAGAGTGATCGACACGTGGAACAGATTTCTGTAGCTTAACAAGGGCAAAACTATGGAATCATTTAAGGTGAGAGGGGGAAATATTTAGAAGGGACCCAAGGGACAATGTTTTCATGCAGAGGGTGGTGCATGTATGGAATAAACAGCCAGAGGAACTGGTGGAGGCTACAATTACAACATTTAAAAGGCATCTGGATGGGAATGTGAATAGGAAGAGTTTGGAGGGAAATGGGCTAAATGCTGGCAAATGGGACTAGTTAATTTAGGATATGTGGTTGACATGGACAAGTGGACCGAAGCGTCTGTTTCCATGCTGTACAACCCAATGACTCTATTTATAAAAATAATTAGGTTTGAGTCAAGGTGGCCCAAAGGATCTTTTTCTTTTCTCTGTGAAAATTGTGCTCTAAAAGGATGCTGTTTAAGCTCATTCATTGTAAATTCAAATATTATTGTAAATTCAGGTGATCTCAAAAAACTGAAGGGTGGCATCATGGCTCAGTGGTTACACTGCTGCCTCACAGTACCAGGGACCTGGGTTCGATTCCATTGCACATTCAGCGTGTGTGTGTGTGTGTGTGTGTGTGTGTGTGTGTGTGTGTGTGTGTGTGTGTGTGTGTGTGTGTGGCTCCAGTTTCCTCTCACAGTCCAAACATGTGCAGGTTGGGTGGATTAGCTATGCTAAATTGCCCATAGTGTCCAGGGATGTTTAGATTAGGTGGGCTAGACATGGGAAATGCAAGAGTGCACACTGCAGAGTTTTCTGTGAATATTTGGTTTTGCTTATTTGGATCTTGCTTTAGATCATTTGGCTTTTTATTCAGAAGAATTTGACAATTCAATGCTTGGTTTTAGAACCAAGATAGCGAGGTGGCAAAGGATGGAATGCAGTTTGTACCTCACCATTTATACATTTAGAAGGTTTTATTTATAGAGGCACACATAGCATATCAAACATCAACCACCGCCTCCCACCCCCAAATCCGTTCCTATGTACTCCTTTGAAGCAAATTAATCAAATCGAATAAAATTAAAACAAGTTTTAGGTGACAGCCACTTAAAGGGATATGAAACAAAAAAACTCAAATTAAATATAAAAGTTAAATTAAAATACTGCTGTCTGGAGAGATAATGCAATCCAGCCCCTGTGAGTCCACACCACATGGATCTGCTCCAGGCTCACCCAAACATAGGCACAACGGTAGAAGTAAAGCAGACAACCAGCCCTCAATGGCCTGCTCCAAAGAGCTATCTACAGCCACCTTTAACCAGGAGTAGATCCGCTGTTTTGCCTGTCCTTCTTTATTCTCCCGCCCCACACAGTTGCACCAGGTCACCAAAGATCAAGAGGTGAGGCTGAAGTGCTGCCAAAGATTAACTAGCAGCCCCTTCAAAAGATAGAAGTGTAAATGTGCACAACCTGAAATACAAACTCGTCAGACCTCAAAATAACATATACAGTGATCTTTACCACACATTGCATCATGCTACTGTGTTGAGTCCCACCCACTTACAGTGTAAGTGGGGGTTGCTTTCTCTTACAGAGAGCAGTTTGACCATGGATGTGTCCAGACAGTTGACAAGGGTGAGGAAGTAGAAAGCATGCTGCAGGAGCTCAGAGAGAAATCTCCACCTGCCCAATGAAATGGCACAGAGGAAATTTCCTCAAATGGATTCAGGTCTGGGAAATGGGTTCGAAGGGGAAAGTTAGAAGCCCGGGGCCAATGCAAATTTTGCTCCAAATGAGAGTCTGCTCAGCCTAGAATCCGATCCCGATATACAGTTTGAAATACCAAATTTAAATTAAATCAAATTAGAAGTCAACAGTCCTTTAAGAGGGCATTGTAACACAATCAGTAGTCCAAAGCAAAATTAATTTAAAATTGTCATTCATTGTGGAGGATATGCACAACTGCCCTCACAGTATCCCTCAGCTGTGGAAGGCCTCAACTATACCAGTCGACGCCATGGGCTGCCTCTCCAAGGATGCCTGGATGTGGATCTGTTCCTATTTAGGAATATAAAGTAGCACAAGTGAATGTCTAATTAATATCCACTATCTTAACAGAGATAACAAGCCCTTTGGCCCACCATGTCTATGCTGACTCACAAACAGTAAAATACGCTAATCCCACTTATCTGCACTTAGTTCACTGCCTACAATGCCTTGGCATTTTAAGTATTCATCGAGATGCTTCTCAAATGTTGTGAAAGCATCTTCCTGCACCACCCTCTCAACTATTTCAACAGATTAACTGATGTCTAGGCTCTCAGCTATAAATATATAATAAGCATGCTGTCGCGCTCAGTAGCTCCTGTGTCTGCCTCCAAACTGTTTTGGAAGGTGGAGGCCAGACTCCTGTTACCTCCTGACTCCAAAATGAAATCTCCACCTTTGCAAGTGCAGGAGAATAAATGGGTCTTTTTTTGAGTGGCACTCTGTGAATAGTGGGACACCACGGTGCAATATATTACACATCTATTAATGATTTAGATGAGGGAACTAAGTATAATATTTCCAAGTTTGCAGATGACACAAAATTAGTTAGGGGGATGAACTGTGAGGAGCATGCTGCATTGCTTCTCTTTGAAATAAAGGCCAACGTTCCATTTGTTTTCCCTATTACCAGTTGAAATGGGATCCTAGCTTTTTGTCATTCATGGACTAAATATCCCAAATCCCTCTGTTCTGTAGTTTTCTGCAATCTTTCTTCATTTAAAAAATATTCAGCTTATCTGTTCTTCCTGCCAAAGTGCCTAATGTCACATTTGCCACATTATATGCCATCTGCCAAGATTTTGCCCACACATTTATCCTGTTCTATATCCCTCTGCAGACTCTTTGTGTCATCCTTGCCACTAGCCTTCCCACTATTTTTGTGTCATCGACTATCTTGGCTCCAGTACATTCACCTTCCTCATCCAGAACATCAATATATATTCTAAATAATTGAGGCTTCATTGATTCATGGGGCATGCCACTAATTACAGGTCGCCATCATGAAAAAGCACCCCTTATCCCAACTCTTTATCCTGTATTAGAACATAGAACATAGAACAATACAGTGCAGAACAGGCCCTTCGGCCCTCGATGTTGCACTGACAGTTGAAGTAATCTAAGCCCATCCCCCTACACTATCCCATCATCATCCATATGCTTATCCAAGGACTGTTAAAATGCCCCTAATATGGCTGAGTTAACTACATTGGCAGGCAGGCATTCCTCGCCCTTGCCGCTCTCTGGGTAAAGAACCTGCCTCGGACATCTGTCTTAAATCTATCACCCCTCAATTTGCAGCTATGCCCCCTCGTACAAGCCAACGTCATGATCCTAGGAAAAAGACTCTCACTGTCCACCCTATCTAATCCTCTGATCATCTTGTATGTCTCTATTAAATCCCCTCTTAGCCTGCTTCTCTCCAATGAGAACAGACCCAAATCCCTCAGCCTTTCCTCATAACAGCTTCGCTCCTGATCAGGCAACATCCTGATAAATCTCCTCCGCACCTTTTCCAATGCTTCCACATTCTTCCTGTAATGGGGTGACCAGAACTGCACACAATATTCCAAGTGAGGCCACACTAGCGTTTTGTACAGTTGCAGCATGACATCACGGCTCCGGAACTCAATCCCTCTACCAATAAAACCTAACACTCTGAATGTCTTCTTAGCAGCACTATCAACTGGGTGGCAATTTTCAGGGATCTATATACATGGACACCATTAGTCAGCCAATCTCTCTCTGAGCTAATATACTACTTCCAACACCATGGGCTTTTATCTTATTAAGTAGCCTAATGTCTGGTACCTTATCAAACGAAATTCCAAATATGTTACGTTCACTGTTTACCCTTTATCTATCTTGCTTGTTACCTCCTCAAGGAATTCTCGTAAAATTTTCAGGCTGAGCAATGTAAACAACACTGGCACAATGCAGAGCCATTTAAAGTTTAAACATCCTTTTGTCTCTTGCAATAAAGAAGGCAAAAATGATATGGTACTGACAGCATTTGTTTCTGTCAGTTTAAGAGAATTTAACATTCAATGAACTGAAAAGCTAATGGAGCTGATATGCTTTATGATCACCATGGATAAGCTAATTATAAGTGTCGTTGAGGGCACAGATTTTCATGCACTGATGAGTTTTGTAGAACTAGAATATGGTGCACATCTGAGCCAGACAGGGGCCTCACATCTTAGACATGTTATGAGTATTGTCTGAAGTCTTTGCAGTAGAATCCGAAACACAACATTACAGTAGCTTTCACCACTGAAAGCTGGGCAGTATTAACAAGAGAAAGCTACATGACTGTTATTTGTCATACATGTGGAATTGGAGGTTTTGACCTGTAGTTTTAGAAATCAAAAAGTGTGATAGAACAACATAGAGCAGAAAGCGTGATTGAAAAATGAAACAGTGCATTAGTGGAAAGATGGGGCCTTGCAGGTTGTGTGTGCATGATAATGCAAGCTGCATTATGCTTGCTAATGCATCATAATATGTGACACGGGACTCTGGCAATTATTTTTCCTCATACTTTGCAGATAACCACAAACAATGGCTTTTCTTTAGGTAGTGTGGAGTGTACTTTTGAGGTTGCAGACAGACCAGTTACACACTGCCATCACAGCACCATGGCAATAAAAACAGTCAAAAGGAAACGATTGATTCCAAGTTGAACAACACCTGCTGAATTGGCCTTGTAAAACACTTTGGAATTTGGTACATAACATGTTCACAATGAGCAAAGGTGGGATGTAACAGCTTTACCTTCAGATAGCTCAATGATAAAATAACCTTACATCCAAATGCTTCAACTGCAAAATGAATAACTGCAACTAACCGAGGACATCTTACCATAGCTTTTCACTTTAGAACAGATGTGTCTGCTGAGGTCAGATTTAATTTTAAATATCTATCCAATTGCAACTGTTCTCCAAACACATCTCTGCATTGCAACTCCTTATGAAAACAGAAAAGTCGTCAATTTCAAGGCTGCTGTTTGAAACTCCACAGACCTCACATGGAATCTAATGATGCTGCCTTAATTGCTAAACCTCCCTTTATTACTACTTTATTAAATCCATCTACAAAGATGTGATTTCACTCTCCTACTGTTCAGGTTGCTGCAAAACCAAAGCTTCTGAAACTTACGTTGATGGTTACTGTTGGTCAGAAACTCAGCTATGCTAATTGTACAAGTACTGCGGCTACTACAGCAAGCCAGAGTCTAGAGCCTTGTAGCAAGTAACTCGCATTCTGACTCTCAAAGTCTGTGCTCCATTTTGAAGGCACAAGTCGAGAATGTGATGGTGTAATCCCCAGTTGCCTGGATGAGTGCAGCTCCAATAACACTTAAGAAGCTCAACCGTATTCAGGACAAACCAGCCCACTTGTTTGGCACCAGATCCACAGCATTCACTCTCTCCACAACTGACACTCAATAGCAGCAGTACGTACTATCGACAAGATGTACGGCAGAAATTCACTAATCTTTCCCAGACTGTACCTTCCAAACTCACGTTCAGTATCACAGAATAACAGAATCCAAACGGTGCGGAAAGCGGCCATTCGACACGATAAATCTGCACCGCCCCTCTGAAGAGCATCCCACCCAGACACATATTTCAAATGGGCACAATACCTCACCCTATACCTGTAACCCTCATATTCATCATGGCTAAACTACTTAAACTGCACATCCTTGGATATTACAGGACAATTTGCCAGGGCCAATCCACCTAACCCGTGCATCTTTGGACTGTGGGGGTAACCGGAACACCCAGGGGAACCCCAAGCAGACATGGGAAGAAAGTAAAAGCTACGCACAGACTGTCATCCAAGGCTAGAATTGAACCCAGGTCCCTGGCGCAGTGAGGCAGCACTGTGAGCCATCGTGCTGCCCCTACCGTATCATGTGGAAGAACAACGGCAGCAGAAACACTGTCAACTACAAATTCTCCATCATGCCACACATTATCCTGACTTGGAAATATATCAGTGTTCCTTCAGTGTTGCCAGGTTAAAATCCTGGAATTCCCTCCTTAAACGCATTATAGATATACCTACACCAAATGGACTGCAACAGTTCAAGAAGCCAGCTCACTATCACCTACTCAAGGGCATATAGGAATGGGAAATACATGCTGGCCCAGCCACCGACACGCAAATACCATGAATGAATACAAAAAAAAATAACAAGTTAGAAAAATGCCACAGAACAACTTTTTTTTTGCGAAGGCATTAGTAACAATGTTTGGAGATATTACACAAGACCCTGTCACAGTTGAGTACATAGAATTACTCACTGGTCTTTATTATTTTTGGTGAATATAACTAAAGTTACAGAGCTTAAAGAAATATATCAATAATTGTTTTTTTTTAAATAATCACACTATTAACATTTAAACAGTTAACCAATAGAACAGTATTGGTTTAAATGCATACTTTTAAACAATATTTATATCCTTACTTGTAATCAAGCAGAAGCAAAAGCTTTGTGAGAGGAAAATCATGTTGACACTATTTATTGGAGTTCTTTTTCAGCAATATATGTTGTGTATAAAGGGGAACCTATTGATATACTGTACCTAGATATGCTGAAGGCATTTGATCGAGCTCACAGTGTAGGGCTAGCATGTGGGAAAGGATGGAAAACAGGCTTGCACATACCATGTGGAGAATAGGGATAAATGGGTCTTCTTCTGGTTGGCAGGGTACAATGAATAGTGTGCCAAATGTATTAGGATTAGTCCTGGGCATCAACGTTTTACAATTTAGAAATTTGATGAAGGGGCTGAAAATACGGGGTTGCTAAATTTTCTGAAGACACAAAGATAGTTAGGAAAGTAACTTGTGAAAAGTATAAAAAAAGAGGCTGCAGGTTATGGATTTGGGCAAAGATGTGGCAAATGGAAGGAATATTTTTACTCAACCCGTTCAGATGTGTAATGACATACTTCTCGAAAAGGTAACACTTCTGGTTCAGAGATAGGAACACTATCATTATACCACAAGACCTTCAAACAAGATGAACGATCACCTTCTAGATATTTTCCTCATTAGCCTGAAATGAGATGTTATTACATACCTTTGGAGCAGGTGGACTTGATCTCAAGTCTCTTGGCACAGAGTTAGGGATTCTACCACTGTGTCACAAGTCCTGGGCAAACTGCACTCCCAATGCGAATGCAGTGTTATGTGGGAAACGTGAATGTGTTATTTTTGGCAGGAAGAATAAAATGGAAGTACATTGTCTAAATGGTGAAAGATTGCAGAGCTCTGAGACCCAGATAAACCTTACAGTCCTGCATGAACTGCAAAAGGTGCGTATATCAAACAATGACGAAAACTAATAGAATGTTGTTATTTATTGTGAAGGGAATTAAATACAGAATAGGTAGATTATCATTCAGTTACACTGGGCATTGGTGAGTTTATTTCTGGAATATTGTGTACAATATTGGTATCCTGTTTTAAGGAGGAATGTCAATGTATTGGAAAAAATTTACGAGATGAATATGAATGGGAGCCGAGGGTTGTTTTACAAGGAAGGATTGGACAGGCTAGGCTTGCAATAACCAGAGTTGGAAAAGTAAGGGACAATTTGATTGAAACATAAGTGAAAACATAAACTAAAGATCCTGAGTGGTCTTGATGAGGTGAATATGGAAATGATGTTTGTCTTGTGGGAGAACTTAGAACTAGAGGTCACAATTTAAAAATAAGGTGTCACTTATTTCAGACAATGGTGTTTTATTTCCTCTCTTGGGGTGCTTTCAGTCTTCGGAGCTCTCCTTTTCAAAATCTAGGAGTAATAGGGCTGTTAAATATTTTAAGGTAGATATCAATAACAACCTTTGTTCTGGGGATAGGCAGGAATGTGGAGTAGTCCAATCAGCCAAGATCTTATTGAAGGGTGGGGCAAGCTTGAGAAGCCAAGTAGCCTATTCCCACTCCTAATTTGTATATCATATGTAAATACAGCCTATGTAGCATTATTAAGTGGATTTATTTCATTTAGTTTAACCAACAGATTAGGTACAACAAAGTCAATTACCTGGGTTTGTTTCAGTATACATTTATTATACAAAAAAGGCCAAAACATATAACTTGTTAAAAACAAACACAACATATTTAGTACTTTAGCAACTATTCCCATTACACCATTGTTTACCAGTCATTACCTAGCACATAACCGAGTCAAGCTGTGCCTGTACAGAAGGTCTGCATTCAGTCAGGTTTCAGACATTATGAGGTTAAGATCAGTGTTTTATTTTCATACAGTGGCACACAGAAAGAGCATATTTAAAAAAAAATCAAATAGAGTAGTATGGTATGATAGAAACAAAATGATGCTGCTAAGTTGGAGTCATTAGGGACCTGATGGAAAAGGGGGAGGGAAAGTAAGTCACCAGAGGGATCCTCACGCATCTCCCATCAGAAACTAAAGGAGTTGGGCATCTTATTACCTCATCTAGTAAATTGTTCAGCCCAAGGGAAGGAGAAACATAAACACAGCACATAGACACACTCAACGCTGAGGTGCATAAAATGAAGTAAACTTTGATTTTAAAAATCTCTCTCCAGCCTCACCTTTATGATAACCATAAATATAGGGTATATTGCTGAGATCATTTTTGATATGTTATGTTAGACTTAATATTATAAAACTAGTCTTCTGACAAAGAGATTTTGGGGTGACAAATCTTCAGATTATCTCCGAACTTCTTTAACATTGAACAACGGAATAGCAACACGGAAATACTTAAATGTGAAATGAATAAGATAGGTTCTGAGTGGTGACAATGATAGCTGTCAAATGCTGAGTCTTATTGATGAAGTGAAAAGCAAAATTCATATGAAAATATTTGGGAAAATGTGGAAAGATACAAAATACAAAGTAAAAATACAAAGTACATTGAACAGTTAAACAGGAAGCAGTAATGTATTAGAAAGGCTAGGAAAGATCATGAAAAATATGATCATCACTATAAAGGAAACAATAAAGGTTTCTATGAGAAGACAATGAGATTTTGCATGACTACCATGTACTTGAAAGTACAAGAATGATGGAATGTTAATAAGTTTTTGTAAGCAGTTTTGTCTTTGGGAGTTAAATATAAATGTTAGAAAGAAAATAATTAAAAGTGAATGGGACTGAAAGCAGAAAGGTCACCAAACCCTGTGATTATAAACATGAATTAAAAAAGGAAGACAGGAAGGAGATAATGAAGTCATGAAACATAATCTTCCAGAAGGTTTAGAAACAAGAATATTGCCAAAAGTACTGGGTGGAAAAGATTACATTCATGACAAAGAAAAGGAAAAGGAATTAGCCAAAGAATAGACACCAGTAAGTTTTACTTCAGTTCCAGGTAAATGTCCAGAGTCCATAATACATAGAACATAGAACAATACAGCACAGAACAGGCCCTTCAGCCTTGATGTTGCGCCGACGTGTGAACTAATCTAAGCCCGTCCCCCTACAAAATTCCATCATCATCCATATGCTTATCCAAGGACTGTTTAAATGCCCCTAATGTGGCTGAGTTAACTACATTGGCAGGCAGGGTGTTCCATGCCCTTACCACTCTCTGAGTAAAGAACCTGCATCTGACATCTGTCTTAAGTCTATTAGCCCTCAATTTGTAGCTATGCCCCCTTGTACAAGCTGACGTCATCATCCTCCGAAAAAGACCCTCACTGTCCACCCTATCTAAACCTCTGATCATCTTGTATGTCTCTATTAAATCCTCTCTTAGCCTTCTTCTCTCCAATGAGAACAGACCCAAGTCCCTCAGCCTTTCTTCATAAGGCCTTCGCTCCAGACCAGGCAACACCCTGGTAAATCTCCTCTGCATCTTTTCCAATGCTTCCACATTCTTCCTGTAATGGGGTGACCAGAACTGCACGCAATATTCCAAGTGAGGCCGCACTAGCATTTTGGACAGTTGCAGCATGGCATCACGGCTCCAGAACTCAATCCCTCTACCAATAAAACCGAACACACCATACGCCTTTTCAACAGCACTATCAACCTGGGTGGCAACTTTCAGGGATCTATGTACTTGGACACCAAGATCCCTCTGCACATCCACACTACCAAGAATCTTTCCATTGACCCAGTATTCTGCCTTCCTATTATTCTTCCCAAAGTGAATCACCTCACATTTATCCGCATTGAACTCCATTTGCCACCTTTCAGCCCAATTCTGCAGTTTATCCAAGTCTCCCTGCAACATTCTTCCACACTGTTCACCACTCCACCTACTTTAGCGTCATCTGCAAACTTACTAACCCATCCACCTATGCCTGCATCCAAATCATTTATAAAAATGACAAACAGCGGTGGTCCTAAAACAGATCCTTGAGTTACACCATTATAACCGGACTCCAGACTGAATATTTTCCATCAACCACCACTTGTTGCCTTCTTACAGAAAGCCGTTTCTAATCCAAACTGCTAAATCTCCGTCAATCCCATGCCTTTGTATTTTCTTCAATAGCCTACTGTTTCAAACTTATCAAAAGCTTCACTGAAGTCCATGTACACCAGGTCAACTGCCCTACCTTCATCCACATGCTTGGTTACCTTCTCAAAAAACTCAGTGGGGTTTGTGAGGCACGACCTGCCCTTGACGAATCCATATTGACTATCTCCAATCAGATTGTTGCTTGCTCGATGATTATAAATCCTATCTCTTTTAATCCTTTCCAAAACTTTTCCTACAACAGATGTAAGGCTCACAGGTCTATAATTACCTGGATCATCTCTACTGCCCTTTGTGAACAAGGGCACAGCATCTGCAATCCTCCAGTCCTCTGGTACTAATCTTGTAGACAATGAGGACTCAAAGATCAAAGCCAAAGGCTCCGCAACCTCTTCCCTAGCTTCCCAGAGAATCCTCGGAAAAATCCCATCCGTCCCAGGGGATTTATCTACCTTCACACCTTCTTGAATTGATAACACCTCCTCCCTACTAACCTCAATCCTTTCAATTCTAGAAGCCCGTAACTCAACCTTCTTCTCGAAAATATTCTCCTGTTCCTGAGTGAAAACAGATGAGAAATATTTATTTAGCACCTCTCCGATCTCCACAGGGTCCACACACAATTTCCCACTTCTGTCTTTGACTGGCCCTATTCCTACCCTAGTCATCCTCTTATTCCTCACATACCTATAGAAAGCTTTAGGGTTCTCCTTTATTCTACCTGCTAATGTCTGCTCATGTCCCCTCCTTGCTTTTCTCAACTCTCTCTTCAAATGGATGTGAGTTTGCTCGCTGAGCTGGAAGGTTAGTTTTCAGACGTTTCATCACCATTCTAGGTAACATCATCAGTGAGCCTCCGATGAAGCGCTGGTGTTATGTCCCGCTTTCTATTTATCTGTTTAGGTTTCCTTGGGTTGGTGATGTCATTTCCTGCATTGGACATCACCAATGCAGGAAATGACATCACCAACCCAAGGAAACCTAAACAGATAAATAGAAAGCGGGACATAACACCAGCGCTTCATCGGAGGCTCACTGATGATGTTACCTAGAATGGTGACGAAACGTCTGAAAACTAACCTTACAGCTCAGCGAGCAAACTCACATCCAGAAACTCAACCTGAGCTACAAATCTTCTCAAAACTCGCTCTCTCTTTAAATCCTTCCTAGCTAATCTGTAACTCTCCATCGCCTCATCTGAGCCATCTCATCTCATTGTCACATAAGCCTCCCTCTTCTGCTTAACAAGAGATGCAATTTCTTTAGTAAACCACGGTTCCCTAACCTTATTGCTTCCTCCCTGCCTGATAGGGACATACCTGTCAAGGACACACAATATCTGTTCCTTAAACCAGCTCCACATTTCGATTGTTCCCATCCCCTGCATTTTGCTAACCCATTCTGTGCTTCCTAAGTCTTGCCTAATCGCATTGTAGTTGCTCTTCCCCCATCTATAACTCTTGCCCTGTGGCATGTTCCTATCCCTTTCCATCGCTAAACTAAACAAAACCAAATTATGGTCACTCTCTCCAAAGTGCTCACCTACCACTAAATCAAACACCTGGCCTAGTTCATTACCAAGTACCAGATCCAGTGTGGCCTCCCCTCTTATCAGCCCTTCGACACACTGTGTCAGGAAAACATCCTGCACACATTGGACAAAAACTGATCCATCCGATGTACTAGAGTTATAGCATTTCCAGTCAATGTTAGGGAAGTTAAAGTCCCCTGTTCCTTTCACTCCTGCCCAGAATAGTTTTGCCAATCTTCTCCTCCGGTTCCCTGGGACTTTGTGGAGGCCTATAAAAAAACTCCCAGCAGTGATACCTCTCCTCTCCCGTTTCTGACCTCAGCCCATACCACCTCAGTAGACGAGTCCTCGTCAAAAGTTATTTCAGCCACCGTTATACTGTCCTTGACTAACAAAGCCACACCTCCCCCTCTTTTACCACCTTCCCTGATCTTAATGAAAGATCTAAACCCTGGAACCTGCAACATCCATTCCTGAACCTGCTCTATCCATGTCTCCGAAATGGCCACAACATCGAGGTCCCAGGTACCTATCTATGCTGCAAGCTCACCTACCTTATTCTGGATACACCTGGTGTTGAAGTAGACACACTTCAAACCAGCTTGTGGTTTGTCAGCACACTCCTGTGACTTCCTGCCCATGTCCTCCTTATGCTCATCCTCCTGTATACTGGAACTACACCTCAATTTCCTATCCCCCTGCTGAGCTAGTTTAAATCCACCCGAACAGCACTAGCAAATTTCCCACCCAGGATATTAGTACCGCTCTGGTTCAAGTGCAGAACATCCTGTTTGTAGGGGTCCCACCTTCCCCAGAATGAGCCCCAATTATCCATGTACCTGAAGCCGTCCCTCCTGCACCATCCCTGCAGCCACGTGTTCAGCTGAAATCTCTCCCTATTCTTCGCCTCACTATCACGTGGCACGGGTAACAAACCAGAGATAACCACTCTGTTTGTTCTAGCTCTCAGGTTTCACCCTAGCTCCCTGAAATCCTGCCAGACATCCCTATCCCTCTTTCTACCTATGTCGTTGGTAACTATGTGGACCACAATTTGGGGCTGGTCACCCTCTCCTTTCAGGACCCCAAAGTCACGATCCGAGACATCACGGACCCTGGCACCTTGGAGGCAACACACCAACCATGACTCTCGTTCGTTCCCGACAAACCTTCTATCTGTCCCTCTAACTATTGAGTCCCCAATGGCTAATACTCTCTTTCCTATCCCCCCCTTCCCTTCTGTGCAAGAGGGACAGACTGTGCCAGCGAACTGCACCCCAGTGCATGCCCCTGGTAAGTCGCTTCCCCGCCTCAACAGTATCCAAAACAGTATACTTGTTTTTCAGGTGAACGGCCACAGGGGATCCCTGCACTGACTGCTTTTTCCCCCTTCTAACAGTCACCCAGCTTTTTTCCTGCTTAGGAGTAGCTACTTGTCTACCACAGCCTCTGCTCCCGAATGATCCGAAGTTCATCCAGCTCCCGCTCCAGTTCCCTAATGCGGTCTTAGAAGAGCAAGAGTTGGGTGCACTTCCTGCAGACGTATTTGGATGGGACACTAATGGCGTCCCTCACCTCAAACATCATGCAGGAGGAACATTCCTCTACCTGCACTGCCATCCCTGCTAGTACCTGGGCACTTAGGCTAATCTGGGACAAGGATCATGATTTTGAAAGGGTACTTTTAATTTCTTGAACTGAATAGAAGTTAGACAGTATAAATTTTAAAATGTTATAGAGGTTGTATACAGAGACTCCAAGGGAGTATGATGTCACATCAAAGAGACAAAACTTACGAACTTGTTGTTTTTGGAACAGCTTAGTCTAAGGAGAGACATATTAGACATTTACAAAATTTTGAAGAATAATCAAATAAGTTGTTTGCACTGGTTGAAAAATTATAACAAAGAGATACAGAATGAAAATTATCATAAGGAATGGGTGTTAAAAAGTATTTTTGTTCAGCAAGGCAATAAAACATGGAATGCTTTACCATCTTGGCTATTCATGATGGGACAATAACAATTTAAAACAAAATTATATGAATACTGGAAATGAACAGACAAAAGCAAAAGGGCAGTAGGCATTTCTACTTGAAGACCTATCATTACCACAAGCTACAAATTAAATGATTCTGCAATTCTAGTTTATTTGCAAGCTTGGCAGAATTTACATTTTCAATCAGAAGAAGGATCAAAGTCGAAAGCATGAAAACACTGCTGTCTACGCAAGCTAACACAAAAGCATCATTCCCTTGCTCAATCTTCTGAATGTTAGCCTGCTGATACTGAAGGAATATTTGTATGCTAAGGAGGTCCACTTTCTATCAGAATGTGACCATAAATTATGCAAGCACTACAATTCAGGCTGAGCATTCCTTCATAACAGCTATTTCAAAAATAACTGTCACGCCTTTTACAATATGTCTTAGTGTAAAAACCATTTGCCTACAAAGCACATTAAAATGGCTAACAGTCATAGTGTACAACTGAAAAATATATTTTGTTCCTAATACCTGACATTTTGAAGGCAATGCTGTTTCAAATTGCACTTAAATCAATCTTATGAAAGATTACAACCCATGACTTCACTATACTTGAAAATTTGTATACATCATTCAAAGATGTACTGTATATCTCTAAAGTTACAGTCTCTTTCTTCCACCTACCTAGTGCTTGATATCCATCATCGCCTGAGAAATTCCCTTCAATAGTAGTTGACAGGGTAAAGATTAATGCTTCTTTAAACTGTTCAAAATGTACCTGAAAAAAAAAGTGTCAAATTGATAAATTAAAAAGCAAAACCCATCTGCAAATATTTCGAAAGTATAGATTTCAGAATGTTACAAAGTGATGATATGCAAAGCTGACACATTCAAACTCTTGCCCACTTCTCTTAAAACTAAGTTCCCCATAAAACTGTCTTCAAAGTCAACTATTTGACAAGTTTTTTGTTTGGGTAATAGGGATGAATGTGTGAGCAAAAGGAGGAGTAAGAATGGCAACCCCCCCTCTGCTTTGAAAAGGTCCTCAAAAAATTTGTTTTACTTTTCATCTCAGGCAGCATCTTACCACTATGCATTTAATACTTCTACATTCCCACCACTTTTTTATTGCTCTTACAGTTAAAATAACACCACTCGCAGTTCCCTAAACACTTGTGAGAAAAATGTAAGTGACCAGTCAGTAGAGTTTCTTAATAAACATGAATGTCCTTTGTTAAAGTAAAAAAAAGTTCTAGGAAACAACATCAGTATTAAGCTGATGCTTTATATTATCTGTTTATACAGGCTAAAATACATTAACTTCATTTTCAGACCAAACTTAGCAGGTTAGATGGCTCATAACTTAATGTTGACTGATGTGTGGCAGATATTTAGAAATGAGTAACCAGAAAGGCTCTGGGTGGCAGTAAATCTAGATCATCTCTTTTCCAATACAGTGTAGTATCATTGTTAAAGAGATAATACTTTGGTATCAAATGATGTCAATTTCCCAAAGCTGGGCAGAAGTACTTGAGAGCTGGGGAAATAACACAATGATGGTAACAGCACCTTGTACTGAAAGAATTCCAAGTTTAAAAAAAAATGTTCATGAGATGAGGGTCTTGCTGTCAGGGCAAGCATTTGTTAATCATTTCTAATTGCTCAGATGGTAGTTAGAAGTCAACTATATATTGCAACTATATATAGGCCAAACAAGGTATGGGCAGCAGATTTCCTTCCTAAAGGGCATTCGTGAGCCAGATGGGTTGTGCCCGACAATCGACAGTGGCTACGTGGTCACCATTAAGCTACTTGTTTTTCATTCCAGGTTTCAAATTTATATTTCATTATCTGCCACAGTTTGATTGGAACCTGTGGCCCATAATGATAACTTGGATCTCTGGGTTATGAGCCTAGTGATATTACCATTACACCACGACAGATTAATAACTAATTAATTAAATTATTAATTCATGTTAAAAAGAAGTGGCTCCAGAAATAGTGGATGCATTGGTGGTCATCGTTTAAGATTCTACAGCATCTGGAACATTTCTGTGGATTGAAAGGTATCTAATATAACCTTGCTATTTAAAAAAAATGTGCTAGACAGAAAACAGAAAATTATAAGCTGGTTAACCTGACCTCAATAATGGGGAAAATGCTACAGTCCATTATAAAATATTTAACAGCAGACTACTTGGAAAACCGCGACAGTGTTGGACAGAGTCAGTATGGATTTACGAAAGCAAAATCATGCTAGACAAATCTATTGAAATATTTCAAGGGTGCAATTAGAAGAGTTAATTGGGGAGCCAGTGAATTAGCTTTATTAGACTTCCTGAAGGCTTTCAATCAGGTTTTTGATAACAGATTAACATGTAAAATGAAAGTGCATGGAACTAGGGATTGCTTATTGATATGAATAGACAATTGGCTGGCAGACAGGAACCAAAGAGTAGGAATAAATGGCCTTTTCCTCAGGGGCAGGCAGTGACTTGTAGAGTACCATAGGGATCAGTGCTTGAACCACAGCTATTTCAAGAGATATTGATGACTCAGATGATGGAACTAATTGTAACATCCCCAAATTTCCTTACAACACAAAGCTGGGTGTGAAAATGCCCTGTGAGAGGAAGTAGAGAAGCTTCAGTGTATTTTGGACAAGTTGACTGTCTGAGCAAATGCATGGCAGATAAAGTACAATGTGGAAAAGTGTAGGGTTTTCCAATATTGTAGCAAAAACAGGAAGGCAGCTTATTATCTGAACAGTGATAGATTAAGAAAGGTGGAGAAACAATGTGAGATAGATTGGGAAAGATGGAGGTACAATATGATGTAGTCCTTAAATACCAGTTGCTAGTGGAACAGGCAGTAAAGATGCAAAGTGGTGCGGTCAGGCTATCCTGCCTGTGTTTCCTTGTTTTCTCGCAAGCTCCTTTTTTCAAAATAGTGGTGGGATTCAAGTACAGCAGCAAAGATGTCCTGCTGCAATTGTATGCGGTCTTGGTAAGATCACATTTGGAATACCGTGTGCAGTGAGGGTTCCTTACCTGGGTAAGCAAGTTCTGGCTATTAAGGGATTGCAACACAGGTTTACCAGACTGATTCCGGAATCAAGTTACACCTGCTCCTACTTTCTATGTTTCTAAACTAAACTGATAATCTAGAAAGCAGTTCCATGAAATGCATATTTTATTTGACCACTGCTGCAATATGGAACAAATTACGATTAAGTTCCCAGTGAATCAAGACTGCATTGACATGTGTTTGATTTTCTGAATTCAACTTGCAACTGTATGCCCTGAAAAAAACATAGGACACAGTGAAGGCTAGATGCAATGCAGCTGCCACTTGACAATGCTCTGCTTAGGAAGTGGCCTTTCATCATAGAGCAAAAACCTGTCACTCACGTAGTGGAGATTAATTTGTGGAAGAACCATCACAGAAATCATTGCTGATTACTGTGCAAAAGAATTTTACGAAAAAACTGCTCAAGTTCAATAAAGTTCTGAAGAAGGTCACTGGACCCAAAGCATTAACTCTGCTGTCTCTCCACAGATGCTGTCAGACCTGCTGAGCTTTGCCAGCAATTTCTGTTTTTGTTTCTGATTTCCAGCCTCCGCAACTCCTTAAAAATAAAGATTATATTGTGTTTTTGAGGAGGAATGTACTTTAGATACGCATGCATGGATATAGTTTTCAAATCTTGACTCAGCAGATAGGAATATTTTGATCACTGTGTTTTCTTTTAAAAGTTAGGTACTATAATCTATTTTGCCAAAGAACTGAAACAGTCTGATACTAACAATGATCAGACAGAGCGAACTTGACCTGATTACCATAGCAGGCCATTCACTATCTTTTCAGCTTCTTGAAAACACAACATGTGCAGCTGCTTTATTGAGATAACAGGAACCTGACAAATTAATGAAAAACTGGAGTTTGATCAGAAACATGTCAGTTGTGTTCTGCGTAAGATACTACACACACACTGAACCAGAAAGTTTACATTCATCATAAGATGGTTGAAGGAACTGGAACATATTTTGGTCACTGACTGACTTAAAGTTGTGAGCTGTATTTGAATCAAAAGAACATCACCGGATCCCTCTGTCATTTGGCAAGATGTGGCTATTTTTAGACTGCAAACTGCCTTTCACTGGAGACCCAATACTTTACACCACCTCCTCAGAATGGAATAATTGCAACATTTTATTATCAAGCATTAGGACTTCCTTAAACCATTTAACAGTTCGGTAAAGCATAACCTCTGCTTTTAATTTAGGTTACAGACCACTAACAAGGTCAACTAACAGGGCACAGCCTATAACATCAAATCACTGATCCGATCTTCTTCAGAGACGACAACAGATGTTGCATAACCAGGCAAAAGAAAATACTTCAGCCGTATGCTCTGCCTTCAAAACAGGGGTAAACATTCCCACTGTGTATTCCTCCTTTATTGAAACGGAACACCTATTGTTGGACAAAATCAGACCATATCGTGGGCTTTCCAGTGTGTAATTCTGTGTATTCACTGAGTGATGTATTCACTGAGTGGCTGTATCACCAAAATGTGAGTCTGAAACAAGCAGCTGCACAGTGACAGATGGCTCCTTTCTCAACGATGAGCAGTTTCATTAGCAACATTTCTAAATAAACTCAAGTACATTACCTCACAGATCTGAATGGAACTGGCTGAGTAGAGGTGAACAGAAATTTACCAAAACAGGATTTTTTTTTGCTCTTCTTTGAGAACAATCGTATGAGTTTGAGCAAACAAAGTTTACAGCATAAATTTTACTGTAGGTAAAAGGCAACAAAGTTTGAAAGTAACACATGTAAACATATTACAATAGCCAATCAGAACTATGGGGTGTTGTCTTGGGCTCAAGAAAAGGGAATGCAAAGACATCACAGGCTCCTAACTGCTGGCCAGACTGCAAGATGCATCTACACTAGACAAGTACAAAATGTGATGCACAGTCCTATTACTAAACAGCTCCAATTTAGGCTCACATTTAGAAGAATTGTCAATTGTTTTGAATGATTGAGAATACATGTATGATTGTACCCTGGGGAATGAATAATAGAAAAGGGGAGAAAATTAGGATTGTACATCAAGGGGTCTGTGCTGAAATTAAAGACCAAACATTAATTTAAACTATGTGAATTTACCATGGAATAGTTTTTGGCCTCAAAATGCCATTCAAGGGAATTTGAATCATGAAGTGTAAGCTTTATAGGGTTCTTTAAATGTAAATTGCAGGACATTTACGCTATATTTTGCTCTGCCACCTTGAAGGATTGTGTAAGAAGACACTTTCGTCAGGGATACGATTTGATCTGTATGAATAAAACAACAGGTTTAAGCAACAATGAAGCCTCTTTCAAATACTATAATTTCCACCTGGCTTCTTATTCCCTTTTTGTTATTCTCTTTTCCAGCAGGCCAGCTGTTAATGGGGGCTGGGATAGTATTTTCTATATCTGTGGCAGCAGCTGTCCCTTCTGATTTATCACAACTCTGCCAATGATAGTTCAGCACCTTTTAATCTGCAAAAAGGATTCAAACAGAATCTGTCAGACTCCAACTAAAATAGGGTTCTCTACCACACTGTGACCAGCATGATTCCAAATGACTGAGGATAATTTGTTCTGCGTTTATTTGACATATTTGTCTTTTTTACAAAAAAAACACTTCTGTTCTGAGTTTGTCGGAACAACCATACCCTAAATAGGATAACTGAGTGAACTTAGATCTTCTGATCAATGTTAGAAACTTCAGATTGGCTAACAATCAAGAATTTTGCTGTATACAGATATATCTCACTCATAAACAAAATTTACAAAGAAATTGTCAATATCTGTAGTAAATAATATTGGGAACAATAGACTTCTAAAGTTTGTAACTACAAAAATTAGATTAATAAAAACCAGTGCTCTGCAGGTATAGGATTCTAAGACCTGATAAAGGCTTGATATAATTATGAATAACAGAGAAAACAAATACAGTCAGTAACAAGTACAATCAATCCAAAACAGCCATGTGGAGTCAGTGATTTACAAGAAAATTCATACTTTAACTTTGCTTTCCTTCCCCTCCCATGCACAATACCATATGTAGATACACATTCATCGGTGTCTCTCATCTCCTCAATGTTTGCTGAGGTATACTATGCAAATGAACATATTGATAAGAGATGAGAAAGACAGAAAAATATACACAGTGCTATATGTTTATTTTTTAAATATTAACCTGACAAAAAACACTAATATCCAGTAAGCATTTACTACAATTCTACTTTATGACTGCTCTCAATTTGTATACAATACTGAACTGTGACCGACATTTATCACAACTAATATCCAATTCTATTCACACCAACATTTTGCAATTACAGAAAGGGCAGCACTATCTCTCTTGTGTTTCACTTAAAACAAGTGGATTCATAATCTTATGTTTTAATAGAAGCTTCTTGCTTGGCAACGATTAATATATTTAGTACAAGATCTCTATATACCTTATTAGAATTCTGACTGTACATTAAATAAGCTCTCCATGACATAAGTAATTGATGTAAAGTGACAGAAAGAGATATGAAGATGCCATTATAATCAATGTAACTGCAACAAAAGTTAACAGCTTAATTTATGCAGTGATACAGTCCTACTGAGAGTTTCACTGTTCAGCGAGTAATGCTTATAATGAAGGGAGTATGGTTTACTTCAAGGACTGCAGCAATTTATACTTCATCATATTTAAGATGTGTTATCATTTGCCATGAACTCCTGAGGAAGTGATCACAGTGAGATGGATATGTGTGTTCTACTCTTTCCTGTTTCTTCACCAGTTTTTCTGCTGCATTTGAAACTTCAAATAAATTTGTCATTGCTGAAAGTGAGAGAATCTGTTTTCACTCTTTTACTTCTTGACAGTCAACCAACTGCAATTCACAAAGTCCAATAAAATATTTATATTGCAGCTGATAGCAGGTAAACCTCAAGTTTACCTACAGTCAGACTTTTATGGTTAGAAATTTAAGTGTATTTAGATGTCAGTGTAAACCGATCATCTTGGGAATCTTGTGGCACATTGACAGTGTCCCTACCTGTGAGCCAGGAGCCCTAGGTTTAATTTCCACCTGTTTCTGAGATGTGTATTAATATCTCTGAACAGGCAGATCAGAAAATATTTATATGATTTCCTGGGATCTTAGCCAGTGTGTTATCATATCTGAGGGTTCTTATGATGCAGCCATTAGTGTCTTTACCTCAGGGTTGCTCAAGTTCCACCTGTTCCAAATAGTTGTTTCATAATATCTCTGATCAGGTTGATTAAAAAAATTTAAAACATGCATCATGGGACAAATTAATTAATGGTCAGTCATGTTCCAGATGTTCTTGCATGTAAGAGTACAGGCAATCAGGGTCCATTTTGAGTACATAGTAGTATCAACAAGCTTTTAGATTCTTTTGCAGTGAAATCGTAAGCTGTGCAAGATGGGTCTCATTTAGCTACCTGCGTCCTAGTAGTAAATTTACAGATTCATTCAGAGTAACTATCAAGAGGACTAAGTGAAGTCAGCAGGTCTTTGCTAGGATTTTCTGCTGGATGACAAAAATAGATGGAGAGAGTTGTGAGGCCGAGGAACTCACTTTCATAGTCACTGGCTAAGGCAAAGCTATATCAACATGCATTAACCACAAAAGTGGATGAAGGAAAAAGGTGTTGAAACAAAATGGAAACATGTTGAGTTCATGTGATTAAAATCATTTATTTGCATGAAAAATAAATGCTAACATGATTCCTGGTTAGACTGAATGACCCATTTGTGTTGTGACCTCTATGTGTTTCTATCGGCCAGAGCTACTAATACTTGGTCTGAGGAAGGGTCACCAGACCTGAAACATTAACTCTGCTTTTTCCTTCACAGATGCTGCCAGACCTGCTGAACTTTTCCAGCAACTTTGTTTTTGCTACTAATACAGATTCTGGCACCATGTAAAAGCTATTACAAAAATGAAAGGCACAGTTTAATGGACAGGTCTTTGAATTTTGGTATATGCAATCTAAACCAAAGAAAAAGGTGCCAAGACAAAACTTTCTGAGCACAATGGGACTGCATGAAATGTCGTTGGGCAACCTTGTATTTCTTCTGAATTACCTGTGGGCATCAGCCCTGCAGCTCAAAACTATTTTTAATTTGGCAAAGTACCTGTGAATAACTGTTATTTTGCTTAAGAATGTATGGCTAATGTGGGAAAGTGAAAATCTCACAGTAGTGACACACGTTATGTCTTCAAACTTGCTCCACCCCGTTCAATCTGATCAGGGCTGATCAGAGGGTTTAATCCACTTTTCTGCCCACTTCCCATATGCCTTGATTTCCATACTCAGCTTGCTATGGTAGTGAATTGTAAAGACTTACAGGTCTCTGAATGAAGAAATTTCTCCTCATCATAGACCTAAGTGACTGATCCCTTACTTGGAGACCATGCCACATGCTCCAGATTCAACAGAAGGATAAGCAACTTTGCACTGTCTACACTGTCAAGAACCTTCAGAATTTTGCATGTTATAATGAGATTAGCTCTCATTCTTCTAAAAGAGTATAGGTCCAAGTTATTCAACCGTTCATCATTAGATAACGCTTTCATCACAGGAACCAGTGCAGTGAACCTCAGCAGCACATCCTCCGTCATGACTTCCTTAAAAATCAATACTGCACACAAGACTCCAGGTGTGGTCACATCAAAGTCTTACACAAATGTAGCAATACTTTATGTACTCTATGTACTCCAATCTCTCTACAATAAAGGCCAATATACTATCTGCTGTCCTAATTGCTTGCAATGCCTGAATGCTAACCTTTTTTGTTCCTCATACGATTACATACAAACCCCTCTGGCCATCAATACATAAAAATTTCACATCGTTGAAAAATATTCTGGTTTACTACTCTTACTAACACAGTGAATAACCTCATTTTTCCCCATTTCATACCCCATCTGCTGTATCAATGTTATTCACTGAACCTAGCAAGTTTTGAGAAGATCACCGAACCTGTTTATATCTCTTTACAGCCTCCATCTGTCCTGCTTATAGATTGCATTCAAACCTAGCTCTGTTATCACGAACTAATTTAGATATATTACTCTTGATATCTTCATTTGTGTCATGAACATTGATTTTAAATAACTGAGATCCCAGCAATAAGAACAAAGTACTTTGGATGCTGGAAAATTGAAAGAAATGCGGAGAATGCTGGGGAAACTCAGCAGGTCTAACAGCATCTGTGGAAGGAGAAACAGAGTTAAAATTTCAGATCCAGTATGACTTCTTCAGAACTGAGTTCAGGCTTCTCCAGTTTTATCAACGGTCCTTACAGCACTGCATTACCAATAGCCTTTGAACTTAAAACGTCACATTTATCCTTACTCTGGGCTTCCTGTCTATTAATCAACCTTCTATCCATGCTACTAGATTACCCCTGACTCCAGGATTTTTAAACTTTTAAACTTAAACTTTTTAATCTTTAGACTTTCCTTAATTTCACCACCTTCATAATGAGTATCAGGTTAATTTCTCTGTAGTTTTGGCTTATATTTTTCATATTATCCTGTGTGGCAGAATTGCATCCACCAACTTCCCTCTGCCGAAACCATTCTAGATTTTGTTTTGTAATCAGCATGGACCCAGCATATCTACTATCTCTGTGGCTACCTCTTTTAGAACCTTACAATATATACAATCAGTTCCTGATGATTTGTCAAATTTCTGTCCTTTAAATTTCCCCAAACCTCTGCTGATATTAATTAATCTGAGATTGTCAATTGAGTGCCTAATTTTTCTCTATCTGTTTCATTAGTTCATATTTCTTACTTCGAACGCTTTCCTGCTCAGAAATGGAGACCCCAATCTTACTTCTTTACCATTATTAGTCATATAGACTTTATTCAGTGAAAAGTTATTGCCAAGTGACTAGCTGTATTTAAGTAGAGAAAGACTGCGGAAAATTACAGAACAGACGGAGTTAGAATTTCTCACCTTGTTGGAATATCGAAGAATGAGGCAACCTTATTGAAGCATTAGGTTCTTAGTAGACTTGAAAGGGTAGACGTGGAAAGGTAGTTTCCTTTGTGAGAGAGTCTAGGATCAGATAGCATTACCTCAGAATAAAGGATCTACATTTACAAGAGATGAGGAGGAATCGCTTTTCTTAGAGGGTAGCAAATCTGTAGAATTCTATACCACAGAGGGCTAGGTCATTAAGTATATTCAATGCTAAGATAGACAGATTTTTAATTAGTAAGGGAATTAGGCATTATAGGGAAAAGACAGGAGTTGAGTTTTATCAGTTCAGCCACGATTTATTTGAATGGTGCAGCAGGCATGATGGGCTGAAGGCCTACTTCTGCTCCTAAGTTTGAGGGTTTTATGTAGGCTCCTGTCCCATGCTGTTGCTATTGCCCAAGTTGCTACACTGTTGTATTGCCTCAGCATATTCTTTTTGATTTTCAAATTTTAAATCTCCTCTCACTGAGAAGGTGTAATAAGGGAACTTATCTCTGTTTTTGGCAACGCCAGATTTGACCAAGAGATATTAACCAGGGAAGCAATCTGTTCCCAGCATGAAAATTCTTTTTGCTATGTGAGAAAACTTTTGTTGTAAGTTCACAAAAGATGGGAGTCTAATTTTGCTCTAAACATAGGTTGGTTGATTTAATTACAGTAAATACAGAGCTAACAAACAAATGTCACTCTCCCCACAACTCAAACAATAGATCTGCCAAACATAAATTTTTATTTAAAGTAATACTGAAAAACACAAATGGAGGAACTCAACAGGTCTGGACAGCATCAGCTGAGAGATAAACAAAATTAACATTTCAGGCCCAATGACTTCTTTGCAACGGCAGCCTCAGGAAACTGGCAAAGGTTATCTGTCAGGTGAGTTTATAGAATGCATTAGCGACATTTTCCTGGAAGAAAGTTTCAAAGAAGAGTCATTAATTTGTTTCTCTCTTCAGAGATGCTGTCAGATCTACAGAGTTTTTCCAGCATTTTACACTTTTATTTTGGTTTTACAGCATCCACAGTAATTTCCCTTTGTTTAAAGAAATGCTACTGTCTCCAAATTGAAGAATGCCAGCAGTTTATTTCAATTATATTATCATGGATTGCAAATGGAAATTGATTATGATTTTACTTGTTTTGGTACAGTGTTGGAATGAATAATGGGTGGTAACGTAAACATACACAACTCTCTATTTGAAGAGGGTATCTGCATGGCTGCAAGTGGTGCAGCACTGCCAGATATAAATAAGGGACCTTACATCCACAACAGAAAAATAATTGATTAGAGATCGTAAGTGCCAGCATTGTGCTAGGAAAGCATCAATCTGAGGAGTAAAAATACGTATTTTCCTCAGAAATTTGGCACTTTTTAGCTTTTATAGAAGTTACCTGGAAGTGTAATTATTGCACATAAAACAGGCTATTTCTTTACAGACAGAAAGATAAACATAAACAGTACACATTAATATCTCAGAAACACAATGGGATGATCCTGACAATAATGGCCTAACGGAACATGATTTTGTGCCATGCCATTGCACTTTCTCATGCACTAAAGCAAATGTGATTTTTAATTGTCCACATTAACAGACTGAGTGTTTGCAATACAAACAGCAAAGCAATCTATTTCAACTGCCAGTCGGTTTTGGACCGAAGGGAGCAGATGAGTGATACATACAGGTATCTGCTTCTCTCAGCTCACTGACCAGTCCCTACCACTCCCTACCTGCACTGACTTATCACCATCCCATCTACCTTCCCAATCCTACCCCCTCCTCTCTCTAATTATTTCCAAACTCTCTCGCCCCTCCCCAATTTCTGAACAAGGGTCCCGATCTGTCAACTTTCCTGCTCCTCTGATGCTGCCAGTGTTCCTCCAGCTCCACACTGTGTTATCTCAGACTACAGCATCAGCAATTCTTACTATCTTTGTGTTGTGTATTTTAACTTTTTGGCCTCACTTAAGTGCTTTAAGTTCAAGTACTGCCCAGTACAATAGTTAGAGAAGCTACTAGCATGGAAAGAAGATACGGTAGTCCCTGACTCCCACAGTTTGCAGTTAAGTGGTTGAGAGGGAGCTGTAGGAAGTACTCATGAAGTCAAAAGGAATGTAGTGCATGTAATGAATGGCTGTCCTTGTGAATTTCAGAGCATGATTCTTGCTTTAAACTTAAGCTTGCAAAGGAGCATTTCTTCACCTTGCTCACTGTTTGCTGTCATACATCAATCTGACGTAAAAGCCTGCCTTGCTCAGTCCCAGTACTAAGCAACTGAAATCTTGTTATGTCTCTGAAGTGCACAAATTTATGATGCTCCAGGTTGCCTTAGGCAGGCATTTTATCTACGTGCAGAATCCTGCAGGTTCAATTTGGAAGAGCCGAGTACAGAATGCTAAGTAACCTGTTCATTTTTAATTACTCAACTGAACCATTTTTACCAAGTGGATTGGAAAAAACTTGATTCCAGACACTCCTGGTGAGGATAACATCACAAGTAACTTATGTGCTTTGTGGCTTTGCTTCAGTACCTTTGGAACAACATTAACCTACACTTAGATTTGCATTGTATTACTGATTCTTTACAACATCAATAACAAACACAGATACAAAGTACATTTATGTAGTATGTCACATTTGACACTTTTTTTCGGTGTAACTGTGAATTAATCATATTGGAAGTGGGGCAGGCTGGAGCAGTAATTGGAACATTCTGTGTTGCCAAGGTGCTACTTTAATGAAGAGGTAGCACTTGAATCTCTCAGACAGAAGGCACAAACCTGGTGCATTCAAGCCTCACTCGAGGCTTTATCAGGTACCCTATGTTGAAATTTCGGTGCTGATAAAGAAATGTTACAATGTTGTATGTGCTATCTTTCGGAAGAAATGTTAAACTAAGATATCTGCTTTAATCTACCACCTTTGTAGTCCCATGATATAACAATAATGGAGTTGAAGACTAACTTATGGAAATCAAACATTGTCAGGTAATCTATAAAAGACTCAGAACCAAAGTAAGGAAGCATCTACCCCTCAAGTGTGGAAGATTTAGAAACAAAAAAAGTGCCAATTCTCCATTCCTTCCTAGCTTCCTAAATCCTTTCGCTTATTCTTGAAGTATAGTTGTTTGGATGAAATATTGGACAGCTGCTGCCACCTGTACAATGCACTCCACTTGAAAGTTAGTACATTCAGCCAGGAAGAAGAAATTCACAAATTCTTCAAGAAACAGAAAAATAATTTTTAAAAACCTTGACGAATTAAAAAAGATAGATAAGTTAAGAAAGCAATGGAAAAAAGTTTGTATTTTAAAGACATCAAGGGTTATGGAAGTAATGAGAATATGGCATTGAGATAGAGGATTAGTCATGATCATATTGAATGACAACACAGGCTCAAAGGGCCAAATGGTCTTTGCTGCTTCTAGTTTCTAAGTTTCTTAAATTTATCAAAACGAAAGCAAAACAATAACAAACTCTGTCATTTATTAAAAAAATACAATTTCTGTCAACAAAATATTTTCTGGTACTTAAAGCGTTAACTCTGGACTGAATCCCTGTGTTGGTAGTGTTCCAGCATATGCAGCTGTGCACAACCGAGTCAATACATTATACATAACTTAGCATTAATGTAAGATTACTATCTCGTATCGGTTAGTAAACACAAAGAGTTTTTGTTTTATGGAAAAAGCTGAACAATGATAGTTCTTTGCCACTCAGACTAAGTATCCCTTCAATGAATAATATACTACCAATCAAACAAATGCTTGAGGTGCTACAACTGAAATTAACCTCTGTGCCAAAGTTACATGTGGTGAAGGTAACCATTTGTTTACTATGGTTTCTAAGGTCTCCATAGTGATGAGTGGCTTGATAGACCTGACCCTTGTAGTGAACCAAAGATTGATGCCACATTTACATTTGAGTGTTGACTGCTTATTGAACGCAGGTGATCAGAACCTTTATGATGTAATTTTACATTTGATCATTTGCCCAATTTATAATTTTATTCCAAATTTACATTTTTGTACCGAAACAAATTAACTGTAAAAGACAGACAAAACTGAAAGCGAGTACAATATAAACTTCCTGTCTTTTGTAATGTCGTATCTGTTTTAGAAAGAGAACAATATCTTAAAAAAACATATTTTGTAAAAATTATATTAAGTAGTAAGTAAAGATGTGAATCAAGTATACATTATAAGAAATATTCTATCTTGTCAAAAAACTATTTTCTAATCAACCCACTCACAGACAGGTAGGACCTGAACCGAGGTCTTCTGGCTCAGAGGTAGGGATACTATCAAAAGTGACACAATTCTGCTTCGATTCTTTAAAACTTCATTACTAACAACTTGATGGCTGCTTTGGTAATGCCAGCATAAAGATTGGAAGACAATAAACTTGATTCCTGATCTTTCTGAATTTCAGATCTCAAATAGAATGACAACTTATAAATTTTGGCAAAGGATAAAATTATTTAAAAGGCTTCTCCAAAATCAGACTCTGGGTGCACCTCATGTGATTACAGGAACACATTGGTTGGAATCTTCCAACTTTTAACTGGGATAATTTTAGGTTCCCATGTTGATTAGTCCAGATTTGAGGCAATGTAAGGCCAATGCATATGTCTGTCCATTGGAAGTTCAAAATTGGTGTGCAACTACTGCACATGTGCCTGTCGGGGATTTCTTTTAGTCTCAACGCAACTTAGTGGTGAACATGTGCAACTCAGATCAGACAATCTGGGCCATGGATTCCTTTATTTTATCAATTAACTACACCGCCTCTAAAATTTCTCAGCTCAGATTTCTTTTGGCTGTAATCAAAGTCCTTTTCACTCAATCTTCCAGGAAAACCAAGCAAACAGTTGAAATTGAATTCCCTTCCTCTCCCTCATCTCAGTTTCTTCTGTGTGATTCTAAATAAAGTCAACAATTTGCATCCATCCAACTCTCGCCTTTTGTGTATCTCCCACTTCCGCCCCCTCCACCAGTGGCCATCATTCCTACAGTTGAGATCAGCCTCAGTTTTGAAATTTCCTCCATAACTGTTTCACCCTCTCTCCTCCTTTATTATTACTACCCTTTATTATTATTACCCTTAAAATATATCTCTTTGACAAAGCTTTCTGTGTCACCCTCCCTATGCTTCCTCTTTTAGTCGAATGTCAATTTTTGTCTGATTATGCACTTTGTCTTAATGTTGAATATTCCCGTGGTTGAGATATCCTACTCAGGGTAACTATTAGCCAAACTTATTAACTTTGCTCCAGGGCTATCTATCCATGGAACTCTAACAAGGGATCGTGCCATCTGGGAGCAGAATAAAGCATATAACTGAAAAGGTTAATTGCCTAATAATTTGTTCCTTCCACAGATTACATACAAGCCACTCCATCAAGAACACCACATAAAATATTTTATTCTCCAGGGCAAGATTCTGTTTTCATCCCAAACATACATGAAACAAAAACTCCAGTTTGCCTCTCTAAATTTCTTTTTATTATGTATAATCTAAACAAAGGTAAATTTGCTGAAATATCAATTGCAAGTTTTATCAAATTGGTTATGATATTTGAAGAAGTAGTAACAAAAATGCTGATTTTTACAAACCATGTCACATCAAGTGGAAATGTTATACGTTAGCCAAGTCTGGCAAACAGAACATTTTCTTTGTTCAGTACATTGTGTTAAAATGTAATTGTTGGGTACATCAAGTTAAAATGTATTCAAGTTCCTCTGAGAAATCTGTTATGGTGCACAAGTAAGATAGCTGTAAACTGTTCAACAGAAGTGAATCAAATCATTCTAAACATTTACTACAAGAACATGTTCTGCCTTGACTATTCTGCTTTGATTCTCCAAGAATTTGTACGAGCAAGCTTTTGGCTGCTTTGATAAAACCAGTGTGACATCGAGATCATGAAAGACCAGATGACTGAAATCTTGATTTCTGGTCGTTCTAAGTTTGCCACCTCAAGCAGGTAGGTATCAAAAGGTGAGTGAGCACTCATCTAAATAAACCGCAACGGGTCTCTATCTTTATGACAACTGAGACAATAAAAGGACAAGTATGGCAGGAAAGAAAAAGCATCAATGAATTTTACAATACTTGTATTTATTTAACGGCAAAGACAAATGTTAACAGCAGGATGAAGTTTTTAGTCCAAATTAAGGTTAGAGAAAATTTCCCGACTCTGTAGTTTTGTTGCCGTCTGTTGCTATGATTTTCCTATTCGGTTTAAGTGGCATAAGAATACTTGCAGTACTTGAAAATCTCTACACTTGTAAATCTGTCAAACCATAAACTAAGCTAGGAAAAAACTTTACAATAAATTACTTTTAAATGGTTGGGTGGTCTGGCAGCAGGTATGGAGAACATGTGGGTATGGAACAAAATGGCAATATAGACTTTCAAAGAGAAGAGCTCTGCTTCAGATTCTGCATTTTAATTTCATAAACTTTTTGCACAATAAAATACTATAGAGCAATCAAATGTGAGAATCACATTTACAATGATTTATATAATTTTAATTTTTGATACATTTTAATAAGCTGTAAAGCACTTTCTGTTAACCAGATCTTGAACCTGTTGATGACATTTTCAACCAGTCAGGTAGCTACTGGTTCTGAGACTCTATCTCCCAATGGTTCAATCAATCAATGGGTCTTGCTATTTCTCAATTAAGCCACCAGGCACAGGGCCTTACATCTGATGGCAGCAGTCCTCTCACTTTGTACTAAGACAAAATTTCTTGCATTTTTCCTGTATATTTTGAACAGCAATAAATTCAATGCAATAGCCACTGAGAGGTACACATTTCTTTCTGCATAATAAATTACTTACAAGTTACTGAATGCAAGAAGGTACAATAAATTTCAATGGTTGAGCACCAGGTACAGAATGCTACAGATTCTGTAGCAGTCAAGTCCTTATAAAGAAAGATTTTATTTGTAAAAGGTCCTCAGAAATTAGTTTAGAATTAGAATTTAGAAATTCAAGGATCTCAATGGATAGTGTAACAGATCGTTGTTCCTTTTAATTGTTTCTGATAAAATCAAACTTTTATTAAAAACATGTACAATCCTATTCTGATCAAGGCCTCGCTCTACTACTTGCTATTACTACTACATTATCATGAAATATAACCAGTTCAATTTTTAAGTTAAAATGCAGCATATATGCAGTATACAACATTATCCAATGTCCTGTCCAAATTCAATTGACACTACCGACTAACTGACCTCAAGCAACCTTAGCATTCTGGCAAATGGATGAATCAATCATCTTCTCTGCACTGAACTACAGGATCGGAGAAACAATGAGCTAATGTATATACTTGCCACTTCATTTATATTGATAAAATCAATGTCACTGCTATGCCAACTTCTCGAGTACAAAAATAAAATGCTGAGGGTGCTGAAAATTGAAACGAAAATCAGAAAATACTGGAAATTCTCAGCAAGTCAGGCAGCATCTGTGCAGAAACTATGAGAGTCAACAGTTCAGGTAAATGTCCTTTTAGCAAAGCTGGTAAAAGTTAAGAGATGTAACAGGTTTAATGTAATAACATAGGCAGGGCACTGTACAGGTGAAAGAACAACACGGTTGATCAATAACAATTTGGAAGGCAGGAGAGTTTAAATGGTAATGGGGACAATGGTGCATGGGAAAAGGATGTAGTAATGGGGTAAGTAAAGAAACGAATAAAAAAGGTCATAGAAGGGATGTAAGTAAGAAAAGCGGAATCATCAACAACTGTCAAAACATTTGGGGCCTAAGATTATGATTTGAAATGTTTAACTCAATGTTGAGTTTGAAGTTTGTACATTCCTAACTGAAAGCTGAAGTGCTTTTAGGGTTTATTGGAATTGTAAAGTAAGTAAAGTGCCCACAGTCCCAGAGGATCATACTGCTGCTCCGTCATTGGAGACGGATAGCTGGTGGTGGTGGTTCAAGCTGAAGGTCAACATGCCTCAGCTGAGGGCAAGGTTGAGGATATAGGACCTTTATGGTAACCTCAGTTGGTGCAGGAATCGAACCTGGACTGTTGGTGTCACTTTATATTGCAAACCAGTCATCCACCCAAGAGGTTAAAGAGAGAGAGGTCAGAGTGGGAGTGAAGTGGGCAATTATTCAGACAGAGGCTTAAGGTCACGTGTGCTCATTTAATGGAAGTATTCTGTAAAGCAGTTGTTCAACTTGTGTTTGGTCTGTCCAATGTAGGATGATCTTCATTATGAGCAGTGATTATGGTATAACACGTTGGAAGGAACATTTGAATAGTGAGAAGGAGAAAGACAGCTGTTGCATCTCCTATGCCTGCATGGAAAGTGAGGGAAGTTGGGAATAATAAAGGATAGACCAAGGTCCATATAGGGAATGGTCCCTTTGGAATGCTGAAAGGCGAGAGGACAGGAAGATGTTCTTGGTGGTGGAAATGGAAAGGATGGCATGTTGAATGCGAAGGCGGGTGGGGGGGAAAGTGAGAACAAGGAAAACTTTAGTGTGATTCTGAGATAAATGGGAAGAGGTGAGAGCAGAAAAGCGAGAAATGCAATACAATTGAGGCTCTGTACACTATGATAGATAGGAGTCCTCAGTTAAAGTAAAAGGGAAATTGCTGAAACAGTGGCATATAGGTAGTATTGTAAGATCAAATGCAATGGTAATTCAGAATTGGGAGAATTAATTGGTGTTTGTATAGGGAGCAGGGAGGAGTGAAAGTAGTCAAAGTGGTTGTGGAAGCCAATGTGTTTATAGTTAATTATATTTATCTTCAGCCAATCTGCAAAAATTGACGAAGAAATATTGAGACAGGAAATGGAAAATTCTGAGATATATCATGTAAAATGAGGGAACAGTAGAAGTTGAAAGTAAAATTAGTGAACGTTTTGCATTCAGGAGTAATGGCACCGGTGTGATCAAAGAATTAGATGAGAAGGGGAGCCAAGCAGTTCTAGAACAGAGAACATAGCACATTGCCTTGGAAAAGCAAAATAGCTAGGACAATAGGTATCTCTACTGCAACAACTTTTATTGGGAAGAACTGACCAGAGTGAAAGTCAAAAACAAAACATACCTGCAGCACCTTGCCCTCAAGCAGTGCTGCCATTTCCAAGAAGCAGTTTTCCCTTTCCTGTCTGGCCAGGATTACATTTGGTGGTCAGTTTGAAGGTGAGGTACTCAACCCTATTTTGTTTGAAAGGTTAGACTGCATCCTGGAAGTAGATTGCCTGTCCAGGCTCCATCCTGTCTCCATCAAAACTGGATAACGGGACATCTTGGGGCCAACTATGAAGTTTTAAAAATTTTATCATTTCATTTAATGTCAACCTTATTCTTGTTGTTGTTAAAATTTCTGCCATCATTTCACCTTTTAGTACTTCTGAAGTATCAGTCAAGAAATCGTAAGAATGTAAATTATGGCCTTATATAAATGGATTATGGTCACAATTTTATCAGCACAATTAAGTCCTTAAACTGTTATCTAAAATCAAAGATAACCTTACCCTGCCTGAGAGGTTTCCCTGAAGAACAGACTGCAGCAATACGGGAGCCACCTCTTGTAACTGTAGCATATGACAAAGATCAGTCAACTCTTCTCGGCCCAGTGACCCAGTGCCTATGGTGTCAAAGCTGTCAAACACCTCTTTCAACCGTGCCTCATACTTATCTTGCTCTGCTTCATCCATCCCATAGCACAGCACGAAAGCAACCTGTTGAAGAATGAAACAAAAACTTCAACAAATGTTCTGCATGTTTTTCCTGTCCCTCCTCAAAATAAGCATTCAGTATTCCTGTACATGGATTTACAAAAGCTTTTGATAAATCACTGCATTGGAGACTTGAGATTAAATTCATAATAAGCAGGGGAAAAGTAGTGGAATGAATAGTGATAATAGGAACTGCAGATTCTGGAGAATCCAAGATAAAAAGGTGTGGAGCTGGATGAACACAGCAGCATCTTAGGAGCAGGAAAGCCGACATTTTGGGCCTCCACCCTTCATCAGAAAAATCAAAAAAACCTTTCTGTGAAAGTTCTAGGCCTGAAACGTCAGCTTTCCTGCTCCTAAGATGCTGCTTCACCTGCTGTGTTCATCCAGCTCCACACCTTGTTATCTAGAATGAATAGTGAGCTGTCTATAAAACATACAATAGGGACTGAAAGACGATAAAATGTGGGCGATGGCATTTCACAAGGTCGAACTGCTGTGTAAAGGATTTGGGACTCTGAAACAACCTTGTCATCATGCTATCATGATGCTACTCCTCACTAGTCATAAATAGCATAGTGCAGGTGGAGTTAACAAAGTCAAGAAAAACTCATGGGGAGTGAGGCAGATGCTTGCTGTCTCACCATGTGAATGCTCGAAACGTGCAGAAAAGCAGGAGGATTAGATTGAGTAATCTTAGGAGGTTGACTCCCAGGAACAGACTTTCAAACTGTAACAGTAAAATTGCAGTCCAGTATATCTCTGAAGACCATGTATTACAGTACTTATTCTCAATACGTACTTAACAGTGATATATAGAAGAACAAGCCTGAAGACAGTTCTTGACCATGCCTTATTTTCGACCACTGCCTTGAACCTAAACTCATTGATGTGAGCATAAAACCACACAACAAAAGAGGAACCACTACCGTTCACCATTATATAAACGATTTGAATTTCAGAAACAGAAATACAGTTTCAAAATTTGCAGCAACGCCAAACAGAGTGGAGTTAATAGGGAAGAGAATGGCTACTAAATACAGCAAAATATTAATATACTTTTGGCATGGGCAAGTAATTGACATTAACTTCAATACATACGAGCGGTCAGTGATCAATTTTGATAGGTGAGAATAATGAGGTCAAATACCATTAAGAAAATAAATGCTTAATTAAGGAAGTGGATCCTTGGGTTACAGAAACTCAATCATTTGAAGAAGTGACCCAGTTTAATAAGGTCCTTAGAAAATCACACAAAACACTGGGTTCATTTCTAAAAGGATAGAGCTGATTAGTGAAACTTCAGTTGTAATGCACTTGTGAACAGTTCTGGTTGCCGCTTCATTAAAAGGATATAGCACTGGAGTAAGTGCAAAACATGAACATTCATGAGGGTGACACCCAAGCTGATTGGACAGGCTGTGTCACCTTGCTCTAAAACAGAGAGAACTGACGATTAGCCTGATAAAACGATGACTGTACAGCTGCAGTGAAGATCTTCCTACCTTATGGAAACCAGGCTAGAGGCCATAAACACAAGATAAACATTGCTAAATCCAATTGAAGAAAAACGTCTTTAGCCAGACGGAGTTTGAAATGTGGAACATACTACCACCTTGAGTAGTTAAGACAAGTAAAATAGATAAAATTAAGGGAAATTTTGATGAAAATTTGAGAATGGAAGGAAGGAACTGAATGATATATTGATGGAGTTAGATGAACTAAGCTGGGAGAAGGCTTATTTGGAGCATAAGTATGAACATGGACCTGTTGAATTAAATGGCTTGTTTCTGTGTTCTAAATACTGTGCAGTCACATCAATTGCATTCTACATTAGCAAAGTTGAAGAACTGCAGTATTCTACATCTTTCAAAAGACAAATGAAGACACTGGTGAGATAAATGCTGGCCCAGCCAGTGATGCACATGTTTTATGAGTGAATTAAAAAAAAAAGAGCAGAGGCTCAGAGGTTTCTGATCCATGGTGTCAAATGACTAGTTGGTGAAGGTTCTCCAAAGTGAAAGTTGTGGAGTATCTTCAAACACTAAAAGGATGTGCTGCATCCTTTCAATTGCTAAAATTCCTTGCTTATAAATCAGAAAAATAGATGACTGGAGATAGCTGCATTTGCCAGGGAACGCCATGCTTATTGGTTGGGATTGCAGTCAACGTTCTCAAGATGAATCTCAGGGAGATTGAAAGTAATGGTAAGGTCTACGGGGGGAGCTCAGGCCGGAAATGTCCATTTGCAAAACCTTGCACTTGCACTTTATGGGAACAATGGTAGAATCTGGCCTGTATCTAAAGGGTCCTGGAAAAAAAGCTCTGTACCATGTCAAGGGTTCTCAAAGTCACTTGGGAAAGTTTAATGGTATGAAGTGGGAAATGGGTAAGTATGGAGTACAGATTCACACTTTACAGCTCATTGTTGTGCAACTGTTATCAATGAGGATGCTCACACATTGTGAGGATACAATGAAGTACTACAGAGATAGTTAGGGTCTAAGTCACGTAAGGAGCTCTCTCAGGTTGTGGACAACAGGGAGTGGACTCCCTGATGTGAGTCATATGCCTTTTTTGCAAGGACTATTTTAGTCCAAATATCTAGGAATGCAAGGTAGGATAAGTGTTCACTGTATCACAGCTGCTTTAATGCTAACATTGGGCCAGGGCAAGGCTTCCTCGTATACTTTAGCTTTTTCACAGGTGAGGAATCAGAGTCAAAATCAAAATGAAAAGTCAAAATTTAAATGGATACAAAAATGAAACAGCAAAACATGTCAATCCTTGAAGAATGTGGTATAGAGCAAATGGAGGGCTTATAACCAACCATGCAAAAAAAGAGCAAGAACAGAATAAGTCTCAACACAGCTCAGTCTTCCTGGATGTAGGGGTGGGTAAAAGATTTTCTCTAGCTTTTTAGCCTTGATGGCCCATTGCCCTATCTTTCGGTCTTTGATATTCCTCCTAGCCATTGCAAGATCCTTATTCTCATCTTCCTCCTGATGTTTCCTCTCACTCCTGTATTTCTTCTCTTCCAATATGATCCTCCATAGGTGACTGAGATTAAGGAGGGTGCAGCACACCTCTATGTCTACATGGCCCTCCCAGTCAGGTCCAGACATTGAAACTTCAGATGCAGGAGACCAATTGTCTGTTCTCCACAGCCTTGGTAAAAGTGCAGGCAACATTGTATCTCGCATTGGTTGCAGTCTGGAATTTATAAGATGTGTTATCAGCCAGCTGTCAAGGGGTTATTCCTCAGTGTCCGACAACCATCGCTGTATGGGTCAAGGGCATCTGGAAGAGGCTGACACCTATGGGGAGTCCTGGATATTTGAGTCATGGTAGGACCTTGGACATATATGGAACAGATCTGCAGTATTTCATGAACACAGCAGGCCAAGCAGCATCAGATTCTCCAGCATCTGCAGTTCCTACTATCTCTGCAGTAGTTCATGTTGTCAGAAATGATTTATGCACAACGGGAGTGAAAACCTCTTCTGTTGATGAAGACAACTGACTCATGATTGATTCCTGAACCTGGAGAAAAGCAGCTGGGAACCCTACTGTCCTTGCTGCCTGACTCCCCTGACATTGAGGGAAATGCAATGGTTCTTGTGAGGACAGGATCGGCGACATCTGGATTCAGTTACGTGTTGAGAACTGTGAAAGGCCATAGAGGTCTCGAGGAGCTCTTTAAAATGATCCACTGATGAAGAAATTAAAAGACAGCTCTAACCTTAAGGGCAACTCGGATGAAATTACTAACCAGATCTGTGAGTACCAGTCCTTCTCCAGCAGCTGGTATTGATATGACATGATGTCTCAGGACATTCTTAGTCGTCTTCAGCACTAGCTCTCACTTATTTGCAGATTGCTCCTCCTAAGCCTGAGATCCTGTTCTGTGAATGAGTTCCTGTCTTCTGTAGTGACTCATGTCTTGCTGCTCTTTCAAATGGAGGCTGCATGGGAGCCATTGGCTGCTGTTGCTGTTAATACAAATGAAGTTGTTTCTGATGTCTTCTGTGGTGGTTCCTGTGCAGTAGGAGGACCACAGGAAGAACTGCTGAAATTGACCTCTATTCTGTTCATCAAATTACAGCAGATGCATGAGATTAGTAATGCCATGTGAAGGTCCTGCACAAACTGGTTGGCAGCCAACACATCGAGATCCATATGTGGAAGTCACTACTATGTACAGACATTAGTGGTCCATGCAGTGAAAAAATTAAATCAGGAGGAACAAGTTCCAGTCCAAAAGTCTGTTTGCCTTAGAAACTAGGGGCGATAAGGTATTGAGTGAATGTATCTTACTCCATTATTTCTTGCTAGCCTCAGAGATCATAAAATGCCAATTAGAGCACAATGTCCACTCAATCACTCCTTCATGAGATGTCAGATTGAGGGCGTCTGTACTTGGTACAACATACCTCCATGGCTACCATGTACAGAGGTGGACTTGAGCCCCAGACCCTCTTGCTCAGGGCAGGGCACTGCCACTACATCACAAGACCCCCCTGGTGCGCGGAATATGAAATTCTGTTTAATTATGAATTAAAGGCAAATACACTCTGTAATCACTGGACTCGTGATTACTAAAGTTAGGGGTTTCATATTCCGGCCTTGAACTTTATTCACTTTCAAAAACAAAGTGCTGCCTTGTTGATCCCAAAGTTTACTGGATGGTTGACTATACAATCATCATAGAGAAGTTTAGACTTTGCATTTACTGCAATGATTTTCAGGTTTCACTTGCGACCCATGAAATACACTCATTCCTCATATCTCACATTGTGTTGTGATTCCTGCGCTCCCAGTGACCCTTCACCCAACTTAGATTGAGCTATGTGGCCACTAATTTCCCTCTTGTAGCCTCAGAGCTGCTGACAATCAAGTGCCAATGTCCTGCAGACCCTGCACCCTCAATGGAGGCCAGAGTTACCATGGCTTACTCTGACTCCCACTTTGAGACCATGGTGTCCTCTCCCAAATCCTACCAGATCCTAACTTACTATCTTCCATTGCCCCTATAACTGTGGCCATTTGCTTAGCCACTCAATGCAATCCTAGATTTGAGCTGCATGTCACCTTCCTAATGCTACAGACTGGTCATAAATCCCAAACCAGATTACGTATAATCCATCCACCCTCAATGACCACGGCCTATTCCCATGCACTCCATTTGCATGATGGTCCTGACTGAACAACTAGCATGTCCTAGATTTATTTCGCTTAACTACCAGGTCCAGGTCTGTGCCAATCCTTGGATCATAATAGTGTGAAACCCTGGACTTGCACTGAACCAAAGCTCCTAACTGGCCAACTGTGACAAAACCCCAGATTAGAAATCGTCCATATCTGGAGTACAGACCAGGGTCTAACCTCAAACCATTTATCAAGCCTTCCTTTTCCCTTTCACGTCTACAGATACCCCTCCTGCACATGAAGTGCGTTTGCAGCAAACTACATACACAAGCATCACCTTCTATGTTGTGTAGCAACATGTACCCAACTTTGACATTGGCCCTTTAGCATTTCCTACAGCTGCATACTGCCTGCATTTTCTTCTGTGCTAAAATGCAACCTCAGAAGGTAAGCTGGAGCATTGCCATTGTTCAGTTGCACAGAGTAATGGTCCAGTGACTCATCATGTCTGAGTCAATATGGAGGAACCTACTGCAATTGTTCGCCATTCTAGCAAAAGTGAGGGGATGGAGCATTAAGAGATATCATTAGAGCAAGTGAAAGCTGTGTACCCACCTTGACTGGAGGCAGAGGAGCAAGGTTACTGAGTATATGCTTGGTTAATGCGTAGTATCTCAATTGGGCAGAAGTTAATTGGAAAAGAGAACTTAATTCCAGCAAGCAGGATAATTAATCAGATGCAAATACATCAATCATGCCATGACTGAAGTTTTTATCCAATTTATTGAAATTTACTGCAAATTAAATATTACAATATGAAATGTATATAACACTACAGTTACTAAACTTGCAAATTCTTAATAATGACATTCTTTCTGTGACAGTGTGTGGCTGCTGCATGAAAGGCGCTGCCTTTCTGAAAACATTTCTACTTTGAATCTCAGCATGACACTTGCTCAGCTGCAGGTAGCTGTGTCATTAATCACAACACAAAAAGCTTGTTGGCATCAGCTGGATGCAAATACACTCCCACTTGCTGTGATGACTGGAGAACACACTTAACAGTAATGACTGCATTTTTAATGTCAGCAAGGTTTGTTGAGATATCCAAATAAAAGCAGCTGAAACATAATGTGGAACTGGAGACAACACAAAAGAGCCTGAACACTGATGATTACTTCAGAAGGCGATGTAAGCTTCTTTACTTTCAACATACAAGGATGACAAGCTTCCCTGCATAATATCACCTCTGTTACTGGTTCCTGGGTACAGATGTGTGAAATCTAATCAGCCCATTAAATACAGCATGACCAGATGCTTACAAATATGTACTGTAAACAGCAGTAAAAGGATCTTTTAGGAAAGCATTTGCTGCATATTTAAATAGGTTAAGAAATCAAACTGTCAAAAATGGCAAAGTCATTGTCTCATGTTTGACTCTTGATTGTGCTCTGGAGCACCCAAGCTCAGTTTCCTCAAATTACTACAACATTTCATGGATCCACCCCTCCAACCATGATTGCCTCAAGGCAACAATTCCTAATTTGTAAGTACCATACCTTTTTTTTCTATATTAAGAAAATGAATGTGTAAATTAGAAAATGAAAACTTGACTATGCTCCCCTAATGTCTCTATGAATTTATTGTGGGATAGTGGAGGTGAGGAGCTGAAAACATCCAGATTTGATTCTCAAGTTATGCATCCTCAACCCCCTGCTGGGGTGGCAGTTCTCGCTCATACTTTGAGACAAAGATGCCCATGTCCATCATCTGAGGTGTCTGGTAGGGTGGGCAAGTTGGTAACTTCTAAGGTGCCTGCAGGCTCTGTTGCTAATAGAACAGAATATTACAGATCATTCAGTTTTGGATGGGATTCTGCCTCTGGATTTGCTGTCCTTGCATTTTCTCCCTGCCTGTGAAATATGTTTGCTTTCAAATGAGACTGCATTGTGTTTATTTTGCTGTGCAAGATGCCCCAATCCTGAGTGAGGTCTCCAACACCTCATGTTAATGTTAGAACTTCTAAATGAAGCCTTCAGGAAAGTGCTGCTACAGCTTCCTTTGTAATGATAACAATGCATCCCAGATTCTGGGTCTGAGGAATACGTGAACAATACAACTTAATTGTGACTATCTCAATATGGTGTAGATGCTTGACATGCCAGCTTGATGCGCAGCTCCATGATAGATACTTTGTCCTACTGTATGATCTTCAAAGGTTTCCAAAGGCAATTCCAGTGAAAGTGGTTTGGCAAGGCATAGGTACACAGCCTAATTTTCACAAGCGTAGAGCAGAGTGGGAATGATTATTACTCTACAGACTTTCAGATTTGCAGGCATTTCCAGACTGCTGATCAAAGTATGCTTAAGGCTGCTCTTGCTTTGGTAATCTTTGCATGTGACTCACTACCAATATAGACAGCTCAAATGTGCTACCAAGGTAAGTGAACTCATCACTTGTTGACTAGACTTGGTCATGGACTAAAACCTTGGACTTGTGTTGCAGCTATCCTGGAGCAGGATGGTATATGACTTCAGTTTTCTTTTTGATAATTGTAAGGCTGGAGTTTTTGCAAGCTTTGGAAAACAAATCAATAATACATTGCATGCCTATCTCTGAACTACAGCTGATGCAAAGTCATTGGGCAAATAAAAAAGTCATTAAGTATGTCATTGGAGGCCCTGGTTTTTGCTTGGATTCATCTCAGATTGAGTAGATATGCATTAAGCAATACCTATTTTCAGTATTAGGATTATGATTATGGAAAGCATTAAAAATTATAGTAGAGAAAAACATGCTGAGGACAGCACACAGTTGCTTGCACACCATCCTGTTTAATCTCAGACCTGACTGGGAATGAATCTGAAGACTCAACATCATTCAGGGTATGCATGACCATAATGCCAATGAACTGTTGAATGACTAAGATAAATTTTGCAGGGTAGCCAAACTTCTCCATTGTTGCCCAAAGACCCGCATGCCTGGCTGTGTCAAAGGCCTTGGTTAAATCAACAAATGTGGTGTAAGGTGTCCTGTTTATGGAAAATCATCTAGAACTGTCTGACTGTAAATACCAAATTAGGTGTCACCTTACCCACTTCTGAAACTGTAGGATTTTCTGGCAGATTCTGGTCGAGACATTATAGAGTTAGAATTAGAACTAAATTTATCATCACATGTACTCAAGTACAGGGATACAGGAGTGCAGTGAAAAGAGTACAAAGTCACCATTGCCAGTGCCATCTTAGGTACAAAGTAGAAAGATAAAGAAATAAATTAAAATTTAAACATTACTCTGAGTAAAAAGTAGAAAAAAATAAAGAATTATAGTCCTTCTTCAGCCTTGGGCCTGCAGATGCACCATGCTGAGCTTCTGCACAAAGGCTCACACTCCTGACGAGATCTTGATCTCCTCCACAATGTCATCTCACCGCCGACGACTAGAGTCCAGACCAGCTCACCAGACACCTTGTCACCGACTGCCATGTGGACACATAGGCCATCTCACCACTGGTCGCCCGAATGCTGATCTGGCTAGTCTAGAAATATTTTGGCAAAGATTGTGCTGCTGATCAAGTGTGAGATCCTCCATGACTGTCACAAGATTGGTGAGTTCCTTTCTTCATGTACTGGTGAGGCATGGAGACATTGTTGAATTCTTGCAGGATGATTGCTTTCCCCCCACATTGATGGGAAAAGCTTCTTGACCAGGTATTGACATGCAGCTTTGTAGACTTTAACTGTGATTACATCAGCTCCTGGAGCTTTGACAGTAGATAGGAGTTTAATTGTATTAACTGTTTCTAAAGGCCTTATGAAGGATTAGCAAGACAGCAGTTAATGGCAACCTGAGGAAGCTTGTTGACTTCTTATTCATTGATGGATCAAACCCGATTGAAGATGTGATTAGAATGTTCTGCCCACCTTTCTAGAATTTGAGCTTTATCTGTGAGCAGTGCTCACCTTTCAGCACTGAAGTGCTGAATTAGCATACCAGGGTCCATTGACAGAATTCATAACATCTTAGAATTTGTTCAAGTCTTTCTGGTTGGATATGACTGAAATTAATTTGCTTCCTCTTTAGACAAGTTCTCTTTCTCTTACATCTTCAACTTTGCATTAGGCGGTCCTATGGATGTTTCAGTAGTCAGCTTGAATAGTGATGACTTGCATCAAGTTAAGCTTCTCCTCCTGTAATCACTAGTTTACCTCAGTGGTTTCAAAGAAACCAAACTTGATGCTTACGAAATTAATCCAGAATCTAATAGATAGTAGCCATGCTACAATTGGGTTACCACTCAGGCAAGGAGAGAACTATATGAGGTTGCTACCCCTGGTCGCTTTCCACAGGCTTTCTTTTGGAAATGTGAATGTGGGACGATAATGGTTTCAAACATTTTGGAACTTAATCCCAAAATGTAGGGTCCCAAGAGAGATGAGATAGATTGTAGTAGCAGGATTTTCAAATGGGAACGGGTCCAGAATCAAAGCTCAGCTTAAATCAATTGTGATCAGAAAAAACATCATTTTGTTCAGTGGTCTTTCTTTCTCTCCATTGTTGAATTCCTCTTGTCCAAAGGTTAATATTCATGGCTTACCCCCTGGGGCTAGGCGAGACAAAATACCCAGTTGGTATGAGAACTGGAACCAACCAATACTGTATACTGCACCACACTATTACCGATTGAAGTAAACTAACCTTCCAGTCATGCGGTAGTAAACAAAGTTGAAATGTCGCAATGGTAATGACAATGGTTTGCTTCCAAATTGTAGAAATTCCAATTATATTTGGATATAAACAGGGTATGTCTAAATATGCTGGAACATGGGGCAAAATCAGTATGACTTCCTTTCTGCAGATTGTTCATTCTCAACAAACAATTTTTAAAACACACTGTTTGAGAGGCTATATAGCATTTAAGTGTCCTTATACTGTAAGTTAATAGATAACCTAAAGTTTCTATTGCCGAAAGACAAATTTAAGACTTCCCTCTGTGAACTTAATCAATTAAGATGACATTTAATTGAATATGATGTTATATTGGATAAAGTACAAATTTTAGAACTATATAACAAGTTCAGACAAAGCAGACCTACCTCCTACTAGGAACCTGCAAGTCTCCCCAGTATGTACGAATTATTCATAGAGATTAATATGAAATGGAGCATGTCATCTTCTATTAGATTTTCATGAGAAGTGTACTAATGATAATGACTCTAATGCAGAATCCAGGCGACTGTGGCATGCGATAACCCAGTGACAAATTATACATGAAAATCTCTGAAAGCAGCACATTCCAGAATAGCAAGACAGACGATGATTTTTACTTATTATTTATGAGTCTATTCATTCCTTTAATAAAGGTATTATCTCTTAGTAGAAGTTTACTAGGAAATGTGATGCAAGATTCAAATGTATTTACTCAGAATTTCCATTTTATAACCCAGAAGTTTTGGAATTAAACAATCTTGATTTTACGAATTATCAGCAAAGAAGGATCTCAAATATCTGTTAGCTGTAAAAATAAAATTCTCTTTCATCTAGATTAAGAACTTCCTCTGAAGATTCTATATTCCTTCAATGTACATCAATCAATTTCTTAAATTATGCCATAATTTTTGCTGCAAAACTCAATGTAGGAGTCTATTTCATGTTATGGTTATAATCTATACCAAAGGTACTGTCCCAATACCAGTTATGAATTTGCCTTCTACAAATTTGAACTTGTGTCCTCTTACCACACTCTCAATTCCGTCTGAAGTGATTTTTTGAATGTATCTTTTCCGTGAATCTTAGATACCCCTATTTCTCAAATACTTCTACTATCAGTCATATAGCTGTTATCTTTAGCAGAACAGCTACTACACTGCCTGTGAAATTTTATAACATCGACATATATTTGTTTAATGCTATAATATCTTACTTGAGACTATCAGTTACATGGAGTTTATGGCCAGCAATGACTAGTAATTCACAGGAGACTGTTAGTACTGAATTTACAATGGGAAGAAAGCTGAATAGCAGAGCCACATGGCTTAATCAGCAATAACAAATCATTAATAAATGCAGGGACAGAGAGCAAGAGCAGGGGAGTGGGATTAGCTGAAGATATGTCTGCTGAAACCGTGATGTCCATACATAGAAAATAAGACTTGTAGTAGGCCGTTCAGCCCTTTGGATCTGATTCAATATGATCATAGCTGATTATCTGAGTCAGTGCCATATGCCTGCTTTCCCCATATCCTTTCATCTCTTTAGTCCTCAGAACTATATGAAACTACTTCTTGAAAACTATCAATGTTTTGCCTCAACTGCTTTGTGGAAGAAAATTCCACAGGCTTACCACTCCCTGGGTGAAGAAATGTCTCCATATCTCAGTCCTAAATTGTCTATCTAAATTACTGTACCCTTAGTCTTTGACCCTTGTTTCTGGATTCCCCGACCATCAGGAACATACATCCTGAATTTACCCTGTGTAATTCTCTTCATTTCTATGAGGTCTCCCCTCAATCCTCTGAAATCCAGTGAATTTAGCCCTAACTGATCCAGTCTCTCTTGCCATCTGAGGAATCAGTTTGATAAACATTTGTTGCATCCCTGCCATAGCCACAGCATTCTTCCTTAGTTAAGGAGACCAAAACTGCACACAATACTCCAAGTCAACATTCCCTCTCAGCTGCATGGCTGTACAGACGTGAAGCTGCTTCAATGTACCACACAGTAATTGTCATCGGCGCTGATCATTGACTTCCAGTTCCAAATGTCACCTTGGAGGCCTGCACAACCGAGAAGAACTTTAGAAGAATGCTGGTACAGATGTGGTCTCACTAAGGCACGGCATAAGTACGGCAAGAGATCCCTGCTCTTGTACTCAAATCTCTTGCTATAAAGGTCAACATACCATTTACTTTCTTCACCATCTGCTGCCTCGTATGCTTACTTTCAGTGACTGGGGGTACAAGGACACTAAGGTTCACTGTAATGCCCCTTTCCCAGTCTAACACCATTCAGACAATATTCCACCTTCCTGTTTTTGCGAGCAAAGTGGATAACCTCACGTTAATCTGCATTACACTTCATCTTCCGTGCATCTGCGCACTCACTCAACTTGCACAGATCGTACTGAAGCATCTTTGCATCCTTCCCACAGCTAGCCCTGCTACCTAGCTTTGTGTCATCTGCAAACTTGCAGACAGTACATTTAGATACCTCAACTAAATCATTAACATATATTTGCCAGTAACTCTTTGGTTACTGTCTGCCACTTGGAAAAGTTTATTCTTACTCTTTGTTTCTTGTCTGCCAACCAGTTCTGTACGTATGTCAGTGGTTTATCTCCAATCCCTGCACTTTAATTTTACACGTTAATCTCTTATGTAGGACCCTATCAAAAGCCTTCTGAAAGTCCAAGTAAACCACATCCATGGGCTCCCCTTATCAACTGTACTAGTTACATCCTTAAAACATTCCAGTAGGTTGTCAAGCATTATTTACCATTAGCAAGTCCAAGCTGACTCTGTCCATAGTTCCTGTTTTCTCTCTACATTCTTTATTAAATACTGATGCTACATTAACTACCCTCCAGTCTATAGAAACTATTCCAGTGTCTATACAGTCTTGAACTACCAAAGAATTCATGATTTCTAGGATCACTTCTTAAAGAACTCTGGGATGCAGATTATCATGCCCTGGGTATTTATCTGCCTTTAATCCTATTAAATTCCCCACTAAAATGACCGATTTATTTCAATTCCCTTCTCTCACTATACCCTGTGTTCCCCTACATTTATGGGACATTTTCTGTGTTCTCCTTTGTGTAAACAGAGTCAACATGTGCATTTAATTGTTCTGCCACCTCTTCATTCCCCATTAGAACTTCCTGTTTCTCTTTGTAAGGGATCTACGTTTGTCTTCACTAAATGTTTTGTCTTCACGTACTGATAGAAGCATTTGCAATCGGTTCATATGTTTCCCTCAAGCTTACACTCATACTCTAATTTCCACCTCTTAATCAATCCCTTTGTGCTCTGTTGAAATATAAACTGCTCCAATCCTCAGATCTGCTATTTCTGGATCAATTTGTATGCTCCTTCCTTGGCTTTAATACTATCCCTTGTAATCCATAGTTGGGCCACCTTTCCTGTTTTTGTGAGCAAAGTCTTACTTTTGTGTCAGACAAGAATGATCAACTGATGTAGCTCCCCTGTATATTTTTAAAATGTTTGCTATTGTCTATCTACCGCCATCCCTTCAAGTAATGTTCTCCAATTTACAAAACCGAGCTCGTTGCTTATGCAGTTATGTTTTTCTTTATTTAGACAGAACACAGAACATAATACACAGAACTGAACAGCACAGGAACAGGCCCTTCGGCCCATGATGTTGTGCTGAAAATGATGCCAAATTAAACTATTTCTGCCTGCCTTTAGTCCATATCCCTCCATTCCTTGCACATTCATGTGCTTACCTGAAAGTCCCTTTCCTATCTGCCTCCACGACTACTCCTGGCGGCATGTTCCACACTAGTGCCATTCTCTGTGCAAAACATTTGCCCCTCACATCTCCTTTGAAACTTCCCCTTCTCAACTTAAATACATATCCCCTTGTATTAGACATTTCAACTCTGGAGAAAACATTTCTTTACCATTTGATCTCCCAAAGTGCAGCATTTCACAATTACCCAGATTAAGCTCAAATGAGAATATGCCATTCTCCATTATCTCCACCCATATGTGCGACTGATCTATATCCTGCTGTATCCTTTGACAGCCTTCCATGTTATTCATAACTGCCCTGACCTTTGTAGCATCTGCAAACTTTCTAACGTACCCATTTACATTTTCATTAGTCACTTATATATATCAAAACAGCCAAAGTCCCATTACAGATCCCTGCGGAACACCACTAGTCAGAGACCTCCAGCCAGAAAAATACCCTTCCAGCACTACCCTCTGTCTAATATGGGCAAACCAATTCTGAATCCACATGGCCAAATCATCTTGGATCCCATGCATCTTAATTTTCTGGATCAGCCTACCATGAGGAACCTTGTCAAAAGCCTTACTAAAATCCATGTAAGCAACATCCACTGCTCTATCCTCATCAACCACTTTTTTCAGCTTGAAAAATTCGATCAAGTTAGTAAGACATGACATGCACTGCACAAAGCCATGCTGATTGCCTCTAACTGGGCTGAGCTTTTCCAAGTATGTGTAAATTCTACTCCTGGAGATTCTTTCCAATAGGTTCCCAACCACCAATTGAGACTCACTGGTCTATAGTTTTCTGAATTAACCCTATTTCCCTTCTTGAGTACAGAAACAACATTAGCTACTTACCAGTCCTTTGGGACCTCTCCAATGGCTAGCTGGGATACAAAGACGTAGGTCAAGGCCCAAGCAATCTCCTCTCTTGCGTCTCTCATAACCTGGGGTAGATGCCATTGGGCCCTGAGGACTTATCCACTTTATGCTCTTCAACAGATCCAACCACTTCTTTCTTGATCTCAACATGCCTTAGTATATTACATGCTCCACACAAATCTCACATCCTCCATATCCTTCTCCTGGGTGAATACTGACATAAAGTACTCATTAAGGATCTCACGCACATTCTCTGCCTCCAAACACAAGTTCCCTCCCTTATTCTTGAGTGGACTTACTTCCTCCCTAGTTAGTTGCTTGTTTTTAAGGTATGTATAGAATGTTTTGGGGTTCTCTTTAACCCTACTTGCTAAGGTCATTTCATGGCCCCCTCTAGCTCTCCCAATTCATTGCTTGGGTTCATTCTGGCTTTTTTATGTTCTGCACAAGCCCTGTTCGATGTTAGCAACCTAAACCTTACATATGTTTCTTTTTACCCTTTTATTAAATAAACAATCTGAGGACCCTAGTCTTACAACCAACTACATCTCATTCTATCATATTATGATCACTCTTTCCCAAAGAGTCTTGTGCAGCTAGACTGTCAATTATTTCTTCAATTATTCCTGCAGTAACAACAAAACTACTTCATTAAATTTACATAGTTTTAAAAACCTAACAAACACAAAAATGTAAAACACATTTTTATTAAAAAAATTGCCATTATAATGCACATGTGCAAACTTGGAAAAAATCAAGATGAGGACCCATGATTGAAACTTATCACTGACTACTAACACCAATGGTAGACTCTGTTAATTGAGTAGCTCTTTCCAATAACTATTACCAACAAAATAAAGTGAATGGCATCCTCTGTGTTTTATCATCCTGTATCTATGAATGGGTCTAAATCAGTGAAATAGGATCACACATTAAAAGCAATTTGTCTACAAAATGTTTCTTTCTTATGATTCACGAGATTTTAATTACAGTAAGCAACAGTTTGTGTGTATTAAATTGCATGGTTTTATTTCTATGATTGTTTTATTTTATGAATGCAAGTCTTACTAATTCAAAAATCAGCAAGGCACTTCTGCATTTCAGAAACGAAAACAAGTTGTCACATACCATTCCCACAGAGTTAGTTTAATAATATTTCAAGTTAAATGACCACAACCATTTCAAAACATTCACTGCATCTTGTATCATTAATTGCTATGCATTTGTTGCAGACCACAATTTGTTTGAGACAAAGTAACACTTCAAAATTAGGATAACACCTCAAAATGCAGCATTTACAGCTGAACATGCATTGACCAGCACTATTTAACAGAATGTCAATTACTTACAAACGAACCATCAGTTGCTTTCTACTCGTTGTTGTTATGACTAGAAATGTTTGAAATTGCCAGGGTCTATTCTGAGTGCTGTGGCAAATAATGTGGGATTTGGTCCTGATGTTAAGCATGCTGTGCAAACTAGTTGCTCCCCATGTGGGTGTGGTAGCTTGTATCCCGTTTGGATAAGAATCTAACAGGGAGGATGAGCCATGATGCAAGTTGAGAAATGCTGGTGAGAAAGGAAAGAGGAGGGATAGATGAGTCTCAGCAAGGAGACATATCCACTGGAGTATTCAGGGAGCAGTCCTCCTTTCTGAATGTCAGCAACATGTCAAATATGTCAGATGTCTCTGATTCAAATGAGGTCAGCAATATAATCTTCCATTTCCTGCAGCCAAGAATAAGGTGAGGATGACACTGCAAGTGGTGTGAAGGAGACCATGGGCGTGAATGGTTATTTAGGCCCCTGTCCTGATAATGACCTCGTGATATTTGCAACATCTACGAGTTTGTGGTAGGGAGGTGTGGGGAACCTGTATATTCTAAGAGATCTGAATATGTTTCATTGTCTTTTGCTAGAGAGAAACAGGCAGACAAAGAATGAAGTTTTATAAGGGTTGCAGGCTCCATGTGTGGCAGGGTACCACTCACAATGCAGATGTTGTTTAGCTGGTGTTGCATACCAACTCTGATATGTCCTTCAACTGAAAAGGATTCCATTCTTGACATCCTACTGATTGACATTCATAGTACTCTGTGATAGCACATGTCCAGTATTATCCGAGTCTGATCCTACTTGCCATTAGTACATTCAGCAGTTTGTGAGGCTAGTGGTACAAGTGATAGGATATAGTAATTTTGGGTGCACCAGCTTGTGTAAGATCAATGTACCTAGGTCTTTGGGGATAGACTTTTGGCATTGATCACTGCAGTTATATATTCCCCAGAGTTTGTCTGCAGGGCTTCCTATTCTTATGTAGATCAAGGGCCTCTCTGCTCCTGCCCACAACATCCACCATGTGGTCTAGAGCAGAAGCAGTGAACCTTGGATCAAGCTCTTCACCCTATTATGTCAGAATTCAAAGTCCTTCTTGCACTCACTCAATTCTGTAAGCAATTGTAGCATCTGCTCCAATACAGTAGAGTGCAGCTCCCCTGTAAGAGGGGAGAGACCAGCTTTCAGTAGATAACTTAAAGTTGGGCTGGTACTGTCCCTTGCTCAGAGGTGAAGTCACTTAGCAGCATGTTTAACTTTATTTGTGTAGTTATTTTGCAAATTAGTTGCATCAGAAGTAAAGAGCATCAGTTTTACATTGCTACATCTGCATGTATTTTCGGGCCCTTTCAACTTCATGGTCAAATTTTTTCAACAGTTCCAATTTATTCAGAGTATTCCATGAATAAAGCAACACTTTTTAAACTCTCTTGTTATAACATTCAAAAATTGCTGTAACATTAACATCAATATTGATACGGTGTCATCTTTTAAAATTAATCAAAAATCAGTATTTTGAGGATTAACTTTTTTTTAACTAAAACGAAACTGTACGGATGTGAACTTTGAGTTGATGCAGACCCCAGGTTACTTTTACAGAATAAGGACCTCATTATAAAACCACCTCATAAGAAAGAAGCAAAAATTGTACTTTTATAATTAAACAAAGAACCTCAAATGCTGGAAATCTGAAACAAAGATTGTAGGCCCTGGAGAAATTTAGCAGGTCTGACAGCATTTATTGACAAAATAACAGCGTTAATGTTTTGAAACGTTCTGATGAAGGATCACTGTAGTTGAAACGTTAACTCAGCTATTCTTTTTACAGATGTTGCCAGACCTGCTGAGCTTCTCCAGCACTTACTTTTTAAAAATTTCTAAGGTATTTTTCACAAGCTCGGGACTACAGCGGCCAATAAGGTAGTTCATCAAGACCTTCTTAAGAGTAATCAGGGATGATCCCCAAAAGCTGGCTTTGCCAATGACATTCACATCCCACAAAAGAATAAAAAAGGAATATCTCAAAGACTTTAAAGCCAATCAAGTACTTTTGGAGCTTAGGTACTGTTTGCACACAAACTCCCATAACATGTATCATCCATTTTTGCGATCTTTTTGAAGTGATAAATATTTTTAAGAAAATTGGAGATAACACACCAACTCTTCTTCAAAACAGTGCCACAAAATCTTTCATCTGCATTCTGTGAACGTATTGGGTCTTGGTTTCATACCTTTTGTGAAAGACAGAAACAGTAGCTTACTCCTAGTGCTATATAAGAGCGTCAGCCAAGAATTTTGTTTTCAAACCTCTGGAGTGAGTCTTGAACCAACAGCATGTTTTTTTATTTGTGGGATGTGGGTGTCACTGGCATGGCCAGTGTTTCTTGCCCATCCCTAATTGCCCTGGTGCTGAGCTGCCTTTTTGAACTGCTAAATCCTCCTGCTGTGGGTTGACCGACAATGCCACTAGGGAGGGAATTCCAGGATTTTGATGCAACAAAAGTGAAGAAATGGTGATATATTTCTAAGTCAGTATGGTGATGGCTTGGAGAGAAACTTAAAGGTGGTGGTATTCTCAGTTAATTTAGTGACAAGTCCACTGAGCCAGAGTTAGTTATGACCACTTATATCTGGTGGCAAAGATGACTTCAAGTTATGTAAATCTTATTTTCACTGTGCATACACTGGTTTATTTATTTACAGTGAGTACATGCAAATTGGATTTTGACCACTTTGAATACTACATTATAAAGCTGGAAAGAATTTTTAGTGAATCACAATCTTGAAATCTATTAAGCCATTGCTATTAAGCAATGACTAACTGAGGCTGTTTTAGAGGTCTGTTATTCTTGGGCAATCACAGCTTTAAAATATGTGATTATCTTGACATCCATTATGATGCCAGACAAAGAAACTTTGATTTATTGTGCTCGTTCATTTCACCTGCAGTTCCACTATCAAAATGAATTTGGCCCCCAATCCAGAAAGATTACCACTGGATGGGTTTAAATAAATGATGGTGGCAGCTTACTTTAATTTGTTACAAAAAAAAAATCTATGGCTCTGCATAATTTTGATTTAAAATACCATGTACATCTGAGGCTAGCATCTAGCATCAATATACATTTATTATTCCATCTCTGCATGAAAGTTGAATTTTATCATTGATATTTTCACCTACTAAACAGCAGGTAGTAACTACACCAGAGAGGTTGTTAGCAATCTTTTGTTGTAGATGATGACATTTTGTTTTTGACTGAAATGACTAGGAAACTAGGTCTACTTAAAGACATTTTTCCTGTGAACAATATGATATTTTATTTACAATTAAATGGAAGAGGCATTTTGTCTTTCAGGTCAGAGTATTTTAGTTCCTGGGTTCCCTTTAACCAATGTTACAGAACAACACTAACAGGAGGAACTACCCTATATAGGTCTTTATTTAGAACAGACTGGATTGTCCAACAACTCTCTAGAATTGTAATTTCACGGGGCAACAATTCAAAGCTGTTATGTCTGCTGGATATTTCAAACAGCAGACTACCTTACATGATTTTATGACAAAAGACTACAGGGTAAATTGGCCAGGTGGCAATATTTGTACAACAGAGGCGAAAGTGATCAATTTCATGAGAGCAGACCCTGCACCCTAAGGCAGCTGAAAAAGGTTTAATGCATGAATGGCCTTGGACAACTTGCTGATGTCTGACAATCGTTAAGGAGATACCTTATGAATGCCTCTTGGACATCTGAGAAATTTGGCTACTCTGACTGCAGCAAGCTGCAGACCTCTTCCCCTCCCATTATCTTAGAGTCACTACTAGGAAGGCAAGCAGCCCAAAGTTTATTATCTTAAATAGCAATGTTACCAGGCACCTGTAGCTCATCTAGGTTATTGAAATGAGGTTCAAGTCCAATCTTGGGTCAGTTTTAGTTTGGTCTCTACCAGGGTGAAAATAATGCTATCTGTGTGGGTCAGATTATAGTGATTGAGCCAACTCCAGTCTCCACAGGTCAATGATTCACCAGCATAAGCAAGCTGGAGCAACAAACACTAGGAAATATTTTATGAAGCCATTCTCTCAATGTAATAAAAGCCAAAAGAACTGCAGATGCTGCAAATCAGGAACAAAAACAGAAGTTGCTAGAAAAGCTCAACAGGTCTGGTGACATCTGTGAAGGAAAAATTAGAGTTAACGTTTCAGGTCTGGTGACCCTTCCACAGAACTGATGATAGCTGAGAAAACGTTGGTTTAAAAGCAGAAAATATGAAGGGGAATGGGGTAGGGAGTAAATGATTGGATACAGCCCAAAGAGATACAAAAGCAGTTGGATAGAAAAAGGAGTTGATAATGATCCAGCTAGGAGGGTGCATAGTTGTTAACAGGGGCTGTTAATGACTAACAATAGGTGGTGTGTGATGGCAGGCAATGTGATAATAACACCTGATGTGTGTTGGGTAGAGGGCTAGGACATAGAGTTTGGGCCCTAAAATTATTGAACTCCGTAATGAGTCCAGAGAGCTGCAGGGTGCCCAAGCGGAAGATGAGGTGTTGTTCTTCCGGCTTGTGATGAGCTTTGCTGGAATACTGCAGTAAGCCTAAAACAGAGATGTTAGCCAGGGAATAGGGTGGTGTGTTAAAGTGGCGGGCAACTGGAAGCTCAGTCATTTTTGTGGGCAGAATGTAGATGTTCTACAAAGTCTACATTTTGTTTCCCCAAAGTAGAGGAGACCAGATTGTGAGCAGTAAACCAAATTGTGTGAAGTGCAGCTTCAACTGGAAGGTATGTTTGGGTCCTTGGATATTGAGGATAGAGGAAGTAAATGGGCAGGTATTACACCTTCTCCAGGGGGCAGGAGGTTGCAGGAAACCGAGCCGTGGGGCTGGGGGGAGGTGATGGGAGTGACGAAAGAGAGGACCACGGTGTCCCAGAGGGTATGGGCCCTGCGGAAGACAGGCAAGGGAATATGAGTCGAGTAGTAGCATCTCACTGGAGGTGGCAGAAATGGCAGCTGATGATCTTCTGTATGTGGATGCTGGTGGGATGGTAGGTGAGGACATGGGGAACCCTATCGCTGTTGCAGGAGGGAAGAGACAAAGTGAGGGCGGAAGTTTGGGAGATGGGTTGGACCCAGTTGAGAGCCCTGTCAAAACAGCGCTGCAGGGTGTGTGGACATATAATCCAGGCAGCTGTGGGAGTCAGTGGATATCAGTGGACAGGTTATCTCCAGAAATGGAATCAGAGATATCATGGAAGGTAAGCGAGGAGTCAGAGATAGATCAGGTGAAAGTGAGGAAAATTGGAAATTGCAACAAAATCGATGAACCTTTCCAATTCCAGACAAGAGAAGCAAGCAGCACTGACGAGAGAGAATTTTGGGTGGGGGCCAGAATAGGACCGGAAAAAGGAATGTTCTATGAAGAGACAGCCATATCTGGGGCCCATGCGAGTATCCATGGCCACCCCTCTGACCTGAAGAGAACTTGTTCAGAGTTAGGACAAGCTCCGCCAAGCAAACGAGGGTGGTGGTGGGTGGGTGCAGTTCAGCCCTTTGATCCCGGAAGAAGTTGAACAACCCTGAGACCATCCTGGTGTGGGATGGACTGAAAGGGATTGTACATCCATGGTAAAGATGAGTTGGCTGGAGCCTGCAAACTGGAAATACAGAAATTGGCAGAAAGCATGAGATGTAAGCAGGCAGGCACTGAGCCAGGGGAGAAAAGACTGAGTTAAGGATGGAAGATATGAGTTCTGTGGGGCAGGAGCAGACTGAAATAATGGGTCTGCCCAGGCAGTCGATTTTTCAGAAGGAGGTAGAAGTGAGCTGTGTGGGGCTAGGGGATTATGAGCTTGGAGGCAGTTAGAAAGGGGATTTATATAGTCACAACAATATTGGCATTTCCATTAAAAGGATAATTTTAAAACATAAATTAATGTGAATCTGGGGGAACACATATGTGTTCACCACCATCCCACCACTGAATGCAGTGCATCTGTCCAGGGAACCATTGAAACAGCATGTGAAAATAAAATATAAATATCAGAAAATAAATGTGTGCAGCAATGAATCCAGCTTTTGAGTAGCTTCAAATATATTCATTCAAAGCTGTGCTTTAGTGCAAATTCTTCAGAGGTGCATATATGGAACGAGCTAGCAGAGGAAGTGGTAAAGGAGGGTACAATCTCAACATTTTAATAAAAACCATTTGGACAAGTACATGGATGGTAAAGGTTTACAGATATGGGCCAAATGCAGGCAAGTGGAACTAGTTCAGTTTAAGGAACCTGGTTGGCATGGACAAGTTGGGCCGAAGAAGCTATTTCTGTGCTATATACCTTAATGACTCTAAGCGTGAGTACGTGAATAAATATAATCTAAATAAGAAATAGCCTTACAGTGATAGATTATAGCTCATGATCACATTGTGCAAGCTCCAGTGTCATCTGAAAGTGAATCATAGAATCCCTACAGTGTGGAAACAGGCCTTCAACCCAACAAGTCCACACTGACCCACAGAGCATCCCACCCAGACCCATTCCCCTGTAAACTCACCTAATCTACACATTCCTGAGCACAATGGGCAATTTTGCACAGCCAATCCACCTCGCCTGCACATCTTTGGACTGTGGGAGGAAACCAGAGCACCTGGAGGAAACCCACACAGACACATGGAGAATGTGTAAACTCCACACAGACAGTCACCCAAGGGTGAAATCGAACCCGGGTCCCTGGCGCTGTGAGGCAGCACTGCTGACCACTGAGCCACCGTGCTCTCCTTTCTCAATTTTCTTGGTTTGGTACAAAATCATCAGGTACAGCATCATGTGTCAAATGGAGTAAGAGACCTCAGGGAAAGAAATATCTAATAAGTACCATTTTGATTAATAAGAAGGCAGCTGTTTATGGTTAATATAATGCAACATTGAAGGCAGCTAAGAGGAAAGCCATGACTCAACTGTATCTTACCATGCCTGAGAGGAAAGTGATGAAACATGGAAGGAACACTGGTTAATTTGTAAATAGCCAATGACTTCCACTTTTATGCTTAATGTTATTTTTCTTCATTTGAAAAATTGATTAGTAAATGATACATATGGAATCAGATGCAATATGTACAATATGCAAAACTCCAGGTCATTCTCATTACATAAAAGGTTTAATTTGGAAGCAGCAAACCAGCGACAATGTCCTCACAGACACACTAAACAGAGTTATGAGGGCATACTTTTATTTAATAAGACAACAACAAACTTACTTAGTTTGCAGAACTAAGGAAGCAATCAGTAGGTCAAAATATTAAGCTTGGGGAAGGGTGTGTACATAAGGGAATTTTTGAACAAAGGAATAGAAGGGAAATGGGACTGAGAAGAATGGTCGAGCCAGAATTACTAGTTTATATGCAAACATGCGCATAAAGTACAACAACTAAATAAACTAGATGATTTCAATGGATACATAACTATGTTTTGGCATTGACATTATTTGGGCTTTATCTAGAGCAAAAATGGAAACTAAGTGTTCCCAGCTATAAAGTTTACATGGAAGCAAAGGGCAAATTTGCGGCTCCGTTTTTTGTTGATGGCAGAGCTTAAAACAGCAAGCTTGAATTTGTGCGTACATATCCACTGACTTCACCTTTTTATGACATCAAAAGTCTCAAAGCACTTCATATGTAGGGTGATGTGGTACCCCATTTGCAAACAATTAGATCCCACAAAGAGAAATAAAATAAATATTCTTTGAAGAGGTGACCAAACACGTGGATGAATATAGAGCAGTGGATGTGGTATACATGGATTTGATAAGGTTCCGCATGGTAGGCTCATGCAGAAGGTAAGGGGTCATGGGATAGGGGGAAATGTGGCAGATTGGATTCAGAATTGGCTGACCCTTAGAAGACAAGGGTGGTAGTGGATGGAAAATATTCAACATGGCGCTCAGTTACAAGTGGTGCCACAAGGGTCTTTTCTGGGTCCTCTTCTAATTGTGAGTCTGTAAATGATTTGGATGAAGGAGTGGAAGGGTGGATTAGCAAGTTCACGGACAACACAAAGGTGGGTTGTGGACAGTGTGGAGGGCTGTTCTAGGCTACGAAGGGACATTGATAAGATGCAGTGCTGGGCTGAGAATTGGCAGATGGAGTTTACCCCTGAAAAGTGTGAGGTGATTCACCTTGGAAGGAAAAACTTAAAGCAGAATGCAGAGTTAACAGAAAGATTCTTGGCAGTGTGGAGACACAGAGGGATCTTGGGGTTCATGTCCACAGTTCCCTGAAAGCTGTCACCCAGGTGGATAGTTGTTAAGAAGGCGTACGGTGTGTTAGCTTTCATTAATTGAGGGATTGAGTTCAAGAGTCGTGAAGTTATGCTCCAGCTACACACAAGCCTGGTTCAGCCACATCTGGAGTGCTGTGTCCAGTTCTGGTCACCTCATTACAGGAAAGATGTGGATGCGTTGGAAATGGTACGGAGATTTACCAGGATGTTGCCTGGAATGGAGGGAAGGCCTTACGAGGAAAGGTTGAGAGAGCTAGGGCTGTTCTCTTTAGAACGATGAAGGATGAGAGGTAACTTGATAGAGGTGTACAAAATGATCAGATGTATAGATAGAGTAGACAGCCAGAAACCTTTTCCTAAGGTGGAGGTAGCTATTATGAGGGGGCATAGTTTTTAAAGTGAGTGAATGTAGATATAGAGGAGATGTCAGAGGTAGGTTATTTACTCAGAGTGGTCGGGGTGTGGAATACATTGCCACAGAGGGTAGTCGAGTCGGGCTCATTAGGGGCATTCAAGCGGCTATTAGATAGGCATATGGATGATAGTATAAGGTAGGGGTGGAGATTAGATAGACCTTTGGATTAGGGTAACAGTTTCGCACAACATCGTGGGCCAAAGAGCCTACTGTTCTATGTTCTAAATATGACTGGTCCATTTTCATTATATTGCACTGAAGCTGAAAGAGTGGATCTAATAGAGTTTTCAAAATTTTGAGGAGACTAGAAGTGAAAGATTATTTCTGTTAGTTTGCAGTTTGTTTGTCTTTATTCTTTCATGGATGTGGGTATCACCAGCAAGACAGCATTTCTTGACCGTTCTTAATTGCCCTTGTACTGGTTGGTTTGTCAGGGCAGTTAAGAATCAAACACATTGCGGTGCATCTGGAGTCAAATGGAGACTAGGTAAGATCTGCAGATTTCCATCCCTACACGAAATTAGTGAACCAGATGGGTTTTTGCAACGATCAGATTTTTCAGTAATACCAGGTTATTAATTTTTAAAAATTATTCAGAGGAACTGCTATAGGAGGATTTGAATCCACATTCCTTTAGCCTTAGCCTGGGTCTCTGGATATCAGGCCTACTGACATCACCACTATTGTCCCTGAGGAATCAAGAATAGATGAAAGACTAGAAGGTGCAGAGGAATCTTTCTTCCTGACAACAACCCTATAGAAGGAATTATGATAAGAGACCATAGACACAGATATTATACAACAACTTACATTTATTTAGCAGTTATAAACAAAGCACTGACACAGTGGGAGAAGGGGCATGCTTTTGTAGTCTCTGTTTAAAGTGATCTCTAGTGATGAAATCACTAACACTACTTTTTTCCAGTTATGAACTTGAACAGGCCAGTTAAAAGCTAGAAACACTGTATCGACCAAATGTTTCTCATCACTGCTGGTGAAGAAACCTGACATATTTTAACACTGTCATTTAAAACTATAATTTCAATAGAGCTATTTGGTATGGTCTCATGGGAGGTAGATTAACATACAGTCTTGTGAACTCTTATGAGGTGCACAGCAAAGTTTCCATTCTTGGTAAAACTCAACATGGCAGAGATAAATGAAACTTATCCAACTGCTGAAAGTAATTTTAGTGTAACACACTGTAATATGATTTATCTTATTATTAATAACATACAACATTCTAATAACAACTACCTACATTAATATAGCATGGCAGCTGTAATGAATCATTCCCATGGCATTTTGTCAGAACATTAACAAAATGTGACACTAGGCCCCATAAAGCATTTTTAGGAGCGTTGACCAAAAGCTTGGTTGGAAGAGTAAGTTTTAAAGAGTTTTGTAAAGGAGTAAAGACAACTGGAGTAGTTTTGAAAGTGAATGTCACAGATTGGACCTTGCAGTTAAAGGCGAGCCACCAATGGTACAGTAACTAAATTCAACAATATTCATGAGGCCAGAACTGAAGAGTGAAGATATAGAGCTGAAGGAGGCCACAGAAATAGGGAGGGATGAGCCTTGGAGGGACTTGAAAACATTTAAATGTTGATGTATTGCATTACTGGATTACAATGTAAGTTAGTAAACACAGATGTGATGAAGGAATCACACTGTGCAAATATGGACACAGGTGGGAGATGAGCACAAGTTTAGGAGAGGGGAAGGGTATGCAAGTCCATGCTTTTGTACAAAATCCAGACAGCTAATTTTTATACACTCGCAAGATGATATTGGATTCAGAGGACTGCAGCACAGAAAACGGCCCTTTGGTCCATCAAATCTGTGCTGGCCAAAAACAAATACCTGACCATTCGAATTATATTTTCCAGCACTTGGCCCATAGTCGAATATGTCTTGGTGCCGCAATTATATTTGGGAATATTTTTAATGTAATGAGGTTTTGTGCCTCTAACACCCATCCAGGTTTCAACCAGCCTATGGATGAAAAATAAATCCTCAAATCCCCTCTAAATCTCCAGTCCTTCAACTTAAATCTATGCTCCCTGGTCATTGATCTCACCATCAAGGGAAAAGTTCTGTCCTTCCTTGCCTGTCTCTGCCCCTCATAATTTTATATATTCAGTCATGTCCCCCTCAATCTCCTGTGCCCCAAACAAAAACAACCCCAGTCTACCTAGATAATAGGAACTGCAGATGCTGGAGAATCTGAGATAACATGGTGTACAGCTGGATGAACACAGCAGGCCAAGCAGCATCACAGGAGCAGGAAAGCTGATGTTTTGGGTCTGAAGAAGGGTCTTGACCCAAAACGTCAGGTTTCCTGCTCCTCTGATGCCGCTTGGCCGGCTGTGTTCATCCAGCTCTACAGAGTGTTATCCAAGTCTATCTAGTCTTTCTTCATAACTAAAACTCTGTAGTCCAGGCATGTCTTGGAATATCTCCTATAACAAGCCCTTCATCCCCAGGATCATTCTTGTAAACCTTCTCTGCAACCCCTCAAATTGGGGAGGGGATGGCCTTGGGGTATTATCACTGGACTCTATATCCAGACACTCAAATAATGTTCTTGGGACCTGGGTTCGAATCCCACAATGGCTGATGGTAGAATTTGAATTCAATAAATATCTAGAATTAAGAATCTAATGTTGACTGTGAATCCATTGTTGATTGTTGGAAAACCCATCTGGTTCACTAATGCCCTTTAGGGAAGGAGACTGCCAACCTTACCTGGTCTGGCCTACATGTGACTATAGACCCACAGCAATGTGGTTGACTCTGCGCTGCTTTCTGGGCAATTAGGGATGGGCAATAATTGCTGTCTGGTCAGTGATGCCCTCCTCCTGTGAATGAACAAAGAACAGAACACTTTCCTTAGATTTGGGGTCCAAAGCTGCTCGCAAAATTCCAGATTATACAGCATCAGCAATACCTTGCTGCTCTTGTGTTCTCACCCTCTCAAAATGAATGCTAACTGCATTTGTCTTCCTAACTTTCATCATGTATTCCATTGCCTTGTTTGCCCTGGCAAGTGCATCACCTCACACACTTATTCAGACTGAATTCCATTTGCCACAAATCAGCCCATTTATATCATACTGTAATCTAAGGCCTCATTGTTTACCACCCCATCAATTTTCCTATCAATCTACTGTTCAACCTCTTATATTCAATTAACACTGTCTATTACCATGAGAATGCAGAAATTAATTGCCTTCGCAAAACAGATACACAAGATTAAATTAATACTGACATGCTTGGACATTGTTATTTGCATAACTTTCATATATTGTAATCTTAATGTTTTCTGCCATCAGGATGGAAGCAACAGTGCGATAAGCAAATACTTGCAAATCGCATCAGCTTTAGTGTACAAGGACGCAGTGATAAACTATTGCAAATTAGGAACTTGATCAAATCTCTTGGCAGTTATTGTATACAATGTGGAATTTGAACTTGGTCACGGAACAAAACAGTATTCACTTGTTTTTGATCTTAATGAATGTTATCAGACAGTATGAACAAGATTCTGCTTCAAGAAGTTGACGCTTGCCACACAAAGACATTGGCAAACATCAAAACCAGCAACAAGCACACACATATAAGATTGGGGAATCTCAGCAGCTCCGGAGCTCAGTGGAGGAACAGCCAAAGAAACTGACTCATTCAAAAACTCAGCATCCAAATCTGCCATCTTCCTACACAAACAAGAAAATCACCAAAACCCATCCTTCAAACACACACACACACAGCAAGCTGGAATCTCGGCTAGGAAATCAAAATTAAAACTCAATCTTCAATCAATGTAAACATCATATCCTACAAAACGTCCGGCAACTTTAAGGCTGAAAATGTGCTTTTTTTTAAAAGGAGGTGACGAGAGAGAAATGTCCCGCCCTGCCCTTGGGAATCAACCCCCTATTGAACAGTAACTTCACACGGGTGCTTCCTACAACTCTTTTCGCTGCTGGCAAGGTGCAATCGGGGTCCTTGCGCTTTGAATCTCATTGAGCGGCTGAAACAGAGCTTACCAACTGCGGCTGGGTCTCTCGCCGCTCCCCGGCCTCTGCTCGGTTTGCTCAGCGATCCCGATTGCAGCTCAGAGAAAGTCGATCTCGGCGCCACACATCCCCCAGAACATCGATACGAGCTCAGCCCGGGAGGGAGGACAGCAAGTGGGGAGATGATACTCTCTCTACGCTTGCCCGCGTTCCCTTCCGCGATCTGCCACTTGCATTGCTCAAGTGCGGCTTTTTCAGCAGCTTCTGTCAGAGGAGGCGCCTCATACTGCATCCTCTGCGCATTAAAACGTAAGAGGTCAGGACTGAGCACTGAACCATGTGACATTTTCCGAGATGGGCTTTTCCAGGCGCACAGTTTGCTTTATTAAATGTTTCACAATGTCTCCGATTTCAGCCCTTTCCACAGACTGTAAAACTAGTACTCTGACCCAAATGGAATAAGTAGTTAGACTGTTCAGCCTCCTTTTGCTTCTGTCTCTATTCTCCACATCGTAAAGATAATAAAAATCTATTGTACTAGAGCAGTTAACGATAATTCATAGAAAAATACAGCGGATGCTGGAAATCTGAAACAGAAACAGAAAATGCTGGAGAAATCCATCAGTGTGGCAGCATTTGTGGAGAAAGAAAGTTAACGCTTCCAGTTAACGTTTCATTCACGCTACACTATGACCATCCATTACGTTAAAAATCCAGTCACCCTTCGTCGACATTGAAATTCATCAACATTGTCATTCTCCACTTTCAGAACAAAAAATCCTGTGGGTCACAATTGGTGGTATGGCGAGGAAATCGAGGGAAGTAACAACTCCTCAGATAACAAGGTGCCGAGCTGGATGAACAAAGCAGGCCAAGCAGAATCTTAGGAAGAGGAAAGCTGATGTTTCAGGCCTAGACCTTTCTTCAGAAACTTCTGACTTGCCAACATTTCCCCCCCGACATCTGCAAGGCAATTTGTGATACAATACTAATGCTGTGAGTGCAGATTCAACGACGCTCAGAAAATCAACATTGTCAAGGGCTAAGTGCAGAACACCTTCTGTTCGCAAAAATGATCCTGAGCTTTCAGTTCCCTGTCACTTCATCGCACCACTGTGCTCCTTGGCTAACATTTCCTTTTGGAGTCCTATTACTGTGTTCCAACGAGCCCAGTACAAAATAGAAGACCAACTTGATTTTCTGCTTGGGACCCTGCAGCCTCTAGAACTCAACATCGAGTTCAATAACTTTAGAACACTATTCCATACTTTTATGTTTCCTACCCAGCCTACACCTGGTCCTGTTATGACATAGTAGGAACTGCAGATGCTGGAGAATCTGAGAGAACAAGGTGTAGAGGTCGATCGACACTGCAGGCCAAGCAGCATCAGAGAAGCAGGAAGGCTGAAGTTTCAGGCCTAGACCCTTCTTCAGAAATGCTGGAGGGGAAGGGGCTTCTGAAATAAGTAGGGAGAGAAGATGGATAGAGGAGACGATAGGTAGAGAGGAGACAGACAGGTCAAAGCGGCAGGGATGGAGCCAATGAAGGTGAGTGTAGGTGGGAAGTTAGGGATGAGATAGGTCAGTCCAGGGAGGACGGACAGGTCAAGGGGCGGGATGAGGTTAGTAGGTAGGAGATGGAGGTGGGGCTTGAGGTGGGAGGAGGGGAGAGGTGGGAGGAAGGACAAGTTTGGCTGGTTTTGGGATGTGGTTAGGGGAGGGGAGATTTTGAAGCATCGTGAAGCCCACATTGATAACATTGGGCTGCAGGGTTCCTGAGCAGAATATATGGTGCTGTTCCTGCAACCTTCGGCTGGCACTGCAAGAGGCCCAGGATGGACATGATGGACTTCACAAACTTCTAAATCACCCCTCCCCCTACCGCATCCCAAAACCAGCCCAGCTTGTCCTTGCCTTCCTAACCTGTCCTTTCTCCCACCTATCCCCTTCTCCCACCTCAAGCCTCACCCCCATCTCCTACCTACTAACTTCATCCTGCCCCCTTGACTTGTCCATCCTCCCTGGACTGACCTACCCCCTCCCTACCTCCCCACTTACACTGACCTTTGCTGGCTCCATCCCCGCCTCTTTGACCTGTCTGTCTCCTCTCCACCTATCTTCTCCTCTATCCATCTTCTATCCACCTCCCCCTCCCTATTTATTTCAGAATCCCCTTCCGCTCCCCCATTTCTGAAGAAGGGTCTAGGCCTGAAATGTCAGCCTTCCTGCTCCTCTGATGCTGCTTGGCCTGCTGTGTTCATCCAGCTCTACACCTGGTCCTGTTATGACATGGGTTGCTTTTGCACAGTCACCCATTTCCACATACTCCTAGGTCCATTATCAAATTATACGAGCTCAATTCAGTACAGCTAACACATCTTCTCACTCTTGGCTGTTATTACCTCTTATTCAGCTTTTCTTCTGTCCTGGCCTGCTATCCATTATCTTCTTGTTTACCTAACCATTTGTATCTCTGGCTGGTCTCTGTCTCCACCCAGCTGCTCACCTCTCCCCTTTCAACTTACCCACCTCAACTGCCCACCTCAACTTTGCCTTCAGCATAAATAAGCAGTTTTTCCCACCTACTAACAGTTCTAGTAAAGAGTCACCAGACCCAAAATGTTTTCTGTTTTCTTCCCACAGATTCTGCCAGACCTGCTGAGTTTCTTCAGAAAATTCAGCTTTTGTTTCATCAAGGACTAAGCAACTCACTTGTCTAACAAAAAAAAACTCAGTTCTGAAAAAGGGAACCTGGACTTGAAACATTAACTCTGTTTTCTTTCCACAGATGCTGCTGAACTTTTCCAGCAAATTCTTTTTGTGTTTCACTTGTCCAGCACTTCATTAATCATTTTGAACATTCAGCCATCCATTAGACAGTATGTGGGAACTCCTAAAGCTTCCTCAACAGCATCTCCCAAACTCGCAACATGTGTAGGTGAACAGCACCACCTCCAAACCTTCCCTTGCCATACACCTTCCTTGGCTTTGAAATATATTGCATTCTTTCAACAATGTCAAAGTCCCGAAAACCACCTCCTCCTTAACAGCACTTTAGTTGTACCCCAGCCACATGGACTGTATCAGTTCAAGATGGCAACTCATCACAATCTTCCCAAGAGCATGGGTAATAATTGGTGGCTTTCCCAATTATATGGATTAATTTAAAATAAAATGATCTTTGTACTTCTACTTACAAAACAGATTACAGTAACTGTGTTTATGATACATTTTAAGAGCTAGTTCCTTTCGTGGCTGTGAGTACATAACATTATATTCACCCACAGGTCACAGGTTAAACTTCGGGCCTGTGTTGAATCACCAGATTAAGCCGGGATAATAATAGAATTATTATAATTAACCTCATATCCCCATTATAGATTGTGCAAAACTGCCAGTGTTCACACACACAATTGCAGTCTGGTGATCCCCACTGGAAGTCTGCGTGTTCAGATGTAAGGTTTTGGCTGTGATAGTGCTTATGGTTAAATTGCTCACTCATAGATGATTGCTGCCTCACTTTATTCAAAGGACAATGTTGCCAATGGAGTCATATCCCCTGTAAGGAGTTAATACTTTAAAAAGAGGAAAACAATAGACATTAAGGAAGGGTGAAGGTCTAGGTTTTTTGTCTTCTTTATTGGAATGAGGGTGTCACTGGCTAGGCATTGTTTGTTGCCCATTGCTAATTTCTTAAAGTCAACCATGATGCTGTAGGTCTGGAGTAACATGTGGGCCAGACCAGGTAAGGATGGTGGTTTCCTTCCCTAAAGGGCATTAGTGAACCGGATGGATTTTTCCAACAATCAACAATGGATTCATGGTCATCATTAGACTCTTAGTTCCACATAGTTATTGAAATCAAATTCCACCATCTGCCATGGCAGGATTTGAACCCAGGTCCCCAGAACACTACCTGAGTTTCTGGATTAACAATCCAGTGATAATACCACTAGACCATCATCTTCCCTACTGTGGTATTATCACTAGACTAGGAATCCTGAGATAATGTAAAGCTCAGAGATTGAGAGCATCAACAATAATGTTTTCTAGAATAAACTGTTTCCTGAGATGAAAGGTGCAAAGAGAAACTGTTACAAAGGAATTAAAAGTGACATGCTGATTAACCAGCAGAGGTGGTAGACGCAGACACATTAGCGTCCTTTTAAGATATATTTGGACAGGTACATGGATGGGCAGGGAGCAAATGGACACAGACCGTTAAAAAATAGATGACAGGTTTGACAGAGGATCTTGATCGGCGCAGGCTTGGAGGGCCGTAGGGCCTGTTCCTGTGCTGTAATTTTCTTTTTCTTTGTATCCCTGGGAAGAAGAAATCAAAGCAACACATACAAGCTGTTTTCTGGGACAGAGATGGTAACGCTGCTTGATAACCTGCTGCCTCATGACAGATGGGCAATTAAGATTGCCTGCAGAAGGAATGTCCTGAAGTAAAAGGGTTAATTGCAGGAAAATTGTGTTTTCAAATAGACAGTCAATGTCAAAAGTAACAAGGAACAGGGAAGCCACAATAACAGGAATTACTGGAAAAGCTCAGCAGGTCAGGCAGTATCTGTGGAGTGAAATCAAAGTTAACGTTTCAGGTCCAGTGACCCTTCATCAGAACAGGGAAGCTACTATTGATAAGAAGGTGAGCTACAAACTTGAGGACTCCAGGAGTATGATCAATATTGTGGATAAACAGATCTGAGGGATCATCAATAATGTCACATCAGAAATTTCACAAACAGAAAATCCTATAAGAATTCAACTCCAGTACTCTTCAGTGGCAGAACTTGAGCCACTGTGGTAGCGGCAGTGGCAGAAGAAAAACACTGCACAAATGATCGAAACCTGGACACATCCAAAGACAGATACTGTTAGTTGTATCTATAACTAAATTCCACCATTAATTGGGTAATAGCTATGTTGAGTTGTGAGGCTTAACTTGTTTACTTGAGAGGTCTTATTTTAGTTGCTACATGCAATAAAGTTTAAGTAACGCTTTCAGTATTTGTCTGTGAGATTCCTGAATAAGTAGCTAAATTAAACATAACTTGTGGTAATGAACACACAACAATCCAAAGACCCAAGTAATGTTCAGAGAACAGATTCGAATCATGTCATGACAGATGCCAGAATTTGAATACAATTTTTAAAAAGTCTGGAATTAAGAGTCGAATGGAAAAACCTATCTAATTTCCTTTCAGCAAGGAAATATGCCATCTCTACCTAATCTGGCCCACATACGACACCAAAAACAGGGCAATGTGGTTGACTGTTAACAATTAGGGACAGGCAATAAATGCTGGCCTAGTTGGTGATGCCTAAGTCCTGTGAATGTATAAGAAAAAATGCAAATTTAGGTCACACTTTACCCAATTATTTTTCCAACCACATGAACCAATACCAACCTATTCCAGAGTGCAATGGATGTTTCTTACAAGAAATTTACAGACTCTAGATCAAAATAATTTTCCCTGAAGGATGTAAACTTGAATTTCTTGAGTCCGTAATTGGTGATAGAGTATAAAGTCAGGGCCTTGCTGACTTTATATTGGTAAACCTTAAAAAAATTACTTTAACAATTTAAATGGTTATGTTGTTAATCACCAAAAATAAAAGTCTAGCATGAGATAGAAACTCAATATTCTTTTTTGCTGGGGAAGACAGCATCTATGATGAACAGAATGTTCTTGGTTGATACGAATGACAGCTGGTAGTAAATTGCAAACTAATGGGGGCTGTGTCTTCTGCTTGAAGTCTTTATACTCGATAACAACAATCCTAGCCCAGTGTCCTTTTTCCTAAATAAAAAAGTTCAAAATTAAGAATATATTTAAAAGTGCAGCAAAAATATTATAAACATATCAAATGAAGTTTCCAATATAGAAGAGCAAATGAAAAACTGCTTAATCATGTTGGCTCCCAAATTCTATTGGGATTTTACTATTATCTTGATGTAACACTACAGAAGACTGATAGAAGCCCAGGAGAAATTGCACATACAGCTGAAAATAGCTGTTTACGTCATATTTTTCTGGCGCTCTACCTGTCTCTTAGAGTTATGGTGGAAGAATTGGTGAACTCTAGTAGAATTTCAGGGCTCACAGACTAATATAGACTCATAGACACACAAATCTAGATTTATGATTACTAACAGCATCCATGGGCTATGAGGTTTTTATAATAAGATTTTGTATTTGATTGCAAATATTTATTGGAATTATGAAACATTTGGACTGTTTTGGGGTATGATGTTTCTGCAGTGTAGTAACCTACTAAAATTCACTGTTAAGATGTAAATAAATAATTGCAAGATGACTGAAATAGTGTCACAGGCCAGTCATTCATGAAGCTGTACCCTAGCAATGAATCAATCCCTTAGCACAGACGAAAAAGTGGTGAGAAAAATATTAATCATATGAATCAGTTCTTAGAAGTTTACCATAAAAACAACAGAAATAAAGGTATCAATAACCATCTCTTGACAGTATAGCCAAGAATTATGGTCTTAATTTAATCATATGAAAATATTACTTTGCTTTATTTGGCAAATGTGACTTAAATTTACAGCTAATTAGCATAATACTTACACTTTGCTTTGTTACAAGATTGTTTTCAGCTCATCAGCACCACCATGTGTCTAACTGCAAGGTTACATCATGTATTTCACCTCTGTGAATACCCATGCTCCTTCAGCGGCTTTACCACTTAACACAGTGATGCAGAATTTAATATCTGGAAATATCATCTATTCCTTACAAATCAATATCACTATCATTAAATTGAACCATTTGCAGCTGGCTTAGGATACCACTTGCTGTTCATTTTAAAAATTTAATTCAATTGAAATATAATTGGCATAGAATTCTTCTTCTTAGGCAGTCCCTCAGGTTTGAGGTGACTTGCTTCTCCTGATTTGAGTTCTGAAATGGATAATTAGTTCAATGTGTTATCTGCAAACTTGGCCATACATGCAACAAGTAATGCTTGAAGGATTGGAGAGATGTGATGCTTGGAGGTTTGTGTACTCTCTCATGCATTGACTTCACTGCTGTATGCTCCTGATGGTGTCAACTTATGTGTTTAGTGTCTTCTAGTATAAACCTTCCCCATTGTTGTCAGTCATCAGCAAGGGACTCTCATGGGTCAGTAAGGATGTTTGATCTCTTGAGGAATGCTACAAGGCCATTCATAAAGCATTTCTATAGTTCTCCTGAGATATAGAATAGGAACATGGAATAAGATCTAAGCCTTTTAACTTATTTGTGAGAGTCATTGGTATTGCCCATTTCTAATTCCCCTCGTTAAACCATTACAATTCTTGTGGCTAAAAGTTCCCATGTGTCTGTCACTCTTTACTGCTTGGCAGAGGTCACCAGTTTCCTAGGTACTAATGAAGAAGGCCTGGTGAGTTACTCCCTTTTTGAGACAATGTGTTTTCTGTGATCAGCTCCATATACATGCCTTTGTCTTCCATTCCTTGATACCTTTGGTTGCACGGCTGAACACGCCAGTTTTATTGGTTGTACGCTTCATGTCCATAGTCTGAATTATCTTAATGCTGCTAAATTTTATTCAAGGTGGAAATGGATTCTTCTCAACAGCTTTCTCAATTGCCCCGGCTAGCAGGATTTTACCAGGCTAAAACGACAGCGTATTTGGTACACACAAATGCTTCAATTGCTGCAGAGATAGTAGGAACTGCCGATGCTGGAAAATCTGAGATAACAGTGTGAAGCTGGATGAACGCAGCAGGCCAAGCAGCATCTCAGAGGAGGAAAGCTTGACGTTTCGGGTCGAGACCCTTCTTCAGAAATGGCTGAATAGTTTTTCAATGCCGCGCTTCAATGATACTTTGTGGTACATTCCAACCACTATTGCTGCTGTGCATATATAACAACTGTATAACCTTTGATTGTATGTTAAGTTTTAACCATTAGTTGTGGGGATTTTTTAAACTGTATGGGCCAGGACTTAGGCAACGGCATGGGCATTTCGGCAGGGATAGAGTAGTGGATGAAAAAGTGTAGGTGGGAGCACAGCATAGACTCGGAATAGGGAAGCGCGCGCTGGGCCTGGGCGGAGCCTGGACTCAGATAGGGGAGCGCTCTCTGAGCCCGGGCCGGGGGGCGGAGTCGGGACTTAGACGCAGGTGTTCATCCAGGTCCACACTTTGTTACCTCGGATTCTCCAGCATCTGCAGTTCCCATTATCTCTGGCAGTGGCCGGGATTCGGGTTCTGTGCGGGGCGTGGCACCTCCACGGGCGGGGCTGGATTTGGTTGGTGGGCGGGGTTTAGTCTCGAAGTGGGCGTGACCTTGGCTCGGGTCGTCGCGTTGGCGGCGGTTTGATGTGACTTTGGATTCGATGTCGACGCCTAGTGGTTTTCCGGTGGCGTTTTGTTTGAGTTGAAATCATGATAGTGGCCACCAGGTCAGTTTGTAACAGTGGGAAGACCATTGCTGGAAGGTGATAGTGAAGTGGGGAGCTGGATGAACACAGCAGGCCCAGCATCTCCTAGGATGCTGTGTTCATCCAGCTCTACACTTTGTAATCTCCGATTCTCTAGCATCTGCAGTTCCCATTATCTCTGATACAATTATTATTGCTGGAAAGAGACAGGATGTTCAACCAGTCAAGGTTCGAAACGTCAGCTTTTGTGCTCCTAAGATGCTGTTTGGCCTGCTGTGTTCATCCAGCTCCACACACTTGGTTATCTATGTTCAACCAGCCTTTGTATTTCCCAATGAAAACCTAGTTTAGCTGCTGCAACCAGGCCTCAGTTTGGCTGAGAGGAATTGGCTGTAACTTTCCCTTTGGTTGATTGGTTTTCTGTTTGTGGGTAATATTTTAAGTTCTGAGTTTCTAAAACAGGAAATCCCGACCTGTACGCTTCCCTGACACTGTGGTAGAATTGAATGCGCATTCCTTTAGAGGGCTATGCTGGAACCTTTCCATTAGCTGGTACCTAATTGTTCTGAATAACCATTGCTCATTTTTTTTGCTGTGTTCATCCAACTCTACACCTTGTTATCTCACACTGTAATGTGATGTGTGTGTTACTGGTAAGATTCGCATTCTCTGCAGGTCCCTAATTGTCCTTGAACTGAATGTCTTGTTAAGCCATTGCCAAGGGGAAGAGTCAGCTACACTGGTTGTGGAGACATAGGTAGACCACACCAGATAAAATAAGGGCATTATAAAAAGTTTAAAAAAGAAATTAATGAGAGTTTAATGGTTACTTTTTTATTAATTGATCAATATATTAATTAATGGCACCATGACTCATATCAATAGAACATTAGCCTAGGCCTTTTTATTACTGGTTTGGTGACAATACAATTATGTAATTATGACATCAGTCCCTTCTTGTATGACACACAGTTCCCAGGAGCCATGCAGTAACAATGGGAATTATTTTAAACTAATTGGAAAGATATTAAACCTCTTAACAGTCTGACAAAAACCTCTTTTTCACTTATTCATGAGATCTGAACCTGCGCATAAACATAGTTGTGGACATTAAAAGGAAAAAAAAACTTTAAATTCTTTAAGTGCCTGTTAGGTTTGTTTTACTATATCAAAATTACCGAACATTTTGTTATACTTCCTCCCTAATGGGAAATTTGAATAAAGTTTGTTCAGTATTGGCTGCCTGCAGATGGACATAATCTCATTGGTTGTGTCTCTTGGTGGATAGTTGGTGTTTGTCTATCCTTATTGCTTGTTTTCTTCCAGTTTGGCCTATGTAATGTTTCTAACAGTCCTTGCGTGGTATTTTGTATATTATGTTAGTTTTATGGGTTGTGGGTATGGGATCCTTTTATGTTCATCAGTAGTTGTCGCAGGTGGTTGTTGGTTTGTGGGCTAACCTGATAACTAGGGTCTGAGTAATCTTGTGGTCATCTCTGACATTTGGTAGGGTGACTAATGTGTTTGGTTGTGTCTTTCGTGGAGGTAACGATGCTTTTTGGGTATCAATTCCTTTTAAAAACTCAGTATAAGTGCTCCTGTTCTGCTTTGTACTGTTCTAGATTGTTGCAGTGTGTTGTGGTCCATTTGAATAATTTCCTGATGTAGCTCCATTTATGGGTGTTGGAGTGGATGCTAGTGTATTTAAGTATCTGGTCCACAGTTCCCTATTGTTCTTGTGTTCTACCATTATGTCAGGAAGCATAGTAGGTTCTTCTCTTCTTTTGCGAATTTTATTCCAGTGAGGAAGGTTATTTATGTTTCAGTGGGTTTCTTCTAGACTTGTACATTTTGATAATCACGAAGGTGTCATCTACATAGCAGACCCAGAATTTGGGTTGTATTTTGGGAGGCGCTGTCCATTCTAACCATTGCTTTACCGCTTCTGCAATCTGTCCTGATATTGGGAACCCCATTGGTGTTCCGTTGCATTTTTTGAATGTACAGTTATTGAAGGTGAAGTGGTTCGTCAGCACAGCTCTAGCAATTTCAGGGTGCTGTCCTTGTTGATGCTGTTGGTGTTGTGGGGTGCCTGCCTTCCTGATTCATCCCGCAGTGTGGCAATTGTCTCTTTGGCTTGGTTGATGTTTATGGATGTAAATAGTGCTGTTAATCAAAGGATACCATTATTTTGACCTCCTCTATTCTTGTGATCTTGACCTCCTCTATTCTTGTGACCTTGACGATGTTGAGAAATTTTTGGGAGGAGTGGATGAGTTGGTAGTGTTGTCAACTAAGTATTTAAGTTTCTGTTGTCGTTCTTTGGCTAGTCTATATGTTGATGTGCCTGGTAGTGAGACAGTGGGTCTGAGGGAGACTCCTGGCTTATGTACCTTAGGGAGTCCATAGAAGTGGGGTGTGTTGGTAATCTGTCTTGCTTATGTCTGCTGAATTGTGTAATTTCTTCAGGATTGTTTTCATTCTTTTCTCTGACTGTGCTATTGGGTCTATCGCCATCTGTTGAACGTTATGTACAAAGTACCATGCCAGGATTGTGAGAAATATTGCATAGGCCAAACTGGGAGAAAACAGACAATAATACGAACCCCAGTTGGTCACCAAGAGACACGACCAGTTCTCACTCATCTTGGTACACACGGACAAAGAAGGACATGAATTGGACTGGAACAACACATCCATAATAGCATAAGCCAGACAGAGACAAGCCAGGGAATTTCCGGAGGCCTGGCATTCCAACTGGAACTCCATCAAAAAATACATTGAACTGGATCCGATATACAAACCACTGATAACAGAAATGGAAGTGATGCCAACCACTGTAGCAAACTGAGGTGCATAAATAATAAGCAGGACAGAACACCAACATATCACTGGAGGCGCAGTGATGATGTTACCTTGCAGGGTGACAAAACGTCTGCAATCAAACACACCAGCTTGGCGAGCAAATCTACAGTGTCAGAACATAATGTCACTTGGTGCAATATATAATAGGCAATGATGAGACTGGGATGGAAGTTTTTTTAAATACCTCATTGAGACATTGAAAGCTGAAGGACATAGTGACATGTTTTTTTAATTGAGTTAATTTTGAGGAAGTTTGAGTAATTTATAGGATTGCTCCGTGTGATTTTGTGTTCATGTAAATGGGTGGCAGGATACAAAATTGTAAGAAATGTCTCAAGTTATATTTGAGGGCATTGAGGGATTTCAACGCCAACAAAGGGGGCTGATACAATTACGAGTGAAAGTTTCACATTTGGCTGAAAGCAAAGCAGTTAGAAGTGAATAACAATTTCCTTGCTATAAGGCCAAATGCTTTTGTTTGTTTCTAACAAACATTGAGAAGCTCCAGTTCGATGGAATATTCCTAAATTAGTGTAATTCTGGACTCTTGTAGGGAATTGAGATTCAGCTGCATTCCCTGAAAGGAAGTAGTTGCCAAGTGAGGCTGCTGTTGATTATGTTCTCCAATTAAATAAATTCTCTCATCACTGTAGGTATGCTACAAACTTAATGTGATGCTTTTTAGGCCCCTTAAAAATAATGTCCAGGCCAAGATTTTGGGCAGAGACAATAAGCTATATGGAAGAAGGCCTGTGATGAGGACAAAGCTATGGGATTGAGAGAAAAAGAGTTGCAACAAAGCTCTATTCTTGAGTTGGCAGGGAAAGTTCAGCATAACCAGGTCATATCTGCAAACTTTGCAGCCTCAAAGTCCGAAGGTTAGATGCAGCCATTGCCATTGGTGACCACCATCCAATGAAATGCTCTTTCCAGTCGATGTGCTCTCCTATGACAAAGTTGACCATATTCAGATGGCATGCAGGAGTAAAAGAAACAATAATGCTTTGAAGTTGTAGTAACATTCCAGGTAATGGCCATGCAACAGATCAACTTCCTGGTACATCTAGTTCAGAAATTTTGAAGTCCTCAAATTTGTAGATGATAGAAATGGAAACAGAAGTTTTTATTATTAAGCAGGAAGATCAAGAGTTGTACTTGGAAAGCACATGGGAAAAACAGCACATGGAATATGAGAGTAAAAGGGCTGAAAGTTTTTAATACCAGCGCACTCATTCCAACACACAGAAAATACTCTCAAAACAAAAAAAGTTTGAGATTCCTAGCTTAATTTCATAATTGATGCAACTGCAGCAGTTTATTATCTTGGAAGGAGATGTAAGTCACATCTGAATTCATTTAAACCGTCTCATTTTTGAATAGCTATTCCAGAGTGGGGGTGGAATACAATAATGCAGCCATTTATTTGCCATTAGAAGGATTTGACTGAAAATTGCAGTTAAACTGTGCTGAATTATTTACAGTAAGAACAGTAATCTGCTGAACCCTGTGTGTGACAGGAATTGCAATTTTTGTCATTGAGCAAATCTTAAGACGGCACAAAATGGTCTTTCAGCGTGGAAGACGATACAGTAAAATTAGGTGTAATGAAGTTGAAGTCAAGACAAAGGACAGGGCAGTGTATATCCACCATGATGTGAGGTGAGATCAGTGTTATATGTACTGTAAGAAGCTGTGAATAGAGTTGGGTGAATTAGATCGAAGTGGGGCAATGAAGCAGGTGCTGAGATGTAAGTAGGTTGCTTCCATGATGCTAGTTCAAAAAAGATGAGTCCTTCCATGCAGTGACTATTTGCAAACAGTAAATCAGGTGATCAATAACGATACTTCTCCAGCTGCCTACCAGTGAATATTTGCATTCTAAATTAGTCAAAGGAATGATGTTCAGTAAGAGATTTTTCAAATGCAGTTTAGCAACTAGAGTACAAAGTGTGGAGCTGGATGAACACAGCAGGCCAAGTAGCATCTCAGGAGCACGAAAGCTGATGTTTCAGGCCTAGACCCTTCTTCAGAGAGGGTCTAGGCCCAAAACGTCAGCTTTTGTGCTCCTGAGGTGCTGCTTGGCCTGCTGTGTTCATCCAGGTCTACACTTTGTTATCTTGGGAACTGCAGATGCTGGAGAATCCATTATCACTTAGCAATTAGAGTATTTGACCAGCAAAAAACTGCACCCCATTCAGAAGCACAAAGGGTTGTACCAGAAAGAAGGATTACTGCTTAGGATGGCTACTGCTCCCACATTTTGGGGACCGCTTTGCAGAACACCTCCGCTCAGTTCGCAACAAACAACTGCACCTCCCAGTCGCAAACCATTTCCACTCCCCCTCCCATTCTCTTGATGACATGTCCATCATGGGCCTCCTGCAGTGCCACAATGATGCCACCCGAAGGTTGCAGGAACAGCAACTCATATTCCGCCTGGGAACCCTGCAGCCATATGGTATCAATGTGGACTTCACCAGTTTCAAAATCTCCCCTTCCCCTACTGCATCCCTAAACCAGCCCAGTTCGTCCCCTCCCCCCCCCACTGCACCACACAACCAGCCCAGCTCTTCCCCCCCCCCCCCACTGCATCCCAAAACCAGTCCAACCTGTCTCTGCCTCCCTAACCTGTTCTTCCTCTCACCCATCCCTTCCTCCCACCCCAAGCTGCACCCCCAGCTACCTACTAACCTCATCCCACCTCCTTGACCTGTCCGTCTTCCCTGGACTGACCTATCCCCTCCCTACCTCCCCACCTACACTCTCTCCACCTATCTTCTTTACTCTCCATCTTCGGTCCGCCTCCCCCTCTCTCCCTATTTATTCCAGTTCCCTCTCCCCATCCCCCTCTCTGATGAAGGGCCTAGGCCCGAAACGTCAGCTTTTGTGCTCCTGAGATGCTGCTTGGCCTGCTGTGTTCATCCAGCCTCACATTTTATTATCTTGTTCTAGAGGGGAAACAGTTAGACATTAAGCCTGTGAAAAGTATGCTACTTGTTGGACAACATTCTAATTAGCAGCAAAACAGAAAAAGCATATTGTAGGGTTGAACAAAGCCTTAGATTGACTTCTGGAGTACTCTTTCAAAAGCACAAGTATTGCTTCATGGTGTCAAATGTAACATTTCTGCACCACCTCTCACACAATGCAAGAGATGTTTGAGGTAACAATGAAAACAGAGACTTGAAAACAAAGAAGAATGTAGAATGTGCGTAAGGATCATTGTGTATTATTTTGCAAATCAGCGCCAGCATCTGGAGAAAGACAGACAACTGAAGCAACATTCTGGCTAGCATGAGAATTATCTGAGCAACCGCAGAACTGCCTATACAGCTTTTCCATCTGTCCATAACCTATGTTTTATTATCTTGTCTACGTCTTGTGTGTGTACGGGGGAAATAGAAATAATGAGAATTATATGCTGATAGTTCATAACTTTTACCTATGGCTAGAGTGTATTCACTTGAAATAAATGGTAGCTTTTGTTTAGTACAGAAATCTGATCTGTGCATTCTGTAAGCATTGGTCTTAGACGGGTAATTTGAGGAATTATGCACACATTTTAAAATCTTTAACTTTTGTGACGATTCTGGGAAATCAAGCTCAGCTGTTCCAGTGCTCTACCCAATGAGGCATGATTCCATATGTTCAATAATAAATTTAAAGTAGCAGATCATGCATATGTGGGCATTCTTTCAATGGATCCCATAAAGAGTGATTCATTTCTAGCCACAAAGTTACCTGTGAATTACTTTAAATACTTGTGAAAGGTCAGTGTCTGCTAGAGAAATAAGTGAAGAAATCCAGGTAGATATTGTTCTCAAAGTGTTCAATTATGTCATGAATGGATGACCTAAAGAATTCAATGTTGAGACATTGCAGGAGAATTTGTAGGAATTAACTGTTTGTTTCTTAAAACTCTCAGTTTAAGAAAATGGTTCAACAAAATTCTTTTTATTTTATCAGATAGTAACAAAATACGCTGGATCTGAAATAAACAGAAAATGCGGAGAATCTCAGCAGGTCTGACAGTAGTTTTGAAGAAGTCACCTGGGTTCGAACCATTAATTGTTCCTCTTTCCACAGGTGTTGCCACAGTTTTTCCAGTAGTTTTTGTTTTTATTCCTTTTGTTCCTTGATTGACACAAGAAACAGTAGGAATAAGAAAACAGCAGGGCCACACAGTGGCTCAGTGGTTAGCACTGCAGCCACAAGGGGCCAGTGGCCAACGTTTGATTCAACCTTAGGTTTGGGTGGGATGCTCTTCAGAGGGTCAGTGTAGACTTAATGGGCCAAATGTCTTCCTCCTTCATTGTAGGGATTTTATGGTCAGATGCATGGTGCTTTCTTTGAAGTGGGAAGAAAAGACTGTCTTTTATTTTGGTCAGTAGCAGTAGAAATAACAAGTGGTCATTGCAACAGAGTCATAGAGGTCTACAGCAGATTGAGTCAGTGCCCCCTACTACAAGTGCTAAAATTGGTGAGTTTTGAACAGTTGGTTTTCAGACAGTGCATTTTTATAGATGTCATACAATTGTCACCAGTTTACATAAGAGTTTGAAGTTTTTTTGAGGAAGAATGGTATCGAATATGTTCTGACAAACTTTACCCTGATACCACCCAACATCAAGTGGTGCTGAAGTAAGAACCGTGCTGATCATTTTCAGGAATATTTAGCGCATGATTTACGTGTTCTATGACAAAAAATTTGGTTTAGGAATATAACTTTTAAGTTGTATGGTGAAAGGTTAAATGTAGATATGTGGACTCATGTGGCTGAGAAGCTGATTAAAAAGCCCTGAAGTTGACATAATTCATTCAAGTTGATATTACAGTAACTACACAAAAGCCTTTTTTTAATCTTGCAATGTCAGAGAGGGCACAAACACTTAAACAATGGATGGCTCCTCCTTAATGCTGAGATGTAGCTGAAGGGTCTGTACTTACTTGATTTAAAAAAAGCACAACATTATGTATAGGACTTTGAGAAGAAAGCTAAGACAATCTTTACAAACATGATATTTTTTGTTTGTCAGAGTCAAGAGTATGGCAACGACATTCACTAGAAATAGAAACGACTTGTATAAATGTCACAGCCAAAGGATGGCTTATTTGCAGATTGTAAACAGGGAAGACTAAAATCTGTTTAATAGTTCAAATTACAGAAAAGTCTTTAAATTAAGGATAATCAATTTAAAGATCTGTTTGATGACATCCCAAAACATATGGAGATAAACTCTGGGAAAATGGAGGCTCCTTTGCTTAATTCCTCTGGGCATTTGCTGCAAAAGACTTCAATTGCATCTTCAACTCTGACTATCTTCTTGAGTGTCCTGTAGATTAAGCCAAAAGGGTGTTTTGGCTTTTTAGTTGCATTGAGAAGATACTACCTTCATTGTTCCTTATGAAATGTGGATAGGACCTGATGTCTCAATTTAGATCTTATGAAGGAAAAGCAGCTGGAAGATTTATGCCTGCTCAAAGCCAGTGGAAGAAATCCACAGTTCTAAGATAATCTTGTGGCAAAGAAGCAGTGAACAGAATTAAGCAGGAAGAATTCAGAAGGCAACCATGGTGAGGGATTGAAGTACCCAGAGTAAGTGATATAAACAAAGAGTTTTACCTTGGAGAATTTGGGGTGGCACCATGGCTCAGCGGTCAGCAATGCTGCCTCACAGCACCAGGGACCCGGTTCAATTCCACCCTCAGTGACTATGTGGCGTTTTGCACATTCTGTCCATGTCTGTGTGGGTTTCCTCTGGGTACCCTGGTTACTTCCCACAGTCCAAAGATGTGCAGGTTAGGTGGATTGGCCATGGTAAATTGCTTATAGTACTCAGGGATGTGTAGCTTAGGTGGGTTGTAAGGGGATGGGTCTGGGTGGAATGCTCCAAGGGTCGGTGTGGACTTATTGGGCCAAAGGTCCTTTTTGTACACTGTGGGGATCCAATGTCTATCTAATTGTAATAGCTGGAACCAAGGAGAATTAAAGTAAATTCCAGGGGACTGTGGCATATTTTTGAGTGGTTCTGGCAGAAGTAAATAACTCTAAGATATAAAATATAAGTTAATTCTCATGGGATAAGTAAGTCTGTGTGCATAATATTTGTAACTTTAAAACGTAATGTTATATGAAAGATTCTGTTTAAAACCATGAAATCTTGTGGCACAGTTCTATTAGTTAAAATAAGCTGTTTGGATTCCTCTTTAAACATTAATAGCCCTGAAAAGGATCATGATGTTGTGACGAGATCTTTGCAGAAGTGTTCATTAGGTAACAAGCTGGGCAGAAATTTCAATGATTCTCTTCAACGCAGGCTTGATAATTTTCTGTTCTCTTGCAGAATAGTCCTATAGCCGACAACAAGTTGCTCACCTTAAGAGTTTGTGTTGGTCAAACATGCTCATAGGTCAAAGCTTAGTTTTCCTAAACCTGACATTAAATAGCAAAGTCAAAAAAAAAGCAAAATGACAGTGAGCCATCAGACATGAAACTTAGTGTTTGGTGCTAAACAGAAAACATGGTGAAAAACCTCTGAGGTGATGAGGAAAGTATGTAATTGAAGAATATGTGACAAATGGAGAGCAGGGAAAGCCTGCAATTCAAATTCCGCTTACTGCCTAAAGCGAAAGTCAGAAACAAAGTGGGAGTCAAAAAGACAATAAAATGTGAGGCTGGATGAACACAGCAGGCCCAACAGCATCTCAGGAGCACAAAAGCTGATGTTTCGGGCCTAGACCCTTCAGAGAGGGGGATGGGGTGAGGATTCTGGAATAAATAGGGAGAGAGGGGGAGGTGGACCGAAGATGGAAAGAAAAGATGATAGGTGGAGAGGAGAGTATAGGTGGGGAGGGGATAGGTCAGTCCAGGGAAGATGGACAGGTCAAGGAGGTGGGATAAGGTTAGTAGGTAGGAGATGGAGGTGCGGCTTGGGGTGGGAGGAAGGGATGGGTGAGAGGAAGAACAGGTTAGGGAGGCAGAGACAGACTGGACTGGTTTTGGGATGCAGTGGGTGGAGGGGAAGAGCTGGGCTGGTTTTGGGATGTGGTGGGGAAGGGGAGATTTTGAAGCTGGTGAAGTCCACATTGATACCATTGGGCTGCAGGGTTCCCAAGTGGAATATGAGTTGCTGTTCCTGCAACCTTCAAGTGGTATCATTGTGGCACTGCAGGAGGCCCATGATGGACATGTCATCTAAAGAATGGGAGGGGGAGTGGAAATGGTTCGTGACTGGGAGGTGCAGTTGTTTATTGCGAACCGAGCGGAGGTGTTCCGCAAAGCGGTCCCCAAGCCTCCGCTTGGTTTCCCCAATGTAGAGGAAGCCACACTGGGTCCAATGGATACGGTATACCACATTGGCAGATGTGCAGGTGAACCTCTGCTTAATATGGAACCCTCTACAACTTCTCTTTCGATTCCTCCCACTTCCTACAGACAAAGGGGGTGGCCATGGGCACCCGCTCGAACAGTTCATCCACTTCACCAACACCTTCCACCCCAACCTTCAGTTCACCTGGGCCATCTCCAGCACATCCCTCACCTTCCTGGACCTCTCAGTCTCCATATCAGGCAACCAGCTTGTAACTGATGTCCATTTCAAGCCCACCGACTCCCACAGCTACCTAGAATACACCTCCTCCCACCCACCCTCCTGCAAAAATTCCATCCCCTATTCCCAATTCCTCCACCTCCGCCGCATCTGCTCCCACGATGAGGCATTCCACTCCTGCACGCCCCAGATGTCCAAGTTCTTCAAGGACCGCAACTTCCCCCCCCCCCCACAGTGTTCGAGAACGCCCTTGACCGCGTCTCCTGCATTTCCCGCAACACATCCGTCACACCCCACCCCCGCCACAACCGCCCAAAGAGGATCCCCCTCCTTCTCACACACCTCCCCACCAACCTCCGGATACAACACATCATCCTCCGACATTTCTGCCATCTACAATCTGACCCCACCACCCAAGATATTTTTCCATCCCCACCCTTGTCTGCTTTCTGGAGAGACCACTCTCTCCGTGGCTCCCTTGTTTGCTCCACACTGCCCTTCAACCCCACCACACCCGGCACCTTCCCATGCAACCGCAGGAAATGCTACACTTGCCCCCACACCTCCTCCCTCAACCCTATCCCAGGCCCCAAGATGACCTTGCATATTAAGCAGAGGTTCACCTGCACATCTGCCAATGTGATATACTGTATCGATTGCACCCGGTGTGGCTTCCTCTACATTGGGGAAACCAAGCGGAGGCTTGGGGACCGCTTTGCAGAACACCTCTGCTCGGTTCGCAATAAACAACTGCACCTTCCAGTCGCGAACCATTTCCACTCCCTGTCCCATTCTTTAGATGACATGTCCATCATGGGCCTCCTGCAGTGCCACAATGATGCCACTCGAAGGTTGCAGGAACAGCAACTCATATTCCGCTTGGGAACCCTGTAGCCCAATGGTATCAATGTGGACTTCACCAGCTTCAAAATCTCCCCTTCCCCCACCGCATCCCTAAACCAGCCCAGTTCGTCCCCCCCCCCCCCCCCCACTGCACCGCACAACCAGCCCAGCTCTTCCCCTCCACCCACTGCATCCCAAAACCAGTCCAGTCTGTCTCTGCCTCCCTAACCTGTTCTTCCTCTCACCCATCCCTTCCTTCCACCCCAAGCCGCAACTCCATCCCCTACCTACCAACCTCATCCCACCTCCTTGACCTGTCAGTCTTCCCTGGACTGACCTAACACCTTCCTACCTCCCCACCTATACTCTCCTTTCCACCTATCTTCTTTTCTCTCCATCTTCGGTCCGCCTCCCCCTCTCTCCCTATTTATTCCAGAACCCTCACCCCATCCCCCGCTCTGCTGAAGGGTCTAGGCCCGAAACGTCAGCTTTTGTGCTCCTGAGATGCTGTTGGGCCTGCTGTGTTCATCCAGCCTCAGATTTTATTATCTTGGATTCTCCAGCATCTGCAATTCCCATTATCACTGGGAGTCAAAAAGAAACTGATTGAACCACATTATCTATGGAACTCTATTTAACCCTGAACTGAGTTTCCAACTCTTTATGAACTCATTAAAAACTGTTAACTTCATTCTCTGTCACAATGTCTGCCAATAATAGAGCTGTTTTAAAGAATTTTAGCTTCAAATACTTTAATTATCCTACAAGTGTGTGTGCTGATGCAACTACAGTTTATATCCTGTTTTGGAAAGCATGATTTGCGGTGAACACAAATTGCAGCACATGTTAATAGTAATTATATACTTAGATTTTAATGAAGTATCATGGTTGATGAGTGAAATTTTGTATAAGCTGCCCTTCAATTGTGAACAAAATGGGAGCAAATGTCTTTTGACTCTGCATTGAAACCAGAGAAAATATTTTGAGTTGTATAGCATGAGATTAAATTTCTAGTGATTGTAGATGTCACTGGTATCAACAGTGGTGTGAGCAATGTAAGGTTTTTTTATTATTACCCATCAATAACAGTAAATTCAATATGTCTACTAATATTTCAAAATATGACAAATGCACAAAGATTTTTCTTTTATGCTGACATGTGATGGAGATCTGCTATGACAATTTTATTTGTAAAGTTAGGATGTAGGTCTTCACATTTTGAAAGTAATGTTATTCCACCTAGTGGTCAAACTTGTTTTGAAATGAATGTAATCTGATTCTGAAATATCAGTTACCTTTATAATTGAAGATGCTGTTGTTCACGGAAGGACTTTTCTTTTTAAAACAGAGTACTTCGAAACCGTGGCTCCGAACTGAAATTGATTTTTTTGACTCTTGCCATTATTTATGTCACCATTCCGTTTGCCTTCAAAATGTGACCTGTTACAGTGACAAAAATCGTATATCTTAATTTTTGTAAGTATTAATTTCATAAATCCATTCTAGTGATCTTTTTACAGTGTAAAATAAGAATGCTATTTTGTTTGCCATTTTCTTTCTCAAATGTGTTGATACAAAGTTACATTTACATAATGCCATTAATGTAGACCCATGTCTCAACGCAATTCCTAGAAGTGCAATCTGATACAACTGACCACTGCAACAAACAAGAAAGTGTTAGACCAAAAGTTTGGGTTTTAAGGAGGGCTTGATAAAGAAGAATGAAGTGTTAAGGCAAATTGATTATGCGGGAATTCTGGGGTGTAGATTGTAAATTGCCGTGATCCAGAAGTATGATGTAGGAGAGTGTGTTAGGGACAGGGTTTTGGAATGCAATGAGAATTGTCAAGAGACTGGAGAAGGTGAGGAGCTCGTGAAAGTATTTAGACAAAAAGATGCAACTTTTAAATATTTTTTGGGAACTGAGAGTTTAGGGGCAGAGTAGATCAGGAGGAACAGGAAACTGAACTGGGCTAACCATATAAATATATTGGCTCTAAGAGCAGGTCAGAGGCTAGGAATCCTGCAAATAATTCCTCTCTCGACTCCCTAAAGCCTGTTCACCATCTACGAGGCACGATTCAGGAATGTGTTGTACTATCCACCTCTTGCCTAGATGAATACAACTCCAAAAACACTCAGGAAAGCTGACACCATCTAGGACAACACAGCTCACTTAACTGACACAGCATCTTCTCCCTCTGCCACTGATTCTTATTAGCAGCAGTGTGTGTACCATCATCAAGGTTCACTGCAGAAATTTACCAAGACTTCTAGTCATGTTCCATATCTAGGCCCACTTCCATCTAGAAGGACAAGGCCAGCAGATTAATGGGATCATCACCACTTGCAAGTTTCCCCTTCCAGACACTCACCATCCTAACTTGGAAATATACTGTCCTTCCTTCAGTATTGCTGAACCACACTCCTGAAACTCTGTCTCTAGTGGCATTGTGAATCTGTCTATGGTACAGGGATTGTGACTGTTCAAGAAGCCACCTTTTCAAGGGCAATTAGGAATGGGTGTTAAATGATGACACAGTCAGCAATGCCTACATCCCATGGGAAAAAAAAATTGCAGCTGAAAACAGGCTGAAGGCACTGCCTGAGGAACTGAGGGTCTTATGGCACATTGGTAGTATTCCTACCTCTGAACCAGAAGGATTGGGTTCAAGTCCAACCTACTGCAGAGGTATATCATTGCATGTTTTAAAAGTAACTCCCTGGCAAACTCCTGTGCTGTTTTTCTGGTGTTGACAATGACAGATCTCCAACTTCCGCAGCTGTTTTTCTTTATGCTAGATATGACTCTAACCAGTGGTGAGATTTCCCCTAATTCTAATTGACTCTAGTTTTGATCAGGATCCTTGATTCAATTTTTGGTCAAAAGCAGCCTTGATGTCAGGCAGTCACTCTCACCTCATCTCTGGAGTTCAGTTCTTTTATCCATTTTTGGAAGAAGTCTACAATGAAGTTGGGAGCTGAGTGACCCTGGCGCAACTCAAACTGACTGCCAGCAGAAGTTGCTCCTCACAATGTGTGTAGTGGAAGGGAAACCAGCCATGTGGCATGGCTGACACATCATTGCAAATACAAGCACATATTTGTAAACGTGTTGCTATTTGAGAACAAGCTGCACTTATTACCCAAGCTTAATCGCATTTTAGAACCTGTATAAGAACATGCTAATCCTGCATCAGTGCCAGGGTAGACTAACATCACCTCATTGTTTGTGGGACCATTGGATAATGGTAAACATTTAAATGATTGAAAAACTGCATTTGCTTCGGAGACCAGGCAGTGACGTCTTACCTTACCTTTTGAACAACAATAAATTTGCAATCAATAAGTGATCGCTGCACCACGCTCACACCTATTAGAACCATTGGTCAATTAAGTCTCATCTGGTATGTTGCACTCAATTTTGCTCGGTCCTATCATTACATATAGTTATGTTCCTCTGGCTCAATGTCCTTATCTTCCTCCTTGAAGACAATTGCTCACTCCCAACTCTTCTGAGGCCAACACATCCTCGCTTTGTTCCAGTTGTGTAGTGCACAACATCCTAGAATTATATTGGATTTGGGCTAAAACACAAGCTGCCTGATGATTCAAAGTATAGAAACTCATCTTCATTTGGTCTTTCATTTGCCCCATGATGACCCTGGTGGGGGAATGGGTTGCATTGTCTACACTCAGCCTCTGTCAAAGGGTTGCGTAATGGAGTCATCAGCCACAGTTGAAGAGGGTAGACCTAGTTTTTCACACCCATCTTGTCAGACATCTAGCTCTTGAAAGGAAGCACATACATGCGAGTTGTCAAGGATATAGGCATCATGGCAGCCTCCAAGGTAATTTGGTGCAGACGTTTAAGATGTGGTACTGATTTTTGTAAGCGACTTGTACAGTAACCAAATGGAATCAATCCTGTTTTATCGATAAAGTCAGTTAAGGCGTTCTCAATGTGACGTGCATAGATTGTAGCATCCCACTCCTGCCAGCTATGTTGGCAAAGTCTCCTGCCCAGGCTGCAGCATCGACCTCATCATGGGGAAATGAGATGAAGTAGTGTGATTTGGCACAATTGCATCAGTAGCAGTCTTGATACAATCGGGGATTGAAGATTGAAAGATCCCTCTTAAGTTCCCAGTGGCTTTGTGGAAGCAGCTAGTTGCATATATATTTAGTGCTGCCTTGACAACCACTGGATAGGGTGACCGTCCACCTCTTCAGATCGCAGGCCCCACTCTATCGGTTACCATTGTTCTGAGAAAGTGTGCTGGGACATCCTCCATCTATTGCAGCTCTGCATCTCGTTCATATGGAGAAAATGGCATTGAAGAAGATGGACTCTGGGCCTTCTGTACACTTCTGCGTCCTGAGGGGATCTTCAGCTGTAATTTCTTAATTTAGACACTATTTGGTAGCCGTTGGAGATTATTGCTGGTCCCAGGCTTGCTAGGGCGCCAGTTCCTTTCCTATTTCTTAGCACCTTTGTTACACTGCAGCAAAAACAACAAAAAATCCATGTGTTGCTGGATCCATTGGTCATGGATCCAGTGGACCTTAATGGGAAATTTAAGAAACAGAACAAGTCCTTATAAATAGGGTGGTTCGGACCATTGTTGACCATTCTATCTGCAATAACCTGTGTCCTCACTGTTGTCCCACATCCATACTTGTTGAGTTCCTAACCTTCATAAGTTATTGCCCCCAAAGCATCATCACTACCTTTGATCACCAGAACTGACGTCTGTACCAAAGCAGTGGTTCCTGATGACTAGCACACAAACATTTCCATCCCCCCAGCCTTGATTTTCACTCGTTGAGATGGTCCCCAGGCTGCCCTTGGATGGACAGCCTTGATTGAAGACTGATGAGACTCCTATCTGATATCTGCACAGTTCCCTTGCCTGGTTGTACTAGATTTATAAAATTACCGTGGCCCACTCTACATGTTGCAGTGCTCTGGACCCATTTACCTTGGATATTCCAAGCTTGCAGTGACTGTGCTCAAGCCCCTGGACTGATACCAGCTGCTGGCCTTGACATACTGTACTGGAATCCCCTGGCTGAAAGCTGTTTTTCTTGATTTGAACGTGCATTGATCCATTAGACTTTGAGGCATTTCTATTTCATTGAAACATGTATTGTATATTTGCTTGTGTTGCTGGCATGTGTTGCAAATATGAGATTGACACAGTTTGGTACTGTGTAGCTGTATGTCCACCACATTGACTGATGGCTGCTGACAACCATAATGAGATGTAAGACTTTGTCTGTGCTTAAAACAAAAGGCAAGATGACTAGTACTGTGAGCATTTCTACTTTAGCTGAGGGGGCAAAGTGTAAACCGGCAAGGAAAGGCAGTGATGCTGTGAACATCCAAGTAGGTGTAAAGTGAGTGAAGGGATGCAATGGCCCAGTGGTTTTATTGCTGGACTATGAATCCAGAAAGGCAGTTCATCTTCTGGAGACCAGGGTTTGAATCTCACCATGGCAGATGTTGAAATTTGAATTCAATAAAATTTCTGGAACTAAGAATCTATTGATGAGCATGAAACCATTGTTGGTTGTTGGAAAAACACATCTGGCTGGCTGATTTCCTTCACCTGGTCTGACCTATATGTCATTCCAGAGCCACATGATTCTAAACTGCTCTCTGAAATGACCTAGTAAGCCACTAATCACTACAAAGTCAAATAAAAGAAATGAAACCAGGCCAACCATCTGGCATCAACCTAGGCATTAGGAAAAGACAACCAGTCACCCCTGCAAAGTCATCTTTACTAACATCTGGGTGCTAGTGCCAAAATAGGGAGAGCTGTCTCACAGATAAGTAAAGCAACAGCCAATCATACCACACAGATGATATCCCAGACACCACCATCCCCACCATCTGTCCTAAAAGAGGTGGTGGCACGGTGCTATACAGTTGGGAGGGGGTTGTCCTCAAAATTGACTCCAAATCCCATGAAGCCTCCTGTTGGTTATTATATACTATCGTCTCTCCAGCACAATCTGCAACCTCATGGCCCAGTAAATCTGTTGAACCTGTGTTGAACCATTACTGTCAAATCAGAGGATCAACCTTGGTCCACTGGAGAGTGCAGGAGGGCATGCCAGGAATAGCACCAAGCATGTCTTAAAGTGAGGTCTCAATCTGGTGAAGCTACCAAACAGAACTACTTACATGCCGTACAGCATAAGCAGCAAGTGATAGAGCTGAGCAAGCCCAAAACGAATGTATCAAATCTATTCTGTGCAGTCCTGCCACATCCAGTTGAGACAATTAAATAACTCACTGGAGGATGAGCATGTATAAATATTCCCATCTTCAAAGTTACAACAATGCAAAAGATAAGACTGAAATAGTCGCAGGAATCTTCAGCCAGAAGTGCCAAGTAGATGGATCCATTTCAGCCTTCTCCATTTGTCCACATTATTGCAGATACCTGTCTTCAGCCTATTCAATCCACTCCATGTGATGTCAAGAAATGGTTGAAAGCATTGGATACCACAAAGGCTATGGACCTTGACAACAGTCACAGGATCCTCAGATCACAGAACCCCTACCATGTGGAAACAAGGCCCAACAAATTCACACCGACTCTCCATAGAGCATCCCACCCAGACTCTCCCCCTCCCTGTACTCTGTTAGATGGCTAATCCATCTAACCTATACACTATGGGCAATTTAGCTTGGCAAATCCACATAACCTGCACATCCTTGGACTGTGGAAGGAAACCCGCATAGACAGGGAGAGAATGCGCAACATCCACACAGACAGTTGTCCAAAGCTGGAATTGAACCCAGCTCCCTGGCGCTGAGAGACAGCATGCTAACCACTGAGCCACTGTGCTGCTTCAATGTAAGGTATAAGCACTACTGAGATTTGAATGCAGGATTGCCTGTTTACACAGACGCTTTAACCAACTAAGCCGCAGAAAGAGCACTGAAGACTTGTGCTCTGGAACTTGCCACACATGTGGCCAAGCTGCTCCACTACAGTTACAACACTGGCATCTACCTGGCAATGCAGAAAATTGCCCACGTATGTCCTTTGTAGAAAAAGAAGAAGAAATCCAACCCAGCCAATTACCACCCCATCACTACTCTTGATCATCACTGAACATAGAACAGTACAGTGCAGTACGGGCTTTTTGGCCCATGACGTGCTGACCTATTATCCTACTTAGATCAATTTACCCTGCACACCCTACATTTTACTGTTCTCAATGTGCCTGTCCAAGAGTCACTTTAAAGTCTCTAAAAGTATCTGACAAGACGAGTAAAGTGTTGGAAGATGTCATTAACAGCGCTATCAAGCAGCGCCTGCTCAGTGACATCCAGTTTGGTTTCTGCCAGGGCCACTCAGCTCCTGATCGCATTACAGCTTTAATTCAAATGTGGCAAAAAAGCTGAATTCCAGATCTGAGGTGAGAGTGACAGTCCTTGACATCAAGGTGCATTTAGTCGAGCATAGTTTCCAGGATCTCTAACAATGCTGTAATTGGTGGGTATCAAGGGGCAAACTCTGTGCTGGTTGGAGTTGTACCTGGCTCAGAGGCAGATGGTTGTGGGTGCTGTAGATCAGTCATTCTCAGCTCCAGGACATCTCTGCAGGAGTTCCTCAGTGCAGTGTCCTAGACCCAACCATCTTCAGCTTCTTCAAGGATGACCTTCCCTCCACCATAAAGTCAGAAGTGGGGATGCCTACTGATGATTTCACAATGTTCAACACCATTTGTGACTCATCCAATACTGAAACTGTCCATCTTTAAATGCAAGAAGATCTGGACAATGTCCAGGCTTGGGCTGACGAGTGGCAAGTAACATTCGCACCATGCAAATGCCAGGCAATGACCATCACCTGTAAGAGTCAATCTAACGACTGCCTCTTGACAGTTACTGGAGTTGCCATTACTGAATCCTGCACTTTCAGCACCCATAAACTCAACTGGACTCACCACATAAACTACAGTGTCTACAAGAACAGGTCAGAGGCTAGAAATACTGCATGACTCTCCTCCTGACTCCCAAAGGCTATTCATCACCTACAAGGCACAAGTTAGAGTGTGATGAAATGATTTCCACTTGGATGGGTGCAGCTCCATCAACATTCAAGAAGCTTGACACCATCCAGGACAAAGTAGCCTGTGTGACTGGCACCACAGCGACAAACGTCCACTCCCTCCATTGTTGACATTCAGGAGCAACATTTGTAGATAGTACACAGATGCAATTTCCCCAAGATCCATAAACAGCATCTTCCAAACCCATAAGTTCTTTATCATGAAGGACAAAGGCAGCAAATGCAAGGGAACACCACATGGCAAGTTCCCTTCCCAAATCACTAACCATCTGACTTGGAAATATGTATCACTGTTCCTGGTTCAAAATCTTGAAATTCCCACCCAACCGCATTTATAGGTCAACCCACAGCACATGGACTGCAGTGGTTCAAGAAAGCAGTTCTCCTCCACCTTCCCAAGGCTGATGAGGAACAGGCAATAAATGCTGACCAGCCAGTAATACCCACATCCCATCAATGAATAAAAGAAAACTAATAGAGCAGATGAGGAGCCTAAGATGTTTCCTGTTTCCCATGTTTCCATGAGTTCAATGCTTGTCTTGCATGCAAGAAGCAGGATTACAATAAGAGTGCCATGGTACTGCCAAATGCAGCATTAAAGTGCAGACTGTATTGTAAGTGGGTCAGAACTGTGCCATGAAGATGTGGTGAAGCTGGTACGTGTCTAATGTCAACTTTTGTGGTGGATGAGTGTGCAAGCAGTTTTTGCCCATGGAGCATGCCCTGATATGTGATGACTGTTATTCAAGTTGGAGGCCTAGAGAAGCAAGTACTGAGCAAGAGTTGTCAGGTACCTGTTGTGATTTTCATGTCAGGAATTGTCACTGTCTGGTATCTATCTAGTGGGTGTGAGAATAGGAAACAGCCTATCAATGAGGTAAGATTATGAGGTACCAATGGTGTGCAGTCGGATGAATAAAAAGGCCTCTGACACTCACTCGTGAGATTCCTATTTTGCATTCAAAACTTAATTGGAGAATCAGATGTTATTCCTGATGTTGAGAATGTGATTTCTGCGATACGGTTAGGGTATCACTCTATTTTCCTAATAATAGATTGTGAAAGGCATGTCACTTTCAGGGCAGTGAAGACTCCGTTCCCATTGTTTCAGATCAATGAAAGCTCTTTAGAAATATGATTATTGGAAGCAGACAATTATCTGAAGCTTTAACTATGGCTGGCAACATCTGTGGAGAGAAACAATCAAACTACTTTGCTTCAAAATACCCTAACCTCAGTCTTGGTGTAAGAACAATCTTGCTCAGTTTGAATTTTCTTGATTGTGTGCATCAGTCCTGTGTGATTAAGAAATATGGGATGACATTTGCTTTTCATTTGAGAAGGGCTGAAAACCACATCCAATGTTTAGTAAAATAAATCTATTTGATTTGAATCCAGGATTCAGAAGTGAAGTCACAATTTGCAGCATCCAATTATGTTCCTAATAATTTAAAATATTGATTGAGAAAATGTTATTGGATAGGCCAGTGGCTTTCTTCCAGTGAATGTGAACAATCTATTCCGTTTTAGATTTCACATTTTACATTTACATTTACAGTTTTATAATATTCACTTTCTCTTGGTAGTATAATTCCTGAAGATAGTTAAGTGAAAGCTCAGAGTATCAATTCAGCACATCACTGTGAGGAGAAATGTTGATGTTGCTTTTTTATAAAGCTGGTTAGAGGCTTCTAAAAGTAAGTGCTAGACTCAGCATTCTTCATTGTCATTGGGATTTTATTTTTTATTATTACAGTGCGACGTCCATTTATTGATTTTAAGCAGCCTGCAAACTATTTACTGAACCACACTCTCTAAATTTATACCTCACTCCAGAAGGAGTTACATTTGGGGTTTGGTAAGTTCCAGTTACTGAAGTTCTACAGAAAAACTAATAGATAAGTGTACTGATCAAACAAAATCACCTTGTCTTTAAGCCAGCTCTTTTTTAAAATTGCTGTAGAATATTATTAAAATTGCATAAAAATTTACACTTTGTAAAGCATTTAATTCATCGATGTTAAAAATATGTTTATTTTGGTGTATGAATTATTGTTATATAAATAATTGTGACAGATGTTTTCATCTAGGATAGTCCAAAAACCAGGAGGAGTGATCTGAATGTTTTCAAACCAGGAGACCTTTATGCTCAATCTCACTTATTATTTTGAATCCTATACATCAGAACGATTGGAGACTAGAGACATTGGTCTTAATTTAATGTTTCCTCTGACCTTTAGGTGGTTCTTCATTTCATTTAGTATTTCTCTGCACCCTTTCACCCTGACTTCACATTAATGTAAACATCTTTTTCAAAAATTATTCTTTTGGTGGCAACCTTCAAATACAGGCAACCATCGAAAACTACATGATAAACTTGGTTATCCTGAACTCAGTGGGCCAGGCACTTAGGGAGGGGTACTTAAACAGGCATTTGACTCCTTATTTGCATTTGCAAAAGGACTATTTCCTGCATTACTCACGAAGCCTGATGTTTAAACCTGCAGCCTCTTCCAATATGGCAGGTATTGTACTTGCTGCTTGGAGAATATGTTCACTTATTGGACACCATATTGGGCACTTAAGTACATTTGCTATGTTTATAAAACGGGCACGGTGTCAACGAATTTTCAGATTTTGATCTCTTTAACTCAGAAACAGTCAACTTGGATAAAAGTATTAAAAACAGCTCAGTGCACAATTCTAATGTAAACTCATGCAATCAGTTGGAAATGGAGGCAGATCTCATCATGAATCACGACTGAAATCAGTTGTATGCATCGTTATCTTGTAGGAAGCAGTATTTATTTGGATAATTTGTCAAAAACTCTCTTTCCTCCATTTTGGAATGACTAAAAACAGATGATCTGGTCATTTATTTCACAGCAGCATTTTCAGCATCACAACCATGATTACACTTTGAAAACATATCATTGATTATGAAATATCTTGGCAAATTCTGGCTTGCAAAACATGCTACATAAATTCACTTTCTTCCTTCTTTCTCTCCTACTACTTATAACAAACTCTCTGGATATCTTTACTGGCTTCTTTTATGATTGTATAATCCTGATTGTGTTAAGGTTCCATTTTTTGACCCCCACCTATTCTTGACTGTGTTGCTTTTATTGATGTTACGCATATAGTTGGGGTACGGTTAAATTGTGTAAGCTTAAAATTTTGAGCTTTGCCCTAACGGTTGTTGTAAGGCACATAGCACAGACCATAGCATGTAAGTCAAGCTGGTGTATAAAACTACCCTATTTTTCAGTGCAAAAATGCAAGTTTGGGATTAGTCAGTGTATAAATTGACTAGGAGGCTGGAAGAACACAGCAGGCCAGGCAGCAGCTGGAGGAAAGAAGCATTCAGTGTTTTAGGTATTGGGTAATACCTGAAACATTGACTGCTTCTTTCCTCCAGCTGCTGCCTGGCCTGCTGTGTTCTTCCAGACTCCTGTTTGTCTACCTTGGATTTCAGCATCTGCAGTTTTTTTTTGCCTCTATATAAATTGACCACTCTAGAACATTTTCAACTAATGAATGCATATTTAGGGCTATTACATTAATAGTCATCAACAATTTTTCAGCTTAGAAAGAAATGTCCAGGATTATATTCAATCTTTTAAATGGTACATGGGATCAAGTGGATGACATGGGTTGTATTGTCAAGAAATCCATGAGATTTTAGGACAGACCTAAATAGAGCAGACTGCTCATGGCAGTTGACAACCAGAAATTTATCTTCCTGCAAAAAAAAGTGAATATGCAAGTGGTTTCACGTTAAAAGTTGTAATATTTATACTAACTTGTCAAATAACTGCAGTGAGGGAATTTGGTGTTTGTTAAAACCTGTTCAATACTGGAAGAAGGAATCCACACTGAAGATGATGTCCAGGCTTAAATGTGTCATCAGAACTGGGAGTGAACACAAGTCTGATCTGGAGAACTGTCTATTAGAATGGATCCTTGAAAATCAGCAGAAGGGTTACATCATCACCAGACTGCAATCCTATACATGCACTTAAGTGGGCCACATCATGCTCTTGATTCCAGCACAATTTCAGGGGAACAGGTAATTGGTCTAGCCAGTTTATGGAAGACAGTAAATTTGACACTTTTTAAAATCTTATGATTTATTCAGACTTGTAGCATTATTGAAACTGAAATGTGACGCATTGATTTTAATTTGAATTACTCTGTTAAATGTCAAAAAAGTGATTTGCCTATACCCACACTGATGGTTCATTTTTTTCTGTTCATCTATAAGTCAACACCCAAATTTCAGAGAGATGTTTGAAACACCAAAGGTCAGCTTTTATGCCACAATCTATGCTATTGTATTTGTTGCTTGGCTGCCTTCCCACGTGATCCAGAACTTCTGCAATTTAACTTACAAAAGATATTGTACTAAAGTCTGTTAATTTGCATATTTTTCCCCAGTTCCATCACAGTTTCTAGCCACTCACATGCTTATTCTGTGTCCTCTTTGATTCTGACCAGAACTTGCAGTTTCAGTCAATCTGTACTAAAACTACTATTTCCACTTCTGTAACAATGCCTCCCTTCCTCTCTATCTCACCAACTTCGAGTCAAAACTTCTATCCCTACATTCATTCTCACTAGGCACAGACTTTCCTGCCTTCCCAATTCTATCTGAGCCAAACTGTATATTGTGCCCCAATTCCCTTCTGTTTGCTTTCCTCCTATCCTAAAACTAAAAACCATTTCACTTATTATTGTTCATGTTGCCAGTAGTAATCATGCCTTCCAATGAATCAATTTCAAATCTGTTGTCATTATTTACAGGTCTTGTCAACATTATATCCCATTCTAACACTGAATTTCACAGAGCTCTTCATTCTTCAGCTTCCGGTCAACTGTGTATTTGCTTACCATCAATAGTCAAATAACCCCGCACTTACATTCCCTTCTTCCACCTTTCTACATCTGTGACCACTTTCAAACATTTTTGTCAAAGCATATTTCTTTGGCCATATTCTTTGGCTTTGCTAACTGTGCTTATTATGTGAAAGCGGATGTTGTCATCGAGAAAACAGTTGCCTTGACATGATTAATGTTTAAATGTTAGCAGAGTTAGATACTTTTTCCTTCATTATGAATAGGATGTTTTTTTCTAGGTTTACTATACCAGATAAGAGGTGGCAAGAAGCTAAGGGGAAGGACCAGCAGTGGTATGAAGCTGCACTGGGAGATGATATCCAGTAATTGTTTATCTTCATGGAAATGGAGGCAGTAGGTGATGCCATTTTTAAAAGTACAAATGATTATTTAATAAATAGACTACCACCAGAACCTGTGTTACATTTAATAGTGCTTAGTAAACTCACATGTTGGTGTTTTCATTTATTTTTTCTGTGTTGTAATTAAACATTTTGTTGATTAAATTTAGAGCTGTAGGACACAGAGTTGAATTGATAAAGGTAAACATTACTTTGCTTTCATCTGTGCATATTTTTCTAGCTTTGTATCAATTCTGGAAAAAATACCTTTGTTTATGCCACATAATTTATACTTTAAATCTTTAGAGTTTTATTCTTAAAACTTAAATATATGGAGCTAAAAGTGTCAGTGTTTTGTAGATGTCTTCATCATACATACAATATTGAAACATTATTTGATAAGTAGCAAGAATTTAGCTAGGATGGAAGCTGAGAGCTCGGACAGAGTTGTTGTCTCTGGTTTGTTGCCCGTGCTACGTGCTAGTGAGGCGAGGAATAGGGAGAGAGAGGAGTTGAACACATGGCTACAGGGATGGTGCAGGAGGGAGGGTTTTGGATTCTTGGATAATTGGGGCTCTTTCCGGGGTAGGTGGGACCTCTACAAGCAAGATGATCTTCACCTGAACCAGAGGGGTACCGATATCCTGGGGGGGACATTTGCTAAGGCTGTTCGAGTAGGTTTAAACTAATTCAGCAGGGGATGGGCACCAAAATTGTAGTTCGACTATAGAAAAGGTTGAGAGTAGGGTGGTCCGAAATAAAGTTTCAGGGAAGCAAGATGGCACGGGCAAGCAAGAAGTTGGTTTGAAGTGTGTCTACTTCAATGCCAGGAGAGTCCGGAATAAGGTGGGTGAACTTGCAGCATGGGTTAGTACCTGGGACTTCGATGTTGTGGCCATTTCGCAGACATGGATAGAGCAGGGACAGGAATGGTTGTTGCAGGTTCCGGGATTTAGATGTTTCAGTAAGAACAGAGAAGATGGTAAAAGGGGCGGAGGTGTGACATTGTTGGTCAAGGACAGTATTACAGTTGCAGAAAGGATGTCTGGGGACTCGTCAACTGAGGTAGTATGGGCTGAGGTTAGAAACAGGAAAGGAGAGGTCACCCTGTTGGGAGTTTTCTATAGGCCTCCGAATAGCTCCAGAGATGTAGAGGAAAGGATAGCAAAGATGATTCTCAATAGGAGTGAGAGAGACAGGGTAGTTGTCATGGGGGACTTCAACTTTCCGAATATTGACTGGGAACACTATAGTTCGAGTACTATAGATGGGTCAGTTTTTGTCCAGTGTGTGCAGGAGGGCTTCCTGACACAGTATGTTGATAGGCCAACAAAGGGCGAAGCCACATTAGATTTGGTACTGGGTAATGAGCCTGGCCAGGTGTTAGATTTGGAAGTAGGTGAGCACTTTGGTGATAGCGATCACAATTCTGTTATGTTTACTTTAGTGATGGAAAGGGATAGGTGTATACCACTGGGCAAGAGTTATAGCTGGGGGAAAGGCAATTACGATGAGATTAGGCAAGATTTAGGGAGCGTAGGATGGGGAAAGAAACTGCAGGGGATGGACACATTAGAAATGTGGAGCTTATTCAAGGAAAAGCTCCTGTGTGTCCTAGATAAGTATGTACCTGTCAGGCAGGGAGGAAGCTATAGAGTGCGGGAGCCATGGTTTATGAAGGAGGTGGAATCTCTGGTCAAAAGGAAGAAGAAGGCTTATTTTAGGATGAGATGTGAAGGCTCAGTTAGGGCACTTGAGGGCTACGAGGTAGCCAGGAAAGACCTAAAGAGAGAGCTCAGAAGAGCCAGGAGGAGACATGAGAAGTTGTTGGCGGATAGGATCAGGGTAAACCCTAAGGCTTTCTATAGGTATTTAAGGAATAAAAGAATGACGAAAGTAAGATTAGGCCCAATCAAGGATAGTAGTGGTAAGTTGTGTGTGGAGTCAGATGAGATAGGGGAAGCGGCTAAATGAATATTTTTCATCAGTATTCACTCTAGAAAACGACAATGTTGTCGAGGAGAATACTGAGATACAGGCTACTAGACTAGGTGGGATTGAGGTTCACAAGGAAGAGGTATTAGAAACCCTTCAGAGGATGAAGATGGATAAGTCCCCTGGGCCGGATGGGATTTATCCTCGGATCCTCTGGGAAGCCAGGAGGAGATTGCCGAGCCTTTAGCATTGATCTTTAACTCGTCATTGTCTACAGGAATAGTGCCAGATGACTGGAGGATAGCAAATGTGGTTCCCCTGTTCCAGAAGGGGAGTAGAGACAACCCTGGTAATTATAGACCAGTGAGCCTTACCTCAGTTGTTGGTAAAGTGTTGGAAAAGGTTATAAGGGATAGGATTTATAATCCTCTAGAAAAGAATAAATTGATTAGGGATAGTCAGCACAGTTTTGTGAAGGGAAGATCGTGCCTCACAAACCTTATTGAGTTCTTTGAGAAGGTGACCAAACAGGTAGATGAGAGTAAACCGGTTGATGTGGTGTATATGGATTTCAGCAAGGCGTTTGATAAGGTTCCCCCGAATAGGCTATTGTACAAAATGCGGAGCAATGGGATTGTGGGAGATATAGCAGTTTGGATCAGAAATTGGCTTGCTGAAAGAAGACAGAGGGTGGTAGTTGATGGGAAATGTTCATCCTGGAGACCAGTTACTAGTGTTGTACCGCAAGGGTCGGTGTTGGGTCCATTGCTGTTTGTCATTTTTATAAATGACCTGTTTGAGGGCGTAGGAGGATGGGTTAGTAAATTTGCAGACAACACTAAGGTCGGTGGAGTTGTGGATAGTGACGAAGGATGCTGTACGTTGCAGAGAGACATAGATAAGCTGCAGAGCTGGGCTGAGAGGTGGCAAATGGAGTTTAATGCAGACAAATGTGAGGTGATGCACTTTGGTAGGAGTAACCAGAAGGCAAAGTACAGGGCTAATGGTAAGATTCTTAGCAGTGTAGATGAGCAGAGAGATCTCGGTGTCCATGTACACAGATCCTTGAAAGTTGCCACCCAGGTTGACAGGGCTGTTAAGAAGGCATACAGTGTTTTAGCTTTTATTAATAGAGGCATCGAGTTCCGGAACCAAGAGGTTATGCTGCAGCTGTACAAAACTCTGGTGCGGTGACACTTGGAGTATTGTGTACAGTTCTGGTCACCGCATTATAAGAAGGATGTGGAAGCTTTGGAAAGAGTGCAGAGGAGATTTACTAGGATGTTGCCTGGTATGGAGGGAAGGTCTTACGAGGAAAGGCTGAGGGACTTGAGGCTGTTTTCATTAGAGAGAAGAAGGTTGAGAGGTGACTTGATTGAAACATATAAAATAATCAGAGGGTTAGATAGGGTGGATAGGGAGAGCCTTTTTCCTAGGATGGTGATGGCGAGCACGAGGGGGCATAGCTTGAAATTGAGGGGTGAAAGATAGAGGACAGATGTCAGAGGTAGTTTCTTTACTCAGAGTAGTAAGGGAATGGAACGCTTTGCCTGCAACGGTAGTAGATTTACCAACTTTAGGTATATTTAAGTCGTCATTGGATAAGTGTATGGACATACATGGAATAGTGTAGGTTAGACAGGCTTGAGATCGGTATGACAGGTCGGCACAACATCGAGGGCCGAAGGGCCTGTACTGTGCTGTAATGTTCTACATTCTATGTTTAATTTGTTTATTCTAATAGCTGCATTGAGCATAGAACAGTACGGCACCGGATGGACCCTTTGGCCCACAATGTTGTGCCAACGTATTATCCTGCCAAGATCAATCTAACCCTCATACCCTATCTTTTACTATTCTCCATGTGTCTATCCCAGACTTGCTTAAAAGGCTCTAGGTATCTGACTCCACTACCACTGCTAGCAGCGCATTCCACATGCCAACCGCTCTCTGTGTGAAGAACCTACCTCTGACATCTCTCCCATACCTTCCTCCAATTATCTCCCCTCGTGATAGCCATTTCAATCCTGGGAAAAAGCCTCTGACTATCCACTCCATCTATGCCTCTCATCATCTTGTAAACCTCTATCAAATCACCTCTTATCCTTTTTTTGCCTCAATGAAAAAAGCCCTAGCTCCCTCAACTTTTCCTCATAAGACCTGCCGTCCAGTCCAGTCAACATCCTGGTAAATCTCCTCTGCACTCTCTCTAAAGCTTCCACATTTTTCCTGTAATGAGGTGACCAGAACTGAATACCATATTCCAAGTGTGTCTGACCAGAATTTTATACACCTGCAGCATAACTTTGCAGCTCTTAAACTCCATTCCCCTGCCACTGAAAGCCAACACACCATCTGCCTTCTTTATAACCTTATCAGCTTGGATGGCAACTTTGAGGGATCTGTGAGCGTGGACCCCAAGATCCCTCTGTTCCTCCACATTACCAAGAATCCTGCATTAATCCTGTGTTCTGCATTCAAATTTGACCTCCCAAAATGGATCACTTCACACTTTACTGGGTTGAATTCCATCTGCCACTTCTTTGCCCAGCTCTGCATCCTGTCATTGATCCATTGCAACCTGTACCAGCCCTCCACGCTGTCCATAATTCCACCAACCTTCGTGTCATTGGGAAACTTACTAACCCACCCTTCCACTTCTTCACCCAAGTCATTTATAAAGATCACAAAGAGCAGAGGTCCCAGAACAGATGCCTGCAGATCTTTTTAGAATTGTTAGAAAGAGAAACACTTCATGTTTCAGGTAACTTAGAATTGTACTTTCAAACTCTTGACTGCCTAGCCTTTGACTTTAGATTCACTACAATAACGTGTAGTGATCTGTCTGCTCAACTGAATACTCACTTTGATATTTTATGTCCCGGTCCTCATTTAAAATCTCTACTCCAAGTCTGGTTGATCTCAAAATATGGTATGCATTTTGCTCCCTCAAGTCCAAGGTGGACAGGCTGATGATAGCTGGGGCTAATTGGCTTAGCCATTCGTCAGGAGATCTGGCTGGTTCATATTGAATACTTAGCAGGCCAAGCAGCATCATAGGAGCAGGAAGGTTGACGTTTTGGGCCTAGACCCTTTATCAGGTGATGATGAAGGGTCTAGGCCCAAAACGTCAGCCTTCCTGTTCCTATGATGCTAATTGGCCTGGTGTGTTCATCCAGCTCTATATCTTGTTATCTCGGATTCTCCAGCATCTGCAGTTCCTATTATCTGTCATATTGAATACTGTCAGGCTTCACTGACCTCTACGAAAATTGCTCAATATTCTTCGATCATCTTGGCAGTGAAAATAACCCCAGATTCTTTTGTTTAGTAGTTCATTATCACTGTCTTAAACCTATGCTGCTAATAAATGCAAGGAGCTAAGGGATTTCTTTGTTATAACGATTAAGATAATTTATTCTCCTACCTTTTACTGCATTATACTTGTCTGGCGTACTAAACCTCGGTCCAGCCCTAAGCCTAATGATGTCTTTTTCAAATGTGTTGTCTTGATTGATAATAGATTTACATGTTCAGTGTTAGTAATTTAGATATTTTGTATGAAAAAATAAAGGATTGTCTTTCCTTATGTAGTAATGATCTAGATGAGGAAAGACTGCAGCCTTTTTGCAAATGACATAAAAATAGGGAAGGCAAGTGGTGAGAATGATACGGAGTCTGCAAAGTGAATGGGCAAAAAGTTGGTAGAAGGAACATATAGTAGGCAAATGTGAGGTTTTGTACTTCCGAAGGAAGAATAGAGGTGCTAAATATTATTTAAATGGAAATATATTGCAGAAATCTACTGAACAAGAATATGGGAGTCCTTGTCCATGAATCTCAAAAATCTAGCACTCCAGTAATAGGGAAGGCAAAACAGATGTTGGCTTTTAGGGAATGAAACATAAAAGTTGGGAAGACTTACTAGCATTATAGAAGTGCTAGTCAGACTAGTCAAGAGGAGATGGTGGCCTAGTGGTATTATTGCTAGACTTTTAGTCCAGAAACCCAGCTAATGTTCTGGGGACCCAGGTCCCACCCAAATAGTGGAATTTGAGTAAATACTTCAAACAAGAATTAAGAATTTACTTATGAACATGAAACCATTATCTATTAAAGTAAGAACCTATTTGGTTCAATCATTCTATTCAGGGAAGGAAATCTGCTGTCTTCATCTGGTCTGGCCTACAAGTGATTTCTGGCCCACAGCAGTGTGGTTGAATCTCAATTCCCCTGAAAAGCCGAGCAAACCATTCATTTATATTGATCACAACAAAGTCTCAAAGAAATGAAATCAGTCAGACCACCTGTTGATGCTGCATAATCCTCCTTACTAACATGTGGGAGGTAGTACCAAAATTGGGAGAACTGCCTCAAGACAAGTCAAGCAACAGCCTTCACATAGTCATCCTCATGGAATTATGCCTTACAGACAATATCCCAGACACCACCATCACTATCCCTAGATATGACCCAGAGGCAGAACAGATACAGCAGAGATGGTGGCACAGTAGTGTACAGTTGGGAGGGAGTTGCCCTGGGAGTCCTCAACATTCACTCTGGATCTCATGATGTCTCATGGCTTTAGGCTAAACATGGCCAAGGAAACTTGCTGTTTACAATGTACCGTCCTTCACGAATGAATCAGTATTCTTTTCTATTAACAACACCTGCAGGAAGCACTAAGGGTGACAAGGGTGCAAAACATACTCTGGGTGGGAGATTTCAGTGTTAGCACCAAGACTGGCTAGGCAGCAGCACCACTGATTAAGCTGTTTGGGACCTAAAGGACGCAGGTGCTAGGCTGGGACTGCAGCAGGTAATGAGGGAAAAACATACTTATCCACCTTGTCCCTACCCATCTGCAACCTGCAGATGCAACTGTTCATGACAGTATTGGTAAGAATGAACACAGCATAGTTCTTGTGAAGATAATGTCCCGCCTTCACATTGAGAATAACCTGCATCATGTTTTGCGGCACTATCGGTGTTAAATGGAACAAACTTCTAACAGATGAGCAACTCAAGACTGGGCATCCATGAGCTGCCCTGGCCCACCAACAGCAACAGAATTGTACTCCCTCACAACGTGCACCTCATGCCCTGGCATATACTCCGCTCAACTATTATCAACAAGTCCGAGATTAATCCTGGTTCAATGCACAGTGTAGGAGGGCTTGCCAGTAACAGCACCGAGCCTGCTTAAAAATGAGGTGCCAACCTGGTGAAGCTATCAAACAGCATATGCAGCAAGTGATAGACAGAGCTGACCTTTGTAGTCTTGCTACATCTAGTTGTGAATGCTGTTGGTCAATGAAACAACTCCCTAGAGGAGGAAATTCCACAAATATCCCCATCCTCGATGGAAGAGCTGGACGTAACAATGCAAAGGTTGAGGCTGAAACAGTCACGTCAATCTTCAGTCAGAAGTGCCAAGTAGGTAATCCATCACAGTCTCCTCCAGTGACTCTCAGCATTACTAATACTAGTCATCAACCAACTTGATTCACTCCACATGATATCAAAAAATGGTTGGAGGCACTGAATACTGCAAAGGCTGTGGCATGAAAACATTCTGCAATAGTACTGAAGACTTGTGCTCCAGAACTTGAAGCTTCCCTAGCCAAGCACTTCCAGTGCAGTTTCAACACTGGTATCTTCCTGACAATGTGGAAAGTTGTCCAGGTATAACCTGTACATAAACAGTAGGATGAATCCAACCCAGCCCATTACCATCTACTCTTGATCATTAGTAAAGTGATGGAAGGTGACATCAACAGTGTTATCACGCAACATCTGCTCAGTGATGTCCAATTTAGGTTGTGCCAGGGCCACTCAGTTCCTGACATCATTACAGCTTTGGTTCGAACATGGACAAAAAAGCTGAATTCCAGATGTGAGGTGAGAGTGACGGCCCTTGATGCATTCAGCTGATTGTGGCATCAAGGAGCCTTAGCAAAAGTGGAATCAATGGATATCGGGACAAACTGTCCATTGGTTGGAGTCATACCTGGCGCATAGGAAGATGGCTATGATAGTTGGAGATCAATCATCTCAGCTCCAAGACATCTCTGCAGGAGTTCCTCAGGTGAGTGTCCTAGGCTTAAGTATGTTCAGCTGCTTCATCAATGACATTTTCTCCATCATAAGGTCAGAAGTGGGGATGTTTGCCAATGTTGAGCACTATTCACGACTCCTAAAATACCAAAGTAGGCCATGTTCATATGCAATGAAATTTAGACAATATCCAGGCTTAGACTGAGAAGTGACAAATAACATTCATACCACACAAATGCTAGGCTACGACCATCACTAATAAAAATGTACCGATTGCCCCTGATGTTCAAGCGTGTTAGAGTCACTGAATTCCCTGCTATCAATATCCTTGGGTTCACCATTGACCAGAAATCAACTGCATCCACCATATAAATATAGTAGTGACAAGAGCAGGTCAAAGGCTAGGAATTCTACGGTGATTAACTTACTTTTCTAAAGCCAGTCCACCATCTATAAGGCACAATCAGGAGTTTGATGGCATACTCCCCACTTAACTGGATGGGTTCAGCTCCAACAACCGTTAAGATGCTTGACAAAGCAGCTCGCTTGATTGGGACCACATTCACTCCCTCTACCACCAGGAGTAGCAGAGTGTACTTTCTATAAGATGCACTGCCAAAATTCACAAAAGATCCTCAGATAGCACCTTCCAAACTCATGGCCACTTCCATCTAGAAGGACAAAAGCACCATATACATGGGAATGCCACCATCTGCCAGTTCTCCTCCAAGTCACTCACCATCCTGATTTGAAAATATATATCGCTATTCATTTACTGTTGCCTAGTCAAAATTCTGGAATTCCTTTCCTAACAGTATTGTAGGTCACCCCACAGCAGATGGACTGCAATGGTTCAAGAAAGCAGCTCACCACTACTTTGTCAGGGACGGCTAGAGATGGACAATAAATGCTGGCCAGCCAGCAACACTCATATCCCATGATTTTTAAAAAACGCCCACAGCTGGAATACTGTGAATAGTTTTCTGCCACTAATCAAAGGAAAGATAAATTAACGTCAGAGGCAGTTCAGAAGAGGTTCACTTAGCTGATAATGGATATATAGGGACATTTTTATGTGGAGAGGTTGAGTTGATTGTGCCTGTACTTGTTGGAATAAAGAAGAATGAAAGGACACTGTATTGACACATACAGGATTCTTCAGGGACTTGACAGGGAAGATGCAAAAATGCAGGAAGATGCACTTGTTTCCCCTTGTAGGAGAATCTGGGATCAGATGGCATAATCTGAGCATAAGGGGTCACACATTTAAGACGGAGATGAAGAGGAATTTCTTCTTTCAGTAGGTTGTGAATCGGTGGAATTATTTGCAGCAGAGGGCTGTTGAGGTTGGGTCATTAAACATATTTGAGTCTGTAAAAGACAAATATTTAGCACTATCAGATCAACCATGATCTCATTGAATGGCACAGCAGACTTGATGAGCTGAATGGCCTCCCTCTTGTACGTCTTTTGGATTCTTTAGGCACAAGACCTATTCCAGGTGCAAACCTGTTTTCACAAATGTTACAGATTTTATTAAATTTATGATAGCTGGTATATAGTGTATATTACTGATAAAAGCAGCGTTTATACAACCTATCTACTTTGGGATACTAGTGTTTGCAACACTGACTGCATAGGTCTCCTGTTCTGTTTTACTGACTAAGTCCCTCTTCCATCTATGGCCTTCCTTTTTGCATCCAAATACTAAGAATCAGACCTCACTAACCCTTTGTTATCCACTACCCACTGCGTATGATCAGCGACATTCTGAACTTCAGTTGACTTGTTAGTGTTTGGTAAGTCTTATTTTGGCTAGGCAGTTTCCTACCGATATTAGTTTCTCTGAAAGTAATGGCCCATCTTACTGACATCACTTTCTAATGACTCCTGATTAATTAATGTCAATCATATCATAAGATTATATAAATCACATTACAAGACCGTTTCTTAATGGTAGGCTTATGTCTCTTGGCTTCCCAATTCCATAGATAAGGAATTTTACCAAGGTAAGGTGACACTAATGAGTCCATTTATGTATTTGCCTGGGAATATGTAGCGTCTCAGTAATCTAATACCATCCCAACTATCTCAGATAATACATCTGAAAAGATTAAAATGAATCCAGATTACAAGATTCACTACAGAACCTTAACTCCAAAGTAATAAATATTATGCACGTATGTATATAGATTTGTATTTGTATATATTCATAGCCTGTCTCAGGATTTGAAGTTACAAAATGGAACCATTTTAAAACATAGCTGTGTCTTTGCATATAAGAATCTTTTACCTCAAAACATTTTCTCGTGTGTTGGCCTAAGTTTACATCTTAGGAGCTGCTTGGCCTGCTGTGTTCATCCAGCTCTACACTTTGTTACCCATGGTCTGATCTGTGCCCACATGGTTTTCTTTCTTACAGAAACATTTTCTATCTAAGTCACAGTCAAACAGAATATAAATTGATTCATAATTTGCTTAATCAATTTAAAATGATTAATTATTGAAAATAACTCTGTCCTACATTACCCATTGATGACTGATGGAAGAACAACATTGACAATATATTCAGAGAGCTGGACCATATTATCACTTCTTATAGATAAATGAAATAATATATTATCTTTTACTTTCCATGAAATGCAGTGCAATGTAATAAACAGTTCTGAATAGACTTAATTTGTAGGCTACTTTGGGGTTATGGTTGAGTGAACGCCTCAAAGTGCCTTTTTCCACAGATGCTGAGTGCACATGGATTTCACACATTGGCCTTAGACTACAGAGGTAAAAATGAAAAATTTTAATGTTAGAAAGATTTTGCTGTTAGTTAAGCGTATAAAATGTAACTGCTATCATGAACCATTTTACTTGATAGCAATATCACCCTAAACAGGTTTAATCTGAACAGTTTAGTGATAAAATATAGCAGTTTGAAAAATGCTTTAGTAAGTTAAGACAGCATTATTTTGTTATAAAATTTAAGCAGTAAAATGTATTGATTTTAATTTGTATCAGGGTGGGCAGACTCTACTGGTGAACCTAGTGAAACAGGAATCACCAAAGATTCTTTGTACCTCTTTGAGTGGACCAGAGTTCGGAGTGGAAAAAGTCCTGTGTGTCTATGGGGACACTCTCTGGGCAGTGGGCAAGTATTAAAAGTCTGCTTTATGTATATGGAAGGACATTAAAACATATGATGAATACATATATACACATTATATAAAATATACAATAACATTTTGTTATCTAGATTTGGGTATTGATTTCACACTATTTCTCAATAATTTTATATTAGAGGTATTAGCATCACCCCTTTAGTGTGTTAAGCCTATATAAAGTGGAGGATTCTGATTATCAGGAAACACAGTTGTTGGTGGAGAACATAAAAATAACATGTTAGTCAGTATATGTAATACATTTAAAAACATTGTACCTTAACCATTTTAAACTTCAATCAGAATTCACACCTGGTGATGAAGGAGCAGAGCTCTGAAAGCTTTGCGATTTCAAATAAACCTGTTGGACTATAAGCTGGTGTCATGTGATTTCAGACTTTGTCCACCTCAGGCCAACACCAGCATCTCCACATCATCAAACTCCAGTGGTGTGGTATTTATTGTCCCTGACTAGCAACCCAAAGATAGTGTTCAGTTCCCATTATGGCAAAGTGTGAGGCTGAATTCATACATTGAACTAAATCCAGGGTAAAAGAAAATCTAAAGTTATTCTTATTCAAAGAAAAACAAATGAATCCCTTGTAATGGCTTGCCACCAGCATACAATTAAGCAATGTAACAAGAATATAACAAAAACAAATGACAGGGTCTTGTGGAATGGTGGTAATGCCCTGTCTTCTGAACTTGGAGGTCTGGACTCAAGTCTCAGTTGCTCCAGAGGTGTGTTTTTAACATCACTCATCAGATTCAATAGAAAATATGAGAAAAAAACAAAGAAGAGTCTTGTGGCACACTGGTAATGACTCTATTTCTGATCCTGAAGGCCTGCGTTCAAGCTCACCTCTTGTAGAGTTGTGTAGTAACATATCTGAACACGTTGATTAAGAAGAAACAATTAACAAAAGCAAGAAAGTTATCAAAACGGTATTACTTTGTGACTCATTGTCAGTTAATGGCCGAGGCTGGACCATCTTGGCCAGCTTACATGTAACGTCCGTAGTACAGTTACCCCTTAGTGTTCTTTGCTCAACCAGCAAACCACTCTTGGTACCTGTGTAACCAGTGCCTGGAGAATAAAACACAAAGAAGCCTTATAAACGCAATGAAATAAAGCAGTCTGGGTTCAAATGGTAAGGCTGGTTAATAATTATCTACAATATGAATCAACCTATAATGAAAATTGGTAGTTTTAATGTAAAAATTATGCAATGAATTGATTTAAAAGGAGTATTGCAGCAGAACATGTTTTTGTTACCATGTGCGTGTAGAAAATATCAACTATCATGTAGTGAGTGAATTCCCAACATTTTCCTTTTATTTAGTGTTGCCACAAATGCTGCATGAATCCTACATGAGAAAGGTAAAGGCATGACATTTTCTAGAACTCAGTAGTACTAATTTATTTTATGTAATGATGAAAGGTTTTACAAATATTATGAAGCACATTTTTAAAACATCAGAAAACTTTACCCTGTCAGACTTCTCCCTTCCTCTTTCCTGAGATGATGGAAAGTTCCCAGGCTAGGATTAATGGGTGTCCTTTTACTAGATCACTTGAGTGGGTATGTTTATGTATGAAAATTAAAAACAAACCCTTAACAGTTTATTAACCCCACAGTGCAATACTTCCCTTATTTAAGATGTGAACATTGTAGCAAGGGTCATTGGATTAGAAAGAGAATCCAGATGGAATTCCTCTTCCCTTTACCAAGGACAATCTAATGATTGCAAAAGCAAAATACTGCAGATAATGAAAATCTGAAGTGCTCAACAGGTCAGTATTTGTGGAAAGAATTACAGTGTTAACATATCTGATCAATAACTTTTTGTCAGAATTCTGCTGTTGGCTAGACTAAGATTTGCTAGCTGCTTACAAACTCTGAATTTAATGGGAACTTTCTGAACTATATCACTGAGTTATCAGAAGACATGTTGACTATTTTACTACTGAAATAGATGGAAGACTGAATTAAATATTCCACTGGAAATCTGTGATTTATTACATAGGAAGCCCAGCTGATGCTATCATACTGGAAGTTCCATTTACCTCTATGCGAGAAGAAGTAGCGCATCATCCATTTGCAGTGGTAGGTAGGAACATTTGTTTGTATCATAGATCTGCATAAGTGTGGAGACTAGAAATTCAACAATAACAAAATGCCTTTTTTGTTTTTATTTTGTTACATTTACTTGAATAAAGTTTTTTTTTCAAAGAAGAAATTTCTGAAGACGGGTCCCAACCTGAAACATCAACTTTTCTGCTCCTCTGCTGCCTGGCCTGTTGTGTTCCTCCAGCTGCACACTGTTATCCCTGACTCCAGCATCTGCAATTCTTGCTATCTCTATTTTCTTTAGCAAGTTGTTTGCCTTTTATATATCAAAAAGTGGATGCCTGCTTTTACAAATTTTGCTAATTTCTTCTGATTTAACTTGAGTATATTTGTACATTTCTGTGAAAAGTATGTTTTCCCAAGAATACATTGCTACAGCAACAGTCTCTGCAGTGTAACATTTTACAAGCAATGTTAAAACATTGTGTTGTAGTTGAATTAAATTATATAAATACTGAAGTGGCTCTGTTCTTTTACAACTCCTGAAAGGCAGAAAGAGCCTCCTGTTCTGTGGAGGTTCTGCCGGTTCCATTACTGTGTGTACGCTCTTGTTCTTGTTTTACTATTCCTTGGGTATGGTGTCAATGCTGGAAAATTGCAGTTGTCTCAAAATAGAACTGATAGTGCAGCAAGTTTCACCTCAGTTTGAGTCTAACTTAATCCATTAAAAAAAATCTGAGAGCCATGGACTTTTAAACAAAGTTATTTAGGACAATATCATTCAAATTAAAATCAGATTTAAAAATATGAACATATAGTGCAACATTGGCATTGATTAGCATTCTCATTAAGAAGACAGAAAGAGTAGCTGATGTGAGAAAACCTGTAAGGAATGGTGATCTACTAATGTCTGAGTTGAGACATGCTGTTTAAATATAGCTGCTTAATTATTTTGGTGAGGCACTGGCAATTGCACCAGCTCCCTCAATCACCTCTATTTCAAACAATTCAAATGTGGGAATTAATGTGAAAATTGCTGAGCAGCCAAATTAAATGTTCAGGTGTTAGCATTGAGCTTTAACCAACAGTCTATAATTCAAATATGGAAGACCTACCAAGTGAGCCAGTTTAAGTCACAGAACAAAGTATTCTTTTACTACTCTAACAGTTTATTCTTTCTACAGTATTACAATCTTTTTCCTGGATTTGAATGGTTCTTTATGGATGCAATAACAGAAAATAATATTTTCTTTCATAATGTTGAAAAGTGAGTAAAATGTTAATTACTTGATTAACATTTGATAGAGTGGTAAAGTGAGACAATGATGCAATAACCTGTAACCTAGTGCTGAATTTTCAAACACTCTGAACGATACGAGCAATGATGAGACAGTTGAGAAAATACGATGAGAGTTGAAAAATCTCGACATTCAGAAAAACGTCCATTCTTTTACGACAGTTTCAGTGACTGGAGGGTCTCAACAATGGTTGGTGAGGGGCCTATTTGCATATATTAACATCTCATTATTACCTAATCACCCAGTGATGTGGTCAAGATTGTTTGTCACCAAGATTTATGTATCACACAGTTGGACACTGCATTACATCTCATATTACAGTCTGTAGTTACCGATGTCTTCAACCTATGTAAGTGCCTAATTAATGCAGTTACCCTTTGAAAGGCCTCACATTGCTCACAAGCAGAGTCTGGGTGCTGAGTCAAAAAAAACATATTTGCTCCATCCACTCTAGGTGTAGTTGCAACCATCTTCCAATTCCATTGCACATTTATGATTCAGATGAGGATAGAAGAGAACGCTGGGTCCTCTTGGCAGAATGAGTTACAGCGTGTAATCAGTCATCACCCCCCTCAACCTACATGTTCCATTCTGCCTTGCACTCCAAATTGAGGCCATCAGTACTGAGCTTCTACATTCTACTGAGCATTTACGTCATCATTTCCCACCATTAGTCTTGAGCTCTGGCCCTACAGCTTAGTCAGGCCAACCATTGTTCTGCAGTGCCAACGCACACCCCAAATTGAAACCAGATTTGCCGTGACTGTTGATTGCCCAGTAAGCCATGTCCTCCATTTTCCACCTTCATAACTGAGTTGCCTCCCTTCATAATTATTGTCTGCTCAGCCTCCTTGCATGTTGCCTCCAATCCCCAACAGCAATTCTTGTTACCCCCTTCCCATGCTTTTCATTAACCTGATCCCCAGGACAGACTGTAGCCTACTTCCTTGACCAATTTAGACAGACAGCCCTTACTCATGAGAGATTACATCCTTGATTGAATTCCATGAGATCCCCAGGTGACAAACCATGACTTCTTGGACTGGTTGCACTTTACCTGCAGGACTGACCATAACCTAATCCCCTGGACTGCAGTGATATGTAATGCCTGACCCTAACTATCCCAAGGAGCAGGCTGACCATATCCAAGCCCCCGGACTGAGGTCATATGCTGCCCTTAATTGACTGTACCTTGATTGTACCTCTTAATTTGACTGAAGACCACTTTCCTCAGATTTGGCGATGTGGCCGTTTTGGTTGAAGCACATTTTAATGTGTCTTCCTTGTAAGTTGTGGGCACATGTTATAAGTGTGACATTGATGTAGCATGATGCTACACAGCAATATGTCAATTTGACTAATCACTGCTGACAACTATGACAAGCTGCCTCACTTTGTGTATGTGCAAAACAACAAGGCAAGACAGAAGTACAGTGAATCTTCAAGGTCTGAATGAAGTTGCAAAGCGTGCTTTAAAAAAAAGGCAAGGCAGAAATGCTATGGGCATCCAAATAGAGACAAAGTGAGTGAATGCTAAAAGTATAAGTGGGGAGGCCTGACCCTATTCAATCCATTAGGTTGGAACTTATCCCTGCATCTAAAGTATCCTTACTGAAAGGTGCCAGTGTGCTCCAAAGTGTATCATTGAATCAGAGAAGTGTATTCTAATTTGCTTAGATATGAGCCATAATGATATGGTGAGGTTGATGACTGTATGCTAACATGAGAATGTGGGCAATTGCTGTCCATGTAGCATGCCCTGAAATCTTGGGGACTACTGTCCAAAATGGAAGCCTGGAGTAGTAAATGCCTAGTTGGATTATCAGAAACCTACTCTACCATTTATGTTAAGAAATGTTGCTGGAAGAGAGGAAAATACATATCAGTGAAGTGTGATCAGTAATAATGACATGCAATAGGCCTCTTCTGCTCATGAGAAAGATTCTCCACTCACCATTCAAAACCTAGTTGTAGAATCCAACTTTTTTTCTCAATGTCAAGAATCTTATTTTTCTGAACTCACCATATTTTCCTAACTGAACTGCCATTGCCCACTTTTTTTTTCAGGGTTAGGAAAATTCAACCTGCTGTGTTCAGTTCTGAGCATCAGTTTTTAAGAAATATGTCAAATCATTAAACAGGGTCCAGAGAAGATTTACTGGAATGATGCTACAGATGAAGTTTATCTCTTTCAACTGGACATTGAGCTGAATGGCTTTCCGTTGTGTTGTATTTTCCTATGATCCTTGCAAAATTATTGAGTAGAAAAGACTACCTGATAATGTTGTGCAAATTGGCTTAGTCTGAGAAGTAATTTGGTTGCAAGTGTATTGATCATAAGGTCATCACTTCCACATGAATAATGATCACATCCTTGTGCTCTAAATGTACTGGTGTATTGATTAATTCACAAAGTAAGCCACTGATTCTCTTCTGACCTACAGTTACTTCAAAACCTGCATGCAACTCAACTCATACTTTCGCTCTGTAAGCCTCAGCTGTATGATTTTAGATATGACTTATTTTACAGTATTGAAAGATTTTATGTAAATTTGTACATTTGTTCCATACTATTAAGCTTCTTGGTGATAACCAAATTTTTCTTTTGACTTTGCAGTCAATTTCTGCATGCTGAAGATGATAATGTTATACCATTTGAGTTAGGCAAAAAGGTACACTGGATGTAATGTTTTGCAATATTATTAATAAAGCAAAAGTGAAATTTTATTCTTGCACTTACGGTTTACTAGCCTGTAACAATGTTCGCAAGATTGCTCATTGTGAAAAAGATCTATTCACCAACCCCATCACAACTTTTATATTGAAATGATTCCCAATTTTGCATCAGCTAATCAATCTGTTTTGTTCCAGTTGTGGTCATAGTTTGTGACAGTTTAAATTTACCTTTAGCCAGTTTGATCTTTTGAAGTATTTTCTGTAATATTTTCTCTTTTGAACATCTCTATCAGGTTATGTGCTTAAAGGAAAACAACTTGTATTTTTAGGCCATTAAGTTACATCTTGAAGACATCTCAAAGTGTTTCATAATTTTTATTCTGTACATAACAACATTATGAGAGCAGTCAGCATAAGGCCTGAAATAGCTCAATGAAAAATTCCACCACCATTTTCTGAGGGCAGCGAGAGTTGAGCAAAAAACACACCTTTGGCAAGACACCCGCATCACAAGTAAAGCATGCTATTGTTTCTGGGATCAGTATGGGGACCACAGTCAATTCTAGTATTTTTAAACTAAAACTCGAGCTTAAAAAAGGATGAGCTTAGAAGAACCAAATGCTTAAAGCAATTTCAATCCACATCACCCATAAATGTCTTTCCTGTTTTTGTTTCCGTTTGTTTATATAGCTCTATGAAAGTGTACTGGATTCGCGGATAGCAAAAAGACGTCAAGTTTGTTGCATTCCCTGCATTTCTTGGATTCAAGCATAATGATATTTACAAGGACCCACAGTTGCCGGGTATAATAAAGTAAGCATTTACTTCAGTTATTAGTTATTGATTTCCGGTACGTTACCCCAGTGAAAAGGAACGCAAAATATATATTGGCAAGAGTCCTCCCGCTGAAAATATTGATCACCATTCCAAAAGCTTGCCTTTTAAGGTCATGATTTTGTATAATCCTACTTACTTACTGTTTAGCATTAGTTTAGTCTGTCAATCAAAACTTAAGATTCAGTTAACAAAATTATTCTGAAGGATATCTTTTGAAAAATTTTTATTCCTAAAAACACAAACTTTTCCAGCGTCCCAGGGTAGCTCTTTTCAATTTTATTTCTCCTGAAATAAAAGTAAGCTTTTGTCCACCAACATGCTGAGGACAAGTAAATAATAAATTTATTGCTTTAAAATCATTGCTTTAAACTCATTGCCTTAAAATCATCTTCTGCAATAGCTTATTTTGTATCATAATAAGTCATAGCCTTCTGTTTCATATGCCAGATTTTTAGTGTCGCTTGTTTGATGGTGACTTAATATGGCAGCAATGTCATTAAATTACCAACTTGTTTGATTAAAAACTTCCAAAGGAATATCAACTGGCTGAATTTTACCAAAAATCAGCTCAGTATCAATTTTGCGGAGTTCCATGGGGTTTTTTTCTCTGTGAGCTCCATCTAGCTTTCTCATGAAATTCTTCTAGTTCACATCATTATCTGTTCACTGCGCCTGTAACTGCTCATGCTGTCACGCACTTGCCAGCGGCCAAAGTATTTGCCAGTGCTGGACTTCCTAGGATTCTCGGAGCTGATGCCACATTTAAAACAGTGCTGTGCTCCGGATCAAGCGTTTTCGGTCAGGAGATACCCTCATAGTTCATGAACGTGAAGAATTACCCAGATATGGTTAAGAAAGGGAGGCTAACTCTCAGCTTCATCAATGGGGACCTGGAGTCACACGGGATGGGGTGGCACAGAGGACAGCTATCCTCTTTCCTCAGGATCAGAGGAGACTACAACACTGGCCCTTCCAGTATGATTAAAGTTGCCACCTGGGTCAGTGTGATGTCCATGGTCCAGAGGAGTGAGATGGTTAATGACTTGATGTGCTTCATGAAGGTAAATGCCACATTCTTCTCTCTGCTACTTCTCACTCACTGTAACTCTGCTACTATTGGAACCACCTACTCATGGTTATTACTCTCAATATTACATGTAATGTCTTCCCTCACTAGCTCTCGACAATGCCAACCAACCAGACTCTAACTCTCCATGCCCTCTGTGCTGCTTACTTATTCACTTGGGACACTTTCACCTCCTTTTCCCTACATACACAAGCAGTAACAGCTGGGCCACCCACGTCTCACTTAACTTGGGCCTTTGTATCCTTCCAGTACAGAACAGTCCACAAGATTGCAGAAAGCCAAGATGCATGATGGGATACTTGACATTCGTCTCTACAAACTCTAGAAGGAGAAAATCCTTCCCTTAGTGGGAGTTGATAAGAGACCACTCGTGTAATGATGCCTAGAACTTTATTTCACCTCTGGGACAGGACATGGACATCATTGGCTGGGCCAGCAACCAAGTATGATTCATTGTGATATGCTATACTGCTCTCCTATTATCGCCACTATGAATGTATTTTAAATATGCTCCATATTCTACCCTATTTCACAAATTATTCTCTCTTTTGTTTCCTGCAAGTACAGGTGGCATCTACATTGTTTCAGCCATGAAGAGAGGAGCCCCTTCGGACATCATCTCATCCTATACTTTTGATGAAGAAGCCAAATATCCTTAGAGAAAGCAGCAGCAAAGGCTGCCTCCTGGATTTGTTAACTAGAGTACAGTGGAGGGCACAATCTGGTGATCACCTCATTTCTGCAGCTCAAGAAAGAAACACCCAGGTTGCTGGCACTCAGACAATGGCTGGAGACTGAGCACCTGGTCCTAATGAGTGTTAATCTGATAGATTTGGCATTATGAAGGTGTGAGGTTGCAAATTTTCCCACTAGATATCTGCTCCTCATTTGAGTGTACAGTTGAACTCCTTGCAGATGGAAATCTTACATCACATGATTTGAGAGTATTTCCAATTTTTATGCTGTTAGTCTTGCCTTTAAAACACTGTAAAGTGTTATGTCTTTTTGTACAAATTGTAACTGGGTTTTTATCAAATATGAAATTATAAATACTGCTTTTCTGACTGAAAAAAATGCAACTGTTTCAGAGATAATAGGAACTGCAGATGCTGGAGAATCTGAGATAACAAGGTGGAGAGCTAGATGAACACAGCAGGCCAAGCAGCATCACGGGAGCAGGAAAGTTGACATTTCGGACCTAGACCTAGGATTTCTGAAGAAGGGTCCAGGCCTGAAACGTCCATTTTCCTGCTCCTCTGCTGGTTGGCCTGCTGTGTTCATCTAGCTCTACACCTTGTTATTCATGAAAATGTTTCAGTAGTTTTTAAATTTGATATTTCAGCTTTTAACTTAATCCTCTGTGTATGACCAATCTTTGTTTTACTCTCTGTAAAAATAGCATAAAGGTAAAGTTTAAACTATTTTTTACTTCCTAGTTTGTTGTAGTGATGATTCCCAAATATGATTGGCTGCTTACGTATTGGCTTTGTGATGACATCATTGGTGCTGAATGCTGGAGTTCTCTTATGACTGATTCCAGAATGAAACTAACATTGGGAAAGGTCAAAGCCACACCACTTAAAATAGCTAGATCTTTGTGGACCGCTTTCTTTGAGACACCCGCTGAGCATGGTCATTTTGCCACTTACTGAAAAACATCAGTCACTGGTGGCAAATAGTAGAATTTGTCATGAACCTATGTGACAAGCCCAGAGAAATAAGCATGTGCAGCCTACGTTTGGAAATGTTCAACAGGTGCAAATAAATTAAAACATTTTAAAAATGGCAGTTGTTTGAGTGAGGACAAAGATCGGTTTTGTATGAACTTCTGAAGCAAATGAGAGAATACTTTGTTTTACAAAGTGCCAGAAGCCTGAAATTAAAAACAGAAAATGCTGAAGATGTTTAACAGGTCAGGCAACATCTGTGGAGAGGGAAATAAAGTTAACAGTTCAGTACTGTAACCTTTTAGTTAGATTAATGGACCGTTTTACGTATTTAGAATATTAATTCTTCAAAGATAAAGTTTACATCTTAATAGATAAATGTGATAAAGGAAGCGTAATTGTCAGAAGTTGACCAAGTTGATTTCTCCCAGAGGCTCTCCTAAACTTAAAAGGTCTCATCGTTTCAACTGTCAGTAACTAGATTTTGAACACTGGATTTCCTTTTCCTACTTATTTCACTAACATAGACATAATTGCTCATTCTTGTCTTCTAGTGCATGCTGTTGTGGAGCTCACTCGCTAATCAGTAAGGTCCAATATCATCTTAAACGGATCAATCTCTAAGAATCATAGAATTTACAATTCAGTAGGAGGGTATTTGGCCCATTGTGTCTGTATTGGCTCCCAAAACAGTTATCAGCTAGTCTCATTCTCCAGCCCTATCTCCATCGACCCCTGTACAATATTAGTAAAGTAGCATAGCAGGTATTTCTGATTCTTCAAACACAATGCATATGACATTCAGAAACAGTGACCATGAGCATTTGTTTCAAGTTCAACAGCTGCTTGCCAATTGATCTGCTGCCAGCATGATTTCTGGGGAGTTTGGTATGTTGTCTTTACTGCATTGATTGGGACCTGGATACCTATGTAGTACAAGGATCTGGAGATTGAACAATATAGCATTGGAACAAAATATGTATTTGCTATTTCTGCCAATGTTGTAACTGCGTACTTCTGTCTTAGTGAGATGTAAATATTGACGAATTTGATTGGTCTTTGAAACTTTGTATGCAATTCAGAATAGTAAATTATAAACTCACCAAAATAGAAAATAGTATTAGTCATGCACTTTGTGATGCACTCTGGTAGGAGTAACCGGAAGGCAAAGTACAGGGCTAATGGTAAGATTCTTAGTAGTGTAGATGAGCAGAGATCTCGGTGTCCATGTACACAGATCCTTGGAAGTTGCCACCCAGGTTGACAGGGCTGTTAAGAAGGCATACAGTGTTTTAGCTTTTATTAATAGAGGGATCGAGTTCCGGAACCAAGAGGTTATTGGTGAAGCTGTACAAAACTCTGGTGCGGTGACACTTGGAGTATTGTGTACAGTTCTGGTCACCGCATTATAAGAAGGATGTGGAAGCTTTGGAAAGAGTGCAGAGGAGATTTATTAGGATGTTGCCTGGTATGGAGGGAAGGTCTTACGAGGAAAGGCTGAGGGACTTGAGGCTGTTTTCATTAGAGAGAAAAAGGTTAAGAGATGACTTAATTGAAACATATCTAACCCTCTGATTATTTTATAGGGTGGATAGTGAGAGCCTTTTTCCTAGGATGGTGATGGCGAGCACGAGGAGGCATAGCTTTAAATTGAGGGGCAAAAGATATAGGACAGATGTCAGAGGTAGTTTCTTTACTCAGAGTAGTAAGGGAATGGAACGTTTTGCCTGCAACGGTAGTAGATTCGCCAACTTTAGGTACATTTAAGTTGTCGTTGGATAAGCATATGGACGTACATGGAATAGTGTAGGTTAGATGGGCTTGAGATCGGTATGACAGGTCGGCACAACATCGAGGGCCAAAGGGCCTGTACTGTGCTGTAATGTTCTATGTTCTATGTTCTATTTACTGGTTCATTGTTTCCGTGTGATGTGGCTGTTGTATCAGAAAGTTAAATGAACAAAATTCAGCATTAAGTTTGGTTTTCTGAAAGATGGTGCAGATTATTCGATTCACATTACAAAGACTGCATTTGAATAACCAGATTTTGTTTTTCTTTATTTCAGAGACTTTATCAAGACTGTGCGCAGGTATTGAATTTAGATATGGTTACTGACAATGACAGTGCAAATCTGTGGTATGCATAACAACTTTATTTTGTGCATTTGAAATGTTCTTTTCATCAGTTATAAATAATTGTGCACTGTAATTTGTTTGTATCAAAGCCTCAATAAACAGCTCTTGAATTTTTTTTTAATATGGAGGACAATAGTTAATCTGGCATTGAAATTGCGAGGAATATAAGCAGAGTTCCAACTCAGTTCATCTTTAGTTATTATCAATAATATTAAGTTGGTCAAATAACGGTGTGGGTAAGTCCAGCTAGTCCAACTGCATAGGGAATGCTTAACTTCAATGAACCTAATTCATTTTATTTCGAAAAACTGGGTTTCAAAACATGGATTAAATTAATAGCACAATTTCTCTATAATTTCTTGTTTTATTGTGATTATTTGCAACAGTTATTGATGCTAAATTTAAATCATAATACAGTATATAAGCAACTCTGCAGTTCAAGAATGGGATTGTTTTTCAAGTTTTGGTGGTGGACTTAAATATAGACCAAACTCTGAAAATCTTTGCTGTGAAAGATGTTCTATCAATAATTTGCTATAGTCTCAATTTTGTTGCTCATAGGCATGGATCTGCAGCGAAGGCAGTTTATAGTTTTACCATAGCCTGGCATTAATGTCAGTGTAAGGAAGCCGTAATGAATATTGCAAAGATAAATAGAGGTGCTGTTTTAAGATTGGGCTCAGGAACATAGATGGGCGTGGCATTTATACATGCACCACTAAATGTGGCAGAAACTGATCACACAGAGTGCTTGATTTGAATGTACGCTGTTCCTCATTTAAAACATTTTAAAAAAGGAGTAGGACAAAAGATAAATTCTTCTAAAATTTTGGGATTGAGATTTTTAGGAGTCAAGGAAAATGGTTTTGAAAACCTAATTTGTGTTGGATCAAAACAAGTGCAGTGAAGTCCAATTTATTTATATGGTCTGATTTTTCAGACTTTATTACAATCTGAAATTACCCTTTAAGAAGAAACGAGTCTGCTGTGCCTTTCTAGTTATTTTGTCTTATTCTGAAGATGGTGAATTGTAGAGATGCATGAAAATAGAAACTTTCTCAATTGAGTGCCCAAATAATCATTTTTACATTGAATAAGCCAGTCAGTATTGACACTGTTATACAAAGCACATATTAAAGGGTCACCTAGGGGCAGCACATATATAAGGCTCATAAACAATGAACATAATTGTGAATGTTATTGATACCAAATAAATACTTTTGCTTAGTAATGCTTGGACATACCTAAACAGATCCCCACCAGGCCTTTGGCTATGATGGGTTTGCTCTCCGTCACTGTCCACATTACTAATGCCATCTTTCACTTCTAACTCTGTCGTTTTAAGTCGACTTTAACTTTTCAGTTCCAACTTCTGAGGTTTCAAAACTCTCTTTTTCTCTCTTTCGTCTCTTTCTTTAACCCTTTCTTCTAGTAAGGCTATTGCTTTTTTTCCCCGCTTTTAATCATAAGTCAAACTGTTTCATTTCCTTTACAAGTTGTTTTAATTCTTTTGCTGTTTGTTTTGCTGCAATTGTGTCTCTCTTTTGCTTTTGCCTCTAATTTAGTTTGCTTCATTTGCAATTGAATTTTAACTGTTTTCAAAGATTCCAATTTCATTTCTGGCAATTGTAAATGCTGAGCTATCGCTGAAATCACTTCCCCTTTCCTCACGGACAAAATAAACTCCACTCCAGCTTGTCTGCCAATTCTGGAAGCTATACCTCACTCACCTCCTGTAAACCACCCCAAGTAGCACACAAGGCACATCCTATTTAAACCAACTGAATGCAACACCCAAAAGAGAACACCAACACTCACTATCTATGACTCCAATAATCATAGAATCCCTACAGTGTGGAAACAGGCCCTGTGGCCCACTAAGTCCACACTGACCCTCCGAGCATCCCCCAGACCCATTCTTATAACCCACCTAATCTACATATGCCTGAACACTACGGGCAGTTTAGCATGACCAATCCACCTATCCTTTGGACTGTGGGAGGAAACTGGAGCACCTGGAGGAAACCCACGCAGACACAGGGAGAATTGTGCAAACAGACAGTCGCCCGAGGATAGATTTGAACCTGGGTCTCTGATGCTGTGAGGCAGCAGTGCTAACTACTGAGCCACCATGCTGCCCCACCAATCCTAAAGCCAATCTGGTATTAGAACTTTTGATCCTGACAAGAGCTCCCAATTGGATATGGATCAGCCAAATCCGTCAAAATATATCAAGGAGATAACCTAGACTGTAGCTTTTATCTTTTTAAAGGCAATTGTAAGGTACAGTGTTCCAGATGTGATTTGACTGGTCACACTACTATGCTTTAAGCAAACATACTTTTTATTCTTACACAAGTTAAAACACAAACACACAAAATAATTGGCACAACTTTATGAAAATACTTAACAAAATAATACATTATTTAACTATCAACATCCAATGTTTCCAATATAGCAGCATCCCATAAGCACACCCTTGGCAAAGGCAAATTCAACAAAACTGCTCACTTACTATCTCCTCTAGCGCAGGACAAAGGGACACTAACAGAATGAATCTAGCAGTGGAGCGAGTTCTCCAGCTGTTTGCAGCAGTAGAGAACTGGACTTAGTAGCTTCAACTCCAAAAACCCCCATCTTTAACAATTGGAAGAAAAATGTAAAAACCTAAGTTTGTGTGAGCCTGACTGCCCCCCGCCCCCCACTCGTGCTTCCTTTGTCTAATTTTAAGAGAAACCCAAAGCTATTTACTCTGGTTTCCATGGAGTAGACACTTTAGCACCAGCTGACAACACTTCTTTTCAAAAGTAACAAGACGGAACAAGTCCCTCATTAAAGCCACATATCATCACATAGGTTTAAAAAAAATGCCAGTAGAATTCTTAAGAGAATTGGAATACCAAGGTACACAAAATACTAGGAGAGGTAGGTATCCTTATGGAATATGGAATAGTAAGCTGATAGGTGGGGTCACGATAGGGGTGAAAGCAATAAAGTTGAAATCATGGTTACTGTGCATGGCTACAAATTGATTGAGTGACAGGAAACACAGAGGGTTAATGAATATTTTTTGGGCTGAAGGAAGGTTTGTAGATCAGTTCCCAAAGGTCAATGCTGAAATCCTTGATTTGAAATCCTTGATTTTTTTTTGATATAACTGAACTTGACATTGGTGTACAATGCACAATTTCAGAGTTTACAGATGGTATGAAGCATTGTAAACTATGAGCAGTGTAGCACTTCAAAAGGATGTATGCAAGTTAGTTGAATGGGCCAGTAGATGGGAGATATGGTTCTTGAAGAAGTATGATATAGTACATTTTGGTATAAAATGTGTAAATGGTGTAAAATTAAAGAGTACAACTCTAAAGGGAGTGCGGGAGCAGGAAGGACTGGTTATATATGTGCATAAGTAATTAAACGTGACAGGAAGTTTGAGCAAAAAGTTCATAAAGCATATATATATAACTTTGCTTTTTAATATGTGGAGAGAATACAAGAACGACGAGTTTATGTTAAACCTATAGAAGACTCTAGATTGTCTTCAGCTTCAATCCAGTATTAGAGGGCACTCTTTCAGAACAGAGGTCAAAATTGCTTTCACTGAGCTGTTGACTTTGGAATTCTGTTTCAGAAGGTGTTGCTGTTTTTAAGACGGAGGTGAAGAGGTCCTTTTTTGGGAATGGAGTCAAGGCTTGTCGGGGTAGATGAGAAAGCATTTTTGAAATACTGACAAATCAGCCGTGATCTTACTGAATGGCAGAGCAGATTTGAGAGATTTAACAGTCTACCTGTGTTTCTATTTCATCTGGTTATACATTAGTGAGAATTTCAGTGTAATGAATTCAGTTATTATGGAGGTTCATGTTTTTGCAAAAGCAGAAATAAGCAAATTTACCAATGGATTCTGTGCCTAGTTTAAAGTTTAAGGCATGGTTTGAGCCTCATACCGGTATTATTGGATGAGTTCCAGAGATCTTGGAAGTTGAAAATCTCCCCATAACTTCAGACATTCCCACATGCTCTCCCATATTTTTGGATAAAGCGTTGAAAATTACTCCAACAAGATGAGGCCAACAGTATGCTAACTGATTTATTTTACATCAAATACACGAATAGTGGAATTTTCAGAGAGCTTCGATCAATTTACTGTCACCATAAAATTAACACAATAATGGCAGTCGCATATTTTAAGTTAAACCCACTTTATCTGTTCCTATTTGGAAGCTGTATTTGTTTGTATGTAAACCTGTGACTATCATTTAATTCTTATTTTGACTCTGGTGCTTACAGTTAACTTGCTACTGCTAATGCAGTCAAAGAATGGTGGGGAAAGTTTAGCAAGTGGAGAAGCCAATATTGAAAAAGGCGGAATATATAAATTTTTTAGATGTAGGGCTGGAGGAAGCACCAAGGCAGAGTAGCCTGTGCATTAGGATGAAGCCCCAATCTTGATATTTGAACCTTGTGACTCAGATCTAACAGGGCTACTGACTGAGCAGGATCACTATCACTAAATACTGACTCATTCATGATCACAAAGACCTTGTCTTTGCTAACCTACTTGTTACACCTGAAAAAGGGGAGGTGATGGCTCAGTGGTATTATCGCTGGACTGTTATTCTAGAGACCATTGCACATAGTGGAATTTGAATTCAATAAATGTCTGGAATTAAGAGTCTAATGATGACTGTGGATCCATTGTTGATTGTCAGAAAAACCCATCTGGTTCACTAATGTCCTTTAAAGAAGGAAACTGCTATCCTTACCTGGTCTGGCCTATATGTGACTCCAGACCCACAGCAATGCAGTTGACTCTCAACTGTCCTCTGGGCAATTAGGGATGGGCAATAAATGCTGCCTAGACAATGATGCCTTCATCCCATAAATGAATAAAGAAGAAAGAAAAGACATGCTGTAAGATTGAATATTTCTCAGCAGTTGTAAGGTCAATGATTCATTAAACAGACTATTGAATATAGACGTCTCAAAATGTATTCAGTAGAAACAACTGAAAACATTTTTGGAGTGGAAGACAACACAAATCTTCACTTCAGAAGAAACAAAAACAAAAGGCAGGAAAAGTCATCAATATAGCAGAATTGAGAATTATCTTGTCAAGGCAAGAATTTCACTAAGGGATGACAACATAAATTGTTTTACCTCAGGTAATAATGACAATATTCCATGTATATGGCAATTGAAAACTAAATTTAAAAATGTTTTAGGTGTCTAAAGAATGTTGTCTTGGAAAAATTACCTGGACCTGGTAATAATTATGCTTGTAATGAAATTATGGCATATGGATAATGATGGGATAGTGTAGGGGGAGGGGCTTAGATTAGTTCACAGGTCGGCGCAACATCGAGGGCCAAAGGGCCTGTTCTGCGCTGTATTTTTCTATGTTCTATTGCAAACAGCAGGTTAAAACAAAATGTTCTTCGGGATAAAAATGTGGTTGGATAGCAAAAGCAACTTTTTGCTGTGTTTGAAGTTGAAGCAACATTTTGTAAAAATATAGAATATGCTTTTAGGAGAAGCATGTGCAAAAATTTGCTTTGCAGTACTACATTGGAAATTAAGTCCTGCAATTACTGAACAGTAAATTGCAAACGATCTCAGGCATTGCAAAACATTAAATTATAAACGTAACTTGTTTTATTTGGTTGCAATTGAAAAAGGCCAGCCAAAATGCTGCATATTTCCTCTTTACACTTATAGTTTTATACAAGTATTGTATTTGAAACTTCACACTGAAGTTCTAGGTATCCTTTGAATCAGTAGGAGCAGGCATCTTCAAGAATTTGGGTTCAACACCCCAGATATCACGGGCATACTCCATAATGGCTCGATCGCTGGAGAACTTCCCAGAAGAAGCAATGTTTTTAATTACTATTTTGGTCCATTCTATTGGGTCCTGTAAAAATATATAGATATAATATAAAATTGCTGTATTTTTTCTATCAAAATATTATCCAATTACTTGTGAACTTTCACATAGTTTGTTACGGAGGACTTTAATAAATGAAAGCATCAATTCCTCTGTTAACATTAGCTCAGTTTTCAACTTCTGTGAAGTGAAAGTAAAACAGAGGATTAATACACCCCAACTTAGCTTAACTTGTGCAAATAGATGTAACTATCACACACACAAGCCAAGTATTGAAGATGAATTGAGGAAAAGTGGCTATCCTAGGCCTTTAACTTCAAAATCCTGCTCGTGTTTTCGAAACACTCTGGCACTTCAAAAATGTAATATTAAGGCTTCAATCTAATATTCCTCGGAGGTGTGGGCTAGGAACAATTCAGAAAACAGAGAAGCATTTAAATACTTTGCGTTTTTCTGTTTAGAAATTCTATTCTCTAAAGATGGTGGTCGGAACCACAATTGCATGTCTCACAAGGACAAGCCTTCATTTGAATGCATTTGGTCTATACTAATAAATGTAAACTTTAGCCACTCATGTTTCAATTCTCCTTGACCCCAGGAAACTGTAGGATGTGGGTTCTGGGTGCCCAAATTTTTTGCCTATGTTATAATGGCTGGTGGAGCATGTCCTGCTTGAATATAAAGTAAAACATAATTTTTCACTGCCAAATAAGGCTGTTATCCAATTTAATGTAAGCAATGCTGAAATAAAGGATAAATCCAGATTACTTAACTGCTTTATGTATGGCTTTATATTAAAATGTACAAACAGTACTGTAGGAGTGCAATATTCTGACCTGATATAACTGGTTGACTTTCTCTTGAATACTGATATAAGATTGAAAATCAGCAAACACCTTGAACCTGGGATAAACAGTAATGTGAAATGTAACTAAAATAAAGAAGGCTGTCACAAATAAGAGTTGAATTATTAGTATAAATAATTGTATCAATTACAGATGTGAAACTGTTCAGTATTTTAACACTTATTAGGAAGCCTGGAAGTGGAAGAGCACCCTTTTTATTCCACTTTTGAAATTCTGTTTAAAGTGGGACAAGATTGTCACTTGCATCTGTTTTCCTGCTAAAACATTACTTGTTCAAACACAGCTGGTTAGATCACATTAAGCACCCAAAAACTTGCCTTTTATTTCCAATTTAGGATACCTACCTCTGAGCCTGGAAGCCCAGGTTCAAGTCCTAGTTGCTCCGTAGTAACTTCTCTGAATTGGCTGATTAGGGAATATCTAGAATGAATTTCAGGATTATAATCTGGTGGAGGTGTGGCTCAGAAGCTTTTTAAATATCCCTTTATATGAACACTGAACACAGGCAAAGCATCAAATTTACTTTTTGGGCTGTGCAGTGTTTCTACTTTTAATTTTGTTCAGTTTGGCTGCACACAAAATCTGTGTCTTTCCTGCATTGGCACTGGTGCCCCAATTTTGCTGAAAATATTGGTGAACTCCATGTGAGATTTGATGACACTGTGATTTCAGCCCAAGACAGCACAGAGGTGAGTCGAGGGGTGAAAGTTTAGTCCTCACCCAAATTCCTGTGCTACTGTAGTTGAGGAATTTCAGTGGTCACTTGACTAAATAGTGGTAATGAACTAGAAAATGAAATAACTTCATACATAAAACTTCGTTTATAATAACACCATTAACCTGTTATTCAGATCCCATAAATGCACATCAAAACTTTGTAAAAGTCTTGACACGCTGACCTCTGTGGAAACTGAACTTCTCACTGGTAATTCCCCAGTTCTCCGGGTGCCTCTGCAAAAATTTCTGACTCACCAGACTAATCCTGGCTGACCAGAACTGTTTACCCTTTAACAACTGCACTGTCTCTTTAACTAGACTAGACACCAATGTGACTACCCTTCAACCTATTATCACATCCATCTCCCAACTTTATCCACCTTCATCACCAACCCTATCTACTGACCTCACCCACCTAACCACCCTGAATAGTTTGCAAGAAATGTTAGACACAACATAGATCACCATGACTGTATTGCCCATGATCCCAATTGTCTGCATGTAGTCCGTATCTCTTCATTCTCTGCCTGTTCATGTGTCTGTCTAAATGCCTTTTAAATGTTTCTATTGTATCTACTTTTATCACATCCCTTGGTAGCGCATTCCAGGAACCTACCACCCTCTGTGTTTAAAACAAAAAGATGTTGATTCATACTACTCCTTTAAATTTTCCCCTTCTCACCTTAAATATATGCCCCCTAGTATTTAACATTCTCACTCTGAGAAAAAAGAGTCCGACTGTCGATCTTATCCATTCCTGTCATAATTTTCATACTCCAAATGCCCTCAGCCTCCGGTGCTCTAGCAAAGGAACCTCTTTTTATAGCTAATATAACTCCACTCCAGACAACATCCTGGTAAACTTCTTTTGCATCCTCTCCAAAAGTTCTGCATCTTCTCCAAAGGCTCCAAATCGTCTTTATTTTGTGATGACCAGAACTGCACACAGTGATCTAAATGTGGAGTTATTATAGTTTTATACAGCTGCAACATGATTTGCCAACTTTTATACTCCATGCCCGACAGATGAAGGTAAGCATGCCACACGCCTGCTTTACCACCTTTTCCATTTATGTTGCCACTTTCAGAGGGCTATGGACTTGCACCCCAAGATCCCTCCATACATCTTCTATGACCAAACTAATTTTGTATCCAATTTACCAACTCACCATGAATCCCATGTGATTGAATCTTCTGGACCAGCCACTGTGAGGGCCTTGTAAAATGCTTTAGTAATTAATGTCTATGTAAACAATATCATTGTCCTACCCACATCATCTTTGTCACTTCCTCAAAAATACTGAATCAAATTTGTGACCTTCATGACACAAAGCCAAACTGATTATCCCTACTAGGTCAATTCTTTTACAAGTGCGAGTAAATCCTGTCCCTATGAATATTTTCAAATAATTTTTTACCACTGATTTAAGGCTCACCTGTCCATAATTTCCTTATTTTCCTGTTGCTGCCCTTAAACGAAGGAACAACACTGGCTATTCTCCAGCCTTCTGAGACTTCATATGTGGCTAAGAAGGGTACAAAGATCAAAAATTCCAAGTCTAATTCCTGGGTAACTGGGTAACTAGCTACAAAACTGACCTCTCTAATCTAAATCACCCCACTCAACCTCTGATCCATCAACTAACCCCCACCCTTGATTATCCAACCCTGCCATTGTTCTGACCCAACCTGAATCACCTGCTGTGACCATCTGACTCACCCCAATGATCCCTCCTAAAATGTACATGAGCATCAGACCAGCACATCCTTCCTGACAAAACTGAACTACCACACTTGTCTGACTACCCTAGTTCTGGCTAGTCAGTTGCCTTGACTGCTGTGTTGCCCACCTGTCTTCCACCAGTTTAGAACTCTTATTCTATCAACTTATTTCACCCACCTAAGTACCCCATCATGCTGCACAGTTTTTGCTCCATTCACCATACATTGAGATTCACACTGGATGTTTAAACTTAATTAGATGGCAGCTAGAGCTGTAAGAAGGGGCTGCTTTGGCATTTCCCTGATGCCATAGTGCTGTACTGGAGTTCTTCAACAAATGCTGTGTTCCACATTTCTGGAGAAGCCAGGATCAGAAGTTGTGGCAAGTCAGGTGGAGCAACTGCTGGTGCAGAATTGTTTGAGTAGAGTAACACTTTAATGATGATGATTTGTTGAACAAGTGGGTCAATCAGTTTTTAGAAGACATTCTAGGAGGTAGTGTGTATACAGATATTTGCAGGCTGTAACACAATCTTGGGATTAGGATGATGGAATGACACAGCACAAACAAAGGCCATTACATGTCTGCAATTCTGATAGAGCAATTAATCCCATTCCCCTCCTCGTACCTCATCGACCTGTAAATTATTTTTCTTCAAGCAATTATTTAGCTCTCTTTGGATGTTAATGTTGAATCAGTGCTGGCCTGCTGCAAAATCCCAAGATTAGCAAATGTCAGTTATTTTGGAGTACACCTACTCTAATTCGAGATCACAAATCACTGAAATCTGTGTCCTCTAACCTTGCTGGTTATTTACTCTCTCAAAATTATTGATGATTTTTAATACTTTTAACCAACTCAGCTGTAAGGAGAACAATCTCCGCTTCATAAATAGTTCAGTTATTGCTCTGGGATAATAGGAACTGCAGATGCTGGAAAATACGAGATAACAAGTTGTAGAGCTGGATGAACACAGCAGGCCAAGCAGCAGGAAAACTGATGTTTCCGGCCCTTCCCTTAATCAGAAATGGAGGAGGGGAAGGGGTTTCTGAAATAAATAGGGAGAGAGGGGGAGAAAGATCAAAGATGGCTAGAGGAGAAGATAGGTGGAGAGGAGACAGACAAGTCAAAGAGGTGGGGATGGAGCCAGTAAAGGTGAGTGTAGGTGGGGACGAAGGGAGGAGATAGGTCAGTCCAGGGACGACGGACAGGTCAAGGGGGCAGGATGAGGTTAGTAGGAAGGAGATGGGGGTGGGGCTTGAGGTGGGAGGAGGGGATAGGTGAGAGGAATAACAGGTTAGGGAGGCGGGGACGAGCTGGGCTGGTTTTCGGATACAGTAGTAGGAGGGGAGATTTTGAAGCTTGTGAAGTCCACACTGATGCTGTTGGGCTGCTGGGTTCCCAAGCGGAATATGAGTTACTGTTCCTGCAACCTTTGGGTGGCATCGTTATGGCACTGCAGGAGGCCCAGGATGGACATGATGTCTGAGGAATGGGAGGGGGAGTTGAAATGGTTTGCGACTGGGAGGTGCAGTTGTTTATTGTGAACTGAGCTTAGGTGTTCTGCAAAGCGGTCCCCAAGCCTCCTCTTGGTTTCCCCAACATAGAGGAGGCCACAATGGGTACAGCGGATGCAGTATACTACATTAGCAGATGTGCAGGTGAACATCTGCTAAATGTGGAAAGTCTTCTTGGGATCTGGGATGGGGGTGAGGGAGGAGGTGTGGGGGCAGGTGTCGCACTTCCTGCGGTTGCACGGAAAAGTGCCGGGTGTGGTGGGGCTGGAGGGGAGCATGGAGCAGATGAGGGAGTCACGGAGAGAGTGGTCCCTCCGAAAAGCAGACAAGGGTGGGGATGGAAAAATGTCTTTGGGGTCAGATTGCAGATGGTGGAGGCGTTGGAGGATGATGCGTTGGATCCAGAGGTTGGTGGGGTGGTACGTGAGGACGAGGGGGATTTTTTTTGGTTGTTATTGTGGGGACGGGGTGTGAGGGATGAGTTGCAGGAAATGCGGGAGACATGGTCGAGGGCGTTCTCGACCACTGTGGGGGTGTGTGGGGAGAGGCGCAGCCCTTAAAAAAACAAGGCTGTCTGAGTTGTGCGGGAGTGGAATGCCTCATCCTGGGAGCAGATGCGGCGGAGGCGGAGGAATTGGGAATAGGGGATGGCATTTTTGCAGGCAGGTTGGTGGGAGGAGGTGTATTCTAGGTAGCTGTGGGAGTCGGTGGGCTTGAAATGGATATCAGTTTCTAGGTGGTTGCCCGAGATGGAGACACAGAGGTCCAGGAAGGTGAGAGAGGTGTTAGAAATGATCCAGGTGAACTGAAGGTTGGGGTGGAAGGTGTTGGTGAAGTGGATGAACTGTTCGAGCTCCTTGTGGGAGCACGAGGCGACACCGATACAGTCATCAATGTAACGGAGGAAGAGGTGGGGTTTAAGCCCGCCGAAGATACGGAAGAGGGATTGTTCATCGTAACCGACAAAGAGGCAGGCGTAGCTTGGACCCATGCAGGTACCCATGGCCACCCCTTTTGTGTGCAGGAAGTGGGAGGAATTGAAAGAGAGGTTGTTGAGGGTGAGGACGAATTCAGCTAAGCAGATGAGGGTGTCAGTGGAGGGGGACTGGTTGGGCCTGCGGGACAGGAAGAAGTGGAGGGCCTCTAGGCCATCTACATGGGGAATGCAGGTGTATAGGGACTGGATGTCCATAGTAAAAATGAGGTGTTGGGGGCCAGGGAATTGGCAGTTCCGGAGGAGGTGGAGGGCATGGGTGGTGTCACGGACATTGGTTGGGAGTTGCTGGACCAAGAGGGAGAAAATGGAGTCGTGATAGGTGGAGATAAGTTCGATGGGGCAGGAACAGGCGAAGACAATGGGTCGACCAGGGCAGTCAGGTTTGTGGATTTTGGGAAGGAGATAGAAGCGGGCAGTGCGGGGTTGGGGAATGATGAGGATGGAGGCTCATCATCTGATGGGTGGGAGGTCACCTGAGGTGATGAGGTTGTGGATGGTTTGGGAGATGATGGTTTGGTGCTCAGGGGTGGGGTCATGATCCAGGCAGTAGGAGGAGTTGGTATCTGGCCTCAGTGATGTAAAGGTCAGTGCGCCATACTACTACTGCGCCTCCCTTGTCGGGGTTTTATGGTGAGGTTGGGATTGGAGCGGAGAGAGCAGAGGGGCTGCCCATTCTGCAGAGGAGAAGTTGGAGTGGGTGAGGGGGTGGAGAGGTTGAGGCGATTGATGTCTCAACAGCAGTTGGAGATGAAGAGGTCAAGGGAGGGTAGGAGACCTTGGGGTGGTGTACAGGAGGAGGACTTGTGTTGGAGGTGGGAGAAGGGGTCAGTGGAGGGAGGGTTGGGTTCACAGTTAAAGAAGTAAGCATGGAGGCAGGGGTGGAGGAAAAACTGCCCCATGTCCAAAAGTGACTGGTATTTGTTGATGCGTGGGTGGAGGGCGACAAAGGTGAGCCCTTTTCTGAGGACTGACCCTTCGTCCTCAGTAAGGGGGGAGGTCTGGGGGGATGGTGAAGACTTGGCAGGGCTCAATGTTGCTGTCCCCTCTGGAGCTGCTGGCTGTGGAGGCTGTGGGCAGAGCGATATTGGTGTTGACTGTGGGTAGAGTTGCATTGGCGTCAGCTATGGGTGTGGTTGCATCGGCGGTGATGGGTGGAGTTGCGTCTGTATCGGCTGCGGGCAGCGTTGCGTTATTTCAGAAACCCCTTCCCCTCCCCCATTTCCAATGAAGGATCTAGGCCCGAAACATCAGCTTTCCTGCTCCCTAAGATGCTGTTTGGCCTGTTGTGTTCATCCACCTCTACACCTTGTTATCTCAGCTGTTGCTCTTGTGATTTATGGGAGAGTAGCCTTTTATTTCTATCAACGCAACTCTTGTCACTCCTCCTTGGGCACATCACGCTGGATTTTATGGTTTGAGTGAGGTGTTTAGGCCAGGTTGTCCAGTGAGAGAGGGCTTAAAGAAATGCTGGCATTGGTTTAGTAGAAACTGGTGATCCACCTGTGTCAGTAAATTTTCATTGCATGAAAACGATGAGGAACACTGAATCCACTGGCGTATTGGAGCGCAGCTAGTAGAGATATTTTCCGTTCTGGTAACTTTTGTGCCAGTAGTATCATTTTTAACTCTTGGCAGGAAATTACATCTGAGCATAACTTTCTAATTTCCCTTTTGAATGTTCTGAGAAGCTTGCAGCAGTCTCACATTTTCCAGTTGCCAGGCATAATTGAGGCTGGAGAAATGGAGGGGTCAGTCCAAAAATGGACTCACTGTTCGAAGAATCTCTGCAAGTCCTGCTCAAGGCACTAGACAATCAGTGGGAGATCCTTGTGGCAAGGGGTGGCAAGAGGAGATCTCCCTGCACAGAGGTCACAAGGAGATCAGTGATGATGGAGTAATCCAAGGGCCTGACTGCAGTCCCATAAGAAATGATCAGCAAGGGTCAGCGTACAACCATTTTGCTAATGGACCTACGTGGATGAGAGTGATGTGTGTCAGATACGGGATTGTTTCCTGTCCAGGCAATGTGCAGAAGATGGCATAAAGCACACGTGCAACAATGACATGACACTGGAGGATTTGTCCTAGTGGCTGAACCACCACTGGGACATAAGATGGTATTGACAGTGGGCGAAAGTCAAGCTACATGTACAAAACAAATTAGGAACATTGATAATTAGGTGTTAAAGCCTACTTGAGGAAGTTGTGAGGCCTGTAACAAGAGAACCATGAAGCTGAATGCAATCTACTTCAAAACACATTAGGGTGGCAGAGTGGCTCAGCGGCCAGTAATGTTGCCTTACAGCACTAAGGATCTGGGTTCAATTGCGACCTCGGTCGAATGTTCAGAGTTTGCACATTCTCTCCGCATCTACATGGGTGTCCTCCAGACGCTGTGGTTTCCTCGCACAGTCCAATAATGTGCAGATTAGGTGAATAGGCCATGCTAAATTGCCCATAGTGTCCAGGGATGTGTAGGCTAGGTGCATTAGCCATGGGAAATGCAATGCCACAGGGATAAGGTAAGGGGGTGAGTCTGGGTGGACACTCTTCAGGGAGTTAGTGTAGACTTATTGGGTCAAATGGCTGGTTTCCACACTGTAGGGATCCTAGGAAAGGAGGAGAAAAGCTGGGAATGAGTAAAGAGAAATGGTTAATGCTGAAGTATTGGGAAGGATAGAATTGGGTCTTCATATCTGGCAAAAACAGATTTGAAAGAGATAAAACATTAATTATGTATAAATAAGGCTTCAGTGATTACCTATCATGGTGAAAAAGCATATTCAGAATATCTCTGAAAAGTTCAGGTTGATTTGGAGAAAAATATCCACTTGCAATCTGATCGATCACCTCTTTCAGTTCTGGAATTCTTTCATAATATTGGGAAGCATTGTATCTGAAAAAGTATTAACATAAATTAGCAATGAATAATCTGATATCTTGAGCAGGTCAGACCATCAAAAGCATTTGAAGTTGCAGAAATAACAACTTGAGAAACAACAATAGATATTAAATAAAAAATTTAATAAATTGGCTTGAGGAGGAAAATCACAAAAATTTTGTTCACAATTTTAGCACATCATCTTGTGTACTTCTTTTCAAGGTTAGCCTACCCCATTACTGCTTATACTTTCTTGCCATACTCAGATAATCAGCATTTCATTAAATCTTAAGCATTATTCAGAGTATCAGGAATTAGAAGAGATCCTGTACAGTAGTGTTTCAAATGAAGGGTAAATACAAGTTTTAGGAGTACTGAAAAAAAACAGTGCAGAAAGGTCAATTTGTAATTGATGCAAAGTGGACTTTATACTTAGTTCTTATTCATACTAGATTTTTTTTGTGCTCTTTCCAATGCAACTCTTGAATGTAAGACTTCTTATTTTTTCTTGTAGGGTAAACTATTCTCAGTTTATCACTTGCAAAACTGGTCAGGAATGTTTCACAAATGGCAGAGGAATAGGAAAATGAAGCCATAAATGAATACAAGCATTAATCCTTAAGCGTAAAAACAAGAGTTTGAAAAATACCAAAAGATAACAATTCATTGCTCTTTTCTCTCAATTCACTTGCCTTTAGATTTTAAGATCTCCCACTCCTAATAATGAGTACATTTTGAATCAATCAGCAAGCTCAACCTACATAGAATATGTCATCCTCTGATCCACTTGCTCTGTGTTTCTGCCGGTGCTTTGAGCTGAAACTCAATTTTGATTTCAAAGGCCTCTGGATTTCTTGATTCCGTTGGGCTTTGGTTACCTTGATTCAGTTCCGATGGATTCTAGGCTTTAATGTGAACTCCATCAATGTTTTCTGCTGAGATTATATTCTGTCCTGGACTGCTTCAATTACAATACCTGTTCCGATTCAGCTTTCTCCTCTTTCATTGGGATTAAATTCTCTCAACTTTATGCTTTTGTCACAGTTCCTTGTAGCCACTGACTCTGCTCTGCTTTACTGGTCCTCTAGATTCCTGCAACACCCTATATAGACTGGACTAGTCCCTTAAGCTCCTGATTCATTTCTCTTCAAACCAACTCCCTCATTTGCACTATCAAATAGGTTTACCTTTCATCTTCCTTACTTCTGGACTGTCCATCCTTCGATCCTTTCATTTAAATCCCTATGCTATTATGACAGATTTGTGGATGCACACTTGCTAAACACAACTATGCACCTCTGGTGGGCATCTACGCCAATCTTTTTGGGAAAATGGTCAACTCTCCACTGTTCTCACAGCCTCTGAACAGCCCCCACCAGTGCACTGATGGAAACTTTGTATCTTGAATGCTTCCAGGATCCTTTCACTCTGAAAATTCTTCTGAAACCTAAACATTAATTCAAACTGATTTCACTCTGTCTACAAGTCAACATCATACCATTACAGAATGTCATTCTTCTTCTTTGTATAAAAGTAATTTCTTTCTTGTTATCTCTTTACAACCTTGACTTGACTGGTCTAATTTCTGTTATACCAATAAATTCTGAAATTGCTCAGTGTTAATTCGCATGCACATTTTTGGTTACTGATCCATTACTTTTATGCCTCCTTCTCCCCTCGGTTCCTCTCTCCTGCCTCCTAACCTTACTATTAGATAGTCATTACATATTTATTTAAAATAACATTGATTGTTGTAAATACCCACCTTGTTCATTCTCGCCCTTTAGGAGAGGATATCTGCCAACCCTATCTAGTCTGGCATACTTATGACTCCAAACCCACACCAATGTGGTTGACCCTTAACTACTCTCTGTAAATGGCCCAGTAAGTCACTGAGTTGCAACAAACTGCTTCAGAAAAGGAATAAAACCAGACAGACTACCAGGCATTGGCTCAGGCACTGGAAATGACGTTGACTCAGCCAGTACTATCAACCTTGCAAAGTTTTCCTTACTAAATGTGGAGGCTTGTGCAAGAGCTAACCCACAGACTGGTCATGCAATGGCCCAACACAGTCATACTCACTGAATCAGACGTCACAGACACTACCATTGTCATGAGTGGATATGTCTTTCACATAAACTGCAGACCTCATGAAGTCCCAAAGCATCATTGAGTTTCATCATGATTAAGTTTAATGACCAGCAAAAGAATAAGAACAATTGTTAATTACCAGATGATCATCAATAAATTATTAACAATGGCACCAACTTTAAATAAGCTGTTGCTCAAACATATCCTTTATGATATTAATTTTTGTGCATCAAGATAATTGATTGGAATTAATAACCATGTAGATCAATAGTAATTTAAAAATAAATATTTGTGTTGCGTACTTTTGCTGTTCTGCTCATCTTTTGCTTCCATTATTATTTAACATTATAAGTAATTTTTCATGGTCACTACAAACATACCCTTTCTTGTCCAGATCCATAACATCTTGAACGTTCATGCCAAAAATGAACATATTGTTTTCACCAGCTTCCTCTACCATTTCCACATTTGCTCCATCCATAGTACCAATAGTCAGGGCACCATTCAGCATGAACTTCATATTTCCTGTGCCAGAAGCCTCTGTGCCAGCTGTGGAGATTTGCTGTGACAGATCTGTTGCTGGAATAACTGTAAATAGATCAATTAAATTTGATTAATATTGTTATAGAGTAAAATGCATCTGAACTCTGTGCACAGAGGGCTGAAGGAAACAATGGCCTAATAATTTGATGGCACACAGTCATTTTTTGGCATTTATATAACACCCAGGTTTTCAATACTGGGAGCAAAAATGTACGAATTATGAACTAGAAAGTCTGTAAGTTCTCCTTGAAGGAGTGGAATTTTATACTTCTAGGTTTGCCAGGCAGCAACATCCAGTAGTGTTAGCTTCTCAACCTTGAAACCTCGAAGATGACACATAATTGATATAACTTGCATATATCAAGAAATGCACATATCAAAAAAGTTTACTGACTTGACAAATGTTGTTATTGTAAGATCCAAAGGGTGTTTCTCCAAGTGGTATAGATGGAACTTCTAGATAAATTTATAAACTGATAAGTTTTTTTTTCTTTATTCATTTGTGGGATGTTGACACTGGATGTTGCCAGCTAGCATTTAATGTCTGCCCCTAGTTGCCCTTGAGAAGGTGGTGGTGAGCTGTCTTCTTGAACCTCTGCAATCCCACAATGCCATTAGGGAGGGAATTCCTGAATCTTGATCCAGCTACAGTGAAAGAACAGTAATATATTTCCAAGTCAGGTTGGTGAGTCACTTGAAGGGGAAGTTGAAGGCGGTGGTTTTCCCATATATTTGCTGCCCTTGTCCTTCTAGACAGAAGTGGTCATGTGTTTGGAAGGTGCTATCTGAGGATCTTTGGTCAATTTGTGCAGTGCATATTGCAGGTAGTACACACTGCTGCTACTCAGCACTGGTGGTGGAGGGAGTATATGCTTGTGGATATAATGTCAAGTGTCTTGAGTGTTGTTGGGGCTGCACTCATCCAGGCAAGTGCAACCCATATCCTCTTAATCCTGTGATGGCACATAGCAATATACTAAAATTGTCTGTTTGTTTTCATTCTTCCATTTTAAATGCAAAGATTCATATTAAAAGATATTTCATACTTTGAAAATACTTTCTACATTCACCTTTGGTTTTAGGCTGCTATCAAATTATAACATAGGGAAACTACACAAAGGAATGACTTATCTCCCTTTTTATTATATTTTCATACAGGCATTAAGTAATGTCCCTCATGTAATTCTGTATTTTTATGTGCCAGGTTTTAATAAATATCCTTATTGGGTATATAAAGGTTAGGTACCTCTGCAAAGCAACAATGTATCACGAGTGAAACAGTATGTATGTTTGTAATAAAATGTGAGGCTGGATGAACACAGCAGGCCAAGCAGCATCTCAGGAGATGCTCTTGAGATGCTGCTTGGCCTGCTGTGTTCATCCAGCCTCACATTTTATTATCTTGGATTCTCCAGCATCTGCAGTTCCCATTATCTCTGTATGTTTGTAATGTTTGATCAAATTTGTTGTGCAAGGCAGAAACAAGTCTATCAGTTGGAATATTGATAAATGGGAATTTAGATAGCAATACTTAATGGCATGAGCCTTGTTTAGAAAATTGGGTGAATTAGGTGAGATGAGTGGTAAGGAGATTCCTGACAGCAAGAACAAAAAGCCATATTTTCCAATCAATTATTGAACAGGGAGATGTGATACTTGCAAGTGAGCAATTCTTTAATGAATTAACATCCTCATTATCACATTGTCTTACCATATTGATCTGCAGTTTTTCTATTCTCCCACCTGCCTGATAGAAACTAGATGATGAGAATTCCTGATCTGGTGCCTCTATCTTACTTCCTGCTCCTCCAACCCTTCACCTTGGATACGAGAGACCAACATCTTAAAGGATGTTCCAATGCAGCAACCGCACACACAGCCTGCCCACCAGAATGTTCAGATCCCCATCAGTAAAGTGGGGTACCAGTTTCCCTCTCTCTAACATGTTTTGAGCAACTGACCTGCAGGGAAGCTACAGACTTGCCAATGCTTGACCAAGTGAAAGGCTTGGTTTTAAAAAGGAGTGCCAGTGCTAGAAATCCCAGTAAGTTCTGGTAGAAGTAATATCGACTGTGGCGAGTAAGGGAATGCCATAAGGTCGTCATGCATAGGCAATAAGGTTAATTTGGGAAGATAACATGAGAAAATTTGCAACAACTCATGATGAGAAACCCTCCATGCCAAAACTGACAGCTGATTTCTGGCAAAATTCAGCTCTTTAGCTAAATACATCATTGTTTCTGAATGTCAGCAAATTTAATGACCAGCGAATCAAAGATCAACTATTACGATTGCAATCAAAACACACAATTTCTCTGACATCCTTCAGTGCTTATAGTAATAACTCAGTTGATTATACAATTTTTTTTTCATTTCGCAACTCCCATACATAAACACCTTGGGAAATTTCTTACAAGCAGCTCCTTTCTTTTTCTAAATAACTTCCAAAATTAAAGGACAGGAAATCATGAACTAGGGAATTTTAGGTGGAAAATTAATCTTCATATTTTTGAACAATAATACTGAAAATAAATATATTGACGCCTACAAATAATTTGAGTTATAGAGTCTTTACAGCATGGAAAGAGGCCCTTCAGCCCATTATGTCTGCACTGGTCATCAAACATCCATCTGTTCTAATCCCATTCTCCAGTACTTGGCCCAAAGGCATACAATGCCATGATATATCAACTGCTCACCTAAATAGTGCTTAAATTCTTGAGAGTTCCTGCCTCTACCCTTTTAGGAAGTGAGTTTCAGGTGCCCACAACCCTCTAGGTAATTTTTTTTCTCTCAAATCCCCACTCTAAACCTGCTCCTTACCTTAAAATTATGCCTCATGGTTATTGGCTCTTCTACTAATTCTCACAAAAACTTCTAAGATTATTCATTAAGTTGTAAGATGAGAAGTTATAAAGAGAACAAAAGTAAGATTAGATAAGAAAAACCTATCTGGCTCACTAATGTCCTTCAGGGAAGGAAGCTGCCATCCTTACCTGGTCTAACCTACATGTGACTCTGTGGTTGACTCTGAACTGTCCTCTTGGCAATTAGGGATGGGCAATAAATGCTGCCTAGTTAGCGATGCCTTCATCCCGTGAATGAATAAAGAAAAGAAAAATCAAAGAAGAATGGATGGAGATACAATGAAAAATCAGAAATAAGAATGAAAGTAGATTTTGAAGGTGATCAATTGGTGTTGATAGTGAGACTGTACCAATTGATCTTAGTCTATGGCTTATTCTCTCTCCCTACACCCCCTCTTCTGCTTTTATTAATATGTTCAATTTGGCTGCAATTTAAAAACTTAATGATCATTTCTACAGCAAATTTGTCAGTTTCTACCATTGTGGCAGCATACAAACTGCTATCATACTCTTTTCCTTGTCAGCAGTACCTTTTTCAGCCAGTGAGACTCTGTAGTTTTCCAGGAAAATAACCTTTAACTTGTTACCAATTATAGGGTCATTGTTCACTTTTTGTGCCACAGATGTTATGAGTTTAATGATCAATTTAGCCATATAATAACCAGGAGCAGCCTACGAAAGAAGCATGTTTAAACTTAGAAAAGAAACACTGGTAACATGCGAACACACATACTTTAATCAGAAATAACAGTAATTGCATTAGTTTAAGACATACAAGAAGCTTCATATAGAGAAATTTCTACAAAAGGAACAGATTTATAGAATTAAAACTTAGATTTTAAATTTTGTTTGACTTTTCCATGACTTAGCTAGTTTATAAATGATACAGATCCATAAGTTTGAATGAAAATGAATCAAATGTTCAAATATTAGACTGCATCACAACCAGATGAGGAGGGGTGAATCAGATCTCCTTTTTAACCCCCTTGTCTGGCTGTGATTATGGTTCAGATTTTCCAATGGCTAGAAAGTCGTTATTCTAGCATAGGTGGGAGTATTATATGGGCACTATGTGGAATCCCCATCAGAGCACACTCCAAAGGAATTTCCTGGGAAATTGAATCTTCCATTAGGCAATTCCTCTATGCCTGGAATGCTCCAAAAGTCTCCATTTACATTGGAGATTTTGGAGGGATTTGATGAAATTAAGTGAAGTAGATCCTCTGTATCTGCAAAATCATGAACTGTGAGTTCACCTATCTGCACCAAAATAAAAATAAAAACAAAAATCAAAATTTTGGGGCAAAAATTGCATTTCCACAATTTTAATTTACTCACTCATGAATATCATCGTCGTGCGGTCTCAAGATGGGATCTCTCCCAGATATGGAGGAATGACTAGACTAGTTACTCAGAAGTTCGGTATTAAGTACATAGTCTAAACCTTGAAAAGCTATTTAACAGACCCATCATTATCACCAACTACATTCCCGTCTCCCATTGTGGACCGGATCCCCCTTCTTAGACTTACCTTGCCACCTTGCACTCTGGCATCCTAGACACTTGGCACCCTATGCCTCTCACTCTTGGCATTCTACCCACCTGGAATCCTATTATGTACCTAACTAGTACTCTACCCCTCAGCTGACACACTACTTGGCTTGCCCCCTACCTCCTCCTCATCTGGCATATTATCTCAGGCACCCTACTTAGCTGCTACCCTATTCCCCTGCTACCTCTCTGACAGTCTATTCCTCGCCACCACCACCACCCGCCCCCACCCACCACAAGCAACCTTTAAATTTCGGATTATGGTAGCTGATTGCCATGATAAATTATTATGATTTGCCATCCTCTGACAGTGCTTCACTATGAAAGAACTGTCAGAAAGGAACTATGATTCTGAATTTCTGAGGGAACCCTGAGTGGAATCTGCTCTCAGAAATACGGAGCTCCCTTCTTTTGCAAAATAAGAGCCAGAATGACAATTTGCACAAGATTGTCACTCCTTGCAAGATTTGGAAAAAGATTTTAAATTCTTTTTAACACACAGTTATACCTCAAATAAAAATGTTGTTTGTTAGTTTACCAGAATTAATTAAAAGACCAATTACAAGGTTTTTGTTAGTGAAATGAAAGGCAACTTTATTACTTGCTAACACTTGGAAAATAATAAAGATGTGACATCAAACGCACAGACAAACTCAAAGGAGAGCACCCAGTATAAATTAGATGATTTTTAGAATTGCAGAGCATGGGAGTTGCTGGCTGGGCCAACATATATTACCTGTTCCTAGTTGCCCTTGCGAGGTGGTGGAGAGCTGCCTATTTGAACCACGAGAGTCCTGTGCTGCAGGCAGACCCACAATGCCGTTAGGGAGAGACTTCCAGGATTTTGACTCAGCAACATTGAAAAAAAAGCAATAGGTTTCTGAGTCAGGTTGGTGATTGGCTTGGAGGTGAGCTGGCAGGTACTTGTGTTTCAATGCATCTGCTGCCACTGTCTGTCTGGATGGAATTGGTCATGGGTTTTGAAGGTGTTATCTAAGGATCTTTGCAGTACATCTTGTACGTAGTACACAATGCTGCTACTCAGCATTGGTGGTGGAGGGGGTGGATGTTTGCTAATGTGGTGCTAATCAAATGGGCTGCTTTGTCCTGGATGGTGTCAAGCTTCTTGAGTGTAATTGGAGCTGCACTCATCCAAGCAAGTAAGGAATATTCTGTCACACTTCTGACTTGTGCCTTGTGATGCTGGACAAGCTTTGGGTAGGCAGGAGGTGCATTACTTGATGATGTATTCGTAGACTCTGGTCTAGTCCATTAGCCACTGTATTTATATGGAAAGTCCAGTTAAATTTCTGATCATTGGGAACCTTCAAGATGTTGATGGTGGGAGATTCAGTGGTGTTAGTGCCATTGAAAATCAAGGAGTGGTGGGTAAATTGTCTAGAGATAGTCATTGTCTGGTATTTGTGTGACATGAATACAGTCCAGGTCTCGTTGCATTTGGATATGGATCGCTTAATAACTGAGGAGTCTCAAATGGTGCTGGACATTTTGTAATCATCATTGAACATCTGACCTGATAATGGAGGAAAGGTCATTGAAACAGCGAGAGATGGTTTGGCCTAGGACCTTCACATGAGGAACGTCTTGCAGAAATGTCCTGGTGCTGAGATGGATGACCTCCAACAACCACATCCATTTCCTATGTGCCAGGTGTGACCTAAACTTGTGGAAAGATTTCCCCTGCTTCCAGTCATGTTAGGGTTCTTCGATGTCAAGGGCAGTCACCCTCACCTCACTTCTGGCATTCAGCTCTTTTGTCCATGTTTGAACCAAACTATCATGAGGTCAGGAGTTGTGTGATCCTGATGGAATCTGAACTGGGCATCAGTGAGCAATAATGAAAGAAGTGTTTTAAAAGTCTTTATGACTGTCCTTGAGATTTCAAGTTGTAACCTGTGACCACGGTTATTTAATTCATGTCTTGAATCCTTAGCTGTACTTTGCAGATACATTTGAATCATAAAAAGAGGTTATTCAGCCCATTATGTCTGCACCAGCTCATTAAATGTGCATCATTGCCTTCTACCAAATTCCTGCTTTCCTCCCTGCTGGAACCCTCCCAGAATTCAATCGCTTGTAGAATATTTCAACCAGTGCCTGCACTATCTCTGCATCCATATCTGTTGAACCTCATACATGAAGGCCATCAGGTCCTGGTGACTTGTTTGCATTTAGTCCCAATAGGTTGTCAAGTACTTTGTCTCTTGCGATAGGAACCGTTATAAGATCTTTCCTCCAATTAGCACCTTGCTCATCTGTTACCTTATAAATGTTTATTGTGACTTTCATTGTGAAGATTAGTTTAAATCATCTGTCTTTTCCCAGTTTTCTGTTATTAATTCCCCAGTTATCATCCAAGGGTCCCACGCTTAATTTAGAACATAGAACATAGAACAGTACAGCACAGAACAGGCCCTTCAGCCCACAATGTTGTGCCGACCATTGATCCTCAAAAGCTCCCTGTTTTTATACATCTTGACAATTTACTTTCATAACCAATTTTCTCCATTATCCGCTTTTTAGTCATCTGCTGTTGGCTCCTAAAACAACCCCAATTCTTATAGTTATACTGGAATTTAACTATAAAGCATCAGGAATAAGGGAAATCAGGGCCATAGAATAAAGTAATCCAAAGTAGTGTTAATGTAAGGTTAATAATTTTAAGACATGGCAGCAGAGCTTGGTTGAACAGAACGTATCACCTATAACACGAGAGGTCACACAGCGTGCTAGTCTCCTAGATGACCACCTCTGGAGGAAATGTTGCCAGCTGCATGAGCTCCATGTGTCCATAAAAGCATTAGGAATAGAAACAGAAGTAGGCTGTTGGGCCTCTCAGTCCTGCTCCACCATTCACAGAACCATGGCTAATCCCACGTTCCTAACATCCATTACCCTGTTCCTTCCCCATTACCCTTGCTTCCTCTACTGAATTAGAACCTATCTATTTCAGCGTCTAATATACACAAGGACACTGCTCCCATTGCTCTTTCTGTGACAAGGAATTCCAAAGATGCATAACCCTCCCAGAGAAGAAATTTTTTCTCATTCTCAGTTTTAAGTTGGTGACCCTTTATTCTGAAACTGCCCTCTTGTCCTATACTCTCCCAAGAGGGGAAACATCCTCTCAGCATTTATCTTGTTATGCCCCTTCAGAATTCTATGTGTTTCAGTGAGATTACTTCTCATTCCTCTAATTTTCAGTGAGTTAAGTACCAATCTGGTTACCTTTTGCTCATGAGACAATCCCTCGATACCAGGGATCATGCTCATGATCTTCTCTGAACTGCCTCCAATGGAATGATATCTTTCCTTAAATAAGGAGACCAAAACTGTAGTCTCATCAGCACCTTGCATATTTACAGTAAGATTTTCCTACTCTTATACTCCAACCCCCTAATAATAAGGGTCAACATTCTAATACTCTTTCTGATTACCAGCTATATATAGGTGTCAGCTTTCTATGTTTCATGCATGAGTACCCCCAAGCCTACCTTTATTGCAGCTTTCTGCAGTTTTGTCCTTTAAATAATATTCTGTAGTTCTGTTCTCCCTTCCAAAACACTCCATTTGCCAATTTATTTTGTTCACTTACTTCAACTATCAATATCTCTCTGTAAAATGTTTATATCCCTCCTACAACTGCCTTTCCACTTATTTTTCTGTTGTCTGCAAATTTCACTACAGTACATTCATTTCCTTCCTCCAAGTCATTAATACATATTGCAAACAATCACAATCTTGTGCTGATCCTTGTGGAAACTCACTGTCACAGGTTGCCATCCTGAAACAGAACCCCTATCCCAAGCTGCATGCCAATGAGCCAATTCTCTAACAATCCCAATATCCACTGACAATTGTGGAGTTAAAGAATAATCTCCGAGCTCAGTCATAGTGACTGCATTGACAGCAGCGAGTGGGCCCAGCTTCGGACTCATGTTGGTGGCGCTGGTGGCAAATTTGGATTCTTGGCAGCTTCCCCATCGATGAGGCGATCCTAGCATAAAGTCATGACTGCTGTGGCAGAGATAAGTTTGGGTTTCTGGTGGCATCTGTATCTAGCGCATATTCATGGGTGTGAAGGTGAGTTTGGGCCCAGTACAAGACCTGGTGTCATTGGCAGCACCTGGATAGGCCCGAAGCAGATTCATAGCATCGGCATTCAGTTCGAGCCGGTGCAGTACCTGGTGGCGTCTGCATTGGCCAGGTTCCACGAGAACTCATAGTTACAAGGGCACAATGAAGGTGAGATGGCGCCGATGAGTGGCGAGTTTCATTCCATCAGTGGTAATATGGCAAAGGGGGCATCGTGGCTGGCCACAGGGCATGGCCACGGTGGAGCCCTTAACAAGTAGGACGGTAAAGTTTAACACTCTTTCTTTACTTTCATGCCTTTAAATTTTACGGTTTGGTTTATTTTTCAGTGTTTTAAGATGTCACCCCTCTACGATGCTCTCATACAACATTTTTCATCATATTTTATGCCAAAATATGTGTGACAATATATAAATAAATACTACCTCCAACACTATAGGGTCTTGTCTTATGACTTAACCTTTGGTGAGATACCTTGTCAAATACCTTCTGGACGTTCAAATACAACACATCTGCTGGGTTCAACTTTATCGTCTCTGGTTGAGACTTCCTCAAAAGGCTCTAACAAATCAGTTGGACACGATTTCCCTCTCGTAACGCCGTAATGATTTTATATGATTAGATTATGATTTTCCAAATGTTCTGCTATTACTTCCTTAATAATTGATTCCAATATTTCTCCAACGTTAAAGTAATTGGTCTATAGTTACTTGCTTTTTGCATCCATCCCTTTTTGAAAAGGGGTGCCATATTACCAGTTTTTCAATCTTCCAGTACTTGTCCAGAATCGAAGAATTTTGAGAAAATGCAACTAATGCACCTTTTGTCTGTATAGCTACTTCTTATAGGGTCCTTGCATACAAGCTATTAGGGCTAAGGGACTTATTTAACCTTTAACCTCATTAGCTTGTTTAATATGACTATTTCTTCAGTGATGGTGATGATACTTAATTCCTCCTTTGTATTCTTTAGCATTAATGGAATGTTCAAAATATCTTACACTGTAATGACTGATGTACCATATCTGTTTAACTCCTCTGCCATTTCTTTCTTCTCCAATTTCAGAACTTGAGAGATGGCTTCAGTCACTGTGGCACATCTGTGAGGTTGAGACATTCATGAATAGCACATTCAGAGAGGTAGTCACCTGGAGGTAAGAAGGGAATGGGCAACTGCCAAGCAGTCCAAGAGAAACAGACAAACGTGCAGGCATTTCCTTGGTGCCCAATCACAGTTCGGCTTTTGATTTTGGAAGGTGGTGAGGGAGTAGTTCTTCAAGGGAATACAGTCAGACCCATGCTTGTGGCAACACGTACCTGACTCCATGATGGTATGTTGACTCCCCAATGAATGTCACAGAGCAGTTGTGAGACGTTGTTCTTGGAGTGGGTCATGGTTCCACATTGGTACCAATGATTTGGGTAGGAAGGAGGAATGCCATCCTGCAATCAGAATTTAGGGAGCTAGGAAGAAAATTTGCAGGCAGGAGTTTAGAAATAGTGATCTCTGGAATTTTCCCAGTGTCACATGCAACTGAGTACAGAAATAGAAAGATAAGGCAGACTAATGTGTGGCTGAAAAGAGGTCCACATGGGAGGTTTTAGATTCTTTGGACCTTGGGACTGGCATTGGGAATGCTTCGTGAGAAATTTAAATAAATTGGCAGCAGGGGTGGGGGATGGGGTTGTGTATGGAACCAAGGAGACTTTATTGTGAGCAGCGAGCACAGGAGGCTAGATTGAAAGAAGTACAAACAACATTCCGCTAAGCCTGGAAGATATGTTTGAACTGTTGGAGAGGGAAGAGATGAATAAGCATGTATTGTACCTTCTGCAAAGAAGGGTCCCGACCCGAAACGTCAACTTTCCTGCTCCTCTGATATAACCTGGCCTGCTTTGTTCCTCCAGCTCCACACTGTGTTGTCCCTGACTCCAGCATCTGCAGTTCTCGCTATCTCTTTGTATCTTGTTTATTTTGCATTTAGTAGAAAATGAAGAAAAAGTGCACTTAGCAGCTGTCAGGAAATATAATTGACATCCAAAGAGAATATAGAAGGTTCAGAGGGGAAGTGAAAAAAAAAGACATATTAGAGAAGCAGAGTAGGCTTCTTAGAATCCCAATAGCCAATATAAAAGGAAATCCCAAAGGGTACAATTTTGTAGGGGTCTGAGTCAAAGAATCATAAAATCCCTACAGTGTGGAAGCTTCGCCTAATCCAGTTCACACGACCCTCCCACCCAGACCCACATCCCCCCCATCACTGTAACCCTGCATTTCCCATGGCTAATCCACCTCACCTATACATGCCTGGCCACTATAAGCAATTTAGCAAGGCCAATCCACCTAACCTGCACATCGTTGGACTGTGGAAGGAAACTGGAGCACCTGGAGGAAACATGTGCACATAGGGAGAATGTGCAAATTCCAGACAGTTGCCCGAGGCTGGAAGCAAGCTCATGTCCCTGGTGCTGTAAAGCAGCAGTGCTGACCACCAAGACACCATGCTGCCCCAGACTTGAAGCTGTCTAACCTCTTCATGGCCGACTGCCTTGGGTAGATCACCTCTGACTCTAGTAGTGGTGAGCGATGAGATTATGCAAAGATGTGTGGAAGAAGGAAGCAATAAGTGCAGTAAAGTTCATCTTGATGTTGAGAGCAACTTGCCCCTTCTTTTATGCCTTCATAAGTAGTGTGGTGACAAGGTGCTCACAAGGCAGTGGCAAGTCGCCAGTAATTATTACTTGTTAAATGACTTGTTAACTGCCTAATTCACCTCATTAATGTGCAGCCTCCTACATTAACAATCACGCTCAATATTGGGAAAAGTCGATAAGGAAACAAGAACAAGCACCTAGCAGATTCAACTCACGCTTGTTCTATCCATGTTGAAACCTGGCACCACTAGGTCGCTGACACATGCACACTATGACCATAAACACAGGTATTTGACATGTGCCACCCTCTGAGAACCTTTGTGGCGTATCTCTGATCCACTTAGAAGATACTTCTTCACTTAAGTGATGGTTGCTGCTGCAGCATGGACGCTTTTTGTAAGGTACACGCACCCAGTTCATGGACTGGACTGGGACGCATCTCTACGTTCTTCACTTACTCTTATAGTGCTCATTCTGAGTATCCTTGGATGCCCACAACATCTTTGTTTGCATTGTCTTTTTGTGTTTTGCCCCATCAGCCAGAGATACCAGGTGCACAGGACTGTAGTCTTGCTCTAGCATTTAGCACAGACACATCTCCAGGCAGCTAAGTTATCACAGTTGTCAGCAGGCTTCAGCCAAGTCAAGGGAGAGAGTCAACAATAGTTTAGAGATCCCTGGTACAATAAGCCAAGGGCAGGATCTGATACAAGTCCAGGTTCTGCTTCTGTCAGAGGCAGGACCTTCTATTTAGAACATAGAACATAGAAAAGTACAGCACAGTACAGGCCCTTTGGCCCACGATGTTGTGCCGTGGAATAATCCTAATCCAAAAATAAAATAACCTAACCTACATTCCCCTCAATTCACAGCTGTCCATGTGCACGTCCAGCAGTCGCTTAAATGTCACTAATGACTCTGCTTCCACGACTTCCACTGGCAAAGTATTCCATGCACTCACAACTCTCTGGGTGAAGAACCTCCCTCTGACGTCTCCTCTATACCTTCCTCCTAACACCTTAAAACTATGACCCCTCCTGGCAGTCAATCCTGTCCTGGGGAAAAGTCTCTGGCTATCGACTCTATCCATGCCTCTCATTACCTTGTACACTTCAATCAGGTCACCTGTCTTCCTCCTTCTCTCCAGAGAGAAAAGTCCGAGCTCAGTCAACCTCTCCTTGTAAGACAAGCCCTCCAGAACAGGCGGCATCCTGGTAAATCTCCTTTGCACCCTCTCCAAAGCCTCCATATCTTTCCTATAATAGGGCGACCAGAACTGGACACAATATTCCAAGTGTGGTCTCACCAGAGTTTTGTAGAGCTGCAGCATAACCTCATGGCTCTTAAACTCGATGCCTCTGTTAATGAAAGCCAAAACACCATATGCTTTCTTAACAACCCTATCCACTTGGGTGGCAACTTTGAGGGAGCTATGCACTTGAACACCAAGATCCCGCTGTTCCTCCACACTGCCAAGAATCCTGCCTTTAATCCTATATTCAGCACTTAAGTTTGACCTTCCAAAATGCATCACTTCGCATTTATCCAGGTTGAACTCCATCTGCCATTTCTCAGCCCAGCTCTGCATTCTGTCAATGTCTCACTGAAGCCTGACACCTCCAACCTTTGTGTCATCAGCAAACATACTAACCGACCCCTCAACCTCCTCATCCAAGTCATTTATAAAAACTACAAAGAGCAGAGGCCCAAGAACAGACCCCTGCGGGACACCACTCAGCACTGACCTCCAGGCAGAATACTTACCATCTACAACCACTCTCTGCCTCCTGTCAGCCGACCAATTCTGAATCCAGACAGCCAAATCACCCTGTATCCCATACCTCCTGACTTTATGAATGAGCCTGCCATGGGGAACCTTATCAAATGCCTTGCTGAAGTCCATGTACACCACATCCACTGCTCGACCCTCGTCAACCTGTCTTGTGACTTCCTCAAAGAACTCAATAAGATTTGTATGGCATGACCTGCCCCTCACAAAGCCATGCTGACTCCCTTTAATCACGCTATGCTTTTCCAAATAGTCATAAATCCTATCCCTCAGAATTCTTTCCAAAACCTTGCTGACCACAGACGTAAGACTGACTGGTCTGTAATTTCCAGGAGTTTCCCTATTCCCTTTCTTGAAAAAAGGAACAACATTTGCCTCCCTCCAATATTCTCCACGACTCCCATGGAGAGTGAGGAAGCAAAGATCTTCGCCAGCAGCTTAGCAGCCTCCTTTCTCGCTTCCTGGAGCAACCTAGGATAAATCTGGTCTGGCCCTGGGGACTTATCAATCTTAATGTTTGCCAAAATTTCTAGCACATTAACTTCCTCAATCTTGATCTGTTCAAGCCTGTTTTCCTGCTCCTCAAAGCTCTCCTTCACAACAAGGTCCCTTTCCTTAGTGAAAACCAAAGCAAAAAACTCATTTAGGGCTTCCCCTATCTGCTCAGACTCCACACACAAGTTCCCTACGCTATCCCTGATCGGCCCTACCTTCTCCCTGATCATTCTCTTATTCCTCACGTATGAGTAAAATGCCGTCGGGTTCTCCCTAATCCTTCCTGCCAAGCCTTTTTCGTGCCCCCTCCTGGCCTTCCTCAGTCCACTTTTGAGCTCCTTCCGGGCAAGCCTATAATCCTCTAAAGCTGTGCTAGACCCTTGCTTCCTCCACCTTATGTACGCTGCTTTCTTCTTTTTGACAAGAAGCACCTCTGTACCCATCATCCAAGGCTCCTTAATCTTACCCCTTCTTACCTGTCTCAGAGGAACAAATTTATACATCGCTCGCAACAACTGCTCCTTAAACAGCCTCCACATGTCTGCTGTGCCCTTTCTGTGGAACAATTGCTCCCAATCTGTACTTCCCAACTCTTGTCTGATAGCATCATAGTTTCCTTTACCCCAGTTAAATATCTTCCCCGGTAACTGCTCCTTTCCTTTCCCCTTGGTAAATGTGAGGCTGTTGTGGTCACTGTCGCCAAAGTGTTCTCCCACCACGAGATCTGACACCTGTCCTGGCTCATTGCCGAGCACCAAATCCAAAATGGCCTCTCCCCTCGTCGGCCTGTCCACATACTGAGTAAGGAAACCCTCCTGAACACACTTGACAAAAACGGCTCCATCCAAACCATCTGCACTAAGGAGGTTCCAATCTATATTTGTATGAGGTGAAGAGCCAAGTGACAGCCAGAGCACCTCTTTCTGTCCTATTATTGGTTGTTTGTCTCAGAAAATGAGAAAGAAGCAGGTTTTACAAGAGATCAAAATGATTAAGATAGCTATTACTTTCAGTTCTGAGGGAGGGTCACTGGACCAGAAACAATAAGTCTGATATCTCTCTGCAGATGCTGCCAGAATTGCTGAGCTTTTCCAGCAATTTCTGTTCATGTGGCATAGCTATTACTATTAGTGCAGGTGGGCAACTGTTCTGAGCCAGTGAATAGGTAGTGCAGAAGGCCTGCAGGCTTAGAGTTTAAGAGATTGGGTGTGAGAATGAGAGAGGGAGATGTTGAATGCAATAGTTAGAGTGGTAGAATCAGGGTTTAGAAGCAGAGATAGATTGCATGTGAGGTATTGGAGGAAAGATGATAGAGCCTACTTGGGCTGATAGGTTAAGCACATTGACCTTCTTTTGGGGTTTCCTCTCAGCTGACAATTTCAGACAAGGCTAGCATGGCCTAATGTTGTGTCTCTACTACTGGTCATGGTGACAAGGAAGTCTCATTTTAGCAACCATTCTATTCAGCATGACCTCCAGGTCTTGGCCACAAAGTTGGGTGTTGATTTACTCCTGTCTGCCATGTCTGGGGCAAATGCCAGCATCCGTGTGGGGAACTTATGAATTTAATAATTGTTTAGGTGAACAACATGCTTTTAAGTATGGTAGGGGCACAAGGGACAATGCTGAATTCCATGATATGCACTCAGTCATGAGATGTTTCAGAAAGGCACATAGAAAGATGCGGCAGAAACTGAAGATGAGAGAAACTATAGGGGTGTGATAAGTAATTAATGAGGTTAGTTTGCTAAGATCTGGGGAGAGAACTTTCTAGGCATTGCCCTTAGAAATCCTCCAAAAGCTCAAAGGAACACATAGATAACCAAAAAACCCATAAGATTCAACTCAAAGCATTCTACAGGTTTATCAATAGTGAAAAAAGTGGTTAAATGAGTAATAGGGCTGAACAACATCATGGCAAAGAAACCTCAATGACTGGGGATCTCCCTACTGCTGCAGTCTTCATCTTCTGTCCTGGCCATTGAGGACTTGTTTTGGCTTTATCTAGTTCCTCCCCTTTCAGTTTACTGCTATGATGACCCTACCAAGAGTTGAAAACTCCTGACAGCATCGTTCTTAGGATCAACAGAAGGCTTAAGCCTCTCCACTCCATCAAAATGGCAATCCACGAAAAGGGTAATCTAGAGGAAATTCAATAGGGAGCTGATTTATATTTGAAAAGGCAGAATATTCAGGGCTTTCGGTGAAGGATAAAGTGAATTGCTCAGCGAAGTGCTTCTTCAAAGAGCGAGCACAGACATAATAGGCTAAATGGCATCCTTCTATTCTGTGACTATGGGTGATTCTGTGGTAATGCATCACCAAATTTTCAAAAGTTAAAGCCTATAAAGGATTGAATTTACAGCCCTGCTATCAAATCTTAAGGTACAACATTTTCTAAGGAATGCCAATAAAATCAACTGCCCCCTTATTATATTATGCTTTGTGCCAGTTAACTTAATTATTCTACTGTTAAGTTAGTATTCCTACAAAGTGCTTCCTAAGTTAGATAAGGTTGAATGATCGTCTTCCAAAGGAAAGAAAAGTGATGTCTGATCCTAAAAGATTCCAATTTGTCCGTTCAGTGTCTTCCTCCTGTTATCTAGAATACTTTGAGCAGAACTGAGTAAAAGTATTAAAACAATTTCTGTGGGTAAAATACACCAGATATACTGGCAAATTAACATAAACTTTCAGAGGTAGTACTCAAAAGAAACTCGTCCATGTCATAACTGCTTTAGGGCTACGTGAAAACAAATAATTAAGGTAGGTTTGGGGCTGAAATGAAGAGCTTAAATGTGGTGAATTCTCATGTGGATTCAGGCAAGCTTTAATTAAAAGTTGATGTGTTTAGGATGGAAGATTTTGAGAGGTGCGTTTTATTTTATGTCGTGGATTTGTGATGGCACCCTAAAGAATACATTTTGTCTTTGTAATACTCAAAATGAGTGCAAGTTCCAAAACAAATTTCTGTACCTCTAACATAATAAAGATTTTTTTATCAGATGCAGTAAATAACTGGTTTCTGCAATTAAACTACAAGAGTCCAATTGTGGAGGGTACTTACAACTATTTGCTAATTTCATCTTAATTTTAAACTTGATGAATCATAAACTCCAGTGCACGATTGAGCCTTAGATTAGGACTGAACCATGCTTCATCTCAACAAAGGGGCCAGAGTAACAACATTTCTGTTATTTCCTGATGGGAAGGAGAAAAGTTGGAAGAGCAGCAGGGCTCCTTTTATCAGGAAGTGTACTTTTCTAGATCTTGAGTAAGCATGGAGCTGGACAGCTGTCTAATAAATGAATGAAAAAAACAACTTGCATTTAACACTGTGCATTTCATGCCCACTGGGTAACCGTACCCAATGTTAATGAAATATCTTTGAAGTGTAATCCCTGCTGTTCTATTATGAAATAGAACAGGCAATTTGTGCACAGTCGACCGCTCAAACAGTATTAAAACTAAATTATTTGATTATCTGCTTTAATGATGTTGGGTCAATTTCTACATTGATAGTGACGTTGCACCACTGGGGTCAAAGGTGGGAGCCAACATCACTTCAGTGGGTTGCAGAAACCTGAAATAAGGTATCACCATTACTACAGTTATCTCCCAGTTCAGCACAGAAGTGTCAATTGACATGAACTCAACCATCTGATGCAGACTCCAAAACTCGTTGTCTGAGTCTGCTTGAGAAAATCAAAGTTTGTACAATGCATAACTTAAGACACTGCTTCATTTGGAGGTTGGCGAGAAGCTTCAGAAATATAGGAAAGAAAAGAAATCTTACCTTGCCGCCTATCATAACAGTTCTTGGAACAAAACTCTTGCTCGGTTCTTTTCTGATTCCTTAAACAAAACATAAATCAATAGTAAAATATTGACAATATTAACATAATAATCAATATTAACAACAGAGAAAAATGTCACTGTTACATTTAAGAACTGTACATGATTACATCAGTTATGTAGTCATTGTTACCATACTTGGTTGTTCAAGTCTTGGAAAACAACATTAATCTTATTATTACACAATTGCAGACGCATCTGTTGGCCAGAGGCTGCTCACACATAAAGACAGTAGCCATTAACCAAAGTTATCCCAGCCCTGGCTGCTGGCTCGAGCCAGTTTGAGTTGGTTCAGTTCTGAGGGATGACATAAGGGGGAAATCCTTATCTGGTGGAAGAGTAATGAGGTAATCATAAAGGTGTCCTGGGAGTGAGCCCATAGTGGAAAGACACTGCTTTCAGATGAACTGAGAACTGACATGGACAAGATACTACAGTTTGAAAAGATAAGGAAAAAAGATAAAAATGAAGGACTTTGGTGCGCCATCAGCGAAAACTACGGAGATCAACCTTTGTGAAGCGTGTACCCACACTTGGAAGTGCAAAGAGGACCTCAAGATCTGGAGAAAATACCTGGCCAGCATGAGCTTCTGTTCTTGGATATTAGTTTCTATTTTTGTTGATTGTTTGGGAACATCAAACTTAGAAGTTTGTGTGTTTGAATTTTAGCCTTCTATGATTTGCATGCCTGCTGTTAACCTTTTCCTAACCAAATGGTGTAAATTGTATGTCTGTTTCAACTAAACTAATAAAGGTAGTGGTTAGTTGACACAGACTTGACTCTTGTTCTCTTTGTGCCGAGCCAATAACTGTTGTTGAGGGAGTTAACCGGACAACACATCAATACAGTAAACAATCTGGTTCTGGTGCATTTTGATCGTGCATGTAGGTCAGATATTGAAATGTTCTGCATCACTTTCATGCCTGGATATTGAGGGAATATTGGATTAAATTCCAGCCATACAGGATTCAGAGAACCATTCAAATTTGACTTTCCTACAGTGTGTATAAGATACATAAATTAAGGATGATATTGACTTCACAATTACATGTAACAAGGACACTTCCAAGCATGAATGAGCTGCTCTAAGAACTACTAACAGCTGAAACCGTAACTAACATTTCAAAAATAAATACATAAGTTGGGTTATAAATTAGGACTTACGGTTATACATAACAATAACATAAAGGCAGTTCATCAACTGCCTTTTGTATTCATGGATTCGCTTCACATGCACATCAAACATGGATGATATGTTGATCTGAATTCCATAGTTCTTTTCTAGTAGAGAAGCAAGCTTCACTTTATTCTCCTGTTGACACAGTAGGAAAAAAAAACTATTTCTGTTTACACAGCTAGTTTTGCTAACTGTACAGAACACAGAATTTATATCATTAAAAATACTATACCTGTTTTACTGAGGCAACATCACGAATAAACTGATCATTATTCACGTAGGCATGCAGCTTCTGCAACTGGCTCAGATCTTTAATATAGTCCCCTCCTATTTTCTACATGATATTAAAGATGGTTACTGTCTTGTTTCTAAGTTTGTAATACATTCACATGTTCTGTACATTTGTAACAAAGTCACAATACAATTTATTCAAACGGTTCCTTTGCTTTAAACTGTACTGTCATGGGGTAGTGTAATAAAGAAAAGTTTAAGTTTCTTAATTTATAATTAATTTGGCTGGAAAGTCATCTTAAGATGGACAGCTCTTCTTTAACTGCACTGACATGACAAGCTAAATGGCCATCTTCTGTGCCATAAATTTCTAAGATTGCATATCAATAGAACACCTTTCTCAGAGATTAGGTTAGATTCCCTACAGTGTGGAAACAGGCCCTTTGGCCCAACAAGTCCACACCACCCCTTGAAGCATCCCACCCAGACCCATCCCCCTATAACCCACACACCCCTGAACACTATGAGCAATTTAGCATGGCCAATCCACCTAGCCTGCACATCTTTGGACTGTGGGAGGAAACTCATGCAGACATGGGGAGAATGTGCAAACTCCACACAGCCAGTTGCCTGAGATTGGAATTGAACCTGGGTCCCTAGTGCTGTGAGGCTGCAGTGCTAACCACTGAGCCACCATGCCACTCCATTTGAAGATTTCCTTGTTGATTCTTGTCATGCTCTACATTTTACATATGAGTGAACAAATAGTGAGTTGGGTGAAAGGAGAAAGGTTGCCTATGGGGAGGGAAGAGACTACAGCTACTGTAGTCAGATTTTGTCACTGGCCTGTCAAAATCAGTTCAAGAAATATTTATTGGAGATATGCTGCAAGAATTGGAGTTTTGTATGTTTTCAAGTGTGTACTCTAAAAATGGCCACAGCGTGTATCTCTAAGTGGGAGTGCTTTGTTACTGAACAAGTGTTTCACAGGTCTTGACTAATTGTGTGAAGGTAATAATGATGTGAAGATGTAAGCTCAAATCCTACCACAGAACCTGGAGAATTAAAATTCAGCTGACTGAATTAATCTTGAATAAAACCACTAAATCCAGTAACAATGACTATATAGCTATCAGAATGCTGTAATAACACTTCTAGTTCACAAATGTTCAATTTGGAAGATAACATCACATCCATAGTCAGCCTGCATGTAAATGTGATTTGAGCAATGTGACTGACTCTTAACTAAGCTCTGCAAGCCACTCAGATTTCAAAATGGCAACTGCCAGCAACCTCCAGCCCATGGTGAAGAAAAATATCTTGTTCTCACTAAGCCCTTTGGTCACTACCACTAAGTTCAATCTACGAGTTCACTAACTGCTAACAAGTTCTTAACCAGAACCAATTTGAACTTTTTTGAATTAAGGTAGTGGTTAGTTGACACAGATTTGACTCTTGTTCTCTTTGTGCCGAGCCAATAACTGTTTAACTTGAAAAGTTAAATTGCAAGTATGAAGGGCTAGAAACTATTGTGCTCTGGTTTTTGGGTGCAGAATTTGTGATTTGCAACCTACCCAGATTGATTTTAAATCAAACAGGTAGCAGATAAAACTGGCACACCCATTTCAATTCCATGAATGGTTGCCAAGTTTCAGGCATCCTTGTAGCAATGTTGGTTGCCATTAAACACTACCCCCCCACCCTCATGAAGCCACATTCCACCAGCTATGCAGTAGTCACTGCTTAACACTGCATAGGAGTACTTGGTTATGCACTAGACCATACCCTCAACTCATGCACTAAGGGGATGGAATGGATCACTAACTTTTACTGTATTGTTGATGTGTCACTGAATTAATTTTTTGAATGAAGGCTTTTGCTGTTAACCTTCCTAAATGGGGGAAGAGGTGTCAGCTATGTGTGTAACGTGGTAGCCTTGCTGCTGACCAGCAATCCCCAAGTGCAACATGTTACACCAGACAGTAGATATTGGAGACTGACTTTGGAAAATACATCCCAGGTGCTATCAAGATAGTAAGCATTCACCAAGATTACTGTCTTGGTATGGTTACATACCAAGTTGGAATATAGCTGTGGGAGAGGACAGTATAATTAGGGGGATAGCCATGAGCGGCAGTGGCAAAGAAAATCTGAAGGGGGAAGTAGTTTGAATAGTCATCATCCATGTTGGTACCAATGACATTTGTAGGTCTAGAAAGGAAATTCTACTGAAAGACTTTAAACACTTAGGAAATAAATTACAAAGCTGAAACTCCAAGGTAATAATCTCTGGATTATGACATGAGCCAAAGGAAAACTGGCATAAGGTAAATAAAGTCAAGGAGTTAAGTACATGGCGTGAAGATTGGTGAGGCCTTCAGTTGAGCTGTGCTGGGACCAGTGTCCTGGTGAACTGAATAATGGAGGCTGTACACAGAGCTTTAAACTAATTAGAGGAGGGCCGGATTTGGGAGAGTGGAAATGCCATTTGGAAAGCAAGAGATTATGGCAGCATTACAGGGCATTTACTTACACGTACAGGAAAAGTTTCCTAGAACCACGTGTTTTGGATCCAACCAGGGATCAGACTGTCTTGCATGTGGTAATGTGTGATTAAACAGCTTTAATAAATGGTCAGAGGAAAAGATCCCCTTGGAAACAGTGACCATAATATGGTAAAATTTAGCATTCAGTTTGAGAAGGAGGAACTTGGGTCTGAAACAACTGTTGAGTTTAAATAAAGATAATTACAAAGGAACAAGAGCAGAGCTGGTTAGAGTGGACAGGCAAAGGAGTCTAATAGCAAAGTTGGTTGAGGAGCAACAGTAGATATTGAAAAGGTAGTTTATGACTTACAGCAAAGATATATTTCAGTAATTCCAGTAAGGAAGAAAGATTCTAGGAAGTGGATAAGCCAACCATGGTTAACCAGGGAAGTTAAGGATACCATCAGGTTAAAAGAAAAAAAAACATAAAATGCAGTGTAAATTGGTAATGGACTAGAGGATTAGAAAATTTTAAAATGCAACTAAAGACAGTCGAAAAAAGGAGGAATTAGACAATAGATAGACAATAGGTGCTGGAGTAGGCCATTCGGCCCTTCAGGCCAGCACAACCATTCATTATGATCATGGCTGATCATCCACAATCAGTATCCTGTTCCTGCCTTATCCCCATAACCCTTGATTCCACTATCTTTAAGAGCTCTATCTATCTCTTTCTTGAAAGTATCCAGAGAGTCCACTGCCTTCTGGGGTAGAGCATTCCATATGTCCACCACTCACTGGGTGAAGAAGTTTTTCCTCAACTCTGTTCTAAATGGCCTACCCCTTATTTTTAAACTGTGTCCTCTGGTTTTGGACTCACCCATCAGCAGAAACATGCTTCCTGCCTCCACAGTGTCCAATCCCTTAATAATCTTATACGTCTCAATCAGATCCCTTCTCATCCTTCTAAACTCAAGTGTATAAAAGCCCAGTCACTCCAATCTTTCAACGTATTAAAGTCCTGCCATTCTGGGAATTGACCTCGTGAACCTACGCTGCACTCCCTCAATAGCAAGAATGTCCTTCCTCAAATTTGGAGACCAAAACTGCACACAATACTCCAGGTGCGGTCTCATCAGGGCCCTGTACAGCTGCAGAAGGACCTCTTTGCTCCTATACTCAATTCTTCTTGTTATGAAGGCCAGCATGCTATTAGCTTTCTTCACTGCCTGCTGTGCCTGCATTCTTGCTTTCATTGACTGATGTACAAGAATACCTAGATCTCATTGTACTTCCCCTTTACCTAACTTGACTCCATTGAGATAGTAATCTGCCTTCCTGTTCTTGCCACAAAAGAGGATAACCACACATTTATCCACATTAAACTGCATCTGCCATGCATCCGTCCACTCACCTAGCCTGTCCAAGTCACCCTGTATTCTCATAACATCCTCCTCACATTTCACACTGCCACCCAGCTTTGTGTCATCAGCAAATTTGCTAATATTACTTCTAATGCCTTCGTCTATATCATTAATGTATATTGTAAACAGCTGCGGACCCAGCCTGCCATTCCGAAAGGGACCCATTTATCACTAGTCTTTGCTTCCTGTCAGCCAGCCAATTTTCAATCCAAGTCAGTATTTTTCCCCCAATACCATGTGCCCTAATTTTGTTCACCAATCTCCTACGCGGAACTTTATCAAAGGCTTTCTGAAAGTCCAGGTACACTATATCCACTGGTTCTCCCTTGTACATCCTCAAAAAATTCCAGAAGATTAGTCAAGCACGATTTCCCCTTCGTAAATCCATGCTGGCTCTGACCTATCCTGTTACTGCTATCCAAATGAATCGTAATTTCATCTTTTATGATTGACTCCAGCATCTTTCCCACTACTGACATCAGGCTAACCGGTCTATAATTCTCTGTTTTCTCTCTCCCTCCTTTCTTGAAAAGTGGGACAACATTAGCCACCCTCCAATCTGCAGGAACTGATCCTGAATCTATAGAACATTGGAAAATGATTACCAATGTGTCCACGATTTCTAGAGCCACCTCCTTAAGTACCCTGGGATGCAGACCATCAGGTCCTGGGGACTTATCAGCCTTCAGACCTAACAGTATATCCAAAACCATTTCCTGCCTAACATAAATTCCCTTCAGTTTGTCCATTACCCTAGGTCCTTCAGCCACTATTACATTTGGGAGATTGCTTGTGTCTTCCCTAGTGAAGACAGATCCAAAGTACCTATTCAACCCTTCTGCCATTTCCTTGATCCCCATAATAAATTCATCCATTTCTGAGTTCAAGGGCCCAATTTTAGTCTTAGCCACTTTTTTTTTCTTCTTACATACCTAAAAAAGCTTTTACTATCCTCCTTTATATTTTTGGCCAGTTTTCCTTTGTACCTCATATTTTCTCTGTGTGTTGCCTTTTTAGTTATCTTCTGTTGCTCTTTAAAAGCTTCCCAGTCCTCCGGCTTCCCGCTCATCTTTGCTATTTTATAGTTCTTCTCTTTTATTTTTATACAGTCCTTAACTTCCCTCATCAGCCACGGCCGCCTCTGTCTCCCCTTAGGATCTTTATTCCTCTTTGGAATGAACTGATCCTGCACCTTCTGCATTATATCCAGAAATACCTGCCACTGTTGTTCCACTGCCATCCCTGATAGGGTATTGTACCACTGAACTTTGGCCAACTCCTCCCTCATAGCTCCATAGTTTGCTTTGTTCAACTGCAATACTGACACTTCCGATTCTCCCTTCTCCTTCTCAAAATACAGATTGAAATGTATCATTAAGAATTAAGTTTTGAGGGTAAACTAATAGGTAATATCATAAGGCATAGCAAGAACATCTTTAAATATATAAAAATATATAAAAAATTCTTTAAAGGGCCTGAGGCTAGGGAAATAATAATAAAGGAACCAGGAAATGGTTGAGGAATTGAATGAATATTTTGCATCTAAGTTCTTCTGGTTAATTGCATGTTCAGTGGGAAATACTCCTCATGGTTTATGTATCACTCCTAATTAACATGGCGGGATGGGAGGGTGGGGAGTTGGGGGGGGGGGGGGAGTGTGGTGAAATGGTAGTTGCAGAGCCACTTGCATTGAATAATGCCCTGCACCAATAGAATGCTTGCTATGCTGAAGAATCAGTATTATTATTGATCCTGCTGCTCCCCCTTTAGGATGAAGCTCCCTCTACTTATGTACAGTAACTTTGTGAACTCTGAAATGTATATATCGGTGAAGAACAATGAGATATCACAACTGTCACCTGACCATCCTGGCTACTGACTGGGCTAACCACATGCTACTTTGAGACTTGAGATCAGAGTAAAGGAGATGATGCAATGCTGAAATGACTCTTTGACGAAGGTTAGTTTCCTCCTCCTTTGTGGCTCAGAGATAATTAGGAGTGGTATTCTGGAAGGCACTTTGTGGGCAAGGCCTTATATGGAAAGTCATTTTTTCTTCTGTCCACAGTAAGTTCCTCCCCCTCCCTCTTCCTCGCCATGACCCGGTCATGTTGTAGACCAACTGGCAGTTCAATAATTACAATTTACTGTCCCTATCCCCTTTATCTATGCAGCAAATATCTCCAAATTGCTTCAACAACTGAAAACAGTGCTTTGACTTTGATAAAAACCAAAAGAACTGCGGATGCTGTAAATCAGGAACAAAAAAATGTTGCTGGAAAAGCTCAGCAGGTCTGGCAGCATCTGTGGAGGACAGAACAGAGTTAATGCTTCAGGTCTGGTGACCCTTCCTCAGAACTACCCTTCCAGTTCTGAGGAAGGGTCACCAGACCCGAAACGTTAACTCTGTTTTCTCCTCCACAGATAATGCCAGACCTGCTGAGCTTTTTCAGCAAGTTTGTTTTCGACTTTGATAATTTGTTCAGAGGTCCTTTGAAAAGCCTGAAACAGGGCCCATCTTGTTTTAGAACCGATGAAAATATTGTTCTGCACAAACATTGATCTGATTTGGTATCCTGGCATTTAATCAGCCCATTCAGCTAATATGCCAATGATAGTATACTTTCAGGATCTTCTTGTATACCCAGGGTACCCACAAGCAATTTAATTCAATAACAGAAAAGCTGAGAGTGTGCATCCCACATGGAACCATGTTGCTCATGATTACAAGAAACTAAGCACCAGATAAAACATGAGTGAGCAATGGTAAACTCTTCCTAGCATTACGAACTTCACTCTTGAACAGAGTCAAATTAAATATTTTGAATTCTCCAAAATAATTCAAACAAGTTTAACGACTGGATGCGGGGTTGAGTCCAATGTATTCTTCTCTGTTTTTAACACTGTTACAGTAGTGCTAAAATAGGGGCCATTTCAATCATCTGATTTTAATACGTTCATGGACTAAAATGGTTTTAAAAGGAGGAAACTTGAATCTGAATGGCAAGTTCAGGAAACCCACATGAAATTTAAAAAATTGTCTGAACCAAAGTTATCATTTTGTTTAAAGACATGGAAACCTATAAACTGAATCAAGTGTAAGAAATTTACATCTCTTGTTTTAATTTACACTGGTATGGGAAACTGAACATGAAAATATCCATGCACTACACCAAACTTCAGAGGATACAAATGAATCATCTCAGTGACATGTGGCAGAGCAGCAGCTAAATAAAGACTATGATGTGGTAGCAGTAAGAACTGGAAGACACCCTGGTTCATTCTCATCATCCTGAAAGCCAGCAGATTTTATTTTTCTCGGGGGTTACAGAGTGTGAGTCATATGCCGCTTTGTGGCTGCTGTGCCATTACATGACCATTAAAGGCAAAGACTGACTGCCAAAAATTGTCCAGCTGCACAGCAGTGTTCTAAAGATGGCACTGGCACCAGGGATGCTGGCTTTTCGGCAGATATCCACTAAGAGATGGTGTTTCACGAATAATGCACACCCATACCACTGTATTCGGTGCTAGAATGGGGCAAGAGGTGAGTCATGGGGGTGAGATAGGCTGTTAACAAGGTAAATTTGGTAAGGTACAACAAGAAATTTTAGTAAGTCTCACAATGAAAATCCCTCCAAAAAGCTTGCAGCAACTGAAACTTAGACACCAAAATGTAAGATTCAGCCTTTTGTTACAATTAAGAATGGTATTCTAAAAGTCCAACATATGAAACTTCAATTAATACTTGATATAGCACATCTTCTTAACTACAAATATTCTCTAGATTATTCTGACCCCCTGAATTAACTGCTATAACTGACAAGTAGAGTTATGCAGCTAATGAGCAATGAACATATTCAGCATCTAGTCAAAAAGAGTGCTAACATTGATCATGTCATAAGTAAAAAGCATCTAAGTGCCATTCAGCTGACAACGATATTCATCATCTTATTTTTAATTAAGTTCAATGAAACAGAAAATTGGACAGAGTGCAAAATGAGTGGCTAATTCATTAGCATTTTTTGAGATTGAACTTGAAGTTTAAATTAAGTTTGGCTTCTGTCGTAGTTAGATGATATTCTGCATACCTCAGCTATAAGGGAAGCCAGTCCCGGATTGCAAAGCAAAAGCCATCGTCTTGGCGTGATTCCATTAGTCTTATTCTGAAATTTTGCTGGCTCAATATCACTGAAGTCTTTAAATCTGATTCATGGAGAAAAGAACAGAAAATCTAAAAAAAAAACCAATAACAAATTTCATTTCAATGATTCTAAAATGTAATTCTAGAAACAAGTACTAATGAAGACAAATAATGGATTAAGTATCATTTAAGGCAATCTCTCAGAGTAAGTAAACATTGATCTTATCCCAGAGCATTCCTTACGATCCAGATATTGCTGGAGTGGGGCACCTGGCAGAGTGCCTGATTCATGTATGTTTAGTTTTTGATACATTTTGGGCCTCAAAGTTGCTGTAAGTGTACACCTTCCCCAGTTCAAGGACTGTAAATAAACAGAACATCAAATAATAAGGCTGGTAAATTAGAGTGGATGCATTAAGGCCTTTTCAGCTTTAGGAAGTGAAGCAGCAAGGCAAAGGAAAATTAGATTCAAGAGACAAAAACAAATAGATAGGAAAGCAAAATAAATAAATTTTACAATAATTCAGAACCTGAAGCAATATGACACCATAGTGTCAGTGTTCATTTTCTGGTCAAGCAAGGTTCATGAGCATTAACAATGTGTTGTTAATTACCGGATTTATCTTTCTATGATGAATTTAATGGGCAATATATCTGCAAACACAGGAATGTTATGAAACTCTCTGGTTGACATGTCATTTTTGTTAGATGACTGGTTGGGAAAATCGGTCAGCAAATCACAACTCATAGGGTACTTCTTCCTCTCACAAGTTGCTAGCTGATTTTTACATTACCAATACTGTATGCTGTTCAAAGCCATTAGTTCATCAGCAAAGGCACTCAGCACCTGATCAAGGGAGTTGGCATCGGTGAGGAGAAAGCCTACTTAGGACCAGTTGCCTGCCCTTGCTGACAATTCCCTTTCAACTCTGTCCCATACAGTGCCATCTTGCAAATCCCTATACATCCCTCAGGTCCTCTGGCCTAGATTCTAATTTTCACAAAAGAAAAGACACGTAGATACGAAGACTTTTCTGATGAAGGCTCTAGGCCCGAAACGTCAGCTTTTGTGCTCCTAAGATTCTGCTTGGCTTGATGTGTTCATCAGCTCCACACTTTGTTATCTTGGATACGAAGACTTAAGGGTAGATTTCCAAATGGTGAGTTACACCATTCTTTGGACATTCAACAATGATTTTGTGCCTGCTTTGTTTCTGAAAAGAAAGTTCCATGTGAATTCTCTGCATCAACTTACTTCTACAATACTGAAGTGTTCATTTACATAATTAACATAGGTATGTAGAAATTACATTGCAACCCTTTAAAAACATGGTTCAAGCTGTACACACCAGTAGCGGCTGGGAAAACCACTCGGTAAGAAAGAAATTGTGCTCTGCTGTCACATTTTATTCTCGGATAATTTGTCACACCTCTCATCAATTTTCACAAATTTGCCAATAATCATATATTAGCACTATCTGGAGAGTGAAAGCACAGGAACCAGAGAGGCTCAGAACTGTTCTGATGTAGGACTCAGAGCCCTTCATGTGGAGTTGGGAGGAAGGAGGAAATAACAAAGTATGGATATCACTAAGGTGCCCAGGCATATCACATGTGCTACCTGAAAAGAAATGGCACTGTCACTGAGTCTTAGATCCTCAACCCCAAAACTAAATAACAATGCCTCAAACAGTTCAATGGCAGCTGCCTACGCCAGGTCTGGCAACATAACCTACTTGATACTGTCTCTTCCTTGTGTACCCTTCTCTCTCTGAAACAATATTAGCTATTCACATTGTATCTAGGTTAAAGCTGGCTATAAATTGACATCTTTCACTATGGTTGCACAGTTCATTCAATGCTATAGAAAATGAGATCGGCATCTTTCTGAAACAAAACACTGGCATAACCACCCAGCTCTTTTGCTAATTCAATAATCTTGGAAAGGTATTTTTCACCTTTTATTAGCTCCAACCCTTGTTCCAACAGGTCTACTACAAGAATGGGAGGGAAATATGAGGAGGCAGATAACAATTATACTTATTTTGGTAATCAAGAAGACAACCAAGGAAGTTATTTCTCTCTTGTTACTTCTGACAATGATAAAGAGGAGGATGAAAAGTAGATCTTTCCCCTTGCTCCTTTGTTCTAAATCGCTGCAATTCAGTATCTGTGACACTTGTTTCCCAACTCACAGATATCAGTTTAGATGCTTTCTCCACATATAATTAGATAGGGATACAGGAACAGATATAGATCGTTCAGCTTCTTGAATCTACTTGTCTATTCTAGTTCAAGGCTGATCATCGAGCTCAATGACATTTCTTATGCTATTATCTGATGTCATTAGTATCTAGACATCTATCCAGATCCTCAGCCAAGGGAAGCATCCTTTCTGCATCAACTCTGTCTTACTCTTTAAAATTATCCTGGTGAGAATATTATGGTAGTTCATGGTTTTAAAGTCATGAGATACATTAAAAAGATGGAATTTTGCACCTACACTTTGATTCTGACATCAATCACTGAGGATATGAATTAACTGGCAGGTATGATTTTTAAGTCTACAGACATTCTTTCTGGTATCATCATGACAGGTTCTTCGTTATAAGCATAAATACAACTGGCAACGTTAATCATCTCTGTCACTTGCCCCCCAAAAAACTCAGTCAAATTTGTGAGTCATGGTGTTATCTGCACAAAACCACCCTGCTTATCACTGATAAGTCCATATTTTTCCAAATGTGAGAAAATCCTATCCTTAAGAATCTTCTCCAATAATTTCCCTACCACTGGCGTAAGGCTAACTAGTCTGTAACTTCCCAGGATATCCCTGTTATGGTTCTTAAACAAAGGAACAATGTTAGTTATTCTTCAGTCCTCTAGGACCTCTCCTGCGACTAAACAGGATGCAAAGATTTCATACAAGGCCCCAGCAGTTTCTTCACCTGCCTTCCTTAGCATTTTAGGATAGATCCCATAAGGTCCTGGAGATTTCTCTCCTTAATACTTTTAAAAGTACCAAACACCTCCTCCTCTTTTATACTGACAGATCCCAGAATGTTGATATATCCCACGGATAAATTCTCTCTTTTGTCCTTGTGTTGACCTACCCTTTCCTGAGCCACCCTCTTGCTCTTTATATATGTATAAAACATTCCCAACTCCTTGACCTGACACAACCTGTCCATCTTCTCTCCCACCTATCCGCCTCTCCCACCTCACTGATCTAACCCCACCACTGCCTACTTGCATTCACCGATCACCACCCCACCTATCTACCCCAGCCCCACCCCTCCTCTCTCTATTTATTTCCCAGCTCCTTTCCCCTCCCCATTTCTGAAGAAGAGCCCTGACCCAAAATGTCAACTTTTCTGCTCCTCCAGCTCCACACTGTGTTGTCTCTGACTTCAGTATCTGCAGTTCTTGCTGTCTCTTGGCATTTTCCTTAATCCTGTTGGTCAAAGCTATTTCATGGCCCCTCTTATTTTTTTTTCTCTATTCATTTTGTGGGATGTGAGTGTCACTGGCTGGTCAGCATTTCTTGTCCATCACTAGTTACCCTTGACAAGGTGGTGGCGAGCTGCCTTCATGAACCACTATAGTCCTCCTGCTGTGGGTTAACCCACAATATAGGGAGGAAATTCCAGGATTTTGACCTAGCGACAGTGAAGGAACTGCAATATATTTCCAAGTCAGGATGGTGAGTGACTTGGAGGTGGTGGTGTTCCCATATATCTGCTGCACTTGTCCTTCTAGATGGAAGTGTTTGTGAGTTTGGAAGGGGCTGTATAAGGGCTTTTGGTGAATTTCTGCAGTGCATTTTGTAGGTAGTACACACTGCTGCTACTGAGTGTCGGCGGTAGAGGGAGTGAATGCTTGTGCCAGTCAAGTGGCTGCTTTGTCCTAGATGGTGTCAAGCTTCTTGAGTGTCGTTGGGGCTGCACTCATCTAGGTAAGTGGGGAGTATTCCATCACACTCCTGACTTGTGCCTTGCAGATGGTAGACAGGCTTTGAGAAGTCAGGAGATGAGTTACTCACCTCAGGAGTCCTAGCTTCTGGCCTGCTCTTGTAGCAACTTTATTAATGTGGTGAGTCCAGTTGAGTTTCTGGTCAATGGTAATCCCCAGGATGTTGATAGTGAGGTATTCAGTGATGGTAACACCATTGAATGTCAAAGGGTGGTGGTTAGATTGTCTCTCATTGGTGATGTTCATAGCCTGACATTTGTGTGGTGTGAATGTCACTTGTCAGCCAAGTCTGGCTATTGTCCAGATCTTGTTGTATGTGAACATGGCTGTAATGAGATCAGGAGCTGAATGGCCCTGGTGGAACCCAAACTTGGTATCACTGAGCAGGTGCTGCTTGATAGCACTGTTGATGACACCTTCCATCATTTTACATCAAGGGTACATCACATCGAGAGTAGACCGATGGGGCGTAGTTGGCTGGGTTGGATTTGTCCTGCTTTTTGTGTACAGGACATACTTGGGCAATTTTCCACATTGTTGCGTAGATACCAGAGAAAGGATAGGGCTGATCAAGGATTGTAAAGGGAATTTGTTCACGGAGCCTAAAGAGATAGGAGAGTCCTTGATGAATACTTTTCTTTGGTATTCACAACTGAGAGGGACCTAGCTGTAGAGGAAGACAGTGTGAAACAGGCTGGTAGGTAGAGAAGATTGATGTCAGTAAGGAAAATGTGCTAGGAATTTTGAGGAAGTTGAAGATAGATACGTCCCCTGGGCCTGATGGGATATATGCAAAGATTCTATGGGAAGTGGGGGAGGAGATCGCAGGGCCTTTGGCAACAATCTTTTCGTCCTCACTGTCCATGGGTATAGTGCTGGAAGATTGGACAGAGGCAAACATCATTTCCTTGTTCAATAAAGAGAATAGGGATAACCCAGGAAATTACAGGCCAGTTAGTCTCACATCAGTGGTGGGTAAATTATTGGAAGGGGCTCTGAGTGACAGGATTTATGATCGCTTGGAAAGGCACAGTTTGATTCGTGACAGTCAGCATGGATTTGTGAGGGGTAGATCATGCCTCACAAACCTTATTGAACTCTTTGAAGAGGTGACCAAACACGTGGATTAAGGTAGAACAGTGGATGTGGTATAATTGGACTTAAGTAAGGCATTTGATAAGGGTCCCCATGGTGGGCTCATGCAGAAGGTAAGGAGGCATGGGATAAGGGGAAATGTGGTAGATTGGATTCAGAATTGGCTGACCCTTAGACAAAAGGTGGTAGTGGATGGAAAATATTCAACATGGTGCTCAGTTACAAGTGGTGTACCACAAGGAGCTTTTCTGGGTCCTCTTCTATTTGTGAGCTTATAAATGATTTGGATGAAGGAGTGGAAGGGTGGATTAGCAAGTTCACGGACAACACAAAGGTGGGTCACGTTGTAGACAGTGCAGAAACGTTGTTCTTGGTTACAAAGGGATATTGATAGGATGCAGAGCTGGGCTGAGAAGTGGCAGATGGCGTTTAACCCTGAAAAGTGTGAGGTGATTCATTTTGGAAGGAAAAACTTGAAAGTAGAATACAAGGTTAATGGAAAGATTCTTGGCAGTGTGGAGGAGCAGAGGGATCTTGGGGTTCGTGTTCACAGTTCCCTGAAAGCTGCCACCCAGGTGGATAGAGTTGTTATGAAAGCGTATGGTGTGTTAGCTTTCATTAATAGAGGGATCGAGTTCAAGAGCTGTGAAGTTATGCTCCAGCTACACAAAAGCCTGGTTCGGCCACATCTACAGTGCTGTGTCCAGTTCTGGTAACCTCATTACAGGAAAGATGTGGATGCGTTGGAAAAGGTGCAGAGGAGATTTACCAGGATGTTGCCTAGAATGGAGGGAAGGTTTTATGAGGAAAGGCTGAGAGATCTAGGGCTTTTCTCTTCAGAACGACGAAGGAGGAGAGGTGACTTGATAGAGGTGTACAAAATAATCAGGAATATAGATAGACAGTCAGAGACTTTACGAGGGGGCATAGTTTAAAGTGAGTGGAGGCAGTTACAGGGGAGACGTCAGAGGTTGGTGGGGGCATGGAATGCATTGCTGGAGAGGGTATTGGAGTTGACCACATTTGGGGGATTTAAGTGGCTACTAGATAGGCATATGGACGATTGTATAAGGTAGGGGTTGAGGTTAGACAGACCTTAGGATTAGGATAAAAGTTCGGCACAACAGTGGGCTGAAGAGCCTGTACTGTGCTCTACTGTTCTATGTTCTATACCAGCATTGGAACAGTATTGGAACAGCTTGGCTAGAGGAGTGGCAAGTTCTGGAGCACAAGTCTTCAATACTTTTGCCGGAATGTTGTCAGGGCCAGTAGTCTTTACAGTATCAAGTGTATCCAACTGTTTCTTGATATCACGTGGAGTGGCTGAAGACTGGTATCTGTAATGCTGGCGGCCTCAGGAGGAGGCCGAGATGGATCGTCCACTTGGTACTTCTGGCTGAAGATTGTTGCAAATGCTTCAGCCTTATCTTTTGTACTGATGTGCTGGGGTCTTCCATCATTGAGGATGGGGATATTTGTGGATCCTCCTCCTGCAGTGAGTTGTTTAATTGTCCACCACCATTCACAACTGGATGTGGCAGGACTGCAGAGCTTAGATCTGATCTGTTGTTTGTGGGATTGCTTAACTCTGTCTGTCACTTGCTGCTTTTGCTGTTTGGCATGCAACTAGTCCTGTTTGGTAGCTTCACCGGGTTGATACCAGTATTCCTGGTGCTGATCCTGGCATGCCCTCCTGCACTCTTCATTGAACCAGGGTTGATCCTCTGGCTTGATGGTAATGGTTGAGTCAATGATATGCTGGGCCATGAGGTTACAGATTGTGTTGGAGTACAATTCTGCTGCTGTTGATGGCCCTTAGCATTCCTAAGTCATTGTTTGAGTTCTTTCCTGCTATGTTGCATTCTTCGATAGCTTGCTCTGTCTTCAGTTGCCTAAACCTTGTGTATCCCTCCTTTTTCTTTTTGACTAAACTCTCAATTTTACTTGTCATCCAAGATTCCTGAATCTTGCCATGTCTATCCTTCATTTTCACAGGAACTTGCTGGTCCTGAACTATAATAAAGTGGCCTTGAAAAGATTCCCACATGCTAGATATGGATTTACCCTAAAACAGCTGCCCCCAGTCTGCATTTCCTAGTTCCTAACTCTGTGGTAGCTAGCCTTTCCCCAATTTAGTACTGTCTCCTGTGGACTAATCTTATCCTTATTCATAAGTAAATTAAAATTTAAAAAATTATGGTTACTGTTCCCAAAATACTCTCCCACTGAAAGACTGATCACTTGGCTGTGCTAACTCCACAATATCAGATTTAGTATATTCCTTTCCCTAGTTGGATTATTTACATTTTTTTTTCAATAAACCAATCTGGAGACACCTAATAAATTCTCTTACTTGCTAGCTTATTTTTACATAATCTGTCCACATATCTGTTCCTCTAACACCTGCTGGCTGTTGGGAGGCCTGTAATATAATCCCACCAAAGTGATTGCACCCGTCCTAGTTCTGAGCTGTAACTGTGTAGCCACGCTGGATGAGCTCTCCAATATGTCTTCCCTCAGTGGAGCTGTGATATTCTCCGTAGTCAATAACGCTACTCCCCAATCTCTTTTATATCCCTCTCTATCAAGCCTCTAAACATCTAAATCAAGGAATGTTAAGCTACCAGTCTTGTTTGTCTCTCAAACAAGTTTCTGTAATAGCTACAACATCATAGTTATATGTATTTATCCTAGCTCTAAGTTTATCTACCTGACTTGTCACACTACTTTCATTAAAACAAACAGACTTCAGGCCCCCAGTTTCACAATGTTCATTAACCTGTCTCCGTCTGTTCTTTCTCCTGGCATTATTAGCCTTGGTGTCAGACTCCCCCTTGGTGATTTTATTTGCTGACCTACTGCTTTGGGTCCCGCCCTCTGCCATACTGGTTTAAACCTCCTGAGTGGCCTAGCCAATCTCTCTGGCAGGATATTGCTCCCCCTCCAGTTTAGATTAGATTAGATTATATTACCTACAGTGTGGAAACAGGTCCTTCGGCCTAACAAGTCCACACCGCCCCTTGTAGCACCACACCCAGACCCATCCCCCTATAACCCACACATCTTTGAACACTATGGGCAATTTAGCATGGCCGATCCACCTAGCCTGCACATCTTTGGACTGTGGGAGGAAACCGGAGCACCTGGAGGAAACCCATGCAGACACGGGGAGAATGTACAAATTCCACACAGACAGTTGCCCAAGGCTGGAATTGAACCCGGGTCGCTGGCGCTGTGAGGCCGCAATGCTAACCACTGAGCCACTGTGCTGCCCCAAATGTGTCCTTCTTATATGGTTCCCACTTGCCCTGGAAGACATCCCAGTGATCCACATAGCTGAAACCTGCCCACTTACACTAGTTCTTTAGTCACTTATTCAAATTAAACTTATTGGAGAAAATACAGAAGCACAGGATTGAGGGAGATTTAGCAGTTTGGATGAGAAACTGGCTTTTTGTAAGAAGGCAACGAGTGGTGGTTGATGGAAAATATTCAGTCTGAAGTCAGGTCACTAGTGGTGTGCCTCAAGGATCTGTTTTGGGACCACTGCTGTTTGTCATTTTTAGAAATGACTTGGACGCAGGCATAGGTGGATGGGTTAGTAAGTTTGCAGATAACACTAAAGTCGGTGGAGTGGTGGACAGTGTGGAAGAATGTTATAGGTTGCATAGAGATTTGGATAAACTGCAGAATTGGGCTGAAAGGTGGCAAATGAAGTTTAATACTGATAAATGTGAGGTGATTCACTTTGGGAGGAATAATAGGAAGGCAGAATACTGGGTCAATGAAAAGATTCTTGGTAGTGTGGATATGCAGAGGGATCTTGGTGTCCATGTAAATAGATCCCTGAAAGTTGCCACCCAGGTTGATAGTGCTGTTGAAAAGGCTTACAGTGTGTTAGGTTTTATTGGTAGAGGGGAGTTCCAGAGCCGTGATGTCATGGTGCAACTGTACAAAACGCTAGTCCGGCCTTTGGAATATTGCCTGCAGTTCTGTTTGCCCCATTACAGGAAGGATGTGGAAGCATTGGAAAAGGTGCAGAGGAGATTTACCAGGATGTTGCCTGGTCTGGAGAGGAGGCCCTATGAAGAAAGTCTGAGGGACTTGGGTCTGTTCTAGAACACAGAACATAGAACAGTACAGCACAGAACAGGCCCTTCAGCCCACGATGTTGTGCCAACCATTGATCCTCATGTATGCACCCTCAAATTTCTGTGACCATATGCATGTCCAGCAGTCTCTTAAATGTCCCCAATGACCTTGCTTCCACAACTGCTGCTGGCAACGCATTCCATGCTCTCACAACTCTCTGTGTAAAGAACCCGCCTCTGACATCCCCTCTATACTTTCCTCCAACCAGCTTAAAACTATGACCCCTCGTGTTAGCCAATTCTGCCCTGGGAAATAGTCTCTGGCTATCAACTCTATCTATGCCTCTCATTATCTTGTATACCTCAATTAGGTCCCCTCTCCTCCTCCTTTTCACCAATGAAAAAAGTCCGAGATCAGTCAACCTCTCTTCATAAGATAAGCCCCCCAGTCCAGGCAGCATCCTGGTAAACCTCCTCTGAGCCCTCTCCAAAGCATCCACATCTTTCCTATAATAGGGCGACCAGAACTGAACGCAGTATTCCAAGTGCGGTCTAACCAAAGTTTTATAGAGCTGCAACAAGATCTCACGACTCTTAAACTCAATCCCCCTGCTAATGAAAGCCAAAACACCGTATGCTTTCTTAACAACCCTGTCCACTTGGGTGGCCATTTTAAGGGATCTATGTATCTGCACACCAAGATCCCTCTGTTCCTCCACACTGCCAGGAATCCTATCCTTAATCCTGTACTCAGCTTTCAAATTCGACCTTCCAAAATGCATCACCTCGCATTTATCCAGGTTGAACTCCATCTGCCACCTCTCAGCCCATCTCTGCATCCTGTCAATGTCCCGCTGCAGCCTACAACAGCCCTCTATACTGTCAACGACACCTCCAACCTTCGTGTCGTCTGCAAACTTGCTGACCCATCCTTCAATCCCCTCATCCAAGTCATTAATAAAAATTACAAACAGTAGAGGCCCAAAGACAGAGCCCTGTGGAACCCCACTCACCACTGATTTCCAGGCAGAATATTTTCCTTCTACTACCACTCGGTGTCTTCTGTTGGCCAGCCAGTTCTGTATCCAGACAGCTAAGTTCCCCGGTATCCCATTCCTCCTGACCTTCTGAATGAGCCTACCATGGGGAACCTTATCAAATGCCTTGCTGAAGTCCATATACACCACATCCACAGCTCGACCCTCATCAACTTTTCTAGTCACATCCTCAAAGAACTCGATAAGGTTTGTGAGGCATGATCTGCCCCTCACAAAGCCGTGTTGACTGCATTTAATCAAGCCATGGTCTTCCAGATGGTCATAAATCCTATCCCTCAGAATCCTTTCTAACACCTTGCAGACGACAGACGTGAGACTTACTGGTCTGTAATTGCCGGGGATTTCCCTATTTCCTTTCTTGAAGAAAGGAATTACATATGCCTCTCTCCAGTCCTCAGGTACAACTCCAGTGGAGAGCGAGGATGCAAAGATCTTCGCAAGTGGCGAAGCAATTGCATTTCTCATTTCCCAAAGCAGCCGAGGACAAATCTGGTCTCGGTCTGGCGACTTGTCAATCTTAATGTTTGACAAAATTTTCAGCACATCAGCTTCCTCTAACTCTATCCATTCCAGCATGCACACCTGCTCTTTAAAGGTTTCATTCACTACAAAGTTCGTTTCTTTCATAAAGACAGAAGCAAAAACTCATTTAGGGCTTTCCCTACCTCCTCAGACTCCACACACAAGTTCCCTATGCTATCCCTGATCGGCCCTACTCTTTCTTTGACTATTCTCTTATTCCTCACATAAGTGTAAAATGCCTTTGTGTTCTCCCTAATCCGTTCTGCCAAGCCTTTCTCGTGCCCCCTCCTGGCTCTGCTCAGACCATTTTTGAGCTCCTTCCTCACCTGCCTGTAATCCTCTAGAGCTGAGCTTGACCCTAGCTTCCTCCACCTTATGTAAGCTACCTTCTTCCTTTTGACGAGAAGCTCCATCGTTCTCGTCATCCAAGGTTCCTTTATCTTACCTCTTCTTGCCTGTCTCAGAGGGACATATTTATTCATCACTCGCAACAACTGTTCCTTAAACAGTCTCCACATGTCTATAGTGCCTTTACCATGGAACAATTGCTCCCAGTCCATGCTTCCTAACTCATGTCTAATCGCGTCATAGTTTCCTCTTCCCCAATTAAATATCCTCCCATTTTGCCTAATCCTCTCCTTCTCCATAGCTATGTAGAATGTGAGGCAGTTATGGTCACTATCACCAAAATGCTCTCCCACCACAAGATCTGATACCTGCCCCGGCTCGTTTCCGAGCACCAAGTCTAGAATGGCCTCTCCCCTCGTCGGCCTGTCAATGTACTGAGTTAGGAAACCCTCCTGAATACACCTTACAAAAACAGCTCCATTCAAATCTTCTGCTCGAAGGAGGTTCCAATCAATATTGGCAAAGTTAAAGTCACCCATTACAACAACCCTACTACGTCCACACTTTTCCAAAATCTGCCGACCCATGCTTTCTTCAATCTCCCTGCTGCTACTGGGGGGCCTGTAGTAAACCCCTAACGAGGTGACTACTCCCTTGCTGTTCCTAATTTCCACCCACACTGACTCGGTAGGCAGATCTTCCTCGACAATGGAAGCTTCTGTAGCTGTGATACCCTCTCTGATTAGTAGTGCTACACCCCCTCCTCTTTTTCCCCCCTCCCTATTCTTTTTAAATGCTCTAAACCCTGGAACATCCAGCAACCATTCCTGCCCCTGAGAAGCCCATGTCTCTGTTATGGCCACAACATCATAGCACCAGGTACTGATCCATGCTCATTGGAGAGAAGGAGGCTAAGAGGGGATTTAATAGAGACATACAACTTGATCAGAGGATTAGATAGGGTGGACAGTGAGAGTCTTTTTCCAAGGATGATGACTTCAGCTTGTACAAGGGGGCATAGCTACAAATTGAGGGGTGATAGATGTCAGATGCAGGTTCTTTACTCAGAGAGTGGTAAGGGCGTGGAACGCTCTGCCTGCCAACGTAGTTAACTCAGCCACATTAGGGGCATTTAAACAGTCCTTGGATAAGCATATGGATAATGATGGGATAGTGTAGGGGGAGGGGCTTAGATGAGTTCACAGGTCTGCGCAACATCGAGGGCCGAAGGGCCTGTTCTGCGCTGTGTTGTTCTATGTCCTAATGTACTATCTTCTTATTCCTTGCTTCATGGCATGTCGCACAGGAAATAATCCTGAGATAATAACCCTAGAGGTCCTGCTTTTCAACTTCCTATATAACTCCCTGAACTCCCTTTGCAGGACATCATCTTTCTTTTGTGCCAATGTTGTTAATACCAATACAGACTACAACCTCTGGCTGCTCGCCTTCTCCCTTCAGAATATTCTGTGCTTGCTCAGAAACATCTTTGATTCTGACATCAGGGAGGCAACACACCATCCTGGAATCTCACTCATGGCCACAGAAATGCCTGTCTGTTCCCTGGCTACACAGTCCCCTATCACCTCTGCTTGCCCACACTTCAACCTCCCTGCAGTACAACAGTACCAGTTGTGGTGCCACTGATCTTGCTGCTGCTTTCTCCTGAGAGGTCATCTCCTTCAACTGTATCCAAAATGGTATAAGAAAGTGTGATGCCTCTCTGACCCTCTCTGATGAAGGGTCTAGGCCCAAAATGTCAGCTTTTGTGCTCCTGAGATGCTGCTTGGCCTGCTGTGTTCATCCAGCTTCACACTTTGTTATCTTGGATTCTCCAGCATCTGCAGTTCCCATTATCTCCAAAATGGTATACCTGTTTGGGAGGGAATGGCCACATGGGACTTCTGCCTGCCCACACTTATTTGTCTTCTAGATGATGCCCAACTCTTCTCTGGTGGTGGCCAGCTCACTAAATGCGCTATCCACATTCTCAGCCTCATGGGTGCCCCATAGAGAGTCCATTCGAATCTCTAGGTGCTCCATGTGGCAAACCAGGAGTTGTAACTGAAGAGACATCTTGCATATGTAGTCACCATGGACACTGGAAGTGTCCCTGATTTCCCACATATTACAGGAGAACATAGAACATAGAACATAGAACATTACAGCACAGTATTGGCCCTTCGGCCCTCGATGTTGTGCCGACCTGTCATACCGATCTCAAGCCCATCTAACCTACACTATTCCATGTATGTCCATATGCTTATTCAATGACGACTTAAATATACCTAAAGTTGGCAAATCTACTACTGTTGCAGGCAAAGCGTTCCATTCCCTTACTACTCTTGGAGTAAAGAAACTACCTCTGACATCTGTCCTATATCTTTCACCCCTCAATTTAAAGCTATGCCCCCTCGTGATCGCCATCACCATCCTAGGAAAAAGGCTCTCCCTATCCACCCTATCTAACCCTCTGATTATTTTATATGTTTCAATTAAGTCACCTCTCAACCTTCTTCTCTCTAATGAAAACAGCCTCAAGTCCCTCAGCCTTTCCTCGTAAGACCTTCCCTCCATACCAGGCAACATCCTAGTAAATCTCCTCTGCACCCTTTCCAAAGCTTCCACATCTTTCTTATAATGCCGTGACCAGAACTGTACATAATACTCCAAGTGCGGCCGCACCAGAGTTTTCTACAGCTTCACCATTACCTCTTGGTTCCAGAACTCGATCCCTCTATTAATAAAAGCTAAAACACTGTATGCCTTCTTAACAGCCCTGTCAACCTGGGTGGCAACTTTCAAGGATCTGTGTACATGGACACCGAGATCTCTCTACTCATCTACACTACTAAGAATCTTACCACTAGCCCTGTACTTTGCCTTCTGGTTACTCCTACCAAAGTGCATCACCTCACACTTGTCTGCATTAAACTCCATTTGCCACCTCTCAACCCAGCTCTGCAGCTTATCTATGTCTCTCTGCAACCTACAGCATCCTTCGGCACTATCCACAACTCCACTGACCTTGGTGTCGTCTGCAAATTTACTAACCCATCCTTCTACGCCCTCATCCAGTTCATTTATAAAAATGACAAACAGCAGTGGACCCAACACCGACCCTTGCGGTACAACACTAGTAACTGGTCTCCAGGATGAACATTTCCCATCAACTACCACCCTCTGTCTTCTTTCAGCAAGCCAATTTCCGATCCAAACTGCTATATCTCCCACAATTCCATTCCTCCGCATTTTGTACAACAGGCTATTGTGGGGAACCTTATCGAACGCCTTGCTGAAATCCATATACACCACATCAACCGGTTTACTCTCATCTACCCGTTTGGTCACCTTCTCAAAGAACTCAGTAAGGTTTGTGAGGCACGACCTTCCCTTCACAAAACCGTGCTGACTATCCCTAATCAATTTATTCTTTTCTAGATGATTATAAATCCTATCCCTTATAACCTTTTCCAACACTTTACCAACAACTGAGGTAAGGCTCACTGGTCTATAATTACCAGCGTTGTCTCTACTCCCCTTCTGGAGCAGGGGAACCACATTTGCTATCCTCCAGTCATCTGGCACTATTCCTGTAGACAATGACGAGTTAAAGATCAATGCTAAAGGCTCGGCAATCTCCTCCCTGGCGTCCCAGAGGATCCGAGGATAAATCCCATCCGGCCCAGGGGACTTATCTATCTTCACCCTCTGAAGGATTTCTAATACCTCTTCCTTGTGAACCTCAATCCCACCTAGTCTAGTAGCCTGTATCTCAGTATCCTTCTCGACAACATTGTCGTTTTCTAGAGTGAATACTGTTGAAAAATATTCATTTAGCGCTTCCCCTATCTCATCTGACTCCACACACAACTTACCACTACTATCCTTGATTGGGCCTAATCTTACTTTCGTCATTCTTTTACTCCTTAAATACCTATAGAAAGCCTTAGGGTTTACCCTGATCCTATCCGCCAACAACTTCTCATGTCTCCTCCTGGCTCTTCTGAGCTCTCTCTTTAGGTCTTTCCTGGCTACCTCGTAGCCCTCAAGTGCCCTAACTGAGCCTTCACATCTCATCATAACATAAGCCTTCTTCTTCCTCTTGACCAGAGATTCCACCTCCTTCGTAAACCACGGCTCCCGCACTCTGCAGCTTCCTCCCTGCCTGACAGGTACATACTTATCTAGGACACACAGGAGCTTTTCCTTGAATAAGTTCCACATTTCTAATGTGCCCATCCCCTGCAGTTTACTTCCCCATCCTATGCTCCCTAAATCTTGCCTAATCTCATCGTAATTGCCTTTCCCCCAGCTATAACTCTTGCCCAGTGGTATACACCTATCCCTTTCCATCACTAAAGTAAACATAACAGAATTGTAAGATAATAAAATGTGAGGCTGGATGAACACAGCAGGCCAAGCAGCATCTCAGGAGCACATAACAGAATTGTGATCACTATCACCAAAGTGCTCACCTTCTTCCAAATCTGACACCTGGCCAGGTTCATTACCCAGTACCAAATCTAATGTGGCTTCGCCCCTTGTTGGCCTATCTACATACTGTGTCAGGAATCCCTCCTGCACACACTGGACAAAAACTGACCCATCTATGGTACTCGAACTATAGTGTTCCCAGTCAATATTTGGAAAGTTGAAGTCCCCCATGATAACTACCCTGTCTCTCTCACTCCTATCGAGCATCATCTTTGCTATCCTTTCCTCTACATCTTTGGATAGCATTCTGAACCTTACTGACTAAATCAATCTTACCAATGACAGACAATAATCTAGGAACTGACTACACAATATAATCTACTCGTCACCCAATTCAGGTCTCTCACACCAGCTCTCTATTCTTAACAGACTACAACTACAAAAAATAAGTACTTTATCTCTCGCCAGACACTACTCACTCAGTCTGAAAACCTGTTTCCTGAGCAGCCTAGCCTCAGTCACTTTTTGAGTAATGTGTCACTCCAGAGCTCTACCCCCAGATGTGGCTCCACATATTTGCTCTGACTGACCCCGCTCCTCAAGTATTTATCCTGTTGTCACAGTTCACCCCCCAGGTTCAGTCTCCTTCAGTCAGTTGCTGCTGCTGATGCTGCTTCAACTGACCTCAGTCCAGGCCCTGTTCCTCAAGTATCTCTCCTGCTGCCACTGCTGCATTCCATCCCATCTTTCACTCTGTTGAAAGGACATTAGTGAACCAAATGGGTTTTTCCCAACAATTGCCAATAGATTTCATGGTCATCATTAGACTCTTAATTCAAATTCCACAAACTGCCATGGCAGGATTTGAACATTACCTGGATCTTTGGATTAACAGTTCAGCAATAATACCATTAAACCATCGCCTCCCCAAATCCATCTGCATCCATTTTTAGTCAGAAGTGTTGAGTGAATAACCAATCTTGGCTTTCTCCTGAAGTCTCCCAGTCCTAGATGTCAGTCTTCAGCCAACTGGACCAACTGTACAACACTAAGAAACAGTAGGGGGCAAAGGCTGTGGGCTCCAACAATGTTCCAGCAGCAGTACTGAAAACTTGTACTCCAGAACTATCCACATCCTAGTCACATAGTAGTCAAGTTGTTCTAGCCCAGGTACAATATTGGTATCTTCCTCAAAATATGGAAAATTACCTAGGTATGTCCTGTTCACAGGAAATAGGACAAATCCAACTGGTCAGTTATCAGCCCATCAGTCTATTCTCAATCATCAAAGAAAATTCTACAGATTACACACGAAGAAGAATCCACCAAAAGTCTGAACAGAAGCAATAAAAGAGAACATGACTGAAACCTTTGAGAAAACAGCAGTAGACAGACCAGAAAAAAACCTCTTTAAACAGAATGATAGAATCAGAACTGAATTAGAGTTGAATAACTGTTTCCAAATAACACAATGGACTGAATAACCTTCTTCTGAACTGAAAAAGTCCTACATGTGTATGGAGGACAAGATCACCCAGCAAGCAGTTGCAGCATTTTTGTGTGGCCTTTGTGGGTATTCCTATATCTTTTAAGTTCACAAAAACAAAAATGTATTTATCCTATGGAATTGTCTTTGGCTGGACTGCCAGCTGATACTGCTGATACAGGCAGTCCACTTTGCACTTAGTACTCTCTAAAATTGAGAATATGTTTCTACATGTATCAATGAGTACCATGTGACTAATGGGTTGGGAGATTGTGGAATATTCACGCTTGCCCTTTGGACTGGGAGAATTATTTTAGATATAGTGTCAGCAGGAATGCGGCAGTAAGTCTTTTTGGGGCAATTTGCTCCACACCCCTGGAAGGCTGAAAAATTAGTTCCTGTTTTCATGATTTTTGAATGTATTGTTCAGGCAACATTTGTGATGTATGAATGGTGGTTTAGTCTCTTTCAAGTAAGAACAATTATTGTTGGCAAAAGTTGGCAAAGATCATTCAGAATTATTACAGGCAATGAATAATTTAAAAGCATTCAAATTTATCCTTACACTTGGTCTTTGATGATCTTGGAATGAATCTTGGCGACGCCATTCACTGCATGAGAACCGACAATGCAAAGGTGTGCCATATTTATCTTCTTTTCTCCATCCTCTTCTATTAGTGACATTCGTCTTAAACGTTGGTTATCTTCAGGATAAAAAGTTGCAATTGACTACGGAAAAGAGCAGTTGTATGAAAAATGCAGAATTTTTAAAAATAGACAAATTAAATTGCAATATAGCAACATTTGAGAGTAGGAAATAATTTTGGTCAAATTGGTCAAACAACTATTCCATTCCAAATCATTGCAGCGTATATTTTTAAAAAATGATTGGAAAATTAATTAACGAGGAAAAGAATAAATCAACTTCACTGCTCCTATCTATTTTGGACCCAAATGTTAGATGCAATGTGCTGTGACTAAACATGGATGGTGACGGCGAGCACGAGGGGGCATAGCTTTAAATTGAGGGGTGAAAGATATAGGACAGATGTCAGAGGTAGTTTCTTTACTCCGAGAGTAGTAAGGGAATGGAACGCTTTGCCTGCAACGGTAGTAGATTCGCCAACTTTAGGTACATTTAAGTCGTCATTGGATAAGCATATGGACGTACATGGAATAGTGTAAGTTAGATGGGCTTGAGATTGGTATGACAGGTCAGCACAACATCGAGGGCCAAAGGGCCTGTACTGTGCTGTAATGTTCTATGTTCTATGTTCTATGCTAGAATTTCTTTGTCAGCATAGAAAACCATTCAGCTCCAAGCCTGAATTATAATTATGTTCCTTAACTGTGTGAAATGAGGTCTCTTAATCCTGTTTCAAGAACCCCATACCAAATTGCTGTGACCATTCGGTATTTTTCAGTGGCCACTTCTTCATATCTTGTACTGTCACACTGTACGACCTTACATAATAGTCACACTTCCCGCTTCTGTTTTCTATTCCTTTTGCAAACAGGCTCTTCAGCGCAACTAATCCTAAAAACCTGTTTCTGTACTGTATACCTCTATAACACTCTGCCAGTTGTTATTTGGAGATCACTACTCCTCTTTCCGCTTTTACTTGCATGGGAGCTTCTACTGTCCTCACTACTTCTCTCTCTCATTTAGATTAATTGCTTTGTCCCGCTAACTTATACATTGTACTATACTGCTTCACGTTTTCAAAAATTTTCAACAGAGTACAATCTAACCTACTAGCACAATTCTTGAAGGAGAAGTGAACACAAATTAATTGAGAGAATTGCAAAACCAGGAAAATCCATGTACTCACATTAATGTCGGAGGCTACCTTTGCAAAATAGACAACATTGGGGATGGTTCTGTGAATGTGATAAGGCAAGTGGATCAAGGGTGCCAGTAATGAAACATATCGAAAACCATAATCATACTGTTATAATACTTAAGCTACATATAGAAAAGGAAATCCAAAGATCTTCCATAAGAGCTAAATAGTAAAAAAGTCATGAGGAGTTAGACTGATTAGGGACCAAAAAAGGAAATTTACACATAGAGGTGCAGGGCAAGGCTGAAATACTAATCATGATTACTATAAACCTATCTCCATCAAAGAAGCTGCTGTCAAAGTCATAATGAAGCAGGATATAGTTGAAAGTCTGAATGGGCTAAAGATTGATAATGAAAAATTATATAGAAAGGCTAGCTGGACTCAAAGATGTTGTTATCAAAAATTAATGAAACATATCGAAGTATGGGGAATAAAGGTAGATTTGGATCAGATGAAGAATCACTATGCTAGGCTTTATTCTCTCCAGTCTGTAAAACCATCGCCAGACCACTGCAGTAGTCTCAACCACATATTTCATTCTCAGTTTTCCTCTTAATCTAAAATAGACATATGCATGTCAAATCCCTTACCTGACGCATCTACTGAAATGACCCACCTCCCTGCTGACCTCCAACTTTTATCATGATTTCTTTATCACAATGACATTGATAAATTATATGAATGAATATGGTGAGAGCAACTCTGAGGGAAGCAAGTGGTACTTAAGACCCAGTGACAGATGACAGCAATTGTTCTGTCTTAGAGTTGCCTGTTTTGTGTTACCCTTTTGAAAGGAAGATATTGCAGTAGTCCAAGCATCTGGGACTTTTCCATAGAAAAATAAGAACTGGGAGTAGGAGTTGGCCAAGTGGCCCTTTTGAGCTTGTTTCATCATTCAATATGATAGTGGTTGATTGTGCAACTCAATTCTGTTTCCACTTTCTCCTAATACCTTTTGATCTCTTCAGCGCTAAGAACAATACCTAATTTCTTTTGTAAACATTCAATGTTTGCCTCAACTGCTTTCTGTGCCAGAGAATTCCACCGGCTCAGCACTCTATGAATGAAGAAATTTCTCCTCACCCAAAGTCATAAAAAGCCTACACCCTAACCTGAGACTACGTCCCTGGTTGGTGACTCTCTAGTCATCAGGAACATCCTCCCTGTATGTTCTCTGCCTAGTCCTGTTAGAATTTTACAGGTTTTTATGATATCCCTCTTCATTGTTCTACACTCTACTAATCCAGACTCTCTTCATACATTAGTCCTGCTATTCCAGGAATCATCCGGTAAATCTTCATTGCACTCCCTCCATTGCCAGAACATCCTTCCTCAGGTAAGAAGAGACCAAGCTGCACTCAATAGTCCAGGTGTTTTCTTACCAAGACCCTGTACAATTGCAGAGAGATATCCCTGCAACCGAACCTCTTGCTATGAAGGCTAACATACCATTTGCCTTCATTACTGCCTTCTGCATGTGCATGCATCCTTCAACCACTGGGTGCAAAAAGACAACCAAGCCTCGCTGCAACTCTCCCCTTCTCAATCTTTCGCAATTCAGATAATAACCTAGTGTGGAGCTGGAGGAACACAGCAGGTCAGGCGGTATCAGAATTGCAGGCAAGTTGACAATTCAGGTCAGGACCTTCTTCAGAACTGAGGAGGGGGAGGGGAGCTGGGAAATAAATAGAGGATGAGAGATGGGCTGGGGATGGTAGGTGGGATGTTGATAAGTGGATGCAGGTAGTCGGTAGTGGGGATTGGTCAATTGGTAGAGTGGGGTGGATAGGTGGGACAGAAAACTTGACAGATGATGGAGGAGAGCAGGAGGATGGGTGGAGTTGGGGAAAGATAAGGTGGATGGTGATAAATGATGTCGGTAGCGGATATTTGAGATTATTCTGTAGAAAAGACGGGGCGAATAGATGGGTAGAAAATGGTTAAGTTGTGTCAGGTCAAGGAGGTGGGGATGAGAGGGAGGTTGGATGTGGGATGAGGTGGGGATGGGTAGATTTTAAAACCAGTGATTTCTATGTTCAGGCCCTCAGGCTGTCGGCTCCCAAGGTGGAACATGAGGTGTTGCTTCTCCAGTTTGCATGTGGCACCATTGTGGCACTGTAGGAGGACCTGGATGAACATGTCATCAAGGGAGTGGGAGAGGGAGTTAAAATGGTTAGCAACCAGAGGTGCTGTCAATTATCATGTTCAGAGTGCAGATGTTCCATGAAATGGTCCCGGAGTCCTGAGCTTTGTCTCACTGATATAGAGGAGGCCACATCGGGAGCAATAGATACAGTGGACCAGGTTGGAGGATGTACAAGTGAACCCCTGCGGATATGGAAAGTTTGTTTTGGGCCTTGAATGGAGGGGGAGGTGTGGGGACAGGTGTAGCACATCATGCGGTTGCAGGGAAAGGTGTTGGGGGTGGTGGGTTAGTGGGCAGAGTGGAGTGGACAAGGGAATCGCGGAGTGAGTGGTCCCTATGAAAGGCACAAAGGAATAGAAGGGAAATATCTCTTTGGTCATGCGGTCGGATTGTAGTTGTGGAAGTGGCAGAGGATGATATACTGGATGTGAAGGTTTGTGGGGTGGTATGTGAGGACCAGGGGGACTCTGTCTTTTGTTTTGGGGAGTGGGCGTTTGAGGGCAGAAGTGCAGGAAATGCAAAAGATGGTGTTGAGGGCATTTTTGATCGCCGGAGGGGGTAAGTTGCAGTCCTTGAAATAGGAGGATATCTGGGATATCCGGGTGTCATTTAAAAATTTGTTTTCATTCTGAATGTTTTAAATATATCTTTGATTAAGAAAAACCATTGTTTCTGGTGTATAAAATCCCTACAGTGCAGAATCAAGCCATTTAGCCCATTGATTCCACACTAACCTCCAAAGAATTCCTAACAAGAAACCAATGCAGATACAGGGAGTAGGTGCAAACTCCTTTTGGTCACCCAAGGCTGGAATCAAAACCGGGTTCCTTGCACTGTGAGCCTGCAGTTTTATCCACCAAGTCACCATACCGCCCTTAAAAAAAAGTAGAATAAATGTTTTTCCAAATATGAGGTCTTAACTTAGTCTACAGTATGGTGCTTGTTCCACATGATATTTACCACCAGGGTTAGCATGTAAAAAGGTAATTGCTAAACTCTATTTGTAATACTTTTTGTATTTTGATTATCTGCAGAACATTTCCCTCCCCTCGTATCAGACATGTTACTTGTAATACAGTGTTACATGCATTATATATTACCATCCAATATAAGTCATCAGCAGGGATTCTGCTACTAGTAAGTTCTTGCTGTCCGTCATAATATTGATTGCAAGTTTACCCTGAAGGTTTATCTTTTCCCTCTTTATTATTTTTTTGATATCTTTTGTCTTTTTTCAAAAACACTTCACCAGTCCTCTGGCTTATTACTAATCTTCACCACTATGTGTGTTTTTCATTGCTTGATGCTGTCCTTAACTTCCTTGGTTAACGATGGTTGGCTTATCCCCTTCCTAGAATCCTTTTTTCTCACTGGGATATATCTTTATTGGGAGCCATAAATTGTTTACTTAAATGCCTGATATTGTTAGCAAATATCATAATGGAAAATTAATATCAAGAAGATTCAGTAGTTCAAGAAGAAGGTTCATAGCCAGCTTCTTAGAATAAAAGAATGCCATATTTCCTGGAAATCCCAATATTCCATGAATAAAAGAATTTGTCTGCACTGAATTTATATCATTGCCCAAATGTAAAGACTATCTTTCCTGCACAGCATTTTATCATCTTAATCTGTGCAATCCGTTGTGTTCACTATGCTTCTGCATTTTTCCAAAGGAATTAAAAAAACAAAATACAGAAATAATTATTCCCAAGACATAGCACCAGATTATACACTTACATTTAGATGCCTCTGGTTAATCTCATAGATAATCTCCAGATGCCTGGGTAGGAGTTTCTCAAAGAGACCCACAGGCCAGCGCTCAAGGGCTTCAGGTAAAATTGTGTGATTGGTGTATGCAAATGTATTCTTAGTGATCTTCCAAGCCTGAAAAATGTCAGAAATTGTTATTGCTCAAGGTATCATTTCAGTTTCTAATCTGTAGTGTACTCATTTTACCTTCAACAAATGCTTTCAGCATTTAATGAGCTTTCCCCAAAACTCCAATTCCCCATTGGAGTTCCATTTTTGTGTGCTTTCAATCATCATCTTTGAATCCCTACAGTGTGTAAACAGGCCCTTCGGCCCAACAAGTCCACACCGACCCTCAGATCATCCCACCCAGACCCATCCTGTATAACCCACCTAATCTACATAGTCCTGAGCACTGCAGTCAATTTACTATGGCCAATCCATCTAGCCTGCACATCTTTAGACTGTGGGAGGAAACCAGAGAACCCAGAAGAAACCTATGCAGACATGGGGAGAATGTGCAAACTCCACTCAGACAGTCACCTGAGGGTGGAATCAAACTCGGGTCGCTGGCACTTTGAGACAGCAGTGCTAACCACTGAGCCACTGTGCCAACCCTTAATTATCTCGACATTATCAAATGAGTTGGTAAATTCACATCGAACCGAGGACACGTTTGTGCTATGGAACCAGATTCATTTGAAATTGACTAGAGCCGGTAAAGACTCTTTTCCGTTAGGTTATTTTTAGTCTGAAGGATTGAGTCCAACAGTAGCCCCTTTCTGGAGTGGTGTGAGGGTGGGGAAGATTCAAAATTCAAATTCAAAACAGGCTTTCTGATCTGTACAATTCTTTGCTACAACTAGTCCACTACAGGGTGGCACGGTCGCTCAGTGGCTAGCACCGTAGCCTCACAGCGCCAGGGACCCAGGTTTGATTCCAGCCTCAGACAACTGTCTGTGTGGAGTTTGCACATTCTCCCCATGTCTGTGTGGGTTTCCTCCAGGTGCTCCGGTTTCCTCCCACAGTCCAAAGATGTGCAGGCTAGGTGGATCGGCCATGCTAAATTGCCCATAGTGTTCAGGGGTGTGTGGGTTATAGGGGGATGGGTCTGGGTGGGATGTTCCAAAGGGCAGTGTGGACTTGTTGGGCTGAAGGGCTTATTTCCACACTGTAGGGAATCTAATCTAATCTAATTTGCCAAATTATCTTTATCAAAAGAGGTATAGGGGAATCCATTTTAGTTATATGGAAACTTTATGACTGGAAAACAACTAAATGTATTAAGATGCTTTTTGAGATTTGTTCTCTTACATTTCAGAACTGCTATGCTTAGAATAAGTTATTTTCTTTACATGGTCTAACCTGATCCCAATCAATTTTCTCGATGTCCACTAAAATCCTCATTAACTCAGGAATTGCTAAAGCAGGATGAGTATCATTTAGTTGAATCGCCACCTACAGATATAAAGGGATCAATGAATATAAAATCACATATAACTGCATCTTTTTCATAATTTTACCCCTTGTAAGCAGAAAATCATATTGATTACACATATATAATGCATATCAAATGATTTAGAAAAGATTTGCTTCAGTTTAGAATAACGTCAATCCACTAGACACTTTAGTTTTTCGGATTCAGAATTAGTTTAATATCTACAGACCTTATCCTTTGTTCTCATTCAAGCCCCTGCAGTAGATGGTAATGTAGAAAGGATGCATAAAAGAAGCTGGGAATGGAAATGGCAGAGGAGATTCTCCATCATTATATGGCTGTTTGTGTGCTCTGCATTCTTGATGACTATCTACCGTTTTTTACACAATATTTCTGCTGACCATTTTATGCTGTGGACCCATGTGCAATAGGAACTGAACCAGCATTAGTTTCATTGAGAATAGTTAGGTTTGTTAAGTACATTTTTCATCCCACCAGTATGAATTGGATTAAAGGATATTTCCCTAAATTGACTGTGTTATTCATCTTCCTTCCAAAATGACAAGGTTTTGAAGTTTCTGTTCCAAGTTACAGACACTTACCTTGTCAGAAAAGGAATCAAAACAACTCCTAATATCTTTGCAACCAAATTTAGAAGACTTGAAGCGACGGATAATGTCTTGAAGTGAGGCAGCAACAACAAAGTATTCCTGCTTTAGTCTCAATTCTTTGCCTTCAAAAAACTGAAACCAAAATACAGTTAAGAGACGTTAAGCCTCTGAATAATACAATGAAAGTTATCAAGTTTCCAAAGTCAACACTTTTAATGTATTCATTGGGTTATATTTTATTTTAATTCCTTTTAAGATGGAGGTTTAATTACATGATGGCAATTCACAAAATTATTTCAGCCATAGTTTTGAAGAGAATGAAAAATTGGTCCATCTTTGTAATGCTAGAGAGAACTGTATTATCAGAAGGGACAAAAGTTTGGATTGTAGCTGAGTCTTCTTAGTGTAATTTATCTACCTCTTGCTTTGCAAGGCAATGTTTGGACTTTCTGAACAACCAGCTATCCTTTATCATCTATCAGTCTGATGACTAGTGTGTATGACAGCACAAATATGCATTTTTTATGAATACTTAGAATATGCTATCCAGGGGAATAGTTTTTTCATTCTATTTTGAGAAAAATCTGAAATTATGCTTATCAAACTTTGTCCTTTGTTTATAGCAGCGAGTGATGCAAGAATCATTAATAAGCATTGACAGTCAGTTCTGATTCCAACAGAAGTATTCAATTCCAGTTTTACTTCAACAGAACGTTTCAGCCCTGTAATCTTTGCATCAAAGTTAAAATCAACAACAGTTTGGATTTATATAGTATATTTCATATCGCAAAACCTCCTATGAAAATTCATATGAATGTGAGGGATCATAGGATGGGGAAGGAAACTGCAGGGGATGGGCACATGAGAAATGTGGAACTTATTCAAGGAAAAGCTCCTGTGTGTCCTAGATAAGTATGTACCTGTCAGGCAGGGAGGAAGCTGTAGAGTGCGGGAGCCGTGGTTTACGAAGGAGGTGGAATCTCTGGTCAAGAGGAAGAAGAAGGCTTATTTTAGGATGAGATGTGGAGGCTCAGTTAGGGCACTTGAGGGCTACGAGGTAGCCAGGAAAGACCTAAAGAGAGAGCTCAGAAGAGCCAGGAGGAGACATGAGAAGTTGTTGGCGGATAGGATCAGGGTAAACCCTAAGGCTTTCTAAAGGTATTTAAGGAGTAAAAGAATGACGAAAGTAAGATTAGGCCCAATCAAGGATAGTAGTGGTAAGTTGTGTGTGGAGTCAGATGAGATAGGGGAAGCGCTAAATGAATATTTTTCAACAGTATTCACTCTAGAAAACGACAATGTTGTCGAGAAGAATACTGAGATACAGGCTACTAGACTAGGTGGGATTGAGGTTCACAAGGAAGAGGTATTAGAAATCCTTCAGAGGGTGAAGATAGATAAGTCCCCTGGGCCGGATGGGATTTATCCTCGGATCCTCTGGGACGCCAGGGAGGAGATTGCCGAGCCTTTAGCATTGATCTTTAACTCGTCATTGTCTACAGGAATAGTGCCAGATGACTGGAGGATAGCAAATGTGGTTCCCCTGCTCCAGAAGGGGAGTAGAGACAACGCTGGTAATTATAGACCAGTGAGCCTTACCTCAGTTGTTGGTAAAGTGTTGGAAAAGGTTATAAGGGATAGGATTTATAATCATCTAGAAAAGAATAAATTGATTAGGGATAGTCAGCACGGTTTTGTGAAGGGAAGGTCGTGCCTCACAAACCTTACTGAGTTCTTTGAGAAGGTGACCAAACGGGTAGATGAGAGTAAACCGGTTGATGTGGTGTATATGGATTTCAGCAAGGCGTTCGATAAGGTTCCCCACAATAGCCTGTTGTACAAAATGCGGAGGAATGGAATTGTGGGAGATATAGCAGTTTGGATCGGAAATTGGCTTGCTGAAAGAAGACAGAGGGTGGTAGTTGATGGGAAATGTTCATCCTGGAGACCAGTTACTAGTGTTGTACCGCAAGGGTCGGTGTTGGGTCCACTGCTGTTTGTCATTTTTATAAATGAACTGGATGAGGGCGTAGAAGGATGGGTTAGTAAATTTGCAGACGACACCAAGGTCAGTGGAGTTGTGGATAGTGCCGAAGGATGCTGTAGGTTGCAGAGAGACATAGATAAGCTGCAGAGCTGGGTTGAGAGGTGGCAAATGGAGTTTAATGCAGACAAGTGTGAGGTGATGCACTTTGGTAGGAGTAACCAGAAGGCAAAGTACAGGGCTAGTGGTAAGATTCTTAGTAGTGTAGATGAGTAGAGAGATCTCGGTGTCCATGTACACAGATCCTTGAAAGTTGCCACCCAGGTTGACAGGGCTGTTAAGAAGGCATACAGTGTTTTAGCTTTTATTAATAGAGGGATCGAGTTCTGGAACCAAGAGGTAATGGTGAAGCTGTAGAAATCTCTGGTGCGGCCGCACTTGGAGTATTGTGTACAGTTCTGGTCACCGCATTATAAGAAAGATGTGGAACCTTTGGAAAGGGTGCAGAGATTTACTAGGATGTTGCCTGGTATGGAGGGAAGGTCTTATGAAGAAAGGCTGAGGGACTTGAGGCTGTTTTCAGTAGAGAGAAGAAGGTTGAGAGGTGACTTAATTGAAACATATAAAATAATCAGAGGGTTAGATAGGGTGGATAGGGAGAGCCTTTTTCCTAGGATGGTGATGGCGAGCACGAGGGGGCATAGCTTTAAATTGAGGGGTGAAAGATATAGGACAGATGTCAGAGGTAGTTTCTTTACTCCGAGAGTAGTAAGGGAATGGAACGCTTTGCCTGCAATGGTAGTAGTTTTGCCAACTTTAGGTACATTTAAGTCGTCATTGGATAAGCATATGGACGTACACGGAATAGTGTAGGTTAAATGGCTTGAGATCGGTATGACAGGTCGGCACAACATCGAGGGCCGAAGGGCCAATACTGTGCTGTAATGTTCTCTGTTCTATGTTATCAAGCAAAGTTTGACATGAAACCATAAGAAGTGGTGTTGATGCAGTCGAAAGATAGTCTTTAAGGAGTTTCCTAAAGAAAGAAAGAGATAGGAAGGTGGAGAAGATTAGGAAAGGAATTCCAGAGTTTAAGTTAAGGCAACTGAAGCCTTGGTTGCCAATGGTGAAATGATTGAAATTGAAGATGTAGAAAAGAAGTTCAGATATTGTCGGGGGGAGATGGTAGAGCTGGAAGTGGTATAGAAGGTGTGGTAATGGAGGGATTTGAAGACAAGGATGAGAATTTTACATCCACAGTGTTGGCCATCTGGGAGATAATTCAGAGAAATGGGTTAATGAAACTTATACAAGAATAGAAGAAATAGGTACAGTAACACGAGTAAATTAAATGATGCATCATCTATGCTTCACTATACAATATGGCTATGGCTGATATTTGGCTCATTCATTTTTTACTCATAGAATTGGACATTAGAAAATATATGGATAAGAAAAGACTTATTCAGGAGTTAAAAACTGAACTGACTGGTTCAGAGTTTGTTCCAAAAATTGAAAAACCTGTTAACAATTTAGTGATAACACGGTATAGAGCTGGATGAACACAATAGGCCAAGCAGCATCGGAGGAGCATGAAAGCTGACGTTTCGGGTCGAGACCCTTCTTCAGAAATGAGGAAGGGGAAGGGGATTCTGAAATAAATAGGGAGAGAGGGGGAGGTGGATAGAAGATGGAAAAGCAGAAGATAGGTGGAGAGAAGATAGACAGGTCAAAGAGGTGGGGTTGGAGCCAGTGAAGGTGAATGTAGGTGGGGAGTTAGGGAGGGGATAGGTTGGTCCAGGGAGGGCGGACAGGTCAACGGGGCAGGATGAGGTTGGTGGGTAGGAGATGGGGGTGGGGCTTCAGGTGGGTGGAATGGTTAGGGACATGGGGAATAGCTGGGCTGGTTTTGGGATACGGTTGGGGGAGGGGAGATTTTGAAGCTTAGTCCACATTGATACCCTTGGGCTGCAGGGTTCCAAGCAAAAATTGAGATGCTGTTCCTGCAGCTTTTGGGTGGCGTCATCGTGGCAATGCAGGAGGCCCAGGATGGACATGTCGTCCAAGGACTGGGAGGGGGAGTTTAAATGGTTTGCGACTGGGAGGTGTAGAACTGAGTGTAGGTGTTCCGCAAAGTGGTTCCCCAAGCCTTCACTTGGTTCCCCCAGTCTAGAGGAGGCCACAACAGGTACAGCAGATACAGTATACCATATTAGCAGATGTGCAGGTGAACATCTGTTTGATGTGGAAGGTCTTCTTAGGGCCTGGGTTGGGTTTGAGGGGCTAGTTGAAGGAACAGGTGTAGCACTTGCTTTGGTTGCAGGGAAAAGTGCCGGGGGTGGTGGGGCTGGAGGGGAGTGTGGAGCGGACAAGGGAGCCACGGACTGAATGGTCCCTCTGGAAAGCAGATAAGGGTAGGGAGGGAAAAATGTCTTTGGTGGTGTGGTCAGATTGCAGATGGCAGAAATGTCAGAGGATAATGCGTTAGATCCAGAGGTTGGTGGGGTGGTACGTGAGGACGAGGGGGATTCTGTTTTGGTTGTTACGGCGGGGAGGGGGTGTAAGGGATGAGTTGTGGGAAATGAGTTTTGGGAGACACGGTCGAGGACATTTTCGACCAATGTGCACTAGCATCAGCAGTTCCTACTATCTCTTAACAATTTAGTGTCCAGTTTTAAAAAAAAACAAAATAAATGTTTGAAGCCAGAGGGCAAGAAGCACTGTGACAGGGGATCTCTCCTCGGATTCCAATTCCTTAATATCAGTATCCAGAAGCCAGGTGGATTGCCTCCAATGATTTCCTTGACAAAGTTAAGCAGATCAAATAAATGGGAGAATGATGGGCCTGTCACAAATTCAGGTATGTCCCAAAGTCTAGACTCTGTTCAATTTAATACAGATTTTAAAAAGCAATATGAGAGTTGCAAAACCATAGTACAATTTTGAAGTCAGTGACATGAAAATGGCACAAAGATAACTCAAAGTGAAAAAGGAGATAGTTTACAATGACTGACAATAAACTGGGGTAGCACACTGGAAATCAAGCCCTGTTATTCCTGGAGTTGTCACAAGAGTTAAAGCCTTTGAAAGAAATACGCAAAATCCCCAAATTGTCTAACTTTAAGACTCATGTTGATACAAAGCATGAACCAATTTTCTCCACTGAATAAGAATCACTATTTCTTAGAGGTATTTGGATTTTAGCTATGGGGAAATAATTAAACTTACTTAATAAAACTCCACAAATTAAAACTCAAACCAATTCCACAAACATTCACACAGACAAGCTTAGGCAGGAGCATAAAATAAAAGGGTGATAGGAGAACTGGAGAAAATAGCTCTGTTGCCTTTGTTCATAAGATTTTTCATGTTGATTCGTACTGATCCAATTTAAAATGCTCACCACTATTTCTAATCCCTCCTTAGTGTTGTCCCTTCCAATCACAATAGTCTTTACCATTTCAACAATCTGAGATATGTTGAGCATCCTTGATTTTAATTGCTGAACCATTAGTGCTTTCAGCTTCCTATATCCTAAACTATGGAATTTACTTCTGAAACCTCTCCTCCTCTCCAGCTTACTTCCCTCTTTTAATTCAGTACTTAATATCTCACTTATTGATGAAGCTTGTGTGCATTGGGCTTAATCTTTTGTTTTTGGGTTGTGTTCATTTTGTTAAGTTTCACAGAGGTGTTCCCACTGTGAGACTGAGAGAGTTTTCTCACCGTATTGCTGCAAATTTAATGACCCACCCCTATGGTGACACTCTTGTCCAATGCTAGCCCTACTGAACCACTCACTATACTCAGAACTCACTGCTGCCAGAACATCCTGGAATGGCATCCCTCATGCCAACATCATTTGTAAAATGTTGTTGTGCTCCTTGACAAGGACTGTTACAGTTTGTGACATTTGCCCTGAACATAAAGGGAAATGTGTGGACAAGAATCTGGAACAATGTCCTCGTTATCAGGACAAGCAGAAGACAGCATGAAAGCAAATCCTGTCAATATAGTCAATATAGTGGTCTCAACTACCTGGATATATGCCCAAAAGTATAAGAAGGTCCTGCTCCATCAGACTAAGTGCCACCATCTTCTCTCTGCTATCTTTTACTTCCTCCATCTCTGCTACTCTACTGTACCAATTTCCCACCAAAGTTCATGTTCTACCACTCTCACTACTGTCTGCAACATCTTCCCTCACTTGCTCTCACCCACCTCCCATACCACTAATACTACCTGGCCTCTATGTTGCCTACTCACTCGCTTGGGCCAATTCACCACTTTTCCTCACCTCCACTGGCCAGTTTCATCTTCATCAAACCTCTTTTGCTACCATTCAGGGAGAAAATAGCCCACAATGGGGCAGAAAGAGCCAGGGTGATTGGTAGGCTGAGGCTGCCCTTGAATTCATGTGCTGGGACCACCTGACTGAAGGCTATTTCCCTGCCTGAGGATTGCTGACAACCTTGACCAGCTTCCTGAACCTGTCAGTGCCTGTACAGAATGGAAAAACAAGACAGAAATACTCTAAGCACAGCTGAATGGCCAAAACACAAAAGGCAAGGCAAGACTGTGATACCTTGAGAATCCAGATAGACTCAAAGTAAGTAAGCGCTAAAGAAGCAGTGAATGGCTCTAATGCAGCCTGATCCAACCTGTGAGCTGGGTGACTGCCCCTACACGTAAATCATCTTTGTAGTATCAGTACAACAATAACTATTGGTGGACCCAATGTGTAGCTTTAAAGTGCAAAAAGGTACTGTAAGTGGACCAGAGATGTTCCATGATGATAAGGGGTGGCTGGCAAGTTTTCAATGCCAAAGTCTGTGGATTTGGATGTGTACAGTCTGTTTCCATGAGTATGCCTGAGATTTTTTTCTGTCAGGTGTTTTTAGTGTCTAGTTCTTTTATTCTTAGTGTCTACCTATTGGGTGGTAGAATGGAACTAGCATATTAATGTGATTGTATTCAGTGGTAATGAGGGTGATAATGAGCAGTTAATCACTATTAATAGGTCTTTCTCCACTAGCTAGCAAGAATGTCATCATAACGTCCAAAACCTAATTGGAAATTGAGATTTGTTGATCCTGATGTCAAGAAAAGCATCCCTCAACATCACATACAATTTTCACAAACTTCATGCCATAGTCCATATCATTCAGAATCTGGGAAGATTTCGCCAAAGTGATTTTTGCTTATTAAAACCCTACAGATTAGAAAGCAATTCTTCAACTCACAGATGACCTGGCTAGGCTCAGATTTGAGAATAGTTGCTCCTCGAAAGACAGTTAAATAATAGGTCAACTCAGTTTAGTTTGATAATTCCAGGCCAGAAGTGTTTGGTTAGAATTCTGGAGGTGTTATTTGAAGCTAAGAAAGTTTAATCTCATTTGTGTGAATAATTAAGGAAAAGGTTATCAACTTCTCAAGACTAGGAACTGAAAGAAACAGTTATGTCAAGCTGAAAAATGTGACCAAGAAGGGAACACTCTCTCTGGTCAGAGCACAGTACAGGACAATGTAAAGCAGCTATTCATAAGTTTAGGAAATGTTCATATGTTGGGTCTTTAAAATGATACCTTGTATAGGATTCTGTTCATAAGTATGAGCATTTGTCAGTCAGACATTTGTAAATCAGAGACTCCATGTAAATTTCTGTTTTATTGTTAAATCAAATTGACAGCATAGCATGCTTATGTTTCAGTGAAAGACCACCACATTAAAAATATCAGTTGGGAACATTACAGTTAGCAAAAACAGAATTACTAGTATCATGTTAATTATATAAACATATAGACACATACACCACTTTTAGAAAATACTCCTAGTACTTACATTATCATTAGGGTAGAGAACTCTGCTAATATTTTCAGCCACATTTCTGTCCAACACAGCCTGGATATAGTCTCCAACATTAACTGTTGAAAAAGAAACAAGTATGTTTGATATATAGTGTAATGAAATAAATAACTTTGACTGCAATTCCAAAGCAAGAATAGAAATGTCAGTCATGAGTAATATTAAATTTCAGTTAGTGTCAAAAGTAATGTACAGATGACGTATGACAGTAAAGGATTCTTGATCATAATGTTTTGGCATTCTAGTTCACGAATCAACAACTTTGATTCATATGACTGAAAAAAACACTTAACTCTTTAATTATTACACCAGTAATTACACAGACTTGGGATATCTCCCAGACCGAAAAGCGAACCAGTCAAATCACTCAGGAAACCTTTTAAAATCCTTTCAGACCCCAATCTTTATCAAGTAGGTGCAAGCTTTCTTTTTCTTTACTTCAACGTCCAAAGGCAGGTCCCTTATGATGTCACAATCTCCACCTAAGGAAGAACAAGGAGAGAGATCCCAAATCCAGCCAGCTGGAGCAAGGATCAAACGCCTTGCTGTCAGCACCAATTTAGTTTACCCTGGTCACCAGGCTGCAATGAATGGACCAGTATGGTACAGTACTTTGCTGAATAATTGATTGTAAACACAAGATAAACATTTCAAATTCCAAATATTTTACATATGCCCAAGAAATGGTGTTCTGAAGGAGGGCCACTGAGCCTGAAACGTTAACTTTGCTTACTCTCCACATTCCCATCTACTCTAAACAACCGTTCATTTATTTGCCTAAAAAGAATCTATCTACTTCTATCTTAAAAATATTAAATGACGCTACCTCCAACATCTTTTGAAACACTGAATTCCAATGTCACACAATCTTCCAAGAGAAAAAGTGTCTCTTCATCTTGGTGATGTCCCCTAATTTTTTATATTATATCCCCAGTTGTGAATTCACTCACAACAATGAATTTTCTTTTCACATTTATCTTTCACAGTCTTATGTACTTGAGTCAAGTTTTCCAACTTCAGTGAAAATAAGGCCTGTATGTTGAATCTTTCCTCATAAGACAACATGCTTATTCCATGTTTCAATCCAGAAAACCTCTGAACTGTTTCCAATGCATCTATATTCTTCCTTAAATAAGGAGACCAAAACTGCATTTAGTGTTTGAGATCTGGCATCACCATGCCAGATACTAGTAATTCTGTTTTTGCTAATTGTAATGTTCCCAACTGAAGCTTAATATCCTTACTTAAAAGAAAAATTACAAGGATGCTGCCAGAACTGGAAGGTCAGGTTGGTCAGGACATTTGTCTTGTGAATTTAAGGATAGAAAATTTCCTACCCCATACAATATTTGTAAACCAGATTGGACTTCACTATAGTTGACAATGGTTACATGGGTGCCATTAGACTAGCTTTTAATTCCAGAATTTTATTGAATGCAAATTTCACTGGCTGACAAGGTGGATTCCAACTCGTGCCCAGAATATTAACCTAGGTTTCTAGATTATTAGTCTAATGAAATTACATGTAAAACACATCCATTTATCAAATTACATCACAAATACAAATTACAAAAACATATTAAAGTAAGAAGATAGCAAGAACTCCAGATGCTAGAGTCAGAAACAACACAATATGGAGCTGGAGGAACACAACAGGCCAGGCAGCATCAGAGGAGCAGGAAAGTTGACATTTCGGGTCAGGACCCTTCTTCAGAAATGGGGATGGGCAAAGGAGCTGGGAAATAAATAGAGGGAGGAGGTGAGGGGTTGGGGAAAGGTAGGTAGGATGATGATAGGTGGTAGGAGGGTAATGGGGATTGGTCAGTGAGTAGGGCAAGGTGTATAGTTGTGGAAGAAGATGGATAGTTCGTGTGAGGTCAAAGAGGTGGGGATGAGAGGGAGATTTGGACATGGGATGAGGCCGCGGGTGGGGAGGTTTTAAAACTGCTGAATTCTATGTTAAGACCATCAGGCTGTAGGCTCCCAAGGCCCCCAAGGCAGAATATGAGGGGTTGATCCTCCGCTATGCATGTGGTGTCATCGTGGCACTGGAGGAGGCCCAGAATTATCATGTCATCTAGGGAGTGGGAGGGGGTGTTAAAATGGCTGGCAACCGGCAAATGTCATTGATTATCGCATACAGAGCGCAGATGCTCCATGAAACGATCCCAGAATCTGTGCTTAGTATCACTGATGTACAGGAAGCCACATCAGGAGCAACAGGTACAGTAGGCCAGGTTGGAGGATGTACAGGTGAAATCCTGTCAGATATGAAACGTGTGCTTTGGGCATTGGATGGAGGTGTAGGGGCAGGTGTAGCACTTCATGTGGTTGCAGGGAGAGGTGCCACGTGTGGTGGGGTTAGTGGGGAGTGTGGAGTGGACGAGGGAGTTGTGGAGTGAGCGATCCCTACGAAAGGCAGATGGGGTGGGAATAGAAATATCTTTTTGGTCATGGGGTCTGATAGTAGGTGGCCGAAGTGGCAGAGAATGATATACTGGATGCTGAGATTGGTGGCGTGGTATGTGAGGTCCAGGGAGATTCTGACTTTATTTTTGTTGGAGGGAGGGTGTTTGAAGGCAGAAGTGCGGGAAATGCAAAAGATGCTGTTGAGGGCATTTTTGATCACTGGAAGGGAGAAATTGCAGTCCTTGAAATAAGAGGACATCCAGTTGCCAACCATGTTTAAGTCCCCTCCTACTCCCATGATGACATGTCCATCCTGGGCTTCCTCCAGTGCCACAATGGTGCCATACGCGAACTAGAGGAGCAACACCTCAAACTTCTTAAAAGGACCCAGCTTCTGCTTAAAAAGAGGCCACCCTGTTATGGTCAGGAAATCAATTCCTATTTTAATATGGACAACACACTATGGAACTGGATGAAAACATCAGGTGAGGCTGCATTAGAGGAGCGGGTAAGTTGACGTTTTGGGTCAACTGCCGAAATGGGAATGAGGAAGGGAGAGGCCTACAGCCTGAGGGCCTTAAAATAGAATTCACCAGTTTTAAAATCTCCCCACCCTGGCCTCATCTCATGTCCAAACCTCCCTCTTATTTCCACCTCCTTGACCTCACTCAACCTGTCAATCTTCTTCCCTACCTATCTGCCCTACCCTTCCCACTAACCAATCCCCACTACTCCCTATGCATCCACCTATCACCTTCCCACCTATCTTTCTCCAGCCCCACCCATCCTCCCTCCTGCCTCCTTCACCTGACACAACCTGTCCATCTTCTTTCCCACCTATCCACCCCACCCAATCCCCATCGCTCCCTACCTGCATCCACCTATCACCATTCCATCTATCTTACCCCAGACCCACCCTTCCTCACTGTGCTTATTTCCCATCTCCCTTACTCATTCCCATTTCTGCAGAAGGGTCCTGACCCAAAATGTCAACTTACCTGCTCCTCTAATGCAGCCTCATCTGCTGTTTTCCTCCAGTTCCTTAGTGTGTTGTCCATATTAAAATAAGATTTGATTTCCTGACCATAACAGAGTGGCCTCTTTTTAAGCAGAAGTTAGGGCCTTTTAAGAAGTTGCTAACAAGAGTTTCTTCACAAATATCCTCAAGAATGTATTTAATTTGGCCATATCCCTATCGGCACAGCGCAGAGATCCTAATCATAGCTGTTATCAACTATACACCATAACCATGCTTCAGACCCAAGATAATCTATTAATAGTGCCATAGAAATCTGCAAGTAATACATAAAATCTTGGTCAGTGCTTTGGCCAGTATTCACCATCATTACTTCACTGATACAGAGAGCAACAACTGCAAGTCACAAATGGCCAAAAGAGCAAGGAGACCCCAAAGTCAGTAATTCTATATTTCACAGAGGGTGTGCTGTTGAGGCAGCCATTAATCTCCTCCCCACAGTGAGTGACTGGGTCTCAATGGTATGTGCCCACATTATTTCCCAAACCTCTGGCTCAAGTGCTTCTTCTCCTGCCCAGAACAACAGGGTTCACCCTGTACACATGTTACATCCCACCAACCTTCATATTCAAATAATCCCCACCCACTGTTTCCACCACATCCAGCAGAATACCACAACCAAACACATCTACCCTGCCTTGTCAGCATTCTGCAGGGTCTGTTGCCTCTGTGACACTCTGGCTCATTCCTCCATCACTCCCAACACCTCTTTATCCCTCCATAGTACCTTCTCATGTGATTACAAAAAGAGTAATACTTTACCTCCTGTCCCCTTGCTACTCAAGACCCTAGATACACCTTCAGAGTGAAACTGCAACATCCTTGCGCTGCTTTCTGCCTGATGTTCTGTATCCACTGCTCATAATATAGTTACCTGCACTTTTCAGAGACCAAATGCAAATTTTGCAGACCCCCTCCACTCAGTCTACAAGAATGCCTTCTACATTCTGGTTACTCGCCATTTAAATACAGCATCATGCTCTCACACTAACATTTCTGTCCTATCCTGCTTCAGCATTCCAGTAAATGCTAATGGAAGCTGGATTAACAGCATTTCATTCTCCACTTGGGCACCTAGCAGACTTCAGGAGTCAACACTGAGTTCAACACCCTGATCATGAACTCTGTTCTCTATTTGGTAACCCTGCCTGCCCCACTACCACCCCTCACCATCTGACATATGTCTTGTTTGTACAAGTTTACTTTCTATTTACACCCACCATCAACACCTACTCTTCATCTATATTTCTTTCCTACTACCATTAGCATTCTCTTTGCCTTTTGCTTTGGATAGCTTTCCCATCTGTTCCACCTTGTTCCTCCTCCACCCTCTTTTGCAACAGCTTCCCTTCAGTTTGAAAGGGTCATATTGGATTGAAATACTAACACTTTTCTCCACAGATGCTGCCAGACCTGCTAAGTTTCTCCGACACTGTGTTTTTATTCCTGTTATATGAGTGCCTGAATTAACCGCAGTCATTGGTGATGACCGATCCTGGTATGAAGCAATTAACTCAGATCTCTAGGATATTCAGGTGCTATTCAGCTCTCCATAAACTCCCCTGTACAGATAATTCCATGCCTGTTCTACAGGTTATGAGGAAACAAAATGATAAGTGCCATGTCATTACTTGAAGGTTACATATGAGAATTAGATATCCTGTGTTTTACCATGATTGAGTTTCAAAGAGACAAGCAATCATTAAGTCCTGTACTTCTTGCGTTGGAACCGGTATTTTCTAGGGTACAGTGTGTATTCATGCTATTAGCCTATCCTATGCGATCTAAGCATGCCTCAAAAAAAGATTAACAAGAAGTACAGCTGGATGAACACAGGGTCCAGGCCCGAAATGTCAGCTTTCCTGCTCCTATGATGCTGCTTAGCCTGCTGTGTTCATCCAGCTCTATACCTTGTTATCTCAGATTCTCCAGCATCTGCAGTTCCTACTATATCAAAAAAAATTGACCATTTTTGTAGTTGGGTTGGACACAGGGAAATAATGTTTGAAATCTGTCGGCTGTTGCAAGAGCTACTTCCAGAAAAACTGTCAGGGAAATATGCTGAGATAACAAGATGTAGAGCTGGATAAACACACCAGGCCAAGCAGCATCAGAGGAGCAGGAAGGCTGATGTTTCGGACGTAGACCCTTCTTCAGAAATGCCCAAAACATCAGCCTTCCTGCTCCTCTGATGCTGCTTGGCCTGCTGTGTTCATCCAGCTCTAGATATTTTGGATTTGGTATTGTATAATAAAATGGGATTAATTATTGATCTCAGAGTAAAAGATTCTCTATGGAAGAGTGATTTTAACATGCAGGAATACCAAATTCAGTTTGATGCTGAGAAAATTGAGTCTCATCCTAGTGTCCTGGTGTTAAACAAAGGTAAATACATGGGATTGAGAACAAATTGTTACCTGGACTCTGTAAAGAGACAAGGTAGGACAGTTAATGAACAATGTCAGACATTTAAGGAAATATTCAATTCCTCCCAAGCAAAATATATTCCAGAGTGGAAGAAAGATTGTTAGAGGGGGAGAAAGCATCCAGGGCTCAGCAAAGAAGTTAAAGGTAACATAAAGGAAAACATTAAGGTATTCCATATTGCAAAGGCAACCTGGAGGATTGGGGAACTTCTAAACACTAAGCAAGTGTTACTAAAAATGTGATAAGAATAGTTAAGGTTAATTGTAAAATAAGAAGGGTTAAGGTAAATTGTGAAAGAAAATAGCACAAAATGTAAAAACTCATAACAAAAGCCTCTGTAAGTATATAAAAAGAGAACAGCAAACATGAATGTTAGCCCCTTAGAGGATGAAGCTGTAGAGTTAATAGTCATAGAATCCGTACAATGTGGAAGCAGGCCATTCAGCCCATTGCATCCACACCAACCCTCTGAAGAACATCCCACCCAGACCCACTCCTGTAACCCTTAATGTCCCATGGCAACACGCCTTGTCTGCATATCTCTGGACAGAATCCTGACACGGCAGATGGTGCAATTTGAATTTAAAAAAACATCTGGAATTAACAGTCTAACAATGACCACAAATCCATTGTCAATTGTGAACCTACTTGGTTCACTGATGTCCTTTAGGGAAAGAAACTGCCATTCTTACCTGGTTTGGTCTATATGTGACTCCAGACCCACCGTGGTTGATTCTTAACTGCCTGCTGGGCAATTAGGGATGGGCAATAAATGCTGGCTAGCCAGTGACGCCCTCATCCTGTGAATGAATAAAAAAAAACCATGGGCAATTTAGCATGGCCAATCCACCTAATATGTGCATCTTTGGACTGTGGGAGGAAAGCAGAGCACATGGAGCCAACCCACACAGACACAAGGAGAATTGCAAACTCCACAAGGGCAGTTTGTCAAAGCTCGAATTGAACCCAGTCTCTGGCACTGTGAGGCAGCAGTGCTAACCACTGAGCCACCATGTGCCAGTGGGGATAATAGAAATGGCACAGACATGAAATCAGTATTTTGACGCAGTTTCACGGCAAAGGACACTGAAACCATCTTAATTGTAATAATGTTATAGAGAAGTAAGAACTTAAAACAGCTGTCATCACTAGGGAAAAAGCTCTGAGCAAACTATTATGATTAAATCCAGACAAGTCTCCAAGTTCTGTTGAGCTACATCCTATAATTTTAAAGGAAACGCCAACAGAGATAGTGAATACATTGATTATAATGCCCCAAAATTCTCTGGATTCTGGAAAAGTTCTAGGTGATTAGAAAAATGTTAATGTAATACCTTTATTCAAAAAGGGAGTAAGGCAATAAGTAGCAAACTACAGACCACTTAGTTTAATCTCTTTTAAATCGTGGAGTGAATCCATTAGAGTCAGCATGTTTTTTTATGAAGGGTAAACCCTGTTTTACCATCTTATTGAGTTATTTGAAGATGTAACAAGTGAAATGGGTAATGGGAATTCTCCAGAAAGCATTTGATAAGGTGCCATACGAAAGATTAATACACATGGTAAGATCACACTGAGTTAAGGATGTTATATTTGTTTGGATAGAGAATTGTCTAATCAACAGAAAGCAGGGAGGGGATAAATGGGCCCTTTTCTGGTTGGCAAGCTGTAACTACTGGGGTGCTACAGAGTTCTGTCCTTGGGCCCCAACTATTTATAAGCTATATTAATTTCAATGCATGGATTGAATGTACTATAGCTAAATTTGCTGATGACATGAAAATATGTGAGAAACAAAGTTGAAATAAGAGAATTAGAAATTTACAAATGAATTTGGATGGGTAAGGTGAATGGGCCAAAATTTGGCACATGGAGTTTAATATGGATAAGTGCAAGGTTATCAAATTTGGTCAGAAAATTAAAAGCACAACATATTGTCTAAGCCAATACAAAATGTTTTCGTGCAGAGAGATCTGGGTGTCCTCATGAATAAACCACAGAAAGCTAGTATGCAAGTATAGCAAGTAATAAGGAGGGCAAATGAATTTTGATATTTATTGCTAAAGATTATCAAAGTAGGAAAGTGTTCTTGGGACTGTACAAGACATTGGTGAGACCACATCTGGAGCACTGTGTAACGTTTTGGTCCCCTAACTTGAGGAAAGACATAATTGCGTTGGAAGCAGTCCAAAGGAAGTTCACTAGATTGATGGGATTCAGGGTGAGCTTGCCAAATACATAATTGGATTCATAGTTGGCTTAACAGCAGGGGACAGAGAGTGGTGGTGGAGGATTGCTTTTCGGATGCAGGCCTGTGACCAGCAGTATTCCTCAGGGATCAATTCTGAGTCTTCTTTTGTTTGTCATTTATATAAATGATTTGGATGAGAATATAGAAGGTGTGGTTAGCACGTTTGCAGATGACACCAAAATTGGTGGCATAATAGAGAAGAATAATTTTTAAGATTACAGAAGGATCTTGATCAAATGGGTCAATAGGCTGATAAACGGCAGATGGAGTTCAATATAAATAAATGCGAGGTATGAGATTCTGCTACAATAAACAAGGGTAAGGCTTATACAATTAGTGGTAAGGCCTTGGATGCTGTTGTAGGATAGAGAGACCTAGAGGCTTAGGGTACATCATTCTTTGAAGTTTGCATCACATGTAGACAGGATGTTGAAAAGATGTTTGGCATACTTCCTTCATTGCTCAGTCCTTCGAGTTTAGGAGTTGGTGAGTCATGTTGAGATTGTACAGGATATAAGTGAGACCTCTTCTGGAATACTGTGTCTAGTTCTGGTTGCCCAGTTATAGGAAGGGTATTACTAAGTTGGAGAGGGTTCAGAAGAGATTTTCCAGGATAATGCTGAGTATGGAAGGCTTGTGATATTAAGAAGGAAAGGCTGGAAAGGCTGGGACTTCTTTCATTGGAGCATAGCAGGTTGAGAAGTGACTTTACAGAAGTTTATAAAATAATGACAGATGTAGATAGAGTTAATTGTAGTTGTCTTTTCTGTAGGATAGGGGATTTCAAGATCAGAGAGCACATTTTTAAGGTGAGAACAGAGATTAAAAGACATGAGGAGCAAATTTTTTACACAGAGGGTCGTTCGCCTTCCAGAGGAAATGATAAATGTGCACACAATTACAATCTTAAAAAGGCATTTGTTAAGTACACAAAAAGGTTCGGAGAGATATGGCCAAGACCAGGCAGGTGGGATTAGTTTAGGTTGGGATTATTTTCGGTATGGACTGGTTGGACCAAAGGGTCTGTTTCCGTGCTGTATGACTCTATGACCCTATGAAAGGCTTGTCATATGAGGAAAGATTGAGTAGTTCAGGCCTGTACTCCTTAGAGTTTAGAAGAATGAGAGTATACCTAATTGAAATTTATGTAATGTTAAAGGGGATTGACAAAGTAGACACAGAGGAGATGATAACAAAGTGTGAAGCTGGATGAACACAGCAGGCCAAGCAGCATCTCAGGAGCACAAAAGCTGACGTTTTGGGCATAGACCCTTCATCAGAGTGGGGGATGGAGAGAGGGTTCTGAAATAAATAGTGAGAGAGGGGGAGGTGGACTGAAGGTGGATAGAGATAAGATAGGTGGAGAGGAGAGTATAGGTGGGGAGATGGGGAGGAGGTAGGTCAGTCAGGGGAGGACAAACAGGTCAAGGAGGCGGGATGAGGTTGGTAGATGGGAAATGGAGGTGCGGCTTGAGGTGGGAGGAGGGGATAGGTGAGAGGAGGAACAGGTTAGGGAGGCGGGGACAAGCTGGGCTGGTTTTGTGATGCAGTGGGGGGGAGGGGGCAAGTGGGCTGGTTTTGGGATGGAGTGCTCAGGCCCCACGATGACTTTCCATATTAAGCAGATGTTCACCTGCACATCTGCCAATGTAGAATACTGTATCCACTGTACCCGGTGTGGCTTCCTCTACATTGGGGAAACCAAGCGGAGGCTTGGGGACCGCTTTGCAGAACACCTCCGCTCGGTTCACAATAAACAACTGCACCTCCCAGTCGCGAACCATTTCAACTCCCCCTCCCATTCTTTAGATGACATGTCCATCATGGGCCTCCTGCAGTGCCACCATGATGCCACCCGAAGGGTGCAAGAACAGCAACTCATATTCTGCTTGGGAACCCTGCAGCCCAAGGGTATCAATGTGGAATTCACCAGCTTCAAAATCTCCCCCTCCCCCACTGTATCGAAATTACAGCCAGGTTGTGTGTCTTCCAGAATATTCTGTGCCTTCTCCAATGTTCTGTCAGGAACACCTTCTCCATCAATTCTTCTATCAGTACTATTAACTAGTTGTGCCATTGGTACATTTGATTTAGATGGTACTTTCTCTAAGACTTAGAAGATTCTGTGAGAGCCAACAATTGTCTCTTGAGAGCTGATGGCCAGGAACTCTGGCAAGTGGCAGTTAGCTCTCCTGTCTTTGTCCAAGTGCCATCTTCTTTTATATCTTTGATGGCATATCAATGTCTTACAAAAGGATTGGTCCTATGTTGTCAAAACTATCAGATTTAAATTTAATTGTTTATTGGTATCTAAGTGCCTGGTTCAAATTGATTGGCTAAATTCAAAACTTGTTGTTTTGATAACAAAACAAAACTGCAGTTTGGCCTGCTAACTATGGCCTTTTGATGCAAATGTTTCAATTCAGGTGTTCTCTATGTACTTTCAAACTTTCAAGCTGCTCACTGACATTTGTCTAAATCTCTAAGCATAGAAAAAGCTCAATCTTTTAAAGGAACCAAGCAATGCTTTCCCCCCAGTATTTTGCAAACACCAAATTCTAACATCCAATCCACAAGTAGTCTACACAACTTTGCAACAGTCTATTGAGATGGATTTGTAAAGCCTTAATAATGTCAAACCTCAATTATCCTTCTTTGAAATTTGGGATCACATCATCCATTTTATGGGGAAAAACTGGGCTCCTAAGAGCAGGAAAGAGGATACCATCAGGGTGGTGACTGCTGGTATGGACAAGGGATGCTAACATCCGGCAGGTAGAACACATTGCTGCAAAGCAAACACAGATTCTGTTCTTACTGTTCTGTATCCATAGGAAGACACGCAGTGGATCCTTTTCAAGTAATGCTCCAAAGATGTAGTGGAATTGAGAGAGGGCTGGACCTTCAAAAAAAGAATGCCTTCAATAAACACAGGCACTGCCCTTGGGACTAGAGATCCCATTTAGTGTAATGTTCTTCCCTTCTCACCAAACAAATGTCTATCCTCAATCGCACTTTTCATAACCTAGGATGGTAGTTTATGACCTAATCAATACTCAAGTGGAAGTAGGGAAATTCAGAATGTGTACTATATTGGCTTTGAAAGTTTAAAAAAAATCTGAATGCCCTTGGAAAGCATATTTGATGGCCAGTATGAAGAAGCAGCACATTATGAGGTTGGCAGATGGGGCTCAGGAGATTTTAACTTTGTTCCACGTATTCAAGGTGTACCAGCCTTTAAAGCAACGTATCATTCAAAAGTAATCAAATCCGTACACACCCGTCCATAGCCTTCAGGACGATGAAAGACAACCTGTGTTGATTACTAGGTTTTTTTTAGATTAGATTCCCTACAGTGTGGAAACAGGCCCTTCGGCCCAACAAGTCCACAATGCCCCTTGAAGCATCCCACCCTGACCCATCCCCCTACAACCCACACACCCCCGAACACTACAGGCAATTTAGCATGGCCGATCCACCTAGCCTGCACAGCTTTCGACGGTGGGAGGAAACCGGAGCACCCGGAGGAAACTCATGCAGACGCGGGGAGAACGTGCAAACTCCGCACATACAGTTACCCGAGGCTGGAATCGAACCCGGGTCCCTGGTGCTGTGAGGCTGCAGTGCTAACCACTGTGCTCAATACATTGACTTAAAAGGACTTTACCTAGGAGTAAGATAGAATGTACAAGTTCTCAAAGGTTAAAAGCATCTCTGCAGTTTCACTTTGGCCCATAGATATAATCAGTTGTCTATTGTTTGAGAAGATTTTGAAGACATTGTACTCTGAATAAGCAACAGCACACTTTATACATACGTGAGAATGCCATTTGCGTCTCTACCACTTTCATTTGTGTATCTGGATGAAGTATTCACCTTCAGCTAAGACAGGGTGAGAATAGAACTGCCTGGGGTCCTTGGTCCAGCTGTTTACAGTGGGAGCTTTGCTCAAGGCTATTGGTCACCTTACTCCATGATTTGCTGAAATAAATCAGAGAATGCTGAAGGAGCCAGTGGGAATAGATGTACACCACCTGATACCTCATGGGCCATCACAGGCAGCCGCCCAGCATGTTGAACACTCCTTTTGCGGTGTTATGCAGATGCTATCTCATCACCTGCTGTGGCTATGCAGATTTCCAAATCCTTTTCACACTAGAAACCAAAGCCAGTTTCCTTGACCTTAGAGTGGTGCTCTTACTTGTACAAGGGCAGAAAAGAGTGGTTATTGCTCATGCCAGATGGAGTCTCAAATTTAAAAAATAGTAATATGCAGAATTACCTCAGTATGAAACAATCTGTTAGCTTTGAGAAGACTATTTCCCAGAGATTCAGAGACATTCTGATCAATGCAAAGTTTAAACTGTTTGCAGACATGAACTCACTCAGCTACTTTCAAATGTCTACCAAGCTTGTAAGAAGAAAGACACAACAGGTCAGTTTAAATCTAGATCCAAACAGTACAGGCTAAAGTACTCTGCATGCAGATGCACAAAGTCACAAAACTGGCCCCAGGAAAGAACCAATTCCTGTATAGTTGAAGGGAGCTATTTGCCTTTGCCCATGGCCCAAGTGAAAGGCCACATTTCAACTATGATTTCCTATGGCATTCAGTGTAAAATTCAGCCGATTCTCTGCTGGTTAACTTATGTGAGAGATCCAAACCGGTCTACAAAAGCAGTGCCTGGCACGGTTTTACCTAAGCCATCTACTTAAAAGAGGACCTCAAACAATTTCAAATAATTGACATGGTCTCACTGCTTAACTGGAATTCTCAACATCTGCCACCTGGCCCCAGCTGATGAGAAAAAAAATAGGCATGAAAACTGTCGAGATGCTGGGAGAGGACCAGGGAGAGCGATGAAGTCCCCTAACAGCTGGTTCATGACAATTAGAAAGAGGTGATCCAGCTCATTCCTCCCAAGTGTCAAGTGCTGATAGTGGATCATGATCAAGTGGGACACCAAGCAGCATAAAATATGCCTATGCTGAGCAGAGAACAATATTATTGGCCCTGGATGGTTGCTGATATTGATGACTATTGTGAGAGATGTACTTTGGCCAAAGTTGAAAAGCAACTTCACCCCAGCATGGGATCCCTAGTTGCCAGGAGACCTCTGTAGATCTTGCAATGGATACTATTGTTGTTGGCAAGAGCAATAACAGGGCTGAGCAGTTTTGAACCTAGGTATAACACCTTCAAGCTTATGTAGGTCACCCTTGGCCAAAGACACCAATTAAACAAAGAGTGTTTGTACATCATTAGTTTATGTGTTTTAGTGTTCCATGTTGGATTCACTGTGACCAGGGGTACAACTTTGGAAGCGAGATCCTAAAAGAGCGTTGCAAAGTCTATGGCATTGATGCGGATCATATGAATCTTGGGGATCTAACAGATCTAAATCTCAATGTGGGTTTTAATCCACAGAGCCTGGGCCCCATGCAAAGTACTCTTGCAGTCAAGGAGCTGAGAAGCTCCCTCAAGCAAATGCTGGATATCATGCCAATCCTTGCCATTTGCTCAGACCGATGATGCAGAAAGAGAATGTTGCCCGAACATTCTAGCTATGGCATAATCAAACCTGTTGAGCACACAGCTGCTTACTAATTGGTCACTATTCTATGCATGGTTGCCAGGATAGCATGTCTGACTGTGGTGGGTTCGCTTGTCAAGCTGGTTTGTCAGTTCACAGATGTTTCATTACCCTGCTGGTAACATCATCAGTACAGCCCCTGATGAAGTACTGTTGTGCTTTCCCACCTGGTATTTAAATCCTGCGGTGCAGGCGGGAAAACACAAAAGCACTTTGTCAGAGGCTGCACTGATGATGTTGCCCAGCAGGGTAATGAAACATCTGCGAAATAATGAACCAGCTTGGCATCCACCACAGCATCCACAACCCGAGCTACAAATCTACTCAAGAATCTTAGATAGCAAGTCTTAAGCAGGGAAGTGTGTTTCAGGGCCTCCAGCAGTAAGTGATAGTAGAAAGGGATGGCACAAGCTGAGGAACTCGAGCAGTCAAGCTTTCCTCACTGGAGAAAAGAACATCTTTCTCACAAGGAGGCCTCACCTAGAGGAAGAGACAGCTTCAGCCAGATGTGAGCTACAGGACTATTTCCATGTATGAGACAGTAAGAACTGCCAATGCTGGTGTCAAAGATAACACAGTGTGGAGCAGGAGGAGCACAACAGGCCAGGCAATATCAGAGGAGTAGGAAAGTTGACGTTTTGGGTCAGGACCCTTCCTCAGGATCCCGACCTGAAATGTCAACTTTCCTTCTCCTCTGATGCTGCCTGGCCTGCTGTGCTCCTCTAGCTCCACACTATTATTTCGATTTCCATGTATTCTGTTTTTTTATATAGTAACTTTAATTTGCCCTTCATGTTTGCAAAAACTGATATGCATGGAATAAAGAATCCTTTCTTTATGATCTTTTGCTATCCACATTCCTCAAGGGTCACTGGGGTACTGCATTGCATCAGGCCCCACTATTTCCAGAGTCACCACAAATATGAAGATTTAATTCAACTATCAAAAACCCAAATGGTCTCTGACCACTAATTACGCAGGTTGGTTCATAGCTCTTAGAAATTAGCAACTCTATTCAGACGTAAAAAAGTTACAGCATTTACTTTCTCTTCAAGAAAACCTTGATCAGAATTTCAAAAAAGAGTCAATACATTTACATCAATAGCTTTCCTTAGATTAATGTAGTGCTTGTTGATTGGCTTATTATTACCTACAGTAAAAACAGCTAACTACATTTTTAACTGGAGATCAGTATAGCCTCTTGCAATAACAAAATTAAACTCTTTGTTATGGCCGACAGAGGAGATTGTTCAGAGTGGAGCCACTCCTCCCCCTTGTATCTGGCGATAACAGTAGATAAAACAGAAATGGCTTCTACACAGCTTACATTTTGAAGTCACAGTTATTTAAAGGTAACCGCACAGAAATGGATCATTCAAATCATCAAGTCTCTGTCACCATTTATCTCCATGTGTTTTAATGCAACTATCAATGTTCCTTAATATACTTATGATTATCTCCTACACATAAAATTATTTTTCTAATATCAGGGCTGTTCACTTTTTAAAAATACTTACAGTGATGCAAGTGGAAGTCATTCGGTGCTTTGGCAGACCACAGCCTCATAGTATTCACAGTGTTATTCAGATATCCTGGCACTGGAGTATCATATGGTATGGCAAGAACTACCTGCAGTATTAGCAGCACAAAAATCATTGTATTTCCAATTATCTTCTTGTTGAAATAAATAGTACACATGTGTAAAGCTAATAATTTGTATTTTTCTTTATAGATGTATTTTCAAATGTATAGATTTTCTTTTTTTCCTTTTGATTTTGTCTGCTTGTCACAAATTATAACACAACGTAATTAAAGCTGTTCTCATATTTATCGTTTCGTATTGAAGTCTGGACCTCATACTTCAGCAGAAATTATTTTTGTTACATTAGTCTTAAGTTAAATTTTGATCTCTATCACAAATTTTAAAACATATACTGTTGCCTCATCGATGTGTCACTGTTTAATTATCTTGGAGTTGAAGACTTGCAGCAAGACTTTGTCATCCTTCTGCTCTGATTAAATAGTTGGTACAGGTGATAAATGACATGACTAAATTAAAATTGAACAAGAGGAAAGCTGTATAACTCCGGAAGTTCAAACAAAACATTAACGGGTGCAAAAACCTTAGGGAAACCTTCAACCCATAACTTTAAATTTAAATGACTTACATCTTTAAATTTTCCAGATGCTCCATATCCACCTATGAGTGTTGACAGTAATTACATACAAGGATGGATGTAGTTAACAATTATAACAGCTAATCCTCTGCCTCTACAAACAGATCAACAGGACACCCAAGAGGTCACCTATCTCTGGACTAAAAGCAGAAGCGGTGATGCACAGACTTGAAAGCATGGCCCTCTCGCAAATCTAACTCAAACTATGGATCCGATATGTGGCTGACACTTATGTCATCATCAAACTATAGGAGACACACCAACTAATAAACAACACTCTCACCAGCATCAAATTCACCAGAGCAGGGGAAAAGAACAAACAGCTCCCATTCCTGGATGTCATGTTAGAATGCAGGGCCAATGGGGAATTCCTGATGAAGGTACACAGAAAAGCCACACACAAGTACATACAAGTTAGCAATCCTTTATCTGAAAATCTTACGATTAACTGATTTTCGGATAAAAAATATTTTCAGCTTTTGGGTCCACTGAAATTTATTTAGGTCTGTTTGGGCCTTTGGGGGAGAAAAACTTCACTTAGCCTGAACAGACCTAAAAGTATAGTGTTCCTCCAAAGGGGCCCAAACAGACCTACAGCCATGCTGAGTTTGGCCCTTTGGATATACTATTTGCTCATTGGTCTGTTCAGGCCAAGGAGCTTTTATTCCAACAAATCCAAAATCAGCATATCAACAGGTTTGTTTGACCTTCGGTTTTTAGGCCTTTTCAAGTTTCAGATGTATGCATAGTGTACTGACCTTGGCTTTCTAGATAGGGTTGTGGGTTTGGAAGGTGTTGTCAAAGGAACCTCCGTGAGTTACTGCAGTGCATCTCATAGATGGTATGCACTGCTGCCACTGTGTTGGTGATGAGGGAAATGTGAAAGATGCCAGTGAAATGGGCAACTTTGTCCTGGATGGTGATGAAGTGAGACTATTGGAGAAAATTGATTGAGATTGATATTAAAATGAAGTCAAAATGTAGACATTAGTACCTTTTCTATGGATAATGGGAAATGTAGCCAATAATACAGGCATGATGTGGTATAAGACTGTAAGACATACGAGTAGAAGTAAGGCCATTCGGCCCATCGAGTCCACTCAGCCATTTAATCATGGCTGATGGGCATTTCAACTCCACTTACCCGCACTCTCCCCCTAGCCCTTAATTCCTTGCGAGATCAAGAATTTATCAATCTCTCCCTTGCAGATATTTAAAGTCCTGGCCCCCACTGCACTCCGTGGCATAAATTTCATTGGCCCACCACTCTGGCTGAAGAAATGTCTCCTCATTTCCATTCTAAATTGACCCCCTCTAATTCTAAGGCTGTGCCCACGGGTCCTAGTCTCCCTGCCTAACGGAAACAACTTCCCAGCATCCACCCTTTCTAAGCCATGCATTATCTTGTAAGTTTCTATTAGATCTCTCCTCAGCCTTCTAAATTCTAATGAATACAATTCCAGGATCCTCAACCATTCATCGTATGTTAGGCCTACCATTCCAGGAATCATCCGTGTGAATCTCCGCTAGACACGCGCCAGTGCCAGTATGTCCTTTGTGAGGTGTGGGCCCCAAAATTGGACACAGTATTCTAAATGGGGCCTAACTAGAGCTTTATAAAGTCTCAGAAGCACATTGCTGCTTTTATATTCTAACCCTCTTGAGATAAATGACAATATTACATTCACTTTCTTAATCATGGACTGAACCTCCAAGTTAATCGTTAGAGAATCCTGGACTAGCACTCCCAGGTCCCTTTCTACTTCGGCTTTCTGAATTTTCTCACCCTTAGAAAATAGTCCATGCATGTATTCTTTCTTCCAAAGTGCAAGACCTCGCATTTGCTCACATTGAATTTCATCAGCCATTTCCTGAACTACTCTCCTAAACTGTTTACATCTTTCTGCAGCCTCCCCATCTCCTCAGTACTACTTGCCTGTCGACCTAACTTCATATCATCGGCAAACTTCACCAGAATGCCCCCAGTCCCTTCATCCAGATCATTAATATATAGAGTGAGCAGCTGTGGCCCCAACACCGAACCCTGTGGGACACCACTTGTCACCAGTTGCCATTCCGAAAAAGAGCCTTTTATCCCAACTCTCTGCCTTCTGTCAGACAGCCAATCCTTAATCCATGCCAGTAGCTCACCTTGAACACCATGGGCCCTCACCTTACTCAGCAGCCTCCCGTGAGGCACCTTATCAAAGGCCTTTTGGAAGTCTAGATAGATCACATTCACTGGGTTTCCCTGGTCTAACCTACTTGTTACCTCTTCAAAGAATTCTAACAGGTTTGTCAGGCACGACCTCCCGTTACTAAATCCATGCTGACTTGTTCTAATCTGCCCCTGCACTTCTAAGAATTTAGAAATCTCATCCTTAACGATGAATTCTAGAATTTTACCTACAACAGAGGTTAGGCTAATTGGCCTATAATTTTCCATCTTTTGTCTTGATCCTTTCTTAAACAAGGAGGTTACAACAGCGATTTTCTAATCATCTGGGACTTTCCCTGACTCCCGTGACCTTTGAAAGATCACAACCAAAGCCTCTGCTATTTCCTCAGCCACCTCCCTTAGAACTCTAGGATGTAGCCCATCGGGGCCAGGAGATTTATCAATTTTTAGACCTTTTAGCTTTTCCAGCACTTTCTCTTTTGTAATGCCTAAAGAACTCAACTCTGCCCCCTGACTCTCCTTAATTGTTGGGATATTACGCATATCTTCCACTGTGAAGGCTGATGAAAAGTACTTATTAAGTTCTTCAGCTATTTCCTTATCTCCCATCACTAGCCTTCCAGCATCAATTTGAAGCGGCCCAATGTCTACTTTTGCCTCTCGTTTGTTTCTTATGTATTGAAAGAAACTTTTACTATCATTTCTAATATTACTAGCTAGCCTAGCTTCATATTTGATCCTCTCCTTCCTTATTTCTCACTTTGTTACCCTCTGTTTGTTTTTGTAGCCTTCCCAATCTTCTGATTTCCCAGTGCTCTTGGCCTACTTTATAGGCTGTCTCTTTTTCTTTTATACATTTCCTGACTTCCTTTGTCAGCCATGGCTGTCTAATCCCACCTCCCACCGGATAATCTTTCTTTTCTTTGGGATGAACCTCTGTACTGTGTCCCCAATTACACCCAGAAACTCCTGCCATTGTTGCTCTACTGTCTTCCCCGCTAGGCTCTGCTTCCAGTCGATTTTTGTCAGTTCCTCTTTCATGCGCCTGTAATTACCTTTATTTAACTGTAATTCCATTACATCCGATTTTGCCTTCTCTCTTTCAAACTGAAACTCTAGACTGAACTCTACCACATTATGATCGCTGCCTCCTAAGTGTTCCCTTACTTTAAGATCTTTTATAAAGTCTGGCTCATTATCTAGCACGAAGTCCAGAATAGCCTGCTCCCTTGTGGACTCCAAGACAAGCTGTTCCAAAAAGCCATCCTGTAAGCATTCCATGAATTCCCTTTCTTTGGATCCACCGGCAATATTACTCAGCCAGTCCACCTGCATATTGAAGTCCCCCATGATCACTGTGACCTTGCCTTTCTGACACGCCCTATCTATTTCTCAGTGCATTTTGTGCCCCTGGTCCTGACAACTGTTAGGAGGTCTGTACATAACTCCCATTATGGTTTCTTTGCCTTTGTGATTCCTCAACTGCACACACACAGGCTCCACATTATCTGACCCTATGTCATTCAGTGCCATAGATTTAATTTCATTCTTAACTAACAAGGCAACCCCACCCCTCTGCCCACCTCCCTGTCTTTTTGATAAGTTGTACATCCTTGGATGTTTAATTGCCAGTCCTGAACCCCCCGCAACCATGTCTCTGTGATACCTACCACATCATAATCATTCAAGATGATTTGTGCCATTAATTCATCTACTTTGTTACGAATACTACGAGCATTTAGATAAAGTGCCTTAATGCTAACTTTCTTATCATTATTAGAGATATTGGAAATCATAAGATGTCCTAAGTTATCCTTCCTTTTTGCTGCATTCCTAGTCTGCCTTGAGCTTAAACCCACCTGCACACATGCTATCCTGCTGCTTATCTTTCTATTTAACTCTATACTCCCTGTCACTTTCACTTTCCCTTCCCAACTCAGAAGTTTAAAGTCCTACTGGCCACCCTATTTATCCTTTTCGCTGGAACACTGGTTCCAGATTGGTTCAGGTGGAGACCGTCCTGACGGTACAGATCCGGCCGGTTCCAAAACTGATGCCAATGCCCCATGAAATGTAATCCCTCTTTCCCACACCAATCCCTTAGCCACGTGTTTACTTTCCTAATTTTCTTATCCCTAAGCCAATTGGCATGTGGCTCGGGCAGTAATTCGGAGATTATGACCCTTGAGGACCTGTACTTCAATTTCCTTCCTAGTGATTGATAATCCCTGAACAGGTCCTCTACCCTAGCTTTGCCTATGTTGTTCGTCCCAACATGGACCACAACGACTGGATCCTCCTCCTCCCGCTCCAATATTCTTTCAAACCAGTCGGAAATGTCCTGCACCCTGGCATCAGGCAGGCAACACACCATGCGGGATTCCCGATCTGGCTTGCATAGGATACTATCTGTCCCCCTAATTATAGAATCCCCGATAACAACTACTTGTCTTTTTGCTCCCCCCTCTTGAATGGCCTTCTGCATCATGGTGCCGTGGTCAGCTGACTCATCCTGTCCACAGCCCTTTCCTTCATCCGTACAGGGAGCAGGAATCTCATACCTGTTGGACAAGGTCAAAGGCTGAGACTCCTGCATTCCTAAACGCAGACTCTCCCTACCTGCCTCACTTTCAGTCACACCCTGTTGTCCCTAAGCACTTATTGAATTTGAATTACTTAACCCACCGGGTGTGAATCTACCAGGAGGATTGCCTCCTGAAACAAAGTGTCCAGGTAACTCTCCCCCTCCCGGATGTGCCGCAGAGTCTGAAGTTCAGATTCTGGATCATCAATTCTGATCCGGAGTTCTTCTAACACATGCTGCAGATGTGGTCGCTGCCTTTCACAATGGGATCAGCTAGCTCCCAAATCATACAGCTACAGCACATCACCTGTCCAGCCATTACTACTTATGTAAAAGTTAATTAAATAAGTAGTCATGGCTGGACAGGTGATATGTAACCAATTCTGTGGGAACTTAGCTAAAAATGAAAATTGTTGAGCTTAACAACCTTCACAAAGCTGATAATATTCTTGATCAAATAAGGGAGCATACAGGAGGAGCCACAGTGATGACAACGCTTCACTGGATTAAATGAGAGCTGAGTGTTCCTGGTGGACCTAAAGTAGGTATCAGTTAGCAGCAAGTTGCTGAGCAATTGCTATTTGAAAGCAATATCGACAACTCCTTCCCACTTTGCTGATGATTAAGAGTAAATTAATGGGGTTGGAATTGGCCAGGTAGATTAGTCCTGTGTTTGTGACAAGCTGATGCTGACAACTTTCTGCATTGCTGATGCCAGTGTTGTAGCTGTACAGGAACAACTTGGGTAAGGTTACAGCTTGTTCTGGAGCACAAGTCTTCAGTACTACTGGCAGAATTTTATCCGAGCCCATAGCTTTGCAGTAAACAGTGTCTTCAGCTGTCTCTTGACATCATATGAAGTGAATTAACTTAGCTGAAGACCGGCATTTCTAATGCTGTGTCTTTAGGAGTCTCTTGCACTAATATGCTAAGAACCCCATCACTGGTGGTGGCAATATTCCTGGAGATTCCTCCTTCTCTTAATTATTTAATTGTCCACTGCCATTCTTGACCGGGAAGCTTAGACTTTATCCATTGATTGTGAGATCTCTTAGCTCTGTCTTTCGCTATCTAACATGCAAGTTGTTCTGTGTTGTAGCTTCAGCAGCGTAACACCTCATTATTAGGTACATCACAAGTTACTCCCATTGTGATATCCAACACTTTTCCTTGAACCACAGTTGGCTCTTAGTTATAGATTGCAGTTGAATACAATTCAGCCGCTGCTGGCCTTTGGTACCTCATGGACGCCCAGTTGCAGGATCCATTCAAAATGTGTGAAATTCAGCATGGTGGTATTGCCACACAATACAATGGAGGATACACATAATCAGAAGGTGGGACCTTGTGCCACAAGAAATGTATGATAGTCACACCTACTGATATTTTCATAGAGAGATGCATCTGTTAGAGAGGTGAGGACAAGGTGATGCATATCTTAAACAGCATCAAATTGTGAACCCATTCCCATTTCTTTCCTTTCTTTCAGCTTGTTATATTCTCTGTTATCACATCCTCTCTCCCCTCCCCCCACTCCAGTGGGACTGTCTGTTCTTTTCAGTCTGGCAGTTAGATACACCATTGTTCTTCCATTCTCACATTCCGGTCACTTAACCTGAATTATCAACATCCTTTATTCTGCAGCACTCCAGCTGCAACCCCCTCCCCCAACTACTGCATAAGTGCTGCCTCCTCCACACTTCACATAAGCTCTGATGAAGAGCTATCTAGACACAAAACGTTAGCTTGTTTTCTCTCCATGGATACTGTCCGACCTGCTGCGATCTCCAGCACTTTTTATGCTCCTGTTGATTCCCTCACCACCCACTGCAAATCCAGTCTTAGAGTCATACATCATGGAAACAGGTCCTTCAGCCAAACAGGTTTCCCAAAATTAACTCGTTCTTTTTGTATGCATTTGGCCAATATTCCCTCTAACCTCTTCCTATTCATGTACCTATCAAAACGTCTTTTGAAAGTTGTAATTGCACCCAATTTATCTGGTACCTTGTTCCATTTAGGCACCAACATCTGAAAAAGTTGTCCCTTAGGTCCCTTCTAAATCTTTCCCCTCTCATCTTCAATCTATGCCCTCTAGATTTTGACTTCTCTAATCTGAGGAAAGGACTTTGGCTAATCACCTTATCTATGCTCCTCATGATGTTATAAACCTCTATAACGTCACCCCTCAGCCTCCTATGCTCCAGGGAAAAAACTCCCCATCTTTCCTTATAATTCAAACCTTCCAGTCCTGGTAACATCTTTGTAAATCGTTTTTACACCTTTTCCTGTTAAACGACATCCTTCTTCTCGCAGGGTGACCAGAATTGTACTCAGTATTCCAAATGTGGCCTTATCAATGTCTTGTACAGCTGTGACATGATGTTCCAACTCCTGTACTCAATGCTCTGACCAATGAAAGCAAGCCCGTCAACCTGTGACCTACATCCCTCGGTCTTTCTGGTCAACAACACTCCCCAAGGCCTTACCATTAACAGTGTAAGTCCTGCCCTTTTTGTCTTATTAAAATTCAACGCCTCGCATTTATCTGAATTAAAACCCATCTGCCATTTCTCGTGAACTTGCCCCTGCCAAAATGATTGAAGGCCAAAATGCTGCTTGCCCTACTCAATGGCCATTTTTATTCCAGCCCCACCTCCTTGTGGTTTTTATTTGGGACCATGACAATCAGAGTCAGAGTGTCCACCAGCCAGGCACATTGTACATTCCACCAAACTCATTTTGTTCCATTGATTTCTTACCATTGTATTACCACATTTAAGGACTACCAAACTAGAATGGGGCTGGGATTAAAGTACAAAAGAAAAGTCACAATCTGCCAACTGAAAAGGGGACCCCACTGCTTGGAATTTCTCAAAGCATAGCTCGTGGTTACAGTGGTAATGGGAACTGCAGATGCTGGAGAATTCCAAGATAATCAAATGTGAGGCTGGATGAACACAGCAGGCCAAGCAGCATCTCAGGAGCACAAAAGCTGACGTTTCGGGCCTAGACCCTTCATCAGAGAGGGGGATGGGGAGAGGGAGCTGGAATAAATAGGGAGAGAGGGGGAGGCGGACCGAAGATGGAGAGTAAAGAAGATAGGTGGAGAGAGTATAGGTGGGGAGGTAGGGAGGGGATAGGTCAGTCCAGGGAAGACGGACAGGTCAAGGAGGTGGGATAAGGTTAGTAGGTAGCTGGGGGTGCGGCTTGGTGTGGGAGGAAGGGATGGGTGAGAGGAAGAACCGGTTAGGGAGGCAGAGACAGGTTGGACTGGTTTTGGGATGCAGTGAGTGGGGGGGAAGAGCTGGGCTGGTTGTGTGGTGCAGTGGGGGGAGGGGACGAACTAGGCTGGTTGAGGGATGCAGTAGGGGAAGGGGAGATTTTGAAACTGGTGAAGTCCACATTGATACCATATGGCTGCAGGGTTCTCAGGCGGAATATGAGTTGCTGTTCCTGCAACCTTCGGGTGGCATCATTGTGGCAGTGCAGGAGGCCCATGATGGACATGTCATCTAGAGAATGGGAGGGGGAGTGGAAATGGTTTGCGACTGGGAGGTGCAGTTGTTTGTTGCGAACTGAGCGGAGGTGTTCTGCAAAGCGGTCCCCAAGCCTCCGCTTGGTTTCCCCAATGTAGAGGAAGCTGCACCGGGTACAATGGATGCAGTATATCACATTGGCAGATGTGCAGGTGAACCTCTGCTTAATGTGGAATGTCATCTTGGGGCCTGCGATAGGGGTGAGGGAGGAGGTGTGGGGACAAGTGTAGCATTTCCTGCGGTTGCAGGGGAAGGTGCTGGGTGTGGTGGGGTTGGAGGGCAGTGTTGAGCGAACAAGGGAGTCACGGAGAGAGTGGTCTCTCCGGAAAGCAGACAGGGGAGGGGATGGAAAAATGTCTTGGGTGGTGGGGTCGGATAGTTCCTGTAGCAATTTTTGTCACAGTCGCTTTGCTCTGCCAATTCAGAGGGTATTTTAGAGTCAACTACACTGCTGTGCACCTGGAGTCAGATATAAGCCACAGCAGATAACATAAACATTGTGTCTTTTAATTCTTTTTAAATTTTTAATTATAGACCAAAATGAGAAAAGAACTGTTTTAAAATGAAAGATTGCTGTAGGATTACTGAGTGTTTTGAAAGCAAGTAATTTGACACTCATTGTAAGCACCATTTACACAGCATAACAAAGTGTGAAGCTGGATGAACACAGCAGGCCAAGCAGCATCTCAGGAGCACAAAAGCTGACATTTCGGGCCTAGACCCTTCATCAGAGAAGAGTCTAGGCCCAAAACATCAGCTTTTGTGCTCCTGAGATGCTGTTTGGCCTGCTGTGTTCATCCAGCTTCACACTTTGTTATCTTGGATTCTCCAGCATCTGTAGTTCCCATTATCTCTGATCCCATTTACACAGCTGTTTGCTTGAATAATGATTAAAGTGTGGTTTTAAACAAACTGGAGCTGAGGGGTTGTGTACAGATGGAACTTTGGTTGATACACTAGCTGATTAGTCTGTGAACAAGTGACCAGTTATCAATGACAAAGGCTTTTTACTTATCAAAAACCATTGATTGGTTTTCAGTTAGCTGAACAGCTTGGAGCTGTGAAAAAGAGGCAGAGATGTTATCAGACTTCCATCAACTCAGAAGCTCTCTCTGTTCTCTGCAGTGAAAGCCACTTTAATGCTGAAGAAAACCAGTTTACATTTCCTTCAGCTGTTGCTGTAATCTGTGACTTTTAATTGATAAGTCAGAAATCTTTCATGAACTAGCCACACTGCACGAGTTGTAAAACAGTTGAAATAGAAGAATGACCAAGAAGCAGCACACTGTTCAGCACAAGAGTAATAAGAGCCCTGTGATTAGGAATCAGTGAACTGCTTTTCCAGTTTTTCTCTCCTTCCACAACAATCACGTCTTTTTCCTTGTATGTGTGTGTAAGGGGGAGCTTATTCGTGAATTAGAGTTTTAGTTAGTAGAGTTATATGCCAGTAGTTCTTAACTTTATATGTAGTTAGAATTAATTACTTCTAATAAATAGTAACTGTTGTTAAATACAGAAACCTGGTTCATGTTGTCAGTTAACCCGGGTTTAAAAGACGGGTATATTGGGAAATCTTAGCATATTTTTTGAAATATTTCAGTTTTGTGATGACTTAGGGAAAAGAAGTCTTGATTTCCAATGCATTACATCAGTGAGGTGTGACAGTATGAACGATAGATTTTAATCCCCAAAAGAGCATTAAGAAATGGATAGGTTTTTACAAAAATTGGTTATGATACATGATCGACATAATTTTTGAATTCCAGATTTTTGAAAAAGATAATTCAAAATTCCTACCTGCCTGACCCCAGAGTATTAACCTGGGGCTCTGATCCAGGAACAATATCATAATGTCACTGCCTCTCCACGCCCTAGAGGTCTACAGCAAAGAAAAAGGCTTTTTGGCTTATCGAGTTGATGCTAATCAAAAACAAGCATCTAATGATTCTAACCCCATTTTCTAGCATTTGACTCATAGCCTTGGCATTGCAAGTACATCTCTAAATATTTCTTAAATATTTTGAGGGTTTCTGTCTCTACCAACCTTACAAGTAGTTTGAGTTCTAGACTCCCACTAACTACTCTTAAACTCTAAGCCTCAGGTAATAAAACAAGCAACAATTTGACTGTTTAATCACTGTCTTGCTCTTATTTCTGAACTGCATAAAATTCAAGAATAGTAGCTGAAAGAAATTATAATTAAACAGAATTACAATTTTGATAAGCATGGAAAAGAAGAGAAGAAATTTTGCAGAGGATTAGAATTGGCAAAAATGATAATTTCATTTGGTTACAGATCCAGCATTGGCAGTTACCTATTTAAAATTGCCACTGAGGTTGAGATATGAGAAATTCATTTGTATATAGCTTATAAAGCATGGAATGATTTAACACAGGAGAAACTCATAAGCCAAGCCTACTCGATCACATAGAGGAAATGTGCAGAACTATTTGAAGCAAATATACTTATAGATCAATGAGAATAAAGCAAGGGGGTGATAAATTTAGGATGATTCTGCTTAAAATCCATCACAAATGCTGAATGGTCTCTTTCTATGTTGTATAATTATTTGGGCAGGTTTTTTGCATCCTGAAGTTTGAAGCAATCCTTGAAGTAGACTCCCTGTTTCAAGCAAAGCTCAGATTGGGGTGAATTGCCAGGTTTCTTAATACACCTGGCCAGGAACTGAGGTTGGGGTGAACCAGCCGTGAAGTAAGCAAGAATGAATCACTTCAGGGCCGCAACTGAAACAACGGTAGGTAATTTCTCTCGGTCTTGCCTGCCTTTACATTCAGGAAAATTATAGATAAGTTGGTGCCAGGTGGAAGTTGAATGGGAGGGCCACAAGGGGAATGTTAAGGAGTACCCCCAGCTGCAAATCAAGGGATGTGAGTGGTAACATACAAATTCTGGCTCTGGATCCCAGATTTTTAATACTTTTGAGAAATTAAATTCGATTTGAATGTACTGTGTCTATTTTCAGCACAACAACAACAACATTTGTGGACAATGAATCTTGCAGCATTAGCAGCACAAAGCAGCATCGAAACGATTGAAAAAGTAATGTAAGAAAATGATTGAATTCTTTCGGTTAGTTACTTCAATTAGCATGCTCAATTAATAAAATAAATTCCTGGCTGATGTTGTTTTAACTAATAAGGAGGTCACAAAACTATTTGTAAGCTCTGATTTAAAAAAAAGTCTTAGGATCTAGAAAATAAGGCACTCTGTGATTTGGTAAAGTTTTGGTAAAGCTAAAGTTCAACTAATTATGTGGATGAGGTAATATTTTGAAAAAATGTTTCTTACAAAGCAAAAAGTAAGAATATTTATGTGAGAACTTAAGAAGGCTTGGGTACCCCATCCACTCAAATTCAAAACCTAGTAATTTTGACTCTGAGTATATATGTAAATATTATTAGAATTGATGGAAGATCATAAGAAATAGAAGCAAGCGTAGGTCATTAATCCTGATCTGCCATTCAACAAAGTCACGGATGATTGGCCTTCCACCTTTACCAATCTTCCTCTTCGTCTTCTGTGTCATATACCCCTCAACATTCAGGATTCAATCCTTGTAAAGCTGCAACCATCTTTCTGGAATGGCTATAGATCATATTTGGTAACTTCAATGTATGCTATAAATTTGTTGTTTTGTTATGAATGCCACATGCATTCAAAGACAAAGCCTGTGATGGTCTAGCGTAAAATTAATCTTTGCAGCATTATGAATTGAGAACAACAAATAATTTTACATTTAGATTTGTTCATTAAGACGCAGAAAACATGGTTCCTAATTTTTCAGAATTTCATTGTGAGCTCAGGGCTGGGTTTCCAGAGTGTTTGGAGGTCTGTTTTGTTTACATGCATTTTAATGTTGTTTTACAACCTAAACTTGAAAAGTTGAGGTGGTTAGTAGTTTCTTGCATTAGTGTCACACAGAAATAGAACAATCCAGAAGGTCATTTAGTTGGTGTGTGGGTGTGTCCTAGAGTAGAAGCAAGGCAACTGAATAACTGAGTTTAGGGAACTAACATGGGTTTTCTCTAAGTTAAGCATAATATAGTGAATTTAGTATGCAGTTTATTTCGGATGTCTTGGGGACAGACACCAGATGAAGAGAAAAAGCATTTAGTGAAAATTGCAACTGTGCTTGCCTGAGTCTGATGAAGAGGTTATAATTGGCATGATTGTAGTGAATGTTCACTGAGGTTTTGGGTGTTTTTAAAGAATTCACTGCAGTAAAAATGGACAATGTGTGGTTGAATCCTCCTTCTAAAGACAGTAATGAAGTCTTTCCAAACTAACATTTTGCTTACTTTAGTATAGTTCTTATTTCTTATAATTGTTTCATAACTTTTATATTAAAATTACACTGGCAGTCTCTTGTGAATGTGTTCAGTAACTGACTTACACAGTTTAAAAAAAATTACAAAGTTAGGATCTAAAAAGCCAGATTTCACTTTCGGATCTGAATTGTCCTGTATCAACATCAGCTGCAATCATAACAATAAGGCTTTGCTCTCAATGTGACACCATCCTTAATTTCTTCCATTAACCATAAATGGTGCACCTCTCTCATACAATGGAATCTTACCAGGTCCTGAACGATATGGTAAGATTCTAGGAAAATCACGTGATAAGTATAGCAATACCTTTCCTAGTGTTGAGAGCACATACTGTTAGTTGCATTTCCAAACAGAGTTCCAGATCTTGAGACAAGATTCTTGCAAGGGAGTGGTAAGAGGCTTGTTAACGGGCATTATTGCTCATTATCAGCAAATCACAGCTCATTAGGATGCAGTTCCTTTTGAACCATGGAATGCAATGAAACTAGACATAGAGAATTCTTGATGTGAAAGTCAAAGCAGTTACTGGCAACTACAGGTCACCAATTGCTCCTCTGAGCTGCAATTTTAGCCACCCAACACAATGACTCAGGGCACACCTCATGTGCAGTGCCCGCAAACATCTCATTTCAACACATGCTGGCTTCTCCATGTCATCATGGCACATCTCTGATCTACTTACGGTGCACTTCTGCATTTCATTGCTACACTTTGGAGTGCAGCAGCATCTTTCATTGTAATGTTGTTGCAAGGACACTTTGCACGTAGGGAAAGGCACTCAGCTCATGGATTGGACCAGACTGCGTCTCAGGTCTGCTCACTTTCTCAACATGCATTCACGTTGCATCTACCTAGATACTATCAACATCACTACCTTGTCTTTTTGCACTTTGTCCCCTCAGTCAGGCATTAATTGTCATGGAGATAGTAGGAACTGCGGATGCTGGAGAATCTGAGATAACACAGTGTGAAACTGGATGAACACAGCAGGCCAAGCAGCATCAGAGGAGCAGGAAAGCTGATGTTTTGGGTCGAGACTCTTCTTCAGAAATGGGGGAGGGGAAGGGAATCCTGAAATAAATAGGGAGAGACGGTGGAGGCAGATAGCAGACGGATAAAAGAAAGATAGGGTGAGAGGAGAGAGTCACGTCAAAGAGGTGGGGTTAGAGCCAGTGAAGGTGAATTTAGGTAGGGAGTTAGGGAGGGGATAGTTCGGTCCAGGGAGGACAGACAGATCAAGGAGGTGGGATGAGGTTAGTGGGTAGGAGATGGGGGTGGGCTTGAGGTGGGAGGAATGGTTAGGGAGGCAGGGACTAACTGGGCCGGTTTTGGGATGCGGTTGGGGGAGAGGAGATTTTGAAGCTTGTGAAGTCCACATTGATACCCTTGGGCTGCAGTGTTCCCAAGTGAAATATGAGATGCTGTTCCAGGTGGCATCATTGTGGCAATGCAGGAGGCCCAGGATGGACATATCGTCCGAGGAGTGTTGGGTTGGAGGGGGCGGTTTGAAATGATTTGCGACGAGGAGGTGTAGTTGTTTACTGCGAACTGAGCGTAGGTGTTCCGCAAAGGGGTCCCCAAGCCTCCGCTTGGTTTTCCGATGTAGAGGAGGCCACAACTGGAACAGCGGATACAGTGTATCACATTAGCAGATGTGCAGGTGAACATCTGTTTGATGTGGAAGGTCTTCTTAGGGCCTGGGATGGGGGTGAGGGGGGGAGGTATAGGGGCTGGTGTGGCACTTGCTTTGGTTGCATGGAAAAGTGCCGGGGTGGTGGGCTGGTGGGGAGTGTGGAGCGGACAAGGGAGTCTCGGAGAGAGTACCTCCAGAAAGCACATAAGGGTGGGAAGGAAAAAATGTCTTTGGTAGTGGGGTCACTGCCTCTCCTGATGACTATCCTAGGAGGTATCTGTCAGTTCAGAGGCCTCAGCATAATAAGTCAAGGGCAGCCCCTGATATTAGTCCAGGGTTTGGGCACGCCAAGTGCCTAGTTAGGAACTCACTATCATGTGGTGTCTACCTCTATAGTGGGCCATGGTAAACGCTATGGATCCATAGCAGCTAGTCCAGGCAGTTATGGGAACACATTTGGGATGCTGTATAGATCTCTTTCTGGGACGTGGTCACTCAGCATTTGTTGCTGTTCAGCTAAATTGCCCAAAGGTTTGGGTCACTCAAAATGGCAGAATTGGATAATTCACCAAGCATGCTGGGAAGCAAGCTAAGCATTGGCCAGTGTATCCGTGCAAAGATACTGAAATAAACAAGCTGCAGACTCAGACAGAGATAGCAAGAACTGCAGATGCTGGAATCAGTGATAACACAGTGTGCAGCTGGAGGAACACAGCAAGCCCTTTCTGAAGAAGAGTCCTGACCTAAAACATCAACTCTCCTGCTCCTCTGTTGCTGCCTGGCCTACTACGTTCCTCCAGCTCTACACTGCGTCATAACTGTAGATCTAGACTGGAGACCAACCACCATAAGAGGAGGCGCCTCTGAGGCCACCAGAAGAGGAAGACCAGACAACCATCACCAGGACCAGGGCCAATGTCCAGTGTGGTGATGTTTGATCATTCCAAGTTAAGTTAAAGTATAAAATATTGACTTAGGTTTGCAGTATTGTCAGGCTTACTGTATTAACTGTTAGTTTGTACTGTAGAATAATCATTATTATAGTGTTAGTTGTGTTATAACTGATAAAGATAATTTCATATTACTATTGAAAGTCGACTCGCAGTCCTTTGCAGGATTTACAGGCTAAACACACTGTGTACCATCACAACAAATTGGCACCCCAGATAGGACTTGATAACAAGTGACTTTCACTTCAAGATCGAACCCTACGGAACCTGATATGCTCTGAAAGTTTGTCTCAGCCCGAATTAAGAGAACTATGTCCAACATGACAGCCAGTTAAAAAGTAAATATACAGATCTACAAGTAGCAATATGGGTAAAGCACCAATCTGGTAAGGAAAAGAAACAGGTAGCTGCAGACCACACTAAGTGCCTGCAGGAGATTGAGAAGTTTAAATCCCAACTCTCAATCTGCAACATAATAATATGCACACATGGGGATGTTATAGGGGAAGACAAACAGGAGAGAAAACGTGCAGCAGTATGCCATGTGTGCAGAGGATTGGGGTCCACCACCACCTTTCCCAGAGGAATCAGTCCCTTCAGCACCCCTGTAGATTATCAATGCTCTGATGAACTCGATTACCACTGAAAGACAGGTCGGGGATGCCACCGATGCCCCTGCAGTAACATGCACTATCCCATTTACAGTAGCACAATTAGCAGAAATCACCAAAAAGATCCCAGATAACAAAGTGTGGAGCTGGATGAACACAGCAGGCCAAGCAGCATCTTAGGAGCACAAAAGTTGATGTTTCGGGCCTAGGCCCCCAAAACGTCAACTTTTGTGCTCCTAAGATGCTGCTTGGCCTGCTGTGTTCATCCAGCTCCACACTTTGTTATCTCGGATTCTCCAGCATCTGCAGTTCCCATTATCTCTGATCAAAAAGATCCCAGACTTTGAGCCATCTGCAGACATGTACTCTGATAAGATCAGAAAATAGAAAGTTTTCTTTAACCAGATGAGAGAGAGGAAGTAAAACTCATGATAATGTGTTTGAACCAGTCAGTGTTGTATGCAATCCCAGCCCCTCTAAATGGAAGGGAAGGCACGCTAGCTGATATGAAAGAGGCAATTCTAACAGCAATTAGATACAATAGACAAGATGCTGTAGGCAGACTTAACAAATGTAGGCAAAAGGAAGGAATAGGAAGGCATGTGAGAACTTCAGTCCTGCGGAGCCAACTCACAATGACGCATGGATTCTGAGGAGAATGTCCCGGGCATAGAAAAAAAAGTCTGCAAGCTAAACAAAGATTAAACAGAGAAAGGAGTGGAAATGTTTCCTTTCTGAGCCTCCAAACTGGGTCCAGTGTGGAGGAATGAAGGAAGACAAGGTAATCCTTATCAAAGGAGAGATAGAGGGATACAGCAGACGAACATATGGCAGCCAGCATGCTGCCACGACTGTCGGCACCCCGGACACTATGCACAAGATTGATAAGCTCTGGGAGAATACCTGGAGAAATACTGGTCTCAAACCCCTGCTGGAGGTGTTAGACCAAATCCGAACCAGACTGGCCATAGCCCAGATAACATTCACCGAGGTAATACAGCAGGCCAATGATGTCAAAGAATGAATAAAAGAAATTCAAGTTACAGCTTGGTGAGAGGATTTCTGGGACTGGGGGTCCAACATACAAAACCATCCCTGGATTTGTGTCGCATCACACTTGTCTGTGCTGTTAGTTCTGGTTACCTAGTGTATCTCATCAGCCTCGCTGTCAAATTCACCCGGTGGAAAAGAGAACTGTTGCAAAGACTGAGTGTAGAGGCCTCACTCAATTCACAGTCTCCACGAGCCTTTTAAAAAGGCACACTATTCTTAAGTGTTCTTACATTGAAATTACCTAAGTCCACAAGTTAACTGTTACTGTACAGTTGGTTACATCAAGTCTGTAAATTACTACACCAAATTTATAATTCAATTAGCCAGGCATTTTAATTGCATCAAATTGCATTACATATCTACTAATCATCTTAAAGCATCCTGTTCTACAGTTTTGTGAGATATTGTATTATGGGCTTCTTTACCCTAATATCATAAAGCCCTTTTTACCGTCCCATTCACGAGTTCTCTATACGTACTACTACTACTGCGTTTTTCATTCATAACCTTTACAAACCACCCATTCACACATGTTCTATAATTAATACTAATACCGCATTCTGGTTCATTCATAACTTTACCACCCACGCACCAGCACACTATATTTACTATTACCGCATTCCATTCCATTCATCCTTTCATAGAACCGCGGTCTTGACATTTCACTACCATCAAATAGTTCTTCCGTGAAATTGAATGAATGCATGAGTGAACCGGCGATATAAATGAAATTCCAAGATCCAGCTGTAACACTCAGTTTTAGTAGTAAGTGAAATCCCAAAACCCAGCTGCAGCCCTCAGTTTTAAAAACTGCCGATGCTGGAGTCTGAGACAGCACAGTTATCTACTACTACTCTCTCTACTTTGTTCAATATGTGTATAATTCGCAACTTAGTTAAATCATAAAAGCCTTTTGGTTTTACTCGAGTAGTCTCTAATGTAAAGATAAGAGGTCTAATGTTTCTTAATCCTATAGATTATTTGTTCACGGGTATGAATCTTGTTTAATCATTTCTGATATATCTGCATATGACCCTTATTTTGTAATGTTTGTTTGAGCGTTACCCTTATTTTGTAATATTTGTTTGAACATCACTATGAATTCCTGATGTCTTATTTATTCCTAGTTCAGCACACACTTGCTTGATTAGTTGTTAAGTTTGAATTTTGATGTTCTTTTTATGTAAAGTCTGATGATGTTGCTTGATCTCAGTTACGTGTCATTTCCTAACATGCTATCTGTAAGAGTTTAGTTGTTTGAGTGTATGTTGTGCTTTGCTTGAGCTTGAATAATCATATAATCACCACACAGAAATTGGTCTTTGATCATGTGATCCATCACACTTCATGCTCAGGATGAAGAGGAGGGAATGTAACTGGATGGGCCATACAAAATGGCAGAACTGGATATTACACTAAACATGCTGGGAAACCAAGCCAAGCGTTGGCCAAAGTATCTGTGCGAGGATACCGAAACAAACTGGCTGCAGACCCACACAGGGCAGGCTGCAGTCAGCACAATATACAATTGACTAAGCCTATTTACCAGGGCAACAGGAAACATCGAGCTGTTTCCAGAACAATGGGACGCCTCACACTCTTATATGGGAAGCCTACCTGACTTACGTGTCCCTGACACTTTCAGAAACGGAGGACAAAAGACCACCCCACTTTCCTCATGGCACTGCCTGATTGGGTCTGAGCATTCAGGGTAATCGATTCCTGATTGATCCATTGGTAGGAATCGAAGATCCAACCAAAAGGGTGCAGAAGCTTCCAAAGGTAAGAATCACCACAATAGTTCTCTCGCGAGCAGTAACTCAAGACCAACTGCCATAAGAAAAGGCACCTCTGGGACCACCAGGAGAGGAAGACCAGACGACCATCACCACATGGACCAGTGCCAAGGTCTAATATGGTAATGTTCGATCAGTCCAAGTTAAGTTAAAGTATAAAATTCTGACTTAGATTTACAGTATTATTTGTCAGACTTACAGTATTAATTGTTAGTTTGTAGAATAATCATTATGATAGTATTAATTGTGTTATAACTAATAAAGATAATTTCATATTACTATTAAGGATCGACTCACAGTCCTTTATGGGATATACAGGCTAAACACACTGTGTGGCGAGTGCAACAGATGAAGACTCATATAGACAGGTAAGGTGGGGACTTGAGGAGGTGTGGCATCCATATGGTTATGATGTGGAGGTTCCTGTGTTGGACTGGGGTAGACAATGTCAGAAATCACACAAGACCAGGTTATAGTCCAACAGGTTTATTTGAAAACTCAAGCTTTCAGAGCCTCACTCCTTCTTCAGGTGTTACTGAGAGACATGACACTGAATTTATAAGTAAAAGATCAAAGGGTGATCTGTGTAGTTGACAGGGAGGCCTACCATAGAAGGAGATGTTGGTGTTTTGGGGTTTATCTACACAATGAGGTGGAAATTGATTACCATTCAGAGGAGTGGCTGCTATTGCTTTCAATCATCCTGTAAAGTACAAGTGTACAACAGAAATGAAAATGGCTGCAACCAAACTTGGAGTGGACAGGATAAGTGCTAATTTGTGATGGAGGGGTTGCACAGTTACAGCGAGAAGTAGAAGTAGTTCTGAGTAGGAGTAATGTGGAACTCAAAATTTTTCTTTGTTTCTTTCTTCACATATGTTGCCGGACCTGCTGGGTTTCTGCAGCATTCTCCATGTCTGTTTCAAATTTCCAGCATCCGCAGTATTTTACTTCTATATGGCTGATCTCATTGTGGCCTCAATTACAGCTTCTTACATATCTGCAATTCCCTTTCCCTTTCTTGTTAGCTAAGAATCTACGTCTCCTTTAAAAATATTCAGTGATCTTACATCCACAACGTTCTGGGAAATGGAGTTCCAAGGTCTCAAGTCCCTTACAGAGAGAAAAAAAATTCTCTTCATCTTCATCTTAAATGGGTGACTCCTTATTATTGAATTCTGTCTCCTAGTTCTAGTTTCTCCCAAAAGGGGAAACAGAGGTCGGGACCCGAAATGTCAACTTTCCCGCTCCTCTGATGCTGCCTGGCCTGCAGTGTTCTTCCAGATCCACACTTTGTTCTCTCTGACTCCAGCATGTGCAGTTCTTGCTGTCTAAGTCAGTGATGAGAAAAGTTTATAGTACCCCTACCTGTAGTTGCACAGAGTATACATGAAGAAATAATGCAAGGCTAATAAGAAAGCTGTAATAAGTGTGAGCAGTTTTAAAGCTCATATAGATTGGATGAATCAAATAAATTCTTGCATCAAATGGGAATCAGATTAACAATTGTACCTCAAGGCCTCCTTTGTTAATCTGATTCCCATTTGATGCAAGAAGTTATTTGATTCATCCAATCTACATGAGCTTTAAAACTGCTCACACTTACTACAGCTTTCTTATTAGCCTTGCATTATTTCATGTATGCTCTGTGCAACTACAGGTAGGGGTACGGTAAACTATTCTCATCACTGACTTAGACAGCAAGAACTGCAGATGCTGGAGTCAGAGATAACAAAGTATGGATCTGGAGGAAAACAGCAGGCCAGGCAGCATCAGAGGAGCAGGAAAGTTGACGTTTTGGGTCCCAATCTGAAATGTCAACTTTGCTGCTCCTCTGACGCTGCCAGGCCTACCATGTTCCTCCACACTTTGTTATGTCATCATTGACTTTTTTTTTACTTTGGATTGGCCCTCTGCATCATGGTTATGATTATCTACTCATCATCCCTGCCACCCCTGATCTCATCCAGAAAGACTAGGACAATAGTGAATTTGTTGGATATGTGCAAGGTCTGAGGCTCCTTCGTTGCTACCTTCTGGATCCCCAAACTGGTTCATTTGCAATCATACCTTATTGTTGCTGACCAATGACCAAATCCCAAGTATCCAGCTTCAGAGAAATGATTGCCTTCTGGAACAAACTGTCTAGGTAACATTCTCCCTTCCTAATGCATTACGTTGTCTGAACGTGAATGCACCTCATTGACCCCAAGCTCAAGTTCTATTGGGTGCCGATACTTCAGATGTGGTTGCCATGGATCATTCAGGCATCTATCAATAATACCCAAATGATACAGTCCCAACACATCAACTGCACTGTCATCCTTAATACATGTTATCTAAGTGAGTTTTGAGTTTAGAAATATCATTCAACAATTATTTGTACTTATATTAATAAGTTTAACTTGCTAAATTACACAATTAATGCAATATTTGTATCTCCCTAGTATTAGTACAAATTTCTGCACCAATCTAGAAAAGGAAAAGTACCTTCAAAATTCCTCGACCAAACAACTAGTTGTTTAGCTAACTTACATCTCTTTACTTCCATTCTGAAGTCTAACTGTCTCTGATTACCTCCCTCAGACCACTCCATGTTCAGGCTCTTTCTGTGAATTGTCATTTTTTTTCACTTTTTCAAACTCGAGTGCGTCTCTTAAGTTTGCTCTTGCTCTTTCTCAGATTTGTGCCTGCTCCTGACTCGCAAAGTAAGTGATAGGCTCTAAGGCTAGGTTTCAATTTAACCTCTTCCTTCTGCTCATCCTTCCTTTCAGGTCCACTCCTTTGCCTACCTCTTTCTCCTGGCACGTCCAATAGCCTGGAGTTACAAATTGTTATAAGAGAGAACTTTTCTGATTATGAATAATAAACTAAATTTTATTCATAAGTATAACATGTAAGAAGTCATACCTCTGCATCAATCCATTTGACACCATCTTTAGTATGCTGTACATGGCCATAGAAGTAAACTGGCAATACATATTCTGGGCGAGCCTTTTCCCAAGGGTTACCATGTCGTAGCCAATCATCAGCTTCCTCCACCTTTAATTATACAGAATAAAGCTCACATTTATTTGATTTAATTTGATTTATTATTGTCATGAAACGAGATACAGTGGAAAGTCTGTGAAGAAAAAAATTCAGAGTTAACTTTACAGGTCCGGTGACCCTTCCTCAGAATTCTGGACCCGAAACATTAGCTTTTCTTCAAAGATGCTGCCGGACCTGCTGAGCTTTTCCAGCAACTTCTGATTTTGTTCCTGATATACAGCATCCGGAGTTTTTTTGGTTTTTATTTTACACAGTGGAAAGTATTGTTTTGCGTGCTATCCAGACAAATCATAACTTACATAAATACATCAGGGTAGAACCATTATAAAAGATGTGAGGAGGTAATTTGCTGGAGACAGCTTGCAAAGTCGCTTGTTCATATGTAAATAATTAATCACAGAACATACAGATGCTGATTCACAGGTTTAGATGCATAATTCAGGCAATTTAAGATGATCAATTTTATCTGCGCACTTTGGTTTTGTTTTTGATGGATTTTTATGCTTTTGGGGATTCAGCTTTATACACAATTTCCATAAATTATCCCAAACGCACTGTGACATGGTGTATTTTTTATTTGCATAAAATCTACATAAATGCAAATCAGAGTTTAACTATAGCTCTGGTGGTGATGTGAGCTATGGTGAGATGTGTAGCAAATTAAGTGAGGAGCCCACAAATAAATCTTGATAGCAAGATCACCTTGCTCCATTTTCTAGATAAAAAGGGGTCCCCAATTCACAAATGTCTGACTTACTTAGTGAATGCTTATACTTATAAATGCGATCCCATATTTGGTTTTAGTTTTTAAAGACCCAACATACAAACATTTCATGTACTTACAAATGATTGCTTCAAATGTGCACGTCGATGAAATCCCTCAGTGCTGAAACTACAGACCTCTCCTTCCAGAAACCGAGCAGGCATCTGGTCTCTAGCAGTCCAGTGCCAGTGGCCTGGTGTGTTTCTCTCTCTCATCTACTGTACTGTTGCTGTGCAATGCTCACCAACCTGTGATCACACACTCTGTGTGCCTATCAAGCTCACAGAGGTGTCAGTATTGAAGGTGGTGGGGGCACATGAGACAGTCTTCCTGTAGCTTCCTTTGGAGCCTCAATGCTCCTCAGCAGTGTTCCCCCTGATTTTCTTTCCAGCTGCGCAGGCCGCCAAGGTCAGTACGTGGCATAGACTTCCGAAACCACTGAAAGTTTGATGCATCAACATTGACTGCCTTGTGCGTAACCTTGGAGTGGCTGCACACGAAGCTGGTTGTGCCTGTAAGATAGAAGAGGCGTGAGTCATGGTGGCCAGTGATTAGAAGTGGAGTTCAATGCATGACAATGATTGCCTGGTTAATGTCAGCCTTATAGTGAGACAAGAAGTGATACTCACTCAGTTGTCAGGAAATTGACATCTCTGCAAACATGCAGGAGAGGCTCTAGTCTTGACCTATGGGGGCATGAATTCTGCCCTCATACAGCATGGGGCATGAATACTGGGCTTTGCCTCCCCAGGCATATCGTATTAACCTGCACTGTTATAAGGTGTCTTCTCCTGTAATGGAATAAAGGGGGCATATGAGTAAGATACATGTTGATAGCACAGCTGTTAGTGCTGGTGCTTGGGGGAAAGTAGTGAGTTGTTCTCGGGGACTGAGGAGGCATTGAAGAGGCAGTTGTGTGGGAGAATGGACTATAACGAATGTGAGTGAGGGAAAGTATTGCATACAACAGAAAGAGTCAGAGCTTGAGCCTTTTGGAGGTAGGTGTTGTGGCAGAGATAGAGTGAGAGTAAAGTAATAGAAAGTAAAATATGGCACAATGTGGAGAAGCAGCGAGAGCCACTGACTTTCTTTTGGTACGGCAGATGGCCCTCCACACCTTTGATACAAGATTGACCCAGGTGGCGAGGTCCGAGCCAGCTGGTATTGCCTGGGATAGAGGAGCCTCCTCTGATGTACTCCAGGAAAAAGACACCACACTGTTGATCAGGACCTCTAGGTTCCTATTGAAATATGCAGTGCTAACTTTCCCTTTTCAGCCATCTCTTCTCACAGCTGTTAAAAGCAAGAAAGACATCTGCCAATTGCCCTGTCTCCTTTAGGTGAGCAATGGGCTTTCAAAGGTTTTGATTTTATTGTTGTGTGTATTTTACAGTAATAAAATAAAATACAGTGAACAGCTTTCATTTGTCATCACAGAATGGTTTCATTTTGAATAATTTATGTATAAGGAAAGAAATAGAAACATATAGCTTGAAGAAAGTCCATTAGTCCTCAGCCAACTCATCATCATCAATGATGCCTGTGCCATCATTCCTCTGTTGCCACTTTGCTGCTATTGTCACCAGACCCAAATAATAAGAGTCTCCAATCCTCAGGTGCCATCAACTGCCTCTGAGCCTACCTCACCAACGTTGCCTTTGATGAAGTAGCAGCTGCTGATTCCAGGTCCTGTGTTTGCTCTGGAAAAGTAAGTAGGGGCTCAGTTCCATTGCACTGGGCCCACTTGAGGTCTGCGTGCTGGGGTCTTGCCACCATCAATGCCAGCCAAACTCGGGACAAGATATGAAAATAAAAATAAAAGGTGGAAAAGTTAAACAAAAGAAAAAGGAAAGCCATCAAAGCAGATGAGCTCCGGCACAGGAGCCCTACACTGCTGCCTTCTTGGACTGCAAAAGGGTGTATGAATGCAAGGAATGCTGGTCTTAGGGTGGCTATTTGCTTCGTGGAAAATTCTTCCTGGACCAATATGTGGTAAGATGTAGCGGGTATTGGACATGAGGGACAACACAGTGGTGGGGCTGGCAATTATTGCAGCAGGTTTCATAAGATAAAGCAAGAGAACTTGCTAAGTCTCGTGGTGAGATACCCTCTAAAATCCCTGCAATTCACAATTAGCCAAAAAGTGGAAGACTCAGCCTTCTGTTTTTAATGGCATTATCCATAGCCAGTCACACAATACCAGTATAAGAAAAGCAGCCACACCAAAAGCAAGAACACTACCATTAAGAACACAAGAGATAGGAGCTCAAAACTGTACAGCCCATGTCAATCCGGAGATAAAAATACAGTAAAGAGTAGCAGGACCAGGCCATTCAGCCTTTGAGCCCCATTTGTCATTAAATGAATTCATGGCTGATCTTCTACATCAACATATTTTTTCCATATCTCTTGATGTTTTCATTTTGTAGAAATTCATCAACCTCAGTCCTAAGTATACTCAACGACTGAGATTCCACAGTTGTCTAGGTAGACAATTGGAAAGATTCTCTGAGTCAAGAAATTCCTCCTCATCTCAGTCCTAAATGGCCTGCTCCTCATCCTAAGACTGTGTTCCCTAGTTTTGACATACCCAAACCAGGGAGGAAAATAAAACAAATCTGCACCCAGTATTCCAGGTGTAATTGTACCAACAGTCTATATAATTGCAGTAAAACATCTTTACTTCTATGTACAAATCTTCCTTTAATAAAGGTCAACAAACATTTTACATTTTTAATTGCTGGCTACCGGCAAGCAAGGAAGTGATATTTCATGAGGTTGTTTACTTGCTTGTCGAGCTGTTTGATTGTAGTTCAGACGTTTTGTCACCACGCTAAGTAACATCGACAGTATGGCTTCCGATGAAGCGATGTAGTTCTACTCCATTTAGTATTTATATGATCAGGTCTGTTGAGGTGTTTTGTGTCATTTCAGATTTTCTTTTTGCAAGGTTCTCCACCCGTAACGCTATCAATAAACATATGAAATTAAACACTTGCAAAAAAGAACCGGAAATGACACAAAACATCTCTACAGATTGGATCATATAAATGCTAAGCAGAGTAAAACTACATTGCTTTATCAGAAGCCGCACTGATGATGTTTCCTAGTATTGTGATGAAACGTCTGAACTACAACCAGCCAGCTTGGTGAGAAAGTCAACAACCTCACCCATAACCTGAGCTATAAATATTTGCAGATCCTTAAGGTGATATTACATCTCTACAAACCGCTGGTCAGGCCACATTTGGAGTTTTGTGTTCAGTCCTGGGCACCTATATTAAGGAAAGATGTCAAAGCCCTGGAGAAAATGCATAGGAGATTTACGAGAATGATACCAGGAATGGTATTTTAGATTCAAGGAAAATTTAGAGATATTGGTCTTATTCTCCATGGCATAGGGAGACTGAAAGATGACCTTATTGAAACATTCAAAATTATGAATAATTGAATAAATGAATTATGAATAATGCACTAGACTTTAGAAGAGTAAAGGATGATTTTATTGATGTATATAAAATCCTGAATAGTCTTGACAAGCTGGATGTTGAAAGGATGTTTTCTCATGTGGATAATTCCAGAAATGGATGCCCTTTTGGGACAAACATGAGGAGATTTTTTTTCTCTCAGAGGATTGTGCAACTTTGGAACTCTCTGATTCAGAAGCTGATGGAATCATTGAATATTTTTAAGACAGAGATAACTATATTCTTATTGAGTCAAGGAATCAAAGTCATTAGGGGTAGATGGGAATGTGGTATTGTAAACACTGACAGATCTACAATGCCCCTACTGAATGGCAGAGCAGGCCCAAGCGACTGAACAGAGTACTTCTGCTCCTAAATCATTTGTGCCCCTGTATGTATGCAAAGCCTGTTTACTGACCGTTAACCCAGTTCTTGATTCATGGCAATATATTCCCCACAATCCCATGTGCTCTGATTTCTTACACTAACCTCTTATGTAGGATGTTAAAGCTTTCTGAAAATCTAAATATTATACATCCACCAGTTCTCCCTTCTCTATTCTGCCGGTTACATCCTCAAAAGCTCCAACAAGCTTTGTTAAACTTTATTTTTCTTTCATAAAACCATATACATTTTATCCAATTCTACTATTATTTGTTAAGTGTCCTGTTATCATATCTTTTATTATAGATTCTAACATTTCACCATGGGTGGTGCTAGGCTAACTAGTTCCCAGTTTTCTCTACACCTCTTTTCTTGAAAAGTTGGACTACATTTTCTATTTCCTATCTGCGAGTATCATTCTGGTATATATCTACTAACTTTTGAGCAATATTTCTCAATATCCTGATGATTAACATCACAGAGTGAAGTAATTTATCTACTTTGTCCCATTTTTTCTTATGAACATTAAATTCATGCAGTGCCTCATTTTCACAAATCTTCAAATTTCCATTATTTCAGTATTTTCTTTTCCGAAGGCAAACATGAAGAATTAAGTTCCTTTGTCATTTGATTATTTACCATTATAAATTTTCTTGACTCCACTTGTAATAGATTCATATTTGTTTTGCGGATCTTTTCCCTTGTACTTTCCTTTTGTAGTCCATATTCATGATTTTAGCTTGTTTATTCTCCTATTCTATTTTCCTTTTCTTAATGTTTTGTCCTCCTTTGCAGAATTCCAAAATGCTGCCAGTCAACTGATTTACCATTTTTGTTTGGCACCTTGATAGGTCTCTTCCGTTAATCTAACACAATCCTTGATATCTTTCATTAGCAATTATAGAACATTCTTCTTGCTGATTTTGTGCATTAAATTAATGAATTTTTCTTCTAAACTATATATTGGTTTTTAAAATGTCAAATATTGCTTATCCACCATCATACGTTTTAATATGGCTTCCAAATTCACCATGGCTGACTTTAGGCTTCAACTCTACTTTCTCATTTGATCCCTATATCCCTTGTTTTCCTGAGAGAGTAAAAATCTGCCTACCTCAGAGTTAAATATATTCAATTAGGGCACATCCACAATTCTGCTCGAGTACAGAATTTCAAAGACTGACAGCCCTGAGCCAAGCCTATTTATTTTAATATAAATTAACATAAAATGTGCAATAACTCAATATCACAAATCTGACAAACCTAAAATGAAGGATTAAAGTAACTGTCAACTAGCAGCAATTCACGCCAAATAACTTTTAGTCTGTGCAAGGAACAAAACGTCTATTATGTACCACAAGAGACTTTATTAGATGCATAACAGACATAACTGAACCAAGAGCCACAACAATGCAAGCAATTTTCTGCTGGGTCATGAGTACTTTGTAACACCTTTCCTTCAGTTTTAAGTCTGACAGTAGAGATGAGGGAGAATAATATTAGCTTGTAACATTCCCTGGAGAAATCTAATATTAATTATTCAGTCACATTGATGGCCCATAGCAAAGTAACAGCTTTTTAAAATTGATACATAGGTATAACTAGGAAGGCCAACACTTATGGCTCTTCCTTATTTGCCCTTAAGAAAATGGAGGAAATCTTGAATGCAACTAACTAGTTTAATTGGCCATTTCTATGGCAATTACAGCCAACAATATCTTTTGTTGAGCTACATATAAATCGGCCCAGAAAGGCTTACACCAGCACACCACTGAAGTTTGAAAGCAATTTTATCCTTTGCTCTATAGAATTGCCAATATCTAACTTTAACAAACACCTTTTTATACGGTACCACACTTTAAAGGCACTGCTCTCACATTAATCCGAGTTCTCTAACTGAAAGTGTTTGTCATTACCAGGACCTTATGTTTCCCATTGCAAGTGCCATATTTAGTGTTGAGTTGTGCATCAGTCAAACACTGCCCGACAGGAACATTCCTTCTAAGATTAAAGGAAAAGCCCTTTACAGTAGATATAATGAGAGGGAATAAAAGAAGGAAAGCTTCTGAGAACACATCGGTGACACTTTGGGGAAGTCTCTGCCCGTTGTCTTTCTGTTGACAATAAGAGGTCATGAAAATTTCTAAACTGTGATTACAAAACAGTTAGGTCTGTGAAAATAATCATGTAAAACAAACTAGGAAATAATACATTTGAGAAGAGGATGCAAAATGAAGGAAATTACTTAATCCAAAAACCTGCCTGCCACCCATCTTTGATCTTCTGATTGAAAATCCCATACTCATATCGTATACCATACCCATAAGCAGCCAGGCCCAGTGTTGCCATGGAATCAAGGAAACAGGCTGTTGGAAGAGTACAAGCAAAAAATCAATTAGTATCATTTACAAATGATAATGATTAGATCAATAAAAATTCACTCATCAAAGCACTGCCCGAACTAAATTCTGTGCATTGACTTCAAATCTTTTCTGTAATGCTTCTACGGTTACTTATTTAAATATGATATTGTTACTTTACTGATGAAACTATGCACTTCATGAACAGACAGTGCTCTCAGATTACTGAACAACTCTACAGAGTTCCATAATTCATACCAGTCAGATAGTTACAGCATCAGCTAAATGTAATGTAAAAGGAAATAATTTGACATTTTCTTAAAATCTTTTACAGGAATTTGAAATGTTCCACTCCTTTACAGACTCGTTACTCTGCATTTGTTTTCCCTTCCAGCCAACCCAGAAATTCTGCTAATTATGCAGAATAGCAATGTGCACTCCAAAACAATTATACACAAGTGGTTCTGCTATAATGCGTGTTCAGGCAATGCAAATTGGCTATAATGCAACTGGTGAATAGGGGAATACTATTTCTAAAATGCAAACTTGAGTTGGCTATAACATGATTCCATTGGTAACCTTATTGTTCATGTTTTGGAAGATGTTTTTAGAAAGTATTGCAGGGGAAGAAAATTTGGATTTCAAAATTTTCCTCATCCTGGATAATATGCCAAGCCATCCTCCTACCATTGGTTTTCTTTCTGAAAACACCAAAGTGCTGTTTCTAGTCCCAAACACAACCTCTCTCCTTCAACCCATGGACCACAGGTACAATAGCAGCGTTTAAAGCTCATTATTTAAGGCACATATTTAAGAGGCTGATAGTAGCCACTGAGAGGGATAAGGGCAATGTTCTTCAATATTGACATTATTGTGAAGGCCTGGGGTGATGTCAGTAAGGACTATTTGCATGTAGTTTGGTGGAAACTTCTTCCATGTTTGTGTTTCAATATTTTAAAACCTTTGATCTGTCAGAGGAGCTCCCAAGAATCAAAGAACAGTATTGATCTTGCAATATTAGTTGGATTTGAAGAAGTTGAGAGTGATGATGTTGAACAGCTGCTTGAGTCTCACTGTGAAGGCCTCTCTACAGCTGATCTACAACAATTTGTCACTGAGGAGGAGGGGGAAGCTGCAGATGAAGAAGGTAAAGTCCAGGATGCAGCACCACAACAGCTTTCCATTTCTGTTTTGTCTTCTATCCTGTGTGAAATTGAGAAGCAGTTGCAGTTCTTCAAGGACAACGATTACAATGCAGATCACAGCAAGGTAGCAGTTCGTGGAATAAGATCTTATTTGGCACCCATTGAACAGCTTCCTCAAGAAAGAAGGAAAATGGCAAAGCAGCAAAAACTAGATGTCTTTTTTATGCCAACCCCCAAGAAACAGTTGGAAGACAATGAACCACAGCCATCCACTTCTGGGTTAACTATTTTTCACCCTAACCCTGAAACCACAACCACTGCTGAAGGTGCTGAAAATGATGACAACACTCATCCCTGCGTTAACAACACAGCAACCTTAAAGCCTCATCCCCTCATCAACTCATCCTGACATTTTTCAAGATAAGTTGTCAAATTTACTTTTATTTCATTATTAGGTATAAGTTAAACATTTATTCAAACTGTGCTATCCTTCGTGTTAGGCTTTTGAGTGATACTTTTTGGTGGTCTACCCCTAACCCCACTTTTCCTGTAGGTCCTGTAATTTGTACGGGGTGATTTTTTATCATGTGATGTTGCGCAAGAATGCATTATAACAGAACCGTCTGTATTTTAAAATGGGAACCTGCATTTGTACTGGCCTAGGACCCAACTAGCCTCTAGTGTCCCAAATACCCCTTTTATTAACAAAATATAAAGGTCTAAAATATTATTAGGGTCTGAATGATGTGGACGATGGTGAGACTGATGGCAGAGTTGGACAAAAAGTCTGGCAAGACAGTCTCAATGTCAAGAACATTAAGCTCCATATTAATGCTTTTTGACAAGTGGAATGGCCAGTTTCTCGCTAGCGTGTGCTAGCTGCCAAGTAAGGGGGAATTATAGATTGTTAAATGCCTTGATGACGGCCGACTTGCCTCACTAGCATTCAGCTGTCTTGCCAAACAAGTTAGATATCTTACCAAAGATAATGGGAACTGCAGATGCTGGAGAATTCCAAGATAATAAAATGTGAGGCTGGATGAACACAGCAGGCCAAGCAGCATCTCAGGAGCACAAAAGCTGACGTTTCGGGCCTAGACCCTTCATCAGAGAGCACACATCTCTGATGAAGGGTCTGGGCCCGAAACGTCAGCTTTTGTGCCCTGAGATGCTGCTTGGCCTGCTGTGTTCATCCAGCCTCATATTTTATTATCTTAGATATCTTACCAACCTTGCCAAACAAGTTAGCTATCAAGAAAGCTTGGCATTGAAACTAGAGTGGGTATCTGCTAGATTGGGCTCACGCATGCGTCGTGTGACCTTGCAAGGCATGATTAAAAGGCAGCAACCATACACACACCAACACCTCATGACTGCAATGGCACCTCTATGATACACTGGCTGGGCTTTCTGGAAGCACAGGTTTGTATTGCAGGTTTTAAAAGGCTGCTGCAAAGACACTCTGTGTGTAGGGCAAGCTCATGGATTGGATCAGACTGCATCTCAGATCTGCTCACTTGCTTTCTTAGCGCTTGCTCACTTAGCACCTATGTGCATGCTCATAGCATCCCTGCCTTCCCAATTAGACAGCCAAAACAGACAGCTTGCTTTGGTGCTCAACAGTCCTCTGTCAAGGGTGTGTACATTTTGCTGTGCAGCAATGTGTTACATCAATATCATACATGCATCATGTGCCAGCAGCTTATACAGTAACCACATGGCATGTACAGCAAGCAAGCAGCCATGTTTCAACAGCTGAGGGCAGTAATTCTCACTAAAGACCATGAAAGCACCAGTCAGTCAAGGAGTCACAGCACAATAAATCAGGGGACGCCTTCCATTCCAATTGAGGAATTATGCCATGGTCAGATGTTTGGCTCATGTGCACTTGATCAGGGGATTCTTGCTTCTGCAGACCAGGGAGAGGATCACAATCAGTCCTGTGGCTTCATAACAGACAGTTCAGCGAGGTTATAGCTAATGCAGTTAGGGAAATGTATAGCCACTAGTCAGGTATCTGGGCATTTCTCATCCAGGGCTGTCTAATTAGGCCACTTAAGGGAGTGGGCCACAGTCTATTGGGTATATTTGCAAAAACTAGGAGGAAAGGAAGGGAAAGCATGATCAATTCAGGAGGAATAAGCCTCACTTGTTATTCTTTGGGACTGGGAATGCAGGCTAGGAGAGATGACAATCATGATGTAGGGGTAGCAGTATCTGCATGGAATGGGGTAACAGTAAAATAAGGAAAAGAACAGAGTCATGCAAGAGTGGGGCTGATCCATGGTCCAGAGTATAATGTTTCAAGAGGAGATACAGTGAGCGACCACACTTGGCATAGTCAACTCATATGGGCTGGGTGTAAAAGGTGGGCAATTGCAGGCTGATGTAGTGTCTTGGGTGGCGACCTGGGGAGGTGTGAATTCTGTGCATTTACAGGAAAGGCTACGTGGAAAGGGATTTGGATGTTTGGAGGTTCACTGAAATGCTGAAGCATGGCTGCAAGATACTGGCCAAGGAGTGCTCACTGACTCTTGCTAACCAGGTAGAATCAAAAGTGTGTATTAAAGAGGAAAATGGCTATGACCATACTCAAACTTGGCAAGGTATGTGACACAACCTGTGAGGAAGGGGACCTTAATGTTAGGGCTTTTAAAGGGAAATATCATTATCCACAATCGCATGCACTTCACAGGCCATGGAGCTGTGGGTCTCCTAATACCTGGCTATCCTAATGCATTGTTCCCCTCCCTTGTGTTGTACCTTCCTCCCACAGACATCACTGAACACTACATTCATTCTTTTACTTTTTGATATAAAGGCTGCAAAATAATAGGAATATTGTATGAGGAAGGCAGGGAGATGAACAGCCACATGAAAGGTGAAATCAGTGAAATTTATTTTAAAAAATACAGTGCATTGTCACACATGCCAGTAAAGAGGCCTCAATAAGTGTTCTATTTCTTCTCCCTCCCTACATCTTAGTCATTTTCCTGATTCCACAGCAGGGATTGGCAAATTGTCCATGGAGATAGCCAGACAACCACGATTTGTGACAGTACTGTAGTTTCCGGACAGTGAAGGTGTGTGTCGTACATTCTCGTATTCCAGTCTATTTCCTCCCTGTACTTGTCAACAAAGTCAACGTGTCAACACTGACTGCCAACACCACCTCATTGACCTTCTTATGGTACTGTTGGCCATCCCTCCAGAATGTAGATATGGCACTGACCCAAGCGGTGACCTCAGAACAGGCTTCCAGAGACTGTTGGTGTGTCCTCCTTTGCTGGTCTTCTGGAAAGAGGACAGCTCTCCTCTGAACCAATGCCTCAACCAGCTTCAGATCTGCCTGACAATCATGGTCCCATTTTTGCCTTCTTCAACATGTTTATACCTTTCTTTGGCTAAGCAGGGCAGCTTTGCAATATATGCATTTATCTGAGTGCACAGTAGCCTTTAAAGATGGAAAAGGTGCAAGAGAAGATGGTCTTTGGTGGATATCTGCTGAATGGTGAGTTATTCGGAGAACAATTTGTGGTAAAATAGGGCTGGAATCAGACACGTTGGATGCCATAGAGAGGACTAGATAGTTAATGAGGTGAGCTGATATGATACTGAAAGATAATCCACAAAGCTTCATGGTAGAAATCCCTTGAAAAAACTGGAAACAACTGGACTTGGCTAAATAAACATAAGATTCAGCCTTTTGCGACTCCAAAACTAGGGTATTTTTCTAGGATGAGATGACTTACCTGCAAGCCTTCCTAAACCTCCATTTCCAAGCCCAGCATCATCTTCAATTTCTTCCAGTTCTTCAATATCTAAGCCCAGCTGGAGAAAACAGAATGCAATAAAATTTAAATGGTTTCCAATGCAAGATTCTACATTTCAAATTGCATGTTAAGTTAATTCCAGCCATATCACCTCAATTTCAGGTTGGCCTTCTTCTAAATTCTTTATAGAATCATAGAGATGTACAGCATAGAAACAGACCCTGCGGTTTAATTCAGCCATGCTGACCAGACAGCCTAAATTAATCTAGTCACATTTGCCACCTTCCTATTCATGTACCTGTCCATGTACCTGTCCACATACCCTATATTGTAACTGTACCAGCCGCCATCGCTTCCTCTGGCAGCTTATTCGAGAAATGCATCCCCCTCTGCGTGAAAAAGTTTCCCCTTCGTTCCCTTTTAAATCTTTCTCCTCTCACCTTCAACCTATGCCCTCTAGTTTTGGACTCACCTACCCCAGGGGAAAGGCCTTGGCTATTCACCATATACATGCCTCTCATGATTTTATTCTCCTATACAAGGTCACTCCTCAGCCTCTGACACTCCAGCCTATTCAGCCTCTCCCCATAGATCAAACTCTCTAACCCTGGCAACATCCTTGTAAGTCTTTTCTGAACACTTTCTGGTTTCATGACAGCCTTCTTATAGCAGGGAGACCAGAAGTGCACACAGTATACCAAAAGTAGTCTAAACAAGTGGTACAGCCACAACATGACCCCCTAACTTCTTTATTCAAAGCACTGACCAACAGGGGGAAGCTTACCAAATGCCTTATTCACTATTCAATCCACGTGCCATTCCACTTTCAAGGAACTATGAACTTGCACTCCAAGGGCTCTATTCAGCGACACTCCCCAGGAGCTTACCATTAAGTGTATAAGTCCTACCGTGACTTGCCTTTCCAAAATGCAGCACCTCATGTTGATCTAAATTAAATTCCATTTGTCACTCCTCAGCTCATTGGGCCATTTGATCAAGATCCTGTTGTACTCTGAGGCAAACTTCTTCGCTGTCCATCGCACCTTCAGTTTTGATGTCATCTGTAAACTTACTAACCATGCCTCCTATGTTCACATTCAAATTATATAATTGATGAAAAGCGATGGACTCAGCATCGATCCTTAGAGCACACCACTGGTTACAGGTCTCCAGTCTGTAAAACGACTCCTCCATTACCATTTTCTGTCTTCTATCTTCGAGCCAGATCCGTATTCATATGATTAGTTCTCACTTTATTCCATGTGATCTAACTTTGCTGACCAGTCTACCATGAAGAACCTTGTCGAATGCCTTATTGAAGCCCATATAGTTCACGTCCACTGCTCTGGCTTTATCTTCGCTACTGTTTCAGAAAAACTCAATCAAGTTAGTGAGACACGATTTCCTACGCACAAAGGCGTGTTGACGAAATCTAATCAGTCCTTACAAAAAACATGTAAAACCTGTCTCTCAGGATTCCCTCCAAAAACATGTCCACCACCGACATCAGGCTCACCAGTCTATAGTCCCTGGCTGTTCCTTACCACCTTTCTTAATTAGTGGTACCACATTAGCCAACTTCTAGTCTTCCAGCACCTTACCTATTGTAATCTATGATACAAATATCTCAGTGAAGGGCCCAGCAATCACTTCCCTAGCTTCCCACAGAGTTCTCAGGTACACCTGATCAGGTCAAAAGAACAAAATAACAAAGAGATGTACGGCATAGGAATAGGCTCTACTGCCCTCCAAGCCTGTGGCGATCATTATGCCCTTATTCAGTCCGTATCCTTCTATTCCCTCCGTATTCATGTAATCATCCAAATGCCTCTTAAGTGTCGGCAATGTGCCTGCTTCCACCACATCTTCTGGTAGTGCATTCCAGTCTCCTACCACTCTCTGGATGAAAAACTTTCCTTGTATATCTCCCTTAAACTTTTGCCCTCTGACTTTGAACCTGTGCCCCCTTGTAATTGAAACTTCAACCCTGGCAAAAAGCCTGTGACTATCCACCCTATTTATTCCACTCATAATTTTGCAGACCTCTATCAGGTCTCTTCTCAGCCACCGTCTTTCCAGTGAAAACAATCCTAGTCTTTTTAACCTTTCCTCATAGCCAATGACTTGGAGACCAGGCAACATCCTGGTGAACCTTCTCTGCACTCTCTCCAAAGGTTTGTCATTTTAGTAATGTGGCGACCAAAAATTGCACACAAAACCCCAAATGCAGCCTAACGAGGGTTTTGTGTAGCTGCAACATATGTTTCCAACTCTTGCATTCTGTTTCCCAGCTGATAAAGGCAAGCATGCCATATGCCTTCTTAATCACTTTGGACACTTACGTTGCCACTTTTAGGAAGCTATGGACCTGCACACCCAGATCCATCAATATGTTAATGTTCCTAAGGGTTTGGCCATAAACTGTATCATTCACACCTAAATTTTATCCTCCAAAATGCATCACCTCACGTTTGTCTGGATTAAACGCCATCTGCCATTTCTGTGCCCAAGTTGCCAATCTATCTATATCCTGTTGTATTCTCTCACAATATTCAGCAGTATCAGCAACTCCACCAATCTTCATGTCATCTGCAAATTTACTCATCAGACCACCCACATTTTCCTCCAGATCATTTATACATACTATAAACAACAGAGGACCTAAGATTGATCCCTGTGGAACGCCACTGGTTACCAGTCTCTGTTCTGAAAAACACCCTTCCACCGCTAACCCCTGTGTTCTATGACCAAGCCAGTTTTGTATCCATTTACCCAGCCCAACCCAAATCCCATGTGATTTTAGTTTCTGTATCAATCTGCCATGTGGGACTTTATCAAATGCTTTACTAAAGTCCATATAAACTACATCGACAGCTCTTCCCTCATCAATTATCTTTGTCACCTCTTCACAAAATTTGAGAAAAAATTGAGGCTAGTGAGACATGGCCTTCCCTGTACAAAATCATGCTGCCTGTTACTAACTAGTTCATTTTCTCCCAAATATATCCTGTCCGTCAGTATCTTCTCCAAGAGCTTCCCCACCACAGATATCATACTCGCTGGCCTATAATTTCCAGGATTAACACTGCTTCCTTTCTTAAACAAGGGAACAACATTGGCTAATCTCCAGTCCTCTGGAACCTCACCTGTGGTTGAAGAGGATATGAAGATATCTGCTAATGCCCTAGCTATTTCTCCCCTTGCCTCTTGCAGTAAACTGGCATAGATACCACCTGGGCCTGGAGACTTGTCTACCCTAATGCAAATTAGGATACCCAAAACTTCCTCCGATAATATTTTGACATCCTCCAGAGTATTCACATACTCATCCCTGACCTCAACACCAGTCATCTCCTTGGTTAATACTGATACAAAGTATTTATTAAGGATCTCTCCCACTTCCTGTGGTTCTACGCATAATTTTCCTCCTTTGTACTTGAGGGGGCTTACTCTTTCCCTTGCTACTCTCTTTCTAATGCGGCCTCACTCGGAATATTGCATGCAGTTCTGGTCGCCCCATCACAGGAAGGATGTGGAAGTATTGGATAAGGTGCCGAGGAGATTTACCAGGATGTTGCCAGGTCTGGAGCAAAGGCCTTAAGAAGAAACGCTGAGGGACTTGGGTCTGTTCTCATTGGAGAGAAGAAGGCTAAGAGGGGATTTCATAGAGACATACAAGATGATTAGAGGATTAGATAGAGTGGACAGTGAGAGTTTTTTTCCGAGAATGATGACGTCAACTTGTACGAGGGGGCATAGCTACAAATTGAGGGGTGATAGATTTAAGACAGATGTCAGAGGCAGGTTCTTTATTCAGAGAGTGGTAAGGGAGTGAAATGCCCTGCCTGCCAATGTAGTTAACTCAGCCACATTAGGGGCATTTAAACAGTCCTTGGATAAGCATATGGATGATGATGGGATAGTGTAGGGGGATGGGTTTAGATTAGTTCACAGGTCAGTGCAACCGAGGGCTGAAAGGCCTGTTCTGCGCTGTATTGTTCTATGTTCTTTTAATATTTGCATAAAATGCCTTGGAATTCTCCTTGACCCTATTTACTAAAGACATTTCATGGCTCCTTTTAGCTTTCCTAATTCTGCGGTTAAGTTCCTTACTAATTTCTCTATACTCCTCAAGGGCTTTGTCAGTTTGTAGCTGTTTAGACCTATTGTAAGCTTCATTTTTCCTTTTGACTAAATTTACAATTTCCCTTGTCATCCATGGTTCCTGTATACTGCTACTCTTAACCTTTAGTTTTGCAGGGACATGCATGTCCTACACTTTAATCAACTGGTCTTTAAAAGCTCTCCACAATGCCAGACATAGCTATTTCCTCAAATAACTGTTCCCAATCCACATCCCCCAGTTCTTGTCTAATTTGGATGTAATTGGCCCCTGCCTAATTAAACACCTTCAGCTGAGGGCCACCTTTGTCCTTAGAACATAGAACATAGAACATAGAACATTACAGCACAGTACAGGCCCTTAAGGCCCTCGATGTTGCGCCAACTTGTCATACCAATCTCAAGCCCATCTAACCTACACTATTCCATGTACGTCCATATGCTTATCCAATGATGACTTAAATGTACCTAAAGTTGGCAAATCTACTACCGTTGCAGGCAAAGCGTTCCACTCCCATACTACTCTCTGAGTAAAGAAACTAACTCTGACATCTGTCCTATATCTTTCACCCCTCAATTTAAAGCTATGCCCCCGTGTGCTCGCCGTCACCATCCTAGGAAAAAGGCTCTCCCTATCCACCCTATCTAACCCTCTGATTATTTTATATGTTTCAATTAAGTCACCTCTCAACCTTCTTCTCTCTAATGAAAACAGCCTCAAGTCCCTCAGCCTTTCCTCGTAAGACCTTCCCTCCATACCAGGCAACATCCTAGTAAATCTCCTTTGCGCCCTTTCCAAAGCTTCCACATCCTTTTTATAATGCCGTGACCAGAACTGTACACAATACTCCAAGTGTGGCCGCGCTAGAGTTTTGTACATCTTCACCATAACCTCTTGGTTCCAGAACTTGATCCCTCGATTAATAAAAGCTAAAACACTGTATGCCTTCTTAACAGCCCTGTCAACCTGGGTGGCAACTTTCAAGGATATGTGTACATGGACACCGAAATCTCTCTGCTCATCTACACTACTAAGAATCTTACCATTAGCCGAGTACTTTGCCTTCTGGTTACTCCTACCAAAGTGCATCACCTCACACTTGACTGCATTAAACTCCATTTGCCACCTCTCAGCCCAGCTCTGCAGCTTATCTATGTCTCTCTGCAACCTACAGCATCCTTCGTCACTATCCACAACTCAACCGACCTTGGTGTCGTCTGCAAATTTACTAACCCATCCTTCTACGCCCTCATCCAGGTCATTTATAAAAATGACAAACAGCAGTGGACCCAACACCGACCCTTGCGGTACACCACTAGTAACTGGTCTCCAGGATGAACATTTCCCATCAACTACCACCCTCTGTCTTCTTTCAGCAAGCCAATTTCCGATCCAAACTGCCATATCTCCCACAATTCCATTCCTCCGCATTTTGTACAATAGCCTATTGGGGGGAACCTTATCGAACGCCTTTGTGAAATCCATATACACCACATCAACCGGTTTACTCTCATCTACCTGTTTGGTCACCTTCTCAAAGAACTCAATAAGGTTCGTGTGGCACGACCTTCCCTTCACAAAACCGTGCTGACTATCCCTAATCAATTTATTCTTTTCTAGATGATTATAAATCCTATCCCTTATAACCTTTTCCAACACTTTACCAACAGCTGAGGTAAGGCTCACTGGTTTGTAATTACCAGGGTTGTCTCTACTCCCCTTCTTGAACAGGGGAACCACATTTGCTATCCTCCAGTCATCTGGCACTATTCCTGTAGGCAATGACGAGTTAAAGATCAATGCCAAAGACTCGGCAATCTCCTCTCTGGCTTCCCAGAGGATCCGAGGATAAATCCCATCCGGCTCAGGGGACTTATCTATCTTCACCCTCTGAAGGATTTCTAATACCTCTTCCTTGTGAACCTCAATCCCACCTAGTCTAATAGCCTGTATCTCAGTATTCTCCTCGACAACATTGTTGTTTTCTAGAGTGAATACTGTTGAAAAATATTCTTTCCGTATCTCATTTGACTCCACACACAACTTACCACTACTATCCTTGATTGGGCCTAATCTTACTTTTGTCATTCTTTTATTCCTTAAATACCTATAGAAAGCCTTAGGGTTTACCCTGATCCTATCCGCCAACAAATTCTCATGTCTCCTCCTGGCTCTTCTGAGCTCTCTCTTTAGGTCTTTCCTCACTTTGTAGCCCTCAAGTGCCCTAACTGAGCCTTCACATCTCATCCTAAAATAAGCCTTCTTCTTCCTCTTGACCAGAGATTCCACCTCCTTCGTAAACCACGGCTCCCGCACTCTACAGCTTCCTCCCTGCCTGAGAGGTACATACTTATCTAGGACACACAGGAGCTTTTCCTTGAATAAGTTCCACAATTCTAATGTGCCCATCCCCTGCAGTTTCCTTCCCCATCCTATGCTCCCTAAATCTTGCCTAATCTCATCGTAATTGCCTTTCCCCCAGCTATAACTCTTGCCCAGTGGTATACACCTATCCCTTTCCATCACTAAAGTAAACTTAACAGAATTGTGATCGCTATCACCAAAGTGCTCACCTACTTCCAAATCTAACACCTGTCCAGGCTCATTACCCAGTACGAAATCTAATGTGGCTTCGCTCCTTGTTGGCCTATCTACATACTGTGTCAGGAAGCCCTCCTGCACACACTGGACAAAAACTGACCCATCTATAGTACTCAAACTATAGTGGTCCCAGTCAATATTTGGAAAGTTGAAGACCCCATGACAACTACCCTGTCTCTCTCACTCCTATTGAGAACCATCTTTGCTATCCTTTCCTCTACATTGCTGGAGCTATTCGGAGGCCTATAGAAAACTTCCAACAGGGTGACCTCTCCTTTCCTGTTTCTAACCTCAGCCCACACTACCTCAGTTGATGAGTCCCCTTGCTTGTAGAGGTCCCACCTACCCCAGAAAGAGCCCCAATTATCCAAGAATCCAAAACCCTCCCTCCTGGACCATCCCTGTAGCCATGTGTTCAACTCCTCTCTCTCCCTATTCCTCAGTTGACGAGTCAACTCCTCTATCTCCCTATTCCTCAGTTGACGAGTCCCCAAATATCCTTTCTGCAACTGTAATACTGTCCTTGACCAACAATGCCACACCTCTGCCCCTTTTACCATCTTCTCTGTTCTTTCTGAAACATATAAATCTCGAAACCTGCAACAACCATTTCTGTCCCTGCTCTATCCATGTCTCCGAAATGGCCACAACATCGAAGTCCCAGGTACCAACCCATGCTGCAAGTTCACCCACCTTATTCTGAATGCTCCTGGCATTGAAGTAGACACACTTCAAACCAACTTCTTGCTTGCCGGTGCCATCTTGCTTCCCTGGAACTTTATTTCGGACCACCCTACTCTCAACCTTTTCTATAGTCGAACTACAATTTTGGTGCCCATCCCCCTGCTGAATTAGTTTAAACCCACCCGAATAGCCTTAGCAAATTTCCCCCCCCAGGATATCGGTACCCCTCTGGTTCAGGTGAAGACCATCTTGCTTGTAGAGGTCCCACCTACCCCAGAAAGAGCCCCAATTATCCAAGAATCCAAAACCCTCCCTCCTGCACCAATTCTGTAGCCACGTATTCAACTCCTCTCTCTCCTTATTCCTCACCTCACTAGCACGTGGCATGGGCAACAAACCAGAGACAACAACTCTGTTCGTCCTAGCTCTCAGCTTCCATCCTAGCTCCCTGAATTTCTGCCTTAAATCCCCATCTCTCTTCCTACCTATGTTGTTGGTGCCAATGTGGACCACGACTTGGGGCTGCTCCCCCTCCCCCTTAAGGATCCCAAAAACACGATCAGAGACATCACGCACCCTGGCACCTGGGAGGCAACACACCAACCGTGAGTCTCTCTCGTCCCCACAGAACCTCCTATCTGTCCCCCTAACTATGGAGTCCCCAGTGACTAATGCTCTGCTCCTCTTCCCCCTTCCCTTCTGAGCAGCAGGGACAGACTCTGTGCCAGAGACCTGTGCCCCACTGCTTTCTCCTGGTAAGTCCCCCCCCCAACAGTATCCAAAATGGTATACTTATTGTTGAGGGGAATGGCCACAGGGGTTCCCTGCACTGCCTGCCCGTTCCCTTTCCGTCCCCTGACCGTAACCCATCTGCCTTTTTCCTGTACTTGAGGAGTGACTACCTCCCTGTAACTCCTCTCAATAACCCCCTCTGCCTCCCGAATGATCCGAAGTTCATCCAGCTCCAGCTCCAGTTCCCTAACGCGGTTTTCAAGGAGCTGGAGTTGGGTGCACTTCCCGCAGATGTAGTCAGCAGGGACACTAGTGGTGACCCTAACCTCCCACATTCTGCAGGAGGAATATTCGACTGCCCTGACCTCCGTTCCCATTATTCTAAATTCCAAAGACTTAAAAAATAAAGAATAAAAAATAAACTTGTTACCTTACTAATCAGGCACACAGAACCTCTTTTTTTGGTTAGAGGAGGAGGATGGATGGGAGACACTACCCGGGTAGTGTTTTGGATAACGCAACCACACAAATATATTACCTCACTCACTCACCCACCAGTCCCTTGGCACCAGGGCTACTTGAAATCTTTTGGAGTTATGGTCACTCAGCCCAAAACTGCTCTCCTGCTGAAATAGCGATCACCTACCCTGTCTCATTCCTTAATACCAAGTCTAGTTTGGCCTCCGCTCTGGTTGGATTGTCAACATACTGTCTCCTGGACACATCTAACAAATTGGTCTCTATCCAAGCCCCTGGCTCTAAGGGACTCCCAGTCAATAAGAGGAAAGTTGAAGTCACCCATCACAACTAGCCTGCTTTTTTCACACCTTACTAGTATCTGACTACATATCTGCTCCTGGAGATTTATCCAGCTTTATGTGTTTTAAGACATCCAGCACCTCCTTCTCTATAATATGGACATTTTTAAAGACGTCGCTATTTATTTCTTCATGGTCTCCATCTTTTGTATCCCCCTCCACAATAAACACTGATGCAAAACACTCATTTAGTATCTCCCCATTTCTTGTGTTTCTATACATAAATGGTTTTGCTGATCTTTGAGGGACCTTATTCTCTCCTTAGTTACCCTTTTGTCCTTAATGTATTTGTAGAATCCCTTCGGATTCTCCTTAACATTATTTGCCTAAGTTATTCCTTGTCCTCTTTTTGCCCTCCTGATTTCTTGGAATTCACTCGATCTCTGCTGTCTGTGCCTGACCTATGCTTCCTTCTAATTCTTGACTGAAACCACAATTTTTCTAGTCATCCCGCATACCCCACCAGCCTTGTCCTTCACCCTAACAGGAACATACTCTCTCGAGACTCTCGTTATCTCATTTTTGAAGGCTTCCGATTTTCCAATCATTCCTTTACCTAAGAATTCCAACACCCCCAAAATCTGGCCCAATCAACTGTTGAATGTTCTGGCCTAATACTGTCAAAATTGGCCTTCCTCCAATTTAGAACTTTAACTGGCCCCAAAGCGCTCCACCACTGATACTCAGTCACCTGCCCTGCCTTATTTCTCAACAGTAGGTCAAGTTTTGCACCTTCTCAAGTAGGTACATCCACATACCGAATCAGAAACTTTACTGGTACACATTTAACAAATTCCTCTCTATCCAAGCCCTTAACACTGTGGCAGTCCCAGTTTATGTTTGCAAAGTTAAACTCCCTTACCATAACTATTCTATTATTCTTACAGATAACTGAGATCTCCTTACAAATTTGTTTCTCAATTTCCCACTGACAACTTGGGGGGAGGGTGGTGGTCTATAGTACAAACCCAAAAAGGTGATCATCCCCTTCCTTAGATTAGATTCCCTACAGTGTGGAAACAGAACCTTTGGCCCAACAAGTCCACACTGCCCCCTGGAGCATCCCACCCAGACCCATTCCCCTATAACCCACACACCCCTGAACACTATGAGCAATTTAGCATGGCAGATCCACCTAGCCTTCACATCTTTGGAGTGTGGGAGGAAACCAGAGCACCCGGAGGAAACCCATGCAGACATAGGGAGAATATGCAAACTCTGCACAGACAGTTACCCGAGGCTGGAATTGAATCTGGGTCCCTGGCGCTGTGAGGCTGCAGTGCTAACCACTGAGCCACCGTGCCGCCCCAAATTTCTTATTTCTCAGTTCCACCCAAATATTCCCGGGTATATCCACCCTAAGTACAGTTGTAATGTTATCCCTAATCAAAAACACCACACCCCTTTCTCTCTTGGCCTCACTTTCTATCCTTCCCAAATTAACCATCACAGAGACTCAAATCTAGAGAAATTACACTGCTATATCAAATCTATAATTCAATTTAACTAATTCTCCTCAATTTTTTCCTGTGAACAATGGAGTCTTCTTACATGAATATCACAAAACTCGGGCCTCAGTTACTCTTAGTTTCTAATAAAATGCAGATTTCTAACCAATCATTGCTGGCTGGAAGTTTCACAAACTAAATTTTCCTACTAAGTTAATTATGTTTTTTCTGAATTGTCCTAAATGCTTTTCTAGAATAATAGCTCTGGTCCCCATCATGTCTCCTCCAAACTCCTCTCAAAGGTTTCAATCTTTGGGTTTTTAAGCTAAAATTAATCCATATTACCCTGAACTATAAACAAGGTAATGGCCGTCAATGTTTATTCCACTTCGCAAATGTAAACAACCCCATGTACAATTATCTTAAAATTCAAATTCTAAAAATTATATATCACACATCTCTCATCACAATAGACTCTTCAGTTCTAACTTACAAATTGTCAGCCATCATGGTTTCCATCCATGATTGTGTAATGCCACTTATCTAGCCTCAAGTTGGATTTCATTGAAAGGGCATTGAAGTTTTTGCCACAAGCAATCATATGCCGCCATAGATTTAAAAGGGATTTCCATTTCTGCATTACTTTTCATACCTGATACTGGGATAAAATGCATTGAGGCTGTCATATTGATACAGTGAATGTAAATATGCAAGGACATAGTTTGTGGTATTCAAGCGTGGATATTTTTGGAAGAAGGTACTATTACCGTGGATACGTACCTGAATTTCATTTCCCCAACATATTATCATTGGCTTTTTTGAATCTGCAACATACTTTTGGATAAGGTTACATAGCTCAAGACTCCGTATCAGAACATGACATTGACCTTCTTATGAAGTCGCAATAGCACACTGTTTCAGGGCACCATAATATTGTGCTTCATAGTTATCAATGAGGGGGTTCTGGAATACTGTTACTGACAGGCTGTTCAATTCCAACATTACACATAAATAATCAGCTCACACTTCTGACATTTGTCATCCGTGAAGGATTCCTTGGGACCTTATCGAGCATATAATGACAGCATTGAAGATGACAGCAATTATAACCTTGTCACCAAGCCCAATAAACTAAATCATTTATTGTCACATGTATTCAATATAAAATACAGTGAAATTGTGTACCATCACTGTACGTAGGTGCCATTCACATTAAATCTGAATAAAATAATGATAAAGATAACTTAAAGGGAGTCCAACTTTTCTTTCACTGGTACAGTTCTGCTCTGGGCTTCCCAGCTCACACAATACTGCCAGCAGAGCCTGCTCTGGGCTTCCCAGCCCATGCCATGACACTGCAGAGTCCCACTCTCGGCTTCCCAGCCCACACCATGCCCTTGCTAGGAACACACTCCACATAGAAACGAGGCTCCCACTCCAAGCTTCACAGACTGGCAGACCGACTCTTGTAGCCACGTTTGCCTCTGAAGATGCTGCCACCGCTCCGAGCCCATCAAAGCTGCATTCCCACCAAAGAGCTCTCTTTAACACAAGTTTCAACGTTTCCCAAAGTACATGGGCAATCCTAATGCTGTATGGATTTGACATGGCTGATGTGATCACCTGATGTACAAGTTGCACTTCAAAATCTCAACTATTTGTGACTGTGGAAACCCTGGTCAAATCAAGGAGCATATAATAACATCTTGGCTCTACGTCAAGTATGAGGATGACATTTTGGAATTACACTTGCTCTTGTGAAAAGGAAGAATTTCTATTTGAACCCCTTCAAAATCCCAAATATATATAAAATCACAATGAAAACAGCATATATGTTAAAACATTTGCCTTTTGGCTATGTAAAAATAACAAAGACAGTATATACAGGTCCAAAGATCGAAAGTCCAGACCACAGGTTGTCACATCTTGCTGGAGAAGTGCACTGGAAATGAAGCCCTTCTATTCCTGGAGTTGTCACAGAAGTCAAAAATGTTTAAAACTAAACAAAGTTTTCCCAATTTAAATGACTATTAGATCAAGGTTTATAGAAAGCATGGGATAACAAGGTGTAGAGCTTAAAAATTACCATTCATTACAAATAATTCAATTCTAGCAAGATAAACAATTAAGAATCATTGGCAAATAACTACTAATTAAAACCCTAATCCCCATATAAACTCCCCGTCTCGTACACACACAGAGGCAGAGAAGCAAAAACATGGGTTGGTTATAGACAGATGGAAAAGCTAGGAAGGCGGTTCATTGATTCTTGAGCTGATTAGAATGTTGCTTCTTGGTCGTTCTTCTCTGAGATGCTTACACTAGTTTACAAAAGGCACAAGGTGGATGATTAATTTATAAATGGTCTCTGACTTACAGATTATAAATCACAGCTCACAGGAACTGCTGAAATAATGATAAACTGGTTTTCTTCAGGCTTAAAGTTTACTGCAGAGAACAGAATGAACTCCTGAGCTGTTGGAGATCTAATATCATCTCTAATTCTTGTTCATAGCCCCAAGCTGTTCAGTTAATTGAAAGCCAATCACAATCTTTCTGTCTTTCCCCACATGGAGAAAGTGATATGAATTCTTTCTGTTTGCAGGTTCTGAATGTTCTTCTCCTTTTAGTACTTTGCAGCTCAATGAATTAGAGGGCTATTGTCAGACAGAACTTGCAAGATTCTTGGTGTTGTTTCACTTTAAATTCTCCTTCTTGTTGCTTCCAAATAACAACATTGTACTGCACAGATCAACAATATATGATGCACTTCATTTTCAAGTTGCAAAACTCTCCTGGTATTTCAGTTATAGCAGGCCAACTTCCATTTCAGTTTATAGTTACAACAAAGAAAATATGTGGTCTTTTAATAACTGTGACAACTGCTAGTCCTCAAAAATACATAAAGTAAGTATAAATTAGTCTTAGACTAACCTGGTACATTGCTTCATCACAAGAACTTTCTATACCCAGATTAATCATCGTATTTTGCAGGGTGCGGCCCATGTAGAACTCCAGAGATAGATAATAAATCCGCTTAGGAAAATAAATCAGCATCAGTTATTCTGCATAGGTAAATGCAAATTGTACAAAACACGAAGTAACAACTGAACAAATTATAAACTTTACATAAGTGATACATCTCTTAGAAACATACAGTACTAAAGATCATTTATCCCATAGTGCTGTACTGACTCTTTGAAAGGGCTATCCAATTAGTCAGAAAATCCTGCTCTTTCCCTTGAGGCCCGTCATTTTTTTTCATTCCAAGCATTATATCCAGTGATTTTTATTTTGGATGCTGCTACTGAATCTGCTTCTACCACTCTTTTAGTGATACATTCTATTGCAGAAAAAAAGTCTCCCCCTGCCGTCCCTCCACCTCCCACTCGTTATAGTTATGCTCTCTGGTTACAAACTCTTCCACCTAGCTTTGACATTTCCATTAGACTATACTATAAAAATTCAGACCAGGCCATTCAGCAGAGATGTCAGGAAGCACTTCAATACATAAATGGTGGGAGAGGTTTCAAACTCTCCTTTCACAAATGGCAGTTATTTTAGATCATTTGTTAATTTTAAGTCTGAGATAAATAAATTTTTGATCAGCAAAGGTATCAAGAGATTTGGGCCAAAGACAGGTATATGGAGTTAGGCCACAAATCAGCCATGATCTACTGAAGACGGGACAGGCTCAAGAGGATGAATGGCCTACACCCATTAAGGAGAACAATTGCAATTTTCTTGACATACTAAAGCCAACCATTCCTCCAATCTGGTAAATTTCCTCCCAGGCCTTGACATCTTTCCTCAAGCATGGTACTCATAATTGAATACTATACAAAGATTGGCCATAGCTTCAGAGACAGCAAGAACTGCGGATACTGGAGTAAAAGACAACACAGTGTGGAACTGGAGCAATATAGCAGGGCAGGCAGCATCAGAGGAGCAAGAAAGTTGACGGTTCAGGTTGCAACCTCCTGTACTCTATAAAAACCAGAATTCTATAAACCCTTTTAACAGCCATGTCACTTCGTCTGATCATCTTCAAAGATGTGTACATGTGAAACCCCATTTATTTCATATTGGCTGTCCTCACTTTGTCTTCCATAAAGCACTGCTTTTCACATTCTCTGTAGCATACTTAATCTTTCATGTGCCTTCACCATTCTTTGTTACCTCGTTGGCTTCGATTTTCCTCAATATCTTTGTTTCCAAGTTTAGTGTCATCTGCATTTAAGAAATTATGCTCTCCATAACCAAGTACAAATGAATGTATATTAAAGGGTCAGTAGTGCTAATGTGGGTAACAATTCCACAAGTCTGAGGTGCAGTTATTTTCGTTTTCTGTCTCATGGCCAATTTCATGTACAAAATACCTGTTCAATTCCACAGGCTTCAATTTTGCAAAGACATTTCACACATTTTTTAAATTCACTGAGGACTGTATTGGACTGGCAGAGTTTCTGACAAGTCAGTTCCTTGAAGTCCCATTAATCTGAACTGGGATACCAGAGAAAAACAAATTAAAATCATCAAATCAAAATAAAGACTACTTAAAAATGGCAGAAAGAGATTATCCCTTACAGGTAATGATGGGGGAAAAAAATTATAATGGTAGAGTCAGTGAAGGTTACTTCTATCACTACAGATGAAAAATGAATCAACAATTCACATGGTAAAGTTGAGAAACAAATATAAAATTGACTTCTTTTACTGGTTGTTTCCAGTGTCCACGGTGACAAAGTATGCAGGAAGTGTGTTCAACTGCAGCTCCTAATTTAACACATGGAGCTCCTGATGCTACAGGGGGACACACAATGGAGCTTGCATGAGGCTGAGAATGTTATGGATAGCATGGTTAACAAGCTGGTTACACCACCAGTAAGGACTATACAGAAAATGAATAGTGGGGTGACCACCAGGAAGACTAGTTAAGCACAGGCAGGCAACGCAGCAGTACCCTATGGCCATTCACCTTTCAAACAGGTATACCATTTTGGATTGGGGGCAGTAGGAGTTGGCCTCTCAAGGAAAAGTAACAACAGCAGCCAGGTCACTGGCACCAGGACTGGCACTGATGTGCAGAAGGGAGGGTTGATATAGGCAAACAGTAGTTACAGGGGACTCTGTAGTCAAGGGCACAGATAGGCATTTCAGTGGCCACAAGCAAGACTCGAGTTTGGTGTGTTGCCTCCCTGATTCCAAGTTTAAGGATGTCTCTAAGCATGCACGAAATATGCTGAAGAGGAAAGGTGAGCAGACAGAGGTAGTGATCCATATTGATACTAACACCACAGGCAGTAAGATAGATGAGGTCCTGCAAAGAGACAAAAACAGAAATTGCTGGAAAAGCTCAGCAGGTCTGGCACCATCTGTAGAGAGAAATCTGAGTTAAGGTTTCGGGTCCAGTAAACCTTCCTCAGAACTGCAAAGGGAGTTCAGGGAGTTAGGCAGGAAGTTGAAATCTTAAAATTACTTCCTGTGCCATGTACCAGTGAGGCTAGGAACAGGAAGATAGTACAGTTAAATAAGTGGCTAAACAGCTGGTATAGCAGGGAGGGCTTCAGGTATGTGGATCATTAGGATATCTTCCAGGTGCAGTGGAACCTGTACAAGAAAGACAGATCGCACCTAAACTGGAGAGCACTAATATCCTGGCAGGTAGGTTTACAAGTGCCATTTGAGAAGGTTTAAACTAGTGCGGCGGGCAGGTGGGAGCCAGAACAGTAGGTCAGCAGGTAACATGACTGAGTAGGAGTCAGAGACTAAGGCCACTAATGTTAAGAGACAAGTCCAGACAAGGAGGGATTATTGAGTATGACAGGACTGGCGGTTTGAGGTGTATTTGTTTTAATGCAAGGAGTATGACAGGTAAGACAGAGGAACATAGAACTTGGATTGATACATATAACTATGATGTTATAGTGATTAGAGAGACCTGGTCAAGAGAGGGCCGAGGCTGGCAGCTTAACATTCCAGGATTTAGATGTTTCAGGTTTGAAAGAAAGGGATGCAAAGGAGGTGGGAAGTTGTGTTACTGATAAGGGAGAATATCACAGCTGTATTGAGGGAGGACACCTTAGAGGGCCAACCCAGGAAGGCCATTTGAGTACAGCTCAGGAATAGGGAGGGTGCAAAAATTTTGATGGGATTGTACTACAGGACTCCCAATAGCCAACAGATGATAAAGGAACAGATATATGGTCAGATTATGGAAAAATGGGCTGGGATGGGGGAAAATTCATTTGGTGTGTCCTGGGTGGATTTTTGAAATAATACGTAAATAATCCAACAAGGGATGGGGGTCAAACTAGACCTGGTGTTGGGAAATGAGCCCATGTATTCTTTGAGGTCTCTGTCTGTCTTTAGTTTTCTAAACCTTACACATGCCTCATTTTTCTTTTTGGCAAAGCTCTCAATTTCTCTTGTCCTCTTAGGTTCTTGAATCTTGCCATCTTTATCCTTCATTTTCACAGGAGCATGTTGGTCCTGAGCTCTAATAAACTGACCTTTAAAATATTCCGCATATACCAGAGGTGGTTTCACCCTCAAACAACTGTCCCCAATTTATGTACCCCAGTTCCTGCCTAAAATTGTGGTAGTTGACCTTCCCCCAGTTTAGTACTTTTGCCTGAAGACAAATCTTATCCTTATCCATAAATAACTTAAAACTTGCAGAATTAAGGACACTATTCCCAAATGCCTTATGTCAGTAGAAGGGAAATTACTGAAGAAGATTCTTAAGGATAGGATTTACTCACATTTGGACAAACATGGTCTTATTAGCAATCGGTAGCATGGCTTCGTGCAAGGCAGATTATGTCTCATAAACTTGACTGAGTTTTTTGAAGAAGTTACAGGTAGTATTGAGGAGGTGGGGAGGCTGCAGAAGGATTTGGGCAGGTTAGGAGAGTGGGCAAAGAAGTGGCAGTTGAGTACAACGTGAGAAAGTGAGAGGTCATGCACTTTGTTAAGAAGAATAAAAGCACGGACTATTTTCTAAATGGGGAGAAAATTCAGAAGTCTGAAGTGCAAAGAGACTTGGGAGTTCTAGTCCAGGGTTCTTTCAAGGTAAACTTGTAGTTCGAGTCAGTAGTCAGGAAGGCAAATGCAATGTTGGCATTTATTTTGAGGGGACTTGAATATAAAAGAAAGGATGTACTACTGAGGCTTTATAAGGCTCTGGTGAGGCCACATTTGGAGTGTTGTGTGCACTTTTGGGCCCCATATCTCAGGAAGGATGTACTGGCCCTGGCCCCAGGTTCAGTGGAGGTTCACGAGAATTGTCCCAGGAATGAAAACCTTAACATATGAGGAACGTTTGAGGACTCTGGGATTATACTCATTGGAGTTTAAAAGGATGAGGGAGGATTTAACTGAAATTTACAGCATTTTGAATGGCCTGGACAAAGTGGATGTTGGGAAGATGTTTCCATTGGTGGGAGAGACTAGGACCTGAAGGCACAGCATTAAAGTAAAGGGAAGACCTTTTAGAACAGAGATTAGGAGAAACTTCTTCAGCCAGAGAATGGTGAATCTATGGAATTCACTGCCATTGAAGGCTGTGGAGGCCATGTCATTGAGTCCATTTAAGACTGAGGTAGATAGGTTCTTGATTAACAAGGGGATCGGGGTCATGGGGAGAAAGTGGGAGAATGGGGCTGAGGAACTTATCAGCCATGATTGAATGGTGGAGCAGACTCGATGGGCCGAAATGCCTAATTTCTAGTCCTATATTTTTTGGTCTTATGACAAAGATGATTAATGATAGCAGGGTAGTGTATGTTGCTTCCACAAACTTTGGCAAAGCCTTTGACAAGGTCCCTCATAGCACCATGATACAAAAGGTGAAATCACATGGTATGCACAGTGAGCTGGTAAGATGGATACAGAACTAGCTTGGTCATAGGAAACAGAGAATAGCTGTGGGTGTTTTTCTGACTGGAGATCTGGGACCAATGATGTCCATAGGGGTCAGTACTGGGACCCCTGTTGTTGTAAGGAGAATGTAGGTGATCTGATTATAAAGACTCAAAAATTGGGAGAGCTGCAGATGATGAGGATTATTGCCACAGGATACAGTAGAAACTTGGGCAAAGAAATTTGCAAGTGGAGTTTAATCCAGATAAATGCAAGGTGATGCATTTTGGAAGATCTAATGCAAGAGAGAAGTATACGGCAAATGGCAGAACCCTTAGCAGCATCAATGTACAGAAGGACCTAGACATACAGGTCAACTGTTTTCTCAAAATGCAACACAAGCAGATAAGATGGTCCAGAAATAATGTGGCACACTTGCCTTCATTGGTCAGGGCACAGAGTATAAAAACTGACAAGTCATGTTGCAGCTGTAGAGAATTTTGGTTAGGGTAGGCCATGTTTGGAATATTTTCTACAGTTCTGGTCTCTATGCTATCAGAAGAACGCAGAGGCTTTGGAGCTGGTTTGCAGGGTATTAGCTATGAAGAAAGAACAAAGAAAGAAGAACTAAGAGACCTACAGCACAGGAACAGGCCCTTCGGCCCTCCAAGCCTGCGCTGATCAAGATTGTCTGTCTAACCTGTCATCTATTTTCTAACGATCTGTGTTCATTTGCTCCCTGCCCATCCGTGTACCTGTCCAAATATATCTTAAAAGACACTAACATGTCTGCGTCTACCACCTCCGCTGGAAACATGTTCCAGGCACCCACCACCCTCTGTGTAAAGAACTTTCCACGTATATCTCCCTTAAACTTACCTCCTCTCACTTTGAACTCATGACCCCTAGTAATTGTCCCCCACTCCGGGAAAAAGCTTTTTGCTATCCACCCCGTCTATACTCATGATTTTGTAGACCTCAATCAGGTCCCCCCTCAATCTCTGTCTTTCTAATGAAAATAGTCCTAATCTACCCAACCTCTCTTCATAGCTAGCACCCTCCATACCAGGCAACATCCTGGTGAACCTCCTCTGCACCCTCTCCAAAGCATCCACATCCTTTTGGTAATGTGGCGACCAGAACTGCACACAGTAGTCCAAATGTGGCCAAACCAAAGTCCTATACAACTGCAACATGACCTGCCAACTCTTGTACTCAATACCCTGCCCAATGAAGGAAAGCATGCCATATGCCTTTTTGACCACCCTATTGACCTGCGTTGTCACCTTCAGGGAACAATGGACCTGAACACCCAGATCTCTCTGTTCATCAATTTTCCCTAGGACTTTCCCATTGACTGTATAGTTCGCCCTTGAATTTGATCTTCCAAAATGCATCACCTCGCATTTGCTCGGATTGAACTCCATCTGCCCTTTATCTGCTCAACTCTCCAGTCTATCTATATTCTGCTGTAATCTCTGACAGTCCCCTTCACTATCAGCTACTCCACCAATCTTAGTGTCATCAGCAAACTTGCTGATCAGACCACCTACACCTTCCTCCAGATCATTTACATATATCACAAACAACAGAGGTCCCAGCACAGATCCCTGTGGAACACCACTGGTCGCAGGTCTCCAATTTGAGAAGCTCCCTTCTACTACTGCCCTGTCTCCTGTTGCCTAGCCAGTTTTTTATCCATCTAGCAAGCACACCCTGGACTCCATGTGACTTCACTTTCTCCATCAGCCTGCCATGGGGAACCTTATCAAACGCCTTACTGAAGTCCATGTATATGAGATCTACAGCCTTTCCCTCATCAATCAACTTTGTCACGTCCTCAAAGAATTCTATTAAGTTGGTAAGACATGACCTTCCCTGCACAAAACCATGTTGCCTATCACTGATAAGCCCATTTTCTTCCAAATGGGAATAGATCCTATCCCTCGGTATCTTCTCCAGTAGCTTACCTACCACTGACGTCAGGCTCACCGGTCGATAATCACCTGGATTATACTTGCTGCCCTTCTTAAACAAGGGGACAACATTAGCAAGTCTCCAGTCCTCTGGGACCTCACCCGTGTCTAAGGACGCTGCACAGATATCTGTTAAGGCCCCGGCTATTGTCTCTCTCGCTTCCCTCAGTAACCTGGGATAGATCCCATCCGGATCTGGGGACTTGTCCACCTTAATGTCTTTTAGGATACCTAACACTTCCTCCTTCCTTATGTCAACTTGACCTAGAGTAAGCAAACATCTATCCCTAACCTCAACATCCATCATGTCCCTCTCCTTGGTGAATACCGATGCAAAGTACTCGTTAAGAATGTCACCCATTTTCCCTGAATCAGCGCATAACTTTCCTTCTTTGTCCTTAAGTGGGCCAATCCTTTCTCTAGTTACCCTCTTGCTCTTTATATATGAATCAAAGGCTTTGGGATTTTCCTTAACCATGTTTGCCAGCAATATCTCATGTCCTCTCTTAGCCCTCTTAATCCCTCGTTTCAGATTCACTCTACATTCCCGATATTCTTGGAAAGCTTCATCTGTCTTCAGTCGCCTAGACCTCATGTATGCTTCCTTTTTTCTCTTGGCTAGTCTCACAATTTCACCTGTCATCCATGGTTCCCTAATCTTGCCTTTTCTATTCCTCATTTTCACAGGAACATGTCTCTCCTGCACGCTAATCAAACTCTACTTAAAAGCCTCCCACATATCAAATTTAGATTTACCTTCAAACAGTTTCTCCTCTACATTCTTCAGATCCTGCCGAATCTTAGTATAGTCGGACTTCCCCCAGTTTAGTACTCTTCCTTTAGGACCACTCCTATCCTTGTCCATGAGTATTGTAAAACTTACGGAATTGTGGTCGCTATTTCCAAAGTAGTCCCCTACTGTAATATCAACCACCTGGCCGGGTTCATTCCCCAGCACCAGGTCCAGTATGGCCCCTGCCCGAGTTGGACTACATACATACTGCTCTAGAAAACCCTCCTGGACACACCTTACAAATTCTGCTCCGTCTTGACCCCTAACACTGAGTGAATCCCAGTCAATGTTGGGAAAATTAAAATCCCCCATCACCACCACCCTGTTTCTTCTACACCTTTCCATTAACTGTTTACATATTTGTACTCTATCAAAGATCGGACAAAGTTGGTAAGTTTTCACCTGAATGTCAAAGGTTGGGGAGTGACCTGATAGAAGTTTACAAAATTATGAGAGGCATGGATAGAATGGATAGTTGGAGTCTTTTTCTGAGTGTAGAAATGTCAATGACTAAGAAGCATAGGTTTAAGTTAAGAGGGGTTATGTTTAAATGAGATGTGAAAGGCAAATATTTTACAAAAAAGGTGGTAAGTGCCTGAATGCACTGGTCAAGGAGATGGTAGAAGTGGATACAAATAGCAATGTTTAAGAGGCATCTTGACAGATATATGAATAGGCAGGGAACAGAGGGTTATGGACCATGTAGGGGCAAAAGGTTTTTAGTTTAGAAAAGTATTATGTGCCAGCGCAGAATTATTGGACCGTACATCATAAGATTATCCCATTTTTAATACAGCCCAGTGACACACTGTGTTACTAAAAAGGCACAATCAAGGAATCAGAGCTAGTAGACAATGCATTATCTCAGGTAGACTGAGCAGGAATTCTTTAGCCAATATTATTTAGGAATAAAAGTAAAATCCTGCAGATGCTGGAAAACTGAAACAAACACAAAAAATGCTGGAGAAATTCAGGTCTGGCAACATTTCCATGATTACTGTCAAGCCAGGGGATCAACCCTAAGGACATGCAAAGCTAAGCGCTTCCACAACTGGCACATCAAATCAAAGTTCTGCAGTCGTGCCAATCCAGTTGTGAATGGTAGTGAACAATTAAACAACTGGAGGAAACAGCTCCACAACAGACCCCATGCTCAGTGATGGGGTATTGCAGCACATTAGTTGAGACATAGATTTGAGGAGCAGGGAGGTTATATTGGAGCTGTACGTAACTTTGGTTAGGACACAGCTGCAGCACAGTGTCAGTTCTGATCTCTGCACTACAGGGAGGATAAGACTGCATTGGAAGGGGTGCAGTTAAGGTTAAGATGTTGACTGCCTGGGATGGAGCAGTTTAGCCATGAAGGAAGGTTGATAAGATTGGGTTCTGTTTAGAGAAGGTTGAGAGAGACCTCAACGTATAATGTGAATAAAATCACGAGGGACATGGACAAAGGGAATAGAAAGCAAAGTTCCCCTTAGTCAAAGAATCAAGAACAAGGGGTGGATAATTTTAAGGTGAAATGCAGGAGGCTTAGAGGGGTTTAAGGAAAAAAAACTTTGCATCCAGAGGATGTGGGGGATTTAGGATACACAGCTTGGGTTGGGGTAATTAAGGCAGGTAACCTCACAATCTTTGAAAAATATTTGGATGAGCACTTGAAATTTCATAATTATCAAGACTATGCGCCAATTCTACACAGCTGCAACATGACTTGTCAGTTCACATCCCTCACCTTCCTGGACCTCTCAGTCTCCATCTCAGGCAACCAGCTTGTAACTGATGTCCATTTCAAGCCCACCGACTCCCACAGCTACCTAGAATACACCTCCTCCCACCCACCCTCCTGCAAAAATTCCATCCCCTATTCCCAATTCCTCCGCCTCCGCCGCATCTGCTCCCACGATAAGACATTCCACTCCCGCACATCCCAGATGCCCAAGTTCTTCAAGGACCGCAACTTTCCCCCCACAGTGATCGAGAACGCCCTTGACCGCGTCTCCCGTATTTCCCGCAACACATCCCTCACACCCCGCCCCCGCCACAACCGCCCTAAGAGGATCCCCCTCGTTCTCACACACCACCCCACCAACCTCCGGATACAACGCATCATCCTCCGACACTTCCGCCATTTACAATCCGACCCCACCACCCAAGACATTTTTCCATCCCCACCCCTGTCTGCTTTCCGGAGAGACCACTCTCTCCGTGACTCCCTTGTTCGCTCCACACTGCCCTCCAACCCCACCACACCCGGCACCTTCCCCTGCAACCGCAGGAAATGCTACACTTGCCCCCACACCTCCTCCCTCACCCCTATCCCAGGCCCCAAGATGACATTCCACATTAAGCAGAGGTTCACCTACACATCTGCCAATGTGGTATACTGCATCCATTGTACCCGGTGCGGCTTCCTCTACATTGGGGAAACCAAGCGGAGGCTTGGAGACCGCTTTGCAGAACACCTCCGCTCAGTTCGCAACAAACAACTGCACCTCCCAGTCGCAAACCATTTCCAGTCCCCCTCCCATTCTTTAGATGACATGTCCATCATGGGCCTCCTGCACTGCCACAATGATGCCACCCGAAGGTTGCAGGAACAGCAACTCATATTCCGCCTGGGAACCCTGCAGCCATATGGTATCAATGTGGACTTCACCAGTTTCAAAATCTCCCCTTCCCCTACTGCATCCCTAAACCAGCCCAGTTCGTCCCCTCCCCCCACTGCACCACACAACCAGCCCAGCTCTTCCCCCCCACCCACTGCATCCCAAAACCAGTCCAACCTGTCTCTGCCTCCCTAACCGGTTCTTCCTCTCACCCATCCCTTCCTCAGCTAGGAAAGGGCAACAAACGCATGGGAATACCAGCACCTCCAAATTCCCCTTCAAGCCACTCATCATGCTGACTTGGAAACATTGCCATTCCAGTGTTGCAGGGTCAAAAATCTTGGAACTCCCTTCCTAACAGCATTGTGTGTGTACCTGCACCACATGGACTGCAGCAGTTTTAGAAGACAACTCACCACTTTTTTAAGGGCATCTAGGTCAATACAATAAATGGTGGCCCATCCAGTGACACTCAAATCCCATTAAATATTTTGTTAAAAAGCTAACATTAAATCTGCATCTCCTTTTAATTTGCAGCTGTTCATATCATTATTGTCAGATGTACAGGCTCCCATCCTCATTCTTCTTGAATTGCCATTGTAGTAATTCTGCCAGGTGGAATCCCACTCTGATGTGAAGGTGCCAGTGTTGGACTGGGGTGGACAAAGTCAGAAGTCACATGACACTAGGATATAGTCCAACAGGTTTATTTGAAATCACAAGCTTTCTTTTGTCAGGTGAAGTCACTTGTATGCATACAAACATACATGATACAGTAGTGACATTTGCCAGCGCTTGGTCCAAATCCCTTAAAACCTTTTCTATTCGTGTACCTGTCTAAATGTCATTTAAATGCTGTAACAGTATCTGCATCAACCATTTCCTCTGGCAGTTCATTTCATACATGAACCATGGCTTAATGACTACTCTGCAAACAGAAATATGTTTCTTTCTATCCACTCTAGTCAGGTTCCTCACAATGTACTAACGTCAATTAAATTTTTCCCAGCCTTTGCTATTTCTCAGGAAATCCTGCCTATCTAATCTTTCCATGTGAGGAAAACTCTTAATTTTAGGCAAACCTACATAAGTCTGTTAAGTATCACATCCTGCCTATATTGCACAAACCACGACACGCAATACTCCAGCTATAGTCCACCAACATATTCTACAGTTCTAATGTAACTTCCCCGTTTTTTAAGCTTGACCATTCTGATAGTAACTTCAAGACCAGATTCCCACCACCCAGGGCAACTTTTCAACCCCATGTTTAAAAAGAACCTATTATCCTCTGCCTTAAAAATATTCAAGGACGGCATCCACCAGCTTTTCACAGACAGTTCCAAAGACTCAGGGTCCCCAATTTTTTTTTTTGCCTAATCTCTGTTTTAAATGGGATTTCTAAATAGACCCAGGGTTCCACATTCTCACTGAAGTGGAAATATCCTCTCTACATTTACCATTTCATGATAATTCAGGATTTTGTGTGTTTTCATTAAGGCACCTCTTAACTCTTCTAAACCCCATCAAATACAAGCCTGCCCACCTTTTTCTTATAAAACAATCCTCCTTTCCAGATATTAGTCGGCTAACCCTTGTTTGAATTATCTTTAATATATTTTTCATCATTCTTCAGTATTGTGCATGGTACTCTGTATGTGGTGGTCTCATGTGTGAATATAGTTCCTGGGGTTAAAGAAATCAAAGATTACGGGGCCAAAGAGAGAACAGAGTACTAAGTTGAAAGATCAACCATGATAATATGAAATGGCAGAACAGGGCCAAAGGACTGAGTAGCGCATTCCTGTCCTTATTTTCTAGCGTTCACACCAGTGCCCAGTATAACTGAAGCATAACGGCCCGACCTTTGAATACAATTCATCTCTCAATAAATTATAATATTCTATTACTAGTTTTCTTATTTAGCTGCGGTACCCATACACTAATCTTTTGTGATTTATACATGGAAACAGCCAGATCCCTCTGCATCCCTAAATTCTACAATCTCAACTGTGTCGATAATATGCTTCCTTTTTATACTTTCTACCAAAATGGACAACTTCGAATTTTCCACACATTATACTCCATTTGCCACATCTTTGCCTGTTCACATAACCAATCAATATATTTTTGTAATCTCTTTGTCTCCTTTTCACAGTTTACTTTCCTACCAATCAGCTTCATCAGCACATTTGGCAACCATACCTTCTATCTCTTCATCCAAGTAATTCACAAAAATAATAAACATTTGAGGCTCCAGCACCAAACCCTGTGGCACACCACTTGTTCCATCCTGTCAGCCTGAAAAAGATTCATTTAAACTTACACTGTTTCCTGTTAGCCAACCAATCTTCTATCCATGCTAAGTTCCACACCGTAAGTATATTTTTCTTCACAGAAAAAATCATGTTGACTCTGCCTCATTATCTTGAGCTTATCTAAGTGCCCTGTTATAACTTCTTTAATAATACCCAACATTTTCCTTATCATACTAGCCTAACACTTGTTGCTTTCTGTTCCCAATTCTTTCATCTCCTTCAACTTCCACAGTAGCAGGGAGTTAAATCTGCAGCTATTTTGCCTCAACCAGTAATTAAAATTGCAGTTTTCTTTTAGAACTATTATTTGTTGTTTCTTTCAGTAGGTGGCACTCTTCTGGGATTCCGAAAGTCTGTACATTTTCAATTAGGCGTTCCTTAACGTCTTTTTCACAGTAGCTGGCTCTTCCACACATTTTCAGCTAAACCATTCCTGACACCATGTTTCAACTAAGTGTGGAGCTGGATGAACACAGCAGGGCAAGCTGCATCTTAGGAGCACAAAAGCTGATGTTTCAGGCCTAGACCCTTCGTCAGAAAAGGGGGGTGGGGACAGGATTCTGAAATAAATAGGGAGAGAGGGGAGGCGGACCAACGATGGATAGAGGAGAAGATAGGTGGAGAGGACAGTATGGGTGGGGAGGTAGGTCAGTCCGGGGAGGACGGACAGGTCAAGGGGGCGGGATGAGGTTGGTAGGTAGGAAATGGAGGTGCCGCTTGAGTTGGGCGGAGAGCATAGGTGAGAGAAAGAACAGGTTAGGTAGGCGGGGTCGAGCTGGGCTAGTTTTGGGATGCAGTGGGGCGAGGGGAGATTTTGAACCTGGTGAAATCCACGTGGATACCATTGGGCTGCAGGGTTCCCAAGCGGAATATGAGTTGCTGTTCATCCAGCTCCACACTTTGTTATCTCGGATTCTCCAGCATCTCTGCAGTTCCCATTATCTCTGACCATGTTTCAACTGGTCACTTGTCATTGCTCCCACAAACTGCATACTTACAGCAGAGGTAGAGAGCTGTATTACTACAGCAAGCCAGCCAGTATACTTAATATAATTGCATTTCTTCAGCCACGTGGCAAATGGAGTATAATGTGTGGATGGTGTTTCCAATTTGCAGGACTCAATCAACAGCAATTACCCATTTACCTGGTTTCTCTTTTTGGTGATGCTGAATTGTTTGCAAGGACGGCCCATCGTCAATAGTGTAACCCCATTCCTATATTTTGACCTTCCTTATAGTAAAAATGGTTACAGACAGCCCCTTACATCTCTCCTTGAAATTACGCTCATAATTTATGGAGAATCCCCATCCATTTCAACCTCGAAGGGACCTTCTTGTAATAAGTAATAACAAGCCCTACTATCTGTTATAGAATCTGGTCAAAACAGTGGCTACTGACATTCTTTTACGTGGGATCCTATTAAAATGATTAAATATTATTAAAAGGACAATAGAAGAGAAAAAGGGCGTACACCGAGTATCATGTTGGGCTCTTGCTTGTGAAATTGGTCGTGAAAGGTTTCCCATTTACGCAATGATTCTCATTTCGCCCTGTTGGGCAAAACAACCATGTACCCTTGGTTTCGGGAAAGCTGCCATTTAGAAAGCTTTACAAGTCTCCTTGTTTAACTCTGGGATATATGGGCCGTCACATACATCCCCAATCTACCTTGGGGTCCTTATCGTAATAGTACTGCTGGGTGCGTATCCAGCGGCCCACCAGATGGTCACGCACGATGTGCGCTAGCGCGAAGTAGTAATCTCTCATGGTAGCCACATTACGGTCTTTCACCAGGGTGAAGTGCAGGTGCCGATTAAATCCTAACTTTAATCCCGAGACATTTTCCATGCCGACCAAACCACCTAAACCACGAATAGTGATCTGTTTCTTTCTCTCGCTTGCTAAAGCTTGCTTGGCCATTTCGCTACAAAGTGGCCAACTTCTCGAGCTCTTTCCGTTTGACCGTTTTCTTCAAACTGCAGCTCTCGGCCCCACCCCTTTATGCTAGACCCAATCATAGCAAAGCGCATTCTGACTTCACCCAATCACCACAGCTCCAGTTGCACCTACTTCTTTTTACAATTGCTCTCCTGTTTGAGCTTTTCTGCATGTGCGCCTTATTTTGAAGAAGAAAAAGAAATCAATTTCTCCTACTTTTCCCAAACTTCTTTGGTATTCTTTTTCTTTCACGTACGAGATCAGGTTTGTGCTCGTTCCCTGCATTCTCTCCATGGTTTAATTATTTACTTTTAGACTTGTTGACTGAACCATTACTCAAGACAGCCTGAATATAGCGTTTGCCATGCCATTTTCAAATTATACGAAACAGTTCTTTTAAAGAAAATCATTCATAGGATGGCTTGAAAAATATTCATAGTACAGAGGATTACTGGCTGGACGTCTTAAAACGGATAAAGGTGAATAAAAGAGATAACAAAGTGTGGAGCTGGATGAACACAGCAGGCCAAGCAGCATATTAGGAGCACAAAAGCTGATGTTTCAGGCCTAGACCCTTCATCAGAAAAGGGGGATGGCGAGAGGGTTCTGAAATAAACAGGGAGAGAGGGGGAGGCAGACTGAAGATGGATAGAGGAGAAGATAGGTGGAGAGGAGAGTGTAGTTGGGGAGGTAGGGAGGGATTAGGTCAGTCCAGGGAGGACGGACAGGTCAAGGGAGCGGGACGACGTTAGTAGGTAGGAAATGGAGGTGCAGCATGAGGAGGGGATAGATGAGAGGAAGAACAGGTTAGGCAGGCGGGTACGAGCTGGGCTAGTTTTGGGATGCAGTGGGGGGAGGGGAGATTTTGAAGCTTGTAAAATCCACGTTGATACCATTGGGCTGCAGGATTCCCAAGCGGAATATGCGTTGCTGTTCCTGCAACCTTCGGGTGGCATCATTGTGGCACTGCAGGAGGCCCAGGATGGACATGTTGTCTAAGGAATGGGAGGAGCAGTTAAAATGTTTCACGACTGGGAGGTGCAGTTGTTTATTGTGAACCGAGTGTAGGTGTTCTGCAAAGCAGTCCCCAAGTCTCTGCTTGGTTTCCCCAATGTAGAGGAAGCCACAACGGGTACAGCGGATGCAGTATACCACATTGGCAGATGTGCAGGTGAACATCTGCTTGATGTGGAAAGTCATCTTGGGGCCTGGGATGGGGGTGAGGGAGGAGGTGTGGGAGCAAGTGTAGTACTTCCTGCGGTTGCAGGGGAAAGTGCTGGGTGCGGTGGGATTGGAGGGGAGTGTGGACCGTACAAGGGAGTCCTGGAGTGAATGGTCTGTCTGGAAGGCAGACAAGGGTGGGGATGGAAAAATCTATTTGGTGGTGGGGTCGGATTGTAGATGGCGGAAGTGTCAGAGGATGATGCATGTATCCGGAGGTTGGTGGGGTGGTATGTGAGGACTAGGGGGATTCTCTTTTGGCGATTATTGCGGGGGCGGGGTGTGAGGGATGAGTTGCGGGAAATGCGGGAGACGCGGTTGAGGGCGTTCTCAACCACTGCAGGGGGTAGGTTGCAGTCCTTGAAGAACAAGGACATCCGGGATGTACGGGAGTGGAATGCCTCATCCTGGGAGCAGATGTGGCGGAGGCGAAGGAATTGGGAATAGGGGATGGAATTTTTGCAGCAAGGTGGGTGGGAAGAGGTGTCTTCTAGGTAGCTGTGGGAGTTGGTGGGCTTGAAATGGACTTTGGTGTCTAGGTGGTTGCCTGAAATGGAGACAGAGAGGTCCAGGAACGTGAGGGATGTGTTGGAGATGGTCCAGGTGAATTTGAAGTTGGAGTGGAAGATGTTGGTGAAGTGGATGAACGGTTCGAGCTCCTCTTGGGAGCTCGAGGCGGCGCCGATACAGTCATCAATGTAACGGAGGAAGAGGTGGGTTAAATCCCCAGGACTGGATCGGACGCATCCCAGAACTTTGTGAGAAGCTGGGAAGTGATTGCTTGGTCCCGGGCTGAGACAGTTGTATCATCGATAGCCATGGGTGAGATGCCGGAAGATTAGAGTGTGGCTAATGTGGTGCCATTATTTGAGAATGGTGGTAAGGAAAAGCCAGGGAAGAATAGAATGGTGAGCCTCATGTCAGTGATTGGCAAGTTGCTGGAGGGGATTTTGAGGGACAAGATTTGCATGCATTTGGAAAGACAATGATTGATTAGGGATAGTCAACATTGTGCATGGAAAATCGTATCTCACTAACTTGATCGAGTTTTTTGAAGTGACAAAAGAGATTGATGAAGGCAGAGCGGTGGATGTTGTCTATCTGGACTTCAGCAAGTTGTTCAGCAAAGTTCAGCATTGTAAATCAGTTAGCAAGGTTTAATCACATGGAATCCAGACGGAACTAGCCATTTGGATGCAAAATTGGCTTGAAGGTAGGAGACAGAGGTGGTGGTGGAGGGTTGTTTTTTGGACTGGAAGCCTGTGACCAGCAGTGTGTTGCAAGGTCTGGTGCTGGGTCTACTGCTTTTCATCATTTATCTAAATGATTTGATTGTGAATATAGGAAGAATGGTTACTAAGTTTTCAGATGACGCAAAAATTGGTGGTGTAGTGGACAGTAAAGAAGGCTATCTCAGAATACAGTGGGATCTTGATCAGGTATGCTGATTGGTTGAGGAATGGCAGAAGGAATTTAATTTAGGTAAATGTGAGGTGTTGCATTTTGGTAAGGCAAATCAGGTCAGGACTTATACACTTCATGGTGGGGTCCTGAGGAATGTTGCCAAATAAAGAGACCTTGGGGTGCAGGTTCACAGCCTGGGCACTGAAGAAGGTATTTGGTACACTTGCCTTTATTGGTCAGTGCATTGAGTGTAGGAGTTAGGATGTTGTGTTGCAGCTGCACAGGACATTGGTTAGGCCACTCTTGGGATACTGCATTGAATTCTGATCTCCCTGCAATAGGAAAGGTGTTGTTAAACTTGAAAGGGTGCAGAAAAGAGTCACAAGGATGTTGCCGGGTTTGGAGGATTTGAGCTATAGGGAGAGGCTGAATAGCCTGGGGCTACTTCCCCTAGAGCGTCCAAGGCTGAGCGGTGTCCTTATAGAGGTTTATAATGTCATGAGGGGCATGGACAGCGTGAATAGCCAAGGTCTTTTTCCCAGGGTAAGGATGTCCAAAATTAATAGGCATAGGTTTAAAGTGAAAGTGAAAGGGGAAAGGAATAAAAGAAACCTAAGGAGCAACAAAGTGGTGCATGTGTGAAATGAGCTGCCAGAGTAAGTGGTGGAGGCTGGTAATGTTCCAACATTTAAAAGGCTCACCTGGAAGGGTTTAGAGGGATATAAGCCAAATGGGACAAAATTAACTTTGGTTATCTGGTCAGCATAGACGAATTGGACCGAAGGGTCTGTTTCCATGCTGTACAATTCTATGATTCCATATGAGCATCAAAGGCTAGGTCAGCTCTTTTTGCACACCCCTAATTGCCTGTGAGAAGGTAGTCTGACCTCTGTTCTTTGATCACGGCAGTCTATGTGCTGTAGGTAGCCCCACAATACCATTAGGGAAGGAGTTCCAGGCATTTAACAGACAACAGTGATGAAATGGCAATATATTTCCAAGTCAGGATGGCGAGTGATATTTTAGAATTAGAATTAGAATATCCTTTATTGTCATGTGTTCTCAAGTACAGAAGCACATGAGTACAGTGAAAAGTCTATAGTGCCACCTGTTATGGTGCCATCTTAGGTACAAAGTATCTAGGTACAAATCTCAGGCACAAAAAAACAAACAAAAAAGAAAGTAGTTGCATTACTTTACGGTGAATCATAGTATGATTTGGAAATAAGACATAGTTAAACATTACCGTCAGATAAACACAGTTCAAATAAACATTACATTGCACTGGCACAGCACAGGGGCTTCCACGTGTGGTCTGACCGCCTCTACCAGACCCCGGGCCAACAACCATCCCCACTCCACTCCAAGCCCTTAGTCTGCTCCGCATTGGCTCTCAGCTGCTTCAGGGTAAAATTTCTCTGGGACTCGCTTCCCCACTCTGGGACACAATTCCCCATGCTGGCTTCCGTTCTAGGACTGCTTCCTGGTGCTGGCCTCCACTCTGGGACCACTTCCCCTTTTTGGCCTTAGAGGGGAACTTGCAGGTGGTAGTATTCCCATGTATCTGCTGCCCTTGTTCTTCTGGTTGGCAATGGTCACAGTTTTACAAAGTGTTGTGTAAGGAGCCTTGGTGAATGTTTCCAGTTCATCTTGCTGGTAGCTCACACTGTTGCTACTGAGCGGGTGGTGGAGGGAGTGAATGTTTGTGGCTGTGGCGTCAATCAAGCAGATTGCTTTGTCCGGAATAATGTCAAGATTTTTGAGTATTATTGTAGCTGCACTCACCTAGGCAAGTGGGGAACATTCCATCACATTTCTGACTTAAGCCTGTAGATGGCAGACAGGATTTGGGAGTCAGAAGTTGATAAACAAGTTGCAAGATTCCTAGCCTCTGATCTGTGCTTGTAGCCACAGTATGTATGCAACTAAATCAAAACAGAAATTGTGGAAGAATCTTAGCAGGTCTGGCATCACCTGTGGAAAGAAAGCAAAATCAATGTTTCAGGTCTAGTGACCCTTCTTCATAATGGTGGCATATATGCTGAAGACAGGGTCTTGGGTTGGGGGGGTGGTGGGGAAGGAGTAAAAGATAGATGGTGATGGAGCCCAGAAAGAAAGAATAGCAATTAGGCAGACAATGTGATGGATAATGGTGAGCCGGGGAAAAAGAAAAGCCGGTAATAGGGACTTTTAATGGGCGAAAATGGGTTGACTGTGACAAAAACAGCCCATGTGATGATGACCATAGGTGTGGGGATGGGTAAAGAACATGGAAGGAGGCGCTCAGGCTCTAAAATTATCAAACTTGATATTGAGACATGCAGGCTGCAGGTCCTGAAATGGAAAATGAGATGCTGGGTAGCATATATGCTGAAGACTTCTATGACCAGTCCAGTTCAGTTTCTAGTCATTGGGAAATGCTCGGATATTGATACAGGAGGTATTAGTGATGGCGATGCTTTTGAAAGTCAAGGGGTGATGATTAGATTCTTTTTGGCTGGAGATAGCCATTGCCTGGTACTTTACTGGCACACAAATGTTATATGCCATTTGTCAGCCCAAGCCTGATTGTGTTCATCCTGCTCCACACTGTGTTATCATATCTCTTTCATGTTGCATTTGGGCATAGACTACATCAGTATCTGAGGAGCTCTGAACATTTTGCAGTCATCAACAAACATCCCACTTCTGACCTTATGATAGAGCTGGTTCCAGTAAATATGAACTGCGTGCAGTGATCACTCACGGACAATAAAATTGTTGTTGGTCAAAAGCTTCAGTTTTTTCCCTGAGCTTATGTCTTCTTTTTTCTTTGCTTTTGCTGCTTCTGAATAAAACAGAATGATTTGAATCACGTGAAGGCTTTCCTTTATGTTATAGTCCTACGCTGAACAATAAGAAGATATTGGACACTGGGTAAGTAGTAGCACTCCTTTTCACAGGATTCTAAGATAGAATGAGGCTAAGTTCGGGTAAGCTGTATTGCTCAGTTCTTAAATAGTAATAAATGTCTAAATGTGAATGTATCTGTGCAATATTGTTTTAGCTGTGTGTCCTGAGAAGCATTTGTTTTTGATTACCCTCCTACCACCTACATGTGAAGGGCAGTTCTGGAGGGACAGCGCTCGACTAGGTGCACAACCAGGCTTTAAAGATGGTGTGAAGCCAGGGATCCCTGAATGTCCCAGCAGTGGTAAGTATTTCTGCCTAAAGTGAGTGTGACAATCCAAAAAGTGGGATGCCTTAGGGGTGTGATGCATTGGTAAGAAGCATGACAAAACCTGCTAGGTGCATGGAAAGAAACCCATCACGAAACTTCCCAAAATTGACGCTAGCCAATTGCTGGCAAAATTCAGCCTGCAGTTTTTGTTCAGCGTCTCCTCAGCCTCATATCACTGAAATCAGGATCATCATATAGTAAGTTACAATGGAGAAATTATATTCTACTTTGATATAACATGCAGCACATTACAGAACCACTATGCTGTGCTGTTGCACCATGAGAACTGTCTGATGGTACTTTTAATATTGTGGTACCATGGTACCCCAAGTAATATTTCAACTACCCTAAAAATAAACTTTATTTTTAATTTATTTCCCTAGTTAGGATTAGATTATTGAGCAAAGTAAGAGAATGTATTGTATCAGTCATAATAATCATGCATGAACTGCCTAACAGCATGGGCTATTGTGATGAAGGGCTAGTGCCCCTACGCCTGAGTCAGAGGTCCAGGTCCAATTCATACTTGCTCTGGAGGTTTGAGAAAATATCTCATGAACTTCATATGGCATAGGCTTGATGATTCACCACAGTCTTTGCTCACTAAACTTTATTTTCTTCGAAACACATGCATTCATCCATATATCTGGATTTAAACTGTTAGTATTACTTTTATCATATCACTTGAACATTAGTACCACACAACAAAACTCATAAAACTTGTACATATGTAGTGCCTTTGACAATCTCAATTTGCTGTTATTCGAAAGAAGATTCCCCTCAATGCTACATTGCAGTGTTAGCGCAGATTTTGGGCTTAAGAGTCTGAAGTGGAACTTGAATACAATCTTCTGAGTTAGGGTAGAATGCTGCTGCTAAGTAGCAACAAACATCACTGTGTCATTAGTTAATATTTGCCCTTGAATTGTTCACTTTCTCCAAATCATTTTGAAATTCACCATGATCAACAAGTGATTAATGAGCCCTTTTGTGACAACAATCTGTTATAGCCAATTTAAGTGCAGTTTGCTGATCCAAGTCTCAGGACTTCTATGCTACACCCAACCAAAGGTCAAGAATTTAGCTTCTCAAGGGACAGGCTTAGTTATGGAACTGCTATGCTCAAAATAAGCACCAAAAACCTGTGCTTCACCTTACACGAGAAAGCTCACAACTCACTCAAAGGGACATGCATATTAACCCTATATTGAAGATGGAGAAGAAAGTTGTTCATCCCAAAAGAAATGTAGATGATTAGAAAGGATAATCCTTTGGCCATCTGTTTCTAAGGAGTTGATGAAAAGAAAACAATCTGCAATTGTCAACCCTGTTTATCGCCAAATAATTTAATATCCTTTCCTCCAGCAGGAAGAATTCAGCTTTTTAATGCAACAACCACCACAACTAAAGGGCTTGATTTTATGTGCTATAATTTTTGATAATAGTGTTAAACTGTGGCTCATTTGCATTTTATTTGGATTTTTAAAAAAATGCACAATAACTTGTATTTATGTTGCAATATAATAAAATGCCCCTGAGTGTTTCAAAGATCTTTAGCTAAGGAACAATACAGCTTGTATTATGGTTAGTATTTTCTTTGTTAATCAACAGCCCCACAATCAGATCACTTCACAACCCTGGCTGCTTGTCGGGACGTGTGAATGGTCACCGGACCCGAAATGTTAACTCTGTTTTCTCCTCCACAGATGCTGCCAGACCTGCTGAGTTTTTCCAGCAACTTTGTTTTTGTTCCTGATTTACAGCATCCGCAGTTTTTTTGGTTTTTATGAGAAAATTGAATTTTGCTTCCAGGTAAATGGAAGTATTTGTGGCTATCTCGTGTGTATCTTGTTGTTTCTCAAAGGCATCAAGTGTTGTTTTTTCACAGGTACTGTAAGCTATCCAGGATGTTGCCAAGGTGCCATTGTAAGCAGAGATCCTGAATTTGATCTAAACCGGTCGTCTCTGATACCATCTAAGTCCTTCTAAGAAAACTAATGATATATCAAGTGAACTTTCCTTTCTACTGCCCTTCTGGCAGCATAGTACGGTTGATATATTGCTCAATACTTATTTTATGTTGATTGCAGAAAGATGACTAGCAACCTGGTCCATTGTACATGTTGTAGATCAGCAAGAGTGTCAGGATTACCAAGGAAACTGAAGTTACCGTTTATTAATAATCCCAAATTTTCCAGCTGTTGAAAATTGAAATGTACCATTATTTTTGACACTTATTGTTTTCACCCCAGGACGACAACCATAGTAGACATCGTCATGTTGTTTTTCATCTCGACAAACTGCCATTCTTTCTTTCTACAATTTCCTTGCTGTCGAAAGAAGTGCATTTAGTCATTCATTTCACCTAGTCCGATTGTTGCAACAGCTCCCCCTATTAAATCCTCATAATTACTACCACCATACCAGATGATCTGACTTGAAGTGATGCACCAAGAAACAAATCGTGTTAGTTATAGCCTCCGATTGGGATATATTTTTTGGTGACCCAATTCTTACCTCTTTTGATGTACAAATGATCATAGCAGCGTTAAAATTCAGTGGCATCTTGGCCCATATTAGACCAACAAGGAGATTGCGCTTTTTCAGCTAAATACTTCCATGGATATCTGTTCACACGTAACTCGCACAATAAGACACTAATTTTCCACTTCCTGCTTCATCTAAACTCAAGGCTCAGGAATAGTCTCAAACGACCAGTATATAGAGTTACCATAATACACAAAGCTATGCATGTACAAGAATGGAAGAATAAGGATATTGAAGTCCCAGTTAAGAATAAAAAAGAATTATATATTAAATATAGACAACTGGGATCAACTGAATCTCTTAAAGAGTATAAAGAGTATAGGGGCATTCTTAAGAAGGAAATCAAGAAGGTGAAGAGGAGATATGAGATAACCTTGGCAGATAAGTTTTAAGATAATCCAAAAAGATTTAACAAATTCATTAAAGGCAAGAGAGCAGCTAGAGAGAGTGTAGGATCTCTTAAAGATCAACAAGATTGTCTTTAAGTTGAACCTGAGGAGATGGGAGAGATAGTAAATGAATATTTCACATCAGTTTTTACTATTAAGAAAGAAATGGAACCTAGAGAACTCAGGAAGATAAAAATTGATGTTTTGAAAACAATTCACATTATAGAAGAGGGAAGTGCTGGAGGTCTTAGAACACAAAGTTGATAAATCTTCAGGATCTTATCAAGTGTATGCTAGGACATTGTGGGAAGTTGAGGAGGAAATTGTGGGGCCCAGAGCAAGCTGGAAACTTGTAGATCTGTGAGTTTGACATTGGTAAGTTGTTGCTAATTCTGAAAGTTAGGATTTACATGCATTTGGAGAGGGAAGGCTTGATTAGGGATGATCAGCATGGTGGTTAGGAAAATCATCTCTGACAAACTTGATTCAGTTTTTTTTAATGAAATAATTGAAGAGATTGATGAGCAGTTGACAATGTTTACTTGGACATTGGTGTAGCCTTTGGCAAGATTCCACATGGTAGACTAATTGGCAAAGTCAGATCACATGGGGTTCAGGATAAGGTTACCAACTGGATACAAAATTAGCTTGATGGTAGGAGATAGAGGGTGGTGATGGTGGAGGATTGAATTTCAGACACGAGGCCTATGTCCAGTGGTGTTCCGCAGGGATTGGTTCCGGGTCCTGTTTTGTTTGTCATTTATATAAATGATTTCATTAAAAAATAGGAGGCATGGTTAGTAAGGTTGCAGATGACACAAAAACTGATGAATTTGATGACAGTGAAGAAGGTTATCTAAGATTAAACAGAGATCTTGATCAATCGGGTGAGTGGGCTAAGGAGTGGCAGATGGACTTTAATTTGGATAAATGTGAGGTGTTGCATTTTGGTAATTCGAATAAGGACAGTACTTATACAATTACTGGTAGGGTCGTGCTGATGTTATAGAGCAGAGAGACATATGGGTTCAGGTACATAATTTTTTGAAACCTTGATCACAGGTAGACAGGGTGGTAAGAAAGAGTTAGCACTCTTGCCTTCATTGCTCAAACATTTGAGTATAGTAGTTGGGACGTCATGTTGAGGTTGTAGAGGTCATTGGTCAAGGCCTCTTCTGGAGCAGGATGTTGCTGAGAATGGAGTGCTTGAGATATAAAAATAACATAGAAAGGCTAGGACTTTCACTGGAATATAGAGGGTTGAGGGGTGACCTTATTGAGGTTTATAAAGTCATAAGGGGAATAGATAAGATGAATGACAAGGGTCTTTTCCCTAAGCTGGGCAATTTCAAAACTAAAGGGCATTTTTTTAAGGTGAGAGGTGAAAGATTCAAAAAGGACATGAGGGGCAACATTTTTACACAGAGAGTGGTTCATGTGTGGAATTAACTGCTAGAGAAAGTGATGGATGTAGGTACAGTTACAGTGTTTAAAAGAAATTTAGATAAGTTCACAAATGACAAAGATTTGTAGGAATATGGACCAAGGCACAGGCAGGTGGGACTAGTTTAGTTTGGGAACATGGTGGGCATGGCCTGGTCAGATCAAAGGATCAGTTTCCATGTTGTATAACTCTATCTGAATGCAAACGTAATGCAAACTGTGTGGAGGGTGGGTAGGGTGAGCTTTTTTTCTTTTCTCTTTATCTCTTGGCAGTCTAGAGCAGAGGGGCTGGAAGCTATGGAAGTTGCATGCTCCTCTTGTAGGATTTGGGAGGTAAGGGTCACCACTAGTGTCCCTGCTGACTTCACCTGCAAGAAGTGCACCCAACTCCAGCTCTCACAGACTGCGTTAGGAAACTAGAGCTGAAGCTGGACGAACTCCGGGAGGCTGAGGAGGTGATAGACAGGAGTTATAGGAAGGTAGTCACACTCAAGTTACAGGATGAAGGTAGCTGGGTGATTGTCAGGAGAGGGAAAGGGAATAGGCAGACAGTGCAGGGATCCCCTGTGGCCTTTCCCCTCAATAATAAGTATACTGCTTTGGATACTGTTGGGGAAACAACCTACAAGGGGAAAGCCATAGCGACCAGGTCTCTGGCATTGAGTCTGGGTCTGTGGCTCAGAAGGAATGGGGGAGAATAGGAGAGCGATAGTGATAGCAGTGTCAATAGTTAGGGAACAGACAGGAGATTTTGTGGTTGCGAACAAGACTCCCAGAAGGTATGGTGCCTCCCGGGTGCAAGGCTCAGGGATGTCTCGGATCAAGTCAACAGGATTCTTAAGGGGGAGGGTGAGCAGCCAGAGGTCGTGGTACACATCAGTACCAATGACATAACTAGGAAAAGGGATGAAGACCTGAAAAGTGAGTAAAGGGAGTTAGGTTGGAAGCTAAAAGGCAGGATGAGCAGAGTAGTAATCTCTGGATTACTACCAGTGCCCCGGGCTAGTGAGGCTAGGATACAGAATTGGTGTAGGAGGGGGGTCTTTCGATATGTAGACCATTGGGATACCTTCTGGGGAAGGTGGGACCTGTACAAGAAAGACAGGTTGCACCTGAACTGGAGGGGCACCACTATCCTGGGTGGAAGGGTTCCTAGAGTCCTTCGGGAGGGTTTAAACTGTTTGGTGGGGGGATGGGAACTGAAGCTATGGATCAGAGGATGGCGTAGCTGGTGTACAGACAGATACAGCATGTCTGTAAGGAAAGATAGACAGCTGACAGGGCAAAGTTGCAGTCAGTCTGACAGGTTGAAGTGTGTCTATTTTGATGTAAGAAGTGTCAGGAATAAGGGTAATGAACTTAGAGCATGGATCAGTACTTGGAGCTATGATGTTGTGGCCATTACAGAGACTTAGATATCACAGAGGCAGGAATGGTTGTTGGATGTTCCAGGGTTTAAATGTTTCAAAAGAAGTAGAGAGGGGGTTAAAAGAAGTGGGGAAGTGGCATTGCTAATCAGGATGATATCACAACTGTAGAAAGAAAGTTCTTCAAAAAGGGTTTGTCTACTTAGTCAATATGGCTGGAAGTCAGAAACAGGAAAGGAGCAGTCACTTTGTTGGGAGTTTTCTATAGCTCCCCCCCCCCCCATAGCAACAGAGACTCTGGAACAGAGTGGGAGGCCAATTTTGGAAGGGTGCAGAAGTAATAGGATTGTTGTCATGGGTGACTTCAACTTCCCTAATATTGACTGGAACTTCCTAAGTGCAAATAGTTTGGATGGAACAGACTTTGCCAGGTGTGTCCGTGAAGAATTTCTGACTCAATATGTATAGAGGCTGACTAGAGGGGAGGGCATATTGGAGTTGGTGCTTGGCAATGAGCCAGGCCAGGTATCAGGTCTCATGATGGAAGAGCATTTCGGTGACAGAGATCACAACTCCCTGAACTTTACTATAGTCATGGAGAGGGATAGGAGCAGACAGTATGGAAAAGTATTTAATTGGGAGGAGGGGATTTACAGTGCTATTGGGCAGGAACAGTGGAATATAAATTTGTAAGAGATGTTCTCAGAGAAATGCTCAATAGAAATGTGGAGGTTGTTTAGGGAGCACTTGCTATGATGGGTTTGTCCCACTGAGGCAAGGAAGGGATGATAAGGTGGGGGAAACTTGGATGACAAGACCTGTGGAACATCTAATCAAGAGGAAGAAGGAAACTTACTTAAGGTTGAGGAAGCAAGGATTCAACAGGCTGTAGAGCATTACAGTGTAGCCAGGAGGGAACTAAAGAATGGACTTAGGAGAGATAGACGGGGGTCATGAAAAAGCCTTGGTGGGTAGGATTAAGCATAACCCCAAGGCATTCTGTACTTAAATTAAATAAAATGATGAAGGTCAATGTGAGGGTCAGCCTGATCAGGGATAGTGGAGGGAACTTGTGCCTGGAGTCGGAGGAGGTAGGGGAGGTCCTTAATTAATACTTCCCTTCAGTATTCACCAGTGAGAAGTGCCTTGTCATTAGTGAGGACAGTGTGAAACAGGCTGATATGCTCAAACAGGTTGATGTTAGGAAGAAGGGTGTGCTACAAATTTTGAAAAACATGAGGATAGATAAGTCCACTGAGCCAGACAGGATATACCCTAGGTTACGATGGGATGTGAGGGAAGAGATTGCTTCGCCTTTGGTGATGATCTTTGCATCCTCCCCGTCCACTGATGTAGAACCAGATGACTGGAGGGTGGCAAATGTTATTCCCTTATTCAAGAAAGGCAATAGAGATAATCCTGGAATAACAGACCAGTCAGTCTTACTTCTGTGGTGGAAAAATTATTGGAGAGGATTCTGAGAGATGATATTTATGATTATTTGGAACAACATAGTTTGATTAGAAATAGTCAGAATGGCCTTGTGATGTTGGTCATGCCGCACAAGTCTTATTGATTTCTTTGAAGATGTGACAAAACACATTGATGAAGATAGAGCAGTGGATGTGTTGTATATGGATTTTAGCAAGGCATTCGATAATGTTCCCCGTGGTAGGCTCATTCAGAAAGGCATGGGATTCAGGGAAATTTGACTGTCCAACAGAAGATAAAGGGTGGTAGTAGATGGAAAGTATTTAGCCTGGAGTATGGTGACCAGTGGTGTTCCACAGGGGTCTGTTCTGGGACTTCTGCTCTTTGTGATCTTTATAAATGACTTGGATGAGGAAGTGGAAGGGTGGGTTAGTAAGTTTGCCAATGAAATGAAGGTTGGTGGAGTTGTGGATAGTGTGGAGGGCTGTTGCAGGTCTTATGTGGACAGATTGAGGCACTGAGGCCCTTTCTCAATAGAGCAAAGAAGGATGAGTAGTGACCTGATAGAGGTTTACAAGATGATGAGAGGCATAGATGGAGTTGATAGCCAGAGATTTTTTCCCAGGGTCGAAATGACTATCACGAGGGGGCATAATTTTAAGGTGATTGGAGGAAGGTGTAGGAGATATATCAGAGGTAGGTTCTTTACACAGACAGTGGTGGTAGTAGACTCAGATACGTTAGGGACATTTAAGCAACCCTTGGATAGGCACATGGATGATAGTAAAATGAAGAGTTTACATTAGGGACATTTAAGTGACTCTTGGAATAGATACATGAATGATGGTAAAATGATGGGTTTGCAGGTTAGTTTGATCTTAGAGTAGGATAATAGGTCAGCACAATCATGGGCTGCAGGGCCTGTACTGTTCTATATTCTATGTTCAAACTGCCCATACATCACAGTCTAAGGAAGAATAAACTTTGCTGATCAATACAAACACAAGTAATTGAAAATAAATTAGTACAAGCAACAAGCTGTACTATTATATCTTAACATGTTCTGATTGTGGTTACAAGTTGTAGAATTTACAGTACATAGATATTTGGTTAAAGTAGATAGCTTGTATTCACTGGAGTTCCATTTTTTAACCTTACTTGTTGTTCTTTTTCTCTTCTCTTTCCCCCAGGTTCATAACGGTAATCCATTATACACAAAGTAGACATGTTGGGTTCAATTACATTTCTTTGGATAAGGCCGAGTTGTGTCGAGGTTTTTGGGGGCGGTGGGTTTGTCTCTAGGAGACCAGCAAGTTCACTCATTGTATCTTGCTGGACTCATCTCATTAATAACAACACCCCATGGGATCTCTTAAGTCTGATTTCCTCCCCATCTTACCATGCTCTGGTCCAAGATCAACTTGCCAGTCAGCAGATATCTCAGAATTCTGACATCCCATATGGCTGCACCATCTTTAAAAAAACTGTTGTACACCTGGACAAGAACTGTCAGTCTGGAGCTGCATGGTTATTGATGTTTGTTTCAGAAATGAAAGACAGGAAAAAAAAAATCACCACCCTGCTTTGTGGGCAGGATTCAGAAGGTCCTACTGGATGGAACAATACACAAGCAGGTCTTCCTCTTCCAATTGGACGAGCAGTGAAAGCCATGATACTAAACCATGCCAGCCTGTTGGAGGTTGAGACCCAGGTTAAAGCACTCTCAGGCATCTGGAGAAACGCCTAGCACAATTGGAACAAGGTCAATGTCCTTCTCCAGTCTGCTAATGTAATTTCCACCACCTTCCCTCATATTCACTCTAGCTCTGTTGCTGCACGCACCTCCCACCAAGGCTCATGCTTCACCATGACCACTGTTGTCTGCAAAAATCTTCCCTTCTCACTCACCCTAAGCCCTGACAGCACTGATTCTGCCTACTCATTTGCCCAAGACACCTTTCCACTTGCATTACTAGTTGTGTCTATGCCACCCACTTTCATCTCTTTTAATACCTGCCTCTCTCTCAAGCCATGATAGAAGCCACAACACAGCAGAAAGAGTCAAGATGCGTGGTGTGCTTCCTGTTATTCAACTCTTCACCATTTACGAGAAAAGGATCCTGATTCTGACCACCGGAAGTAGAGCCTGGACTGATATTGGAAGCTGCCTTTGACTTACTTTGTGGAACACCCTCAGCAAAGTCTATTTTTGTTTCTTATATTCAGAATTGCGCTCACACAAGTGAACTTTCTTTTCCCACCACCAAATTCCTGAGTGAAATCTATTCCCTCGATTTAACTGAGGCTGATTGACAATGGTGACAAGTTTCCTAGCTTTGTGTCTGTGCTAAATGGCACATCGAGGCAGCAGTAACATGAGCCTGGTATCTGTGGCTGAGGGACTGATGTACAAATAAAAGCAATGCAATGCAAGGCAAGGATGTCTTCAGAATCTGTACAGGCCCAAAATGAGTTAGTGCTAAAATAGCCCACACTAGTCTATGAGCTGAGTGTATCTCTGATCACAAAGTGACCTTGCTGTGGCATTACAATAATAGTTGCCAGTGCAGCTCAAGGTGCATCATTGAACTTCCTGTAAGCAGATTGGAAATGTAAAATTAGTGCTCTCAAGTCTGTTACATCAGATGCCAATGTCTGTGCTCCTGGGGTGTGTGTGGCAACTGCCCATGGAATATGTCCTCAGACATTGGTGCTCTGTGTCCAACATGGAGATTATTCGGAACCAGCGGTGAGTTGAATTTGACGGGTACATACTCTGGTTTCCTTGTCAGGAATTTCCAATGTTGAGCTTAATTGATGGGTTTGGTAGGATAGGAAGCTGAAAATTAATGAGGTGAATTGAGGTATTGTAAAGCAATAATCATTGTCAGTTGGCAAATTTTAACTGCCTAGTAAGAATCTCATCTTGCTGTTGTGAAAAGCAAAAAGACAGCACAAGTTGGTCCCAGAGTTCAAATGGGCCTCGCTGCAGTTTGTCACCCGGTTCTGTCAAGCATCTTGCTATAGTCTACATTGTTTGGACCTCTGTAGGATTATGCCGATGAATTAACTGTGAATTATTGATGTTTGTTTAATTTTACCCAACTAACGTGTGGTAAGGAAAAGACTCTTTAAATGTACAAAAATATGACTTTTTAAAAATGTTATGTACCTTACATCCGAAATGCAGTTACGCAATTTAAATGGAACGGCACAAGAACTTATAAAAGTTTATTAGAACAGCAAACATTAGCAATTTCATTATTATCTACAACAGTAAGCAACATAATCAGCTTGCTGTATGGTCATGGGCTCCATATTACAATATACTACAAATCTAACAAGCTTGATGAGCACTATATTGGCCACCAATATCATCACTACAATAAGTGAGAAATTTGTGGTCCAGCCACTTCAGACTGCTGAATTACAGATTGATGTTGCTCAGCAACAGTATCAATGAACTTTAGTGATGATCTTAAATGAACCAGCATAAATGTACTGAGCAAATAAATTAGGTCAAAATTCCAGAATTTGGCAATGTATCAAAGATGAACAAATATAACATTCAAAATTATATCAAACACTAAAGTTTCACATATTCAGTTTCTTTTAATTACCACAGTTTTTGATGAATTGATGCAATGACCTCATGTATTTATTTTAAATTCTTGCCCTCCTACAAATAGCTCAAGATTGGCACGTCAAGGATTTTAGCAACTAAACTCATCACCATTTTGTTTAGAAAGTGTTTCAAGACATAAAAATTAACTACTTAAAATTGTAACATGCAGCATGCATATGTCATCAACACTTTGATACAAGACTGATTATAATCGAAGTTAAGGTTCTGAAGGTTAAACACAGTGTTGCATTGTCCTTTTAAATCGATGCCTGGTTGTTTGAATTACCAACAAGTTTAATTGCACCTTTAAAGACTCACTCATGAACACTATTGGTGAGGATTTGGAATTTTCTGAGCAGATATGCTGATTATTTCTTTTAAAACAAGATGTAATGTAAATCAGCCACTATTGTTCATACAAAATTATAAAGGAAGTTCAGGCTTGTAACTAACCAGGAGAATGAGCATGAATGAAGCTTGGTATCATCTGAACCCTGAGATTAGAATATTTGAAAAAGGCATTGTCATAAGCACAACAGAGTGTAAGACACTTTATGGGAGGATGCAATGGCAGTCAGAAATATAATGTCTTTTCATTATCAGATGTCTAGTCAATGACAATAAGAATTTGATTAAATTTAAAGTCTGAAAACAACATTGTAAACTTTATGCTGTAGCAGATAGGATACACTTCTGCTGCATTGTTGTTAGTGGCCAACCTTGTATAGTATGCTATACAATAGTAACATCAAAAAATGCTGCTTCAGGAACTAGGTCCATCTGAGTTCTCAGTCATAATTTTTACAGTTGATCCTTATTATAGCACTTATTCATACCATGACCAGTATGATGACAGGCTGTAATTCACAATGAGCCAGGCTTATAGATTAGTCACATTTATGTGGACCCTCACAAAAGCTAAAGATTAGTTGGAAAAATGAGAATTTGTGGCTTATTTCTGCTGCCTTTGGAATGTTGGGCAGAATTATACTTTGTTTCGACAAGTGCAAGTCATGTTGTGTTTGATGGAAAAAGACTCGCCATAGGGCTGGGTGAGTTTTCTTGCTGTACCTTATCAAACTCGCCATTTTAATTGCTGACCCAATGGAGAGTATCACATTATATCTCTCTCCCATCTTACCACACCCCATTCCCGGAAGAACTCGCTACTCACTGAAAGTCCATCATAAGACATGCATCCCTTATGGTTGTGCGATGTGTAAGTACCCACAGTGCATCTGAAATAGTAGCAGTACTAAAATATAGACATTCGCCAGGTGGTCAATGTGCTTCATTGAGCACTGCCCCTAACCAATGGCTGTGGTGCTTTATGCCTTCCTACTTTAGAGCTGCAACCAATGTGTCGAGCACATTAGACGGGAGGTCATCATCTCCCCTGGAGGAGGCTGGGGCATGATACTGTTCAGGATGTGGAGGAAACATTGGCAAGGCTGCCCACTGCTCCCTCCCAGCCCCCCATCAGCAGCGACACCAAACGGTGGGCTTAATAGGTGAAAGGAGTGTGGGTTATGAAGCGGTGTAAGACCTCACAGCAACAGTTGCACAGGCGGATAAGGGAGAAACACCCTAGGCCACTGACACTCAAGGAGTGCTGGCAATTGATCACCTGCTCAGTCCATAGCAGGAGGAGATCCTGTGGTCCTGTCGTTTAGGGACTTCATGGACATGTTCATAAATAATTAAAATCAGGAGGCAGGTATTCGGGCACTATGTAGTTACTATTGCTCTTACAGAGAAAATGGACTGACCATGATCGCTCACTGAATCTCAAAGGCAGAGACTCAATCTGTAAAACCGACCCCGTGGGCTGCCTGTCTGTGGTGATGGCTGGGACAGGTGTGGAAAGCTGCTATTAACTAACTGTTCTGTAGCCTCCCTGACTGATGGGGGCCCCCAAGGATCTGGGTGCAGACCACATTCCGAAAAATTTTCGGACATGTTCTAATGCTTGCTGCAAATGCCTCGAGTTTGGTGTGAATGCTGTTGCACATGGTACAAATGGTAGCCGGATGTTGCACACTGACATAGGAGATATAGCAGATGCACTTAACTGAGCACTGCTTACAGCATGGTGACCTGCCTGGTTATGTGACAGTGCCAATTTCCATCACAAGGCATGGCAAGCTAAGGCTTCCATGCTGTGGGCATGCTGGCAGGCACCAGGTAAACGTGAACTGAGAGCGAAAGGGAGCCGTCCGATTCATACTGTCAACCAGGTGTCTCTTCCTTTGTGGCTACTGTGTACCCTGCTTCACAAGTCTTGAATTGCAGGATGCAAATATAAGAGCATTTCATTGATACCAAGATGGTGCCAATGGCTCCCTGAAAGATGGGCCCTAGTGCCATTGGTGAAAAGGGTGCAAGTGGCTGTTGCTCGTGGGTTGTGCTCTGCACTGCAGTTTGGCTGTGGACAGTGTGGAAGTCATTTGGAGCAAGTAGCAAGTTGAACACTCTAGATACCCACTCAGATTTCTTTATTGAGTTTTCCTGAGAGCCAATTTGTCTTGCATATTTGGTAAGATTGCAAACTGTGGCAACTTGGGCTGTCAGCAAGTAGTAGAAAGTATTAATTAGGAACATGTTCTTGTGCGAGAATCCGAGAATCCCACCATGTCCTTTCAGCAAAGCAGGTAGTTGACTTAAGACGATGTCAAAGTTGAGACAACTATCTCACCTGTCTGCCACACATCTCACTTCAGTTGCTTATTAACACTACAGGTACACTTTAATATTTTCATTTAGGAAAGGCAGATTCTCGTTAGGGTGGTAAATTGTTACTTTCTGTTTCTTTTTTCTCAAGGTCTAATACAGATAAATATTATGATTTATACAATGAATGAAAGTAGTTTTAAGTGGTGCTTTTAATTTTGTAAATTATCCCAAGGCACTTTAGAAATAGTCATAATTAAAAAATGATGTGCACTTAGGGAGAATTTGGAATGGGATTAAAACTCTCTCAAAACTCATTTATGTTTTATGGATCTAGGAAAGGATTTTAAAGAAAATACATTATGCCTAGGGTCAAGGCCCGAAACGTCAGCTTTTGTGCTCCTAAGATGCTGCTTGACCTGCTGTGTTCATCCAGCTCCACACTTTGTTATCTTGGATTCTCCAGCATCCGCAGTTCCCATATGCCTATTATTTCTGTTTTTGTTTGTACAGATGATTAGAGTTGGAAGATGAGATTATTGAAGTTGGAAGAGATTAGAGATAGGTAGAATAAGGCAATGAAGGGATTTTAAATAAATTGTATGGAACCATAGTGCCAATGCAAAGTAGCATGAATGGGGTTGATGACATTGTGGGGAGGAATTGATGTAGTTTTAAGTGCCTTGAAGTACATTGTTTCTGGAAGGTGCAAGAGCCAAGAAGAATTAAAATGCTGGAGGTACACAAATATTTTATCTTGGTGAGGTAGCTGAGATAGGAATGGAACAGTTAATTGAGCCAATGTTGCAGAAGTGTGGGTGACTGGTTATAAGAATATAGAAGGATGGTTAAAGATCAGTTCAAATCAAATAGTGTCAAGAATACAAATGCCCTGGTTTAGTTCTAGCATGACAGAAATTGGAAAAGAATCATGACTAAAGAGTGTAGTTCAATGTAACACACCAAAATAATGGCCTTTGCCTCCCTCATGTTGAATTAGAAGAAGGGAATTCATTCATATGTCAATGTTTGACATTTGATCTAGTAGCACCAGCATTCAAAATCAACAAAAGTAGCACAGGTAGAAACTTGTGCTCAGCCTGGCAAGTCTGAACTGTCACATTCTGGGTTACCTAATTGAGCAATTATCCTCCTTGATGAGGGATCCTTTCCGAACCCAACTTCTCTCCAACTGTATAGCTTGACCTTTACACTTGGAATTATTTGTGAATATACCACAACCAGACTAAATATTGTATTCCAAGGTATAGTATAACTAATGCCCCTGTGTAATCTTCACTTTTGGTTGTGCTAAATATTCAAGTACTTCCAATTGTGATCCAGTTGTAATTCCTTGCTCACAATATAATCTGTGGTATGTTTAAAATGTAATGTTCATTCTTTTGCTAATGGACTTAAAAGAGTAGATGCTGGGAGAATGTTTCTTCTGACTTGTGTCAAATTAGGGTGTCACAGTTTTGGAATAATGAGGTGGCTATTCAGGATTGCAGTTTGGAGAAATTTGCTCACTGAAATAGTTGTGAATCTTTATAATTCCGTATGTTTGAGAGCTGTGAATACTTAATCATTGAGTATATCCAAAGCAGAAGTCAAAAGACTGTTGGGTACAAAGTGAATCTCGGAATATGGAATTGTGTAAAATATTAGAATTGAGGTAGATGATCAACTAAAAGTTTACTGTATGACCAAGAGGTCCAAAGAACTACTCCTGCTTGTATTTTTACATAAGAAAAATTCTGTGTCATATACTTTATTCATGTTATAGTCTGTTCAATGAGATGGATCTCAGTGGAAATACTATTTTTGATAGAAATACTAATTGTATGTTTATCCACAAAAATATATTGTAAAGTGTTTGACTCAAGGGATTCCCAGCTTGGTCCAAAATTCTGATTTTTTAATAAAATGCTTTCAAGTTTGATTTGTTTATCCAGGAGCAACTCTTAAAATTATGTCAAAAATAATAAGAAAGCAGTAAAGTCAAAGGATGGCAACTAATTTTTCACTAATCAGATATTCTACTTACTCCTAATTAATAGCATATTACAAGGACATTTTTACGTAGAAAATTAAAATTTAAGTTATTTGTTGGGACTGTTAAATATGCCAGAGATTGCAGTGTTATGATTTAAAATGGCATTTCAGATGTTTAATTTAAAGGATTCTAGTATTGTATACAAAGCATGAACGTTTCTACAGACTAATGATTTCCTATTTTATTGTGGTCCTGGCTTAAAACATGTATCCGAAACACATGAGAAACTATTATCTTGCAGAAAATTTAAGTAATTCTAAATCAAAAATACAAACATGCCTTCATACCTATTTTCAAGTTTAAATCGCGTTAACTGAGCCTAGAATATTGATGCTTCAGCTTTCCAAAAAAGGAATGAAAGAAAGACAGGAAGCAAAAAAAACCAATAAGAACTTACAACAAAGGGAAATTTAATGCAGACTAAGTGCCAAATACTGCATTTTGAGTGGAGGAATAAGTAGAGACAATCTAATCAGAATGGTACAATTTACAGGGCATAAGAGTTTGAGTCGTGGCTGTTTATTTGCACAAAGCCTCGAAAGACGCAGGACAAGTTGATAAAGCACAAAATATCCTAGGTAGGGGTAGAGGGCATAAAAACTTGTAAGTGCATACTAACTTTACAAATTACTGCTTAGGCTTCAGTTGGATTATTGGCTCTGATTTGCGTTTCTAGATTGGGAACAGAGTCAGAATTCCTGGCTCCTTAAACCCAACTTTTGAATATAGTTGCCCGCAGTTTTGGTGCACAGTGGTAGACTTCTCACCTTTTTCATCATTGGATAAATATGAAAGCGCTTCCCCTTCAGAGATAGCAGTCTGACCATGGCCTCATCCTCATTTATTTGGATCTTCCAATCCACCATGTTGTGCTGCATGCAGCATACAACAGTTATTTGTGAACCACTGCAGAGGCATATTGGATAGCTACTCCTGAGTGATCAAGGAACCCAACTCTCATTTCTAGAATGCCAACAGTCACTCTCTACTGTTTGTGGTGAAACTGCTGGTGTTCAGTTGCACTTTGCATCAAATTGTGGGTTCCTAAAGGATATAATCAGGCAAGATCTTAGTAAGTCACCTTTGTCCCCTGAAAACGAATCTTGATCTGCATTACTCACTGAATTTTATGGGGGAGTTGGGAGTTATTTCATATAAAGGAGTCATGGAAGCATGTGCATATGTGAACAAATACATTATTATGGTTGATAGGCCTTTATTGCAACATGAATGCAAATCAATAAAATTCTGCACCTGGGGTAAAAACTACAAGTGGATCTCTGATTTTGGATGGCCAAATCCAAAAAGAAATCAGTATACTACCTGACATGAGCAAACATGACTTACATCATATCCTTTGTGCTGCTGATTGGGAAATATAAGCCAGGTCATCCGCTATGCTCTGGAAAGTGCCTATAGGACAGAAATGTATTGAGACTGTAGCTTCACAGCCACTGTCAGGGCATGGTGGCCACAGGATTGTGGTTTCAGTTGGTGCTGCAATATGCAACAATCTCTCTCAGCTCTATCCAAGCCTCCTCTAGTGTAGATTTTCTGTCAGATTAAGATAGGACATTATACACCTGTAGACTCTCCCCACAGGATAGAACTTGATTGCCCTCCTTCTTGTTCTAAGAAGGTTGCTGGTGTAACCTTTTCCTCATGATCTTCGGTCCTCTCTCTGGACTCCAACTAATCATTGTTAATTGTTTTATTGGCTTCTATGTGAGACATAAGCCATTCACATGGTCTCTGCTCCCTTGCTTGAAGTATGATGTGCCCTTTAAAAGGAAGAATATCTTCCTTGCACCTGGGTGCAACTCTTATGTAGGGACAACAAATAGTTGCCTTGGCAGACCATCCCAGCCTCATCTTTCATTCATTAGGTTAAAATAATAGCATGATTAAAGTTACTGATGTTCTCTGTTCAGTTAATGCAAGTACCTCTACAGAGTTCTCCAAGGCGTACTGTAGCTATCCAAAGGGAATCCACTGAAACAGGTCAAGTAAGCGCACTCTGGATTTGAGACAGCAGGGAAACCAAAACCTTGTTTAAATGGACAGACTTGAGTATTTAATAGGTCAACAGTTTCCAGGACCTGTGGCATACCTGCAAAAATAGGAAGATATCAGTTCTGGCACAGGGCTTCCAATTCTGAGCAATCTCAAGGATTTTGGCATTAACGCTGTGGAGATGGATTCTGATGCAGTGAAAATGTGGTCCAATAAATCCAATTCTGGGTATCATAAGTTAAGAGAAATGTTAAGACTTTGGGATGGGAAATATGTAGCTTTATCAGATTGAGAGGGATGAGGGATTTCAATAACATAGAGAAACCAGAGATGCTGGGATTATTCTCCTTACAACAATTAAGGTCAAGAAGTGATTTAGTAACTATTCAATACTGAGAAATTTTTAACAAAAAACAATGGAGAGAAAATGTTTCCACTAGCTGCAATGTCTGTAAACAAATGGCACAGATTTAAGATAACTGGTAAAATTGCTGGTAGAAATGAGAATACATCACCTAAAAGTTAATGGGGATAGATAGTAGCAACTTTCAAAAGGTAATTGGTATTTGAAAATCAAATATGTGCAGAGTTATGCACGGGCCTAATGGGCCAGAAAGCTTTCTATTGTGCAAATTTTATTCTGTAATCTATCATATCATTTTCTCATCAACAGGTAATGTATCAGGCTTTATAATGGGTATTTATTTTGTTACACAAAATTGATCCCACTCTCCAAGTCAAAACCATATTCAGATTTCAGTAAAATGAAACATGCAGAAAACATTTAAAAATTTAACCAATTGGTCAACCAACAGAAAATCTACAAAGATTTTCAAAAATTCTTTGAAAGAATGTTGTGCTTCCGATAATATTTTCTTAATCCTCGAACAATTCTTAAATACTTTTGTCTCTATCTAAATAGTAGTCTATTGTTCAAGCTCCCAATTTCTATGAGAAATGTGCCAAAACTATGCTAAGATTTGAACTGCGTGTACATCAATGTAAATCTTTCCAAAACTATTCCACCATACAACCAAAGAAACGCATACACTTTTTTGGTTCGATACTAGATACCACATATATACAGACAAACACTGAACCAATTATTCTCACTAGTCTTGATAATGCCTTGGAACTTCTCCAATTGTATCTGTAAAGCACTAGATTGATAATCAGAATCTAGGATTTTGACAGCATGGATCTAATGGGCTGAACAGCCTCTTTCTGTGCTATAGTGACTCTATGACATGTATTGTACACATATACACTGTTCTTTAGCTTTTTTAAGCCAGCATAGTGCCTAACACTTATACAATTAGGCTGTCATTGAATCAAGATTAAACAGAACCTGACCGAGTATTTCCTAATTCTTGGGTATTCCAGGTACAGTACTTATTGCAATCTTTCCCTTTCAATGTCTGATCAGGAATCTATCAGCTTAGTGAAGATGTGCAGGTTACCTTTTGGTAATTCAAACAGCTGATTTGGAATGGTGTTGAATATAGATTCAAAGGCAACAGGAAAGAATAAATCCTGGAGGTTAATAGCAACCGTGAGTACCGAGCAATGTAATTGATTAGAAATATAGCACTTTCTACAATTACACTGCACTGCAGCTTTTCTTACTGCAGCAGCTAAATCTGTATGCATGGCAATTTTAGTAGCATAAGACAAAGTAAATCAGTAAACAGAAAATATGCTTGACATTAAATTACATTTCAAGCTGCATTGAAACTTTTACAATTTTAGTTAGCACAAAGCATCAAAGCGAACACAAATGTTCTGATATCATGACTAGAAACTTCATCTATTTTTGGTATCCCTCCAGTCATTAAGCACCAACTAGCGAACTTGTATTAAGTGATGTTGAATCTTTTAAGAATCTTAGCAGCAGGCAGGGATTCCTGTCACCTGGATCCCAAAAGACATTACAGCAGGTTTCGCAGAATGACCTGGATTAGGATGCTGTTGGGTCTCTTGCAGTAGCACAAGCAGCAGCAGCAGCAGCAGCAGGAGCTTGAGGAATTTCCAAACCAGTGTGGAGAGTCACCTATAGAGAGGTTGACAACAGAACTGATGAAAAAAAAATTACTTTTCAGATATTTCTAAGAAAAAATTAACATTTAGTGTATCTTACATGACATTCAAAATAAGAAAAAAAAAGTACGCAAGTAAATAAATTTGCACATCTTAGAAACATTTCCCTATACTTGGATTCCTCATTGATTTGTACACTCATTTCAACACATCATTTGCTTATATACTGTGATGGTTTCAAACTTAACAAAAATTACTAATCAACTTATTGGAACATGTTACGATATACCTCTGGAAGAGGTGAGAGTTGACCTGGATCTTTTGGTCCAGGTAGGGACTCTCATTAGGTACACTATCATTACATTGTAAGGCACATATCAAACCTTTATTCATAAGCCTATTGGTAAATCAAATTCCTAGCCTGTAAAGGTCCAGATTTCTCAAGTGACAAATGGCTGAGGCCCATTACCCACTCACAAAAAATTCACAATAATAATCATTAGACCTGGCTGTCAGTAGGGGCTATTCTCAGATAAGGAGTCATGGAGTTATACAGCATGGAAACAGACCCCTTGGTCCAACTAGTCCATGCCAGCCATGTTCCCTAACTAAACTAGTTCCACCTGCTGTGTTCGGCCTGTATCCCGCCAAACCTTTCATATCCAAATAGTTATCCAAATGTCTTTTAAATGTAGTAAATGTACCTGCATCCACCAGTTCCTATGGCAGTCCATTCCATGCACAAAACACTGTGTAAAATAGTTGCCATTCATGTCCTTTTTAAATCTTTCTTCTCTCACCCTAAAAATATGTCCGCTGGTTTTTAAATCCTCCACCTTAGGGAAAAGACCTTGACTATTCACCTTACCTATAAATCTCATGATTTTATAAACCACTGTAAGGTCACCTCTCAACCTCCTATGCTCCAGTGAAATAAGTCCCAGCCTATTTTTATAATATGTGGCAAAGAAACAGATCAACAGTAGTAGATTAGCCAACTTTAAGTACATTTAAGTTGTCATTGGACCTACATGGAATAGTGTAGGTTAGATCGGCTTCAGATTGGTATGACAGGTCGGCACAACATGGAGGGCAGGAGGGCCTGTACTGTGCTGTAATGTTCTATGTTCTATGTCATTCAGCCAAGCTGATCCAGGCCATGTTTATGCTCCACACTAGCCTCCTCCATCAAATAAGCTGACTTGTTTTATTGATTCAACGTTGTCGGCAAATGTGATTAGTTAATCATTAGTCATGTAGCAAATATTCCCATAGCTTCAAGCTTCTTTAACAAGGCTGAGTGACAAACTATAATTAAAAACTTGATAAAAAGATTATAGAAATAACAACTGGACTTCTGCATTTTAGACTGAAATGGCCCAATATATTCTAAAGCTTCCAAGAGATAGCTCCTTACTAAAAACTATGAAAATTATACAGCATAATAATTGTCCTTGGCTGGATTCCATTAGTATGCTGAATCAATAAGTTTTAGATTTGAACTTTAGTCTAAAACTTGAACCAAAAGTCTAGGCTGACACTTCAATGCAGTACTGAGGGATTGTTGCATTATTAGTATTCTATCCTTCCAGGCAAATAAAACTGGGGCTGCTTCTGCCTACTGGTGCTTGAGAAGGACGTTAATTTTTTAAATGCTTTATTCAAAGAGTAATCCACAAATGCCATTTGCTTCATACTGTGTAGCTGCCAGCTTCAACACAGTAAAAAATACTTAGATAAATTACTTGACATCAAAAGTAAATTTTAGCTGACAAGTGATCGATGACTCCTAAGCATGTAATACAGTTCATATAAAGCAGATGCCTTTTCATTCACTTTCCTGAGGTCTTTGAGTTTGTTGATCATGTATATCTGCGTAGAGGAACTTAGAACATGTTAATTTTAATCAACAATTAAATGATTTTTGTTTGTGAGCTCTTCCAAATCAATCTTTCTAGATTATTGTATTCTAATAGCTTCACAACAGTCAACCTACCAACTCAGTAGGTTTTGTGTATTCTAAGGCAGCTAACAGAGACTCTTTAGAATTAGTCAATGCAGAATTTTAATTTCAAGGGCATGTTAATATTAATACTAAAGCTAGAAAAAACCATAACTTCTGCCATGAGTTCAGAAAATTATTGATGACTTCAACTTCATCCTATTGGCAGTTAGACAAACACCATCACTTGTTTCATGGTTAGCAGTATTCTTTTGGTGACCAAGTGCTCTGGCATAATTAGAGAGATATTCAACTGCTTTGTTTCTGTATGGAGCAGCTGCAATTGCATTTGATTTTAAGTGAATGTGGGTGATTTTCAGGTGATAAGATTAAAAGAAAATCTCCAACAGAATAACCAGGCATTGTGGGTCTTAAACTTTTCCACAAAATGTAATGGTCATTACAGATGCGGTCTCCTGTACACAAGTATAGAATTTTCTGGAAAAACTCAGCAAGTCTGGCAGCATCTATGGAAAGAAAGCAGAGTTAAAGTACAGGTTTAGTGACCTCTCTTCTGAAAGTGTCTGACAGCCAGTAATAAACTATTCTGGATTTCAATTCTGATTCCGTTAAGTTCTTTTAGAAAAGTATCCAAATGGTCTCGGTACACTGGTTTCATCTTTCTGAAGTAAAGCAGTCCCTAGCCCAATGTCACTCGCTTCGACGGCTACTTTGTATGGGTCACTAACCACACCTTTAACAGTGCACTTGGTATTGTAGGAGCACTAACACATAGTATCCTGGCTGAAAGGTTTTGGACATGGCATGTTTATCTGCCTTTCACATCACTGCTGTTTTTGAGATTTTCAAGTGTTCTTGGGCCACTGCACAGGTTTGTCAGTTTCACTCTCAGAACTTTATTTCAGTCTACCATCACAGTGGCTCAGTGGATAGCACTGCTGCCTCACGGCGCCAGGGACCCGGGTTCAATTCCACCCTTGGGTGACTGTCTGTGTGGAGTCTGCACATTCTCTCTGTGTCTGCGTGGGTTTCCTCTGGGTACTGTGGTTTTCTCCCACAGTCCAAAGATGTGCAGGCTAGGTGGATTGGCCATGCTAAATTGCCCATAGTGGTCAGGGGTCTGTAGATTAGGTGGGTAAAAGGGGGATGGGTCTGGGTGGGATGCACCAATGGTTGGTGTGGACTTGTAGGGCCAAAGGGCCTGTTTCCACACTGTAGGGGTTCTAATTCTAATTCCTCTTTTGCTCTAAAAGTTTTTCTTTGATTAGTTTCAGAGGTACCCATACTTGGTGTCTAAAAGTAATTCAGTGGAGTAAACCCAGTGGACTCATTAGGTCAAACCCTAGTAGCAGAAGAAAATTTAGCTCTCTATCCCAGTCATGGGAGTACTCACGACAGTATGCCCTGATCTTTGTTTTCAGGCTCTTGTGGTACCATTCTAGCAACCCCGGTTACTGCTGATAATATGCTGTTTACTTCTACTGAGTTACGCCTATGCTACACATGACCCTGAAAAAAATTGGACGTGAAATTTGAAAGAACTGCGGATGTTATAAATCTGAAACAAAAACCAGAAATTACTGGAAAATCTCAACAGATTTGGTAGCATCTGGAGAAAAATAAGGGTTAATGTTTTGGGCCTGGAGATCCTTGCTCAGAACTGATTTTGGCTCGGAAAGGAATTTTTTGTGCAAAAGACAGAATGCACAGTGGAGAAGAGTAAATGATAGGAGATACAGCCCAAAGAGAGAGAAGAAAAAACAGTTGAACAGACAAAGGAGAGGATAAAGACCAGCTTAGGAAAAGGAATAGCTGCTCATGGGGACTACTAGCAGCTGACAATGGGTTGTGTGTGGTGGCAGCCCATGTGATGACAAGGCCGGGTGTGTGGTGCTGGGGAAAGCATGGGGAAAAGTGCTCAAACCCAGAGATTGTTGAACTTGATAGTAAGTCCAGAAACTTGCAGGATTCCCAAGCAGAAAATTTCAACAATGAAAATGAAATTTGAACTCTGCTCCAACTGAATCTTGACGGATACACCATACTGGATGAAGAAATAGATCAATTCTCTTACCGGGTTTTGGTGGATATAGAACAGCTTCGAGGAAATGGGTAGCCATGTCTATGACGGTAAGGATATAGTAGAAGCCTCCTTTTGTTTTGGGCAGAGGACCCACACGTTCCACAAAACATTGTTAAATTGTTTCCCAAAAGTTAATAGTTTTAGGGTTAAAGTGTCATTGTAGTAGAGTTTTCCTACAACCTGGCAGGTGTGGCATGTTTTGCAAAACCCTACTTCATGCCTGTGGAGCTGTGGCTAGTAAAAGTATTGCCTAGTTTGTTCTTGAGTTTCACATATACTGACTTGCCTAGCTATTGGAATTTCATGAACTAGGCATAATATTTCCCTACAGTGCCTCAGCAGTACCACCATCTGGTGGATCATTGACCACTTTTTGTTGCAGGTCTGTGAAAGGTCGTCATTTCCTCATCAGAACCTCATTTTTACTTCAAGGACTGCTTCTCCCTCCAGTTCAACAAGAGCAGTCTGAAATAGTGTTGTTTTTTAAATAGGGGTCAAATTTATTAGGCTGCTACCAAGGAAGTTCTATTTTTTAAGATGCTGCTTGGCCTGCTGTGTTCATCCAGCTCCACACTTTGTTATCTCGGATTCTACAGCATCTGCAGTTCCCATTATCTCTATTTTTTACCTCCTTGGGTTCTTCTACATGCCCACAAAAAGTTTCTGATAACGAGACCAAAGAGTCTTTCTGCTTGCAATGCCAGCTCAGCTTCCACGGGCTGAGTTTGTTTGGCTTTAGTGTGTGTGATAATAACACAGAACAACTACTGCAGGATTTGCAGTAACTGGCCTTCTTCAAGTTTAAGCAAGAGGTTCTTTACTACAAAAAGCAGGCAGCTTCTGCTGGGGAGAACAACTGCACACACTTGTGCCTTTCTCTCTCTCTGTGTCCGCACCTCTCTAACTTGTTTCCAGTTCCAACCTGCTCAATCAGCTGAGAACCAAATCTGCTTCATTTGTTAAGAACTCCTCAGTTCCTGATTGGCTGCATATTGCAGGAACCCATTGCTACAAAAACATAGTTCACAATAGCTATCAAAGACCTTTCTGAAAAATTATGTAGCCAGCTGAGGAAATGCATTTTTTCTTAAACAGTTCTTTCTCATTGCAGTCCACACAGTTTCCAAAGATAAAATTTAAGTTATGTTGCTTACAGAAGACTCACTTTGGAATTACGCATTAAAAATGTCTACATTATTTGGTTATGACCATAGGGAGAATTAAAAAAAATTCAGATTGAAAACTACTGGATTATTAGAGTACTAAATCAGAAACATCAGGTAAAACTATCATTTAAACACACATACATAAAAGGAATTGAGTTTTTTGAAAATGTATAGAATTAAGTATTGTACCACAGAACACACCTGTACGTTTCTATTCAGGCTTACTGCTGGGAACAGGAGGCCCTCCATATCCTCAAAGGCAACAGGCCCCTGTTGCTCATCATTAATGGAAAAGGTAAGTGTCCGTCTGTTGAAATCCAAGAGCACACCAACAGTGACTCCTTTGGTAATGCCTCCCTCAGTTCTAGGACAAAGAAGTAACAGTGCTCATTTGTTAAATATCTAAAATAGTAATCATAAATCTGTATAATTTTATACTGTACAGACAACTGTATTTTGTCAAAACCAGGATTTCTGCACCATAAGCCTTCGACTCTCTCGAGTTCACCTGATCAGCATAACTTTTAATTCCTTTATCTCTCGTGTAATTGACCAGGATCCACTAAAAAGCATTCTGCTGCCAAATTGGTCCATCTTCACTTGAAAGAAGCACTCTTTTCTCTCTGTTTTCAAGAGATCTGGGTGTTGCTGACAAGGCCAGCATTTGTTGTAAATCTCTAATTACACTTAAATTCAGTGGCTTGCAAGGTATTTCTGGTGGTAGTTAAGAGTCACCCACATTGCCTGCAGTTACATGTAGACCAGAATGGGTATGGAAAGAAGATTTCCTTGTCTCAAGGACATCAGTGAACTAGGTAAGTTTTTAATAATAATCAACGCTGCCTTCATGATCACCTTCCTCGTCTGGTTTCGTAATTCTAGATTTTTTCTAAATTCAAATTCCACCAGCTGTCAAACTAGAATTATAGAATCCTGAGTGTGGAAGCAGGCTACTCAACCCAACGAGTCTACACTGACCTCTCCAAACCACATCCCACCCAGACCTAACCTCCTCCCCTGTCCCTGTAGCCCCAAATTTTCCATAGCCAATCCACCTAACCTGCACATCTTTGAGAGGAAACCAGAGCACCCGGAGGAAACCCACGTAGACATGGAGAGAATATGCAACTCCGCATGGACAGTTGCCTAAGGAATCGAAGCCGGGTCCCTGGTGCTGTGGGGCAGCAGTGCTAACTGCTGATCCACTCTAGCTGAGTTTGAACCCATGTCCTCAGGGTACCTGGATTATTAAGGCAGCAATATGACCACTATTTTTCTGATGAGGGGTCTAGGCCCGAAACGTCAGCTTTTCTCCTAAGATGCTGCTTGGCCTGCTGTGTTCATCCAGCTCCACACTTTGTTATCTCGGATTCTCCAGCATCTGCAGTTCCCATTATCTCTGACTACTACACTGCTATCTTGACACATTCTGAAGATTAAACAGAAAATACTGGAAATACTCAGTGGATCAGGCAGCATCTGTGGCAAAAAAGAAATGTTTCTGGTCAATAGTCCTGTATAAAAGGTCCTCCCATTAACAATTTATCTGCTCAGAAGCTGCCTGAAGTGTTGGGAGTTAAGGTTATAAGATTTTCTCTGGTAAGATCACTATTTATAAGTAGAGATACGCAATTGAAATGAAAAAAAAAGGTTAGCTTGACAAGTGTTGAGGAGAAAAACAACTATGTACACATAGCACCAATGACAAAGTGATACATTTCATGACACTCGTTACAATTACAGTGAAAATGGATCCTTGTACTCAACTTTCACAATTTTACTTTAAAATAACAGAAACTTCCATGGACTTAAAATAAATAAGTTTGAAAAGGACCAATATTGAGCTAAAACAGATGCTGTAATCACCTGGGTTAAGTCAAGCTTATGAACCCATCAGTAAAACAAAGACACACTGGATGTAACGTTATTATGAAAAAAACATTTCTGGAAACTATAATAATGGAATGAAAGTTTGTATGCAAAGTACTCAGCTTGAGAAAGTCTAGGGTAGTCCTAAGAAAGTACAGATGGACTGTTATCAACAGTCTTAGCATTCTTTTATTCAATAATACCTTGGTGCTGACTCCTCTTCGTGTTTGATCTGGCTAACTAAGTTTAATTAGAGCATGATAACTCTGTGCTAGAAGAGGGAAAAAAGATGTTTGTTGCAACTAATTGCATTTGGATTCTGAGACAAGACAAGGAAGATGATATTTTTGAACAAGAACTGCAAGTCTGTCTTTCAACCTTAAGTTCAGACACAAGCTGATTTAAAAAAAAACTTGGGACAATAGCAATGATTCAGTTAGGATTTTGGGACGCCTGCAGCTTTGCCATTATACGGGAAACAAGGCCGTGGCTGAACAGTTGGACTCTGGTCTTTCTATTCTCACCTCACAAAGACTCTAAACTAAACTGCAACTGCCTTCACCTCTCTGTCTGTGCCAAATACCTGCTTCCACCATGCCTGTTATTTTGTAAGCTCATTACCTGTGTTTTTGTGTGTTTGTTGTCATGTTTTGCTTTTTTTGTTTCAGGTAACAGAACTGCATCCTCTTTCATTGAATAACACATTGGAATTGACTCTCCTTCATTTTTGATCTGGCTAACTAAGTTTAATTAAAGCATGAGAGCTCTGAGCTAAAAAACTAAACAAAAAAATTGTTGCAACTGATTGCAATAGGATTTTAAAAAAGAAACAGCTGTGATTTGTCCTCAGCTGGTTGTAACGTGCTTCATAGGAACATAATAAAAGAAAATATGAAAACCAAACCACATGAGGCATTTGGTCAGATGACCAAAAACATGACCTTCATGGAATCTTAAAGGAGTTTGGAGGGGTAGGGGGGTGTAGGAAGGTTATTCCTAGCTTTGGAACTATGCAACTGTATATCTCATAATGTAATGGAACGGAAGGAAGTGATATAGATACGCAGGGGCAAGATGGTAAAGTAATTTGAAAATGATGAGAGTTTTAAAATCAAGATATTGTTTGACTGGGACTCAGTGCAGAGGAATTATAAAGAAATAAGTCTCAGTGAGTTAAAATATTGCCCTCAGAGTTTTAGGTAGCCACAGGTTTACTGAGCACAGGCTGTGGGAGACCAGCCAATAGCAGGTAGAAAAAGAGATAACAAAGGCGTAAGGGTTTCAGTAGCAGACAAACTGAGACAGGGCAAAGTGGGGCATTGTTACAGAAGTGGAAATAGGCAGTCTTCATGATGGCACAAATATACGGTCTGTAGCTAATCTTGCAATCATATATGACATTAAGATTGTGAACAGACTGGCTTAATGTCAGACCGTTGCCAGGGAGGTGGATGGAGTCAGCAGCTAGGGAATACAGTCAGGAGCAGGAATCAAAAGCAGCATCTTAATTCTTCCCAATATTGCATTGGAGGACTTTTCTGGTCATCTAGTTTTAAATTCTCAAACTGTCATAATCAGTATAGGGGATATGTAGAAAACATTAATGAGGAACTGTCACTGTAGTGAGTGTGATGAGTTTAACCAGGTGGACCTCATAAAATATGATTTCTCCAATTGTGGCTGTCAATCTGGTCCAATTAGGGAGTCCTGGCTGACAGATAATAAACAAGAGAGTCAGAGGTTTTGTTCACTGACAGTTGGCTCTGAGGAAGCTGGATTAGTGTCAAGGGCTTTCCACTTGTGAATAAAAGGGGGACTTGGTGATGGGATAATAGCTTCTGTGGAGTTATTTCAGTCACCCTTCAGTTAAACTTATTAAAAATCAACTGGAAAGAATGAGCATCTAATTTTTGTTTACATAGTGAAGGTTGGTATCATAACGTTGATACAAAGGAATTTCAGTTGAGTCCCACATTAATTAGCTTAACAATAATCATTTTTTACATTACCTGTTTGTGTGAGAGTTGTTATGCATAAACCAGCTTCGATTATTATCAACATACATAGCCCAGGCCTTATCATCCTTTCCTAACATGACATCTTTCAAGACATCTATACGAGCCACACCAAATGCAGGGTCAGGATGGTTGTCGTAGCGGTCAATACTCAGCTCCCAGTAATGGATACCTCGGGAAAATCCAGTGTTTCCTAGTACTACCCTGTCATCATAGCTGTTGCAGGTAACAGTGAGGTTGTCATTAGAGAACAGAATGTCAGGATGGGCTGAACCCGAATCAAAACCAAACCAGGCAACTGAAAAAGAAAATAGAATATTATACTTATTATGAATATTACTTAATATAGAATCAGATTAGAGACCTTATGGTAAAGCTGGATAGAATCTGACAAAAAAGGACAAGAATCCCATGCTTTAAAAAGAAAATAAAATTCACCACATGACATTAAGACCAAGGTTACACAGGTAAACGTTTCATTAATACAGATAAAATTTGGCCATTTCTTATTACTGGTGTTAAAGTGGTATTGAAATAGCACATCAAACCAATGTTATGGTAGTCTTTGTTCTAATGCAAAATTTTCTTACCAAATAATCAAAGCAACAACATAAATATTTTCATTACTTCACAGACAATTCTGATTTGGAATCGTATCGCCAGTCTTTCATTCTTGTGTAAAAATCCTGTTACTTTTCATAACAACACTGCGAGTGTACTTATATCAGATAGTCCACAGTGGTTTGAGAGGTGGCATGTGACCAACTTTTCAAGGGCAATTAAAAGCGAGCAATAAATGCTGGCCTTACCAGTAACATTCACATCCCAGGCACTGTATATATAAAAAGTTGCTGAATTCAGAATGACATGGAGTTAGTTTCTGATGGTCCTGAATTATCACATTTAGAATTGGGTTCATCTTGATCTGGGCATATTTTTAACTAGGGTTTCAAATGTATATTTTCCCATTGCAATCCAAATGCACCCCTAAGACCGGCTACCACTGTAGTGTTAACATCTGTTCACACCTCCAATACTTTACCTTTCCTTAAAAACACAAGGTAGTAAACAAACAAAGAAGCTACCTAACAAGGAATAGAGATCACCATAACCAAAGCCAATTCTGCTCTTCCCAACCATGCAGTTGTTCCAGCAATTTTCTGCAGGGCAATCCAGACCAACAGTGTTACTTTCCTAGTCCCAAGGCAACGCGACCAATTGTCGTACATTTCACAGGATCATGATCTGAACGAGGACTCGACTGATCTTTAGAGCTCAATACCAGATGTGATGTGTTTAACCACAGGGTGGAGGGAGAGGGTAGAAAAGGAGTGAGAGGATAGGCATAGATGGAGCCCAGAGAAACAGAATGACAGGAAGTCACAGAGATGGATAACAGTATGCTCAGGAGAAACAAAAGCTAATGAGGGTAATTAAAGCAACAAAGGTTGGCCTTGCGTGTGACATTCACATCCCATGAAAGAAAAAGGTAGTATTCCAATTTGTTTCAAAACCACCACCAACTCAACAACTTATCTATTAGCTCTCTGTTCTTGCAAGCTACGAGCTATCAAATTGTCAAGGACTTCCTCTTATGTTCTTAAGCTTTTTTGCACCCCCAACCTCCTCCAACCAGACCCTATCCCTCCAATCTGGAGTCTACCCTTATGTTTTCTGCCACATTTCCAAAAGTCCTTGATCCTGATTCCCCCAACAGCCTCTTTCTCCTCTGCCTAAACTTTAATCTTTCGATCCCCACACCCCACCCCAGCCTTTCCCTTTTCCTGATTCCCATTTAATAATCCTTCTTTGGTCATATCTCCGAGTCTTCCAACTGAGACTGTTGTCACACACCTGAATTCCAGTTTCCTACAATCCAGCCCATTTGCAAGGTAGAGATTCAGAGGAAACATTCCCTGTCCCGGGAATGTAGAAGTGGGTTTTTAAACGGTTTGGGGGCAGGCACGTTAGGTGGTGACTAACAGATCAACCCCTTCACCAAGAAAATTAGTCCAACCACCCCGGACAGATCAGTAAGAACTTACGCCAAGTGCAGACAAGTTCTTCAGTGAATTACAGGCCTCAACGTTGGTGTCTCAGATTGTCAGAAGCTACAGGCCAATCAAAGCTTCTGGTTCCTAAAGTCAGAGATAATGGGAACTGCAGATGCTGGAGAATTCCAAGATAATAAAATGTGAGGCTGGATGAACACAGCAGGCCAAGCAGCATCTCAGGAGCACAAAAGCTGACGTTTCGGGCCTAGACCCTTCATCAGAGAGGGGGATGGGGAGAGGGAACTGGAATAAATAGGGAGAGAGGGGGAGGCGGACTGAAGATGGAGAGTAAAGAAGATAGGTGGAGAGAGTGTAGGTGGGGAGGTAGGGAGGGGATAGGTCGGTCCAGGGAAGACGGACAGGTCAAGGAGGTGGGATGAGGTTAGTAGGTAGCTGGGGGTGCGGCTTGGGGTGGGAGGAAGGGATGGGTGAGAGGAAGAACCGGTTAGGGAGGCAGAGACAGGTTGGACTGGTTTTGGGATGCAGTGGGTGGGGGGGAAGAGCTGGGCTGGTTGTGTGGTGCAGTGGGGGGAGGGGACAAACTGGGCTGGTTTAGGGATGCAGTAGGGGAAGGGGAGATTTTGAAACTGGTGAAGTCCACATTGATACCATATGGCTGCAGGGTTCCCAGGCGGAATATGAGTTGCTGTTCCTGCAACCTTCGGGTGGCAATCATTGTGGCACCGGTGCGGCTTCCTCTACATTGGGGAAACCAAGCGGAGGCTTGGGGACCGCTTTGCAGAACACCTCCGCTCAGTTCGCACCCGGTGCGGCTTCCTCTACATTGGGGAAACCAAGCGGAGGCTTGGGGACCGCTTTGCAGAATACCTCCGCTCAGTTCGCACCCGGTGCGGCTTCCTCTACATTGGGGAAACCAAGCGGAGGCTTGGGGACCGCTTTGCAGAACACCTCCGCTCAGTTCGCACCCGGTGCGGCTTCCTCTACATTGGGGAAACCAAGCGGAGGCCTGGGGACCGCTTTGCAGAACACCTCCGCTCAGTTCGCAACAAACAACTGCACCTCCCAGTCGCAAACCATTTCCACTCCCCCTCCCATTCTCTAGATGACATGTCCATCATGGGCCTCCTGCACTGCCACAATGATGCCACCCGAAGGTTGCAGGGACAGCAACTCATATTCCGCCTGGGAACCCTGCAGCCATATGGTATCAATGTGGACTTCACCAGTTTCAAAATCTCCCCTTCCCCTACTGCATCCCTAAACCAGCCCAGTTTGTCCCCTCCCCCCACTGCACCACACAACCAGCCCAGCTCTTCCCCCCCACCCACTGCATCCCAAAACCAGTCCAACCTGTCTCTGCCTCCCTAACCGGTTCTTCCTCTCACCCATCCCTTCCTCCCACCCCAAGCCGCACCCCCAGCTACCTACTAACCTCATCCCACCTCCTTGACCTGTCCGTCTTCCCTGGACCGACCTATCCCCTCCCTACCTCCCCACCTACACTCTCTCCACCTATCTTCTTTACTCTCCATCTTCGGTCCGCCTCCCCCTCTCTCCCTATTTATTCCAGTTCCCTCTCCCCATCCCCCTCTCTGATGAAGGGTCTAGGCCCGAAACGTCAGCTTTTGTGCTCCTGAGATGCTGCTTGGCCTGCTGTGTTCATCCAGCCTCACATTTTATTATCTTGGTTCCTAAAGTCCTCTGCTTGTCACCTACTCCTCAGAGGATCAACAGTGAAAGCTAAGTACTCTTTTCAATGATTCCCACCCCATGAGTTTGTTGGAAGAAAGACTGCAGTTGCTCAGCCATTGAGTATTATCAAGGCATCAGCTGCTAGAATTCAGGGTACTAAGGATATTAAGAAATGTAGTATGAGAAATGGAGTTGTTGTAGATCATCAGTAATTATCTTAGTAAAGATATGAAGGGCGACTTCTGCTTCTTATGTTACCATGTCAAATACTTGCTTAAGATATTCAATGTCACTCTTGAAGTTCTCAATAAGATTTTACCCTATCCCTGGTATGATTTTGGTAAGTGCTATCCAAAGCCACAAAGGACATCCTCTGTACCAAACACAAGACAGACTCTGAAGGAAAGTCATAATGGACTCAAAACGTTAACTCGGTTTTTCTCTCCACAGATGTTGCCAGATCTGCTGAGTTTCTCCAGCATTCTGAGTTTGTTTCAGATTTCCAATATCAGCAGTATTTTGCTTTTATTCAAACGACATCTTCTGGGGTTGTGACGAAATTCACCTTCTTGTTATTTTTGTAGCCTTTGACACAGTCAATATCATCATTCTATTCCAACATGTATTCTCTGTTAATGCAGCTGCTGTCATTTGATTCCATTTTACAAACAAAGGATTGCTAGCAAAAACACATATTCTCATGTCTATCCAATTTCCTCTGGAATACCCCAAACAGTATTTTTTTGGCCTTTTCCTCTTTCAAGTCCACACGCTTCCCCCTCTCAACATGTGACAAAAACTCCCCTTCCCCGACTGTATCCCAAAACCAGCCTAGCTTGTCCCCGCCTCCCTAGCCTGTCCTCCCACCTATCCAATTCTCCCACCTCAAGCCCCACCGCCATCTCCTACCTAACAGCTTCATCCCGCCTCCTTGATCTGTCCGTACTTCCTGGACTGACCCATCCCCTCCCTAACTCCCCACCTCACTTGCCTTTACTGGCTCCAACCCCGTCTCCTTGACCTGTCTGTCTCCTCTCCACCTATCTTTTCCTTTATCCATCTTCTATCTGCCTCCCCCTTTCTCCCTATTTATTTTAGAACCCCCTTCCCCTCCCCCATTTCTGAAAAAGGGTCTAGACCCGAAACATCAGCTTTCCTTTCATGCTGCTTGGCCTGCTGTGTTCATTCAGCTCTACACCTTGTTATCTGACTGGTCCTGTACGGACTTTTTCCCATATAAAAATTTCCAACTCTACAGCAATGCCAATGATGACGACAGTCACCTCAGCAGATAACCGTATGACAGGAATGTTAGTGGCAATAAGAATTAGGGCATTGGTAGGTCAGGGAAGGTGATCACAAAGGAACGGACTGCCTTTGTTAAAAGACAGCCATAGCTAATAAAAGTAACAGAACAATAAAATTAAGAGCATATAGTCCTTTACTAAAAAATGCATTAAGATATATGCAATATTTAAACTGAATATCATAAGATAAACATAATGTGTATGCTTCATGACCAGAAGTTGTCAAATATCTTACATAATTTCTTTAATTATTGGATATTTCCCATAATTGGCTTAGAATAATGAAGCAAAAACACAATTTTCTCCAGCAAACCACTTCCTTCAAGCGATTTTTTGGCACGTCCCAAGTAATTTTTGCTTATGACAATGAAAGATGATGAATGAGAATATATGATGCTTTTAATAAAAGGCAGGTCACATTTCCTTGATGCAACAATTATTGATGTTATGGTTATTTTTACAGTTTTAGATCAGTACCATTTTATTGCAGTATCCTTGCTTTCTAACACTGACATAACACAGAATGACAGGCAGTGCCTACAATTAGTAATATTAGTAATTTCAGCATACATCTCACACTTGAGTTAAATATTTGTATAAACATGTGGAACACGAAAAAGAAATCCTGAACCCATCAACTGAAATTATGATATCTATCAGCTTTGTACAAAAAGTGGCTAATTGGACTAATCCAGGAACTTGAATTGATACAAAGGCAGTATTTTAGTGGGAGTGGGTAAAATAAGGCCTCATAATGGAATACAAATTAGCTTAAAAATGAGAGGCATCTTGAAAATCCCCAGAGACATTACATTTCTCAACATGGAGGGAGAGAACAGAAAGTGAAAAGATTCACATATGGAACTCAGAATACCAGGAAGGTGGATGAGAATAAAGGATATTACTTTCCTCAGCATTAGCATTTTCCCTCAATAAGCAAATTACCTATTTTCATGGACAGTGGAAACTATAACCTGACCACAACCTCTTACGTCTTCCACAGCAAGGAAATTAGTTGATCTGCCAATGCTGTTCCGCTTGGAATTAACTTTTTTTATTCCCTGAAAAAGTACCAATCCATTAACTGTGCTTCTCCTAACACCATGTAAATTATAAGTGTGAATCTGAAATCCCACCGATCCACCATTAAACACTAATTTGTTGCACTGCTGCATCTGTCTTAAAGTTCGATGCTCAGATGCTTCCTGGTTAGTTTTGTATGTTATAGACTCCAAAACAGTTATATTAAATTTTATGTCTCATTTAGCAAATGACTGATCACCAATGATATGCCACAAAATATTTGGCAACTTAAGATTCACATATCAGCACAACATTTTTTATTTGTTTGTCCATGGGACATAGACTAAGCCAGCATTTATTGCCCATTCCTACTTGTGATTGAGAAAGTAGTGGTTAGCTTTCCTTGAACTGCTTCAGTCCTTGCAGTGTGGGGACATCCTACAATGCTGTTTGGGAGGAAGTTTTAAGATTTTGACCCCGTGACACTGAAGCAACGGCAATACAATTCCAAGTCAGGATGGTATGTGGCTTGGAGCTCAATATTTAACAACACAGCTAAAATTAGCCAAATTTAACTTGGAATTCTACTAACACAGAGGAATTAAAATAAATTCTCATGTAAGTAAAATTATCATAACCAAAGTAGTACCAAGACATTTGCAATATTAGTATGGATGCCTGTCATCATAAGTAGTTCCTTGGGTTCTCAGTCATATAGATACAATGACAAAGGACAACGTGCTGTATATTTTATAATCAGCTCACTGTCAGAACAGGAAAGGATCAACCAATATTTGGATAGTCAAGATTTGATTAGAGATAGTCAGCGTGGATTTGTGTGCAGGAAGTCATGTCTGACAAATTTTTTAGAGTTTTCCGAAGAGTTACCAAGAGGATATATGAGGGTAGGATAGTGGATGTTGTCTCTATGGAGGTTAGTATACAGACTTTGACAAGGTCCCGCATGGCAAGCTAGTCATGATGGTTAGGTTGCATGGCATCCAGGGAGAGCTAGTTAATTTGGATTCAAAACTGGCTCGATGATAGGAAGTAGAGGATGATGGTTGAAGGTTGTTTCTCTGACGGAGGCCTGTGACTAATTGTGTGCCACAGGGGTTGTTGCTGGGACATTTGTTATTTGTTATTTACATAAATGATCTGGGTCTGAATGGACAAAGCATGATTAGTAAGTTTGTGGATGATACAAAATCAGGAGGTATTGTTGATAGCGAAGAAGGTCATCAAAAATTACAGAGGGATCTTGATCAGATGGGGCAGTGGGCTGACGAATGGCAAATGCAATTTAATACAGATAAGTGTGAGGTGTTGCACTTTGGAAAGTCAAACCAAAATAGGACTTGTACGGTAAATGGTAATGTCCTGAGAAGTGTTGTGGAGCAGAGGGACCCAGAAATACAAGTACATAGTTCATTGAAAGCGGCGTCACAGGTAGATAGGGTAATTAAGAATACATTTAGCAAGCTTTCATCAGTCAAGGCATTGATTAGATTAGATTAGATTCCTTACAGTGTGGAAACAGGCCCTTTGGCCCAACAAGTCCACACTGCCCATTGAAGCATCCCACCCAGACCCATCCCCCTATAACCCACACGCCCCTGAACACTACAGGCAATTTAGCATGGCCAATCCACGTAACCTGCACATCTTTGGACTGTGGGAGGAAACTGAAGCACCCAGAGGAAACCCACGCAGACACGGGGAGAATGTGCAACCTCCACACAGACAGTTGCCTGAGGCAGGAATTGCACCTGGGTCCCTGGTGCTGTGAGGTTGCAGTGCTAATCACTGAGCCACTGTGCTGCTCCAATTGGGTCTAAGTTTGGGCAGTTTGGGTCTAAGGTCCCATTTCCACGCATTGAGTATAGGTGTTGGGACATTATGCTATAGTTGTATCAGTTGTTGGTGAGTATTGTGTCTGGTTTTAGTCACCCTGTTTATAGGAAAGACATAGTTAAACTGGAAAGTGTGCAAAGAAGACTTATGAGGATGTTGCCAGGACTAGTAGGCCTAAGTTATAGGGAGAGGTTAGCCAGTATAGGACTTTATTTCTTGGAATGTAGAAGAATGAGGGGTGACCTTATTGAGGTGCATAAAATCATGAGGGGCATAGATAGGATGAATGCATTTAATTTTTTTTCCCCAGGAACGGGGGAATTGAAAATTAGAGGGCGTAAATTTAAGGTGAGAGAGGAAAGATTGAAGAAGAACCTGAGAGGGAACTTCTTCATGCAGAGAATGATTTGCATATGGAATGGGCTGCCAGAGAAAGTGGTTGAGGCAGGTACAACAGCAACATGTAAAAAAGATTTGGATAGGTACATGAGTGGGAAGGGTTTAGAGGGATATGGACCAAATGTGGGCAATTGGAACTAGCTAAGTGGGCACCATGGTCAGCATGGACCAGTTTGGGCCTAAGGTCCCATTTCCATGCTATATTACTCTATGACTATAATATCAGGTTTGAAAGATGCTCTGCTTTAACAGCACCATCCACCCAAAGATTAAATTTACAACAGAGCATAATGTTTCTTTACTGATGTGACACCATCTGTAGAAATCCTGCCTGTATTTGGCAGATTACAAACTTCCAGCAACATACAGGTTTAAATGCCAGAATAAAGATTGTTCTTCAGGAGGCATTTATTGGGAAGTTTTGCAACTAGATTTTAGCTATCATTTTTGTGACAACTGAGGATCAGCAATTTGCACGTTGTAAGATAGCAAGAAACCTTCAGAGGCAGTAGTGCTGAAAGTGCTGCTCTATCACAGGCTAATGCTAAAATTAGAGATTATATATAAATATAATACAGATTATGAAAATATGCTGTATTGCAGTCTAATTTCAAATTCAGCTATTTTGAAAAGCTACTTTTTCCTTTTTTTATAGAATCACTAAGTAGTCTTTTCTGCACTCAATGTCAACATCAACCAATTTTACATTGAATAAATTGCAGTAAAACACTTCAAATACTATGCGATGAACCACAAACTAAATTGAGAAAAATCATACAATTTCCATATTTCTAGTTCTCAATTCCTATCCTGATCAGACAGGTAACAGCTAGGTAGTAAATTGCACCTACCAGAGTTTCAGAAAGACATGCAATATTGTCACAAAACATTACACAAGATACCCCAATATGATTAATGGCTAACAGTTAGGTCAGCCTGAACTGTCTTTTGCTTCGACAATTCTTGCTTCTTGCATGTCTCCAATTGTTATTGCTCCATCTTATAGTGCCATGCCTTCAGCAGGCTAAAAAGTCTAAGCTCTAGAATTTTACATTTTAAATGTGAATTCTCCTTACCTTTACATATTATATAAAATGGGTTTATACATTATAGCATAAAATGTTCTACTGTAACACTGCAGTAAAGGATATTCATTTTTACAATGTTTGAAGTTAGTTTCTTATGATTTATTTGACCAACAAACTACAGTGAATAATTTTCAGATTTAGTTATAGGAGACAAATACATGTACAATTTCTTGATGGCTACACAGAACAATCAACCTTTTATTTATTCACTTTTAGAAGCAGAAACAGACAAATTCATGCTTAGTCTCTTGGTGCAGCTACATAAAAGTATATTGAGTAGTTCTTTGTAAGAAGATCACCTAATACATAACTTTGTTTTTATGAAGACAATAGTGAAGAATAGATCATAAGGCAAACAACATCTTCAAATGCAATATACACCATGACCACAGCTTTTACTTCACATAAGTACTGTTCTTGAACAAAGTAAATCATTTTTCAGAACAATCTCTATAACCAAACAAAATAGGAACTGTGGAAAAATGGCTGTAGATTATTATTCAATTATCAAACTTAGTAGCAACAGCAATAACTGTTCATGCATTTTCAGATGAATCATATTGAAAATATTTGAAACATCCTTCATAATACTCTTTAAAAAGTCCGACCACAAATTACTAATCAATGAAAACATATAATGGATTCAAAAGTGAACAATGCAGAATGTAATCAAAAACTGCTGCTTGGCTTTTTTGATGCCTATTAAAAATGACACGTTTGAGAAAAATTAACAGCAAAACCTAAAGATAAATAAAAAGCATGAATAGTGTGTCTTCTATATCCTCAAATTACTAGTTACCATCTGGATTTAACATAAGCATGAGAAACAATGCAAAACTGTAATCATTCTAGTAAATGGCAGATAAATTTCATTCCCAAGAAAAGCCTAAACAAAAGGCCATCTTCAAAAGAAAAAGCACGACATATCAGAAAGTGATATAAAATAAAAGAACCCCTTTCTGGGGATATGCTTTAGATTGATAATGTTTTTCAGGCATTGCTTTCATTGAATGATGCTATGTGTGCCATTTTGTATTTATTCACAATATTTCAAGTACAGTTAAGCATGTACAGGCAGCTATACTGTGAGATAATTGTAAATACCTAAGCATTTCTGGAAGCCACAAAACATCATCTGCATTCTTAAAGCACTGGAGAATCGGAAACAAAGAATGCACAGTATTTTGTTTGTAATTTATTCTTGGAATGCGAGTGGCTTGGCAGGTAGTACTTAGAACTCATCTCTAGTTGCCCTGAATAATATATAACCTGTTGCCCAAAGGGCCTTAAGCGAAGCATTTTGTGAAACTGCAAAGATCTAGAGATTGGATAGGAGACAGCAAGAACTGTAGATGCTGGAATCAGAGTCAACACCGCGTGGAGCTGGAGGAACACAGCAGGCCAGGCAGCATCACAGCAGCAGGAAAGTTGACCTTTCAGGCTAGGACACTTCTTCAGAAATAGGGAGAGGGAAGGGAGCTGGGAAATAAATAGAGAGAGGAGGTGGATGGTAATGGATAGATGCAGGTTGGGAATGGTGAACATTGGTCAGTGGGATGGGTGGGCAAGATAGGTGGGACAGAAGATGGACAGGTTGTGTCGGATCAAGGAGGCAGGTGGGAGGATGGGTGGGGCTAGGCAAAGGAAGGTGGGGTGGTGATAGGTTGGATGCAGGTAGGGGCAGTGGGGATTTGTCGGTGGGAATGGTAGGGCAGATAGGTGGGGAAGAAGATAGATAGGTTGTGTCAGGTCAAGTAGGCAGGGCTGAGACGGAGGTTTGGACATGGGACAAGGCCAGGCATGGGGAGATTTTATAACTAGTGAATTCTATGTTAAAGCCATTGAGTTGTAGGTTTCTAAGGTAGAATATGAGGTGTTGGTCCTTCAGTTTGCGTTTGGCATTGTTGTAGTGGAGTTAGTGGGGAGCGTGGCGTGGACAAGGGAGTCATGGAGTGAGCGGTCCCTACGAGTGGCAGATAGAGGTGTGGAGGGAAATATCTCTTTGATCGTAGGGTACGATTTTAGGTGGCAGAAGTGGGTGAGAATGATATGCTGGATGCTGAGGTTGGTGGGGTTGAATGAGAGACCTCTCACTCTGCGACACCCTCATTCGCTCCACACTGCTCACTAACCCCACTACCCCTAGCACCTTTCCCTGAAACCGCTGGAAGTGCTACACATGCCCCTACGCCTGCCCTCTCACTTTTATCCAAGAGCCAAAGCAAACTTTTCATATCCGACAGGGGCTCATCTGTACACCTTCCAATTTGGTTGACTGTATCCATTGCTCCCACTATGGCCTCCTTTACATCAGTAAGACCAAGTGTATGCTTGAGGAGCATCTGCATTCTATACGTGACAAACAATAAGACCTTCCAGTCGCCAACCATTTTAACTCCCCCTCCCACTCCCTTGATGGCATGTCAATTCTGGTCCTCCTCCAGTGCCACGATGATGCCACAGGTGAACTGGAGGAGCAACATCTCATATTCCACCTTGGGAGCCTACAGCCCAATGGTCTTAACATAGAATTCACCAATTTTAAAATCTCCCCACCCCAGGTTCCATCTATCCCACTGGCCAACCACCACCACTCCGTACCAGCATTCACCTGTCACCATCCCAACAACCTTTCCCCAGCCCCACCCATCTTCTCTATTTACTTCCCAGCTCCCTTTCCCACCCTATTTCTGAAGAAGGGTCCCGATCTGAAACATCAACTTTCCTGCTCCTCTGATGCTGCCTGGCCTGTTGTGTCCCCCTAGCTCCACACGGTGTTGTCTCTTGAGATCAGATAAGGTAGGGCTAGCAGCTCTTCCCCAAGGGAGGAGTGCATTAAGCAGTTAACTGGGGAGGGATTGCATGGACTAGCATTTGATTGTTGCGCTTTTAATCAGAGACTATGATAATATTTTGGGCATCCGGGTTCAAATTGTGCCATATCATATGTTTGAATTTGAATTCAATAAAAAAATCTGAAATCAAGAATTTAATGATGACCAAGAAACCATTATCGATTGTCAGGAAAAACCCATCTGATTCATTAATTTCCTTTGGGGAAGGAAACTGTCAGCCTTACCTGATCTTATCTACACCTTGGTGGCATGGCGGCTCAGAGGTTGGCACTTCTCTCCTCTCACTTTAAAAATGTGCCCCCTAGTCTTGAAATTCCCCATCTTAGGGAAAAGACAACTACAATCAACTCTATCTATACCTCTCACCATATTATAAACCTCTATCAGGTCACACTCAACCTCCTACGCTCAAGTGAAAAATGTCTCAGCTCACCCAGCCTTTCTGTATAACTCAAACCTTCCCTATCCTGCAACATCCTTTTAAATCTTTTCTGAACCCTCCCCAGCTTGATAACATCCTTGACATAACTTGGCGACCAGAAGTGGACACAGTATTCCAGAAGAGGCCTCACCAATGTCCTGCACAACCTCAACATAACATCCCAACTCCTGTATTCAAAGGATCAAGTGATGAAGGCAAGTGTGCAAAACACCTTTTTTAACCATCCTGTCCACATGTGATTCAAACTTTAAAGAATTATGCACCTGCACTCCTAGATCCCTCTGTACTACAACAGTACCCAAGGCTTTACCATTAATTATGTAAGCCCTACCCTTGTTTGTTGTACCAAAATGAAATAGCTTGCATTTATCCACATTGAACTCCATCTACCATTTTTCAGCCCACTGATCCATTGGATCAAGATCCCTGTGTAATCTTAGGAAGCCTTTTTCACTGTAAACAATGCCACCAATTTTGGTGTCATCCACAAACTTACTAATCATGCTTCTATATTCTCAACCAAAATTATTTATATAAATTACAAACAAAAGAGGACCCAGTGGAACAGCATTGACAGGCCTACAGTCCAAAACACGAACCTCCACCATTACTCTTTGTCTCCTGCCATTAAGCCAATTATGTATCCAATTGGCAAGCTCACCCTGAATCCCATGTCACCTTACTATTTAGTCTACCATGCGGAACCTGGTCAAAGACTTTACTAAAATCCAAATAAAATGTCTACTGCTCTGCTATCACCAACCTTTTTGGTAACTTCTTCAAAAAACATAATTAAGTTTGTGAGATATGATTTTCCTCAAACTAAACCATGTTGACTATCCCTAGTCAATTTTAAATAAATAATCTATTATTCTGTTAAGTTTTCCAATAGAGTTAAATTATTCCAATTCTTCTTTCATTTGTTTGTATTTTAACTTGAGGGTAAGAATAAAGTGTGTTTTGCTTAAAGCCAAAAAGTAGCATTACCAATTGAAATACATCTGGAACGCTGCACCTTACACTTGCCTTTAAATAAAATAAACATCAGGGTCTAGGCTATCTCCTTGATATACCTGAGGGACGTTTGATCTGGATTGTAATTTCAGGTGTTGTAAATTTTTTTTCTTTTTTAATCGTATGAGAAAATCCATAGGACAGTACCCCACTGGATCTACTTTTGGAAAACTTTGCATATTCTGTAATCATACTGCATAATAATATGGTTCCTGCTGATCAGATGAATCAAAGAATCTGCACAGGACTCAGTCATGAGTTGAGGAAAACTCCCAAATGGTGGCAAGCTCTGAGAAACACGTATCTGTTTCTCATATGTGCATCATCACCTTGAATTTGAACTTGGCAGTTGTGCACCAAATTTCAAAAGCATAATACTGTATATGCACAAGCAATTTATATTTTTCTACAGACTCTTGGGGCAGGATTCTCCAGAAAACATACTTTATTATGAAAATTTCAGCTTTTTTGGGACATTCCATTTTTACATACATATAATATGAACACAAAAAACATGCTCCTACAATGGTCAAGCTTATTCAGTGAGTAGCTAAGCCATACAGACTAAGACAACCAGTTAAACTGCTATTCTGCAGTCAGCTCACAGCTAGCCAAAACCAGTCAGCCAATAACCAGAAGCTAACAATCTGCCACAAGCCAAAGTGCAGTCAGCCATCACACGCCACCAGTCAATGAAAGCTATAAATCAGACGGCTTGTAGCCAGCCACAAGGAATTACCCAATCATTCCAGAAGACAATTAGTTATTTACCAGCAGTTACTTGCTAGACTATATCCAGCAGCCAGTTAATTCATAGATAGACTCTTACTCTTTTGCCTCAGGTATGGGGAATCACTGTAATTCAAGTGCCCATGTCATTGAAGGCCTGAGGAAGACTCACAAATAAAAATCTGAATGCATTGCCCAACACTTGCGTTTTATATTATGTCTCAAGAGGTCCCTACTGAAGTCCCTAAATACTTGATTGTCAATGAAGTACTTTTGAAATTCAGTCAGTTTTAATGTGGGAAAAGCAGCAACAAAACGCTACAACATCCATTTCAAGGCGCCTGCCCCTGAACTGTCATGGTGCCATCAACAATTAGCTTTGCTGTTCTCATATTCTGGGTGGATATCACACTTCTGAAAGGTTGCCAGCTCTGTAAAACTAGCAGGACCATTGGAAATGGTATAGTTCTGGTACTGCAGGAAGCCTGGGCTGTAAGAAATATGGCAGGATCATTGCAGTCAGTCAATGAAGCCCTGTTTGTGGTTGGGAAAAAGTTGTTAATATTAAGAACAGGTGAGTCTCTTCACCAGTGTGCAGCCCTCGCCTGCAAGGTATTTGTATTAAGCATAGTATACCCATGTAGGAGAGGGTCACCTTGCAAAAAAAACACACGGGCCACATGCATAACTGTTGGTTTGTCACATGACAGCAGATAGGTGCATACCGGCAATGGCAGGGTGAGGCCCTTATGTGACCACTTATGGACCTCAGCAGGAAAGCAGCCTTGACCCTTCTCATTCTGAATGTAATCGGTGGAGTCACCACTCCACACTTTTGTGTCCAGTTAAACATCGATTTTTTTTTGCTAAATGCTGTAGAATAGGAGTCAAAAGCCAGAACCTGCAGACCGCAAAAGGCGGTAACAAAAATACAAATGGAAGCCATTTTTCTGATTTTGCTTCAAAGCTGATCATCACATTTTCATTTTATCCAGATGCTTTTGCAAACCTCTTCCTTGATTTGGGTTCATTCAAACAGCATGAACCATGATTTTTGATCTGCTTGTTACTTTCACTTTGTGGTATAGCCATAAAGTACTTTTTTACACACTACTGCTGACGGTGATATACGTGTTGAGCTTGATTATAATCTGTTGTCACAAGTGGTGGGCTGCAGTCCTCTAAGGAAGATGCTCCGACCTGAAGAACAGAACTAACCTCCTAAAATCCACCTTCTTCCCATCAATTAATGGGTCAAGATTTGCACTTCCGTTAGGATTCTGCAGCATAACTTTGTTTCTCTGACTGGGGTTCCTCTGACTTAGCTTTTTATTGGAATTTTCTCCTTCTTCCCTTCCCTGTCTTGGCAAAGGCATACAAAACATTTAAGAACAATTTTAAAGCATTACGAGACAGTATTGTTTGTGTAACAGTTAGCATGCTACTTTATTCAAAGGCGATGAAAATTGCCAGCCTGTTGTTTAAATAAACATTTCGTTGGTTAACCCAAAATGTTTGTCTAGTCCCGAGAAAACAAATGGAAAACAGACAGAGAATGGGAGAAAGTCACAAATTTGACAACAGTCAAGAAAAAATTACTTTGGTGGACACTCACGGACACACCTCCAGGACAAAGATAAATAAAAACCAAAAGAACTGTGGATGCTGTAAATTAGGAACAAAAACAAGGTCCTGGAAAAGCTCAGCAGGTGTGGCAGCATCTATGAGGAAAACAACAGAGTAAACATTTTGGATCTAGTGACCCTTCCTTAGAACTGATGGTGGCTGGGAAAACGTCAGTTTATATGCAGAAAATAGGGAGGTGGATGGGGTAGGAAATAAAACAATAGGATAGAGCCTAAAGAGCGAGAAGAGAGCCTCTTTTTAGGCTCTATCCTATCCTTTCATCCCTGCCCCACCCACCTCCCTATTTTCTGCATATAAATTGATGTTTTCCCAGTCACCATCAGTTCTAAGGAAGGGTCACCAGACCTGAAACGTTAACTCTGTTTTTTCCTTCACAGATGCTGCCACACCTGCTGAGCTTTTCTAGCAACATCTGTTTTTGTTCCAGGACAATGGTCCTGTTAACTTGCATTTTGAAAGGAATTCTTCAGTTGTCAGGATTATTTAGATATGTTGTTTAGCAGGGAATTAAATGCTTAGCAAACCTGGGACTGGGCTCAGCAGTATTTGTTACTCAAATCTTGCTAATGCATGACCTATAAAAAACGTTCAGTTTGGTGCTCACACAAGGGAAGATGGCCCCATAATTGGCAGGACCAAAGTTCTGATTGCAGGTTGGTTCCATGGGTAACTGTAGCCATGTTAGTTTTATATTGTGAAGCTTCTGTTCATTTTGTAATGAACCGAGATTTTGAAAGCTTTAATTTCTATAAATTTCAACTGGTTTTTTCACAGCACGTGTTTTATGCAAATAGAAAACACAGTAGTATGTTTATGAGTATATATTTCTTAATTGTATTTAAAAATTTCATCTGGAAAACAGCTTCTACTTAATATTTCCTTCCCTCTTCCTTTGTGGACATCAAATCATACTGATCCAAACAACAACAATCATTGTGTTTCAAAAGTACTTCATCACATTAAACGTGGGCAAAGCTTTGATCAATGTGTTAAGACAGATCATAAATGCAAGGTGAGTATGCTTATGGATATTCATGAACATACTTAAAAAGATCATTAGCTAGCTATTTAATTGCAATGGCATCAATCTGTAGAATCAAATTTTTCTTTACTTAATGTCCACATGGTTACTTTCCAGTAATTAAGAGTAGAAATCCTGGCTCAATTTCCTATTTCTTATTATTTCTTAATTGGAATACATTAAGAATAATTGTACCATCCCTACTGATGGCCTGGCTACAATTAACTGAGTCAGCGTAGATTACAGTCAAGCTTGAAGCCCTTCAGCACAGTAACACCCACTGAAACATAGGGAGTATTCCTATGGAGACAACTTTCTCAGTGCATCCTTAATTAAGATTGTGTTAACCTCACTCTCATCTTAGTTCTGATCAGAAAAATGAGCTGTAATTCCTGCATTAAAAACTCAGCTTATTGATACTTTAATCAATCTATTCAGACACATGTCTGGAACAGGTGGGACTTCAACCTGGGCCTACTGGCTCAGAGATAGTCACACTATCACTGCTCCATAAGAACCCTAAAACCTGGTTTATACACTTACTACATAACATTTGGTACACTTATTCTTAATCTATCACAAGATGGCTTACAATATTTCTAGCTACCTACACAGTTTGTTTGATCATAAAAAGTCTGCAAACAAAATGCTTAGTATAAGCTAACTGGTTATTAAAAAAGGAAACAAAACACAATTCCGGATCACTATGCACCTGCAAACTCCAAAACAGTACAATCTTTGAATTACACAATATTTTATTTTTCTATTCCACTACACATTTGATTAACAGTATTCCTACGTCCTTTTCACATTCCATACCTGCAATTACAATTCAACAGCAGACAAACAAACAAATAAGCAGTGACCACGCCACTGAAGCAAGACATTTAGAATCATGACTAACTTACACTGATTGTATGGACAGGTGGTATCTGCAAAATACAACAAGGATTTCTTTAGAAAAAAAATCTTCCAGTGCTTAGCAAATCAAATGCACCAGACTAATACATTTAGCTTTATTTAGAGTTTAAGAAAAAATGTGCAATGTTAAATGTCCATAGCATAAAATACATATTACAATTGGTTTCATCATACAGCTTAACTTTAAAAATATTTAACAGTTGCAAATACAATCAAAACAAAATGTTTTTCAGAAATGACTACAGGCTAACATTCCTCAAGTACAAGGCATTAGCTTTCTAAAACTTTACAAAGCTTTCTATACAATCCATGAATACTTGGGAAACTGAATAAGATAAATTATCACAACCCATATTTTGCACAGATGTGCTTTTAAATATTTTTTATACATTAATATGACATTTTAAAAACATAGCTTTCTACTTATTTTAGAGTGCATGTATCTATGAATAAAATCACAATTATCACAAATTTAAGGTATTCTTAAAGTATCTGTGTTGAAACCTCACCCTCTGAAGTCTGTAGGACAAGTGTCTTGCTGTAAGGGCCCACTCCTGACTTGTTGAAAGCTTTCACTCGGGAACTGTAAGTGCTGTTGAAATGTAGCCCATCAACAGTGCACATGGTTTCTTTTCCCACATACACCTCCTGTTCATGAAAATCAGAAACATAAATTATTTTTCACAAGTGTACAAAGAAAACTGATTTACCTACTGTGTGGGTCTTGTTCACTGCACATTATGTACAATGAGAAGATTAATTAGGAAATATGTTATTGAGAAATTTCGGTAATCCAATGCATATCACTATCCATGGTTTCTTTCTGTAACATTAAACCACTTATACCTATATTGGCTACACGCTAACTTTCCAAGGATGCCAGAAGATTTGCGGCAATAGATAGCAATTCTACAACAGAGACATGTTTAAATTCAAATTTTATATTTCAATAGATTCATTAAAAAGAAAAACAGTCATAAGTTCAAGTACAATTTCCATCTGCCTTGCCATTGTGATTTTAAAACCTTCCCAATACAAATAAAAGAACACAAGTATGAAAGTGCAGTACTATACATATAAAGCATTTACATCCCATGATATCTAAGTGCATAAGTTCTAAATTAATAAGATAACAATAAAGCGACTTATCTGACTTCAGTATGGCCATTCAGTAGACTTTTGGTAAGGCCCCACATAAGAGATTATTATGTAAAATTAAAGCACATGGGATTAGGGTACAAGCAGATACAAGCTGATACAAGCAGAGAACTAGGGTGGCACAGTGGCTCAGTAGTCGGTGCTGTGAGGCAGCAGCACTGGGGACCAGGCTTTTATTCCACCCTTGGGTGACTGTCTGTGGAGTCTGTACATTCTCCCTCTGTCTGCATGAGCTTCTGCTCAGTGCTCTGGTTTCCTCTCACATCTAAAGATGTGCAGGCTAGGTGGACTGGCCATGCTAAATTGCCCGTAGTGTCCTGGGATGTATAGATTAGAAGTGTTAACCATGGGAAATGCAGGGTTACAGGGGGTGGGACACTTCAGAGGGTTGATGTGGACTTGTTGGGCAAAAGGGCCTGTTTCTACATAGTAGGGATTCTATGGTTAGCAGGCAGGAAACAGTAGGAATAAATGGGTCGTTTTCCAAATGGCAGCCAGTGGCCAGTTGGGTACTGTGGTTGAACTTCAACAATTCATTAAAGAAGTTATTTAGATGAGAGTAGTAAGTGTAATTTCTCCACGTTAGCAGACAACACGAAGTGTGGGAGGAGGCGGCGCGGTAATGAACTGTGAGTAGGAAGTATTGTGATTTTGACTAGTTGAGTAAGTGGACATTTGCATGGCAGATGCTGAATAATGTGGATAAATGTGAGGTTATCCAGTTTTGTTGCAAAAACAGGATGACAGATTATCTGAATATCTATAGATTGGGAAAGGCGGCAATGCAATGAAATATGGGCGTCTTTACGTACCAGTCACTTAAGGCAAGCATGCAGGTACAGCAGGTGGTGAAGAAGGCAAATGGTATATCGGTTTTCAAAGACAGAGGATCTAAGTATAGAAACAGAAATGTCTTGCCGTAATTATTCAAGGCCTTGGTGAGGCCATACTTGAAATATTGTGTGCAGTGTGGTCTCCTTATCTGAGAAGGGATGTTCTGGCTATGGAGAGAGTGCAACATGATTTACCAGACTGATTCCTGGGATGATAAGACTGACATTAGAAGAGAGACTGGATCAATTAGGGCTATCTCCAACAGAGTCTAGAAGAAAGGTTGGAGGTGGGTGGGGGCGGGCAGCGGTGCGGAATCTCATACAAACCTATAAAGTTAACCAGGACTAGACTAGAAAAATGCAGGAAAGATACTCCTGCTGACTGGGGAGTCCAAAATCCAGGGGTCTCAGAGTAGGGTTATGGGATAAGCATTTAGAATTGAGATAATGAGAAATCTATTCACACAAGAGTGCTGAGTCTTTCAAATCATCTGGTTGAGGTCAAAGCATTCAAATATTTTCAAAAAGGATTTTGAATGACCTATTCCCGTTACTATTTTCTGTGTTTGTCATTTTTATGGTAAATTTTATGTGAGCAGTTTTAACTGGTAATAAATGTCTCTTTATTTGGCATCTAATTTCATGTTAATTGTAGTTATGGAATATGAATATAAAATTGGAAAATGATGGATTTTAATTTTTAAAATGGGTTGATTATCATAGCTACAGTAAGGTATACATCAGAGAATCTACCTGTATTCATTGCCAACAAAAAAATGTTTCAATTATTCTGAAATTAAAATAGCTGGACCTTTGCCAAGCAAACAAGCAAAATCAACGGTTCAACAGTATTCGACAGTCTAAATGTTATGGTAAAAGATACATAAAGAAGTTCAAGTGAATACAGAAAAGATTCGCAACTGTTTATAGAAAGCAATTACAGATTTCAGTTCTGATACCGAAAAGTATTTGGTTATATGTGGAACAAATTTTTTAAAAATCAATATGATGGCTATTAAGAAAATAAGTTTTTTTTAAAAAAGCAACAGTTTCTCTATCCACAGACATTGCCAGAATATTTCTAGCAATTAATATTTTTTCCTGAGACTGTTATAAAAACACATTTCTTCAATTACAAATGATACCAAATTAAGAACTGCTTTCATTGACTGGCCTTTTAGAGAAAAACAAGTAAGGTCATTATCTAGTAAAGTATGCATACATGCCAAAGACCAAAACTTTTATGAAAAATCTTCAGTTTGCCCCACTAATTCCATATTTCTTCTGTAGCTTTTATTGTCTATGCATGTGTTCTGCATTATATGGGTTTACATAAGTCCAAACAAGGGCTGAAGGAATGGAAGTAAGGGAAGAATGAAAGCCCAAAGCAGAGATATCTACCATATCATTCTATAGATCAATTAGTGTCCATTTTAACACCAGACAGATTATCTTTTCACATAATCTAAATATAATGCTGAACCAAGTCCTTTCTCAGCCATATTTTAATTTAGTAATGATTGCTGTCTGATTCACAAAAATTACTGAAGGACACAAAGGCCTTTGAGTTTTGCATTTTTATTCAACAGATACCTTCTCATGATTGTATCATAGCGGGGAGGATTTATATTACATAGAATATTTATAAGAGTTATGTTAATGGAAGAATTTTTGCATGTTAATTTTTGGAAAAAAATTGCATGCTTATTAAAAAGAAATGCTTAAGACATTTGAGATAATGGGAACTGCAGATGCTGGAGATTCCAAGATAATAAAATGTGAGGCTGGATGAACACAGCAGGCCAAGCAGCATCTCAGGAGCACAAAAGCTGACGTTTCGGGCCTAGACCCTTCATCAGAGAGCTCTCTGATGAAGGGTCTAGGCCCGAAACGTCAGCTTTTGTGCTCCTGAGATGCTGCTTGGCCTGCTGTGTTCATCCAGCCTCACATTTTATTATATTGCTTAAGACATTTACCTTGTTAATTTTAATTTATGCTTTGCATGCTTTAGGAGAAAGCTGAAGGGAGAAGGAGCATATTTAGTATGAATTCTGAACAGATAATTAATCTTCCTTAATTTTTGAAAGTAGTAGTAGTTTTTCATTGCTGCTAATCTACAAAAATCACATCAATTGGTTATTGTATGAAGTCCAAGAAACAAAGAGAGTGTTAAATAATTCCAATTGTCCAAATTCTTTGCTTAACTTTAGTTCAACAGTATCATTAGCAAAAGGCCTCAACGTATAACTTTATAATGATGAGGGCATAGAAGTGAAAATAGTAAACATAATCTGCATTCACTACAAATACTTCCTCACACTTGAACACAACTCCTCTGCAGGCAGGTGGTCAGGAAAGCATTTTGCCTTCTTCTAAAGAAGGAGGATTCACAAGTTTTTTGGTTCTTAATTACTTTCATAGACAATTGGTTTTTACTGTACTTACTCTAAACTGGCCTCCATTTCCATCATCTAGTTCCAGTATGTAACCTTCTGCTTGAACCAATGACAGTGGTGGCTGCTTCCAGGACAACGTAGCACTGTTATTGCGAGTACAGCATTCCTCCAGCTGCAGAATTGGGGCTGATGGCACTGGAGAGGGAGCTAAGTATAAATGAGTATAACTAGTGCTTCTAGAAAGCTACAATGTACTTTTAGCTTAAAATCGAAATGAGATTTAGTGTTCACCTCTATATATGTTCAATTCAATATGCAGGGACAGTAGCTGGAATTTTCACACTTCATGAAATTGTCCTTTGTTACGAATCTACATAAAAGCTATACAAGAATGTCAAATACTTGTATCCTGAATCCTCTTTCCTCTTGGAAGCACAGCTGATTACCCAAGCCAACTGGTGTAAATCAAAGTAGATCAAACCTGCTTTTTATGCTGATCCAAGAGGGGTGCTTGTGGCACTGTACCCTCGCAAGGTGATCTCATGTATCTGATACTAGCTTCAAATATAAATTTACAGGATTAGCTGAAAGAAGTTACCAGGAAGAATCAGGGAACACTGTCTTCCTGATGACTGATCCCAATAAATCAATGAAACCTACACTGGGTTGCTGTTGATGCAGTGTAGGAAGCTTAATTTTGACAAATGAATTTTTATTCATGCTCATATTCTATTCCACAATGCATTACTTCAAAGTGGCAACTAAATTTCCACCTCGTAATGCTGAGAGATTCCTTTTATTTTGGCCTGCAGCTACATTTCTGTTTCCTCCTCTTTAGTGAAGGAGTGTAACTAATGTCAACTTAGCTGCTGCATTAACTTCCAGCATCACGTACAACTTCTAATAATTTTATTACCAATCTAAAAAGACCTAACCTACAGGAAACATTTTATTTCATTACAGTTGATAATACAAAAATGTTGGAACTTTTAAGTCTTCGCAACAATGTAAAATGTTTCAGTAAGTTTTATGTTTTCATCAAGCTTTGCAAAAGCAAAGATCATTAAATATATTTAAGGCTGTGACAGACAAATTTTTGATCTCTTGGGAAGTTAAAGCATGTCAGGACTGGCAGGAAGTTGGAATTAAAACCTGAGGTCACCATGATGCTATTAAATGGGCAAGAAAGATTGCTAGGCCACATGGCCTATTCATGCTTTTATTACTTATGCTCTTGGACAGACAGTCATAAAGCTCGAAAAGCAACTGTGAACTCTGAGCAAACTATAATCAGCAATCTGTCAAAAACTGCTTTATAATCTATTTCATAAAAGAAAAATGCCTTATTACTCTGCAGCAAGATATCCCAAGTTTCGGGGAGCTTGGCAAATTAATTACGGTAGTTTTCAACAGCTGAGAAGCCATGCCAAAACATAGATAAGACTGCTGAGGTTCTCCAGAGAACAAACAAAACTAAAAATGGCATTCAGTAAGCCAGGCAATTAACAGAGATAACAAGATGTAGAGCTGGATGAACACAGCAGGCCAAGCAGCATCAGAGGAGCAGGAAAGCTGATGTTTCGGGCCTAGACCCTTCTTCAGAAATGAGGGAGGGGAAGAGGGTGATGAAATAAATAGGGAGAGAGGGGGAGGTGGATGGAAGATGGATAGAGGAGAAGATAGGTGGAGAGGAGACAGACAGATCAAAAGGCGGGGATGGAACCAGTAAAGGTGAGTGAAGGTGGGGAGTTAGGGAGGGGATAGGTCGGTCCATGGCGGATGGACAGGATGAGGTTAGTAGGTCGGAGATGGGAGTGGGGCTTAAGGTGGGAGGAAGGACAGGTTAGGGAGGTGGGGACGAACTGGGCTGGTTTTGGGATGCGGTAGGGTGACGGGAGATTTTGAAGCTTCTGAAGTCCACATTGATACCATTGGGCTGCAGGATTCCCAAGCTGAATATGAATTGCTGTTCCTGCAACCTTCAGGTGGCGCTGTTGTGGCACTGCAGGAAGCCCAGGATGGATATGTCATCTGAGGAATTGGAGGGGGAGGTGAAATGGTTCGTGACTGGGAGATGCAGTTGTTTAATGCGATTGAGCGTAGGTGTTCTGTGAAGCGGTCCCTGAGCCTCCGCTCGGTTTCCCCGATGTAGAGGTAGCCACTCCGGGTACAGTGGTAGATGTGCAGGTGAACATCTGCTTTATGTGGAAAGTCTTCTTGGGACCTGGGATGGGAGTGAGCGAGGAGGTGTGGGGCCAGGTGTAGCACTTCCTGCAGTTGCAGGGAGAAGTGCTGGATGTGATGGGGCTGGAGGGGAGTGTGAAGCGGACAAGGGAGTACCGGAGAGAGTGGTCCCTCCGGAAAGCAGATAAGTGTGGGGAGGGAAAAATATCTTTGGTGGTGGGGTCGGATTGCAGATGGGAGAAGTGTCGGAGGATGATGCGTTGGATCCAGAGATTGGTGGGGTGGTACATGAGGACGAGGGGGTTTCTGTTTTGGCGGTTATTGCGGGGAGGTGGTGTGAGGGATGAGTTGCAGGAAATGCGGGAGACACGGTTGAAGGGGTTCTTGACCACGGCGGGGTTGGGGGAAGGGGTGCAGTTGCCGCTCTTGAGAAACGAGAATATCTGAGATGTACAGGAGTGGAATGCCTCATCCTGGGAGCAGATGCAACAGAGGTGAAGGAATTGGAAATAATGGATGGCATTTTTGCAGGAAGGTGGGTGGGAGAAGGTGTAGTCTAGATAGCTGTGGGAGTCGGTGGGCTTGAAATGGATATTGGCTTCTAGGTGGTTGCCAGAGATGTAAACAGAGGGGTCCAGGAAAGAGAGACAGGTATCAGAATTGGTCCAAGTAAACTTAAGGTTGGGGTAGAAGGTGTTGATGAAAACGAATGAACTGTTCGAGCTCCTCGTGGGAGCACGAGGCGGCACCGATACAGTCATCAATGTAATGAAGGAAGAGGTGAGGTTCAGGGCCAGTGTAGCTACAGAAGAGGGATTGTTCCACGTAACCTACAAAGAGGCTGGCATAGCTTGGACCCATGCAGGTACCCATGGCCACCCCCTTTGTCTGTAGGAAGTGGGAGGAATTGAAAAAGAAGTTGTTACAGGTGAGGACGAGTTCGGCTAAGTGGTTGTGGATATCAGTGGGGGTGACTGGTCAGGGCTGCAGAACAGGAAAAAGCAGAGGGCCTTTAGGCCATCTGTATGGGGAATGCAGGTGTATAGGGACTGGACATCCATGGTAAAGATGAGGTATTGGGGACCAGGAAATTGGAAGTTCGGGAGGAGTTGGAGGGCCTGGGTGGTGTCATGGACGTAGGTAGGGAGTTCCTGGACCAAGTTGGGTCCAGGAACTCCCTACCTATGTCCGTGACAGCTGGACCATCTCTGATACCTCTCTCTCCTTCCTGGACCTCTCTGTTTCCATCTCTGGCAACCACCTAGAAACCGATATCCATTTCAAGCCCGACTCCCACAGCTACCTAGAATACACCTCCTCCCACCCACCTTCCTGCAAAAATGCCATCCTCTATTCCCAATTCCTTCACCTTCATCGCATCTGCTCCCAAGATGAGGCATTCCACTCCTGTACATGTCTGATGTGCTTGTTTTTCAAGGACCACAACATGCACCCCCTCAGTGGTCGAGAACTCCCTCAGCCGTGTCTCTCGCATTTCCCGCAACTCATCCCTCACCCGCCCTCCCCGCAATAACAACCAAAATAGAATCCCCCTCATCCTCATGTACCACCCCACCAATCTCTGGATCAAATGCATCATCCTCCAACACTTCCGCCATCTGCAATCCGACCCCACCACCAAAGATATTTTTCCCTCCCCACCCTTATCTGCTTTCCGGAGGGACCACTCTCTCCGGGACTCCCTTGTCTGCTCCACAATCCCCTCCAGCCCCACCACACCTGGCACTTTTCCCTGCAACTGCAGGAAGTGCTACACCTGCCCCCATACCTCCTCCCTCACTCCCATCCCAGGCCCCAAGAAGACTTTCCACATCAAGCAGATGTTCACCTGCACATCTACTAATATGGTATACTGCATCTGCTGTCCCTGTTGTGGCCTCCTGTACATTGGGGAAACCAAGTGGAGGCTTGGGGAACGCTTTGCAGAACACCTACACTCGGTTCGCACTAAACAACTGCACCTCCCAGTCACGAACCATTTCAACTCCCCCTCCCATTCTTCAGACAACATGTCCATCCTGGGCCTCCTGCAGTGCCACAACGGTGCCACCCAAAGGTTGCAGGAACAGCAACTCATATTCCGCTTGGGAATCCTGCAGCCCAATGGTATCAATGTGGACTTCAGAAGCTTCAAAATCTCCCGTCACCCTACCGCATCCCAAAACCAGCCCAGCTCATCCCTGCCTCCCTAACCTGTCCTTCCTCACACCTATCCGCTCCTCCCACCTCAAGCTCCACTCCCATCTCTTACCTGCTTACCTCATCCTGCCCCCTTGACCTGTCTGTCCTCCCTGGACTGACCTATTTCCTCAGTAACTACCCACCTACACTCACCTTTACTGGCTCCATCCCTGCCTCTTTGACCTGTCTGTCTGCTCTCCATCTATCTTCTCCTCTATCCATCTTCTATGCTTCTTCCTCTCTATCACTATTTATTTCAGAATCCCCTGCCCCTCCCCCATTTCTGAAGAAGGGCCTAGACCTGAAACATCAGCTTTCCTGCTCCTCTGATGCTGCTTGGCCTGCTGTGTTCATCCAGCTCCACAACTTGTTATCTCAGATTCTCCAGCATCTGCAGTTCCTACTATCTCAGGCAATTAACAAGCTCCTTAAGGAGCTTCAGGGACCAAAAGTGCCCTCTACTCCACCAGACAGTCTCTGGGATCATAATTTTCAAAACCTGCCCATCTCTCATCCTTTGAAAGTTCTGGGTCAAATCTCTGTGGACTGATCCCTACCTCTCATTTGTACGAAGTCCAACTGAAGAATAGTTTGTAGCAGTGATGCATTATCGAGTGTTAAATCAAAATCAGTATTCATGCGAGGTTGAAGTATTCCTTTTCCCCACTGTTCATCAATAAAATGTACACGCCTTATTAAAGCATCCGATATCTGAAAACAAGAATTTAACATGTTATAAATACAGTGACATCTGAGTAATACACATCATTAGAGACACAATACCAGACTTTACAACTAATTACTGACAGCCTTTAAAGTATATTACAATTATCATTCTTATTTTGCACAGTATATTATTGAAACATTACCATGGGTTGAAGTTGAGCTCAGAACTGTGTCTTTCAGGATAAAAATTTTAAATATGGACACTCTTTTGTTGAGTTTGCAGTTACTGCAGATAATCTATTTGAGGTTTGTCAGTAATGTGCCAGAATTGAATCAACAGACTGAGCATGCATTTGAAAGCTTTTAATAAAAGAGGAAATAATGTCCCGCATTTCAATACATACAAACAATTATGCAAATACATTGAATTATTTGTACATATTGGCTTGAACATAGTCAACAGTCAAAAGCAACTCTCCAAGCATAACAAAATGTGGAGCTGGAGGAACACAGCAGGCCAGGCAGTATCAGAGGAACAGGAAAGCTGATGTTTTGGGTTGGGACCCTTCTTTATTTTCAGAAGAAGGGTTCCGACCCAAAACGTTGGCTTTCCTGTTCCTCTGATGCTACCTGGTTTGCTGTGTTCCTCGAGCTCCACACTTTGTTATCTCTGATGCTAGTATGTACAGTTCTTGCTATCTCAATTCTCCAAGCACGTGCTTTATCTAGTTAGAAGAGACAGAGCCAAAAATAAAATCAGGGAATGCCATCTAAATTGCTGAATATCATTTAAACAGGACAATCAGTAAGACAAATGAGAGTATTTACGATTACACACTGACCTGTAAAAAGCCACTGGGGTCATTTTCCTTAATTACCTCCAAACAATATTCCATCAGGCCAGTTGTTTGGCGCAGTTTAACTGTGCAATGGCTGATTTGATCTCTGACCACCTGAAGGGACAAATATCAACAAATCTTAGAATACTGTATCAAACAATTTGGTTGCACAATAAACAATCCAACAGGAGCAACATATCAAATGTTCTAACATGCTTAGATGTGTCACTGCGAACAGAGAAAGGTGCCTAGCTGAAGAAATAAAGGTTTGATGCACGTCTCCTGAGAAACAGTTTTGACAGAAAACTCTTTAGGATAGGGGTTGCAAAGATGGAGTGGTATGTTTGCGTTCACTAGTGATTTGATGTCTAGTGGAGGTGCATGGATCATGCAGGCCCAAGATTTGGAGCAAATTGGTTTACAAAGGTATTATGTTTGCTGAAACCTCCTAAGGGACATAATGGTGGCTCAGCGGTTCGCAAGGCTGCCTCACAGCATCAGGGACCCGGGTTTGATTCCACCCTCAGGTGACTGTCTGAGTGGAGTTTGCACATTCTTCCTATGTCTACAAAGGTTTTCTCTGGGAGCTCCACTCTCCTTCCACAGTCTAAAGATGTGCAAGTTAGGTGAGTTGGCCATGCTAAATTACAATGTAGTGTGTAGATTAGGTGTGTCAGCCATGGGAAATGCAAGGTTACAGGGAAAAGGTAGGGGGCTGAGTCTGGGTGGGATTCTCTTCAGAGGGATGATGTGGAATCATTGGGCTGAATGGCCTGGTTCCACACTGTAGGAATTCTATGAAGAATGAGGGATTCACTAGCTTTATGTGCATGTGCCTCAAACCTCAAAAAATAGGCATTCCTCTTCTGATTTCAAGATAACAAAGTGTGAAGCTGGATGAACACAGCAGGCCAAGCAGCATCCCAGGAGCACAAAAGCTGACGTTTCGGGCCTAGGCCCAAAACGTCAGCTTTTGTGCTCCTGAGATGCTGCTTGGCCTGCTGTGTTCATCCAGCTTCACACTTTGTCATCTTGGATTCTCCAGCATCTGCAGTTCCCATTATCTCTTCTGATTTCATCTTTGTTTGATGAGGAGCATAGTCCCTCTATTTCTGTAACTTGCAGGTTTCCTACCTTTGATCTGTGAGATTTTTCAGCAGCCTACCATAATCCTAGAGATCCTTTAAGTGTATATTCTCTTGCTGAAACACAGCAATCCCAGCAGCAGAACCTTATTGTCAGCATTCCAGTGGCTTGCCCTGCTTTAGCCTTGTGTAGCCATGGGCATTATTATGCTGCTTACTGGCTGGATTTAAAAGATTTATGCCTGGTGTTACAATAGATTTTGGGTAGATAGAAATCCTACTTGGGCTGCAGAATTAGGTAGCTGTGGAACCTGGGAATGACAGAGTATATATATTGGAATTTAGCAGATACTGGAAGATACTTCTCCAATTGTTTTAGATCAATTGCTTATTATTGCTGAAAAAGTCATTTTTTATCTTGCACACACATCAATTCAATATGCAAGCATATCAATGTAAAGAGAAAACAACATAAATGAGAGGAGAGCACTGACTGGTTAGCAAGTGGATTTTAATTGGTTAGCAAGTGGATTCTGATCAGTGAAGGTGTTGACTTGGAGAATGATGACTGACAATTAATTGCAATCTTTGTTTAAACTCTAAACTGGGCAGGTTTACTGGCCAAGGCATTGTCCTGAGATATGAACCAGCAAATGAGCATCACCAATCCTGTTGGGTTGAAATGGGCACAGTGCTTGCACGTGTTCTTTTATCTACATGACTATGTGTATTAGTATATGTAGCTTCCAGTAAATGCAAGTATGCCACATCAAATTCCAAATTAAACTGGGTGGTCAAGATCCATGTTGCTTCCAGAAAGTGAACAAGGTGCCCATCACTGTTCACCTGCCTGCAAATAGAACCTTGCACCTATAGATGTACGGTACTTATACCAAGATCTTCTTCAACCAAACCCGGAACTTGCTCTCAATGTCCCTTGAACTTCCCCAGTCTCCCTGACCTGCCCAACAATGCTTCTCAGGCTGTTCTTTCTTGTAACAGACTCTCCCAATGCTGACAGACAACTCCAATTCTCTCTCCTCCATTGTCAAAGGCTGTTTTCCTTATGAGCTTTAGCCAGTTGTGAAATTGAAGACCCTCCTCCAACTTAACCACATAATTAATCACAAAATCTTTTGTAAATGACGATTCATCACATACAGATTGATTAATTACTTTCCTGCTGCTGGGAAAATTTTGCACTTCTATCCTAATGTCAAGCACTTGAAACTCTGCTTTCCACCAGCCTTTTTCCTGCTCCCTCAGCCAACATCAAGTTCCACCTACTGTCTTAAATAATCAGTGACATGCAGTGAGAAATTCTGTACTGTATGTATTGTGATGTAAAGTCTGTCTTTTGTTTTAGAGTCTGGATTTAACATAGTGGCATGTGAGCTTTGATTTGTGTGTTTGAAGGAGTTTACTAATTACAAGTAAGTATTTCTGTAGCCATACAGGAATTATTTAAAGAAAGGTAGGACTGAAAGAGTTCCTGGTGTTAATAGTGGGTTTTTTTCTCCCCATTGGGGAAGATTTTATGAGGGAACAAAGTAAACAGCCTTTCAGCTCAGAAGGTCAGAAATTGATTTTTATTTTCTTTTGATTCGAGTCAATACCCATAGCTTGAAAAAATAACATTTAGGTTCCATTTGAGAGCTTTGTAGAAGTCTTGGCTGAAGCTGGATATGTAAAAGAAGATGGCTTAGAATTGTTAAGGAATAGGCTACCTCAGTGTGTAAGCAGTTTAGTGTGAAAGTTACTGACCAAAAGTATTTGGTTACAACCCTGAAGGAGTTAATTGAAGCTGAGGAAGTCTAAACTCAGTTGTATGAAGCTATTTGAAGAGCCTATCAGATTCCCAGTACAGGGAATTTAAACATCTGTTAAATTAGCTCTAGCAGGCTAACACAGAAGGTGTAGAGGGACTATGCTCCTCATCAATTCCCTGGTGAATGCTGTAAGGAAGTACCTCTGGGATTAATGGGATTACATTTCATAGCTATGCTCCTCATCAACTCCCTGGTGAATTCTGTAAGGACGTACCTTTGGGATTAATGGGAATACATTTTATTAGATGTTTCTAAGTCTTTGAACTTGTGTTATAAATAAATAGTTTGGTTTATTCTATTTTTTGCATAATAAAGTTTTGTTTTATTATTAAAACCAAATCTGTAGCATTGTATGCTTGTATTTCAGTGAAAAGCACCTCATTAGACCCATTAAAAAGAAATATCTATCAAGGCAGATTTCAGTCTAGAATTGACTGTCTAGTAAAGACATCAGCTGGGACTGTAACAATTATATTAGCTTTCAGCACTTTGGGAACTGCAAGCACAGATACAGTTCATAAATTCCATGAGCTGTCAATGAGTATTTTTCGCTGGTCAAGAATATTTAATTCAAAACCCTAATCTGAGAAAGCCTGATGTATCAATTAGCAACAGTGTTCAAAGATAATAAATCTTTAGTTTAGGTTTAATAATATTAATTATATTTTATCTTCTCTTAAACAAACCTTAACATTAGGAATTTTAGTTACTATGGTAAAATGAATCAGCATACCTTGGTAATATATTACACTATTTCAGTTTCTACATTTTCACTAATTGCCAGCAATTCAGTCAGAAGTTTTGATTTGCAATCAAATGGATTGATGTTTTTCTCCATTTTAATAATTTCATTGGATTAAGATTTTTTTCTTTGAGCACTGAATAGAAAGTCTGATATTTGAGAAATACCAGTTTCTTGTGGAAGCTGGAGAAATTTACTGCATTTATACAACTGGTCTAATATTTAATGTGTTTGGCATAATCATTACTCTTTCATGTGATCACGAAGTGCAATATTCCTTCTCAATCATCCAACCATTTGGGGCATTCTGTACTTGCTCGGTTCCATTCTATAAGTCCCTATATAACCAAAGTATCATTACAAACTTCCCACTCCTGCAAAGTTACTTTCAGTATCTCCCCACAGGAGCAATCTCTTGGTCTCCTCTTATTTCTCATCAAAATACCAAATTCTACAACTATCATCCAGAAACATAATCTCATTTCGATACAAGCATTCTCAAAATTTCCATTGATCCGTCACTCTTCTTATCCAACATCAAGTTCTGAACAAGATGAAATGTCCTCCAGCTAACTATTAGAAAGACTGAAGCTGTTGGGCATAATTTTTTGCTCCCAGATGAAATGAGAAGAATGACAAATATGAGAATTTATCTGGTGAGAGTCCAAAAATCAGATTCTCCTTCAAAACAAAATTTAGCAAGTATCTTTTTTGTCCTCAGAAGGCAAGTTGATCTTTGAGCATTCACATCGGCCTAGCCTTAAAACCTCCATTGGAAACTTGCTCCCCATTATTTGATCAGTCTGCAGAAATTCCCGCTATGACACTTCGTTCTGCATGCAAGTGTTTTGTGCTACTGCACACCCTCCACTTTCTCAACCTAATCAATAGTCTGGACACATTCCATCCTGTCATCCAGAGATAGTAGGGAACCTCAGAAAGAGGCTGTCTACATGGGAGCGCTCCCTATTTCATCAGGGCTTTGGCAGAAACAGTGATGAACATAACAATAACATGAAATAAATATTTAAAGTGGTTCCTGGAATCCCGGGCTGCCTGTTTTTTTTGTGGCCTTGAGGCTTTAGAATCCCACGTGTACATTAGTAGATTGCAGCGCTTCTTTCACCTTAAAAAGGCTTCTCAATTTTTGTTTTAGCTATTCAGCCTCACACTTCAGCCGTTTAGCTACCCAAAACAGAGAGGAGGGTGGGCAGATCAGAGGATCTGCCCATGAATCTGCTCTTGGGCCTTGCCACAGTAAGTCATAAACCTGTACAGGCAGCAGATGGTTGAGGGGTTACTTGGTTTGACTGCCTGTCCCTTTGTTGTGGTTATGTACAAGCACGGGCGTCACAAAATCACAGAAGCCTCACAAAAGGAGCCCATTTTGAGAAATGTGTTCTACAGGAGAGCATCATTACTAAGTGCCAATCCCATCCTTTATCTCCATGCCCTTGAACATTCTTTTTATCCAAATAATCATCCCATGCCCTCTTGAATGCCTTGATTGTACCTATACTTCGAGGCAGTGCATTCTGTCTCCCAACTACTCACTGAGTAAAGCTAGTGTTTTCATATCACACTTGCTTCTTTTGAAAATCACTTTAAATCCATGCCCTCTTAATCTTGCTTCATTCATGGGTTGGAACCGTTTCTTTCTATCTACTCTTTTCAATGTACTAAAGTTTTTGAAAACCTCTACCAGATCTCTGTTTAACTTTCTTCTCTTTGTCCTCATAACTGAAGTTTCTCATTCCTTGTAAACATTCTTGTAGCATGTTAGGAGTGGTCTGGCATGGTAGAGAAGGGATGGACAGCGGTGCTTATGGCAGCTATTTCATGCCAGGGTCAGAATGATGTTCTTTTTGAGACAACATAAATTTGGTTAGGAAGACTACTATAAAAGGACAGGTGTAATGTCACACTGAAAACCACTGAAGTAGCTGTAGATACCTCCAAGCACCTGTGATGTTGGTGGCAAAGAGCTATCCTCTCAAGCCACACAGCCAAGCAGAATCACATGAAGCACAGGCTGGTGGGGAACTAGGAGAGGTGCTTGAAACCCATCCCTTACAGCATAATCTACAGGTTTCATGGGGACAGAATATCAAGGGTGAAGCATCCCTGTACTAAGGCTGTGTGCTTTCACTTTATGTTCTCACAGATCTCCTGAAAATGGAGAGCTCAAAGTGAATTGGCCAAATCGGAAACATTGTTCAAATGGAAAGAGGAAGAGTGGAATGGTGAGCTAGAAATTGGTGCTGATGTGAAATAGGGTTAGATATTACATGTGCATGACAATCAATTTTATATCAGTTTCTCTCCTTCCACCCCCACTGACAAATGCTACTGATTAGTTTCCATAGGTAATTTTTTTTTTGAATAGATCATTGGTCTGCTGCAGGAGGCTTCAGCATTGCCAATATGCATCAAGCATGGCTGAACATGAAACTGTCCCACTCTCCCCATATGCCATAGACACATTGGTGGGATTACAATTTGATAATCAACCTGTTTACCTACGAATCAAATCCTGGAGCGTGACTTCAACTTGGAGCATCTAACTCAGAGGAGAACACTACCATTGTGCCATAGGACTTCCTTATCTTATATCCGAGCAGAGAATAAAAGCTTAACTAATTTTTTTTAATGTCAAGAGATTGTTTTGTTTAAGAAGTGAGAAATTTGAAGTTTTAGACTAAGCAATCCGGCAACACTTTAAAGCCTTTTCTCTCAGAAAATTCCAGCAGTTAATTGCAACAAAGATATGTTAACAAATATTTCTTCTCTCTACAGATGTTACTTGAACTGTTTGGAGTCATTCTACCATAAAAAATGCAAATTGTCCAGTCACAAATGAAAATGCGAATGTCTTCTGGAATGTTTCCATCAATTGGAACAGAATAACTTTTATGCATCATTCCCTGCTCTCCTGGAGACAACATCAGACTTACACCAGAAATAGTTGCCCTCCACTACATTTGATAACATCATAATTTTTCACATCCAAATCTAACAGGGATATATAAGTAAATCTAAACAGTCTGTACTTAAAAATGGAAAGGCAAAATGTACATCTTAACTGATGGAAAATTGTTACAATAATGAAGTAAAGGAAACCAAACGCAATTCAACCATCAAACATTGCTAATGAATTTATATTGTTCAAAAATTCAGCTATTCACTTGCATAAGACATCACCTTTAAACAAATGTGAATTTTTGTATACCTTGTGAGCACTTTATTCTTGATTCAAATGTCTAATTTAGCAATAAATTATGAGTTTATATTGTGAACCAAAATGCATTTGTCAAAGCCTGGAATCATTTCTCTGCACTGTAAAAGTAATTCTTATTTGCCTTTACTTTTTAGAAAGCAAAGATTGTAGTAAAGAGAGTTTTGTAATTGTCTCCAAATTTTTATGACAATTCTGGCCCAGTTCCTAAATTGGAGAAAGGTTATCCCCAAATGAAAACATGTATATTAACACTCCCGTCGAGCTTCTAACAGGGGAAAAAAAAATTCGTCGCAAAGTAGGTCAGGTTCTGCCAAGCGTAACTAATATGTGACAGGTTTGCACATTTCTATTTATATGTGGGTCTCTGAACACTACTTCTAGTAAAGATATCCCGAACACAAATTAGCCTGTGAGAAAAGAAAGCAATCTATCAACCTGTAGAAATAAAGTGGAGAAAATCAATTTTGTTGACTTTTTAACAAATTATTTAGAAAAATCTGTTCAATTTCATTGTGTGGAAGGGGGTGACTATCACACATCAGTGATTTTACAATGAATTGTGTTACAATCTGTACAGTCGCATTTCAGAAACAAAATGTCTCCACTTATTGCGCTACTGGATTAGTTACTTCTTACATGATTGGAAACATTATAAAGTACTGGGTTCAATTTCTTCCTGATTATGAACTGGATTTGTGTGTCCTGTGATTTTGATTTTCTGTGTCACTATCCAAACCATTAATAAATAATGTGAATAATTCAGACCCTAACACAGATCCTTGATGGACATCACTGGTCATATCCTGCCAATTTGAGTTACCTACACATTATCTCCACTCTCTATTTCCTGCCACTCAACAAATTTCCCAAAAAAACTCGTAATGTAACATGAATTCCATGGGCCTCTACCTTAGTTAAAAGTCTCTTATCAAATGCCTTTAGGTAGTTCATAGAATAAGATATTCCCCTGTCTGCTACTTTAACCACCTCTTCAAAAAATTCAATGAGGCTTGTCAGGCATGATCTACCTGTCACAAATCCATGCTGGTTCTCCATGATTAACTGAACATTTTCAAGGTATTCAGTTACTCCATCCATGATTACAGACTCCAACAATTACCCCACCTCAAATGTTGGGCTACCTGGTCTGTAATTCCCTAGTTTTCCTCTTTAGCCCTTCTTGAAAAACAGAGTGATACGTGCAATTTTTAGAATCCAGTATCTAGGAAACCCTGAAAGATTATAGTTGGGACACCTATACTCTGCTCCCCTACTTCCTTTTATTAACTTGCATCTTCTGTCAGAAGGATGCTGACAGCCAACTGCAAGGTATCAACAACAATCAAACTGGCGGCAGCTAACAGAGCTCAAACAAAAGAAAACAAATCTAGCCTTAATACTATACCGCATTTTCTTAAATGGCAGGTTCAACTCTTTATTTAGAATATACAATAAACTACAAGAAGGTGGAAGCTGTAAAACGGAAAGATCAGAGTAAATAGTACCTTTACGTTAGTAGCTAAAATGGTCTCAAAAAAAAATCAGTATCTTAGCCAAACAAAAACAGAAATTGCTAGAGCATATCAGCACATTTGACAGCATCAACAGAGAGAGAAACAGAGTTAACATCTTGATTCCAATGACCCTTCTGCACTTTTCCTCTCAACCATCTCTTCTCCAAGTAAAGGTTGGAGGCATTGAATATTGCATAGGCTAGCGGTCCTATGAATCGACCAATAGTACTGAAGATGTGTGTCCCAGACCGGCCATTCCCTATCCAAGCTGTTTCAGTACAGCTACAACACTGGTATCCACCCGACAATATGGAAAATTACCAGGCATGTTATGAACACAAACAGCAGGATAAATCCAACCCAGCCAATTTCCATCAATCTAATCTCAATTATCAGTAAAGTGATGGAAGGAGTTAAGCAGCATTTTCTTGGCAATAACCTGCTCATGAATGCTCAGTTTGGGTTCTTTCAAGGTGACTCAGCTCTTACAAATATGAACTAAAGGAGATGAACTTCAAAGGCAAAGTGAGAGAGACTGCCCTCGATAGCAAGGCCACATTTGATTAGGTTTGGCATCAAGGCGCTCTGGTAAAGCTTGAGTCAATAGGTGTTAGGGCCAAAACTCTCCACTGAAGTCATACCTAGCACAAAGGAAGATGATTGAAAGTCACTTACCCCATAGCAGCATAGAAAATAGTAGTGGAAGTAGACCTTTTGTTCTTCTGCTGACTCCGTCATTCCAATTGATCATTGTTGGTCATGTAACTCAGCACCCTGTTCCCACTTTCTCTCGAAATCCTTTGATATACTTGGTCTTAAAAACTATATCTAAATCCTTAAAAACATTCAATGTTTTGACTTCAACTGCTTTCTGTGGCAGAAAACTGCACAACCTCATCATTTTCTGGGTGAAGAAATTTCTCATCAATCTTAAATGCCCTACCCCATACACTTGAACGAGGAACTCTGGTTCTAGAATCTCCAGTAATCTGGAACATACTCCCTGTGTTTACCCCGTCTATTCCTTTTAAACTCATTGTAACTACCATCTGGAAGTTCAAGATAACAAATACATGCGAACAAGCCACTCACCATCCTGACTTGGAAACATATCATTATTGCTAAGTCAAAATCCAAGAACGCCCTTCCTAATGGCATTGTTATCTACTTACAACAAATGAACAGGAGTTGTAAAAGAAGGCATCTCACCAGCAACTTCTCAAGGGCAGCTAGCGATGGGCAATAAACATTGGCCCAGCCAGCAAAGCCCACAGCACCCACTCAGTTTTCTGTAACTTAGCCAGTTTGGTCTATGTGTTGCTACTATCCCTATCATTCAATGAACATTCTGATCTTCAATATCATTCTGATCACAAGCCTGTTCTGGGCACTACAGCAAATGCCTTTTATATATTTAAATGCACCACCTCAGCAGCATTATCCTCATCAACCCTCTGTTAATTTCACCAAGTCAGTTAAACACAGCTTGCCTTAAACAAATCCATGCTGGCTTTTTAAGGTTACCTTGCTCGTGTCCAACAGACTAATTTTATACCAAATTATTGTTTCTAGAAACTTCCACACCACAAGGTTACACTGAATGGCCTGTAGTTGCCAGGCGTATCTTTTCATATTGTGATGTTTGCAATTCTCCAGTCCTCTGAAGCAACTCATGAGTACTTACTGTAAAATTACTGTCTATGTCTCTACAATTGCCACTCACTTCTCGCAGTTTCCTTGGAAGCATATTATCCAATCCTGCTGTCATGTCAACCTTAAGTACAGACAGCCTACTGAAAGCTTGCCTTTTAATAGTGTAAACCTTTTAAGTGTCTGAATTATCTCCCCTTTCACCATGATTTGGGCAAGACTTTCTAGATGCAAAATATTAGTCCAATACTTCAACTACAGCTCTACTTCCATTTACTGGTCCATAATCGGCCCTAGTGATAGCACATTTTTGCTATTTATATGTCTAATTAGAACATGGAAATTTTTCAAAATTCATTCAATTGTATGGAAATTGCCCATGACAACAATTAAAGAAAATAGCCTGATGCCTGGTGGCACAAACAGTGAGCTTATATACTATTGTGGATTGAAGTCATATAGCAACCTCTGGCAACTGCACATACACATCAAAATGTTGCATTTGGAAGCTAAAGACAAAATTCCATGCTACTCCACAAGATTTGATTTAATAACACTACATGCAAATGACTCAATTGGGTGGCACGGTGGCTCAGTGGTTAGCACTGCAGCCTCACAGCGCCAGAGACCTGGGTTCGATTCCTGTCTCGGGCGACTGTCTGTGTGGAGTGTGCACGTTCTCCCCATGTCTGCGTGGGTTTCCTCTGGGTGCTCTGGTTTCCTCCCACAGTCCAAAGATGTGCAGGTTAGGTGGATCGGCCATGCTAAAATTGCCCGTGGTGTTCAGGGGTGTGTGTGTGTGTTATAGGGGGATGGGTCTGGGTGGGATGCTTCAAGGGGCAGTGTGGACCTGTTGGGCCGAAGGGCCTGTTTCCACACTGTAGGGAATCTAATTAATCTAATTTAAAAATATTGTAATACATAGAAGGATGTGAAGTGGTGGTACTTTGCAACTAAATAGGGAAGAAAAAATTAACCACTCATTGCTACATTGCGTAGGCATTCACTGGACAACACGAGGTTTGGAAGACTGCAGAAAATCCAGAACTAACCTTAAGTTTATGTTCATGTTCTTTAGTCACCCGTGAAAGCAACTGTCCCTTCCTTCTGTTCAAAGCTTCAATGAGGGCATCACACTGGGCAACAAGACAAGCTTCAAACTCAACACCATTTTCCTGTATACAGTAAAGAAATACAAACCGATGGAGTCAGTCAAAGATAAACAAAGTATAACAGAGGCCTGCTGGAAAAAGATTCATAGCAGAATCAAGCTAATACCATTCATTATCCAAAACTGAACATGATCAAAGTTATACCAACATGGTGTAGGTGCTGGAGGTCTGAAATAAAAGCAAATAGCTAAAGTCCCACCAACACTTTCAGTTTCTACATCTTTGGAAGACGCCAAAGACGCAGCCCCAATGAAGTGCTGTGTTGCATCTCTTTGATGCTACACACTGCTGCTACTGTGTGTTGATGGTGAAGAGAATAAGTGTTGTAGGTAGTAATTGTGGTGTCAATCAAGCAGACTGCTTTGGGCTGGATGTTGTCAAACTTCTTGAGGGCTGTTGAAGCTACGCCTATCTAGGCAAGTGGGGAGTATTTGACCATACTTCTGGCTTGTACCTTGTAAATGAAGTGTGGGCATGGAGAAAACAGGAATCATACACTCATTTTTTCAGTAAATAATGATGGTTGTATTGTCAATGTACAGCATTAATACTCCTTCAAAGCTGACAGCCATTTCTGGAGTCTGTATGTGACTTGGAAAAATTGAATTCCTGATGCTTCAGTTAGTGATTCACACTTCTCCATAGGATGTGCAGCTAAACACTTACATACTGCAATCAAAAAGAAATTGCTGAACTGAGAAGAATTTATGCTTTTATGCTATTAAGTCTCAATGGAAAGTTACACTTTGTAGCTGTTTTGAAAATGGCACATTAAGTTCATAAATACTACTAAACATCCTTACTGGACTCAAAGAAAACACAAAATTTAAAAACCTTTAAAAAAAGCTTTAAAAAAATAACTTTTTGAAATTTGTGAAAATATTGCTTCTATCTTCAGCCCAGGAAATACCTTGATCATTTATTTTATTTCTTGTAAAATTTAATGAGAAGGTAAGAACAAATCAGAACATTTTCCTATTTAGTTTGTTGCCGAACTTATTTCGTTTCGAAGTAATTGGTGGAGTACCTTGCTTGGTTGTCAGAAATTTAGAGCTCCCCACTGTCATGGCACCAGAGTCAAATCAACATCGAGCAGAAGGAAAGATATGGATCATAGAAGAAAAGGAATCATGGCAATATGGAAACAACGTTGTTGAGGGATAAGAAACAAAAAGGAATTGTGACTGGATATTTATTGGGCTGAAGGAATGTTCATAGTAGAGTTCCCTACAGGTCATGATTTTCCTGATATACATGAATGATCTAAACATAAATGCACAGGGGACAATCCAACGTTTGCAGGTACCACTAAATGTGGGAAAATTGTAAGTTGTGCAGAGGATAGTGTAGAACGAAGGGATATTAACAAGTTGGTGGAGTGGGCCGATAGGTGACAGATTAAGTTCAATGAGGAGAAATCAGAAATGATACGCTTTGGCACAAAGAACCTGGACAGACAGTATATAATAAAGGATGCTATAATGAAGGGTGTACAGAAGTAGGGAGACCTGGATGTCTGGACAAGAGTTTAAGGGACAACTAAAGGATTGAGAACCAAGGGACTCAGTTGTAAAGTATTTTGAAAGGATGAAAGAAAGTGAGAAAAATACTAGGGTCTTAAATAGAATGTCTAGAAGTGTGTGAGACCCTGTTTAATTGAAGCATTCAAGGGAGGATCAGATGACTACTTAAATAGAAACAGTGTTCTGGGTTAGAGGGAAAAGGTAGGATTTTGGCATTAGGTCATGGAAATAGGAAGGACCAATTAGAAATTCAAGCCACAAAGAGAGAGAGAGAGAGAGAGAGAGAAAGAAAAAAAAACAGAGAGAGACAAATAGAGAGACGGAGAGAGAGAGATTGCTAGAATTTTTGGGGCCAATTTCTTAAAAGTCAGCAGTGAATGTAGTAGCCTCATTGTTGGACATTTATTGAGGCGATAAGACCCAAATAATTATTTTTGAAGGTAGATTTTCAAATACAGATTCCAGACCTAATTACATCTGTAGTGGGTACAGTTTCAATGGCTCACAAGTCCCCATTAGGAAATTAAAATCTAAAAGGATTTTGTTTTCCTTAAAGAAAACTGTCCAAAAAAATGAATTTTGGTGAGATTTGTCAATAGACAATAGACAATAGGTGCTGGAGTAGGCCATTCATTATGATCATGGCTGATCATCCACAATCAGTATCCTGTTCCTGCCTTATTTCCCATACCCCTTGATTCCACTATCTTTAAGAGCTCTGTCTATCTCTTTCTTGAAAGCATCCAGAGAGTTGGCCTCCACTGCCTTCTGGGGCAGAGCATTCCATATATCCACCACTCTCTGGGTGAAGAAGTTTTTCCTCAACTCTGTTCTAAATGGCCTACCCCTTATTGTTAAACTGTGTCCTTTGGTCCTGGACTCACCCATCAGCAGAAACATGCTTCCTGCCTCCACAGTGTCCAATCCCTTAATAATCTTATACGTCTCAATCAGATCCCCTCTCATCCTTCTAAATGCAAGAGTATACAAGCCCAGTTGCTCCAATCTTTCAACATGTGATAGTCCCGCCATTCCGGGAATTGACCTTGTGAACCTACGCCGCACTCCCTCAACAGCAAGAATGTCCTTCCTCAAATTGGGAGACTAAAACTGCACACAAAACTCCAGGTGCGGTCTCACCAGGACCCTGTACAGCTGCAGAAGGACCTCTTTGCTCCTATACTCAATTCCTCTTGTGATGAAGGCCAGCATGCTATTAGCTTTCTTCACGACCTGCTGTACCTGCATGCTGGCTTTCATTGACTGATGTACAAGAACACCTAGATCTTGTTGTGCTTCCCCTTTACCTAACTTGACTCCATTGAGATAGTAATCTGCCTTCCTGTTCTTGCCACCAAAGTGTACAACCACACATTTATCCACATTAAACTGCATCTGTCAGAAATTTCCTTGGCATAATTGTTATCTAGCTGTCTCCAGGCAGTACAAACTTCATGGGCCAAGGGGCATCTTTGTGCTATGTGATTCTATGGTACATATCTGGTGTGATGTGTAGGTATGTAGCTATACAATAGATGCTGACACTTTGTTGAACTGTTATGAAATAATACACACAGCGCAGAGTTCATTGAATATGTTGCAATCTCAGCAATATGTTGCCTACAAGAGATCTGAAGGGAGCAACTATTTTGGGGAATCCTGAGTAATAAAGGCATTTAAACCTAAATAAATGCATTGACAGTAGTTTGTGCTTTGTGCTTTTTTTTCTGACTCTCTGCTTTGATCCAGTGCAGTAAATATCTGTTTCAACTTTCTGTGTTTGTGAGAATAAACCAGTTTCTAATTACAAGACAAGGCTGGGACTGTTACAACGCCCAATTTGTAAAAACAGGACAGATAATGTTAGCTTGGAGTTGGGTTCTGCGCAAGCGTAAGTAACTTTAGGAGGAAAGAGTAGCAAAAGAAATAGAGTAGAAATGAAAACGAAAAACAAACAAACATGAAAGTCATGAGATTACAAATGTTCTACAATTTAATGGCCTGAGAACCAGGCTGGAGACAGGTGAAAGGTAGAGGTGGTTGCTTGGTAGTGCATAGGTTTCCAAAGGGAAGCCTGATGTCTTCCAGCTGCCACAGGATGTGTTAAGAGGTGAGAACAGCTACTGATGGGTTTTTTTAAAAATTCATTTGTGGAATGTGGGCGTTATTGTCTAGCCAGCATTTACTGCCTGTCTCTAGTTGCCCATGAAAAGGCAGTGGTGAGCTGCATTCTTAAACTGCTGCAGTCCACTTACTGTGGGTTGACCCACAATGCCCTTAGGGAAGGAATTCCACGATTCTGACCCAGAGACAGTGAAGGAACAGCGATATATTCCCAAAGCAGGGTGGTGAGTGGCTTGGAGGGGAATTGAAGGTGGTGGTGTTCCCCTGTATCTGCTGACTTTGTCCTTCTCGATTTAAGTAGTCATGGAGTTCGAAGGTGCTGTCTGAGAACCATACAGGCTACCGATTAACCGGCCTTTTAATGTTTTTGTTAAATGTTGGAACAGCACCCACTATGTGGAGAGACAGTCAGTTACATCAAGCCTAGCTCACAGAATCTTCCAGGGGACGGTTTCCTTTCTACAAGCTCCCCATTTTATGGAGGGGGTCCCCTGATAGCAATGGGCATCTCTGCTGCAACACCATCACTGGGAAGTTCATCCCTCCAATTGTCAGAGCTTATTTGCTTGACCTTGATGGGCAAAGTAAACTACTTATTGGCCCTTTGAGAATGACTTCACATCTCAGCAGCAATTATCTCTATCATAATGCTGCTGGCCTAGGGACTGGCCACCATCCTTAAACAGACAATAAACCAAGCAGTGGCTTTTTAATTTTCCACTGTAGGTAAAATCCCCTTTACGGTCTGCGGTTCAGCTGTGCACTTGGACCTGTATTTGATATCAACACTAAGGCCAAAGGTGGACCAGTAAAACTAAAGGCCGTTATTTCTTTGGTGCTGCCAGATCTGAATACTTCCAGCATTTCCTCTTTTATTATTTCATATTTTTAGCATCAGTATTTATTTTGTTTTTGAATTGACCTTAATTATTTGGTAGGATAGAAAACCAGAGTCTGGTTTCAAGCATCTTTAATGGGGTTTCTAGCATTACTGCAAAAGGTTTCCAACATCCTGAAAAATTTAGTTTGATTGACAGTACAATCAATGTTCAGCAGCCAAACCAGAATAGTATTTTCTTAAATGAGAGCAGATCTTAGCCTGAGTGGTTTAATAAACCAGAAATGAAAACAGTGAATGCCTTCAAGGATGTATTTCACTCTTGGGGTGCACCATGTAAATTTTGAGCTTCTTTTGGTCATTATCTCCTAACCAGAAATAGAAGGGCTTTTACCGTTCCTTTACAGTTTACAATAAGAAAACAAACATCCCATATTTATTTCTTGGATGCTGAATATATAAGGTAATTCTGGGCAAAGACCTGAAATAATACATGAAGTAATAGTAAAGTAATGTAGTAAAGTACAGTAAGAGTAATAAAAATCTAATCCATACTAAAATGAATTTAATCATGGGCAAATCAAATAGTAATTCAAAGCTTAAGACTTATACCTGGATTTGCTGCACCATATTTCTTAGCAATGACAAGAACTCTTTGGCATCTTTTGCCTTCTCTGACAATCCATTCAGTGCTTGAGAGAGCTGATTCTAAAAACAAAAATCAGCAGAAGCAAATGAATTATTTTTAAAAACAAAACTTAACAATTAAGATAAGCTGACTGAAGTGCACACTTAACAGCCTTATTGATACATAATTGTAAGTGAATCTGAAATGATGCTGAAGTTCAGTTTCTTTGATGATATTTTATATAGTGCAAAGCAACTATTTCTATTTTTGAAAACAAATGAGTCACTTTCAAATATTTTAAATAAATTTCATTTTGTACTATAAAACCAAAATATATTTCTAAAAATTCTTCAGTCTTCATAAATAGTATTATTGTTTTAAGGTGAAAGTTCAGCCTATTTTGCACCTGCAAACATACTTAAAAAAATCATTAAATACCTATGAGGTTCTTTCATTCATTTAATTATATATAGGTTCAATACTGTGCAAAGGCAAAAAAGAACTGTGAGAAGAAGGAAGAGGAACTACTCCAGAGTGAGTTACTCATAGATTACAGGGTGAATTAGAAGAATCTTTGCAATATTTCCCCAACTTCAGGCTTACAAAGCTACCGGCTGGAGATATGACAAGTATCCATGTCAACAGAAATAGAACTAATTTATATGATAAATCCAGTGGCTGAAGAACAAGAAAATGAAAAATAGGTTGCCTGAAGACTGCGGTGCAGACTGGGTTTTAATCAATAGCACGGCCTCAGGGAGTAAGGATTTCATACTCAACAATCACTCAAGAACTGGGGATAAGGACTGGAAGTACATTAGGATACATATTCAATCTTTGTTTATTTCTCTAATAACTAAACGATTTAATAGACTAAAAGAGTCTGTTGCTGATGAGTAGAATTTTCTAATCATTATTGTTAGGCGAGTTTCCTAGAAACATTGCTGACAAATGTTTGCATGTTTTTTTTTGCAAATTTGTCCCTCCACATTGTCACTTTCCTCTTTACTGAAATCGAATAACTTCTAAATGTGTTGCCCACATGTCCATTTACTCTCAATATTTTATGTTCATTAAGAGTAACAGGATGAGACGTCAGTAGCAGATACAAGGAACCAGTTTCAGAATCTATAATGTGGAATTTTATAGGCATTCGGTGATGTGGGTTATAGCAAGATGTGTAACAGACCCAGGCGATAAATGTGGTTTGGCTGGGAAGTTCTGTGCACATTAATCATTGTGCCAATGTATTGCTTCCACTTCCAAGAGACTTTGCCATGCATGAGCTTAGAAGTCCACAAAAGCAGCAAGAAAAATTATAGGGAACATCTGTGACCAAGACCATCTCAGCATCAAGATTATCTCGCTCTGTCCCTTATAGTTTTCACAAGCAAGCAGGTGAGACACCAACAGACAGGGATTCATGATTGTTAAATGGCTCACTAGTGGCACAAATTGCCTCATTAATATTTACTCTCCTATTTATCAAATTTGCCAAACAATCTAGATGTCAGAAAAACCCAACCAGGAAACCAGAGCAGGAAATTCTGGAATTAACCAGCATCCCTGGTGATGGGGCACTCTTTGAAAGGTCCTTGAATGCCTGGACAAGCATGATTCAGTTCCTGAGTCATCCTGAAATGCAGTGTTACATCAGCCAGGGCACTCTCCATCTTTAGCAGAAGGGGGAGGAACAAACCACCAGGGGAATGCTTCCCACTGTCAGAACTTGAGTGCTAAATTGCAGATGTCATTTTAGCACCTCTTAGCAAATTCAAGTTATGGTAATCAGCAATTAGGTCCAAAAATTGTATATTGAATCCAGACTTTCAATCAGGAATGTCTAATAAACACATCCCTTCACTAAATTAACCCCTAAATTAGTGAAATTCAGCAGAGGAAGAAATCAAGCCTTGAACCTCTAGTTCATTGAGACCGCTGCACACTGAGATAACATTCAGCTCCTACTTTCACTTTTCCCTAAATTCATTCTTCCGCTCATCCCCAAATTTTATAATATATACAGCTGAAAGCGACATCTCAGGGAGAAGATGTGATAACTGACTGGAGCACAAACAGGATATGATGATATTATGATTGATATTTTCTCTGGGTGTAAAATAGGTGTTTTATCATGGGCTGAATGACTTTGACTCACAAGTATAGTCAATATATTACTCAATGGTTTTAGTATGACAGTTGAAAGAATGAAAGTATTGAGAATAAAACTGTGATAGATGGCACATAAATCAAGAAGAGCTGTTATTGTGATCATAATATTTCTGTAAAAATCATTCAAATCCTGGGAAAAGATCGAAGGTCAATGTAGGGTAATACCCACAGCCAGGGATTGATACTGTACCGTTTTAAACTGCACCTCATAATAATCACTTAATTAACTATATTGTACCATAAAGGTTAAAGGAAGTGTATTAAAAATATCTAATTACATTAAAAATAATCATAATCAGAAAACATTGTAATTGCTCTACCATGTTAAAATGATGTTCATGAAAGAGTCCATCCTCAAAAGGACAGCACTATATACAAACCTGCAATCAGTTAGAATATGAAAATACCACAGGTAGAAAGAAAACCTTACTTTGCACTCTTTACATGCACTCTTGTGCTTTTCTAGTTTTTGCAATGTAAATTAGAAGGAGGTAAAAATGATTGATCACCTGCAACAAATTTATTACACTGCAACTGACTGTTAGGAAATGCATTACAGTAGACTAGGCTTGCACCTTTCAGTTTTCTCTCTTTTCCTATTTGAGACAGCTATATTGCATGGCTGAATACCAATGAAGTACATGAGACTTTGGCAGTTCAGGAACATGTCAGGCATGCATATTGGACACTTTGTGCTCCCAGTAATTCTCCATCTTTTAAAATCAAGAAATGGTACACAATCTAATGGACGGAATTTCTGATACATTCTCACCATGTACCTCAGAAAAATGTTCATTATCTATGTTAAACAATGTTCTAATTTTGCATTGAGGCTGATGATCCATCTGTGTATTATGGGATTAAATTTGTTTTGCTCAAGATGTAAATCATGTCCAAAGATGTACAGATTAGGTGGATTGGCCGTGCTAAATTATAACTAGGGATGTCCTGTCTATGTCTATGTCTATGTCTATGTGGATCAGCCATGGAAAATGCAGAGTTACAGGGATAGGGTAGGGGAATGGGTCTGGGTAGGATGTTCTTCAGACGGTCAGTGTGGATTTGGTAGGCTGAATAGCCTGCTTCCACACTGAAGGAATTCAATGATGCTATGTAAACCCATGAGTAATTTAAATGCAAGCTTCTGGCCTTCAAACAGAGCAGTTTAACATAAACTGCATGTTTTGCCAGCTGTCACATCACATTGCCAGCTGATGTGTATCATTCCACCTAGGCACTTTGAATGGACCGACAGTAAGACATTTCTAAATCTTTGACGCGTTTCTGCACAGCTCCTAGTAACCAAGGACAACCAAACCTTGCAATTTTGCCTTTGTTGCGAAAAAAAATGCAAATGCCACAAAAAGAAGTGACGCAAAGTTTTGGCAAAGACCTGTAGCTTGGGTTGTGGGTGAATTTGTTGACTTGCTTGTAAGGCTGGCTTGTTCTCGTTCAGACATTTCGTCACCATGCTAGAAACAATGATTAAACAGGCTGAAAATGATGCTGCATTGGAAGTGTAGATTGTGAGATAGCTATCGAATTTCATTACAATTTTCCCACTTTCTTCTAAATCCTTGAAAGCCATGAGATGCAGGTGCAGAGGTACGCTATTTAGCCCATGGAATCTGATCCAGCATTCCAGAAGATTTTAGCTGTTATGGACATCCTCAGCTCCATTTTCCTGTCTCATCCCCATACACCTAATTCCATTACTGATTACAAATTTGTCTTTCTCAGCCTTGAACATATTTAACAACATAATATTGACAACGCTCTGAGATGAAGAATTCCATAGATTCATATCCTTCTAAGAAACGAAACTCATCCTCATCTCTACCTTAAATGGGTGACCTCTATTCTAAGATTATTTTCTCTTATCTTCAGCTCTTCCACGAGGGGAACAATCTTTCCACTTTAACCTTGTCAAGGTCGCTAAGAATCTTCTACATTTTAATAAGGGTTCCTCTCATTCTGCTAAACCTCAATGAGTACAAACCTAGTCTACTCAACATATCTTCAATAGAAAAACTCTCCTTACTCTGAATCGTCCTGTGGTCTGCCTCCAATGCCAGTACACTCTTCCTTAGTTAAAGAGACCAAAACTGTGCACAGTATTTAGGTATGGACTGACTAGTGCCTTGTATAGTTTTAGGAAAGCCTTGTCATCTTCATATTCTATTCCTATTGTAAGAAAGGCCAACAATCTATCTGGCTGCCTGATTAGCTGCTGAACATGAATGTGTTTGTGACTCATGCACAAGAACTCCCAAATTCCTCTACTGTAACTTTCTGCAGTATCCCATTTAAATAATATTTAGCTCTTCTATTCTTTCTGACAAATGCATTCCCTTACTTTTTCCCACATTATGTTCCATATGCCAAATTTTAGACCACTCACTTATACTGTCAATATGCCTCCACAGACTCAGAGTAAGACGTTCTAGCTGGAGCTTCTCTGCTCACCAACTCTTTTTCGCTTTCCTTTCTTTGTTTTTCCTTCCGCTGTAGTTTTTCTTCTACCATCCCCCTAACATTTAACTTCTTACAGTACTGGAGGGAATGGGGAAAAGAGTCCGAGGCCAGCCTGTGTTGTGGCAGGAGCTGGAGCAGTGCGTGTGCGGGCCGAGTCCCCTGAGATGAGTCTTAATTGGAGTGGCACCAGGCCAAGCATGGTTCAAGTTACGGACGGAGTGGGAACATGGGGAGCCAGGCTGGACAGTGGCCAGCACACGGAGTCAGCGTGGCCTCATGTTCTGAAGCCCGGCGGGCATGGACTCAGTGAAAAACTTGAGCACTTTAAAGATACTTGTTAAATTCTGTATTTCCATGCTAGTCTTTCTTATGTACTATTTAAATTCTGTAACAACACCTAAGGTATCTGTACCTAGGTACCCTAAGATGGCACCGAAAGGCGACATTACAAACTTTTAACTGCACTCATTTGCATGCACGTGACAATAAAGCCTTTTTTATTCTATTCTTTCAAATTTCCCAGCTATCCCTTCAGTAATTTTCACTGCTGCCTCAACCTTTCTATTTGACTAGGACTAATGCCAAGGAGATGATGTGTGCTGTTTCCCAATCTTTCATGAAATAACAAATTCTTCATCTGCGAACTGAGGGAAACTGTCACTCATGACAATGTTGAGAATGCCATAATGGCTAGAGTTTGATTTTAGGTATTTGACAATCTCAGTGATAGTCACTGATGTCAACCGGTCTGCTGTTGTATAGTAGTCCCCTGTGACAAGATATGAAGTTCCTTCAAGGGTGACGACGTCTACTCCCAGCTTCATCGATGCCCTATCTGGGATGTGACGTGTCATCAGCGAGTCTCTAGCTTGCTTGGCTTGATACTCACTACAAGCACAGCACTGGTTGATGTGATTCTTGACTAGCTGTTATGTTTGACCAGTACTGCACATTTCTTGCCTTCCTTAGACTTGATTCAACTTGTTGATGAGTTAACATCTCTGCTGTCAACTCCTTCAGGATGTTTCTATATCCATTGTATGATATGCCATCTTGGGCTGTCAACTTATCTTTAAATACCTAGTATGGTCTTAAATTTCCAACATAGCATAGAAGTATCCTTGATGTTCTTTGGCCATTCTGAGGAAGCATCACTCAACCTGAAATGTTAACTCTGCTTTCTTTTCACAGATGCTGGCAGACCTGCTGAGCTTTTCCAGCAATTTCTGTCCTTGTTTCACAGCTTTTCATGGTGTTTCACTACTACCATGCTGCTAACCCATTCAATAAGTGTTGTCACTTTTTTGATCACCCATGTCTTTTCCACGTCTACCACCTTGTTTTTCAAGCTAGCCTTCTCATTCTCATCTACTTCAAGATGATATTCTCCTGGAAGACATCTTAACCCTGTGAACACATTTTGTCAGTTACTGTGCTGTGGCAAATTGTGAATCTCTTTTGACGCATTGAGAGTTACCAGTCTGAGCTTTAGATTTGTTCCTGCCTATATCAGGAATCCCAGATCTTTGCTCATGCTACTGCAATGGGTTTGCAGAATAATCTGTCCTCTTGGCACATGTACAGTGTCATTATGAAGCCTTAATCTTACTTCTGAGGCCTTTATTTTAGGTCACCATGTTGTGCCACTTTGTACAGGTCTAAGACAGTCACGATGTTGGAGTATGGCGCATCAGTGTCTGATATTTTAGCTTCACCTGATGTTCTCCTTTGGCAATCCTCATTTCAACAGTCACAAACTATGTTTCACCTCTTGACTGAACAAGGCTGAGGGTTAGATCCTCGCCTCCAGGCTGCACTCCAACATGGGAATTCTCTGCAATTCTCTGGTAAACCACTTGGTGCAAACATGGAGCTGCCAGCTCATTTCTTTTACAATGCTCTCCTGTGAAGGTGATCATTAAAATGAATCATTTATCTTTGAAGGTCATTTGTGCATTGCCTACAGACAATTTACAAGGACACCTTATTTTTCATTAGAAGGATAATGATGTCAAAATTTCTTATAGATTGATTTGGAAGCTTTAACAAATTCCTCATAAATTATGTGAACAGTTAGTAATCAATCGATAACTAGTTGTGATACAATCAATGTATACAAAGATACAACAAAATTACAGCAATTTTTCATTACTTTGGCATTGTCTGCCTCGAACGTGCAACCTGCAAATAGTTGTAGTCCCCTGTTGAGTTAATGGAAAATCTGTAAAACTGTTAACAGTTATTTGTGATGTGCATACGAATCTCATACTTGGTTAAGGAACATAAGCTAGGTCAGTGTTTTCTAGCAATAGTGTTCAAGCCCTTGCGTGAATTAGAACATAAGGTGTCACTGCTGCCAAAATCAATAATAAAGGTCCTAAGATTGAAACAATCACTAGGTTAAACACAAAATGCTGAAGTTTCATACAGTGCAGTTCTCCACTGCAAATTTAGATTATTAGATGTTGCTTTCACAACTCAAAGGAAAAGTGGAATTTGGGTAACTTAATGGTTGCACAAAAGCATATGGGGCAGCAGTCAGTCACAGACTTGTCCACTTTCAGTCCAATTTCAGTCCAGTAAGCTGGCTACAGTCAGTCAGGTGTGTGGTCCTAGCAGATTCCAAGGATCCACATCTTTGCAGTCCAGGGGTTGGGCCATGCTCAGTCCTGCAGTGCAACCAGTCAGGGATTACAGCTAGGTCATTTGGGGGTCTGTGGAGACACTGGTCTACAGCTGGGCAACGCTCAGTTGGACCTGTCCTCCCAAGTCAGTCTTGGCTGGGCACGGGGGCTCGCACAGTCAGATCTGGGGCTTTGATCAATAACAGGTTTATCAGGAAGTCCGTGGATTCTTCGGGAAGGCAGTTCATTGAAGTCTAGGGATAGACTTAACTGTGGTCACTGAGGGAATGCTGACAGTTTTAGTTGGAGAATGGGATCTTAGCTGGGAGCTCTCAGAGTTTGGGGCAGGGGTTGCAATTTGGATAGGTCACAGTCAATCTGACCTTTGCATGGGGTGGGTTTCAAGTCAACAAGAAATGGGCATTACCAACCTCATGAACTCAGGGAGGTAAAGTAATTATCATATGGTATTTGTCATCTGAAGGCACTCAACGGAAATAAGGTGGGAGGGGAAGGCTAAAACATCATAAGGGCCACAGGGAGAGTAACACAAAAGGCAACATGAAAGATAACAGAAAAATCATCTCATAGAGCCTGGAACTCACTCACAAGTACACACGGTTAAAACACTACCATGCCAGCTTTGAAGTTAACTGCACAATAACTACATAAAATAGTTGACACAGCAGGCAGGGTGTTTTTCTTTGGCAGCAGAGTAAAATGTTTGGAATTGGAGGCCCTATGGGGCAACTGTAGCAATGATGCATCCATCCACTGATTTAAAAATGTCATCTCTTTTTCATTTTCATTTGTCAAAGGGTGCCTCAGGTAATCAGGAGCATCACATTGTCAGATTAATTGCCTTTATTTTATGTCAGCAAAGTTTCTGGAATCAGTCAAAGGTACTTAAAAGCGGAACCTGATGTTCCTATTTCACAGTAACCTGAGATGTTTCTTGCTTGTGCATTCGTGGACACATGTCAGTGATGCGCTCATCAGAGTATGATCGTGAGTTGAATCTAGAGAATACATTCACTGAAGTGTGTCTCAAAATTGGTGGAGCACGGGTTTGCATTTTACCATGGATTTTGAACTCTTTAAACTTGCGTTCCTTGTAAATAATTAGGCTTATTCTATTTCATCTTCATTTCTTTCGTAAAATAAGCTTGCTTTATGTTAAACCCAAGTCATCAATAATGTATGGTTGTGTTTAATTAAAAGATCACATCATTCAATGAAGCAAAATAAAACAAAACATATATACCAAGTCAGATTTCAACCCAGAATTTGGCTTGTCAAGTAATAACATCAGCTGGCATCACAAAATACTGAAGTCTCCAGAACTAGCTCTGCCCCAGTCCAAGCTGTTCTAATGCAGATGTAACACTGGCATCTGCCTGACAATATGGAATATCGCATAGGTATGTCCTAATAGAAACGGAGGACAGATGCCACACAGCCAATTACTGCTCCATCAGTTTACTTTCAGTTGACAGGAAAATGACAGAGGCATCACTGACAGTGCAATCAAATCGCATTTACTCCACAATAACCTACTTAATGATGCTCAGTTTGGGATGTGTAAAGTCCACTCAGCTCCTGTACTCATTACAGCCCTGTTCAAAACATGGACAAAAGATCTGAACTCAAGATAGAAAGTGGAGGTCATTGTCCTTGACATCAAGGCAGCGTTTGGCTGAGTATGGCATCAAGAGCCCTAAAAAACCCAGAATAATAGAAAACAAGAGAGAAAACTCTCAGCTGACTGGTCACACCTGGCAGAGATGATTGTTGTGGCAGTCAGAGGTCAATCATCTCACCCCAGGACATCACTGCATAAGTTCATCAGGGCGGTGGCCCTAAAAAATGTTTGAGCAACAACTGAAGCCAGCTGGTTTCCACTGCTAATTACATGATCATTGATGGAGAATTGAGTGCACATTGGGAATAAGTAATCAGTGTGCTAGAGTTGTGCAATTTGTGAACTGGAATAAAACTGACTAGAAAAGTATATGCCTGGAGTCAGTGGTCACAGAGGATATTTAGCTGTTTTTCAGTCAAAGATTATGAAATAAGAATTATTCTAAGCAAACAGCAATTTGGAGAAAATTTTAAACAAATAATTGAATTAAAAACTAAAGTATTGGGCCTGATTACTTACCTATTCTCTGAATACAAACATTATATCCAGCAGAATAACGACGTAGATGTGTATTACTCCATAGATGAAAAAGAAACAAAATATGGTTTTTGTTCATCCACTGCCAGACAAAAACAGGATAAGAAGCAAAGGTTTTGCTTTGCAGAACTGGAGAATGATAATCTGGGCATAATTGAAGGTTTAGACAAATTATTAACTTGCATGAATGAAATTTGTCAAAAAGGTACTTTACTAACTGTCTTGGAGCTGTGGTCAAATTTTGACAAATTCAAAAACAGGGTGAAGATTGTTCTATTGAAGTCTACATAATGGAATTCAATAGATTGTATAAAAGGTTGTAGAAATACATTTTGGAAATTTTTCATTCTGTGTACACCTTTAGTTTATTAGACAGTTCCAAAGGATCAAGTTTAGATAAACTTCTAAGGCCTGTTCTGGTGCAGTTTTAGTGTCCCTACCTTTGAACCAGAAGACCTAAGTTTAAGTTTCACATTTTCCAGACATGTGTATTACCATCTCTAAAAGGGCTGATAAGAAAAAGTCCATACAGACTCATAGTTTTGACAGGAGTTAAATTTATAGACAAACCCACACTACTATCTCAGAAGCACTAAAATAAATTTCAGAAGCACTAAAAAAACACCAGCAGTGTTTGTGGAGCAAATGGACTGATGCAAATTGGGCTGAAATTGGATGACCCAATATTATCAGGCCAGCTAAACTGTCTAGAAAAAAGATGCAGACAATGGTGAAAAAGCAGAGTTTTAACTGAGATAAGAGACCACGAATCCTTTCAATGAGTTTGAGGAGTTAAGAGAATTAGAATTTACAATAAAAGAGCTGACCCCAAACATATCCAGCATGTAAACAACTGATTGTTCAGATTTGATTCAAAGTAAGCTATGCCATAAACTATTGCAAAGCGTATTTGAGAGCAAATATGAAAGGGAGGATTCAGAAGAATAAGATGGATTTTTGGATCTAAGAGAAGACACTGTTGGTCATGAGAAATTTCAGCCCAATGATGAATGCAGTGGTAGTATCTTTCAACTGTGCAGTATTAGACAATGGGTGCACATCTACAGTGTGCATATCTACAATAGAATTGCTAAGATGGCTAGTATGAGTAATAGGATCCAGATAGAGACCCTAAGGGTATAAAAGGCAAATATGAAAGCCCCAGTTTCAGATTTGGGAATAAAACAGTAGTCATTCACGCATGAATAGATGAATGGTTCATAAAAATTTGGAAGATCAACGGATTATCATTTGCACTAGCATGTGCTGTTCATGCTAAGAATTTGCTGCAGACGGCAGGAAGATATAATCCACATTAACTAATTTTTTGGTAGTTATCCTAAAGTTCTTTTCAGCAATCAACGATCAGTCAACAATTTGAGATGGGAGCACAATGAGCACTTCATTTTTCTAATATTTGAATGCACTGCATGTAGGCCGGAAAGCCTTCCATTCAAGCCAAAGTATCCAAAAGAATTTGGCAGGCCTCAAAACACAATGCAAGCCCAATGGAAACTACTTTCAATCAAGGAGATTTTACTGTTATAAAATAGAGCAGAAGCCCAGGAAAGGGTAGTGATAAATATAGAGAAATTATAATTGTAGAGTAAAGAAAGGAGATTGGTTGAGAATACACTTCAAGGTTGCTTGGTATGGGTTACAAATTGGTAGATTCTAAATGAGTTATAGTAAGTAACGAGGAACGAGGTACTTTGTATAACCTAATAAAATCGCTATGAAGATCAGGCTGTCACATTGATAGTTTTCTAATGAAGAGCAGATACACTCCAAAGATCAAAAGTTGTGATATGTCCATCCTGGGCCTCCTGCAGTGTCACAACGATGCCACCCGAAGGCTGCAAGAACAGCAACTCATATTTCGCTTGGGAACCCTGCAGCCCGATGGTATCAATGTGGACTTCGAAAGCTTTAAAATCTACCCTCCCAAGACCGCATTCCAAAACCAGCCCAGCTCGTTCCTGCCTCCCTAAACCGTCCTTCCTCCCACCTAACCCCTCCTCCCTGATGAAGGGTCTAGGCCTGAAACATCAGCCTTTCTGCTCCTCTGACGTTACTTGGCCTGCTGTGTTCATCCAGTTCTACACTTTGTTATCTCAGATTCTCCATCATCTGCAGTTCCTACTATCTCTAAAGCAGCGTTGAGGATTGTCAGACCAGTGATGATCTCATTGAAACCAGAATAGACTCATTAGGCTAAATGCCTGCTTCTATGCCCATATCATATGGTCTTTTGGGTATCTGTATGATCTAGCAGGGTCTAACTAGGAGACTAAATCAAACTAATGGTAATGTGTAAATCAAACTAATGGCAATGTGTTAATCAAGATAACGGACTGAGCATTGCATGTATGTAAAAATATGGGAAACATGCAAGTCAGTACTGCTAGGATTTTAAATTTGTGTGAGCTCAAATAAAGCTAACTAGAAAAATACATGGAACGCAGCACAGGAGCAGAAAAGCTGACACTTTGGGGCGGGACCCTTCTTCAGAAACGTCTGATTTCTGAAGATGGATCCCAGCCCGAAACATCAGCTTTCTTGCTCCAAGATAATAAAATGTGAGGCTGGATGAACACAGCAGGCCAAGCAGCATCTCAGGAGCACAAAAGCTTTCTTGCTCCTCTGATTCTGCCTAGACTGCTGCCTTCCTCCAGCTCCACATTATGCTATCTCTGACTCCAGCATCGGCAGTTATTACCGTCTCTAGAAAAATACGTGCCTGCACTCTCTTTAACAAAGCAGCCCACATAATTGGTACTCCGGATAGCACCTTCAGTATTCTTTCCCTGTAAACCGGATGCATAGTCACAACAGCATGTGCCATCAACAAGATGCACTGCAACAACACACCAAGAATCCCTGAAATAGCACCTCACAAATCTGTGACTTCCGTCACCAGAAAGGGCAACAGCAGCAGATACGTGGGAATATCACCATATGCAAGTTCCCAACTAAGCAGCTGGCCATCCTGATTTGGATCACTTGTTCCTTCACTGTTGTTGCACCAGAATTCGAGAGCTCTATTCCTAGAAGCACTGTAGTGTACCTGCACCACTGGACTGGAGCAATTCAAAAAGTCAGCACATCACCACCTTCTCAAAGACAGGTAGAGATGGGCAACAAATTGGCAAGCAGCATCCACATCCTCTGAATGAATTAAAAACAACCTAAGAAATGATTAGAGATAATGGGAACTGCAGATGCTGGAGATTCCAAGATAATAAAATGTGAGGCTGGATGAACACAGCAGGCCAAGCAGCATCTCAGGAGCACAAAAGCTGACGTTTCGGGCCTAGACCCAATGATTAGCTCATTTTGAAATTTCACTGGCTCAAATTCATGAGCAGGTGGAGAATGTAATATTTGAGATTCTAACCATATTCAGTCCTGCTTAAAACTTAATATTAGAAATATCATGTTGAAAATGTTGACAGTTTGTCAACTGTAGGAACTAGATTTAAAAATTATTTGAAAAATGAGCCTTCTCAACATAAATGATAATATTATATTTGAGTTGTATTGATAAATCATTTATATTTCTGTAGATGTAGGAAATGAAATCTCCAAATTTATGCTAACATACATTATCTGAATTGCATATTTCAATTACTATAAACTGATTTGTTTGTCACTGTGTACAATCCATAAATTCTGATCGGCTAAACAAAAATCAGACTCTTTCAAGATACATAGTGAAATATTAATATTTGTACCAAACAAACAAAATCTTACCTAGTTTAAAATTACCTTATATGCTCTAGCTCTACTTATGAGGCCTTTTCACTACTGATTGCCAAATGTACAAGCATCGATCTGATTTTACAACCTAATTTTGCTGTCGAACTTTGAAGCAGCTGCATTAATTACAATTATTTCACAAATATTATTCATCCCATTTTTACGAAACAGTGCCTGCTGCAGAGGGCCATAAAATTAAAGGGTTACACAAAAAGTATGACCAAGAAATAAAAATACTAAAATAAAAGCTTTTTTTCAGTCACTGTGAATATATGAATTATTTCCAGATTCAGTACTGCCAATGGATTTATAAAATTTCAATTGAAATAGAATGACAAAGCGATGCTTGCCTTCTTTTGCTGAATTGTTTGGGGGGGGACGGCATTCTTGCTCAAGGTGTGGTTGGAAAAGAGAAAAACTGTAATGCTGCCTCAGCTCCACCAGTTCAGTATTAGTAAAGGGCTTAATTTAAAATTCAATAAAAAGACATAGAGGATCAGATGGCATATTAACCTAACCGGTTAATATAAAATGACTGCAAGTACTGGGAATTTCAATATATCTCCAATTTCACAAAGAGTAGGATCATGATGTTACGATTTTCCCTCAGCTGTTCTTGAAATCATTTGTTATAAAGCTTGGCATGAGCTTAATGCTGCAAATCTCATGTGACGTACATCTGGATGGACTGTCAAATCTTATCATCAATTATATTTAAGCGTCACAAAGTCAGCTGTAATTACCAAGTTACACACAGTGGCTGCGATTGCATTCAACACAGAAATTACAATGGCTATTCAGTTGTTTCTACAGGGTAGATTGGAGATGTGTCGGCACCATGCAGAAATGCTGATGCGGCTGACTCTACGGGAATTACCCAGAAATTGCAATTCCCTTGGAGCAATTACACCATAGAATCCCATTCAATCATGCCAACAAAAGGTAGTAAAGTAGCATTATGACACTAAAATATTTATGAACCCCCATCTCTCTGCTTCCCTATTAAACAAAGACAATCATGCAAAGCCTTCATCACAAAATGAACACCACATCCAAAGCTTCAGCAATGATGTAGAGCAATCAGTTATCCAGCATTTGTGATCCATCATTTACGACATTTTAAATAACATACTGCCGCAGCAGCGTTACATTATCAGAATCAACCTGGGGTTTCACACTGTGTCCATCAAGATGATTTGAAAGTTCCCAACAAGGCTGTTGAAAGTATTAAAGATGTATACAACTGCCTAAAATTATTTTAATCAAATGTACAAAATTCAGGCCGAAAGTCAAATTTAGATATAAATTGCTCAACACAAATTTAGCTGAGAGTAAAGAAATTGGATTGATATAGCTTTAAAGATACACTAAAGCACTGCGGCTTTCCAACTGCAGATAAACCCGGCAGTCATTTCCCATACAGCAAGGTTGCACAAATATAAATGAATTAAATAACCAGGTAATACGTGCAAGATTAATCCCTAGTATAACAATAATGATGTGCCTAGAAAAAAAAGCCAAGCAAAAGAAACACAATCTGAATATCTACAGGGAATAGTTAACTAAATTGTTTAATTTGAATGCTAAGCTGTAGCTTTACCCATTCAATGGCCACTTTTGTGAATGCTCATCTAGGAGTTCATGCTGAATAGCTGCAGTTTTTGTTTTGCCCAGCTGAAAGTGGCGAACAAAATACTCAACAAAATAGATTACTTCAAAATTCTCTGTTCAAATATTTTCAAACTGAATGCAGCAATTTGTTATTCACTGGAACTCTCTTGATTAAACACAGGGTTAAACTACACTGGAGTTTAATTTCAAACCTGTTATTTAAAAAGTCACAGATCCCATGTATTTGACAGACAAATGCCAATGGCTAGACAGCTGTTTCTGCAGGGTAGTTTAGAGTTGTGCATTGGCACCATGTGAAAATGCTGATGCAGCTCACCCCATAGGAACTGCCTGAAAATTGCCCTTAAATTGAAATTTCCTTAGAGCAATTACACTGTGCCAGGAACCTTTTGAAGTACTGTGGGGCCACTGATTTTAGAGTGTTCTGAATATCCTAAACTTAACAGTTACTCATGAAATGTTTGCAGGTTACTCTAATCCCTGGCCACTGGTAAACTGATCACCTGACTTATCACTGACCCAAAAACAACACCCTCCCCACAATCTCTGACAGACCCAGACTCCTCAACTGAAGCACTCATCCACTTAGCTGGCACCATAACGCCGTCAACCACCTTATATACTTACTTTTTCACAATGGCCATGTTTATGGCAACATCACTGCTAGATAATGAATGTGCATGAGCAGAAAGGTGGAGTTGCAGCTGACGTTATCTGAAAAAATTCAATTAGTTCTTGCTTCAAATTAAACACTGAAAATATTTAGTAATGCATCACAGCTGCTTTGGTTTTATATTTGAGGCTGGAAGTTTTTAAACTAAGCTCTCTTTCCCTAAATTACCATGTTTATGTAAGTAGTAAATAACAACGGCCTCAGAAATACTTCTTGAGGATCAGTTCACATGTTCCACCAATCTGCATAAATATCTTGAAACCCTGTTTTTTCATTGTTCTCTTGTAGCCAGCCTGCTGACTACTCTGTTGTATTTTGGGGGTTAGTTCTGCATCTCAGTATCTGTTCCTTAGATCTTAGAGCTGAAAACAATTTAATGTTAGATAATAAAGTGTGAAGCTGGATGAACACAGCAGGCCAAGCAGCATCTCAGGTGCTGCTTGGCCTGCTGTGTTCATCCAGCTTCACACTTTATTATCTTGGATTCTCCAGCATCTGCAGTTCCCATTATCTCTGAAACAATTTAATGTTATGCTGGTGTGACGTTACAGTGCAATTGCACATGTGCAGATGGATTACAGTGGGCATTTTTGCATCGGGAACTTGCACTCCATTTCAAATTAACTGTCAAAGTGACTGGTGGTCACTTAATCTAGAGAAAGCAGCAAACTTAAGAGCTGAAAGGGAATAAGGTTTCCAGATTGGAGAGATAATGGGAACTGCAGATGCTGGAGAATCCAAGATAACAAAGTGTGAAGCTGGATGAACACAGCAGGGCAAGCAGCATCTCAGAAGCACAAAAGCTGATGTTTTGGGCCTAGATCCTTCATCAGAGAGGGGGATGGGGAGAGGGTTCTGGAATAAATAGGGAGAGAGGGGGAGGAGGACCAAAGATGGAGAGAAAAGAAGATAGGTGGAGAGGAGAGTATAGGTGGGGAGGTAGGGAATAGATCAGTGATTTCCTACCTAATAACCTCATCCTGTCTCCTTGACCTGTCCATCTTCCCTGGACTGACCTATCCCGTCTCTACCTCCCCACCTATACTCTCCTCTCCACCTATCTTCTTTTCTCTCCATCTTCGGTCCGCCTCCCCCTCTCTCCCTATTTATTCCAGAATTGTCTCCCCATCCCCCTCTCTGATGAAGGGTCTAGGCCTGAAACGTCAGCTTTTGTGCTCCTGAGATGCTGCTTTGCCTGCTGTGTTCATCCAGCTTCACACTTTGTTATCAAGGTTTCCAGATTGATCCACATTGCTGCTGGCTGTGATGTTTCCTGGATTGGTTTCCACTGTTTGTAACAAGAAACCCATGTCCAGGAAATTCATTAGCAGAACCAAAAATATGTATAATAGTTAGACCCATCAAGCTAGGAATTTCTGGGCCTTTGGCTATTTGAAGATGCCTTTTGCTCAATGTAATACAGTTTATTTTGAATATTTTACAGAATGTCTGAAACCAAGTTTTGACTTGAATGACTAATTTGAATCATAATGAGACTAAGCAAGTTGCCCTTGCAATAAATTAGCATGGACAAAATGGGCTGAATGCCTACCTTTGGTGCCGAAGCCATTCAATGATTTGTTAAAATTAATTTTTTAGTTCTATTGGGGTTCACATTTACTTTCTAAATATGTGCTTGTACTGTTTCCATTCGATTCCAGTGGTTAGAGGAATTCCCAGAGGCTCCATTTTAAAGGAAGATTAAGAAATGATTCGTATCTCAAGTCCTAAAGACTCAAATAACTAATTCACGTAAGTAGTTTTCCTTCTTCAATGTGTTTCCTCTCTTTGGCTGTTTTTAAATAAAAACATAACCAAATATTGCACTCCTAAGAATGTATTAAAATGGTTTACTGACCATTAGTCAAAACAAAAGAGTCTGCAATTAATAGGAGAACACTGAGAAAAAGAGGAAGTGAACAACCATTGAGTGAATATACACGGCTCCATGAACATAGGACAGGTCGATAAGATAGTTAGGAATGTATATGGAACCCTTTCCTTTTTCAACAAGGTATGGAATATAAGAGCAGGGAGGTTATGTTGGAACCGTATAAATCATAAGTTAAGCTACCGCTTGAAACTTTGTGCTGTCTGATCACTTCATTACAAAATAGACATAATTATATGAGAGAGGTATGAAGGAGATTTATGAGGACATGCCATATTGAGGAAATATGAGGAAAGATTAACAGATTGAGTTTGTTCTTCTTGGAACAGAGGTGGTTGAGGAGAGTTGATTGAGATGCAAAAACACTGGCAAGATATCCACTCTGGATAGAACAGATGAGAAACCTACTTACCATATCATATCAGAGAGGTCACTGACTATGGGCATAGATTTCAAGTGATTGCTAGGACTTTGGGAAATATCTATTTCATTCAGAGGGTGGTTGGGGTCTGGAACTCATTTCTTGCAAAGTAATAGAGACAAAATCTCCAACTCTCTTAAAAAGACATCTGGATATGCGCCTCAAGTGCTGTGACCTGCAGAGCTATGAACCAAATGTTGAAAAGTGCAATTATACTGTGTAACTCATTTCTCAGCTGGTGTAGATATGAATGGCCAAGTATTTCTGTCCCATAAAATTTCTATGATTCTAAGACTGAAAAATTAGTACCTAGTAAGAAAGTAGGTCTGTTAAGAGCTGAATAGAACCACTGTGTTCAAATAGTTCTTATTTCTGCCATACTGGCAATGTACAAGGTTAGCATCAACATGCATGAGTGAAGACCCAATGAAACATAGAAAGCAAAGAATCATTAAACTGAAGCTTCAAAAATTTTAAAGATCTCCCCTTTGAATTTAAATGCTTTTTAGTTGTCAAGTGAAAGTATATTCTTTTCTAATAACCTAATGCATTAATGTGGTAAGGGTACCCACACAATGCCATCTTTTTCATTAAGCTATAGGGAGTTCGTGGAAAACTTCCGGCTATGCTCCGGAAGGCAGAAAAAAATAAAGAAGAATACATTAAGCTTTAGTCTCTAATTCAGTATCCACCTTCACATTCTTGTCAAATATGAATGTCAAAGCCCAAACAAATGTTCTCTCAATATTGATTACTGTCCTCATTTGTGTCTTAGGTTAACAATTTCCATTAGAATAGATCAATTAGGTATGTCAATAACTATGAATGTTATCCTTTGACCTTGTGGGTGTGAAGAGATAATCCAACTTTCGAAAGCGAAAGCTTGTAAACAAAGGGGTATGTGCCAAATTGCCATTCCATCACTGCCTATTCCTCCTTTAGGAATGAGTAACTGCTGGCAATTTCAACTATGAAAAGCAAGTATTAATATGATTGCTTTATTCACGATCTTTAGGAATGCACAATTAATTTTAAGAAAATTTGATCAAATTAATAAAATATGGATTAATAAAATTAACCAAATAAACAAAATAATGTGTAGTATCAGTTTGGCTTTAAATAAAATGTTTAGGCCAGTGATTATGCACTTGAATTTTCATATTAATTCAATAAGCTAAAATCCATTACAAATAAATGCAATAGTCACACCTTAGGTTAGATGCTGTATGATTACGTTCTCAAAGTACACACCACCTTCTCAAGAGTGACTTGGAACATAGGCGATAAAGGCAAGCCAGCCAGTGATGCTCATGTCCTATGACAGACAGTTTTAGAAAAAAATTTAACTATCAGTTGCATCCTCAACTAGCACAGGTCAGGAGTAATGCTAAACCCTCAAGTATAAAGCTTACTGCCATAAATAAAGTCTACAGCATTTCCCTGTTACTCAGTGACCCCACTTCACTTTAATGTTCTCTCCACGTCACAATCAACAGTGGGAATCAAACAGATGTTACACCTTAATGTGTATTCTTTGAAAATTAGTGGATGCTTCAAAATGGTTCCTCCATATGAAATATCCAAGATGTTGAAAGATGTAGAACATCACTAATATCACCAAACATCTGTTGACAGTTCACATTTTAGCTGTCATCCAGCATATTTTAATTAGAAACTATGTCAAAACTAGTTATTAATTTTGGTTGGAATTTTTAAATAATTCATCAAAAAATGAAGAAAATACCCTTCCATTTGCCATTCCTCACATACTAAAGCTTTATGCAGCAAGATCTGGATAACATCGATCTAGGATAAGGTAACAAGTAACATTTACACCACACAAATGCCAGGCAACAACCATCTCCAACAAAAGAGAATCCAGTTATCACCCCTGACATTCATTGGAATTACCATTGTGAGACTTATCATTGGCTATAAAGTGAACTGAAGCAGCCATATAAATATTGGGCCAATAAGAACAGACCAAAGACTAGGAATTCTGTGGTGAGTAACTCATCTCATGTCTCTCCAATGCCTGTCTAATGTTTATGAGGAACAAATCAGAAATCTGACATGAAGCACTCTGCTTGCCTGGATGGCCACTGCTCCTACAACATTCACGAAGCTTAACATCATCCATGTCAAAGAATCCCAATTGATTATTGCCCCAACACCCAATCATTTCAATATTCAGTCCCTTCACCATTGATCCATAGTGGCAGCAGAGTGTATTATCTCAAGGAGCACCATAGCAACATACCTAGGTTCCTTTAACTGCACCTAACAAACCTACAATCACACAGAATGACAAGGCATGAAGACTGAAGGGACCACTACTACTTGCATGTTCTTCCCAAGCCACACATCGTCATGGCTTGCAAAATCTTGGAACTCCCGGCTTAACAGCACTCGTGGAATATTGAAAGGGTGGCAATGATGCAACAGGGCCACTTCCCAAGGGTAACTAAGGATGGTCACAAATGACCTAGTCTGCACCACCTCTGTCTCAGGCATGAACACAAATACTTTCACATACTGAGTTAACTTAATCTTATTAAAATTAGACCATAACACATAAGAGTGGAAGTAAGGCCATTCGGCCCATCGAGTCCACTCCGCCATTTAAATCATGACTGATGGGCATTTCAACTCCACTTCCCTGCACTCTCCCCGTAGCCCTTGATTCCTTGTGAGATCAAGAATTTATCAATCTCTGCCTTGAATGCATTCAACATCCCAGCCTTCACTGCACACCGTGGCAATGAATTCCACAGGCCCACCACTCTCTGGCTGAAGAAATGTCTCCTCATTTCCATTCTAAATTGACCCCCTCTAATTCTAAGGCTGTGGCCACAGGTCCTAGTCTCTCCACCTAACGGAAACAACTTCCAAGCATCCACCCTTTCTAAGCCATACATTACCTTCTAAGTTTCTATTAGATCTCCCCTCAACCTTCTAAACTCTAATGAATACAATCCCAGGATCCTTAACCGTGCATCGTACGTTAAATCTACCATTCCAGGGATCATCCGTGTGAATCTGCGCTGGACACACTCCAGCGCCAGTGTGTCCTTCCTGAAGTGTGGGGCCCAAAACTGGACACAGAATTCTAAATGGGGCCTAAGTAGAGCTTTATAAAGTCTCAGAAGCACATCACTGCTTTTATATTCCAACCCTCTAGAGGTAAACAACAACATTACATTCACTTTCTTAATCACAGACTCTACCTGCAAGTTAACTTTTAGAGAATCCTGGACCAACACTCCCAGATCCCTTTGTACTTCTGCTTTATGAATTTTCTTACCATTTGGAAAATAGTCCATGCCTGTATTCTTTTTTCCAAAGTGCAAAACCTTGCATTTGTTCACATTTGTTGAATTTCTTCAGCCATTTCCTGGACCACTCTCCGAACCTGTCTAAATCTACCTGCCTGTCCACCCATCTTCGTATCATCAGCAAGCTTCGCCAGAATGCCCCCAGTCCCTTCATCTAGATCATTAATATATAAAGTAAACAGCTGCAGCCCCAACACTGAACCCTGCAGGATGCCACTTGTCACCAGTTGCCATTCCAATAAAGAGCCTTTTATCCCAACTCTCTGTCTTCTGTTAGACAGCCAATCCTCAATCTAAGCCAGTAGCTCACCTCAAACACCATGGGCCCTCACCTTGCTCAGCTGAATCCCATGACGCACATTATCAAAGGCCTTTTGGAAGTCTAGATAGATCACATCCACTGGGTTTCCCTGGTCTAACCTACTTGTTACCTCTTCAAAGAATTCTAACAGGTTTGTCAGGCATAACCTCCCCTTACTAAATCTATGCTGACTTGTTCTAATCTGCCCCTGCACTTCCAGGAATTTAGAAATCTCATCCTAACGAGTTTTGAGAAGATTTGTAGCTCAGGTTGAGGTTCTGGATGTGAGTTTGCTCGCTGAGCTGGAAGGTTAGTTTTCAGACATTTCATCACCTTTCCAGGTAACATCATCAGCAAGCCTCCAGTGAAGCACTGGTGTTATGTCCCGCTTTCTATTTATATGCTTAGGTTGCCTTGGGTTGGTGATGTCATTTCCTGTGTTGGTGATGTCATTTCCTGTTCTTTTTCTCAGAGGATGGTAGATTGGCTCCAAATCAATGTGTTTGTCGATGGAGTTCCGGTTGGAATGCCATGCTTCGAGGAATTCTCGCGCGTGTCTTTGTTTGGCTTGTCCTAGGATGGATGTGTTGTCCCAATCAAAGTGGTGTCCATCCTCATCCGTATGTAAGGATACGAGTGATAGTGGGTCATGTCATTTTGTGGCTAGTTGATGTTCATGTATTCTGGTGGCTAGCTTTCTGCCAGTTTGTCCAATGTAGTGTTTGTCACAGTTCTTGCAAGGTATTTTGTAGATGACGTTTGTTTTGCTTGTTGTCTGTATAGCAAACAAGCAGAAAGCTAGCCACCAGGATACATGAACATCAACTAGCCACAAAACGACATGACCCACTATCACTAGTATCCTTACATACGGATGAGGAAGGACACCACTTTGATTGGGACAACACATCCATCCTAGGACAAGCCAAACAGAGACACGCGCAAGAATTCCTAGAAGCATGGCATTCCAACCGAAACTCCATCGACAAACACATTGATTTGGAGCTAATCTACCATCCTCTGAGAAAAAGAACAGGAAATGACATCACTAACACAGGAAATGACATCACCAACCCAAGGCAACCTAAGCATATAAATAGAAAGCGGGACATAACACCAGTGCTTCATTGGAGGCTCACTGTTGAAGTTACCGAGAATGGTGACAAAACATCTGGGAACAAACCGTCCAGCTCAGTGAACCAGCTTACATCTGGAACAAAATAAAGACCCACTCTTCTGTGGACTGAGAGGAGGAGAGTGCTGTGTTGGAGGTGGAAGGAAGACATCGGGTTGGCTGTGCACCCTTGCAACTGGTGGATCTTAACGCTGGCTTTGGCCTAATGCTGGTTCAGGGGAGCAGCCAACCTGCAACGATGGCTGTGGCGAGTGCTCGTGCCCCAGGTCAGGGGGTCCGGAACACCATGGAACACCATCCGTGTCTCCTTGAAGAAGGTGGATGAAGGTGCACCTGTGGACCGCACCTTCTTTGTGAAGGGGGTCCTGTTGGACTGTTGCGGGTTTGCTGCTGTGGACATTTACTGTCTGCAGGTTTTCCCCGGAGGAGGTTTTTACGATGTAACCTTGAGGAGTGCCAAGCTTTGCGAGCACTTCCTGGAGGTTTTCAAGGAGAAAGGAAGTGAGGGCCCCCTCTCTGTCTTGACCGCTGTCCTGCTGTTTGTGATGCCAGCACAGAGGAGCCATATGGTGACCGTACACATGTACAACCCGCATGTGCCAGCAGTTCATGTCCTGACCTTCCTTGGAAGGTACGTGAAGGTGGAAGGGGACCTAACTGACATCATGGACCCTTTTTGTATCTGGACCAGTAAGAGGCAGGTCAAGGTGACGCTGAGGATGGGCGCGGACGGGAACATTGTACACCCACTGTCCAGCTTCGCGATTGGCGGGAGCAAGGGCCACCTGACCTACGCAGGGCAACCTAAAGTCTGCCATACCTGTGGTAGGTCAGGTCACGTGGCGGCCGACTGCAAAGCCACCATCTGCAGGGAGGAGGGACACCTTGCAAAGGATTGCCCACAAGAGAAAAGCTGCAACCTTTGCGGGGAAGCGGGCCACCTCTACAGGGCATGCCCGTAGCCGGGGACCACCTACGCCCAGGTCACCGGCAGGAGCAATGCGGGGCCAACCCTGCCGGAGGAGAAGAAGGCACCAGGGCCCTGCAAAGACCCCACTAATGGGCAGGAGGGCCAGGTCGTGCAGGAGGGCCCAGCCCTGCAGAATGGGCCCGAGGCCAGCAAAGCGCCCCTCCAGGCTCCCCTCCCCCCACCCCTCACCCCCGACAACCCGGAGTCTATCAATACGTGACCCAGGAGAGTGGACAATGGTCCGGAAAGTGAGGAGAAAGGCGCGTCGGCGGGCCCAGGAGCCGCAACCATCAGGCGGGAAGAGGCAGCTACAGGGGGCGCTATAAGAGCTCCTCTGACAAGGGAGATTCAGAGAGGGCCCGCCCAAAGCAGAAGCTAAAGGTCTCAAGGGAGAAGGAAAGCAGGACCCCGCTTCCAGGTGACGGGAGGTGTCCTGAGGCTCCCTCCGACACCCAGTCACGTACCGCTGGGCCCCTGGAGGGGAGGAGGAAACAGCGCGTCCCCAGCCTGACCCAGAGCCGGACTCTCCTGCCTCCGTACCCCCGACGGGGGGATGCCACCCGGAAGGCAGCATGGACAGTTTCCTGAGCCCGGAGAGCGTCCAGCAGCTAGCCCGGGCAATGGGCATGAAGGGACAGATGGAGGAGCTGGGTCTTGGACTTGGGGAGGGTACTGCAGTCACTGCCCACAATGGGGATACGAATTGCGAGCATTAATGTGCGCAGCGTCAAGTCCACCGCAAGATGTGTGTCCATGTTGGCCTACCTGACCACCGTTAAGGTGGACCTCCTGTTTCCGCAGGAGTGCGGGATACCGCACCTCAGCAGGTACGGGAAATGGTCCGGCGCTTGGACCTGTGGGCCTCCGATCTGGTTGGAGGGGTAACGACTGTCGATCCTCGGGCCTGGCTATTCTGCTGCAGGGGCGCAACTTCACCATTTCTCAAGTTCAGGAGGTGGTGGGGGGGCGCCTCCTAGTGGCTGACGTCACTGACAGGAACGTTCCCCTGAGGCTGATCAACGTGTACGCCCCAGCAGTACGGAGTGAACGGTTGGCCGTCCTGCAGCGGCTTCCACCCCTGCTGGCTACGTCCAGGCCGGTCATCCTAGGCGGAGACTTCAACTGCATCATCGATGCAGATGGAAGATCCGGCATGGGGGCAGCGGGTGGGGGGAGTCAACTGGACGTCACGTCCAGATTCCTGATGGGCACGGTGAAGGACGCCAAGCTGCTCGCCGTCTTCAGCACCCCTGCAGATGGAGCGCAGCGGAGATACACCTGCTCCCGGCCAGATGGTTCTATTCGCTCAAGGACAGACTTCCTGTTTGTGTCACGGGCGTTCTCGGTCAGGTCCACTGGAGTCGATCTGGTGTTCTTCTCTGACCACTGCCTCCTGCTGGTCGACTGTCACTTACAGGACGACCAGCCGGCCGGCAAGGGGACGTGGAAGCTCAACACGACTCTGTTGACCCTAGAGAACGTCGAGGAGCTTAAGAGGGAGTACGCCGGTTGGAGAACCGTGAAACCCCTCTGAGTCTCCGGGCGACTGGTGGGAGACGGTGAAGGAGAACATCAGGAGGTTCTTTGTCCTCAATGGTGTTCGGAAGGCAAGAGAGAGACTGGGAAAGCTGTCGTGACTCCAGAAAAGGGTGCAGAACCTGCTCCTTCTGCAGTTGATGGGGGTCGCTGTCACGGAGGACCTCCGCGAGGTGAGGGGCCAGCAAGCCTCGCTCTTCGCTGCGGAGGCCTCCAGGACAATCTTCCGGTCCAGGGTCCGCTCCGTGGAGCAGGAGAAGACGTGCTCGCGTTTCTTCTTTGAGAAGGTCCACAAAGAGAGCTCTGTGCTTAGCCGGCTGAAGGAGGACGACGGCTCGGTGACGTCGTCTCGGGCCGACATTTTGAGGATCAGCAGATCCTTCTATGCCGGACTGTACGACACGAAGCCCATGGACAGCATGGCCTCCGAGTCGTTTCTGTGATAGACGACAGGGGTCTTAGACGACGGCACAAGGGAGTGGCTGGGCCGGCCGATATCCCTGGACGAGGTGACCAGAGCCCTCAAGTCCTTGGAGAGGAATAAGACTCCCGGGAGCGACGGCTTACTGGTCGAGCTGTATTCCGCTCTGTGGGACCTGGTCAGCCAGGACCTGCTGGAGGTGTACGATAGTGTGCTTCAGGCAGGGGAAATGTGCAAGTCCATGAGGAAGGGCATCATCACCCTCATTTACAAGAGGAAGGGAGGAGAGGGAAGAAATTAAGAATTGGTGTCCCATTTCACTATTGAACGTGGACTACCAAATCCTGGCCAACCGGGTCAGGTCTGTCCTGGAGTCGGTGATTCACCCTGACCAAACCTGTACTGTGCCGGGCAGGAAGATCGTTGAGAGCCTCGCGCTCATCAGGGATACGATCGCCTACGTGCAGGACAGGCGGGTGGACACCTGCCTCGTCAGCCTGGACCAAGGGAAGGCCTTCGACAGGGTCTCTCATGCTTACATGAGGGACGTCCTCTCCAAATTGGGGTTCGGGGAGGGCAATTGGATCCGGCTGCTGTACACCAACATCGTTAGCGCAGTCTCGATCAATGGGTGGGAATCGGACAGTTTTCCCATCAGATCTGCAGTCAGGCAGGGCTGCCCGCTCTCTCCTGCCTTGTTCGTGTGCTGTGTGGAGCCCTTCGCCGCATCCATCAGGAAGGACGTGAGCCTGAAGGGCGTGACTATCCCAGGCAGCGGAGGCCTTCAGATCAAGACCTCCCTGTACATGGACGACGTCGCCGTCTTCTGCACCGATTGTCGGTCGGTGAGTAGGCTTTTGGACATCTGTGGCCAGTTTGAACTGGCCTCTGGTGCCAAAGTCAATAGGGGTAAGAGCGAGGTCATGTTCTTCGGGAACTGCGACAACCGCTCCTTCATCCCCTTCACCGTCAGGACAGACTACCTGAAGGTGCTGGGTGTTTGGTTTGGTGGAGCTGGGGCGTGCACTAAGACTTGGGAGGAGCGTATCACCAAACTGAAGCAGAAGCTGGGCAGGTGGACGCTCCGGTCCCTCTTCATTGCAGGTAAGAACCTCATTGTCAGGTGCGAGGGGCTTTCGGTACTGTTGTATGTGGCACAGGCCTGGCCTATTCCCTGGACCTGCGCCGCTGCGGTCACCCGGGCCATCTTCCACTTCATTTGGGGATCGAGGATGGACCGGGTCCGCAGGCACACCATGTACAAAAACCTGGGAAATGGAGGAAAGGGTGTACTAAATGCCACCCTTGCCTCGCTAGCTACTTTTGTGTGCGGCTGCATCAAGCTGTGCGTAGATCCTCAGTACGCAAACACCAAGTGTCACTACTTACTGAGGTTCTACCTGTGCCCGGTGTTGCGAAGGATGGGCCTGGCCTCGCTGCCGCGGAATGCTCCGAGTAGTTGGACCATCCCGTACCACCTGTCCTTCGTGGAGAAATTTTTGAAGGGAAACACCTTTGACCACAAGGCCGTCATGCAGTGGTCAGCACGTAGTATCCTCGAGACCCTTTGGGGGGAAAAGGAGAGGGTGGATCCTGTCGTGTGGTTCCCCATGCAGACTGCCAAAGTCGTTTGGCAGAATGCCTCATCGCCAGAACTTTCAAACAAGCACAACGACATTGTTTGGCTGGCAGTGAGAGGGGCTCTGCCAGTGAGATCCTTTATGTATACCCGGAATCTCTGCGCCACCGCATGCTGCCCTTGAGGCGGCTGCGGGGGGGATGAGGCTGTCGATCACGTCCTTCTGGAGAGTGCCTATGCGCAGGAGGTCTGGAGGGGGATGCAGTGGTATTTGAGGTTCGTCCAGAGCAGCTCTGTGACGCGGGACTCTGTGCTCTACGGGCTGTTTCCCAGGACGCACACCAAGACCAACATCAACTAAGCCTGGAGGACCATCAATGCAGTGAAAGATGCTCTTTGGTCTGCCTGCAAATTGTTGGTCTGCCAGCTGAAAGAACTGACCCCGACCGAATGTTGCAGACTGGCGCACTCCAAGGTCCAGGACTACGTGCTGAGGGACGCGCTAAAGCTTGGGGCAGCCGCCGCCAAGGCGCCGTGGGGAAAGACCACGGTATGAAACCCCTCGTCCAGAATAGAAAAAAGGGCCCTATCTGGTAACTGGGCCCAGCTGGCGCCTTCCCCAACTGGTCAGGGGGCCAACTGGGACGGCGCGGGGTGATGACTGCCGGGGTATTTTCTTTGCTTTGTTTTTTTTCTTCTTTGTTTATTTGTTTTTTTTCCTTTAGTTGGTGTACGTACCCCCTGGGTAACCCGGAGTGGCTTGCATGACTGGGTAGGTGTATAAATGTTTTATTTTTTGTACATCTTATGAATAAAGTATATTTTTTCAAATAAAAAAAAGTGACGAAACATCTGAAAACTAACCTTCCAGCTCAGCGAGCAAACTCACATCCAGAAATCTCATCCTTAACGATGAATTCTAGAATTTTACCAACAACTGAGGTTAGGCTAATCGGCCTATAATTTTCCATCTTTTGCCTTGATCCTTTCTTAAACAAGGGGGTCACAACAGCAATTTTCCAATCATCTCAGACTTTCTTAGACTCCAGTGACTTTTGAAGATCACAACCAAAGCCTCCGCTATTTCCTCAGCCACCTCCCTCCGAACTCTAGGATGTAGCCTATCGGGGCCAGGAGATTTATCAATTTTTAGACCTTTTAGCTTTTCTAGCACTTTCTGTTTTGTAATGCCTACCATACTCAACCCTGACCCCTGGTTCTCCCTAATTGTGGCATACTACTCATGTCTTCCACTGTGAAGACTGACAAAAAGTACTTATTAAGTTCTTCAGCTATTTCCTTATCTCCCATCATTAGCCTTCCAGCATCAATTTGGAGCGGCCCAATGTTTACTTTTGCCTTTCATTTGATTCTTATGTATTGAAAGAAACTTTTACTATCATTTCTAATATTACTAGCTAGCCTACCTTCATATTTGATCCTTTCCTTCCTTATTTGTCTCTTTGTTATCTTCTGTTTGTTTTTGTAGCCTTCCCAATCTTCTGATTTCCCAGTACTCTTGGCCACTTTATAGGCTGTCTCTTTTTCTTTGATACATTTCCTGACTTCCTTTTTCAGCCATGGCTGTCTAATTCCTCCCCAGATAATCTTTCTTTTCTTTGGGACGAACCTCTGTACTGTGCCCTCAATTACACCCAGAAACTCCTGCCATTGTTGCTCTACTGTCTTCCCCGCTAGGCTCTGCTTCCAGTCGATTTTTGTCAACTCGTCTCTCATGCGCCTGTAATTACCTTTTATTTAACTGTAACACCATTACATCTGACTTTGTAGCTCTTATGCAGAAAACACAAAATTATGCAGCTCTTCCTTTTCCTGGTCTGGCTATGTTCTGTAATAAAAAACTAAAAAGAAATATTTTATTATAAACAGTCACCATTTCACTGAAGTGGCCTCAGGAAAATCCGCATCCAAAAACCTGCTCTAAAAATGCTGTTCAGTGTTTGACTGCTGTGATAGTTTGCACAACAGCGGTTGAGATAATCCACAACATTCAAAAGCAAAGTAGCCACACACTAAACAAAATAATCCACAATCTTATTGTTTAAAAATAATGAATTCACCCTACCTGTCAATCTAAATGGATCTTTGAAACAAATTCAGGGTCTGGTCAGTCATCTTCGCCAAAACTAATAGTTCTTCCTTGCATCATATCCCATCCATATAACTAGTTTTACTGAAATCTGCAAATTGTTTTGGGATATTTTGTTTACAAAACAAATAAGGGTAAAACCATTTACTTCACATACCTTCAATTGTGGCAGTAATAAGGTTTTTTTGGCAGCAAGAGTCACAGTATTAAACTCGTTAATTAAAAAAAAACTAAACTAAGACACATACGTAACTTCTTCATGTAACTTCTAAAGACTCCAGTCAATGGCACAAAGTCAGCAACATTTAAGCTTCTCACAAAACATCGCTTGACTTATAGAGTCATAAAGATACTACATGGAAACAGCCTCTATGGTCCAACTTGTCTGTGTCGACCAGTTATTCTAAACTGATCTAGCCCTTTTTTCCAGCATTTGCCCCATATCTCTCCAAATTCTTCCTACTCAGTGTTCTAATTACACCCGCCTCCACCACCTCCTGTCCCAGCTCATTCCATACACGCACCACCCTCTGCATGAAAAAGCTGCCCCTCAGGTCCTTGTTGTTCCAGAATTGGCTTTCCACACAAGTCTAGATTAGATTTCCTACAGTGTGGAAACAGGCCCTTCAGCCCAACAAGTCCACACTGGCCCTTGAAGCATCCCACCCGGACCCATCCCCCTATAATCCACACGCCCCTGAACACTACGGGCAATTTAGCATGGTCAATCTACCTAGCCTGCACATCTTTGGACTGTGGGAGGAAACCGGAGCACCCGGAGAAAACCCACGCAGACACAGGGAGAATGTGCAAACTCCACACAGACAGTGGCCCGAGGTGGGAATCGAACCCGGGTCCCTGGCGCTGTGAGGCTGCAGTGCTAACCACTGAGCCACCGTGCCGTAACTCTTTCCCCTCTCATCTTATACCCCTATGTCCACAATTATGTTGCTGACGATAATGACCTTGTTCTTGTCAGATGGGTGTTTCTCAGGCTGCTTGCAAAGCACCAAGACACACATGCTCACAGTCAGAAGGAAGCTCTGTTGAATCTTCAGCCCATCAGACACTTAAGTGGACACCAAATGGTCTTCCTCCCAAATGCAGATCGTTCGATCAACATTGCTGAGAGATGCTGACCAATTACAGGCCAGTCATCCCAGCCCGGCACTGAGCAGCATCATTGAGGCAGCATGGGCACTGCTTGTGAAACATGCCTCAGAATTAGAGTATGGAAGAGTGATCTAGGGACAAGAAAGTAGATATTGTTGGGAAGTCAGGTAAGGGAAATCAGACACAAAAGCAGGAGTTAGCTGTCAACAACCAGCCCCATGCCCATGACCTCAATCATACAGTGATTATTGCAGATACTGGGTAAACCAGCCCACTGAGCCGACAGGCAGTGGGCTCAGTTTTACCAATCTGTAGGCCACGTTTATTTGCTCGACTTTGTGCATGGAATATTGCAGTCAGCTGGTAACTGGCCCTTCAGTCATTCTTAAATAGCCATTAATTGAGCACTTGAGGTTTTTAAGTAGAGTGGCCCACAGCCTTTTCCACTCAGAACTTATCTGGGTGGAGGAGTAAAGGTATCAGATATCAGAATGACATCCACCTAACTTTCCAGGCCTCTTGCCTCATGCCTCGCCTACTTGCACTAAAGATTCTTCCCATATTGTGGATCAACAAATTATGCACAGCAAGGGAGCTGTCAGTGGTTCTGAATGAATAGTTTGCAGTATTTCGTCAACCAAGGCAAACTAAATTACATTTTATAAAAACTACAAACACACTACAGTTAAAATTCAAGATTTCCACATTGATGTTCTTAAATGATTTAAATGGTTGTTTGAAAATAATACACAAATTCAAATTAAGAGGTGGAAGACAACATCAGCTCAAGGTAATAAAATGTGAGGCTGGATGAACACAGCAGGCCAAGCAGCATCTCAGGAGCCTGAGATGCTGCTTGGCCTGCTGTGTTCATCCAGCCTCACATTTTATTATCTTGGAATCTCCAGCATCTGCAGTTCCCATTATCTCTGATACTATATCAGCTCAAGGTGACCTATTTTTGTGCTTTAGTACGCTGTATTTCGCAATAGTAGTAAGTAATCATGTTGTCTTTTGTAAACTTAATATCACCTGACTATAGTTTTCCTTCTATTTTAAACAATGAAATTAAACAATTCTTAAAAGCAAGAAACTTTGTGATAAGCGGCAAACTGGCATGGCTCTGTGCTGAAGAAAGCTGGTCACAAAGACGTTAAGATTTGTGACCTAGATTTCAAATTTGTTGGCACTGATTTAATGTGTACATCAGTTTGAGGAGATTTCCAGCATCAAGCAACAATGATGTATTCAAGAAAAGAAGCCAATCACAATGAAGAGTTTCAGACAGCAAATCACGAATTAACAAATAATGATTCATGTATGACTTCGCAGAAAAGGTTAAATAAATGGTCAGGACAATAACATGGAATTAAATGTGAGGGTAGATATGTTGTAGGCATATATTTTAAAAATCTATGCAATTATTCTGGAGTAGAGAAATTTGACCTTCCACAATAACAAAATTAGTACTTTAAAGGCAGAGATTTTTCAGCAGTAATAATTAATTTGTACAAGGCTACTAAAGGAAAAGTGAAAAATCACATCCCTGCATGGATTTCCAATTGATTTCCATTTGTGCATTTCAAAGTGACCCTGTGGTAAACAGCCAATTTATGGATTTTTACATATAGTTCTACATGTGCAGATGCCCAACTGCTGTCAATTTCATAGTGTAATGACGCCAATGTTGTTACTTTCATGGTCATTTCAGTAAGAAATTCTGTACGGTTAAAAAGGGCCAGCAATGAGGGCAACAAGGCAAAGTAATGGTCATGAAAAAATGGGACTGGGAATGCAGAATGCAAGTTGTTAATTCTGTGAGGTAAAGTAGGTTGGGGTATGGCTGTTCAAAAGAAATTAAGTGGTTGAACAGGTTCCATTCTTTTGAGCTTAGTGCTTTCCAATTCTAATTTCTTCCACAACTGAATTTTAGCAATTCATTTCAGTCAACATGCCAAATCCCTAGTTCTGGATCATCGCAGCAGAGATTATAAATCTTCAAATTCTTAGCTCCCTGATCCCAGAACTACACAAAAAAACTCCTAGGTCCAGAAAGCATCCTCCACAATTATCCTAGGTTCTACAATATGGTCCAGTGCTCCCAAACCTATTATTGATAAGTTCAAGGAGCATTCAAAATTTCCTGCCTGAGTTTACGCTCAAAATCTAGAGCCCACCAAAATTTCACTGACTCCTTTTCCTTGGTTCAATGGTTACCCCAATAGTTTATTATTTACTGTCACTGATAATATTTGACAAAATACCTTTTTTATTTAAATTCATTTTTGGGATGTGAGCATCACTGGCTACTCCAGTGTTCATTGCCTCTCTTAAAGTGCCTTTAAGAAGGTGTTGATGAGCAGTCTTCTTGCACCGCACCATTCCATAGAACACCCACAGTGCAATTAGGGAAGAGAGATTCAAGAATTTGAAACAGTGGCTGCCAGGTACAGTGATTTGATGCCAAATTAGGATGCTCTGTGGCTGAGTGGAGAATATGCAGGCTGTGTTTATTTCGATCCGACATAGCTCTATAACAGATGTATCTGCAACTAGTTGCTTGGTGATGATGATGTAAAATGGGACTTTTCTCCTTCGCCACCTGCCACAGACCAAGTCTAGCAGCTAAGTTCTTTAAGATTTGGCCGGCAGTGGTGCTATTGAGCCACTCGAGGTGACAGCCATTGAAGATCCCAGTACCAAAGTCCATGTTGGGTGGTCTATCGCCATCTGGTTCCATTCCTTTTAATTGTTATCAATTCTCCAGCAATTTTGATAGTTTACTGGCTTGTTAGATCTGACGTTACATATAGGCCAGACCCAGCAAGGATGACAAATTTCCTTTCCTTAAGGGAATCAGGGTTGAAACAGATGCATTTTACAACAATTGGCAATGGTTTTTGTGGTCACCATTATAAAGACGAACATTAAATCCAAATTATTTAATGGTAGGATTGAAACCCATCCCCAAAGCTTTAACGAAAGTCTTTGAATTGTTGGTCCAGTGACATGATCCACGGTCTCCCCCAGAACCAAAAAAAATGCATGATGGTAAATTTCAGATCAGATTTAGAACTACAAACTTTTTAAAAAGCCACTATAAGTAGAACTGCTTATTGAAGAACCCACCTTCAATGTGAAAAGATGTGGTTACAAAGAACAAAGCTGCTGTCCCAAGGATTCAGCTGTTCATAATGAAATTGCATTTGACACCAACTTAGGACGTGCTGAAACATTATGACACTGCAGAATGCCTATGAATCAGCTCAAATCTTAAACCTACACCAGATGGTGTTATACAAGATTAAATTGGATGGTTATATGCTTCCAAAGAATGGGGCCCTGTTGCAGGAGGTTGTGTGTCCCTACCCCTGGACCAAGAGACCTGCATTCAAGTCCCATCTGTTCCAGAGGTGTGTAATAACACCGCTATACAGGTTGATTAGAAACAAAAAAAAAGTTTTCAAAAAAAATGTGTTTGGAGTGTGTTTGCCATTTGCTGGAAAAAGCTGACAGCTTCAGTTATGAGGCATGACCTAAAATGCTGAGCTGCCCAAAACAGTATACAAATCAAGAACAAAGGTCATGAAAATGAGATAATTTCATCTAACTTGTAAAGAAAGCATTGTTAGGAAACAAGGGGTAATCCAGAGGGCTGATTACTCTGCAAATCTCTTAGCAACTGAGTTCTCTTTGACCTTTGCATCACTGTTTCTGTCTGACAGCAATATACCTTCTAATGAAATCTGTAAGATGTTTACGCTGAACTTTAGACCTTAACTAATGGCACAGAGGCAACAGCTAGTTTCTCACTGGCCTACATATCCGTAACATCATGGGCCCTATTTATACAATCAAAACACGCCAGTCGTGAGATGACATAGCAATTTACAATCATGAGCCACTGCCCTGATCTCATGTCAGAAGAAATTCTGTTCCAATGCCACTGTTGGAATTTGGTGTTTGCAGTCTAGTAATTAATTCTAAACTAATTTCTATAGAGTGCAAACCAGCAAGAAAACAATTTGGAAGACAATGCACATGCCCAGGCTATTCAGGTAATACCTGAAATGTTGACTGTGCCTTTCCTCCATATGCTGTGTTCTTCCAGCTTCCTGTTTGTCTACCTTGGATTTCAGCATCTGCAGAATTTTACCTTTATTCAGTCGGTGCAATAAGCAAACAGTTACCGTTTCAGATAATGATAGCTGAAACTCTCAAAAGATATTATTGAAAATATTCATTCAATTTAAAAACTGAAATACTACATCAGCTACCAGCTTGCACAGCAGCATAATAGTTTTCCTTCCAGAATATAATTTGACAGATCAGTTATGAAGTCAAATAAAATGTTCAAAGCTCAAATGAAATATAAAATGCAGGCTTAAAGATGGTATTGGCACAATAGCAGAAAAAAAATATTGTATGCAACTGTCTGTAGTTTATTTTTACAAACACACTTGGTTTCAACCAGTAATCCAGAGGCCTCATATGGCCTGGTGCCTTAGTTTCAATCCCACCAATGGAATTTAAATGGAATTAATAAATCTGAAACTAAAAGCTTTTCTTCATAATTCTGGCCCATTGACCCATCAGTCCAGGGCTCATTAGAGAGAAATGATAGATGGTGAGTTTAACCTGAGGATCAGGAGAATAGAGAGGTTAGGAAGGACAGTCTGTCACTGTAACCTCAGCAGAGTAGGAAGTGAACCCATGCTGCTGGCAACATTCTACATCACAGGCCAGCCACTGGAAGGTCAATTGTGAATGTGGAACACAGGTTTAATGGCAGGATTCTTGGGAGTGTGGAGGAACAGAGGGATCCTGGTGTCCACCTCCACAGATCCCTCAAAGTTGCTACCCAAGTTGATAGGGTTGTAAAGATGGTGTGTGGTGTGCTGGCTTTCATTGGCAGGGGAAATGAGTTTCACAGCCGTGAAGTTATGCTGCAGCGCTATAAAACTCTGGTTAGGCCACATTTGGAATATGGTGTTTAGTTCTGGTCACCTCATTACAGGAAAGATGTGGAAGCTTTAGAACGGGTGCACAGGAGATTTACCAGGATGCTGTCTGGACTCGACAGCAGGTCTTATGAGGAAAGGTTGCGGGGTCTAGGGCTTTTATCATTGGAGCGAAGAAGGATTAGAGCTGAGATCAGAGATAATGGGAACTGCAGATGCTGGAGAGTCCAAAGATAACAAAGTGTGAAGCTGGATGAACACAGCAGGCCAAGCAGCATCTCAGGAGCACAAAAGCTGATGTTTCGGGCCTAGGCCCTTCATCAGAGAGGGGGATGGAGAGAGGATTCTGAAATAAATAGGGAGAGAGGGGGAGGCTGACCGAAGATGGAGAGAAAGGAAGATAGGTGGAGAGGAGAGTATAGGTGGGGACCGCTTTGCAGAACACCTCCGCTTGGTTCGCAATAAACAACTGCACCTCCCAGTCACGAACCATTTTAACTCCCCCTCCCATTCCTCAGACGACATGTCCATCATGGGCCTCCTGCAGTGCCACAATGATGCCACCCGAAGGTTGCAGGAACAGCAACTCATATTCCGCTTGGGAACCCAGCAGCCCAATGGTATCAATGCGGACTTCACAAGCTTCAAAATCTCCCCTTCCCCCACTGCATCCCAAAACCAGCCCAGCTCATCCCCTCCCCACACTGCATCCCAAAAACAGCCCAGCTTCTCCCCGCCTCCCTAACCTGTTCTTCCTCTCACCTATCCCTTCTTCCCACCTCAAGCCGCACCTCCATTTCCTACCTACTAACCTCATCCCGCCTCCTTGACCTGTCCGTCTTCCCTGGACTGACCTATCCCTTCCCTACCTCCCCACCTACAATCTCTTCTCCGCCTATCTTCTTTCCTCTCCATCTTTGGTCCGCCTTCCCTACTCTCCCTATTTATTTCAGAACCCTCTCCCCATCCCCCTCTCTGATGAAGGGTCTAGGCCCGAAACGTCAGCTTTTGTGCTCCTGAGATGCTGCTTCGCCTGCTGTGTTCATCGAGCTTCACATTTTGTTATCAAGGATTACAGCTGACTTGACAGAGGTTTACAAGATGATGACAGACATAGACAGGGTGGATAGTCAGAGAGATTTTCCCCAGGGCAAAAATGGCTATTATGAGGGGGCATAATTTTGAGGTGATATGAGGAAGGCATAGGGAGATGTCAGAGATAGGTTCTTCACACAGAGAGTGCTGGGCATGTAGAATGCTGCCGGCAGTGGTAGTGGAGTCAGTTAATTTAGAAACTTTTAAGCGAATCTTGGATAGGCACATGAAGGACAGTAAAATGTAGGGTTTGCAGGGTAGATTGATCTTAGTAGGATAATAGGTCAGCACAACATTGTGGACCAAAGGGCCTGTACTGTGCTGTACTGTGCTATGTTCTAGCCAACTAAGCCCTTAATTGGTCTACTCCCACATTAGCAACAGACAACTTGTGGTAGTTTAATTTGAGGCTCACTGTACCTCGTACAAGGGGAGAAATTGAGAAGCTGAGTCCTTCATGGTAACCTCAACTGTGTGGGAATTATGGGAATGCTGTTGTCATTACTCTGCATCTCAAACCAGCAAGCCAGTTGACTGAGCTAACTGAAGCCTTGGTTAATGAAGACTACAAAGCCACTGAATCACATCATTTAAGGAAGGAAATGAGCTGCCCTTGTGGTCAAGCTGACACGTGACTCCAGACCCAGACAAATAATGTGTTTGACTTTCACTTACCCTCTCAAATGACTTAAAAAGCCACTCAGTTGTACTACTGTGCCTCAGTGATTTCATGGTGCTGTAGTAGAACCCCAACGTCTGAGCTAGAAGGCCCAGGTTCAAGTCCTACCTGCGCCAAAGGTGTGTAACAACAGTTCTGAATATGTTAAATGGAAAATATAAAAGGTACTACTCCACTACAAGAAGTGGAAAGTGTAATAAAAACAGACATACCTTCCAGCATCTGAAAGTACAAGGGCACACAGTGTGCAGTCAACTCCGCAAAGTCCTTCTTACTAAGACCTAGAGACTTGATCTAAACGTGGGTGAGCTGTCAAACATACTAGTCAAGCAACAGCCTGACAAAGTCATACCACCCAAATGACATCATCTTCCAAACCTACAAACTTATCTTTTAGAAGAACAAGAGACTGAAACACACAAACATATGGAAGACCCCATGTCACACATCAATCTGGCTTGGAACTGTATCCCAATTCCTTCAATGTCACTGAGTCAAAATCCTGGAACCTCTTTCTGAACAGCAGTGCGGAATCTCTGCAATGATGGATTGCAGAGCAATTAGGAATGAACAAGTATGACAAGTATGAAATGCTCACTTCCCACGAAATGACATAAAAATCAAAGGATCACTAAAATAATTGTAACCTATCTACAGAAAGACAAAAATGAATATTTAATTAATTATCCCAGCATCTGATTATAATTTAAGTGTATTAAAAATGTAACTTAGGATAAAAAGACATTGTCTTCCACCCTTATACTATGTGGGATGAATAGCAATGGGAGGCTGATGGAATGAAACCAACTTCTTCAAAGCCAGCATGAATGAAAGAAAATCAGATTCTTCTCATTAGCTTACAGCTGATGGCTGTGAACAATATAGGTCAGGAGGTGCGGAGGGGGTTGGGAAAGCAGAGCTGCACTTGCTTTGCTGTGCTATAATGTATGTGGTAGCAGCAACTAATAGAAATGAGACCATCTGCTAAGTTACATATAGACACACTCTGATTTCAATAACAAAAGAAAACACTACAACATATGGAAAAGTAGTGAACAGAACTGTCTTTTGTTTTAAAATGTCAAGAAAAGATCCATTCATCATTAAATAAAGTGAACACAACAGTTTTATCAAGCATTTCAAGTCTGACAATAAGTAAAAGGTTATGTTCTGATAGTGGAATTGTAGGTAGGTAACATATTTCCTCCAATCTAACAGTAGGTAGCATTTATGCTCCTGCGCTTGTTTTGCTCCAGGTTCGTCTCATCCTGCTTTCTCTTTGTTTTTCGGCTTTTTTGCACATTCTCCCCGTACCTGTATGGGCTTCCTCCTGGTGCTCCAGTTTTCTCCCACAGTCTAAATATGCGCAGATTAGGCGGTTTGGCCGTGGGAGCAAGGTCATGGTTGGCTATGGTTACAGGGATCGGGTAGGAGGCTGGGTCCGGGATGCTCTTTAGAAGGTCGTTATGAATTCGATGGGCCGATTGGCCTGCTTCCAACACTGTAGGGATTCTATGATTCTTCTTGTCAGCAGAGGAGGTGTCATCGCGGACGAGGGTGGAGCAGAACTCCCAGCGAAGACGGCGGCTTCAGCTTTGGCTGCATGGCCGGCCCGGATCGGGACCCCTAGCGATGTCGGCGCGTCGGCAGCAAAGCAGCCGGGGATTCCTGGGGCATCGACTGGACACAGATCGGGGACTCATTGCAGCCCGGAGACCAAAACACTTTACAGAGAAACCCCGGAGACATGCTTGACAAGAAGGACGGTAAAGTTGAACATTATTTCGAATTTATCTGCCTTTAGTTTTGCTGTCAACTGAACAGAATATGAAGCTCTATTTAAGTAATCTATTTTATTTTTGTAATCCAAAATAGCCCCAGATAGCGGTGAAAAAAGGTATAGAAACATATATATATATATAAAACATAAAAACATATAAACCTCTTCCAATGTTAAAAATTATCCGTTTAGCTCAAATAATCCGAGGCCTGATTTCATTTATCTGAACTTTCTCTCTCTACCACCTGTGCTTTTGAAATCGTTTCGTATCAAAAAAAGGATAAAAAAACTTGAATTTAAATGTAAATGTTGCAGCTTATAAAGTATTGTCTATTATTTTACTATGTTTTCTGGACATAGATCTACTCCTGCCACTCGCAGAAAAATCAACTGCAGCACTTCAGTTGCACATCAAACATTCTGACGAAAAGCTGTCACCAGAAGACGCGAACAGGTGGAAGTTACAGCTAGATGCGCTAAAAAGGAATGCTAATGACAAGACATTTGAAACCTAAACTGATTAAATGCATGCGACTTTTACGAAAGCCAAGGAAATGTGCACAACTTGCGCTACTGAAAGGGGAAACAATTAGCAAAACTCTTTCCACTTGGCCGGCAGAAACCTGACTGTTGCGTAAAACTGACAAAAAACTTGACGAAAATGCAGTATTTACGTGCCCGTCGCCAACTTTCGACAGAAACGCCAAGGCAATTAAACCTTCACTGCAGTGTACACACCGCACAATCCTAAGTGTGTGTTACAAGTGAATCAATGAGCCAGTCTGCAAATGAATTACTGTACATCACTGGTGACTGACTGCGCATTGTATTGGAAAATGCGATTGGAAGAGCATAGAGGCGCCATCATCAATTTGGAGTCACCAAACTGATGGGGCTCTCGCATAGCAATGACCCCAATCGGGAGGCTGTCACCGCAATGTTTGCGCTCACCTTATGAAGTTTCCACATGGCTCCGAGTGCCTTCACTTCATGGCTGGAGTGTTTACCTTCCTCCAGACACTGGTAACAGACTGGGGTCTTGCAGTTGACACAGTACATGCTGTAATTCTCGAGCTCATGGTCGGTGCACGTGGAGATTTTGCGCGGGCTCAGCCTCCGGCAGATCCTGCCTTGGGCGGGAGGGAGAAGGCGATGCTTGACGAGCGGGCCCCGGGGGGGATGGCACCTCAAGCGGCAAGATTCGCAGTAAAAGACGTCGCACTGCTCGCACATGACCGTGGCCTCCTTCGGCGCCTTCTCGCAGAGCTGGCACTTGAGGGCCACGGCTCGGCCCTGCTGGTAGCGATCGATGATCCCTTCCAGCACTCGGTTCTTGGGGAAGCCGCGGAGACCCCTCTCGTCCAGGATCAAGCTGCGGTGGCACTGCGGGCAAGTGATGCACGAATTTCGGGGGGGCACCGCGGGCGACGGCGGGAAGACCCTCACCCCATTCGGGGACCGCTGACACGGGGTGGTCGGGGCGCTCGCGAAGCCGGCGTAGGAGCCATAGCCGCTGTCCGCTTCGCTGTACAGGCTCATCTTATCCAGGTCCAGGTAGTCGTAGTCGGAGCCTGAAGCGCGGCTTGGAGGAGACTCGGCTTCAGGCGTCTGCACCAGGATGTTGCGAGCGCAAGCCATGCACAGGTTATGTGAGCAGGGCAAAATGATGGGCTCCCGGTAAAAAGCCCCGCACACCGGGCATTTCAGCTCCTCTTCCATCTCCTCCATCATAGGAGGTGGAAGGGGAAGTGGAGAGGGAGGGAAGGCAAAAAGATCGAACACTATCCCTCCTGTCCGCTCGCTAGCCGGATGCTCAGTGAAGGTGTTCTCCGTTCTCCCAGTCTTCAGCAGCCTCCCTCGCCCTGCAGCCGGGGCTCAATAACAGGCGGATCCGGCGCTCCGCCCATAACCCAGCCCCCCCGCCTGCCACCTCCCCGCCGCTCCTATTGGTCACTCCGCCCGGGCCACGTTCGAACCTGGCTGGGCGAGCTCGGCCTGTCAATCATGGAGGCACTGCAGCCAGTCTGTGCCAGGGACAGGAGGGGCGAGATGGTGCTGTTATGCAAGCATCCTGCGGTTCACCTCTAATCGGAGATTGCGAGGATGCAAAGGTTTTAACGAGTACCGATGTGTTCCCTCTCTCGTTTGGATGCGATGTACATCAAATGACGATCAATAATCGAGATGCGTTATTAAAACGCGTGAAACTTCGTGGTGCTAAACATTCTATATTCCCCATTTTCTGCAGTTGGAATTGCCATTATAGATTTTTCACCTGGACTTGTGTTGGGTTTCCAGAGGAGTGGAACATGTAGCCCGTGCATAGAATTTTACATCGGAAAAATAGTGTTCTTGACTTTAGTGAACTAAATCTTTGTGGGATATGTGTGTGTACAAATGTGCGCTATTAGTATACAATACAAAATAAGTTTACCGATATGTCACCTTGCATTAATGATACACCTCAACTGTCAAGGCTCCTCAACTGAGGCTCCCAGCTTTCTGCTTTTCAAGCAACACAAACTGTATTGACTGCGTTTGGATTTCGTCAACATTAGCCAACCAGATCTTTGAAAAGGCATGACTGGAAGCTGTCAGAACTAATCAGAACCAGATAACTTCGAAAGGGAATAAAGAAATTGTCTTCCCCCAGCCACTCTCTACCAAGCCCTGCCCCTCACCATTGCAATTTGCTCAAAAACCCGAGGCAACGCGGTTTTGAGACGAGCTGATGGGAAATTCAGTTGCGGACATGACTTACTTTTTGTAGTTAAGATAATTGTACATAACAAGGGAGCTTCTAAAAAGAATCAAATGAAGCAATTTTGGGGTATTCTCGTGGTTGCCTTTTATGAAAGTCTATTCTCCTCAAGATTATTGGGAGGTGGGGATTGTCCTTTGGTATGAAGAGATTAAATGGCTTTTTGCCTTGCTATTACTGCACTGGGAGCATTAATATTGTGATAGCCAATATAGAATATTGTTCCGCGCTCTGTTACAGTTATTGCAGATTCACAGAATCAAGTGTTACTGTAGAAGGAGGCCATTCGGCCCACTGCTTACACCAAGCTCGTTAAACGATCATTACGACCGAGTGCTATCTCTTGCTTTTTGCCGCACCTTTGCTCCTTATTTATATCCAAATAATCATCCCATGTCCCTTCGAATGCCTCAATTGAACCTGTGTGCAACACACTTCCAGGCAATGCATTCCGTATCCTGTCAACTCACTGACTGAAAAGATTTTCCCTTATTGCATCCTTGCTTCTTTTGAAGATCACGTTAAATCTCTACCGTATGTGAGCAAGAGCAGTTTCTTTCTAACCAATTTTAACCAACCTTCTCATGATTTTGAAAACCTCTTATCAGATCTCTTAGCCTTCCTCTCTAAAAGCAGAACTCTACCAATTTCTTCAATCTATTGTTATAACTAAAGTGCATCATCCTTGGAACCATTGTTGTAAGCCATTTCAGGAGATCTCCAATGTGTTCATGTCTTTCCTATAATGTGGCACTGGGAACTCCCAATACTCCAGCCAAAATCTCTGTCAGTGTCTGAAACAAGTTTAATGTCACCTCCTTGCTCTTGTACACTACTGTTACAGTCATTGAGTCATAGGGCCATACAGCACAGAAACAGATTCTTTTGTCCTGCATGTCCATGTTGACCAGTTGTCCTAAAATGAACTAGTCCCACTTGCCTGGCTTTGGCTCATATCCCTCTAAACCTTTTCTATTCAAGTACCTGTCCAAATGTCTAAATATTGTAGTTGTATCTGCCTCTACTACTTCCTCTGGCAGTTCACTCCAAACATGCATGACCCTCTACATGAAAAAGTTGACCCTCAGATCCCTTTTAAAACTTTGCCCCATGTCCTCTAGATTTGGATTTCTTTATCCTTGGAAAGAAGATCTCGGCCAATCACCTTATCTATGCCCCTTTTGATATTGTAAACCTCCACAAGGTTTTCCCTCAGTCTCTGATGCCCCCAGGAAAGAAGTCCCAGCCTATTCATTCTCTCCTTATAGCAAACCCTCCAGTCCTGGAAACAGCCTCATAATTTTTTTCTGTACCCCTTCTAGCTTAATAACATCCTTCCTATAGTATGCTGTCCTTCCATGTTGTCATAACTAAAATGTACCATATCAAACTTCTCTCCATTGACCTTATTTGCCACTTATCCACCCACTTGTCAATGTCCCTCAGAAGTTCCACCTGTCCTCGTAACAGTTTTTAATACTTCTTGTGTATCGTCTGCAAACTTTGGATACACACACACACACACATACACACACACACACACACACCAGGGAAAGCAAAAAGTACCCATAAACCATTACTCTGTTTCCTGTAGTCAGCCAATTTCGATCCATGTTGTTACTTCACAAGTCTGTTCTTAATTTAGTTTGATTCAAATGAATTGGATGTCTATTCTGAGGTAAAAAGGTAAAATCACCAGAGTCCCACTCTCTCATTAAACTGCCACCAGTTGTCTCTCTCTAACCTGAGGGTCAGCACACCTCAGGTGAGGTGGGAGGTTGAAAGTGACAGCCCTTCACGGTAATCTCAGCTGAGGCAGGAATTGAGCCATGCTATTGGTGTTACTCTGCACTGCAATCCAGCTGACTAAGCTAACTGGCACACATAATTGTAAGGTAATTCGTCTCCAGCTGGTACAGACTGTTGCTTTTCTCTTCTCAGAGTCTAGTGCATGACAATGGATGGTGTTGTTACATCATATAAATCATAGTTTCATTATTCCACTGACTAGTTAGTCAACCTAAAAATGATCCATTATCTGGGCTGTCTATATATTGTTAGTTTGGCAATGCTCCACTCATATTGATACTACCCTAACATCATGAACTCTTATCTTGTAACTTGTTATCTTGTTTCCTGTATTTGAGATTTTGGAGGGAACTTTAAGATTCCAGAGCTCATAGGTTTGGTGCAAATTGGAACATCAAAAACTGCTGGTGTTTTGGAAACCATTGACATGCCTTTAACTACAGCCTGTTCATCTGCATGCCAGTTTCTCAGGGTTCCAACAGGTTGAACAATTTGAGAGAATTGTGAAATTTGGCAAGCTGGAAAGGCTTTAAGTACTGAAATAGTTTAGCTGTTTTCTTATACCATTTTTGCTGCCAGGATAGTGTTCTTTCACGGCAGTGCAAGTGGTTTCAACTACTTTTATGATAATTTCCATGACCTTGGCACTTTTTGAGTTTGGTCTTCCCAATTGTCAGTCTTCTCTGCAGCACTAAGCAGCTCATGCAGCTCTGCCTTGGACCTTGAAATGAATTTAGCAACACTGGCATCACCATTAGTAATAACAGCAGTAATAAGAGCAGCAACAGCAGCTGCCTTCTTCTTACCCACCTACCCCTCTATGGCATAGAGTGGTACACACAGAGATCTAGCCTGCAGGAGATCATATCCAGGACATAGGGTTTATAGGCAAAGAATAAAGTTCCTGAGCATTTTTTTTTGTTAATTCACCCATAGGATGTGGGCATCACTGGCTGCCCAGTATTTATTCCTGTCCCTACCTGCACTTGAGAAGTTGGTGCCTTCTTGAACTGCTGCAGTCCATACACTCCACTTTGACCAGCAATGCAATTAGGGAGGGAGTTCCAGGATTTTGGCCCAGTGACCATGAAGGAATGGTGATATATTTCTGAGTCAGAATGGTGGAGGAGAACTTGTAGGTGTTGATTTTCCATATTTCTGATGTCTTTGTTCTTCTATGTGGAAGTGGTCATGGGTTTGGAAGGTGCTTGCTAAGGATCTTTGGTGAATTTCTGTAGTGATTTTACACTGCAGAAAGTTGTGTGCACATCCCAGACCATCACAGAAGCCAACCTCCCATTCTACTCCATCTCCATCTACACCTCTGTTGATAATATTGATGTTGATACTGGAGGATTCAGTGATGATAACACCATTGAATGTCAAGGGACGGGTAGATTGTCTCTTATGGGAGATGGTCATTACCTCGTATTTGTGCAGCATGAATGTTACTTGCCACTTGTTAGCCCAAGCCTGGATATTGTCCAGTTCTTGTTATATTTCAACATAGACTGATTCAGTCTCTGAGGAATGGAGCGAAGGTTATTAATGAAACAGCTGAAGATGGTTGGGCTTAGGACACTATCCTGAGGAACCCATGCAGAGATGTCCTGGAATTGAGATGACTGACTTCCAACAACCACAACTATCTTAATACATGTCAGATATGACTCCAACAAGTGGAGCATTGCCACCGATAATCATTGATTACAGTTTTGCTAGGGGTCCTTGATGCCACACTTGGTCAAATGCAGCCTTGATGTCAAGGGCTGTCTCTGTCACTTCACCTCTGGAATTCAGTTCTTTTGTCCATTTACAACCACCAAGGCCATAATGAGGTCAGGAGTTGAGTGGCCCTGATGGAACCCAAACTTGGCATTACTGAGCTGTTATTGTTAAGCACGTGCTGGTTGATAGCACTGTTGATGATACCTTCCATCATTTTACTGATGATCGAGTGTAGACTGATGGGCAGTAATTGGCTAGCTTGGACTTCTCCTGCATTTTGTGTATAGGACGTATCTGGGCAATTTTCCAATTGTTGGGTGGATTGTAGTGTTGTAACTGTACTGGAAGAGCTTGGCTAGGGGAGCGGCAAGTTCTGGAGCACATATCTTCAGTATCATTGCCAGAATGTTGTCAGGGCCCTTAGCCTTTGTAGAATCCAATGCCACTAGCCATTTCTTAATATCATGAGGAGTGAATCAAATCGGTTGAAGACTGACATCTGTGATGATGGGAACCTCTGTAGGGGACTGAGATGGATTATCCACTTGGTACTTCTGGCTGAAGCTTGCTGCGAGTGTTTCAGCTTTATCATACTGATTTGCTAGGGTCTTTCATCATTTAGGATGGGATATTTGTGGAGCTTCCTCCTCATCTGAGTTTTTTAATTGTTCAACATTCATGACTGTATGTGGCAGAACTGCAGAGCTTAGATTTGATGTGTTGGTTGTGGGATTGCTTAGCTCTGTCTATCACTTGCTGCTTATGCTGTTTGGCATGTAAGTAGTCCAGTTTGCTAGCTTCATCATGTTGACACCACATTTTTAGATATGCCTGGTGTGCCCTTCTGTACTTTCCAGTGAATCAGGGTTGATCCCCTGACTTCGTGGTAATGGTGGTGGACATTAAAATGCTCCACCCAGATTACATTTTGCACCCTTGCCACCCTCTGTGCCTCCTCCTTGTTCACCATGGAGGAGTGCTGATTTATTAGCCGAGGAACGACAGTAAGTGAAATAGGCAGGAGGTTTCCTTGCCCAGGTTCAACTGGAAACCATGAAACTTCATGGGGTCAGGAGTCAATGTTGAGGACTCCCAGGGCAACTCCCTCCTGACTGTGGGATACCACAGTATCACCACCTGTGCCAGGTGGGAAAAGGACATATCCAGAGATGGTGTTGGTGGTGTCTGGAACGGAGCAGCAGTGGCTTAGAAGACTTAGATTTTGCCATTTGGTCATTGCTAATATTTGCAACCTCCTGAAGTGGACATCCTGCCAGGTGAGCTAGGTGGACATACATTGGAGTGGTGGACAAAGATACCAGAATCCTGAATTTCTTCATTACTGGCTTCTTCCAGAGATCTGTGGGTGACATCTACAGAATCTCACAATCTGTGCACATAAGTGCATCTGTCAAGTGGTGATACCGCATTTGTCAGGGCCACCATTAGCATCTATTGTGAGTCTGAATGAAACTTGCTATTTTGGCTGGATTCCCACAGGAACCGGGAGTCATAGATTGTACACATTTGGCAATTAAGGCACTCTCAGATCAAGCACCAGTACTTATCAATCAAAAACCACTCCAAACCACTAGCATTTAGCTAGTATGTAATTGCAGCAAGATTACTCTACATGACTATGCTATGATTTCTTCATTCTTCAGTGGTCATACTTTCCACAGATACTCACATCTCCAAGCAGAGTCAATGGATGTCTCCTTAGAGACACGGGTTACGCTATACGGACGTGGCTGCTGACAGCTGTGAGAAGCCCTACAACTCAAACATACAGATAAAGCCAAATGAAAACAAGAGAAATAATTGAGCAAGCCATTGGTACCTGAAGATACGATTCCAGTACTATACAGATCTGGGGTTTCTTCAATTTGTCCTAGCAGGCTTGTGCAGAATTATGGCAGTGTAGTGCACTTTGCACAATATATTGAGGCAGAGAGAACTGGAACTGTAAGAAGAAAGAGGTGAGGTCTATTCCATATCATCAGAGAAGGAAGAAAAGGAGGAACAGGAGGAGAAACAAGCTGATGCAGCCATGGAACCTGCAACCACTACCTAGCTGCCACCGAAGCCCAGGATAGGTTCATTCAGTCATGGTTCAGAAATTCTGACACAATGTATCTCTCACACAACAATGCTGAATGTACTGTGCCTAACCCCATCCCAAAACATTCTCATACTCCACAATCATTCCTCCCACAAACCCTCATTGCTCATCTCTATTCTTGTCATAACATTTTCTCAAGATTGCCAGGCAACAGATGCCAATGGGAATGACTCGTCACGAGAGCTTTGAAATGAAGTTAATGCATAAAAATTGACATCAAAAATGACAAATTTAATAAACCATTAAATACCTTTGATTTCCTTTGTCAAACTACAATGATTTTCTTTTCCTTTTCTGACTCACCCCGCAGATACCAGCTTGGGTGGCTTTGGCAGAGATAGAGGCAGGAGGTTCCCCCTGCTCCTTAAACTAAGGTGCTCGTCACAGACATCGCTCAGGTTTTAGGGAAGGTGAGAGGCCCACTCAAATGCAGGGCCAGACTTGGCAACAGAAGGCATCATGAAGATTTCTGACTGAGGAAAATGCAAGAGGAGTATTGTCCCGGTTCCTTGTCTCCTTTCTCTATCTTCCCTATTGTGGCCCACCTGAACTTCCCTGCTAACCAAGCGTTTGAGGGAACTTTGTTGCACTTCAGTGAGAAGACATTTTCTACCAGGCTTTCTTTAATTGGTAGACTCAAGTATGCAGGCCATTGGTCGTGGCCAGCTTGCACTTAGTCATCTGTTGTGTTTGAATGCTCCATGCAGGTAACCGCTCTTTCCATGGAGGCAAACGCAGTTCAAAGATCTGAGACATCATGGCATGAGAGAGAAATATACTAGAGAGAAACTGTTTCAATTTTGAGCAGGGTGTCTGGAAATGCTGACAAGACTTTCTACATTTTTCTCCTGCTATTTCAGTATAGTCTTCTTCATAACTCCAAGTGTCAGCATCTTCAGTCTGGTGATCCAAACCTGCAATGTCCAGCATCCTCTGTTGGGATCTCTCCACTGTTTTTTCTGTTACTTATTGGTGATCTGCTTGTAACATACGATAACCTAAATTTCTTCCTTTTAAGACCCACTGAGGTATGTATTTATGTACCTGACCTGATAGACGGTATTCACGAATCAGAGGACGGTGCTTCCTCAGTTCTAAGGACCACCTTGGAGGCATCTTCCTCCAGCACTAATTGACAAGTGATACTCACAAATTCTGTGGGAGTGAACAAGATATATGAGAACTGGCAAGATGAAGGTTATGCAGATCATCACTTCTCATGACAAGTTCATATCAAGTCAACATGAGTAAGTGTTGTGTCCCACATGACCATGTTATATTTAATCTGTGTCATCAGGTAGTTGGGAGACCACATCTGTCCCTGCCAATGACCATTCATGCCACAACTCTGCTCTATGCCCCATTCCCGTCAGGCTAGAGGGCCAACTTCCAGTTTTCTACCCTTCCCTAGTAATTTCACTACTGAAGAGAGCAAGGTGTGTGAGAAATGAGTATGTTGAGAGAACAGAACAACATTTGCGGAGGGAAACTGTGAGGGATGAGAGATAGATGATGATCAGTCGATGATATGGTTAGATGGGAGTAAGCATCTTGACAAGATTGGAATGTGTCAATCTGCAGAGAGTGTTGGTCTGAGGAGCATTGTGCAGGAGAAGCCTGGAGAAGTCAGTGAGTAGGACTGTACTTGGACATTGCATCCACTTGCCAATCCTGCCCTGATGAAGTCATTGGAACACTTTCTGTACTGTATCTGTGAGTGAAAGACTGCATCTTGGTTGTTAACCTTCTCAGTCACTTTCAGCCAAACCTGCTTGGTTTCCAAGGTAAGCTTCTTCCTTCCATCCACTGGGTTCAAAATATCTGCAGGTCCTATTAAGGATGATATCAAGGGAGATCGCAGATACCTGCTGGTATGCCCCTAACCCCACTTTTCCCATAGGCCCTGTTATTTCTGAAGAAGGATCCAGACCCAAAACGTCAGCTTTCATGCTCCTCTGATGCTTCTTGGCCTGCTGTTTCATCCAGCTATACACCTTGTTATCTCAGACTACAGCATCGGCAGTTCCTACTATCTCCCCGTTATTTCTATAGTGCGATTTTCTTCATGTGGTGTTGCACAGGAATGCAACTACTGTGTTATTGCAGAACCAACTGTACTTTTGCAGCGTGCAATTATAATATTGGAATTGTAGCATAGTTTATGCAGGTAAACCCTATGAACATAAATATGAAAATGACAAAAAATTTGCTTTTCTAATCCTGATTGAGGGATAAATATTGGGGGCAGAATGCTGAAAAAAAGCCCCCTGCTGTTCTTTGCCTGGTCCGGGCTCATATCCTCCAAACCTTTCCTATTCGTGCACTTATCTTTTAAACACTGCAATTGTATCCGCATCCACCACTTCCTCAGAAAGTTCATTACACATGACAGCCACCTTCTGTGTAAAAAAACTTGCCACTCATGTCTTTTTAAAATCTCTCTCCTCTAATCTTAAAAATGTGTCCATCTGTCTTGAAATCCCCTATCCTAGGGAAAAGACAACCATCATTAACTTTATCTGTACCCTTCATTATTTTATAAACTTCTGCAAGGTTGCCTCTCAACCTCCTGTGCTCCAGTGAAAATGGTCCCAGCTATCCAACCTTTCTTTATAACTCAAACCTTCCACTTGCGAACAGAAATTAATTTTCCCATTTCACGTGGAAGTCGTACTTTTTTTTAATTGGTCCAGATTCATCACATTATTATTTTTTCACCTTGCAGTTTGTACGTCACTCTGCCACTGGTCATGCTGTGCGTAGGTAGATCTATGAATTCATGCCTATGGAACATCTGGAATGTTGATGGCTGCTTTCAAGTGGGAGGTCAGGGAAAGCACTGAATATCTACAGAGAAAGGACAGAGGAATGGGACTAGCTGAGCTGCTGTTGAAAGGAGTCCACTTGGACATGATAGGCTAAATAGCCTCCTATGTTCCTAGTACTGTAATATATCAGCTTTAAACATCAGTTCCTAGTATAGTTTTTATGCATTTGCTTGCATTGCCACTACAAAACCTACTTTCGCCTGTAATGATAGTCCATCTGGAACACGTTGTAACAAGCTGGCAAAGCCTGTTAAAAGCACACACCTTTCTTGAGCTGCATGGCTTCCTGAAGTTGAGGTGATGCCTCATCATGATGAGTGATGTGCAGATATCAAGGGAACGTGGATGGTTGGTGAGATCAACCGTCAGACATGCGGATGATGAGGCTTTGAGGGTGAGTGGTGGGATTGAATGTCGACTACTCATTTGCAATCTGTATGATGGAAACCATGGCCTCAGACTGAGACAATAAAACTATTTGGCACACAAAATTTGAAACCATATGTTATATCCACTCACTGCCCCCCCAACCAATCAAATCACAACATGAAACAGTCCCATAGTTAACAATCCATCCCTTTCACCGCCATCCTTTGTTCATCCTTAACACTTATGTTGCCATTACTAGAAAAGTAGAAGACTAATTTACCATGCAGGAAGTAGATATGGGCAAGACAGGAAATGGAGAAAACAAATGAATTTTGTTTTGCACAAAAATAAAGAGAAATGTAACAGTTTAATAGTGATGTATAAATTACAAATCCTGTTCCTTCTTTTCAAATGCCAACCTCTTTCTCTTGTCAGCACGGAACAAAGCCTCTCTTACAGCCTACAACATCGTTTCTCACGATGGATCATTGAAACCTTACTATGTTTTGCATCTGTTGGTCCAGGTTCTTGCTCTAACTAAGCACCAATATTATAACAGTGACCTCCTCCAAGGAGTTTTCATTGTCTTCATTCACCACTTCCTGTGGGATACATGAAGGGCCTGAGAAAGATGTAAATTAGAACTGTCAAGTTAAGGGACTGTTCTTGCAGACTGTCAATACAATCATGAAAGGCTGTAACCAATCTACAATTCTATGACAAGTCATCATTGTGTACGTTATCATCTATCATCAAGTCAGCATGTTTGAGTGTTATATGTCATATGAATGCATGATACATAATTCTACCACTCTGTAACTTGCAGGGCCCCATCTCAGATGACTAGGCATGCCGAGACTCATTTTATCTCAAGCACCTCTTCTTCTCCAACTGTTGATATGTAGATGGCTAGAAGGACATATCCAATTCCCTGCTTCTCCCTTGTGTTTTTTGCTATATTCTCCTGAATAATTTTTTTAAAGAAGTACATGTGTGAGAAATGGAATGCATTCAGAGGATAAATGAAAATATTTGTAAAGTGGCACTGTGGGAGTGGCATTGCGTAATGATGAAGGTTGCGATGAGCAGCACATGGTCAAATGGAATATGAGTTGATTCCTAGTCAGAGACAGATGGCCACACCAGCAAGGTTTGTTGTTATGAACGACAGTTATTTTGTTGTTATGAACAAATGTAGTAAAGGCTGAGGAACGTAGTCCAAAAATGTGCAGTTTAGGTGGATTGGTCATGCTAAATTTCCCCATCATGTGCAGGAATGTGCAGGCTAGGTGGATTAATCATGGTAAATGTGGGGTTATGTGATTAGGTTAGGGGGTCTGAGTCTAGATGGGATGCTCATTGGAGGGTTATTGCAGATTTGATGGGCTGAATGGCCTCTATCTGCATTGTAGGGATTCTACGAATCTAGGTACAGTGAGTGGACTTGGTGTAAAACAAATATCTAGTTACATATAAATTAGTTTTCCCCCTGCCCTTTTCTGACCTTATTAAGTTATTAAACTTCTACAAGCATTTCAATCAGGAGTGTGATATTGCACTGCTGATGTTGACTTCCTCAGTCGATTTCAAGCAAGCTTTCTTGCTCTGAGGTAGATCTCTTCCTCACAGCCAGCAGCAGAACAGCATCTTACCTCCTGACAGTCTGCAGAATCATTTCTATAGAGGCACCATTTATAAGTGGTGCTGTCTAGTTATATTTTGCATCCATGGTTCTAGATTGTGGTTTTGTCTAAACATATCTACAATGCATAAATTCCTATTTTCATGGAGTCCTTAAGTTAGTTCAGATGATGTGAAGTGTTATCACATCCATTTCTGTAACAGGTCAAAAAGCTGGAGTTCACTTGAAAAGGCAATGGTTGAGTTAAGAAACCACAGATGAACGTGCTACTGGAACTTCTAGGATGCTCACATCCTGCGAGTGTGTGGTCAGATTGGTTCAGAAAGTTAAAATAAATGTGCCTTTATTACAAGAGATGGTGGCAGCATATCAGTGTGTGATTTGAAACACTATGCTCTGTTGAACTTATATATTTTGAATTTATATACATTGAGCTTACATATTTTATCCTGATTCATGAGATTGTTAGATTCACGAGAATATTTATAATGAAACTGAAGTTTTGAGAATTAAAATTTCATCTATTTCTTTATTGCTGTGGTTTAAATGCCGTGTTATCTTTCAGCAGACTAATTTCTCCCACTGCTTTAGGTCCTCCCACGCAGCAATACATGGAAAAATTTTGCTACTGTGACTCAGAGCTGCTATCGTCAAGACCAACCAAAAAAATACTGAGAAATGCCAGATGTTCCTGAGAGTTAAATAAATGCAACCATGACAACAGTGTCCAAGTGCGTCAGATATTCCTTAGGAATTCTGACTTATTTTTATATCTTACTGTTCTTAACAGTGGATAAGGTATTTGTGAAATGACAGAAGTTAAAGGATCATTATGATATGGTTTGTAATATTATGAATATTCTTTAAGCAATAAGTTAATGGGAAGTAATTAGTAATAACTAGCTATAACCTCATATTTCCTTGGCAGCTCTACTTAATTCATTCTATAAATCTGGCAGGAGTGTGCAGTTTCTGGGTAAATACCAGACACTTAATTGCTCTGTCACAGCCCTAAATTTCTACTTTCCCTACTCACTGTGAGAAATGGAGCTGAACCCAGTTTTGGGTTCTGGTCACTAGTGTTTTATGGGCAAACATTTGCTGGGGTTAGTACTTATTCAAGAATAATTGTTTGGAGCAATCACAGCAGAAACTAGTTGTTAAATATTGCACCATTGCAGACATGTTTGGTATAGGTCATCTGGGGAGAAGCAGGGTTGACTGTTTTGATCGAGAAATCCTGTTGCTTTGGAAGGACCATTCTTGTGGTGAAATTGACTTTGGGTATACTGGAATTTAGGACAACAAATTTGACAGAAAATGGAAGGTTCCAGCAATAGAAGAAACACTGTAGAGAACAGGATGCAAATTTCATAAGAAATCCAATGATCTCAAAATAAGGCGAGAAGTGATGGGTTGGGGAAGCACTGTTATATTACTGTTACTGTCATCAAATTTTCCTACTCATAAATTCGTTCATTTTGTCCCTATCGTCCAATGGATATTCTTTATGGTTCATTGCGTACTTTATAGTTTCTTCATTGTCCAGAAGTTTCAACAGGGCAGCAAGGTGGCTCAGCAGTCAGCAGTGCTGCCTCACAGCACCAGGGGCCCGGGTTCAATTCCAGCCTCAGGCGACTGTCTGTGTGGAGTTTGCACATTCTCCCTGTGTCTGCGTGAGTTTCCTTTGGATGCTCTGGCTTCCTCCCACAGTCCAAAGATGTGCAGTTTAGGTAGATTGCCCACAGTGTCCAGGGATATGTAGGTTAAGTGGATTAGAAATGGGAAATACAGGGTTATATGGATTGGTTGGAGTGGGGGGGGGGGGGGGGGTGAGTCTCCTCTTCAGAGAATTGGTTTGGGCTGAATGGCCTGTTTCCACACTGCAGGGATTCTATGAGATACCCGCACATGACATCTGACTGCTAACCCCACATGACTAGCATGGATATGTGCACATTTGTGCCTGCAATAGTTATGCAGAATGGCCTAACATGGGTTTTAGGAATTTGAGGAATAGGAAACAGAAAGTGATGAGTAATGAGTATCTTTGAGCTGGATTAAGATTTATACAGAATATTCCCAGCGGTTGGAATTCAGTTCTTTGCTTTTCCTGATATATACTGATGACTTTTTAAATCAAAACAATGTGCAGAACTATGGGGATGAGGGAAGATTGGAAGTAAGTCAAAATGCTCAGAGGGCAGACAACTTGGGCAATGTGGCCTTCTAATACACCATAACAATTTTATAATCTGCACACAATTAATGATATTCCACCAATGCATACTTCTACTTTTGTTGGAGAAGATGACATGTGACAAGAAGAAACAGATAACTAGTAGAGAGGAATATGAGGAAGTGGTGGCATAGTTGTATTGTCACTGGATTAGTAACCTGAAATCTCAAGAAATGCTCCATCAAGGCAGATGGAAGAATATGAATTTAAAACAAAAATTCTGGAACTAAATTCTCATCATGACCAATGTGATCATTGCTGATGATCAGAAAAACCCATCTGGTTTACTGATGTCTTTTAGGGAACCAACTACACAGCAGTGTAATTGACTTTCTGAAATGCCTTAGGAAATCCCTCAATTGTATGTAGAGAGTATCAAAAAAACGATTAAAACAGGATGACATGACATCAACTTAGATCCCAGAAACAACAAATACCTCATGATGTTGGAGCAGAAGTACATAACTCAGCCCACTGAGTCTGCTCACCATTCAATGAGATCATGGCTGATCACGGTAATTCTCAATGTCACTTTACTGCCTTTCCCCATATTTCCTCATACCCATAATATTTAAAAATATATGTATTTCATCCTTGAATAGTCTTAATGAACCAACCTTGACAAGTCTTAGTGGTAAAAAATCCCACAGATTCCCCACACCAAGAGAAGAAACTCGTCCTCATCTGTGTCTTAAAAGTCTTTTAAGTTTAGATTATACCCAAACTCTTCAACAAAGAGAATCAACCTCACCACATCTACTGTGCTCCTGAGATGCTGCTTGGCCTGCTGTGTTCATCCAGCTTCACACTTTGTTATCTTAGATTCTCCAGCATCTGCAGTTCCCATTATCACATCTACAATGTTAAGTCTGGTAAGAATTGCATACGTTTCAACATGGTCGCCTCTCGTTGTTCTAAACTCCAATGAATACAGGCCCAACCTACTCAACTTTCCCTCATAAAAAAAAACCACTCCATACTCAGGCTCAACCTAGTGAACCATCTCTAGACTGCCGTCAATGCCAATAAACATTTTCTTCGATAAGGGACCAAAACTGTTCACAGACCCCTGGTTATTGATCCCTCCATCAAGGGAAAACATTCCTTTCTGTCTACCCTACCTATGCCCGCATAATTTTACAATCTTAATCATGTCCCGCCCCTCCATTCTCATCTGCTCCAAGGAAAACAAGGAAAGCAGTGGTCTGATAAATGCTTATATAATTTTATCAAGATTTTCTTATTTTTTGACTTCATTCTATTTGAAATAAAAATCCACATTCCATTTACCTTCCCTGTCACGCACTTAACTAGGATGCTAACTTTCTGTGTTTCAAATATGAGGACATCTAAATCCCTCTGTGCTGCAGCTTTCTGCAGTCTTTCTCCATTTACACAATATTCTGTTCATCTATTCTTTCTGCCTAAGTACATAACTTCAGATTTTCCACATTATATTCTATCTGCCAAGTTTTTGCTCACAAAGTTAACCTTTCTATATCTCTCTGCAGACTCTTTTGTGTCATCATCACCACTTTCCTCCCCATCTATTTTTGTGTCATCCATAACATTGATGATAGTACAGTCACTTCGCACATCCCAGTTATTAATATAGATTGCAAATAATTATGGTCCAGGCATTGATCACTTTGGGACCCCACTAGTTACAAGTTTCTTTGAATACACCCTGCAATTGTCCCCTTTATCTCAACTCTGTCTTCTAATGGTTTGCCAATTTTTGTATCCATGATAAAATACTAAGTCCAACACCATTGTTTCTTATCATATTAAGTAGCCTTATGTATAGTATTTTATTGAATGCCTTATTAAAATCCAAAATCATTACATCCGCTGGTTCCACTTTATCTAACCTGCTTGTTACCTTCACCAAAATGCTAATAAATTCACAGCTATAGAGTTGAGGTTTACAGCGTTGAAAAAGGTCCCTTCGCTCCATTGGGTCTGTGCTGGTCAAAATTAAGAACCTAACTATTCTAATCCCAATTTTCAATACTTGGCCAAAACCTTTGCATGCGTTGACATTTCAAGTGTACATCTAAATCCCCACTTCTTAACTGTTATGAGGGTGTTTGCCTCTACCACTCTTATCGGCAATGAACTCCAGATTCCCACCACCTTCTAGGTTTTTTTTTCCTCACATCTGCTCTTCTGCCCTTTGCCTTAAAACTATGACCCCTAGTTATTGATCCCTCCATCAAGGGAAAACATTCCTTTCTGTCTACCCTATCCATGCCTTCATAATTTTATACATCTTAATTAGGTCACCCCCTTATTCTCATCTGCTCCAAGGAAAACAAGTCAACTCTATCCAATCTCTCTTCATAGCTAAAATTTTCCATCTCAAGCAACATCCTGGTAAATCTCCTCTGCACCAACTCCATTGCAACTTATCAGGCAACACTTCACCTTCACGAAGACATATTGACATACTTGATTGATTTTATAAGACATGTCTAAATGCTCTGCTATTACATCTGTTATGATAAACTCTACAATTTCCCAAGGACGAATGTGAAGCTAAGTAGCTTGTAACTGTTTTTTTTTCCCTGCCTTTTTCAGTACAGGTATTGTGTTAGCAGATTTGCATCTCTCAGACCTTTCCAGAATCTCAGGATTTTTGGATGATTATTACCAGTACATATATTATTTTTGTAACTACTTCCTTTAGTATCCAAGGATGCAACATATTATAGGCAGGAAATTTATTGGCCTTTAGGCCTATTGGTTTGCCCAGTTCCTCTTCTCTAATGATAGTGACGGTATTTATTTCCTCCCCATCTTTGCTCCATGGTTTAGTATTTTTGGAGTCCTATTAATGTACAATCAATGACGCCCACCCGCAAATAAGGATTAAAAACTAGCATATCCTATTGGCTTTTCACAGAAAGCAAGTAGTGACTGCTTAATCAGCTCATGATTACAAAACTCATATCACTGTTTCCGAGATAATGGGAACTGCAGATGCTGGAGAATCCGAGATAACAAAGTGTGGAGCTGGATGAACACAGCAGGCCAAGCAGCATCTCAGAAGCACAAAAGCTGACATTTTGGGCTGAGACCCTTCCTCAGAAAAGGGGGATGGGGAGAGGGTTCTGAAATAAATATGGAGAGAGGGGGAGGCGGATCGAAAATGGATAGAGGAGAAGAGCAACTCCTGATAAAATTTTAACCTCACTGCGAAGCCTCTTCCAGGGATGCCTAACCTGAAGAAGTTACCCTCCTCCCTCTGAACAAACCTTCGGGAATCTCTCTCCCACTGCAACTCCTCTCCACCTATCTTCTCCTCTATCCATCTTCGATCCGCCTCCCCCTCTCTCCATTTATTTCAGAACCCTCTCCCCATCCCCCTTTTCTGATGAAGGGTCTAGGCTTGAAACATCAGCTTTTGTGCTCTGAAGATGCTGCTTGGCCAGCTATGTTCATCCAGCTCCACACTTTGTTATCACTGTATCTGACACAGGTGTGATTCTGCAATTGGACAATATTTGTTACATAATGCTGAGTGGGCAAAGAATTATTGTGACTACCAGTTTAGCAATGTCACTCAGGCTTGCAGTAGGGCACACACAAGGTACTGGAGATTACATATATAAAAGCGCAGGCCCTTTTTTTTAGTAGACAGAAAGAATGCATACACCCATCACACTATACCTATTTCATGGCAAAAAAATGGGTAACAGCCATTCTCTGGTTCTGAGGACAACACCTTGACCAATCACAGTTTATATGCTTGGAATAAAATTTAGATTAGATTCCCTACAGTGTGGAAACAGGCCCTTTGGCCCAACAAGTCCACACTGCCCTTTGCAGCATCCCACCCAAACCTATCCCCCTATAACCCACACACCCCTGAACACTATGGGCAACTTAGCATGGCCAATCCACTAAGCCTGCACCTCTTTGGACTGTCGGAGGAAACCGGAGCACCTAGAGGAAACCCATGCAGACACAGGGGAGAATGTGCAAACTCCACACAGACAGTTGCCTGAGGCTGGAATTGAACCTGGGTCCCTGGTGCTGTGAGGCTGCAGTGCTAACCACTGAGCCACTGTGCCACCCACAAATTGTCAGTCATTGTTAACAGGTGCATTGCCCCTGGTAACTCCTTTTCTATGACAGCAGGTGAAAACCAATCAGCACTCTTCTCTCAGACAGTATAAAAATTATTTCCCTTTACATTGATATTTCTTGTGAATTGTTCTGATTATTGCAACATGAACAGCTCTGACAATGTCTGACTTTTTTCAGCAATACCCAATATTATTTCACGCATTTTACATCTCAAGTTCTGCTCAGACTATTACCGATTTTCTACGCCATTAACTTTCCTGACTTAAAAGCATCAGCAACTTTTAAGTCACACTTTTCAGTTGGAACACAGCTAGACTCCAGTCCTGTGTTCCCAAGATGTTTGAAGCAGATCTTCAAAACATTATATCTTTTTTTCTGTCTGAACTGCTTTTATAGCCTGAATGTCCTGTCCTCCACTGTTTGCCTGTGATATTTATCATTTCAGCTATGCACACACCAGAATGATAATTATTAAGGGAATGATTTAACTGTCGAACTGGGAAGATAAATGCTAGATGTGGACAGGAGGCAAAATGTGGTAGGTCCGTGGGAGGTCCTCAAGGTTCCCCTTTTTAAAGGGACTGGGACCTATGTCAAATATTTGGTTTAATTAAGTCTAAAATCTGGATGCCTCAACTCACCCTCATGGACATCCTAACGGTGCCAGCCTAACGCTTGCTCTCACTGCAGCCCCATTTCTATACGTATTCAGTTGTGGGAAGTATCTCACCCAAACACGGTACACTCACTGACAGCTGTCCCTTTCTCTCGCCAGACAGAATTAGGACATAGAAGGTTTTGCAGCTGGGATTCTAACAGCTAGGGTGCATTATCAGTGATGTCAGATCACATAGAATTTACACGAGAGAAATAGGGTTGGAATCTACATTCCCTGTAGGTATTTGTCTGTGCGGCCTTTTATCGGAAAAAGAACTCTTTCATACGCCAAGACCGCCTGTGCAACCCACCGTCACGAAGCCCAGGCCCTCTGAACCATGTTCAGACGCTTCCATGTCACCAGAGCTCCAGCTTCCGCACAAGCACAAAAATCTAGTACAGGGAAGCAGTGGGAGTTAGCTTGCGGAAGTGGAACGGGAACAGACCTCAACTTGGAAGCTTCAGGAACGGGAGTTTATAGCTCCGTCTGCAGTTACCGGGAGGATCAGTCAGCGCAAGATGTGGTAAGCAGGTCCCATTCCAAAGAAGCATAAGGCAAGTAGCAAGTCACACTTCCATTTCATACTTTTAAACTTATTTTAAAATGATCTTATCAAGAAAACAATACCGAAAGAAAAGCAAACGACCTTCAAGCTCCATAAAAAAATCCTGCAAATATTTCAAAAGGAAATGATTTTCTGAGATCATCAAAATTTTTAAAAAATCTTCAAGACACAAACAGGAGGTGCCAATTGGTGAGTTTTCCACTTAGCATGAAATTGATGAAGGCCGATACAGTATTGTTAGACAGCAAATGCTGGAGGCAACTTCGGTGCTGGGAAAACGTGATTTGAATGGAAATTGGGCTACATAAAACAACATGTGAGCAAAACAGTGCACCCATTGTTCTAATTATTAGTTTACAAAACTGTTACAAATGTAGAATTTTTTGAATGCTTACCAAAATACCAGGAGATCGTGAGATGAGGGTCGATGTTCCCCCGATCATTTTTCTTTGAGTACGGGGGTATGAGTTCTAAGTCCACAAAGCAAGTCACGCAACAGAGGCTACTGAGTGTGCGTAGGGTTTTCCAGTGACTGCACAACTGCTTACCGAAACAATATGTGAGGGTGTAGCATTCAGGCAGATGGTAAAAGTTCTAATGAATGATGAACAAAAACAGAAGTTGCTGGAAAAGCTCAGCTGATCTGGTAGCATCTGTGAAGATAAAAACAAGAGTTAACGTTTCGGGTCCGGTGACTCTGCCTCAGAACGGTCACCGGAGCTGAAACGTTAACCTTTTTTTTCTTCCCAGACGCTGGCTGACCTGCTGAGCTTTTCCAGCAACTTCTGTTTTTATTCCTGATTTACAGCATCCGCAGTTCTTTCGGTTCTAATGAATAATGTCGTGCTTGCAATAAAGATGAAACGTTTTAGTGCTTTCTGTGCAAGACCAGCATGATCATGTGGCGGAGTATACAGCAGTTACTGAGAGCTGGCATGCAAGAATTTGTGGAGTACACTAACTTCACCACATGGAATTAGTTTCCGAATAAATTATATCAACTTTTTTTCATACGTTCATATACTTGGAAAGACAAACAAAGTAGTGGTAGTTTTATGATGTGAATGTACTGCATTGCTTACAGAGATCTTAGAAACGATGATGCTCGGAAACATTTCTGAAGTATACCCAATACTGAAATGTTTCTCGGAACAGAAAATACTAGAGAAACTCAATAGGTGTGGCAGCAACTGTGGACAGAGGAGCAGAGTTAATGCCCAAAATGACCACTTCAGAACCTCGGCATGTCTAGCTCGTGCAGATACAAACCCTCAGGGGTCTACCTAACCAAAACATCCAGGACCAACAGGGTCCAGAGCTGAACAAACTTCCTCCTCTGCAGAACAGCAGATCACGCGACAATGCAGAAAAAAGGAAAGGAAGAGGAAATATATCGAGGCCATGTTGGTAGCACAGGTGAGACTTTTGTAAATAGTTGAGAAATGGAATATATGCTTTTTTGTATCATTCATGGGTTGCTCCCATTGCTGTGAGATAGCTCATTGCACTCTCCAGCATCTCGTCATTAGTTCTAATCACAGACAAGGGTGTTCTCTGAGCACCTACTATGTTAGAGAAATGGGGAACAATGTATGTACATGACACTGGGACATTTCAACACCTTAGACACACCCCACTCAACATTCCTCACTGTTCAGCTGTCTCTGTGAGTAGGAGTCTAGTGCTTAGTGAGTTCCCCAGCCAGGGAGGTACAACACCCAGAGAGGATCAAAGCCGCAGATGGCCAGGAAGCAGACATCCCACACGCCTGTGTTGCAATCTGTGAATGGGTTTCTGTTCTCTCCCCTGCAAGAGCCCAATGATCAGTGGCAGCTGCAGCCACATCGTTCATACATTATGTCATATCTCACCCATTCCAAGAGTGGAGAAAACTGTTTTCTTCCTCATTGCACTCTTTCCAATTGCTTCTTGATGAACAGTGGGTGCCAGTGGCCCACAGCTCCAGCCTGTATGTGCCAGGGAACCCCAAAACATCATTGCCCCCTTCCTAGATACCTGTCCCATCGACACCACAGGTCTCCACTTGCTCGGCTGCTCACCAGGGCCACGTACGTATGTCTACATGTGCCTATTTCTGCAATTCCTCCCCTCACCAACCATCACCCCTTATTCCCCCATCCACTTTACTGCAGTGTATCACAGTTGAATTGTGTGATGCCAAGGTAGCCTTAATTCAAGGCCTTCCAGTGCACACAAGGGACATGCCTGCATGTGTCCTTTTGTACACAAAAGGCGTGTGGGCTGCATTGGGAGCAGCTAGTGGTACAAGGCATCGGACAAATAATGTTATCACCAGCACATTGCAAAGTGAGATCCCTTCCAGATCAAAAAGTTGAAAGTCATGTCATACTACAGCTCTGTTATATTAAAATGCGTTAAATTAATTTATTGAGTAATCAGATTAAAGACTTTGCTTATCAAAACTTCAGAACAAATAAAACATTTAAAAAGTTCATCTGCAATGTTCATAATTTCAGTATTATGTAATAAATATATATAAATAATGTTGGTTGCTTGTGGGTTCATTTTATTTTCATTATTTCATTTGAATATTGTATTGATTTTTACATATTTATGTGTAAAAGTTAACAGCTTGATGTTAGATAATAAATGTTAGATTAATTGACTGAAATTTTCCATATAACTGAGGCAACATTCTCAATGTCAGCCGTTTTTAACTTATTTGAATTCTTCACTGATACATGTTGCCTATAAATAATCCAATAGTTTATAGTAATGGTACTCAGTTCAATTTCAATACTGTTTTGTTATCATTGAAAGGTAAGCACACAACAAAACTGTACACAAAAAGATACCACTGGTACATTGAGCTCAGTTGTGCATATACACTAGCAGCCTTCTACAACACTCCTCCACAGCATTAATTTGTGACCATAGTAACAGAGATATTTGAAGCTTGAACATTTTATTTCAGACCATTTTCCTTGACGTAATATTGCAAGTTCAATAATGGATGATCAACATTGTCAGTACAATGCAAAAAGTGGCCAATGATATTTTGCACATTATTTATGTACTAATGAATATATATTCCATTTTGTGGCAGAGTTTACAATTGATGAAGGCTGAAGGAAAAGAATGGCACTGAACATGTTAAAGGTCATCACTTCCGCCATGGTTTGGGGTGGGTTATTTCATGTAATTACATGTATTCCATGTTATTATCTATGCAAACAGAAGATTGCACAGATGACTTAGCAAATCATATTGAAGCTGTAGCAAAACTGGAATTAATGGGTAACAGGGACAAACTCACTACTGGTTGGAGTCATACCTGATACAACAGGAAGATGTTTGTGGTTATTGGAGGTCACCCGTCTCAGCTCCAGAACATCTCTGTACGAGTTCCTCAGGGTAGTGTCCTAGGCTGAAATGTCTTCAGCTGCTTCAGCAATTACCTTCCCTCCATGATAAGGTCAGAAGCCGGGATGTTGGCTGATGATTACACCATGTTCAGCACCATTCGTGACTTCTCTGATACTGAAACAGTCCATGTTCGAATGCAACAAGATCTGGACAATATCCAGACCGGGGTTGACAAATGGCAAGTAACATTCGTGTCACACAAATGCCCGCAATGACCATCTCCAATCTGAGACAATTTGCCTGTCCCTTGATATTCAATGGTGTTATCACCTCTGAAACTGCCATTATTAATGTCCCTAGGGTAACCACTGATCAGGAAATTAAATGGACTTGTCACATAAACACAATGACTACAAGAGCAGGCCAGAAATTGGGAATACTGCAGTGAGTAACTCACCTCCTAATTCCCCAAAGCCTGTCCACCATCAACAAGGCACAAGTCAGGCATGTGATGAAATACTCCCCCTTTGCCTGGATTGGTGCAGCTCCAACAAATCTCCAGAGGCTTGACACCATCCAGGACAAAACGGCCTGCTTGATTGGTTTCGCATCCACAAAAATTCACTCCCTCCACCACCGATGCTTGGTAGTAGCAGTGTGTACTGCTTACAAGATGCACTGCAGAAATTCACTAATGATCCTAAGACAGCACCTTCCAAACCCACAAACACTTCCATCTAGAAGGATAAGGGCAGCAGATACATGGGAACACCACCATGTGAAAGTGCTCCTCCAAGGCACTCACCATACTGACTTAGAAATATATCACCATTCCTTCACTGTCACTTGGTTAAAATCCTTGAAGTTCCTCCCTAATGATAACCTTCTTAAGGGCAACTAGGGATGGGCAATAAAATGCTGGCCAGTCAGCAATGACCATGTCCAAGCATGAATGAAAAGAAATGAGCTGAGTGGGCAGGACATTCTAACCACTCAAGAGACACTCCAACGTGTTAGGCTCTGACACCACAATTAAAAGCTAGCTGGACACTCTTCACTCATTGCAAAATACCCTCAAGCCTGTGAAGGTCATCCCAACACCTTTGAAGATGTCACCAAAGAAGCAGCACTTACCCCATGCGTCAGTGATGCTTTTGGAAAGGTTCTGTTGGATACTGTCCAGCAAAGCATACAGGTCCTCTTCGTGGGGTATTGCACTTGAAGGCCCACCCATCAAACTAATATAACCTGGCTCTAGGTAGAAATGAAAGCTAGTATGAATGGCCCCCAACAACAAGCCGAGGTACAGTCCAGGGGTAAAATAAACAACCTGCTGCACACTGCAAGAATGAGTGATGCCATTGTTTCTCTGCTAGCTCATTCTAACAGGGTCATGTCTCAATCTAACTGTGTCACTGCACAGACACGTCACAAACGGTCGCCGTCACGTGCCATGATACACACTGAAGGTCTGACAACCACTTCGTGCTCTCAAAATATTAATGCTTTCTGGCAGTCCACTTACTGGGGAGTGTTCACCACCTGACATGGTTATCATTCTCCAGTACCACAGTCCATCATGCCTGTGCCAGTGCTCCAAATAAGGAACATAGCTTAGTGCCATTCTCCTGCCTTTCCCTTATAATCTTGCATGTATTTATATTTAAATAATAATCTGATACTCATTTTGATTGTCTCAATGGAACCTGCTACACTTCCAGGCAATGTAATCCAGGCCTGAACCTTTCGATGTGTGAAAAGGTATTTTTTTCATCTCACATTTGCTTCTTCCACAAATCACTCTAAATCTGTCCCCTCGTGCTCTTGATCCTTTTATAAATGTAAACAGTTTCTCCCTATCTCTTCTATCCAGCTTGTTCATCATTTTGAAAACTTCTATCAGATCTTATTTTTGCCGTCTTCTCTCCAAGCAGGACAGTCACAATCTCTCCAAGCTCTCCTCATAATGGAATGTTTCATCGCTGGAACAACTTTTAAAACTTACAACATTCTCATCAATGTATTCACATTCTTCCTATTATGTGGCACCCGCAAGTGTGGTCAATACTCCAGCTGACTTTTAACAAGAGTTCTCAACAAATCTTCTCAAAACTCACTAACAAGAGTCTTATATAAGTTCAGCATTACCTCCTGGCTCTCTTACTCTCTGTCCCTATGAATAAAGCCAAGGTTGCTTCATTAACTGCTCACTTCACCTCTTCTGCCATCTTCAATGATCTGTGCCCATGTACAAATCTGGTCCTGCAACCCCTTTAGACTTTTATACCCTATTTATATTATGTTTCAATGTTTTTCTGACCAGAGTGAATCACCTCAGATTTCTTTATATTCAAATTCATCTGTTATCTATCTGCCCAGTTTGTCTGTGTACTTTTGAAGTACTTCACTGTCTTTCTCACAGAAAACAATTCTTCCATGTTTTGTGTCATCTGCACACTTTGAAATTGTTCCCTGCGCACCAAGAACTGGGAAATTAATAGATATCAGGAAAAGCAAGGGTTTCAATCCAGAATTGTGAGAAACGCTGCTCAAGCCTTCTTCCAATCCAAAAAAAAAATCCATTGACAATTACTCTCTGTTTGCTATCAATTAGCCAAGTTGTATCCATGTTGCTCCTATTCCTCTTATACCATGACATATAGCTTTCTTTACAAGTCTATTGTGTGGCAGTGTATCAAACACCTGCTAGAAATCTATGTACATCACATCAACAGCATTACCCTCATCAACCCTTTATGTTATCTCTCCAAAAAATCTCCAACTAATTAAGTAAATATAATTTTCCCTTTGAAAATCCACATTTGTCTTCCTCAGCCTTTTCTAATTCTATTCCCAATAATTGTTTTTAGTAGCTTCCACACCACTGACAGGTCTTCAATTGCTGATCTCATCCTTACCTTTCTTGAACAGGGGTGTAATATTCACAATGCTCCACTATCCTGGCATCAGCTGTTTCATGATCAGGAGTTCTGATTGCTGTGTGGGTGCAATTGATTGCTTCCTAAACATGTGGAAAACCAGCAAAGTCACTTCCTGATTCCCTGTGCCAAGAGGAATGGGATGAATGATCGGTTTTGTACAGTACCAGTGACACCCCAGATGCAGTTATGAGTTGAAGCCTGTGTAACGTAGGCAGATGATACATACTACCGAGGTTTATGGTCAACCCAGTACGTGTTTTCCCTAAAAATTGACATTATGGCCTTGGCATGAAGCACCCACCCCCTCCCCATATCCTACCACACCAGACCTCTCTGTGGTGAGGATATGCCAGTGCCATGCCATATCTTGCAGTTCTTGTGGTTGGTCTGCCACTGCCAGTGGAGAAGATGAGTTATTGAATGAATGATCCGTGGCTCTTCAATGAAAATCAGAAATTTTGAGTTTGGTGGAGGGACCTTGGATTTCAGTCATCTACTGGCTTTTTCACCATGGTGGTGAGTATGTATAAAATAGGAAAAGGAATGGGCCATTCAGCCCTTCAAGCCTGCTCCACCATTCACTATGATCATGGCTGATCGTTGAAATCTGTACCCTGTTCTTGCTTTTGACTCACACGCTTTGATTCCTTTAGCCCTAAGAACTATATCTATCTCTTTCTTGAAAACATTCAATATTGAGGCCTCAACTGCTTTCTGTCCTCATTCTCATATAGTTCATGTACCATCTTTAGTGTCTTTGTATACTAAGAGGTCTACAGCACGGGTTTCTGCCATGGTGAAAATCTGAGTAAGTGTTACCTCTTCCTCACATTTTGGATGTAGGCTTTTCACAATCAAAAGTACATTTGTAATTATAATTGATTTTCAGATCAAAATGGTGAGCTTCAAAACTTAAGCATGCTGCACTGAGTTGCAAGTTTCCTGTGACCCATGATTTCACTCCCATGTTGTGTACCGCCTCCACCATTTCATGATCCCTGTTTTCCCAAAAGCCCTTCTCCTTTCAGCTGCGTCTCTCTATGTTGCTGTGAATGTGTCCTGTTTAGCTGGAGCCCCTCATAATCATAACCCCAATGCCTAGCCTATCCCTGTACCCTTCCCAGAGCCAAGCCAGAGTCACCTAAGTTTCTTCAATTCCTCCCCACTTGAGACTTTATTCTCCCCCTACCCTATCTTGCCAGATCCATTTTACTTCATTCAAATGCCCCTTGTGACTGGAACAATTCCTTCAACTAGACAGTACAATCAAACAAAGCCTCAGACTTGAGCTGCCCACAGTCTTGTTACCATCATAGGCAGATCCTACAAATCCTCGCTGTTGTCCATGACCCAGTTCTCCAGATGACCATATCACACGCCCCAGACTCAATATACGTGATATCCCTAATTTACTGACCAACAAGGTGCAGATGGATTTGGCTTGACTTCCAGCATTAATCATGGCTCAATCTCAGAACTAAAATTATGCCAATCCCTGGACTGATTGGGCCAACTGCCTGACTCACCGTGGCTGACCTTGGATTAGAAGTGACCACTGGACTGACTTTGGCAGTACCCCGGACTGAGAGTAGTCCACACTCCACCCGTTAGCCATGCATCCCTTTCTGTTAACACATTACCATCCACTTCATCCACGTGCCTTGTGTTTGCCATATACACTGAAAGCACATGCACCAATTTTAATACTGAGGGACATAACCACCCTTTCATGTTAATGCTTAAGTGCATTCTACATCCACACCTACAAGCTTTACCTTCTGGGTTAGCCAGCACTGTCAGCCACCAGCAGATATCTTTCCTTTTTCTGTGCTAAATTGCCATCTCTGAGACACAAGTTGCTATCTTGCTGTTCTTGAATTAGGTTCAGTGATGACCCAAGGACACATCTCGCCTTTCCCCCTCGGCTGTGCCTATTGCAGTTGTAGAACTTACAGCGAAGGTGAAGACAGCAAACATTTAAGGTGTCCGCTAGAAGAAGAAAAGACAAATAACTTACCAGCTGAAAGCTGGAGACCAAATTGCCAAATGTACATTTGTTACCGCAGTTGGGCTTCTGAAGAGCCTAGTATCTCAATTGGGCAGAGAGCTAAATTTGGGAAATGAAATTAATTCCAACAAACTGAGTAATTATTGAGATCCAAAGGCATGCAGGTGAGATTCTCAACACCTGGTGTTAGAAGGTTAGGAAATCTTTTGAGGAGAAATAACTAAATTGGAACAGTTTGCAGTAACGGTGAAAACCTGATTTTTGAACACTTTCAGAATTGAGTTTTCAAGTACACCATTCTGCTCACCTCTTCAGGAAGCAGAAAATCACACCCAGTTATATTTAATCAAACACTTAACAGAAAATAAAGTTTCAAACATCTTCAAATCTTTTTTGAAGTTGGCTTTCTCTAAATTGGAATTTTACGCACCTACCTTCACCTTGCGGCCTGAAACCTGAGGCCAGCCTCTCACTGAAAATTTGTCACTGTAATTTCTGATTTTTGCTTCAGGAGACGGCAGCCCACTAATAGGTTTCTTCAACTTGAACTTGACTTGAGCCTGCAGAGACTTTTCCAAAACTGTGTGTCATAGCTGCCAGTGCTGTCGCTAGGTCAAAACTTTGAGGATGTGGGCTTTGATGCAGCTATCATTGCTATTGAGATCTGCCCAAATGCTGTGAAGCCCCTTTAAATCTCACAGTTTTTAAATCCTGGGTCTAGCCTATCTGACCCTGTAGGCATTAATCCTTTTGCGGATTAAACAGCTTTTATTCCCTGCTACTCTCAAGGGCATCTGTCCTCACCCCACACAGGTCTGGGGTCCTTCTCCTTGGTCTCATAACCCTGGTGTCTGCAACTTGGGAGCACCAAAATAGGATCACATGAGAGAAGGCTTGGGAAGCATTACTTTTGGACAAGGAAGATTATCCTCAAAGCAAATATTGAATTTGCAACAAGTTCTCACTGACAATGAAGTCAGTCAAAATCACCAACAGTGTTGAATAAATATTGGTCCAGAAAAATTATTGATGGCTCAGCTCATTCAGTAGTTCATTAACTCTACTACCAGAAACTGCTACCTCTTCTTGATTAGAGTCACTGTGATAGGTGAAAGAACAATGATGCATTATTGTCTGACAGTATTGATGAATCACCTATCCTGCAGCTGGCCCACTGATCTTTTTCTTACAGCTTAGATTAATGCCCTCTAATTTTTCACTCCCCTAGCCTGGTGATGAAACCTTGGCTATTCACCCTATCTATACCCCTAATGATTTTATAAACCTCCACAAGGTCAGCCCTCAGCCTCCTTCACTCCAGGGAAAATGCTCCCAACTTATCCAACCTCTCCTTATAACTCAAATCTTCAAGTCTCGGTAACATCCTTGTAAATCATTTTTCACCCTTTCCAATTGAATAACATTTTTCCTCTGGATGTATGACCAGAATTATATGCAGGACCCCAAACATGGCTTTACCAATGTCTTGTACAGCTGTAACATCATGATGTCCTCAATCCTGTTCTCGGTGTTACAATCGATGAAGGCAAGCATGTCAAATGCCTTCTTTACCACCCTGTTTACCTGTGATGCTGCTTCAAGGAACTATGTACCTGCACCCTGGGTCTCTCTGTCTGACAGCACTCCCCAGGGCTCTACCCTACTTACCATGTAAGTCATGCCCCGGTTTGTCTTACCAAAATGCAACACCTTGCATTTATCTGAATTAAACTCAATCTGCTATTCCTTGGCCCACTGACCCAGTTAATCAAGATCCCACTGTACCTTCTTCATTGTCCATTATGCATCAATTTTGGTGTCACCTGCAAACTTACTAATCATTCTATATTCTCATCCAAATGATAAACAACAGTGGACCAGCACTGATCCTTACAGCATACTACTGGTCACAGGCCTCCAGTCTGAACAACAGCTACCACCCTCTGGCTCCCACCAACAAACCAGATAGCTCTCCCTGGATCCCATGTGATTTAATTTTACTAACCAATCAACCATTTGAAGTCTACCATACCTTGTCAAAGGCCTTACTAAAGCCCATGCAGATGGCGTCAACTGCTCTGCCTTCGTATAACTTCTTGGCCACCTCCTCAAAAAAACTCAATCAAATTTGTGAGATATGACTTCCCACACACGAAGATATATTGAGCGTCCCTCATCAGTACTTGTCTTTCCTAATGCATGGAGATCCTATGGTTCGGAATTCCCTCTAGCAACTTACCCATCACTGATATTCGGCTGACTGATCTGTAGTTTGGCATTTCTTTGCAGCCTTTTTCAAATAATGGCACAACATTAGCCAGTCTTCTGGCACCTTGCCCATGACTGTAGATTATAGAAATATCTCTGCTAGCTTCCCATAATGTGTTGCAGTACATCTGATCACATTCTGGGTATTTATCTACCTTAATGCGTTTTAAGTCTTGCAGCACCTCCTCTTCTGTAATGTGGACTATTTTCAAGACATCATTATTTACACATAGATGAACTTGTTGATCTTTAAGGGGCTCTATTCTCTGCTTAGTTACTCTTTTGTGTTTACTATTCTTGTGGAATCTCTTTGGATTCTCCTTTACCTTATCTGCCAAAGCTTCTCATGTCCTTTTCTTGTCCTCTTGATTCCCCCTATACTCAAGGGATTCACTTGATCTTAGCTGCCTACACCTGACTTATACCTCTTCATAATCCTCCTGTCTCCTTGATTATTCACATTGAATCATAGAATCCCTACAGCGCAGAAAGAGGTCATTAAATCTGCACCAACTCTCCAAACAGCATCTCACCCTATCCCCACATTTACTATGAATAATCTACCTTGCCTGCACATCTCTGGACACTACAGGGCAATTAAGCATTGCCAATCCATCTAACTTATGCATCTTTGGACTGTGGGAGGAAACTGAAGCACCCAGAGGAAAAAAGGCCAAGTGCTGGAAAATTACAATAGGTACTTAATTGTTTGTGAACAGCACAGACTTAAAATACCAAAGGGACTTTCTTTCCGCTGTAGAGCTCTGTAACTCTGATACTCTATAACAAGCCCAGAGAATGCTGAATGTCCACAATCTTTCAGGACTGAATAAGAAGGAGAAGAAGGAAAATAAACAGGTACGAGGGGAGCAAAGTGGAGAGTGTAAAGTACAAGGGAGAGACATAAGAAAGAAATTTTCTCTTATGCATTCATGTATTGGGAGTTTCTTGAGTTAACTTGTTCTTTCTCTTTGCTTTTCTATTTCCCTTTTAAATTTCACTGTTGTACTATCTATACTCCTGTGAACTTGCTGCTCTTGATATCAGCTTCCCACTTTTGCCTTAGCCCACCTGAATGATTTTTGATATCCACAGATATCTAGAATCAGGAGTCCTACTTTTTACTGAAAGGGACATCTTGTTTTTTTTATGAACAATCTCTATCTTCTCATTAATTTCTGTACTGGTCTGATATTGATTTACGTTTAACAAGCTGACACTGTTCAATGTTTCTTAAATCACATCAGTTTAGTAAAATTGATTTTTCTCCAACTGAGAACCTGTAGTCTTGTATTGTCCTTGGCATTTTCCATAGCAACTTGAATTAGGAATAGTTTTTTTTTGTTTCATTTGAAGACACACTACAAGTTTACAGTCTTTGTAAACTGATAAATGTGAATGTAGTTAAGAACTGTATTCAGGCTTAGACTTCAACATAAGACTATTTATTATGCATCAGTACTAAATACTGCTTGATATGGAACTCATGGAAATATCAGGTTGTGATCGTATTGTTATATTTGGTATGGACTAATCGATCTTCTTCATGTGTTCTCACCATGTGATGTTAGAAGTTTTCAGGTCTAAAGTTCCAGAGTGTTTTGTGTGCAGTCAGCTTTCAGAATGTTTGAACTTTGCCTACTCTGTGCCATTTAGTTTCAGTGATGAGCAGCTCAGTGATATCATCACAAGATTGCTCCAGGGACCTGAACACCTTTCTCAACGTGGATCATTATAGCAAAATGCTGTCCCACTGATTTCCCCTTCCACATACACAGTTTCATGCCTTGAAACTAAATCTGAAATTGTGTTGCTGTTGTGGGCTCATTATGTATTAGCCAAGAAATTCTCCGGAATTTATTTTAAGAATTCTACAAACTCTATAACAATTGTAAACTGACTTTATCTGACAGGAACTATACTGTCAGATACCTTTTGTTGATCATATATTAGTGAGTATATGGGCTGTCATAAAATAAAATATTATACTGATGATCAAAACAGGGTGAATATTCAGAATAAAGTAATTCCCTGTTAATGTAGATATTGGTGTTTTGCAATGCGGCATGATGGCTCTTGACCTGCCCCCAGCACCTTGCCTCCAGCCAGCTGTTGGAATTCCTGCTTTAGGGCAGAATTTCTCAGCCATCTTATAAACATGTTTTGCAGACCTGAATTGCTTATGTTGCTCATAGTCACAATGACAACTTGAAATGATCCCAAAATATACAGACTAAAGACAATTGCAGCTGTGGGTCCACTGGCAGTGCTTTGTGTTTGGAGTTTGGATGTACATCAATTTGTTAGAGTTTTTTGAGGAAGTCTCAATCAGTGTGGATAGACAGTAACCAGTAGATGTACTGTATTTGGACTTCCAGAAGGAGTTCAACAAAGTTTGTCATAAAAGGCGAAGACAAGAGCTCATGATTTTGGAGGTAGTATATCGGTGTGGACAGAGAATTGGCTCACAGGCAGGATAAGTGATTCTTTTGCAAATTGGCGACCCATAACCAGTAGGGTACCTTAGGGATCAGTGCTGAGGCTGTAACTGTTTACAATGTATATTAATGACTTGGAGAAGGAAACAAATGTATTGTAGCCAAATTTGCAGTTGACTCAAAAATGAAAGATGGAAAGGCTGAAACAAAAACAGAAATAGCTGGGAAAACTCAGCAGATCTGGCAGCATCTGTGAAGAGAAAGCAGAGTTGATATTTCTGGCCCAGTGACCCTTCTTCAGAATGGTTCTGAAGAAGGGTCACTGGAGTGGAAATGTTCGCACTGCTTTCTCCTTGCAGATCCTGCTAGACCTGTCTGAGTTTTGTTTCTGATTTCCAGCATCAACAATTTTGAGGAAGGGTCACCGGACCCAAAATGTTAACTCTGTTTTCTCCTCCACAGATGCTGCCAGACCCGCTGAGATTGTTCAGCAACTTTGTTGTTGTTCCTAATTTACAGCATCCACAGTTCTTTTGGTTCTAATCAACAATTCTTTGTTTGTTTTTGTTTAGATGGAAAGGCAGGTTGCTGTAGGGTTTCAAACAGTTTACAGAGAGATATGGATAGTTTACGTAAGTGGGCAAAATGTTGGCAAATGAAGCGTATTGTGGGAAGTTGTTAAGATGTTCATTTTGCAAGGGAGAACAAAAAGACACAGAATATTATTTAAATGGAGAAAACTGCAGAAACTGCAACACAAAGGGACTTGGGAGTACTCGTATACAAAACACAGAAAGCTAGTACATAGGTGTAGCAGGTAATCAGGAAGGCTAATGGAATATTATCCCTTACTTAGTAGTGGTTGCAGTCTTACTACAAACAGACTGAGTGCTGGTGAGACTACATCTGGAGTACAGTGAGCAATTTTTGGTCTCCTTATTTAAGAAAAGCTATTATCTCATTGGAGGCTGTTCAGAGAAGGTTCACTTGGATGGTCCCCAGCATGGAGGGATGGTCTTCTGAGCAAAGGTTAAACAGGTTGTACTCTACTGACTGGATTTTAGAAGACCGAGAGATGACCTCATTGAAACATATAGCATACCTAAGGAGCTAGGTAGAGTAAATGCTGAGAGGATGTTTCCCCTTGATAGAGAGTTTTGAACTAAAGGGCATAGTCTCAGAATTAAGGAGTGCCAATTTAAGAATGAAATTAGGAGGAATTTCTCTAAGAGGGTTGTGCATCTTCAGAACTCATTGCCACAGAGAGCTGTAGGAGCAGAGTCCTTGAGCATATTTAAGGCTGAGATAGATAGATTCATGATCAGTTGGGGAATCAAAGCTTATGGGGAAAGGACAGGAAAGTTTACGTGAGGAATGTTGAATCAACTGTGATCCTATTAAATAGCGGAGCAGACTTGAAAGGCCAAAGAGCCTATACCTGTTTCTGTTTTTCATGGTGTTATAGAGTAAGTACATAATCTGTGAGACCTCCCTTGTAAGTCTATGCTTCTTCCCAAATTATTTTTCTCAGGTTTTTGTGTTCAATTTGTAAATGTATGTGTTGAGGTATTGGTGAGTAGGCAGAGCGGATATTTATTAGTCTGATCTGCACACCACAATTCCTTCATAGTTCCTCCCTTTCCAGAGAGCACAAAAACATGTATTTCCAACAATTATGTTTAAGGTACTTGTCTGAACGCTATTAAAATAATTGAAGCAGCAGTCATAGCCTATACAATTGAAAATTTTGATAATTTCTTCTGAAAAATACTAAAATGTGGAAATGACATATTCATTCTTGTTTATCTAACACAGACAACCATTCATTGAAGCTCCTCAGTTTGTCCTCTTAAAATAGACTTTTAAAATACCAATCTGAAGGTTTTATTTTGCGTTCCTATAGTTACTGGTGACTGAAACAAAATGCTGGCAACAAAGCTTTGTATCTGGTCTCCAAACAATTTTCTGCATGCAACGTCTCAATCCTTTTCTTCACAGAATAAATTTTGTATACTTGACATTCCTCTGAGAATCCTTTTAAACTTGTATAACCTTGGGTATTGTAAATATTTTAAAACATTACTTGTAATGTGAGATGAATATGTTCTCTTTGTAACTTAGTGCAATATGGCTTGTTGTAGAGATAGATGAACATGGCACATAAATGCATACAGAGTACCTCGTGACAAATCTGTGCCAAATGCAAATGGGGTAACAATTACGTAGTTCATATTGTCTAAGGCAAATTTGGTAAGATCACAACTTCAGTATTAATGAGGCAAGTAGGGCCATCTACAAGTTGCCATCAATTTACAATTACCCACTGCCAGGCGAGAATCTTGCATTGCTGCATTTCTTACCCTGTTCTACCATAGCCCACATCACTCAAGCCCCTATAAGATTCTGCCCTCATAGTGTTGCTTCCAATTGGAATTGCTGTAGTTTACAATGCTTCCAGCATGTTACCGTAATCTTAAAATCACACAGGTCACAGCTTTTACAAATAATTGAATGACCATTGTCCATGATTTTATCAGTCTTCCATAGTATCAGATAGATCAACTTTTCACTCATTCTTGCTGGCTACTCAAAATAGGCATTAGGAGCACAAGTAACACTTTGCAAGATGCAACCTGTGGGTCGTTCACAATAAAACAACCTGGTGCTGTTGGGTGCTTTGACAGCTCTGGGTAATGATGAAGAGAAAAGCTGTTTCCAAGTATTAATTCACTGGTAAGGTCAATGCCAGTTAGTGAAATTACTGTTTTTTGAAACTCTATTGTACGTTAAAATTTGAAATCTACCGAATACAATCATATGGAAATAAATATTATGATGTGCAGCCTAGTTGAACTGTAAGTGAAAAATTATTGTAAATTTGTTTCTGTACAATTTCTAAATGAGAGCAAGATTAGCCAAAACCTACCTTATGACACCATTTACTTTATTTGGATGATGGCTATGTTTATTTCTCATTTCAATACTTTATCCTATTAAGTTTCTTTTGTTAGAATCAATAGCTCACTGTCCTAGAAATATGGTTACTTCTTAAAATTTTTAAACCCTGCTTTTCTATGTTGTTCTCAGTGTTCTCATTTGCAAATGGATATTGATTTTCAGAAAGCCCGTTTGGAGTGAGCAAACATTCAATTGCCTTTCATTTTCCAGTTAGGTTAAAATGCTATTTTTTTCTTATTTTCATGGCTTTTGAAGACATTACTTTGTTGACCTCCTTGGCCTAAAACCAAAACCAGCTGATGGATTACTATGGTAACAGTGAAAGAAATGCAGATCCTGCCACTATAAGGAGTGGAACTGAACTTCTTAATCTTTCTGAACTGAAACCTGATCTGATGTAACAACAGCAAGAGCAAATGAACTTTTTCATGCATTGAAAATTTAGTCATTAAGGTAATGAGAATCTGATAAACTAGAAATGTTGTTTTTCTTTCAGATGTAGCTAGACTTGTTGAGTTTTACTGTTTTGTTTCAGATTTCTGGAATCCATCATATCTTACTTTTGATTTTGTCTGCAAGCTGTGGAGTCAGAAAGACAACCTGAAGAATATTTATAATCTCCTTTATTATCTGCAGCCAGAGCAATTCAGAAACAAATATTACTTTTGCATTGGCATCGCAAGGAAGAGGAAGAGCAGGACAGTTAAGGAAAGGAGAATGCAACCCATAAGATAAGACAGTACATTTTACAAAATTACAAAGTAGCAGCAATCTTACAACTGAGGGTTGAGGTTTGAAGTCATCCTCCAAAAACATACTATAGGCTGGGACTCCAGTGAGATACACAGGACATGTTACACCGGCAGAGGTCCCATCTTTCCAATGTGATATTCAACCAAAGTCTCATTTTCCATGTCAGATGGATATAAGATTCTATAAGACAATTTCAAAAAAGAGCAGTGGAGGTTACAGCAGTTCATTATTCTTTGAAATGATGGAGCCCTGCCCACTGCCCTTTAATCACATAAGACACTTAAGTGATCATAGTACTGTCTAAGTATGACCAAAATCCTTGTAAGATGTGCAGCAAGCTAATTTATACAAGATATCGAAAAGTGAAGCACTGTTCCTGTCGTACCTGCTTATTCCTCAAAGAGCACTGAAGAAGGCAAAAAACGAAAGAACTGTAGATGCCGGGAATCAGAAGCAAAATCAGAAATTGCTGGAAAACTCAGCAGGATTATATTCACTGGAGTTCAGAAGAATGAGGGAGGAATCTCATAGAAAGCTGTAAAATTCGAAGAGGAAGGATGTTCCCAGTGTTGGGGAATCCAGACCCAGAGTTCACAGTCTAAGAATATGGGGTAAAACATTTAGGTCTGAGATGATGAGAAATTTCTTTACCCAGAAAGTGGTAAGCCTCTGGAATTATCTGTCACAGAATGTAGTCAAGGCCAAAACCTTGTATGATTTCAAGAAGCAGTTGCGTATGGCACTTGGAGATAAAGAGATCAAAGGATGTGGAGGTAAAGAACAGACAACTGAGTTGGATGATCAGCTATGATCATAATGAATGATAGAGCAGACTCAAAGGATTGAAAATGGCCTACTCCTTCTCTTCAATTTTCTACATTTCTATGTAGATCAGAAAGAGCTGAGGCTCTAACATTAATTTCAGGCACTTCATTTATTACGCCTCCTGATTGGAAAATTCCCTATATATCTTTAACCTCTGTTTATTGTCCATTAGTCAATCCTTCTTTTGTGTGAAGATATTACGTCTAACTATAAGATGTTATCTTTCTTATTAAACTTTGGTGCTCACCTTTTTGAAAATCTAGTTTTATTATATTTTCCTATATCTAAAATACTAAACACATCCTCAAAAATCTTGAAAAATTTGTAACATATAACTTCCATTTAGTAAATCACATTGCTTCTGATCATACAATGATTTTTCAAGTGCACTGTTTTGTTGTGGAAACTCCATTTGCTACTTGGTGACCTGAATAAATTTTTATGCTTGAGAAATGTGTTTCTTCTACAACTGTTGTCGGATTATAGGAAGACAAATGCTGGCTGATGTATAACCAGCTAACAAGCCATTATTGACATGTTCTCATCTGACTTTCTACTTATTGTCTTGGTGCCGATAGGTTTCCAAATGTTACAATCAGTAGGAATATAATATTTTCTTGAATATTTTCTTGCAAATGTCAGAAAAAGCATGCAAATAATTGAAGAGAAGAACTGACGTTTGTGTTATGCAGAACAGTGCTGGTTAGTGCAAATGGACTTGACCAATCGATAGAGATAATAGGAACTGCAGATGCTGGAGAATCCGAGATAACAAGATGTAGAGCTGGACGAACACAGCCAGTCAAGTAGCATCTTAGGAGCAGGAAAACTGAAGTTTCGGGCCGAGACCATTTCTGATGAAGGGTCTAGGCCTGAAATGTCAGCTTTCCTGCTCCTAAGATGCTGCTTTGCCTGCTGTGCTTACCAGCCAATACTCTTTCATAAAGTGTAGATGTTGGTTTACCCCTTAAATCGGTGTTTATGCAAATCGTCCTGATAATTACAAGACAAAAACCTTTGACTAAGTGTCTTTTTTAATAGCAGTAATCAAATTCTGTACCACTAAATGTTGATTAAAAATGTGAAGTCATTTAAATTTCAAAGACGTTCACATGGGAGCAGTAGTACAATGGTTATCTTCCTGCATTAATGATCTATGCTTGTAATTCAAATGACTTGTGAAATTCCAGCATAGCAGTTTGAGATATTGAATGCATGAAAGTAAAGCAGTCGGCAAAAGTCAGTAATGATGAAACATTATTTTACAAACTAACCGATTCACTGATCCTTTGGTGAGGAAGGATCTGTTCTTACTGACCTACATCTGACACATTGCCATTACATTTTCAGTTTGAAATTCCCTCGTAAGCCACTGTCATGTATAACTACGAACACTATCCTTCATTCAGCCTATCAGAGGTAATGGGAACTGCAGATGCTGGAGAATCTGAGACAACAAAGTGTGAAGCTGGATGAACACAGCAGGCCAAGCAGCATCTTAGAGCACAAAAACTGACGTTTCGGGCCTAGACCCTTCATCAGAGACGGGGAAGGGGAGAGGGTTCTGAAATAAACAGGGAGAGAGGGGGAGGCGGACCGAAGATGGATAGAGGAGAAGATCGGTGGAGGGGAGAGTATAGGTGGGGAGGTAGGGAGGGGATAGGTCAGCCCAGGGAGGACGGACAGGTCAAGGGGGCGGGATGAGGTTAGTAGGTAGGAAATGGAGGTGCAGCTTGAGGTGGGAGGAGGGGATAGGTGAGAGGAAGAACAGGTTAGGGAGGCGGGGACAAGCTGGGCCGGTTTTGGGATGCAGTGGGGGGAGGGGAGATTTTGAAGCTTGTGAAGTCCACATTGAGACTATTGGGCTGCAGGGTTCCCAAGCGGAATATGAGTTGCTGTTCCTGCAACCTTCGGGTGGCAACATTATGGCACTGCAGGAGGCCCAGGATGGACATGTCATCTAAGGAATGGGAGGGGGAATTAAAATGGTTTGTGACTGGGAGGTGCAGTTGTTCATTGCGAACCGAGTGTAGGTGTTCTGCAAAGCAGTCCCCAAGCCTCCGCTTGGTTTCCCCAATGTAGAGGAAGCCACAATGGGTACAGCGGACGCAGTATACTACATTGGCAGATGTGCAGGTGAACATCTGCTTGATATGGAAAGTCATCTTGGGGCCTGGAATAGGGGTGAGGGACGAGGTGTGGGGGCAAAGTGTAGCACTTCGTGCGGCTTCAGGGAAGGTGCCGGGTGTGGTGGGGTTGGAAGGGAGTGTGGAGCGGACAAGGGAGTCCCGGAGAGAGTGGTCGCTCCAGAATGCAGACGGGGTGGGGATGGAAAAATGTCTTGGGTGGTGGGGTCGGATAGTACATGACGGATGTGTCGGAGGATGATGCGTTGTATCCGGAGATTGGTGGGGTGGTATGTGAGGACTAGGGGGATTCTCTTTGGGCAGATGTTGCGGGGGCGGGGTGTGAGGGATGTGTTGCGGGAAATGCGGGAGACATGGCCGAGGGCATTCTTGACCACTGCGAGGGGCAAGCTGCGGACCTTGAAGAACGCGGACATCTGGGATGTGCAGGAGTAGAATGCCTCATCGTGAGAGCAGATGCGGCAGAGGCAAAGGAATTGGGAATAGGGGATGGAATTTTTGCAGGAGGGTGGGTGGGAGGAGATGTATCTGAGGTAGCTGTGGGAGTCGGTGGGCTTGAAATGGACATCAGTTTTGAGCTGGTTGCCTGAGATGGAGACAGAGAGGTCCAGGAAGGTGAGGGATGTGTTGGAGATGGCTCAGGTGAACTTGAGGTAGGGATGGAAGATGTTGGTGAAGTGGATGAACTGTTCGAGCTCCTCTTGGGAGCAAGATGCAGCGCCGATACAGTCATCAACGTAACGGAGGAAGAGGTGGGGTTTGGGGCCAGTGTAGGTGTGGAAGAGGGACTATTTCACGTAACCTACAAAGAGGCAGGCAATAGCTTGGGCCCATGCGGGTACCCATGGCCACCCCCTTAGTCTGTAGGAAGTGGGAGGAATTGAAAGAGAAGTTGTTGAGGGTGAGGACGAGTTCGGCTAGGCAGATGACAGTATTGGTGGTGGGGGACTGGTCGGGTCTGCGGGACATGAAGCAGCGGAGGGCCTTGAGGCCATCTGCATGAGGAATGCAGGTGTATAGGGACTGGATGTCCATGGTGAAAATGACCCGTTGGGGTCTGGGGAATTGGAAGTTCTGGAGGAGGTGGAGGGCGTGGGTGGTGTCACAGATGTAAGTGGGGAGTTCTGGACCAAGGGGGTGCAAATGGAGTCCAGATAGGTGGAGATATCCTGATGTCGAGGACTGATGTCCATTTCTGGTTGCAACCGCAGCACCTCGGAGCAGAGGTTTCTGGGAAGGGAGGGACCTTTCTTCATCCCTCAGCTATATAGGTGATCATTGTCTAAACCCGAGACCCTACCCTTGTAGGACCTCCCACCCATCCACCTCCTCTAACCTTATACACCAGGGACAAATCAGGTAGGCTTCTTTTTTTTTACTTTCTGTTTAGGGGATTAGCAGGGATGGCAGTGCAGGTAGAGGAATGGTCCTCCTGCATGATGTTTGAGGTGAGGGACGCCATTAGTGTCCCATCCAAATACGTCTGCAGGAAGTGCACCCAACTCTTGCTCCTCCTAGACCGCATTAGGGAACTGGAGCAGGAGCTGGATGAACTTCGGATCATTCAGGAGGCAGAGTCAGTGATAGACAAGAGTTACAAGGAAGTAGTTACTCCTAAGCAGGTAAAAAAGCTGGGTGACTGTTAGAAGGGGAAAAAGCAGTCAGTGCAGGGATCCCCTGTGTTCGTTCCACTGAAAAACAAGTATACTGTTTTGGATACTGTTGGGGGGACGACTTACCAGAAGCATGCACTAGGGTGCAGGTCTCTGGCACAGACTCTGTCCCTTTTGCACAGAACAGAAGAGGGGATAGGAAGACAGTGATAGTCAATGGGGACTCAATAGTTAGAGGGACTGATAGAAGGTTTGCCGGGAATGAAAGAGACTCACGGTTGGTGTGTTGCCTCCCAGGTGCCAGGGTCTGTGATGTCTCGGATTGTGTCTTTGGGGTCCTGAAAGATGAGGGTGACCAGCCGCAAGTCGTGGTCCATATAGGCACCAACGACATAGGTAGAAAGAGGGATAGGGATGTCAGGCAGGATTTCAGGGAGCTAGGGTGAAAGCTGAGAGCTAGAACAAACAGAGTGGTTATCTCTGGTTTGTTACCCGTGCCACGTGATAGTGAGGCAAAGAACAGGGAGAGATTTCAGCTGAACACGTGGCTGCAGGGATGGTGCAGGAGGGACGGCTTCAGGTACATGGATAATTGGGGCTCATTCTGGGGAAGGTGGGACCCCTACAAACAGGATGTTCTGCACTTGAACCAGAGCGGTACTAATATCCTGGGTGGGAAATTTGCTAGTGCTGTTCGGGTGGATTTAAACTAGCTCAGCAGGGGGATGGGAAACTGAGGTGTAGTTCTAGTACACAGGAGGATGAGTGTAGGGAGGACATGGACAGGACCTCACTGTCACAGGAGTGTGCTGGCAGACAGCAAGTGTGTCTACTTTAACACCAGGAGTATCCGGAATAAGGTAGGTGAGCTTGCAGCTTGGATAGGTACCTGGGACTTCGATGTTGTGGCCATTTTGGAGACATGGATAGAGCAGGGTCAGGAATGGATGTTGCAGGTTCCAGAGTTTAGATCTTTCATTAAGGTCAGGGAAGGTGGTAAAAGAGGGGGAGGTGTGGCTTTGTTAGTCAAGGACAGTATAACGGTGGCTGAAAGAACTTTTGATGAGGACTCGTCGACTGAGGTGGTATGGGCTGAGGTCTGAAACAGGAGAGAAGAGGTCACTGCTGGGAGTTATTCATAGGCCTCCGCAAAGTTCCAGGAATGTGGAGGAAAGGATTGGCAAAACAATTCTGGGCAGGAGTAAAGGGAACATGGTGGTCATTATGGGAGACTTTAACTTCCTTAACATTGACTGGAAATGCTGTAACTCTAGTATGTCGGATGGATCAGTTTTTGTCCAATGTGTGCAGGATGGTTTCCTGACTCGGTATGTCGAAGGGCTGACAAAACGGGAGGCCACACTGGATCTGGTACTTGGTAATGAACTAGGCCAGGTGTTTGATTTAGTGGTAGGTGAGCACTTTGGAGAGAGTGACCATAATTCGGTTATGTTTACTTTAGCAATGGAAAGGGATAGGAACATGCCACAGGGCAAGAATTATAGTTAGGGGAAGGGCAATTATAATGCGATTAGGCAAGAGTTAGGAGGCATAGAATGGGTTAGCAAAATGCAGGGGATGGGGACAATCGAAATGTGGAGCTGGTTTAAGGAACAGATGTTGCGTGTTCTTGATAGGTATGTCCCTGTCAGGCAGGGAGGAAGTGATAAGGTAAGGGAACCGTGGTTTATGAAAGAAATTGTATCTCTTGTTGAGCGGAAGAGGGAGGCTCATGTGACAATGAGATGAGATGACTCAGATGAGGCGATGGAGAGTTACAGATTAGCTAGGGAAGATTTAAAGAGTGAGTTAAGAAGAGCAAGGAGGGGACATGAGCAGACATTAGCAGGTAGAATAAAGGAGAACCCTAAAGCTTTCTATAGGTATGTGAGGGATAAAAGGATGACTCGGTTAGGAATAGGGCCAGTCAAAGACAGAAGTGGGAAGCTGTGCGTGGACCCTGTGGAGATTGGAGAGGTGCTAAATCATTATTTCTCATCTGTTTCCACTGAGGAACAGGAGAATATTGTAGAGGAGATGACTGAGTTATGGGCTTACTAGAATTGAAAGGAGTGAGGTTCGTAAGGAGGAGGTGGTATCAATTCTAGAAGGTGTGAAGGAAGATAAATCCCCTGGGATGGATGGGATTTGTCCAAGGATTCTCTGGAAAGCTAGGGAGGAGGTGGCAGAGCCTTTGGCCTTGATCTTTGAGTCCTCATTGTCTACAGGTTTAGTACCAGAGGACTGGAGGATTGCAGATGTTGTGCCCTTGTTCAAGAAGGGCAGTAGGGATGACCCAGGTAATTATAGACCTGTGAGCTTTACGTCTGTTGGAGGAGAAGTTTTGGAAAGGATTATAAGAGAGAGGATTTATAATCATCTCGCAAGCAACAATTTGATTGGAGGTAGTCAGCATGCATTTGTCAAGGGCAGGTCGTATCTCACAAACCTCATTGAGTTTTTTGGGAAGGTGACCAAGCATGTGAATGAGGGAAGGGCAGTTGATGTGGTGTACCTGGACTTCAGTGAAGCCTTTGATAAGGTTCCACATGGTAGGCTATTGGAGAAAATACAGAGGCATGGGATTGACGGAGATTTAACAGTTTGGATTAGAAACTGGCTTTCTGTAAGATGACAATGAGTGGTGGTTGATGGAAAATATTCAGCCTGGAGTCAGGTCACTAGTGGTGTGCCTGAAGGATCAGTTTTGGGACCACTGCTGTTTGTCATTTTTATAAATGACTTGGACGCAGGCATAGGTGGATGGGTTAGTAAGTTTGCAGGTGACACTAAAGTCGGTGGAGTGGTGGACTGTGTGGAAGAATGTTGCAGGTTGCAGGGAGACTTGGATAAACTACAGAACTGGGCTGAAAGGTGGCAAATGGAGTTTAATACGGACAAATGTGAGGTGATTCACTTTGGGAGGAATAATAGGAAGGCAGAATACTGGTTCTATGGAAAGATTCTTGGTAGTGTGGATGTGCAGAGGGATCTTGGTGTCCATGTAAATAGACCCCTGAAAGTTGCCACCCACGTTGATAGTGCTGTTAAGAAGTCTTCTGGTGTGTTAGGTTTTATTGGTAGAGGGATTGAGTTCCGGAGCCGTGATGTCATGCTGCAGTTGTACAAAACTCAGGTGCGGCCTCATTTGGAATATTGCGTGCAGTTCTGGTCGCCCCATTCCAGTAAGGATGTGGAAGCATTGGAAAAGGTTCAGAGGAGATTTACCAGGATATTGCCTGGTCTGATCCACAGGCCCTATGAAGAAAATGTGATGGACTTGGGTATGTTCTCATTGGAGAGAAGGAGGCTTAGAGGGGATTTAATAAAGACATACAAGATGATCAGAGGATTAGATAGAACATAGAACATAGAACATAGAAAAATACAGCGCAGTACAGGCCCTTCGGCCCACGATGTTGTGCCGTGGAATAATCCTAATCCAAAAATAAAATAAACTAAGCTATATTCCCCTCAATTCACTGCTGTCCATGTGCACGCCCAACAGTCGCTTAAATGTCACTAATGACTCCGCTTCCACGACTACCACTGGTAAACTATTCCATGCGCTCACAACTCTCTGGGTGAAGAACCTCCCTCTGACGTCTCCTCTATACCTTCCTCCTAACACCTTAAAACTATGACCCCTTGTGGCAGTCAATCCTGTCCTGGGGAAAAGTCTCTGGCTATCGACTCTATCCATGCCTCTCATTACCTTGTACACCTTGATCAGGTCACCTCTCTTCCTCCTTCTCTCCAGAGAGAAAAGTCCGAGCTCAGTCAACCTCTCCTCGTAAGACAAGCCCTCCAGTCCAGACAGCATCCTGGTAAACTTCCTTTGCACCCTCTCCAAAGCCTCCACATCTTCCCTATAATAGGGCGACCAGAACTGGACACAATATTCCAAGTGTGGTCTCACCAGGGTTTTGTAGAGCTGCAGCATAGCCTCGCGGCTCTTAAACTCAATCCCCCTGTTAATGAAAGCCAAAACACCATATGCTTTCTTAACAACCTTATCCACCTGGGTGGCAACTTTGAGGGAGGCAGGGTGGACAGGAATAGGGTGGACAGTGAGAGTCTTTTTCCGAGGATGATGACTTCAGCTTGTACAAGGGGGCATCGCTACAAATTGAAGGGTGATAGATTTCAGACAGATGTCAGAGGCAAGTTCTTTACTCAGAGAGTGGGAAGGGCGTGGAACTCCCTGCCTGCCAATGTAGTTAACTCAGCCACATTAGGGGCATTTAAACAGTCTTTGGATAAGCATGGAATGCCCTGCCTGCCAATGCAGTTAACTCAGCCACATTAAAGGCATTTAAGCAGTCCTTGGATAAGCATATGGATAATGATGGAATAGTGTAGGGGGAGGGGCTTAGATTAGTTCACAGTTCGGCACAACACCGACGGCCGAAGGGCCTGTTCTGTGCTGTATTGTTCTCTGTTCTATGTTCTATGAGATGAGTTCGGTGGGACAGGAGCAGGTGGAGACAATGGGTTGACCAGGCAGGCAGGTTTGTGGATTTTGGGAAGGAGATAGAAGCGGGCAGTGCAGGGTTGGGGAACAATGAGGTTGGAGGCTCTGGGTAGGAAGTCACCTGATGTGATGGGGTTGTGAATGGTTTGGGAGATGATGGTTTGGTGCTCCGGGGTGGGGACGTGATCCAGGGGGTGGTAGGAGGAGGTATCAGAGAGTTGCTGTTTGGCCTCGGCAATGTAGAGGTCAGTGCACCATACTACAACTGCGCCTCCCTTGTCTGCGGGTTTGATGGTGAGGTTGGGGTTGGAGTGGAGGGCTGCCCATTCTGCGGGGGAGAGGTTGGAGTGGGTGAGATGAGTGGAGAGGTTGAGGTGGCTAATGTCTCAACGGCAGTTGGAGATGAAGGGGTCGAGGGAGGGTAGGAGGCCTGGGGGTGGTGTACAGGAGGAGGACTTGTGTTGGAGGCGGGTGAAGGGGTCAGTGGAGGGAGGGTTAGGCTCACAGTTAAAGAAGTAAGCGTGGAGCAGAGGCGGCAGAAAAGCTGCTCAATGTCCAAACGTGACTGGTATTCGTTGATGTGTGGGTGTAGGGGGACAAAGGTGAACCCCTTGCTGAGGTCTGAAAGTTCGTCCTCAGTCAGGGGGTGGTCTGGGGAGATGGTGAAGATGTGGCAGGGCTCAGTGTGGCTGTCTTCTCTGGGGTTGCTGGCTGTGGAGACTGTGGGTGGAGCAATGTCGGCGTTGGCTGTGGGCGGGGTTCTGCTGACAGTGGGCGGAGTTGCTTCAGCGGTGGGCGGTTCTCCGTCAGCAGTCGGCGGAGTTGCGTCAGCAGTGGGTGATGTAGCATCGGCGGTGGGAGGAGCGGGGTGGGTGACAGCAGCAGCGGTGAGGGCGATGTTTGTGGTGTTCGTTCTGGAAGTGGAGGCGGTGACTGCGGCAGCGGTCGTGTTCGCCGTCCTGGAAGTGGCGTGCCCGGTGGTGGTGGATGTGACGTCATCGATGGGTTCACCGGCCGTGTCCTCATGGTCAGTGGCGGCAGGTACATTGGAGAAACCAAGCGGAGGCTTGGGGACCTCTTTGCAGAACACCTCCGCTCGGTTTGCAATAAACAACTGCACCTCCCAGTCACGTACCATTTTAACTCCGCCTCCCATTCCTTAGACGACATGTCCATCATGGGCCTCCTGCAGTGCCATAATGATGCCACCCAAAGGTTGCAGGAACTGCAACTCATATTCCGCTTGGGAACCCTGCAGCCCAATGGTATCAATGTGGACTTCACAAGCTTCAAAATCTCCCCTTCCCCCACTGCATCCCAAAACCAGCCCGGCTCATCCCCTCCCCCCACTGCATCCCACAACCAGCCCAGCTCGTCCCCACCTCCCTAACCTGTTCTTCCTCTCACCTATCCCCTCCTCCCACCTCAAGCCGCACCTCCATTTCCTACCTACTAACCTCATCCCGCCTCCTTGACCTGTCCATCCTTCCTGGACTAACCTCCCCTCCCCAACTCCCTACCTATACTGTTCTCTCCACCTATTTTCTCCTCTATCCATCTTTGGTCCGCCTCCCTCTCTCTCCCTAATTATTTCAGAACCCTCTCCCCATCCCCCCCCCTTCATTCAGCCTACTTTACTTTTAGATGATGAATCACAACCAATGTTTGGTTGCCTGGTGAGGTCAATCAACAATCTTCTGGTTTTCAAAGCACCAACTCAAGACAATGTATTGTCACTCCTCAGGGCCAGGTAACACACCTGTTAGATTCCAGAATAAGGAGTAGCGTCCTCCCTTAAGGTATTTTCCACCCCAAGGTGAGTTCACCTCAAACAGGAATACTGAGTGCTTCTCTGGTTATGCCAGTTTCTAAATTCATGACCACTACCACTTAGAAGGACATGGGTGACTATGGGGTTTGCATGGTCTCCCTGTGTCTAAATGGGCTTCTGCTGGATAGTCTGGTGTCCTGCCACATTCCAAAAATGTATGGTTGAATTGGCCATGCTAAGTTGTCCACAGTGTTCAGAGATATGCATGCTAGGTGGATTGACCATGGTAAATATGGGGTGACAGGGATTAGGTGGGAGACTGGGAATGGGTGCGATGCTCTTTGGAGGGTCAGTGTGACTCAATGGGATCTTTCTGCACTGTGGGATTCTATGGTTCTAACTTTGTTAATTACAGGGTCTAGCATTTTACTGGCAACACTTTTAGCAAAGTGCGTAATGGAACTTCCAGCTGTATATTACGATAGTGCAAGAGGGAACTGAGCAGGTCAGCTAAAGCGGATGTGGCAGTACTTCCAACAGCAAGTTGTGACACTGAGGGAGGCCCTTTAAGAGAGGATGATAATCCTTATTCCAGGATCTAACAGGTGTGTTACCTGGTTCTGAGGAGTGATTTGTGCCATTTTCCAAGGTGGGAGGAGGCCTCTCGACCCAAGACGTACCCCTGGATCCACAACATTCAGGTCATTCCAGGTCACTTTCTTATTCCACTTCGCTGAAGCCAATCACACACTGATATTTCAGGTCCTCCAATCTTCCACCAGAGTCTTGACTTCAAGCAACACCTCAATGTGAACCATTTTCTGAAGCTGAAACCCAGACATTGGTTCAACAACACAAGCGTGGTCATGGTATTTCATGTTTGATTATTTTGTGGGTCTGTGGGAAGCATAAGATGTCATCTAAAGAAGAGATATCCTGGAGAATAGTCTGTTGGTGAGTGCAGGATACTACTGTAGTTTGTAAACAAGCTCTGGAGGGTACTCAGGCTACATTTGTTTATTCTCAGGAAGCAAAATATGCAAATGTTGATGCAGGGTGGGGAGGTTAAATTGTTCCTCCCTGTCCATTACTGTCTCAAAGATAGGTCATTGTGCAGTTCTTATATTGCTATAAACCTTGCAAAGCTCCTATAGAATCTTGCTCTTAGGTTGCATCCCTGATCACTCTGAACCCAACATAGTGCACCAAAGTTGATAAACCAATCATGTATTAGCACTGTGATCAGTGATGGGCATAGCCTCATGAACTTGGTGAAAACATCAATGAGAATGAGAACATGCTCGGTCCCAGTACTAATTGGGTCAAGGACCACTGCAGGTACCTCTAGATATCTTTTGGCATCGCAGATCCTGTGCTGGTGAAGCCACTTTGCTGCTTTGCCCAAATTACACTTCTCTAAATTTAAATGTCAATATCGGCAGCCATTCTGGGTGTGTAACACTAATCCCTGGTCTAACCTGGTCAATAACCATTCAGCCAGTCTACTCTTGATCATCAACAAAGTGATGAAAGGTGTCGTCAAGAGTGCTCTTAAGTGGCATTTACTCAATGCTAACTAGTCTGCTGATATTGAGTTTGGATTCTGCCAGGCCCACTCAGGTCCTGACCTCATTACAATGTTGGTGCAAACATGGACAAAAGAGCTGAACTCAATAGGCAATTAAGAAGGCAAATTTAATGTTAACATTCATTCCAAGACGGCTAGAATACAAGATCAGAAATATTCTGCTGAACCTGTACAAGGCTCTGGTCAGCCCACATTTGAAACATTGTGAGTAGGGGTAGGCTGCATGCCTAAGGAAGGATGTGCTGGCGTTGGGGAAGGTCCGGAGGAAGTTTACCAGCATGATCCAGGGAATGAAAGCCTTGTCATATGAGGAAAATTGAAAGAATTTGAGCCTGTACTTGATGGAGTTTGAAAGAATGAGGAGTTATCTCTTTGAAACTTACAGAATATTGAGAGGGCTGGATACAGCAATGTCGACAAGATGTTTCCACAGGTAGGAGACACTTGGATGTGAGGGCATAGTGTCAGAGCGAATAGATAATCCTTTAGAACTGAGATGAGGAGGAATTTCTTCAGGGTGGTGAATCTGTGGAACTTATTGCTGCAGAATGCTGTGAAAGCCAAATCATTGGGTATATTTAAGACATTATACTTTCAATAGTGTATCTGTGGAAGTTGGTGAGGATCCTTACAGACATGCCAAATTTCCTGAGCCACCTGAGAAAGAAGAGGTTTCTTGACCGTTACATCTACTTGAGCAGTCCAGGACGGTTGTCGGTATCATCATTCCAAGGAACCTGGTGCTCTCCACCCTGCAACCTCAGTTCTGTTGATGTAGATGGGGGTGAGTTCTCCTCCTTTCTTTCTGAAGTGAATGGTTAGTTCTTTAGTTTTGCTGACGTTGAGAGAGAGGTTGTTTTCATTGCAGCACATCAACAAGCCCTCTATCTCCCTTCTGTAATTTGACTCATTGTTGTTAGATATCTGTCCAACTACAGTGGTGTTGCCAGTAAACTTGTAGATGGCATTCGTTCAGAATTTACAAGTCATGGGTTTACAGGGATTACAGTAGGAGTCTGAGGATGCATCATTGGGGCTCCAATGTTGAGTGTTATTGTGGAGGAGATGCAGTTACCTATCCTCACTGATTATGGCTTATGGGTCAGAAAGCTGAGGATCCAGTTGCAGAGGTCAGACAGTTTTGAGATCAGTCTGGAGGGGATAATGGTGTTGAAGGCAGAGCTGTAGTCAATGAGCAGGAGTCTGTTGTAGATATCTTTGTTGTCCACATATGCAGGGGATCAGCTAGGGATATGGCGTCCACTGTGGAACTGTTACATCAGTAATGAAATTGCAGGGGATCGAGGCAAACTAGCAGACTGGAGTTGATGTGGGTCATGGCCAGCCTCTTGAAGCATTTCATGGTTATTGAGGTCACGGCCACTGGGCAGCAGTCATTAAGGCACATTGCATGTGCTTACTTATTTAAACAAATAGCTATTGTTTTAAGCACTGAGAAAACAAATGTCCCACACTCTCTAATTCCTGTTAAACATCCTGCAAAGCTTGTTGTGGCTTTTGTCAGACATTTTTGCTGTACTGTCATGGCCGGCCATAATGCACACCATCCTGACTTGGAGTTAGGTCCTCATTATGATATGGATATTGAGTGAAGATCTTGGAACACTCTTCCTCAAAGTGCTGTGTGACTCTACCTAAACCAAACGGACTGCGGCAGTTCAAGAAGACACCTCAACTTCTCAAGGGCATTTAGGGATGGACAATAAAGATTGGGTCAATGAGGGATACCTACATTCTGCGAATGAATAAAAAGAAATGACAAATATTACGATGACATTTAGTAAAAAGAAAAGCAAACTCCATCAAAGGGAGTAAACTGCTAACACATTTCGCACATGTTTTTAAAGTCTGACTAATTTATTTCCCAGTTGGAAGGCTTCAAAGTTCCTGCCATTGTCTTGACTCAGAGATAAAAATTCAATTTGAACCAAGTACCCAGGGGCTGGCAGTGGCAAATATGATGTGAACCCATTTAAATCTGTATCAGTCCTTGTCAACGCACTTGTGGTCATGATTTTTTTGTGAATTTTAGCAAAAGAAACATAACTTGAATGAAGGCTGGTTAGTGCCAGAATAATACCAATGATTAATTAGTGATAGCTAAGAAAGTGGAAAGTGATGAGAACATGGAGAATTCTGACGGTGTTGGTGTTGCTCACACTAAGTTGTAGATCAAAAGACAACTCTAGGAGTGCAGAGGTCAAAACTGATGCCACAACAGGGACTAGGCAAAGAAGCACAATCAAATAAATTATCTGCTGTCAAATATGTTTTGAAAATTTGTTCTATATAGGAATACCGTGTGTCTCTGTAAGCTTGATAACAATTGAAAGAAATGACTGAGAAACATACTGTCCCTATGCTTTTGACCAAAATAATATGAACCATTCATGTCCTGAAATGTAAATGAAGGGGACTTATTAGCCTCACCAATGGTGTATTGATGTTATACTCCCTTTTGAGTCATAATGGAGGCAGCAAATTTGAGATTCTTGGCAATCTTGTTCCTACTAATGATAGATTGCGTCCGGAGTAAAATACTCTTATGTACCATAAAGTCTTCAACAAGGTGCAAGGACTGTTCAGTCAAGGTTTAACAATTTCCTTTTTAAGATATAATTTTTACTCCCACCTTGAGGGATGTGGATGAATGTGCAAAGCAGCTTGAGAATGCCTAATTTGTCACGAGTATTGTATCTGGCACCTATCACCCTTCATTCATAACTTTTGTTCTGCTAGGATTTACAGGAAACAGTTAAACATAAGAATATTTGTAAATTAATTTATGAAAAGCACAAAGTAAGTGCTTTTGACATGTATGCGTTCCAACGATTGTTCAATATTTTCCATTGCTAATCACTATTCTCTGAAAATAACCTCAACTGTGATGATTAGGAACATTTATTTCTTTCAACCCAACAATTGTACACCTTCCAGCTGTACAGAATGACATTTGGATCTCTTTGATTTCTAGTATTAAAAGGAGGATCTGTTAGTAATTGAGTGTGATGGTGACTCAGAGCACGATTCTTTCATCTCATTGACCTGGGCTTGGATCCAGATCAGTTTGGTGATATAAAAATCTCCTTCATGCCAAAGATTTAATGCCCAAAACTGACAACAGTTCATCAAAGATATATTTGAACCAAAAAGATGATTGATGTGAGAAATGTGAATGGCACATATCTTGCAAGTTCCTTCCCTGAGGTTGAGATTGAGGCACATTGTTGAAGCTGAAAAAGGACCATTTGTTCTTGCATCACACATATGGCATGGCCTGAACTTAATACTGACACTGAGTGCAGAAATGTTGTATTCTCTCAGGATATAGGTATCCAGTTTCACTGAATTGCAAAACAAAATATTTGAGATAATTAAACATTTCATTTTCCTTGTCAGTGCCTTATGAATAGCAAATTGCTTTGAAAAGTTTCCATTCATTTCTTGATTTGGGTTTCACATTAGTACAGACTACTTCATGAGTATACTCACTAGTATAGAACATAGAACATAGAACATAGAACATTACAGCACAGTACAGGTCCTTCAGCCCTCGATGTTGTGCGGACCTGTCATACTGATCTGAAGCCCATCTAACCTACACTATTCCATGTATGTCTATATGCTTATCCAATGACGACTTAAATGTACTTAGTATCTTACTTTAGTATCATACTAAAATCCTATGAAAATGTTTGTCAACTCTAAATGTCAGTTTTTCTTACAATGAAGCAGAGATGTTAAAAACAAGTTTTATCTTGTAGAACTTTAGATTCTAAGAAACCCAAAAAAGGGATGACAAATGAACAAAAGATGAAAAGATAATTACTAAGCTTTCTTTGATAATTACTAGCTTTTATAAAATAATGGCCACCTGCTTCTATTCCTGTTTTAATTGGAGTTCATTGCCTGAAATGTGTTTTTCAGTTTCAAGTTACATCCTGTATTGAGGTCAACTGTGTTGAGAGCCAGAGCAAATTGAATACTAAAGCAACTGCAACCTGTTCTAATTGACGTATTTTTCAGAATGCTGACTATAATGACACTCAGATTTATGTTTACATAATCCTCAGAGAAATCTCAGGAATATAATTTCAGTTAAATCTATGATAAATTTATAAATTACTCATTATTCAGCAACACATGCCTTGAATGGCTTATTGCTGATGTAAGTTTTTTTTCATTATGATGATCTGTTGTGAGACCAATTGTTTTATAAATGATCCCAGAAATCTGCTACAAAAATATAACAATTGTAATGTACAAGAAAGTCTCACTTTCAAACTGATTTCTACCCTACTGACACTCAACCACATGCTTTCCAAAAATGAATTCTATCTTAAGGGCAATTTTTACAGGCACTTAGATTGCCTAATTAACCTCAATTTATGTTACAGTCTAAAGCATTGCTTTTGCTCTACGAATTATGCGGATATATCAAGCAATGATTACTTCGAAACATGAAATACATATAATATGCTGACTCCTACGAGCATTTAACCATAATGGCACATTCTAATTCATTTAGATTCTACATTAGTCAATTGATTTACATTGTTCTTGCAATACCTTGCTCTATTTCAAAGATCCTTATACTGTCAATAACTTAACTAACAGAAAAAATGAACAAAAATTGAATGAGTTGACTCGACCTTCTACTAAATGAAGGTACTGAAAAGCAACACGTTAATCATGATAACAAGGAGTAGAGCTGGATGAACACAGCAGGCCAAGCAGCATCTTAGGAGCAGGAAAGCTGATGTCTTTCAGGCCCGAAACGTCAGCTTTCCTGCTCCTAAGATGCTGCTTGGCCCACTGTGTGCATTCAGTTCCACACCTTGTTATCTCGGATTCTCCAGCATCTGCAGTTCCTATTATCTCTGAAGTTAACCATGATTCTTACCAAAACAGTAATATAATATATCTGTGAACTAACAATACAAAGCTCTGAGAGAAATAAAAGGACGTTCTGGTTTCATTCTATATATTTTTCTAATTTTCTCCTTTCTTTTCTTGAGTGGTGTTAGGGTATAGTTCCACAGGTACTGCTACACTTTGATACCTTATTAAAGTTGTCATTATATACATTAGAGCTGAGGTATTGAATGGTGACAGGGTATTCAGCTGTGCTGATCATCATGGTTAATCTCTAATATTCTGTTCTCACTCAAGTTCTACACATGAAAGCTTTCCTGCATGAATCTCTGCAAAAGTATTTTCTTCTCAGGCTCACCTCTGCTGTAGCCAACTATAGGTGCTCCACTAATGATTCAGTTGAGATCACTAAAGTTAGCATAGGTTGGAAATCGAATGGGATGTTACAAAAATGCCTGGTGGAATCTTACCTCAATACATTGCTGGAAATGTTCATACTAATGTTTTAAAATGGTCATAAATACTGAGAATTTCTTGTTTTTTTAATTTAATGTGAGACGAGCTTAGTTCTAAAGTTCATGAGATAGATTCAGTTAGGTGCGATTAAGAAACAACAAGGGGCAGACAACATTGGTGGGAGTTGCTTATAGGCCACCAAATAGCATTGATAATGTAAATCACAAAAGAAAGCAGAAAATTAGATGTGTGTGCAACAAGGATAATTCAGTAATCACGGAGCATTTCATTCAACATATGGACCATGTAAACCTAATTAGTGTTAATATTGCAGAGAACAAATTATTAGAACGTATGTAAGTTTTTTTTAACAGTACTAAATTGAGGAAGAAATTAGGGAATGGAATAGGCAATTAGATCCAGCATTGTTCATTGAAACAGAGATCATTAATTCATAGAATCCCTACATTGCGAAAACAGGCCATTCAACTCAACAAGTTCACACCAATTCTCCAAAAACATCCCACCCAGACTTACCTACCAGCCCCCCACCCCATAATTTCTATGGCTAATCCACCAAACCTACACATCCCTGGACACAATGGGCAATTTAGCATGGCCGATCCACCTTAGCCGCACATCTTTGAACTGTCAGAGGAAACTCACACGGACACAGGAATAACATGCAAACTCTACACAGACCGTTGCCCAAAGTTGGAATTGAACCCAGGTCCCCTGGCACTGTGAGGCAACAGGGCTAACGACTGAACCACCAATCTTGTTGTTTAGGAGGCTTTGGGAAAGAATGATCATAGTGTGATTAAATATCACATTAAGTTTGAAGGTGATATTTTAGAATCAGAAAAAGTGTCTAAGATTGAAACAAAAGAAACAATGATGGTTATCAGGGAAAATTGGCTATTATGGTTTGGGAAACTACTTTAAAAGTAGTAGGACCAGCAATGGCAAACATTTAAGGGACTAATACATAGCTGTCATCAAAAATTCATTCTTCCATTGTACAACAACCCAATAAGGAAAGTGTTCTAGGTGTGGTTAATGAAATAAATCAAGGATTGTGTTAGTTTAAAGGAAATTGTCAATGACGTTGCCAAAAGATTGTAAGGCTAAGAATCGGAAATATTTTGCAATTTTGCAAAAGAAAACGAAGAAAAAAACATGAGGTAAAATAGAATATCAAATTAAATGAGAAGAAAGCATAAAACCAGACTGTGAAAGCTTATATGGATATGTAAAGAGGAAAAGAATAGCAAAATCAAACGTGGATCCATTACACATAGCCAGATAATTTATAATAGGGAATAAGGAAATGTCAGAGAGACTAAATTAGGTAAAATGTGAAGAAAAACAAAGAATGACTGTAAGTTGAGTATTATTAACAAAGATTTTGTGAAAGCTTTTCACCTTGTACTCATCATGGCAATTCACAAGAAATACCAATGTAAAGAGAAAACACCAATTGTACTGTAAGAGAAGAGATTTTTTATTGGGTGACATGTTAAACTTGATTGGAAAATACAATAGTTAATGATCACTAACAATTAACTACAAAATATTGTTTAAATTTTAAACAAATTAGGTTGACTCTGATTAGGCAAAGCGTTGCCCTGAGAAATAAACCAGGAAATGGTAATCACATAAAAATAAAACAAAGAGCTACAGATCTTGGAAATCTGTAATAAAACCTGAAATTGCTGGAGAAACACAGCACATCTGGCAGCATTCTTTGAGAGAACGTGGTGTGTGCCCACTAGCCTGCCAGCTGCCAACATCCTGGAGCACTCTCATGTACCTGGTATGTGTGAGGGTCCACATGCTTTACAAGGCTTGTTACTGGGGGACAAGGAATACTTGCTGCAATCACTGCTCATTACACCACAGCAGAATCCTCTAACTGATGTGGAGCTCAGATACAAGGCAGTCCATGCTTCAACCCAGGGCCATGGTGGAGCAGACAATAGAATTAAAGATGCTGTTCTGCTGCTTAGGCTGGTCTTGGCAGGGTGGTGTAGCTCACCAGTATAATCTGGCTAAGTGCCACATTATTTTGCCATGTTGCACTGTGTGCAATTGTAGCAGACAACACAAGTATTGCAATAGATACGGAGGGAATGGAAGCAGTCTGCTGAGCAAGTTGAAGATACTGGGGAGGAGGAAGTCTTCCTTGGAGGCAAATCATTTATGACTGAGATAAGGAGGGATCTTTTTTCTCTCAGAGGCTGGTTCTTCTTTGGAATTCTCTGCACCAGATGGTCATGGAGTCTCGGTTGTTGAGTATATTCCAGAGGGAGACTGACAAATTTCTACATTTTGAAAACAACAAGGGATATGAGAAGAGTGCGTGAAAATGTTGTTAAAGTAGAATATTAGCCATGATCTCATTGAATGATGGAGTGGGCTCAAGGGATAAATGACGTACTCATGCTCATATTTCCTGTATTTTTATGCACTTATGACTCGTGACATGCATAATATTAACTACATGATAGTGAAGTGTCAAAAGGATCAGAGATAAAATTATTGAAAGACTGCAGCATTTTATATATTACTGTTTAGTCAAAATTAATGTGCTTCAGAAGATTTTATAATACTCTTGAACCCAAAATTTAAATGACTAATTCTTGAATCAGAGTTGGCATGGCAACTAAACGTACTTTCATAGATGTGAATTTGTAAGTTTTGTGTATTTCTATTCTAGGTCACAGCACTTGCATTGAAGGAACCTTGGAATGAAGTTATTACAAGAGGAAATTTTCTTTGGTCAGCAGAGTGCCAACATAAACAGGATCCCATTTACATTATGAATGTGCTAGGAAATCCATGGTGATAACATTTTTGTTTGCCCTATAATAAGGACATGATCTCAAAGTGTAGGAATACATTCAATCAAAATCCAAAGTGCCCAATGGTAACAGCCCAGGCATTAGCAAATTTTGATTGAAATCAGGGAAATTGCAGACATTTAAGCAAGTAAAACCGCACAAATGACAAACAAGCAGTTCTTATAAGTCATCTGTTCCTGTTACAACATTGGCTTACAGGTAGTTACGTGAAAAAAATTGTATTCTAGTGACAGGTTTGTCAGTTCAAGTTGATCAACCATCAGTAATGCCCTCAATCATCGTGGACTGTCAGTTCAAGTAATGGATCACTGCTGTCTAGGTGTTCTTAGGCTCCAATCTTTAATAGGTGGATAATACATAGTATTGTTTTTATTTGTTCATCGGTTATGGGCATTGCTGGTGAGGCCAACATTTATTGTCAATCCCTAATTGCCCTTGAGAAAGTAATGATGATGTGTCCTTTTGACTGGTTGTAGTCCATGGTGGCCACAGTGCTGTGAGGAAGGGAGTTACAGTATTTTGACCCAGCAATAGCTCTGAAATGATGATATGATTTCAAGTCAGGATGGTGTGTCGCTCAGAAGGAAACCTATAGCTCATGGTTTTTCCCATGCATTTGCAGTCGTTGTCCTTCTTGAACGCAGAGGTCATAGTGCTGTTGAAGGAGCTGGAGGGAGTTGCTCTAGTGTGTCTTGTAGAACATACCACTAACCTTGTGCATCAGTGACAGAGGGAGTGAATGCCAAGCTAATAGTTGGAGTACTAATCCAGTGAATTGCATTGAGTTACTTGCATTTTGTTGCAACTGCACTCATCCAGGCCAATTAAAAGTAAAAGAAATTCAGCTTTTTTATCTTGCTGAAGGAAGCAGTCATTATTTAACTATTAAACATGATAATACGAAACAATATAGCACCTGAGAAACATAGGGTGGAATCTGAACAGCAGGTCTGTTAGCATCTGTAAAAAAAATGAGTTAACATTTCAGGTCGGTGAGCTTTCCTTGGAAATGATGGTAGCTGGGAAAAGGTCAATTTATTTGCAGAAACTAGGGAGGGGGCTAGGGAAGGGAGTAAACAATAGGATACAGGATAGAGCCCGAAGAGAGAGAAGAGCATTTGGATGAACAAAGGAGTTGATAACGATATGGCTAGGAGGGTGAATAGCTGTTAATGACAACTGTTAGTGAGTAACAATAGGTAGCGTGTAACGGCAGGCTATGTGATAACAAGGCCTGGTGTGTGGGGTGGGGAAATAAGTCATGGGAGAGTTTAGGCCCTAAAATTATTGAACACCATACTGACTCCAGAGAGCTGCAGGGTCCCTAAGTGGAAAATGAGGTTTTGTTCTTCCAGCTTGTATTGAGGTTCGCTAGAGCACTGCAGCAAGCCAGAGACAGAGATGCTGGCCAGGGAACAGGGTGGTCTGTTAAGGTGGCAGGCAACTGGAAGCTCAGGGTCTTATTTGTGAGCAAAATGTAGATATTCTGCAAAGCGGTCACACAGTCTACACTTTGTTTCCCCAATGTAGAGGAGATCACATTGTGAGCAGCGAATGCAGTAGACTAGATTCTGTGAAGTGTAGGTGAAGTATTGTTTTACCTGGAAGGTATGTTTGGGGCCTTGGATACTGGGGAGGGTGCAGGTAGATGGGCAGGTGTTACACATTCACTGGTTGCAGAGGGAGGATCCATGGGACTGTTGGGGGTGTTGGGAGTGAAGGAAGAATGGACCAGGGTGTCCCAGAGGGAATGGTCCCTGCAGAAAGTGGACAAGGGAGGGGAGGAGAATATGTGCCTGGTGGTGGAAAACTGCTGGAGGTGGCAGAAATGGTGCGTGATGATCTTCTGGATGTGGAAGCTGCTAGGATGGCAGGTAAGGACAAGGGGAACCCTATCGTTGTTGTGGAAGGAAAGAGAGAGGTTGAGGGAGGAAGTGCAGGAGAGGGGTCAGACCTGGTTGAAGGCCCTGTTCACTTGTGGACCCTGCAACATTCCGGACTCAATATTGAGTTCAATAATTTTCAGGCCTAAACTCTGTCATGACCTATCCCCCTACCCCACACACCAGGCCTTGTTATCACATGGCCTGCTATTACACACCACCTATTGTTAGTCACTAACAGTTCCCATTAACAGCTGTTCGCCCTCCTAGTCAGATCGTTGTCAACTCCTTTATCTATCCAACTGGTCTTCTGTCTCTTTGGGCTGTATCCTTTATCATACCATTTACTCCCTACCCCATCCTGCTCCCTATTTTCTGCATATAAACCAATTATTTCCCAGCTACCATCAGTTCCGAGGAAGGGTCACTGGACCTGAAACATTAACTCTGATTTTTCCTTCACAGATGCTTCCAGCCCTGTTGAGCTTTCACAGCAACCTCTGTTTTTGTTCCTGATTTACAACATCCGCAATTCTTTCAGTTTTGATAGGGTTGAATCTTATAGGAATGTGAGTGATGTGACCTGTGGCAAGGTTTTGTGGTAGCAGGATGACAAGTTTGGTGAGGCCCATTTCAATGTTGAGATCAACATACTCCACCTTTTATAATTTTCACTAGCGACATTGTGATATTCTTAATAGGTAGTGGTGAGATACCAATTGATACTTTTGACTGATTGTTAAACACTTTGTTTATGCCACAACTTGCCTCGTTAATATTGAGACTCCCCTGCTACCAAACCTGCAGCAAAAGCTCAATGCTGAAAAACAGTGAAACCAAAGCAAGCACTTGGCAAATTCACTCACTACTTGTTCCAAGCGGCCTCCACATTTGTGGCCAACATTACAGGGCCTCCTACATGACCACCAGCCTCACACAACCCATGCTCACAGGCATCGGTATCTGACAGATTTTAAAAATCCTCCTGGCATCTCTCCAATCTACTTACGGGACACTTTTACACAGCAAAGCCGCATCTTGGGCTTCATTGGCAACCATCATCATAAAGCTGCAGCAAGGATCCTCTGCACTTATTAGCCTTGATGGGAGGTGGATCCAGTTGTAGGGTGAGTATGAAGCATTCAGAGAGGACATGGCATCACTTACATCAGCAGAGTGGTAGAGGACATTCACCTTCTTCCTACAGTGCAGGGCATTTCTCCAGGTGGCTGAGACTGATTTAAGATGGCTGGCAACCTCGTGCTAGGTAGGCACGGTTAGGTTTTATGCTGTCCACTGCGGTGCTGGGAGATGGGGAGTTTGCTCGCTATACTCCCTACTTAGGTCCCTTGACTGGTGGTGGACAGCTTCCTGCCACTGACTTAATGCAAGCGGAGGCAGGGTAGTGGTGATGGCTGAAACCATCACAGTTCCTCCAATTAAATGACACCCTGTGCTACCAAAGTCACCGCAAGATGCAATTAAATTCTGACAATGGAGATTAGTTTAGCCAAGATCAGCAGATTTTTTTTTGAATGATAAACAAGTGGTTTTGTGTCATGATTGCAGATGCTAACCTGTTCAATTCCAGATTTATTTTGTTAAATAAAGTTAAATTCTGTCTCTGGCATTGTGAGATTTGAACTCATATCAATGGATCTTTATTCCACGCCTTGGGATTGTGAGTCCAGTTCCAAAAAAAATTATGTTATCATTCCCTTTAATCTTGAATGTTGCATTAAAATATAGAATTAATTTTACAAATTTTTCTTTTAGGGCTCAGTTGAATAACCTTATCTAACAATTTCTTTCAAATGTGATTCCAATTTGTATACATTTCCACAGCTGCTGGTTTATTTTTGATCACCACTTCTGGAATGTTTTTCTTCACACATTTACGTTACTGGAGTCTGTCAATGGCAGATCTGAAATCCAGGTAGAAGTACTGGGTTGTTTAGCTCAGTTGGATGGATATTAGTTTTTGATGCACAGAAATGCCAACAGCACAGGTTTAATTCCTACAACTGACTGAGATTACTGTGAAGGTCCCATTGTCTCAACCTCATGGTATCCTCAGATTGATCTAATGGAGTTTGTAGAGATTTTATCTTTGCTGCATAACTTAGCATATCATATAAATAGGACAGTTTCTACGGCAACAACAGCTTCAGCCAATAATGCAGAACAAATTCACAAAGCAGAATTCTGTTATAAAAGCAGCATTAGCTTTTTAGATAACAGAAGACTGTAATTGTGCACCCTTTTACCCTACATGGACTGTGAAGGTGTGGACATGCTGCAAAGTACACAAAATAAGGGGAAACAAAATAGGGGGTTTCGGAGGACTAGCTTCAACATTTATGTAGTGTTAATCATAGGCAACGCATCTTTCATTGTTTTATCACTCCTGCAATCTGCTGAGTGGTATGTTAGTTTGAGTTGGATGTGACACCCTGGTATGTGTCACAGGTTGACACATTTCCATTCAGTCTGCAGTGCAAGTCATAAATATATGCAACACAGCCATTAAAATGTACAAGTGATCCCAATATCCCTAAAAGGCACTTTTGGAAGTGGATACTGAAGCCTATTCTCTCCACCAGTTTCTCGCTGCCCAAACAGATGCAAATATCCAAGTACTGAGAAGGGTGTTTTTAATGTTATTTTATGGAGATGCTTTCTTACACATTGACAGGGCAGTGAATAGTAGGTTAATGGACGTTTAGAAATTGTTTCAATACAGGAAACCAGTGAGAAATGGCCAATGTGCTAGGAATGCACAATTGACCAACATGAAGACAGTGAGCTCTGGAAGCCAGACGAATCCACTGATGCAGTATGTTGGTTGGGATCCTAAGAAATTCAACTGTCTCTGCAGATAAGGTCTGGAACTGGTGGATTTGAAGAAAGGATACATGTGTTAAATTCAATAGGCATTGAGCTTGTCGGCCACGTGCATTTCCTTTCCCCACCACAATTTTATGAGCAGTGGTGTGGCGGCAGGGCTCTCAACCATCTTCTGTTTGTAGGATCTTACACTGCCATTGTCAGCAGTGGGAAGGGCCCACACCAAATACCTTGTCTAGCAGCTTGTCCAGTGTGTGCTGATGACGGACATGGGGTTAGTCCCAAATTGACAGTCTCCAGATGTGAAGTTTCTCCCGAGATGTAAACCAAGTCCTCCCCACCCTGCTTCCTGAGGTTTCCTTCCCTCCTCTGGCCCTACTACATGAGATCCAATTCCCCACCCTTATCAGACCCTGCCAGTTTGGCCTCGGTGAAAACCCAAGTTCACCTGACATCCTGGATCCAGGATTACAAGTCTTCCTTTCAGCCTCACAGAAGTGCCAGCTGTGGTTAGCTCTCCCACTGGTGCTGCTGATAATGGAGAGCTACTGGATACTAATTGGCTAGCAGTCTCTGCAGAGGGATTTGCTGTTCTTAAAGTCTTTCCTCAACCCAATGAATAGTCAATCAACCATTTAATTTATGTAGTGCAGTTTGTGGGTGTGAATTATGTTGCCCTGTTATATCTATCCCCTGGTGAGGTATGGAGGGGTGTAGGGATGTGAACAAGATAGGGGTGAACTTGTCCTCACAGTAGCACACAGTATCACACAGTACATTGACATAAGTTTAAAAAAAATGACGAAAGCAAAATACTGCCAGTGCTGGTAATCTGAAACAAAAATAGAAAATACTGTAAATAGTCTTTTTGGTCTATAAAAAGAAACTTGATTTCGTGCTTTGGTCTTGAGTGCTCCTTTTATGGACTGCTGATTCAATCACTGCAGATCTGATCAAATTAAGTCCAGTATTTGCAGTGCATGCTCTGCCCAGTTTTACTGTGATCTCCTAAAACATGCATCAAGCTGAAAGTAAAAATCAAAAGAACTCCAGATGATGTAAGTCAGGAACAAAATCAGATGTCGCTGGAAAAGCTCAGGAGGTCTGGCAGCATCTGTGAAGAAAAAAATCAGAGTTATAATGTTTCAGGTGCAGCGACCCTTCCTCAGAACTGAAGCTGGAAGTGCTGGTTTCTGTGTTCCTTTTCATTGGATTTGTTCAGTGGCTGTTGGAATATATTATTAGATTGAAGATAGATTCCTGACAGAATTTTTTTAAAAAATTGTAGTTTACATTAACTTGCTGATATCAATGTGTGAGGAACTGGCATGTCCTCAAAATGGGGAAGATGGAATTACTGCCTAATAATTACAGCCTAACTATGAGGCAGCTGTTATTTTCACAGGGGCCTGCTGCTGTACATTGGAAATCCCAACCTGCTTCAGGTAGTACAGTATAGTAACCAAACCCAATGTGCCAGAATGTGAAACTCCAGTGCTTTTACTGTATACTTTCCTCTAGAACCTTGGGACTCAGCCTGTGTGCTTCCATGAGTGATGCACGTTTGTCTCCAGCAGGTTATTTTACCAAATGTGACAATGATGCTTATGTTATCTTCCATTACTAAGAAAGAGGGTATGAATAGAATGGTATTAAAGAATTCAACAGTCATTTATTGCAACTAGCTATTATAAACAGACACTACATTGTTAACATTAAGCTATTAGGTTGCAACTGAGCTGCATGCTTTCGATAACATGCCATGCTTCAAGTGATATCTGGCTAAGATAGAGTATGAGGCCTTTGACCTCTCAGGTCACATTCTATGTTAGAGTGAGGATATCATGACCCTGTTTCTTAAAGGCATACTGACCATGAAACATAAGTTAACATCCTCCCGTTTATCCAAAGATAGATCTTATCTCAAACCATCATATACAGTTCTGCATAAATGCGTGTTGTCAATTTGATAATTATACAAAGTGATAAAACAGAGCTTACAAGATTAACAATTCCATCTTGCTTCAGAGATTTGACAACTCATCCTGATCTCATGATTGTATGCCCAATCAGAGAGCCATGAATCGCCCTCTGCTGTTCTTGTCTGTCAGCAAGGCAGTCTTGCTGCTGGTTGCTGTCACTTAACATCATTGCACAATCTTCATCATTGGAATGTTTTTCTTCACTCTCTTAGCACATGATTTGTGCATTGTGCATTAGTCTAAACTAGCTTCTGTTCCTTTGCAATGCAACACTATGATCAGTAACTGGATGTATGTCCTGGGCTTTAGAAGTTTTTGGTAAACAAGTAATTGAATTTGTATTTCTAACTCACATTCTTAGTGCAGTTTTGGTAGTTCTATATCTGCTCACTGGCTGTGTATCTCTTTCAACTTCCTCTGTCTTTGAAAAAGAATGTCTCAGAATGGGTAGTCAAATAATTGCTGTTCAAGATCATTCACACATGCCTTCTGAGGATACGTTGTGCTCAAAATGGTAATCTATTCTTCAATTGTGTTGCATGAAAATACGACAACGCGAAACAAAGATCTTATTTTGTAGTTCAACACTGAATGAATATTGAGTTGATCATATATGATTTATGTCTTACCAGAACATAACAGGAAATGATGTAACATGGCTCACTTACACTTTAGCACACAAACCTTGAATTGGTTTGCAAAGATCTGTGATCTACACCGTTATCTTTGTCTGTGTACTGAATAAACTGTGCTGATTGTGTCAATAATGATTACACTTGTGGTGTTGCTAAATTGTGATCAATGGGAAATTTAGAGAAGTAATCCATTGCAAGGAGATAATCTTCCCCATGAACCGTGACTAGATCTGTCACTACTTTTGTCCAACAAATGGATAGAACATCATGAATATCTTTGAGATAGCAGAAACTGCCGATGCTGGAGAATCTGAGATAACAATGTGGAGAACTGGATGAACACAACAGGCTAAGCAGCATCAGAGGAGCAGGAAAGCTGATGTTTCAAGTCTGGACCCTTCTTTCTTCTGAAGAAGGGTCAAGACCCAAAACGTCAGCTTTCCTGCTCCTCTGATGCTGCTTGGCCTTCTGTGTTCATCCAGCTCGACACCTTGTTATCGCATGTCTTGGTTCTTGTGTGATTGGGTAATCTGCTCAGTGTGTCAGCTACAATCATCCTGGAGCCTGGTATACATCTTACTTCAAAGTCGCATCCTTGGAGATTGATGGAAGATTTGACTGCATCATGTTAGTCTGTTTTGCCACAGACATGTAGCTTGCATCTCATGAAATTTTTCCATATCAAGATATGTGAAAGGTGGAACAGTCTAAGGGATCTAAAGGCAGCTCTTTTTTTAGAAAGAGATAATTGGTGGTGGGTTTGTCCTGGAGATTACCATGCCTGAGGTGAATGTTGAGGTTGAGAAGGCAGGGCCTTTACACTGACAGGAATTGAACTAGTGCTGCTGCTATCCCTCTGCATTTGTAAACCAGCTATCTGCTATAGCGCATGTTTTATTGATGTGAATTGGCTTAAATATGATTGATGAATAGTGGACGCTGTTTGGAAAATGCAAACTTTCTGCTAGACAGGTATAGTGATTTTCCAAAGCAATTTCCATATCACATGATTTTCTGTGGTGATTTCTATAGCGTGATTTTCTACTGTACGAGGTCACACGAGAACTCAGCTATCATGTTTTTGGAGGACTACCTGTGATTGACTCCCGGTATAACTGCAGCACTTCTGTACTGTGATATCTGTAAGTTAGAAAGTTCATGAAGCCAAGACAAACTTGTATATTGGATCTGCAATGTGATTCTGTCAATGGAATTAATTATCCGCTATATCCTGTGAGTTAGTCTCTCATGAATCCTACCTTGAAGCAACATTTGCTAGATATATGTCTTTGAGTTTGCATAATGATAATGTGTTGACACTAACTCTCATGTCAAACTTATCTTTTGGGGTGTATTGTCTTGCCTTTTCAGGGCTTATGACTTTGTAAAGTACTGAATACAAATATTGATGTGATATTTGAGGTTAACAATATGGAAAGTTTAGTTATTTTCTAAAATTTGCCTTTCATTTGATTGACTCAGAAACTTTTAAATCAGTTTGTGTTTGTGCACCTTCTAAACAATTTTCTTATTGCTAGTACTATGGTGTCACCATTCAGTTGGTCACCTGTATATTTTTCTGGAGTCTGATTTCACCTTTGGAACTGAACCTCTTATATAAGATGTCCCAATGTCCCTTGTCTATAACCAGAGGAACCAAGTTAGAAATAAGGAGTACACCATTTAGGACTGAGATGGGGAGAAATGTTTTCAATAAAAGTATAGTAAATCTTTGGAATTCAGTACCCTGGAGAACTGTGGAAATTCAATGAGCCTTTCCAACAGTTGCTGTTCAGAAATGTAACACTTATGCTCTTTGTGTTGGGATCTTCTGACAAATTGGTAAATATACTCTTGATACTGCTGTCTGTATGACAGACTTGGAATTATTTATGATAGACTCAATAATCCTGAAGTTATTTCTCACCATGAACTTATTTTTGTAAGCTTTCCAGTTGTTTTCTGGATCTTTCACAATGTATGCAAAAAGACCGGAGATGTTAATTCTGTACCATCCTTGTCGATGACAAGGCAATATTTTAGGAGTTCCTTTCTTACAATCAACTATTGCTTGATCTGTAATAAAGAACTGCACATGCTGCTTGAACAGCTGTGATCACTGGATGATCAAGCAATTACTGAGCATCTGTCTTCCACTCCCTTTGCAGGTCTTTGCTTATTTTAAGAGGTCAAGTGCTGTATCTGTTTATTTCTTTTACTGATTTTGCTTTTCTCTCCTTTTATTTTTGCATTTTTTCCTTTCTAGGAGGATTGTTGGAGTTGAAGTTCTAACCCAATGATGTGCTGTCTAAATGCTAAATGATTCCATGATCATATTGCTCAGGACCACATAAGCTGTACCATTAAAAAGCTTACAGAGATGGTAGGAACTGCAGAATCTGAGATGAACAAGGTCTGATGCTGCTTGGCCTACTGTGTTCATTTAGTTCTACACCTTGTTATCTCATTAAAAAGCTTTGTTCAGTTTCTCCTCATCATCTGCCGTGACTCAATGGAACATTTTGTAGAAAACTGAAAGTAAAACTGAGAACTGCAGATGATCAAGAGGGTCATCAGCCTTAACACCATCTCCCTTCAGTAATTGAACTTCACAGCTACACCTGCCATTTACACACCAATCCTAAGATGGTGACTTTAGTATCTGGTCATGGTCAATAATATTCCTCTATCATCTTTTTTCTCAGCTCAGGCTTCATGATTTGAGTTCAATGACTCCCAGGCAAGGGGAGATGAGTTTGCAATCACTACCAGGCAAAAAAACAAGATTCTGACCCACTTCTTCTGGCTGTCTGCAAACCACATATTTCTAATTTCTTACTTACATTATTTACAATTACTACTCCTTATCCAGCCATCCCACCCATTTAGATGAATGTAAGTTAGCTTGTGCATAGGATTAAAAAAGCAAGTGATGCAAGAGTTATATGTTGAGGGAGGTGTACATTGAATAGGATACCACAGCTAAAGCTCAGTGTTTTCCCAAGAGCTTTATTTTAACATTCCCAAACTTGATTTTAAACCTCTCCATGGACTTTCCCCTCATTTTTTAATCATCTTCAGCAATACCATCCTCTAAAATGGTTGTGTTCCTCCAATTTTGGCCATTTGATGTTCATTGCCTTGCCGTTGGTAGCCTTACTTTTAGTACCAAAACCACGAGGTTTTGAATTCCCTTCTTAAACCTGTTCGCCTCTCAATCTCTCTTTCTTCCTCGAAGATGTTCCTCAAAACATACCTCCTTGACCAAATTTTGAATCATGTTCTATAATATCTTAATATGTGGCTGTGTCAAATTTTATTTGATAATGCTTCTGTGAAGCAGCTTGAGAAATAAAGGCGCTGCATAATTATAATGTATTGCTTCTCTTTCTGATATCCAGAATGCAGTTTGTGTCTTCACGTTGAAAACATATTGTGAGAGTTTTTCCTAAATATAATTGAAATATATTGGATAAAGCCAGCAAGTGAAGGATTTCTCACTGATAGCATCAGAGCTTTCATTTTATAGATCTTCTGCTAAGACCCTAAAATGAATGACTGATTTTTAAGTAGCATATCTTGCAACATGAAGAGTTATAGAAACTTTGATCTACAATGCAATGGGAATGCCATATGTTATTTCAAGGCGTATGGTTCTAAATCAAAGTGAGTTATGGGACGGTGGTTGTTTTCTTCTTTTTCCTGCCCTTACAAGATCATTTACCTTTCCTGCACTAGTCTGCAACATTGATTTCGTTCAATGCCACTACAAATTTGCTCCACATGCACCAAGACATTTGTATGTGGGTTTTCAACCAGGATAGGACCACAGACATTGTTTTCTATCATCGTATCTTTGGGGTTCTGGAAACTCAAATCCAAAGTTATTAGCTCTTTGTCTGACATTCTCCAGTGGAATGTTGTCCCCTTTTGGATTCCTTAATTGTGGTTGTTTCTGAAGTCAAAACCATTCCTATAAAACTTTAGAAATGCTCTGAACACATTTACCACAAAGTTCAAGCTGTCAGAGCTTTCACTTGCTGGTTGGTCCTTAAGTTATGTTGCCATTCACAATTTCACCTGCAGAACTTTCTCTCAATTTTCATGAGAGCTGCATGGCTTTGTTGTCAATGGATATGCAAATAATTGGGACCCAGTTATTATTACAAAATGGGCTGCAATTTCTTGATAGCCCTGCTTTTGGTGTGCAAGAACTATGCAAGTGTCCTCATTAATGATCAGGGATTATGTATATTTTGCTTATATTTTATATTTCAATGGAAGTACTTTTAGGTTTTAGATTTTATCACCAGTAAAATGGATATATAAATGTTTAAGTCATTATGGTTGTTGACATAGTTGAGTACAATATTTTTATAATCAGAATGTCTAATATAAAATGAGACAGTCCTGGTTAATTTCTTGAAGTATTCACCTCTGAGTAATTGGTGGAATTCATGTGAGAAATGATAAAGTACTGATTATTCTTTTACTGTAAGGCTGGTAACAGCAGTGCAAGCCACAACTTAACACCAATTGCATTAAGTGGAAGAAGTAAATAGAACTACATTTCTATCCCAAGAGAAAGTATCAGTTTTAATATAGAAATGTTAACAATTACACACCCACAGTGCTAATGCAATGTGTTTTTTATTCCTGATTCCACATTGCTTGGGTGAATTAATTGAACATTTCTAGTCAGTATGAAATCTGAATATTGCCCACTTTCTTCTAACCAACTCCATGTGGATATAAATAACGCATAAATGATGCACTCTCTGCGAACAGTTTAGACTCTTATTATAAAATTCAGAATTGTTGTGAAATTTCTCATATTTTCTATTTAATGAGTCCTCTTAAAAACTCTCCAAATGCTATCCAGACACATCTGATGTGCTGAAGAATTTCAGTGAATTGCATTGCTTTTTGCTGTTCTCTGAAAGAATAAAAATTCTGTCTGCTCGAATATTCAACGTTACAAGAGGTGGTTTTCTTTTTGTTTGAATTATTGACAGATTTGCAGGCAAGACAGCACTTCTGGTCAGCTGGCCTTCACACTGACCCCAGAATCTTTTTGGCTCAGCTTAATGACAATAATGAAAAAGAGGATTTCCAGTTGTCTGGCTGCCTTTGATTGAGAGACAGTGGAACTGAAAGGAAATTACTGTGCTGCTGCAATGACAGTCATTAACAGAGGAGCATGTACAGTTGGAAATCTGTACAGTTGTGTTTGAGAGGCTAACCAAAGTGCAGGATGCCCTACATTTTTAAAAGCTTTGGTTTTCCTGTCCAAAATTAGGACGGATAGAAAGACATTCTTGAGAATGAATAAAGAAACACTCAAACACCGTGAGAGAAGGTGGTCTTAGCAATAATTGTGGCTCCCACCACTCTACTGAAGACAAGTCAGTCTTTTGAGTAGTTTAATTACCTCAGCAGTTCATGCAAGAGACTCGTACTTAATAATAATGCATTGTAATAAAATCTGACACAACCATTTATCCCTCGCTGTATTATAGTGCTATTAATGTCCAGATGGCGTCAAAGGACTCCTAACTCACCACTTACATGTATGGATCCTCCTCAAATCAAAATATGACATATACTTTGGAGTCTTACGCAGATATTTTTGCACTAATTCTGATTTTTTTTGCCCACACTTGGGTTGATTTTGTTTCATGGTATCCAAAGATTTTTCATTCTCTTTTTATTCTTCCAATTCTAGATGCCTGCTTTTTCTCCACTGTCAGGATTACAAGAGAAGAAGATACAGGGGAGGATGTCAAGCATCTATAGACCCCTTAATTTTATTTTGTCAACATTTCAGTACACACACTTCCATTCGCTGTCTGTTTGGCTCAGGCTGACCAGTGGTTTTTCACCCGAGCGTCAGTAAATGCTGGTGTGTGAGATGATGATGCACAGAACATAAGGTAGGTGGAGAAACGGCATCAAAAACTGAGGTGGGCAGTCAGGAGATATTGTTCTTGGCAAAGAATAGAGGAGACTTATTTAGCCAGCATGAATGGGAATCTTGTAAATTTATGGTCTACCTGTGACTATGTCATGGGCAATCCCTTTATATATATTGCTTTGGTTTTAAAGGAAAATTAAAGTCATTCAGCTGACAAACCTCTATTTCAAATAGATTAGTGCCTCTAATAAAAGAGGATGCATAAAAGACAAAAAAAGTTAAACATTCATAAACAATGATCCTACAACATAAATTTCATGACAGTTTAATGAATTTCAACAGTTAACAGCTATAAGTATCCATAAATTGCTATTTATTAAATCCAAATATAGTTCGAGTGACAGATCTTAATGTTAATAATTTATGAGAATCAAACAGACTAATATATTCAACAGTAGGAACTGCAGATGCTGGAGAATCTGAGATAACAAGGTGTAGAGCTGGATGACCACGACATGCCAAGCAGCATCAGAGGAGCAGGAAGGCTGACATTTCGGGCTTAGACCCTGCTTCAGAAATGGGTCTAGGCCTGAAATGTCAGCTTTCCTGCTCCTCTGATGCTGCTTGGTCTGCTGTGTTCATCCAGCACTACACCTTGTTATTTCAGTATATCAAACAGTTGCTCGTTGAATGGGGTAGCTGCCATTTATGTAAATTCATGTATATAAAATTTGATATGTCAATTCTGGTTTGAATAATAAGTAGATGGATGGACCATGAGAATCACCAAACAAATTTTGGCAAGCTTTTCAAAGGTAGTTGATTGCAAAATATATTGATACAAATTTATCAAATCAAAAGCCTTTTGAGAAGTGTTTTTAATGATCTGCACTGTAAGTAAATGCCAAATAATAAGGTATGCTTATGAAAGAAGTTGATTGAGATTTTCGCCCTAGGATATTGAGATAAGAGCTCTTTGCATAAACACGTAACTGGTCTATTTACCAGAGACAGCAGCACAAATATTAATGGTGCAGTCAGTCATTTTTTTCGCTTTGAGTGGCCGGGCCACGATATAAACCTATAATTTGGGAAAGGTGAGCTTTTTTGTGGGGTATTTTGATAAAATGTGGAACAAAACAAAGATTGAATATAGCAAGTAGCTGCCTTCTTTTCAGGGCTAAGTGATATTTATTGAAGTTTGAAGCTGTGTTTCGATGCCACTTTAAATTGAAGTCTGGAGAAGCTAAATTTTATCTCCATTATTACTAATACAAACTTTACTAGCAGTTAAAATTATTGCAGATATTCTGAGTTATAACAGCCTGCACAGTCAGCCAGGAAATTTCAATAGATAGACATTGGTGCAAATGATTTAATGCATTAATGATCGCATTTTCTTCCAAAGAGAAGAACATGGGAATCGTTTTCCAGATGGTTATGTGTACTGATGCTACATTGTTAAAAATTAATTCTGCCCACCTCAGTTTTTAATGCAGTTTCTCCACCTACCTTATGTTCTGTGCATCATCATCTCACACACCAGGAAAATTGTTTGGAGATACAGGTCATATGAAGATATAGTAAGGAAGCCAATGCCATTGTTGACTAAGAAACATAAATTGAGAAGAACATCCAGGACATTTAAATGTTGAAATTGGAGATCTACGAAGACAGAATGAAACCTAAAGTACTTGTGTCACTTTTTGAAAGAGCTATCCAGTTTACATCAAAGCACCTTTTTCACACAGACCTTACAGTTAGTCCTTTTCATGTATCTTCAGCATTTTCTGTTTTTATCTGGGATTTGTATTATTCACAATTTTGCTTTTGTATTGGATAATTTACAACCACTTCTCTTCCAGGAATGCTTACCTTTAAGAAGGTCTGCTGTTGCCCCTAATATGGTTTCCATTTGTTTTCACTCCCTTGTTCATGTTTTCACATTCATTGCTTTTTGTTTCCCTTCTTGCATTTGATCAGGTATCTCCCAAAATCCCATTCTTCAGGCACATCTCCTTCTTTAGCACTTCTTACTAGTTCCAACTTATTTTATGTAAATTCCAATCAGGTTTCATCTTCCATGAAAATCAAACAAAGAACTGCTCAGAAACACCATTGGGTTCGCTCACCAACATTTCTGTTGCAGGCCTGCTGCAATGTTCCAGAGAGCATCAGTGCAACCTTGAAGAGCAACATCTCATTTTCCGCTTGGGTACACTGCAGCCTCTTGGACTTAACACCGAGTTCAATACCTTTGGAGCCTGATTCCATCCTTCCATGTTTTTTACACATCCCAAACCCGGGCCTGTTATGATGTGGGTTGCTTTTAGTACAGTTACTCACTCTCTTGTACTTCTAGGCCCATTATCACATTGTATGGTTTGCGTTCAGCACAGTTAAACAAATTTCCTACTCTTAACGCTTATTATCACTTAATTCAGCTTTTCTTCTATCCTGGCCTGCTATTCACAATCTCCCTCTTTGCCTACTCCTTTCTTATCTTTTCGTTTGGTCTTCATCTCCACCTATCCATTCACTGTTCCCCTTACCTTCAGCATAAATACCACATTTCTTAGCTACTAACAGTTCTGATGAAGAGTCACTGGACTCCAAACATTAACTTTGACTTCTTCCTACAGATGCTGCCAGACCTGCTGAATTACCCCAGCAATTTCTGTTTCTGTTTTTGTTTCATCTTACATGTTTGAAATTACCTAGGATTATAGGTATCTCCTGGCCATTCAGAATTTCTCAAATTGTTGATCTCCTGAGATCCACTCTTGATGCCATGCACCACCATATACACATTCTTTTAAGTCAGTTTTGAGGAAAGGTCCTGAAACATTGGGTTGGATTTTATATCCCCACACTGGATGTGTTTTCAGTAGAGGTGCAGGCAAAATACGACAGGCTACAGCCTTCATAATCTGAACTAACTCAAGCAAAAATTGTAGCAAACTGCTGTCTAAGTAATGTCTGTAAGCCACATTTTTTTTATTGTTAAGAAACCAAAGTTGAGTTTTATACCCTGGCAAGATTTATTGGTAAGAAACTATTATTCAGTATGCAGCATCCTCAAAGTAATTCCAAAATAAAACTCACTAGAGATGTGAAAGGTTGAAACAACAACTACTTTGGCTGAAACTTATCCATTCACTAATAAACTAAAATCATAGCAATAATATTGATAATAAATCCTGCAGAGTTTAGATAATCAAGTTCCACAAGAATTATGAATTTTCATTCTTCACTTTTTATAAATGAAATGAATGCTGTAATTGCTACATACTTAAGGGTAGTTGTCAGTGTTACGTTTTGCATGAAAACATTGATTATGAAAGAGCACGAAGAAAAGAAGTTCTGCCTGGGCCAGGATGCACTTTAATGGCTCATTTAGAATAACAATATCCAACAACAGCATGTGTAGTGATGCAATAACACTTGCTATTCAATATATAATGAACATTTTGAACTACATGTGTATGAAAAAAGCAATAAATTGCAAGCACAGGTGATTCTCATTATACTATTATTTTTGCATCCTAACAGGCATGTTGTCAAGCATGTGATATGTATGTTTACGGTGTCAGATCAGTAATGATCACTCAAGTTAGATGCATTTTCATTTTCACCGTAATGATATACGTCTGGACTAAAAAATGACAACTGACAACTGAAGAAAGTAGGTCACTCATTTTATGTCTAAATGCAATGTTGTGCACATTGTTTTCTACTCTAAGATTACATCAGTGCAAATGTATTTTCAAAGGTTTTGTACCATTCTGGTGTTGAAATTTATCCAGCCATTCTGAGCTGATGTCCACCTTAAATAAAGAGAAAAACAGAATGCTTAATAGCACTGAATTAAAATTCCTTTTGATTAAGGTTGCATTAGATATTAAAGCAAAGCCATGCATGCACCTAGACATTAAACATTTTTAAATATCTATCAGTACAGATTACTCACTGAATTAGGATGAACAAAGAAACTCTGTCCAATAGACCCTGCAAAATCTTCCTCACTAATATCTGGAGAATGGTTCCTAAATCAAGAGAACTGTTCCATTAGCCAGTCAAAGATTTATGTACATTAAGCAACACACTGGAGGTTTCTTTTGCCATCCCTAGGTGTGCCCTGTTGCACTGACAGGACAAGAAATTATCCAAGATAACAAAAACTTTTCTGATGAAGGGTCTACGCCCGAAACGCCAGCTTTTGTGCTCCTAAGATGCTGTTTGGCCTGCTGTGTTCATCCAGCCCCATACTTTGGTGTCTTGGATTCTCCAGCATCTGCTGTTCCCATTATCTTTGAAGAAATTATCTGAGATGGGAACAATGTGATATACATCTGGAAATGAATGGCATTGGGAGTCTCAGCATTGTAATCAGATTTTATATAGTTCTGTGACTTCAGTTGAAATGACTACTGTCTTCCCTCAATTGGTCAATCAGTACTCCATGGTCATGTAACCTAAATAAATACTGAGGTTGGCAAGGACACTTAAAGTGTGATGTACGGGGTTCTTGATATCTATAACTTTGACTTGATTAAGTAGGTGAGGGATTAAACCACACTTGGATGTGGTTAGTTGCAAACGTTTTCTGTTGGAAGAAAGCCATGTAGTCGAGACCAAAAGTAACGTCATGGGTTTATGATTCGACAGTTGATTTATGATTTGATAGTTGGTTCATTGTTCATGCTAACGTAAGTAGTTAAAATGCTTTGCAGTAAAATCCTTTTACATCAGGATACAGCTATGTTTTGAAATAGCTCAGCTTTGCTACTTGAAATATGTAATAGAGGTATATACATTGTTTTGCTTATTTTGACTTTTAACTCATGTTACATATCAACAGTTGTTGTAGAGTCACACATACCAAAATTGGCTAAGCATCAATTTTGAGGACATTCATAGAAGATTTCTCTCCATGAACTCTAGTGAGTTATCCACAAAATTATTATATATTCTGCTCAAATTATTATAGATTCTTCACACCTCTTTGGTGCCGCTCTCATGCTATTTGGATTAGCACTTGAAATGTCATAATATTCAAGGTTATGGGCCAAGTTTTATCGGTGCAGACTCAATGGGACTAAGGACCTTTCTTGTACTGTACGATTCTCTACTTTTTTGGATTTCTGTATGGCTGTACAGCTTAGAGGGAACCAACATCTAACAGTACTCATCATTTCTTGTTGCAGCTGTCGATGACCATAGTAGCACTTGTGCAGTCTGAGATGCACCTTTACACTGAGCGATTCTTTAGTGTGTTGCGTAGCACCACCGCCAGGCAAAGTGGATGGATTCAGAGCAGATGGAGGAGGTTGCAGTTAGGTTTGCCTGAGGTGCAGTGACCCACTAATCCCAACAGGGTTGTATACCACCAGAGCTTACAACTTCATGGCCCAGCATATTACTCATTCCTCCATCATTAAGCCAGACAACCACACTTACTTCAATGTTTTCTTTATTGCCCATTCATGGGATGAGGGCATCACTGGATAGACCAGCATTTATTGCCCATCCTAATTGTCCAAGAGACAGTCAAGAGTCAGCTATGTTGCTGTGGGTCTGGAGTCACAAGTAGATGAGGCCAGGCAAGGATGGCAGTTGCCTTCCCTAAAGTGCTCCAGACAGGTTTCTGACAACGGTAATTGTTTCATGGTCATCATTAGGCTTTTATTTTGGATTTTTTAAGTTATTAAATTGAAATTCTACCAGCTACTCTGGTGAGATTTGAACCTAGGTCCCAGAACATTATTTGGACCTAGATTAACAGTCTAAGATAATACAACTAGGCCATTGCTTCCCCCTTAAATATGAAGTGTAGATGAGCATGGCCAGTGCGGCACTATTTTATTCAAAAAACAGAAACACATGATTAAAGGAATGCCAATAATTTGTGTGGATGATTGATTAAGGGATAGTGAGGAATGGATATTTTACTGATTGGAAAGAATTTTGTAATGGTGATCCCCAGGGGTCTGCATTCAGGTCATTGCTCATCTTGCTTTATGTAAATGTTCAGGACTTGGATATTGAGAGTACAATGTTGAAATTTATGAGGGACATAAAAGTTGACAACATAATAAAGAAATGGATTGCTGGATATCAGCAGGACGCTGACTGATGTAATGGGCAGACATGTTGCAGATGCAATTTAACTATGACAAGTGTTAAGTAATGCATTCTGAGAAACAAAATGGTGAGGCACAATAATTTGAATGGTGCTATTTTGAGTATCTTAAGAATGCACATTTATGAATAATTGGAGATGCCAGTTAAGTTAACACAAGTAAAGGCAAAGGTGGCATAATGGTAATGTCACTGGGACAGGTAATCCAGTTAACATTTTGAGGTCAAGAATCCAAATCCCACCATGGCAATTTGTGGAATTTAAATTAATTAATTTAATTTGTTTATTTAAAACATCTGGAGTTGCAAACTATTATCAATTGTTGTAAAAAATCAATTTGTTTCACCAATAACCCATAAGCAACATGTTGGCACTTAAGAGCATTGTACCAAGCCACTGCAGAAAAACCCGAGAGGAATAAAACTGGATGGACCACCTAGCATTGATGTAGGTACAGGAAATGGTAATGAAAAATCCTGCAAAGTCCTTGTTAGTAACATTTGGGGACTTAAGACAGTTGTCTTAGTACTCAACAGACTAACACTGAATCACACCTTATCGCTAATGCCCTCAACACCACCATCACCACCTCAGGGTATATCCAGTCCCCTGTCAGGACAAATACTACTGCACAGCAGCACAACAGCACACGGTCAGGAAGGAGTTGCCTTAGAAGCCCTCAACAATCCCTCTGGACCCCATGAAAATTTCATGGCAGCAGGTCAAGCTTGGTCAAGGAAATCTCCTGCTGATTATGACTGACTACTCTTCATCAGGTGATGAATTAATATTTCTTCCTGTTGAATATCAAGAATCAGTGATTCCATGCAGAATGCATTGCAGCATCCAAGACTAGCACCAGGCATAGGCAAAAACAAGATGCCAACCTGGTGAAGGATTACTTGCATGCCAAATAACAGAAGTAGCATATAGGTAACAGAGCTAAGTAATCCTGCAACCGACGTTGCAGAATGAATGATCAACCTATTGTTATTGGATCAAAATCCTAGAATTCCCTTTTTAACAGCACTGTGGGTGTATCTGTATTAAATTGGCTGCAACAGTTCACTGCCACCTTTTCAAGGGCAGTTGAGGATGGGTAATAAAATATTTACTTTGACCGCAACATCCACATCTCATGAAAGAAATATTCAGAAAACAGTTGCAATATTGGTCTGTGCAAATAAAGGTAATTAGCAGAAAAATACGGAGTATCTGCAAACATTTTGCAAATCATTGGCTCGGTCTCAGTGGGAATATTGTGTAGCACACTTAGAGAAGGTCGTCATGAACTTGGGCATGGCTCACAGCAGATTTACCAGAGAATGATACCAGGGAGTAAGGTCTTCAATTACAAACATTAACTGACAAATAATCAGCTCACCGATGCTCAGTTTGGGTTCTGCTCAAACGGCTTGGTTCCAGAGCTTGTTATAGCTTCAGTCTAAACATGGACACCAGAAATGAGACTTACTGATCTTGACACCATTACATTGTTCAGCTGCTTATGGCATCAAGGAAGGATGCTAATAGTGAAGCCATTGTAAATCAACACATAGTTCTCCAGTGATTGGAGTCTTATTTGACTTAAAGTAAAGTGGGTGCAGATATCAGAGTTGTGTCAACTGAGCCCTAGAACATAACTGCACCAATTCCTTGGGACAGTGTCTTATGGTCAATTATTTTCAGCTCAATCATTACTTCCTACAGTCTATCAACGTGATAATTACACACTGATCAGCTCTGTTCATATTTCCCATCAATAGATAATGAAACTGGCAATGTATACATGGAGTAAGACTTGGACAATGATGGACTGATAAACACCAACTAACATTTGCACCACATAAATGCCAGACAATGATAACTTTTACAAAAGCCTCTGAGCATCTTGCCTTGAGATTTAGTGACATTACTATCAGCAAATTTCTCCACTATCACGACTGACCAGAAACTCAGTTGGGCAAGCAACACTGATTTTGTGCTTCAACAACAAGGTCAGTGCCTAGATATTCTATGGACACTGGTCACTTTGATTCCTAAAAGCCTCTCAGCTACCTTGACAGATTTGTAGCCTCCTTTACCGAAGAGGCCACGAACAGATGTCGCATTAGAGGGTCAGCACCTCAAAGCTCTCCTTTGAGACACCAAACACCATGATTTGGATATATATTAAACTTCCTTCACCACTGTTGAAACAGAACACTGCAATTCCTTATGTAGCAGCAACGCAGGTACAGTTTCACGACAAAGACTGCAGTTACAAAGCAAAGTATTTTAGAGGATCAACAACCTTCTGATATCCACAATTAACTCTGTATGTACAATCACCAGATGTTGTTTAATTTAATGTGTAATGGTGAACCCTGGTAAATTCACCAATGTTTTAACTGCAAAACATATGCTTTCACAGGCTGGATAGAATTGGAAAACAATGCGAGTGATTTTAATGCAATCATAGGGCCAAGGTAACGTAAAGAAATTGAATTTATTTAAGTTTTGATATGTCATATCAAGTACTACTTTGTAATTAATTTGCATCAGTCCACCTTTTGCATTTTGACTTTGAGATTTGAGTCTGTGTTATATACTGAACAACTTTCTCTGTTCCTACAACCCTCTGACACATTCGCAGTATGGCCTTTTGTACATCCCTGATTTTTAAACATTACATCATTAATAGCCATACTTTCAATTGTCTGGGCCTTGTGCTGTAGGATTTTCTGCAGAAAATCCTCTGCCTTTGTAGCTCTCTCCTTTCTGCCTTGAGACATTCCTTAAACCATACCTTATTTGCCTTAATATTTTTCATGTAGCTTATATCACACTTAATTTAGTTTAATATTTTAAAAGATGTTCATTTCACTACATTAAAAGCACTAACGGGTGTATTGCAAGTTTACTAGATTGATTCCTGGATTTGAAAGAATGTGCTATCCGTCATTTACAAAGTAAGATTGTCCACCTAGGAAATTTCACATCTCTGGCTTTGGATTCTGTGGTCTCCTGTGTGGTTGATGAGCCTTATCTGGGAGTTGCGTCTCCGCCCACACATTTGGCAGGTGTTTTCTGGAGACGGAAGTGATTGTTAGCCTTGATATCATTGGCATTCCTTTCTCTGTTTTTTTCCCATACTTCCGCTTGCCAACAAGTGTTCTCAAAAAATTGTGTCCCTTCATACAGAAGATTTCTCCAAGTCAGTTTGTTCTAAAGAAGAGTCCCCTTTCATTCCCCCACACATTGATGAATATGTTTCATTTCATGCAGGAAGCCTTCAGGACATCTTTGAAATGCTTCTTGCATTCTCCTCTTGTTTGAGGATCTCCCTTGAACTGGGTGAAACATACTTGTTTTGATATTCCAGACTCAGGCATCCCAAGCATGTAGCCAGCTCAGTGGAGTTGGTTTCGGATGATCAGGGCCTCAGTGCTACTGCATATTTGCTACTTCAAGGATATGTGCTGCTAGTACTCCTGTCCTCTCATCTGATGGTGAGAATCCATCTCAACAGAGTTAATGGCAGTTCTGAAGGGTCTTGAGGTGGCATATATGTGTGGTCCAAGTTTTGGTCCATGTGAATGGATCAAAATGACAACTGCCTTATACACAAGGATCTTGGTATCAATGTGGATGCTATGGCCATTGACAACCCTCAGCCTTAGGTGCCTGAAGATGGTGCTCATGGATTGGTTGTGGCATTGGATCTCTGCACTGATGTTGGCCTTTCATGAGAGTTGGCTCCCCAGAAAGGAGAAATGTTCCAAGTTTGAGAAGATTTCTCCAGTGATTTTAATGAAGAGATTGATCAGGACTTGACTTGGGTCAGGTTGGTAAAGAATTTGAGTCTTCTTGCGATTGAGGCTAAGACCAATTTTTCGGTATGCTTCCATGTAAGTGCTAAATGAGGCTTGAACATTCTCTTCTGAAAGGGCAGAAATGACACCATCACCTGCATTCTCAAATTCCACAAGCAAGATCAGTATGGTTTTCTTCTTGGATTTCAATTGAATGAGATTGAAAAGTTTTTTAATGTCTACACCACAGGGAACCTTATTCTTGACATGATGGAGATTGGTGGTGGTAATGATGGAGAAAAGGGTAGAAGTGACCCCTGCTTGACTCCTGCCTCGAATTCAAAAGTATTCTGTCATATTATCATTAGCAATGAGCATCTTTGATATCTTGGTGTGGAGGACACAGAGAAAGTTGATGAATTCTCTGAAATTCCGGTCTTTGCCAGGGTCTTCCACAGCACCTCTTGACTGACTGAGCTGAAAGTGATGGTCAGATTGATGAAGGCCATATTGATTGGCTGGCATTGTCTCTGGTGTTTGGAGTTGCTGAGCAGTGAAAATCATGTTGCTGGTTCCACAGTTTGGTTGGAAGCCACACTGGCTTTCTGGAAGGATCTGAGAGACTGGAGAACATGCTTAGTGATGATTTGGCTGATGATCTTCTTGGTGATGGAGAATTGGGAGATTCCTCAGTAATTTCCACAATCCACTTTAGTTCCTTTCTTGAAGACAGTAGCAATGTCAGTTCAACTGACGTTTACTAGATTGTTTTAAGTTTAGAAATCAATGTCCTATGAAGAGAAATTGAGCAGAATAAATCTATATTCTGTGGAGTCTAGAAAAAAGAGAAATGATTGCATTGGAATGCCTAACATTTTTAGGCTTGACAAGAGAGATTAATTCCTCCGGCTCGACTATCTAGATCTAGAGAGCATAATCTCAAGATGTAGACTTGAAAATTAACTCAAATGGCTGTGAATCTTTGTAATTCTCTACCCAGAGTTTGGCAGGTACTCATTTGATGAGTTTATTCAAGATGGTAGATTTTGGGACCCAAAGGAAATCAAGGAATGTAGGAAAGCAGAGTTGATGTACTTGCTTGGCCATGATTCTTTTAAATGGTAAATCAAACTCATTGAGTTGCCTGGTTTACTCCTGCTTCTGAGGTAACAAGGTATAGAGCTGGATGAACACAGCAGCCCAAGCGGCATCAGAGGAGCAGGAAAGCTGACGTTTCGGACCTAGACCCGTCTTCAGAAAAACATCTCTTATCTGAAGAAGAGTCTAGGCCCGAAACGTCAGCTTTCCTGCTCCTCTAATGCTGCTTGGCCTGCTGTGTCCATCCAGCTCTACACCTTGCTATCAAAGATTCTCCAGCATTTACAATTCCTACTATCTCTTACTCCTGCTTCTACTCCTTATGTTTTATATTTTAAATTTGTTATGTAAAACACTTAATATATGGAAAATTATTATACAGCACAAGTAGGATTTCTTCATTAAGCGTACTGCATGCATTCATTCTGTGAAGCCCTTTTTAAGTTATTGTGCATGATGGTAGAAATATGAGGTGTTGGTTAATTGTAATCTACATCAAATTTATCACTGTACTAGTGAGGATTGCTGAAAGCAGGCATTGCTGCACAGCTCCAATCCGATCACAGAAGCTGATCTGGACTGTGACAGGAGAAGCTGGTGCATTTGATTTGTACATAACTGATCTGCCCAATTCTGTTGCATAAGATTGGCATAAATTACTTCATGTTTTTTTTGAAAAATCTGTTTTGTAGGTTGTTACACTTAACCAGAACATGGAGGGTTTAGGTTGAAGCAGAATATCGGTGGGGTTTATTTTAACATTGAAGTAGGTTTAAGGAGTGGGTGACTGTTGGAGGCGGAAAACGTCTAACACACTGACATATGATAAATTTGTGTGATTTACTCAGTGACAGTGTGGGAGCTGTGATGTGGAAGATTCTAATTAAAGAGCAGTGCGTTGGATGCCCGATTGCTTGGCAAGGTGCTACACGGATAACTGGAACTAATTCTGCAAACAGTGAAGGGAAAAATTGCATTTATTCCCTACTTTTGCACTTACATTTCGGATAAAAAAATGAAACTTCTCAATGAAGAGCATTCATTTATGTAAAAGTATTAAAAATTCCATTGTCAGAGACATTGCTATAGTTTCCAACCCGTTTGTTATCTATAGCGCCATCTAGTGCTGACAATGTAACAATCACACGTTGCAAATTTTTCATCTATTTGCATTTATATATTGTTAGTAATTTGAAAAATTTCAATATGCATTTCAAAAACATATATAATGTATATTTGCACAATTCAAAGATAATTGCAAAAAAAACCACAAATTGGATAACAAATACTAAATTGAAATAAATAAGTAATTAGTAATTGTAAGCATATTTCAGAAAACTCGCAGGAAGATTTATGTTAAATTTGCTAAAAGTATGATTTCCCTTCTGATGTCTTTTAAAAGAATTGGAACAGTTAGAGATTACTTTCTGTGATAGTGACAAACTGAAGATGAAAATATTTCCTGATATGATGGTGGGCTCCTAATAACTTCCTGTGGTTCTGTGGCAGATGGACAAGTTTTTTGGCAGATGCATCTGTTCTGAATTTGCCAAACTGCTTTTGGCATCAACTATTCTTGCAAAGTAGCTGAGTATTTTTTAAAACAAAGCTTCATGACAAAGCTATATTTCTTGATCAAAAAAATGTGAACCTGTAGCATTCCATTAGTTAGTCTACAAAAATAGCTTTTGTTCTGTGTTGAGCTCACCACAGTCATATATTAATGTTGTAGGGCCGAGAGAGAGAAGACATGTCATAGGAAAATTATGGGGCTACAGCATTGAATGGCACAAACTGGAAAATAAAGCAGACTGCATGTCATTTATTTGTAGAACTCGCTAAGGCTATTTTAAATCAACCAGTTCAGAGATGTTACTACACCTTTCTGGAATAGTTGGGACTTGAACTCTGTTCTGAGGGTCACTAGACCCAAAATGTTAGTTGCATTTTTTTCTTCATAGATGCTGCTAGACCTGCTGAGCTTTTCCAGCAACTTCGTTTTTGTTCCTGATTCACAGCATCCGCAGTGTTTCGATTTTTACTTGAAGTCAGGCCCCTTGGCTCAGAGGGAGAACTCACTATAGGCTGTCCTTGAAACATTTATACTTTTATTCTAATGATAACACCATAAATAGCCTGTGTTAGACATCAGCAAAAAGGTGCCACGTCCTGCAACCAGTGAAAACTTTGACTGAAACATGTATCCATACAAAAGGTCTTGAATGTAATTTTCCCCTGTTTGAAGTGGTAAGAATAATAGGCAATGAGATAATTTAATGAGATGTATGAGTTGAGACTCAAAACATCAGATTCTCACTGATGAGATAAAAATCTTGCAATTAAGTCTTCACACCTTAGATGGCAAATTCAAAATCTCACTGCCAGTAGTTGACAAATCTATTTGTAGTATTTGTATTTGATTTAGAGCTTAACTCATTGTATTAATATTATAGACATCGCCACAATCAGAAATTTAGTTAAGTGCAAAGAGTCAACGAGAAAAACATAGCTGCAGCTTTTGACTTCTGGTATCAGTGCGTGTGGCAGCTTGAGTAATGCCGGCATCATTCATCTAGCTTTCCCTTCACAAGGAACAGCTTTATCTGCAGAAGCTGCTTCTATGGTTAATAAAGACTAAAAGAATTGTGGATGCTGTAAATCAGGAATTAAAACAGAAGTTGCTGGAAAAGCTCAGCAGTTCCGAAAGCATCTGTGAAGAAAAATCAGTGTTAATGTTTCAGGTCTGGTGACCCTTCCTCAGAACTGATGTTTGCTAGTAAAATGTTGGTTTATGTGCGGAAGATATGGTAAGAGGAGAGGGTAAGGTGTGAACAATAGGTGACGATAGGGCCCAAAGAGACAGAAGAACTGGTGGACAGACAAAGGAGATGATAACGATCTGGCCAGGAGGGTGAATAGCTGTTAATGGACACTGTTAGTGGTTAACAATAGATGGTGTGTAATGGCAGACTATGTTTTAACAAGGTTTGGTGTGTGAGGTAAGGGGCAAGGACATGGGAGAGATCTGGCCCTAAAGTTATTGAACTTGATATTGAGTTTGGAGGGTGGCAGGATCCCAAGCAGAAAATGAGGAGTTGTTTTTCCAGTTTGCACTGAGCTTTGCTGGAGCACTGCAGCAAGCCTGAGGCAGAGTTAACACAGTGTGGAGCTGGAGGAACACAGCAGGCCAGGCAGCATCAGAGCTGCCGAAACGTCAGCTTCCCTTCTCCTCTGATGCTGCCTGGCTTGCTGTGTTCCTCCAGCTCCACACTGTGTTATCCCAGACTTCATCATCGGCAGTTCTTACTATCTCTGAGACAGAGAAGTTGGCCAGGGAACAGGGTGGTGTGTTAAAGTGGCATGCAACTGGAAGCTCAGGAGTCTTTTTTTACAATCTGAACGTTGATGTTCTGTGAAGCGGTCACCAAGTCTACACTTTGTTTCCCCAGTGTATTGGAGATCATACTGTGATTAGTGAATGCACAAGATTAGATTCTGGGAAGCGCAGGTAAAGTGTTGCTTTAACTGGAAGGTATGTTTGGGCCCCTGGATACTGGGGAGGGAGGAGGTAAACGGGCAGGTGTTACACCTTTGCCGTTTGTGGGGTTAGGTGCTGTAGGGCTGTTGGGGGGAGGGGAATGTGGGTGGGTGTTGGGGGTGAAGGAAGACTGCACCAGGGTGGCTCAGAGGGAACGATCCCTGCGGAAGGCAGACAAGGGAAGGGAGGGCAATAAGTGTCTGGTGGCGGCATCTCACTGGAGGTGACAGAAATGGTGCCTGATGGTCTTCTGGATGTGGATGCTGGAGGGATGGTAGGTAATAAGTAATAAGGGGAACCCTATTGCTGTTGCAGGAGGGAAGAGAGGGGATGAAGGCGGAAGTGCGGGAAATGGGTCAAACCTGAGGGATCTGTTGACAATAGTGTTGGGGAATTCTCGCTTTAGGAAGTAGGTGGACATTTCAGAAGTTCCCTCATTGAAGTTGACCTCATCAGAATATTTGCTATGGAGACAGGGGAAGTGAGAGAATGGATTGAAGTCTTTACAGGAAGCAGCGTGTGAGGATGATTATTCCAGATAGCTGTGGGAGTTAGTGGGTTTTTGCTCAATATTAGTGGCCAGTCTATCTTCAGAGATAGTAACAAAGATGTCAAGGAAGGGAAGAGTCAGAGGTAGACCAGGCGAAAGTGAGGGCGGGGGCAAAATTGGAAGGGAAATCAATGAAATCAACATTGAATTCACATTCCTAGCCAGATCTTTATTAACTCCTTTGTCTAACTGTTCTTCTCTCTTTTTTGCCTCAATCCTCACCTTTCGTTTACTCCTTACCCCCTCCCTTCACCCTATCTTCTACATATAAACTGACATTTTCCTAGCAACCATCAGTTCTAAGAAAGGGTCACCAGACCTGAAACATTAACTCTGATTTTCCTCCACAGATAATGCCAGACCTGCTGAGCTTTTCCAGCAACTTCTGTTTTTGTTCCCGCCTCTATAGTTAATGGGCACATTTCTCCTGAACCCTTCATCCATTCATCAACTCAGCATTGGCAAAGCACCATAGAGTCTTAGAGATGTATAACATGGAAACAGACCCTTCGGTCCAACTCATCCATGCCAACCAGGTATCCTAAATTAATCTAGTCTCAATTGCCAGCATTTGGCCCATTCCCTCTAAACCATCCTATTTGTAAACCCATCCAGATGACTTTTAAATGTTGTAATTATACCAGCCTCCATCACATCCTCCGCCAGTTCATTTCATACATACACCACCCTCTGATTGAAAAAGTTGCCACTTAGGTCCCTTTGAAATCTTTCCCCTCTCAGCTTTAAACCTATGCTGTCTAGTTCTGGATTCACAATCATGTTTGTCCTGGGGCCAATCTAGGCATGACTTGAGGGCTTCAAGCATGTATTTTGGAGCTGAATAAGAATCGGGACCCGAATCTTTGTGCCAGGTTATTTTACATTGAGCGTCAGTCAGGCATCTTATGAACATCTTTATGACTTTTAGTGCTGATATGAAGGCATGCATCTTCTTTTTCTTAGCTCGCATTTTAGCACAGAAAGTTATCTAGTGCTGATTTAGCCTGATAGCTAGAGAAGGAGAAGCAGGCATGTTGTTGCAGTAGAGCATAACACAGAGTAAATGTTTCAGTTAAAGCAGGAATGGAGATGTGACCGTATGGTGTGGGGTTGAATCAATTTCAGAGCTGCAGCAAGTGCTAAGAGCTGATATAGCAATATATTGCATGTGCTGGAGGAAAATGATAGTGACCTGATGGACCTCATTGCCTTTCATTGCAGCCACTTTACATCATTAAAATAAAGATCATAGTGGAGTAAGTTTAATGGGTAAGGGTGGACCCAGGTCAGTCAGGGGAAATCCCCACAGTCAGGGATTGGCGCATGGTCCTACAAATCCAGGGATTCATTCCATTCTAGGCTGGAAGTTTGGCCAGTGAGTCCTCAAAGTCAAGTGAATCATAGAATCCCTACAGTGGGGAAACAGGCCCTTTGGCCCAATGATCCACACTGAACCTCACAGCATCCCACCCAGACCCATCCCCCTATAACCCACCTAATCTATACATCCCTGAACACTACGGGCAATTTAGCATGGCCAATCCACCTAACCTGCGCATCTTTGGACTGTAGGAGGAAACTGCAGCACCTGGAGGAAACCCACGCAGACACGGGGAGAATGTGCAAACTCCACACAGACAGTTGCCCGAGGCTGGAATCGAATCTGGAACCACAGTGAGGCAGCATGCTAATCACTGAGTCACCGTGCTGTCCATAAACAGTGTGAAGATCACAAGTGAGTTGGTCAGGGTGCTGTTGTGAGATCAGTCCTGGGGTGGGGCCACAATCAATTCTGAATATTAGGTTGTTAATAGCCAGGAGGCTTATCAGGTTTGAGTCGATAGTCTGGTGGGGAAAGTTAACAGCTCAGATCTTGGTATAGGCTTCGTTGTCTTGGGTCACTGATGAAATGGTGATAGAGATTGGGATTAATTGGAGACAGGATAGAATGAGATTGTGTATCATAGGGAGCTGAAAGTTCTCAAAGCGGGGTTGGGGGTAATCAAGCAGATAATGATTAGTCACTGCACGGGTATGGTGTAATGGAACTGGAACATCCGGAGTCATAGGCTCTGGAAGTAAAGCTGGCAAACTTATAATGATGTAAAGTGGCTGCAATGAAAGGCAATGAGGTCCATCAGGTCACAAGCAATGGTTGCATGCATAGCCACTCTTATGTTCTGCGCACTATGGTGTCATCAATTCTCATCTGTAGGACAGCACTGTTCAAATAATCAATGAAAATTCACATGATTGTTGAATCCCTCCAAGTCAGAAAGAGAGCATTTGGCCATCGAGTCTGCACCAACCCTCTGAAGGGCATCCCACCCAAACCCAGTTCTCCCCTCATCCTGTCCCCATAATCCCACATTTAACATTGCTAATCCACCTAATCGGACTGTGGGAGGAAACCAGAGCACCCGCCAGAAAGCCACACAGGCAGGGGAGAATGTGCAAATTCCACACAGTCACCCAAGCCTGGAATTGAATCCAAGTCCCTAGTGCTGTGAGGCTGTAGTGCTAATCATTTTGCCACCCTAAATTGTGTAAATTGGATCCTGAAATCACTGTTTATCACTTGTTTAAACTCAACAAGTCTCAATGTTAAAAGGAAAGCAGAAACTGATGACCCCATTGGCTAACAAAATCTATAGCAGGATGTCTGGGTTCAAGTTCCTCCTGCTCCGAAGATATGCAACAACATCTCTGACCAGGCTAATTAGAAAATGTCAAAACTGTGATTTGTACAGAGATAATAAAATGTGAGGCTGGATGAACACAGCAGGCCAAGCAGCATCTCAGGAGCACAAAAGCTGACGTTTCAGGCCTAGACCCTTCATCTCTGGAATTCTCCAGCATCTGCAGTTCCCATTATCTTTGTACAGAGATCTAAGCTTTTGGTGACTGATGCTGGTACCAATCTTGCATGCAGACAAAGATATTTATAGCAAGCAGTTGGAGTTCTTATGATGTAGTGGTAGTGTCCCTACCTCTGAGCCAGGAAGTTTGTGTGCAAGTCCCATCTGCTCCTGAGGTGTGCAATAACATCTCTGAGTAAGTTGGTTAGGAAAATATCTATAGCAAATACTAGAAGACAATGCATTGCCACAAATATATTCTTAAATCGCTGAAGTAGATACAAATACTCTTAAAACATATGAAGTGTCATGATCTGAAGCTTTTTAAAAATCTACTGCTCTTTAAATGTGAGATAAACAGGATGAAGTTGTCACCGAGGGTTAAAACAAAGCCTTTGCTGGTCTGGTTCAATTGACTGTCTATTTAGTGTAGCTTTAAAGAAAATCTGGTGGTCCAGGCTGAATCGAGTTTTTTGTTGCCATTTCCACAGTGATATTACTATTTAATTACGAATACTTAGCTGAGTTTCAAAAGCCACAATCATCTCAGGTATGGATTCTGAGTTCGTAGTTTGGTGGAGAGTTTAATGTGAATATTTGATGATTAGCTGTCTTTGTGGCGTCTGAATATAGATTAATCACTTGAGATTTAAAAGATTTGCATGGATTTATTGATTGAGAATTTCTTTTCAGTGTTAAGTGTGTAGGAGAGTTGTATTAAACTGTGAGTAATTTTGTTCCCATCCACATGGTTCCGAGGTGTAGATGTGCTGGGCAGTGGATGAATGATTACGGAAGTGTTGTAGTGGTGTGAAGGGGTATTTTGAGTGAGCGAGACTCATGAATTGCCATGAGGTTACCTGGATGTTGACATGAGATTTGAGGTGTGAAGGCTGAGGGCAAACTGGATATCAGCTTCTAAAACAATAGGGATGAAGTCCCAGAAAACTGAAATGTGCCTTCTTACCAGCCTGGCTTGACACTCACTTACTCCCGTGACCACATACAACTTTATTTACCACGATACTGGCCTTCAACGCACCCCTTCCTCCACACAGCACCAATTGAATCAAATGTGTCCCTTTGAACAGAGGCAGGTCTGCCAGCAAGTCAAACTGAGTATATCCATCTCAGTAGTGAATAATAATTTGCTTTTGTTTGGCCTCAAAATGTAATTATTGTGGTTAATTTTTTCCACAACAAGAATTGAAGTACAGTGATGCTTAAGCACAATCAAGATTTAGCAAAGCTCTACATCAGTAGCTAAAAATCACAATTTTGCCTCAAGTCAATGTGAGTAAATATATTACATACTGTATTGTTAGTTGGTTAAATTGTTAGTAAATTGCCTCTAAATTGTTGTTTTAATGTCTTAATGATGTTGTAAACGCACTGTGCACCTCATTAGCAGCCATGATTATCTGGACAAGGGGCTAAAGTTATAAGCTGGTACAATACTAAATCAAGTATACCAGACTTGTAATAAAAATGGAAAGTGCTCAAAATAGGCAGAAAATTTGGCAGCATCTAAGGAAACAGTAAGAGTTAAATGTTTATGATTAATGCATTTTCATTAACTCAGGCTTTGTTTTTAATTAACCTTTCAGAGAAATTATGAATGTCTCTGAAGCTTACAGGATTTGAACCCTCGCTCGGTCAGATGTTGGGATTCTACCACAGCGCCACATGATTCCCAGGCATAATGTTTGATACTTGGTTTACTGATATATTAGGCATCAATTAAGATGCTCCTACTAGTTTCCATAAGTAAGCATAAGGATGAGGAAAAAGTAACCATAACTTTCACTTTCTGATTCTTATTCAAGTGTTACGTGCACATCTTGGACCTGTAGAATTTAGGTATCAGCCCGATTCAGAGATGCCAGTGCACACCACTGCAGGAGGTGGTACTTGAACCTGTGCGTCCTGGTTTAGAGGGACACTACCATTGCACCTAAAGAGCCAAACATGTGGGAACTGACAATTTAAGGTATTTTCTAATGAATATATTCAGAGATGTTACTACATACCTCTAGAGCAGGTGGGGCTAGTATCTTGGCCTCAGGCTTAGAGTTAGGGACACTACCTCTGCACCACAAGAACCCCAAAGATGTTCAAAGTGCAGCTTAGCACAGAATTGAGCTCAGCTGTGAAGGTTACTGCAGTCAGTTAGCCAAGTCACCACTGAGAATGATGTACATGAGATTGAGTGTGTGTTTTTGGGTGTAATATCTGCAGTGCTCGCTGAACTGAAACAAAGTGCTTTCAGATGAGGGTAAAAATTGGCAGTAAAACTAAAAAATGAGAGTGAACTACAAGGATGTAACTGGGAAAGTAGCATTATGACAAGTGTTAATTATGCAGAGGTATGACTTGCATGCAAATGCTTAAAGAGCTTATTTATGCAGCTTCTGTTTTGAGTTGCAGCGCTGTATCCTTTACTTGGTGCACTTCTGCTCTTAAAGCAATGCTTTATAATATTAGAGATAGTAGGAGCTGATTTCTAAAGAAGGGTCTAGGCCCAAAACATCATCTTTCCTGCTCCTCTGATGCTGCTTGTCCTGCTGTGTTCATCCAGCTCTCCACCTTGTTATCTCTTTATAATATTGTGGATGTGAGTTTGCTCGCTGAGCTGGAAGGTTAGTTTTCAGACGTTTCGCCACCATTCTAGGTAACATCATCAGTGAGCCTCCGATGAAGCGCTGGTGTTATGTCCTGCTTTCTATTTAACATAACACCAGTGCTTCATCGGAGGCTCACTGATGATGTTACCTAGAATGGTGACGAAACGTCTGAAAACTAACCTTCCAGCTCAGCGAGCAAACTCACATCCAGAACCTGAACCTGAGCTACAAATCTTCTCAAAACTCGCTTTATAATATTAAATTGCTTTGTTTGATTTATTTATTCATGGGATGAGGGCATCACTGGTTAAGCCAGCATTTATTCCCGATCCCTAATTGCCCAGAGGGCAGATAAGAGTTAACCACACTGCTGTGGGTCTGGAGTCACATGTAGGCCAGACCAGGTAAGGATGGCAGTTTCCTTCCCTAAAGGACGTTAGCTATAGACTGACTCTCCAGTCTATTGTGGGTACTCCTTTTAGCATAGCTGTGGGAGTAGATCACCATTAACCTTCGCTGAATATTCTGATTTGATTAGCTTTTATTCCTTCTACAGTGGCAACAACAAAGCATGTCTCCTCCCTCATTAATAATGTTATCTGAGGATCTTGCATGTAACGTTTATTTTCAATTTGCTTGTCATTGTTCTGGCTTTTGTATTACATATTTAAGCCTTGCTTCCAAATGGAAAGATGTCAGGTTGCGGTGAGTAAATGCTTCTATTATTAACAAACAAAAATCATAATTTATAGGTAAAATTGATCACTTCTTGTTTTGGCAAGGAAGCATCAGTCCATTTGAGCTGTACCAGGTTAGAAGAAATGTACATGTTATATCATTAATGATGATTTCATAGAATAAGATCTAACATAAGTCTTTCTCACTCTCCCACAGTGATACTAAAAATAGTAATCAATTGAGAAGCATCAACTAGCTGCTAAGAATGATAGGAAAGAAAATTAAGAAAATTTCTTTTTACACTTTTAGTTTTTTTTGGTTTTTACTTTTGTACAGTATTGAAAGTTGCCAATAATATGTGGCAACCGCTCAATTAAACATTTTGACACATGGTTTTTGTCCAAAGTGTGCAGGACGGTTTCCTGACAATATGTGGAAGGGCTGACAAGAGAGGAGGCCACACTGGATCTGGTACTTGGTAATGAACCAGGCCAGGTGTTTGATTTAGTGGTAGATGAGCACTTCGGAGAGAGTGACCATAATTTGGTTACGTTTAGTTTAGTGACGGAAAGGGACAGGAACATGCCACAGGGCAAGTGTTATAGATGGGGGAAAAGCAATTATAATGCGATTAGGCAAGACTTAGGAGGCATAGAATGGTCAGCAAAACGCAGGGGATGGGGACAATCGAAATGTGGAGCTGGTTTAAGGAACAGATATTGCGTGTCCTTGATTGGTGTGTCCCTGCCAGGCAGGGAGGAAGCGATAAGGTAAGGGAACCGTGGTTTACTAAAGAAATTGTATCTCTTGTTAAGCGGAAGAGGGAGGCTCATGTGACAATGAGACGAGATGACTCAGATGAGGCGATGGAGAGTTACAGATCAGCTAGGAAGGATTTAAAGAGAGAGTTAAGAAGAGCAAGGAGGGGACATGAGCAGACATTAGCAGGTAGAATAAAGGAGAACCCTAAAGCTTTCTATAGGTATGTGAGGAATAAGAGGATGACTAGGGTAGGAATAGGGCCAGTCAAAGACAGAAGTGGGAAGTTGTGTGTGGACCCTGTGGAGATTGGAGAGGTGCTAAATCATTATTTCTCATCTGTTTTCACTGAGGAACAGGAGAATATTGCAGAGGAGACGACTGAGTTACGGGCTACTAGAATTGAGAGGATTAAGGTTAGTGAGGAGGAGGTGTTATCAATTCTAGAAGGTATGAAGGTAGATAAATCCCATGGGCCAGGTGGGATTTTTCCAAGGATTCTCTGGGAAGCTAGGGAGGAGGTGGCGGAGCCTTTGGCCTTGATCTTTGAGTCCTCAATGTCTACGGGTTTAGTACCAGAGGACGAGAGGATTGCAAATGTTGTGCCCTTGTTCAAGAAGGGCAGTAGGGATGACCCAGGTAATTATAGACCAGTGAGCCTTACGTCTGTTGTAGGAAAAGTTTTGGAAAGGAATATAAGAGATAGGATTTATAATCATCTAGCAAGCTACAACTTGATTGGAGATAGTCAGCATGGATTTGTCAAGGGCAGGTCGTGTCTCACAAACCTCATTGAGTTTTTTGGGAAGGTGACTGAGCATGTGGATGAGGAAAGGGCAACTGACGTGGTGTACATGGACTTCAGTGAAGCCTTTGATAAGGTTCCACATGGTAGGCTATTGGAGAAAATACAGAGGCATGGGATTGAGGGAGATTTAGCAATTTGGATTAGAAACTGGCTTTCTGTAAGAAGGCAATGAATGGTGGTTGATGGAAAATATTCAGCCTGGAGTCCGGTTACTAGTGGTGTGCCTCAAGGATCTGTTTTGGGACCACTGCTGTTTGTCATCTTTATAAATGATTTGGGCACAGGCATAGGTGGATGAGTTAGTAAGTTTGCAGATGACACTAAAATCAGTGGAGTGGTGGACAGTGTGGAAGAATGTTGCAGGTTGCAGGGAGACTTGGATAAACTGCAGAATTGGGCTGAAAGGTGGCAAATCGAGTTCAATGCGGATAAATATGAGGTGATTCACGTTGGGAACAATAATAGGAAGGCAGAATATTGGGTCAATGGATAGATTCTTGATAGTGTGGATGTGCAGAGGGATCTTGGTGTCCATGTACATAGATCCCTGAAAGTTGTCATCCAGGTTGATAGTGCTATTAAGACGGCTTACGGTGTATTAGGTTTTATTGGTAGAGGGATTGTGTTCTGGAGCCGTGATGTCATGCTGCAACTGTACAAAACGCTAGTCCGGCCTCATTTGGAATATTGCATGCAGTTCTGGTTGCCCCATTACAGGAAGGATGTGGAAGCATTGGAAAAGGTGCAGAGGAGATTTACCAGGATGTTGCCTGGTCTGGAGAGGAGGCCCTATGAAGAAAGGCTGAGGGGCTTGGGTCTGTTCTCATTGGAGAGAAGGAGGCTAAGAGGGGATTTAATGGAGACATACAAGATGATCAGAGGATTAGATAGGGTGGACAGAGAGAGTCTTTTTCCAAGGATGATGACTTCAGCTTGTACAAGGGGGCATAGCTACAAATTGAGGGGTGATAGATTTAAGTCAGATGTCAGAGGCAGATTCCTTACTCAGAGAGTGGTAAGGGCGTGGAACGCCCTGCCTGCCAATGTAATTAACTCAGCCACATTAGGGGCATTTAAACAGTCCTTGTTTAAGCATATGGATGATGATGGGATAGTGTAAGGGGAGGGGCTTGGATTAGTTCACAGGTCAGCGCAACAGCGAGGGCCGAAGGGCCTGTTCTGCGCTGTATTGTTCTATGTTCTATGATTAAATGTTTTCTTTCCAAGACAGGAAGGTAGCTTCCTGCTACTGACTATAAAAAACATTTTTTTAAAGATTATTTATTTTACTCCAGCAGAATCCAAATAGTTATTAGCAAAGATGTATCCTTTGTTAGTTTATTCAACAACAGACCACATCTGATGTAATTTGAAGTGGTGAAAGCTTTCTATCTACAATGAGGAACGAATATTAATATAACACATTGAACATGATCAAAAGGCTTACAATAACTAAAAGCTGTTAGCTGGAAGTGTTTTATGTATTAAACAAATCACTATTGATGCCTGGAACTTTACTTTGACAGTCTGACATTTTAATTTGAAGTACGTTGATGTAGAAATTCATCTTGACTAAGCCCATTATATAAGTGAAAAGCAAGGGTAACAACCAGATTTGCGATATGTTCAAAGGACATTTGATAAATATCCAATATCATATTGGCCCAGAATGATTCTCAGGAGGCCTAGTCATTTGGTTAACAGTTGGCTATGACAGGCATCAGCTGCTTGCCTATGTGATTAAAATGAAGCCTGAGGCCTGATTTCAAGTGAGCCCCAGGCCCCTGGCATACACTTACAGCTATTTTCTATTTTAGGCCTGAAAATGAGCCAGAACCTGTTTCTACCTGATTATGTTCAATTTGACATGATTAACTTTAACGCTGTGTTATAAGATGACTCACTGACTGGAGTAAGTTAGAACTGCAAGCCAATATTCTCAACAACAAAAAAAAACAGAATTGGTAAACCATATGTATTTTAATTCTTTTGAGTCTACACTGAGCTATTTCACAGGCTACAAGCATGATCGGCCAAATGGTCACTGCCTGTCCTGTAAATTTCTGAGTCTATGAATAAAGGTGACTTACTTTGTAATATGGTGGAGCTTCCTAAAAACTTTCTTCACTAGATTTTTATTCCTTAAAATATCCTCCTATTGTCATGTTTTATTATCAATTTTTATCCCTCATCAGTTGATCTAAAAGAGATGAATAAGGATAATGCTTGTCTGTATTTACACCCAGTGTCACCATCAGTCACTCCAAGGACATTCAGGTTCAGCAAATCTGATTTTAATCGTTTCTCAGCCATGTGATTAAATGTTGACCTCAAATCACTCATCAGTGTAATGTGTCTGCTTCCGACACTGCACTAGTTTCTGGGCTCTCAGAATGCACAATCTTAGATAAAACATGAAGAGTTTTGATGTTGCTGGCCGATGTAATACTATCTGGATGAAAATTCAATAAAGATTTTTCACATAGTTGGCAAAGGGAAACGGCAAATTTACTAAGCATGGGATTCATATTTTAGCTGCCTCGTGATTACATCTGTCCATATATGAAGTTTCACACATAATATGCATTCCTTATAACACATTCTGCTCATCACATGTCTGAGAGAGCTTCAATCAGATCTTCTGGTTTGTAGCTGCCATTGTTTATCAAATCTGCTCAGCAATAAAAGGAAAAAAGTCATTGTGCATTGCATATAGGCATTCATGGATTAAAACAAAACAATTTTAATGCAATCTAGAAATATTCAGTGACTGTTTAAAAACATGTTAAACAGCCTAATGAAACTGGCCACTATAATGATGTGACTAGACTTAGCAGTAACTTCCCAGATGCCATAAAGTAAACTGGACAAACGATGCCTCTTGTACTTTCTGAAGGAACTGCTAACTATAGCGTTATAAGCCGTCATAGATACAAATTGTCTCCCAGATAGATTCCTATGCCATAAAATTAGCAGCTAGTCAAATTCTTTATGGTGTGTTAATGACTTTTCACTTAACCTCTAAGATGGGCCATCCTCAATGCAAGCTCTGTTTCCATGTTAACTGTTCACCAGAATGCTTGGACAATTGGCTCCCGCAGTGCTGAACCCGACTGCCTTTTAACCATAAACATTCAAAATAGCAGTCAGTTAAAAGGTCAGTGCTGGTCCATCAACTGACAGTATCAAAATCACTTACTTTGAGCTAAAAAAGTAAGGTCTGCAGCATGTCGAAAGCAAGCCGATGATCTTTATTTGAGCTCTCTGCAAGTAATTAAACTTCTTTGGTCAAAACAGCAAAGCAATTATGTTGCAGAAATATTCCTCAGAAGATGGGCCGAAGATGTTCCAAGGAATTTTAAATAGAAGAAACTGTCGGACCACCAACTGATCACTGTCACAAAGGAATTTTGGCCACCAAGCAAGAGTGTTGATAAGTAGTTGGTTAATTTGTACTCAAGTTGTTGCTAATTGAATAATCTGCTAATTCCTTTTGATTTAGTCTCCTCTTACACATTTGCAAATGTGCCTGTGTTGTGAAATATATCCCTCATTGTATCTACAAGTGTTCGACACTGTTTCAGTGTTGTTGTGATCCTTACAAAGTCAGAGCCCACAAACAGGTAACAGATGAAACACATGCCCATTGTTGAAAAGCATAACCTGCTTACACACAGATGATGAAGAAAAGACTGATTTGCTTTATAACTTGCAATGTATCCACAACCATAAGACATAGGAGTGGAAGTAAGGCCATTCGGCCCATCGAGTCCACTCCACCATTTAAATCATGGCTGATGGGCATTTCAACTCCACTTCCCTGCACTCTCCCCGTAGCCCTTGATTCCTTGTGAGATCAAGAATTTGTCAATCTCTGCCTTGAAGACATCCAACGTCCCGGCCTCCACTGCACTCCGTGGCAATGAATTCCACAAGCCCACCACTCTCTGGCTGAAGAAATGTCGTCTCATTTCAGTTTTAAATTTACCCCCTCTAATTTTAAGGCTGTGCCCACAGGTCCTAGTCTCCCCACCTAACGGAAACAACTTCCCAGCATCCACCCCTTCTAAACCATACATTATCTTGTAAGTTTCTATGAGATCTCCCCTCAACCTTAATGAGTACAATCCCAGGATCCTTAGCCGTTCATCATACGTTAAATCTACCATTCCAGGGATCATCCGTGTGAATCTCCGCTGGACACGTTCCAGGGCTAGTATGTCCTTCCTGAGGTGTGGGGCCCAAAATTGGACACAACACTTCAAACATTGCACCAAACTCTGACAAGAATAATCATCGCCTTCACAAAGGTCATTTTCAATGTGCTAGTGAAAAGAAATAATTTAATTTATTTATTGCTTTTTAGATTCATAGATGTCTCAAAAGTTTTTCACAGCCAATAAACACTTCTTAATGATTGAAAGGTAGGCTATTTAAGAGCCATTTTTCAAACAGCAACATGTTAAAAATAACAATGAGATAAATAATCAATTTGCGTAAGCTGTTTAAATCACAGAGTGTCAAATATTACCTTAGATCGTTCTTTGATCATCTCTAAGGAAGTCTTGAAACAGAATCATACAGTTATACAGCATGGAAACAGACCCCTCAGACCAATTTATTCGTGCCAACCAAATATCTGAAACTGATGTAGTCCCATTTGCCAGCATTTGACACATATCCATCTAAAACCTTCATGTACCATACAGATGACTTTTACACGGTGTGATTGTACCTGCCTCCATCAGCTCTTCTGGCAGCTCATTCCATACATGCACCATCTTCTGTGTGAAAAAGTTGCCCCTTAGGTCCCTTTTAAATCTTTCCCCTCTCACCTTAAACCTACGACTTCTTGTATTGGACTCCCTACCCTGGGAAAAAAGGCCTTGGCTATTCACCCTATTCATGTCTCTCATGATTTTATAAAATCATGTCAGGTCATCCCTTAGATTCTGACACTCCAGGGAAAATTGCTCCAATCTAGTCAACATCCCCTTATATTGTAAACTCTCAGTCTCTGCAACATCCTTGTAAATCTTTCAAACCCTTTCAAGTTTAATAACTTTCTTCCTATAGCAGGGAGACCAGAACTGAATGCAGTGTTCTAAAAATGGTCTCACAAATGACCTATACAGCTGCAACATGACGTCTCAACTCTTATACTCAATGCACTGACAAATGAAGGCAAATGTCCACATATCTTCTACTTTCACCTAAACAAGCAAATATTTCATTTAACACCTCATCCAAAAGACAACATACCCTATTGGTATGCCTGTTGGTAGCACTCCCTTAACTGCAACAATCATTTCAGATGTATGTGCTTTCCAAAAGGATGATTGGGGAGGGAATTGACAATTGGATCCAACTGCTCCGCACAAGTGGTTGAGAATCAAAGAATGTCTCAATCAAATCCCTCTCCCCGGCCTATTTGTGTATTGCATACTTTTGCCAAGTCCATCTGGAAGGATCAGGGGTTAAGAGAGGTGACTATCCTAGCTAGCAGAGACATGCATGAAATGCCTCACTGTACATGGAAGAGCAATGCTGGCTTCTGTTCAGATGTGTTGGATGCACTCTTAAGAATCTGAGAGTTTGAACTGCCCATAGGAGCCAAGGTAGATCGAGATGAATGAAACTAGGCTGTTTAATGCTTTGCTCTGTCACCGTCAAGTCAGAATACCTGAAGACGCTGGGATATTGTGTGGAAGGGCTGGTGCATGTGCAAAAATAGTTTGATCTAATAATGTTGTTTAGGGATGGAAATTTGCCATCCTTACTTAGTCTGGTCTTTTTGTGATTTCAGGCCCACAACAATGTGGTTGACCCAGAACTGTCTTCTGGGCAAGCAGCGACGGGCAATAAATGCTGATGGAGCTAGCAACACCTGTATCGCACGACGATAATAAATATGCATTGTATCCATTCAGATGGAGTAATGGCCTTTGAATCTTGCATAATTCTGAATGTCTCTGCCTCTGCCTTATGGACTACAGCACGCAGACATTCTGTCCATCATCCTGCATCCTTCCCAGTACCTTCCAAATCTGTCGGATCTAATTCTGCCCAGTCCATTGTCATGTCTGCACCCTCTTCGTATGCCTATTTGCATGGTTGTGTTGCAATCAGCTGCTCGGCCTGACCCTCACGTTGCGACTGCGCATGTCCTTCGCGCTGCCCCGCTAACATGCGCAGTGCACATCGGAGGTGTTGGGGAAGATGGTGGACGTCGGGTCTCCGGGGCGGCGAAAGCTCGGTGTGACAGTGCTGTTACTTCTGGCCGTGTGGGCGCCAATACCGGCCGTACAGGCCCAGAGGAGCTTGGTCAAAGTCATCACCGACCACAACTGGAGGGAGATCCTGGAGGGGGAGTGGATGGTGGAGTTGTGAGTAACCGGGGAACGGGGGTGGGGAGGTTGGAGAGCGGGAATTGAGGGTCAGGGACTGGGCCGTTTGCAGCAACTTGTGCCTCTGAGAGGAAGTCACCGAGATGGAACCACATCAGGGCCAATGGCCCATCCATCACCCTGGGAGGACATTGACTTGTAACAGTCACATCCCTGTCGCCTTTAAACTTTAATGAATTACGATGCCTAAAATAGTTTACAACTGTTTTGCTACCCGCAGATTTCTTAAAGTAAAAGTAATTTAAAACAAAAAAGGTGGTTAGTGTACAGTGTTTCTGATAACTGTGTGCATGTGTTAATTTGTATGTCCACTTTAATCTCCAGCTATGCCCCCTGGTGCCCTGCCTGCCAGCAGCTTCAATCTGAATGGAATGAGTTTGCAGAGTGGAGTGATGATCTGGGTGTTAATGTAGCCAAAGTGGATGTAACTGAACAGCCAGGTACTTTTCAGCACTGCTGGAGTCATTGCACTCAGACTGCATTTTGTTGTGGGGAACAAAGTCTGACTGAAATCTTCTGTAAAGGATGAACCTTCAGAAGTGTGAATGAACTGAAAGGACTGATTATTTCCATTCTTAGTGATAGATTTTCACACTTGAGGGAGGTTTTTCCTCAGCTACTGTTAAACCAATGGTTGCAAAAGCCTTGTGTTTTGTTATTTCAGCTGCATGGAGCATTTTGTTATTGCTGATCTTCCACACAAATATTTCAATCTGTATAACTGCACCCTTCTGATTTCATGTCATATGTTTTGTTACTGATGTAGTTGTAACAGTCTATAGGAGGAATATTTCTGCTTTACAGAGGTAGTTACAACATAAAATAACAGAGGTATAGTCTTTATTCCATTTTTACTGGGAGAAGTGCCTTTAGGTTTCATTAACAATTTTTTTTGTCAGAAGCCTGAATTATAAATCAGCAAGTGGTCTTTGAAATATTACACATTTTTGTCACTTGAGAAATATCAGTTTTAATATTACTCATCTGCTGGATCCAACATGGAGTCATAAATATGAGACTGTTGGAATACAACTTTCAGTTTATTTGCTGAAAAATACAGACATTTTATAAGCGTTGGTTCCCTGGGGAAGCTGACTGCCAACGGTAGGAGACCCCTTTCATAGGTGAGTCCATAGAATAGAATTCATACAGCAAGGCAACATGCCATTTAGTCCAGCAAGACTGACTCTCTGAAGAGCATCCCACCCAGACTCTACTCTCTACTCTGTCCTTGTAGCCCTGCAATTCCCATGTCCAATCCACCTAACCTATATATCCCTGGACACTATGGGACAATTCAGCATGGCCAGTTCACCCAACCTGCACATCTTTGGACTGTGGGAGGAAACCAGATCACCCAGACGAAACCCACGCAGACATGGGGAGAATGTACAAACTCCACACAGACAGTCACCAGAGGGTGGAAATGATCCCGGGGTATCTGGCGCTGTGAGGCAGCAGGGCTAACCACTGAGCCACTGTGCTGCCCAGGTGATATTTAGTTTTTTTTAATAAAACAGTTGTTTTGTTTATAATTGACATAAAGGATTCTTAATTATTTTTGCTTTAACTAAGAATATATTTTGTGTTTTAAACTAGGTTTGAGTGGCCGTTTCATTATTACTGCTCTTCCTACGATATACCAGTGAGTATGTAGTGCTTAACTATTAATAGCACAGAAGAAAATTACAATGTACAGTATATTTCCTTACATCTAAGTTCTTTTTATATCATGTTTGTATCCGTAAATACATAAATCTTTAAGCACTGTGTTGATCATGTAGATGAAGTCTTTGAGACTTCTGGAGATAGCAAGAACTGCAGATGTAGGAGTCAGAGTCAACACCTTGCGGAGCTGGTGGAAGTCAGCAGGTCAAGCAGGAAAATCAACGTTTTGGGACAGAACCCATCATCAGAACTGGGACTTTTGCCATTTTTTTAACCATTTAAAATTACATCCATAATTGAGTTTGTGTTCCTTATAAATAAAAATGTGATTTATTGTACACACTGTGTGATAATGTAACGTTGTCTGAAACTATAATTACAATCCTTTCCGTGTCTAAGGATGTCGGATACACATCTTTGATCTAAACAACAGATTTTTTTTATAAGTAAAAGTTAAACATTTGACAGAAATCAATACAACACAAAAGGTTGTCAGCATCTTGGTAACTCTCAGTAATGCAGGATTTGGACCAGTGTGTTTAATCCACAATCTTTCTATCATGAAGGCTTTGAATATCCTTCTTTATTCAGTGAACTGTGTATAACTTTCCAAAGATGCAACTACGTCTCACAACCCGGAATGTGCTTTGACGCATACCCCCATATCCAGAGATGACTTTTTGAGATCTTTCTGAGTCAACAGATCTACAAGATAGAAGACTTGTAGAAACCCTACTCTGTAGAAAGAGGCCGTTTGGCCCTGCGACTCTGCACTGACTCTCAAAGAGCATCCACCCTTTCCCCATAACCACGCATGTCACATGACTAATCCACCTAGCCTACATTCTGGACACAAGGAGCAATTTACCTTGGCCAATCCACCTAACCTGCACAGCATTGGACTGTGGCAGGAAACTGGAGCATCCGGAGGAAATCCACGCAGACACGGGGAGAATGTGCCAACTCCATATAGTCACCCAATGGTGTAATCAAACCCAGATCTCTAACAACTTATCAAGGAAACATTTTGGAAATGATGATCAATATTTGAAAGATACAAATGTGTTGGCGGTCTGTTGAGTAGCTGCTTCTGATAGCCTTGCCATGTAGAATAGCGTTGGCATTTGAAGCCATCTTTCTGGTGAAAAACAACTGTCTGCTTGTGGAGATTTAATAGTCAGAGTAGTTGAGATTATTGTTTATAGTCACCTAGTAAGAAAATCCAAAAAGTCTTTGTTACCTCATGCCAACCACTGAATAGGACTGTGGATTAATTGCTGTCCAGATGTTTAGTCTGCAGTAAGCAAAATGAAAATAAAACAGATCTCCTAAATGGATAGTTAGAAATGCATAGATGTCATTTGCTTTGACAAAACTATCTGTCAAAGTATCTTCTAAAGGTTTGCTTGAGTATCTAAACAGAACTGTGATCATGTTCATTGCCTGATAATGTTAAATGTTTTATTCATTTCCTGTTCAGCTTGTAGCTATTCCTACCAGGAAATCTGCTTTGCCATGACTAAGTATGGGGTTTATACTGTGTGCGGTCCCAGCCTCCTCACAGGTGACTTTCCACATTGCCTTACTAAGCATAATAACTGCGCCCTAAATGTGTTACAAACATCACTCATCAGTGTCTTCTGATCCATTGATCAACTGACTTTTTAGGAACATCTGTGTTGCCTGCCATTCCTAGTCTTCATTCACTGTGGTGGGATGGCATCCTGACATCATAACAGCTAAAAACGATGGACTGCTCACTTTGTTTTTCATGACTGCTGAGTTGAGATGCTGCGGTATTGTTGCAAGTATGCACAACCAGTCATTTGGAGTCGAATATGAGTTGTGTAGCAGTAGTTTCCACTACCCACGAACTTGCTGACAAAAGCATGTTGCTTATCACGGGATCAAGGGTATTAACTCTCTCAAACACTTCAACATGACATTATAATAAAAAGCAAAAGAAAATTGCTTTTGCTACCATAATACCGAAAATAGTCTTTAATGTTACAAATATGGTGTGGCTAATTACAATGATTTCACTTTCATTATTATTTACATTACATAATTGGAATTATAAACCAATGTGTATGTTGACAAGTAAAATACAACCTTGTTTTATATTAAGGACAAAGAACAGAGTTAAAAATAATTTTCAAATGCTTAGGTTGTAGCTGTTTTAAATGGCACTAAATTTAGACTTTTTCCTTTTTTATTCACGGGATGAGGGTATCACTTTTAGGCAGCATTTATTGCCCATCCCTAATTGCCCAGAGGGCAGTTGAGAGTCAACCACATTGCTGTGGGTCTTGAGTCACATATAGGCCAGACCAGGTAAGGATAGCAGTTTCCTTCTCTAAAGGACATTAGTGAACCAGAGGTTTTTCTGACAGTTGGCAACGGATTCATGGTTATCACTAGATTTTTAATTCCAGATATTTATTGAATCCAAATTCTACCAGCTGCCGTGGTAGAATTCAAACCCAGAACGTTACCTTGGTCTCTGGATTAACAGTCCAGCAATAATACCACGAGACCATTGCCTCCGTGACAAGATTACTTAAACTGTTGAATTAGTTTTGTTCAAGTATAGAATAGTGAAAAAATCTGTTTACTTCTGTGTTTTATAGTTGTTTTTTGTTTTCTTTTTCAGCTGTAAGGATGGAGAATTTAGAAAATATCAAGGCCCTAGAATGAAGAATGACTTTATTGACTTTATAGATGGAAAGAAATGGGAATCCATAGAACCAATGTATTCTTGGTTACAGCCTTCTTCCTTTTTGTAAGTTTTAAATAATGCAGATTCCAGTATATTATTAGTGTTCTAATTCTGAGTAAGTTATATTTCTTAGTTTTAGTGTTATTTATCATATCTTAGTATTGTAAGTTACTTTTGCAAAATACTAATTAAAACGTTTGTTTGCTAATTAAAACTACTGAGATCTATTCTATTATTTCCCAGGTTCCACTTAATATTTGGACATGATCAGAATCACTGGTTCCATTGTGATTGATAGCATTCATTATCATTCCCTAATTGTGGTTGAGAAAGAGATGGTGAGCTAACTTCTTGAACCAGTGTAGTCGTTGGAATATTAGCAAGTGAGTTTGAGAATTTTGAATCAGTGACTGAAAGAATGCTACTTCAATGTGGTGTGGATGGCTTGAAGGGAAATTGACAGGTGGCAGTGTTCCCAGACACATGCTCTTTTAATCCTTAAGTGTTGGTGGAGAAACCTCGGTAATCTACTGCATCTTGTAGATGATGCACACTATTGCTACTGTCTGTTGGCTGTTGAAGAAATTAATGTCCAAAGTGGTGGCTGAGGTAAAGTTAAGCAGGCCAGCTTGTTTTGGATATTGCCAAGTTTCTTCTCTGTGATTGCTGGTGCATCCAAAAAGGCAAGTGGAAAGCTTTGTATCATACTGTTAACTTGCACCTTGTAGATGGTGGACAGGTATCAGAAAGCAGCAGATGGATTAAGTGATGCTGAGTTTCTAGACTCTGACTTGATCTAATACCAACATTATTTGATTGGTCCAATTCATTTTCTTTTAACTTGTACCCTCCCCCAGGATGTTGATAGTGGGATTTTCAGTAATGACACGTGCAAATGTTACTTACCATTTGCTAGCCCATGTCTGGATGTTGTCCTGATATTACTGCATATGAACACGGACTTCTTTAGTACCTGAGATATTTGTAATGATGCTGTAGTTTTATGCAATCATTAATGAACGTCTCCAGTTCTGACCCTTATGATGGAATGAAGTTCGTTGAAGGAACCGAAGATCATTGGGCCTAGCATGCTATCTCGAAAAGCTCCTGCAGTGATGATTAGGGCTTTAATGATCGACTTCAACAAATACAGTCATCTTCCTTTGTGCTGAGTAAGATTCCGCCCACTCAAGTGGCTTTCTCCCGATTCCTCCAGTTTTGGCAGGGCTCTGTGGAGTGTACCTCTTCTTTTCATGTTTGGACCAAGGCTGTAATGAGGTCAGCGATTGAGTGGTCCTTGCGGAACTTAGCACTGTCAATGGTCCCTTTCATCACTATATTGATGAAGAAGAGTAGACTGATAAGATGGTGATTGGCTGGTTAGATTTCTCCTGCTTTGTGTGCATACCTGGACAATTTTCTACATTGTTGGGTAGACACTAGTTTTGCACCTTTACTGGAAACATTTCTCGGTTGTGGCTAGTTCTGAAGCACAAGTGTTAGTTCTATAGAAGGGTCTCTGATGAAGGGTCTGGGCCTGAAACGTCAGCTTTTGTGCTCCTTAGATGCTGCTTGGCCTGCTGTGTTCATCCAGCTTCACACTTTATTATCTTGGATTCTCCAGCATCTGCAGTTCCCATTATCACTGTTAGTTCTATTGCTGGAATATTGTCAGGGCCCATTGTCTTTGTAATATCTGGTGCCTTCAACTGTTTCTTGTGATCATGTGAAATGAATTGAATTGGTTGAAGACTAGAATCTGTATTACTAGAAACTCTGGAGGAACCAGGTTAGATCATCCAGTTGCCCATTGTGAGTGAAGGTGGATGAAAATATTTCAGTCTGGCCTTTTCCACTGATGTGCTGGATCCTCCCATTGTCAAGAAATGGGATATTTATGACCCTTAACTGCTTATTAGTTTAATTGTTCGTCATCATTCACAACTGAGTGTGACAGGACTGCAGAACCAATGGCTGTGGGTTTGCTTATTCTGTTTGTTGCAACTCTTAATTCATAGTGCTTGATTCTTTCTTACAATAGAGGGCAATAAATGTTTGAGTGCAATGGTGAGTCAGCTTCCAAGGGCATATACCTTTGAATTCATCTGGAAAGAAGTGAATACAATGTTCCTTTAAAGTTTTCTAATGGTATACCATCATTACATCCGTGTGTCTGATCCGTAATTACGTAAGAGCATTCATTGTTTAATGAAATTTGATAGGAGATATATTTTCCACCAGAAGCTGTTCCTTGTAAAAGTTGGTGTTTTTGGATGGAATTTAGGAGCTTATGCATAATATTGAATGCTTTGTTATTCTCAGCATTCGCTAATTGATAGCTTTTCACTAGTGGAATTCAAATGAATATTATCCCAAATAGAATTTCTGTTATTATATGACAATGTAGAAGGACTAAGAATATTTAGTTGTGAAGAAGAGTCACTGGACCCAAAACATTGCCTCTGATTTTTCTCCTCAGATGTTACCAGACCTGGATTTTTCCAGCAATTTCTGTTTTTGTTCCTGATTTCTAGAATCCGCAGTTCTTTCACTTTTTTAAAAAAGAATATTTAGTTTGACCAACTAATTTATCAATCTCAACCTTTTTCAGAAAAGATGTGTTTGGTAATTGGCCTACATTCCTTTTAACAATCTCAAGTCCAAAAGCCATTAATGCCATTGGAACTTGAAGTTATCCTTTCAAACTTTTGTGTTTTTTCTAAGTATGTTCAAGTTGGATAACTAACTATAAACATTTTCTTTCTGAAATGTTTTAATCCAGAATGACAATTACTCATATCCTTGTTTTAATTTTCATTGCAGGATGACTAGCATGTCAGCATTATTTCAGCTGTCAATGTGGATTCGTGTAAGTTCTTAAAAATTTCGATTGCACAGTTAGGAGTTGTGCTATTTAATGCCGAATCGTAGTTATTACAATCTGGATTTTTTTGTCCCTGTGCACTATATTTTAATGATTTGTGTGCATGGACACCTCAGATCTCTTCTCCTCCTAGTATCTTGACATTTAAAATATACCTGATTTGTCATTAAAGGATGTGAAGTCAATAATTTCATGCTTCCACACTAATAGCACAATCTGCTCATATTATGTTGCCCATTGTTATAAAACATAGGGTAATGCTGAGGCCTGAGTGCAGATTTGAGGAACAGCTCCTGTCACATCCCATCAATCAGAGAATATTCCCCTTTATTGAGCCTCACCATTCTTCTCCCGACCATCTGCCAATTTATATCATTATTAGTATAAAATATTTCAGTTGAAGGCTACAAAATGGTAATTATGTGAATTGCAAGAAATATTTTGGTGAACTGTAGTTGATATTTAAAAACAATTGGCCTCCCTATTTTGTTGTTAACTCGTTAACAGGAATGATCAAGACTATAACTGAAATGACTGTATTTTCTGTGTAAAATGCATGTCTCCTTTTTATGATATGCTGCTGTTTAGCAATACAAATGATTTGAAAAATAACTCCGTGGTTTTGGGAACCAGGCATCCTACTGCTGTTGTTTCCCATATTGATGTAGTTGTGTTGTGCCATGGTGCTGGGGACCTTATTTTCTACATCATATTCTGACAGCTTACCTGTCATTACCACTAACTGATTTAGCTATGTTCTTTGATGGATTATAGTTGCAACTTTGAATTGCATTGGCATGTTTGTTTATTTTTCAGCATTGTCACAATTACTTCACGGAAATTATTGGCATACCAGTTTGGGGATCATATAGCATTTTTGCTTTGATCACGCTTGTTTCTGGTCTTACACTTGGATTGGTAAGATTTACTAATTTGCTTTTCACAGATCATTCTTTTAAGTCATCATTCAGATTTGCAAAACGTTTTCAAATTATTGCTGAAATTGATGTCAATAAATTGTCTACAGAACTAAGTTATAAATGAAAGAGTTGATGGTAACTGTCTCTCAGAGATAGTAAGAACTGCCAATGCTGGAGTCAGAGATAACACAGTGTGGAGCTGGAGGAGCACAACAGTCTAGGCAGCATCAGAGGAGCTGGAAAGTCCATGTTTCAGGTCAGGATCCTTCTTCAGAAATAGGGGAGCGGGGAGAGGGCTCTGACATAAATAGAGAGAAGGAGTGGGACTGGGGGAGGTAGGTGGGTTGGTGATAAGTGAGCGCAGGTGGAAGTGGTGGGGATTAGTCGGTCACGTGGGAGGAACAGATAAGTGGGAGAGAATACGGACAGGTTGTGTCAGTCCAAGGAGGCGGGGATGTGAGGGAGGGTTGGTCATAGGATGAGGTGTGGGTGGAGAGATTTTGAAACTGGTAAAGTCCACATTTAGGCCATTGTGCTGTAGGCTGCCAAGGTGGAATAATGAAGTGCTGCTCCTCCAGTTTGCAGGTGGCGTCATTGTGACAGTGGAGGAGGCCCAGGATGAACATGTCAACCAAGAAATGGGAGTGGTAGTTGAAATGGGTGAGAGGAGAATAGTCTAGGTAGCTGTGAAAGTTTGTGGGCTTGAAATGTCGATTTCGAAGTAATCACTAGATATGGAGACAGAGAGATCCAGGAAGGAGAGAGAGGTATTAGAGAAGGCCCAGGTGAACTTGAGGTTAGGGTGAAAGGTGTTAGTAAAGTTGATGAACTGTTCGAGCTTCTCTCACCACCTTTCTGCAAGAATGTGATCTCCCAATTCCTCCAACTCCGCTGCGTCCGCTCCCAAGATGGGGCGTTCCCAGATGTCCTCTCACTTCAAAGACCGCAACATCCCCTAGCTTCAGTGATTGAAAATGCTCTCGACCGCATTTCTGCCCTCATATCCCCTCCCCCCAACAAAAACAAAGACAGAATCCCCCTTGTCCTCACGTATCAACCGACTAACCTCCATATCCAACATCTCATTCTCTGCCACTTCCACCACCTACAGTCCGAACCCACAACCAAAGATATATTTCCATCTGCACTCCTATCTGCCTTTCGTAGAGACAGCTTTCTAGCCCCTTGTCTACTCTAGACTCCCCACTTGCCCCACCGTCCCTGGCATCTTTCCCTGCAACTGCAGGAAGTGCTACACCTGCCACTATACGTCCCCCCCACCCCCTTACCTCCATTCAAGGCACCAATCAAACCTTTCACATCAGACAGAGGTTCACCTGCACATCCGCCAGTTTCAAAATCTCCCTAACCCCTGCCTGATCCCATAACCAATCCTCCCTCTCATCCCCGCCTCCTTTTCCTGACACAACCTGCCCATCTTTTCTTCTGGCTCACTGACCAGTCCCCACCACTCCTTACCTGCACTCACCTGTCACCATCCTACCTACCTTTCCCCAGCCCCACCCCTCCTCCCTCTATTTATTTCCCAGCTCCCTTCCCCCTCACCCATTTCTGAAGAAGGGTCCTGACCCGAAACGTGAATTTTCCTGCTCCTCTGATGCTGCCTGGTCTGCTGAGCTCTTTCAGTCTCACGCTGTGTTGTATTGATGATAAACATACTGTGTTTCTGCTTCGTTCCTGGGGTTTCACATGTTTTCAACTTATATCATTATGATGTTACCATTCATATCAGAAATAAGCATTTTCACATTGAAGAATTTAATTGTCACAAATGAACTGATGTCAGACTTACATTTGTTTGATTTTTGGTTGTGACTGGAATTGAGAGGAGAATATGTTTTTAGCATTTCCTTTGTCATGTGAATCGCTCATCTCACTGGAAAAAAAAGTTTATTTTGCAAACTTCAGCACAGTCTTGCTATAAATGACTGAAATTGTGGGCCTCAGCCAGGCTCAAAATAGGCTGTCTGTGTATTTCCTAAAAATGGTGCAGATCCCAGCCTGACTGTAAGAAACAGGTATCCCTTTGCATTCGTACATAGTCAGTCATATGTTATCGTTCCAATTTGCAATATGGACAGCGGATATTAGTCAACAAATCAGGCTACATGGCAGAAGCAGGCCAGTCTTGGATTGCAACACCTCAGCAATGCAAATGAAGTTTTGAATATCATTGAATGCAGTTAAATTGTGACGTACCAATTATCCTGTCTGGAAATGGTCAAACAAATTTGTATAGACTCTAAGCCGGAGTGCTATCTTGGCGAGGAGAAAGTGAACTACGTAGTTAAAAAGTGACTAACTTTTCTCATGGTTCACCAATGTAAACATTTGACGATAATGGCTTGTTAGATTGAGTTTTATAAAAATCTGCTTTATTTTAGATTCTGGTCTTTGTGGCAGACTGTGTGTTGCCATCTCGACGATATAGACAGCAACCACATTGTTCCCAAAGTGAGTTAATCCTTTCTGTTTAAAATAATTGCAGTAATGTTTGTGACTTTGAAGTAGCTGACTGTACGCTATAGTCACAAGTTCATAATGTTTGTGTAAGTTCACTCGAAATTGGTTTTGAAGATTGATTATCTTTCAGATCTAGTTATCTTATGGCTCCATTATGAATATCATTCAGTGTCACCTCATTGTACCATTTAGGTTTAGGGAGCCAAGATTATTGAATTTTACCACTTTAGATTTGAATCTGTTGCAATTGTTTTATTACCATCAACTCCACTAGTTGTTACTCACTCATTGCACCCTTCATTTGAATTCCCCCTCAAGCACTTTGTTCCCAGTCCTTACACCAGTGCAGGCATTGTGGATCTTTGGTAGCATTCTGGCCTCTAAACCAGAACCCTCAGGGTCTGGTTTCACCTCTTGATATCTTGACTGTAGCAGGTGTACTTGTGACATGGTTCAATAGGTTGATATCTGCCTCCTCATCCTTCTTGCACTTTCCAACTTGCCAATTGGTTAGATTAACTGAATGTGACATTTTCATCTCCAGCAGCAGCCATAACAGAATCTTTTTTAACAACCACCTGTTCTGGTCTTAAAACCACTTGCAGCTTAAAGAATAGACTTCGCAAAGATAGTTGTAGGAAATGCAGAATCAGGGACATAATTGCAGTGAACCTTGGGGTAGATGTAGTTTGGTGGGCAGAGGAAAGTGAGAACGTAGCATCTATGTTACATTCTACTATGACTGTATGATACGCTATGAAGTCAATTTTTGGGTGACCTCAGCATGTCTGGCAGCGTCTGTGGAGAGTGAAATAGAGTTAATGTTTCAAGTTCAGTATGACTCTTCTTTAGAACTCAGTATTGATGAAGAGTCATATTGGACTCAAATCATTAATTGTATTTCTTTATCCTCAGATTCTATGAGACCAGAGTTTCTTCAGCATTTTCTGTGTTTGTTTCAATTTTCCGGCATCTGCAGTGTTTTGATTTTATTGGGTAGCCTCAATCTTAATCTTAAGTCACACTCTTTGCATTTATGGAGAATGCAGAAGAGAAGGGGTTAAATAATGAGATGACGGTGAAGGAAAGAAGCTTGATTTGTTTTTGCTCTCGAGGGTGATCCCAGAGTGATGAGCAGTTTGAGAGAGGGAAATAGGCGTGCATGGCACTTCATGTAGCCAGAATAATGGAGTATGCGCTAGATATGTTCATGTCTGCACCCCTTCTACTTGAAGGAGTCAACCTGATGGATGTTACAGGGTGGTGGAGAATAAATATTCTGTACTGGATAAGACATCAAAGGTACTTATGAGTGAGTAGATCAAAAGCATCGTTGACAAATATGCAGTAATAATAGGTGAAAATCACAGATAAGGATATGTGAGCGCAGAGAGAGGGATGGCTGTGAAAAACAAGAAAATTAAATATGGAAGGATGAGGAAGTGGCAGTGAAATCAGACAGAAATAAAAGCCATGGTGAGTTGAGATGACGATCACAGCAGATGAGGAGTTGCTCAGTGTGGAGGCTAAGTGAAGAAAAGGAGAAGGAAACCTCCACATGAAACTAAGGATAGGTCAAAGACAATGGAATCATGTGGGACTATTGCACGAAAGCAGTGATATTTGGGTATAAGAAATTTCAGAGTTTGGAACAACACATTGCATGAAACCTGTGGTTGTATTGTATTATAATACAATACAACTTTTGTTATTCCTCAATACCGTGATTTTATGTCTTCAATTTTTTTGAGTGGAAATTTTACAACTGTGGTTTTTTTTAAAAAAGTGCCACCAACCAAGCTATTGAAGCCAAAGGATTGGCAGTTTCAGGAAGAGGATAACGAAACTGAAGAAGATCTGTGCTCACAAGCAAAAGAAAGCAGTAGTAAAACATTTGAGAAGGCTGTGGTGAATGATTGTGGCGATTACCTAAAGGATTGTGTCAGAAAACGTACTAAAGAGCACACTGAAAGAGCTGATGACTCCTCATTTTAACACCAAACTAAAATGTAAGGTGACTGACTGAAGCTGCAATGCTTTTGTAAGGCATTCACCACTTTTGTTTAAGCTGTGGATTTATGGGCCAAGGTAACTATATTTAAAAACTTCAGATCAGCTGTGATGGGTCGCAATATTGTGCTAAGCTTGCTTTTATTGCTGCAGGCTTTACCACAAAATTGAGAAGCTTGAATTGTGAAAACGAGTTGTGCATGCTCTTTTGAGTCTTCCACACTTTCTTGATAATACAACCAATACGGTATTGAGTCCTTTGTATGTTGTGTGGGAAGGTTTGAAGTGGAGCGATTATAAAATTACTATTATGGCAGTGCCCTTGATCTAAATCTAAAAACGTATATCTCTCAAGCTGCTTGCTGAAGGTTTTTGTTTTCCAAAATGGCAGTTTAAAAATGTGGCCTGATCGCTAATTATACTTGCTCATGTAACAACTAATTTCTGCAGAATTACAAAAAGCAGCTATGCAACATGTTCTAGAATAATGCTGTGTCTTTACTCTGCCAGTTTTGCTTCCTTTTATTTCAAATGGTAAACTAAGATGATTTTGAAAAACTCAAAAGTAGTTATTGACAGCTTTTCGGAATTTCAGCTTATGAGCCAATAATTAGATTCAAGAATCCTATAATCTTGTATTTCAGTTGGGTCTAAACCCTTAATCTGTCACTGCCTCACATTTATTTAAATTTGGTATCCTAGATTCAAAGTTCCTGTTCATTAGCCCTCAACTGTATTAATTTTTTTTCTATTGAGTATTTTATTCAAGTCATTGCCATAATATAAACAATTGGTAAACAAACCAGCCTATTTGTTTATGAACATTCAAATCTAGAAGCACATTGGACATGAAAAGATTAGCTGGTTCTTCATACTACCTGATTGCAAATGTGACTTTTTAGAAAATATGTGAAAATAATCATTGGTGGCCTAAATTTCAATGAATTCTTCAAGTGCTGGTTATAATGGACAGGAGTTTTAAAATTTTTATTTAATACGAATAGTAACCCCATGGCTCAATTAGCAAATAGCCTATATTGCACTGCTTTGAGCTGTATAAATCAAGAAGGACCTTGGTCTTTGGTGAGTGACCTGTGTGGGATTTGAAGTTTTGATTTGATTGAGCACTGTCTTAAGCTTCAGTGTTCCTTAGTTAGGGAGGGGAAAAATTAGCCCAGCTTTCTCTCATGATTGCTACCAGTGATTCCAATACATCTAGTACGGTGTGGTCTTTTACTCTAATGGCCTACACAATCACGTACCCCGTTGCCACTCAGGGTTCAGACTCAGATGTGATTAATGGCCAAAAGTAAAATTTTAGTAGAATTCTGGGCCCAGTAGAAATATATTGAGCTTGTCACTGGGAATCATAATTAGAGAACCTTTGGATCAGGTAAAAGGTGCTGCATTGTAATCTACTATTTAATAAAAGAGATGGGATGCATAACGACCAAAAGATATTTCAGATATTTGCACTCCCATTGAGTGTATCTGAATAGTACCTCAAATATGTTTAGCTTCTCATTTGGCAAATCATTGTTGAGGAGGGCTCATGATTTCAACTAAGGACTTGAAGTTTATTAGCTAACTAGTTAACTAATTAGCAACTAGTTTACAGTGTTTTATTTGTTACATAAATATTTTCAGTGGGCATAAAATTTGCTCTTAAAATGTTACTTCCCTGTAGAATAGGTGAAAAATGACTTTTTATATTTTTGGTTTCGAGTTAAAACTCTTCTAACAGTGCCATTAAATTCTGGTGCATTAGTCAGAACTGCTGTTTTGAATGCCAGAAAGTAAAATCTTGTTACCTAAAATAAACTCTGTGCAGACAATAAACATCTGTATGAATGGAATAAATACACTGGATTTACTGTAACTTTTGTTTGCTGTGATATGACTTTCTTTAACTACGTCAGATGTATTTAGCTGTCAGAGTTATGTATTATACTTGTGAATTAATTATTGGACATAGTGGGATAACAGACTAATTGCAAAGTCCATTTATTATTTACAACTTTGAGAGTATATCTAGATACAGGTTCCATGTTCTCAAGCAGATTTATTTTTGCTGGTGAGCTTACGTTTAAAAGGGACTGAGTTTAAAATTAAAGAAAAACATTTTGTAAATAGTTTTTTTTCTAACAATATTGTGGTACATCTATAGGAAGTGCCTGGCAATCATTTGGTTATGTTAGGTTGATGTATCTTTTCCTTAAGCTGTCTATGCTGAGATTATAAGGTTTTTTTGTCTTTAATTCTTATAAAGCTATTTTTTCCAATGAGTTTTGTTTGTTTTTCCTTCTTCCTTTAAATTCTCACAAGTTTGTAAAACAAAATCAAAAAGCATTAAATGATTTTACATTTAGTAACTGCAAGCAGATTGCAGATAATATTGAGATGAAAACTTCTACCAACTCAAATTGGATCGTTTGCAGTCTAATTGTATTTGCAAAATATTAGTGATGTGTGTACTGGAAGAGTCCCTTGTGAAGTTTCACTTCGGTTTGGACTGTCTTCTGAATATGCTTTGGATTGTATTTTGGATCTAGAAGGAATGAGTGACTCAATACCAAAAATATGTTGAAACAACAATTTCATTAAATAGTTATTGAAAATTATAAACATTTAAAATAAATGAGAAGAAAGCAGTTTGTGTGTGTCTATATATAAATAAAAGAATGAAAAAAAGACAATTTTATTATGGCATAAGTAACCGCAAATTGTACTTGACAGCTCCCCAAAATTGTACACCACTTCTTGGTATATATCCACTTGGTTTGTAAATCACTAAGTCTCCAGCTAACCTTGCACAGGGGTGTTCTATCTGGTCAGTGACTTTGTTGATATTCCTTCCTATGTAGCCTTCAGTGGTTGAGTAGATTAGTCCAGCTGCAGTTGTGAATACTGGAGACTGTACACTGTTCACTTCCAATTTCTGGCTCTATTCCAATCTTTTGATGCATTATCCAGACGTTTTCAAAACAAAAGTCTGAAAACCATGAGTTACCATTTACTCCACAGGCACCGCAAAACTTGCAGTCTCTGCAGAGCTGAGACTGCTTTTCTACACTTTTGCTGATAAAGACACATTTTGTTGGAGCTTTCGTTTTGTACTCTTCAGGACAATTTGCAAGATCACCAATCAGAGGAAAAATGAAGACTTATGTTGCATGAAATGAGACTACTATTGGGTTGGCAAGTGGGATCTGATTGGTAGAGCCATTGCTATGAAGAATCCACACATTAATTCTGGTTATCAGTTAACTGCTAGGTTTTATTTGTATTTTAATTCAGAGTAGGGCCCTTGACATGCAGTGGTGGTGTCTAATCCTGAGCCAGGATTCCTGTGTTCAAGCACCATCTGCTCTAGACATGTGTAATAACATCTCTGAACAGGCTAGTTCGAAAATATTTTAAATCAGCTAGGTTGATTCTGTTCATGGCACTGCCTTGAGAAAAGGGCAACGGTAGGCCACCAGGATTATAATCAGATTTAATGTAGAGTAACCCACTGGGAGATCTAGCTTGGCCTTAAATGTTAACATTTAAAATTTAGAATCTCGGAAAGAAATACAGTTGCAAATTTGTCAAAACAAAAACCAGAATTGCTGGAGAAACTCAGCAGGTCTGGCAATGGCTGTGGGGGGAGAAAAGCAGTGTTAACGTTTTGAGTTCAGTGATTCTTCATTACACCCATGAGTAGCTGGGGAAAAATGCATGCTGAAGCGGAGGTGGGGAAACGGAGAGGTGAGTAGATAGGTGGAGGTGGAGCTGACAGAGAAGTATGAAAGGGGTAAGTAAACAAGCAGATTATGGATTGTAGGCTTGGACAGAAGTAAAGCTGAATAAGTGATAATAAGCAATTTGTTGAATTTGCAGGAGAAAAAAGAAATCCTGTGGGATCAGTGGTTTCAATCACCGAATCTAAAGACCAATTTTGAGAACGTGAGGGCAAGTATGACTCCAGAACAACACCAGAATTGTATCCTGGCAGCTCTTATAGACATATTTCGATTAATGGTAAGGTATCAAAAATCTAAGAAGCAGCAGTTCTGGCAGCTAGCTATGATATCTCACACAGACAATTACTGGTGGGGAAATAGTGATGTTTGAACCAACATTGTAGGAATAGAAAAGCCAGACATGGAAAAAGTACTAGTTTTAGGGAGCAAGCAGAAGGATGTCAAAATAATAAGGCAGTTACCAGCAGCTAAAAGTGATTTGAAGAAAATGATATGCTACTGTTGTAATAAAACTGGGTATGCTAGAGTTAATTACTTATTTTTTTTCTGCAATTCAAGGAGATAATCAAAGAGATAGTGCAAGACACTGGAGTAAGTTAGTCATTGATGCTGATTAATGTTTTACAATTTGTTTTCCAGAGGGGTTAATGATGGAGAAAAATATTAACTGGAGGCAAGCACAGAGACTATAAATCAATCCCATTATATAGACTTGGATTATAGAGTGATTTAATAAATGGACAAGTTCTAGTCAAAGAAATACAACAAACCACTGTGGAAGAAATACTGCAGGTAGATCCTGAATTTAGAGATAATAAAATGTGAGGCTGGATGAACACAGCAGGCCAAGCAGCATCTCAGGAGCACAAAAGCTGACGTTTCGGGCCTAGACCCTTCATCAGAATGATGAAGGGTCTAGGCCCGAAACGTCAGCTTTTGTGCTCCTGAGATGCTGCTTGGCCTGCTGTGTTCATCCAGCCTCACATTTTATTATCTTGGAATTCTCCAGCATCTGCAGTTCCCATTATCTCTGAATTTAGAGAGTTGTGTCATGCAACCTACTGAGATACTTAACAAACAAGGTTGGTTTTAGTTGTCAGTTTTATTAGCCAGGATTACATGAAGATCTGAATTTTTGCCAGACATGCCACATAATGGCGAAACCATAATGACCTCCTCAGAAGGCAGACACAGGATTCGACTAAAAGAGTATCCTTCATTGTCCAGTACTTTCACTGAGCAGAGTGATTATGCCATATTCTTTGCAGCCTTCAATGTGTCATCAATGATGACAAGCATCTCACGAAGATCATCCCTGCACCGCCACCTCATCTTCACATAACCACCAAACCTTAAACAGACTTTTGTTTGCAGCAAACTACCCTGCCTACAGGAGAACATTAACCACAACAGCACACAACCCCACTACAGCAACCTCTGCAAGACATGTCAGATCGTCAACATGGATACCAGCATCACTCATGGAAACATCACCCACCACATACATGGCAGTTACTGATGTGACTTAGCTAATGTTGCCTATGTTCTACTCTGCGTGCAAGGATGCCCCAAGGCATGGTATATTGGTGAGACCATGCAGATGCTATGCCAACAGATGAATGGGCAGCACGTAACAATCGCCAGACAGGAATATTGCTTCCCAGTCAGGGAACACTTCAGCAGTCAAGGACATTTAACATCCAATCTTCAGGTACTTGTTCTCCAAGACAGCTTTCAAGATATAGAGCAATGCAGAATCGCAGCGTTTTCCAAGGCTGCTTTCAAAATACACAACAATGCAGAATTGCCAAGCAGAAACTGATGCCCAAGTTCCATATAGAATCCCTATAGTGTGGACACAGGCTATTTAGCCCATCGAGTCCACACCGACTTTCAGAGAAGCATCCCACAAAGACCCACTCCCTACCCTGTTCCTGCATTTCCTACCCTAGAAACTATGGGTAATTTACCTAATCTGCACATCTTTTGGACTGTGGGAGGAACAAGGTCACCTGGAGGAAACCTATACAGAAAAGGGGACGATATGCAAGCTCCACAAAGTTGCCTGGGGCTGGAATTGAACCCAGGTCCCTGGCACTGTAAGGCAGCAATGCTAGCCATTGAGCTACTGTGCTAACAAGGTGTAGATTGGATGAACACAGCAGGCCAAGCAGCATCAGAGGAGCAGGAAAACTGATGTTTTGGGCCTAGACCCTTCAGAAATGGGGGAAGGGAAGTGGGTTTTGAAATAAATAGGGAGAGAGGGGGAGGTGAATCGAAGATGGATATAGGAGAAGATAGGTAGAGAGGAGACAGACAGGTCAAAGAGACAGGGATGGAGTCAGTAAAGGGGAGTGTAGGTGGGGAGTTAAATGAATCCAGGGAGGATGGACATGTCAAGGGGGTGGGATGAAGCTAGTATGAAGGAGATTGGGGTGGGCTTGAGTTGGGAGGAAAGGATAGGTGGGAGGAAGGACAGATTAGGAAGATGGGGACAAGCTGGGATGGTTTTGGGATGTGGTAGTGGGATGGGAGATTTTCAAGCTTGTGAAATCCACATTGATACCATTGCACTACAGGGTTTCCAAGCAGAATATGAGGTGCTGTTCCTGCCACCTTCAGGTGGCATTGTTGTGGCACTGCAGGAGGCCCAGGATGGACATGTTGTCTAAGGAATGGGAGGGGGAGTTGAAATGGTTCGTGACTGGGAGGTGTTTAGTGCGAACCATGAGTAGGTGTTCCGCAAAGCGGTCCCCAAGCCTCCGCTTGGTTTCCCTGACGTAGAGGAGGCCACTACGGGAACAGCAGATACAGTATATCACGTTAGCAGATGTGCAGGTGAACATCTGCTTGATATGGAATGTCTTCTTGGGGCCTGGGATGGGGGTGAGGTGCAGGGGCAGGTGTAGCACTTCTTGCATTTGCAAGGAAAAGTGTCGGGTGTGGTGGGGCTGGAGGGGATTGTGGAGCAGACAAGGGAGTCCTGGAGCGAGTGGTCGCTCCAGAGAACAGGTAAGGGTGGGGAGGGAAAGATGTCTTTGTTAGTGGTGTTGGATTGCAGATGGTGGAAGTGTCAGATGATGATGCGTCGGATCCCAAGGTTGATGGGGTGGTACATGACAAAAAGGGGGATTCTGTTTTAGTTATTATTGGGGAAGGGGGTGTGAGGGATGAGTTGCGGGAACTGCGGGAGGCATGGTCAAGGGCGCTCTCGACCACTGAGTGGGGGAAGCTGTGGTCCTTGAAAACCGAGGACATCTGAGATGTACAGGAGTGGAATGTTTTATTCTGCTCCCAGGATGAGGCATTCCACTTCTGCTCCCAGGATGAGGCATTCCACTGCGGAACATCTCAGATTTCTCAGAGAAAATAACAGGGAATCACATTTAGTGAAGGTGCACAAAGTAACCAAAAGAAAAAGCTTGCAAATTACTTAAGTGATTTCGAAATTTTAGAGTGAAGCTAGGAGTAATGTTTCACTGGGGTTGGGTGTTTGTAAAGGACATAAAGGTTTCTTTTTACCATTTATGATGAGATCTTTCCACATTATATATAGCTTTGTTTTGTTTCCTGTTCATTTGTGTAATAACCTTACGTCCTTTTGTTATAAGTACATTGGTAGCCACTATGAATATGATCAGTGACTGACCACCACAGTTACAGAGTTATAAAAATAAAACTTAGGGTCTAACATGCCTGGTTTTACTTTGGAATCTGACTTGCTCAGTATTACAACACTTTAACGATTTAAGATCGTCTATCCCTTTTTTAGTGTCAGTAGTAAGGTCAGAGGACCGCAAAGTTCCTAATAGAAAGATAAGATGTGTTTGTCCTATTTGATTAAGCTTGAATGCAGCGATGCAGGAGGCTGAGCACAGAGAATTTAGATTTGAAAAGGTTTATTTTCTGAAATACAGACAGAAAGGTGGTGTAGAAGAGCGGCTCTTGGTCTTGAAGTGCTAGACTTAGCCATTAATTTCAAGCGCAATGTACATAATTAGAGAAAGGACAAATAAAATCACTGTCTCACTCTTTGCTGACTTGTTTGTGATTGCATTTAATAACATCATTAAGAAAACATCTCTTTTAATGTCAACCCGTTCCTTTCCAGTTTTCGTGATAATGGGAACTGCAGATGCTGGAGAATCCAAGATAACAAAGTGTGGCGCTGGATGAACACAGCCGGCCAAGCAGTTTTCTTTGGAAACACTGCTGTGTCATGTGTTGAAGCAATATGAGTAATGATCCTGTAGAGGGCACTGGTGTGTTGCACTGTACAAAGATTTTTTTCTCATCTAAAGTTACAATTTAAGGAATTCTCAGTATATCTGGTAAAACCTGGTAATAACTGGGTACAGGGTCTAAGTAATATCTCACAGCATTACTAAATAAAAATACATGATCTGTAATAAATGCTATTAACATCATGGTGTGTACATGTCTGTTATGACTCACTTTGATTTCTGCTGTTTTCATTGTCAGCTAGATTTGTAGAGTGGATGCAGAACTGAACATTTTTAATATACTATCCAATACTAATTATTGTAGTGAATTGTATAAATATTGCTGAGCATCTTCTGTTCTGAAAACTATTAAGATGTTGTTTGAGACTGTTATCCAGATAATTATGATGGTCATAATTTATCATTGTTAAAGCTTTTCATATTTTAAAACCTGTTTACAGGTTCTTCTGAGGATGTGGTGAGTTTACCCAATAAACAGCTGGACTGTGCAGATCTGGATGATTTCTGATTCGACTCCTGGGCTTAACTGAATTAGGAAGTCTGTAGCAAAGTGGTCGAGGAATGCTACAACTGGCCTATCTACCTCCAGTAAGCTGACATTACTGCTCTTCACTGCCATTCAGTGACCTTTGTTGGAAATGCTTATTACATGGCCACTGGATCCAGACAGGATTTACTTCAACTGGGAACGAACAGCCCAACAGCATTTTCTGTCAACTTTTGGGAATGCTCTGTGTCAAAGTCATTTGCCTTCAGGAAAGAAAGACCGAAAACTAGATGAAGCAATTCTCAGTATTTATTCCACTTGTCTTCAGCCCTTGACAGAAACTCCCCTCCCTTACTACCAATGCTATCACTTCCCCAGCCATTGTCTCAGGTTGAACTTGCCTGTTTGCGAACTGGTTGTACTGTTTCTGAATTTAAAACTCCACATTCTAGCCATAATGAAGATTCCACATTTTCATAATTAACGTAGCTCAATTCACCTCCGCCTCAGTCCATCTCCTGCTGAAAACCTCAACCATGCTTTTGTTACCTTCACTCTCAAGTCCAGTACTCCTTCACCAGCCTCTTGTTTCCACCCTCCATAAATTTGAGCTCATGCAAAACTCTGTTCCTGTATCCCAACTCTTTCCAAGTCCTATTCACTCATTATGCTGTGCTCGTTGATCTTGATTGGTTCCATCAAGGCCTTAATTTTTAAAATTTGCATCCTGTCCTTTTAAATCTCCATCGCCTTACATTCCCTAGTAGTGTGACCTGGTCAACCCAAGAACCTACTAAGAACTCTGCAATCCTCCAACTCTTGCAAATGGTCTTCACTACACAGTTGGCAGTCATACCTTCAGCAGTCTATCCCTTTTCCGTTGAAATTCCTTCACTGAATATTTCTATCTCTTCTCCAATAAAACTTTTTACCTTGTGCAAAGGGGTACCTATTTATCAGTCACATTTTCCGCTGTTTATTTTGTGGCTCAGTGTTAATATTTGTTTGTACTTCTGTGAAAGTCCGTGGAACATTTTACCATGGCAAAGGCATTGTATGGATTTGAGTTGTAATACTGCTGATGTTGGTTTCTTTCAAACCAAGTTATTTTATAAACTACAGCTTCCTGTTTTTTGTTCTCTTCAAGATCCTATTTTGTTGTGAGAGTGCAACTGTTGATGCCATTTGCACTGGTATAAATTATTTGGTTACTTTGAATTCCAGATCCATTTAGTTTTTATGTAATGCTGAAGACACACACTGCCTACTTCTGCAGTTGGAGAGCTGGGATCATCAAATTCTCATAACAGCTTGGTTGTTACTTGGTGACACATTGGTTATGTATCCCTAAATCACTCATGCCTGGAATGAACTATGTCAGCAATCATACAAAAGACTGGCAAAAAAAAGTTCCCATTGGTTGGTTTAATACAGTTCAAGGGAATTGATAAGAGTTCTGGGTAAAATTGGAAAATCCACAGCTGGAGATTGATCCATGGGAATTTGTTTTCCATTCTGTTTGAATTCTACAAATGAAATTATTGGCACGAAATGGTATGATTATTGTTTCAGTTCAATCATTTTTAATGTTTAATTATTCTCTGAGCCACTTAACATTATTGTGAAACAAATGTATTATAAAATGTTTCTTATTTAAGTAAATGGCAGTGCTATGGTCCTTAATAAAATATGTGGATATATTTCAAATGATAAAGGAACTCTACAATGCCATTAAATTAATGGTGAACCTTCTTATCTTCAACTGCTGCTAACTATTCTGTCTTCCACAGAGGTAATCAAAACAAAGGCATCTGTGATAACTTCAAAGAGAAGCAAAGAAATTCTTTTCTAACCTCACGTGTTTGAGGAGTTGGCAGTTGTCAATGCCCATTTTCACCATGTTTTAGGCAGTTTGTTCAACAGATGAAGTAATAAATTATTTTCTAGCTGAGCGCAATACGCTTCATTTTATACTCATGGAGTTTAGCAATCTGAGCTAAAAAAATGTTTCCTATAGGCCAATGTACCTTCAATTATTAAGCTAGCTTGCTTTCAAGATCTATGTACATCTAACTACTTAATTGTCGAGTAAATTGAGAGAGTTACTCAATTGTTGTAAGTGCATTACTCAGCTACAAATGATATGAAGAACAATAAGATGAAACACTACTATTGCAGATTGCTTAAAAACCTGTTGCTGCCCTTTACATATTTAGCAGACCATAACAGCAACAACAGCCATAAAGCTTCTATTTCTTTGACCAGTGATCAGTTATGAAGGATGTATTTTGCCTTATACCACAAGACATATAGCTTTGAAAGTAAGTAAAGTAATTATATTTATTCAGATCAAATGAGTTCTAACCCTAACACAGGGCCATTTGCTCTGTTATTGTACTGCTGAGCTGGGGCTATTTCCAATCGCTGCTGTTTAAGTGCTGATTTTGTTGTAGATTAGTCTATCTGTATATTCATTTATTTATTGGCATTTTAGAACAGAACTCCTGTGTAACGTTGAAATAGTTTGTTGGAGAAGCGGGTGTGGAAATTACGATTGCAAACATTTAGAAGATCAAGAATGGTTGAAGATTAGATTTGGCAAAACAACAGCTGAGGCATATTTGGTTGAATACCAGTAACTACAATTCGTGGATTATAAGCTTTTGTGGTATTTTTGTAAAGAATGCCTTCGAACAGAGGAACAGACTAAGGCTCCCAAGGTAGGGGGTGGAAAATTGGTCGAGGAAAAGCAGTGGCTTAATGGTAACGGGCTGGACAGGTAATTCAGAACTCCAGGCTAATATTCTAGGGACATGGGTTTGTGGCATCTGATGGATTTTTAAAATTCAATAAAAATAAGTTTTGGATTTGAAAAAGCTTTTCCAGTAATAACCTTGCAACCATTTTTGTATGAAACCTACCTGGTGCACTAATGTCCTTCAGGGAAGGAGATTTGCCACCCTTATCTGGTCTAGCCACACGTGACTCCAGACCCAAAACAGTGTGGTTGACTCTTAAGTGCTCAGTTGGCAATGCTGGTTGAATCAGTAGTGCTCATATCACATGAAAGAATAGAGAAGGTTTTGACAGAGAAGCCACAAAGGGAGAAAGGTAGCCATGTGCCCTTCTTGTGAAAACTATAGGAATACTTTTCCATGCTATTTGGAGAGAGGTAGTAATGTTTCCTCCCTCTTATTCCAGAACTACTTGACCAATACTGAAAAACCTCTCACAATCTAAGGATGGTGGTTGAGACAACATTCTGGTGCTACTGCTTCTTTCTTGAACATGAACACACAGTTCACCTAAATTTAATAGCTACACAAGTAGCTACACAACAGTAATCCTCCATACACCTCCGTAGTCAAATGGAAATCAATAACTCACTATCTTTAGTACGTCATTGCATTCTATCTTAACTGGAATAATCTTACTTTCAATTACAATTTAAAACCAGAAAATTCATTACATGACTGTCAGATCCCACCTGGGAGACATTCATGAAATGGAAACATTTAACCAAATTATGAAGTTATTGAAGGCAATACCTACAAAAGCTGAAGTTGCTGGAAAAGCTCAGTAGGTCTGGCAGCATCTGTGAAGAAAATATCAGAGTTAATGTTTGGGTCCAGTGACCCTTCCTCAGAACCGATGGTAGATGGGAAAATGTTGGTTTATATGCAAAAACATCGGCCTATCTTCTCCTCTATCCATCTTCAATCCGCCTCCCTGTCTCTCCTTATTTATTTCAGAACCCTCTCCCTGTCTCCCTTTTCTGATGAAGGGTCTAGGCCCAAAATGTCAGCCTTTCTGCTCCTAAGATGCTGCTTGGCCTGCTGTGTTCATCCAGCTCCACACTTTGTTATCTCACAAATTTAGTGTCATATTTGACCCTGAGAAGTACTTCCAACAATATATTCACATTATGACTCGAATCTTGCATCTTAGTTGCCGTAATGTCACCCACCTTTGCTCCTAACTCAGCTCATCTGTTAACAAAACCATCTTCCATTCCTTTGTTATCTCTAGATTTATTCCAATACACTCCTGGGGATCTTCCAAATTCCACCTTGTGTAAAACTCTGTTGCTGTATGTTAACTTGCACTAAGTCTCATTCACCTATCACATCTGTGGGTCAGTGACCTGTGTTGACTTTCAGCCAAGAAACATCTTGATTTGAGAATTCCATCCTTTTTAAAAACTTCACTGCAGCTTTGGTCCTCTTTACTTCTGTAATCTTTCATCCCACCATACTCCAAAAATATGTGCTCATTTAATTCTAACCCCTTTGAGCATCTCTGTTTTAAATCACTCTACCCTTGGTAGCTGGCCCTCTCCCATGCTCTGGAATTCCCTGTCCACACTTTTCTGCCTGTTTCATTCACTTTCTTCTTTTAAGACATTTCCTCAGACCTACCTCTTTGAAAAACCTTCCAGCCATTTGAACTAATCATGTGACTCAGAGTCATATTTTGTTTTATAAAATGCTTCTGTAGAGAGCCTTAGGCCATTTCACTACCCTAAAGGTACTCCACAAAATATAGCTTATTGTTGTACTTGGCAAACATTTAATCTTGAGTATTTTTTTGACACCCACAGAGTTGATCTCAATAGAGTCATATTGCATTTAATTTGAAGTGACAAGTGTTCCCTTTAAAGCATTTTGACATTGAATCAAAATGTCATGATGTCAAGCTTGACTCTTTGCAATGTAGCAATGTCTTTTCTAGTCAATATTCACTGCTCATGAAATTATAAGGAATATGTGGCAGCCAAGGTCCTCAGGTCAATTGTATTTTCTAAAGGAGACCCTTTTTACTTACATTGCTGATACAAAGCCTTTTGTTTCTTTATTAAATAAATCTGAAGTAAAATATAGCAGTACATTAGTAATAATATTTTTATGTCATGACAAATATATGATGTATGTTGAATGATATTTGAATGTAACAGCGGGAGATCTGAAACCCCAGAATGAGTCATCTTGGTTCTGACATAAATTACTGTCCCAGCACAGTTTAGACTTAGGATACAATAAAAATAACTAAATATTGGAAGAGTTGCAGAAAGCCAGTCCAGGCAACCTGTATTGAGGTAGGTCTAATATCAGAAATTACCTTTCCTCCTTCCAGTGCTTTCTTTGTTGCAGTAAAGAGCATTTATTACAGGGTGAGACTTTTCCATTGTTTAAATTGTGTGAAAATGAAAAGCAACTTCCACATACCTACATAAGATAACAAAGTGTGGAGCTGGATGAACACAGCAGGCGAAGCAGCATCTCAGGAGCACAAAAGCTGACGTTTCGGGCCTAGACCCTTCATCAGAGAGGGGGATGGGGTGAGGATTCTGGAATAAATAGGGAGAGAAGGGGAGGCGGACCGAAGATGGAGAGAAAAGAAGATAGGTGGAGAGGAGAGTATAGGTGGGAAGGTGGGAAGGGGATATGTCAGTCCAGGGAAGACGGACAGGTCAAGGAGGCGAGATGAGGTTAGTAGGTAGGAAATGGAGGTGCGGCTTGAGGTGGGAGGAAGGGATAGGTGAGAGGAGGAACAGTGCTGGGACAGTAATTTCTGTCAGAACCAAGATGACTCATTCAAGGGTTTCAGATCGCCCACTGATACATTCAAATATCATTCAACATACGTCATATATTTGTCATTACAATCCGACCCCACCACCCAAGACATTTTTCCATCCCCACCCTTGTCTGCCTTCCGGAGAGACCACTCTTTCCTTGACTCCCTTGTCCGCTCCACACTCCCCTCCAATCCCACCACACCCGGCACCTTCCCCTGCAACCGCAGGAAATGCTACACTTGTCCCCACACCTCCTCCCTCACCCCCATCCCAGGCCCCAAGATGACCTTCCATATTAAGCAGAGGTTCACCTGCACATCTGCCAACGTGGTATACTGTACCCATTGTACCCGGTGTGGCTTCCTCTACATTGGGGAAACCAAGCGGAGGCTTGGGGACCGCTTTGCAGAACACCTCCGCTCGGTTCGCAATAAACAACTGCACCTCCCAGTCGTGCACCATTTGAACTCCCCCTCCCATTCCTCAGACGACATGTCCATCATGGGCCTCCTGCAGTGCCACAATGATGCCACCCGAAGGTTGCAGGAACAGCAACTCATATTCCGCCTGGGAACCCTGCAGCCATATGGTATCAATGTGGACTTCACCAGCTTCAAAATCTCCCCTTCCCCCACCGCATCCCAAAACCAGCCCAGTTCTTCCCCTCCCCCCACTGCATCACAAAACCAGCCCAGCTCGTCCCCTCCCCCCACTGCATCCCAAAACCAGTCCAACCTGTCTCTGCCTCCCTAACCGGTTCTTCCTCTCACCCATCCCTTCCTCCCACCCCAAGCCGCACCCCCAGCTACCTACTAACCTCATCCCACCTCCTTGACCTGTCTGTCTTCCCTGGACTGACCTATCCCCTCCCTACCTCCCCACCTACACTCTCTCCACCTATCTTCTTTACTCTCCATCTTCGGTCCGCCTCCCCCTCTCTCCCTATTTATTCCAGAACCCTCACCCCATCCCCCTCTCTGATGAAGGATCTAGGCCTGAAACATCAGCTTTTGTGCTCCTGAGATGCTGCTGGGCCTGCTGTGTTCATCCAGCCTCACATTTTATTATCTTGGATTCTCCAGCATCTGCAGCTCCCATTATCACTTCCACATACCTACAGCCTTGTTTCCTTTATATGCACTAATCAGCACAGCAAATTTTCAAACTATTACGATGAGCTATTTATAAATTGCAATTCACTCAGTAGACCACAACTTCCTAATTACCTTGTGAACATTCAAATGACTTGGACTGAAAAATTGATCCTGATGTTCTTGAAAAAGAAAATGTTACGCAGCACAATAATTTAGAAATATAAATGATGTAACAGATTTGTAGTAAACACAAATGGTGGGTAGCATAACCTCGCAACAGTTTAAAAAGACACTTTGTGTCAATGCAAGTGAAATGATTCGTTGATAGATGCTAAATGATATTTGAACACACCAATGACATGGTCCCCCTGAGTGATTTTCTTTATGGTTGATTTAAATCACTGTTATCAGCTGTTGAGGTTATCTGAGTTGCATGGTTAAGCTCAAGCATGTACTTTGTCAGGGACTACAGAAAATAGAAGCATCACTTTCTCCAGACATTAAGAAGTTAGGATCAGACAAGCAAATGGTGGTAGATGAGAAGCTGAATGGTCTCAGCTCATACTTAATAAAACTGACTTTCTCATTAGTGAATTTAATGGTGTCTTAGCTTCATTTGAAGGGCTTACAACATCACACAAACCATCATAAGATAGTGGCTAAAAGAAGAAAGGAATTCGGAAATTAAAGATTGTGTCATGGTTAAATTACTGAACTAATAGTCTGGACAATGTGAGATCTAAACCAGCAGGGGAATTTTGAAATTTGAGTCGCTTAACCAAAAAAATCATGAATTATTAAAAAAACTACGTCAGTAAATGTGGCCAGAGTCTGTCACACGAGCATAAACAAACTGCTGGTTCATGACATTTTAAAAATGGAAAGAACTGTGGATGCTGTAAATCAGGAACAAAAGCAGAAGTTGCTGGAAAAGCTCAGCAGGTCTGGCAGCATCTATGAAGCTTAAAACAGAGTTAACGTTTCGGGTCCGGTGACCCTTCCTCAGACCCTTTTCACAGTACTATAGTTCTGAGGAAGGGTCACCAAACCCGAAATGTTAACTCTATATTTTCCATCACAGATGCTGCCAGACCTGCTGAGCTTTTCCAGCAACTTTGTTTTTGTGCTGGCTCATGACAGTCATTTTGTGAATTGGAAGTGTTGCCCTTTCCATGTCTGGACAATGTGTGACACCAATCCCACATCAAGGTGGGATGGCTCAAACAACGTGATGTGGTATTTAGGTTAGAATCATGCAGCATGGAAACAGACCCTTCGGTCCAACCTGTCCATGCTGACCATTTCCCCAAACTAAATTAGTCCCACCCGTCTACGTTTAGCCCATATCCTTACAAACCTTTCCTATTCATAAACTTATCCAAAAGTCTTTTAAATGTTGTAATTGCACCTGTATCTCAATCCACCACTTTCTTTGGCAGCTTATTCTACATACGAGCCACAGTCTGTGTGAAAAATGTTGTGCCTAATGTGCTTTATAAATCTTTCACCCCTCACCTTAAAAATATGCCATCTAGTTTTGAGATCTCCCCACCCAAGGGGAAAAAACCCCATTTATTCACCTTGTCTATTCCCCTTATGATTTTTTAAACCTCAATAAGGCCACCCCTCAACCTCCTATGCTCCAACGAAAAAGGTCCCAGCCTTTTCAGTCTATTCTTATATTCAAATCCTCCATTCCCAGCAACGTCCTAGTGAACATTTTCTGAAATTTCTGTAGTTTAACCGTGACCTTTCTGCAACAGGACAACCAGAACCACACACAGTACCCCGGAACAGGCCTCACCAAAGCCCTGTACGATTTCAACAGGATACCCCAACTCCTATACTCAAAGGCCTAATGAAGGCAAGCATGCTAACTGCCCTCTGAACCACCCTGTCTACCTGTGACGCAAAATTTCAAAGAATTATATTGACCTCTTCCTTATTAACTTTCTGTTTGCAGATAGGTTTTTCTGTGATAGCATCAATAGAGTGATCACTGCACAGGCATTAAAAAGACAATGCGTGAAATTTTATGGAGATCTAATCAATGCGGGCTATAGCAAAATCAGAAGGACATGAGGGGCAACTTTTTTTTTACACAGAGAGAGGTTTGTGAGTAGAATAAACTGCCAAAGAAGGTGGTGGATGTAGGTACAGTTCCAACATTTAAGAGACATTTGGAGGTTCACTTCCACATCAGGAATATCTTGTCCTATCTGTTACGCTTTTTGACTGGTGGTGCGGTGAGATTCTGGGGAGGCAGCAGTGAGTTGCCATTTAAAGGAGACTATTACTTACTAAATGGTTTATCTGGACCATCTCACCCCATTAATATTCAACCTTCTATCTTATCAAACTCACTAAACAAGCTAGACATTGAGAACGTGTGATGTGGAAAGGTGCACCTGACAGAGTCACCTCGTTCTTGCTTCAAACAAACTCCATGTTATACACAACCAAAGTGAGCATAATCCACTGGCACCAGTTACATGTGCCCATCATGAACAGGGACACAGGGAACTCAGGAGCACAGTGTCATCTTAAGGATTGGACGGGGCTCAGCGTTTCTCATTAGCTTTCTTGCTTATTTCCTGCTTACTGAAATTGTCAGAGCATTGCCATCTTGCCCTGCTGTGCCAATCTGCACAGTCACACAACCAGGCAGCCTGGCTTTTCCCCTGGCATCTGAAACCACTGTACCATGTGTAGTGACTCACTGCACAAGACCTCTTTGAAGCCAGGATGCACCTAACCCCAGGGAAGAGGGTGGGCATCTTGCAGTATGACAGTGAGCTCTGTCAATCTCACATGTGCTCTGTATGGCAGGAGCTTACGTAACAAACACACAGCATGTACAGTAAGTAGGCATGTATCAATGATTTAGGAGAGTAGCCCTCATAGAGGTCGACGGAGGCACCCATCAGTCAGGTGGTCCCGGTGCAGGAAATCAAAGGCAGGCTCTCATACAACTCTGTAGAATTGGTCAGAATCAAATAATGATCAGGATGTTCCTGTTCAGGGGGTCTGTACCTCTGTCATTGAGGAAGTGGATCACAGTCGGTCCTGTAACTCCATAACATTTAGTGCCTCCTGTAGTGAGGAAATTGTGCAGCCACCAGTTAGGGTCCTGTGTATATTTTGTCCAGGGCTGTATAGAAGTGTCAATGAGGGGAGTGGGAGATCCCGGGATGTTGGCTCTGACTGGCGAAAGCGAGGGAAAAGAGGGTTAGGACAAGGGTGACCACTGCAATGAGAATGAGACTTGGAAAGTTATTCCACAGGACTGGGGTCTCAGGTATTGGGGGAAGTGGGTAAGACAATTGTGAAAGGTGGGCAATAATAGCTGCAAGTGGGTTTGGTAGGTAAAGCATATCTGAGAAGGGGTTCAGGCAGTGAGGGCGGGGCAGAGCGTTCATTCATGGTTAGGTGCATCCTGGCTTCAAAGAGGTCTTGGGGAGGGGTTGTGCAGTGAGTGACTACACATGGTACAGTGGTTCCGTATGCCAGGGGAAAAGGTGGACAGGGACAGTCTGATGTACAGTTTGGGAGGGGACCTGGAGAGGTGTATAGTTCACAGGAAGGGCTACCAGGAAGGGATTTGGACGTTTGTGGACTCACTGCCATGTACAGGCAGAAGCTGCAAGATACTAGTCGAGGATCACTCATCGTTACTTTCCATCATACTGGAAATCAAAAATGTGAAGTGAAGGAGGGAGAACCCAGGACCCCCAGTGTTAGGTCTTTTAAAGGGAAATATAATTTCACACAGTCACAGAGCAGTGAGGTCCCCATTACCGGGCCATCCTAATGTTTTACTCCCTCCTTTCTTTTGAGGGGGCTATGTATGGTTCTACCTGTGATTGAATGCCTCATGGCTTTGCCCTGGCACTCTGTGTGGAAGGGACATCTGGTAATGTATCGTAGTCTCTCGGTCTCCCTGCCCTTAGACCTTAGATGAAGAACAGGACAACAGCTGGGCACTCTGATCAAGGTCACTGTCAAATTCAATTTTTACTAATTAGGATTTTTGACATTGAGCTCAATTTTGTCCATTATTTTATGAGAATGTAAATGAGTTAGTGTGTTAAAATATTGTTCACCTAGAATTTAGTTTGAAATTACTCAGCATTTGTAAAGCTCAGAATAAAAAACAAGATGGAGTTCTACATGCATCAAATATGAGAGATTCCAGCAGAAGTGCAATGTGATAAGCTACGGTATGCACTGTGCCAAAGAAGGAGGACCAAGAGCTCAGTTTGGGCTGAACTTCATTGACAGCAATAGGGTTGATTATCTTTGGTCATTTTTAAAGTTTTTCGGGCCATCCGAAAGCCCAGGACAAGTTATGTTGTTGCTGAGACGAAGGACAACAGTGAATGAAAGAACTGGCTGGCAACTTCCCAAAGGATTTTTGGTACTCATTGAATTTTGTGTTTATGATTGACTCCTGGTTCCCGAATATGGATCTTCATGTCTGTTTCTAACCTGCTCCATTTTTCTTTATCTTTATCTTATGATTATAAGGATGTTAACTTTTTCATCCAAAACATTGGATTGACGGCAATGTCAATACCCATATCCATGCTGAAAGGCCTGAAGGTAACCAAGAATAGAGTGAGGCACATTTTAAATTATTTGGCAATAGGGACTGGGAATACTTGGAGCTTGAGATGGGAAAAGGGTGAAACCAAAATCAATAGTGTTTCTAGAATGGATGCTCAGAATGCATTCTGGGATTTTTCCTTCTGCCTCATTTTCATTCATTTTTCTGAAGAGAGTAGTAAATTTTCCACTATATTATCTTCACTTCTCTGCTTTTCGTTCATTATTTTGATTGTTTTGTTTCCTGCTTTTAGCTGCTTCTTTATATCTTACATTTTTTTTTCAGTTATCCTTAAAAGAATTGCACCCATAGAGTTGTACAGCAAGGAACCAGACTCTTTGATCCAACTCATCCATGCCAACCAGATATTGTACATTAATTTAGGCCCATTTGCCAACATTTGGCCCATACCCCTCTAAATCCTTCCTAGTCTTGTACCCATCCAGATGCCTTTTAAATGTTGTAACTGTACAAGCCTTCGCCATCTTCTCTAGCAGCTCATTCCATACAAAGACCACCCTCTGCATGAAAAGGGTGCATGCCACTTAGATCCCTTTTAAATCTTTTCCCTCTCACTTTAAACCCATGCCCTCAAATTTTGGACTCCCCTACCCTAGGGAAAAGACCTTGACTAATCACCCTAGCTATGTCCTTCATGATTTTATAAACCTCAACCTCCAAGCACCAGACAAAATAGTTCCAGCCTATTCAGCCCCTCCTTATAGCTTAAACCCTCCAAACCTGGCAACATGCTTGTAAATTTTTTCTGAACTCTTAAATTTCACAACAACTTTCCTATAGCAGGGACACCAGAATTGAACACAGTATTCTAAAAGTGGCCTAACCAATATCTTGGATAATAGGAACTGCAGATGCTGGAGAATCCAAGATAATAAAATGTGAGGCTGGATGAGCCTCTGATGAAGGGTCTAGGCCCGAAACGTCAGCTTTTGTGCTCCTGAGATGCTGCTTGGCCTGCTGTGTTCATCCAGCCTCACATTTTATTAACCAATATCTTGTACAGCTGCAACATGACCTCCCAGCTCCTATACTCAATACATTTTCTTCCCTTTTTCCTTCCATTATTGTTCACGCTTCACTTTTGCAGCTTTACATGTGAGCTCTGTTTCCCCTAAATATTGGGGAATAATGGATAAACAATTAGGAAGGAACAACGTGGGTAACAGGTCACAGGCTGATGCAGCAGTTCAAACAGGGAAGCATTTGATTTGGTTTATTATTGTCACATGCATGAAAAACAGCAAGAAACAATCGGAACAGGCAGTCAGTGAAACACTTAGATTTAAGGTTCACAAGTGAACTTATCATGGCAAGAAGCAGCAACAAACTCAACCCAAGCAGCTGGCAGGAATCTAAGACAACTGGCTCGAGTGGACTGTTGATAGCTGTCAGGTGGCACACTGGTGGTTGGAAAAGCCTGCAGAGCTGGTCAGCTAGTGACATTTTATTTTTCTCTATTTGTTTGGCATGTGGAATGTGCCTCCTGGGCAACAGGGCAGCTTTCTCTTAAAGACAACTAAAGAATCTTGCATGGTTCTGGTCGGTGCTGTACCAGGTCAGCTACAGGCAAACGCAAACTTTAGTTAGGAATCAGTTATAACAAAAATCAATTCTACAGGTAAGTTAAGAATTTTACATTTTCCTTTTTCAATGCATGTTTATCATAGTTTGTGCATTATTTGTCTGAGAAATCAAGATTTGCAACAAAAGATTTTTATGAAGGATTTGAACCAGTTTTAATGATTCAGCATCTGTTTCTTGTCGTGAGTAGTAATGATTTATAGTTGTAAATTTTATTCTGGCTTCCTTTGTGGTGACAGCTGCATTCTATACTTGTCGTAGTGAAGTTCTGTCACTGCTTTACACATGCAACATTTCCAGCAGTGTGACACGGGTGTTTACATAAGTTGCACAGAGTGACAGAGCAATGTGACAGTTCAAAAGCAAAGTAGGTGTCACTTCTGTGACATTGGTCATGGTGAATCACAGCGTTTGATGTTTCCTGTTAATCTGAGTATTGTGTAATGTGACATACATCGCAAGAACTTTTGTCAGTTTAAAATCTCAGACATGTTTGAATTTTTACTTTAAACCTGAATAATTGGGAAATGATAAAGCAGATAAAAACCAGAGCCCAAATGACCTGCGTAATTTCAAATGATTTCAGAAACCTCAAGAAAACAAACAAGCAACTAGGATCAGTTAGATAAGGTGGATGAGAGCACATAACCATTGTGCATGATGCCCCTCATCTCCTCCATCAGGATTTAACCTTTTCTTAAATGATTTTGGGAATTTGATCTCTAATGCACTTCCTGGATGACACTCGCCATGGGCTTGGGACTTAACTTTTGCATCAGTCTGAAATTGGAAACAACATCTGGATCTAGTTTTCTGCAGCTGCATGAGGTGGAGGAGGGAAAATGTGTGTGTGTGTGTGTATGAGAGATAGAGAGATGTGTGTGCGTGTGTGCATGTATGCATGCATGGATGTGTATATATGTGTACGTGTGGGTGCATGTGTATGTGTGGATATGTATATAAACGTCCTTGTGTGAGTGGGTATGTGTGTGATGAGCACATGGTCTAATAAATAAACAGAGAAACCAATCTTAAATAGGAAAAAAATGCAAAGTTATCATATTACAGCAGGAAAGACTGCATATCGTACTTCCTCAAATTGTTAAGTTGCTGTTTTTGGCCATGTTGCTGTAAGAAAATGGTTACTGGGGCACATTACACTGCACCATTTGTAAGTAAATGTATCCGCTAAGTGAGCTGTGTTGTTCAAAGTAGGAGGTTGAAGGTAGGAAGATCTCACTACAAAACATAAATTCTAGTTATCTTACCAATGTAACATTTTGGTATTACAAAACCGTGTACATTGTGGAGTAGTCCATTGTCTATTTGTGTCCTTAGCTTTTATAAAAAAAAATTTGGGGGCAAGTGATGTAGTGGTATTATCACTGGACTTGTAATTCAGAACCTCAGCGTAATATTCTGGTTCAAGGGTTAGTATCCCTCCTTGGCAGAAGGCAAAATTTAAATTCAATAATAAATTGGTTGTATATTACAATCAGAGAGTCATATAATCATACAGCATGGAAACAAACCCTTCGGTCCAACACATCTGTTTGACCAAGTTTCCCAAAAAAAACCCACCTGCCTGCATTTACTTATATCCCTCCAAATCTTTCCTATTCATGTACCTATCCAAATGTCTTTTCAATGTTGTAATTGTATCTGTATCTACAATTTCCTCAGGCAGTTCATCCCAATGAACCACCCTCTGTTGAAATAGGTGCTCCTCAAGTCCCTTTCAAATTTTCTTCCTCTCATCTTAAAAATATGCCTCCTAGTTTTGAACTCCCCCATCCTAAGGAAAATCCTTTTGCTATTCACCTTATCTATACCCCTCATGATTTTATTAACCTCTATAAAGGTCAGCCCTTAACCTCCTACGCTCCACTGAAAAAGGACCCAGCCGATCCAGTTTTCCCTTTTAACTCAAACCTCCAGCTCCAGCAACACCCTGGTAAATCATTCTGAACTTGATGTAATTTAATCGTAACCTTCCTACAGCAGGGTGACCAGAACTGTACAACATACACCAAAAGTGGCCTCATCGATATCCTGTACAATCTTAACATGATGTCGCAACTCTTATACTCAATGATCTAAGCAATGATGGCAAGCATACTAAATGACTTCTTAACCACGCTGATTACCTGTGGTGCAACTTTCAAAGAATTTGTACTTAAAGCCTTAGGTTTTTCTGTTCGACAACACTACTCAAGGCTCTACCATGAACTGTATAAGTTCTGTCTATGTTTATTTTACCAAGATGCAATACCCAGCATTAAACTCTATTTGCCAGTCCTTAGCCTTTTGGCCCAATTGATCAAGATCCCTTTGTAATCTTACATAACCTTCTTCACTATCAACTATACCACCAATTTTGGTGTCATCTATAAATTTGCTAACAACCACTCCTAAATTCTCATCCAAATTTTTTATATCAATGACAAACAAAAGTGGACCCCGTCAATTGTTATAAAAAAAATCCACCTAGCTCACTAATGTTCTTTTGGAAAGGAAATCTATTTTGCTTACTTGGTCTGGCCTACGTGTGATTCCAGACTGACAGCAACTGTTGACTCTTAAGTACCCTCTGGACAATTATTGATGGTTAATAAATGTCAGCCTAGACATCCACACCCTATGAAAGAATAAAAACAAAATCTATACAAATAGTACAATTTTATATCAAATTGTATATTAGCCATTAACGTCAGTCATGTTAATGCACAAAGACTTATAAACATCAGTAATTTGCATAACTCATACCTGATTATACTTTTGTGGATTAATAATTTTAATCACACACAAGGATTAAAAAGAGGTGAAATACCTAACATCACAGAAAATCTAGAATGTCTATAAGTGTAAATGAAACAAAACTACATAACTAAAAATGATAGTGATTCAACAGATGCTGCAGCCCAACTAACTTGATAAACTTTTTTTTTGCTTTATTCTTGTGATTTATGATGTTATGGCATTATAGCTGTTACATCAATGCCTTTGTACAAGCACATTGTATCAAAAGGTCAAACATCAAGAACAGGCATTTCAACAACTCTGATAAAAGTCAGATCATGTTGAAGCATCTTTCCAGGATGACATGAAACAGGTACTGAACATTTATCTGTTACAAATCAGCTTTGATTGAGTCCATGCCAAGAGGTGGTGGATGTAGGTACAATTACAACGTTTAAAAGACATTTGGATGGATATATGAACAGGAAAGGTTTGGAGGGATACGGGCCAGGAGCACGCAGGTGTGATTAGTTTAGTTTGGGATTATGTTCAGCATGGGCTGGTTGGACCAAAGAGTCTGTTTCTGTACTGTATGATTCTATGACTCTATAACTTTCTCAGCAATTAGGACAGCTGTGACTGGACACCTACTCAGAACTTGATTTCTCTCAGCAGACATCCTCCAGTACATGTGCGATAAATGAGAGACCTTGCCTCAATCCATTTTACTTCTAACAGATTCATTTTGCTGTTACTGTCACAGACTTCCTTTCTCAATTTGTTCATTTCGTTGTGTTTTAGTTGCCCACTGATATGGTAACAACAATGAACGAGATTGGTAGGGAATATGTCATGTTTTCTGGACTGTTATCGAGTATATATCTTGCTGTTTTCTGTGTGACTGATGGACTGATGCATTATTACTCACCACATGACCACATTGCAACAGTGAATATGGGACCCACCATGTATATTCACTTAACAAAACCTAGCTGATCACAAATAACATGACAACATAAATTTCTCTTTTTTCCTTTAAAAATATTTCTTTACCAATATTACTGTTCCAATCATTAATTTTCAGCTTGTAAATATTATCGGTCATTTTAAAAGTCATTTACAGCATGTTTTCTTTTCTCGAAGTATTATTCGTGGTATTGCTTAAGTGCTGGGATGTGGGCCTCAGTCTTGTAGATTTGACATTCATTGCTGTTTGAACACAGCAAGAGTGATGTGTATGTGCGGTAGGAGTCATACTTGATGTTGCTGATATTGAGTCACTTGCTGGTGAACATTGTGAATGTTGCACTTCATGGTGATGATTCTGTTGATAATGACTTGCTTGTTACAGTGACGTAGTTTGAAGATCTTTGACACGTCTCCACCTCAGAATGATGGTAGAATAAGAACTCTGCTCCTCCTCATTTGTGTACTGGGTTTGGTCTCAATGGTGTAAGATCTTGGGGTCTCAACTTCAACAACAATCTGGGTTTGCTGGGTTTCAAGGATTCATGATTGGATCCTACACATGTATAGTATTAACAGCTTAACCAGGGATTTAACATACTTGTTGGAACATTGGTGTGCTTCAGTGAATCTTACTTCCATCTGGTCACTTGGAGGTATCTTGCTTGGCAGCATTGTCCCATACCTTCTTCAATTCAACAACTTTGCAGGCTATTTTGTGTCAGCCTGGAGAGGTGTATATTGTAATGACAATAGGGCACAGTTTGTACCTTCCTGTGACTCTCTGCATGTGTTGCTTTCACTGTCTGGACATGTGGTGATAGAATGATAATGTTGAACTCTATATTGCTTGGCAAATCTCTGAATTCTTTCAAAATAAATTGGTCTAACATTCCTACATATTACTGTTTCAGGAATTCCTTGCTCAGGAAAAAAAACTACTACTGCTGAGATGATTGTTATAGCTGTCAAATCTTTCACTTTGGGATAAAAGGGAATTTTGAGTAGTAGCCTACAACAATGAAATACCATTCTCGATTGTGGGTGAATGAACTAACTCAACAAGCAGCAATTAAAGTTGTTGGTGATGATTTGGAGCTGTGTAAGAGTTCAGATGCAGTTTTGCTGGCAAAAAGAAATTGTTTGGTGCAAGGCCTAGACCAGTTATTGATAACAGAGACCTTTCTGCCCGACAACAACTGCGTGATTGGCTCTTAGGCAACTGAATGATTTGAAGCTAGGAGCAGTTTCAAGAGAGACAAAGAGAGAGAAGTGTACTCGTTTTCACCCAGATCAGGGGTGGTCTCTTTAGCCTCTGCAGTCAAACTTCACAGTAAACCTGAAGAAAAACAATTTATGTTTCTTGCAGCAATTATTGTACATTGTAAATTTCGACTGATAAATCAGAACATTTTTAGAAGCAAACAAGCTACCCTGTGTCTCTCACCAATCAGTGGAAGCATGTGGAGAATGATGACTGAAGCAATGTGCTGATCAGCAGAAGAGTCTTTAGGATTATTTTAACAACACAGCCTGGGAACAAAGATTACTGAGCTGTCTTTCCAGATTTTTCCCATTTACGCAGCCTGTTTGTCTGTATGTGTAGGGGAGAGTTTATAAGAGAATTAGAATTTTAATTAATAATATTTTATTCTAATAGTTTATAACTGTTTACCTGTAGTTAAAGTCTAATTACTTGTAATAAACAGTAATAATTGTTCAGCTCAGAAATCTGGCCCATGCTTTTTATCAATCTGTGTCTGGGCCTCAGTAAATTGGGGAACTCTGTATGCTTTATGAAGTCTTTAACTTTTAGAGAGCACCCAGTGAGGTGTAACAACTGTAGCACCATTCTGTTGGTATCTTTGTCGATAATTATGTTCTACACAGTTGATGTGTGTCTGAGTTCACATATTTCATTCCCATGTGGCTTTTATTATTCTTCCGGAGAAATCTTTACTGCATATTTTTGGGCCTGACTGTTCTGCAGGCACCAGAGCTCCATCTTTCAGTGAGATTTCACTTCTAAAAACCAGTACTGTTCTATTACTGGCTGTGTCTGTTGTATCCTGCCAGATCATTTGGGGATTGTTTGCTGAATAAGCACCTGTAACATTTTTTTGTTGATTTCGTCTTTAGTTTGACACAGATATGGTGGAATTACATTCACTAGGTGTTGAAACTAAGATAGGGCATGTGCTAACACTATTTTATGTTCTTGACTTGTGCTTCAGAATGAAATCATAATCTGAAGTCTCAAGAGTAATTTGTGTACTCCAGCTGGTGTCTCCATTCAGATTCTCCTTGTAGATTTGCTCCAGTGGCTATGATCACTCTTCACTATGAACTTTCTCCTATAAAAATATGTATGGAATTTCTCAGAACTATATAAGACCGTCAAAAACTCCCCTTCTTTGCTGTCATATCTGGTCTCAGCTGATTTTAGAGCTTTGGGTGTGAATGATATTGATATTCCCTCTTGTACGAAGGTATTTCCAGTCCTTTTGTAGAAGCATTCTTTTGGACAATGACAGATTCTTTTTGGTTGTAGTATGACAGACTTACCTCCCAGCATTTTACTTCCTTGAGTTTTATAAGCAAAACACTTTTTGTAAGCTTGTGACCACTGGTGTACAACATCTGCTTTAATAAGATCTCATCGTCTCTCTACGTATTGATACATGTGAAATTTTAAAGAGTCTATGTACCGGATCATGTCAAGGAAAAATCTCAACTCTTGATCCTCTGACTCAGGATGGCTGTGATGTTTTCTGGACTCAGCCTGACGCTGTTAGATATGTACACCATCCCTAAGAACTGGAATTCTGGCAACCTCACAATGCATTTATATGTGTTTACCGTGATCCCAGCTTCCCTAAATATCTTCATGCTTTCATGTAGAGGCCATGAAAACATTTTTTTTATGTATATAGAAGCCCTACAGTGTAGAAACAGGCCTTTGGCCCAACAAGTCCACACCGACACTCAGAGCATCCCACCCAGACCCATTCCCCTGTCCTACACATCCCTGAACACTCTGGGCAGTTTAGCATGGTCAATCCACCTAGCCTGCGCATTCTTGGACTGTGGGAGGAAACCGGAGCACCCAGAGGAAACCCACACAGACAAGGAGAGAATGCGTAAACTCCACACAGTCAGTCACCCGAGGCTGGAAGAAGATTGAAGATAGAAGGTAGAACCCCTACAGTGTGAAAACAGGCTCTACGGCCCAACAAGGCTGCACTGAACCTCAGAGTATCCCACCCAGAACCATGCCCCTAATCTACACATCCCTGAATACTCTGGGCAGTTTAGCATGGCCAATCCACCTAACCTGTGCATCTTTGGACTGTGGAAGGAAACCAGAGCACCCAGAGGAAACCCACACAGACACGGGGAGAATGTGCAAACTCCACACAGACAGCCTCCTGCGACTGGAATCAAACCCAGGTTCCTGGAGCTGTGAGGCAGCGGTGCCAATCACTGAGCCACTGTGCCACCCTTATGTGAGATAATGGTATTTAATTCTCCAGCTGGAAACGTAAATGGAACTCTTAAATTTTTTTTAATAGAGGCTGAAGTCTGAGATGACTCCCCTAATTTGGATCACTCTACGTTCCCTATTCCGGTCCACGGGACTGGTGAGACTATGTCTGCAAAACCCCCAGAGAAAATGTCTTCCCTGGGAATGTGAAAGACCCATGTCTCCTGTCCCATTAACAAGGCTTTGAGGCAACTACCTAAAGTGATTCAACTGACAGAGAAGATCTGTAAAGGCTAATCACTTGGACAATGGGACCTTGGTTCAGACAAATTCCAAGACATGGTCTAATCATGTTAACCTTGGAACAAACACACAATGAAATGGTTCATATCTACTGAATATTTGGAACGAGAATGTTGCATAAGAACTTAGGCATCTGTTTTCTTTGTATTACTGAGGACAAAGACCTGAGGAACTGAGAGAGGGCACAGGGATGGGGGTCATTCCTGTTTCCCCACTCTTTCTCTCTCTCTCTCTTTCCCCACCCAACCTGATAAGTTGCAAGCCCTGCTTGCTGCCTGTGACAATCCAGAAACACACCTGTTGCAGGCAGAGACTTCTGAATTTAACTCAGCCCGACTGTCTCCAAAAGAACATCCAAATCATCTGTCCGCATATTTAAAAAGCAGAAGCCTCGGAAACACCAGAGAAATGCTGCAGATTTAGCCAAAGCAAGCTGAGTCACTAGGCTACAAATTGTATACTGTCCTTACTTCTCTGGACTTTAAGTTGGCCAATTGGTACTTTCCCACTCTGTAATTGATATTCATGTGTATGAGTTGGTGCATGCCCATGTGGAAGTTAGAATGTATTTTATTTGTTTACATTAACCAATTTACATGTTTCAAAGTTAACTGTGTTTTGTAAGTGTGAAGAAAACCTATCTGGTTACTATATGATCAGAACACATATGTAGTTAATTACTCACTATGTTTATGTTATTCTATTTGTTATGGTCAAACAAAGAGAGAGGGAAGAAGAAAGTCACTTGAGCTCTCCACAGTTTGTTGTAAGAGTGGTCAGGGTCCTTTTCATCGACACCACAGGTGTGGATATCATCACCTTTCCTAATTGCTCTTTTGCAATATTCTTTGTATACCTTGTCTGCCTTCTGCTGAACACATTACGATTAAGGCTAAAAGGCATCCACAGGAGTTTGTGGCAGCCAGAGGGAGTCTTGAGTACAGTCAAAGTGAAGATTGCTTGCCGTGCATCATGTTGTAGTAGCCACTTCTGGCAACAAGGGCACTAAAAACATTTGCTCCTGCAGGTTTAGGTATGATCTGTTACATTATTAGAACAGAATAGTGATTCCACTTTATCGTTTGATCAAGATCTTTAAAGTGAGCTTGTCATAAGGTTGATCCCTGTCTCTGAGCTAGAAGTTGGTTTCAAGTCCTAGTCCAGAAATTCATGGCCAAGGGAGGTGCTTTCAGAACATAACTAAGCAGGTCAGGTAGTAACTTGTGAATGATTCCAACACACATGATGGGGAGGTGATGGCCTAGTGGTGTTATCACTAAACTATTAATCCAGATACCCAAGTATCTAATAATCTAACGACATTAAGAGTCTAATGATGACCATGAATCCATTGTTGATTGTTGGGAAAAACTCATCTGGTTCACGAATGTCCTTGAGAGAAGGAAACTGTCATCCTTACCTGGTCTGACCTACATGTGGCTCCAGACCCACAGCAATGTGGTTGACTCTCAAAATGTCTTTGGGATGGGCAATAAAAGCTAACCTAGCCAGCAACGCACTTATCCCATGAATGAATTTTTTAAAAAATCAATGTACAGGCAGTAAAAAAGAGAGCAATTCCCAGTCAGCTATGTGGTGGAAAGAAAACTGGGGACTCTTTACCATCAGAATCATAGCTCTAGACTATCATATTGTCATATGACATGTTGTCATAGTAATTCAGACTCTTTGGTTGGCATATGATGGCCACATAGTCAATGAAGATCAGCTTAGAGTTAATATCATGGGATTTGATCCTTATTCCAGCTGGAATACATTTGGAACATGCCAGCCTACCCACAGTGGAAGTTGTGGCAGTGTGGGTTAGGCATACCTTCAGGGAGAGAAGAAAAGGAAGATCTCCAGGATTCAATCAATTTCTCAGCAGTTTGTTTCGCTTCTCAATGGAATTTACCCTAAGCATAGATTCTGTGTCCTTTTCTTCCAACTCCTGGAGTTTTTTTCAAGCTTTTCTTTTAATTCTATGGCTATTTTACATGAGGGTAAATCATTGATCTTATCAAAGAGCCAAAATCTTCAAAGCATCTGACAGTCTCATCGTAACAGGTTGGGAATATTTTGATCGGATCTTCCTGGCTTCAAATCAGAAGTCACTTTTCAGTGAGTGTGCTATCTCCACCCTCAGTGTCACCTCCTTCATCTCATCATTTAAGGAGATACAGGTAGCTGTCCTATAATGTAATAGTTGTGTACTTGTGTGACCTCGTGCTGTAGAAAATCGCCATAGAAAATCATGTGACTGAGAAATCACTATACCTGTAGAGCAGAAAGTTCACGTTATCCAAACAGCACCCGCTATTCATCATTTGTATTATAGCCAAGTTGTATTAACGAAATGGGCATTATAGCAGAAATACCTGTGACCAGCAAGTAATTGTAACCATTTATCCCCAGGAAAGTGGGGCCATATTTTTTTGTGTACCTGTCTGATTTGGCTTGTTTGTAGCTTTGACCTGAATGATGTTGTGTTCTTGCTTGTTGCTTTGTCCCCATGGATGCCACCTGACCCTGTGATCTTCAGCATTTTCAGTGCACATTCCTACAGGGTGCCAACTAGGTTGGGTGTGAGAGTGCCAGATACAGAGGGTGCCATCTGGGTAAGAGTAGGACACATAGGATAGGATGATAAATGTGAGGGGAATAGGATACACCTTAGGAGTGTGCCAACTGAGTGGGGTGCCAGGGTACCAAGTAAGTAGGATGCCAAATGAGTAAGGGATAGGCCTCTAGCTGGATAGGATGCCAAGTGGGAAAGGTGTAGGTGCCAAATGGGTAGGATAGCAGCATGTAAGTTGTCAGTGTTGCAGTATTTAGTAGGGTAAGTCAAGGTGGGTGGGACAAATCATATCTGTTTGCAAGTGTGAGTGTCAGGTCTGAGGGATTCAAGTCTAGGGGATTTGGGAAAAGTGATTGGATTGGGTCTAGCAAGGATAGGAGGATTGGGGCCAGTGTGAGGAATGGGGGATTTGGGTTGGGTGCAATGGAGAAGGTGAAGGGGTGGGTCTGAAGGGTGATGGTGGGTGGGATGGGTTTTGGGTTCCAGGAAATAGGAGTGTAAGTAGGCTGTCTACTTAGGTCTGAGAGTGGTATGGTGAGGTAGAGCTGGGATTGTGTGTGACTAGCTGTGTGGCAAGTATCCTTCATTCAGTCAAATTCCTGCTCCTTTATGTTTATATTATTCAGAAGCATCTTGCTACTTGTTGAACTCAACCTTTCAACTGAAACAATTAACTGCCCCAAAACTCTGCTGTTGTTAGAAAGGTACTTGTCAATTTACATGTTGCTTTTATAATGTCAGTTGTCATTTAGCTTCAGTATTTAAAGTTTTTTGAAGTTGAACATGACAGTGTAGCACATATCTTTGCATACTTTGGGTTAGATTACAGATGAGTTTCATATTTCAAACTTAACTCTATATTGAGGACTATCTGCAACTTACCTTTGATGGGAGGTGTGGACTGCATGGACTGGGCAAGGAGAGTAATACTCATATGGAAAGAGGATGAGGCATTAGATTTGTACTGTAATTTCTATGACATTAGCAAAGGTACAGGCAAGTTAGGATATCTATTAAACTATCCTGGGCCTTTTGTCAGGAGTTGGGAAAACAAGGGTTATGTTGTCTTTATGTTAAGGAAACCCATCCCCGCTGGTCTTTCTCCAGTTCCATGTATGGTGTATCTACTACCTTGTTGGTTTAGCAAATATTTTTCAATTGTTTTATTCATACTTTATTCAGTGTCGTATGTCCCCAGACGTTCTTAGTAGGTATCTCTTCTCAGAGCTGGTTTTGCCTCATTTACTAATTCAGTTGATTTTTTTCCTCGTATAACCAAAATATGAAAAAACAACTCTAGAACTCATGGAAAAGTAATGATGAAAGGTCATAAATCTGAAAGTTCAATGATCTTCTCTGCTGTCCCACACTCACTCTATCTTTTCTCAGCTCCCACCAAAAATCATGATCTATTACTTTCACTACTGCATTCAATATCTTCCCTCCCTTAGTCTCAACCCCCTCAACCACACCCAACATAATAGTGCATGACCTCTTGTACTGCCTATTCACTCTTTCGGGATCTCTCAACCCACTTCCTCTCACTGTAACAGCTTTAATGGATGTGCCAACAACTTTCATCTCATTTGACCCCACTTTTTCTCTTATTCCAGGAGAAAATGGCTCCCATTAGTGCAGAAAGAGCCAAGATGGATTTGTTAGGTGTCTAACATTTGGCTCGTCAGCCTCTATGTGGAGAGGAAATGCCTGAAGGCTTTCTCCCTAGATTTGACCAAGGATGATCCTCTCAGAATTGAGAGATGCCCATTTGGTGAAGCACATGCAATGAGGTTGCCATGTACGCTGCTGGTATATGTTTCAAATGTGAGATTGATATAACATGATGACAGGCAGCAACATGTTCCGCTTTCTTGACTCATCACTGCTGACAAGTATGAGAAAGCACCTGGCTTAGTGTATGCACTAAAAGGCAAGTCAAAACAAAACTACTGTGACACTTTAAACTTGAGATTAGGGGACAAAGTGTAAAAATGCAAATCAAGGCATGGTATGGCAGAGCAAGCAAAGTAGTGCAATACAGACATATAGTGAGCATCCAAGTAAGTGCAAAGTCAGTGAGTGCAAAGAGGCCAACCAAGGAGCCATGAAGGATACCATGGTCAAATCCATGAGTTGGGTGCATATCCCTGAGCACAATGTGTCCTTGCAGCAGCGTTACAATGAAAGGTATGATCCAATGTGTAGCATTGAACTACAGACCCATACTGTACATGTATTGGAGATAAGTCATGAGGATGTAGTGAGGCTGGTGCATGTCCAACACAATGTTTGTCGATGGGGTTGAGGGTGGTCACTGTCGATGGAACATTGTGTGAGACATTGATGACTGGTGTCAGGAATGGAGGGCTGAGGAGCAAATAGTAAGCCGGAGGCACCAAATAACCACTCTGACTAGCATGTCAGGAATTATCGCTGTCTATTTTCATATGGTGTGTGTGAGAATGTGAAACTGCATATCACTGAGGTAGATTAGGTAATAATTAAATGTTAATGCTGCAAATTCATGCATGAAAATATATGCAAATAGGCCTCTCACTGCTCACTAGCAAGCAATATTTTTTACTGTTCAAGTTCAAATATAACTTGGTAGTTTAATGGGAATTTTTGCTCCTGACATTGAGAATCATCCTAATTTTAGTGTCAATGCCCCTGTCATTCAGTGTCAGTGAAGATTTTCCACCCCATGGGGAGGCCATGGCCTGGTGATATTATTGCTGGAATCTTAATCCAGAGACCCGGACTGTTAATCTAGGGACCCAGATAACGTTCTGGAGATCTGGGGTCAAATCCCGCCAAAGCAGACGGTGGAATTTGAATTCAATAAATATCTGGAAATATGAATCTAATGATGACCGTGAATCCATTTTTGATTGTTGGAAAAACCCATCTGGTTCATTAATGTCCTTTAGGGAAGGAAACTGCCATCCTTACCTGGTCTGGACTACATGTGACACCAGACCCACAGCGATGTGGTTGACTATGAACTACCCTCTGGGCAATTACAGATAGGCAATAAATGCTGCCTGCCCCGCTACGCCATCATTCCATGAATGAATAAAGAAAAAGAGATTCTGCTTCATTCCACAGGTGCCACTTGACATTTTCCTGAATTTTCTGTTTTTATGTCTGATTTCTAACATTCACAGTACCTTGCCTTCCTTGTATAGAATTATAGTATCCATATAGTGCCGATAGACGCCATTTGGTCCATCAACTCTGCATCAACCCTCCACACAGCATCCCTCCCAGACTCAATGCCACCATCCTATCCCCCTAACCCTGGATTTACCATGGCTAACCCACCTAGCCTATGCATCCCTGGACGTGGCAGGGCAATTTACCATAGCCAACCCACCTAGCGTGCACATCTTTACACTGTGGGACATCTGGTGTCTCCACACAGACACAGGAAGAACATACAAACTCCTCACAGACAGTGACAAAGGGCTGGAATTGAACCCATGTTCCTGGTGGGGCAAGGCAGCGGTGATAACCTCTGAACTTCTGGGTCTTGTAGTTTTAATGGAATTTTAATTCTTCATTTTCTCCTCTCTGGAGGGTGTTGGGTTTTTCCATGATTCCCAGGTGTATATTCTCACTGGAGAAAGTGTAAACCGGGTAAAGTTATGTCCTGCCGGAAACTGTTCTCCTATTAGGCACAGGTCAGTTAGATGTTAGTTGGGATAGAGAGACATTAAGCACAGTCATTGTTTCCCATAGTTTCCATGATTTTGATGCAGAAACTTGGGAATAGAATCACAGCCAGCCAGTTTTCCATTGAGATGCATGTTTGCCCCCAGTTCTACAAGTACCTAGTATTGTCAAGAGAGGAAGAAGTTGATTCAGGTGAGCAAGTGGGTGCTCAAAGTGTTTGCCAGATTCTGAACTTCTACTTATCCAATGTATAGGCAGAGAAGGATATCTGTTAATGTTGCAACCAACAGTTTCTCAGATAATGAAGCAGTCCAACAAGCATGCAGCAACTTTCAGATTTGGGCTGATTACTGGCAAATAACATTCACACCATACAATTGCCAGGCAATGATCATCTTCAGCAAAGAAAGTTGAACTATAAGCCCCTTGACACTCAATGATGCTGCCTCTATCAGGATCGTGGGAGGTTACCATTGACCAGAAATGTTATGGAACCAGCCGTGTAAATACAGTGATCACAAAACCAGGCTTGGTATTTTGTGGAAGATAGTTCACTTCGTCACTCCCTAAATTCTTTCCAACATTTACACAGTACATGTCAGAAGATGATAAAATACTGTCCACTCTCCTGGCTGAGCGCATCTTCTTACATGTTCATGAAGTCTCACACCATGCATAACAAATGATTCCTGCTTGTTTTGACATTGCATCCACTGTGTTAAACAATTACTTTCCACACTTTTGTCATCCCATTGTTACAGTATGTTATTTCTGCAAGATGCACTATGGCAACACACCCAAGCTCCTTCGAAAGTACCTTAAAACCTGCAACCCTGGAGATAGCAAGAACTGCAGGTGCTGGAGTCAGAGTCGATACAGTGTGGAGCTGGAGGAACACAGCAGGCCAGGCAGCATCAGAGGAACAGGAGAGTTGATGTTTTGGGCCTAGACCCTCTAGCAGGACTGGGGAAGGGAAATGGAGCTGGGAAGTAAAGAGAGGAAAGAGGGGTGTGACTGGAAAATGTAGGTGGGATGGCAATAGGTGAATGCCGGTAGGAGTAGTGGGGATTGGTCAGTGGGATGGGTGGGTCAGATAGGTTGGGAAGGAGATGGACAGATAGTGTTAGGTTAAGGAGGCGGAGATGAGAGGTAGATTTGGGCATCAGATGAGGCCAGCAGAGGTGGAGGGAGGGATGCGGTGGGGGGTGGGTGGTGGTGGGGTAGGGTGATTCTAAAACTGGTGAATGCTATTTTAGACCATCAGACTGTAGGCTCCCAAGGCAGCACATGAGTTGTTATTCCTTCAGTTTGTGTGTGGCATCGATGTGAACTGGACGATGCCCAGGTTGGACATGTCACCCAGGAAGTGGGTGGGAAAGTTAAAATGGTCAGTAACCGGAAGGTGTTGTTGATTGTAGCATACAGAGAGCAGGTGCTGTGCAAATCTGTCATCAAGTCTACGCTTGGTCTCACTGATGAAGAAGAGACCACATTGGGAGCGATGGATACCATAAGCCAGGTTGGAGGATGTACAGGTTAACCACTGTCAGATGTGAAAGGTTTGTCTTGGTCCTTGGATGGAAGTAAGGGGGGAGATGTAGGGGCAGGTGTAGCACTTTCTGCGATTTCAGGGAAAGCTGCCAAATGTGGTGAGGTTAGTGGGGAGTGTGAAGCAGACAAGGGAGTCGTGGAGAGAGCGATTCCTATGAAAGGCAGATGCGGTAGGGAGGGTAATATATCTTTGGTGGTGGGTTCAGATTGTAGGTGGTAGAAATGGCGGAGGATGATGCGCTGGTTGGTGAGGTGGTATGTGAGGACCAGGGGGACTGTGTCTTTATTTTTGTTGGGAGGAGAGGGTTTGAAGGCAGAAGTGAAGGAAATGCAAGAGAAGCGGTTGAGGGCATTTTTGATCAATGGCGGGGGTAAGTTGCTGTCCTTGAAGTAGGAAGATATCTGGGATGTCCATGAGTGGAATGCTTCATCTTGGAAGCAGATGCAGCAGAGATGGAGGAACTGGGAGAAAGGGATCGCATTCTTGCAGGAGGGTTGGTGAGGGGAGGTATAGTCCAGATAGCTGTGGGAGTCAGTGAGTTTGAAATAGATGTCAGTGCTGAGGCGGTTACCGGAGTTGGAGACAGTGAGACCCAGGAAGGAGAGGGAGGTATTAGAGATGGTCCAGATGAATTTGAGGTTGGAGTGAAAGGTGTTAGTGATGTTGATGAACTGCTCAAGCTACTCATGGGAGCAGGCCTATTTCTTTGACAGGGAGTCTCACTAACCCTCTGCACACCCTTTCTCTCATCTCCAACAAATGCCATCCTCCTGGACACCACTCCAAGGCCTCCTACCTTCCCCTTATCTCTTCATCTCCTTGATGAAAGATTTGCAGAGCACCTGCACTCCATAAATTATAATCAACAACATCTTCTGGTTACTAATCATTTTAACTCTTTCATTCTGGGCCTCCACCAGTTCACAATGATGTCACACACAAACTGGAGGAATAACACCTTATATTTCAGGAGGCTACAGCCTGATGGCCTAAAAATAGAATTCACCAGTTTCAAAATCTCCCCACCCCGGGCCTCATTCCATGTTCAATCCTCCCTCTCATCCCCATCTCGACCTGACACAACCTGTCCATCTCATTCCCTAACTATCCACCCCATGCTCCCCACTGACCAATCCCCACTACTCCTACCTGCATCTACCTATCACCATCCCACTCACTTTCCCCTAGCCTCATCCCTCCTCCCTCTATTTCTTTCCCAGCTCCCTTCTCTCCAGACATGACGAAGGGCCTGGGCCTGAAATGTCGACTCTCCTACTACTCTAATGCGGCCTGACCTGCAGCATTCCTTCAACTTCACACTGTATGAAACCTGCAACCTCCACCATCCAGAAGGACAATGGCAGCACCGTTTCAAGTTCCCCTCCAAGTCACACACCTTTCTGATGTGGAACTATATCCTTCACTGATGGTGGGTCAATAACCTGGAACTTCCTCCAAACAGCATTATAGACAACTACTTTATGTGGACTACAGCAGTTCAAGAAGGCATCTCATCACTACCCTTTCAAGGACACTTAGATATGGGCAATAAACACAACCTTGCTAGTGTTGTCCATAGCCAGTGAACAAATAAAATATATATAACTTGGAACTGTAAAATTATTGCTTTTTTATATAGACACCCCTTCAAATGAACATTGACAGCAAAGGGCCGAGGGAGAATGTCCTTTCCTGTTATTTATTTGATGATTAAAAAGGGGAGTGTAAGAATGCTTCAGTTTCCCAGAATTTTGTCAAGCAGAACTTCATGTGTTGGAATGGAAAGCATCCCACTGAGAACTGTTTGAGCAAGTTGGATATGAGCATTAGTTTTTGGAAGAGCACCTTGTTATTTGTTCATGCTACTTTGATCCAAGTGTGAAACCTTATAATAGAAAGTGCAATAAATCAAGATAAATGTAACTGTATTTTCATAAACAAAGCCATATCAATTGCTCCGTAAGCCCAGGGCATCTTTACATCAGAAATATTGTACGTGTTTAGCAATATACATCCAAGTACAGTCTTCAGTTAAATTTTGTTGCTTTATGAAATTTCAAATTCTAATACCAGTTGCCTTGTGAGTCTAGAAGTAAGCCAAAAAAGATCTAATTACATGTCCCTTTTTGTGGCCAAAACATATGAAATAATTTGGCATTTAATGATTCTGTACGTAAGTTACCAAAAATGCCACCCTTTCTCCAATTTGAAATATGATTCCAGTTAGTGAGTATCACCTCATGGATGGGTGCTATCAGTGCGTTGTTGATTGCAGTCTACTCTCATAAAACAAATTCAGTCATACGTATTAAACACTATTTACTATTTTAAAAAGTTATATACAAATTATTTATACACTAATTATACTAAGAAGCTATCTTTTTCCACAATTTCATTTCAAATTGACAGATGTTTGAATGAAGTGCACTGACTGGGTCGATTTGAACCCTTAGTAGGTGATCGATAGGGCAGTTGTGAAACACACTCACAAATGTAAGGCTGAAAATGGCTTTTTGGTTTTGATTCACAATGCTGGTCAGCTGTTCACTGGAAATGAGCAGAAGTCCAAGTTGGTTGGCAGGCAGCAGAAGAGAATGTTTGAGCTGGAAATGTTTGACACCATGGGGTTCGGCTTGCCGGTCTGTAGGTAAAAAGAATTTAGGTGGCTGTGAAGGGTCTGTAGTAGGTCCTGTGTCTACTGTTGCTACTTAGTTTGGACTCACAAAGGACCATTTTGGAGGACCTCTGCTGCCTGTGGGATCTGCTTTGGTGGGTGTAACTTGCCAGTTCACATCCCAGTTAAATAAACTCTTTTTAATGCTGTAAGAACCGTGTTTATAATAAGTTCACAAGACTCTGGACAAGGGGATGCAGAACCCTTTTAAAGGTTAAAAGGTTAAAATCAACATCATCAAGAAAGAGTTAAATTCCGAGTGAATCACTAGCCCTTTCAATATTAACCGTCTACATTCAGGTTTTCTGCCAGGTGGATAGTTAGAATTAACTCCTCTGGTTCAATACATGATCATGTTAATTTAACACACGAGGAAGATTCTTCCTAGTGAGCTGTTTTACAGTTCAGAATTCAACAAAATCAATAAGGAACCATACAAAGTAAAAGTATAAAGGAGTAGATATTTGTTTTGAATTCTATACTAGATAACAAAAGGCATCCTAATAGAAATTACAATCAGATTGTATAAAAATGGGAAATTTAGATCAGAAGTGTCAGAGCATCAGTTAATCTTCAATTCCTACACATACCGTATAGTTACTGTTTGACTGCACTTCCTCCTAAATGCAATAAATTACAGTTTCACGTGTAACAATTTTCCATCCATCCATACTGCCATTATCAGCTTGGCATTTTATTGTCTTGAGGAACATAAGTTGTTGCTTCCACCTTTTGTGCTAGACTACCATCAATTATATTAATGCATATTAATTTCCTTTTGGAAATAAGTTTCAAAATGAATAGAACATATGTTTAGAATTAAATTGAACATAGGAGGATACCAACTGGCTCACTACATAATAAAATAGATTAGGAAGGAGACAGCGAAATTATAAATCTTAATTTTACAAACATATTTGGAAACAGGGAGAATGTCAATGGACTGGAGAGTAATAAATTTAACAAAAGGGAAATAAATAAGTCAAGCCTATCACCGGTTGATTTTACTTGGCTGTGGATAAAAATTGAGCCTATAAAGCAAGAAGAAGTTAGTAAACATTAAGAACAAAATGGGGTAATTGGGGATAGACTGGATTTGTAAAGAGCTGCTCATACTTGACTGAATTATTTGATCATTGGAAATAATAAGTGTGGTCTCGATTGAAGTGAGGGAATTGATTTCATCCCTAAACTCTGCTTTGGTGACCACCCATTGTAACAGTGGAAAGATTAAGCTTTCTATTATACAAAGAATTAATTTAGCCCACAAGGAGGATGGGAAGTATGTGAGAAAATTAACTAATATTTTAAAAGGTGGGTGATTACCTAAGTTCAATTGCTACTGAAGCATTGCTTATGTGACAATTCGAATCAATGAGATTAATTAGAGCTCTAGGCTTGTCCTGGGGAAAAAAAAAACTTTTATGCATTTGCTGAGGAGATGAATTCTTTCTCTCTGGTCTTTTAGATCCAGCAGATGCTTGCCGTGTTCAAGCCATTATGTCACCCTCAGATTGGTTTTGGTGGCTTGTCCATGGATGAACTATGCTTGTTGCAAGTCTATGAGGTGAGCAAAACAAATGCTGGTGTGGAAGAGTCCTCATTCTGATGCACACTATCAGCTAAATTATGAGTTTTCCTACTTATTTGAGATGAAACAGTCTCAGAACTTTGCTTCCACATCTGTCCTGTAGGATGCTAGGTCTCTTTTCTTGTGTATCCTGAAAATCTCTCCTTCTATTCCCTGTTTCCTTGGTGCTCTCCTTTGCAGTAAATGATTTTGGACAGTTGAGCAGGGCTGACATTAATATTTTAGGTGCTTTCACCATATGTGGATCCACTTGCCTGCTTGGCTATAAAATGCAAGTGTTTTAGTCAGCTGTCTGCAGAGGTGAGCAAGCTTTACTTGTTACTTCTCTCTCTTGCTAAATGTATGACGATATTTGCATCTACTCAACCTGTAACATATGTCTGAATGACAACATGTACAGTGTCTGTGCTTAATGTGTTAAGTCATAATCTTAATCAGAATTTTCAGTCCTATTCCTCTTCCTATAGAAATTTGTTTCCTCCTTGACAGCATACCATGATATAAGATGTGGAAATACCTTTCCTTTAAATCGATTATCCTAGAAGATTAATTGCTGCTCTAGTGACAAACAACTAGAATTTATACAATCACTTTCAGTAAAGAAGAAACTGCATTGCTTAGAGAGGATGCCTTTTACAGAAATCTGTTCTCTAAATACACAAATGGGAAAACAAAAAGATCTGAATCTTACTAGAAATTAGCCAAGTGTCCTTTTGTCCAGTTATATGAAAGGTTTCTCTCCATGAGACCCAGCAAGAGTCTTCATGCTTTTGTCCCAAGCGCACACTTTTTTTTAGCATACAGCACACCTCATTGTGTCCAGTTCACCCAATTCACCCACACTCTGTAGGTGCCAATACCCAGCACCATGGGTACCTCTCACAATTCCTGGAGGTGGCACTATATTTCAAGAGCCATTGTACCCCAGGTCAAGTTCTGGCAGCCCGGAGTGGCCCTGCATGGTTTCTGTAATTGCTATGCCTAGGATGGATAAGAGAAAATTAGTGTCCCACTTTGCAGACAGGAACCTGGAGGATTTGGTGGATAGGGTACTGCAGAAGAGGCCCATCCTCTTCCCCCAGGATTACTGTGTCTGCCATCCAAAGGCCCAACCCTCAAGTGATGCCATCCTCCACATTTGTATAGTGGGATGGAAAATGGGAACCATTCCCACCTTGAATGCCCAACTGTATGCATTCCCTTTTAACGTAGATCATCAACCCATCATTGGGGCTGTGAACTCTCCCACGTATTACACAACTTGTCTATCGAAATCTTCATCTGCCCATTTACATCGCCGGGCAGGTCAAGTAATGAGGCTAGACGTAGTAAGTGCACTGTTGGCTGGGTTGCTGATTGTCAGTGACCCCTCCTCCAGCATTACAACTTTTCATTCCATGATCCATCATCTCTCCCATTCCCTTAAAGATGTCCTCCTTCACAATTATAATCCCCTCTGCATCCTGGCATGCTGCCCCCAATCCCCACAATTATGGTTTACAGATTCCCTCCTGCAGCAGTCACCCCTGAAAATACTCCCTTGAATTTTATTAGTTGGACTCAAAAGACTGACTATGGCCCAAAGACAGTTCGAACTGACAAGTGACCAGATGTCTCACTGATTTCTGTTTGGCTCGTCAATTGTCTTCCAATGACTCTCGAGACTTGCTGCACTGCACTAGCAAAGGCTTAACTCGACCTATTCCTGGGCTGCAGATGTACAGACCAGCTCAAAAGACCCCAAGGCTGTACGACATTGGAGCAGAAATAGACCACTCAGACCATCAAGCCTGCTTCACGATTCGATCATGGCTGATATATTTCTCAACGCCATTCTCCTGCCTTCTTCCTGTACCCCTTCACCCACTTACCAATCAAGAACCAATCTGTCTCTGAGTTAAATACACTCAGTGACTTGGCCTCCACAGTCATCTGTGGCTGAAGAAATTCCTCTTCATCTCAGTTCTAAAAGGTTGTCCCTTCACTCTGAGGTTGTACCCTCAGGCCATAGTCTCTCTTACAAATGGAAGCATCTTCTCCATGTCCATTCTATCCAAGCCTCTCAGTATTCTGTAAGTTTCAATCAGATTCTCCCTCATTCTTCTAAACTCCATTGAGTACAGAATCAGATTGCGCAAATACTCCTCATATGACAAGCCCTTTGTCCTCAGGACCATTCTTGTAAACCTCCTCTGGACACCCTCCAATGCTAGCACATCTTTCCTTAGGTACAGACTTGAAACTACTCACAATTTTCCAAATGCAGCCTGACCAGAACCCTATACAGCATCAGCAGTACATTGTCTGCTCTTGTATTCTAGCTCTCTTGAAATGGATGCAAACATTGCATTTGCCTTCCTAATTGCCAAGTGAATTGCATGTTAACCTTAAGAGAATCCTGAACTAGGACTCCCAAATCACTTTGTGCATCAGATTTCTGAATGCTACCCTGTTTAGAAAACAATCTATGCCTCTATTCTTGCTGTCTCATACTTTCCCACATTGTATTCCATCCGCAACTTTCTTTTCCCATTCTCCTAGCCTTTCCAAGTCATTCTGAAGCCTGCTCAACACTCCCAATCCTTCCAACTATCTTTATGTCATTTGAAAATTTAGGAACTTCCCTCAGTTCCTTCTTCCAGACTGTTAATGTACAATGTGAATGGTTGTGGTCCCTGCAGAACTCAATTAATCATTGGCTGTCATCCTGAAAATGAAGCCTTTATCTCCACTCTCTGCTTTCTGCAAGTCAGCCAATCCTCTATCAATGACAATATCTTGCCCCTAACAGTTAAGTCTTATCTAGCATGCTTCTGTGCATTAAATTATAAAAGGCCTTCTGGAAATCCAAATAGATCACCTCCACTGGCTTTCCTTTGTTTAACTTGGTTGTTACCACCTGTTAGAATTCTTTGAGGTTTGTCAGGCATGAGGCCCCCTTGACGAAGCTGTGCTGATTCAACATATTTTACCATGCACTTCCATGAACCACACAAACTCAACCTTAATAATGGACCCTAAAATCTTATCACCTACTGAGGTCAGGCTAACTGGCCTGTAGTTTCCTGTCTTATGCCTCCCTTGTTTCTTAAACAGGGATGTTACATAGGTTGTGATCAGTGATAATGGGAACTGCAGATGCTGGAGAATCCAAGATAACAAAGTGTGAAGCTGGATGAACACAGCAGGCCAAGCAGCATCTCAGGAGCACAAAAGCTGGCCTAGCTCTCTGTTGAAGGGCCTAGGCCCGAAATGTTAGCTTTTGTGCTCCTGAGATGCTGCTTGGCCTGCTGTGTTCATCCAGCTTCACACTTTGTTATCTTATGTTACATAAGTTATTTTCCAATCTTCTAGGACCCTCCCTGACTCCAGTGATTCTGAAAGATTACCACAAATGCCCCTACAATTTCTGGAGCTATCTCCTTCAGAACTCTGGGGTGTAGTCCATTTGGTCTGAATAATTCATCCACCTTCAGATCTTCCCCAGCACCTTTTCCTTAATGATGGCCACTATACACACCTCTTCCCTCTGACACTCTTGAATGTCTGGTGCTGGTGATGTCTTCCACTGTGAAAACTGATGCAAACTGCCTATTCAGTTCCTCCGCCATACCTTCGTTCTTCATTATTACTTCTCCACCTTCATTTTCCAGCAGTCCAATCTCTATCCTTGCCACTCTCTTACCATTTAGGTATCTAAAAAAAATTCTTGCAATCTTCTTTCATATTATTAGCTAGCCCACTCTCATATTTCATCTTGTCCCACTTTATCTCTTTTTTATTTATCCACTGCTAGTTTTTAAAGTCTTCCCAATCCTCTGGCTTTCCATTAATCTTCACCACATTGTAAGTTTTTTCTTTTGTTTTTACGCTATCCTTGACGTCCCTTATTGGCATGTTCTTATCCTCCCCTTAGCATGTTTCTTTGTCCTTGGGATGAAGTTCTGTTGTTTCTCCTGAATTAGCCCAGAAATTCCTGCCCCTGCTGCTCTAGCTTCTTCTCTGGTAGGGCCTCCTTCCAATCAACTCTGGCCAACTCCCCACTAATGTCTTTGCAGTTACTCTTATTCAATTATATCACAGTTATATCTGATTCCAGCTTCTCCCTCTCAAACTGCAGGGTGAATTCTATCATATTATGCTCACCTGAAGTCCCCTAATCAAATCTGCTTCTTTATATATCACTAAATCCAGAACTGATTGTTCCCCAGTTGACTCTATCACAAGCTGCTCTAAAAAAAAGTTATAGACATTCCACAAATTCCTTTTCTTTAGATCCACTACCAGCCTGATTTTCCCAGTCGTGCATATTGAAGTCCCCTACAATTATTATAATAGCCCAAGCCATCAACTGACGAACCCAAGCCCCCGGACTGATTCCTGATGCTGACCTTGACTTATTTGTGCCAGGAATCCCTGATTGAAGGATAGCTCCCTTAACTTGACTGAGAAGTAATCCCCTTTGACTATGCGACATAGCCATTTGATTGAAGCACTTGCAATGTGTTGGTGAGCACACAGTAACACTTGGTACCAGTGTGAATTTGACATATCATGGAACCATAAAGTAACTTGTCCGTCCCTTAGAATAGCAATTGCTGACAACCATGAGAGGTGGCCTGGCTTTGTATCTGTGCTATAAGACAAGGCAATATGGAGGTACTGTGAGCATTTAACTGACTCCGTTCTGGTTGATTGAGCAAAGCACAAAATGCCAAGGTAAGGTGAGGCTAGGCAAGGCAGGAAGGAATCCTGTGGATTTTGAAATACACGCAGAGTGAGTGAATGTTAAGTGAGTGAGGATTCATCAGGTGTAGCCTGCTTGAATTGATGAAAGAGGTGCCCTTCCCTGGGAGTAAAGTGTACTTGCAATGAGAGGTAAAGGTGTGCTATCAAATGCTGCATTGAACCATAATGTAAGTGGGTTGGAAATGTACTGCAATGATGCAGTGAGGTTGGGATGCGTTGGATACCAAAGGTTTGTAGATGGGGAAGTGATTGCAATACTACCCATGGACTGTTTCCTGAGATGTTGGTGATTGCTGAACAGGCTGGAGGTCTACAGGAACAATTGTGGAGTGGCCAGACAACTGCTCTAACTTGCATGTTGCTTACTCTCTGCATTTTGTTCTCCCAGTGAACGAAAGAATGAGAAACTGCATGTTAATGAGGTGAGATTAAGTAATAATTAGATGTCACTACATGACAATGCATGCAAATAGACCTCTCACACTCACCAGTAAGAATCTCTTCTCACTGTTCAGAAGTTGAATGGAATGTGGGACTTTTTGTTTTTGATATTGAGAATTTCCTTTGTCGACTGTCCCTCGACATTTTTAACTTTCTTACAATTGTCCATGTTGTTCAGGGGCTAGGAAGATTCTGCACATAAAGTATGAGAGGTACAGATTGGATGAATGATAGAAAATATATATTGGCAATTGTGTCTTCCTTTACCTTGACTATTCTTATAAGTCACTGACCTTTATGCATTGGATGAAGTTCTTAGGATGGTATTGTTTGCACTCATTGTCTCTGTCAGGTCATGCTCAAATGCATCTACCATTCTGCCACTGGCCATCCTGCACTGTGCTTCTACTGGAATTCTTGCCTTTACTGTCCAATCGTCTGCATCTTCAGGCTATCAGTGAAGTCACCAGCACCTCCAGAGAGCTGTCTGAGAGTCAAATCTTACCAATACTGCAGTAAAATCATCACTCACATTCTCCCTGATGTCATTCTCCTACTGGCTGAAGGACTCTGACTGGTCATTTCAGTAGGGAAGCTGTAAATACACTTAGGTAGGAAGAATCCATGCTTCATTTCTAATGGGGAAACATCTCAATACAATGACCTGGGAGAAGTAACTTATGGCACAGAAGGTAGCCATTTTCGTCTCTTTTGTCCTTGCTAGCAGAGCTTGGGAGGGTTGATGCTGAATCCAAGACATGGGACAAGCCAAGTCGGAAGGGATTGAAGAAACCTGAAACTCAGAGTTTCAAAATGGAATCAAAACAAATGGTCAGAGACAGTGAGACTGGAAGCCTGAATGAAACAACTGCAGTTCCAGGTGTTTTGAAGTTGGTGTGGGAGTTCAGTTTGGGAAGAATACACAAAATAGGAGCAGGAGAAGGTCCATTGAGCTTGCTCCACAATTCTACCAGATCATGGCCAATCTTTTTTCCCTACACTACCTTCCTATCCCTTGATATCTGTAACACCTAGTAATTTATCAATCTCTGTCCTAAATATACTCAATGAGTGAGCCACCGCAGAAGTATGTCAAGGCAGAAGTGTCTGAGAAGAGCCACAAATTTTCACTTCAACTTTCTGAATGTATTTTTCACTTTCAGAACTTTAAACTGTAATCTGTTTTGATGTTTTCTTATCCAGAGATAGCTTCTCTGAGGCTGCACTATGTAAGACCAAGCAATTTTCTGTTCACCTTTTTTTTAAAATACTGCACCAATGAATAAGGGAATAAAAATATTCTTTGCAAAAATCAGTATGAAGCAATTAAAACTCTTTTAAACTTTTCCATTGTTTTGCTTTTGGTTTCATCATTGACCTCAGCAGGTCATTAGCAATCAGAAGTGACAAAGCTAGTGTTTTGTTTAGATACAAGTTTTTCTGAAAGATTGCAACTACTGAATGTAACCAGACCTTGGTTCAGTGTTTACTCAGCAGCCTGCAGCAAGTACAGATATCTGATAGATCACTTCACAGTAAGGTCACAGGATAAATGCGTAAGTAATGACACGCAGATGTTTATTTCCTGCTGGTTAAATGCCTTCAAGCCACAGACACTATATTAAAAATATTTGAATATGTATTAAAAATGATAAGAGTGTACTGTGCATTCAATTGTGAGTAAGAGTACAATTGAATTCCAAATGGCAACAACTGTAAGGTTCTTATAATAAAACATTCAATCATTTATCTCACAGCGCTCCACTGTTGTGGGAACCAATTGGAATCAGAGACAGTAACTGATCAACTGTTTAAGAACTGCATTGAAAATAAGAGAGAAAATGTGCAGAAATGTATGTTTAGCCAGATCTTATTTTAAACTTATCCAAAATTGCCCAAAATATAACCTAAAGTAAACTTTCGTAAAAATATATTACCCAAAAGTATCAGGTACAATCCAAACTTCTGCTCTTGTTTATAATTAGGAATATAAATGCTATGTAATAATGCCTCCTATGTTATATGTTGAAAAATTGGTAATGTCACAGGTTATAATTGAAAGAATGTTCTCACTCTCTCTCTCTCTCTCTTTTCACCACTGAATGTTGAAAGGATCAGAATTTTAATAGTAGTGAGAATGTTGTTTGGGATTTGGGATAATTGTTACATTTGCCAAAAATAGAAGCATTGCTGGAAGCCAGCTCCAGGGCATCTGCCTCGCTTTGTATTTAACTCAGGGGTGTGTGGACGTGTGTGTGTACCTTCTCCAAAGAGGCAGGATTCTGTTTATAATATTTAAATTGAGCAAAGAGTTGTCACCAACATTTAACTTCACCATCACAGCGTGCTGAATAAATGTAAAATATATTATCATGTTTTGAAATTTGGGCCAGTTCAAATTGAGAGGTGTATGCTGTTGGGTTAATGCTGTGAAATTTTTTTTATTAAAGGATCAGAATGTCATTCTGGAACAGTGACCTAAATGCACCAAGAAGACACGTGACAGTATCACAGGGAGAACTCATGGTGTTAATAGAATAAGACACATACTTGTGGGCTTATGGCAAACAGTGTAAATACATTAACCCAGTAGTTTTGTTTTCAATTAGGCTCAGAAACAGTTTCGGTTGAGAAGAATTAAGAAGTTCACAAGCAAGTTTTTAGATTCTCTCCTGACAGGTCTTAGTTCACTTCATAGGAAATTCGTCACTTCAGCAGCAGTGCTTTTTCTGAAGTTTCCAAACCAGGAGAGAATGGGATAGAAATATTTATTATTAGAATTGAAGATTTTTAGGCCATCAAAATTATGAAAGGTTCATGCTGTCACACTTGAGGCAGAGTTGTAAAATTATCTTAACAGTTCAAGAATGAGAAACTGGAAAGAATCAGTTTGGTAGAAACTTAAGGAGTTTAGTGTCTGAAATAGATGGTGTTGGGAAGTAAGTTTGAACATTATTTTAAAGTCTGTGACAAGGTGTTTCTTTTATATAGGTGTGTGTACTCCTGGTTTGTTTGTTTTCTTTCTTTTGTGTAATAAACTTATGCCTGTTGTTAAAGAGCTTTTGAAGCCTCATGTGAATATATTTCAATGGCTGACCAGCATGGTGACAAAACAAACATGAAATTTAACATGTCATCAAGCAATCTGGATTTCATTTTGAGATCTAGCTTGCCCAATTATACCAACAGCTGCAATTATAACACATTGGGAATTATTTGGGCTCAAAATTAAATTTAAGAGATCTCAGTCTATTTTAAAGAAACAGATACTTATAGGCACTGGACATAACAGGTGTGTTTGGTGAAGTTTATTACATTGATTAGACTTTCAACATAGCTTGAGTATTGCTGGAACTTTTCTTCGAGTAGAACACCTAACAATGGATTGTTTGAAATATTTAACAAAGGCTAAACTGAGAGGTTAGCAGTTAATTTGAAGATAGAATTAAAAGCAGGATCTCATAAGAATGAGACACTTAAACCGATTGCTCAGCATGAAGAATTAGGAGGGAAATATTAAATTGTGATACATGGCTAAAATTTGCTAAGATTCATTTAGAAATTGAAACTAAAATTACTTAGAGAGAAAAGAGAATGAAAAGACCAATGGAAATGGAAATAAAATCAAGAAAGCTTGATCTTCAAAGTGAGTGACCTGTCAAATATTGCAAAATGAAATTATTTAGTTCATTCATTTGAGAATGAATAGAAATGTTAATCTTTATAATAAGGGAATAAGTCTTGGGGAGGCTCAATGTCAAAGGTCTTCACGATCCTGGAGTAACTTTGTGATAATGTCACGGAGCTTCTCCTCACTGGGCATATAAGATCCCCAAGCTTGAAGGCAATTCTTGACCTTACATTCTCCTCAGCCAGTCTGTCCTGAACCCAAACTCATGGTACAGCAGATATACTATGATAACCTTTGTACAGTCAAATCTTCCACAATGGGTGTTAATTGTCTCAATGGGCTAAGTTTAAAATAGAAACACGTGCTGCAATTTACTACTTATGGAAAGAAACCTTAAAAGCTCTACTTACAAAAATATGATTAAGTCAGTCACCAATCATCCACTGTAATGGTTTGTTTTGCAATGATATTAAACAGAATAATGAAATTAATTAAATCTCAGTCTTCTCCATGCAACTAAAAGATAAAGTCACCATAATCTTACCAGACCATAGGGCTGCTCTCTCATTAACAAGAGATAACTGAGTGGTGGTTTAACCTAAAGGGTCACCATACCTCAGGGAAGGGGAGAGGTTGAGAATAAGACTCCTTTGTAGTAACCTTAGCCATTACAGCAATTGAGCCCACGGTTTTAGCATCACTCCTGCATTGCTAAGTAGCCTGCCAGCTAACTGAGCTATTTTTGAAGCGTAGTCACTTTAGTAATGTAGGAAATGTAGCAGCCAATTTGTACAGAGCAAACTGTGCTTGGATTGTAAACACGTAATGTGGCTGAGAAACAAGTGTTGCTCAGGACACTGGGGAATTCTACACTGCTTTTCTTTGATATAGTGGCATGGGATCTTTTACATTCCCTTGAGAGGACAGATGAGGCTTTGATACAATTTTGCATCTGAAAGATGCCAACTTTGACACTCTATGTGACAAATGACGACTCATTCCGAACCATTTTAACTCCCCCTCCCACTTCCTGGGAGCCATGTCTATCCTGGGCCTCCGCCAGTGTCATAATGACAAACTGGAGGAGCAGCACCTCATATTCCACCTCGGGAGCCTACATCCCGATAGCCTAAACATAGAATTCACCAGCTTTAAAATCTCCTCATCCCCACCTCATCTCATGTCCAATCCTCCTTCTTATCCCCACCTCCTTGACCCGACACAACCTGCCCATCTTCTCTCCCACCTATCCACCCTACCCATCCCACTGACCAATCCCCACCACTCCCCGTTTGCACACACCTATCATCATCCCACCTACCTCCCCCAGCCCCACCCCTCCTCTCTATTTATTTCAAAGCCCGCTCCCCCTCCCCCATTTCTGATGAAGGATCCCATGCCAGAACGTCAACTTTCCTGCTCCTCTGATGCTGCCTGGCCTGCTGTGCTGTCCAACCCCACACTGTGTCAGCTCTGACTCCAGCATCTGCAGTTCTTACTATCTCTGAGTGAAAGGGAACATTTTGTCTGTTAGTGAGAGAGCACATGCAGAATTCAGTCCTTTTAGGGAGAAAATGATTTGTACCAGCTACAGCTTTCACTGTAACATGGGTCTTGCTGGATCTTCTTTGTAATTTTCAGACATTTATTTGTTTCATTATTAGGACTTAATATAGTCATGCAAGAGGTAATGTTGCCACAGTCTCACTCTCCCATTAGAAAGAGGGAGACAAGTGATGGTGGTTTAACTTCAGGTGAAAGAGGAGAAGGTAGGATCTTCATAATAACCTCAGCTGAACCCAGGCTATTGGTTAGTACTCTGTATTACAAACCCGCTGACCAGCCAACTGATCTAACTAACCCTTTTTTGTGAATTATGTGCACCACATGGAAATAGCTCAGAAAATGTCTGAGACCCAGAACCATTTCTGTATTATTGTATTTAATTTGTGAAAATCTTTGTTTCATAGACAGGCCAAAACTCATCCTGAATGCTAATATGTTGTAACATTTTACACTGATAATTATATCCATTTGCAATCAGTATTGCAAAAGTTGCGTTGCATTTTACGTTTCTCTTTTCTATTTTAATAACTTAATTTTGCATCACTAAGTGTATTTTTTCAGCACAATGATCCAAGTTTTACACTGAGATCTGGGCCTCTAGCTTTGGATGACCGAATTGAGCCTACTCCTAGCTTGGCTGGCTCACCCTACAGCCACTTAATGTTTTGTTCCATCCATAAATTGGCTTGAAGTGAGACTTCCACTCTCACTTCAATGTAAATCCAGGCAGCATCACAACAGGATGAAGCTGGCAGATTTAGGGTGGGTGCGGTGCTTGGCTGGATGGCAGGGTTGGCAAGGGAAAGATGTGGAGAAGCGTACTTTGGTGAGAGGTAGTTCTGATGGTACAGGAGTCCATAAAGGATATAGTCCTTTGTATTGTCAGTACCTCACTTTCACTGGGTGAGATGGATACTTGGTATGCAGGTAAAATCCCAGTGACAGTAGGAAGATGCCCTTAATCGTCCAATTAATTTATACCAATCTACCAACTGACCTACCAACATTCCCTTCAGTTGGCATCCTTCTGTCCAAAGATCAAAAGCGTGAATGTTCGCTGGTTAATTGCAGTTTTCTGTTCCAGTTGAATCTCCTCAGGTGGTAAAATTGTCGAAGCTTTCATGCAGCAAGACCTAGAACATCATTCAGATTGAGCTGTTAAGTGGCAAGTAATTCCAAATTATACAAGCATCAGACAATGACCATTGACAAGAGCAAGTCTAAGCACAACTCAGGAATATGATGGAAAGCTCTCCAGTTGCCTGGGTGGGCGCGATCCAAACTCAACACCTTCCGGGACAAGGCCTATGTGGTCTTCAACCTGATCTCCACCACCTTAAACATGCATTTTCTCTACCATAGATACACCAATCCTGTGATGTTTCTATGCGAGATGGAGCAACTTGCCAGGCCTTCCAGCCAAACCTGATATCTCTATCAACTAGAAGGTTAATGCAGCATGAGGCACAGTGGAACATCGACATCTGCAAGCTACTGTCCAAGGGATACACCATCCTGATTTGAAATTATTGGCAGAAATAGTGTTCAGCAATGTGTAGATTAGATGGGTGATAGGTGGATCGGTCTGGGGGGAAATGATCCAAAGGTTGGTGTGGACTTGTTGGGCCGAAGGGCCTGTTTCCACACTGTAGGGATACTTAAAAAAAGTTACAGGCTGTTGGAGTTTATCTTCCCAGGAGAAAAGTTGGAAGTGAGCCAATGAACCAAAAAAAAGCCCATCGTGCAGCTGTATTCACTGCGGGCCGGCTACATTACCTAATTCTGGGACCATGCCTCTTGTTTGGGAGGAAGCCTGTCTTCAAGAGCTGCTGGCCAATCTGACTGGTGAGCAGTGCCATCATGCCTTGGCAGTGCCAAATCTTAGCAGTGGGCACTGGCACGAGTGTACGAAGAGGTTCCAGGCAATCATGACAACCTGGGATGGCTGGGGTTACAGTAGGAGGGGTTCTTAGAGCCAGTGAGGAGGGGAGAAATGCTGGGGGTGCAGAGGTCAGTTCTGTTGGCCAGGTGATGGAGAAAGATAGGGTTAATCTCCGTGCGACAAGTCTCTGAGGAGGTGGCCTCTCCTTCCATCCTGCTTTCTGCATGTAGGCCTTTAAAAATGGCCCACTCGAGCCTGTGCAACTGCCCACAGCATCGTTATTTTGGGGATGGCAGTGTATTGTCAGGATTGATTGAGTTTTTAACAAACTCAGTTGATCCTTAATCATTTATTTACATTTAGTAGGCAGGCTGCAAATTTCAGCATCTACACAATCTCAATATAATGCAATTGATTTTGACTTTTGATTTTATTGTCAATTTTATTTTGAGGTAAGATTACAATAAGGTACAGCGAAAAACTTACATTTGTTGCCACAAGATGATGCCCGTTTGATTAATTTAAGAATAAGGAGAAAAAGATAGAACTTGAAGAGAGTCCATCAGTCCTGAGCCAGCTCATTACTGTCAAAAACGCCTGAGTCTCCATCCCTCAGCAGCCACTTCACCATCCTCGATGCTAGACCAACCAAAAATGTATTTGCCAGTCCTGAGGAATGTAGTTGCCAGTCCTGAGGCACCATCTTTTGCCACTGGTCATACCTTGCTGATGTCACCTCTGCCGATGTAGCAGCCCTCAATTCCAGCTTTCTCCGGAAAAGTGAGTTGGGGCTCACTTTCCCGTGCACTGGACTTGCTCGAGGATTGTGCCCTGGGTGCTCTCGAGGTCTGTGCCCTGGGGTCTCGCCGCAGCCATCCAAGCTCAGGACAAGGTAATTAACTAAGTAAGAAAGAAAGGAGATGGAGAAAAAAAGAAAAAAAAGGGAAAAAAATGCAGTCAGATTGGACAAGATCCAGCACAGGAGCATGACTCTGCTGCCATTTTGGACCGGATTGCGCTCAGGGAAATTGGTGGCGTAGCATCCTAACCTATTTCATCTGCTCCCATGCCCCATGGGTACCCCTTATGTCTGTCCCTTCATCTTTGCTGGAGCAACCACCCTGACAACACTGTTAGTCTACGCACCACGTGACTGTAGCCATTGAAGAAGCTAACCCCATCTCCTTCACAAGGGCAATTGGAGATGGGCAAGGAATATTGGCCTTGCCAGCAACATCAGTGAATATGGTACTAATGGAAAGCACATGAATCTGAAAATAATCTAAATCTACAAAAGGCTCTTTTGTTAGTTGTTGCTGTTAAAAAGAACGGCTGCTGAAATGAGTTAGTAATAAAGCACAGATTTAGATAACAATCTGAAATAAAAAGGAACTTAACCGCTACAGGCTCAGTTTGTGAAAAGCTCATTAACTGCATAGAACCTTTCCCCAAAGGCTAGAAATGCGCCAGGACTTCTCTATTACATCTCATAGGGCTATTGATTCTGGAAACTGAGGAACACATTAAATCTGTTTATGATAATAGGTGTTTGCCAGTAACTCTAACCGTAACCACCAACAGCCAAATGAGATGAATTTTTCTGACCTCAGATCACTCATAGAATGTAAGCACAGGCATATTGAATTGCTTTTTGATTGCATTATTACAAAAGACATTTTCCTCATTGGAAACGCCTTTTAACTACTGATGGGCACCGTGGCCATCAGAAAGGATCAATTTTAACCCTATCTACAAAATGGTTGGCTGGAGTGTTTAATGGCTCCAGTGACTGACCTGGAAGTTGGGCTGAATCTTACCAGAAATTGGATAGGCATCAATTTTGGCCAGTTACATGGAAGTTCTCTCCCCGTGACCCAAGTGAGATTTCTCACACTAACTTACCAAACTCACTTCATTAACTATGCACCACACCACAATAGAACTCTACTCTTCCCACTCTCCCACTCACCACAAGCAGATATACTGGGCACTGCTGGGTCCTCCTAGGATTCCTGGCAAAGGTGTCATCTTTAAATCTCAGCCGTGGACCCGGCCAAGCGCTGCTAGTCCGATGTTGTCCTGCATGGTTCATTCTATTAGCCCGGTTTTAATTGTCAGGGGGTTATTGACACTCTGCATTGTTAACAGGAACCAGGAGGCCCTGTGAGCTAATAGCCTCTCACTCCTCACTAGCGAGAATCTCGACTTGCCACTCAACACTTGATTGGAAAATAGCACCTTTTGCTGTTGATGGTAGGGATCTCCTCAGTGATCCAATATAATTCTCCCAACTTTCTTACAAATGCCCATGTCAGTTAGTGCCTGGGAAGATTCTGCTGACTATCTTCTTGCAGGTTGAAATTTTAGTGAAGGGAACAAGCCCCTAGTCAGAAGAATGTGATCTCCCATGTTCTGAGTTTTGAACTAAGTCAAGTGCTAGTTCTGTGTTCTAATGCATTATGCAGACCAGGCAGATTGTTTGAGGGTGCTGTTAATGATTGATTAACAAGTCTGGCTCAGTCTTGGAAGCTGCAATGTTTAACCTGTCATAACAGATTGCTGATTCTGTTTCAGATATCACTGCAAGCATGGCTTGAAAGAGTGGGTTGACCTTGATGGAATCTATGCTGGAAGTCTAGACAGTTTCAAGTGGCTAAACTTCAATAATATGCCTTTCGGCAATCAGACGTTAAAAAATACTTAGAATTTAGGGATTCTAATCTCTTTGAATTCAGGTAGGCTCATATTCCAATGGGGAGAGCAATAAAGTAGCTGTTAAGCAAATAGAAATACATCTTTCCCAGTTCCTTTTTAACTAAGCTGTTCAGAGGTGTTATCAAGTGTCTCTGGAGCTTGTAGGACTTGAGTCTGGGTCTCCTGCCTTCGAGGTCAGGACATTACCACCGTCCCACAAGAGCCATAAGTATGACACATGTGAAGGCCATCAACAACTTGAAGACTTCTGGAGGGTGCCCTTGTGGTGCAGTGGTAGTGTCACTACCTCTGAACCAGGAGGCCTCGTTTCAAGTCCAATCTGATCCAGAGGTATATAATAACATCTCTGACCAGGTTGATGAGGAAATAGATACATCCTATATAAAACAAAACTTGAGCACTTCCTTGTGTTTTCTGTGGCCTTGAGGAGTCCATGTTTGATGTGTACCACTGGATATAAGAGATGGCAGCCCACATTTCATTTTCTAAAGGGTTACGTCTCGAGTTTTGTTTGCATTTCAGCCCCATGCTCATTATCTTTGTTTGTCTGTTGCAGACAGAGAGGGGCTCCTCTTGGTTCTGTCCTGAGCCTGACCAAGATAACTATTAACAGCTCAAGCAGCAGGTATTGTGGGGTCTGTTAGCCCTGGTTGTCTGCCTCTCTTCTGGGATTAAAGCCACACCCAGGTTTCCTTGTTTGGCGAGCATGTGATTCCCACTCTCACCTGAGGTCTCCCATAACCAGTGGACACCATAGGGGCTGCGGTGTGTGGCTCCATCCTGAATAATGTTTCAGTTTAAATTTAATTTTGCTTTAAATATACAATTGTAGTTATAGTGCACCTTTAAAGGATGTTTGCCTTTTAATGTCATTTAATTTTTATTTAGTTGCTTTAATTTAAATTACTTTAACAAATTAGTACAAGAAAGACTCCTAACACACCAAATGTTGGTTTTGGATGAGGCAGATACACATAATAGTAAATTTTAGAATTAAGTCTTGCATTAAATAAAGGATTAGAATCTAGTTTCCTATTTCACTATTAGGGTTTCTAATTTATTAACATAGGTTTTAGTAGCTGGATGTGGAGATATGATGAATTTTTGGTTGGCTGATTGGTTAGAGATAGAGGGAATGCACAAGATGAAAATACACTATTTGGTCAGTCTCCAGATTTGCAAAAATATGATACACACTGAATCTCGTGTAACTTTTAATCATTTCCCTGTCAAATTACTGATCTGGTTTCCTTTACAATGTTCTTGTATGTGTTTCACTGACTGCACTATTCTGATAAGCGTCAAACTGGACAAGAAACATTAACTTTGTTGCTTTCTTTACACCTGCTGCCAGGCATCCTGAGTTTCTCCAGAATTATGTTTCTTATAGGGTGTGTCTACTCCCCAAGCCTTGCTTTAACACAGATATAGGGAGGTGCTATTCCCCGAGTCTTGTTCTAACACAGGTATGGGAGCATTCTACTCTTTGAGCCTTGTTTAATTTAGATTGTTGAACTGATCTGGTGGCATGTCTGAATGCAACATGTAATAAATCATATAAATATGAAAATCTGTTAATATTTAAAGTGCTCTATAAATATGTTATTGATTTCTGTGGTAACCAGGTCATTACTTCATCTGATCCACTACAATTCATGGACCTTGCTTGGAAGTGGCAGATGCATGGATTGAGGGTCTTAAGGTGGCTAATGTTGGAGCACAGATCATTCTACTGTGCCAGGATGACAAGTTTGGATGGACAAAACCAGCCATTTAGCAATAGATGCACCATTGATAGGTTTATGGTAAGGTTTGGTTTTGATGAGCGATTTAGAGTGTTTCTGAACCACAGAGTACATAATGTGAAGCAGTCATTGGTCACTGAGATTTCAGCCAATCTCTTCATAATTCTTAGTGACAGAAAACTCATTGAAGCCCCATGGCAGGAGACCATGACCCGGACATAAAGAGGAAGCTGCATAAAGTCATGGAACAAGGGGATTCGAGGAGTCCTTATCCATAAATCTCAAAAAGCTGGCATCCAGGTTCAGCGAATAATAGGAAAGGCAAATGGAATATTGGCCTTAACTTCAAAGGGAATGGGGTATAAATGTTTAGCTAAAACTATAAAGACACTATCAGACCACAGCTGGAGTTCAGTTTTAGGCCCCTTTTTTAAGGAAAGCTACTGACAATGGAGGCAGTCCAGAGAGGGTTCACTTGGCTGAAACCAGGTGTGAAGGGACTGTCGTATAAGGGGATATTGAGTAGGTTGGAACCATACTTGCTGGAATATAGAAGAATGAGAGGCAATCTTATTGAAGCATGCAAGATTCTTAGGAGACTTGATAAGGGAGATGTCGAAAAGTTGTTTTCCTAGTGGGACAGTCTATGCCCAGAGGGCATAATCTCAGATTAAGGGGTTGCACATTTAAAATAGAGATGAAGGGGAATTTCTTCTTTCAGAGTGTAATGAATCTGTGGAATTCTTTACAGATGGCTGTTGAGCGTGGATCATTAAGTATATTCTAGACTGATATAGACAGATTTTTAATCAGTGAAGGAATCAAGGATTATAGTAAAAGGCAGGAAAGTGGGGTTGAAGATTACCAAATCAACCATGATCGCATTGAATTATGAAGCAGTTTAAATGGACTGAAGGTCTGCTTTTATTCTCATGTCTTATGGCCTTGTGCTGAAAGAATGGTAAAATACCAGGCTGAACATAGCCAGGGCCTTGGTGATGGTGAGGGCCACATTTTCAGAGAAAAGGGAGCCCGCTGAGTTTCTAGGACTCCATAGCTTGAGAATCATTGATTTAGATCTTCATCTGAAAATTATTAGCGTTTATACATTTTGCCAAAACATAGAGACATTCAAACTATTTATGAGGAAGTAAAATCAAATTTCTTCTACAGTAATATCTATAGCTCTACACACTTTCTTAAAATTTTGCGTACAGGAATATTACTTTTCATTTAAAGTTTTGTAAAGTTTTTTCTTTGAGTTGACCATGAAGTTGTGATGTTTGAGTGAGATTAGTGCTTTGTACAGACTGTACTGAATCATGTATGAATCACTGTGAAAGATTGACTCTTGCAGAGTTGCTGAGTAATAAGCAAGTATTGGTTTAGTAAGCAAGGAACCGAAAGAACGTGTTTCTATCTTATAAATATACGCCACACAATAGCTTTAAAAGAAAATAATACATTACTATATTTTTCTTCCTAAATGTTGATAGCATGCCACTATTATAACCAGCTTTGTCTGGTATGATTATTAATGTAAAAATGCCTTATATTGTAGTAAATCAGATTCTCTCTAAATGCATAATGTACAGCATAGTCATCAAATTTAATTATCCTTACTAACTGCCCTTGATATTTCATATGTATTTTCTTAGTTTCCTCTATTATTCTTACACCATATAATTTTAAAAAGCCAGAGACATATTATTGATATCATTTGTCGGTGAAATAAACCCAGTCTCTCATCTTATAGTGTCATAGAGTCATACAGCTGAAAACAGACCCTTTGATTCAACCAGTTCATGCCAAACATAATTCCAAACTATGCCTGCTCCTGGCACATATCCCTCCAAACCTTTCCTATTCATATATCTATCCAAATGTCTTTTAAACGTTGCAATTGTACCCACATCCACCATTTCATCAGGAAATTCATTCCTTCCATGTAAATTAACCTCTGTGTAAAAAAAAATGCCTTTTATATATTTTTTAAATCTCTCTCATCTCACCTAAAAAATGTGCCCCCTGGTCTTGAAATTCTCCATCCTAGGGAAAAGACAACTATCATCAACTCTATCTATACCCCTCATTATTTTATAAACCACAGTCAGGTCACCTCTCAAACTCTTACGCCCCAGTGAACAATGTCTAAGCCTTTCCTTATAACTCAAACTTTTCATACCCAGCAATATCCTGGTAACCTTTTCTGAACCCTCTCAAGCTTGATAATATCTTTCCCATAACTGGGCGACCAGAACAGGATACAGTACTCCAGGAGAGGTTTCACCAATGTCCTGTACAACCTCAACATAACGCCCCAACTCCGATACTTGAAGGACTGAGTAGTGACGGCAAGTGTGCCAAATGCCTTTTTAACCACCCTGTCTATATGTGACACAAACTTTAAAGAATTATGAACATGCACCTTTAAGTCCCTCTGTTCTGCACAAGGCCCTACTTTTAATTGTATAAGCCCTACCCTTGTTTGTTATATCAAAATATGATACCTTGCATTTATCCATATTGAACTCCATCTGCCATTTTCACCTATTAACCTATTTGATCAAAATCCCTTTGTAAGCTTAGAAAACTTCTATGCCAGCAATGTTTGTGCCATCCACAAACTTACTAACCATGCCTTCTATATTCTCACCCAAATCATTTATATTAACAACAAACAAAAGAGGACCTGGAACTGAGATAACAAAGCGTGGAGGTGGATGAACACAGCAGGCCAAGCAGCATTACGGAGCACAAAAGCTGATGTTTCGGACCTAGACCCCTCATCAGAAAAGGGGGATGGGGAGAGGGTTCTGAAATAAATAGGGAGAGAGGGGGAGGTGGACTGAAGATGGATAGAGGAGAAGATAGGTGGAGAGGAGAGTATAGGTGGGGAGGTAGGTAGAGGATAGGTCATCCCGAGGAGGACGGGCAGGTCAAGGGGGCGTGATGTGGTTAGTAAGTAGGAAATGGAGGTCCGGCTTGAGGTGGGAGGAGGGGACTGGTGAGAGGAAGAACAGGTTAGGGAGGTGGGGACGAGCTGAGCTGGTTTTGGGATGCAGTGGGGGGAGGGAAGATTTTGAAGCTGGTGAAATCCACATTGATACCATAGGGCTCCTGGGTTCCCAAGCCAAATATGAGTTGCTGTTCCTGCAACCTACGGGTGGCATCATTATGGCACTGCAGGAGGCCCAGGATGGACATGTCATCTAAGGAATGGGAAGGGGAGTTAAAACGGTTCGCGATTGGAAGGTGCAGTTGTTTGTTGCAAACCGAGCGGAGGTGTTCTGCAAAGCTGTCCCCAAGCCTCCACTTGGTTTCCCTGATGTAGAAGGCCACAACAGGAACAGCAGATGCAGTACACCACATTGGCGGATGTGCAGGTGAACATCTGCTTGATATGGAAAGTCATCTTGGGGCCTGGGATGGGGGTGAGGGAGGAGGTGTGGGGGCAAGTGCACTTCCTGCTACTGCAGGGGAAAGTGCCGGGTGTGGTGGTTTGGAGGGGAGTGTGGAGCGTGGACCCAGAACCGATCCCTGTGGAACAGTGCTGGTCACAAGCCTCCAGTCCGAAAAACAACTCTCCACTATTACTCTCTGTCTCCTGCCATTAAGCCAATTATGTATCCAATTGGCAAGCTCACCCTGAATCCCATGCGATTTAGCTTTACTAATTAGTATATCATGTAGACCCTTGTCAAAGGTTTTACTAATATCCATATAAACAGTGTCTGCCACTCTGCCATCATCAACCTTTCTGGTAACTTCATCAAAAAACTCAATGAAGTTTGAGAGACATAATTTTCCTCATACAAAACCATGCTAATCAATTTTTGCTTCTGTAAATGCCCATAAAATCCTATCTTTTATAATCATATCCAACAGTTTACCCACAAGCGAAGCCAGATTCACAGGAATATAGTTCCCAGGTTTCACCTCACAAACTTTCTTAAACAAAGGTACCATATTAGACACCCTCCAGGCACCTCACTCGTAGTTATAGATGGCGTAAGTATTTCTGCAAGGAGCCTTGTTTCTTATTTCCCACAAATTTCTGGGATATATTAGATCACGTCCTGGAGATTTATCCACCTTTATGTTCTCTAAGACCTCCCAAACCTCCTCTTTTGTAATGTGAACTGTTTTTAAAACAGGAATGTTATTTCTCTGCATTTTCTGGACTCCGTTTCTTTTTCCACAGTAAAAACTGATATGAAATATTCATTTATTATCTCTCCTAACTCCTGGGGTTCAGTGCAAAGATGACCTCCTTGATCTTTAAGAGGCCCAGCTTTCTCTCTAATTACCCTTTTGCTCTTAATGTATTTATAGAATCTCTTTGGATTATCCGTAACATTATCTGTCAATGCTATCTCATATATCCTCTTTGCTTTTCTGATTTCTCTCTTAAGAATGTCTCTACGCTCTTTATGTTGATTAAAAGATTCAATTGATCCAAGTTATCTATATCTAAAAAAAATTCCATCTTATTCTTGACTAGAACCTCAATATCTTTATTCATTCATTGTTCATTAATCTCACCAGCCATACCTTTCACTCTAAAAGGAACAAAATGCCTCTGAACTCTTGTTGTCTCACTCTTGAGTGCCTCCCACTTGTTAGACATCCTTTTACCTGTGAACAGTCTACTCCAATCAATTTCTCAAAGTTCTTGTCATTCCATTTAAATTTGCCTCACCCCAATTAAAACTTTAATTATTATGGAAGGTTTATCCCTTTTCATTACCATTTTGAAACTAATAGAATTATGATTGCTACCTGGCCTGCGTTATTGCCCAAAAGGAGGTCAAGTTTTGCTCTTTTTCTTGTAGGAACATACACATATTAATAAGGAAAATATTTTTGAATACGTTTGACAATTCCTTCGCCATCCAAACCTTTAACACTATCGTCATCCCCGTCAATGTTTGGAAAAATAAAAACTCCCATTCTTACAACCTTATTATGCTTACATATATCTGAGATCTTCCTTCACATTTATTTCTCAATTTCACTTGTACTATTCGGGGGCCTATACTACAATCCCATCAAAGTGATCTTTCCTTTCTTATTTATAATTTCTACCCAAATATTTTCACTGGATGATTTTTCAGAAGTATCTTCCTAGATACAGCAGTAAAGTGTACCTTAAATAAAATGCCACTCCCGCCCCCCTCCTTTCTTGCCTCCTTTTCTATCCTTTCTATAGCATCTTAACTATCTGCAACTGGATCTTACCTGACAACCTCGAGTTTTACACCAATCCCTTTCCATATTAAATCATTGTACTCCACATTTTATTGTCCTGATGAGTCAGACCACCAAACAACTGCTCTGACTTCTTTAAGTTACCCCTTCAATCTATGTTTTGAATATATTGAAATCTTCTGTGGCTAAATGAATAATTGTTTCAGGAAATTGGCTCAGGTATAATGAGCCATCCATTGGAGAAGATTCAATGATTTTACTTAATATTGGCAGCTTTGCTATCATCAACAAACAAATATGGCTCTGTCCTTGACTCCATCAAACTTCCTGGGCCCCTTCTCAAATTTGATGCATAATTGTTAAGGCATGAAGTGAGCTTCCTTCTCCATTTGACCGACTGCCAAGATTATTCCTCTCTATCTACAAAACAAGCCCTGAAGATTAGTCATTGGTCATCTCAACCCCACCTCGCCATCCCTTCTTTCTATCCCCATGCTCTACAAATAATAATTACCTCAGTATGCCTTCCTTGTAACCTTATCCAAAGCTCCACTCCACTATAGACACCCTTATTGCTAAAACTAAGGCTTATTGTTGTCTGAACTTTTTTACTTGTACTCATGAGGACAATTCACAAGATTACCAATATAAAGAGAAATAACATTTATACTGTATTTTAAGAGCATACTAAGTGGACTCTGGTAGAGACATTGCCACGAAGAATACACCAATTAGATGATGACAGTTAACTGCCATTGTTTAAATTTAAATTTGGCAGGTCGACTCTGATTGGTCTGAGCATTTCCCTGAGGAATGAACAAGAAAATGATGTCACTTATTTTGTTCAATTGCATCGTGTATTTACATGTTCTTTCTGCAAAGAAAAACATGCTTTTCTCATGTAGTATAAACATCTTGTTTGCCTTACATTGTTATTCTTGCAAATTGGCCTGTTGAGCACAAGATGAAAAGTTTAGATAAAATGTGCCCTTTTGTAGTAATATTCAAAATCTTAATGGCTGTATGTGCTTGATTCTTTGTGTAAAACACGGCAATGTTTTTTGCAAATTTGTACCCAACCGTTCCCATCGTGGGGTGATTGACATCTAACAAAAACTCATTATGTACGTCTGTACATTCTGCTGACCTGTCTCCAATGCCATCTTTTTACTTTAGAATAAGATTTCAAAATAAAAGTGACAGATATCTAAAATGTAAGAATTAAATGCTAGAAATGCATTGTGAGATAATCAAGATGAGAAAAGCAAAAATCTATGTTAATATTTAATTTGAAACAAAGAGCTTTATGTTACATATTTTTGTCTGGCTGCAATTCCCTGTTGCCGTGGCCACAAAATATTCATTTCTCACAACGTAGGCCTTTAAATGTGTGAAGTGACCTTGGTCCCAATGGGAGTCAACCAACCTTGTGTGATGTATACAAAGCAATCTGGAATGATAACCTAGTCAAATATAAAGGCAGATTTGTCATTCCTTTTGCATTCATACATTCATTAAATGTCAAAGAAACGGAATAAAACATAACCTTGTGACATTCCTTGTGACAAAGGTATTTGTAAGAATTTTGCAGTCTAACCACGGCTCTTTGATGCTTGTTCCCAATCAAATAGCTGCAGTATTGCCTTTTAGTGCATTAGGTTAGTTAATAAAATGGCTGAAAACCAAAGTGTCTTACCTCTGGCAGCTTTATGATGGCCATTCCATAGATTGTGTTAAGTGAATCAGGCAGTAAAACTAATGAATCCTTTGTTCCTGCATGTCTTTTTAAACCACAAAACTCTGAAGAATTTATTCTAAATCATTGCTGTGCTTCAAGACTGTGGATAATTGGTGACTGACATCATACTTTATGAAGTAATGACCGGTATGAATTGTAGTAAAAGTGGAAACATGTATGTTACAAGAATTTTAATTTTAGATAAACTTATGTTGTTTGTAGAGGATATAATTGGCATCATTGTATATCAAGTTCTATTCGGATTACAGTTTTGAAACATGCCATTTAGCCCAGCTGATAAATGTTCCACATGAGCCTCCTCTCAACCTGTTTTGCCTGAGACTTATTAGCTTATCCCTCTGTTCCTTTCTCCTTCAAATGCTTCTCTAGTTTCCCCGAGCGTACATCAATGCTATTCGCTTAAATTACATCTTGTGATTGCAAATTCTTGATTTATTTGAGGTATTTCAGATTTGTGATCGCTAGTTGTAGATTCCACAACAAGTAGAAACATCTCCTTTACATCTCCCCTATCAAGCCCTTTCATTAACTTAAAGATGCCTATAAGGTTGTTTTTCAGCCTTTGCTTGAGCACTAAGTCCCAGACTTGTCAGACTTTCCCCATGGGTATAAAACCTCAGAATCACAGAATTGTTAGAGTGCATTCCATCCATTGTGTCTGCACCAGGTCTCTCAATGAACAATCCATTTCAGATAGTTCTCCTGCCTTCTCTCCATAAACCTCTACTTTTTCCTTTTTCAGACCTTAGTCTCATTCCAAATTAAATAGTCCAATTGAACTTTGTACCACTCTAAGGTAGTGCATTCCAGACCTTAACCATTCACTGAGTGAAATATTTATTTTGCTCCTATCACTTTTTCTACTTTTGCCAAAATTTTTGATCTCTGCCACCTTATTGTCAATCTTTTCATGAGTGTGAACTGTTTCTCTCTATCAATTCTGTCCATTCTCATGATTTTGAATGTTCTCATGTTAATTAAACTTTCTTTTGGCCTTCTTTCTGTAAAAAGCCCTAACTTCTCCAATTGGTTTTCCTAACCTGAGTTCTTCGTCCTTAGAATCATCCTCATAAATCTTTTCAACAGATCTGAATCAGTTCTGGTATAATCTAGTAAATGATTATACCCTGGACATCATTTATTGTAGAATGGAAATCAGAATTGTGCACAGTTCTTCAGGTGCAAAGTAAAATTTAATATAACACCTTTGTGTTTTGTAAAGAATTTTATCTCTATGTGATTATATAAACGCACTCGAGTATGCAGGCTGCGCATGTTACATTGTTAACATGCCGCCGAACTGCCCAGCATGACCTGTTCTTTCGTTAGTGCCCCCCTTCCTCTGGGTCGCTATTTTATCTGCAGTGAAAAAGTCACACAACAGATGTGTAGTTTAACAGATCTTACTGTCAGGCAAGATGGGTAGACCTGAGACAGTAGGAACTGCAGATGTTGGAGAATCTGAGATAACAAGGTGTAGATCTGGATGAACACAGCATGCCAAGCAGAGGAGCAGGAAAGCTGATGTTTCGGGTCTAGACCCTTCTTCAGAAATGATTTCTGAAGAAGGGTCTAGGCCCGAAACGAGAGTGTTCCTGCTCCTCTGATGCTGCTTGGCCTGCTGTGGTCATCCAGATCTACACCTTGTTATTTCAGTAGGGTAGACCTCTTTTGTTTGCACCTCACAAGGCCATACTTCGCTTTCAACCTCCCTTTAGCCTTCCAAGCTAACCTCTCAAACCCAGCACACCACCACCCTCATTGGGTCCTGCCAGCCAAGGTATACCAATGCCCCTGACCTGCCCTGGCAACAGCCAACCTTTTGAGGACAGGTTGTAATCCTAGCAGAAGGCACCACTTCAGCCTGGCACTGCTGTGCCAGTTCTCTAAGGCAGGACTTGCTCCCTACATTGAGAGAGAAATTTTAATCTTAAGCAGTTGACGTTCAGTTCTAAGCATTATTTGGCTGCAGGGCAGCTGGGATCACTGAGGATGAATACCCTGTCAATACCTTTAACGGTGGGGTGGCAAGGTCTCCCATTCAAATACTCCTGCCCTTCAATTTGGATGGGCTGAGGCAGGGGTGGCAAGCCATTCTGACCTTGGCAGTGTGACGTTTTGTAGATTTTAAACTATTGTGTCTCACCTGCATGTCCTAGCCAGCTGAACACCATGCCCGAGGTTAATGTTGGGTGAGAGGTGTCAACCTCGAAACAAAGGAATGGGAAGTGGGATTTAAGGAGAAACTCTTAACCGAAGGAAGAGATGCTCAGAGACCTATCCTTTTATTGTCACATTTGAACACCATTCCTACGGTTCCTGGCACCATAATGGAAATAAATAATAAAACAAAAACAACTGTTTGGGCTTCTTTTGGTCTCATAATTTGTTATTTCTGAGTCACAACTCTTTATCACTCATGTCCACAGGTAAAATCAAAATCAGACCATAATACTACAATTGGAGTGTGATCTGAATATCTAAGTGAAGACCATACCCAATTTCTAGTGGGTGGCTGCTCAGATATACCTGCTCTCACCTGCTCAGAAGTGCAGGTTAATGTTAAAAGCTGGGAATGGAGATTGGGTGAATGCTTCCCACTGACAATTTGAACTGTGTAGATTGCTCATTTTCTACTGAACAGGTAGAATTAAAATCATTCTTCATGTTTTATATGTTTCATCATAAGAGGAATCTTTTCATGATTTGTACACTTAAAACTAGACTGGTAATGACTGGATTTTGTGGTCAGTGGCAAACAATAAGAAAGCCGCCAATGGAGATCTACTGACGGATCTGAGATCTGTCATAATGTTTTCCTCTTTCCTGATGCTAAGTCAAAGTAAAGCCTTGGTCTTTAGCAGGAGTGATGGCAGAATTTCTATGAAATTCTGTTGTAGGCAGTTAGACTACCAATCATGCTAAGTATTCACATGAAGAGCAACCCAGGAAACTAAAACCACATAAATGACTCTTTTTAATTTAGAATTTCAATAAGCAAAATAAATGGTATGATTTGATTTAAACGGAAACTATAATCATCCTTTTGAAGTGCATTTTAAAAATTTATGTTTCATCATTATGGAAAAGTTTGACATTTTACAAATATAAATTAGCTTTACAAGGCTAATTATGGCAGTTATGAAGTTAATATAAAATTAAACACTCACTTATACACTTCATTCAACAAGGCATGATTTTTACATGTGTTTTTACAGAGAGGCAAGCAATGTAAAAGTGGAAATTTTCATGAGGTCACTGATTGCTTAAAGATTGCAGGGGGATCTCTATAGTGCACTGTCTGGAGAGGCAGAGAATCCGTAACAGCTATCTATTCTGTGCATGTGCACACTCCAGATGTTGTGGTCAGTTTCAGTGGAGTAATGATGGCAAGTGCTGACAGCTTCGCCATCATTACCATGGCAAAATCTGAGCCAGCGTTGCCTTGAAAACCAGACAACTGTGAGATTGATTATCAATGCTACCTGTCCAGTTTATCTTGGGAATGACTAATGAGCTTTTGTTAAAATTGTTAGTCATTTCCTCCATAACTGACTTCTTTCTAGTAAATAATTAATGTTAGCTATTAAAATAGACAAACCTTAATTCACTTTCTTTTCAGCTTGGTTCAACTTGTTCTGAATAAAGCAAATCCGAGTCTGAAGTTGAATATGATACTTTGCTTTGTTCCTCTTGTGGGAAATGTTTAAAAATTCTTCAATGATATATCCTATTGAAATGGCTCAAGTGTCCTCTTTGATTTTTCATATTTGAAGAAGGAACCAAAATGCTTCCAGTGGGTATTTTTCTAACCTGCCTAACATAGCATGTTGAAATTATAACACATTGAGGACAATGTGGTAGCTACCGGTTAGTCCCGAGAGCTATTGTCTATCCAGTTTACCCCAGGTAGACAATATTAAAATCAGTCCTATTATTCCTAAAATTATGTTTGTTATTTTTATTCTAAAAGTAATGACAATCAACAAGCTACTAAGTTTTGAAAAGATCTACCACATGAAATATCCTCTGTTGAATGACAGCGTGGATATTGTGGCATGCATGCTACAGTGGAATCTAATTCTACCATACAATTGCAGCAGACTTGGTTTTCGGAACATCTGACAAAGCTGTGAAGGTTGTTTGTGCTGGGCCCTGAACAATCTGGCAAGCTGATCAGCCATTACCCAACACTTCTGCAAACAGTGCTGAGGCAAATGCATACTCTCTGTAATATTCCTACATGGCTGTATATCTGGCTTAAACCATTCTGTTGTCTGAGACCATAAAACCATGTAACATAGGAGTAGAGGTAGATCATTTGGCCTACCAAGTCTGCTTCATCATTCAATGAAATCATGACTGATCTGAGAATTCTGAACTCCACTTTCCTGCTTTCTTGCTATAAGCTTTGATTGTCTTATTGATTTGAAATCTGTACTTAATGACACAACCTCTATAGCCTTCTGCAGTAAAGAATTCAACAGATTCACTAATTCCTGAGGGAATAAATTCCTCCTCACTGTGGTCTTTAGCGGGTGCTTTTATTCTGGATTATGCCCTTTGATTCTAAACTTTCTTACAAGGGGAAACAACCTTTCAGCACCTACCCCTTAAGAATTTTACATTTTCAATAAGGCCTCCTCTCCTTCGCCTAAACTCAAATGACTACAGACACAATCTACCAAACATCTCCGCGTATGAAAAATCCCTCTTTACCTGCGTTAAGCTAATAAACCTTCTTTGGTCCCTCTCCAAAGCCAGCATATCTCTCCTTAAGTAAGAAGACCAAAATTATTCACAGTATGCTAGGTGCGGACTTGCTAGTGCCTTGCAAATTTAGGAAGGTGTCCCTATTTTTATATTCCATTCTTTTTGAAAGAAAGGCTGACATTCTTTTTGACTTTCCTATAATGCAGTGCTGTCCATCATTGCTTGTATTCATCTAGCTGTAAACGCTACTCCCACTTACCTGCATTTGGTCCATAGCCTATTATGTCCTGGCACCTTAAATGCTCAGCCAGATGCTTCTTAAATGTTGAGTGAGTACCAGTCCCCATAATGCCCCCAGGTAGCACTTTCCATATTTCCACCTCTGGGTGACAAAACAAGTTCTCATATCTCCTCTAAACTACTTACAACTCATCTTAAACCTGTGCCCTCTGACCTTAGACATGTCTCTCATAGGAAAAGTTTTTTTCATAACCTACCCTATGGCTCTCATAATTTTGTACACCTCAATCAGATCTCACCTCAGCCTCTTCTGCTCCAAGAAAAACAAACCCGGCCTATCCAGGAAACCCAGTTTCTTCTCACAACTGACTGTTTTCATTCCTGACAACATCCTGGTGAATCTCCTCTGCACCATTTCCAGTATAATCATGTCCTTCTAATTGCGTGGTGACCAGAACTGCACATAGTATTACATCTGTGTTCTAATCAGTGTTTAATAAATGTTTAACAAGACTTGGAGACAAAAAGGAGTGCAGATGCTGGAAACCAGAGTCTATAGACATGAGGCCAGAAAAACACAACTGGTCAGACACAATCAGAGCAACAGGCAAGTCAACATTCCTGTTCGAAACCGTTCATCAGGACTGGGGAGGGGGAGGTGAGACCAGAAATAGAGGGAGGAGATGGAGCTAGAGCAATGGTGGGAGAGATGGTGTTAGATGGTTGCAGGTCGGGGGTTAGTGTGATGGCACCAGGGGAAGGGTGGAGAGGATAGGTGAGTAGGAAGATAGATAGGTTAGGTCTGGTCACAGAGATGAGGAGGATATGGAGGATTGGACATGGGATAAGACACAAGAATTTTGAAGCTGGTGAAGTCAATGTTGAGGCTATTTGGCTGTGAGCATCCAAAGTGAAATATCAGGTGTTGTTCCTCCAGTTTACATTTGGCCTCACGCTGGAGGAGGCCCAGGATAGATATCAGGCAAAAAGGAGGGAGAGTTAAAATGGATGGCAACAAGAGGGTCAGGTTGGTGGATGTGTGCTGAGTGCAGATGCTGTGTGAATTGGTCCCTGAGTCTGTTTTTGGTTGACCTGATATAGATGAGACCACATCGGGGGCATCGGATCCAAAAGATCAAACTGATCAGGTAGTTTTGCTTACACTGGGAAAACCATATACAAACTGTGGAACCAGTTCATGGAGCATCTGCGTTCCACACGCTTCAAACAACCTGATCTTCTAGTTGCCATCCACTTTAACATCCCCTCCCACTCCCCTGACAATAGCCTCATCCTTGGCCTCCTCCACTGTCAGAGTGAGGCTGAATGTAAACTGGAGGAACAACACCTGATATCTTGCCTTGGAAGCTTACAGACCAATGGCCTTAACATTGACTTCAACAGCTTCAAACAGCCTTATCCCATTCCAGCCCTCCACCTCCTCCTTACCTCCCTGGCCTGGCCCAACCTGTCCATTTTCCTACTCACTTATCCACTCCACCCTTCCCATGACCCCATCACAATAACCCTTACCCATATCCACCTATCGCAATCTCTCCTACCCTCTCCCCAGCCCCATACCCCTCACTATTTATTTCCGGTCTCCCCACCCCTCCCCAGTCCTGGTGAAGGGGTTCAAACCAAAATGCTGACTTTCCTGCTCCTCTGATGCTGTCTGACATGCTGTGCTTTTCCAGCCTCACACCTATAGACTTTTAGCAAGTCTTTCTTGATCCTATATTCTATACCCTGGTTAATGAGGCAAGCATCCTATATGCCTTCTTCATCATCCAGTCTACCAGTATTAATACTTTCAGGGATCTATAGACTTGTACACCAAGTTCCTTTTGTTCCTTAGTACTCCCTAAGGACCTAACATTCATTATGGAAATACCCCATTAGTAGACTTCCCAAAATGCACTCATTTAACACTTATCAGGATTAAATACTTTGCTAAATTTTGTACAAATAAGTCATTTCATCATTTCAACAAAGTGTTAATTTGATAAAAAGTTACTGGAAATCTGGAATTGCTCAGAAACCTTGAGATTTGTGAAGGCTGACATATAAAGACTTCTGCATGAATATATTAAGATTGAAAAACCAAATTTAAAGTTTCTTCGTGTGTGGTCGGAAATTCCTCAGTAAAGTTCTGGCATTCAGTCTTTTTCTGCAGCTTGCTACATTTGTAAATCTGCTTGGGATGACTGCATTTTCTGTAGGAGTGAGAATGAGACCCAAAGAACAACGAGAATTTCTGGCGAGAGCAGTCTGACCGATTGAGTCTCAAATTTACTTTGTAAACAACACGGAGAGATTTTATAGCAAAGCAAAAAGAAAAGATTTAGGCAGAAAATCATAGCTCCTTAGCACATGTTTCTCAGTGTTAACAGTAATGTTTTGCCCCCAAAATTATGCGTTTTTTATAATCCATTCAGAGCATGTGGGCTCAGCTGGCTGGTATTGACCCGGCCTTGCTACATTTGGACACAGACTGCTTCAGTATATGAGGTGTTATGAATGGTGTTGTGCGATCATCCCCACTTCTGACCTTGTGATGGAAGCAAGGACATTGGTGAATCATTTGAAAATGTTTGGGCCTAGAACACTGCCCTGAGAAACTCGAGCAGTTCACATGTGTGGTATTATTTACATTGGACTCTATTTTGCCATCATTTTGTAATTGTTTTGGTTAATACATACAAGATGTCCATCAGAAGTATACAGAATACACAGGCTGTGGCATTCATCAGTGGTTAGCATCTATTTGAAGCCAATGCCGCCAACCCTTGCCAATAGATGAAGACATGTTCAGCTACAACAAAGATCTCTCATTCGGGACAGCACGGTGGCTCAGTGGTTAGCACTGCAGCTTCACAGCGCCAGGGACCCAGGTTTGATTCCCGCCTCAGGCGACTGTCTGTGTGGAGTTTGTACATTCTCCTTGTGTCTGCGTGGGTTTCTTTGGGGTGCTCTGGTTTCCTCCCGCAGTCCAAAGATGTGCAGATTAGATGGATTGGCCATGCTAAATTGCCCGTAGTGTTCAGGGGTGTGTGGGTTATAGGGGGATAGGTCTGGGTGGGATGCTTCAAGGGACGGTGTGTACTTTTGGACCAAAGGGCCTGTTTCCACACTGTAGGGAATCTAATTGCTTTAGAAGAATTCAAAACATTATTTAAAGTGATATTCAACTGCTGAAATATTGGGTCCTGACTGATTTCTCTTGGTGCTTGCAGCATTAATGCAGAAAGTCAACTCATGCATCGTCTGAGTGAACTTGAAAATTGCAATGGATATTTTGTTCAGCTGAGGCTATTATAAATACATGCACTAGCAAATAGAGACTAGGAGAAAGTATTGCTAATACAGGATCCATTATAATAGCGCAGCAGTTCTGATGCTGAATGTTTCTGGCTGAGCCTACGATTTCCTCCCAAGAACTTTACAACAGCAATGAGGATGGTGAAAAATAGAAAACATTGCATTTTGGAATGAAACTTGAGAACGTATTTCACATTGAATTCGTATGAGAGGAACACACAAGAGACATTCCATTTTGGGATAACAACAGGATAGTTAAAGTGTACACAGAAACAAACCAGACACATACAAATACATACAGATTTTGTGAAAATAAGTATACCATCAGAAAAAAACCAGCAAAATTTTCAGAAAAGTTTCTTTCCCATGTTGCTGATGGAATGTTATTGTCCATGGTCACTTGACCACCTTTTGATGAGCATTCAGAACTACTACCTGTATCCCCAGTAACTGTGACAATTTGGAAGTACAATTGCAGATTTTGTGATCACAGATGACAAACAAGGCCTTATTATGTAAATAGAGAATTGCAAGAATTTTTTTGCAGCACTTCCGTCTAAGCAAAATTACTCTGATTCAGATTGTTAGTGTATTTTTTTGCTACTGCATGCCCCCAAAAATATAAAAAACAAAAGTTGTCTTCAAATGCACTAAGTAAGGAGGAGATGAGAGAATTTACCAACATTGCATCCAATGAGACAGTTAACAAAAACACAACATTGTTGATGTTGAACATGTCGAATAGGAAATCAAAACATTCACATACAAAGGTTGTCACACTAGTTCTGAAGCTATCCACTCGATGCGAAATGTCAGCTCTGCTTTCTCTGCACGGATGCTGCGAAACCTCTGAGTTTCGCCAGAACTTTCTATTTTTGTATCTCACTCTAGTTAATTATACTAAAAGCATTCAAGAAAAGCCTTTAGGAGTTAGAAAGGCCATCGTCACTTTCAGAATCTAGAGCTGCTGAATCTGAGGTGTCAACAGTAACTACCAAATTCCAAAAATGACACTTGTGAACAATTCTGCTTGGCCTTGTAGCAGGAAACCGCTTGAAAAGCAGTAATGGGAGTCTCACAAACAGAGCTGTGGTTCGTCCAATGCATGCCCCAGTCTGACCATGGAGCCGCAAGCCATCACCCTTCACCCTCCCTCAGTCACCAATTATCTTCCGTCCTTCATGCTTGACCATTGCCCCAACACTTCTGCTTTGAGCCACCCACTGTCCCTTTTGATCCACTGTCTGTCAGCCTAGAACTGCCAACTATCACCCTCACTCAGTTCCCCCATCACCTTTGAGCTGCCAGCTATCACTCTTGACCTTCCCCTTATCTCCAGTGACATACCTTTGGGTTCCATTGAGTCTCCAGACTTCCAGGTTGACCTCGGTCACACTTGATCTCCCCTTTATCATACGTGATAACTTTTGGTAAAGATTGATTTTCTCTGTGTTATATAGCTCCCTTCCTCTGTCTCCCACAAAGTCTCTTAGGTTTACTATGCCTCAATCACTCTCTCAGAGGCACCCAGACCTGACCATTCAAGGCAGCTACCACATTTTCTCCCTCACTCTGCCATGCCCTGGGCTTCTGGGACAGCTGCCATAGCCCAGCCTTCTTTCACCTGGTGCAAAAGAGTTGTCCAAGAAAGAAAATGGCAGAAATCCTCCAGGAAGACTATCTCACTTTCTATAACCCACCTTAAGCTAGTTATGGATCTGAAAGCACTTGTTTCTTGTTTGCTGCTGACTTTGTCATTCAGGTATAATCTAATCTGATAACCATGAGTTTTAATGACTATATGACATGCTAATACATTAAGGGTAGGTTTCTGCCAATCTCAGAATCCACAATTTGCCTTTAATCTGCCACCAACTTAATATCCAACTTTCATCCTGGTGTTGGAAAGCAATGACACTATTAAGAGCTCCCACCTGTCTCTTTTCCTTTTCCCAGATGCAACATATGATTTCTTCCCCGAGTTGATTGATAACATTCAAATCTGTGAGTTAAAAAGTTGTGGGTTGAAGTCCCATTCTATAATTCAGACTAACATTTCATCACAATGTTGAAGGTGTTGTTTCTGTCAAGAAGCAGAGCCCTTTCTGCTAGCTACTCCTTGAAGATGATCAGGGAGAAGTTCCAGCCACACCTTCCATCAACAACAAGAATAATTAACCTATCATCCATTTCGTTTCTCTGTACAAATGGGCTGCTGTATTTGTTTGAATAATGAGAGTGAATACACTTCAAAAATAGCTTATTAATTATGAACTGTTTTGAAATGTCACTGAAACTTAAGATACTACGTAAATCAAAGTCCTTTCTTTCAAAACAAAACATTGATAGCACATGGGATAGAAGACTAAATTAGAAGAAGTAGAATGCAAACAATGGAAGAATACAGAATAAGTTAACAGCTAGAGAAACAAATTATGCAGCTGACCAAAAGGAGAGACAACACAGGTAAACAGAATATAACAGAGTTAGGAATATATTTGTCAACAAAAAGAGATTGAAAAAGATAAATGAAAAGTAGTGGACGTGGGGAGTAGTACCAAATCACTGGGAGTTAGTCTAGCAGGAGGTTTATTGAAATCAAAGGGGGGGTCCAAGCTTCCTTGGCTAAATGGTTGATTCACAATGCAGAGCACTATCACCCAGCACAAGTTCAATTCCAGTATAGCCTGTTGTCAGCTTCATCTCCAGTTGTGGCTGTGTAATGGGAGAGCAGCCTCCGTGATCATTGGATTTTTCATTTTCTCATCCCATTACTAACCTTACAACAATTTATCGGTACTTTGATTTCACAGGAATGCGTATTCTAACCTGACATCTTGACAGGCTTATGTTAATGTGAACTTAAATTTTCCTGAAATTGTTTGGAAACAATAATTTATTTCAAAATCATATCAATTATAAATGAAAATTTTGTAAAACATGTAAGTATGAGATCCTTCCTTTTTAATTCTTCAGCAAGTGAACTAGGTCCAATGCACTTTGCTTAAATCTAGATGAGTAATTGGTCTGATAAACAGGCATATCATTCTGTCAGTTTATGCAGTAATTTATCTTGTTAAAGACAGCTATTTTGCCAGTGAGAACATTTCATTTATGGTCAGATTACCCAGGCACCTTGCATGATTTTGATTTATACTTGGCTGGTATTAGCAACATTATTAATAACTATAACAATAGTGTCTTCAAATCAATTCTGAAAGGTCACATTCCTGCATCAATGAGCTTTTTCCTCATGCATCAATGTTTCTTTCTTCTTCTCTGAACTTCTGAACATGAAGAAATATTTATAAAATACTTCTGATTTTTTGTCCCTTTTGGGAAACAATTTACTGTGTAAGTTCAGATGGCATTGTAGCTCTGTGGGCTATCCTATGTGATATCAGCTTGGTAGTGGGAGAGCATTCAATTGGACAGTAGGCTGATGCCACTTTCCTGCCTCTTCCCAGAAAGGGCCATGCTGGGAAAGGGCCACAGATTATTTGCTTGTCCTGTCACCAATTGAAGCCCTTAAATAGCAATTAATGTCCTCTTAAGGGTCTCATTGCATTGCTGCTGGTACAAACCTGCCAGTGGGAATGACACTTGTCATGATGAGAACATGACGTGTGGGTGCTGGCTTTCAGCATCTGGGTGGCAGGGAGCAGTCACTTGTTTGAAGGAACACAGTGCCTGAACAAGGGAAGTGGCATTGAGAAGGGATGGTCGACCATGGCAGTTGCCTTTACTGCAATCTCCCTTCCCTGTGATAGAGCCTTGAAACACACCCATTGCTATCATTCACCCATGACTGGGGATCCAGCAACATTCTCCTACCTCAGGCATGAGCTGTACAGGCAGCAGCTTCTACCTCCTCAGTGGCAGGGCCATTCAATAGACCAGCCAGCTGTTGTTAGCAGGCAAGACTTTTGCCACCCAGAGACCTTGATACTAGGGAAGGCCCACCACTGTCCAGTAAAATGCTTCAGTGGCACTCAATAGGCCAGGCTTCCCAATAGGCCATGCTTCCCAACAGAGGCAAGGCAAGCTCCATGCAAGACCACCATTGCCTTCTCTAAATACTGCCGTGTGTGCCATGTGTGTGCATGTGTGCGCTTGTGTGTGTGTGTGTGTGTGTGTGTGTGTGTGTGTGTGTGTGTCTGTGTGTGTATGAAATCTGAGGCACAATCCTTGACGCAGCAATCCTGTTGTGCAACACGTTAACAGATGAGAAGTGGCAGATGGAGTTCAACCTGGATAAATGCGAAGTGATGCATTTTGGAAGGTTGAACTTAAACGCTGAATATAGGATTCTCGGCAGTGTGGAGGAACAGCGGGATCTTGGTGTTCAAGTGCATAGCTCCCTCAAAGTTACCACACAGGTGGATAATGTTGTTAAGAAAGCATATGGTGTTTTGGCTTTCATTAACAGGGGGATCGAGTTTAAGAGCCGTGAGGTTATGCTGCAGCTCTACAAAACCCTGATGAGACCACACTTGGAATATTGTGTCCAGTTCTGGTCACCCTATTATAGGAAAGATGTGGAGGCTTTGGAGAGGGTGCAAAGGAGGTTTACCAGGATGCTGCCTGGACTGGAGGGCTTGTCTTACGACGAGAGGTTGACTGAGCTCGGACTTTTCTCTCTGGAGAGAAGGAGGAAGAGAGGTGACCTGATCGAGGTGTACAAGGTAATGAGAGGCATGGATAGAGTCGATATCCGGAGACTTTTCCCCAGGGCAGGATTGACTACCATGAGGGGTCATAGTTTTAAGGTGTTAGGAGGAAGGTATAGAGGAGACGTCAGAGGGAGGTTCTTCACCCAGAGAGTTGTGAGTGCATGGAATACTTTGCCAGTGGTAGTCGTGGAAGCAGAGTCATTAATGACATTTAAGCGACTGCTGGACATGCACATGGACAGCAGTGAGTTGAGGGGAATGTAGGTTAGGTTATTTTATTTTTGGATTAAGATTATTCCACGGCACAACATCGTGGGCCGAAGGGCCTATACTGTGCTGTACTTTTCTATGTTCTATGACATCTCAACTAGCTAAAGGCAGGGACTTCCACTGATATCTGAGTAATAACTTCCATCCTCTGCTATTTCGCTGTTGAAGTACACAACTTCAACCATAGTTCAATTCCTCCTTCCCAAGCCTCTGACGAAAGGGGTAAAAAGCTTTCAAAATGTAATTGTTTGTGCCTGTTTTTAGTCTCTCTGAACTGCCTTCAACTGAAGGTGAGAAGACAGTGGTGATTTCCTCACTTAGGCCACCAGTTACAATTATACTCAGGGCCTGATTAAACATATAGATTCAGTTCAAAGATGCCAGAAAGGGCACGAATAGTTGTTGCTGTAGGGAGCTGGGAAGTGGAAGATGGTGGAGAGTTGGCAACATGAACAGGCCATCTCGTGACTGATTTTACCTGTTTACCTAACTAGCTTCATTGACTAAAATTATCCCTTGTTTTGTCACTTGCAGTCTTTTCTGAAAAATCATTGGTCTTAATGTTAATTCTGTCGCTTTTTCCAAAAGTATCGCCTACGTACTGATCATTTTCACTTCTTCTGTCATGTGACCTTGACATCCAGCAGCTGTGTCATTCAAAGGATCATAATCACCCTGGCACGCGGATGATGACAGGAGACAGTCCTGTGATAGATGGCACAATGCAGTTTCTTATTCCTTCCTCATACAATGCTTGCTAAATCTGATCTTCTCTCATTCTCAGGTAGCTGAATCTAAGGCACTATAACCAGAGTGCTGGGTTTGCATCATATGCTTTTGATTTGATACAGTTCTGACATCTTTGCTCCTCATCCAGATCCAGTGCTAAAGCAGTGCTGCATATAATGTTGAATAATCAATTTTGGTTCGCCTTGCTAGACTGCTCCAATTTAAATATATATAGCTGTTTAGATACAATGGCAAGGAAGCCACATTTGTGTTTTTTAGGCACTAATTTGATTTGTGAAAGCGTGCTCATATTATAGATGTTACAATCTCCACATATACTGATGGCAGCCTATCATTTATATTGAAATGTGATGATTCTTTAAAGTAAAAATAACATTATTATTCTCAATAATGTCCATTTGGACATGGCTGTTACAACAAATATGCAATGTTAATAAAACTTGACAAAAATATGTTGAGATATACAATACAAAATCTGATTAACAATCAACAGCTACCTAGAATACACCTCCTCCCACCCACCCTCCTGCAAAAATTCCATCCCCTATTCCCAATTCCTCCGCCTCCGCCGCATCTGCTCCCACGATAAGACATTCCACTCCCGCACATCCCAGATGTCCAAGTTCTTTAAGGACCGCAACTTTCCCCCCACGGTGATTGAGAACGCCCTTGACCGCGTCTCCCGCATTTCCCGCGACACATCCCTCACACCCCGCCCCCGCCACAACCGCCCCAAGAGGATCCCCCTCGTTCTCACACACCACCCTACCAACCTCCGGATACAACGCATTATCCTCCGACACTTCCGCCATTTACAATCCGACCCCACCACCCAAGACATTTTTCCATCCCCACCCCTGTCTGCTTTCCGGAGAGACCACTCTCTCCGTGACTCCCTTGTTCGCTCCACACTGCCCTCCAACCCCACCACACCCGGCACCTTCCCCTGCAACCGCAGGAAATGCTACACTTGTCCCCACACCTCCTCCCTCACCCCCATCCCAGGCCCCAAGATGACATTCCACATTAAGCAGAGGTTCACCTGCACATCTGCCAATGTGGTATACTGCATCCACTGTACCCGGTGCGGCTTTCTCTACATTGGGGAAACCAAGCGGAGGCTTGGGGACCGCTTTGCAGAACACCTCCGCTCAGTTCGCAACAAACAACTGCACCTCCCAGTCGCAAACCATTTCCACTCCCCCTCCCATTCTCTTGATGACATGTCCATCATGGGCCTCCTGCACTGCCACAATGATGCCACCCGAAGGTTGCAGGAACAGCAACTCATATTCCGCCTGGGAACCCTGCAGCCATATGGTATCAATGTGGACTTCACCAGTTTCAAAATCTCCCCTTCCCCCACTGCATCCCTAAACCAGCCCAGTTCATCCCCTCCCCCCACTGCACCACACAACCAGCCCAGCTCTTCCCCCCCACCCACTGCATCCCAAAACCAGTCCAACCTGTCTCTGCCTCCCTAACCGGTTCTTCCTCTCACCCATCCCTTCCTCCCACCCCAAGCCGCACCCCCAGCTACCTACTAACCTCATCCCACCTCCTTGACCTGTCCGTCTTCCCTGGACTGACCTATCCCCTCCCTACCTCCCCACCCACACCTTCTCCACCTATCTTCTTTACTCTCCATCTTCGGTCCGCCTCCCCCTCTCTCCCTATTTATTCCAGTTCCCTCCCCCCATCCCCCTCTCTGATGAAGGGTCTAGGCCCGAAACGTCAGCTTTTGTGCTCCTGAGATGCTGCTTGGCCTGCTGTGTTCATCCAGCCTCACATTTTATTATCTTGGAATCTCCAGCATCTGCAGTTCCCATTATCAAGGATGCAATCCTGTTGGGATCTGAGTTATATGAGCTATGGCAAGATATGCAGCAACAAATGCGTCAAGGCCCATCTTGATGTCGAAATTATTTTGATTAATCTTTTAATCTTTTGACAAATGTTGCATGAGATGCTTGCGAGGCAGTGAGGGGATGCCAAATGAATGGGATTAATGCTTGTTAAATGCCTCATTAATGCCACAGCTCACTTTACTAATGTTCAGACTTCCGTCATGTCAAAGGGGCCAAACAAGTTGAACATTGGGAAAACAAAAATGGGGACCTGGTGGATTGAGCTCATCACTTGCTCCAAAAGACCTTCATGCTAGACACTATCCAACAGTATCTCAGGTCATGATCCAGGGGCACTGGCCACAAGCATACTTCATCTGTGGACAATGGTATTAGGCACTTGCCAACCCATGAATGGGGAGGCGATGGCCTAGTGGTATTATGGCTGGACTGTTAATCCAGAGACCCAGATAACGGTCTAGGAACATGGGTTCGAATCCCACCATGGTAGATAGTGGAATTTGATTCAATAAGTATCTGGAATTAAGAATCTAATGATGACTGTGAATCCATTGCTGATTGTTGGAAAAACCCGTCTGGCTCACTATTGTCCTTTAGGGAAGGAAGCTGCCTGCTCTGGCTGACATGTGACTCCAAACCCACAGCAATGTTTTTGACTCTTGACTGCCCTCTGGGAAATTAGGGATAGGCAAGAAATGCTGCCTGACCAGTGACATCCACATCCCGTGAATGAATAAAGGATCATAATCACCCTGGCATGTGGATGCACTGGTAATGTGTTCTGGAAGTACAGAGTTACAATGCAGGGCACACCAGTAATTAGTGTTGCAAGGCTGCAATTTGGACACTTTGCAGACAGGCACTGGCATCCAGTTTATAGACTGGATGAGGCTGCATTTCAGGGCTGTTCTCATACTTAATACCAACCTGCATGATTACAGCATCCCTACCTCGCTGTGCTGTGCCAATTAATGCAGTGCAGCTTACCTTGCTGGTCAGACCAGGGGGTGCACATTTTGCTATATGACAGTGCGCTACATCAATCTCCCCATGCATCCAGTCTCCCCATGCATCTGCACAATGGGGCAGCAGCTTATGCACCAAACACACTGCATGTGCAGCAAACATGCAGCAATCTCTTCAAACAATAGTCCTTAATGAATTCCATGGAGGCACCTGCCAGTTAGGGGGTCCTGGCACAGTAAGTCAAGAGTAGCCTCCCATACATATATCCAGGGAATGTATCAGGCATCCTGGAATAGGGTAGTTGGGGAGATATGCATTCATCAGTCAGGGGCCTGGGCACTTCTTGCTTGGGACTGTTCGATCATGTCAGTCAGGGGGTTGGGTCAAGATCAGTAAGTTGGGACCAGCCATAGGAGCCAAAGGGCAGGGTGCTGTGAATTAGACCAACAGTGGGGGTTAACGTGGAAGTTGGAGTAGAATGAAGAATGATATTTACTCAGTTGGCAGGACATGGGTGTCTCAACATCCTCATGGGATCTGTCTCCTGTGGTGGCCTGGATTCTCTCCTTGTAGAGGTGACGACATGGATGTTGGGCACCTGTTTTGCTTCACCTACCCTGGCTGTCTCTGGTTTGTGGTTCCTTCTTCTGTAATGGGAAAAGTTGGGGGCTGGGGGCACAATGAATGAAGTTACAGTGGGTGCATGGCAGTTAGTGCGGCTCCACGTGGGAGAAATTTGGTGAGGCCTACCAAAGAACTGAAAAGACAGAGCAGAAGGTACACAGGGTTAGTGGTGTGGTATGTTTGTAGAGGGTGTGGGAGTGTGAGGAACAAAAGCAAGAGAGGGAAAATGTTGCCTGAAATAGTATGTGTGGCAGAGCATGATTTTTGGTGGTAGCAGAGAGGGATTGAAGGTGAGGTAACAGAGAGATAAATCTGTCACGTACCCCTGTGCAACAGAGAAGGTCAATGAATTTCTTTCTACACTGCTGGCTGTTCCACCCCTTGTTGGCGATAGCACCGCCCTGGGTGATGACTTCAGACCAGGCTGGCAATGTCTAGTGTTATGGCTTGCTTTGCTGGTCCTTTGACAAGAGGATGCCTCTCTTCTGGTCCACCCAGTCCACCAGGATCTCCAGGCCCCTGTCAGAGACTAGTAGTGCTATTTTTCCCTTCTCTGACATATTCTGACCCTATTTGTCAATGAGCATGTCATGTTGTCAGGGTGCGCAGTGGCCTTGTAAAGATGGTGAACCTACAAGGGATGCCAGTCATTGGGCAGATATCCACTGAGTGATGAGTTCTTCCAGGAATGGTCCAAGGCAGTATGGGACAGAATCGCAAGTCCAAGAAAACATAGAGGCATGGTAGGTGATTAATGTGTGGAGTTCGGTAAGAGAGAGTGAGAAATCTTGCAAGGTCTTGTGGTGAAAAATTAGCCAAAACAAAAGTAGAATTCAGTGTTAAATGAATATGGAAGTGCAATTCCATCATAATTCAGTCAGGAAATTTTCAGATGAAAATAACTATGTATAAATTAAAATAAGCAGAATGTTATATTTTATAAAAGCAAAATACTGTGCATGTTGGAAAAATAAAAAAAAGCAAGTGTGAGAATGTCAGAAAATTCATAAAATGAGTTTTTACTGAATTTGAAACGTTAGCAGATCTTCTGGGTTTCTCCAGCACCACCTGTTTTTATGCTTTATTTTATAATTGATTTCAATTACTAGATCAGATTGGAAGGATGTTTGCCACCAAAGCCAAGGGTTTGGTGGGGTTGGGGGATTTTGGAGGTGGGGGTGTTTGTGTTCAGAAGTTCGGAGTATGCAATTTCATGATATGTTTGTTCTGAGCTGAAATGCAGAATGGAGTCTTTTTTTAAATCTCTCAATTCAGCTTTCAGTTTGTTAAACCTTTACACCTCTGTCGACTATTCTTTTGTATCTGTTATTGCTACAAAAGCCACTGTTCTGTAGCAACTTAGAATTCAAGCCTCTAACTGGTGGTCAAAGAGGTTTCCATTCTAAAGTGCTTAATCTACAGAATGTGGGCTGATAAGGTACAGGTCAGGGAATGTTTTGCAGGTCTGGAGATTGTTCCAGTTACATGGCATACATTGTTTCTGACTAACTGTTTATTTTGATCTGTTTTATAGGCAATACTAGAAAGGATCTGCTGCCACCCATTAAGAACTTCAAAGATAGAGGTTAACCCTTGCTTTTGGTGATAAAGTGAGTCATTGCTGGATGAGGAAAGGCACTTTCACTATAACAAGATGTGTTTCTTTCATCGTTCTGTATTGATTGAATGAAATCATTTACGGTGCCAAAGCTGCTTATGTCTTCTGCATCTGACATCTCTACAGTTCCCAAAGCTTTAATGTAATTTTAGCGGCCTATTTGGTCAGAAGCATCAATTTTACTTTCATTCATACTTGGGTGTCAGCCTCACTAGTGGAACATTTTACATCAATTAAACACAGTAATATTAATGATATACAAAGTGTTTGTTTTTCTTTCCAGTGCGTCATTAAATTCTTAACAATACAAATTCTCAATTAATGACTTTAAAAAAAAAATCGATTGATTATCACAGACTGATATTAATTGTATGCATAGGCCAAAATTCACTAAAATGCTAGAAGACTGTTTTCAAGCAATAGAGAGAGATTTTTTTTCTGGCCACTATGGCATGTCGTTGCTCTTTGATGACTTATCTCTGTGGTGGAGGCTTGGACGACAGTTTCGGAGATGGATTTCATTTGCTGAGCTGCCAGTCATGGCTCAGTGAGAATACTTTTACTTCAAGTCCCCACTTCAAAGACTTGGGCTGAATCATACAATTTTTTTTGGGGGGGGGGTGTAATTGTGAGTTACTTTGAGTTTTTCTGGAAAGATTTTCCTTCAAAGGTAGAGCAAAGTTTCTCCCCACATCTGACCAAACTCGCCTCTTTACTTACCCCATGGTGCCTCTCTCATCCAATTCTAGCCCCAGTTTACCATGCAGTATTCCCAGGACAACTTGGCACTGCTGAAATGTCCTACATCCCTAGTTCTGGCTCCATCTTTAAAAAGCCTGTTGTACACCCAGACGACTGTCAGCCCCGACGTGCCTTGTCCAGTTCCTTTTATTTACCCCGGAATCAGCAAGGAAGAGAAATTGGTGCTTTACAAGCATGGTCTTGGGTGGAGGGGACACTGCATAGGTGGGACATCCTCTTGCCACAGCAGACAAGGTGTTGACACTCCTCTTATACCAGCCTGGTCCAAGGTTGCCAACCTGGTTAAAGTAGTTTCAGCTCTCTGGATGAATGCATAGCACTGTAGGATGTAGCTCAATGAGCTTCTCCACTCTACCAGCAGAAGTACCACCATTTTCTCTCTGATACACTCACTCTATCTCTGCTATTGTGTCCACCTATCACCAATGCTCATGCTTTACCACTCTCATTACTGTCTGCAATGGGGCAGGATGAATCAAAATGGGTGGAGATACTGCCTGAAATTCAGCTCCTAGCCCCTTCTGAACAGGGATTCCTAAATCTGACCAACCTGAGTGGCCTGACCTTGTGCAAGCCCTTGCATTGGTATTCGAGTCTCCTTTTGACTAACTATGCTGGGAACCCCTGATCATAGGCTTTCTCCCTTGCCTTGACTGAGCACTGCTAACAACAATGACAAACTTCCTGTCTTTGTGCCTTTGCTAAATGAGAAGGCAATAAAGCATTACTGTGAACCTGGTATTTCTAGCAGAGGGGCCAAAATACAAAAAGGACAAGTCAATACAGGATGCTGAGAGCATCTAGGAAGGTTCAAAGTGATTGACAGCAACAGAGCAATTAAGGAGCCCAGAGATGCAGTTGCATTCAGTCCATGAGCTGGCTGCATGTACCTGAGTGCACAGTGTCCTCACTGCAACATTATAATTATAGTTTATAACAATAGAGCTATTTCCACATTTCAGGTGGGTGCAAAGATCATGTAGCAACATTTCAAAAGGGCCAGAATGGTAGCCCCAGTACCATTACTAATATATAGTCCCTAATCAACATGGAAAAGCATATTTTTTGGTCATCATCATCTTACTATTCTGCACGTTATGTACAAATTGGGCATTGCATTTTCTACATTACTCATCAACAGATACGGGCCAATCTCAAAGGGAATAACAATTTATATTTATGAAAAACTTTGCTGATTGGTTGGCAATTGATAAGAAAATAAAAGAAAATAATAAGAAAACATAAGCATATTCTACTAGTAAAGACTTATCAGTAGCTATGTAATTCTCCATTGGAGAATTATTGAAGTTCAGTCAAAAAAAGGAATTAAAAAATGAAATCTAGGACATGCACTTATTGTTGACCATTTTGTTGGCCTCCTTTTCTGTGACATTTTTTAAAAATCCTCAGTTAATAAAGATGCTTTGATTGGAAATCAGTCACAACTTTGTGCATCTGCACACTACTGTTGGTTCTTGTCATTTAGGATAGATACAACTGCTTGCATATCCTTGAAAATAAGCAGTATAATTCTTCACAAATTTGTAATGGTAATTGCATCAAAGACATTGAATGTGATCCATAAGGAGCTTCCTGCATCTTTTTTAAGTTTCTCCGATGGGAAGTAACACTGTAACTAGAGCCACTTTATGTCTATTGTGACATTTCCAGTTTTAAATTGATGACAACCTAACAAAATGATTTGAAGTCTCTAAAAATAACTTGTGACACACTTATCGTATGCTTAATTTACAAGAAATGCTGCAATGACTCTCCAAGGATTTATTAACAGCACGTCCCAAACCTGTATTCTCTTTTACCTAGAGAGACAAGGACAGAGGGCCCATAGGAATATCAACCGCCTTCCCCCATGCCTGCTATATCAAGTTCTCTGAGACACATGACAAGATTCTTTGAAAATGTATCGCCATTCCTTTTTCAAATGCCATCATAACCCAACAGGAATGTCGGAGTAACTTCACCACAGACACACCATTAGAAACTATGTGAGGAGTAATATAAAGCACAACGAGGGAGCAGAACTTTTCTAAATAGAGCAGCAACAACCGGAAGTGGTGAGAAGTGTAGTGAAACACAATGGGAGAAAGCAGAATTAGCAAGGGCGTTGGTTATATTGAGAAATGATGCCACAAGACATGGAGACATGTGGGTTGAATACACTGGAACACTTTAATTTTCATTATAGCCTTATTTAGATTTTACCATATAGTATTCTTTAATGTAAAGCTACTATCAATCAATTAATTAATTAATTGAAAGACTTCAGGGGACTGATGGCAGTGCAATTGAGAAGTGTAATACAGCACTGGAAAGAAGAGTGCCTCAGAGGGGTCAAAGAAAGAATCTGTTTGATTAGAGCTAAGACACAATGTGACTACCATTGTGATCAATAGACCACCAAGTAGCAGGAAAGATGTACCAGAACAAATTTGTGAGGAAATTGTAGCAAGAGTTGCAAAAGCTATTGAGCAGCAGTAATTAAGAATGAGTTATTGCTGGAGTGATGTTATATTTATGAGGTTTGTACAATTATTATATTTTGGGTCCACATGTGTACATTTTAATCGGGTCAGGCAAACTACTCTGCAATCTGTCTGTCAATAAGCCTGGCTGTTTGATTTTTGAAGATCCCTCTCAGTTCTGATTGTAGAACATCAACCTATAACATTACCTGTTTCTCTCCACAGCTGCTGCATGACCTGCTGAGTCTTTATTTCCCCCCAGAATTTTGTGTTCTTGTTTCAGATTTTCAGCAGCCACATTATTTTTGTTTTGTAAAGGAAAGCGGTGAATTGTTTTATTGAGAAGAAGGTGCAAAGTCTTTACACCTGGAGTCAATGGCAGTGGAGTTTGAGATTGCAATGCAAGGACTGCATTTCCCAAAGTGTCAGAAAGATCTTGAGAACATCAAGTTGTACACAATTGTGGCTTGAACTGTCCATATACCCCTAAGATTAAAGGAGGTTGCAGTGAAGATATGCTAATTATTGTTTCTGCCTAGATACAAGGTAGATGTGTTTCATTTTGCCAGAGGGTGGAGAAAGCCATTTCTGAAATCAGTTTATAGGCTTCCTTACAAACAGCAGAGGTTCCATAAAGCTCAGCTGGGAGAAAAGGCTGCTTGACTATGTGAGCTACCATAAGTGAATGCATAAGGGAAATCGTCTCTAGTCAAAGAGATAATTCTATGATTCCAGCTGATGTTAATATTGAACAAATCAGATTCCACATTGAAGCTCTGATTTATAGACGCTAATTTTGCTTTTGTTTTTAACTGCGGAGCTAATTTGCTGAACACAGATAGTTAAAAACCAAAAGAACCGAGGATGTATAAATCAGGAACAAAAACAGAAGTTGCTGGAAAAGCTCAGCAGGTCTGGCAGCATCTGTGTCAGAGTTAATGTTTCGGGTCCGGTTACCCTTCCTCAGAACTTCTAACACAGAAGCCCAGATCTGACCTCTTCCTGGGTCCGACTGAATGCACAGCAGTGCAGGAGAAAAGATCAATGACCTTCTAAGTTCTACAAGGCTAGGTGCCGCCATTTTTTCTTTGCTCCCTCCCCTTTCCTCTAACTCTGCCATTGTACACAAACCTCAGCAATATTCATGGCCTACAAACTTCAGTGTTGCATACAGCATCTCCACTCAGTGCCTCTCCCCTGCCTCATCCTCCACAACTACTAATCCTCCCTGCCCTCTGGCTAAAACATTATGCATCCCAGGATGGCTGGCAGTCTCCAAGTAAGTACAAAGTGAGTGACCACTAAGAAATAGAAGCTTTTTAATGTGCCATAAGATGCAACCAGTGTAGATATGTGAGCTGGCTGTGAGTCCCTGTGCACAAAGGGATTGGCAGGAACATGCATGTCAAAGGCATCCCTGAGTTTCAAAATGAAGTTTTGAAGGGCTGAGGTGGATTCTGAGTTGTTGCGAGATCAGTCAAGTTAGTGTGGTGAGGCCAGTGGTTTCCCATAGTGGATTGGGTGACTGAAAAGTGAGGAGGATGTTCACCAGAGAGCATTCTGGGATACGTTGCTGAAAGGAGATTATGATGAGCAGCGTCTGCCTGGCATTTCTGGGAATGATCACGTCTAGTTTCTCAGGAGATGAGATAATTGCAAGCTGCATGCAAAATGAAATGAGTTGGGGTATAAATGTGGTACAAACTTCAGGAAGTACTTGCTGTTTATCGGTGAGATTCTGATCTCACTGTTGAGATTTTCAAGGGAAAAATCAAAATTTATTTTCTTGATTTGGAGAATCACGTTTTTTTAATTCCTGTTGAATTTTCCCATGTGGCACACTGTTGCCCATGTAACATAAGGCATGGAAAAATTCAGCTCTTAGTTTCTAGTAGTGTTGCAAAATTCCTCACTAGACAGCTTAAAACTTCAGCCTCCATTCTCTGGTATGCCCACATACAGGCTGACTACCACCTTTTCAGGACTGTCAGTCTCTCTGAGTCCCTGTTGCTAGCAATGTTGCAGAGTTTTTCTCTACCTACCTTTGTGCATTAACCCTATCCCTCGTGTTTAAGGGTTATTAAACCTCATGGGTGTATATGATGTAAATGTGAACAAACCTGTATGGAGAAAGTTCCGAATAGAAGGAGAAAAGGAATGAGGAGCAAGAGCTAGTACAGGAGTAGGCTGGCAACCGACATAGAAAGGAGTCCAAAATAGATTTATAAATTGTAAAAAAAGCATGTAGGATCCTGGGTCATTTATATAGATGTAGACTATTAAAGCAGGGGAGTTATGGTGAAGCTTTATAAAACGTTGATTTGGCCTCAGCTGCAAGATTGAAATTCAGGGATTTTGCACTTCAGGAAGGAAATGAAGGCATTCGAGAGGGTACAGAAAAGATTTATGAGAATGATTCCAGAATGAGGGACTTTTAGATAGGAGAAGCTGGGGCTGTTTTCCTTAGAGAAACAGGTTGATACAGGAGTTTAGAATCAGGAAGGGTCTAAATGGAGTAACATCATTATGAATAGGTACAAAATGATTGTGTCAAAGAGACATGGCTACAGGGTGACTGGCGTTTGGAACTGAATAGCCAAGATTATTAAATATTTAGAAAGGACAAGCAAAAAGGAAAAGGAAGTGAAAAAAGTGAAATGAAGCATTGTTAATAAAGGATGAACTCAGTGCAATAGTAAGAAAGGAAATTGTCTCAAAGTCTGGATGTAGGATCAGTCTAAGTGGACCTAAGATGGAATAGGTGGTAAAAAAATATCAGTGAATGTAATCTATAGACCTCCAAACAGTAATGGTAATGTAGGGGTGGTATTAAATAGGAGTTAGAGGTTCATGAAACAAGAATTTTTTAATTCATTCATGGCAAGTGGGCATCGCTGGGCTAGACCAGCATTTATGATCATATTAACAACCATAGTCATATTGAATACCAGAACAATAGGAAGGGCTGAATAGCTCCTGCTCCTCTTTTATGTTTCTAAACGTGGAGAAATCATTTCCATTGACAGAAGGCTTGAGCTAAAAGATGCCGATTTAAGGTAAAAGAAGTACAGGCAACTTGAAGAGCAATGTTACAACACAGCCAGTGTTTCGGATCTGGAGTGCACTGTCTGAGAGTGTGGTGGTGGCAGGTTCAATCATGGTTTTCAAAGAGAATTGGATAATGCTCTAAAGTGAAAAAAAAAGTTATTCCAAGACCCTGTGGGAGTAAGCAGAGCGATGAGACTACTGAGATGCTGCTTGGCCTGCTGTGTTCGTCCAACTGTACACTTTGTTATCTCTTATAATGAGACTGCCTGAATAGTTCTAAAATATAGCTGACACAAATGTTCACCATTATGAAGGGCCTGGACAGAGCAGATAGGGATATATTTTCCAATTGATTGTGGGGTCAAGAACCAGAGGACTCCAATTTAAGGTGTTCAGCAAAAGAACCAAAGATGACACAAGAAAGAATTTTCTTTTATTTACATTGTACATGGTAACATCCGGAACACATTCCTGAATGTGCAGTGGAGGCAGATTCAATTGCAGATTTTTAAACAAAACAGGATAATTACCTAAGGAGAAGACAAAAGATAGCTGCAATGAAAAGGCAGAAAAGTAAGATTTGCTCAGTACCTCATTCAGAGACCCAGCACAGACAGAGCTGAACAACTATGCACTGTGCCATGACCATTCTGTAATTCTATGATAAAAAGAACACCAATTTTCAATGGGTGTCCAAAGTTGCTAGGCAGTGATAAACATTAAAAAGGTCAATTGTAGGACTAAGCAAATGAAGCCTTACTGAAAATGCAGAACTTCTTCTGTTTGGTTTTGGACATTGTCTCCAGTTGGTCCTCAAGTTCTTACGTGCATTTCTTTCAATAGATTAAAACATTTATTTTTCATCCTACTTGTCACCAATAAATTTGAAATTGTTGTCTTCAACTGCTGTTAAGCCTTTATTTGCATGTTTATAAGTCTACGCTGCCTTAACAAATTGACACCATAAATTTGATTATCAAGCTGACACTCCACTGACTAGTTCATCCATCCCAATCCTGAAGTGGCAAGCTTGTGACCGTTTCATACCTCAAATTTCTACCATATCATTCAACTGCATTATTTCCTGCATTTGATAGTTCACAAAACCATTCAAAGGGTCAAGACAAAAGGCTGATTTGAAAAGGGAGCATTAATAAATTAAAAACCAAAAGAAAAGCAGAGCTAGTTGTGAACATGACAATGAGTAACATTATTCATAAAATATAAAGTGATAAAGTTTCTAATCCATATGAATATTTGTTTGGCAGCATAGAACTTGAATATTGCTGAGAAAAGACTCATTTTGTTGAAGTTTTTCATCTTAAACGCATCAGGACAATTCTCAACAATACCAATGTAAAGAGAAAATAACATTTACATTGTGCGAGAGAAGAGTGTTGATTAGTTGGCAAGTTGATTCTGATTGATAGATGTGTTGCTGTGCAGAATGTACCAGTTAGATGTTAGCTGACAGTTAGCTGCCAAGGTCTTCTTAAATTTTAAACCAGGCAGGTAAAGCCTGATTAATTGAGGCGTTGACTTGAAAAATTAAGTTGAGAATATCTGTCACCTACTTTGAGTTGGAACAGGCACAATGAGTGTACATTTTCTTTCTGATTGCAAAGGTCAGACCAATGTGTATTAAAATATATAAAATCCAGTATATGCAAGTGTGCTATGCTGTGCACCCGGGTGAAAATCTTGACTTGGTTGTCAACATAATTCTTCACACCTTCAGAATTATTTAGCAAATGTAGTGCATTTGCATCTCAAATTGAATCTAACTTCTAATTTAAGTTGTCAATTAGGTTCAACTGAATGTGTCTTATCATTTAATTTACAATAATATGTTCGATAAAAATCAAGATAGCAAATTATTTTGGATTACTTATCTACTTTCTGCTGTAACAATTGCTATAGATACCATGATAAACAGTATATAACTTGGTTGCTATTTTTGAAATTTAGCACGAAGTGCAACCTCATACCTCTAACAAGCGAAATATAAAATACCATCTTTTACGAAGGCAGTCAATGATTCACAATTGAATACATTTCAGAGAACTGCCATTCGATCTGCAAACTTGGTAATGCAGATAGTTAGTGACTATCTATGTCTAGCAGTGTCTTTGACAGTTCCGTAAAGATCTTGATTAATACAATTTCTGAGATTTAAGATCATGGGGGCTAAGTCTAATCGCATTGCAAAATAGGCACAGGAATTGCAATGAAGGATTAATCCTGCCCATAGCTTCCAATACAGGCTTCATGCTAACATTGCCTGCCTGTTAATTTACTTGATTACAGCATACAGGAGACGGTATTGTCATAAGTCACTGCAACCAAAGATGAGAGAGGGGAGAGATAATGGGAACTGCAGATGCTGGAGATTCCAAGATAATAAAATGTGAGGCTGGATGAACACAGCAGGCCAAGCAGCATCCCAGGAGCACAAAAGCTGACGTTTCGGGCCTGGACCCTTCATCAGAGAGGGGGATGGGGGGAGGGAACTGGAATAAATAGGGAGAGAGGGGGAGGCGGACCGAAGATGGAGAGTAAAGAAGATAGGTGGAGAGAGTGTAGGTGGGGAGGTAGGGAGGGGATAGGTCAGTCCAGGGAAGACGGACAGGTCAAGGAGGTGGGATGAGGTTAGTAGGTAGCTGGGGGTGCGGCTTGGGGTGGGAGGAAGGGATGGGTGAGAGGAAGAACCGGTTAGGGAGGCAGAGACAGGTTGGACTGGTTTTGGGATGCAGTGGGTGGGGGGGAAGAGCTGGGCTGGTTGTGTGGTGCAGTGGGGGGAGGGGATGAACTGGACTGGTTTAGGGATGCAGTAGGGGAAGGGGAGATTTTGAAACTGGTGAAGTCCACATTGATACCATATGGCTGCACGGTTCCCAGGCGGAATATGAGTTGCTGTTCCTGCAGCCTTCGGGTGGCATCATTGTGGCAGTGCAGGAGGCCCATGATGGACATGTCATCAAGAGAATGGGAGGGGGAGTGGAAATGGTTTGCGACTGGGAGGTGCAGTTGTTTGTTGCGAACTGAGCGGAGGTGTTCTGCAAAGCGGTCCCCAAGCCTCCGCTTGGTTTCCCCAATGTAGAGGAAGCCGCACCGGGTACAGTGGATGCAGTATACCACATTGGCAGATGTGCAGGTGAACCTCTGCTTGATGTGGAATGTCATCTTGGGGCCTGGGATGGGGGTGAGGGAGGAGGTGTGGGGACAAGTGTAGCATTTCCTGCGGTTGCAGGGGAAGGTGCCGGGTGTGGTGGGGTTGGAGGGCAGTGTGGAGCGAACAAGGGAGTCACGGAGAGAGTGGTGTCTCCGGAAAGCAGACAGGGGAGGGGATGGAAAAATGTCTTGGGTGGTGGGGTCGGATTGTAAATGGCGGAAGTGTCGGAGGATAATGCGTTGTATCCGGAGGTTGGTAGGGTGGTGTGTGAGAACGAGGGGGATCCTCTTGGGGCGGTTGTGGCGGGGGCGGGGTGTGAGGGATGTGTCGCGGGAAATGCGGGGGACGTGGTCAAGGGCGTTCTTGATCACCGTGGGGGGAAAGTTGCGGTCCTTAAAGAACTTGGACATCTGGGATGTGCGGGAGTGGAATGTCTTATCGTGGGAGCAGATGCGGCGGAGGCGGAGGAATTGGGAATAGGGGATGGAATTTTTGCAGGAGGGTGGGTGGGAGGAGGTGTATTCTAGGTAGCTGTGGGAGTCGGTGGGCTTGAAATGGACATCAGTTACAAGCTGGTTGCCTGAGATGGAGACTGAGAGGTCCAGGAAGGTGAGGGATGTGCTGGACGTGGCCCAGGTGAACTGAAGGTTGGGGTGGAACGTGTTGGTGAAGTGGATGAACTGTTCGAGCTCCTCTGGGGAGCAAGAGGCGGCGCCGATACAGTCATCAATGTACCGGAGGAAGAGGTGGGGTTTGGGGCCTGTGTAGGTGCGGAAGTGGGACTGTTCCACGTAACCTACAAAGAGGCAGGCATAGCTGGGGCCCATGCGGGTGCCCATGGCCACCCCCTTAGTCTGTGGGAGGAGTCAAAAGAGAAGTTGTTGAGTGTGAGGACGAGTTCAGCTAGGCGGATGAGAGTGTCGGTGGAGGGGGCCTGGTCGGGCCTGCGGGACAGGAAGAAGCGGAGGGCCTTGAGGCCATCTCCATGCGGAATGCAGGTGTACAGGGACTGGACGTCCATGGTGAATATGAGGTGTTGGGGGCCAGGGAATTGGAAGTCCTGGAGGAGGTGGAGGGCGTGGGTGGTGTCACCGACGTAGGTGGGGAGTTCCTGGACCAAAGGGGAGAAAATGGAGTCCAGATAGGTGGAGATGAGTTCGGTGGGGCAGGAGCAGGCTGAGACGATGGGTCGACCAGGGCAGGCAGGTTTGTGGATTTTGGGAAGGAGATAGAAACGGGCCGCACTGTATGGCGCACTGACCTCTACATCGCCGAGGCCAGACGCCAACTCTCCGACACAACCTCCTACCGCCTCCTCGATCATGACCCCACACCCGAGCACCAAACCATCATCTCCAACACCATTCACGACCTCATCACCTCAGGGGACCTCCCACCCACAGCCTCCAACCTCATTGTTCCCCAACCCCGCACGGCCCGTTTCTATCTCCTTCCCTAAATCCACAAACCTGCCTGCCCTGGTCGACCCATCGTCTCAGCCTGCTCCTGCCCCACCGAACTCATCTCCACCTATCTGGACTCCATTTTCTCCCCTTTGGTCCAGGAACTCCCCACCTACGTCCGTGACACCACCCACGCCCTCCACCTCCTCCAGGACTTCCAATTACCTGGCCCCCAACACCTCATATTCACCATGGACGTCCAGTCCCTGTACACCTGCATTCCGCATGGAGATGGCCTCAAGGCCCTCCGCTTCTTCCTGTCCCGCAGGCCCGACCAGGCCCCCTCCACCGACACTCTCATCCGCCTAGCTGAACTCGTCCTCACACTCAACAACTTCTCTTTTGACTCCTCCCACAGACTAAGGGGGTGGCCATGGGCACCCGCATGGGCCCCAGCTATGCCTGCCTCTTTGTAGGTTACGTGGAACAGTCCCTCTTCCGCACCTACACAGGCCCCAAACCCCACCTCTTCCTCCGGTACATCGATGACTGTATCGGCGCCGCCTCTTGCTCCCCAGAGGAGCTCGAACAGTTCATCCACTTCACCAACACGTTCCACCCCAACCTTCAGTTCACCTGGGCCACGTCCAGCACATCTCTCACCTTCCTGGACCTCTCAGTCTCCATCTCAGGCAACCAGCTTGTAACTGATGTCCATTTCAAGCCCACCGACTTCCACAGCTACCTAGAATACACCTCCTCCCACCCACCCTCCTGCAAAAATTCCATCCCCTATTCCCAATTCCTCCGCCTCCGCTGCATCTGCTCCCACGATAAGACATTCCACTCCCGCACATCCCAGATGTCCAAGTTCTTTAAGGACCGCAACTTTCCCCCCACGGTGATCGAGAACGCCTTTGACCGCGTCTCCCGCATTTCCCACGACACATCCCTCACACCCCGCCCCCGCCACAACCGCCCCAAGAGGATCCCCCTCGTTCTCACACACCACCCTACCAACCTCCGGATACAACGCATTATCCTCCGACACTTCCGCCATTTACAATCCGACCCCACCACCCAAGACATTTTTCCATCCCCTCCCCTGTCTGCTTTCCGGAGACACCACTCTCTCCGTGACTCCCTTGTTCGCTCCACACTGCCCTCCAACCCCACCACACCCGGCACCTTCCCCTGCAACCGCAGGAAATGCTACACTTGTCCCCACACCTCCTCCCTCACCCCCATCCCAGGCCCCAAGATGACATTCCACATTAAGCAGAGGTTCACCTGCACATCTGCCAATGTGGTATACTGCATCCACTGTACCCGGTGCGGCTTCCTCTACATTGGGGAAACCAAGCGGAGGCTTGGGGACCGCTTTGCAGAACACCTCCGCTCAGTTCGCAACAAACAACTGCACCTCCCAGTCGCAAACCATTTCCACTCCCCCTCCCATTCTCTAGATGACATGTCCATCATGGGCCTCCTGCACTGCCACAATGATGCCACCCGAAGGCTGCAGGAACAGCAACTCATATTCCGCCTGGGAACCCTGCAGCCATATGGTATCAATGTAGACTTCACCAGTTTCAAAATCTCCCCTTCCCCTACTGCATCCCTAAACCAGCCCAGTTCATCCCCTCCCCCCACTGCACCACACAACCAGCCCAGCTCTTCCCCCCCACCCACTGCATCCCAAAACCAGTCCAACCTGTCTCTGCCTCCCTAACCGGTTCTTCCTCTCACCCATCCCTTCCTCCCACCCCAAGCCGCACCCCCAGCTACCTACTAACCTCATCCCACCTCCGTGACCTGTCCGTCTTCCCTGGACTGACCTATCCCCTCCCTACCTCCCCACCTACACTCTCTCCACCTATCTTCTTTACTCTCCATCTTCAGTCCGCCTCCCCCTCTCTCCCTATTTATTCCAGTTCCCTCCCCCCATCCCCCTCTCTGATGAAGGGTCTAGGCCCGAAACGTCAGCTTTTGTGCTCCTGGGATGCTGCTTGGCCTGCTGTGTTCATCCAGCCTCACATTTTATTATCTATGAGAGAGGGGAGCACCAGTTAAAGCCATGTTTTACTATTAAAGGGAGGAACAATGTGACTGAAGCAGCTAGTGAAGGTTGTTGAGGAGCTCGTTTTAATACAAAAAGATGAAATAACAGCACACAATGACAGAATGTGGTTCCAAAATTTATCATGTCACACTGGAGGCCTTAGTTGAGAAGAGGATGAGAGATGTGTACTACTCACAAGTGTTCACGTACATTGTTTCCTTTAATGCTTACCATAAATATCTATCAATCAAAATTCATACTTCGATCTTCACCTCTCCCTCAGACTCTTTTCATTGCTGCAAATCTCACACCCACATCTCACCTGCAGTCACAGCCAGCTATCCAATCACATTACTCAAACAGATTATATTCCATCATACTTTCTAACACACTTCTTTATCTCTTGCAGGGCAAATGGAGGCAAGTGCTAATTGGAAGAGGACGTGCATGGCTGCATGGCTTATCCTGAGAGCGGGGAGAATGTTCACCAGCATTGGATCAAAATTGCTAAGGCCTTGGTCGGCAATAGAATTAGAAGTAGACTTATTGTATCATGTACTCACTTGAATGTAGCGAAAAGTTAACAAAGTCACCACTCACAGAGACATCTTGGGTTCAAATCTACCTAGGTACGGGATCTTAGGAATAGAACAGAAAAACAAAGAATTAAAAAGTACATCATTACATTCCTTCACGTCACCTTAGGTACAGGTACCTAGCTACAAAATCTCAGTAGCATATTAGAAAAATAAAGAAACAAAAAGCTCAGCACTACAGAGTTGAGTAGGGCTGAAACTATAGTAAAATCAAGTCAGCACTCACATGGGTGAACGTTTAATAGCCTTAATTAAACATAACTATATAGAAGGGATGGTAAGAGAGGACATCTTCTGAAACACTACAGATTTAGGCTCCAGTTCCAGGTGATCTGCTGTCACTATGACATAGCTCAGTCACTGTTGTGTTATAATGAGATTCCATGTAAATTCTGATTCTGCAAATAATCAGATGATTCTGACATCTGTATAAGAAGAAACACCAGTCTAGAATGAGCGTGTGAATAGAAAGGTCTTACACACTACATTAGAGAGCTGTATTTAAGAACTAGTATGTGCAGAAGTAAATACAAGATCACTACAGCACATAAGGATTTAAGAAACCTTACTTAGAGATAAGGAGTAAGCAACCTCTGGGCCAATATTTTTATAAACACACAGAGCCTGAGATAACATGATGTCTCTATGTGCAGAAATGACTTAAAACATAAGATAAACCATGATGGTAGCTAGGGCAAAAAAAACCCTCCAGAGCCAGGACCTGAAGTTGAAACAATCTGTGAGATACAGCTGAACAGGGAAAACTCCCAAAGCAGGATAAGTCCTCGGAAGACTTCGAATGTGCAGCTGAGAAAAAAGTGTGAAGACGCCAACAGCAGGCAAAGGCCATGAAAGGTTTTGATTACAGTGCTACAGAATAAGAAAGACTCTGAAACACAGGAAAAGCATGTTCAGCAGTCTTTGAAGCCTAGCTATAAAACACCAAAACTCTGGAGCAAAAAAAACACAAGACTGGAACACTTTGACAGTAAGTAATAAAAACTTACTTACTCACCCAAGTCAGTGAGGCTTGATAATTCTTAGAGATGGCAGCTCCAGTAGAGACATTGCCTTTATCTCAACCACTTGATAATATAGAAGGTTCAAAATTAGGCCAGAAATGGGAGCTCTGAAGCTCCAGTTTCAATGTTATGGAATGGCTTCTGGCTTACATCCTAAGGAGTAGTGCCACCAAATCAGTTCTTATATGCTATAGGTCCAATAGCTGATGATAGTCTGGTAAGACAAATTATGGATCAAAGTTGATTGAAGTATTCATTGGATACATTAGCCCCAAAAGAAATATAGTGATGGAATAGCAAGATTTAATCAGCAACCTTCACATTTCTGAAAGTCAATAGGAGCTTTATTACCAGATTTATATCAGCCTATGTGCAGGTACAAAACTTTGAAAGCTGAATTAATTAGACACTGTGTGGTAGTTGATGTGATAGATGAGAAATTACCAGATTTTCTTCAATCCAAGGAAGGTGTGACATTGAACAGGAAATGCATTTCACTACATAGGTAGAAATAAGGCCCTAACTACAGTTAGTGTTTCAAGGAAGCATCATCATCTGACATGGATCCAGTAATTAGGCCCCAAGGTAGCTCCATCTCTCTCCCAAAAGCCCATTAAAATACCAAAAGAGTGGGAATCTATGTCATTGACCACACTAAGCTGCACAAGAATTATCAGCATGCTGAATATCCAGCAGGAGGAGCTAAATGCTATAATTATGGCCAATTGGGACACTTCAGGAAATATAGTTAAGTTATCAGCATCTTCATATCTTAAACAATGAAGAAAAATTTCTGTCAAAGGAAAACTTCTGAGAAAATGTAAATTATGTAATAAGAAAATGTTAAAAGGTTGAGTAATACCAAATATTGGTTAAATGTCATTTATGTTAAGTTTCATGGAGGTATTCCACCCTCACCACTTTTCTTGCTCTGTAATCTCAAATTTCTCTTATTAATTGGACACATTACTTATCTGATGCCAGCCTGTTTCTCCCACTTGCCTTAGTTGGAAGTATTTGCCACAGTTGTGATATCCTGGGATCCCTGGTGCCATCTTTAAATCCTAGCCATGCATACAGTCAACCATTGGCAATTTGGAGATAACTTTTGCCATGAATATAAAGGGGCAGTATCCACAACTGATGCCTTTCAGAGCACATACTTAGCATGGCTGATAATTCTTTGGACAGATAACTGCACATATCTATATCTATCACTGTTTAAGTGCCAAGCCACATAGCATATCTGCCCTTAGCCACAACATAACTTACAACCCTTTCTCAGTCACTGCTACACTTTCACCAGAAATTGTTGACTGATTCAGTTGCACATGTGGTCTGTTCTGCCGCAGTGAGTGAGGTTTGAAAATCATGAATTGTCCGTATTGTGAAAAAGAGAGAGAAAATCGTGGAACTGACCAAAGTCTGGACACAGGTAAGACTTCTTAATATAACAACGTACTTTTTTAAAAAAATTGTATTAAAATGTACTTTCTTCTAAGTGTGCCTTGGAGTTGCACTTTCAGGACCACTTAATTGCTAATTCTTTTTACATCAGATCAGCTGCCCCTTATATTTGTTTATTTTAAGAGTCAGGGCGGGCTCGAATGCTCATAGTGCTTCAGTACAGAACTATAGCCTTTACTATAGTTATATTTGTAACAACAGCCATTTCATATTTAAGTAAGACAGTCCTAGAAATTTATTGTGTCTTGGAAAATGTTTATAATCTAATGATAAGGAAATCAATTCAGTTTTCTTGGTGGTCAGTGCCATATCTGCAGATCTGTATGACTGTCTATACTCACTGAAACTGGTGCTGCTGAGGCATGAAAGATGGCTCCTTTGTCTGAATTCACTGCTGTTCAAAGCTGTTGTCTGATTGGTCTTCAATTAGTTTTCCAAGTATTTGTCACCAAAATGTTGGAGTTTTATTGACAGTTTTTATTGACCACTGGTAATATGATGTGAGTTTGCCTCCAAGTTTTTCTTTACTTGATGTGACAATGCCTATGATGTCACCTGTAACATAAGATGTTGGGTCTGGATAGCATGTTATTGAAGAATTCAACAAATATTTATCATGGATCACCGTTATGTAAAATAATTAAGTTGTTCAAACCCGAGTTTCTGGGTTAACACTAAGAGTGTTGATTACAAACACTTTCAATAAAGAGTCATATTTCAAGTGATTCAAAATGAAACAGTGTATGGGACCATTGTATCTTTAGGCCACGTGTTATGATGCAATGAAGGTATCATGAGCCTGTCTCTTAAAAGTATACTGATGTATTGACTGTGTCATAACAGAACAGCATACAGTCACCACCATGAGTCTCAACATCCTTTCAGTTGAGCACTGCATGGCTTCGCCATGGTAGTTCAGAGAATGAAAATACTATTTCAGTATGTCAATGGTCAGCTGTACCATGTGGCATTGTGTCTTCAGTTGTATTTGTGCAATCCTTGCATGTGTGGATTGTGCACAGGAATCATCATCTATGTCATTAAAAATGCTCTTGTTGTCCAGTAGCCATTAGATTTTCATTGTAACTCAAATGTGGCTGGCACTGCAGAATGAGGTCAACACAATTATTGCCAAGATATTGGAGACTGACCTGCCTGATTTATTGTGCATGACCATACAACAGGAAGTGAACTCACTCTCAGCTGTAACAAAAACAGAAGTTGCTGGAAGAGCGCAGCAGGTCTGGCACATCTGTGAAAGAAAAACTTAGGATTAAAATTTCAGTTCTGAGGAAGGATCACCAGACAGAACATAGAACATTACAGCACAGTACAGGCCCTTCAGCCCTCGATGTTGTGCCGACCTGTCATACTGATCTCAAGCCCATCTAACCTACACTATTCCATGTACGTCCATATGCTTGTCCAATGACGATTTAAATGTACCTAAAATTGGCGAATCTACTACCGTTGCAGGAAAAGTTCCATTCCCTTACTACTCTCTGAGTAAAGAAACTACCTCTGACATCTGTCCTATATCTTTCACCCCTCAATTTAAAGCTGTGCCCCCTCGTGCTTGCCGTCACCATCCTAGGAAAAAGGATCTCCTTATCCACCCTATCTAACCCTCTAATTATTTTATATGTTTCAATTAAGTCACCTCTCAACCTTCTTCTCTCTAATGAAAACAGACTCATGTCCCTCAGCCTTTCCTCGTAAGACCTTCCCTCCATACCAGGCAACATTCTAGTAAATCTCCTCTGCACCCTTTCCAAAGCTTCCACATCCTTCTTATAATGCGGTGACCAGAACTGTACACAATACTCCAAGTGGGGCCGCACCAGAGTTTTGTACAGCTTCACCATAACCTCTTGGTTCCAGAACTCGATCCCTCTAGTAATAAAAGTTAAAACACTGTATGCCTTCTTAACAGCCCTGTCAACCTGGGTGGCAACTTTCAAGGATCTGTCTACATGGACACCGAGATCTCTCTGCTCATCTACACTGCTAAGAATCTTACTATTAGCCCAGTGCTTTGCCTTCCGGTTACTCCTACCAAAGTGCATCACCTCACACTAGTCTGCATTAAACTCCATATGCCACCTCTCAGCCCAGCTCTGCAGCTTATCTATGTCTCTCTGCAACCTACAGCATCCTTCGTCACTATCCACAACTCCACCAACCTTAGTGCCGTCTGCAAATTTACTAACCCATCCTCCTACGCCCTTATCCAGGTCATTTATAAAAATGACAAACAGCAGTGGACCCAACACCAACCCTTGCGGTACACCACTAGTAACTGGTCTCCAGGATGAACATTTCCCATCAACTACCACCCTCTGTCTTCTTTCAGCAAGCCAATTTCCGATCCAAACTGCTATATCTCCCACAATTCCATTCCTCCGCATTTTGTACATCTTCTGATGAAACTTTACCTCTGATTTTTTTTTTCTTCACTATGCTGCCAGACCTGCTGAGATTTTCCAGCAACTTCTGTTTTACACATCTGCAGTTCTTTTGGTTTTCACTCTCAGTTGTGTTGTGTCTCAGTGATATGAGCGAGTGAGGTGAGTGAGTGAGAGAGAGTGAGAGATTGAGAGAGAGTGAGAGAGAGTGAGAGAGAGTGAGAGAGAGTGAGAGAGAGAGTGAGAGAAAGAGAGAGAGAGAGAGTGAGAGAGAGACAGTGAGAGAGAGTGATTAATGGATGCCCTGTACCACAGAGAAGTCTGCAATCTTTGGAGGTCAGTGTGCTTGCTCTGCCTGTTTCTTTCTGGGAGAAAGAATGCAATGTACTGAGCTGTAATTGATTGAAGTGCCTCAGCCATGTCCCTAAAGCAATAATGAATGGCACACTGGGACGTGCCACAAAAATCTTCAGCTCCAGCCTGGTAGGATCCAGACTACTTACAGTTCGTCACTTTGGTTCCCTTGGCCCTAATATTCCCGCCCTGCTTTGGCTGCAGTTATAGATGAAATAGCTGGCAGATTGTAGTGAGAAGCTCCTTACAGAAGCACAAACATTCCCTACACCATTACTGGCTGAAATTCCTCTCTGAATGTCCTATGTGGATATGGCCTCCTATTGAAAGTCTTTCTTCACCTTCTCCCACCTCTTCAACACCTTCCCCTGCTCTTTCCCACCTCTACATATTCTCCCAACCATGCATCATTCCATTTGGAATGCACACATGTCTGGGACCAATCTGGTTTGTACAGAAAGTAGTAGTCAGCTCCAAATCTTTCAGCACCCATTACACCACTCCCTGTTAGCATTAGTCATATTAAAGATCTTTGGAAAGTACCAAACACTTATACAATTATAAGAACAGTCAGCAGAAATCAATCAGCAACTAACCTGAGAGTGCTTGATGATCCCTTTAAATAGAGCTGGTGGCGACAGTGTCTTTCCAGCTGCTGACAATTTGGCACAGCAGAGGGAGAAACAAGGATGTTAGACAGAGTTCAGCTTCTTAATATCAGCAATGGTGCCAAATCAGTTTTAACACTGATTGACTCCATGATCTGCCTACCCTACATTTTTCTGGCAGATGATTCCAATCCTTTCTTAACACCCTCACCTCATTACATTGCATTGTATGTTCCCTATTACAGATCTCTAAGGCCAATAAGCATCTAAAAAACCAATATATCTGAATTTTGTCCCACATATTTATTTCAAATTGTCTTACGTCAGAATTCAGGGGTACTTGGTTTATTAATTTGCACTTTTGTCAAGATTTGTAATTTAAGGTTGTATTTGTAACATAAGCCTACCAGGATTATTGTAGTAGATGCAAACCACTCAGCGTTTTGAATGACAAATGTGCTTTTACTTTGGAGTGGTGTGGAATTACTGGTTTTGAAAAATTGGATCAAATTCTGACTGTTTCAGTGGTTTCTAGTGGTAATTGGTTCTTGAAAACAGTAAGTCATTGTATTGTTCAAAACAAGGAAAGCTATTTTACCTTTTTTGCATTGAATCCCATTTTCTTCATAATTTCACAAAAGTGAGCAAGTTTTGTGAGTTATGGATTATGTGTAAATTTCAGAAATAAAAATATTACAGATACTTGTATTACATACTTTTTATAATTCTGTAGCTTAAAACAGGGAAGGATAACATTTTGTCAATATACTGGGGGTTACCATTGATGAAAAATTGAACTGGATTAGCCATATATATCAGAAACAGAAATTGCTGGACAAATTCAACAAGAATGGCAGCACTTACTGAAAGAAAACGGAATTAAAGTTACGTATCCAGTGACCCTTCTTCAGGATCTTCTGTTCTGAAGAATGGTCACTGGGTTTGAATCATGAACTCTGTTTTCTCTCCACAGATGCTGCCAAACCTGCTAAGTTTTTCCCGTTCTTTGTTTTATTTTAGCCACAGAAATACTCACCTCTTGATTTCCCAAAGCCTGTCCACCATCGACAAGGCACAAGATCAGGAGTGTGATGCTGTGTAGAAATTCAGCAATGCTCCTTAAATAGCACCTTCCAAACCAATGGCTAGAAGGACATCTTCTAGAAGGACGAGGGCAGCAGATGCACGTGAACACCACAACTTGCAAGATCCCTTCCAATCCATTCATCATTCTGATGTGGAAATATTTTGCTGTTCTTTCAGTGTCACTGGGTCAAAATTCTTAAACTCTCTCCCTGAAGACCATAAGACATAGGAGCAGAAATTAGGCCATTCAGCCCATTGAGTCTGCTCTGCCATTCAATCATGTCTGATAAGTTTATCAACACCATTGTCCCGCTGTCTCCCCTAACTCTTGATTCCCTTGACAATCAAGAACCGGTCTGTCTCCATCTTAAATACACTCAATGTCCTGGCCTCCATTGCCTTGTGTGGTAGTGAATTCCATAGATTAACCAATGTCTTGTCGAAGACATTTCTCCTGCTGTACCCTTGGGTCTGGTCCCTCCTACCAATGAAAACATCTTCCCAAAATCACTGTCTAGGTCATTCAGTATTCTGTAAGTTTCAATTAGATCCTCCCTCATCCTTCCAAACTCCATCAAGTATAGACTCAGAGTTCTCAAATGTTCCTCATATGTTAAGCTTTTCATTCCTGGGACCATTCTCGAGAGCCTCTTCTGAACCCAGGGCCAGGGTCAGTACATCCTTCCTGGGATATGGGGCCCAAAACTGCACACAATACTCCAAATGTTGCCTGGTCAAAGCCTTATAGAGCCCTAGGAGTACATCCCTGTTTTTATATTCAAGTCCTCTCAAAATAAATGGCAAAGTTGCATTTGCTTTCCGATCTACTGACTCAACCTGCAAGTTTACCTTGATAGAATCCTGGACTAGAACTCCCAAGTCTCTTTGCACTTCAGACTTCTGAATTTTCTCACCATTTAGAAAATAGTCCATGCTTTTATTCTTCTTATTAAAGTGCATGCCTCCCACACTTTCCTATTTTGTAATTCATCTGCCACTTCTTTGCCCACTTTCTGAACCTGTCCAAATCCATCTGCAGCCTCCCCGCATCCTCAATACTATCTGTCCCTCCACCTTTCTTTGTATTGGCTGCAAACCTAGCCTGAACACCCTCAGTTACTTCATCTAGATCGCTAATGTATTAAGTGAAAAGCTATGGCCCCAGCACTGACCCTTGTGGAACACCATTTGTCACTGGCTGAGAAAGACCCTTTTATCCTCACTCTCTGCTTTCTGCCAGACAGCCAACCTTCTATCCATGCTAGCACCTTGCCTCTAACACCATGGGCCCTTAGCTTACTCAGCAGCCTCCTGTGCGTCACCCTGTCAAAGGCCTTTTTGAAGTCCAGGTGGAAAACATCTATCTTCTTGGTCTAACCTGCTCATTACTTCCTCAAAGAATTCTAACGGATTTTTCAGGCATGACCTCCCCTTGATGAAGCCATGCTGACTTTGCCCTATTTTAGCATACACTTCATCCTTCACAATTACCCACAACTAAGGCTAGGCAAATTGGCCTGTAATTTTCAGAGTTTTGCCTTACTCCTTGATTTAACAAGGGTGTCATGTTAGCAATTTTCCAGTCCTCTGGGACCCTCCCTGACTCTGGTGATTCCTGAAAGATCACCAGTAATGCCTCCACTATCTCTTTAGCTATCTCTTTAAGAACTCTGGGGTGTAGACCATCTGGTCCTGGTGACTTACCCACCTTCAGGCCGTTCATTTTTTCTAGCACCTTCTCCTCGGTGATGACCACCATATGCAGCTCTGCCCCTTGGTTCTTTTGAATTTTTGGGATATTACTCATGTCTTCCACTGTGAAGACTGACGCAATGTAATTATTCAATTCCTCAGCCATTCCCTGTTCCCCACTACTATCTCTTCAGCGTCATTTTCCAGTGGTCCAATTTCCTCTTTTGCCCTTTATATATCTAAAGAAACTCTTACAGTCCTCCATATTGCTGGCTAGCTTACCTTCTCCCTCCTTATTTCTATTTTTGTTGCCCTCTGCTGGTCTTTGTAAGCTTCCCAATCCTCTGGTTTCCCACTGCCCTTCGCCACATTATAGGCGTTCTCTTTTGTTTTTATCTTATCCTTGGCTTCTCTAGAGAGCCATGGTCGCCTCATTGTCCATACCAGGCTTCTTTTTCCGAGGGATGAATTTTTGCTGTGGCTCCTGAATTACTCCTAGAAACTCCTGCCATTGCTGTTTCACAGCCTATTCTGGTAGGCTCCTCTCCCAGTCAATTTTGCCCAGCTCCTCCCTCATGCCTCTGTAGTTGCCTTTATTCAGCTGTAATACCATTACTTCTGATTCTATCTTCTGTCTCTCAAATTACAGAGTAAATTCTATCATCTTATGATCGTTGCCTCCTAAGGTTTCCTTTACCTTAAGCTCCCTTATCAAGTCTGTCTCATTGCACAACACTAAATCCAATACTGCGTGTTCCCTTGTGGGCTCCACCACAAGCTGCTCCATAACACCATCTTTAGTCACTCCACAAATTCCCTTTCTTGCAATCTACTACCAACCTGATTTTCCCAGTCTACCTGCATATTGAAAACCTCCATGTTTACTGTATCTTTGCCTTTCTTGCACACCTTTTCAATCTCCTGGTGTATTGTGCACCCCAGCTCCTGATTACTGTTTGGAGACCTGTACATAATTCCAACTATGGTTCTTTTACCTCTGCAGTTCCTCATACAGATTCTACAAGATCTGAGACTTTGTTTCTTACTATTGATTTAATTTCATTTCTTACTAACAAGGCAACCCCACCCCCTCTACTCACCTGCCTATCTTTTCAATAAGATGTAAGCTTGTTTATCTTACTCCTTATGCTGCATGCATTCAGATATAACACTTTCAGTCCTGTACTAACTGTCCCTCTTCTCCTTGTGACTTGCTTATCCAGTGTGCATGAAGTTTGATTTCTAACCCTTTCTAAACAGTCTATAGGATTTGTGTCTGTGCTGGAGACTTTAATAACTTCTCCTGAGTTCTCCTTTCCTGTCAGTTTATTCATATTTTTCCAAGCAGTGGAATCTACCCCAACTGATGTCAACCTGTTGCATTGTTCCCCAATGGGGGACGTTTTACCCTCCCATTTTCCCCCACTTTCTAGTTTAAAGTCCTCCCTAAAGGTTTTGTGAACCACACAGAGATTGCAGTGGTTCAAGAAGGCAGCTTACCACCACCTTCTTAACAGCAGCTTGGGGTGGGCAGAAAATGCTGGCAGTGACATAAATTAATAGATAGAATATCACCATGAAGCATATCTTCTGCTCTATGGTATAGCATATTTATTAAATAATTAAAATGTTGTTAATTTGGTTATGCAGTTCTGCTTTAGTAGGAATTGTGAATTTAAATCACCATCTGAGAATCAGATCAACCTAGGCACAGTAAATGAACAAAGGCACACTCCACTCAGTTGTCCCTGCAAGGCCCTTCTCACTAATATATGGGGGCTTGTGCCAAAATTGGGAGGGATGCTTCAGAGACCACACAAATCTTATTGTACGTCTCAGTCGATCTCCCAAATTCCTTCCACATTCCTGACAATGGATTACAACTGGGAGGATTTGGCCTCCCCAATGTTGGCTCTTGACTCCATGAGGTCTCATAGCATCAGCAAGGAGATTTCCTTTTGATTACCCCACATGAACCTTTCTCTCCTAATTCATCAGAATTCTTTCATACTAAAGATTAATTGAAAGAAATGCTCAGGATAAGAAGCCCACAGAATGTACTATGGATGGGGATTTGAATGTTTATCATCATGAGTAACCCATTAGCACTGCAATTCATTAAGTGGTATTGACTTGAAGAATTTCTTGACTAATCTGAGTCTGTAGCAGGCAGAGACAAATCAACAAGAGGAAAAATGCTGCTTGACCATGTCCTCACACGTCACAATCTATGTTTGTCCATGACAGTATTGGTAGCAGTGACAACCGTACAAGGCTACAGCTATATAGGATGCTGGTGAGACCACACCTGGAGTACTGTGTGCTTCCTTACTTGAGAAAGGATGTACAGGCATTGGAGAGGGTGCAGGGGAGATCCACTAGGTTGTTTCCGGGGTTGAGCGTTAGCTTATGAGGAGAGATTGAGTAGACTGGGACAATACTCACTAGGATTTTGAAGAATGAGGGAGGATTTTATAGAAACATGTAAAATTATGAAGAGAATAGTTAAGATGGAAGCAAGGATGTTATCTCCTTGGCAAGTGAAGCTATAATTAGAGGCATAGCCTCAAAATAAGGGGGAAGCAGACTTAGAATTGAGCTGAGGATGAAGTTCTTCTCCGAAAGGGTTGTGAATCTGTAGAATTCCATGCCTAGTGAAGTAGTTGAGGCTACCTCATTGGATGTTTTTAAGGCAACGATAGATAGATAGATAGATAGATTTTTGAGCAGTAAAGGGTTATAAGTAAGTAGAGCTGAGTCGACAAAAAGATTAGCTACGATCTTATGAAATGGTGAAGCAGGCTCAAGGGGTCAGATGGCCTACTCCTGGTCCTAGTTCTTATGTTCTTATGCTATCCATTACTATCAAGTGAGAGGACCAATCCTGAAATAATAAGGGGGTGTAGGCGAATATGCCAGGAGCAGTATTGCGTGTAGCTAAACTTGAAATGCCTAACTGGTGAGGTATAACACAAGACTACATTTATGCTGAACAGCAGAAGCAGCATAATTTCAACAGATCCACAACCAATGAGATCAAATCAAAGCTCAGCAGCCCTGTCTCAGGAAGGCAGTGATGTAGTGGAAATGTCACTGATCTGGTAAGCCAGCCAACCCAGATTAATATCCTGAGAGTGTGAATTCAAATCCCATCATGGTAGATGGTGAAATTTGAATTCAATAAAAAAAGTCTTGAGCAAACAATTAAATTTGACCATTAATTTGCCACTGTCAGTTTTTGTTTAAACAGCCTGGTTCATTAATGTCCTTTGGGGAAGGATATCTGTCATCCACATCTGGTTTGGCCTACGTGTGATTCCAGGCCCATAACATTTGGCCCCAAACCATCTTGGGTCAAGTAACCCTTCTTTAGAACTGAACAGAAATGTTGAGATGTTCTGAGGAAGGGTCACTCGATTCAAGAAGTTAACTCTAGCAATTTCTATTTTTTTCTGATTTATAGCATCCATAGTTCTTTTGGTTTTCATCAATGATGCTGGTCAAGTAAGCAACTAATAAAAAAAAGAGGAGAAGCAACAAATATACCAAACAAAGTAAAAATAACTGGAAATCAGAAACACTAATAGAAATAGGTCGAAAAGCTCAGCAAGTCTGGCAGCATCTGTGGGGAGCAAGAATGTTTCAGGTCCTGTGACTCTTCTTCAGACCAGTTCTGGACTCATAACATTAACTTGGTTTTCTCTCCGCAAATGCTGCCGGACCTGCTGAGCTTCTCCAGCAAATTCTGTTTGTGCCACAAATACATTATCTTTTATATCTTTCCCCTCTCACCTTAAACCTACGCCTTCTAGTTTTAGACTCTGCCACCCTAGGAAAAAGATTTTGGTTATTCACCTTTCCATGCCCCTCATGATATATTAATTTCTATAAGGTCATTCTGCAGCCTCTAATACTCTAGGTAACTAATCCCCAGCCTATTCAGCGTCTCCCTATAACTCAAACTCTCCAGTCCTGGCAACACCCTTGTAAATCCTTTCTGCACCCTTTCAAGTTTAAACGACATCTTTCCTATAGAAGGGTGACGAGAATGTGTGCAGTATTCTAAAAGTAGCCTCACCAATGTCCTGTACAGCACAACATAACATCCCAACTCCTATACTCAATTCTCAGTTCTGAGGAAGGGTCACCAGACCAGAAACGGGGGCTTTTTTTTCCTTCACGGATGCTGCCAGACCTGCTGAGCTTTTCCAGCAACTTTGTTTTTGTTCCTATCCTCAATGCACTGAACAACGAAGGCAAGCATGCCAAGAGCCTTGTTCACCACCCTGTCTACCTGTGACTCCACTTTCAAGACCTGCCCTGGTTTGCCTTACAAAAATGCAACACAATATCTATATCACAAATATCTAAATTAAACTCGACCTGCCACTGTTCGTGCCTATTGGCCCATCTGATCAAGGTCCTGTTGTGCTCAGAGATAATCTTCTTCACAGTCCACTACACCATCTATAAACTTACCAACCATACCTTGTATATTCACATCCACATCATTTATTCAATTGATAAAAAGCAGAGGCCCAAAAACAATCCTGTGGCACACTGCTGGCCACAGGCCTCTGGTCTGAAAAGCAACCCTCTACCACAGGCTGTTTCCTGCCTTCAAGCCAATTTTATATCCAATTGGTTAGCTCCCCTTTGATCCCATGTGATCGAACCTTCCTAAACAGTTTACTATGCAGAACCTTGTTGAATGCTTTGCTGATGTACCTATAGACAACATCTATTGCTCTGCCTTCATCAACTTCTTTGTCACCTCTTTGAAAAACCAGCTCCAGTCATTGCCATAGAAGTTCCTCAGGAGAGTCTACTAACCCCAATCATCTGATATTGCCACATTTCACCTATCCTGAGATGGTGAAAAAAGGTAATCAAAATTTCCATTTCCTAGAATGTTGTATTTTACAGTTACAGTGTTTGTATATCACTTGTATTTCAAAGAAAAATAATTGTTTTGATACTTAAAATGCACCAGATTGACAGTATGTAGTTTGAGAAAGTCATTGTTGCATGTTTAAGATTGAATATTACTAAAGTCCTACATTTGTATGCCTTCCACAACTTCAATGGGCTCCAAGAACTTGTAATCACTGAAGTAGTTTTGAAGTTGTTTTGCAGCAATTTATGTACAGCAAATCCTCACTAACAGCAAAGAACATGAGAAATAGTAATACATGTAGATGATGCAGCTCTTGAGCCTACTGTCATCCAATACAATCATGGCTGATCTTCTATATTCAATCCACTTTCACATTTCCATATCCGTCAATGCTCTGAGATATCAAGCCTTAATGCCCATGAATACAGGCAAAATACTGTGGATGATGGAAAGCTGAAACAAACACAGAGAATGCTGGAGAAACTCAACAGGTCTAGTAGCATCTATGGAGACAGAAACAGAGTTAGTCTATGGTTGTTCTTCAGAACAAAGAACAGAATGTACACTTTTGGGACTTTTCCAAGGATAATATGCTTAGCCTGAGACTCACTGTGTGAAGTGCAATTGCCGTTTCCTTCTATTGTGCTGCAAATAGCAAATACATAACAGAGGTAAAAATGGCTGCCGCCACTCCAAGAATGAGCTAAGTAAGCATTTCTTTGTGCAAGGCAGGTAGCTCCACTTTCAAGCAATATAAGTCCCTTTAAAAGGGCAATAGCTTGACACAGAAACCCATACAGTACATGTATATGACATCTGCAATCATTACATGTGAATGTAAAACTTAGACATTGTCACACTGTGCGGAGTCCAGATCCATGCCTCAAGCACTTTATTCCACATCATGCAGCATTAGGAACAGTCCCACTCATGATTGTGTTGCATAGACAATATACAGTAGTCTGGAAAGATTCGCCAAAGGTGCAAACACTTTCCAAGTTTTCGCTGCGAGTACACGCCTTGTTCCATACAATACAAAACCTGAAAGTACTGTGGGTGCTGTAAATCAGGAACAAAAACAGAAATTGCTGGAAAAGCTCAGTAGGTCTGGCAGCATCTGTGAAGAAAAACTCAGCGTTAACATTTCGGGTCTGGTGACCCTTCCTCAGAACTGGACAAAAGCAGGTCACCGGACCCAAAATGTTAACTCTTACTTTTTTCTTTGCAGATGCTGCTGAGTTTTTCTAGCATCTTCTGTTTTTGTTCCATACAATCTTGCATTGCACTAAGCTTGGCTACACTCTCCAACTTCAGTGTTGTAGTTGCTACTTGACAGACATTTGCTCACACAGTACATGATAAATAGTGAAGATATATTTCCAAATGGAGGAATATATTTTATGATGAATTGCCCTCACAAGGACTTCTTTGCCCTTTTCCTCCCATTACTTTTCAGTGCAATCCCAGCATCTCTAAGTGATGTAGAGAAAATCTGCCTGACAGTGGAGCCCACTGGCCTTGAAGTTTTAGTTGAGCGACACAGTGTGCATTTGTGTTTTGAGGGTCTTGCTCAAAAGGCAGGTGCACCATCCTCAGCTTGAACTCCCCCAGGTCTGAAAGTAGGCAGGGTGGAGAACGAAGGCTCAGCCCCCTCTGGAATGTCAGGCAAGGAGACTTCTGAAACCCATGTATGTGGTTTCTCCTCCATCTGTGTCCCCACTGGTATTGCTAAGCGCTGATGACTAGACCATTGTATTACAGGTCCCATGCAGACTCAGACTGGGGAATCTGGCTCTCTATCACAGCCGCTGACCTGTATCAGGGCTGCCAGATGATTGTATGCCTGAGGCAACAGCATTGGCACCAAGTTTAAGGAATGGCCCAATTTGTTCAGTACTTCTAACAAACCTGCCTGTTGGACAAATGTTAGCTTGTGTAATTCTATGATGGTTTTAACTGCTGACACCATCAAGCCCCAGGGTCTTTGCTGTCCAGCAGTCCTCCAGATGCCAGTTACCTGGGGCTATTGTCCATAAACAGCTGTGGAGATTTGGCAGTGAAGTGCTCATCAGAATATGCTCTGGACTCTAACCTAGTTCACGTTGCCACCAAGGGGTCAGTATTGCAGTGAGTGCAGGGGACAAGGAGGAGCCTCGCCGATGGAACTGTGGCTTCTTTCCCAGAAGTGGAGGGGCTGGCATCTTGGCTGACAAGACTGTGCAGATGTTACTCATACCTGTAGGATACAAAAGAGCAAATGAAACACATATAAGGCAGAGAAGGTTGGGGCTGTTAACAATACATTCATATTGGCACTAATGGGAGAATACTACAGCAATAGTCATTACTTCTTACTTGGTTGCCAGGACATAGACGTTTCATTATCCTCCCTGTGTGCTCTCAGTCCCTATTGGTGAGGGCCAGAATCCTTTCCACATTGGGATGAAGAGCCAAATGTCAATCACCCCACCCTCCATCTTGGATCTCTCTGCCCTTTTTCAGGTGTTTTCTCCTGAAATGAGACAATGGGAGAAATTGAGTGAAGATGAAAGTGTCTGGCATGGCAGGTATTGCTGTTGCATGTGATAGAAGTGTAGTTAAGTGTCCTGAGTGACTGAGTAGACAGTGCTGAGGGCCTGCCAGGCCAATGACAAGAGGGTTTAGAATGGAAGAGAGGGAAGATGTTGCATGAAATAAGAGTTGTAGACCCTAAACCTTGGGAACAGATGGAAGATGATGGTATTGACCCTGGCAGAGTAAAGAAAGTTGTTGAACTTCTTCCTGCACTGCTGAGTCTTTCTCCAGACTGTGGACACTATACTAATCCTAGTGGCAACATTAGACTAGGCTGGTAGAGCTTGGTATCTCCTCTGCCAATCCTAGTGGAGAAGACAGTCCTCTCTGCACCAACTTCTCAACAAGGATCTCCAGGTCTCCTTCTGCTAATTTTTTCTTGTCAGACATGTTTGGAACCAATAACATGAGCCATACCAGGCAGCTCTGGTCTGCCAGCACTTGACCAGGTGAACAATAACCTTTTAAATACTGTGCCAGTGCTAGGGATCTCAGGATATCTGGGCAGCATTGGTACTTCATCTATGCTGAGTGGAAGAATACGCGACTGGGTACCATAGGGGCATCACACATAGGTAAAGAGGTGAGTGTGTGGAAGATTGTGTGGGAAGAACCACTAGGCCTCATGGAGAGAAACACTATGTGAAACTCACAAAAATTAACAGAGATTATCATTTCAGAGAATGTACTATTTTGATTCTAGTCAGTTTTAAGCAGCTTATGGAATTCATCATGTGTCATCACAATGGGCCTTGTGCGATTCAACACAGTGATAAAGAACAGACTGAAAGCTATGTGAACAAATTCCTTTTGACGACAAAGAACAGGATTGAGAGCGTGTGTGTAAATAAATGTAGTTTCTAGCAATGAATCAAACTGACATGTTACTATAGCTTCTTTTTAACTGGAAGTACTCCAGAGGTTAATGAACCAGTATTCATACCCTTGAGAAAATACCTTTTCTTAGTCATTTGTAGGATGTAGACATTGATGGCTGGACAAGCATTTATTACTAATTCCTAATTGCTGTTGAGAAGGTCATGGTGAGCTGCCTTCTTGAAACGATACAGTCCTTTGGTATATATGCACCCACAATGCAGTTAGAGAGGAAGTTCCAGCGATTTTGACCGAGTGACACTGAAGGAACGGCATTTTAGTTACAATTCAGTAAGGTGTGTAAGGACACAGTTTAAAAATAAGGGGTAGGCCATTTAGAAGAGAGTTGAGGAAAAACTTCTTCACCTAGAGAGTGGTGGATATATGGAATGCTCTGCTCCAGAAGGCAGTGGAGGCCAACTCTCTGGATACTTTCAAGAAAGAGATGGATAGAGCTCTTAAAGATAGTGGAATTGAGGGTTATGGAGATAAGGCAGGAACAGGGTACTGATTGTGGATGATCAGCCATGGTCATAATGAATGGTGGTGCTGGCTCGAAGGGCCGAATGGCCTACCCCAGCACCTATTGTCTATCGTGTGCACTGGGGGTGGGGGGAGTGGGTAGGATCTAGCAGGCAGTGGTGTTCTCATTGCATCTACTGTCCTTATGATTGTAGTAGAAGTTGCAAGCTTGGCAGGTGCTGAAAGAGGTGTTTTGGTGAGTAGCTGCAGTGTATCTTGTAAATGGTACACATTGCTGTGACAGGATGTTGTGGAGAGGGGTGCAAATGTGGACGGTGGTGGTTGGAAGAGATAGTCAAGCAGGCTGCTTTACCATGGATGGTGTCTAGCCTCTTGAATATGGTTAGAGACACAACATTCCAGGCAAATAGAAAGTACACTATCACACGCCTTATTTGTACCTTGTTGATGGTAAAAGGCCCTTTGGGAGCTTGAAGGTGCAGTACCCACCACAGAATTCCAAGTCTCTGAGCTTCTGTAGCCATCATACTTGTACCATCCAGATCAGTTTCTGGCTATTGGTACTCCCTTGGATATTGATAGTGAGAGTTCAGTAGTGGTAATAATGAGCATCACTGGGATTACTCTTTCATTATATTAGATTATTATTACCATATTAGAGTATTCTCTCTTGTCAGAGATGGTCATTGTCTCACACTTGTGTGGCACAAATGTTACTTGGTTGTAGTCAATCCAAGGTTGGATATTTTCCAGGTCTTCCTGCATAAGGTCGTGGACAGCTTCGGTGTCTGAGAAGTCACAAATGGTGCTGAAAATTGAGCAATTATCACTGATCCTCCCTGTTCTGACCCTGGACTGAGTTAAATCATTCAAATTGTGCTGCTTGCTGCTCCTCTAATCACACTAATTCTCTCCCACATTTGCTTATTATTGAACATATCAGAAGTAAGTGGAGGAGGGAACCAGCCTCTGATTAGAGGAACATTTCCTTTCAAAATCTTCCAGTTCCACTCACTTGTATATTGAACAAAGGCTCGGGAGCCACACAGGCCACTTCTGTAGCTAGCCTTTTGGGCAAGCCCGGCTTAAATCATCAATATAGATTGCCTATTTATTTTCCGCTATAGAGGATTAACTAAATTAGGGAAAAGTGTTTAGATCTGCACACAGATCTATGCTTCCCTTAACATCCAGTTCAAAGAAAAGAGATATCCTTGGTATGTAGCCTATAACAATCGATTCATTGGTACATTGCATGTAATGATCATTTGTCATGCAGAGTGCTTTTCACTTTATTTTCCGTAAAGGATGGAGAACATTAATGATAGCATATGAGATCAGTTTATCCGTGAACACAACATGGGCTCTGACTTGAAGATCAAGCTATTATTCACATGTTGATAAGTAATAATTGTAGACTTTAGATTGTAATGGATTTACAGTCTGGTTGTGGGAGAGTCCAATGAAAGAGCGTTGGCTTTTAGAGCATAATTGCAAAATTTGTAATTGAGATCAAATCTGTGGAATATTATAAGCGGAAATAAGCGTCCAGCTGTGAAGAGATTATCATGTTGGTAAATACTTTTACCATATGCAGAAAATGATCACCACGTAGAAGTCAATGTAAAATAGTAAGCACACTGAAAAATACAACAGAAACATAGCAGAAGTTCAAGAATTAAAATAGATAGCTTGTGAGTTGGAAGAAGTGAAAGCTGGCAGGTAATTAAATCGAATTAAGTCAAATCTTGTTGGTTTAGCTTTGTTTGATGAAGTGGTTTATATCTGTCATTTTTTTTCATTACAGGAAGTCTTTCAGACAACTTTGAAGGATAACTTTTGTGCCATTGTATCAGCTTGTACTTTAAAAAAAATCATGTAATCAGGCTGATGCCCTTTGTTCTTCTGTTTTCCTATTTAGTTGTGCTGCTGTATGCATTGAGGGCTGGTCAGACTTTATGGGAGTTAACATCGATAGCATTGTTTTTTTTAAAGCTTCTTCTTTTAGATTACTGAAAAAAAAACAAATGCTACAGTATGTTTTATTCTTTGGATGAGATTTAAGTAAGCATTGACGTATTTATCTGCTGTCCAACTTCTTTTGTGGTTTTTTGCTTTAATAAACAATTCACAATTAAGTTTGAAATATATGTAGAGAAATGTGGCAGTTATCTACTTAATCAGGATAGTCATTTTGTACTGTCTACATTATATACTTTACTGAAATAAAATGTAAATTGTTCACTCCACAGGACATTAACTTCATATCTACAGTCAAAATTGAGTACATGGGTGAATGCATTTGACTGAAATTTGATGATTTTCTTTTGCTGAATTAAATCATTGAACATATAAGGCTTTAGTGTTTTATGGATGGTAATGTTAATATCACAATTTTGATTGTAACCTTGTTCACAGATGCACGTCTCCCACACCCCGTACCCCTTAAGCAACACATTTCATTTCTCCCTCAGCTTCTGCATTCGGCAACATCAATGAACATATTCAATGAATGGTTAATTCCCTTCTTGTGTTATTTAGTCACAAAATTCATTAGTTGCAATTGCTGAAGACTGTAGGGTAACTGCTGCTAATAAATCTGACTGACTTAATTTGAATATTAATGGACATCATTACAAACCACTGAGCCCAACTTGTGTGTCTGGAGTCTCATTAGTGCCCAAGACTTGTTTCATGTCTAATTATCTAGAAACGATGGAAACATTTTAATTTAGAAAACTTTGTTACACCAGCTTTCAAGTTGCTTTTTGTGTCTGCCTGGCAGACTCTTTTGGTACTCCCTTCCGTATCAGATGAATGTGGGTATGTGTTCTGTTCCAGGATTTAAGCCCAATAATCTGAGCTGATGATTCAGCGCAGCACCGAGGAAGTACTGCACTGTTGCAACTGCGATCTTTCATTTGAGACTTCTCTTAGATGTAAAAGTGTACAATTTTGAAGCAGAGCAGGGAAATTACTGCTAGTAGAGACAAACAAAAACTGCAGATGCTGAAATCCAAGACAAACAGAAGACTGGAAAAACACAGCAAGCCAGAAGGCATCCGGAGAAGAAGAAGACAATGTTTTGGGTATTACCCTTCTTCAGGACTGGATGTGGGTGTAGGGGGAGCGGGAGTGTAGCAGAATCATGGTGATAGGCGGGCACTGGTAGTAGGTACAACCTGGTTGGTCAATGGGAGGGATGAATCCAGTTGGTAGCTGAAATGAAAGGGAGGAGGCAGTGGGTGGAATGGAATGGAGAAGGCAGGTCTAGAAAGGGAGCCAGGGGATAGGTGTGGAGCGTTCTTTGTTCCTCTACATTTTTCAGAACTCTACACTTCTCCGAATCTTACAACAGCAAACTTTTTTTTAATTAACCAGCATGTGTGGGACCAGAAGCATGCTAGTTGATCAAGTATTCCGGATACTCAAGATGTATAATGGTGCTGGCCATTGTACCCTCCCAACTTCTTCTCACAGATACACAAACTGAGCATAGCACCAAGAGGATCTTGAGCACATTGTACTCACTTGGTTATGAGCAGCGTGTTTTGCACGATGACTTTCCCCACCTTCCCACCCACGTAAACTCTAGTGGCATTGCCACCTCTCATCCATGGCAGAAAATGCCCTCGGGTGCTGGTGCTCAGTGTGGCTGCAGCTGCCATCTCCTTGCCTTCCAGATGAGGTGGTAAATCTACAAAATCTGCTAACATGGTTGCTGCTTGGTCAACTTGGTCCACGGCCTCATGCGTTTTCCCAGTCAGTAGCCTCCTTCTCCTGCTGCTAGGTTGAATCTTCCTTCTCCATTGACTCAATGATGACGACAACATTGGCCGTGATTGCATTTTCGCCTTAGTCCTGCAGGTTTAGCTTTCCAATTTACAGCATAAAAACTCAGACATCACGGAAGTTCATGATATTTGAGGGATATCATGGTGTAGAATGCACGTTGATGAGGAGCCAGTCAAAACAAAGTTTGCTGTATTTATTATATACTACCTTGTCTTGTTTGTTATTGCCAAATACATTGCGACACACCTCTTTGGATTAATTACTTTCTCCAATTTTCTGCCTACTGGGTTGGTCCATTCACATTTTTCAGTACTCCAAACCTTTCTGCCTCATTCTGCGCCACAAGGTCAGTTGTGATCTGATTTGTAAAATTCTCAATCCTCGTTACATTTGAATCTATATCCTAGAGATTTACTGCAAATGGTGAAAGTCCCAGCACGAGCCCATTGAAACAATACTCCAACTGGCTTCCAGTCACAGATACACCTGTTGACTAGAATTATTTAATTTCTGCTAATTATCACTTTTCCTTGAACTCCATGTGCTTTTACTTTACTGATCATACTGCTTTTATGGGAGTTTGTTAAGGGAGATAAGTTCCATGTAGACTATAATCAAACACACTCCCCTCATTGACCCTTTCAGATTTCCCCTTCTCACTGAACTCTGTCGAGTGAGTCAGCCAATCTACCCTTAACAAATCCACACTGAATCAATTTGTGCCTGTCTAAATGACAATATGTGCCCACTACTGACTAGCTGTAATTATTCAGACAGGTCCATCACAATTGAATTGCCACAGACTGTTGGGACAGGCCACACAGCCAGCGGTGAACATGTTAGTTGGTGACTAATACACTATTGTCAGTGGTGAGATAACCCCGGAACCATCCTCCAGTCAACTCCTTAAGGGGTCAGTGGTGAATGAGGGTGAGAAGATGCTGCTAATCTTTGGATCCAAGTGTCCCCCCATTGAGGCCTACTCTTTGTGGGATCCAGAAGCAAGCACACAAGTTCTTCCATTCTACTTATGGGTCAGGAGTCATAAGGTCAGGGGCATCAAGGGAATGGAGGCAAGGGCAGTGGGTGGCTATCAGAGGCCACTCCCTAGCCTACATCCATGCCTCTAATTTCTCCAAAACTGTGTCAATTGCAGATAAACTCCAAATCCATAACTTGAAAAGTAGGTTGTGTGGTTTCTTCATCAAATTAGCCACTTTTCTCTGTCAGGGAGGCAGTGACTGGATAAAGGCCTTTTATGGCCATTTATTGAGCGCTTAATTGCTGGCTAGTTGAGAAAGTTACTCAAGGCCTAAGCACTTAGTTGCAGAAGTGGTAAAAAGGGATGAATTTCTCTCTAGTGTAAATGTACCTAATTAGTTCCCTTTCTCACCAAGTCTCTCACATGAGAGGCAAGTTCCACCCACAGGCCTGGCGTTCCTTGAACATCCTTCTCTTCATAAAACGTCCTGACCTCAATCTCTTCTGGGAAAGTGGTACATGCTTGCTTATTTCCAAGGCCCCCAGCCCCATGTCCTGTGTGATTGGAATCTTGTACTGCTATTAGCTTTGGGAAACAGAGTAGGCAGGCCGTAATTATGAAAGAGTGAAATGATAGCAAGATGAAAAGAGGGTGTTACAACTGTAATTGAATGCAGATCAAGCTTTCCAACACAAACAGTGGAAACCTATTTCTAATGCATTAGTCTATCAGCTTTGCTCATTAAATCAGTATTTCATCAGATTAAATGCCACCTCAATAATTACGTCTAGAATAAATGAGAAACTTGGGTCTTCAGATCCAGGTCTGGTTAAAAGGTGCCAAGCAGCAAGTGAGTTTGTTTTCTTGGCGGATTTGTAATGAGATTTTTTTCTCTCTTGAGGACATTTGTGGGAGCTTGGAAAAGGAGGCATTGAAAACAAACTCACTTGCTGGATGGTGGCAGTATAAGGAGACAGTACAAGGCATCCCTCCCACAAGGAGTTATGTCCTGGTTGTTCCAGGTGAAAGAATTAAAAAAGAGGTGAGGAGGATCGCTACCTGGATCTCTTTGCTCGAGCTCTGCATATTGCTGCACAGATAATCTCTGGGATCATTGTGATCTGCTACCCCCTACACTCACATGCACAGCAAAGGAATGAGCAACCGTCAGGTGGAGAAACGGAAGAGCCAGTGTCTTGCTCAGACAAGAAGTACCTAATGATCTTGTGCGAGTGGGTGATTAAATTAAAGCTGCAGGTGTCAGGGTGATAGAATGAGGAGACAGGCAGGCCCATGGCACTGTTATTGAAAGCCCATTCCTTTACACGCAAGGTCCCTGCAAGAACATGATCTTCTCAATAAATAACATAGTGGAAGTATCAACAGAACAAGAACACCGACCTACATTCCTGTAACTCCTGGCAGCAACAAGGAAAAATGTGATTTGGAAGGAAATTGCATCTAACTCAAACTCCAAATTTTGGCAGTGCCTTGCTATGAACTTTATTGTGTTCATTGGCAAAATATGGGATGCCACATCCAAGGATCCTACTTAGACATCAATTTCTGATGAATGAGAAGGGGCTAAGCACCGTATATTGAGGTTCCAAACTCGCTAGTTTACAAACCAAAACCCCCTTGTCAAAAAAGAGAGTTAGAGATTCCACTAGTTCTATAGCTTCACAATAAACGGTATCTCCATTAGCTCACATTGTTGTGTAAGACAGTTGGCCTGAAGTTGGAAAATTTGGAAGAGCTCCACCCACTGATATATTAATGACTGCTTCTAGAGGAATTAGTCAGATTGTTATTAGATATTAGTTCTATAATCTATAACCATGTAGTATAGACTTAAGTAATACCTGTTGGAGATAGTGTCTCTACTCCTGCCTTAACTTATTTAAATGGTGTAAAGTTACTGTAATCTCTTTTAGTTTACTATTCTGTAACTAACTACTTCTTGTTATGCAAGTATACCTTCTACTAAAGACTGATTTGTCGTTAATCCTTCTCCAGTTAATTTTAGTAAGCTTTGTACCCTGACATTACATGAAAGATAATGACTCTTATGATACAATGATAGTGACCTTAGCTCTGAGTCAGAAGCAAGGGTCACCCCACCTAAAAACATTAATTCTGATTTTTCTTCACAGATGCTGCCAAATGTGCTGAGCTTTTCCAGCAAAGTTTGTTTTCGTTTCTGAGCCAGGAGGTCCTGATTCAAACCCCACATTCTCCTGAGGAATGTCATAACATGCTGACTTCAACAATTGGTTGCATCAAATCTACCGAAAAAGGTCCCAGCATGTAGGCATCTCTATGAACGCGCATCGCCCACCACTGACAGCAAGTGAAGTGCCTTGCCCTTAAATTTACCTATCAACGTGCAACACAATGACTATTCAACACTCATGAATGAAGTGATTCCATCATATATTTATACATGACTTCTCAGTGAGGGCTGAATGACTTACTTCTGTTTCTATGTTTGCTCAAGACTCTGGAACAGGATTTGAACCCACAACCTTTTGACTTCAAGGCAACTGCTGCAGATTAATCTTTGTTTACTTAGTTATGCAGCTGTTGTAGGTTGAGCTCCCCATACATGTACACAAACCAAGGATTTCTTCTGATCTCTTAATGCATGTGCATCCCTTTCTATGGTTATCATAAAAATTTAAGGCAAAGTTGATATTTGAAGAAAACATGCATCTTGAAACGCCAAGAAGTTGGCCCCACTGATCCATGAAACAAATACAGTTTGTTGCCCTGGGCACTTTGTTTTCATATAATGGTGCCTTGCAATTGATAATCCCTAAGCTTTTCCCCTTGTTGACAGCTGCGTTCAGTGTCCTTGGGAAATTGGTGATTTACGCACACTACCAGTAACCTACAGTGTCCGACAGTTCACAATATGTTTGTTCCCTGTAACATTTTGCTATTATGTCACCAATACATAAAGAAAACCATTATTTCCAACTCTAAACAATGCAAATATTTGTAATATGAGTGAAATCAGATATGTCATAAAATCATTTTTATGAAGAGACTGTAGATTCATTTATTGCATCATCTGCCACAGAATGTTTGGACAGATGTTCAGGAGATCACAATGAAACAGGTAAAACAGGCTTTTTAGTAAGTATAATAAAGGTTTTACAAAGAATTAAGGTAGATTAGAGGTGTCTAATTTGGATCTCAGACTTGGTATTTATGATAGGCTTTTTCTTGTTTTTTTTCACCAATAGTCTTATTAAAAGCTTGAGATTTTTATATGCTTTGGAAAATATACAGATTCCTATCACACCACAATTTTTTTTGACCTAGTTCAGTAGTACTGAAAGAAAAAGTAAACTAAAAATATGAAAATGAGGCAGATGGAATAAGCTTTCCAAACAAAACTTATGTTTGGATTGCATTGCTAAAGATGGAAAATTAAAAAATCAAAATCAATGCCATTATCTCACAACATATTAATTAAGATGTATATAAAATATTGTTTCAGAAACCAATTTTCCTGATGCTTACCACTCTTTCTCCAGTCCACCTTGCTCCCACTCTAGTGAATACTACCATGATATCAAGGACAGTCACTATCAGTTCTTTTCTACTCGTGTTTGGGCCAATATAGTTATAAGAGTTGGATTTGGGCACCCCTGGTACAACACAATGATAAACAAACATTGACAAGTGGGTTGTTGCAGAGTGAGTGCCATTTGATTGCACTGTCCATCTTGCATTGTATTGCTGATTACTGACAATGGACTGTTGGGCCACTAATTGACAAGATTATATTTGCTTTTTTGCAGGTAGGACATACCTGGGTAATTATCTGCATTGTTCAGTAGAAGCTGGAACAGCTTGGCTGGGGCGTGGCAAGTTCTGGAGAATAAGTCTTTGGTACTACAACTAGCGCTTTTTGCCTTTGCAGCAGCCAGTACTTTGAACTATTCCTTGATGCCACATTGAGTGAACTGAATTGTCTAAAGATTACCTACTTGGCATATATGCCTGAAGAGGAATATAAATGCATCAGCCTTGCACTGATGAACTGGACCCCCTTATCATTGAGGATGGGGATGATTTGGGATCCTTCGCCTCAGTTAGTTTCACTGTTCGCTAATCTGCATGATTGGGTAAGGCAGGATTGCAAAACTTTGATCTGCTTCATTGGATCGCTGAGCTCTGTCAATAGCATGCTGATTCCATTGTTCAGCATGCATGTTTTGATTTGATTTGATTTATTGTAGTCACATGTACCTAGGTACAGTGAAAATCTTTGTTTTGTGAGCAGTATGAGCAGATCATAGCAAAATGGGCATTCAGATCATATGGTATTTAGCAGAGCAAGGAATACAAGGTTATATAGTTGTGCCGGAAGTGCACAAAGCAAGATCACTGTTAGCAAAACCAACATTATTTGAAGTTGGAGACGCCCATTCAGTAGTCAAATAATGGTAGGTAAGAAGCTGTTCTTGAAACTATTGGTGCATATGTTCAAGCTTCTGTATCTTCTGCCTGATGGAAGAGGTTGGAAGAGAGTATTACCGGGGTGGGAGGGGTCTTTGATGATGTTGGCAGCCTTTCTGCAGCAACAAGATGTGTAAATGGAGTCCATGAATGGGAAGTTGACTTTTGCGATGGTCTGAGCTGTGCACGTAGCTTTCTGTGGTTTCTTATAGTCCTGGGCAGAGGAGTTGCTGCGTGGTATTGTAGTTTCACCAGGTATGTCTGGCAATGTTACTGGCATGTTCCCCTGCACTCACGTAACCAGGGCTATTCTACTTTCTTAATAACAAAGTGTGAAACTGGATGAACACAACAGGCCAAGCAGCATCTTGGAGCACAAAAGCTAACATTTCGGGCCTAGACCCTTCAGAGACGGGGATAGGGAGAGGGTTCTGAAATAAATAGGGAGGGGGGGAGGTGGACTGAAGACGGATGGAGAAGATAGGCGGAGAGCAGAGTACAGGTGGGGAGGCAGGGAGGGGATAGGTCAGTCTGGGGAGGACGGACAGGTCAAGGGGGCGGGATGAGGTTAGTAGGTAGGAAACGGAGGTGCAGCTTGAGGTGGGAGGAGGGGATAGGTGAGTGGAAGAACAGGTTAGAGAGGCGGGCTGAGCTGGGCTGGTTTTGGGATGCAGTGGGGGAAGGAGAGATTTTGAAGCTTGTGAAGTCCGCATTGATACCATTGGGCTGCAGGGTTCCCAAGTGGAATATGAGATGCTGTTCCTGCAACCTTTGGGTGGCATCATTGTGGCACTGCAGTTGGCCCAGGATGGCAGAGGCTTGGGGACCGCTTTGCAGAACACCTCCGCTCGGTTCGCAATAAACAACTGCACCTCCCAGTCGCGAACCATTTTAACTCTCCCTCCCATTCCTCAGACGACATATCCATCATGGGCCTCCTGCACTGTCACAATGATACCACCTGAAGGTTGCAGGAACAGCAACTCATAGTCCGCTAGGGAACCCTGCAGCTCAATGGTATCAATGCGGACTTCACAAGCTTCAAAATCTCTCCTCACCCCACTGCATCCCAAAACCAGCCCAGCTCATCCCCGCCTCCATAACCTGTTCTTCCTCTCACCTATCCCCTCCTCCCACCTCAAGCCGCACCTCCATTTCCTACCTACTAACCTCATCCTGCCCCCTTGACCTGTCCGTCCTCCTCGAACTGACCTATTCCCTCCCTACCTCCCCACCCATACTCTCCTCTCCACCTATCTTCTTTTCTCTCCATCTTCGGTCCACCTCCCACTCTCTCCCTATTTATTTCAGAACCCTGGCCTGCTGTGTTCATCCGGCTTCACACTTTGTTATTTTGGATTCTCCAGCGTCTCCAGTTTCCATCATCTCTATTCTACTTGCTTAATGGAAATGATAGAGTGGAGGATATGCTAGGTCATGCGGTCATAGATTTTAGTTGAATATAACTCCACTTATCCTGGTGGCTTGCAGCACCTTGAGAACATCCACTTTTGAATTACCATTTTAGTTTGAGACCAATTCAGAAAGGTCAGGATGGTTTCGGCATCAGTTCTGTAAATTGCATCTCCTCCAGCAGATTCTATACAGAAATGTCCATAGCTCCTGTTCTCCGAAACTAGCTTTCCTCATTCCAAGGTGTAAAGAATGAACAATTTACTTTAACCTCCCAGTAATATCAGGAATGCTTAACTGACTTGATTTGCAGTTCACAGCTATTTTACACATTTGGCGTTATTCAGCATTTGTGCATTTTACACAAATGACTGAAAAAAAAATAGAACTGTTGCATAAAAACAGAAATAAATTCTCCCAGATGCTGTCAATAGCACAGCTAATCCTGAATAGGCTAGCCATAAATAGGTTCTAGATCACATACACGTTACTTATGGTATACACATCATATATTGGATTGATAAACATTTGCCAACCAGAATGTTGTAAGTAAATTACCGAAAAATTAAAAAAGGTTTCTGCAAATAGTTTCAAATGCCTTGTGATGAGCGTGTGCAATAAATTTGAATTAATTTGTTACTTTGTCCCGATCTGATGTGCTCTGGAAGACTGGCAATCTATTTAGGATTGGTCACTGTCTGACCCCAAAATCTTCTCCTAATTGTTTTTCCAGCAGCATCGGGAGGCTATGTTAATTGGCCGCTTTACATATAATTAACTCCCCCTCAGAATAGCAATTCAAGGTTCACGTTCTGTTTCCCATTCCACAGATTTCTATGTGTTTCCTGTCAGAGTCTTACAAGTTCTGAACAGCAAATTACAAATGGCTTTTTGGTTTCTTCTAGTTACTTTCTTATACATATGGTAGCCTGTGAACAAGTCTGAAACAATTTGTAGGAATGAAAAATGAAAGAAAGATTTCTCACTTGTACAGTCATGTGACTCTTTTTCTCCTATTCACAATTAGTGCAAAATTTATCACATACGAACTTGTTTGGACAACAGCCTGTAGCTCACCTTTCCTGTTTAGGGAATAGGAGTTGCAACATGATTCCATTTAATCTTTTTTATTGTAGTTTCAGATAGGTGTACTAGCTGGTAAAATAACACCTATTGCACAAAACCATGCCCTGGGTAGTTCTTCTGCGAGTACATTTATCCCAAAGCACAGTTAATAAGGAAATGGGTTAAGTCTACCAACATATCCTGGCTCAAAAAGGACTGCAAGTATTTCCTTCATTGTCCCCCCTGCCTTACCATTTGTGCTAGCTGTGGCTTGGCTAACTCTTGACTTCGAGTCAGATTGTTCCGGGATCAGGTTCCACTCCAGGACTTGAGCATAAAAATCTGGGCTGACACTCCAGCACAGGATTGAGAGAGTGCTGCACTGTTGGAGGTGCCATCTCTTAGACCAATTTTATGCTAAGGCCCTGCCAGCCCTATCAGGTGGAAGTGAAAGAATCCAGAACATTAACAAAGAAGAACAAGGGAGTTATCACTAATGTCCTGTCCTGTACTTATCCTTCAGTCAACATCACAAGAAAATGACAGATTGTCTGAGCATTATCACAAAGTTGCTTGTGGGAGCCTGCTGAGTACAAACTGGCTGATGTGTTACATATATAACGGAAAATACACTTCAAATGGACTTGATTAAGTAAATGAGGTGCTAACTGGTGGTGAAGGGTGCTATATAAATGCAAATCTTTCCTCCTTTATCAGTCATTGATTTCACAAAGCCTGGTTTGCCTTGGTCACCATATGTAAATAATGGCAAAGGAATGGGACTATATACTTCCCTTTTTTTTCCTGCAACTATACCACTGACAGAGAGAAAGACTTGTGCTAAGGAGACAGTAAAGCACTGCTTCCCAAACTGTGGACTGTAACCTCACTTGGGGTCATATGAACTGTGTTGGAGTTGTTAGCTACCTCTGCTTTGACACTGCACCAACAGCCTAGCCCAAGTGGATTGCCCTACTGTCACCTTATTCAATTTTCAGTGTTAGCATCTTTCTTCTTCTGACATTTAAGAATATCAGGGGCTACACTGGCTAAGGCTTGAGCAGTCAGAGCTCCCTGTTGGTCACCATCAGCTGGCTGACTTGTGTTCATGGGGGAAGAGGGGCTGAATATATTGTCGGTGGGTGTGTTTGAGGAGTGGGGGAGAATAGGGAGGGAGAAGGCCTCCAGTGAATCTTCAATCATTGTGGAACATGGAGACCTTGGCTGAAAGCTCATTTGCCAGTTGTACTCTGTCTGTTCAGTAGCAATTCACTTTCCCTGGATTAGGAGAAGTGTGAATCCACACAAGTTAGTTATCTTGTTGAAATGAATCCATTTAATTTCAAAACTGTTCTCTGCACAGCAGAATCCATGGTGGAGCTGCAATCTCTGGGACTACAAATGCTATGTGATAACCTCAATAGAAAATTAAATACTTATTTAATTATCTCACATTAGAATCAGTGATGCTTAGATGGCCTTTAGGGAATCTCAGTGTGGTGCTGTTATAGATCAATAAATGTCAATTGCATCCACTGCTTCATGGCCAAGGTCAATGAGCTGGAGAGACTCAGATCAAGGAATGAACTGGTGAATATATGAAGCAATAACATTTTTCCAAAAAAAAAATTTCAAGTTTAATATTTGTGTATTAATCTAATAATCCATGAATTTTAATAATTATGTCCTGAATGTTACAATGATGCTTTATTGCTTTCTTTTTCTTGTTGGTGTTCAGGTACACATTAATTTTGAAGTGTTAAAGTAGTCATAATGGAAAATTGCTTCAGAAGTAAGGGACTGTTGATGGGGGAAGATGATTGTCAGAAAAGAATTAAAGAGACATCAGTTTGGCCATCTTTTCATCTAACATTAACTTCAAACTTTTGCCAATAATGGCCCTCAGAGTAGAAAGGTCTCACGGAATACAGGGAGAACTGGCCCTGTATTAGAATGCAGAATTGGCTCAAAGGTAGAAGACAGATGGTGGTGGTGGTGGAGGGTTGCTTTTCAGATTGGAGGCCTGCGACCAGCAATGTGCCACAAGAATCGGTTCTTGATCCACTGCTTTTCGCCATTTATGCAAATAATTTGGATGTAGGAGGTACGGTTAGTAAGTTTGCAGATGACAACAAAATTGGAGATGTAGTGGACAGCAAAGAAGGTTACCTCAGACTGCAACAGAACCTTGATCAGATGGGCCAAGGAGTTGCGGATGGACTTTAATTTAGGTAAATGTGAAGTGCTGCATTTTGGAAAGGCAGATCAGGGGCAGGACTAATCCACTTATTGGTAAGGTCCTGGGGAGTGTTGCTGAATAGAGACACCTTGGAGTGTGGGTTCATAGTTCCTTGGAAGTGAAGTTGCAGGTAGATAGGATAATGAAGAAAGCGTTTGGTCTGCTTGCGTTTTTTTGGTCAGCGTATTCGGTATAGGAATTGGGAGATCATGATGCAGTTGAACAGGATATTGGTTTTGCTACTTTTGGTGTATTGTGTGCAATTCTGGTCTCCCTGCTATAGGAAGGATGTTGTGAAACTGAGGAAGAATGTTCTGTGGAAGGGTCACTGGACCCGAAACGTTAACTCTGTTTTCTCCTTCACAAATGCTGCCAGACCTGCTGGCAAATGGTACTAGATTTATATAGGATATCTGGTTGGTATGGACAAGTTGGACTGGAGGATCTGCTTCTGTGTTGTATATCTCTATGATTCTATAACCATTCAATTAAACCAATGCTTTACTTAACTGAGCAGCACATAGAGGGTCTCTAACCCTTTTAAACGTGGGCCTGCCCAAATCCACTGCTATAGCAATTCTACCATATTTTTCCACACAGCAGTGGCAAATTCTCTATATAGAGATGCTGTATAGGCCTGCCCAGCAATTCAAATCATAATGCCCAGTAAAAGGAGTCAGCTTTTGGCCTGGCCAAAGATGGAAGAGCTGCATTGGCTGACTTCGCTGCTAATGTTCAGGCCGATGTGTATGCATGTGAATGGCTTGATCTGTAGTATATTAAAAATCAGGACGGAGGTGTTTTCTTCATCGACTTTTGTAATTCAAGGTTAAGGTGATGGGTTGGGCCAAGATGAAGTAATCAAATATTTTGAGACTGGTGTTTTGTCATTACATGTTGCTGAACAAGAATTATAATCAACTGAACACGTTAGAACTAGAATTTTCAAACAGTTACTTAAAAGCCTGCTCATCTCCATTACATGGAAGACTTTTGTGTGATTTAAACGTGAGTGATTAAGTACTGTCCCTGAAACAGAAATTATGAAGGTTTGTACTTTTACACTAATTACTATGCAGTCTTACTAGCTGCAAACCATAAACTGCCCCGGCTGTCTGTAAAATGGTTAGAATAACTTGTTTGTTATGTTATTCAATGACTTGCATAATTCGATGGGATTACAGAGCTATTTCTGCAAAAAGAAAGTCTCTGCTTTTAATATGAATAAGAACTTATTAGATCAAGCAATGCCTTACTGATGTCAATTATAAATGTATAGCCACCACCTTCTTAGAAATTTGCCGGCATTGCCCAGATTTGTACATCAACACAGGCATCGGCAAGCATATGGAGAATATTTTCTTGAAGAGGTGCAGATTTATTCGGTAAATAACCACCTACCTATTTTTGTAGCACATTTTTATTTGATATTGTGAAAGGCACCTGGTTGTGTAGAAGACAGAGATGGTCAGAAATTGCACAACCCCAGCCCTGACCTCAAGATCGAATGTTTATTGAGCATTAAACTGAACCAAGAATAATCAAAGATGTTGAAGTAAGAGACGTGCCTAATAAGCACTCATGTGTGTAAAATGGCTGTTTGTAAAAATGCCTTCACGTTTCAGAGGGTGTAATGCATTAGTGAGGCTAATTTGCAAAGTTTAGACAATTGGATCCCAAATAAGTTAGGAATAGTATTAACTCAGTAAAGCTTGATGTGCCATTTAAAGAATAAATATTTTCTGCATTAAATCTCTCAGCATCCAGGAATCATAGGATGACCTTATGTTCCGTTTGACCTCTGACTATGTTTTCTAATTAAATCAAACCATTACATACAATGATTATACACAGACTTTACCCTTGAATGACCTAATTTTCAACTGAATGTTAACAAGAGGGAGAAATTTATGGAAACCTGAAACAATACCAGAAAGTGCTGGAAAACTACAGGCCAGTCGCTGCCCAGAAAATGTTTCTTTGGAAATTCGCAATCATTTTAAAGCATAGTTTTCTTTGTAATACCAATGAGTTAGAAGAAGTGATATAACAAAGAATCAAACAAAGAGTTCTTAAAAAATTAAATGAAGTTACTCTGAGGAATGTGAACAAGCTCTCCAAATTGTTGCATCTAATACATTCTGCAAATATCTCAGCCTTGTATATCATTAACAACCCAGTCTTGACAGCTCTCTGCAGCAAAGAATTCTATTGACTCACTACCCTCAGAAGAAATTCCTCATCAACTGTCTTAAATGAGTGACTCTACAATCTGAAGTTTTTCCCCTCTGGTTCTAGATTCTTCCACATGGGGAAAACAGTATCTCAGCATTTACCTTGTCAAGCTCCCTAAGAATCTATGTTTCAATAAGGTTGCCTTTCATTTTCTAAACTCCAATGAGTATAGGCCAAACCTACTCAACATCTCCTCATAAGAAAACTCCCCGTACCCAGGATTAACCGAGTGAATTTTCTCTGGACTACTTCCAATACCAGTATTTCTTTATTACCTTAGATAAGGGGACCAAAACTATTTACAGTATTCTAGGTATGTCTTATTAGTGCCTTGTATAGTTTTAGCAAGGTTTCACTCTTTTTATCCTCAATTTCCTTAAAAACAAAAGCCAGCATTTCATTTGCCTTCACTACTGTTTGATGAACATATATGCTGGCTTTGTGATTCATACATGAGGACCTGGCGAGGTGATGGCCTAGTGGTATTATCACTGGACTGTTGATCCAGGTAACATTCTGGAGACCTGGGCTCAAATCTTGCCATGGCAAGTGGTGAAATTGAGAGTCTAATGATGATTATGAATCCATTGTCAATTGTTGAAAAAAACCCATCTGGATCACTAATGTCCTTTAAAGCAGGAAACTGCCATCCTTACCTGGTTTGGCCTACATGTGACTCCAGACCCACAGTGATGTAGATGACTTAACTGCCCTGTGGTAAATTAGGGATGGGCAATAAATGCTGCCTAGCCAATGATGCCCTCATCTTGTGAATGAATAAAAAAAATTCTGCTGTGTTGTCATTTACTTCAGCCTTTCTCAAATTAAATAATATTCAGCACTTCTGTTCTTCCTGCCAAAGTGCATAACCTCACATTTCTCACGTATGTCAACTAGCTTAAACAGTCTATACTTTTTGTAGACTTTGTATCATCCTCACCAATTTCCTTCCCACCTACTTTTGTGTCATCCATACACTCGATATAGTACATTCAATTTCTTTATCCAAGACATTTATATTGTAATTAATTGTTGCCCAAGCAATGTTCCCTGTGGCACGCCACTAGTTATAGGTTGCCAGTTGAAATTGCCCCCTTTACCCCAACTCTCTGCCTTCTGTCAGATAGCCAATCCTCTTTCAGTTTTTCATTATGGATAGAACTGCAGATGCTATAAATCAAAAACAGAAGTTCCTGAAAAAGCTCAGCAGGTCTGGCAGCACCTGTGTCGAGAAATCAAAGTTAACATCTTGGTGACCCTTCCTCAAAACCCTCTATCCATGCTAAAATAACAGCTCCAACAAGTGGGCCCTTATCTTATTAAGTGGCCTTCTGTCTGTTATCTCAAACACCTTTCGAAAATCCAAAAATATTACATTCACTGCTTCTACTTTATCTATTCTGCTTGTTGCTTCCTCGAAAAGTTCTAGTATCTTTCTCAGACTTGATTTTTCCTTTGTAAAGCCATACAGACTCTAATTGATTATATATTGTATTTCTAAGTGTAATGCTATTAACAACTTTACAATAGACTCTAATATTTTCCCAATGACTAAAGTTAAGCTACTGGCCTCACATTAGTTGTTTTTCATCTCCGTCTCTCAAATAAGAATGTTACATTGGCAGTTTTCTAATCATCTAGGGAATTTTCAGGATCTAAGGACTTTAATATTAACATATTTATTTTACACACAGAACATTACAGCACAGTACAGGCCCTTCGGCCCTTGATGTTGTGCCCAGCTGTCGTACCGATCTGAAGCCCATCTAACCTACACTATTCCACGTATGTCCATCTGCTTATCCAATGATGACTTAAATGTACTTAAAGTTGGCGAATCTACTACCGTTGCAGGCAAAGCGTTCCATTCCCTTACTACTGTCTGAGTAAAGAAACCACCTCTGACATCTGTCCTATATCATTCACCCCTCAATTTAAAGCTATGCCCCCTCGTGCTCACTGTCACCATCCTAGGAAAAAGGGTCTCCCTATCCACCCTATCTAACCCTCTGATTCAGGTCCATATTCACTTCTTTAGTCTTTAATCACTCCTTGTGAAACTTGTCAGGCTTTTTGTCAGAGTTAGCACTAATTACTTTATAAGTTATTTTACTTCGTCAAACTTAAAAGTGTTGAGCAATGGAATCTTCCTCTTTATTGCATTATTATTATTATTATTATGCACTGAAATAAAGACCAATTCTACTATCCACTACTCTAAACTAATGCATCTGTGTAGCTGTTTGGCTCTCTCTCAATATTTCCTTCCTTATATACTTTGCAGCCATCTTAAACCCAAGACTAAGTCAGGCAAATCAATCCACTTTACTGGTTAAAGAATTGATGACCAGAGGGCAGAATTTTACAGTGATTGCCAATGAAACAGAGGCAATGTGAGGGAAAAGCCAGTGGTTAGGTTTTGGAATGCAATGCCTGAGTTGGATAATGGATAAAGATTCATTTTAGCCTTCAAAAGGGAATTGGATAAAATGTAAAGGACAGAAATGTTGCAGGGATAGGGAAAATAATGACAAGCCATAATAATTGGATTGTTGTTAAGAAATATGAGTGCAGATTCAAACAACAGAATTGTCTCTTAGACTGGATATTTTGTTATTCAATTATACTACTGTTTTTTATTTAGCTCTGCATTATTGGCGTTGACACTCCCAATAGAATTTTCAGCATAAACAGCCAGGGGGCATATTTTCCTTTGTTCACTGTTTTCAGTAACATGCAGAAAATAATATAAAGCAGGAAACACCACTTAGTAAACAGATTTTAAAAATATTCCCAGATGCTCGGTTGCTGTTTCAATTGAATGGAGCATGTTTTTCTCTTAATAGAATAAAATAAATATTTAACAAGCTCAAAATGTATATTGGAGGAAATTTTCTCTTAATAGAATAAAATAAATATTTAACAAGCTCAAAATGTATATTGGAGGAAATTTTAAACCACAGATTTGATTGTTTCGAGCAAATGGCCAGGTATAAGACACTACAATTTAACTCAATCCCAAACTACCCACTTCCAATCTCAGATGGTCAGGCCGGTCAGCAAAACCATTAAGATGTTTGAAGGCTTCTAGATTTGACAAGATTTAATACTTTAACCCAATGAAGGCTAAGTTTTCTGGGGCTCAGGAAACCAGCAGTCAGGTGGTAAAGCTGCTGAGACATGTAAAATTTGTCCTGTATTTAACTTCAGTCCAACGTGCAGGAAATCATTTCTTCCGGGTTTTTTGTCCCGAAATCTTGCTCCACCCCACTCTCTTAGTAGTCCTGAATAAACATTAGGGTCATTGCTCTTACCACAAGAGCAAAAACCAATGTGTCCATTCTACCCTGACAGTGAATCCATGATCATGGGCTGTGTCAGGTTTAGTTTGCAATGATTGCCTGCATTTAGTGTTATTTCAGGTGAACACCGGTCACGCCAAATATACAAAATATAAGCTTGGAACTCATACTTTTGCTGTGGATTTTGGAAAGAAAGTCCTGGAACATGCCAGAACTTTAACATCTGGCCCAATGTCCAAAATATTCAACTAGTTTGCTATGATTTAATGTCAATTACATTTCATTCCACTAAAATTATTGCTCCAGTCTAAGCAATGTCAAAACCCAAGGTACAGTACGGTGATATCTGTCATTCTTGTATAAAAAAGACGAGTTGAAGTGCTCTAAAAGAAGTTAGAAAGTAAATTCTTTTGAATTAAAACCAGAAAAAACAACACATTGTATAATGATATTTTTTGAAGAAGGGTCTAGGCTTGAAATGTCAGCTTTCCTGCTCCTGTGATATTGCTTGGCCTGCTGTGTTCATCCTGCTCTACACCTTGTTATCTCACATCCTATAAAGCATTTGTTTCATTCATTTTGACAGTCCGATACCTTTTTGTGAATAAAACACTTCTTTATAGCTGAAATTATAAGTGAAAAACAAGTTAAGGCATCGACATATAAAAATGATATTTCATGGACTCAGTAGTACAGTGCAGAACAGGACCTTCGGCCCATCGAGTCTGCACTGACATAATTACCACCAAAGACAGCTAATCCCGATTTCCTGCATTTGTCACAAATCCCTTAATGTTATGATATTTGAAATGATCATTCAAATATTGTTTAAATGTTGTGCCTTCCAGATTTCCAGCGCCCACTGAATAAAAATGTTTTGTCCCCAAATCCCCTCTGAATCTCCTGCCCCTTACCCTAAAACTATGCACTCTCGTGATTGCTTCTCAATCAAGGGGAACAGCTGCTCTATTCACCCTTTCTATACGCATCATAATCCTATACACCTCAAACATCTACTCACTCAGTCTTCTCTGCTGTACAGAAAACAATCTAAGCCGGTCTAGTCTCTCCGTATAGCTCAATTTCTCCATCACAGGAAAGATCCTGGTGAACCATCTCTGTACCCCTGTAGTACTAACTCATCTTTTCTGTAGCGAGGTGATCAGAATTGTGCACAGTACTCTGACTGTGGCCTGACCAATGCTCTATACAGCTCCAACATTACCGCCTTGCTCTTATATTTTATGTCATGACTGATGAAAGCAAGTGTCCCATATGCCTTGAATATCTGATTCACGTGCTCTGCCAACTTCAGGGATCTGTGAATAAATACCCAAAGATCCCTCTGTTCCTTAAAGCTACAGTGTTTTGCCATTTATTAAATACTCCCTCCTTGTGTTTCTTCCTCCACATTGCATCACCTCACGCTTATCAGGGTTAAGTACCATCTGCCGCTGGTCTGCCCATCTGACCAACACATCTATATCATCCTACAGAATCATAAAAATCCTACTGTGTGGAAACAAGCCAGTCAGCCCAACAAGTCTACACCGAAGAGCATCCAACCCACACCCATTCCTCTATCCCTGCTTTTCCCTTGTCTAACCCACCTCACCTAAAAATCCCTGGGCAATTTAACATAGCCATTCCATGTATCCTGCACATCTTTGGACTGTGGGAGTTGAGAGCCTGCGATCCTATTAACCACTCCACAAATCTTGGTGTCATCCGCAAACTTGCTTAACATTCCCTCCACATTTTCATCTAAATCATTCATATATAACAAACAACAAGGGTCCCAGTGATCCTTGTGGTACACCGCTGGACACTGGCCTCCAGTCATTGAAACAAACTTTGTAGCCTAATATTATGCCAGTTGCTGATCCATTTTACCAACTTGCCCTGAATTCCATATGCCTTAATCTTCGCAATGTTTCCCATGTTGGACCTTATCAAAAGCTTTGTTAAAATACATTTAAGCTGCATCAACTGAACTTTCCACATACTTGATTATATTTTCAAGAAATTCTAACGGATTTGATAGGCATGACTTCCCTCTGACAAAGCTATGCTGACTATCCCTAATCAACTCATACCTGTTGAAACGGCTATTACTTTGTTCCCTCAGAATTTTCTCCAATAATTTCCCTACTACTGACATGAAACTCACCAGTCTGTAATATCCTGGTTCATCTCTAAACACCCTTTTTAAAAATTGGAACCATATTTGCCATCCTCCAGTCCTCTGGCACTTAATCCATGGCCAGAGAGGAATTAAACATTTGCGGCAGAGCTCCTGTAAGTTCCTTCTATGACTCCGACAGCAGCCTGGGATGGAATTCATCTAGGCCAGTTTATTTGTCTGTTTTTAAGTCTGGCAGAGCTTCCAATACCTCCCCATTTCCTATGTCAAACTGTGCAAGTCCCTCATAGTCCCTTTCCTGAATTCTATACTTATGTTCTCCTTCTCCTTTGGAAGGCCCAAGAGATCTCATTCAATGCCCTTCTAATGTCCTGCAGCATCACACACTGATTGTTCCTTTGATCCCTAATCGATCCTATTCTTTCTCTGTTTGATCTCTTCTCTTTAAAGTATTTATAAAATATTTTAGAATTCTACCCAATCCTGTTAGCAAGATCTCTCTCATGTCCCCTTTTTGCTCTTCTAATTGCTTTCTGAAGTTCCTTCCTGCAATTTATATTTTCCTTTAAGGCCACAGCTAAATTCCTCCCTTTGGACTTGCTAAAAGCCCTACTCTTCTTCCTCATCCAGCCCTGAATTGGCCTAGATATCCAAGGTTCTCTGAACGTATTGCTTCCACATTTCCCTCTAAAGCACACATGTACACTCTGTACTCTCTCCAGCTCCTTTTTGAATGCCCCCCTGCTCCATTGCTCTGCTGTAGATTTACCCACAAGGAACTGTTCCCAGTCTACTGTAGCCAGATCCTGCTTTATTTTAATAAAATCTGCCTTCCCCCAGTCCAAAGCTGTCTTTCCTATAGTAAGGTGTATTTTGCAAGCCAATTTTTGCCTTTTTCAAAACACATTTAATATACTGTGTTGTGGATGCCGTTGTTAAAACGCTCCCCCACTGCCACATTGAACACTTTATGCAACTTCTTTCCCCAGAATCAGATCCAGCACTGCACCGACCCTTGTTGGGCTTTCTACATATTGATACAAAAAAAAACTTGCCTGAATACATTTCAAGAAACACACCCCCTTTAACCCCGTAGCACAATGACAATCCCAATTAATGTGAGGAAAGTTGAAATTTATTATAATTACTCAACTGTTCCTCTTATACACCTCTGAACTGTCTACATGTTCACTCCTCTATTTCCCACTGACTCTTTGGGGGCCTGTAATATATTCCAGGTAAAGTAGCTGCCTCTTTAACATCTGAAGTTCAACCCACAAAGCCTTGTTTAAGAATCCTTCCAAGATATCATCTCTCTTTATTGCGGTACTTGGCTCCTTAATTGTTAGCGCTATGCCACCACCCTTTTACACCCTCCCCGGCCTCACGTGAAAATCTTATAGCCTGGAACATTAACTTGCCAGTCCAGCCTCTTCCTTGACCATGTTTCTATGATGGCAACAATATCACACTTCTATGTATCGATCCACACCATTAACTCATCTCTCTTACCTATTACACTGCTGGCAATGAAGTAAAGACCTTCCAGCTTTGCCTTACTCTCTTGACACTCAACACAGCTGAAGTCAATCTAACTTACTTCCTTTGCTATAGCATGATGTGTCTTTGTTTCACTGATGTTCTGTGACCCCACCTCCTGCCAGACTAGTGTAAACTCCTCCCAACAAGCAATAGCCAACCTGCCACAAGGCTGTTGGTCCCAATGTAGTATATGCCCCACCTTCTACAAAAAAAAAGGTGCCAGTGTTCCAGGAATCTAAACTCACTATCTTGCGCCAACTCTTGAGCCATGCATTCATCTGTCCTTTTCTTGTTTCTAAACTCACTAGTTCGGTTCCCTCAAAGCAGGGAACTGACAAAACAAAGTTCATCGAGGGTGAAATCAACAAACCCAAACTCGAAATGGTTTAGTTTTTATGGGTTGTATCCCATTGCATAACCCTCCTTGGCGACAAGAGTAAACAATGATTCCATAACCAGTTAGCAGAAGGTAGTTGAGAGCTGTTTGCTCATCAGCGACTTTTTCAATTTTCTCAGAGGGATAGTTTGTCTTGACTTATGTCTGGTCTTTTGTGACAAAAACTGTATCAGTGAATAGGAATAGTCAAATCTTATACTGTTGAGCAATTTCAATACCTACATTAAATGCTCTATTGGTATAAAAATGCATTGCAAGCTTCAGGCTGGTAGTGAGATTTGTACTAGCAATTAGAATGGCCCAAGATGCTCCACATCAAAGGTGAAATGACAAGTGAAATTCTAATTAATTTTTTCCAATATGAGGCATGTTCTAACTCTTCCAGAATTTACATTTCATAAGGGGAATTGACATAATGGACAGATACTTCCCCACGGGCTTTAGAACCCACTTCACTGAGTGTCAGAAACCCGCATTGTGTCACAATCACCCCGTCTGATTTTCCTTGAATTGACCAATTAAATGCCAGGAGGACTGAGTTTCTCTTCAACTAAAGATAATGGGCTGACTTTTATTGCTGAAAGGCCAGATAAAGTGCACCAGCTCTGAATAAGTAAAAGAATTAATTTTCCATTTGAGTGTGGGAGAGGATGCTATATGATGGAGGGCTCCTCTCTTCAACTTTAATGTGACACTTGGGCCACTACTGGGAGAAGGGCAATGCCATCAACGTTTGATCTGCAACTACTGAACCATTCTCCAATCCTTCCAAGAAACCAAAGGCTGACTCAAACTCCAGTCAATCTCTTACAACAGGCCTTAATAAGTTTTTAACAAAATGGTTAGGTAACCATGCCCCTCCCCCCACCCTGTCAGCCCCAGAAAAGGCTAAGAGTGGGATGGCACCTGAAAATTGGTGTATGTTAGACATAGAGTTCTGAGTTTTGCAAGCACGGTGTGGCTGATCTTGATTGTGCCTCAGAACACATGCCCATCAATAGATGTGATGCTTGCTTTGGACTATATTGAATAAATAATTGGTTCTGTGCTAAGAATTAATCCAGAACCTAATTGAAGACTATCTGTTGGGCTTGCAGTGAGATGAATTTGCATTAAAAGCTACATATATTCAAATTTCGGGCCCTGTCTTAAGCAGGCAAAAGGAATTATTAGCAGCCTTTGGATTTGGAAAGAATGGGTTAAGTATTGTCAATCTCTGCTGTGTTCCCATGGCAACACCCTGGCCAATCAGAGTCCACATGTCTGGTTTGAAAACTAAACTTGACAGAAAATTGTTCTTGCTGCATCTTTAAGTCAATGACAGTGTAACCAATCTGTACCCTTTTCTCATATAGTACACTACTCATAACTGGTGTCCTTCTGCCAAGTTTGTTTCTTGTGGTCTAGACCTGATGAGTGCAAGATGAAAAGCTTTGAATCGTGTCTCCTCAAGCCAAGTTTTACACTACCAAGCAGTGAATCATTATTTACTGATTCAAAGTGATTTGTTGATCCAAATTGATAAGAATCAATTTTAGCAATTATGTTTCAATGAAAAATATATTTAATACAAAAGATTGTTCTAACTGTTAAATATTCATACTGTGAACTAATTTCAAAATTTAACAAATACACACTGAAAATATTTGTAGAATTAAGCTATATCTTTATAGATAAGCTGCAAGGTTGTTCTGTAACTTAAACAGCACAGAGATTGCTGGAGTAACTCAGCATGGCAGCATCTGTGGAGAGAAAGCAGAGTTAATGTTTCGAGTCTGGTGTAACTGTTCTTCATAATGGACTGAAAACATCAATTCTGTTTCTCTCTCCACAGATGCTGCCAGACCTGCTGAGTTTCTCCAGCAAACACTGTTTCAAGTTTCCAGCATCCACAGTATTTTACTTTCATTCTACAATTTAATCTTTTCTGCCTTTGACCATTAGTCCACTTTTATGTTATTCCTTATACATGAAGAAAATCCTGATAATGACACTGAAACTAGCAACACATTCACTGCACTTGTATTATGCCAGAACACATTATTTTGTGGACAGTGATCACACTTATATCACACTGGCCATAAAACTGCTCAAAGATTAGTTGAGCAGCTGCTTTTGTGTGTTAAGTCACCAGCAGAGCAAGATTTTCTTCACGTCCTGGGAAGTCAGTGGAGTTACCTTCATTGACTCTCATACCATAGCAACATCATGTAGAATCCAAGGGACAACTTGTCAATCACGATCATGCCCTGTGCTGTAAAGCAAATTGCACCACTAGGATCAATAGAGTGATGCAAAGAAAATACAAGCACTGAGGTCAACTGGTGAATCCACAGCTACATAGAGAATTGAGAGATGTTTTCATTGGAGCTACACTATATAATGAGATCTTGGCTATTATTGGACATAGGTCGTTTGGTAACTGAAACAAAAATCCTGCCCCAAACTTTGTAACCATGCTCTGAAAATTGAGCCTCCTTCCAAAACAATGATACACAAGACCAATGGAATCTTTAAAACGGTGTTGCAGCACATGAGTATAAAAATGGCTAAGTACAAATGGGATTAAAGTCAGTCTAGCTAAACAAACTATATGTCAAACGAAGTGTAGAGCTGGATAAACACAGCAGGCCAAGCAGCATCAGAGGGGCAGAAACGCTAATGTTTGTCAGCCTTCCTGCTCCTCTGATACTGTTTGGCTTGCTGTGTTCATCCAGCTCCACATTTTGTTATCTCAGATTCTCCAGCATCTGCAGTTTCTACTATCTCTATATATCAATGTTGTTTAAAGAAAATATTGAATAATTGATGACAAAAGCATGAGGCAAAACTCTTTGTGCTTTAGCGGCATTTTAATCTGTTTTAACAGAAGGAAATCCATTTCCTGATGCACATGCATCAAAAAGAATTTTTTTAAAAATCACTAAATTGTGCCAATTCTTTTCATTAATTTCAATTTCCATGTTTTTTGGGATGGAGACCTCTTGTGTTGCACATACTTGTGATGATGCCCCACTAAAACTGAGCATTTTAAAAGTGGAAAGATATCTTTATTTCTTCATCTTTATCTCTCCCCGGTGGCTATATCTCCTGTTAAACAAGTTGGCGTTGTGGTGGTGTTCTGCATAAATGTTCCCGACAGCTGGTGCTTGTGCACTTACTTGTTTAAATAATGTGCATCAATCATTCGAATGGTAAATTTAATCTGGCATTATGCCCTGTTTATGACCATTCTATCATTAAAAATGACACAGCTTTGGTCTATAAGTGAGCAATTGCACAGATGCTGGTATCTCTTCATCAAGTCACCCTTTATTTACTTGTGCCCAGTACTCTAGTGGTGACCAGCCAGCTTGGAGTCAGTACTTGAAGTGAGGAGATTCTCATCTCCTGGTTATATGGGGCAGCAAGGGCTTTCTGGTTGTGGTTTTAAACCTGGGCCAATCAATGACCTCATAGTGAATGTGGTCAATCTGATTCCATTCACTATATCCTTGCCCCCGACACCTCCACCAGTCCCTGATGTAAGCCTGGTCTTTCCCTTGTAGCTCTTCCTGGGATGTTTATGCCCCAAGCCTTGTTCCTCTGATTCAGACTCTGACACATAAGTGGCATGTACAGGTCCAAAGCCTGCTCCTTGAGTCCAGAGTGTCGCGGGAGAGTTTCTTCCTTTATTTCCCAGCAGTAACGGTATCGAGGTTGTATTCATCTCAGATTCTGAGGTTTGTTAGACATTAGCTGTAGGGGGAGAACCTACAGTTGCTGACAGGCCGTCCAGCTCTTCTGAGGGGCCAGGTATGTTTTGCTCCTTCCCCGTTTGAGGGGTAACAGCTTCATGAACATTGTAAGTGGCAGTTCCTGACCTCATGTCAATGTCGCCTCGTAGCTACACAGGGCCACTTCATTGGTTCTGGCACCAAACTTTGTTCACCTGAACTAAACTGTCTCTCGCTTAAAGGCAGCATGTCGCCAGCATTGGTATTGCTGCTGCTGTTTCACCCTCCCCACCAGATCTGGAAATATCAGGTTTAATGTGGTGCGGAGCCTACGCCCCATCAGCAACTCTGCTGGAGCTATCCCTGTTGTTGCGTGTGGGATGGTCCTATAATCAAACAGGAACTGGGACATTTTGGTATCAATTGATGTTGTTGGCTGCTTCTTTAAACCTGTCTTCAATATTTGGACCACTCTTTCTGCTAGATCATTGGATGTTGGATGGTGTTGAGCTGTCCTTATGTACCAAATGCCATTTGACTTTGGGAAATATTCGAATGTCCTGCTGGGAAATGACATCTCATTGTCTGTAGCTAATACTTCTTGGAGTCTGTGTATCCAGAATGATGCTTGCAGCTTCTCAATTATCATCTCTAGTTTTCTGAAACAGCTTTATGTGTGTCCGACCAGTTTGAATGGACATCCACAATGACCAGGAACATTGAGTATATGAAAGGGCTTACACAGGCGACATGCAACCGGGTCAAGTGTTTTCCCGGCCATTCCCAGAAATATGGGGGCACTGCTGGTGGCAATTTCTGTCCTTGGTGGCACTCTCAGCCCTGCCCCAACAACATAGCTATGTCAGCATCCAATACTGGCCACCAGACATAGCTTCTTGCTGGAATCTTCATTTTGTAAAGCTTTAGTGTCTGGTGCCTCTTGGAAAGATAAGCCCCTTATAAACGAGAATGCTGCAGGTCCACAAGCAGTCAGAAGGATTACTGGTTGCTTTTCATGTGCCCCAGTGTCACTTACCCAGGAAAAAAAATTGTATTCTTTCCACATACTGAGCCCAGTCTTTGACAGCAAGATCAAATGAATCAAGCTTCACAAATAAAAGTATGATGCTAGAAATGTTTACCCCAACTCCAGGATGACTGTTCCAAGCAAATGTTTTTCAGGCACGTCCTGGTTTCTTTTATTGTCACTGAAATAACTGCATAGAGGCCAATATTCCATTACCAAAACACCCTTTATTGACATGTGTATAGTACATTGGCCAGTCATCTGAACTGAGGAGATTCTAATCTCCTGGTTGAATTGGGCAGCCACGGTTTTCCTGATTGGCCCAGGTTAATAGCCCTAATCAATGACTTTGTAATCAATGTGGTCAACCTGGTTCCAATCACTACAATAAGGTAACTTGCATTTTAAATGTTAATCCTCGAAATGATTTTCGAGGCAAAGGCGAATGGACCATTAAACACCAGCTCTGAGCCAGACAGAATTAGCAAATAAAAATAAAATAACTGAGCTCAGAAGCTTTACGAATACTCAAATGGCTAATTGTTTGATATTTTATACACAGGTTTGGCCACTTGACAAATGCAGTGTTCAAACTGTAGTGTTCCCAGTATCCTGAAATAAAGGTCTTTCACTTATGTTTGCTATTTAACAAGGTCTGAAACTATACTACATGAAAGAGAAGATGGTGTTATTTAATTTAATGAATGTCAACTTCTGCTTTACAATATTATATGCTTCTTTTCTCTTTACCAACACAAATGTTGGAATCCTCTGGGCCCACAGCTAGCAGATTCATAGGTGGGAAGGGCACTTAATTTGGCAGTTGCTGGCATACCTATCTTCTATCTCCTTCCTGCCTCCACCCATCCCACTGCCATTTAAGGCACTTCTCTGTCTAATTGAAAGCAATTAAGGGCCTGGATTAGCCTAGTTGCAAGTAGGTTTGTTGCTATATGATGCCCAAGACAGGTAAAACCGTGTAGGCCACTTGACAATTAGGGGGGCAGGGAGTGGGGAAGGATGTTCCTTGATCAAAGGCTGTTGGGAAGGAGGGGGTGATGATGACAGTCACCCCTGTGACCCTTGCCCTGTGAAACCCTTCCCCATATTAGATCCATGTGATCTGGATCCCTGGCTAGTCTGGGAGGTGTGTTCTTCCCATAACAGCCACAAGCTCTTCAGCTTCAAGCACAGCAAAGCCACATCATATCATGCAGATTAGTGAACAATGATTGTCTTTATAATGCTACATTCATATTTTTGCCTCAGCATCTTTGAGAGTATAACAGCAACTCTTGATCCTGGTGGATATTGCATTTTTCTGAGGGAGTACCAATACCGCACTCATGTTCACCATACCACTCACAGTTTTGTGGTCTCAGCCAATCAGTTATTTGGTTTTTCACCAAGTGATTCACATATGAAAAGTAAACAACAGCCAACAGCAATGATAGGGAAAACTAATAAGTCGAGTCAGGAAGGCACATCCAATTTTGTTTAAATTTATCCTTTCACAGGATGTGGCTATCACCGGCAAGGCCGGCATTTATTACTCATACCTGATCACTTTTGATAAGGCTTTTGTGAGCAGTCTTCTTAATTGCTGCAGTCCCTGTGGTGCAGTAAAGTTGCTTGTTGCAGAGTTCCTAACCACTGACTATATTTGTGGACCAAGTATTCACATGTTTGATCTAATTCCATTTCTGTACAATGGTAAACATTAGGATGTTGGTCAGGAACAAAAACAGAAATTGCTGTAAAAGCTCAACAGGTCTGGCAGCATCTGTGAAGAGAAATCAGAGTTTAGGATCAGTGACCCTTCCTCAGAATGCATGGTGGCTAGAAATATGTCGCTCTATTTACAGAAAATTTTGAGAAATGGTGGAGAGGGTAGGAAGTAAACAATAGGTGGGGATAGAGCCCAAAGAGAGAAAACAGTTGGACAGACAAAGGATTTGATAATAATCTGACTAGGAGGGTGAATAGCTGTTAATGGAGACTATTCAGGTTCCCAAGCTGAAATTGAGGTGTTGTTCTTCTAGCCAGTGCTGAGCTTCTTTGGAGCACTACAGTAAGCCTGGGACAGAGATATTGGTCAGGCTTGGGTACCCTGCAGCCTTCTGGACTCAATATCAAATTCAATAACTTTAGGGCTTGAACTGTCCTATGTTCTAAACCCCTGCCCGACACACCAGGCCTTGTTATCATAGTCTGCTATTATACACAACTCATTGTCAGCCACTAACAGTCCCTATTAACAACTATTCACCCTCCTAGCCAGATCATCATCAACTTCTTTGTCTATCCAACTGTTCTTTCTCTTTGGGCTCTATCCCCACCTATCAGTTACTCTTTACCCCCTCCCCCACCCTATCTTGTGCATAAAAATCAACATTTTCCCAGCTATGAGGGTCACTTTACCCGAAATGTTAACGCTGATTTTTCTTCACGGATGCTGCCAGACTTGTTGAGCTTTTCCAGCAACTTCTGTTTTTGTTATGATTTACAGCATCTGCAGTTTTTTCAGTGTTTTTTAGGATATTGATATCAGGGCAATCAATAATGGTAAAGTCATTGATCATCAAGGGTCAATGATTAGATTATATCTTGTTAGATATGGTCAATGGCTGACACTTGTGTGATGCAAATGTTACATACTATTTCTTACTCTAAGCCTTAATATTAACAAGGTCTTGCTGTTTACGTACATGGACTTCTTCAGTGGAGTTACAAATGGTTTTGGATATTCTGCATCACCCCCCACTTCTGACAGTCTCCATGCTGTCCTCAGTTAAGATATAGATGTTGTACCCAAGGGGAATAAAGAGCAAAGGATAATTGTTGGAGGATTGAAGAACCATTCTCTTGTCTACAAAGAGTGCTGCAAAGGCAATTATCTTTTCCATGAAGTTGTCTTCACCTCCCTTTTGTTGTCTTGCTTCACCAAGAGTTAGTGCTCAACTTGAAAGGTAGGTTAAGTAAGAGGCACGCAGTCTGAATATTGTATTCTGATAGTTACCCCATACCCACTGTGAGCACATTGATTCATCACTCCTTACCCTGTTCAATTAAAATCAGAGGTATGTAAGCTGCTGATGGGTTCAAGAATTTTCACATCTCAACTGGCCCCCATGCTATTTTGGGGATAGAAGAGTTTTTATGCCAGCAGGATGTGATGAACATAAACAGGTTTGTCAAATCACTCAGATTAGAAAGTCATGATCCTTGCTATGAACAAGCAGAGATAGCAGATATTAACCCAACCATACTGAGGGCTGATTTACAAAGCTTTTTGGATAGATCTGGTGACTTGAGGGACTTATGATCAAAGCCATGAACCTTTGATGTATGGAAACCTAAATCTTTCATTAAGAAATTATACTACATACTTGCATTCTTTTGGATAAGGTGATTTTAAGTCAAGGCCTTCCAACACTATAACACTGTAATATTTCATGTGGTGGTTCAAGTTATATTAAGTAGTATTTCCTTCCATGATTCTCAGATAATAAATTGTGTACATTAAAGTTTAATTACAACAATTAGGTGGCTAAGTGAGCTCTTCATTTATGAGCCAGGAAGTAGTATCTCATTTGAGTTGTGTCAACAATGTTTCTCAAAGTTATCTCTGCATTTTTATTTTTGATAGATTACTGACAGTATTCAAATATTTATCTATTTTCCTTTTCACCTCTTCATAAACATAGATCTACTACAGCTGTATTTTTTTTCCCATTTCCCCCTTCCTTTAAAGGCTACTCATCATATCTTTTAGCTTGAAGGTGGGATTGTCTGGGTTACATAACTTTCTATGACTATTAATAATGCTGCCTTATGATCAACTGGCAGGAAGAAAATCAAACAGATTGAGTCAGATGATGTTAGCTTCCCAAGTCTAAGTAATTTGCCCCCATGTGCCACTAGCTAAGAACAAATTAAACTCACCCAACTGTATATTATGCTGTGATAGCACTCAGTTTTGAAGTTGACACACAGTTTCTGACCCTCAATGTGTTTGACTATTTCATCTGCTAGAAAAGTATGTAATATCATTGAGTAATGTGGATCTTTTTTATAAAATTCAGCATTTGATGTTGTACCATGGTGAAGTGTTAACATGCATCTAATCACAAAAATAAGGTCCAACCTATGTGACCAATAAGTCAAAGCATTTCAATTGAACAAAATAAAAGAACCACTAAAATCTGATCAAACATTTTGAAATAATATTTAGTGCAGTATTAATATTCCTTGTCTTGATGAGATTAGAATTCGGGACTGTTTAAAAATACTACAAGAGCTTTCAGTAAATAACGCTGTTAGCATAATAAAATCACCAAAGGGGCTTCAGAAGAGAGTATCAAATCCTGAGTTATGTAAGGTAATATTAGGATAGATAGCTAAAGTCTTTGTGAAACAGGTAGATCATAAAGAACATCTCACAACTAGGGGAGAGATGGAGAAAGACAAGCTTTAGGGAAAAAAAATGAGCTGAGAGTTCAGACAGCTGGAGATACAACCACCAATTAGGATGCTCAAAGGGCAAGATTTCGAGGGATACAGGTATCTCAAAGGGTTATAGGGCTGGACCAGATTACAAAGGTAAAGTGAGGTGAGGCCATATAGTGATTTGAAAACAATGACCATTTAAAAATCAGCAATTCCTGAATTGGATGTTTATGTAGGTCAGCAAACACTTAACTTGTGTTAGGTTATGCACAGTACAATTTAAAATAAGCTGAACTGTTTTCAGGATAGGAGATGAAAGACGAATCCAGAGAACCTCAGTCCAGAGATAACAATGATTATGGCCAAGATTTTGTGCAGCAGCTAAGTTGAGGCAGGGATGAAGTAGGCAGTCTTGATGATAAAGTGATATGTTGTTGTTGGTAGTTCATCTCGTGATCAAATCAGGTGCCAAGCTTGTGAACAATCTAGTTCAACCTCAGGGGAAAGATTTCTTAAAAGTGTGGCTTCTTCATGTTTTGTATTTTCAAATGTGATGTTGAAGTCCTGAACATTTGAAATTGAAGCTTCCAAAAGAAAATATGAATTATGAGAGGATAGTCAACCCAATAAATCAAATGGGTACAATTTCTTGTGTCAAATTCTATACCTTATTTAATCTCATTTATTTCTTGTAGGATGTAACTGTAACTTCTGAGTAAAAGCAATTCATTGCTTTGAAATGTCTTGAGAATATAAAAATACCACAAGCTTCCTTTCCGAAAGTTGCAGGCTACATCTCTAAAGTGAAGTTTCAAGTTAACATCCAATGAAATCCTAACACTATATTAAGCATGTATATGGCATCCTCCTGATTCTACTGATACACAGTGAAGTGAGAGTCATGTTTTTCTTAGAAATAACAGGCTAAGAAATGGCGGTTGAGTCAAAAAGCTGGAAATTTCAAAATGTAAAAGTTAACAATTAACTTGCACCCCTGAATGAATTCCAATTGTTTGTGATTACCATAGAACCTCTGTGCTATGTGGGGTTACAGTTACAAAAACTTTATTGTCACATGCACTTGAATGAGCGTAGAGAAAAGTTTGCAAAGTCGCTGCTTATGGTGTCATCTTAGGTCAAAGATACCTTGATACAGATGCTTAATTATTTGGTACAAAATTGAAAGAATAATAAAGAAAAGTCAAGCATAAGAATAAAAAAGAGGAAAATGTACTCCATTTATAGTCCTTTCAGCCCAGCCTGTGCCAGCACCTACCCTTCAGACCACACTAGCCAAGTTTCCAGATCATGCCGGGTCTCAAAACTTGAGGAGTCCGTCCCCAATCCGTGAGGGCCTTGCCTCCCTGTGACTGCCTCCAGCCCGGGACTCCCCTCTGGGGTTCGCCTCCCCACACTGGTCTCCAGTCCGGGACTTACCTCCCCATGATGGCCTCCAGTTTGGGACTCGCCTCTTGGACTTGCCTCCCTCCTCAGCCAGTCCAGGCCTCACCTCCCCACGATGGCTTCCAGTGCAGGCCTCACCTCCCCATGATGGCCTCCAGTTCAGACCTCACCTCCCTGCTATGGGCTGGAGGCTATCGTGGGGAGGTGAGGCGTGGACTGGAGGCTATCGTGGGGAGGTGAGGCTTGGACTGGAGGCTATCGTGGTCAGAGAAAAAAAAGAGAGAAAGAAAAATAATGGATGGAGGAAAGGAGCTCTGGGTGGAGCATCTTACAACTAAAGAGCCATGAGCAGAAATTATAAATTGTACATGAAATCAACTGACTTTTTTTCCAGAATATCAAATTACATAAATTTGTTATGTATTGAATATTTTCTGCTTGTGCATTTGTTTGCTTGTTTCTGTGTGTTGAAGAAATCTTTTTCTTCATATTTTGTAAATTTTTATGTGGGCGTTATAGATATTCTCTGATCAACCTGTTCAGAAATTATATTGCACACCTCTGGAGCAGGTGGAACTAGAATTTGGGTCTCCTAGCTTAGAGATAGGGACACTACCACTGTACCACAAAAACGCCGTTCACTTTCTTTTTTTCTTGCAACAAGTCTCCAACATGATAAGTCTCAAATCACGTAAAACACATCGCTTAATCATACACACTACTCAAAGCTCAGACTCATTTTCTAATGCAGTAGAATGGTTTTCCTTTCCTCATAACAGCAGTGCTTATGAGCTTTTTGGCAAACTCTCACAATTTACACAGGGATTTTGGGTTTTGTTTTGTGCTATAGAGCTATCTGTGCTATACAACTGATGCAGTTTTAGAAATAAATTATTAATATCCTATCAAGCAAGGTAACATGCAATCTCAGCTCTAGTGCTGAAAATAGCGTTCCAGCCCAATGGGACATGCCATTCCCCTCCCTTCAGATGTTTCCTGTCTGGCAATATTTTAAGGATAATCTGATTGCTAGTTTATGGCCGAGTAAATGACACAGAGGGAAGAATCCTGTTTCGAAAAAAAATGTTCCTCTTTGAAACAACATAATGCTAATGCATGAACCTGCAAAAATAACTCTAAATCATTCTGAACAACCATTTATTCAGTCAGAGACAGTTTTTGAATCTTATATGTAATTTTGTGAATAAAAGCTAACCTTCCCTAAAGCTTAAACAATGGTTGATTGCATTAGTTTCAGAGGTTCAATAAAATACAATTTTGTTACAACCATGTGTTTTATAACATTGTTTCATTTTTAGACTGTGTCCTTAATTTAAGATAAAATGAAGATGGCCATGCGTTTTGTTCTGAACCCTACCTTGCAACAATTCTGTGTGGTATGATTGTTTGACTTTAAAGGGATACAGATTGTTTTACTGGGATGAAGATGTAAGTGCACTTGGAGACAATGTCTACAACCTCTGTGCCAACAATGGGTAGACCATGAGACTCCAAAGTCCCAGCAAAATGTTGAGAATGCCAGTTATGCTTTAAATTGGTAATTAACCTCCAGGATAAAAGAGAATTAGGATCAAACATAATTAATCAGTATTTTAATTTGGATATAAGACTCATGAGATTCAGTTTGTCATGTGGATACGCTTTGAGAGGGGCAAGGTATATGATATCCATACAAACTTTGACAAAGATAACCTCTCAAGGCAGATAACAGCTAGACACCAAAAGGCTATATCATTCACCTTGCTGGATTATAGGTGGGACCTCATACTTAGATTGGAAAAATCAAATTCATGAAAAATTACAACAAAGTTGGAAGATTAATTAAACTTGAGCAAGATCAAGAATCTCCAGTGAAAAACACTACCATGAAATTTAATTCTGAGATTGGAAGTTCCCAAACTGAGAAAGTATAGAACAGAAACAAACCCTTGGAACCCAAGAGTGGTAAAGGCAGAAACCCTCAAAACATTTAAGTAGTATTTAGATTTTCATTTGTGATGCCAAGGAATGAAAGATTGTGGATGAAGTGCTGAAAAATGTGATTAGAATAGTTAGGTGGTTGTCTTTGACTGGCTCAGAATTGATGGGCCAGAGGGCCATTTTCAGTACTGTAGACCTCTATGACCCTATCTCTATAACTAAAGCTTGTGGCTACCGAAAACTTTTGGACCTGGATCTGACAGGGAACACAGTGGGGGGCATGGTAGAGCCTGAATTTGGGAGAAAGTCTGTGTACCTTCATTTTTAAATAAAGGAAATTCTCATGATAGGTGGGATGGTAGCTGAGTGGTTAGCTCTGCTGCCTCTCAGTGCCAGGATTCAATTCCACCCTTGGGCATGCCATGCTAATTTGTGGGGCATTCCATATTTTAGGTGGCATGGTGGCTCAGTGGTTACACTGCTGTCCCACAGCAGGGATCCCAGTTTGATTTTGAGCTTTGAAAGTCTGTCTGTGTGGAGTTTGCACATTTTTTCCCATGGCCACTTGGGTTTCCTCAGAATGGTCCTGTTTGCTCCCATAGTGCAAAGATGTGCCGCTAAGGTGATTGGCAATACTAAATTGCCCATAGTGTCCAGGGGTGTGCAGGCTAGATGGATTAAGATTATAGGATAGGGATGTGGGTCTGGGTGGGATGCTGTTCAGAGGGTTGGTGTGAACTCGATGGGCTGAATAGCCTGCTTCCACCATGTAGGGATTTATTGATTCTATGAGATATGTGAATGCTCTTTCGGTTTGACTTCCCCTGCAACGGTGTTGACAGCAGATAATAGTGGGGTGATGCCATCAAAAAGAAATCCTGTCAGCAGCATTTATGTTTTTAGAACCAAACAAGAAATCATTGTTGCATGATGCATGTTTGGAAACCATCCAGACAAATATGAGGCACAAAATGGTAATTTCCTCACTGTAATTTATTAGACAAAGATTGATTCAAGCAGCAAGATGCTGCTTTGAAATTCCATTTGCCCCCTTTCCTTCTGCCCCTCCTGCCTGGTTTGCTGGCAGCTGTTGGTGGTAGTATTTCCAGTCCTGGCGCCGGGAATCTGACTGGCACTTGGTTTGGTGTTCTTTCCCTGAGGCGGGTGATGCCAGACTCTTGCTGGCTGTCCTGCTGGTGGGAGAGAGTCTTATCTACTTATGATAGAAAGGCATTGAACATGTGAACAAAATGAACCACTGATGGTATAGTGTATCTTATACAATGCCAAAGATACCTCAAAAACTTTAATACTGACACTGTTACAGAAACTGTCCCTTTGAATGACTCTTGGTTATTATGTAGATGCTGTTAAGGCTAGTGGGGAGGCATGAGAAATGATAATTTAGTTAAGTATTTAAGTTAAAACAGAAAAAATTAATTTATTAACCTATTACCAATGCACAGGTTATATCAATGTTGTTAGTCTGACATTGGCAGGTTAACCTGTTTCTACGCGTGGTACAAATGGGCAGCCTATACTCAGAATGGCAGTAAGATCTCAGGCACAGTCCTGACACTGGTGATTGTTCTCACTGCCTGTCTGAGAACCTCTTATAAGCTGACATGAAGAATTGCACTGTAATAAGGCAGCAAAATGGCCCAATACTATTTGCATCCACTACCACTGTTGACACAAAACCTGGCTACTCCTGATGGGGAAAGCATGTGCATGGACCCTCAGCTTTTAAAGCCATGGAATATCAGCTTATCTTGAGTTGTTTTATGATTGATTTATTATTTGCCCCCTCCTGAGATGCAAGGTAAAAATCTTGAGACAGAACACTTGTGGCTGGGGAACAAGTTAACTTGCAAAATAATTTAAACTGATCTCCGACTCTCCCTACCTCCTCCACAATTTTCTACACATCTGGGTATCTGCTTTCCTACTCAACAGGCAGGTAACGTGTCAGTCAGGCTGCCTGTCAATCAAAATGAGAGGGATCTGATTGGGATGTATAAGATTATTAAGGGATTGGACACTCTGGAGGCAGGAAGCATGCTTCCACTGATGGGTGAGTCCAGAACCAGAGGACACAGTTTAAAAATAAGGAGTAGGCCATTTAGAAAAGAGTTGAGGAAAAACTTCTTCACCCAGAGAGTGGTGGATATATGGAATGCTCTGCCCCAAAAGGCAGTGGAGGCCAACTCTCTGGATACTTTCAAGAAAGAGATAGATAGAGCTCTTAAAGAGAGTGGAATCAAGGGTTATGGGGATAAGGCAGGTACAGGATACTGATTGTGGATGATCAGCCATGATCATAATGAATGGTGGTGCTAGCTCGAAGGGCCGAATGGCCTACTCCAGCACCTATTATCTATTGTCTATTGTCAATCAACCTGTCCGTTGAGTGGGAAAACTTCTGAAAAAATATATAAAGTCATCCTGCAGTAAAATTCAGTCAGAAGTCGGGGAAATTCATCCTTCTGGTTTTTCTGTCTGAGCCATCCCATTCTTGTTCTCTGCAAGGATCCCAGTAATATCCCCATGTACAAAAACATAGGCCAGAACCGCAGTAATGTTTGAGCCATTTACTTAAATCTAGTTGTTTATTTTCCACAGTAACACCACATCCATACTCATAATAAAACACCAAATTCTCCAGGATAATGAACTATCCTTTTAAGATTTGAAAGTTCTTTAAATAATATGGTAGTGACAAATGATTGCTTGCACTGTATTTACACAAATTCAGATGATTATCCAAACTAATGAATCAAGCTTGTAAGTCGAGCGATTACAACCTGCCCAGGAACACGAGCAGCAAACATGAGACCCCATATCAGAGGGAGATGGGAATAGGGATAGCCCAGTTTTGTGGTCAGGAACAACCCAAAGAATACTGTTACTGCTGACCATTTCTAGTTTCTGTTTCCTAGCTGTAGCCTGGTTGTGGATTGAACAAAGGGAGGTTTACTGAAGTGTTTGAGTGACATCAGTGCAAAGGTATGGTGGTATTACAATTCAGAAGCTGGGATGCACCATTTTTATTTCTGTCCGGATTCAAACCCATCAGTTTTCTTCAGTTTAAGCTACTCCCCTACCATCCCTATCAACGGTCAATCAAACTGCCTATCAGAGGAAGTCAATATTTACATATGTTCAGCCACTCTAATCTCAACTCCTGTTAAATATTACTTCCAAGACAAATGTTCCTAAAAAGAGAAAGTACTGATGTGATCCCAGGAATTTAGTAATGATCAAAGTAGTGACAAACGCCAATGCTTGCCAAAGTTTGTATTATACCTGAAAATGGTTCACCGTCACAAGTACACCCATGTATGTGTGATATGTATCCCAATACCTGTTCTTTACAAATTAAAACATCTTCAGTGCCTATAGTTGATTCAGTGGTGGCTCGACATGTCCAGTAATACTCCCAATGTAATTTCCCTAGCTGATGGAATTTGACACGAGGGAGACAGGTTTGTCACTGATGTTTGGAATGCGTCTGTCCATTAGACATGATAGGAAATGTCACATAAACTTAACCCTAATGCAGCAGCGATTAACCATTTAAAAATGAGCAGGTACTTACTTAGCTGTAAGATTCCAACCATGTTCAAAATTGACATGTAGGAATCACGAGGTGTGTAGTTAAAGTAGACCCTGTCACCTTATAGGAATGTACCCTGGGACCCAAGCAGTGAAGCTGTCATGATTTCTCCCTCGATGCAAGCAGAATGAAGCTGTAGGTGGAAGAAGTCCTTTTAACAAGTCTAAAATATTTCTCACCATATGGAAAATCTTGGCCTCCCTTTCCCTGGATCCCAGTTTCAAAATTTCTCCTTCCGGTTCTTTGGAATCCAGTGGGTGGCCCGTGGCTGTTCAACTTTAAGCGGCCAGCAGTTGTCCTGCAACCCCTTCAAGGCAAAGCCTCAGGAAACCAGGCAAATGAAAGCAGATGTAAAAGTGATCATTTCATTATGAATGCTGCTTGTCGACCAGGGATATTTTTTGTTGATAAAGATTTTGGAGATTCCTCCAATTTGGAGAAGCTAAGAACAATCCACGTGCCAGAATTTGGTCAATAAATCTTGAGTCCACTGATGGAAATTAACTGAGGAAATTTCTAACCTCTTGTTTCGAAAACTTTCACACTCTGTACTTATGTTATACTTTGGATGGAATCACTATACTCAGTTTTTCCAAATTTTCCTCCCAATCCCTTGAGTTTTTCCTAATGTTAGGAGCAGGTGAGGAAACAATTTTAACTCTTTGTTGCTCTTACAGCTTTATAACAGATTTAAAAGAACATAAGAGTCATTCTCAAGCTATCAAAATCATTGCTGAAAATAGTGTATGTCAGAATAACAGTTGTGGCATTTTATTTATTTTTATGATAAGTCTTATAAAATTGCTTGTAGTCATATTTTTATAAGAGTTACTTAAACCAAATGGATTGAACTCCTGAAAATTGAGCTTTGTGGGAATTGCATATAATCAGATTCTTGTTTAATAAAATTTCATTCTAAATTAAATAAAATATGGCTTGGTTATAATAATTGAGTCACAATCCCTCTATTCTCTGGCCAGTTTTTTTCCTCCAACCAGGGTCATTGAAAACATATGAGTAAGGTAGTTGATGCTGTTCTCATTTTCTAATACTCCTCTGGGAATTGCAGGCTGCAGAATTTAAGCATTTAATGAGAATTTCTTTTTTAATAGTAAAACATGAGTTTCTACCTCAAGAATTTCAATTTGCAACTGCATTTTTACAATGGCAAAGAAGATTAAAACTAGGCTTATTTACAGAGTATTGGAATACCAGCCATGTTTGAAAGACCCAACTTCTAATGAATGCAGAGACTTCAATCAATGTTATCTCCCTGTGGTTTCAGCATCTTCTTGTTCAGTTTATATTAGTTGGCTTTTGTTGACAAAGTCCTTTGCAATTCCACAACATCAGCAAAGCAACTAACAGTCAACCTGGCAGCGTGTAGAATGTAAGCATTCATACTGCTGCTGTAAACAAAATCAAGCATTTCAGCAAAACAATCATCATAACCTTTTTTCTTTGCTCAGTTTTGACAGATTGCATTCAACATCATTGCTGGAGCGCCTGTTGAAATACTGCAGCCAGTTTAGCTATTCTTTTCCTCTGTGAATGTTACCAGGAAACAGCATGCACACCAGTTGGGGGTCTCAGCTTTTATAACAGTGTTTTCATTAAAAACAGGCATCATTCAGGAGCTCATCAGCCATCAGCTAAACTAATACAGGTGTTTATGGCTTGCAATCCTGTTCAATCAAGTGACCCATCAGTTACTTTAAGCACTAACTACCCCACTTGACTTCAGCTGCTTTATTGTTTCTCTATTGATATCAGTGATAATATGTTGATCAGGAAAAGGGCTATTGTGCAAGAGGAATGATATACATACTTTTGTGTTTTAATTATCCTCATTTTCAATGATTCTTTGCCATAATATTTTCTGCTTTTCACACCAGTATAGTGACTCATCACACTTTAAAATAAACTGAGAACAGGCATCTAAATTCGCAATGTTACAACTAATAGTTTTTGTCACAGATTGTGAGATACTGGAGAAGCTTTCTTGTAACAATGTACCTCATGCTATAGATATCCCAAAACACATTACAACTAATGAATTACATTTTTTTTTGATGTGAAATCCCAAGTGTTACTTAGCCAACTGCCGCAAGTTGTAACCGCAAGGTCCCTAAAACAGCAAATCTCATCATTGAGAAGGTAATCCTCAGATTGAAAGAGTTGTTAGTGAAGAAATTTAGCTCAAGTCATGGAGGAATTCACTGCTATTGTTAAATAAGGTAACGGGATTTTGTTTTTACATCCACCCAACCTGTCAAATCATTTGTCATTTAAGCCAAGGCATCTCTAACACAGTACCATTTCCTCAGTATTACACCATGGGGTGTCACTCTGGATCACTCACTGAGACCCATTCCCCCCACTGATATCAAATGTCATCCGCCTGGAAATTCAGCATTAACCAGGTGCAAGGGCACTCTCTTCACTTGGATTGGAAGCTTCAAGGTTCACCAGGGATTTGGACTCTGGTCTTGTTTAAATGAGATGTGTCCTGGGTAACTCTGGGAAGTTGTTGGTAAAAGAGGTTTGGAATTTCAATCTGCTGTATCTTCGGCAACAAGGTAAAAAGGAGGTGAAATGTAGAACAGGAATCTCTTTATAAACAGAAATCCTCCACCTTCGAAATGCATAAAACCCCATTACGTTCTCGTGTACTGATAGACAAACCTTGCACAAGACATTGTTGTTCCAGGCATTCAGCAGCTTAAGTAACTAGCCTTAAAGGGATCCCTAGGGACAACTTCAAAAATGGCCTGGCTGCCATTTTGGTGGAAGTTCAGCTGGGTTTGGGGAGGCTGACATATTCTGTCTTAAAGCTACAGTGGCCCATGTATGACCTGTTCTTACTTCCCAACACGCCTGACCTGCTGGCTGGTTCCTTCCAAACCATCTGAGCTCCACAGCAGCATCCAAATGTTAGCTCACCTGTGAAATTTCAATGACACCTGGAGCTAAAATAGTTTGGGTCTCCAGAAGGCGACTTTGAGCTGGGCACCAACCAAGCCAATAACTTTAGACCTGCTTGATATCGGTGATGCACTTACACTGGTGGTCAAATTAATTTCATTTCTTTCACTGTATCTTGCATAACATCTGATAATTGTCAGGGTAAGCCACTTTTAAAATTCATCAGATAGAACATTTAAAAATTAATGTCAAACAAATAGAAAGGGTGATTTTTAAAAAAATGGCATTTTTATGTTATTAGAATCTTTAGAGGTTAACTAATGTGAAGTCATCTTGTGTTTAATTCATGTGTCAACAATACATACAGTTAATACACAATGGGGATTAACACTTTGTTGTGCATTCTTAGCATTAAAAGGTCATTTCTAATTTAATTATTTTTTGCTGGTCCTAGAACAGAGATTGGTTGATAAAAGGATCTTTTGGAGGATGCCTGTTGCAATGTTACTCAATTCACTAAGTTACGCTGCCACAGGAGAACTTATCTTAACTGACAGCTTAGTGAGTAGGTCAAGGTAAAAAGCCACTGCACTCATCTATTGAATGGCTTTCCTTGGGTAGAAAGAACTGTGCTTTACTTAGAATTCCTGGATTGCACTGTATTTTGCCTTGGTTTGAACTCTTTACTGATTCATATATCTCCTAATTCTTTTGTGACAGTGATGTTCAATCAACCGAGGCAGTTAGTGCCAGCAGGAGAAAGAAACACACAGATAGACTGACTGGGATTGTTTCAGCAGTTGCAGATTGGTGACCTCCAAGGTAATATTTATTCTTTGATTACCCATTTAAATGTAGTCATTTATTAAATGAATGAAGAATAATATTAGTATGAAACACATGGTGAAATATTGCCTGAATTTTATTATTTCAGTGATGTTTAGCAAATGATAACTCAGAATTATAGTATATGTACATATGTGGTTGCAGTATGTATGTGTTTATCTCTACAGTAATTGGCTCTCATCTATTAATAAAGGCTAAGAGAATATTTTCCTCTCTTTTTCTGAGCATAACACCTGGTTGAAAAATTGAAAGCTAGAAAACAGAAATGCTTGACTCTGAAAATGCATATTTTATAGCAGTCAGTTTTCAATGGGTGCATGATCCAGCTGGCAGTCCATTCTGGGAATCATTTGAGCCTGTCACCTCTTCACACTATGTTAGCCTGGCTAGAAAATCACAAATGCTTCCCTGCTGTCTCTCAAGATCTCCAATTGTCTCTTCATGTTCGTAGAAGGACTCCACTTGTTTCTGTTGGATGTCCTTGCTAGTTAAAAATAACAAGTTTAAGTAGAAAGCCGTAGGTGCAGAGCAGGATGCCAGCTGATTAGTCCCATTGATGATTTTAATTGGCAACCACAACAAATATTCCAATGGTATTGAAATGATATAGACAGGCCATCATTCCCATGTTGCATGCGGGAGTTAGGATTAAGGCCCCAAGGATCCTGGCAGGTGGGAGCTTTCAGTGGTCCAGACCAAAAGCAGCTGGAGGCAGGGCCTGAGGCAGAAAGAGTCCAGAATGCGCACTTTCAAGGCTTACCCCCCCATTCCCAAGAAGCTTTGACATCGTGCATTAAACTTATTACTTTGCATCCATTGACCCTCACAACAACATTCCCTTATTCACTCAGCCTCATGAATTATGTAGCCTATGAACTAGAAACTTTTCCCTTTGATAGAAGGTTGAATGACCAGGAGCCATAGATTTATGGTAATGGCCAGAGGGTTTAGAGGATTTATAAGGAAAACCTTTTTCACGCAGGGCCTGGTGGGAATTTAGAACTCACTGCCTGTAAGGGCATAGAGGCAGAATCTGTCATATTATTCAAATAGTATTTGAGTCGTACATTCAAGTACATTTAAGTTGTCATTGGACAAGCTTATGGACGTACATGAAATAGTGTAGGTTAGATGGGCTTCAGGTTGGTATGACAGGTCGGCAAAAATCGAAGGCCGAAGGGCCTGTACTATGCTGTAATGTTCTATGTTCTATGTTCTATTTAGGTGTGCACTTGTGAGGCCAAGGCATGCAAGGCTGTGGGCCAAGGGCTGAAAAATGGGATTAGAGCAGTTTGGCGGTTGTTTTGGCCAGCACAACTTGATGTGCTTAAAGGGCTTTTTTCTGTGCTGTAGACCTATATGACTATGATGAGGTGGTATTTCTGGCAGAACTACTATAATACAGTGTATTCAATTTGTCTGATATCATTTTATATCTGAAATTCTCTTTAACCCATAGGATTTATTGTTAAGATTTTGTAACATAACTGGGAAAATACTCAACATTTCTCATGTCATGTACATAGTAAAATCAATTGCTTTTCTTTAATTTGTTCATGGGATATGAGTGTTTCTGAATTGGCCAGCATTTATTGCCCATCCCTAGTTAGCCTTGAGCAGTTCATTGTAAGCTATGTCTTCAACTGATGCAGTCCATTTGGTGTAGATAAATCCACAATGCTGTTAGGGAAAGAGTTCTAGGATTTTGACCCAGTGTCAGTGAAAGAACAGTGATCTATTTCCAAGTCAGAATGGTGAGTAACTTGGAGGGGAACTTGCAGGTTCTCGTTTATGCTGTCCTGAATCTTCTAGATGGCAGCAGTTGTGGGTTTGGAAAGTTTTGTGTGAATTTCTGCAGTTCGTCTTGCATCTAGTATACGCTACTGCTACTAGACGTCAGTGGTAGAGGGTTTGAATGTTTGTGGATGTGGTGCCAATCAAGCGGCCTGCTTTGACCTACATGGTAGCAAGCTTCTTGAATATTGTTGGAACTGTACTCATCCAGCCAAGTCATCAATATTGTGTCACACTCCTGAATTGTGCCTTTTAGAATGTGGGCTGAGTTTATGGAGGTGAAATTACTCACTGCAGAATTCCTAGCTCTGACCTGCCCTTGTAGCTGCAGTATGTATGTGTTTATCTCTACAGTAATTGGCTTTCATCTATTAGAGTGAAGCCTTCAGCTTTACCTAAAGGGAAAATGTTATCAGTCACAGCTTTATTTCTGAAATGAAGTCAAAACATCCCACATAAAAGTGAAGTTGACCCTTTCTGTGATGCCTATGCAGTGGAATTCCTGTGTTCACAGGACTGTTCGCCTCTGTATCCAGGGTTGGTAGCATCACTGTCGTAGGGGAAAATTAGCTCTGTGGATGACCATTGCGTCATGGGTCATGAAGTGCCCATACAGGAGAACATCCCAGAACTCACTCAGAGGCTGTCAGGATTTACCTGTTGTCTCTCCTATCATGGCAGGATACCCTAATATTGCAGGAAAATCTCCACAGGGTGGGAAGTGGCATTTTATTGGGCATTGAAATGGACTGATTGGATGCCTGGTGTTTGGCTCAGCTTTGAGGTTCACACCACTTGTATATGCCAACGAGATGGTGAGTCCTCCTCCAGATTCCTTCACTGCCATATTTCCAGTTGTCCCACCTCCCATATTATTGGCAAAAGACTAGAAAAAGTTCAGCCCTTTCTGAAAATGTACACGGATATACAAAGAAAATCTTAGTCAAACAATGACATTCTTTGTGACTGTGAGCATGGTATATTCTCCCTCTCTCTAAGTTCACTGATACTTTTAATGCCATCCACCAGATCTCTCTTCCTTTAGCCAGTTCTGTAGAACTGTCCTGACTTGGGACATTGCTTTGCTATTAAATTTTGCTCTTAAATGACAGCATGACTAGCAAAGCTTCCTTCCAAATTTTAACTGTCCTTCCTGGGGTGTTATGCAAGGACCTACCTATTTATGTACCTATCCCTTGCTTTCTACTTTTTCTTATTTACATATTAGCCCTTGGCAACAACTGCATGGCCTTGGGATCAATACTTACGCCGGTTCTATTCAGGTAAGTTTTTACTCATGTTGAGGATGGCTGTAAAAGGAAGCATAATTATGTGAATTGGGCGACCAACTCAGCACAACCAAGTTAATGATTATCCACAGAGTAATTTGTTTATGGCTCAAGATTGCTCATTCACTGCTGGGTGGCCAGCATGTGGCTAATGGATGCAAAAATGACAAATGGTGCATTAGGGCACAACATCAAGAGTTGAGAACTGTTGCCCTGAAAGCTGCTGTTCAACTCACATAAACAATTCTATTTTCATTGATGGCTGTGTTTACATAAGGGACACTTGACAGAATTCCAAGGCAGATCCCAGCTGCAAGGTCACTCTAAAATGGCTAGTTATATTTTGAGAGAAATGCAAATGTTCTATCCTTCAAGTTGTGTATGAGAAATAAACCTTGAATCTGGATTTAAGATCACAAACATAGGTACTGAGCAAATGCTATGTTATAGCTGCCATTTTCCAGCGTCACACATAAATATTGTCTGAGAATTCTCTGTTACTGTGGTTACCACAGCAGATAAGAGTCTTCTTCCCACAGGCCCAACACAACATATTCCGTTGTTTTAGGAGTCGACAATTCTCATTTTGATGAAATAACACCAATTGGTATTCTCAACTAGGCTTTATTAATGATCTAAAAATAGAACCCATAACATTTCCTTCAGTGTGGTCTGCTGAGTCAACTTTTTAATTTCTTGATGCAAAACCTACCTTTTAGATGAAAACTTCTCTTTTTTTTAAAGAAATCTTTTTTCCATTCATTTGTGTGTTGAATTTACAATTCTAACACACGTAAATATGGAATTGTGATCTGTTAGAAATATGCAGTGAATATTTTGTCTCAAAGGGAAATTAGATGGAAGTGTGGAATGCTGCTTAACCTAATATAATTTATTCATTCAGATGAAATTAAGCCTCCTGTTTGCAGTATATAGCTGTTTCTTGAACTAAACAGGTTATGAAAAATACTAGCAGGATAGCCGCACTTGCTGCTGCTCGCTACGGTGATCCCTTCCAGACTGTATTGCTTTCTGATATTTTGATCACTTAACACAGCCTGTCAAATGAGGAAGTATTTTTGCTCTAGCATATATTGGCTCATGGAAAATCATTGGACTTAATTACTATGTCCCAGTATACACTCCTCAACTCTTTCTGCACTCAATAAGTACCAGGTTTCAATTCATAACATATCTCTCTGAAATACACATTTTTTTTTGAGTTTGCATCAAGCTTTCAAATATAGCTATTCCATGACTGAGTGGCAGCAGTCTGTCTTAGAAAATTAATCAGTTCTGTGCACATGATGTTTTGCATCACTGCTCTTTGCTGTTTTTGTTTATATGCAGTTGCTGAATGATTAAATGGGATGAAGAATAATGATTCCATTGTTACAGGAAGAACAATGCAGCATGGATTTAATGGAAATTATTGTACTTCATTTCATAGCCTGTAAAAATAATTTAAAATCTATATCCCTTGCACATGATTCTCAAACTACATTTGTATAATTTTTAGAGTTTTCTATATATAGTTTATAAAGTCCTTATACCTAATATTCACACATATAAAACCATCTTCATAAGCTGTCCATTCACATGTACATTTTATAAAGTCGTTAATACTACATTCATATGCAAATATTATGAAAAGGTACATTTAAATATATATTTTGTTTAATGATTGTACATTTTCATTGCATGTTGCTCAGGGTGAACTAATTCATTAGTCCGTTATAGAAAATCTTTGCGGGAAGAAAATGTTTTATTAGTATTTTCAGATTTAACTGAAGTGGGGACCTACATATTTGTACAATGCTTTCTCTCAGAAATGAAGCATGGATTAGTGGAACATTTACTGAATGCAACTTTAGGAGTGAAGAGAGATTATCGATGAGCAAACCACTCTTGAGTTGAGTGATTTATATTGTTGGCAATGGGATCATGATGCAGTAATACAAAAATTACAATTAATGTATCAGAAATGCTTTTAGGAAGAGACATATTTATCTTTCTGTTCTTGTAATTATTAACTATCTATCCACACTAGACATGTGTACAAATTGGTATTTGCATGAAGAAACAATTATCAAACTTATGTTTATTTTTATTTGTGGATAGTGTAAATGCTTACTAAACACAACAGTGTAATTATTACAGAGTATCATTGATACATAGATCATTGGTTTGGGATATATCTCAGTTGCTGAGATTAATGATAATTCAAATGCCGTCAGTATCTGATGATTTATTCATCATATTAGGAAGCTTTTTAACTTTGCGTGATACTCTGGGCTGTAACGTAGAGAAGCTGTTGATTTAACTCTTCCTCTTAATGGTAAAGATTGGAAACTGATCAGAGATACATCATGGATGTAAATTAATAGAATAATATTGTTACAATGCAGGGATAGCAAGCCAAATCAAATCAGCCTCACTATCATTGGCTGGATTCACAACACAGAGAAATTGAAATATACAATTATCCCCAAGTTGTTCAGTTGTTCCAAACCAGATGTTATGAATAACAAATTTTGGACACTAAATTTATAACAAAACAAAAACTTAAACAAAAATTAACATTTTATTAAAAAGAGAGAACACAGTGTGGAGCTGAAGGAACACAGCTGGCCAGGCAGCATCAGAGGAGTAGGAATGTTGATGTTTTGAGTCGGGGCCCTTCTTCAGAATTGGGGAGGGGGAAGGAAGCTCAGAAATAAATAGAGAGAAGAGGGGTGGGGCTGGGGAAGGTAGTTGGGATGGCGATTGGTGAGCGCAGGTAGGCAGTGGTGGGGATTGGTCAGTGAGGTCGGAGGAGCAGTTTGGTGGGAGAGAAGATAGACTGGTTGTATCAGGTCAAGGAGGCCCGAAATGTTAGCTCTGATTTTTTTTTCTTTGCAAATGCTGCCAGACTAGCTGAACTTTTTCAGCAACTTCTGCTTTTGTTTCTGATTTGCAGCATCTGCAGTTCTTTCAGACTTTAAGACCCAGTTAAGGAATAAATTATAATGAAAATAAAAGAATTGTAATTTACTGGTTCAAAGAACAGTTTCAAATGATGGCCTTCAGAAACCCTTAGACAATGGGTCATTCATAGTCCAGTAGAACTGTATAATTCTGAAATCACCAATTAATGCAAATAGTTCTAGAAATATTTACCTTTTTCTTACAGACTGGGATTCTTTTCTCAGAATATTCAACAATTTGAGAAACTAGGCAGCAAGCAAAACAAGATAATGAAATGTAAGGCTGGATGAACACAGCAGGCCCAGCAGCATCTTAGGAGCACAAAAGCTGACGTTTCGGGCCTAGACCCTTCATCAGAGAGCAAAACAAAGCAGCCTGATGTTTGAATGTTTTCAAAACAAAAATCACATTGCCACATGCCAAACACTATTAGTTCTCTCTTTGTTTTTTCATTTCAATCAACATTCTCTGTGGTTGACAAAAACAGAAATTGTGGCAAAAGCTCAGCAGGTCTGGCAGCACCTGTGGAGAGAAATCAGGGCTAACATTTCAACCTGAAACATTAACTCTGTCTTCTCTCCACAGATGCTGCCAGATCTGCTGAGATTTTCCAACATTTTCTGTTTTTGTCTCGAATTTACAGCATCTGCAGTTCTATGTGGTTGGCTGGGTCCTCCCTTGATTGGCTAATTGAACACCCAGCCAGCTGTCGGCTCTTACCATGGCAACACCTCAGTACCGATCCATCCACACTGTCCTTAGATCAGTAATTAAGTTGCATTATTTTCCAGGCAAATTCCCAATAGAAAACATCTGTCTTTGTTCTCTTTCCTTTTTTAACAGCTGCTGTTCAAAGTTTAATTCTTAACGTGAATTCACAGTTCCAAGCCAAAGGAAAATGACTAAAATAAAAGAAAAATAGAGATGGTTTCAACAATACAAACAATGAGTTCAAACTCTAGATCAACATTGACCATGTCAACTATCAGTTTTCTTATGAAGGGTCTAGGCCCGAAACGTCAGCTTTTGTGCTCCTAAGATGTTACTTGGCCTGCTGTGTTCATCCAGCTCCACACTTTGTTATCTCAGTATCTGTTGGGAACTTTTTTTTAACCATCATATGAATGATCACTTCTGTGCCTCACACTTCTTCTTCAGCTTGTAAGTTGGCAACAAATTGTCACCTCTCACCTGATGAGGGCAAATGTAATGAATGCCAGTACAGTTCGATGTCTGTGCTAAGATTTTTCTGCGCTGGCATTCTGATATTTTACTGCCAGAGCTGCCAGACCAGATTTCAAACTCTTGACTCACCCACAACTAAGTTTGTAAAGTTGTGCGTTAACTATTGGAGTGGAAAAGGGTGTGCCACTGGAAACACCCACACAAAGACTCATGCTTTTCAGCACAAAAGCCAGAAAAGGTGCAACTCAAGAAACACTGAGGTTCATGTTTCAGCAGGTGCTGTAGATTTTAATATTGCTCAGGGGATTGAGTAACAGCATGGAACTTGGATCAGGAGCTCAGTTATTAGTCACCAAATGACTAACTGCAGTGGAAATATTTACAACAGAGTTGGGATTCAGAATATAATTGAATTGGCCCTTTAAAACTATTGAAGTATTTCTAGCCTTTTCTGAATTAGGAATTAAGGGGATGGGGTACGGTTGGGGTCAAGGTGTAAACAATGACAGTATCCCTTGGCTTGGGGGAGGGAATGAATCAGTTTCTGCTGGAGGTGTGTATGTTGGATGAAGGCATTATTGGCTTCCATTCCCCACCCCATCATCCTCATACATTTTGATAATTCACTGGCTCATATTATCTGCTTTTATATTTGAAGAATTATCATTTGGGCAACTTATTGAATGGTTTCCAATGTCCACTAATCGAAGAAGGTGAACAGTGAGCTTAAATAAGTGAGAGGACAGTGTTTAGTAGACCGTTCCATCTTTCCCAGACGTTAGAGGGTGAGATCCCAAATTGAATATGTTTTTTTCTCTCCAGACCAACAGAATGACATGGCGCAGTGCTCCACGTAAGAAAAGATGTAAAATCCTGTCAGATGTGTCATATAGTGGGTTCAACATATGTCTCAAGCTTTTTTGGAGGAATTTTTCAGCTCCCCCATTGAATGAGGCTGATGCCCACTCTTCGAGGATAACACAATTAAGAATGCACCCTCTCACTTTGTGCCTCCTCCTCCTTGCTTCTAAACACGTGTGAAATGAAATAGATCTCATCCATTGGATATTGTTATCTCCCCCAATAGAACATAGAACATTACAGCACAGTACAGTCCCTTCAGCCCTTGATGTTGTGCCGACCTGTCATACCGATCTCAAGCCCATCTAACCTACACTATTCCATGTACGTCCATATGCGTGTCCAGTGATGACTTAAATGTACTTAAAGTTGGCGAATCCACTACCGTTGCAGGCAAAGAGTTCTATTCCCTTCCTACACTCTGAGTAAAGAAACTACCTCTGACATCTGTCCTATATCTTTCACCCCTCAATTTAAAGATATGCCCCCTCGTGCTCGCCATCACCATCCTAGGAAAAAGGCTCTCCCTATCCACCCTATCTAACCCTCTGATTATTTTATATGTTTCTATTAAGTCACCTCTCAACCTTCTTCTCTCTAACAAAAACAGCCTCAAGTCCCTCAGCCTTTGCTCATAAGACCTTCGCTCCATACCAGGCAACATCCTAGTAAATCTCCTCTGCACCCTTTCCAAAGCTTCCACATCCTTCTTATAATGCGGTGACCAGAACTGTACGCAATATTCCAAGTGCGGCTGCACCAGAGTTTTGTACAGCTGCAGCATAACCTCTTGGTTCCGGAACTCGGTCCCTCTATTAATAAAAGCTAAAACACTGTATGCCTTCTTAACAGCCCTGTCAACCTGGGTGGCAACTTTCAAGGATCTGTGTACATGGACACTGAGATCTCTCTGCTCATCTACACTACCAAGAATATTACCATTAGCCCAGTACTTGGCCTTCCGGTTACTCCTACCAAAGTGCATCACCTCACACCTGTCCGCATTAAACTCCATTTGCCACCTCTCAGCCCAGCTCTGCAGCTTATCTATGTCTCTCTGCAACCTACAGCATCCTTCGTCACTATCCACAACTCCACCGACCTTAGTGTCATCTGCAAATTTACTAACCCATCCTTCTACGCCCTTATCCAGGTCATTTATAAAAATGACAAACAGCAGTGGACCCAACTCCAACCCTTGCGGTACACGACTAGTAACTGGTCTCCAGGATGAACAATTCCCATCAACTACCACCCTCTGTCTTCTTTCAGCAAGCCAATTTCCGATCCAAGCTGCTATATCTCCCACAATCCCATTCCTCCGCATTTTGTACAATAGCCTATTGTGGGGAGCCTTATCGAACGCCTTGCTGAAATCCATATACACCACATCAACTGGTTTACTCTCATCTACCTGTTTGGTCTCAAAGAACTCAGTAAGGTTTGTGAGGCACGATCTACCCTTCACAAAACCATGCTGGCTATCCCTAATCAATTTATTCTTTTCTGGATGATTATAAATCCTATCTTTTATCATCTTTTCCAACACTTTACCAACAACTGAGGTAAAGCTCACTGGCCTATATAATGGTAGATATATAAATGTGCCACAAGTGGGATAGATGCCCATCCAATATATTCAAGCAAGATGACTTCTTTGCTCCTTGATCTGACATCAGGTTAACGCCTGAGATCACCAGCAGTCTTCCCACCACATCTGCTGGGATGTTGGGTCTTGGCTTATGATGCAAAATCCAAAAACTCTAAGGATATTTGGATCCAACGTGGAGCGTGTTGTTCACCCAACACTGCTTCTAGTAGATTTATATCAACTTCCAGCATCTAGGTAGTCCTGTGGGTTGCTACCCCATGTCGTGCTATTTATAGGTATCCAGTATGAATGACATGAAGATCATTGAGTTAACGGTCCAAGGTTCTGGCTGCCCAGGAGAATGAACATAAGTTTGAATGCTGCACCATGTAAATGTACTTTATTCCCGATAATTCTTTAAAAGTTTGTATGAACTCTATTGTATCGGATCTGATAAGTTAATGGAAAAAGGCTCCAGCCACTGAAGCTCTAGGTCACACAGTATATGCCAGGTTTAAAGCTTGGTCTGTGCTGCCTTAGTTGATGCAACAATGAAAGTGAGAGTTGATCACGTTGGCCTTGTGATTGATGAAAGATCAGCCAGATTTTATTCTTAGTATTCAGTATCTGACTCTTGCTGTAAAATGGGCATATGTGAATATATAACAGGAAGGCAAAAGTAAGCTGACTTCAAGATTTTTCGGCAGTTAAATACCCCACAGATGATAGATAAATAATTAAAACCAGCCATTTGGATGAAAGTTTTGAAGATGCCTGTGGAACTGTACCTGAGCAAACAGCATAAACAAAGGAAGATAACATCTGAGTAACATTTGAGGAAAAAAAACTGGAAACACAAAATAAATTCATTCTGTTTCACAAATCCTACCCTGTTTATTGGAAGTGACTGGAACAGGCTACGGTGAAGACAGAGAGAAATGAGATCCATGCATCTGCAAGTTAACTCCTCGATATTACTGCATGTGCGCAGTCAAGTGACTTCAATCTTTATTGCTATTTGTACACATCATTATTTTTGGATTAAGATTAAGACTTCCAATTGTTTCATGTTGTGTGAAGAACAAACACAATTCATTTAGAATTTTATGAAGAAATGGAACGAGGACATTAATAGATAATTTCATGTTAACTGGAATCTAGTGTTTCGACGCTATCAGTTTGAACAGCAGCAACTATACAGGCTCCACCCTAATAGGGTATATTTAATTATCTGCAGTGCTGCATCCCTTTCAAAATATAGTTCATTGTAAGTTTACAAGCCTGAATCAGCATTTTCCCCAAAAGGTTGGGCTTCCTTTTATTAATGAACCATGACGCTAAGTAATGTGAACTAAATGTATAATAGGAGGATTATGGCTGAGTTTTAAACCAGCAGAACCAAAAGTTATGGAAACACGTGTTAAATGAAATGTGACATGTATGTTCATGATTGAAATTTGTAATATTGGCAATGACTCCATCACTTCTTAAAAGTTCAACCTTCTCCTGGAGACATTGTCTCTTTGCTGATCTACATTTCAATGAAGCCAATTATTCTCTGGGACATTCAAGTTGTCTTGGGTTTTAGCAGATATTCAACTTTCAGGGTCATTACAGATAGAGCTGGCCCAGCTTTAAGCCTATGTCCACAGCAGGATAAGGAACTGGAATCATGACCAATTTTCCTATGCTTAACTAAAAATTCATTGAGATAAACTGTAACATTATTACTGCCTCATTGGCCCTGACTGTCTATGTGAAAGGATCAGATTTAGCCTTTTCTGACTTATAAAATTTGTTTGTATTCACTCAGGGAATGTAGGTGTTGCTAGCTGGACCGGCATTTATTGCTCATTCCTAGTTGCTCTTGAGAAGGTGGTAGTGAGCTGCCTTCTTGCATTGCTGCAGTCCATTTGCTGTAAGTAGACCTACAATGCCATTATGGAGGGAGTTCCAGGATTTTGACCCAGTGACACTGAAGAAACAATGATATATTTTCAAGTGATGATGGTGAGTGGCATGTTGGAAAATTTGGTGGTGCTCCCGTGTATCTCCTGCCATTGCCCTTTGAGATGGTAATGGTCGTGGATATGGAAGTTGCTGTTGAAGCAGCCTTGATTAATATTTGCACTGAATCTTGGAGATGGTACATTCTTCTGCTACTGCACATTCATGGTGAGGGAATGGATACTTGTGGGTGTGGTGCCAATCAAGTGGCTTGGATACTCTTTGGACTCATATGCACCAATGGGAGAACAAAAATAAGAATTAAATAAAACATAATATGCCTGAGGAGGATAGTTGTCATTTTTCAAAAGTATAATTTACCTATCTGTGATGAGACATTTTAACCTCTCTTCATGAGTGGCAGCCAATTACAAGCTCATGAAACTGATTTTTTCTATTCAAAAGAAACTTTGATTTCTTGGTAAATATTGATCTTCCTAAGTTGCTTTTTTGCCAGTTTTGGTTTCTGAGATTGAGAAATAGAGAAACGAGCTTTCAGTCTCCTCAAAATTTTTCATCCATATTGTGTTCTCTCTTCTGTTGCTCAAAGCAAGCAACTGAAATATTGTTCGTTTATATATTCCGAGTCTAGCTCCATTGTCTTTTATAAACTGAACACTTTGCAGATAACTTGTCACCTCCAATGTATCAAGTTATCTTGCAAGTGTAAGGAAAACAAGAGACAAGAGTTTCTTGGTGCCTCACTGAGTTGCAAGGCATCTTGATTAAACAATAATTCTGATACAGCCAATTTCACATATTCTTTGTGAGTTATCAGGTGAACTGATGGTTAGGGATTAAATATGCAGGCATGAATATCTCAGCCCTTAAGCCCGAGTTAGCTATGATTCACTTACCAGAGCTGGTTGCAATTTCCCTTCTGAGCTCAAGCTATCGTAATTGAAATTCCTTTCCTCTTTCATTTCTCTTTCTTAGAATTACCATCTTTTCTCTATCCCTGTTTCTCTTTCTGTTTCACTTTTCTGTCACTCTTTCTTTTTGCCAGCATTCGCTTTTCACATTTTATTTTGCTGAAAGTCCAATTCCAATCTTAGATGTTTCAATTTTCTAATTTCTGTTTTCCTCGTTTTTGAGCAGAAATAACTTAGCTAATTATGATAATTCTTCTATGGATAAGACTTTTAGTTTTTTTGTAAGTTTGTTCATACCTCTGAAAATACAAAATAGAAGATAGAGGCCAAAGTGGGGATAGACTCCTTAGAGAATTATGCAGCAGAAATAATAATAGGCAGGCAGGAAATGGCAGTGCGGTTGAATAAATACTTTGTCATCAATTTCATGGTAGAGGAGAGTGAAAACACTCCTGAAATGTTAAATAATCAAGGGCTAAAGATGGGGTGTAAGGGAGGAAATAAATACAATAACTATCACCAAAGAAAAAGGACCTAATGGGACTAGAAGTTGATATGTCCCATGGACCTGATTGTTTGCATTCTAGGGTATTAAAAGGAGGAGCTGCAGAGATAATGGATGCACTGGTAGTAATCTTCCAAGAATTCTTGATTCTGGAAAAGTCCCACAGGGTTGAAAAACTTCCAATGTAATACCCTCATTGTAAAAGGGAGGGAGACAATAAATCAGACAACTATAGACTAGTTAGCTTAACATCTATTGTTGGCAATATATTATAATCTATTATAAAGGAAATAATAGGAAAGCATTTAGAAACACATAATCTGATTAAGCAGAGTCAACATGACTTCATGAAAGGGGAGTCATGCCTGACAAATTTATTCGTTTTTTTGAGGGAACAACAGGCAGGGTAGATAAAAGAGAAACAATGGATGCAATATATGTTATGTCCAAAAGATATTTAAAACAGTACCTCACATAAGACTACATAATAAGTGGCCATGGTGTTGGAGGTAATACATTAGCATCAGAGGATTGGCTAATTAAGAGAGGGCAAGCAACAGAGTACAGTTTTTGACAATATACATTAATGATTTGGATGAGGCAAGTTGAATGTACTATCAATAAATTTATGGGAGACACAAAAATAGGTGGGAAGGCAAGTTGTAAAGATGACACGCCAAGAGTCTACAGAGTGATATAAACAGGTTAAATGATTGGGCAAACTTGTCCCAAAGTATATAATACAGGGAAATGTGAGGTTATGCAAAGGACGATTAGAAGAGTGGATTGTCATCAATAAAATGGGGAAAGACTGACTCAGAGACATTTGGGGGTCTTTGTGTATGAACCACAAAATGCCAGCATCCATGTTCAATGGGTAAAAGGAAGGGCACAAGGAATGTTGGAAAAAAATACAGAAAATGCTGGAGGAACCCAACAGGTTGGCAGCATCTAACAAGCTCCAAAGAAACAAAGTTAATATTTTGAATCTGCTATTGACTCTTCTTCAGAAATATACGTTGGCCTTTATTTCGAAGGAAATTGAGTAGAAAATGGGGAGGTCATGCCAGAAGTGTATAAGGCACTTATTAGTCCAAAGCTGCAATACTGTGAACAGGTTTGGTCCTTTCATCTAGGGAAAAGTATTCTGACATTATAATTAGTCCAAAAAAGAATCACTCAGTTGCTTCCAGGTTTAGATGGATTTTCTTGTAGGGAGAGGTTGAGTAAGTTGAGCTTGTATTCATTGGGATTTTGGATAATGAGAAGAGACCTGAGTTTGAAACCAGCCTCCGGCAACTGTCTGTGTGGAGTTTGCACATTCTCCCCGTGTCTGTGTGGGTTTCCTCCGGGTGCTCCTGTTTCCTCCCACAGTCCAAAGATGTGCAGGCTAGGTGGATCGGCCATGCTAAATTGCCTGTAGTGTTCAGGGGTGTGTGGGTGATAGGGGAAATGGGGCTGGGTGGGATGCTTCAAGGGGCGGTGTGGCCTTGTTGGGCCAAAGGGCCTGTTTTCGCACTGCAGGGAATCTAATCTAATCTAAAGAGGTAGACCTTATTAAAACATATAAGATTATTAGGCGACTTTCAGCATAGATGTGGATGGGTTGTTTACTTTAGTGAGAGATTCTAAGAGCAGAGGGCGTCATCTCAGAGTAAGGTGTTCCTCATTTAACACAGAGTTGAGAAAGATTTTTTTCTCTCATAAGGCAGTGAATCCATGGATTCTTTGCCACAAAAAATTATCAAAGCTGGCTTGTTAATTATATTCCAGGCTGAGATAGGCAGATTTTTAATCAGGAAGGAGAACAAGGTTATGTGAGTAGGGCAAGAAAGTGGAGCTGAGGATTGTCAGATCTGCCATGATCTCATTGAATGGTGGAGCAGACTTGATAGACTGAATGACGTACTTCTGGTCTCATGTCACTGCTTCTGAAAGCATTCGTATTGAATGTACAGATTTTGGCACGTTTAAGTATTAAAGACTCAAGAAAACCTTTTCCTGAATTAAAAGAAATAAAGTTTCATTAGCTATTAAGCTTAAAAAAAGTAAGAAATTTGGCATCAAATACAAAGGCAAGCATAACTTAAAAAGGTGGGAGACATGTTGAAAACAGACAGGAAGGTAAAGGCAGTTCCAGTTAAAGTTTTTAGGGTCCTTGAATTGCAAGAATGAAACCTGAGTCCCAGCTATTAGGTTTTTACCAGCTTCTTCAGGAGCTTCCTCAAACTTGCAGATTGTCTGATTTGTCAGTGAATTTTGTTTTTCAAACAATTGTTTCACTGCTACTTGTTTCTGAGATTGAAAGAGTGACAGAGAGAAGACCGTTTACTATCCTTGCTGCTATCAGTCTGTGTTGCTTCCTCCCTCCTGTTGCTCAAAGCACACTACTGAAATTTCTGAAGAAGGGTCCAGACCCGAAACGTCAACTTTCCTGCTCCTCTGATACTGCTTGGCCTGCTGAGTTCATTCAGTTCTACACCTTGTTATCTCTGCTGAAAAATTGGTTTGTTTGTTTATTCCAGGTTTAGCTCAAATGTTCTTTTCAACCTGAGCATACCACAGGTAACCCTTCATTTCCAATATGTGAAATTATCATGCAAAAATCAGTAAAATGAGAAGTACAAACTTCTGGATACCTTTGTTCCAGTGCCGTTGATTAAAATAGTAATCCTAATGCAGCTAGTTTGTATATTTCATGCGGGCTTCCTGTTTAAGGTCAGCATTGTCACTTTGAAACTACTTTTAGTTCATGTAAGTCGGAGATATTAAAATCAAATGATGAAACTTGAAAACTAATAATCTATTTACACAATGATCATAACAAACTACAAGTTACATGATCGGGCATGCTACGGTAGAATTACACACACAGAAAAGATCTATTACTATTTTAGTAAGGGAAAATATCAGTCATCCATGGTGACCAAATGAATTGAACTCTAGCCTCTCCAAAATGAGTGTATCTAGTCCTGCATTGGAAGTAGGACTTCTTTGCAAAATTATTGTCTGTGACCCCTTAATTTGTGATATCTCACACTTACTAATTAAAACTTGGTTCCAACGTTCATGAAGCTATCTGAAGTAATGCTATTCATAGGGGGAAAAAAACCCAAAGTACTGTAGATACAGGAAATCTGAAACAAAACTAGAAATTGCTAGAGAATTTCAGCATGTCTGGCAGCATCTTTTCTTTCTCTCCACCAATGCTGCCAGACCTGCTAAGTTTCCCTAGCAGTTTCTATTTACAGGGAACATTGCCATTATTAAAGAATGTCATAAAAAAAAATCAAGTTTGGCGCCTGAAGATTTTTTAAGCCATGCCATGTTTCCTTATCAATGGTCCAGAGTATAGCAGAGTTGGACTGCTAGCTTGCAGCTAGAGTTCTACTTTTTGACTTGTTTCACTTTAGGAATAGCAGCAAATAAAGGAATATTTCATTTCTTGAATTTTCTGCATGTATGTAGCAACAGACATTGAATAATGCAAATCTATGTCTTTATCTAGGCTATAGCTATGAATCCTACATATAGTGCCAGTTCTCAACCTCCCCTGTCTTCGGAGACCAGCAGGTCTTAGGTATGTTTATCAAGTTGGGGATATTCCCTCCACAGCTGGTTCAGCAATCTATGTATAGTTGTGGAGCACTGATATAATAAAAATCACACAAGGAAAACTAACATGAAGAAAGCCATAAGCATCCTCAGGCAAAGGTTCCAGTGTCTGGACTGATCTGATTGAATCCTCCAGTTTAGCATCACATCATTCCTCAGCTCTGAGGTGATTTGCCATGCGCTGCACAAGTATAGCCTTTAGAAGGGTCAAAGCAGTTCACAGTCACTAAATAAGGTAGAAACAATGATAAAAAAGACAATGAGGATGATTTAGGTTGCGCTACATGGCCAGCTGCCAAAATAGTAAAGCAAAGGGTATGGATAATGGTGGGATAGTATAGGGGGAGGGGCTTAGATTAGTTCACAGGTCGGCGCAACATCAAGGGCCGAAGGGCCTGTTCTGCGCTGTATTGTTCTATGTTCTATGTTCTAAAGAGTCACTGAGAGATTCTTCTATGGACATCCTTCCTCTGTTCTTTATTTGATCCATTTCTTCACTAAACATCTGCTTGATTTTGCTTTCCACTATTCTTACCTCATTTGCCCTTACCTTATATACCTTTGATGATGAAGAACAACAGCAAAACCAAGCTAAAAAATTTGCTTAATTGTGCACATTGTAAAACTTTTCTGTCTTCATCATGGCAAAATGAAAATATTTTACTACAATACCTTTGTACCTCTGTACTAATGAACACATCTAATGCAGGAGCCTTAGAGATAGGAAGCTACTGATCATCCACTGCGGACACTAGGAAAAATTTCAATTTTTTGAAATTTTGATCTTTATTTCCATAGTTTTCTCAATCATTTTTCAGAAATTTATTGTTGTTTCTACAATGGTGCTTTAATTTCTGCCAAACTAATTGTTTCTATTCCAACAGTTTTATTAATGCTGAGTTCTGCACACTCAAACCTGGAATTTCACGTCTTGCCAAGATGGATGTAATTAAACCCTTCCTCCACTGCTCCATTTAAGCTTTGCTTAGGGAAATAGATGTTATTCTGGATTAGATGAAGCCTATTTGCTTGGTATATCATTTCCTTGGTCCAGGACTTGATCCGGGTACTAATAATATTAACCATTTCCTCTGGACCAACTCTGCAACCAATCATCTAGAAAATTGCACAAGCAGCAGCCTAATATTTCCACTCTGGAGGTCTTCTTTTTACGTTTCCTCCTCTATATTCCCAACAGTACGGCTCATTCTTTTGTCTGGAAAATACTCTGTTTCTAGCCTTCTACGTGCGCCATGGCTGAACCACTTCTATTTCCTCGTTTGGTTGTGAGAAAACAATTATAATCTACCTAGAGCTTCCCACAAACCATAATGAGCAAAAGTGTGCTCTCACTGAAAGGGGAAATCCTTGCAACTATCCGTAATTTGCCAGTTCATCGTGTGTTATTTTGAGACAAAAATACACTATCTCATTGTCAGAGTCAAATTAAAGATTCTCGGGGTCTGGCCATTCAGATTCCCTTGGCACACCCTGTAATTTTTTTTTTGCGATATACTCAAGTCCACCCCAATGAGGAAAGCTGAGAAAGTGCTCTCTGGAGTCAAGACTAATAAGGATTGATTGCTCCAATTGGATCAGTGATGCATATACTGAGCTTCTTGGGATCTAACAGATAAACATCATGTTGTAGTGGGCTCTGCTCCCAGTTGGGAATGTTTGGTGGAGCCCCTGGGTATGTGTCCCCTGACTACTATTATCATGGCTGACTTAACGCAGTTGACATTATGAAAGAAGAGTCCATCTGTCTTCAATTGTAACTGGTTTTACATGGTAAAGACAAAGAATACTCATCAAACATCTGCACTCTCCAATTATATTATCTTCAGCTGATAGTCTACCAAGAATCAAGTGTACACAACTCTTTCACAACACCTACCGATATTTTAGTTCATCCATTCTTTCGAATTTCCTGTCTTCAGAATATTGCTGAGTCTGAACAAAACATTACTAAAATTACCTGACAATCATAATCCCAGACTGGGGCTGAGTTTGGCAATGTCATAAGTACCCAGCATCCTTAATTTTTCAACAAGCAGATGTTCTGTGGAAAAATGAAAGATGTAACTCTGTTTCCCCACAGTCCTCTGAAAGGAAACCTCTGTGTGACTCACATTTTCTGAAAAGCATCTGAACAGGACAAAACTTATAGAAAGTATTTCCTGTGCTTAGAATGCAGAATCATGTTATGTGGTGTTTGAACAGATTGAGAATAATTTATCTTCTTTGCTAAAGCTTTAATTAGTCAGTGTGTAGACAGATTTACTCTATTAGCCTGAAGTGTTCATATGTTCTTCAATACTCTGATGCTCCTCTTCCCTAACTGTCAAATCTTTTTATATTCAATGAGATGGTACGGCTTGAAATATTTAGATTGTGCACTTTCTGTTGCCTTGTAAGTATGAGGGAAAAACAGATTTAGGGCAAGTTAGTTTTAAATTCACAATCAGGCTGTATAACAAACTTGAGAGTTTATAATTTAAACTATATTACTGATAAAAGCAGCATTTTGTGTTAGATCTGTGTTAATCTAGTGAGTCATCCAACTCAATTTAAGATACCTTGGAGGGGGAAACAGGCAAACAATGTGACAGTGCTACAATGCTGACAGGCAACCATGTGAAGTGATGCCTATTTCCTTTTCCCTAGTGAGATTTCAGTGTAACATAAGTGGATGGTTCAGCATATCTTAAATTCCTGTTTGGAGCCTAATGGCTTGCTGCCATCCTTCCAGCAGCCATAGCCGACGTCACCAGCTGAGGTTTTGAATACGTCCAAGCAAACAATTTCTGTCATAAAACTTTCAATCAACAAAGGCTTTTTGCCCAACTTAAATTAGATTGTCTTTCCATGTTCTGTGGCTTAAAACCTGTAGTTTTAACCTTCAAAACAAAAACTTGAAAGAAACACATTTGAATTAATTTAACCTTTGAATTTAGGATTTTGAAATTGCATTTCCTATCTGACTTTAGCGAAGTCTCAGCAGAATCCTTGCTTCATCCCTTCTAATTTGAAGAAATACATGAATAAAAGATCAACTTCTTAGTTAACCAACAGAAAACTACCAAAAATTTTAAAACTGACTCTTCACTAGAAAAAAAAACTCATGATGACTGGTAAATGTGGAAAATTCTTGGCCAAATTGAAAGCCAAGTGCTTTACATTTTTTTATTGGATGGTCCTCTGTTTAACAGTAGCATTAATCCATTGTAATTGTAGTGCTTTTAGTAGCTATAATTTTCAGACAAATTTCTTCTGCACAATACTTATAGCAAAACCATGAAACAGTTTTCGGGGGTGGGGGGCAGCTTTATCTGCTTATTATTTGTGGTGAAAGCATAAATATCAATATGACTAAGTACTGACCTGACCCTCTCCACAGCTACTATCAACAGCTTCCACCTTTCTGTACAGTGGCTCACTCTCCTAAACGTTACAAACAGATTCCTCCCAATTCTGCAGTGTACACACCCACACTTGCTTTCCATGTCTTTTGGTAAAGCCACACACGTGGATATAATCAATTTCTAACAGCAGTTCATTAAAAACAACAGTGGGCATGTCAGTGTTTACTTTTTATTATCATGGTGCTTCCCTAACTACTTTTTCATTCTGTTGCTGATTTTGTGGCTTAAATATTTATTGTAGTTCCTTAATTATCATTGAAAAACAACCAGCTATGCTGCATGACTTGATACAGCAAAAGAGATAGCCCTTTATCTCCCTGTCTGTGGATTTCAGATGATCTTGCCACAATTGTGAAACACAAACAGATGTGAGGAATGCCTGTCCTAACCTGCTCTCTGGGTCTTGGCCAGTCATGAGTTGGTTCTGGAGGAATTGTGACAAAATGCTGCTATCCTGACTGAGAGTCTCACCTTCAATGGCCATATCTCTCTTCACTCTAATTCACTTCGTGTCGTGTTGGCCTCTGATCTGCAGTTCCACATACTTGAAGAATTTAGTAACAAGCTCACCCACCGCTAACCCTTCATTTGGGTGAGGTTAGCAATAAAGTGGTGGTAATGTAGCCTAAGACTTGGATGACATCTGTGCTGATGGCAGAATGTGTTGTGCATAACATTGGAATCGCTACAGTATTCAAGAACACTAATAAGTTCTGTACTGCATCCTTAGAATGTCATTCATGTGATTACTCAAGCTCCACGTTATTTGATAGAAGCTTCTGGATAATTTTATTATATTTCCTGCCAAATAAATGTGATCAGATGCATCCTTCTCCCAAAAGATTAAGATCTAGTAACAAAGATCTAGTTCCCTGATTTTAATGTCTGGGAATGGAGCTGACCTCAATCTCTACAAGGTTTTCCCCATGTTGTATGTCCTCCTGTTCCTGTCCAGCTGTACCCTGAGAGTTATCTTTTGCAGTATCATCTTGTCACTCTAAATTTTATGAAGTAGATTTTGTAGCTGGTGAAAGATTATAACAGTATAAGAAACAGGAGCAGGAGTAGACCATTCAGCCCTTCAAACTCATCCTGCCATTTAATTAGATCATGGCTGATTGTCTACTTCAATAACATTTCTACACTATTCTTGTATCCGTTGATGTTTTTAATATATAGAAATCTAACAATCTCTTTCATAAACATAGTAAACAACTTCAGCACAGAAAAGAGTAAGGTAAGTGCAGTAGAAGTGTGTCAATAAAAAATTGTTCCTCTACCAAAAACCATGAATCATCTGGTTCTGAAAGCCTGATAGGGTCTTGAAAGTTCAAAGAAGAAGACACAGGGCTGACTTTTACCAGGTATTGGCTAGGTATCAATTTTGGTCAGTTTCATTCAGGATATCTCTCCATAAAGTGTTAGCAAGCTCTCTTACTCTCTCCTTGGAAGCCTGCTTCAATACAAATGCACCTTATCTCTCTGGCACTCTGTTCATCTTATTTCCCCACTTGCTGCAAGCAAAGGTACTTGAAACTGGTGGGATATCCTGCAAACTCTCGAGCTGATGCAATATTTGAACTCGAGCTATGAACCTGGTCAAGTCCTGGCAGTCCAGAGTTGTCCTCCACTGTGCACACTGTAACCATAGAACAACATCTTTCAGGGCATTCAGGTGATGCAATGGACACTTCATTCACCTGTCAGAGTGCGTACTTATGCCTATTACTATTTATGAAACAAGCCAACCATCTTACACATTCTCAACCCCATCCTATCTTACAACCCTAAGTCAGCCCTACCTTTTTTCCCAATGCCCAGTGTAGTCCAGCACCTTCTCTTTGTTTGAGGTGGGACCATCACATATGGGGAAACCTTCATACGGTTCAAAGGATTCACTTTTATTCGGCAACAACTGAACTGAACAAAAAGCAAACAAAATGGGAACAGAAACAGACTGCTTGCCTTTTGAATGCCAACTAATTTACAGTCGAAGAGTGATCGCCGCATCCAGCTCTCATCTACTGTCAAAGAAGTCCTGGCTCTTTTTACTTGATGCAGCCATGGTCTGTCATGCAGAAGAGATACGACCATTCAGTCCATCGAGTCTATTTTGCCACTCGAAAAGATCATGGATGATCTGATAACTCTGCCTTCCTGCCTTTAACCTATAATCCTTGGTTCCCTAACTGATTAAAAAATTACCTTGAAGATCTGGAGGAGGGGAGAAGGCATAAAAAGATAAGCAGGAATCCAGTCAGCATCAAATTAGGCAGAAAATAAGTAAGTGCTAAGAGAGCTAAGGGGCACCTAGCTGAATCCATGAGTTGGGTGCCTGTTCCCACACACAATCATTCCTGGCAGCAGAGTTCCAATGATAGATATGAAGAAGTTCCAAAGTGCAGCAGTGATGTGCAGAAGTGTACTGTAAGAAGATTGGAGATGTGCCATGAGGGTGTGGTGAAGCTGGTAATATGACAGCTGCCAAGGTGCATGAACAGGGTTGGGAGGTTCATGCAGTTTCTGCCAATGGAGTGTAACTGCAATGTTGGCGCTTTGTGTCCGAGGTAGTGCCCTGTAGTAGCAAGGTAACAGCTTTGACTTTTATGTCAGGAACTGTTGCCATCTAGTTACTATCTGACAATTGGAACTTTCATATTAATGAGGTGAGAATAGGTCACAATGTGACGTTAATTCACGCAATAGATTTCTTGCTGCTAATTAGTGACAATCTCATCTTGTCATTTAAAACTTACTGGAAAATGAGACTTCTTGCTCTTAATTTCAGGCTGTCCATCTCACCATATTTTCCCAATCTTCTCACCAATGCCCACATTGTTCAGTATCTGGGCAATTTTCACCCCCAGTCACTACCAGGAATTCAGAATGACAGAATTAGCGTGGCATTGGAAAAGCAACTGTCCAGAGAAATCAATTCTCCAGTTTCAAGTTGCTTTATTTTATCTAATCAATGTGCCACAATTATCTAGTGCATTTGAAGTTTATTTGAATGCAGTCAGTAAACATTTGGTAGAACATGTTTTATGTTATGACTGTGCCTGAAAAATTGCATGCACAGAACATTGGTGCCAGATTATAATTAATACTGTGATGTGTTGTTTTTACATTTTTGTGACAAGTAACCATAAACAGATATTTCTCATAAATTCAGATGCCACAAGTGACCAACTGATGGGTGTGCAGTGTCTGTTAGTTATTTCTTCAGAAAAATGATCTAAAGGCACCTCCCTTAAAAATATGATAAAAACTATGCTGAAATAAATGAAAAGTACAGTAACAAAAATCTTTAAAAGATTGTTAAATAAAACTACTTGTTCTAAGAAATCCAGTTAAAAAGGTCAATGAAGCTGAACAAACTTTTATGAATAGTTAACGTTCTAACTTGGGAATAATAGGATCACCCTCAGCGTTGTGAAACCTGTAAATAAATCTTAATCCTCTTTGCATTAGTACAATGTATGATAGCTTCTACAAACATATTAATATGGGATGCTTGTTCTGCTGAATGCTAATTTATTTGCTTTAAACAGTAACTTACTTTCTTCGTGATAAACATCTTTTGCCTTTGCTTTCAGTCACTTACAAATACTTGTTAGCTGTCCTTTCTTTCAAGATTTCTCAAGTGAATTGTTTAATTGTTTCAAGTATTGATGTGACATCTTCTAAGGTTCTCTAAGAATCTGTTAGTAAACTAACATTGCAATTTTGTGCATTATGTTTATTAATTATTAGAAATGTATAAAAAGAACGTTGTTGTTGTAGTTGTTACATTGAAAATACGTTTTTAAAGCTAGAAGAATCTTTCAGCAATAGGAAGATGATTGATCTCAACTGAATGTTTTTAAAAGATCCAATTGTGTCAAAACAAACACAGTTCATAAATAAGAATATTCACACTCATTGGCACTTTTAATTCCTCATTTTTTTCCAGTCTTCATGGTTCTAAAGCTTCTGGTCAGAAGCCGTTTGGCATCCATTTTGTGCACAATTCCCCTTCAATGATATCAGACACATAACAGTGGCAGCAGCAGTTCCACACATTCCTATTATAGCTGTGGAATTTCTTAATAAATTGATATTCCTTAAAAGACTCTTTATTGAAGTAAGTGTGATTTTTAAAGAAAATAATTTTGCCAAAAATTCAACTTGGAATTCATATATTCTTTAAATCTTAACAATGAAGTTTTACTGTGATTTGTTATTATTGCCTTTGCTATGATTTGTTTTACTGCAAATTTAATGTCACACTGGGCAGCTGATCATGTATGTGTTCTGAGGTAAAGACCAGAGTTTGTACTAACGTAGAAATGACATATAGCAGATTGTTTCCTTAGTCTTTTGTGAACATGATCAAACTAAAGCACTGCAGACCTCATAGAACGCACCCCCAGGAAGAAAATAAATGCTATTTCAACATCCCCCCCTTTTCTGATGAAGGGTCTAGGCCTGAAGCATCAGCTTTTATGCTCCTAAGATGCTGCTGGGCCTGCTGTGTTCATCCAGCTCCACACTTTCTTATCTCAGATTCTCCAGCATCTGCAGTTCCCCTTATCTCTGATCGCTATTTCAACTGGGTTGGCTAGTTTAGTTGGCTGGATGGCTGGCTTGCCATACACAGTGACTCCAAAAGCATGAGTTCAATTCCTGTCTCAAATAAGGAAACTGTGAAGACCCCACCTTCTGAACTCAACCCTTTCCATTAAACTCACTACCGGATAATGTCCCTCTTTAATGGGAGAGCAGCTCTAGGACTGTGATGACTTTCACTTTCAAAGATTGTTCTGTAAACATTGAAAGGGCAATTTCAGTGAAGGACAATGATTTGGTTAACGACAATGACAATGGTTAAGAACAGTGTCACGGAGAACAAAATAGTGGCAATTAAGTAGAATACTGAAATTTCTTTGTTCTCCATAACTTCTTGTTGATATTTTTTCTACTTTTCCTCCAGAGAGAAACCTCAATTATTCTTTTGAGGGTCACTGGTAAGGGCCAGCATTTCTTGCTTTTCCATATTGCTTTTGAGACAGTGGTGGTTTGCTATCTTTGTAATCACTGCAGACCAAAGTAGTGCACTCATAGTGTTGTCAGCGAGGGAGCTCCCATCCAATGGCAATCTTGGAATCTTGCTGACAGAGTGGGGGTCTTGTCTGCCAGTGGGAGAGCTGGTGAGAGACCTGCACTCCCCTCACATTCAAGGCCCAATGATTGTAACATTTAGCCCTACCTGTACAGTAATGTTCCCATGCATCTGCTGCCTTTGTCCTTCTAGACAGTTGAATTTGTGAGTTTCAAAGGCGTTGTCAATGGTGTATTGGTGAATTGCTGCAATAAATCCTGTAAATGCTTTCACAGTATGGTGGTGATAGAGGAAGTGAGTGCTGGATTGGGTACTAATCAAAAGGGCTGCTTTATCTGTCATTCTGATAAGTTTCTGGTAAATTGTGCTCATCCAGGCTGCTGGACAGCATTCAATTACACTCCTGACTTGTGCCTTGTAGATTCTAGACAGATATTGGAGAGGTGGGAGGTGAGCTCAGTCTCTGGCCAGTTGTTTTCGTCGTCGTGTTTATATGGAAGGTCCAGATCAGTCAATGGTAACCCCAGTAAAGTGATAGTGGCAATTTCAGTCATGGTAAATGTCATTGAATGTCATGAGGAGATGGACACATTCTCTCATTGGAGATGATTATTGCCTGGCACTTGTATAAATGTCACTTGCCACATATCAGTACCACCCTAAAATTTGTTCAGAACTTGCTGCACACAGACACAGGCCGCTTCAGTATCTCAGGCATTGAGAATAGTGCTGAACATTGTGCAATCATCAATGAGCACACTTCAGATGATAGAGGGAAAATAATTGATCAAGATGGTTGTGTCTAGGACAGTATCCTGAGGAAACCCTGCAGAGGTATCCCAGGGGTGAGATAATTGACCACCAGTAGCCACAACTATCTTCCTTTGTGCTAGATATGACACCAACCTGCAGAATGTTTTTCCTCTTATTGCCAGTTTCATTTCTGCTCTGAAATTCAGCTACTTCTTCTATGCTTGGAATAAGGTTGTGAAGGGGTCAGAAGCTAAGTGAACCTGGTAAAACTCAAAATGAGCATCAGTGAGCAGTTTCTATCTGTAGATGCCATTAAATAGTACTGTTGATGACACTTTTGGTCACTGTGCTGATGATCAAGCGTAGACTGACAGGGTAATAATTAGTTGTGTTGGATTTGACCCAATCTTTTGGGGAAAGGAAACACCTGGACAATTTTCCAGTTGTTGGGTAGCTGCAAATGTTGTAGCTGTACTAAAGGAGGTCGGTTAAGGACACACTTATTTCTGGGGCACATCTTCACTGCCACTGCTGGCCTTTTTGTATGGCTCTATGACTCTTAGCTTTTGCATATCTGGTGCGTTATTGAAATTACATGGAGTGAATTGAATTGGCTGAAGACTGGTCTCTGTGCTTCTGGGGATTTCAGAAAAAGGTGAATCTCTGACACTCTGGTTAAGAATGACTGCAGTACTTCATCCTTGTCCTTTGCTGGACTTCCTCATGATTAAGCGTGGAAATATTTTTGGAGATTTCTCATGCCAGTTGTTTAATTGTCGAACTAAAACCTACAAAGTTATGCATTTCCTCAATTCCAGCTTCATATTCGAGAAGCACAAATTACTTGGAATGAGAGGAGGCACCATCTTGTACAAAGTGCTTATGTACTTCACCATGAGCTTTGGCTTTAAATTTTATGTTTTACACGCTCTTACCTGTTTTACTGGAAATGCCACTTTCAATTACAGTTATTCTTTCTCTTCATTATAATTGTCTGTTGCTATGATCCCTCTTGGACACAAGTAATGCTATTCTTTACATTGTTCATTCCTAATAATCTCAGAAAAGGACATTAATGATTTCATTGGCGAGACAATCGAGCTCCACCATCACTATCTTTCTATCTTTACTGAAAATCAACAGGCTTTAGCATAAAGTGATTAAGCCAGATGTACTTTCTCTGTTTACCAAATAATCTTGTTTTAACTCAGCTGGAAATTCTGTGAATTGCTTTGGACCAGTCTGCCTCTGAGCAACGTAACAAGACAATTAGTGTAAAAGTATTTCAAGGAAAATCTGTCTTTGTGATCTAAAGTGAGATAATAAACAAATGGCTCATTTTTATAATGAATCTACAGCTGCCTGAGCCCTATCCTCCTTGACATTTGTACAGGTGTTGGGTTGGGCCAAATGTCCGGATCAGGCGGGGAATCTTGTTAAAATGTTTAAATTGAAGCTCTGCACAGGACACGGCACAGTGGACTTTAAGGGCTTTAATGCAGGTCCTGCTAGAAATATTGCAATAGCTTTTCTGACTGAATAAAAATTTCTCCATGTTCTGCCAATCTTATGCTGCTATCCCCTCAACCCACACTTCCAGGGGGAATGTGAGGATTGCATGGCCACTCCATCATGGCATCTTCTTTCTGGTGCACATTAGATTCCTTGAATGCCTGCAGCAGTGAATAATTCAACCCAAGCTCACGCCAGATCTCTGTAAGAGCTACCCAGCTGGTACTATTCCACTGCCTTTGACTACAGCCCTTCCTATTCTTTCTCCTCAATTAATTGTCCAATTTTCTTTTGAACTCCATGATTGAATTTATCACTCTCAGACAGTTTCCACACCTGAATCAGTCCCTGTGTATAAGGGTTTTTCTTCATGTTACATCAGTTCTTTAGTGAATCGAATTAATTCTTATTCTTTGCTTCTTTACCCTTCCCCAAGTAGGATCAGTTTCCCTCTCAGCTTCTTTGTCAGATTCCTCAGGATTTTAGGAAACATCAAAAGCTCTTTGAAAAACTCTTCTCAATCTGCTCTTCTGTGAAGAAGACAGCCCCAGCTTTGTTCATCTACTTGTGTAGCTGAAGTCTCTCAAGTTTGGAAATTTTCTCATAAAACGTTCCTTCACCATCGTGAAGGCCTTCACAATCTTCCTAAACTGTGGTGCTCAGAATTGGACGCAGTTCCATTTGAGCCTAAACTAGTATTTCATAAAGGTTCAAAATACTTTCCTTTTTTTCATATGTCATGTCTTTGCTAGGTACCTAATTCATTGCTTTCTCAATGTTGTCCTACCATTGTCAATGGCTTGTTCATAAACTCCCCATTCCCGTCCCCCTGCTCACTCTACTCCAACATTCCTTTGAGAACTATACCCTAATTATTTTCTATGGTATTCTCCTGCTCTTCCAGCCAAAATGTATTACCTCACACTTTTTGCACAAAATGTCATCTGCTGCATGTCTGCCCATTCCATCAGTCTATGTTTATTTCGGGTTTTACCATCATTTGTTGCGCAGTTCATCAAGCTTTCAGGTTTGTGTCATATGCAACTTTTGAAATTAGGCTCCACACATGCATGTTTTTGATAAAAATGAACTAAAAGCAGCAATCCTAATAATGAACCACGGGAATCCCCACTTTATACATTCCTTCAATCAAAAATCAACTATTCATCATTGTTTTCTGTTCCCTGTCACTCACTCAACTTCATATCCATGCTGTCACATTCCCTTTTATGCCATGGTCTTTGGATTTGCTGACAAGGCAATTAACAGTTAACATAATTAACATTTCACAGAATTTCCAAGAACAGATTAGAAGTATGTGATGAGAACATTCATAGCTATCCAGAGTGTTTGCAAAATACTGGTGTGTGTTGAGAAATAGGCACAATTTGTCTCTTTGAAGAATGGCATTCAGTCTGTAGCATTAAGGCCCCTTCGATGTCATCACAGGCAGAAACAGATGAGATTGCTGTCTGCCAAGTTTCCATGGAGAACTCTTAGATTTATGATGGAAAATTTCTTCCCTGCCTCCTGGACAGTGATCTGGATGTTCTAGCAGCTGCTTTCACTACATTGAGTGATGGGACGTCTTACTTGTCCCATGCACTGTCTACTGCAGAGTGAGGGAGGTTAATAAATGTTGCATGGGTCTGAGAAATAGGAGTGATATTCCTGACACAATTATCTCCTGTTGTTGAGGATTGCCTTAATTTGTTCAGTAATCTGCATGGGAGCAATGTCAATGCACAGTGCGGTAATGGAGACAGTGATGGCCTGAAGAATTGTCCCTGTGCATCCATTCCTTCACCAACTTGAAACTGTTCAAGATAATCTTCTGCAGATCAAAACCAAGGCTTCTATAATAGTGAATTCAGCTTTCATGTCAGATTCTCCAAATGAGCACTGGTATTGACAGCCTTGCAGTTGCCATGTGCCACATGCTGAACCATTGTCCCTTTGAGTAATTATACATGACATGGCTTCTCCAATGCAAAGAAGAGCAGGAGAGTTCTCTCGGTGTCCTTGCCAACACTTTTCTGTAAAACAAGTGATCTACCAGGCACTTATATCTGCAGGTGTTTCATTACTGTTCGTGGATGATTGTTGTATGTAAACTAAAAGTTACGTTTTCCCCAATAGAGCAGCATTGTGGCTCAGTTGTTAGCACTACTGCCTCACTGTGCCAGGGACCCAAGTTTGATAGCAGCTTTGGGTGACTGTGTGGGTTTCCTATGGATGCACTGGTTTCCCCCCATAGTTGAAGACTTGCAGGTTAGATGGTTTGCCCATGGGAAATGCAGGATTACAGAGTTAGGCTAGGGGTGAGAGTCTGGGTGGGGTGCTCTTTGGAGAGTCGATGTAGCGTCAATGGACTGACTGGCCTGCTTCCACACTAAGGACATTCTTTGATTCTATAAATGTGTTTAGACTTCAAAGTACTTTACTGGTTGACAAGTACTTTGGGTCATCCATGTGTGGGGATGTTTTTCTTTGAATAATGCCAAGTATGGTAGTTACCCTGACCTAAAGGAAGGCCTGTGGGTTTTTTTTAATCTATCATCTCGGGTCCAGTTATATTAATGTAAGAGTCTACTCCAAGAAACTAAGTAAATATCTTCTGTGTTTTTCTCTGTGCCCTCCTGATATACTCTATGCCATGGTTTAATATTCTGCTTTTAAGTTTTTCTCCTTCTCCACCTTTAAGATTCTGTTGAGAATCCACCTCTTGTTGGCCACTCCTGCTTGCATCTGGTTATTTGATTTGATGGTAGTTTTCTTCTGATTACATTTCGGTAAGGTGCTTTGGGAAGTTGCTGTTGTTATTGTTTTATCTTCGTGCTTAGCAATTGAGACAAAGCTGAGATGCTGGAAGTTTGAAGATGATTTAAATGTGTCACAGCCAAATAGCCATCCTAAGTCCCAGTTAGTCTCTGGGCAAACTGGCAGATGTCAGCTTGCTTTGGGGGAATAATTTTTCTGAATATGCACGACTGGAAGAATCTTCCAAGCCAGGCCAGAACTTCTACAAGGGACAGCTGAATGAACGTAATTAGCTGGGAGATAAAACTTCAGTTTCCTGACAATGGGTTAAAGCTTTGGTATTAGCTTCTCATAACCTTTCAGATGGGCTGGCTTTCCTGGTACTGATGATTGGGAACTTCTTTTGCATTCATTAGCGTGGTTATGAATACTAATTTTATTAGCCAAACATTAGGACCAAAAGTGTTTCGCAAACCCAATGATGTATGATGCATGTGCCTGGTATGAATACATTGGAAAATATGAACATAAAAGCAGGAGTAAGCCAATCGAGCCTGCATTACTATTCAATAAAATGAAAGCCGATCATCCACTTCAGGTGCTTTTCCCCATTATATCTCCATATCCCTTTATGTCCACTGGTATTTAGAAATTTGTCAGTCTTTACTTTAAACATACCCATTGACTGAATTTCCACAATTCTCAAATTTCTAAGATTCACTACCTTCTAAGTAAATAAATTCTCCTTATCTCAATCTTGAGGAGCTTTCCTGTTACTCTAAACTTGAGCCCACCCGCCACATTCCCCAACCAGGTGAAACACCTTATCACTTATACACCAATCATTGGTGATGAGCTGGGGCCCAAGTACTGATTGTTGCACTTCCTCACTAAAAATAACCTACCAAATTAAGAATGACCCATTTATTCCTACTCTCCATTTTCTGATTGTTAACTTAATCATTATCTAATCAAAACATATCCTAACAATGCTACTATCGCTGTGTAGACTTCTTTCTCCAAGTCTGGTTTCTAGGCTTCTTCATAACCAAGCATCTTCTTGTGGAAATGTTTACAGTGTAAGGGGAGATACCGCTTCATGTTAACAGCTCACGACAAACAAATCTATTCTTGCTTGTTACAATTAAGCACTTGCAGTGAAGACTAACTGGACCCTTAGCTCACCCAAGTAAGATAGCTGCATTGTGTAACACTAGCAAGTCTGACTGGGGTAAACAAGAAGCTGAAAAGGAGTCTGAAATCAAAAGGGGCCATGTTGAAAACATTCACAGAAGGATGAGCTAGGTGAAAAGGACTAGAAGAGAATGGGACTTAAAAGATGTTGTTCCTGGGGAATATATGGAGCAATCTGGGATGTACAGGGAATAATCACAATGATGGACCAACTGGGAAAAGTAAGAATGGGAGCTACATATTCACAGTGAGGAGTCTGATAATCATGAGCTGGGAGGGAATAATGAGTGGGTGAACCGGATAAGGGGTAGTGCAAGCATAAACCTCATCAGAGGGACCTAGCTGAGAGTTGAATCAGTGGAAGTGCAAAAATATCATGGGAGATAGAAAAAGAGCTGATAGCCACAGGGGAGCTTGAAGAAGGACAGAGGAAATGTCAGTAAAAGGAGACAGTCTACAATTATGGAAGTAAAGTTTATTTCAGAAAAAGAGAGTAAGGTTAAATGATTCAAATGAAAAATTTACAACCACTAACTTTCTCTAAATTGGTTTTCAAAATAAGGCCTCTCAGGGGATCTACAGTGTGTATGGGAGGGTCCAGGAATTGTTTGCACATGTTCGTGCTGAAGGACTTGAAAGAGAACCTGAAAAATGCCAATGCATGATCATTCAGCTGAAGGTTTTGCACTAGAAGGAAGCACTGACTGCAAAATAAACACAAATGAACTCTTACTGCTCCATATTCTAACATCCCAACCATGTTGTGTCATTCATTAACCTTTGAGAAGGACAGCAAAGGATCACCAGCAATGCTAATGGTGCTAGGTGGAGCTTGTTATCTATGAAGCCATACAGGAGCATTCACAAGCCCGTTTATCTAAAAACTAAGGACATGGGGATAAAAAACATTATGTAAGCTATAGATTTCAAGGTTGAAAGGCTCTGTAGCAGGGATAATGAAGTGTATTATTAGTTACAAAAACAGACCCTACTGGTAAAACTCAACAGATCTGGCAGGATCTGTGAAGGAAAATCAGAGTTAACACTTCAGGTCCAGAACTCTGTCTCTCAGAACTGATGGTTAGCTCGGAAAATATCAGTTTATATGCAGAAAATAGGGTGGGGCAAGAGGATAAGGAGTAAATGATAGGTGGGATAGAGCCCAAAGAGAGAGAGAGAGAGAGAGAGAGAGAGCAGTTGGACAAAGGAGTTGATAATGATCTGGCTAGGAGGATAAACAACTGTTACTGGAGACTGTTAGTCACCAACAATCAGCAGTGTATAACAGCAGACTGTGATAACAAGGCCTGGGGTATGGGTAGGTAGGTGGCTAGGATATGGGAGAGTTCAGGCCCTAAAATTATTGAACTCAATATTGAGTCCTGAGGGCTGCAGGGTCCCCAGGTGGAAAATGGGGTTAATCGAGAGTTAGATTAAGCTAACTGCCCCTTGCATAAAAAGTAATATAAAGATCAAGGCTACAATATACACATGACGGTACTAGAAAGGGAAAGCCCACCACTGGTTATAGAAGATGGACCTCACCATGTACAGACAGCTGTAGTGTAGGCTTTCATCCAAGCGCAAGCTCATATGGGCCTTAGGAGTAAATTGACTATGTCAGGACCTCAAATAGAAAGCAGGCACCTCCTTTTTCTTCACAGATCAGCACTTCCATGTTTCACTAACTTAATCCAACAGCTATATTAGCCTTACTATGGTTAAAAAGACAGCAATATAGTTTGGCCAGTTCACCATGGGCTCAGACAGTCTGGGTGCCTGAGCCAACAGACTTACAGTGATTGTTAGGTTTCCTCAGATTCAAAGGGACATCAACAGCAATAAAGTGGTGCTCAGAATTCCTTGGCAGCATCCAGTTAGAATCATAAACAGAAAGGGATTGCACTCTGTCAATGTCCAGCTTGTTTTTGACAAAGGGCAGCAATTCCTGCAGGTGTGCATCCGCTATCCAAAGAGATGTCATGATCCTTACATTCTGCACAACTCCCAGGTATCACGAATGTTCACTCGCCCACGTCATCTCCCTGGCTGGTCAGTGAGTGATAAGGGATGCTCCTGAAGACATTGTTAATTATCCTGTTGTGTAACCTTCAGACTGATGCCAAAACAGTGCTTCCCATGCATCCACAATTGGTATTGCAAAAATTACCTGGGTCACTCAGGAGGAGAACTCCAATACTCTCTGGACAAGCTTAGTGATTGTACAAAGTGCGGCATATAGCCCAGATAAATGATGGTCTGAGAACCTGTCTCCTCAGATGAGGGAGTCAAAATGGAAGATAAGGATGCTGATAATGCCAGTGGAGAAGTGGTCCTACCTTCAAAGAACTGTATGGTTTATAACTTCAACTTACTTTGTTTGGCATGAATTGGATGATAATTTGTTCACTTTGCACCAATAACACCTCTTCGGTTTTGGGAACAGAGGGTCAGTACAGCATTAAGCAGAATTGCAAGGGGATTGATCTTCTTCGTCTGAGATCTTCTGCAAGGGGCATCCATCAATACTAAGAAGTGAGGAGCTAAACTATGCTGACTGACTCTCAAAACCCTGCTACCTAGATTAAAATCCTGCTCCCTGAGGTAATATTGCTCCCAGAGGAAAGCACTGAATGAAAGTTTCAGTGCTCATCACACTGCTGCACGTGCGTATGTGGGTGTTCACATATGGTGATCAGCACCCGTCCAGGTGGTTCACAAGGAAAATGTAACAGTCTGAAGTCATAACAGATGGAAAGAGGCCACAGGACATTTGTACAAAGTGCTTTATTTATTTTAAGTGAAATGTTTAACAGAAGATTGAAACCTACAGTGTCTTTGATGTTCTTTAATCTTTCTTCTCCTACCTGTGCATCTTGGTGTCACCTTGGCAGATGCAACTGACCTTGAAGACATCCACTGACTGTTTTACTGACCTACCTCTGAGAGCTTTAATGGGCCTCCTCTGGTGATCCGTGGTCTAGAGATATCCAGCCTGCTGATGATCTCCTGCAGAGGTACAGGTGCAACCTCCTCAGTTGAACTTGAGTAGATGGTTATCAATGAAGCATTAAATGATGTGTGTGCCTGTGATACCTGTTCATCCTGAAGGCATGTTTTGTTGTTGTGTGCTTGTCCCACGTACATTGGTGAAAAACCATCAGATGTGCCTATTCGCCCAGTTGTGATAAAAGCTGATGGTATGTGAGCTGCTGAGTGTTGTATCCGAGATAATGGGAACTGCAAATGCTGGAGAATCCGAGATAACAAAGTATGGAGCTGGATGAACACAGCAGGCCAAGCAGCATCTTAGGAGCACAACGGCTGCCATTTCAAGTTCTGATGAAGCGTCTAGGCCTGAAACGTCAGCTTTTATGCTCCTAAGATGCTGCTTGGCCTGCTGTGTTCATCCAGCTCCACATTTTGTTATGCTGAGTGCTGTAGTTCCTTTTATGTTTTGGGTGTGAGCCTTGATAGGTGTGTAAGAACCAGTAGCACCGTGTTGTAAGAAGTGCCACATTGGTAACTACAATGAATTGGCAAACATTGTTTACATAATGATGTAATGGAGATGCCTGGTACCAAATATTGTCTGTTGCATTCCTGTGTTGACAGCTTTTACAATGCTAACTCATATTCATAGGGGTATGAAGCATTGACAATGCAGTTGTACCTACCTCAGGAAGGTGCAATGGATCATTCACCATTTGTGGCCCTGGAACTAGGTTCTCTTGAGCTCAGTGCAGGCACTGACCTCCACAACTTTGTCCACCCATTTTCATGAGTCAGGATGGCCTTCCGTTTTCATTCATAGGATAAGGCGCTTCTCTTCTTTCGTGGCCAGCCCTGGAAAACTGCCAAGAGACATGGCGAAGGAATGGTGCTGATTTTTGCTGAATCACTAACTTATCCAGAGCTTGGCGAGGTGATGAGCTGAGGTTGATTATTGCTCTTGTGTTGCAGTCCAGGTACGCTTTCAATGTGGCACCTGCAAGTTGTGGTGCAGAAGGACGTGACCCTGGTGGGTAGAGGGCTACAGAAATTTTAGCCTGTAAAATTTGGCATCTTACCCATGTATAGATATGGACTGAGTGGAAAAGTATCCATTTGTGTCAGTAAACCTGCCCTGCTCCCAAGTAGAGGTGCCTCCCATGTTTGGACCCACCTCCACACAAGGTTCGATCTTAAATAAAACCTTTAGATTAAAGTAGTAGAGGTAAATTATGCTCTGGATCAGTATGAGTGTGCATGAAACTGTTTGATGAGGAATTATTAGAAACCTCCACCATGATGTGAAATCGTATAGGAAGCATTTTGTGGCTTGCCTGCCTATTTGATTTAGGGCAATGCTGGCTCTCCTTATTTTTACGGATCTTGTAGTCCCAGTGCTAATCAGTTCTTGCAAACAGCCTGGGCATCTCTTTGGTGCATGAAGTAATAAAGACCCTCCTTTTTGTTTCATCTTCCACTAGCACCTGCACAATTCTATTCGCCAAATTGAAGAAGCATCACCCTTTTCACTGCAACATTGAAGTGGCTCCTTTAATCAGGACTTTACACTTTTAAAGGATGCTGTCAAATTCCAGGCGAGCAATATCTGCGGTGCCCGCGCTCAGGGCTCATACTGCTTTCGAACCGCTTATTGAAAATATCCCTGAACTTCGAATTCAACAAAGGGGGGAGTGTTTTTGTCTCGAACGACAGATCAAGAACCTTTACTGATTGACCAATGAAGATCTCTGCAGCGGAAGATTTTCTTGTCTTCGAGTAGCAATCAAGAATTATAGGTTGGAATAAAAACGTTTGGGGAGAAAAGTTCAAGTTAAAGGGAACATAATTGTCGTAAAACGTACTCTATTCCACTCTCCGTTCATCACACTGGGAAGTCCAGCTAATTCTGAGTTCTTTGTGCGTGTTTAACGAACACAGAAATTGTTGCTGTGGTAGTGGATTCGTGCAGAAAGTCGACAGAAAAGCTAAAAGTACACCAAATCAGCTTAATGAAATATACCTGGATATTGGGCGGGAGAGAGCAGGTCAAAATTCATAGCCACCCCAGAGAAGTTGTAAAGTAAGTTTTCCCACTTTTGTTGTCATATTTTAACCTTGGCATTCGCCGCAATAAAACATTTCCTTATATATTGACCCTCCCTCCCTGCCCCCCCCCCCAATAAATGGTGCCCAGTGCCAGCTCCAGCACGCCTTTCAGATCGTGTGATCATCCTTCTCAGTAGTGTTCATATTACAGCCTTAGGGTGTAACATACACAAGTCTGTCTTTGTAACATGTTAGCAGATGGAGCTATTAACGTTCGGGATAATGATTTACGACGGAAATAGCCTTCATTTGATTTCTCAAGCTAGGCGTAAGAAAACCTGAAAGACAAATCCCTTTTTAAGAGAAAAGGAACGTTTCTAATTCGGTGTAAGAAAGAACAGAAGGTAATAAATCAGGAATTTCGCCCCCACCCCGAGCTGGTTGTGGAAAATATTCCAGGCTGGTGTGAGATTGGTTGCAGAAGGCTGACAGAAAAAGTGCAGATATGACCGGCCCGGAATGAAACCCTTTCTCATGTACTGCACACATGAAAGCTCTGGCACACGAAGCTAGACAGGAGATGGCATGTTAGGGAGTGGAACATACCATTGGTGCAACCAGAAGAGGGGAGCACATCAGCAGGAGCTCGGAAAATGCACCAATGAGTTCGCCCGGCACAAATGTATGCGGGACTCCGAGCAGGGGAAAGGAGGAGAAACCATACGATACGACCAGCCTCCGTGTCTATCCGAAAAGTGTTTTAAAACACACGCGAGCAGCAGCTTCCCCCCGGTTCTCTCTAACATATGTCTAAACACACCCGTGTACTGCATGCGTTCGGTTCCCGCTGGACTATCAGAGATGTGGCAGTGAAGTTTGCAGCAGCTCCAGTAACAGTTCCTTACTTGAGTGACCGAATACCGAGAGTGCCAGGGAGGTGAGTTCCAATAACCCCTTCTTTTCCAGGCATCCACTGACGAATACTTTGACCGAGCGAGAATGAGTGCTTGCTTCACTCTGACTCTTCGATTTCTGTTTTCTTTTACTGTGGAGATCATGGAGCCAATTTAGTGTCACAGTGTGGCTGCAAAAAAAAACATCTTTGGGGAATTGATGTACAATTGTAATGAGGCGGGGGAGCGGGGGCGGAGAAAGTTATTGAGTGGAGATGCTGCGCTTTTAAAAGTACTGCATTGCTTACGAAACTTTACTCTTTCTTCAACGATTCGTTTTCGGAATATTTATTGAATACATGTTACCTTAATTACGGCATTTTATACATTATCTCGCAAACTGTGCAATCTTAAACGATCTGCGGGACAGATTATCCCCTTTAGCTCCCGATGGGGGACATTGTCATTCTTGTGGGTTTTAATGAATCTCTCAGTTCCAACAAGATCCTATAGAGTTCAGTTGTATCATCCGATGGTATTTTTAGATTCACAGTCACCAAATACATTTGTTATGATATTTATTTTCTACATTATTACTTTTCACTTTGAATCCGATCTACCATCCAACAACATTTAAGAGTCTGTACGCTTGCTTCCTTTAATGCCGCAGGATACAATTTATGCGATTAGTCACTTCTGCTAAGGGACTACATGTGGCTTAATTTTTAAAGAATGCTAGTCATTTCCTTTCTGAGATTTCTGGGAGTTGATTTTTTTTCCTCTCCACTACAGATCAAAACAGCAGTTGCTGCTTGGGACATTTTCTAAGCTGCAAGCCGTCTGTAAACCTTTGTATTCTAAGTATGATCTATCCCATTACAGCAGGGTTTTAAACAACAACTGTTGGAAGTATTCATCTGAGCTTTTCAGCCAGTTATTAAAACGAGGAAACATTTTGTTTTCTGGGATTTGGAGAGTGGAGAGAATGCATCGAACCTGAATGAAAGATTACAACCAAACGCCCAACCTACCTTTAATTGTATTGAAATTCAATGTTTAAAATTGCCATGCTTGATCCTATTGGAGCCTGTGAGAAGTAAAATCCTATAAGATTCGTTGTCAAATCTTCAGTATCCAATAGAACCATACCACAGTTTTGAATAGACTGTTCCACTGTACCTTTGATAAGGGTGGTGCACGTGTAGGTATGTTGTAGTTACTAATTAATTTAGTGTGACTTCTACCTGATTCTTGCAACAGGAAGAGAAAAGCTCGGAGGCTTTTGCTTGCTTGCTGGGGTGCCTTTGATTTGCCCATTTAGACGCTACAGGAAACCAACCGTTTTTTCCTTGTGTTCATGGATGTGTTCAGAAGGGCACAGGAAATCTCTTTTCTATCTGCTGCATTGTAACAGTCAATTAAAGCTGACTTTAATTCTACCCAGTGGTGCTGTAGGGAGGTACTGTTGTTTTCAGAAAATAGTATGTTAGTGCCATATATAGAATAAATAGAAAGATGAAGGTTATGCTTTCCCTTTGAAAAAGAATGTTATTCTATTGAAATGTCTCAGCTGCTTGGCAATGGGAGTTTATTTTGATCATGTGTGACAGATCTGAAGAAATGGTACTGACTACCTTTTGAGATACATACATTATTTTAAAGAATGGAGACTATGGGTTACTGATGGGCACAATATAACAAGGTCTTTAACGCTGGTATCTCTTACTGTGTATGGTAAAGATAAAGCAATGAATTAAAAACACATTGATCAAGTATGTGAGTGTACTGAAAATAGGGGCCTCAGCTGATGCCTGCTTCACATGTGGTACTGCCTTGCTATGGCCATATGCTTCTGGATTCTGTTGATAACTTAGTTTTCTTTTGTTCATGTTTTAGACGGTGATGTTTATTTCATGATCATCAATCTAGGAGCTGCAACTCTAACAGCCAGGCTGATATTGTGTGCTGCAGTTATTTTATTGTTCGTGATCATTCTGTGAAATGCATAAATGTAGATATAGCTGAACAGTTTTAGCTCACTTGGCCAGCTATAACATGACATTTACAGAACAAACCATAAATGCCTGGAGCACTGCAATTACTTTTAGCACTATGATATTTGTTTGATTTTAAATCTTGTTAAATATTCTCTCAACTCTCTAAATGAAAGTGGTGCTTATGTATGTAGAATTTCTCTTTGCAGTGAAGTGACACATCATTTGGGGAGATGGGGTAAATGTAAGAAATTTAGAAGCAGTGTGTAGAATGTTTCAAAGTAAACAGTTAGTAGAGACCTCGTTTTTTTTAATTATTGATTTTAGAACTGTTAATAGCCATTGTGTTCTGCGTCCATTGCCCCAGCTTTCATGCTGATATGCTGCTGATTCGTTTGCCAAACAGTAATCACGTGGCAGTTCTTCAGAATCGTTTTCATGTATTTGTAGATTGATGTGTGAATACTTGCCTTGTAATCATACTCAGAATCAGATGTATTGATTTAATGTTGGCTGAAGTTCTTAACATTGATTAGAATTCAAGTCAACATTGGGTATTGTTTAGACCAAATGGCCTCACTACTTTTCTTTTACAAAATAATTATTACATTTTTATACATTATTTACTGCAAAATTATGTAACTGTTAGGGAGCTGTTTGTAAAGTTTTGGAAAATTCCTGCAAGATTGTTTAGAGGGACAGGTCATTTTTATTGGTTCAAATAAAGAGACGTTCTGAGAGGGAATTTCACAGGTTAGGATCTGGGCAAATGAAGTCTTTGTCAATGAAGGAGTGGATAAAATTAAGGATGTGCAAGAGGACAGAATTGGATGAGTGCAGATTTCTTGCAGAGTCTGGAAGAAATTACAGAAATTGGGACAAGCAGTGGGCGGATCTGAAATCTAGGATCAAGTAAGTATAAAATGAATTACTTTTTAAGAGGGAACCACTGTACATCAGTAGCCAAACTGGAATGATGATCTAAAACAACTACTACATAAGAAATTTGTTTACGTAAAGAGGTGTTGATGAGGTCCCAGTATTGCATGTACATTTTCCAAATATGCTTCTTGCAAGTTTGTGTCTCCGTAGTCAGTAGTTCTAGGGAAAAGGAGTTTTAGTTCCCTGGTTAGGTTGAAGGAGCTGTGGTTATTTTCCTAGGAGTAAAGGAAATTGAATTGAAATTCTGTAGCGTTATGCAAGATTATGACAGTTTTTCTTTCTCTACTTTGTCTAACCTATATTAGCATCTAATGGTACAAGAATGAAAGAACACAAATCTAAAGTTTTGGGAATAAGCTTGCATGGACTCTATAGGATAATTGAAATCCTCCTGTGCAGTAATGACTGTATGAAAGACTGCTTCTGGCTTTTATTGTAAAAGCTATGGGCATACAAAATCCCATAAGAATTGGCCTTTGGATGCCTCAGCAAAGGAAGTGGGGACCTTATGAGGAGGGGCCCCATCCTGTTTGATAGCTTGACATTGCTAATGGATGCAAAAGATTTGTTCAAAATTTATGAATTTTAGACATGGTGGTTCTCTTTGCATTTTAGGATCACCTTTTATGGAAGTACACAGGTTTTGCGTAGCCAGTTGTTAACAGATTGAGTCTCTAGCATTCCTTAAATAATACAATCACATAGTATGGGCTTTATGTACAAATAGTACACATACTTTTAAGAACAGTGCCACTGGATTACATATAGAAGTTTGAGATCTACTTTTGCTTCTGACGCATTTAATTGATGGAAATGTAAGTCGAAGCATTAGAGATAATGCATATGCTACACTGCACCAGCATGATAATCAAGGACCACTGTTCTTATATGTTGAAAAGGAAAAAAAATCAAATCAGACAAATTATTTCTACTTTAGCTGCTTTGCTTGTCGGGACTGGTTTTCTCTTTTTTTATGTACCTCAAAGTTACATTTGTAAAATATGGACAAAAATATTTCTGAAAAATCAATAAACTTACCCATTGAACTTTAGAATACTCAGAAGAATTAAAATTTTATTAGTGGTGGTGGGTGTCTTGGTTTAGTTTATCACCACCTTAGCTACTGATGTTGAAATTGAATATAATGTATAAGGAATGGGTGTGTTTAAGAAAATGAAGAATATAAGAAGTTGTTGGAAAAGACTTATATTAGAAGCAGATTGTATTGGGAGAAGAATTCACAAAGGAGTGGTGAGTTAAATGGTATTCTTTGCTGTAAGTTCTGTGATTTTTTTTGGTGGTGTAGTGGTAGCAGTCTCCCCTGAGGTTGAATTTCATAGGCTCAAGCACTATTCAGGGACTGAAAGTCATAGCCTAGGTTGATATCTCAGCGTCATCCTGAGCGAGCATTTAATCCTTGATAGCAATTTTTCGATGAAAAGTCAGATCGAGGTCCTGTCTACCTTTTTGGTTGGCAATAAGAATTCAATCGCTACAATCAGTGGAAAGAATGAAATATCTAGCAGAGTCCTGGCCAAAAGTTACTCCTTGGTTAATACCTAATAGGTAGGAGTGCAGGAATTTCCATGCTTGAAAAGGCTGAGGGCCATCACATCACCATCTAACATCATGATTGCGAGATTTGCTGTGCAGTTTAACTGCTGCATTTCTGATATTAAATGATTATACTTTCAAGCTAGTTCGTTGGCTGTAAAATGCTGTGGAATGTCTTGTGATCAAGGAATACACAATACAAATGCATGATCTTTCTTTATCACTTCACACTTCTCTCAAAAGAATTCTTAAATGCTACTTGATTGATTTTTGTTTTCGGATTTCTCCGCTAATCAGTCAGCCATCACTATTTTATGTTTGGTTATTTTTAATGCTTCGAATGTTTTATTAAATAAGTGGTGCAATGCAAGCAGTTTGTACTGATTCTAATGTGTATCTTTTTTAAAAAAACAACAAAAGATAAAAACTGAGTAGATTAGGAGAAGAAAGTGTGTATGCACATAAATAGAAAGCTAATCAAAGAGACCAGAGTAGACATATGCATAAAAGAAGAAACTATGAGAGAAAAGACAATGACAAGTCAATGGAGAGTGTGACCGTCTAGTGAGCGAGTAAAGAAAGGCTGGCAGATGAATTGAAACCTAGAGAACCAAGGAAGCAGCTGTAAGTAAGCAACGTAGGAAAACCAGCAGAATTTGTTTTTTTTTTACTCCTTTCATACCAACTAACATGCATAAAGTAGACAGTTTATTAATTTGGTTCAGTGGTTTGTTGGAAATGAGTGAGACAAGCATATCCTAATGACAATAATGTGTTGCGAAAATCTACCGTCCTTTATTGAGATCAAACTAATCTCGTCAGGATCATGCTGTGCTGGTAAATCTGCTATTTGATGGACCAGAAGTAGTTTATCTTTTGTTAAGATTATGTGATTTGGCTATTAAAATCAATGAAAGCGTAAGATCAAGACAATTCACAAGTTTTTCTGAAGGCTATCAACATTTAGATGTCTTTATATGTACAAGAACACTAACTCCAACAGTAACTTAATGTTGCAGTGAGCGAAATTCTTTCAGACTCAAAATGTCCATTCGGTCAGCTGATTGAATGAGTGTTTGATTATGGAAGGCTAAGGCAATCTATCAGGTTCTATTTAAATTGTTAAAAGCAATAGGTCACTTTAAAAGGTAGTAAAAAGTGAAGACTATGAATGTGAAATTGAAGTCACCAAGTCTAGAGCAGCTAAAGCAGGCAGGTTTATTATTTAGAAGGCATTAAGGAAACAAATATATTTTGTCTATCTGACAGCTTTTGAATCACATTTATTGATAATAATAGCTTTTAATGTCCAGATCTAATTCATTTTAAAATTTGTTTTTGATATGTTTTATAAATCTCAAAATGGTATGATCTGATTTCAACCCACATGCTTTGGATTTTCATTGAGATCTCTAGATTGATCTGATGGCTCCTCCAGTAGAGTCAGTTGAAGTCCTCAAAGATTATGATGAATTGCTCTGTAACTTGGCCCTCCATCTCCACCTCTTTAACTTGTCTGTCTCCTCTCCACCTATCTTCTCCTCTATCATCTTCCATCTGCCTTCCCCCCCGCCTATTTATTTCAGAACCCTCTCCCCCTCCCCTGTTTCTGATGAAGGGTCTAGGCCCGAAACGTCAGCTTTTCTGCTCCTAAGATGCTGCTTGGCCTGCTGTGTTTATCCAGCTGTACACTTTGTTATCTTACAAAACCAGAGTTTTTTTTTGGTTACCAAAAAGACTGTGAAAGATGTGAATGAGCAAGCAGATTACTAGAAAAGCGCTTGTCTCAGGTAGAGCCAGCACAGTTGCAATTTTGGTGTGCTAGCATAACTGAGCTTCTGACCCCAACTGCTCTACATCACAAAGATTGTCATCTTTTGCCTCGAAAATTGCCCTTCCTGCTCATTTGGTGTCTGTGCTTCAATTCGTCTGCTACCCACACATACACTCCTGCCTTTGTTACCTCTAGATTACTTCAGTGTTTTCCTAGCTGGTTTGTCCTTCAACATCCTTCATCTTGTTCAAAAGGATGCTGCTTGTACCCCATTTTGCACCATGTCCTACTTGGTCTTGCAGAAAGCAGTAGCACAGAGGGATTTGTGGGTCCTCACTGTGTGTCCTCATAGCGTCCAAGTTCAGTAAGAAAGGTAAGTGGATGATGACATTTATTTCAAAGGGAATGGAATATAAAAATAATGAAATTTTGCTAAAAATATTAAAAGGTACTAGTCAGATCACACCTGCAATACTGTCAACGGTTTTGGCCCGTTTATCTGAAGAAAGATTTTGGAGACAGTTCAGAAAAGTTTCACTCGGCTGGTGCCTGGTTTGGACGGCCTTACTTGTGAGGAGAAATTGAGTAGGTTGGGCTTGTACTTGTCGGAGTTTTGAAGAATGAAAGGGGATTTATTGAACCAGGAAGGTGGAGTTGAGGGTAATCAGATCAACCATGATCTCATTGAATGGTACAGCAAACTCGATGGGCTGAATGGTCAATTTTTGCACCAACGTTATATGGTATCTGAGGAGTGAAATTCTTCTATTTTCCTTGATTTCTGGGTAAAGCTTTAATGGTTGCTCCCTTTAGGCCTGAATTAAAATGAGGTGGGACTCCATGACATTCTCTGGAATTGATCTGTATGTGGAAGGAACAATGCTCCTTTTTTTTGGGAGCTGCTGTCCTCGGTCCTTACGAAAGATTGAACACTCAGATTCTGAGATATATCAGGATAGGTAACTAATTCCTGTGCATTTCCGGCACTTTATCTGAATTTTGAAAAGGTATTGAATAAGGTGCTGCATTAAGGATCACTATTCAAAATAAGACCTCATGATGTATGAGGTAACCTGTTTACATGGAGAGGAAATTGGTGGCTAACAAGCAACAAAGAATAGGGATAAATGGATCATTTTCAGGTTGGCTAATTGGAACCAATGAAATGCCACTGTGATCAGTGCTGGAGCCTCAACTAGTTACACGCTGTATCGGTGATTTGGATTAAGGAACTAAATATATGGTATGTAAATTTCATGATGACAGAAACCTAGGCAGGAAAGCAGGTTATCAAGAGCAAATCAAGATCTGCAAAGTGATTGAGAGCTGGTAAATGAGTGGGCAAAAGTCTGGCAGATCCACTTTGGCAGGAAGAATTAAAAAAAAGCTATTTAACTGGAGAGTGATCACAGAATTCTACAGTGGGATCTGGGTGTCCTTGTACATGAATCACACAATGTTAGTATGTGGATACAGCAAGTTATTTGGGAGAGGAATGGATTGTTGATTTTATAGAAATGGGAATTGAGTACAAAAGCTGGAAAATGTTTCTATAGCTGTTCAAGGCCATAGTGAGATTGCATCAGGATTACTGTTTACAGTTTGATTCTTCTTTTATTTATAGATTAGAATTACATTAAAAGCAGTTCAGAAATGATCCCTGGGACAGATTACTGGGTTAAAAGGCTTGTTGTATGAGGGAAGGTTGGGCCTGTATCTGCTGGAGTTTAGAAGAATGAGAGGTGTTCTTATTAAAACATGTACGATCTTATGTGGACTTGACAGATGAATGCTGAAGGGATATTTCTCATGTCTAGAACTGGAGGTAAGGGGGAGCAGACGTTTGATCAAAGGTGTCTATGGTATGGGGGCAAGCCAGAAGTGATGTTGGGGCCACAATCTAGTTAACTGTGATGTTATCAAAAGGTAGAACAGGCTCAAGAGGCCAAATGGCTTAGTCCTGAAATTTTTGTGTTCATCTAATTAACACCAGATTAGTCAGATTGAAATTGATTGGAGCGACTGGTGTGTTTCAAATGTTTATTAGCATGTGCCTTTTCAGAAGCACTACTTACTCTTCTTAATCTGTCTGCCTTGGTGATGTGATCGAAATCTACATCTGCTATGATGCTAAGTTACTGTTTCCCCACTTCCTCCTAAATTGTAAATGTTGGTTTCATGAGTGCATTGTAGGGTGGCCTACAATAGTTCACGGATCTAATTGAGGTCTTCAGGGTATTAACAGGAAAAGATAGGAGAGATAGAAATCATCCTGTGGAAATAGTTGAAGATTTTAGAACCAGGGGCATGGCCTAAGAACTAGGGCCAGGCTATTCCTGAGAGTTGTTAGAAAGCTCTTGTACATGCAAAGAATAGTGGAGGTTTGGAACTCTTTACCTCAAAACAGTGGTTGTTTCTAATTCAATTGTGAAATGTAAATCAGAGACTATTTGTTTTTTTAATTCAGCAAGGATATCAAGGGATGTAGGCCCAAGGCACATGGAGCTAGGCCACAGATCAGTCATGATTTTATGGAATGGTAGAGCAGACTCGAGGGGCCGTACAACCTACTCTTGTTCCTATGTTACTGTGACATTCTCACACAGTGAAGGTTTTTAGAAGCTACCAAAACAACCAAGGCACGTTGTCTCCTTTCGCAGTTGTTGCAGGCCTTTAAAACTTGCAGCAACACACCAGTTCCTAATGTGAATGGCGAGCTCCCAGTAATTGGCATTCCTAATCTTGTGGACCCTTTAGGAATGTTGGAATTTTTGCTGAGCCCTGGAAATTACACCAGGGTCGGCTCATACGTTGTTAGGTAGGAGTGACGTGCACCCCATCATAATCCCACTCTGGCTTTTACCAAAATGCACATTCATGTTGTGGATTGTTTAAAGTCAGTACAATAATAAGAATACAGATTTTTGTAGAGTTCAAGATTTAATTATAAACCAAGAAGTTTAAAGCTTGAAAGATCCTGTGGATGAGTCCTGCAATGAACTGCAATGTTAATTCTGTGTCATCTATTACTTTGACATGTTCCAATAAAAACCATTTTCCCCTCTGTGTGGTTTTCGGTGCTGCTAGTAGAACTCCTGATCCATTTTTAGGTCTGTCGGGTGCAGACACAAAGTGACTGCACTGGGTCTGCTCTGAGGTGGCTCAGTCGTTGTCACTGCTGCATCACAGTACCAGGAACCCAGGTTCAATTCCTCCTGTCAGATGACTGTCTGTGTGGAGTTTGCACGTTCTCCCTGTGCCCTTGTGGGTTTTATTTGGGTTCTGGTTTTCTCCCACAGTCCAAAGATGTGCAGTTCAGGTAGATTGGCCATGCTAAATTGCCCAAAGTATCTAGGCATGTGCAGGCTACATGGGTTAGCCATGGTAAACGAAATTGCTTCTAGACTTGGTATGCGGCAGGTGGTGAAGGAGCCAACAAGAGGGCAAAACATATTTGACCTCATCCTTGTGATGCATTCGTCCATAACAGTATCGATAAGAGCAACCACTGCGTAGTCCTTGTGTAGATCAAGTCCCACCTTCACATTGAGAATGACCTCCATCATGTTGTGTGGCACTATCACCGTGCTAAATGGCGCAGACTTCACTCAAGCCTTGGCACACAGGAGGCATTGTGGGGCATCAGCAGCAGCAGAATTGTACTCCAGCACAATTAGAGTTATTCCTGACACAAAGGAAGATGACGTTATTGTTGGAGGTCAGTCAAGTCAGCTCCAGGACATCTCTGCAGGAGTTCCTTGGGGTGGTGTCCTAGGCCCAATCATCTTCAACAGCTTCTTCAGTGAATTACCTTTCATCATAAGGTCAAAAGTGGGGATATTCACTGATGATTGCACAGTGTTCAGCACCATTTGTGACTCCTCAGACACTGAAGCAGTCTGCGTCCAAATGCAACAAGGTTTGGACAATATCCAGGCTTAGGCTGACAAGTGATGTTTCCGCCACATGAATGCCATGATATGATCATCACCAACAAGAGACAATCTAACCATCGCCCCTGACATTCAATTGTTACTACCACTAAGTTCCCCACCATCAACATCTTGGGAGTTATCACTGATCAGAAACTTAACTGGACTCACCACATAAACACAGTGGCTACAAGAGTAGGCCAGAAGCTAGGAATACTGCGGCAAGTAACTCACCACCTGATTCCCTAAAGTCTGCCCACTATCGACAAGGCACAAGTCTGGAGTGTGATGGAATACTCCCCAATTGCCTGGTTGAGTGCAGCCTCATCAACACTCAAGAAGCTTGACACCATCCAGGACAAAGCAGCCCGCTTGATTGGCGCGACATCGACAAGCATCTGTTCTCTCCACCACCGACGCTCCGTAGCAGCAGTGTGTACTATCTACAAGATGCACTGCAGAAATTCACCAAAGATCCTCAGACAGCACCTTCCAAACCCATGACCACCTCCATTTAGAAGGACAAGGGCATCAGACAGTTGGGAACACCACCACCTCCAAGCCACTCACCATTCTGACCTAAAAATATATTGCTGTTCCTTCACTGTCACTTGGTCAAAATCCTGGAATTCCCTCCCTAATGGCATTGTGGATCAATAGCAGTAAGACTGTAACGGTGCAAGAAGGCAGCTCACTACCACCTTCTCAAGGGCACCTAGGGATGGGCAAGAAATGTTGTCCAGCCACTGATGCCCACATCCCACAAAAATGAATATTTTTTTAAAATGTGGGATGACAGGGATAGGGCAGAGAGGTGGGTCTGGGTGGGATGCTCTTTGGCAGGATGGTGTGGGCTCAGTGGGCCGAATGGCCTGCTGCCACACTTCTAGGAATATCAGGTGACCCAGCCAGGGTCTGGACTCAGAGCTAACAGTTGGCCAGGAGAATTGCTTTCGTGGGGTGGACCCAAAGGGTAGCAGCAGGCAAGGTAATTTTTGTAGAATCCAGTGAACTGGTCGTGCTTCACTTGAGCAACTCCCTCCCAAAAAAAAATACACAGACACCTATAAATACTTAAACTATTTGGCTGCTCTTTGATAGGATTATTGTATGATAGAGGCTAGTAAATGGTCCTCTGGCCTGGCATAATGCGAAAAAAAGATGTTTTTGAAACTAAATGACAGGAAACTGAAGATAAAAGCGAAATACTGCAGCTGCTAGAAATCTGAAACAAAACAAAGATCTGGAATCGCTCAGCAGGTCTGGCAGCATCTGTGGTGATGTTACGAGTCACATCAGATATGCTATATTCCTTTTAAGGGACACGCTGATGATGTTATTGCTGTATCATGGCCTGTGACCTAATGGCATAAAGCTCTGTTTCCCAGCTTGAAACGTGCTGCAGTACATCCAAATTGCTTAGCTTGAGCCCAGATATGCCAGTGCCTGTGTGTGTATGGTGTACCTGTGTGGATTCTAGGTTCTGTAATAAACGTTCATTGAATTTTACAGTACTTACATGATCTGTATCTCGCCCTTGTGTTGTGTGAGCTAACACACATATCACTGCATGATTGTGAAAATCATCAGTAATCCATACCATGTCACATCATGTAGAGTGAGAAACAGTTAATTTTTCAAGTCGAGTATGATTTTTCTTCATAACCCAGATTCTGAAGAAGTTAAAGTTGACTTGAGATGTGGACTCTAATTCTCTGTTCAAGGAGTTTGGCCTTTAATGTTGTGTTGTAAAAGTCTTAATGATACTTCCACTCCCAAGGACCTAAACTTGTAAAATAATCTGGTTTTGCTTTTAGTCATCACTGTTGACGTGCCACTTAGTAACATATCAAGAATATTTTTAAAAGTCTCAATCTATAGGCCTGCTTTATATGGCACTAATGACAGTATAAACATTTACCATCATTAATCCATTGAAACTGATAGCAACTTCAGGAATCATTCAATAGTGCTGAATAGCTTCACCAAAGGGTGTGCTGTTGAGGCACCCACCAAATACAATTAATGAAAAGCTCGAATATTCTGCCGTCAGTCTCTCTGTAAAAGCTCTCAAAAACTTAAGATATTGACTGGTGTGAGCTTTTGAACAGCATGCTGACTTCATAATTACTGCTAAACATAGTCGTTGGACTTGCAATGCAAACTTTATATTTTATGGAAAGCCAAACTTATCCTTTCTAATAAACTGCATGTTTTTATTTTGTTTGATATTTTAGTTTCTGTCTTAATCCAAATTATCACTTATTTTTCTATCTGAAAAATATTGTTATATTCATGGTATGTTGACAGCGAGACTACTTCGCTGTTATTGGTTGCTTATTGTTGCTGCCACATGTGTGCAGATGCTTTGACTTGGCACCAGACCTGACCTGCCTCAGGGAAACTGGAATGGCTCATTAGTAAGATTGCTTGGTTGGCAACAAGTCCCGTTACTTCATCACTGACAGCAATATTTAGCCTTTTCAATGGTTTGTAGGGGCCTACCTCATTCCCTTGCTCCAATCTTGACGTTGGTTGGCACCGTTCAAACTATATACCCAATTGATGATGCTGTTTACTGGAAAAAGTCCTGTGATTGTTTTGTAGATTATAACTAATTAACTGAATTACCACCAGTCACATTGTTATAAGAATCAATAGCAGAGTTTACTGTTTATTAGAGAAAGCAAATATTAAATGGGAAACATTAGAAACAACTCAAAAGAATATGAGTCAAACACTTTCCAGCAGAGAAAGTGACGAATGATTTAAAAGCTGGGGGAGAAGGGGGTCCAAGAATACATGGAAAGATTAGATCAAATGTGATTTCTTTTTTAACAAAATCTTTCTTAAAGTAGAAAATAAAAGGAAAAGCAGGGAAAGAATTTCGGAAAGCAAAGCAAATATTATTAAAAGAAAAAAAAGTTTTCTGTTTTAGAGGAGCATGTTCAGAGAGATGAGAAACTTAAGTGAAGGATTAGAAGAAAAACTAAGACTGCATTAGCCCATTTTCACTGAGGGTGTGTTATTGAAACTGTAGAAACATCAGAGGAATTAAAAGATAAGATCACAGATCATGTAATTATTTGTACCCAGGCATCCTGAGGAAATGAGGAAAGCTATAATAGAGGTTCTGGCTATAGTGTTGGCAGCATTTTACAGAAAGGACATTTGGAGAGGAACAGTTTTCCTTCTTTGTTGTTGATCGCTAGAACCTAAAATAAAGATACAAAGCACCTGGAGAAATAAACATTTTTCAAGTTCAGCTAGTTCAGATCACAAAAGGCAGGCTGTGATCAACTCAATTTTTAGTTAGTTGAAGAACAATTGTAAAGGAAATGCACTGAATGTGACTTACCTACAAGAATGTTATTTTAATTCCAAAATATACTTTATTCATAAAACCTTTTATGCTTTAGAATTCATCTTTATATGCGTACATACATAGTCGCAAACAAAGTCCAGTTCTGTCCAATAGTATATCAAGGAGACAAACAACCACTGGAGTTTGACTCTATCCAAACAAACTACAGGCATCTCTTGAGCCAGACTATATTTACATGTATTTGAGCCACTAGAAGCATCTGAAAACTGAATGGATCCGCATTTAATTTCAGCAGAAAGACCCTAGACAGTGGTCTTTCCCCACTGTACCTTTGCAGTGACTGTACCAAACAAAGAAACATAGAAGATAGGAGCAGGAGGAGGGCATTTGGCTCTTTTGAGCCTGCTCTGCCATTCTTTACGATCATGGCTGACTGTCCAACTCAACAGCCTAATCCTGCTTTCTACCCATAACCTTTTGATCCCATTCATTCCGAGTGCTATATCTAGTCACCACTTGAATTCATTCAATGTTTTAGCATCATTTACTTCCTGTGGTAATGAATTCTACAGACTCTTTGGGTGAAGAAATGTCTCCTCATCTCCATCCTAACTCTCAACCCTGAATCCTCAGACTGTCACCCCTGGTTCTGGACACACCCCTCATCGTGAATGTCCTCCCTGCATCTACCCTGTCTAGTCCTGTTAGAATTTTACAAGTCTGTTTGAGACCCTTCATTCATCTGAATGCCAGAGAAAACAATCCCAACCTAGTCAATCTCCTTGTATATCAGACCCACCAACCCTGGAATCAGCCTGGTAAACCTTTGCTGCATTCCCTCAAGAGAAGGAGCATCTTTCTTCAGAAGAAGATACCAAAATTGCATTGTTCTAGGTGTGGTCTCACCAACGCCCTGTACAATTGCAACAACACATGCTGCTCATGTACTCAAAACCTCTTGCAATGAAGGTCAACATACCATTTACCCTTTTTACTGCCTGCTGCACCTGCATGCATACCTTCAGTGACTGGTGCACAAGGACACCCACGGCTCATTGCACACTCTTTTCTCCCAATTTACAGCAATTCAGCTAGTAATCTGCCTTCTTGTTTTTGCTTCCAAAGTGAATAACATTACATTTATCCAAATTATTCTGCATCTGCCATTGATTTTTGCCCACTCACCCAACCTGTCGAGATCATGCTGAAGGATCCTTATCACAGTTCACCTTCCCACCCAACGTGATATCATCTGCAAACTTGGAGATGTTGCATTTTGTTCCCTCATCCAAATCATTAATATATATTGTGAATACTGGGGGCCCAGCACTGATCCCTGTGGCACCCCACAACCTACCAATTTCAAAAGGACCCATTAATTCCTACTATTTGTTTCCTCTCTGCCAACCAGTTTCCTATCCATCTCAGCACACTTCTGCTATTCCCATGCCCTTTAATTTTGCACATTAATCTCTTACGTGGGACTTTTTGTCAAATGTTTTCTGAAAGTCTAAATAAACTACATTGACTGGCTCCCCCAAGCTTTAGTATGTCCCTCAGCACATAGTCCTGGACTTTGGAATGTGCCGGTCTGCAGCAGTTGGTCTGGGTTAACTCCTTGTTCTGGAACACCAACAAGTTTCAGGCAAACCAAATTGCGTCTTTTGCCTGGTTGATGATTCTCCAGGGAGTAGTTGATGTTTGGCTCCATGCGCATCTGGAGAACAGACTGTAAGAGCACAAGAGCCCCGCATCATGGAGCTGCTTGAGATGAATCTTGCTTAAAAACCACTGCATCTTACAAACATGTGATTTAGAAGCATGAATGGGCCACTTGGTTCCTGAAATTTGCTCCACCATTTAATAAAATCATTGCATGTCTGATAATTCCACATTTCTGATACTGTTATTGAATAGATTCCAGACCAGAGAGGCAAAGTAACTAGCGAGTTTTGAGAAGATTTGTAGCTCAGGTTGAGGTTCTGGATGTGAGTTTGCTCGCTGAGCTGGAAGGTTAGTTTTCAGAAGTTTTGTCACCATTCTAGGTAACATCATCAGTGAGTCTCCGACGAAGCGCTGGTGTTATGTCCCGCTTTCTATTTATTCTATAAATAGAAAGCGGGACATAACACCAGCGCTTCGTCGGAGGCTCACTGATGATGTTACCTAGAATGGTGACGAAACGTCTGAAAACTAACCTTCCAGCTCAGCGAGCAAACTCACATCCAGGCAAAGTAACTTTAAGACACCACAGCCTGTGATGTTCCAATGTGAAGGAACGTGCCTTGCCTTCAGTCATGCATTCAGCACAATGGAGTCTTTTAGTCTTGTGTATGAAATGTACAGTAATATCAGTAAGCACAGAACTCAGAATATGTAAAAATCTATGATTATCATAATATAAATTGTATTAATAACCTTCAAGACAACTGTCTGAACAAGAACACTGTCTTAGTGGTATATGTTATGTGACCTAACGTGGGATGACACTTACATCTTTTACTGGCAGTGATGTTTGAACCAAGAAATTACATCGTTTGTGTATGGCCACCAACCGTTCACTCCTTTGCTATTCAAAAATCTATCTACCTCTGCTTTAGATAATTCAAACCTCTTTCACTGATTTTTGAGGAAGAAAGTTCCAAAGCCTGTTCCCTGAGAAAGCCCTCTCTTCTGTCTCACATGGGGTAACCCCTTGCCTAAAACTTTCTGCTTTCAAAATCAATAGGGATAGAAAATGGCAACTGAAATAAATGACTTGGTATCTTATGGATATTGGGATGGATGGAAGACAGAAAACCAAAGCACAGTGGTTAAAGGAAGTCTTCTGGAGTCGTGAAATAGTATTTGCGGTCTAGCATAGAGGTAATGTTGTGAATGCTGTTCTTTCATTATAACTAAAATATTCTAAATCCTGCTCTATAAGCACTTTATGTCTGGATTATTTGACTTTTTTATTGTCTATTCTTGTCTCACTTGTGTGTCAATTTTTGTTCCTATGATATGTTCCTAAATTCACAGTTGATAAGAATGAGCAATTAAGGTAACAAATTGGCAATCAGTGAGAACGATCTGCATGAGGGCCTGTTAGATTGGCAGTACAGTTCTTCTAAATTGTTCCGAGCTCCACAGCAGCATTGCATCAGGAGTTGTGACCCCCAAATTTCAGCTCATGGCCCAATTTGGAGTCTTGACACCGCACCCCCCCCCCCCCCCCCCCGCAACCCTCTCCAAAATTTGGGCAGCCCTGGTTTGATGAATCTCTAGATGAGGCTCTGAGATCGACTCTGATGTACCTTTGACCTCACTGGTCATGTTGGATAATCTGTTTAAAGGCTGGAACCTGTATTCTACGGAGCTTGCAAGTCTAGTCAGAGCTTTCATAAAGAATTCATGCTGAAATGGCAAAAATCTCTATCTCTGAGTTGTGTTCTAACCATATGTCCTCTTTATGCTGAGAAACAGCACAGTACCAGTTTCTCACCTGTTGAAAGGAAATTTAAATGAATTGGAAGAAGAGTACATTTGATAAATAGACACGCAAGTCACTACTGATGGTACTATGGATAGATTTAACTGTCTAAAGAAAAATTAGATTTTGGCTCTATCTAGAGCACGTGCACTGGAATTATAAGAGAAGTAATGTTGGATTTGTACGAGTTTTGCACGAATTTTCGAATTGCGTGATGGTCAAAAGTACTGCGCATGACCCAGTTATTCCATTACAAGATGCTAATGGTAAAAGAAAATGGAAGGATGGAAAGTAAGTTTGTTTTGATGACACCAATTATGTTCTGAGGCAGGAGAAATTAGGGTTTTTTTTATCCATGGGACCTGAGAAAGTTTAAGGGATGACCCAATAACATGTTTTTGAGATAATGAAAGTCTATGATAAAATGAATGATAAGAATTCTCCCCCTGTTTGAGACAATAATGAAAAGGACTAACTTTGGAATAATTATAAGAATCAAGTGGAATTCTCTGCCACAAACTATCCTGAAGCAGTTTGAATAATAAATTTATTTCAAAAGGGAAGTGGGTAATTGATTAAAGAAGGATCAAATGAGTCAGGAAACTCCAAATGAAAAGCCATGTGGTGCAGAACATAATAGTGAAGCAAATCCTATTTGCTGATTTGTGTTTGAGGTATTGACCTTAAGTTGACCTTATTCTGAGTATCTCATCATCAATGTCATTTACTGGGAATATTTCTGAGGCCAGTGGTAATTAAACTACTAATTGTTTTCCTGATCTTTTTTATTAAAATAGTAATTTGATAAGGGAAGGTTTTTATATTTGCCAGTATAAGGGGAAGCAGAATTCAGTTCACAAGTAAAAGAGAGGAGAAATGAAAAAAATATACTCATAATTCATCTCCATTTGGGCAATACTGCTCTGATTAGTCTAGGAATTTCAAACTGGCAAAGAAATTTGTGCTTGTAAGTTGATCCAACTTCCCATTCTTGAGAATCTCTAAGTTACAACTAATGTATGCCACATTTTACTTAAGAACCTTTGCATGTGATGCTACCAATTGAATGCAAAGAGAGTAAATGATGGGATTTCTTAGCTCCATCATGCATTGCAAGGATGCACACACCATTCAGACACAACGGGCAAAGAAAATCTCCCATTCAAGGCTAAATTTCATTTAGTTTTTGTTGACCCACATCCTTGGCTGCAAAAATTCAACTCGTGTGGCTCTGAAAACACAATAGGAAGATCTACAGTCTCTTTGTTGAATTGAAGCTCAGTGAATTGAGACTTTATTTTAAATCAGCAGTCACTGAAAGGTGATTTCTGCATGACCTCGCATATGTTAGTGCAATTATTCTAATAGTGCACAGGTTACTTTTGCAAATTTACAAACAATGGGATTAGTGCACCCAAAGTCATACTTCATGATTGACCATTTCCAACTTTCTGACAGGAATCTTCCACCTCCATTATAGCCAGGATAAAACCAAATTCTCAGTCACTTTTTCAAAAAAAAACACTAATTATTTCAGATGTTGCGCAGGTCAAACTCAAATGATTCTTTACCTTAGCACCTGTCAGCAATCAATGTGTAATGTTGTTTTGAGCTTTAACAGAGCAAGGCCACTCTAACAATCTCTGTTCTGTTTTTCAAATCATTTTATTGTCATTCTGAGGTTAAAATGGGCTCAAGAAAATTATGTACTGATCTGTTATAAATGTAGCAGTTAGGTCTACACCATTAGGTTTTATCTAATTTGTACAGTTGTTCAAAAAATGTTTTCTTGTCTACTTTTCCTTTCTTTCATGCAGTAATAATAGCTTCCACATGACCAAACGTCTCGTCTGCAAAGTCCAAATATGTCAGTTTGAAGTTTAGGATGAGAAGAATTTGGTGCTTAGTTAGGTAACAGTCTATTTAAACAGTATGGTGGCGGTAGGGGGGTGGGGCAGGTTTACTTGAGATTAGTTTGAAGGACAGATTGAGATGAAAGGGTGGATCCCATGTGACTTGCTTTTTTTTTGTTTTTGCTGCTGTTGCCATCAGGCATACGCTGTTAATTGATCAAAGACGCCTTTGTGAATTCTGATCTGACATCTTTGGGATTATCAAGATGTATGAAGTAATGTGAACAGTTAGTTTGTAAATGGGGTCCTCTGCTTGTGGGGAGTTGCTGCGCGTAACATTGCTCAGTTACCTGGTATGGCTGATTATATTTGAGTACGACTGATACTTGAATCTCAGACTGCAAGTGCATTTCCTCCGCCCGCAAAGCAGTGAATCTCTTAGAGCAACACAAAATGTGACGTGGCCTTCTGCTGATAGCAGGTTCTGTGAAGGTTAAACTGCTATGTGGATGCACCTTTTCAGGATTTGCATCAAAGGTGTTTGAAATTATTGTTACTTGAAGTTGCATCTTTGAGTCCTACGTACCTCAAATGTTTTTATTTCTGGAAAAATATTGAGATTTTAGTTATTAGTTGCCACACTTCACAGTGCCATGTTACTTTGACAATCACACCAATTTACATTTGTTTTCTGTTTTTGAGCAGTGGTTTTGTTTCTTCAAATCTGTGCGTTACTCAAGTTTGTATGTGGGTTTGCAAGGATTTCTGTCTTAATCAGATGTTTTCTTCAATTACTTTTTTACAGAAATACTTGTAACAACTGACTTCCCTGATTAGATAAACACTATACTCATAATAATTTCTCCATAATTAGACTTTTCTTGAGCTGCTAGATTTTCCTATAGTAAGCAATCTACTTTCTGGTATCAATGGGTAGACTTTGATTTTATATTGTGGCATCATCTTAAATGGGTAAGAGCAAATTTTCAGCTTACTCCTGAAGATTTTTATTTCCCTTTTTGACTCCAAAAATCTGCTCTGAAATGCCTTTCTGAAGTGGAAATGAAATATTGCGAGTATCAATGGAAATGCATTGACATCAATAGTCTGCATTTGCAGTGCTGAAGTACAAGTTTGTGGGATTATTGGAGGCCTGTAATTTGTGACCAGATTTATTTCCGTTCTTTTGAATCAAAATAGGAAATGCTGAAAGTATTTAGTGGTTCTGACAGGATCTGCAGAGAGAAACAGTGTTAATGTTTTGGGTCATTGACCTTTCATGAAGAATGTTCTTGTCACTCATCATCTATACAAGTCTAAATATGCCATCTTTCTTGTAACTGGAATTCTTGCATTCTTTTAGATGCAAAAAGCAAAATTTGAAATGGGAATCCCTGAAAACTGAAGATTTCCATAAGTTTCACCTAGGCTTGGGACCTGGAAAGACACTTCAGTTTCGCTGCAGGAGACACCAGTTATAAGTGATAAGCCTAATTCGATTGGTGTAGGGAACGGTTGCTATACACTGTCTCCAGTAGTGAGAAGGACCATTATGGCCTACTGTTTGGTTACCTCAATCCCCTGATAAGGTGCTGACCTGCCACTGTCCTTGTGTTTCAATGGGAGTTTGTACTAAAGGGTCACTTCTGAACAAATGGATGGAATCTATTTTACCGAGAAAATAAACAAATAGAAAAGGCTGCTGACGCTTTGGCCAGCTGTAACATCAGGATCATGTACAGGAGATTGACAGATGACATGCTAGTTGATAACATAAAGATGGCAGCCATGAATGACATGGAACTTGATATAATGAAGATTGACATAGTTTCTCTCCAAGAAACCCAGGCTTGCTGAGAGAAGATCACTTAAAGAATAACGTTACATGTTCATCTGACAGGAGGAGTTCTGAGAAAATGTTGAACAAAGTGTAAGGAACCAGCTGTTCTCAATATTTGAATCAGAGTAGAATGTGTTCTCTCAAATCCAGTATAGTTAACTACATGAATAATTATGCTTCAATGCTATGCTGCACTAAAGAGACGAAAGACCGATCCTATGAGGAGGTGAATACTACAATCAGCCAAATCCCTAATTTGGTACTTCTTTACCGATTTGAGGGATTGTAATAAATATGTCCTTCCTGTCCTGGATATCATGGCCTGGGGTAAGTAAATGAGAATGATCAGAGACACTTTGAGCTTTGGTGCTGACAGAGCTTTGGGTGGCTAACATCTTCTACTGGAATAACAAAGCCACTGGTGTCCTGGTGGGGGGGTGGAGGTCAGGCGGTGGGGAAGGGAGAGAGAGACTATTTTTTCCTCTGTCATCCTAGTAGGATGTTGCTTGTATCAGTGATTAGGAGATTATCAGCCTTTTCAGGCATATTATGACTGGTGGGACGTGAACTGTCCTGGAGACATCCAAGATAAGGCATTGACACAAGATGAATCTGATCATCGTCAGACAGTGCTCTCTGAATGAGATTCGGAGCATTGATACCACTCCTTGGTGTACACGGGAGAGAGCGTGCAATCCTTGAAATGTTATCACTCAAAGCACAAATGCCATCCATGTTTTAAAATCCAACCGTTGCTTCCCTGAAAAAAAGCAACAGTTGCTCCTCTTAATTGAACAGACACATTCCAGTATTCCCACATAGAGTACTGAAGCAAAATTGATGATACAGTACTGCGCACAAACTATGGGAAGCAAGGGTGGAAAAATGATTGATTTGGAACTAATACCACTTTGAGGGAAAACTGTTATTTGAGGCCAAGTGATTTGCTCTTATTAATCCAACTAGAATGGAACTAAATGCATAAAGAGCTGCTTGAAGTAAAGTCCAATAAGAGCGCTCTCAAAATCTTCTGGTTACAATGTTGCCAGACTATCTGGATGTCCTGTGACATAGGGAATGCATGAAAGGATCAAAATTAAATCTGGTCCTTCAGCAGTTCCATAGAGAATAAAGGCAGTGAAAGTCACTATTGATTGCAACAACCTTTGGAGAGGTGGGTGGAATGTTACCTTAAGTTGTATTTACGGGAAACTAGAAGATGAACTATGGACACCGTAGAAGGTCTGCCTGCCATGCAGTGGGGCAGTTTAACAAAACTATTGAGCTTTGCCCAGTGATTCTACCTGGTAATGTTAAGCTGTTCAACTTCAGGCATGAGAAACTGGCACTCCAGTAGCATCAGCACCAATTTCCATCCCCACTGGAGGGAGGGGATCGGTGAGCCAGGATGTGAGTGATGCAAAGGTTGTGACCCTATCCAAGAATTAGGATCACTTTTGATTGCATCAACTATGGAGGCAACTTCCTGCTGAGCGTGGTGGGAAAGATAGTGCCCTGTGTCAATGCTTGTCAAATTGCAGATCTGTCAGAAATCCATGTGGCTTGAGAACTGGAAGATCCACAGTGCTCATGATCTTCTCTGGTCATTAGCTATAAGAGAAATACTATGAACAAAGGAGATGACTGTTGCCTCCACTGATTTCACTAAGGCATTGAAAAATGTGAACAGAGGTGGTCTATTTGAACTGCTTCGGAAAATTGACTGCCTGCTGAGGCTGTTCAATGTGATCTCTCCCTTCCATGACAAAGTGAGCATAAGGTCAGCAATGCAAGGGAAAATTGGAACCCTTTGGGAACTGCAGTGAGGTCAGGGTTGTGACCTGGCATTTAGACTCTTTGGCATAATATTCTATTTGCTGCTGCCAAAAGCCTTTAGGTCATCTGTAGGGCTGTCAACTAACCTGCCAAAGCTGATGGAAAAGTGTTCAGCCTTGCTCACTGGAGAGCAAAGACACAGGTACACCAAGTCCTTATCAGAACCTGGCTGTACACTGATGCCACACTTTTGTACTTAGGAAACACCTTCAGCAGGAAATGGACACAGTCCATTAGACATTTGTAAAGAGTTTGACTATCAACATCAGGAGACAAATGACTTAAGGCAACATGTTGTACCATCACCATCTACCTGTATTGACAACATGATCCTGAAGGTGGTCGTTAGTTTCATCTATCTAGGTTCAATAATCAACAGTAATCTGTCACTTGTTAGACCACAAGATATAGGAGTGGAAGTAAGGCCATTCGGCCCATCAAGTCCACTCCGCCATTTAAATCATGGCTGATGGGCATTTCAACTCCACTTCCCTGCACTCTCCCCGTAGTCCTTGATTCCTTCTGAGATCAAGAATTTATTGATCTCTGCCTTCAACGCATCCAACGCCCTGGCCTCCACCGCACTCCGTGGCAATGAATTCCACAAGCCCACCGCTCTCTGGCTGAAGAAATGTTGTCTCATTTCAGTTTTAAATTTACCCCCTCTAATTTTAAGGCTGTGCCCACGGTTCCTCGTCTCCCTGCTTAACGGAAACAACTTCCTAGCGTCCACCCCTTCTAAACCATACATTATCTTGTAAGTTTCTATTAGATCTCCCCTCAACCTTCTAAACTCTAATGAGTACAATCCCAGGATCCTTAGCCGTTCATCATACTTTAAATTTACCATTCCAGGGATCATCCGTGTGAATCTCCGCTGGACACGCTCCAGGGCTAGTATGTCCTTCCTGAGGTGTGGGGCCCAAAATTGGACACAGTATTCTAAATGGGGCCTAACTAGAGCTTTATAATGCCTCAGAAGCACATCGCTGCTTTTATATTCCAACCCTCTTGAGATAAACGACAAATTGTTGATTCTGAAATAAACAAGTACACTGTAAAAGCTGAAGTAGTTTCCAAGCTAAGTAGGAGAATTTTGAACAAGAGCAACCTGACTGAGAACACCAAGCCTCAAGTCCATGAAGCTTGCATCATCAGCACGCTTCCAGACGGTTGAGAATTGGACAGTATTTCATAGAATCCCTACAGTGTGAAAAGAGATCATTCAGCCAATCAAGCCTCACAACCCTTCGAAAGGCGTCCCACCCAGACTCAGCCATTCTTGTAACCCCACATTTCCTGTGGCTAATCCACCTAATCTGCACATCGTTGGACTGAGGGAGGAAACCAGAGTACGCGGAGGAAGCACATGCAGACGTGGGGGGAAGAATGTGCAAAATCCACACAGACGATGACCAAGGCTGGAATCAAACTCCATACTATGCTAACCAGTGAGCCACTGTGCCATCCTTGCATCTTAGGCGGGAGAGAAGGCTGAATAGTTTACACTTTATTTGTTTCAGAAATACACTTGGCATCACTTGGGTGAAAAAGACCAGAGGCTGCAAGGACCTCGGAGTGCTGATTCCATCAGCTCATTGATAAGTTAACAACGGCATCTGCAGCCACACCACCATATTCATTGTATGGGTGACAGCAATGTAGTCACTCTGGCTGATACATTTCCAAATCAGGATAATGTTGGCTTGCAAGTGCTGGCATTTCCATTTGTCCTTCTAGTTGGAAGTGGACATGGATTTGGAAGGAGCCTTGGTGAATTTCTGCAGTGTATCCTGTAGACAGTACAGACTGCTGCTACTGAGTGCTGATGGGAGTGGAAGTGGTACAACTGAAGTAGGCTGCGTTGTCCTAGATGGTGACAAGCTTTAGGCCAGACTCAGCTAGGCAAGTGGGTGTATTCCTTCACGCCTGACTTGTGGACAGGCTTTGGGGTGTCTGGAAGTGCATTACTCACTATAGGATTCCAAGTCTGTAACCTAATGAAGCATGGTATTTATATGGCTAGTCCAGTTCAGTTTCTAGTCCATGGTAGCCCTGCAGGATGTTGATAATGGGGAATTCAGCAATGAAAATGCCATTGAATGTCGAGGGGAAATGGTTCAATTGCTTCTTGTTGGTCATTGCCTGGGACTTTCATGGCGCAAATTTTACTTGCTGTTTGTCACCCCAAATCTAAATATTGTCCAGATCTTGCTACATAACATGTATGATGCAAGCTATCAACTTGCACTATAGAAACCGCTATGTTCTTCTATTGCTTCCAAGTTTTGGATCCAGTTGCAGAGTGTTATTTGCTGCACCCATGATTTCACCCAACAGACCATGCAAACAAGTTGGAAAGCTTAAGGAATCGCTTCCAATTCGTACAGTCTCTCAAAAAGAAATTTCCATTTGTGTGCATTTTTGCAGACAACAAGGTTATCTTGTCTATTTTTTTGGAAATGATTGAAATTTTGGTAGTGAAAGATTTAATGTGAACTGGTCATTGTCTGTTTCTTTACATATACCTGTATGCATTAAGCATTTTCCTTGCATTGTCAGAACTGTACTTCATTCCACCAAAATGAGAGTCAATCTGGTCACATGGTCGATCCTGCTGATCACCTGTGTTATTGGAAGGGGGAGAGGAGGACAACAAAATGGAGCAAAATCAAACGATGCTGCACCAACAAATTTTGAGACCAATTTGTAATACCTTGCCCAGTGAGCAGAAATCAGACAGAGTGAGGAGCTCTGTCACTGATGACTTTGTTTCAGAAGAGAAGCTCTGGCTGAGCCACTTCTCCTTCTGCATGATAATTTGTTGTCTTTTACTTCTTGCTTATCCATCTTTTTTTGAGGATTGAAAGAGGGAAGTTTAAATTAAAACTACACTTCAACAGGCAGGAGTGATTGTGTTTTTTTAAAAAAAAACCTGCACTGTAAACTTGTAGCTAAAAAAACAGACACTGGAAACTTGTTAGGATCACACTCAAAATATATGTAAAAAGAGCTTGTGATGCGAACTGAATTTCTACATGTTTGTGGGATTGCCTACGTAAATGTTTAAATGACTACTTGTGTTAATTGTTCTCTCGAAGAGAATGGAATTATTTTCTGCACACTCCACTTTACAATCATTCCTTAAATGAGTAGCAATGATTACTCCTATGTTCATTCGCATAGTTTACAGACCAAATCATATGAAGCTCTGTCCAGTGTTGGAACTCATACAGCTGCTGACTTCTTTGTTGATTTAGTTTTGATACCCAAATGCTGCACAAACTGCTATAAGCACACAAATTGATTTAACAATATAAAACAGGATATGGTGAGTAAATACCACTATTACACAGCTATAATTTATTTGCATTGTATGAGTTATTCAGATGTGATGCAAAGAGTTCATACTTTTAAAATCACATTGAAATTACTTTACTCTTGGGCCAAAGAAGCAGTAGTGGAGTTTGGACACGTGGTCCAATGAGAATGCCTAAGATTTAATAATTGATTTATTATCCCAAAAGTGAAGGAGTTTTTAAATTTCTTCAAGACAAATAGGCTCAATACTTATGCTATTGTGTCACAGGAATCACATAAAAAAACAGCTAGGTATCTCTCAATAATGGAGTAAACGATAGCTGCCTGACCAAACTAGCCACCTTTTCATCGGGCGGGTTACTTTACTTTAAAATGACTGCTTTGCTTTGTAATCAAGAAATTTGCATATTGTTAAATCAACCCAGAACAATCCAGTGTTCTGAGGAAGGGTCACCGGACCCAAAATGTTAACTCTGATTTTTTTTTTCTTCTTCACAGATGCTGCCAGGGCTGCTGAGCTTTTCCAGCAACTTCTGTTTTTGTTAACCCGGAACACAGCACACCTTTGCCTCTGCTTGTGCCATTCCATTGAATTGGAGATTGTATCATCATCCAGTTCATTCAGGGGTCAGGAGACATGATCTGTGGGAGATGTCACGGATGACACTAACCTGCTGTTTCAGTCTTCTCTTAAAAAGACAGGGACAAAAACAAAGTTGCTGGAAAAGATCAGCAGGTCTGGCAACATCTGTGGAGGAGAAAACCGTTAATGTTTTGGGTCCTTTTCTTAAAAGGACAGACTGTTTGGTGACATTCTCCAGTATAGATAAACATGACTAGCATAATTAGGGAACTTCTGAAAATGATACACTAATGTAATGAAAAATATCAGCTCTGACTGTTCCAGTATTCGTAATATAATGAAGGAATAGTTCTTCCATCTTGTGTGTTCGATAGTATTATGAAATCTTAATTTAAAGTTCAAGTATGCATTTGGGTACTCTGCAAATTCTATTTTTATTATGTGATTTACCACGATATGCTTGTAATGTTCTTTACCTCGAGGTATATATTACCAACAGATTGCATGTGTGGAATTAAGTTGTAGAACAAAAGCAAAAAGAACAAAAGAGAAGGACAGAATAAGAACAGGCCCTGTGGCCCTCCAAGCCTGTGCCGATCAGCATGCCTTGACTAAACTGAAAAACCAACATTCTGCCCATCCCTCTATTCCCTCCCTATTCATGTAACCATCCGGATGCCCCTTAAATGTTACCAACACACCCGATTCCATCACCACTTCTGGCAGTGCATTCCAGGCTCCTACCACTCTGTGTGGAAAAACTTTCCTTGCACATCTCCCATAAATTTTTGCCCTCTAATCTTGAACTTGTGCCCCTTGTAATCAAAACTTCAACCTTGGCAAAAAGGATCTGACTTTCCACCCTGTTTATGCCTCTCATAATTTTGGAGACCTTTATCAGGTCTCCTCTCAGCCACCATCTTTCCAGTGAAAACAATCCTAGTCTTTATAACCTTTCCTCATTGCCACTGTCCTCAAGACCAGGCAACATCCTGCTGAACCTTCTCTGCATTCTGTCCAAAGCTTCCATGCCCTTCTGGTAGTGTGTCAACCAAAACTGCACACAATACCCCAAAAGCGGCCTAACAAGTGTTTCATAAGGCTGTAATACGTTTTGCCAACTCTAGTATTCCATACCCCGGCTGATGAAGGCAAGCATGCCAAGTGCCTCCTTAATCACTTTGGCCACCTGTTTTGCCACTTTTCGGGAACTGTGGAACTGCATGCCCAGATCATTCGATTATATTAATGTTCTTTAAGGGTTCTGCCATTAACAGTGTAATTTACACTAAATTTGATCCTCCAAAATGCATCACCTCGCCTTGTCAGGATTAAACTCTGGCTGCTTGGGCACAGAAATAGCAGATAATCTATCTTTTTCCTGTTGTATCCTTTCACAATCATTGGCAGTAACAGCAACTTTCAGACTCACTGGCGTATAATTTCTTGGATTTTCCCAGCTACCTTTCTTAAACAAGGGAACAGCCTTGGCTAATCTCCAGTTCTCTGGAACCTTGCCTGTGGTCAAGTAGAATGTGAAGATATCTGCTAATGCTTCAGCTATTTCTTCCCTTGCCTCTCACACTAACCTGGGATAGATCCCCATCTGGCCCTAGGGACTTATCTACCTTAATGCAGTTTAGGATACCCAAAAACTTCCTCCTTTAATATATTGACATTTTCTAGAGTATTCACATACTTATTCCTGACCTCAACATCAGTCATATCCTTTTCTCTTGTAGATTCAGTTTAGCTCAGGAACCCTCTATAACTTGCTAAGCTATAGTTGGATTGATATAGTTGGTATGGCTTGCATACATTCATGAATCATTCCATATTCAAATTAATCCTTGGCCATTACACAGATTATCATGCTAACTGTTTTGGATGTTTAATACCTGTGTCCCTGGTGTACTGCTTTTAGATTTTGTTTTCCCTTCAAAATGACTTGTTACAATAGATCAAGTTTGGTTCTTTATTGCCAAAATGAATGAAATCTGTCAGGTGGTATTTGAACAGCCAGGCCATCTGGAAAATGATCTTTTGCAACTCCTTATAGTTGTTTATCCCTCTTTCTTGCTAAATGCAACAGTTCTCACCGACTTTGGCCAAAGTGCAACATCTCAATCTTAAAGACATCTTCAACTTTATAGGTTAGAGCATTGACGTGTAGATCAAGACGAGTGTTAGTGGTTGTAGTGTGGACTGGGTAATCTACTCAGCATGTCAGATGTAATTGACCTGGTACCTAGCTTGTGCCCTACTTCTTCACAGCCATATCCTTGCAATCGTTGACTTATTTGATTGTCTGTGTGGTCTGCTCTGCCACAGTGGTTGTGCTTTTTAATTTCATGAATTGTGATGTTATACCAAAATCTCCGCACGCAGGTAATCCTGCCACTATAGAAATTAGAAGGTTGAGTCTTCCAGAAAGGCACAATGAGCACTGCACTGTGATTCTACTAATACATGCACATGGTGATCCACTGTCAGTGTGAAGTCGCTCTTTCATAGATTGTATCATGGACTGCCACTTGTTGAGTCTTGTGAATGTGCAGAAGTAATCTGTTTTAGTGTGTACTTCTACTTTTCATAACCGGTGAGATAAGTCACAGTCACCTTATAACATTAAGATGGTGTGTCTGGTTAACAGTGCGGAAAATTTGGCCACCTTCTGCAATGACCTTTTGCTTGGTTGACTGACCCTCACAGATATGTTTACACCTTTGTCAACACGTTTTTCTGCTGTCAGTGTTGCAGATTTGTATTGTCTTATTAGTCAGGCGTTTTGTTCTGTGTTTATTTCCTTTGGAACTAGACTTCCTGCGCATGGGTGCCCAATATCCTCAATGCCATAGGCTTTACTGATATCAAAAGTTTGGACTGCTTTTCAACCACTTTTTGTTCTCATTGTCTTTTCTTAAAATGTGTGTAAGTATATTTTGTTTTAACTCTCAATTGTTGCCTTTTTGTGTGGAACATTGTCAGAAGAATCCCAAAACATGCCTGTGCACTGGGGTTTCTACTCCTGATCCGGTTACCTCTGCTGGGAATCTGCATGTGTGCATCTTGGGTGAAAATGATAGTCTGTGATGCTGTTCACAGTGGAATAGACAGATTCTCAGTGAGTACACATGTGAATTGGAGTGAGAACCGTGATTTGCATTGGGATCAGAGGGCTATCATTGCCTAGACAATTGCAAAATCATCGTCTCCAGAATGGGGTAGAGAGGAAATAAAATCTTGATGAAGGTATGGAAATGGGTGTAATGAAGATTTGTGTTATCCCATGTGTTTTGGGAAGCATGGGATTTTCTTTTTATAAACAGTGCCCCTTTACGAGTAAGGTGGGTTGCAGAACATTCTGAAAAGAAACCAATTGCATTCCTGATTATGGCATCATTTGGTTCCAAGAAATCCCCATCTCCCTTTGTGTTGTCATGGGAATGAACAGTAAAAAGCAAAGGATAAATAGAAAGTAAATTGCAGTGGCAATGGGTTACAACATATAGAATTTGTATAAAGAGGAAACAAGAAAATTTCACTCCATATACCACACAGGTTTTGCCAGTTTTAGACCAGATCCTAATGTTGAGGCAGGGCTCTGAAAATAGAGCAGAGATTGTGTTACTGTGTGCATTGTACACTTGGAACAGACAGAACACTGAAAGCAGAAAGAGAGATTATGGATAGGATAAGACTTGTTACACCAAGGTTTCAAAAGGGTTAGAGAAGGGAAATCTTATAGTGAGCCTCTGCCACCAGGGGTGTCATGGCCTGAGAGGAGGAAGATTTGTAGGTGTGCGCTTTTGTTGGTTGTGCTGACTATGTTTGGGACCCTTGAATGAAATACGGCTGCTGGGGAATGCCACTTGAGGGCTAAAACATTTCGTTATGAAGTGATAAATCCCACAAAATTGAGATGGAAATACTGTATTTATGTCTTTCTCAATAACAGAATACTATTTTCTCATTGTGAATGATGTTTTCATAAAGTGATTGACTGATGAATGTGAATTTAAAAACACAAAGCTGTGCCAATAGTTTCCTGAAGTACATTATTTGAAACGAAAGATTGTTTACCTTACACTTACTTACCAGCAGAATTTTCTGTTCTTGTATTTGTAAAATCTATCACTGCAAATGATATGTTGATAAGTAACTTCTCTTCTGACAATTGGCATTTATTAGAAATGTCAAATCTTCACTCAAACTATTTTTTTCACAAAACAAGTTTTCAATTTAATGGCTGGATATCCAGGTACGCATTAATAAAGTTGAGTTAAACATAGACATAACAAACTATACTCCATAGAATGTGAGACGTTTACAAAATGCATTGTGGTGTTTTACTCTAGTTATATGCATGCACACAGAAGTATGTCTATGGATATATAACTGCTGCAATGACAACAGTAAAATATCAAACCAGCCATCGATAGATAAAAGTAATATCTGGGTAGGTCTCATTAAATAGATTGTGGGAGCCCATGCCACCTTCCTATCATACAGGATTCATTGACCTATTCATTGCACATAACTAGGTATAGCACTGGAAACTATTTACAACACATCTTGTCAAACATAGACTGTAATCTCTTCTATTATTTAACGTCACTTTTCCAGTTATTATTCCAATGACCGTCCAGTAATTTAAGGCATTGTATTTCCTAGTGATTAAGTTTAAGTAATGAATGAAGTGATGACCAATTTTACTGTAATGGAGGAAAATCTCAGATATTCTTGCATGTAAAAACCATTTGAAGGTTTAAAAGTCCGGTGTTTTCGAAGAATCTTTTGATTATATAAAAGAAAGCTAGCATAGACATTGTAATATCAGCTTGTAAATCAGCAAGTTAAACATTTTGAATTTCAACAAGGACACTAGCATCATTTGTTTATAATACTTACATAAGCAGGACTGAACCATTATTACTGTATTAACATACAGAATTAACTTGTGATGTTGCTAAGGATTATTGAGTTCAGTTTTGTGGTAGTAATTTTAAAAGATTATTGCTAAATGAAATATTGTTAAAAGATACATAGTTCTAAACAAGGCTAGCTGCAAACTGCCAGATGGGCCGCATAAAATCAGGCAATTTGGTTTTCACATTGTAAAATAGGAAGCTTATGTGTCCACTCCTGCTTTTTCCCTGTTGAAGAAACAATTTTATAATTTCGTGGAAAACCACAACTAAATATATGTTCAAGTATAAATATTATTGCCATGTTTATCTTCAGTGACGTCTGTTCTTGTCAGTTTTGTTTTGTGGAGCTCAATAAACAGGAGACTAGAAGTTGAAGCTTTTCATCTTTACTCACCAGAACTAGGACTCTAGAAATGCAAGACAAAAAATGTTCAATTTCCAGTCGTCTTTCAACAATGTTAAGAAATTTATGTGATCTCAAATGTGCAAAAGTTTTTTTTTGTTGGGGTGTGCCTTTTGCTGCCTAATCCCGAAGGCCTAGAATTCCCTTCCTTTATTTTCATATTTATTCGCCCCAATTCCCAGTCACCTAAAAATTAAGAGCCTAATTCTGACCAATTTTTTTTAGTCACCCATTTGAACACAACTTTCTTTGGCTCTGCGTCAGTTCTTGTCTGAATACCCTCCTGTGAAACACCTTTCAGGTTGCTTATATTAAGTAACTGTTACTCTTAAAAATAGTAACTGTGGGCAGAATCTTATGAATATTGATTTGAAGTGTGGTCATGGTTGTTAAAACCAGCAGAAAGCCCCTATCCTGTCACAATCTGAATGAAAAGCCCATAGGATCTTGTGCCTATCATGCACCAAAGTGGCCACTCAGAGTGGGCTTTCTGCTGGAAATGCTTCCCAAAGGCTGCTGTCTGCTGGCTAACCTGAAGCTGTTGGTGAGCCACAGTGGTTGGCCTGAGACTGCAGCCTCTGATGACAAAGCAAGCTGAAAGTTTAGGAGCAGTGGGCATGGCAGGTATCCGTTTGAGAGAGCTCACGTTGGGCAAAGTGGTCAGAAGCCTCCTTGAACATCATCCCTGCCTCCGATCAACCCAGATTGGGGTTCCCATTTCTCTATGCTGGCCGGCGATTCCACTGTGCCACTTGGTAATATTGCCCCCCTTGGGGAGCAGGTTCAATCATAGCAGTCATCGGAAAAAAAACCCTTGATTGATCATTGACCAATAAGCATTTCAATTGATGCCAGGGTGGGATAGCCTTTCTTGTGGCCATTTAGGAACTTCCTGATGCCCACCTGCCTGACTGTTTGTTTGTTTTCCTCCTGCTGCCACGTTCCCCACCTCTGTTTGGGAGCGATACAGATTATAGATTGAAAATTTGGAAGGGCCCCATAAACATGCTGTAAGACAGTGACAAATAATACAAGAGGAAGTGCTACATTAGGTGCAGGAGATCTGCAGTTCTCCAGTAACTGTGAAGAGGCTTAATATTTTTACAAAGGTTCTTACAACTATTTTTAGGTGTTGCTTTCTCTGCATATTTACTTCTGACAAAACAATTTTATATAGCACCTTTTTATTGTCATAAAATGTCCAGGGTTCTTCACAGGAGTATTCTGCAACAAAACAAGACCACTAAGTCACATTAGAATAGATGGTCAGGTAACTGAAATCTTGGTCAAGGAAGGAGGTTGTAAGAAGTGTCCTAAAATCGGGCACTTGAAATTAAAAGAGCACAAAGAACTCTTTTTAAAAAAGGGCATCCGGAAATGCAAATGTTGGTATTTCGACCACATGAACAGTACTGAGAAGCTGTATATCTCTCTTCGAGAGGGCAAAGTGGACGGCAGCAGAAAGTGGGTGAAAATAGATGTAGTTGCTTGACAGATGTCACAGGATGATTGCGTACAAGCCACAGTGGGTTTTTGAGGACGGTGCAAAGTACATATACTGTGACGACAGATAAGCTTCTGCAAAGGCAGAAAATAGTTGTTTAGATGTGGGTTGGGAGTGTGGTGCTGTTCCCACTTTGTGGCGCAGGTAACTGAAGGCATAATCACTATTGGTGCAGCTATTAAAATTAGGCAAAGCTGGAGAGCAAATTTAAATGAATAGCAAATTTCTCAAAGGGTTGTGGACCTGCAGAAGATGATAGAAATGGGGAGCAATTGAATATGGAGAAATCTGGGTGGAAAAGCAAAGAGAATTTTAAAATCAAGATGTTGCTTACACAGAGTTAATTTAGGTCATTGAGCACTGTGGTGATAGGCGAGTGGGACTTCGTGTGAGCTGAGAAATGAACAGTGGAGTTTTTGAATGACTTCAGGTTTACTGAGGGAGACAAGCTACAGAACCCTGGCATAGTCTAGAGCGAGCAAAGTCATGAATGATGGTTTCGGCAGCAGATGAGCTAAGGTGGGACAATGTTGGATGTTTGTTACAAAGGTGGATGGAAATAGGTCATTTCAGTGTTTGTGCAAGTATAAGTCAGGAGCTCATCTCTGGCTCAAATACGGTAGTAAGAGTGTGAACGGACAGATCTAATCTCGGCCTATGAATAGAGGGAGAAGGAAGGAGTTAGTAGCTAGGGAACAGAATTTGGGATAGGGACAAAACAATAGCTTTAGTCCATTCAATTATTTAATGGGAGGAAATTTGCTTATTCAGTAATAGATGCTGGATAAGCAATCTGATAATTTCACATTAGTGCAGGAATTAGAAGAGTGGTGGTGGTGAGATTGAGTTTGGTGGTGTTAACTAAAATACAGCATTAATTCTCTCATAATGTTGAGGAATAGCATATAGATGAGAGATAGGTAAAAGATGGGGAAGTAACTGTCTGGGAGCAGGAAGAGAAGCCATTGCAAGTGGAACTTGGGATATAATTATTGGGCAGCATGGTGGCTCAGTGTTTAGCACTGCTACCTCATAGCACCAGGGACCCGGGTTCGATTCCACCCTCGGGCGACTGTCTATGTGGAGTTTGCATGTTCTCCCCGTGTCTGCGTGGGTTTCCTCTGGGTGCTCCGCTTTCTTCCCAAAGCCTGAAGATGTCCAGTTTAGATGGATTGTCATGTTAAATTACCCTTAGTGTCCAAGCATGTGTGGGCTAGGTGGATTAAGCATGGGAAAATACAGGGATAGGGTAGGGACCTGGATGGGATGCTCTTTGGAGGGGCAGTGTGGTCTCAATGGGCTGCTCCCACACTGTAGGTATTCTACGATTCTATGAATTAACTAAGATTGAAACTAGTCAGATCAGGTATTAGAAAACAGTGGAGAGACATTACAAAAACAGAGATTGCTGGAAAACCTCTGCATGTCTGCTAGCACCTATGGAGAGAAAGCAGAGTTAATCTTTTGGGTCCAGTGAGCCTTCTTCAGAACTGACCTCCTAAGTTTTTCCACCAATTTGTTTTTGATTCTGATTTCCAGCATCTGCAGTTCTTAGTTTTTTTATTCCTATTTGGTGGAGAGACGTTGGTTGAGGATGGCATGATCAACGAACTGCCAAAGGCTGTGGACAGGTCACAATGGATGCGATAGTCACATTGGACATCATTTGTGACTTTGGGAGTCATTTTGTTATTATGGGTGAGGTGGGAATCTGATTGAAAGGATTCAATTGGAGTAATATTTCAGGAAGGATGCGAACGAGTTTGGGAAGTACTAATATATTCAAGGATGTTGGAAATGGGAATAGACGTACAATTGCACAACAATTTTATTTCTATAAAATTGAAGAAGGAGGATGTCCCAATACTATTTGTAGGTGTTTTCTAGTCAACCTGTTTAGAGATGTTATTAACACCTCTGGAACAGGTAAGACTTGAACCAGGATCTTCTAGCCCTGAGGCAGGGACACTAGTATAACATCACAACAACCCTTTTTCTGTACTGGTGAAACTTGAGCTGGTGTGATGGAAAGTTGTTCTACAGATCTGAATAACTGAGTTTCTAACCATTTCTAGCCCCTATAACAGATCTCCAGAACCACTGCCCTGGAAGTTGGGAATAAGTAGGCACCAGTGTTAGAGCATCGTATGTCTTATGTGCTGACTCTAAAGAATCCTTCTCTATCACAAAGCCCTAGGTTGCTGGGGTTACTTGAAGCCACTGAAAAGGAAGCTGCAAGTCTGACATCAAAGCAGGAGTAAGTTTTCAAACAATGCTGATATAAATTACAAAGGTTGGAAATTAAAACCAAAACAAAAACTCGGAAATATTCAGCAGGCTTGTCAGCATTTGAAAAGAGATAAGGTCGCATGATCTTTCAGAAGTGTTTTGTTGAAGAGTCTGATTTGAATATTCACTGATGCTGATTTGCATAGTGTGTTCCCATTTTTGTTACAAACCACTTCTTTTGCAAAGGCTTGTGGATGATTGTAGAGAACTCCACAGCAGGTTCTTATATTGTGACAGCCTTTAAGAATTACTGTAATGTTATGAGGAAATGCTTCCGCATATTGCAATGCAATGACCAAAGATAAACAGGCTCAGGGCTGCCAAAAAGTTCTGAACCCTTTCAAAACTAATACACTTACTAAAAGCCATTTGGTTTCCTTCATTCCAGGTTGTGACTGTGATTAATGTATACGTGCTGCTCCTGAGAGTAAATCCACATTTGGAAATTGATTGACATCATAATTTCATACAGATAATGGCAGCTGCCTGTGTTTATTGAGTGTGAAAAGTGGAAGGCATCTCCTTAACCAAAGTGTTGAGTAAGTGCTGAGGAAGCTGGGAATCTGTCGATCGGCTGTGGGAGGGCATCATAAGGCCCTTGACATTGTTACAAATAAGGCAGCTGTCCCATGATGGAACTGCAGCACCTGTTTAAACAGGTCATTGAAGGGGAGACTGCTTCTTAACGATAAAAAGAATCAAGCCACTCCTTGTCATTCTTGCCAGCTGCTTCTCGTTCCATGTTGAACAGTCATCTGATATTTTGGCCTTGGCATTCTCAGTGTGCCATTTCTGAATTATCTGGAGCACCAGGAATCGTTGCAGCTGACTTGACCTGACAATTCCTAATCTGGACTCATTGCTGCACACACAAAGGACGTCATAAGCCTCTAAAGTTCTCATTAGCCCTGCCATTGGGTTGATCAGATGGTTGCCTGATTTGCTCAGAGGGACTGGATTCAGTGTTAAATGTTCTTTTTCCTGTGTACACAACCCAAGGAATTTTCATGACTACTCAAAACCTGAATGGCTTTCCGTCCAATAAGGATTTCTAATATCTTCAGCGTTTGTAATCAGTGTCTTTTAGCCTTGTTTCCAGATGAAATCCTTTGATGGTACTTCTTGATACTTGCTGGTATTGATGCAATAAGTACAAACCAGATTTTCAGGAGCCATTGCTGGCCATAAAATTGAAAATAAAAATAACTTGCCACTGACGAAGGACTGTTGGAACTTTCATTGCTGGAATGTTGGGAGCATAGCAACCTCGCACAAACAATGCGATAATAACCGGATAATGTGTTATTTCTGGGATGTTGATTGAGTATTGGGCAGGATACAATTCCCCTGCTGCTATTTGAAATATTGTCAGGGGATTGTTTATATCCACTAAGGCATAAGAACATAAGGGGCTGAATGAACTATGTTTTAAGTCTGTTCGCCAATCATGTAAGATCATGGTGATCTGCTCAAGACTTAATTCTCCTTTTGTTCCAACTCAGCAAAGCCCACAACTCCCCAAGATTCCTATGTTCAGGAAGTCTCTGATTTATGAACATCTGACATACAAATGCTTCTGCTTACCAACTAATCCCATACAAGAGTATAATTTTTAAAACCTGACATATGAACATTTCCCATACTTATGTATACTTGATTTATATTGATGACATTGTTTTTGGCTTTCATATACATTGATTGCAAGCAGACTCCAGAATAAAACCTGTTTTGTAACCAGGAGACTGTCTCTACCTCCTCTTTTACTGACCTGCGGCAATCAACACTCCACAACTTTGAGATAGAGGATTCCAGGCCTTCGCTACTGTCTGTGAGAAGAAATTTCTTCACATTTCTGTTCTAAATATCTTCTAGGTTATGATTCCCCAATGAGTAGAAACACCTTTTCAAAATGTACTTTCTCAAGGCCCTTCTGAATCTTGTACGTTTCAATAAGATCACTCCTTATTCTTCTCTCCTCTAATGAATAAAGCACTAACCTGTTTAGTGGTTCATGATAGCTCAACCCCTTCATCCCAGGAGTCAGTCTTGTGAATCCTGTTTGAAGTGCCTCCAATGCCAGTAAATCTATCTAAAATATGGGGCCCAAAACTGTACTCCTTAGCCCAGGAGTGGCTTTGCCAACACTCTGAAACTGTAACAAGACATTCAATTCTTAAACATCAAAGTTCTAGCAGTAGACTAAAATTCAGTTTGCTGCCTTAATTACTTACTGCACCCACATGCTAACTTCTTGAGATTCATGAACACAAACACACAGATCCCTCTGCACTGCACTTTTATTGGAATCTCTTGCCATTTAAATAATAATCTTCTTTTTGATTCTTCCTATCAAAGTGCATGATCTCACACTTTCATATATTAAACTCTACCTACCAAGTTTTTGTCCACTCACTCAACCTATCTGTATCCCACTGAAGGTTCCTTATGTCCTCATCACAGCGTGCCTTTCCACCTATCTTTGTCAGCAAATTACAGCCTTCCCTTTCCTCCAAAGTATTACAATAGATATTAAATCATTGAGACCCTAGGTCTGATTCTTGTGGTGTTCTTAGTTAATGCCATCCGTGTTAACCAATCCTCAGTCCACGTAGTATATTAGCCCTATCTGCCTGTCTTGTCCAGTAACCTTTGTGTTACCATATCAAATGCTTCCTGAACTATTCTACCTCTCTCAGTTCCCCTTTATCAATTCTGCTTGTTATATTGTCAAAGAACTCTAGCAAATTTGTCAACTGTTGATTCTTTAATCGGCTGTTTGATTGCTTTAAGCTTTTCTAAATGGCCTGCTATTTCTTCCTGAATAATCAGCTCTACAACTTTCTTAATGATGTGTTTAGTTAAACAGGCCAATTTATTTCTTGATTTCTGCCTCCCTCCTTTCTTGAACTGAGGCACCACATTAGCAGTTTTCCAATCCTCTGGAACTTCCCAGAATCTCGTGAGTTCTGAAGTATTTTGACTGATGCCTCCACTATCTCTGTAGCCACTTCCTTTGGATGCAGGCCATCAGGTCCTAGTGACCTATGCCTTTAGTCCCAGTAATTTATCAAATACTTAGCCCTCATGATAGACACTGCTACAAGATCTTTCCTCCCATTAGCACCTTGCTTATCTGTTACATTTGAGATTTGTATCCACTGTGAGGATTGATGCACAATATTATATGTATTATTTTACCATTTCCCTGTTGCCCATTATTAAGTCCCCTGATGCATCCTCTGCAGGTTCCATATTTACCTTAGATACTGTGTTCTTGACCACCTTTTCTTAATTGTTCATCCTTTCTGTGGATCCTTCTTTTTGATCAGGTATTTGGAAACTTGGTTTAGCATCACATTTGAGAAACAGCACCTCCTGCATTGCTTCCTCAGTACTATGTTAGGCTATCAGCCAGGACTTGATCCTGGAACCTTGAGAAACAGAGGTGAACATGCTACAAACTGCCCTCAGCCAGTACTCAGATCTACCATTAGATGGATTGAATTAGGTAAGAGTAAATATTTTATAATCCACTTGTACAGAAATGTGATTACACATCTCTGGAGTGGGTGGTACTTTAACCTGAGCCTTCTGACTCAGAGTTAGGGACACTACCAGTGCATCACAAGAACCCACCCCCACCAAAACACAACCTACCTGCCCAATGTGGAGATTGAAGTAGTGCCTCTGAGAGTACGATCATGGTGTTCTACTGACTGTGCCAGCCAGGCTTGAACTTTTTATTAAATGAAAGTAAAGCTACACTGTTCAGGCATTTGTGCTTTTTCTTTAAAAAAATCAACTCATGGAGAGCAAGATTCCTTGGAACATTAGTTGAGACATGGCTATAGATAATTAAAGTTGCCTTGCCAACCACTTAGCACCATTGTCTCATGCAGAATACCACTTGGCATTCTTGCATCTGCCCTGATGAATGCTGGATGCAAGGCTTCAGCAGTATGTGAGATAATGGGAACTGCAGATGCTGGAGATTCCAAGATAATAAAATGTGAGGCTGGATGAACACAGCAGGCCAAGCAGCATCTCAGGAGCACAAAAGCTGACGTTTCGGGCCTAGACCCTTCATCAGAGAGGGGGATGGGGGGAGGGAACTGGAATAAATAGGGAGAGAGGGGGAGGCGGACCGAAGATGGAGAGTAAAGAAGATAGGTGGAGAGGGTGTAGGTGGGGAGGTAGGGAGGGGATAGGTCAGTCCAGGGAAGATGGACAGGTCAAGGAGGTGGGATGAGGTTAGTAGGTAGCTGGGGGTGCGGCTTGGGGTGGGAGGAAGGGATGGGTGAGAGGAAGAACCGGTTAGGGAGGCAGAGACAGGTTGGACTGGCTGCCAATGTGGTATACTGCATCCACTGTACCCGGTGCGGCTTCCTCTACATTGGGGAAACCAAGCGGAGGCTTGGGGACCGCTTTGCAGAACACCTCCGCTCAGTTCGCAACAAACAACTGCACCTCCCAGTCGCAAACCATTTCCACTCCCCCTCCCATTCTCTTTATGACATGTCCATCATGGGCCTCCTGCACTGCCACAATGATGCCACCCGAAGGTTGCAGGAACAGCAACTCATATTCCGCCTGGGAACCCTGCAGCCATATGGTATCAATGTGGACTTCACCAGTTTCAAAATCTCCCCTTCCCCTACTGCATCCCTAAACCAGCCCAGTTCATCCCCTCCCCCCACTGCACCACACAACCAGCCCAGCTCTTCCCCCCCCACCCACTGCATCCCAAAACCAGTCCAACCTGTCTCTGCCTCCCTAACCGGTTCTTCCTCTCACCCATCCCTTCCTCCCACCCCAAGCCGCACCCCCAGCTACCTACTAACCTCATCCCACCTCCTTGACCTGTCCGTCTTCCCTGGACTGACCTATCCCCTCCCTACCTCCCCACCTACACCCTCTCCACCTATCTTCTTTACTCTCCATCTTCGGTCCGCCTCCCCCTCTCTCCCTATTTATTCCAGTTCCCTCCCCCCATCCCCCTCTCTGATGAAGGGTCTAGGCCCGAAACGTCAGCTTTTGTGCTCCTGAGATGCTGCTTGGCCTGCTGTGTTCATCCAGCCTCACATTTTATTATCTATTCAGCAGTATGTCTTTTGTTTGTAGTAATTTATTTAAGACTTCATTGCATGTTGCGTTAAATAACATTAAGTGACTTCATTTTAGTTCAGTTAATGGCCTTACGAATGATTTTGAATGATTGATTGAATGAATGATTTTTGTCACTTCCATTTTGCAATGAATAATATGGTAAATCCCGTGAAAAACTTCAACAGTCACCACAATTTGGTGCCATTCTGAATAGTTTTAAGAACAGAAAAGATAAAAGATATAACTGAAGGAGTGCTGAGCTAGCTCACCAATGATACTTGCGTCACCACCCAACAAACCACCCCCCCCCCCCCCCCCGCCACCTAGTATCTTGTTGTCATCTGCACTGGATCCACCATCATAAGACTTGCCAGTCTTTAGGTGCCATCTCTTCGCTGCTAGACACAACGCTTCCACTCATGTTGATGCTGATGCCAGGACCCATGATAAACCCACATTCGCCTTGCAACCAGGAGCCCCTGGTAGCACTACCACCTTGATGATGCCAGGGCTCCTGACTCTGGGCATACCACACTGTTACCATTGCAACTACTGCTTTAGGAGATATCGGAGTATGCTCTTAATGTTGAAAGCTTAGCAGCAAAGGGGTAATCTTCATACATGTGCAATGGAGTTCAAATTCAAATATAAAATTAAGGAACTGATGTTTCAACTGCACAAAGCTATGTAAAATATGCTGTTGTGTTTTGGACCCTGCAGTTGAGAAGAAATATGTTGGCCGTGGAGGCAGCATAGTGTAGATTTACCACAATGCTATTATGGCTTAAAGAGTGAGATCTGTTGCTGTATGACTTTTGAAGCCAATGTAACTTTAAAAGCTTTTCTTCATCTTGGTTGTAAGCATTTCTGATTGACCAAGATCAATCGATGGAAAGTGTAGATGTGTATTATCTTCACTAGTTTCAACATTATGGCAGAGTTTACATGGATGTGTGGTGTTCATTCTAAATAAAATACTTCTTGCTGGTCCACTAAACTGGACAGAGCTAATTGAAACTAGTAGGGATTTTTGCATTCACCAAAGACTCCCATTTAGTTTCTCATGGCGCAGAACAGTGTCTCTTTTGAGTCCCTTCCATGTTGAAGCAAGCTAACAGCTAAAGTGGGTCACTATTCTTTATATATTTCAGTTCTCGTTTATTTTGTACTTTTGCATAAAGATATGCCCTTTGTCAAAGTAAACAACATGTTAAAACTATTTTGGGCACATTGTGAACTGTCTTGTTGTCTGTGGCTGAACTCAGTTCAATGCTGAACAGTGAAATAGTCTTTGCAGCTGAATACAGAGTACCATTAGTGGTGTATCTGGAGTCCAGAAGGTCAAACTATTTGTTGGATGGACAATTCAGGAATTTTGGTTAGTTATTTGGAATTTAAAGCTAGTTTTGGCTATTTAGGTGGAAATGTATAATATTGAGAAGCAATGAAGAACACTTTAATTCAGCTACATCTGGTTTGAATCTGAAAGGTAAATTTGAAAGGTTTCACCTCACTCATTAGAACGTTACTGTATCTGACATAGGAAGCATTGTACAAACTGTTACACTTGATTTGGAAGTAGTTTATCACACTCAGAATTCCATAAAATAATTACCTCGCCATATTTTTCTCCCATTAAGCATAAGTTGTATAAAAATAACTTTCTTCTATTTTCATATGCTGTTTCTCCTCCCTTAGCAGCAGACCTCAATAGCAAGGCACAGTGATGTCAGTGTAATATTAAAATGCCAAATAACAATAGCTGTTTCAGATTCCCAGAATAGCTTTGCTTCTCGCTCTGATTAAGCTGTGTTATTTTGAGAGTAGAATTCAGTAGGTTCACTGAAATGAGTGAACTTTCACATCTTGATTTTATTGCTGAACTTATGTTTACAGAAATGCAAATGACATCAAAACATTGAAATACAGATTGTAGCTCTCTAATCCCTAGATATGTACAGCTCCAACAATGTTTGAGAAGCTTGACAAAGCAGCCCACTTGATTAGCACCACATGCATAAACATTCACTGGATCCACCACCAACACTCAGTAGCAGCAGTGTGTGCTATTTACAAGATGCACTGCAGGAATTCACCAAAGTTGCTTGGAAAGCACTTTCCAAACCAACAACCACTTCCATCTAGAAGAACAAAGACGACAAATATATGGGATCACCACTATCTGCAGATTCCTATTCAAGCCACTCCACATCCTTACTTTGAAATATATTGTTTTTCCTTCAATTTTGATGGATAAAAATCCTGGAATCTCTCCCCCCCCCTCCCCTCCCCGCCCAATGTTATTGAGTACATACCTAAACCAAAGTGGCTGCAATGGTTCAAGAAAGGCAGCTTGCCATCGCTCTGTCAAGGGCATTCATGGATGAGCAATGAGTGCTGGCCCAGCCGTCAACATCCATATCCTGTGGCTGAATCAGAAACATAATCTGGTACTGTATGTTCCGGTCTCTGATCTGGCATGTTCTGTATGCTGAGCCGTACAGTGCTTCCAGTTTTCTGGAATTGTACTGTCAGTTAAAGGGTTTATCCATATTCCCTAAAAGAACTGCTTTCTATCTCATATTTAAGTTGCACAATGCTTTTTAAACATATTTAAGAACTCCTGCAATGTCCCTTACAGGTGACCTCCTGGGATCTTGCAAAACCTGTTGTTGGACAGGACGTCCTCCTGAGGTTGCTGAATTATGGCAATACAATCTGTATTAGGGATATGTCTTGTAACCCATAACCCAGCTTCGCAAGTTAGTGTAGATGTACCAGGCAGATGTAATGACAGCCCTTTTTTACTGAAGCGAGTAAATCCATTTTTATGAATAAAACCAAAAACGGTGGAAACACTCAGCAAGTGAGGCATGTGTCTTTTGGAGACTGAAACTGAATAAGCAGCATGAAACCTATGCTTCTAATGGTGAATATGGAGGTGGGAGGAATACTGTAAACTTCACTGCCTTCCCAGCTCTCCTATGAAGCACATTTTATGTCCAGCATGATATCTTTACTTGATGATGTTATCCCTTCTAACATAAGGAACTAGGATATGGGTAGTGTGCTATTGAAAGATCCAAACGATGGCTCACTGACGTATACAGAGATTACATACACAGGCACATCTGTGCGTTGGCTAACTATCAGTTACAAAGAGTAGTGTGTTTCTACCAGCTTGTCATTTTTCAAATGACCTAAATTAAGATGGAATCTGAGACCTTTATGCCCTCAGTTCACATACTGTGATACAGCAGATGATATCTATCTGTTAATTTTTGTGTTACTATGTCAGTATATTTTTATGATATGCCTTATAGAGGGTTTTAGAGCTCTTTGTAAAGTTCCACATGAAATATCTCTAAATTGAAGTATATCTATGAGAATTTGAGACTGATTGAGTTGCTGATGAAAATAAGAAAGTAGCAGAAAGAAATGATGCAAGAACCTATTTTCAAAATAATTTAGATGGATTATGCAATTACACAAATAGCAATTGAAAAGCTAACAAAAGATATTACACGTAAGTCAAGAAAATAGGCCTCACTATATGGTAACTCAGGATAAACATGGAGACTAGGAATATCATTCCCAGGAGTGTCAGAGAAATGACAAAATCATTTAAAAGCTAATGAAATAATAGGGTATGTAATGAAAATAAAAGTTCATGATCTTATAAAAGAGGTTTTACAATGGATTTGTTTGATGATTGTATTTAGTTTTGGTATGACTATCACCAGAAGAAAAAGGCGTATGCATTAGAAGTGGTGTCCAATATACTGGTCAGGCGGAAGCCCATCTTTATCCCTTCCCTTGAAGCTAATCAGCTGATTATACAACTGCATCCCTTTATAGGAGCTTCTATAAAGACCACGTCTTTTTTTATTTATTTTTGGACTATGGACTAGAAAGTAAGCTACTTTACTTAGAGGATAGTGGAAAGAAGTAGTTGCAGTTTTAAAAATTATATTTACTGGAACACATGGTGAGTTATAGAGCATAGAGTTGTATAGTTCGAAAGCAAACCCTTCGGTCCAACATGTCCATGCCAACCACATATCCTAAGTTAATCTAGTCCCATTTGCCAGCTTTTGTCCCATATCCCTATAAATTTTTCCTCTTATTGCGCCCATCCAGGTCCCTTTTAAATATTGTAATTATACCCGTCTCCACCACTTCCTTTGGCAGACCTTTCCATACGTACATCACCCTCTGTGTGAAAAAGTTGCCCCTCAGTTCCCTTTTAAATCTTTCCCCTCCTACTTTAAATCAATGCCCTTTTGGACTCCCCTATACTGGGAAAAAGACATTGGCCATGCACTCCATCTGTGCCACTTATCGTTTTATAAACCTCTATAAAGTTTATAAAATCAGCCTCAGCCTCCAACACTCCAGGAAAAATAGCCCAAGCCTGTTCAGACTTTGCATATAGTTCAAACCCTCCAATCCTGGCAACATCCTTATAAATCCTCTTTGCACCCTCTCAAGTTTAACAGTGTCTTTCCTACGGCATAGAGATCAGAATTGAACACAGTATTCCAAAAGTGGCCGAACTAATGTCCTGTACAGCTGCAATATGACATCCCAACTCCTATGCCTAATGCACTGACCAACAAGGGCAGGTCTACCAAATGCGGCCTTCACTATCCTGTCTACCTGTTGAATGCAATCATGCCTTTTCCTGGAACAAACGTGAAAGCAAACAGAATGGAGTTAATAGGTCCTGATCTAAGGGATAACTGTCAGTTGTCATGGACACGATCAAGAGTCATTGCCATGTGTGGGGACGGTCCAGCAGAAATGTCTATCATTCTGTGTGTGTGTCTCTCTCTCTCTCTCTCTCTCTCCCCTCCCCGCCCCCCCCCGTCTCTCTCTCTCTGTCTCTCTCTCTCTCTCTCTAATATACGTATGATATTTGTATCTAACTTTTTACCTAAATTGCTCTCTCTGCAAATTTTCTGTTGAAGGAGGAATAAAATGCCTTCAAAGACATTGAAAAGACACATTCTCAGCCAGTAAATGAAAGACTGAAGATCAGTGTGCAGACAACATTGTGCTGATGTCAAACAATTGAAAGGAAGCAAAAGAAAACAATTTATTGAATCCTGTGGCCTATACTGGTGCTATTGAACTGTTTTCTCTCTTTCATGCCTTTATCCATGTCTTGTCCATCTTTGTGCATTTGTATGCTTTTGAGTGGGAGTTTAAGAAGAGAAATGGCTTTAAGTGATAGTTATAAGTTAGTAATATCTTCCTGTCATTGGTTAAAAACAATCTGTTTGCAATTAATAGTTATCTTACTAAGTGCACAAATTTGGCATGCATATTATTTCACGCTTATTAGACCATCAGAATTGGACAATTCAGTGCATTATTCAAATTTTCAGATTTGTTGTGACTCAAGACCAGTGGGGCTTGATTTTACAATGCACTGTCTTCAGGTGAGTCATGAGTAGTAAGTGTATAGTAAATCATGTCTTAAAATGAACAGAGAAGTTTGCAGCCAGGCTTCATTACATTTAGTCAAATGGGATATTAGTGTAAGTGAATGCTTGCAAAGGATATTCATAGTCACTGCACAGCATAATACAATGGACTTATTTTTAACATCGCTGTGTTTCTTTCTTTCAATTAGCCAGCATTCATTCACATACTAGATCTCTCATCCTATTTTTGAATTTTCTACCTTATTCACTATCCTTTCCCAAATCATCCTCAAAATCTACCTCTTACTGTGTTTCTGGCTACCTGCCCAGTGCCCAGCACTAATGCTCTCAAGATTGTTGTAGAATATATTGAAGTTGAGAGGCACTGCATTAAGGCGCTGTGGGAAACGAAAAGCATGGAGGATGTGTGGTTTTCCTGTGCCCATTGCATTGCAGTTGTCAACCTGTCCTTTTTGAACAAGTAATTGATTTTGTAGATGTCAGTTAGCTCACCAGTTGAAAGGCTGATTTGCAATGCAGATTGTGACCAGTAGTGCACGTTTAATTCCCACACTGGCTGAGGTTACCAAAAAGTCCTGCCTTGCCTCTTGCCTGAGACACCATAACCCTCAGCTTAAACTCCACTGATTGATTATCTCTCTCTAATGAGAGAGCAGTCCTATGGTCCTTTGGGACGATGGTGACTTTACTGACTTTATTGATTTTGTTGTACTTGTGGTACATACAAGAAAATTGCCCATGGTTTCCAAATTGAAATACAAGAAATAAAATCTTCTGCCCAGGCAAGTAAGTAGGCACAAGTTATATACAGTTGAACAATTAAATTGAAAAACATAGCTTTTGCATAGATTTCACATCAACACTATGCTTGCCAAATGATATGACTATGTCTGTTAATTTCCTTCTATTTCAAGTTGCAGAGTCAACTGTTTGGGTCTAGTGATCCCTCTAAATACTAAAAATACTTGCTCTGAACCTCAGAAAAGACAGGATAAAAGTTCCAAGCATAAATATCAATTGTGCTGAGAAATTTGATTTGTGCTTCAATGTAATGACTCCGGACGGGTTTGTACTAGTTTGAGACCTGGGCTATAAATAATGAAGATTACGATTGAGAACAGAGATAATGGGAACTGCAGATGCTGGAGAATCCAAGATAACAAAGTGTGGAGCTGGATGAACACAGCAGGCCAAGCAGCATCTCAGGAGCACAAAAGCTGACGTTTCGGGCCTAGACCCTTCATCAGAGCTGATGAAGGGTCTAGGCCCGAAACGTCTGCTTTTGTGCTCCTGAGATGCTGCTTGGCCTGCTGTGTTCATGCAGCTTCACACTTTGTTATCTAAGATTACGATTGAGCTCTGAGTAATTTTGGGCTGCTTGCTGGAGCTTGGTGATTAGTGAGTGTAGAAAATAGCTCAAGCTTTGGGGAGCTGGGGCATCAGGTTTGGGGATTGGGAAGGTAGTTCAGAGGACTTTTTTGTGAAGTTAAGATCCTGCCTACTTTTCTGGGCACTTGAAAATAATAAAAATAGAAATTCTGAGGTCCTTTAGTAACATAACTGAGTGGACAGTACAATCAGTGAGTGGGGTGCTAACTGTGGGCATATTCCAGGGTATCAGGCAGAAGTGATGTTAAGAAATTTGGCTTTGCCACACTAGTAGGTGAAACTAGGGAAAATGGGATAGGAAAAGTGTGTGGAAGGATTAAGCTCAAGTAAACGTGGGGAGGGAACATAACTAGCACAAACTGGGTGAGCTGAATGACTAAATCAGCGAACCTGAATTCAAATAGTTTCCCTACTGCATCTGAATAATTCCTTTGCCTGTCAGTTATTTTTAGGGCATGGAAATCCATAATGCACCATAGTCCAACTGGTTGAATGCAAGACCAATTATAACATTAATGATACTAATTAATCATTTTACCAGTAACCAGCCAGTCTCAACTGAACCTAGCCTTGACTCATTAGCATCACCCTGTCCTCCAGCTCTGCTTGAACATGTCCTGTGAACATTTTGACCATTGCATGTTATTGCAAATTGCCAGCTTTATGAATTCTGCAAACAAGTCACCATTTCCTCCAGCCTACAGAAGAATTTACAAATTCTTTAATGTTCATTGCCTTAACATGATAAATGAAGGTACTTAATGTTTCCTCTTGTACCTTAACAGTAGATAGCTCCCAGTCTCCCACAACATAATCATAACATGCTTAACCGGCAGAGGACTGTTCCTGTCATCCGTGGGCTGTTTTAGAAGTTTCCATCAATTCATATCCACTCTCTCTGCTACAAATGTGAAAACTTGGGCTTTTCAATGGGCAGGGGAGTAGTTCCTGATATGGGGAAGATCAGATGGTACCCGAACACTAGTAGGGATTGGTCATCTGGGTGGTCAGGTGGTACCTGAGAGCTGGCTAGCTGGCACGGCTGCTGTTGCTAGAGCTGACCCTGCTCCTGAGATGGTTTGTTGGGCTTCTGGCAAATTAAGGCCGATTCTGGGGGATCCCTAGCCGTTCTGGGAAGCTTGGCAAATGTAACTATAATTGATACTGCAATACAGACTGTTGAAAACTCAGCTGAAATGGTCAAAATTGTGAAACGAGGTGAATGAATAATTAAATAAGTGTGTGGTTTGCTCAGATTTTACAGCAATGCATAAGCAATGATTTCCCAATTTACAGTTTCCACCTGATGTGGTTAGAAGTGGTTGAGCCAGTCCTATTATCAGTTGTTGTCCTACCTAACCTAGATCAAGAAATGGGATTGCAGTGTATGGAATAATGCTGCATTGTGAGTCAGTTATGTTGTGAGTCAGTCGGAATTTTGCATGCTGAAGTAAATACACAGATAAGTCACCTTTTGAAAATGGTAACTAGAAGTGAAGGAACATTTTGACCATCGTGTGTTATTGCGAATTGCCAGTTTTATGAATTTTGAAAATAAGTCACTATTTCCTCCAGCCTACAGAAGAATTTACAAATTCTTTAATGTTTTTTGCTTTAACATGATAAATGAAGGTACTTAATGTTTCCTCTTGTGCCATAATAGTGGATAGCTTCCAGTCTCCCACAACATAATCATGAGACATTTTAAAACAGTTACAAGACTATAGCAAACTGCTGCTTATTTATCTCTGACTTGCAACTCATACTGATTATTTTGATAAACTGTTCAAATTGCACAATTGTTATTATGATCAGATTAGTGGGTTCGAAGAAGCTTATTTCATTTTGGGAATTTTTAAATCCTTGTTAAATCCCATTGAAGTAAAGTGCTACCAGTGATTTGGTTTACTGTGTTTTGGTTGAAGGTATGAGTTTTGCTTTCTGATATTTGTAAAATTGACAACGAAAGATTGTAGAATTATACAGTACAGAAGAGGCCCTTTGTTATACATTACAGAAGAGGCCCTTTGGCCCATTGTGTCTGCACTGGAAAAAAATCTGCTGTAAATCTACACTAGTCCAACCTTCTAGCACTTGGTCCTTAGCCCTGATATACAGCTACTTTTCTTTCCACCTTGTCCATGCCCCTCATAATCTTATGTACCAAAATCAGGTCCCCTCTCAGTCTGTCTGCTCACAGCAACCTTAGCTTATCCAATCACATCCGTACCATAGTGTGGAGACCAGAACTGCACACAATACTTCAGCTGTAGTCTAACCAAAGTTCTATATAGCACCAACATAACCTACCTGCTTTTATAACTTATGCCACAATTGACAAAGGCAAGTGCCTTGTATGCCTTCTGAACTATGGAATGAACCTGACTTTCTGCCTTCAAGGATATGTGGACAAGCACCTCAAGATCTCTCTGTTCCTCTGAGATTCTTCATGTCATGCCATTCACTGGCTACTCCTTTGTATTGTTACTTCTTCAAAAATGCACCACCTTGCATTTATCAGGATTAAATTTCATGTGCCACTGATCTGTCCATCTGACCAATCCGTTTATATATTCCTGTAACTTAACACTTCCCTCCTCTCTGTTACCCATCTGGCCAATCTTTATTGTAACAAGGTGTGGAGCTGGAGGAACACAGCAGGAGGAACACAGGCAGCATCAGAGGAACAGAAAAACTGACGTTTCAGGTCTGGACCTCTCTTCAGAAATAGGGGAGAGGAAGAGGGCTCTGGAATAAATGGAGAGAGAGGGAAGTGGTGATGGAAGGTGGATAGTGGAGCAGCTAGGTAGAGAGAAGACAGATAGTTCAAGGAGATGGGGACAAGAGGGTGTTGCTGGTCTTGGGATGAGGTTGGGGTGGGGAGATTTTGAAGCTCGTAAAGTCCACACTGACACCATTGGGTTGTAGGGTTCAAAGGTGGCACATGACGTGATGTTCCTCCAATTTTTGGGTGGCATTGTCGAGACACTGGGGGAGGCCCAGGATGGACATGTCGTCCAGGAAGTTGGAAGGGGAATTGAAGTGGTTCACGACTGGGAGGTGCTGTTGTTTGTTGTGAACCAAGCGTAGGTGCTCTACAAAGCGGTCTTCCAGCCTCTGCTTGGTCTCCCCGATGTAGAGGAGGCCGATCTTTGCGTTGTCCACAAACGTACTTACCACAACCAATCCCCAATGCCTACCATTATATTAATGTCTGTATCATTTATAAATTCACAAAGAATAAGAGACCCAGGACTGATCCCTGTGATACACCAGTGGACACTCCTCCAGTCGCGCACACAAACACCTACCACGACACTTTGTCTCCTACCGGTGAGTCAATTTTGGATCCAACTTGCCAATTTACCCTGGATCCCATGTGCTTTTACTTTATCATCAGTCTCACATGTGAGACCTTGCCCAAAGGCTGTGCTGAAATCCATTAAACTAAATCAATTGACATAGCCTCATCACTTCCTTGAATTATTCCAACAAATTTATTCAACATGACCACTCTCTGACAAAGCTTACTATCCCTGATCAAACCTGGCTTTTCCAAGTGGAGATTTAATTCTCTCCTTCAGAATTTTCTCCAATGATTTCCCACACTGGCCTGTAATTCCCTGGTTTACTTCTACAACCCCTCTTAAAAAGTGCAACCACTTTAGCTGAGTTCCAGTCCTCTACCTGCCCTTGGCCAGCGAAGACTTAAAAATTTGGCTTAAAGCCACTGTAACTTCCTCTCCCATCTCCCATGAGAGCCTGGGATACAACTCATTCAGACTAGAAGATTTTATCCATTTCAAAGCCTCCAAAAACTTCTCGGTCCCTATATTAAGCTGCTTAAGGCACTCAGTCACTCTTCCTGAATTTTGTACCTACATCCTCCTTTTCCACAGTGAGGACAGGTGTGAAGTACTTGTTTAACACCCTACCAATGTCATCCAGCCTCCAAGCAGAGATTGCGCTATGGTCCCTGTTGGGTCCTACTCTACCCCTGCCCTTACCCTTGATACACATAGTATATTGGGATTGTCCCAAAACTTACCTGCTGCTGTTTTTCATAGCCACTGTATGCTCTCCTAGTTGCTTTTCTAAGTTACCCCCTGGACTTACCCCCGGGTCTCTGTTGAATTGCTCCCATTGAACCTGTTAAAAGCCTCTCTTTTCCTTCTTCTCCAGTCCTGAATGTTCCGAGAAACGCGGAGTTCTCTGGGCTAGTTGCTCCTACATTTCGCCCGAAAGAGAACATGTTGTGCCTGCACTCTCACCAGTTCCATTTTGAATATCCTCTCAATGTTCTGCTGTAGATTTACCCAGAAGTAGCTGTTCCCAGCCTACTTTGGCCAGACCCTGTCTTGTTCTAATAAAATCCGCCTTCCCCCAATCCTAAATGCTTTTCAGACATCAGTAGCCAGATCTTCAGGTCTGTACCTTTTAAATGCAGAGCCTGGTGACTGACAAATTCTTTTAAAAGGATGTTTACTCTTTGAATGCAGCTGTCTAAAGGCATCTGTGATGTTTTGTGAAGCTACTCCCCCTCAAGGGAAATCAAATCATTTGATTCAAGTCACTACCTTTATGTAAGGATCTTTTGGCATAGAAAGGTAATGTATGCAGAGTATTCTCTAAGAAATCTAATAGATTTCCTCCTACAGCAGTAAGTTTTAGAAACTTAGACGTATTTTACTATATCAACACAAATTGAGCCTTGAGTATTAACAGTGTAACTGATGCTTCTACATGTTGAAAAATTACTTCTTATGACTAGTCTTAAAAGGATAAATGTATGCCTTTGAACCTCAACAGTCAATAACAATTAGCTAACTCACCTTTGCACTTAAGTCACCAGTTGTGTTTGAGCTTGCCCAATAAATATTCTAATGACAGCATAGAGTTTGACTGGCTTCTTTCATAGAACTATAATGTCTCACTTTTCTCTGCTGTCCAGCTGCAGTGAGTGTTATGACACATCCAGAGCTGTTCTGCCTCTTGCAAGTGCGTGATGAAGAGGATTTGCGTGTTACTGTAGTGCACTACAGCCCAATGCTCTGACTTGTAATTTGAAAGAACCCTGGGGTGCCTGGGAAAAACCTCTTACAGCTGACTTGGCGTGATGAGCAAGTTCACGTTTCAGAACAACAAAGTGATGCAGGACCGCCGCAGTGTTTGTGTCTTCCTTCCAAATGATGAAGCTCTCAACATTATTGTGAATGTAAGTTTATTCCCATTTGTTTTTCTATTGATTTTAGTTCTTTAAATGATTAATTGCCATTGTAATGGTTTCTACCACATTAAAAATGTAAAACATTATATCCATGTAGTGTAGTTTTCCTTTGGACATCCCAGTTATTGTCTTTTCTAATTTAGCCCATTATGTCTTGAAATATCATCAAAATAAAAATTATAAAATATAATAAAAATTGTGACCTAACGCATGGTTACATTTTATTATTAAAAACATCTGAAATTAAAACTGCAGAAAATCACTAAGGATATTACAATATCAGCTATAGATGTAATGGGACAGAGCTAAGGGTAGTTGATATAGTAAATTATAAATCTCAACTTTTTGTTTTGTTATGAAAAACAATAAGGTGGTGTGACTGTCTTTTTAACTTGTTTTGAAGAGAAGGTATATTAAAAACCCACTTAATTTTTTTTTAAATATTCATCCATCATTGCCAAGCAAGCATTGTTTGTGGGCAACCATTTTTCTGTTTATCTTCTGATCTGGTTCTTGGGTAAACTATGGCAAAGAACAGGAATGCCAGTGAAGGAACTAGATCTTCAAATTATTTCCCTTTCTACCTCTCATAGAATCACCAGATGTGTTATGGTGCAGATGAAGGCCATTCAGTCCATTGTGTCTTTTACTGGGTCTCCAGATGACCATCATGACTTAACACCATTCTTCTCCTTTTTTCCCTGTCCTTTTAAATGCTTCAATTGAACCAGCCTCTATTACCATTCTGAAGCAGTACATTCCAGATCTAAATCACTCGCATGATTTTTTTTCCCTCTCTTGTCACACTTCTGCAAATTACTTTGAACTTTTGCTTCTTTGTTTCTGATTCTGATGCAGGAACAATTTATTCTGTTCTGTTCTAACCTGCTCCCTCATGATTTTGGAAACTTCGACCAGATCTCCTCTGGGCTGTCCGTAGAGAACAACCCTAACCACCGCATTTTTATCTTCATACCTAAAGTTTCTTATTCCTGGAACTGTTTTTGCCAACCTCCTTCTGCACTATCTAATAAGTTCACATCCTTATGCCAGAATGGTGCTCAGAGCTTTAAACCAGACTTTCCAATTCTCAGAAACAGTCGCTTTCTATTTGATGTATCCATAGCTGAAGTCA